>NW_026988546.1:5000000-7500000 GCF_030222135.1 Aotus nancymaae | reverse complement strand
TCTCTACCAGCATGAGTATGTGTCATTTGTGGAAGCAGGCCTACTTGCCATGACAACAACTCTTCTGTGGCTTTGCAGAGGCACCCTCCACAGTCGGGGTGTGCTTTTGCTAGGCAGCCGGCAGGGATGGCCCACATAGGACCATTGCCTTTCAACCCTACCTATTTTAAGGTGGATTCACTTGGATTGAGAAACTGGTATTTTCCCCTCACTTGCACATATTTTGGATGTGTAAATATTTTCAAAAGATAGATTAGACTAATACATGCACACCTTCCTCGACCGTCAGCATCCGAACCCACAGGGATGACTGGGAATTTCCAAGTCATGTAATCCTAATGTTGATGTGAGCATGCGCAGGCTGCCTTAGAACACTGGCCAACGCTGGAACCAGCACTTTGGCACTTGCAGAATCACAGCCTTCCTTTACGAGAAGAACGCCTTCACCCAGCCAGTTGGCTTTGTATCTAGAATTCATTTATTTTGGACAGGTCTTTCTTCCTCATTTACAACTGGCACACGGATGCAGAGAAAGGACAGCAGGTCCTGGCTGGAGCAGAACTAATGGGGCAGACAGTTAGCGAGTACTGCTGATGGCCCGGATCCTAGATGTGGAGTTTGGGGGAGCAATCATTCATCATCACTACTACGACCATGATGTTCATCTTATCAGTATATTTCAACTGCTGATAGGGTGGCATTTTTGGTGTAGGAAGGTGAGACCTGGAGTGGGTTTAGACTCAGAGTCTTGAAAGATTACTTTCTTTCCCTTTCCATCTGAAGCTCTCAGAAGAGAGGCAGCAGTTTCAGAGGGACCCTACATCCAACGTGAGACCAGACTGAGCAGAGGGGAGACCAGGCTGAGCTGAGGAAGCACCAGGCCATGGTACCCTCTCTGTGGGTGCAAGAAAGCAGCAGGAGGTGGCGGTAGGAATGGCTGAGGGGAGGGGCTATGGCCCAGTGGAGGAGAATGCCTTCAGGCTACGAGGTTTTAGCTCACAGAGAAGGAGCCTCAGAGTCCACCTGGGAAGAGCAGGCCCAGTGAGAACAACAGGAGACCCTCTGCAGGAAAAATGGGCAAGTGAGGGAAAGAAAGACTATGGGGAAAGCAAGCCAAAGGAAGTTTTTGTTGGGGAAATATTCAAGGATTCTGTACTTGGCAGGTGTGCAATTTATATGTGCAAACACGGCGCTGGGTATAATTCACCTGCTGATTTCTGAAAGTCGACAATCGTTTCAGAAGAAGAAGGTGAAGTTGCCCCCGATGGTCTCCCGTGATGCCCATGTGTGGCTGTGGCCATTCCAAGTAGGCCCTGGCATTATAAGCCCAGCAAGATAGCCAGATAGGGAAGGAGAGGGGAGATTTGCCAGCTCTTCATGTCAGCCTCCAAGTTAATGGTAGATTTTACATTTTTGTGCAATAAAGGCATTAACATAATTAACAGCTTGGTGCCAGTTTAAATATGCGTGTGTGCTTAGGAACAATAATACCATTTTGTTCATAGTTTGAGAGAGCCCCATTTCTGATGTGCTAGTAAATAATGTGATATTATCGTTCACATGCCCATCTAGCCTCTTTGTCCCAGAAAAATAACACAAAGGGGTGACATAAAATCCACCTTGGAGCCATCTTAGTGCTAGTTGTTCTTGATTCCCCTGAAGACCTTGAGCTGCCTGTGTGAATCAGACTGGAAAATCACGTGGCTGCACTTTTCCACGAAGCAGGTAACAAAGCCACAGTTCCTGCCTGGGAAACCTGCCCTAGCATCTCCGCCAGGAGAGCAAGCCGACTCATGCCTGGGCTCCCACAGGAGTCCTGTGCCAAGTTCACCGGAATGAAGGGACACTGCTGAGGATCAGGAATACCAGGAGCTCAGCCCAGTTACCAGGCTGGGCTGGGGATGCTGAGACGACTTTGCAAACTCAGACAGAGCTGAAAACTGAGTCTGCCATCCAGAAGGCAGGACCCAGACAGAGTTCAGGAGTCACACCAGAATCAAGACACAGGAGAAGTTTGCTAACTTAAGTCCAACCTAGAATCAGATTCAGAGCAGAAGGGCAGCGAGACAGTTTTGTTTCCCAAAAGGAATCAGGCAGAGGCCAGAGAGGCAGCTTGCCAGCTGAGAGAACCCCTGGGCAGTCTTAAACCCAGGCAGGTTATTGGGAGTTGCTTCACCTTCTCGTGGCAACATTAGGATTACATGACTTGGAAATTCCCAGTCATAACTTGCACGCCTGCTTTCCCTGAGCAGATAACCCCACACAGCTGCAAAATGAATTGTTTTCTCTTCTTCTGGAGGGTCCATGACCAGTCTCTTGGCAGTTGGAGAGGTGAGGGTTAAACTGAATGGGAGTCTGTGTCAGGGGCCATGACCTATTTTAATGGAGGGTCTCTGACAGCACCAGTCTCTCAGTAGATATCACCTGAATGGTGCTAAGCCACCTGTTAGCAGATTTAGCAGGGTGATGCCTTTTGAAGTCTAAAGTTTTGACTGCTCATCTCTGGGAAATGTGTTGCATCCTATGCTATTATTTGGTGGTGGCGTCCAAAACCAACACTTTGGTCTTTCTCAGACGAGAAGGATTCTTGGCACAGGCAAGCAGAGGGAAGTGTGTGGTATGTACGTCTTCCTGTATCAGCTTGTGTGTTGTGCTGGAAACCTGAGGTGTCCTCACTGGTGGACAAAAATGCTGCCAGATTTAAGGTGAGGAGCAATGGAATGAGTAATCCTTCCAGAGAGAAGTTAGCAGTGCTGGACCCTGGGGGTGGCAGTCACAGCTGCCAACATTCGAAAATGGACTTAGTTATTCTAGGAAGCCAAGTGCTGCACGTTGAGCCAACCTCAGGGGAGACGTCATGGGGCCAGTACATAGAAGGTTTTTAAGATTCTACATTCCATTTCATCATTTACAAAATGTCCGCCGTTTTGACCCTGAACCTACAGCTTGCTAACTGAATCTTCGTGAAATTTAAAAGGGAGAGGGAAACAGTAATGAGACCCAACAGAAAAGAAGTACCAGTGAGCTTCTGTGGACACAGGTGTGTATATAACCATCATCATGCTAATCTCTAGATTCATTCTTTCTCGTTTCAGCCAAAAAACAGATTCTAAAATTAAGGCAGACTGACACCCACTATGTCCTAAACTGTAGACACATTAAAGGTTATCAGCACAATTTCCTAGTATTGTCTTTGAGTTTGATTTAAAATGTAACTTTTTAAGATAAAAACTGTCAATGCTGTCATATACCGAGTTTTTTTAAAAAAAAAAAACAAAGTATAATGTACAATGTTTTTTCCCTCATTCTTTTTCAAGCACAGCTTGATAAACCTTGTCTCTTACTCCTGGTTTTAGATAAATTCTTTTTTTCTACTTACCTAGAATCCTCACCTTAGAAATGAAGAATTTGTAAATGGTCCTGAACTTAGGACCTTTTTGACTTTAAAAGTTCTCATGGTTCCCAGCACTTTGGGAAGCCGAGGCGGGCAGATCATTTGAGGTCAGAAGTTCAAGATCAGCCTGACCAACATGATAAAATCCTGTCTCTACTCAAAGTACGAAAATTAGCTGGGCATGGTGGTGGGTATCTGTAATTCCAGCTTCTCAGAAAGCTGAGGCAGGATAATGGCTTGAACCCGGAGGCGTTCAAGGGAGGCGGAGGTTGCGGTGAGCTGAGATTGCGTCATTGCACTCCAGCCTGGGTGACAGAGCAAGACTCCATTTCAAAAAAACAAAAAAAAAGTTCACAGGGTGTCCTTCTCCTAGTACTTGGATTGAGTAGAGTGCCAGGAGAAAACTATTCAGCAGGAAGTTGTTTGCTAAGTGACTCATCCTCACAATGCCACCAAGGTGAATAAATCTCAACCATCGCTTCTAAGGCTTAAAGTCCAGTGTGACTGGAAGGGAGGGAGCCAGCTGGGTAACGATGAAATTCCATTTAGTTCTGGTCAAGGTTAAGATATGGAAAGTATACTCCCTAATAGAATCGAAAGCAGGGTTTGGAAGAAATACTTGCACACTCATGTTCACAGCAGCATTATTCACGATAGCCAACAGGTGGATGCAACCCAAGCTTCCGTAGATAGGTGAATGCCTGAGCAACATGTAGTACATCCATACAATGGGCTCTTATTCACACTGAAAAAGGAAGGAAATTCTGACACACGCTCCAACACAGATGAGCCTTGAGATCATTATGCTAAGCTTGAACAAGAATTGCTTGAACCCAGAAGGCAAAGGTATCTTAGATAACCAAAAGGTATAATCATCAGGAAAATAGAAAAAACAGGCTGGTGGTGGAGATGAATTCAAATTTGACCAATTGAAGCAGAAGCAGTTTGGGGACAGCCATCCAAATAGAAAAATTTCCTAAACTTGTAGAAACGTGAGATTCAGGGGGAAGGTTGGAGCTGGTGGTATGAACATAGGGGTCATTAGCCAAATGGTAGGTAAAAATCAGTAAAGCAAAAGAGCAAATAAATAAACCAGGAAAGTGAGTGAGGTCATGCAAGAAAGAATGTGAATGGTTAAGAGTGGGTCGAAGGTCAAGTTCCAGGGCAGCCTAAGGTTTAGGGGGCAGTATCCACAGAGGTGACTGAGAAGGAAGCATCAAGGAAGGATAGGGAGAAAGAGCCAGGAGCCAGTACAGTGAAGTCAGTGACTGACATAGCCAAGGAGTGGTGGCCAGGGGCTGCTGGGAGTGTGTTGCATGTGGCAGCACAGTGGCTGTTGGTGACATCTGGATGTGCTCAGTGGCATCATGGGGACAGAAGCACATTGCAGTGGGCTGAGGGTCAGTGGCAATGGAGGTGTGGAGATGGTGGTATAAGAGGTCTAATGGGAAAAAAGGAAGAAATTCTACATAGCTCAGTTCTACAGGTAAGGAAACTGAGGCCCAGAGAGGGCAAATAATGTGTTCAAAGTCAGAGTTAATGGTGCAGAAGGACAGGATGCAAATCAGGACAGTGTGTGATGGTGTGACTGCTCACATTTCCTGGTTCTGTCCCTTCCACCAGGCTGCCTCACGGAGCAAGGCAGTGATCAGTTTCTGAGCTCTCATGACCCATCCTTAAAGCTTCTCCTTCTCAACTAGCTCAAGAAATAAAATAGTCAAAACAGCCAGGCGCGGTGCCTCACGCCTGTAATCCCAGCACTTTGGGAGGCCGAGGCAGGTGGATCACGAGGTCAAGAGATCGAGACCATCCTGATCAACATGGTGAAACCCCATCTCTACTAAAAATACAAAAAATTAGCTGGGCATGGTGGCACGTGCCTGTAATCCCAGCTACTCAGGAGGCTGAGGCAGGAGAATTGCTTGAACCCAGGAGGCGGAGGTTGCAGTGAGCCGAGATCACGCCATTGCACTCCAGCCTGGGTAACAAGAGCGAAACTCCGTCTCAAAAAAAAAAAACAAAACAAAATAGTCAAAACAGAAAAGCAAAGCCTCTCCTCAACCCTCTTCCTTATTTCTTCACCCTCCTGACAAAAATGGACTGAACATTTTCCAAGATCAAGAAGCATAAAGCCTGATTTCTTTTTCTAGTCAGGCTAAGGAAACTATTTTCTTTCCACTTTCTTTTAAAGAAAAGAGGAACAACACCTCTCCATGGAGCTATTCTGGCAGTTAACAACCAAGCTAAGTGCTACTTACCATATAACTTTGTAAGATATCAGAGAAAAACAGTTTACAAAAATATTTTTACAGGCGGGATCTTGCTCTGTCACCCAGGCTGGAGTGCAGTGGCACAATCACAGCCCACTGTAACCTTAAACTCCTGGACTCAGGTGATTCTCCTACCTCAGCCTCCTGAGAAGCTGGGACCACAGGTGCGCCACCATACCCAACTAATTTACTTTTATTTTTGTTTTTGTAGAGACAAGGTCTTGCTATGTTGTCCAGGCTAGTCTTGAACTCCTGCCCAAGCAGTTTTCTCACTCTGGCTTCCTAAAGCCGTGGAATTACAGATGTGAGCCACCATGCCCAACCCCAAGCTGTTTTTTTCCTATTGGATGCTCACAAAACAGAACACTTCTGTAACCCCAGATGAGTGTGATTTCTCCCCCACATACCAAGCAATTCTGCAAGTGATTCTCCAGGAGACACCAGCTGGGTGTCCTCAAATTCAATTCAATTCTGACACTATATGCCCAGAGTTAGATCCCACAGGTTGAGGGTGCAGTCCCACAAGACTGCTGCCCCAAACATCAGATGCCACATCCAAGTAGTAGGTTGTCACTTATACTTCTGACCAACAGGCTATTAATTGGGGAGGGGAGTCCTAGAACCCCTCTTTGGATTCCATTAATTTGCTAGAGCAACTCACAGAACTGAGGGAAGCACTTTATTTATGTTTACCCATGTATTATAAAGATTTGTGGGATACAGAACAAGGCAGGGGGAAGGCATGCGGTCACCACCCTCCAGGAACCTCCACATGTTCAACCATCTGGATGCCCATCTGAATCCTGTCCTTTGGGTTTTCATGGAGGCTTCCTTGCATAGGCCTGATTGATTAGACCATTGGCCACTAGTGATCAACTTAACCTTGAGTGCCTCTGTCCTCCTGGGAGGTTGTGGTTGGGGCTGAAAGTCCCAACCCTCTAGTCATGCCTTGGTTTTTCCAGTGATCAGCCCCCATCCTGAAGCTGCCTAGGACTCCCCAGCCACCAGTATTTCATTAGCATACAAAAGTACTCTTATCACTCAAGAGATTTAAAGCCTTTTTGTTTTGTTTTGTTTTTGAGATAGAGTCTCGCTCTGTGGCCCAAGCTGGAGTATAGTGGCAGGATCTCACTCAGCTCACTGCAACCTTCACCTCCCAAATTCAAGCAATTCTCCTGCCTCAGCCTCTCCAGTAGTTGAGATTACAGGTGCACACTACCATGCCGGGCTCATTTTGTATTTTTAGTAGCGACAGGGTTTCACCGTGTTGGCCAGGCTGGTCTCAAACTTCTGACCTCAAGTGATGCACCTGCTTTGGCCTCTCAAAATGCTGGGATTACAAGTGTGAGCCACTGCACCTGGCCAGATTTAAAGGATTTTAGGAGATGTACATCAGGAAACTGAAAGAAGACAAACTATCTATTGCACAATATCACCAGCTTCTTTAAAATTTCTCAGTAACCTAGGACTTACAATTTTCTCTAACACAACTGTAGTGTAAGTGATGTTGGCTTACATACCTTTTGATCCTGAAGTTATATTTGTATATGTTTGTTGTACACAAACACAGATGTATGCAGACACTAGAACGTTGTTTAAGGTAGCAAAAGTTGGGAAGCAATCTAAATGTTTATAGGTAGGGGGAAGAGTCAAGTCATTCGTCCATACAATGGAGCAAGCACTACACCGCTATAAATAGTGAGGCAAACTCTCTCTCTCCGGGCCAATCTCCAAGACAGGGTGCTAAGTGAAAGAAGAAAGTTCAAGTCATTGTGTGGAGTATCCTACCATTTGTTAGAAAAGGGTGCGTGGCCATTACACGTTTGGAATATCTCTGAAAGGATGCACAAGGAGTTGGCAATAGTAGTTGCTTCTGAGGAGAACTAAGGAAGACTTCAATGTGAAGGGAAGGGGAAAATCACTTTTAATTACTCTCTTCTGGTACCTTCTGAATTTTGCACCATGTGCATTGATTATCTGGTTAATAACTAAAATAATATAAAACAAATAAATAATTCACATCTCTTACCACAGCAAAGGCGGTTTAAATAATGCCTTTAAACAACTAAATTCAATAACACTTTTAAACAGAGATTGAAGGTGGCTTCACAATGGGCAGGGAAATATGTGACACTATTTGCAAGAAAAAAAACCCGTGTCTGTAAAAATAACATTAAAATGTGTTGGGAAACAGCCCGAAGAAAAGCTGTTCCTAAAATAGAACCAACAATAAATAAATAAACAAATAAAGTAAGCAATGCAAATTCCTTAAAAGCACAGAGATTCTGCATCTCTAAATTACTTCTTTGTGGCCCTAACCCCAAGTTAAGCAGCAGGGACTCCTTGGAACCAAATGGTACAACATGGTGGGAGCAGAGCCCAGAGGGTACAATTATCTAGATGCTTTTAGCAAAGAATACATCTATAACTCAGTGTTTTATATAATGGAAATATGTGGGGAATATTAACAAGAATTGAAACTGTGTGTGGAAACATATTCAATCAATTTCAAGTTTAATTAAACCAGCTACTCTCAGCCCCTATTCTCAAAGAGTGCCTCAAGTAGCACAACCCTATATATTCTTTAATACTATTAAGGATCCCAAAGGGCTTTTGTTTATTTGGGTTGTATCTATTATATTTATGGCATTAGAAATTAAAACTTAGGAGCTAACAAATTAATTCACTTAAATTTAACAACATTAAGTCTGTAACATGTAACACAGAATATTTTCATGAAAAATAACTATATTTTCCAAAACAAAACAACTAGTAAGAAGAGTGGTGTGGTTTTACGTTTTTGCAAATCTCTTTAACATTGAGCTTAATAGAAGACAGCTGGAAAGCTCAATTTTCATGTCTGCTTCTGCATTTGATCTGTTGAATATGTGGTTTTGGTTGAAATTTAAGAAGGAAATGCAATGTTATGCAGAAATGTAGTTGGAAAAGAGAAACATTTTGATAGCCATCTCAGATCATCATCTCTCTGTCTCTATAGATAGATAGATTTTGTTTGTTTGTTTGTGTGTGTGTGTTGTCTACCTACTGTGTCCCATGCTTCTTTAAGAAAAAAGTGATACATGTGGGGATTAAAATCAAGAGCATCATTGAACTTCACCTTCCCTCTACCCAGTTGCCCCAAACTCCCCTGCCCTCACCCGTTGTGTTCCCAATCCCTTCCTTAGTGAACGAAGAACTTAATCCTAAAAGCCCTGGCACAAACCCCAGGTTCTCTTTCCCTAGCTTCTCCTCTCTCCCTGTCCCCCATTCCTAGAAGGACAGGCACCTCAGTTGAAATGCATGGGAGAGCCCAGAGTGGGGACAGAGACGGAGGAAGGCTTCCCCCTCAGGGAAAGGGACCGAGGAGTACAGTGCAGTGAAGTGAGGGCTCCCATAGCCTGGGGTACCAAAACGGGGCCCTGGGGCCAGAGGAAAGGACACTGGTCCCCCTGAGAAAGGAGACCCAGCAGCCTCAAAATCCTCTCATTGTGCATAGTCACTGCTTGATCGCTTGCCCTTCTGGCACCGGTTACAGAACCACACACGGACCACATTCTTCTCGAGCCCAAGCTGCTGGGCGATGTGGCTGATCTGCTGAAGTGTGGGTTTCGGGCACTGCAGGAACAAATTCTCCAGGTTGCCTCTCACTCGGTTCTCGATACTGGTTCGATTTCTCTTTCGGACCTGCACGAGGGCTTCTGCTTTGCATATCTCCTGAAGATTTTCATTGTTGTCAGCTTCCTCCATCCACTTCTGCAGTAAAGGCCACAGCTTACACATGTTCTTGAAGCTAAGCTGCAGAGCCTCAAAGCAGCAGACGATTGTTTGGCTGAACACGTTTCCAAACAGAACCCCCAGGGTGAGCCCCACATCAGCCTGTGTATATCCCAGGGTGATCCTCTTCTGCTTCAGGAGCTTGGCAAATTGCTCAAGTTCTTTCTGCAGAGCTTTGATGTCTTGGGACTCCTCCGGGGTTTGTTCCAGCTTCTCCTTCTCCAGCTTCACGGCACCAGCGGGGACGGTGCAGGGCTCCGGGGAGGCCCCCTCGGAGTTGCTCTCCACCCCGGCTCCTGCTTCACCCTCAGGCTGAGAGGTCTCCAAGCCGCCTTGGGGCACTCGCCCCAGTCCAACCTGGGGCCCACAGTATGCCATCCCCCCACAGAACTCATACGGTGGGGGGCATGGGAGAATCCCCCACACCTCAGAGCCTGGCCCAACCCCTGGCCCGATTCCTGGCCCTCCAGAAGGGCCCTGGAAGCTTAGCCAGGTCCGAGGATCAACCCAGCCGGTCTCCGGCCCCCCTGGCCCATCACCTCCACCACGTGGAGGGGGCGAGAAGGCGAAATCTGAAGCCAGGTGTCCCACCATGGGGAAGGAAGGCGCCCCAAGCTGGGGGCCTGGTGAATAGATAGATTTTACACCAAAATTTGACAAGTAGTTGTTTCTTAACTACTTCTTAAAGATTGCAACATGGAATCTGAAACCACATCAAGAAACGTTTCATATTCTATTACACTAAAGCCCATTTGGTCTATCTTAAGCTTCAAACAGATCTTTAACATACACATTATTTTGTTAGATATAGAAAACAGTGCTTCTACAGATCTTTCAAATGCTGATACATTTCATTATACAATATTAACAGATTACAATAATTTTTTTTTTTTTTTGAGACCGAGTTTCGCTCCTGTTACCCAGGCTGGAGTGCAATGGTGCGATCTCGGCTCACTGCAACCTCCGCCTCCTGGATTCAGGCAATTCTCCTGCCTCAGCCTCCTGAGTAGCTGGGATTACAGGCACGTGCCCCCATGCCCAGCTAATTTTTGTATTTTTAGTAGAGACGGGGTTTCACCATGTTGACCAGGATGGTCTCGATCTCTTGACCTCGTGATCCACCCACCTCGGCCTCCCAAAGTACTGGGATTACAGGCGTGAGCCACCGCGCCCGGCCAACAGATTACAATAATTAATATCACCATCCATCTAATCAGAGGTTTTTAAACACTGGGAAACTGCCGAGCTCACAGTTTCCCAAAATACTGATTTTCACCTGAAAACTCAAATTTTATCCTTGAAAACAAAAACAAATACTGTTCATTGTTTCCCTTAGAATGACAGGCTACTCTTCATTTTTGAGAAAATATCTACTACCAAAATCTAAGTATTTGTTTGTCAGTTGTTGTTTCCGGTGAAAATGGAAGAAATGTCTTGTTGAACTTACAACTTGGGCCATTGCACAACTGCCTTTCCTCAAGACAGCCACAGTTCTTTGATATGAGCAGAAGTGCTTGATGCATCTTCTCTTTCGTCGCTCAGAATATCAAAAAGATGGGTGTTGCTGGGTGCAGTGGCTCATGCCTATAATCCTAGCACTTTGGGAGGCCGAGGGAGTGGATTGTCTGAGCTCAGGTGTTTGAAACTAGCCCGGGCAACATGGTGAAATCCTGTCTCCAGTAAAATACAAAAAATTGGCCAGGCGTGGCAGTGTGCACCTGTAGTCCCAGCTACTAGGGAGACTGAGGCAGGAGAATTGCTTGAACCTGGGAGGTGGAAGTTGCAGTGAGTTGAGATTGTGCCACTGTACTACAGCCTGGGCAACAGAGTGAGACTGTGTCCAAAAAAGAAAATAATGTGTTTAAGTGTCCAGATTTAATAACAATAATTTTACTGTGGCCAGGCGTGGTGGCTCACACCTGCAATCCCAGCACTTTGGGAGGCCGAGGTGGGTGGATTGCCTGAGGTCAGGAGTTCAAGACCAGCCTGGCCAACATAGTGAAACCCCGTCTCTACTAAAAATACAAAAAAAAATTAGCTGGGCGTGTTGGTGGGCACCTGTAATCTCAGCTACTTGGGAGGCTGAGGCAGGAGAATCCCTTGAACCTGGGAGGCGGAGGTTGCGGTGAGCCGAGATCATGTCATTGCACTCCAGCCTGGGCAACAAGAGTAAGAATACATCTCAAAAAAAAAAAAAATTGTTACTGTTTCATCAAGGTCGTTCTGGAATGCGACGGGGCTTTTCTTTTCCCTCTTAGTGCTTGGTGATGAAGAATATCATGAATACTGGTTTGGTTTGGAACCACCACCTTGATTCTTGCTAAGGCACTAGAAGTTTTCCCACCGTGACTTTAGTACCAGCATAAATGTCAACACAGTGAAAAGACAAGTAATTATATCCTACTAGTATTAAAACAGCTTTGACCACACAAACTCTTTGAAAGGGACTCAGGGTGTAAGAACCACATATTGAGAAACATTGAATTAAAACACTTTAGTCTGGGGAAGTCATTATGCTTTGTAATAGAAGTGGAAGTAGTATATTTTCCATCATATGGGTAAATGGTGGGGATTCAGACAGTCTGGAAAGCTAGTGTCTCATATCTGTTCCCATTCTTGACTCTGCAAATGGTCACCCAAGGCTGCCAAGGGCTCATCATTGAGATGGTGGTGGGCTTATTGAGCTGGATATCCTAACACCTGGACCTTCTGGTCTGAAAGATGTGGGGTAGCCAGACAGGTAAGCACCAGGGCGAGCCACCTGAGTCACAGGGATACACTCTCTCCAACAGAAATTATTTATTTTATTCCTATTGGAAATAAGCCACAGAGACCCAGAGGGTCAAACAACATCAACAAAAACAAACAAAAAACACACTTTAATCTCATAAGTAGGTCAGAGTTGCACATTTCATGAGAATTGGATCCAAAAGACCAGGTACCACTAATTCTCCAGATATTTCAGTTGAGCTGATTTAGTGAGCAGCTTCTGTTCTGCACTTTACATTTTTATGAATACAGCTGTGGATAAAGTATGTGCAGACATAGAGTGTTCTATTTCTTCTTTAAGGTTATATCTGTCTATAAAATGTATTTATTCATACAGTAGCTGACCCTGCCACCCCACCTTATCTGCAGTTTCTCTTTCCATGCTTTCAGTTACTCATGGTCCACAGTGCGGCTGAAAATAGATTAAGTACAATACAATAAAATATTTTGACAGAGAGCGGCCACATTCACATGTGTTTTATTACAGTATATTGTTATAATTATTCTATTTTATTAGTATTGTTAATCTCTTGCTGTGACTAGTTTATAAGTTAAAATGTATCATGGGTATGTATGCATAGGAAAAAACATAGTATATGCGGGTTTTGGGACTACCCACAGTTTCAGGCATCCACTGTGAGTCTTGGAAAATATCCCCAGCAGATAAGGCGGGACTACTGTGTAGTATTTGTATACGAATATTTTATTTAGTATATGTCAGTCTACAAAGTAGGCTTTCCTGTACCCATACATCAGAAAGCCAGACATGCAGATCTATAGAAGGCCACTGGAGGATCAGAATATGCCACACCAAAATATGTCACACCAAAATATGCCACTTTGGCATAAAGATTTAAATTTTTTTTTTCATAGGTTTTTGGGGGAATAGCTGGTGGTTGGTTACATAAGTGAGTTCTTTAGTGGTGATTTGTGAGATTTTGGTGCACTCATCACCCAAGCAGTACACACTGAACCCAATCTGTAGTCTTTTATCCCTCACTCCCTTCCCACCCTTTCTCCCAGAGTCTCCAAAGTCCATTGTATCATTCTCATAAGGATTGCTTTGAAGTGAAGGCAATTAAGAAGCAGCAAATGCAGAAAAAGCAGGACATAGATTTCCCTTTGTGAAGGTGTTTCTCCTCTCCTCTTCCATACTAAGAGGAGAACAACTCTTGTCACTAGAGGCAGAAAGTCTGGACCAAGACAGTTCTGCATAAACATATCACCCCTACCTTTCATTGGATTCCCCTATATGTGTACTCTTCCACTCCTAGAAGCCCAGGTTGCTTTTTGATTCTTTTGAAACCCCATCTCTACTTAAAAATACAAAAATTAGCCTGGTGTGGTGGCGTGCATCTGTCATCCCAGCTACTTGGGAGGCTGAGGCAGGAGAATTGCTTTAATCAGGGAAGCGGAGGTTGTGGTGAGCTGAGAGCAGGCCATTGCATTCCAGCCTGGGTGACAGAGAGTGACTCTGTCTCAAAAAAAAAAAAGAAAAAGAAAAAGAAAAAGCCAACAGAGCAATGATGTTTCCAAAAAAGGCAAGATGCAGCTTTTAGAATGATTGGAAATTACAGTTGAATTTTGAATTATTTGCAAGCCACTTGAAGATTTCAAAAACTAATTTCATCAATTCGAACAATAGCCCTTACTGGTATAATTATCTGCATTTTACAAGAGTAGAGATTGAGGTACAAAGAGAGGATACACTATACTTGCCTGAGGGTCCCATGAAGCTTCTGACAATATCGGGGGACATACTGATACTCCTAACAGTATTTTTAGCTATTCAGTGGAAAACAATTGCATCACTTTTTTAAGATCACAGTCATTAAGGAATCCACCATATTTCTGTAATAGGAAGAATGTTTATCTCTGTGTCTTGTCCTTCTGGTTAAAGGGTATTTGCTTCCTCTTTGGCAATGTAATGACCACACTATGTCATCACTGGGGCTGTCTTTCTATCTTGGATGCAAGATTTTACCCTGTGCATTTGTCAAACTGCTCTTAGCTCTTGGAAAAACAGGTTCTCTGCTCCCATAAGGAAGTGAGAATAAAAGAATTTTCCAGCTTTCTAAAAGGCAATGTGCGTTCTGTCTTAGCCACTTCCCATCACCCCTAGCCCCACCAGGAAAAGTCAGTATTCATTTTAGATGTCTAAAAGTAATTGCAACTAAGTTACTTTAACCAGACTCCATAATTCAAGTCAAAAGTAACCAAAAGCGGAATGAAAAACACATGGTAAAGAACGGAAACAGCACGTCTATTAAAACACCTTTGCAGTTTGCTTTTATCTCTCCTTCCAGACATCCTGCCTAGGGTCGCTGTCTTCTGCTCTGCACTATGTTCCCCCTCCTCCCTTCCCTGAGCCAGCAGTCCTGGAAGGCAGCCTTTGACGTGAGGGCTCCCCACTCCTGCATCTACCTTCTGCAAAATTACAGGAAGAGGCTGGAAGCCCCTGCACTGCTGCAGAGATCCTGAAAGAATGCAGAAGTGGGGCCAGGCACTCAGGCAGGGATATTTCCTCTTATTTTGTGGCACAGAAGGGAGGTGCATGAGAAAACACGCACTCCCACACTTAGGCACAAATAGTGCTGGGGTGCAGATGCTGCCGAGGAGGTGTGGGGTTGCTGAGAATTAGCCGAGTTGCTTTGAAGCTTCTCAGAGATCTCTCCTCACATGGCCCGATCGGTCTTTTGTGAATGGTGCGAGGTTTGACCTCGTGATCCACCCGCCTCGGCCTCCCGAAGTGATGGGATTACAGGCGTGAGCCACCGCGCCCGAAACATAAATCTTTATCAAAAAAAGAAAAGAGGCCGGGCGCGGTGGCTCACGCCTGTAATCCCAGCACTTCGGGAGGCCGAGGCGGGTGGATCACGAGGTCAAGAGATCGAGACCATCCTGGTCAACATGGTGAAGCCCCGTCTCTACTAAAAATACAAAAAATTAGCTGGGCATGGTGGCGCACGCCTGTAGTCCCAGCTACTCGGGAGGCTGAGGCAGGATAATTGCCTGAACCCAGGAGGCGGAGGTTGCGGTGAGCCGAGATCGCGCCATTGCACTCCAGCCTGGGTAACGAGAGCGAAACTCCGTCTCAAAAAAAAAAAAAAAAAAAAGATTTATGTTTATAGAACTGATCACATAGGAAGGCATTTCATTGACTCTAGCCTAAAGGATCAAACTAAGCCATCTGCAGCGAATGGAGGATGACTGAGAGGGGTGCGTAGGAGTAAGAGAGCTGTCTTTGGCACTGTAAGAATCCAGGAAAGGAAAAAGAAAACCTGCAAAGATGGTTTATAGCAGGACTGCAAACTTTGGTGGCAGCCCACACCCGGAAGTGCATTTTTACATCACAACCACTTCAAAGACCCTCACATTCAGTGCTACAAAAATATACTGTCATGAAAAAATTATGGAATTTCTTACTATGTGAAAAGCATTCTATCCCCTTTCATTCTATTTTTTCCTACTCTAGTTAATGTCATTTTGTTGTTAAAAATATACTGCCCTCAATCCAATGAACTGATTTCATAACCCATAACATGCACTATGAAACTGACCCTGAGCTTGAAACACTTTTGTTTCAGTGAAGCCTGGACAAGAGAGAGTGCCTTGTGAACTTGTGGAGAGGGTGGCAGAAAAGCACCCCAATTTAGAACAATGTCACACACACACACAAAAAGCTCTGGGGGTTGGGGTTGGAGATGCAACTCTCAAATGTCAATAATCAATAGGAGAAATGTGTGCCTGACTTTCAAATGGAGGCCCTTGTGAGGGAATTACTTTGTCGATCTGCCTTCTAAGAAATTGTACTTTGGCATTTCTTGTCTATCATGTGAAAGGAATAAGAGTGTTTGAGGTTGCAGGCAAGTACTTAGATGTTGAATAATCCCTCTAAACCATTATGCTTACAGCTAAGGCAGCTTCACGACGGCCTGAGTGCTTGGGTGTGAGGCTTTGGACCCTGAGAACCTGCAGTTACACCTGTGGACCTGACATACTTATTAAAAGTGCTCTCAAAAGCACCTCAGTTTGGACCATAAATTCAAAGGTTACCCTAAGTATGAATAGCTGAGGAAAGTGTATCTAGAGTATGCAATCTACTTTATTCTTACTGCTTTGTCACATAAGTACACAGCCCATGCGAATTCACCTCTGATTTCTAACACCATGTTGCTCACATTCAGGAAAGGATCAAAGTAATGCAACTGGATACCAAGTCATCCTGTCCCCAGAACTCACGGTCGTAACAGGTCCCAGGCGGCTAGAAGGCTGCTTAGGGTGTTCCCTAGTCCTTCCCACCTGGAGGAATAAAGGCCCTTTACGATTCCAGCCCTTGAGGCCCTGAGCCATCCCTGACTGGGTGGAGGTTTGTGTATACATGTAGGGGCGGCCTGTGCCACTCACAGGTAGAGTAGAGGCCTGGACATAGTTCAGCTGACATAGCTTTGGGAGCCAGGGGCTTCCCGAGCTGTGAACACCCCATCTTCCCCAAACTGCAACTCATCTCCAGCTTCTACTTTCCCTGCAACCCCACTTCTTTTGTACCCAAATAAGGCTCGTGTCCTGTTGGCTTGCCCCCTCCCTGGTGGATCAGAGCTGGCTCTTTTGCTGGGCCTTGGAACCACGTTTGGGATCTTTCCAGCCCTGAGAGGTTAGGCTCCTCAAAGGCCGCCAGCCTGACTTGGAGCCCGCCCGCCCACTGCGCCCTCCTGTGGGCAGGTCCACCCATGGCTGCCACATGACCACACTTGTCCTGTCCCTTGGCTCTGTATGCGTCAGCTTGTTCGCCACCTTGCTGGGCTGGTTCCTGGAGCTTCTATCTGTTGTGACCTGGGTCATCACCTTCTCCCTGGTCACCTGTGTGGCCAGACCTTGTGTCCTTCACTGGAGCATCCTGAGCTAGGTTGCCCCAGCTTTTCCTCACCTGCTCCTCTTTCTGTGGGGATCCTGCTTCCAGGTCTGCGCTTGGTGGCTGCGCTACACTCTGCACAGACACTCTGTTGGACAAGACGGATGTCATGGCCTGTCCCCACACTGAGCTTTCATTTCTACTTTGTAAACTACTTTTACCGAACATCTGTGGTTGCTTAAGAGTCAATAATATATTTGGAGATGAGGTGAAATGGATTGTTTTAAACCCTACCTTGATGAGATAAAACAATATTGAAAGTTAACTGTGAGACTTTGGCATCCTATACTGCCGAGGAGAAGGACAGAAGGGGATGACCTGTCTTGTTTAACGTGGCATGCAAAACCCGAATCTGGGATCCACAGCTTACCATACTCCCTCCACTGCCACAGGGAGGAAAAGCACTTCATAAACACCAAAGACTTTACTTCAAGAAATAGGCCAGGATTCAAATCACAGTTCTGCCTCTTAGTAATTGGTAGCAAAATGATGGTCTCCCAAGATATGCACGTCTGAATTCCCGGACCCATGAATGTGACACCTTACTTGACAAGAGTGGCTTTGCAAATGTGATTAAGGATCATGAGATAGGGAGATTATTCTACATTATCTGGGCAGCCTCCAATGTAATCACCAGCGTCCTTATATATGAAAGATGGAGTCAGGAGAAGCAGAGTGAAAGAGACATGTGAAGATGCTGTGCTCTGGACTTTGAAGATGGAAGACCATGAGCCAAGGAATGCAGGCATTTTCCATAAGCTGGGCAGGGTGGGGAAACATTTCTTCCCTAGAGCCTCCAGAATGCAGCCCTGCTGATACCTCGATTCTGGCCGAGTAAGATCTGTTTCAGATTTCTGTCCTCCAAAACTGTAAGATAGTAAATTTGTGTTGCTTTAAGACAGTAAGTTTATGGTAATTTGCTACGGCAGCCATAGGAAACTAGTAAAGCAACTATAGCTTCTTAGTTCAGATACTTTTTTGGATTTGTTTCCTCATCTGCAACCTAGGAATTGTAATTGTCCCTGCACCAGGTGGCTGCTGTGAAGACGGGACAGTGCAATGCAAGTCAAGTGCACCATGTACTTTCTGCCACACGGCGTGGGCTCAGTTGATGGTAGCCATGGTTATTAGCGCCTCCTTGAATCCCTACAAGTGGCTGACAAGGTTACTATATTACTCCCATTTTACAAATATGGTTCTGGGAAGTTAAAATCTTGCCTGTGGCCCGTGTGAGCGGCAGAACTAGGACCTTGCGCCCTGGCAGCCTGACTCATCAACTCCCACCCTCCTTCCTTGACAAAATGCGAGTGTAGTGGAAGTTTTTAAAATGAATTTTAAGTGGTGAACAAGGGACATTAGACTTGGATCCTAACAAGACCTCTGTGTCCAGTGATAAGCATTGTTGGGGCTCAGCAAACAACACCCCAAAGTGTGGCGCTGTGGCTCGCTGAGTGCTTGGAACCGAAGCACACTGGAAAGGCCTCTGAAGCAAAGTCTCTCTCTGATCTTCTTCTGTCCTCCTTCTGTTTT
This sequence comes from Aotus nancymaae, assembly GCF_030222135.1. Classification (NCBI taxonomy): domain Eukaryota; kingdom Metazoa; phylum Chordata; class Mammalia; order Primates; family Aotidae; genus Aotus; species Aotus nancymaae. The sequence goes on along the minus strand of NW_026988546.1, from coordinate 7,481,351 downwards.
GTTGCCTCCCTTAAGGCAGGTCAGAGAAACCAGAACCACTCTTTCCCCAAAATAAAACCTAGAAATAGGCCAGGTGCGGTGGCTCATGCCTGTAATCCCATAACTTTGGTAGGCCAAGGAAGGCGGATCACCTGAGGTCAGGAGATCGAGACCAGCCTGGCCAACATGGTGAAACCCCATCTCTACTAAAAATACAAAAAATTAGCTGGACGTGGTGGCACATGCCTGTAGTCCCAGCTACTCAGAAGGCTGAGGCAGGAGAATCGCTTGAACTCAGAAGGTGGAGGTTGCAGTGAGCCGACTTTGCGCCTTTGCACCCCATCCTGGGCAACAAGAGTGAAACTCGTTTAAAAAAAAAAACCCTAGCAATATTACTCTAAGCTTTCCCCTGCCTTTTTGTGTAGGAGTTGGCCATAAAGAAATTCCCGGACCTACCTTGTCTGAAAGGAGATCCTAAGACCTCATTCCAGAGAGGTCCTGCCCTGTGTCTGGGAGGAAAGACTGCCCCATAGAAAGGCCAATTTGAATGAGAGCAGAGAGTCCTTGCTGGGGTTCCCCACTCAGTCTGTTACCATTAGGTCATACCGATCATGTCCAATCACATTTTTACACAACTATACACTCTTAATCAAATCTAACCATAAAAATGACCAGTTTTCTGTTGGATCTTTGGGTCTTCATTTCTGAAGCCTCCCATGTCATGAAATAAATTAGTTGGCTATTCTCTTGTTAATCTAGATTTTGTAATAAGAATGCCAGCCATGACCCTTATGATGAGGAGGAAGAGTTTTGTACCATTCCGACTCTACAATATGAATTACAGTCAAAAAGTTTCTAAGATCTCAAATTAAATGTATAAAAATAGATTATTCACACCTTCATCCTTCAAGAGACATTTATTTAGTACCTAGTAGGCAGCACTCACTGTTGTAGGTATTGGGGATACCTCGCTGAACAAAATAGAGTCTCTGCATTCATTGGAGTGCACATTTTGTTGGAAGAGAGATAAACATATATAGATATGCAGGTGTGTATATGTGTGAGAAGGCAAGTAAATCAGCATTAGAGAGCTAGAGATTGATAAGGAGTGTCATTTTATATGAAGTATTTAGGGGTAGTTCTCATGCTGAGCGTGAATGAATGAAGGCTAATGATTGTCTTAGGGAAGAGTCTGGCAGAGATGCCAGCAATTGTGAAAGCCCTGGGGCAGGCAGGGCAGTACTTGGCATAACTGGATCAGGGCAGTGTGGCTGGATCCCCTCTAGATGGACAGGGAAAGACAGAAGAGATGAGGCCCCAGATTCCTGGGGCCCTGATTATGTAGGGCTCTGTCAGCTATGGTTAGAGTTAGGATTTTATTTTGACTCGGGAAGCCATTGGAAAATTTTGGGGAAAGGAGACACACTATCTAATTTAAGTTACAAATGCGATCGCAAATTTTAAACAGAGGCCTGCAGTTAAATTGAGCTCACATTGGCCTCTGGGGTTGCTTGGCTGCTCCTGCCCGAGGCCGGTGGAGGTTTGCTGACACGTCCCAGGAAAGAGTGAAGCACAGCAGACAAAAATAGAAGCAGCTCAGGGCAGCGTGCCAGGATCCTGCCAGAGCTCATCAGCAGCCACGGTGGAGGATATGCTGCCACTGCTGCTTAATAACGGCAGCTGAAGGGTTTATCAATCCTTCTACCTAACTTTCATGATTTAAACAAAGTTGAACTTGCCACTATTCATTTCCAAACTGTCTGACTTGTGGAGAGCCCTGTCTTAATTAGAAGGTCCTTATCCCGCTCTTCCTTGCTGCCTGCAGAGCTTTTCTTCCTGAGAGTGTTTGTAGACATGGAACCGTGGGTGTGCAGATTCCTCCCCTCACTTGGATGATTGCCCATGCTCGTTAATTTGAGTGCCAACACATTTGCACCTGCTCATAGGTTTTTGCATTTTCAGTTTGCAGGAGTAGAGAGACAGGGACCCAAAAGGAGTTTGTCTCATGCACTTTCCAGATCTCAGCTTTATGTCTTACACACGCTATTATTTTTTCACTGAACCTAACTGATCTGAATGTCTTGTTTGACCTCTGTCTTTTGATTTTGGGATTGGAAGAGCATAACATTTGACCACTGGTCCTCTATTCGATATAAATAAAGTTGAAGTAAAGAGACTATTCTCTCTCACCTGGTTTTTTGGTTCCTAAATTATATTTAAAGAGAGCAAAATATTACTGTTTCCTAGTAAGTTAATTAAAAGATTCTGAAGAAAATTGGACAGCTTTTCAAAAAGAATTTTGCAGAGTTTAGAATATTTTAGCATTTTCATCCTATTCTCTTCCTCCAACACAGACAGACTCATACGGAGACACACACAGACACACGCAGAGACATATATACACAGAGACACATGTGCACATAGACACACCCACACAGACTGATACATTAGTAAATGGAAGATTCCAAATCAAAGAATCTACTCTTTAAGTAGATTATCATCAAATGTTAGTACTTATTGCATCCAAAAAATTCCATTTAAAAACCACGTCCTTGTGCTATGTATCCAAAGGTAGGGAGTGAATATGAAACCTGGTTCCCAGCCAGGATTGCAGAAGGGAAAAGTACTGGGCAAGAAGAAAAACTTGTAGCTCCTTCCTTTGGATTTCGACACTCCTAGAACTCAACTGAATTACACACAACAGTTTGGTTCAGCAAATATTTATTAGGCAGCTGTACACTGTGTGCAAGTTACAGTGCTAGCTCTCAGGGCTTGAGTAGGGTGATGAATACCCTTCCCAACCTCTTGAGAAGGTGCTGGAACTAAAGGGAGAATTAAAAATGAAAAATAAAAATAAGGTCAAAGTCCTCATTTTTCTTTTTTTTTTTTTGAGATGGAGTCTCTCTCTGTTGCCCAGGTTGGAGTGCAGTGGCATGATCTCGGCTCACTGCAACCTCTGCCTCTCGAGTTTAAGCAATTCTCCTGCCTCAGCCTCCCAGGTAACTGGGATTACAGGCACATGCCATCACACCCAGCTAATTTTTGTATTTTTTAGTAGAGATGGGGTTTCCCCATGTTGGCCAGGCTGGTCTTAAACACCTGACCTCAGGTGATTCACCCACCTTGGCCTCCCAAAGTGCTGGGATGACAGGCGTGAGCCACCGTGTCTGGCTTCATTTTTAAGATGAGGTCCTTTCTCCATTGTGGGGGCTTTTCCAAGTGTCTAGTGGGATTAGTGTGAAGCTGGTATTGCACTGCCTGCATTCAAATTCAGCTTCCCCTGTACTGCCTCTGTGCCCCTTTGCTTCTCAGTGCCTCAGCGTCCTCATCTATAAACAAGGAAACTGTTAGCATTCCTTGTGGAGCCACCCACCCTGCACATCCTGAGTGTGTGTGTGTAGCACTCACAACGCTGCTGCACTCGCCATGAGCACTTGAACGCCAACAAATATTATCTCTCTAATTCAGAGCTTCATTTTATTTTAAATCTGGAATCCAAATTAGTCTTATTCTAGATACTTAATGAAAACCATGTTTTTCTTTTTTGCCCTTTTATTTTGGGGAGCCAAGAAACTTCCTTATTTCGTCTTACAAAATGTTGGGTTTTAGAAATATCCCAAAAAGAACAAAGAGAAGTGAGGCAGCCCTTGTCCTTAAGTCATTACCCAGCCCTCAACACATTTAGCACGTTTTCTGGTACCTTGGAAGGAATCTTATCACTTTCCATCTCCGTATTGTTCACATTCCTTCCCACCTGTAATGTTCTCAGTCTCTGCTAATTCCTCCTTTTGTCCAGGTGCCATGTCCCTTGCTCTGTAAACTTTATGCCAAGTATTTAAAAACATCCATAGATTTTTGCCCTCAATGCCTGCAGCATTCATTTATGTCATTCAAACCATGCTGCCCATTGCATATGGTAAGAGGGTTGCTTTTTTGCCATTCAAGTCTAAAGCCAACTGGATTGGAAAGTACCAGAAAGAAAGACATAGGCCAGGTGCGGTGGCTCATGCCTGTAATCCCAACACTTTGGGAGGCCAAGGTGAGCAGATCACCTGAGGTCAGGAAGTCAAGACCAGCCTGGCCAACATGGTGAAACCTCGTCTCTACTAAAAATACAAAAATTAGCTGGGTGTGGTGGTGCATGCCTGTAATCCCAGCTACTCAGGAGGCTGAGGCACAAGAATCGCTTGAACCCAAGAGATGGAGGTTGCCATGAGCCAGATTGCACCACTGCACTCCAGTCTGGGCAACAGAGTGAGATTCCATCTCAAAACAAACAAACAAGCAAAAAATCCCAACAACAACAAAAAAGACATTATCTTTAACTTGGTTGCACCCTCAGCAATGAATAGCATGGTCCTAAGCTTCAGTTTCCTTCTCTGAAAATAGGACTAATAATAAAATTAATAATAACATTTGCCTATAGGGCTGTTGTGTTAAATGAGCTAAAACATAGTTCCTGAATATAAAGATCATTTAATAAATTTTAACCTTTTTTTTTCCAGTTCGGGTCTTGTTTTCTTGCCCAGGCTGTTTTCTAACTCTAGGCTCAAGCAATCTTCTCCCTTCGGCCTCCCAAACTAGCCATTATTCTTAATAGGCTAAATCATTCTGATTGGTTATTTACAATTTTTATAATTGGTGGTAATAATTAGAGTGTTTTATGTTTGCATAGAATTTTGCATTACTAAAACTTTTATCATTAGTTTTCATGTAGAACATTTAGTAAACCATTTAAAATGTAAAGAAAAATATAAAATTACTACTAATCTTATCCTTCAGAAATGATAATTGTATATATTTTGGTGTATTTTTTCAGTACATATATTATGAATATTGCTTTGTATTTAGAGCTTTAAAAATTGAAAGTTCTATGTAAACTTTATTTTTGATGGTTGCCTATATTCCATACTATGGCTATATTATATTTTATTTAACCATACTCCACTTTTGAGCTATTGCACTGTTTATTAGTTATTACATATTATTACATATATATATACACACACACACACACACACAATGTTTTTATGTAACCCATTGTGCCTTCATCTTAACCATTTCATCTTCTTATAAAGGATACGACTTGAAGTAGAATATTCAAATCATGTCATTTTCTATTTTGTGTTCATATGAAACCACGGGCTGATATTTTGAAATTAGTTTAGATTTAGCTGAACAGAACTAAGCCCAGGCAAAAAGCACTATGATGGCTTTTACTTAATATGAAAATAGGTGGTCCCCACAGCCACTTCAGATACCATCTAGACATGCTTACTCTTTAAACACCAGAATAACAGCACTTTGGCAGGCAGAGGCAGGCAGATCACCTGGAGTCAGGAGTTCGTGATCAGCCTGGCCAACATGGTGAAACACTGTCTCTGCTAAAACTATGAAAATTAGCAGGGTGTGGTGGCACATGCCTGTAGTTCCAGCTACTTGGGAGGCTGAGGAAGGAGAATCACTTGAACCTGGGAGGCAGAGGTTGCAGTGAGCTGAGATTGCACCACTGCACTCCAGTCTGGGCGACAGAGCAAAACTCTGTCTCAAAAAAAAAAAAAAAATAGTAATAATAATAATAATAAAAGAGCAGAATGAAATTCTTGCACTTTCCTCTTCATATCTAATTGTATGCTCCCCCTTAATAAAACACATCAAGTATGTTTTCCGAATTGTTGGCTTCAGATGGTTTTAGTTCAGTTTAATTTTTCAGTATTGCTCTTTAACTGCAACAAAAGTCCTGTGTTAAAATGGATTTTTATTCCTCTTTTCCCTATCTAAAATGTATCCATTAAATTCAAATAAAGTCCCAAATTGTAACACATTAAATTACTCAGCACTTATGTTGGTTCTTCTCTATTTTTCATCCATATTTTAGTGTATTAGAGACTAAGTGAGGAGGTGCTGACAAATCAATGGTAATAAAAAAAAAATCAGTAAATCAGATTTTGTAAGGCATGGCAGGCATGCAGATCAAGGCACAAGATGGTTGAGTTTTTCCTGATTCAAAAGGGACCAGTACTAGGGTAGGAATCAATTACCAGATCATACTTCAAACTGATGTTATATCGCTATATTCTAATAAAATATCTTATCTAAATCTTTATGCCCTTTGACTCTTCATCTATCCAACTATTGTGACTATTTTAATATATTGACTAACCAAAATGGGTCATAATGATGTATAGAGATAACTGATTTTCAAGGAATTAGATTTTGAATCAGCAGTAAAAGACATTGACCATAAATTGGAGAGAAAGCAGATTACCAAATAACTTGATTGATATATATGTTTCTGCTAATTGTAATTTACAGTTTCCCAAATAACTTAATGTTTTTGGATTCACCTTAAAATATCTCGTACTATGAAGTGAATGGTTAGTCTTTCAATCAAAGATACCTAAGAATCAATAAATAATTAAAATGAACAATAAATTGCAAGAATAGTTACCTTTGAGTAATAAGAGTATATATAATTTTCCATTTTCTTCTTGTTGCTGGCCTGTATTTTCTATAGTAAACACAGATTATTTGTAGAGTAAAAAAAAAAGAAAATGTAAACACTCAATATAATTTTACCTCATCCTTTGGTGGGGAGAGAATGAATTAAAATCAGTCTCTGGGCCATGTATTGTAAACATGAAATATTTTAGAGATCAGTGGAAAGTGTGTAGGTCCCTGTGCTTCAGGTCATGGGAATGCAGTGAGAGGCATGGCTTGGCCTGACCTTGGGGATTTGAAATCAATGGAGAACTCTGGAAGCTCTAAATAGAACAATGAAACTTAAAAGTATGAGATGTTCTAAAAGACAAGGTGGTGGGTGAGCAGTCAGGGAAACCTATGTTGGAAAATATGCAACTTTTCATGGAAGTAATATATTAAAATATTTTTTAATATAAGAAAAAGCCTCCAAAATGTAATCATTTGAGTGGATTAGTCAGCTATTCAATTAAATATAAAAACTTGGGTCGGATGGATCTCAACATATAATAAACCTTATTCCAGCCCATCCTGGATACCCCAAAACCCTGATTTGATCATTACACATTCTGTGTATGTACTGAACACTCACAGGTACCCCATAAATATGTAAAATATCACGTATCAATAAAATTGTAAAAGCCTAGCAATAAAATAAAATTCAAATAATATTCTTCAAGAAACAAATAAAATGATGAAAATAAACTTACATACAGCAAATGTGAGCTACAATAGCATTAACCTGTAATGCAGGTGTTTATTAACACTCTTCGTACTCCAGAATAATTTAGAAACAAAAACCGGACTGACAACTCTTTCTTTTCTTTTTAGATTAGACTTGATAAAGTGTCTTGCATGGAGTCTGGCTAGAGGATATTTATATAGATGATGTCTATTATCATATATATGGCATCCTATCAGTATTGAGATTATTACACAATTGGCCAGGGCATTACTCAGGACTGTGCATCCTGGAGTTTGCCCTGCTCTGGAAATTGTAAAATATTCATGCATTTCCTTTTTAAAGCACGCAACAGCTCTCTGGACTTTCAAACCATCAGCCACGAAGAGTCATGTTGTATAAACATACTTTCCCAGGGTAATCAGACTCATCAGTAATTTGCCATTTCAGCCCAGGCTTTCCGGAAATTCTGTCAGGGAGAAAAAATTCAAGTGCACTGTGGTTTTCCCCCTTTCCAATGTTTATAATATTTCTTCTTTTGCTTTCCCCTTAAAAAATGTTTTCCGGTGTTCAAATCTGATTCCCACTGAGTGGGGGCAGGGGTTCAATTTCATTTAAACCTCTCCTTATTCCCAATGAGCAGGGTTCTCTATCTTCAAGCCGACACCCCTGTATCTCTGGGCAGGGTGCCTTCTCTTCCTGGGCTTTGCCATTGGTAGGAGCCAGCAGCCAGCACCACCTGCATCTCTGCTGGGGTCAGTGAGCTCCCAGTGCCTGAGAGCCTTCTCCCAGGCCTGGGACACTCCCTGTGCATGGAGCAGGATGCCTACATGGCTGCTGTCCAAGCCTGCTGCAGAGTCAGGCTGGGAAGGATGGCAAGAGTGAGAGAAGGGCACGGGGAACCAGTGGTCCTTACCTGCAGTGTCAGGGTTCTGTCTTCTGTCCTCCAGCCTGTTGAGCAGGGACAGCGGCTGTGCAGGCAGACGGCCTGGTTAGATGGCCCCAACGTTCTGTGCAGCTGCCGGCCAGTTGCGCTGCCCTTGTCAGTGGCACTATAAATAAGGTAAGTCTGGACATTGGCCAGGCTCAGGAGATAAGAACCCAGCCCCTGGCTCCTACATGCCATTTAAGGTCTTCACATTAAAGGAGCCTCAGCTCCCAGATGGGAAAGGGCTGCCATGTCCTCATTTGTCCTGCCTGCCTCAAGGACACCTCAGGCCTGACATTTTCCAGTAATCCAAAGGGTAGCTGAAGTGGAAAGGCCACCAGTGCCAGAAAGGGACCTTACTTTGGCAAACAAGAGGCAAAGCCTCCAACAGGCTGCCCAGCTGCACTTCTGTGCACCCCTCAGATTAGATGCCTGGCATGGAGGCCCAGGAGTGGAAGGACACTTCCCCCACACAGCCCCTTTGTGAGCTAGGAAATGTGGATTCCTAGTTCTGCCTTTTGGAAAGAGCTCACTGACCTTCTCTTTGGCTTATGAGGTCATTTGCTTCGCTGAGAGGATGTTAGGGAAGACCGAACAATCGGCTTAATAAATGGCAGGCATGTGGGAAGCCATGGCGTGAAATACATTTGCAGAAAGGTCTCTCCCTCCCTTCCTCCCTGCTCATGCATGATTATAAGGGTTTCTTTTTTTTTTTTGAGACGGAGTTTCGCTTGTTACCCAGGCTGGAGTGCAATGGCGCGATCTCGGCTCACCGGAACCTCCGCCTCCTGGGTTCAGGCAATTCTCCTGCCTCAGCCTCCTGAGTAGCTGGGATTACAGGCACGCGCCACCATGCCCAGCTAATTTTTTGTGTTAGTAGAGACGGGGTTTCACCATGTTGACCGGGATGGTCTCGATCTCTTGACCTCGTGATCCACTCACCTCGGCCTCCCAAAGTGCTGGGATTACAGGCTTGAGCCACCGCGCCCGGCCTATAAGGGTTTCTTGAGCCACACATTGTTTTCTCTATGGAATTAAAACAGTGAAATCTTCCCAGAGCCTTTTAAAAGCCATATGCTGGGAGAGGAAAGAGAAAACTAATTTGGAAGACCAACAGCTCCTGATTCTTTTTAAATTTCTTACTTACGAGTATGCTGAAAAGGCACTCGCCCACGGCGAGGGCCAACTTCTTCCGATGATTATTTGGTGACAGCTGTCTGCATCACCAAAACAATTCTAGGCCTGCAGATTTATCCCGAGGAAAGAATAGTGTATGTGGGCAGAGATAGAGCTGCAAGGACATTTCTTGAAGCTCTTTTTTTCCTCAAAATCAGGAAAAGTTGGAAACAACGTAAATAGCTCACAAGAGGGGACTGATTAAATGAGAAATTGTGTATGGTCTGGGCGGGGTGGCTCACGCCTGTAATCCCAACACTTTAGGAGGCCGAGGCAGGTGGCTCACGAGGTCAAGAGATCGAGACCATCCTGGTCAACATGGTGAAACCCCGTCTCTACGAAAAATAGAAAAATTAGCTGGACATGGTGGTGCATGCCTGTAGTCCCAGCTGTTCGGGAGGCGGAGATTGCGGTGAGCCGAGATCGTGCCATTGCACTCCAGCCTGGGTAACAAGAGCGAAACTTTGTCTCAAAAAAAAAAAAAAAAAAAGAGAAATAGTGTATGAAGAAGCAAAACAGACCAGTCGCAGTGCTTTATGCCTGTAATCCCAGCATTATAGGAGGCCGTGTCAGGATGAAAAATATGCACAATATGCAATTACTATTAAATATAATTTGCCCATAGTTGCACACTGAATTCCTTATCATGGTAGTTAAGTATCAGAGCTTCTGGTTTTCTCACTCTTCATTCATGTATTTACCAACCATGTGCTGAGGCACTAGGACAAGCACTGGAATTATAAGATGAAGATGATACAGTCCACCGCTCAACAACTGTATGCTATAATCTGAAAAACAAACAGGCAATTCCCATAGAGAGTCATAGATACAATGACAGGCATTTATCAGAAGACACAAAAGGGATACTAGCCCAGGTTTGTGTCAACATTGTAGGCTTTTTGGTGGAGGTGACTCATAGGTTGATAACTGAAGGATAAAGAAAACATACGTAGGATAGAGGGAAGAAGTAAATGCAAAGAGCTGGAGATGAGGACGATCACTGTGGAGCTCCATGTAGTCTAGTGTAGCTGGATGCTAGAACAAAGGGGCAGAGTATGGTGAGTGGTTAACAAGGCATAAGTATACTCTTTCTTATGATTATGTTTTCACATTTTTCACTAAAGGGATATCAGAAAAAATATTTAATGCAGTTTTTATTAACCAAGCAATGGAGAGGAATACAGTACACTACTTACATTTTATTTCAGAAATCAATGATTTGAATTTAATTCATAAATTTTGGCAACATACCTTCATCTACTTCTGTAGTTTCATTTTCTTGCAACACATGTTGCATCTGAAATAAATCAAATATTACTTATAATGTTTCAGTCAAACAAAAGACATTACCATGTAAACCTGTTGTAAGTCAAGGAGCAACTGTACTGTAGATTGATCATTCCTAATCTAAAAATCTGAAATTCAAAATGCTCCAAAATCTGAAACTTTTTGAGCATAGACACGACACCACAACTGCAACATTCCACACCTTACCTCATGACAGGCTGCAGTGAAAACAGTGAAAACTGTTACCTGCAAAAAATTACTGTAAAACATTGTAGAGAATTACCTTCCAGCTATGTGTATAAGATGTATAAGAAACATAAGTGAATTTCATGTTTAGGTTCAGGTACCATCCCCAAGATATTTCATTAGGTATATGCAAATATTCCAAAGTCTGAAAAAAATCTGCTTCTGGTCCCAAGCATTTTGGACAAGGGATATTCAGCCTGTCCTACTGGAAAAATAAAATTCCTTTTCAGTATGATAGAAATTAAGAGATTGGCTTACCAAAGTTGAACTTTGCATGATTTTCTGAAGCTGCTCAATTTGGTCGTCTTGCTTTTTAATTATATTTCTTATCGTGGAATTTTCTATGTGAAGCCTAAAATGTGCATTTAAAAATAATTACTCTCATATACAAATGTTTTAAAATCATGTAAATTCTAAACAAACTTCTGAAGGTACAGTTACACAAATTCTTAGAGATTTTAAAAACAGATGTTTGGGCAACTGTGTCATTTTTCTACCTAGGAATAATGTAGAAAAATGATGTGTTTCAATATAGTTTACAAATGAAACTTTTCCTTGGCTTCACAAAGGCATACTTATTATCATAACTGATAACAATTCTCATACTACAGTGCTCTTTTGCTTTATAAATACTCAAGTTATTTAGTGTTCAAACCGTACTTTTGTACATAGCCTTCTATATTCTCAGCACATCTTAAAGTCGCTGTAAGTTGATCCTGCATTTCCTGAAACTAAAACAAAGAATTAAACCATTTACATTTGGAAATGACCTAAATGTCCATCAGTAGATGAATAAATCAACAAAATATAATAGATATAAAATATTGTTTTAGACTATCACAGTCTTTTTTATTTAAAAAAGGTCATAATCCAGGAAAAATCATCCCATTACCTGTTTTTTTGTAACTAATTTTACTGGAACACTGCTATACCCCTTCAATCCACATATTGTTTATGGCTACTTTCAGGCTATAACTGCAGGGTTGAGTTATTTAAGAGGGATCTTACGGCTCACAAAGCCTTAAATAATACTATCTGGCCCTGTACAGAAAAGTTGACTGATCCATTCTCTAGGAATAAAACACAATATTCTTCCTGCTTTTGAATGATATTTTATTAGATAAATACTCAAATTTACAAATTGGTAAAATGTGGAAAGATAAAGGATTACCTTATGGTAAGCATTTATATTTTTGAATTCCAAACACTACCACATCAACTATAATTTGAGTTTTTTGTATGTATGCATTTAGTTTTATTATAGCAAAGCAACTTGCACATTTTTAATATTTAAAACTAAGCATCATCTTTCCTTTGTAGGAAAAGTTCAAGAAATTTTAAAAATAAGCAGGAACAAAATTAAAACAAAGTCCATTCCAAGTAAGATCTTACAAGATCATATTGACTCTCCCATTGAGTAGCAGGACTCAAGGCATCATTAAAAGAGAAGTCATTAAAAAGCATCATCCTAAACTGCAAGGTGTCCATTAAACATGCTAAAGGAGAAGCCCTGTTGTCTAAATGCCCACTTAACCCACCCAAACATCTCAAACCCACCCTTTGCTGATCTTCTATAATCCCCTTTTTAGTTTTTTTTAATAAACAAGAGAAAATAGATACATGTTGGCAAATGCTAACTGTCTATGTTCATGTAGAAACAGAGTGTACTCTCTGAGCCCAATACAGAGTAAGGATTTTCACCAAAATAAAAATTTATTCAGTAGAATGGCCTTTCTGTACAAAATTAACCTGAAATCTATGAAATAAGTATACACAGGTTCTTTATTCATTCAGAAAAGTAGAGATTAAAAATAAGATAATTTTCTGAAACATTCCATTAGACATTATCCTCTGAATTAATCTGGCTTTTCTCATCATGGCAATAGAGAAACCACTAAAAACAGACTAACAGGAAAAAAGAAAAACCTCTCTGAACTTATGTGAGAAAGGATGCATAATTCTCAACTTTCCTAAGGTTAAATATTTAAGGAAAAAATATTTGTATAAAAATGGCAGAATGAAAGCCAGAGATTAACAAATAGGTGTATTATAAAGATAATAAAATTTTTATAAAATTACTTAGAATGAAAATACAAAAGAAAGGCATCCACTATAAAATTTTAATAAAATTACTTAGAATGAAAATACAAAAGAAAGCCAGCCACTAAAATTAGTACCCCAAAAACTTTATATTAGTTAACCACCTACAGATTAACTGTTGTTGGCATGTGAAGTTTCATACATACTTGACTTCTCATCTGGCCTGCTTTCTTCTTTGAATCCTCCAGCTTACTTTCTAAATGGACGGAGTGATGCAATGACGCATCCACCAAAGTTTTTGATGTTGATGCTTTGTGTAGGGCATCATCCCGTTTTTGTTGAAGTTGTCTCACAAGTACCTGATGTTATTTTTGTTACTGGTTTTACAAATCACCTTATTATTGAACCGTTAATAATATTTAACTCTAAAGTATACACTTTGAAAAATATCACCACACAGACAGATTCACCTTCTTTTCCTCATATGTACACATTCCTGTTTATTACTGAATCCCATTAAGGATACAGAAGGTGTTATCTTCCTATCAAACTAGTATTGTTACTCACGCAACATATTCAGCTCACTAGTCATTCCTCCCCTGTTGAATTTGTAGTGCTTAAAAGCCTTCTGAAGTCTCAAAAAGAAATGAGTATGTGGGTGGGACTGATGGTAGTAAATTACACATTGTGGAATGATTTCCCTCTTTTTTTTCTTTATTAGAAACTCAAATCAACCTCAGAGTTCCTCACATTAAATCATCTGCTTAAATCCTTCCAATAGATTTCTATCACAGAACAAAAGTAAAATTCCAATGGCTTTAGATGATCTAAGTAATCTGCCCTCCACCTCCCGACCTGACCTCAGCTGCTGTGTCTGACTACTCCATTCCTACTCTACATGAATCCTGCCACTCCTCATTAGTCTGAAATCCTCCTTAGTCTGAAAATTGGGGCATAGCATCACAGATAGCTATGCCTCTATTTGTCCTAGACAAAGTTATATCCAAATGATAGTAATTAAGCCTTGATGTAAAAATTATAAGCAAATTTTTCATAAAAACAACAAAGTGAATTATAAATGCCAGTAGGAAGATTAAATCAAATACAGTTTGGCTAAAATTTACCACATTTTCCTCATACTATAAGTAAAGTTAGATGCCTTTAAAGGGTGGAATGATCATATCTATATATAATTTGAGATTGAAATAGTTTCAGATTTAAGACGAACAGTTTCAGATTTAAGTCAAATTGACATGAAGAAAAACAAAACTGTACCGACTAAGATATATTTAAAGCTACTGAAGAAAAATAATTATGACACAGGGAGTACACTTCGGTTCATCTGGAAAATCTGATATTAACTGTCAAAGTACCCCACTTAATTGAATAAATTTCAAAATACCATTTTAGGTATATGCATTTCCATATATCTGATTTATCATGGTCTTAAAATGTGGCAACACAAATACATTAAAATTATTATTTCAGCAGTATAAGACTACATTAATATTAGTCTATAATAACAAAATTTCATAAGTGACACATTGACTTTAATCAGAGGAAAGCATCTCTCAGTTCTAACTTTGATTTGCTGGAAACAAGGAATGTTTCTAAGCTGATATAGCAGATATATTTATCATATATATCCTTTTTTATATTCAACTAGATTCAACATTTAGCTGTAACCAAATATTACTTTAAATTTTACTTATATTTTTCTTGATACTCACTTCTCTTTCTGCTTTCTCTCTTTCATACTGACATTGTTTTTCTTTCAATTGATTAACTTCATTGATCAACCTCTGATTCTCTTCTTCTAGCAAAATACAGAGCTTTCTGCACTCAGCTTGAACATTTTGTACTCTAGCATCACATTTGGCTTGAATATTCATTAATGTTTTTTCTTGATTGTCAGCTTTGTTGTGAGCATCATTCAGTTCCTGTTGAAGCAACATACTTTGTCTATGTAGTTGACATAATCTTTCCTGCTTTTCTAAGCATTTTTCTACTTTATCTTGGCCATTTTTGTACATTTTTTCAATGTCCTTCATTTGACACTGTGTTTGATTTAGGTCTCTTTGCATGCATTCAAAAACCAAAGTCTTGGCTTTCAGAGCCTCTCTTGTGTAACAGAGCTCAGTTTCGAGGCCACTGGACTTACTCTCAGCTTTAGAAAGTTGCTGAGAAAGAATCAGAACATGAGAATTCAAATTTTCCTGTAAATGACAACATTTATCTACTGTGCCCTGGAAAGCAAGCTCTTGGTCTCTTTCTGATGACTGACTTTGATCATGATCACGTACAACAGCATTCAGTCTACAACGGTATGATTCAATTTCTCTTTCCAGTCTTTAGTTGCTTTCCTTTTCCTTCTCCAGTTTGGAATGGAGCACTGTGTTCTCATCTGTCAGAGCAGTAAGCCGTCCACTAGAACGGGCTATCATTTTTGTTAATGTTTCCCCAATCCATTTTAGAGTCTTTTGAAGGTCTTCATTCCTCCCTTTTATAATTTCAATGTCTTTTAAATATTTCTTTTCCAGGTTTTGATATTTAATTGTGTCTCTTTCCATCCTAAGCCTGGCAATTGCATCTTGCATCAAGTGGTTTTTATGCAACAGGTCTTCTTCTTTTCCATGACTATCAGAAATCTAAGCAAAACAAAGAAAACTTTTAACTAGTACCCAATAGGATAACATATTATGATTGCTTCTGAAATTAAATAATAACCTGTACATTTATACAATGAGAGGGTTGCCATAACTGGATATCTAACTGGAAAAAAAAGTTGAGTCAAAACCTCAAACCTCATAGAGGTTTGAATTCCCCAAAGTTTAAAAATTTGAAGACAGTGAGTCTATGAAGGCAAAAAAGAAACCACTAAATAATTTTTTTAAATCTCAGAATTAAAAAAAAAGGCTTTTACTGAATTACAACAAACCCCAAGGCATAAAGGAGTAATAACTGCGACTATTTTATAAAACTGGGTTAGCACTCTAACACCTAATCTATGCTTCTCCCTAGAGTAAGAGTCGTTAGCTTGGCAGATATTTGGACAGATGAATGAAATTTTCCAAATTCTTTAAGTTCCTTTTTCCTAAAATACTGTATAGATATTCTACTTTTCTAATATTGTTATGGTCAGTTTTAAGAATGACATTTACTGATAAATGATATATCTAGGCACTGTACTAAGTACTTCTACATGCACAAATCAATGAACTCATTTACTTATAATTCTATAGTGAAAGTTTAAAAATATAAGCAAGCTGCAGGATTTTCCCCAGGTTTTCTGACTCTACTTCTAGTGCTCTTCCACCAAATCAGTTACTTCTGTTAGGTAGATATACACATACAAAAATAGTCTTTTATTTCCAAACACCAAAAGTCAAGAAAATTAAATTTATTGAGCTCCTCTTAGAAAATACGAGATTATTTACTATTATGATAACTTTTATTTCCTTTCCATAACATTTGAAACAGTAATTAACATGAAATAGGGAAAAATATGCTGAACTATGTCACTAGGAACAACATTCTTACAATACCATTACGTATATATTATTGAATATCATTGTTTTCAAAAGGTTTTGAACTAAAACAAAATATTGATGTCAAGATTTATTATAAATAATTGTAGCTATAAGTGCCATGATTCATTTTTTAAGATAAAATAAAATTTTTGGTTTGTTTTATGCCTAAATAATATATACTAAATTAAAGAGATATTATAACTAATATTAATAAAAGTAGAAACATGAAGTTTCACCAAACATTAATTTACCTGATTTGAATCATTTCTCACAGTCTCCAATTCCACCTCCAGTGATTTGATAGCCAGTTTAAGTTGTTTTATCTCTTTGGCGTCTTTCACATATTGCTCTTCTATTATTATCTTTTCCCTAACTTTTTCGTGCAACTCTTCAGAATTTCTTCCTTTCTCTTTTTCTTGTTGTGTGGCATACCTGTAAATATACTTACCTTAGAATTTATTTTATCAGTGAAGATTAAGCTCTCTGATTTTTTATCTTGCCCAATTCCTACCTAAGGGGTCCAGGGAGTCACGTTCTACAAACCATGGATTCTTATCGGATTGGTTTTATTTGACCCTGTACATTGTGACTTGCTTTTCAATCTGACTCTGGCATAACATTATGAGAAAAGGAAGAAAATATTTAATCAAAATATACTTCTTTGTCATGCCTTGAAATTGCCCTGCAAAGTCTCTTGTGGGAAAAAGTCACATTCTATACCTTCCTTTCTTTGCAGATTCAGGAGATAATCAACAAAGAGCCAGGCACCCTTTTGGGTCCCATGAGAAACATTTTATGATCTGCTTTCTCTCTCTCTGAAATCTGCTGAGAGATTCCTCTGCAAAATAAAACTTCATCCCCACAATCATTTATCTCAACCTGAACATTCTTTTCCATTAATCCCAGGTCTCCAAATAAACTCAACCAATTGTCAACCAGAAAATGTTTAAATTTACCTATAGCCTGGAAGTCCCTGCTTTGAGTTGTCCCACCTTTCTGAACCAAACCAATGTATAAAATGTATAAAACCAAGCTGTGCCCCGACCACATTGGGCACATGTTCTTGGGACCTCCTCACGGGCCATGGTCACTCATATTTGGCTCAGAATAAATCTCTTCAAATATTTTACAGAGTTTGACTCTTTTTGTTGATATCAGAAAATAAAACATTCATATGTTGGTTTATTATCCTCACAAAGTTTCTATGTTCTTAAATATTATTTTTCTTTCTAGTTCTCATGTTTTTAATTTCTCACCTCGATCTCATCCAAAGGACATGTATAAATTGAAGAGTATTGATAAAAGAACATCCTGCTAATCTGTAAATTTCTGTTACTAGTAACTCTAGTAAATACTATTAAAAGGGATGTTGAAAATTATTCAGTAAAGTTGCAAGATAAAAATTATCTTCTTTCACACAGTAATTACTCCTCAATTAGAATGGATCATTTACAGTTAACTAATTAAAATGAAGTTACTTTTTATAAATAAGTCAATACATTCACTAGAAATAAATTTTCATCTTCATGAAACATTGCAGGTATCCCTTAGCATAATTTACATTGTACGATAGCACTTTCAGATGTCTTTATGAAAAATGTATCAGCAGATTGCTGTAATCCAAGACTAGATTAAGAATCTAATATGTTACCCTACACTTTTTAAGATTGCTTTTTGGGTAACATTTTCAACCTATCCTGTTGATTAGTATATATTTTATAAACAATTTTAAAATCTGTTTTAAAACAACACAAGATCTAATATTTAAACAATAAAGAATAATCTGTGTCTTCAGCATAGAACTTTGAATTAATTTTATCTATGTAGCAGAGAGAGATGATGAATAAGCTAATCAGTAATCACTTTCCATTTTACTTTTTATTCCCCGCATATTAAGAATAAAATGATAATTTTTGTTTGTTTATTTTTTGAGAGGGAGTCTGCAATGGCATGATCTCAGCTCACTGCAACCTCCACCTCCTGGATTCATGTGATTTTCCTGCATCAGTCTCCCAAGTAGCTCGGATTACAGGCAAACACCACCACACAAAGTTAATTTTTTGTATTTTTAGTAGAGATGGGGTTTCACTATGTTGGCCAGACTGATCTCAAACTCCTGACCTTGTGATAAACCTGCCTCAGCCTCCCAAAGTGTTGGGATTAAAGGCATGAACCACCACACCTGGCCGATAATTTTTTAAATAATTGTTCTGGGAAGAGAAAAATATCTATTTCATGCTCTGTTGATTCAATTATAAATTAATATAAACATTCTTAAGAACAATTTAGAAACTTTGATCAAAGATCTTTTTTAAAAAGTTTCTATGCTTTAACCAGAATAATTTACTCAAAGTAAATAATTAGAAATGTAGAAAACCATGTATATGTAAAAAATGTTCTTTGCAGCATTAATACAAAAACTTTTTAAAACCTAAAATTCAATTTGTCAATTAAATAATGACATTTCCATAGGGTAAAATTCTATACACTCATTAAAACTACGATTTAAAAGAATATGCATTTAGTTATTAGGGAAGTATTCACAATTAAGAACTTGTGATATTGGCCGGGCACGGTGGCTCAAGCCTGTAATCCCAGCACTTTGGGAGGCCGAGGCGGGTGGATCACGAGGTCAAGAGATCGAGACAATCCTGGTCAACATGGTGAAACCCTGTCTCTACTAAAAATACAAAAATTAGCTGGGCATGGTGGCGCGTGCCTGTAATCCCAGCTACTCAGGAGGCTGAGGCAGGAGAATTGCCTGAACTCAGGAGGCGGAGGTTGCGGTGAGCCGAGATCCCGCCGTTGCACTTCAGCCTGGGTAACAAGAGCGAAACTCCGTCTCAAAAAAAGAAAAAAAAAAAAAAGAACTTGTGATACTATATTGAAGAATTTCGCACTCCACATGATTAAGAAGCTTTCTTTCCTGTTAAATCCTAGAAAGAAAATCAGCGATTACAAAAATTCTCCTTATACATCCTTAGTAATAAATAACTCAAACATTTCTTAAAAACTAGAATGTCATACCTCAAACTGCAGAGTGCTTTTTCCCATTCATGTTTTTCATGCTCTAACTGTGATATTATTTCTTTTTCTTCAGATAGTCTCTTTTGTAGTATACTAATCTTATTTTTCATTTTTTGAATTTTTCCTGTAAGTCGCTCACAGTGATTTTCTATTGATCTTTCACGTAAATAAATTGCATTTTTAATTTTTAATAGGTGAACACAATCTGTAAACAGGAAAAAACAAAGTAGAGATAAAATACATGAGTAGATTTTTTGATATAAAGGACTGTGCATTTTAACAAGCATTGATTCATACACTGAACAAATATGTACATATTGAATGCCTACAAGGTGGAAGACATTATAGTAAGCTCTGCAGATAAGAGAACACCTCTGCTCTTGTTTTAGCTTAAAGTATAGTGAAGAACCAAGATAAAAGGTGACAATTATAAACTCAGATAGGTACTGTGAAAAAAAAAACATAGTTATATGATTGCATAAGATAATTTGATCTATACTTCACCCAGGGAAGATTTCCCTGAGGAAGAGATGGCTACACGGAGAAATGAAGGATGAGAAGGAAATAGGCAAAGAGGAAAGCAAAGCATTCTGACCAGTTTGCAGCAGGTGATGAAGCTCTGCTGCAATCTGCTACTAGCCCTGATGGAGAACAGGTACTGATTTTTCTTCTTACCTAAAAAAATATAAAAACAAAACAGACAAAATACATTAAACAATGATTTTCAACACAGTGGACTTCAGGCAATGAAGATGGTAGGTGATCACTGAAAGGCAGAAAACAAATACAGCAGGCCTTATAAATGTCCCAGCTCTTTTAACAGAGTTTTGACAGAGGTTCCAGGCCATGACAACGGGAGAAAATCTGACACGGAGCTGGGGTGATGAAGCTGAGAGGCTAGTAAAACTAAAGCAGATAGAGATGACAGGACAGAACACTGGAGAGAAGAAAGCAGTACAGGAAACAAATCCTGAAGATGTGCAGAGATTCCCATTTGAGTATTCAGGAGAGTAATGAAAAGTCCTTGTGTGCTAGGAAACTTCCTCAGAACAATGGAAAATAAAAAAAACCACTTAAGATTATCAGAAATTATTTCTGGGGTTCACACCATGCCTGGAAGAGGGTCTATTCCCATGAGCCAGGCTAAAAAACCCTCATACTTCACAGGACAATGAATAATCAGAAAGGTCTTGCCTCAGGAGTGAGGAATTACCCTAAATCTAACAGCAAAAACGGAAAGATTATAAGTAAATCGCTGTACTCCAAATAAAACTCAAGAGAGTAAGTGAAGGCATGGAAGCTATTAAAAAAAAAAAAAAAAAACCGGGCCAGGCGTGGTGGCTCACGCCTGTAATCTCAGCACTTTGGGAGGCCGAGGTGGGGGGATCACGAGGTCAAGAGATCGAGACCATCCTGGTCAACATGGTGAAACCCCATCTCTACTGAAAATACAAAAAATTAGCTGGGCATGGTGGCGCGTGCCTGTAATCCCAGCTACTCAGAAGGCTGAGGCAGGAGAATTGCCTGAACCCAGGAGGCGGAGGTTGCGGTGAGCCGAGATCGCGCCATTGCACTCCAGCCTGGGTAACAAGAGCGAAACTCCGTCTCAAAAAAAAAAAAAACAAAAACAAAAACAAAAAACCGAAACCATATTTGCAAAGATGCAAATTACATTTTCAGAGGTAAAAACTACAGTGGATGGAAAAAAGACAAATTAGGGATAACAAAGGAAAAGATTCCTAAATTTGACACAATAAACCGTGAGAAACTTTCAAGCAGCTAATATAGATAACTCCGCAAATAAAAAAGAGGGGACAGAAAAAAAAATTAAAGAAAAAATGGACAAACATGTTCCAACCTTAATATAAACCATAATCCCACAGATTCAGGAAAGAAGTGTCTGGGACAGAAAAAAATGAAAGTGTATCATTGTCATCTTTTATACCATCTACGATGTATAATATTACTTGAAGGTGGACTGTGATAAGTTAAAATTATATACTAAAAATCCTAAAGTAAACATTAAGATAGCAAAACAGTTATCTCTAATAAACCCAAAAATATATAAAATTGAATCATAAAATATAGCTGACTGATCTAAAAGAAAGGAGAAAAAGAAGGGGAACAAATAACAGCTGGGACTAAAAGCAATCAAACAGCATGATGACAGAAAAACATGACTATATCAATAATCACATTATAAATGACACTTGTCTAAAAACCTCAACTCAAATGCAGACTGCCAGACTCAGTAAGAAAGCAAGACCCAACTACATGCTGCCTATAAGAAATGCACTTTAAATGTAAAGACACAAATTAGTTAGAAGGTAGGAAAAAGATACATGTTAACACTTGCCAGAGGCAGCTGAGTGGGAGTGGCTGTATTAATACCAAGTAGATTTTATAGCAAAAAAAAAAAAAAAAAAATCCAGCAATAAATAACAAAAGGTCATGTCACAATAGTAAAAGGATCAGTTAATGAGGAAAACATAACAATCTTAAGTGTTTATACCCCTAAAAACAAGCCAGCTTCAAAATATATGAGGCCAAAGTGGATAGAACTACAAAAAGAAATAGACAATTTCTAAGTAACCTGAGGTTTCAATACCCTTTACTCAATAAGTGATAGAACAAGAAGGCAGAAAATCAGCAAGAATAAACAGACTTGAACAACACTATGCTTTTCAAGTACCAATGGAACACTTACCAAAATAGACTATATTTTAGGCCATACCATAATTCTCAATTAAAGGACTGAGTCAGAAGGATTGAAGTCATACAAAGTATATGCCCTGACCACAAATCAATCAGATTAAAGACCAATAAGAAAAATAACTCTGAGAAATACTCAAATATTTGAAACTAAGTAACACACATCTAAATAATCCTGGGTCAAAGAAGTAATGAAAAATAGAAATTAGAAAATATTCTGAACTGAATAAAAATGAAAATACAATGTGTCAGAATTTGTGGAATGCAGCTACAACCGTACTTGAATACAAATGTTAGCACTGCTGAATGTCTATATTAGAAGAGTCTCAAATCAATGACCCTGACTTCTACCTTAAGCAGCTAGGTAAAAGAAGAGTGAATTAAACCCAAAGCAAGCAGAGGAAAGGAAATAATAAACATCGGCTGTGGTCTGAATGTTTGTGTTCCCCAAAATTTATATCCTGAAAGCCAATCACAGAGGCGATGGTATTAGGAGGTGGGATTTTTATAGGTAGTTAGGTCATGAGAGCCAAGCCCTCATGAATGGGATTAGGGCTCCTATACAACAGACCCCAGAGCTCCTTCACGCCTTCTGCCAAGTGAAGACAGAGAAAAAGAATGCATCTGTGAACCAGGATGTGGTCCCTAACCATACACCAAATCCAATGCATCTTGATCTTGGACTTTGCAGACTCCACAACTGCGAGAAATCAACTTCCATTGTTTGACTCAATCTATGGTATTTTGTTATACTGTTGGCTTCAGAAGAAACAATAGAGAAAGTCAACAACACAAAACACTTTGAGGAGATCAATAAATGTGATAAAACTCCATTTAGCCTGGCTGCTCAGAAAAAAGAAATAAAACAAATGACTAATTTCAGAAATAATGAGACATTATTACAGATTCTATAGATAATAAAAATATAACAATATTATAATTTCTATGTAAATAAACATGACAACTTAGATAAAATTAATAAATTCCTTTAAAAATGAAAATTAGCAAATCTCAAACAAGAAGCAGTAGATAACCTGAATTTCCCATATCTATAAAAGAAAGTTAAGTTATAACTGAAAACCTTCCTAAAAGAAAACTTCGGACCTAGCTAACTATGCTGGTGAATTCTCAAAACATTTCTGGAATAATACAACTGTACAAAAACTACCCCCACCAAAAAAACAAACAAACAAACAAACAAAACAGAAGTATATCTTAACTCAGTTTGTAATGTTAGCTTTACTCTGAACCAAAACCAGAAAATAGTATTACCAACAAGCAAATTCCGTCATGAACATGAATGTAAAACTTCAACCAATTTGTGATGCAAATAAGACATCCTCCAATAGCTGAGTGAATAAACTGTGGTTAAACAGTCATACAGTGGAATATCACTTTATGTGAAAAAGAAATGAGCAATCAATCTATGACAATATGTGAAGGAACCTTAAATGCATATTACCTATTGACATAAGCTAATCTGGAAAGGCTACTTAATGTATGATTCCAACTGTATGAAACTCAGGAAAAGGCAAAACTATGGATAAAGTAAAAAGGTGCCAAAGGGTTAGGGATGGCAGGAAAGGATACATAGGCAGAGTGCAGAGGATTGTACCTTTGTCCAAACCCACATATGTACAGTACCAAGTATGAACCCCAATGCAAATTATGGGCTTTGAGTAATTGTGATATGTCAATTTAGGCTCATCTATCATAGCAACTACCACTATGGTGAAGGATATTGGTAATGAGGGAGGCTACATATGTGCTGGGGTGGGGGTATACAAAAAAATGTCTGAACTTCCCTCTCAATTTTGCTGGGAACATAAAAATGGTACCTAAAAAATAAAAACCTTTATAATAAATTTTAAATGAGACTTTAGTAAATTGAATCCAACAGTATAATAAAAAGATAATATATCATAAACAAATCAGGTTTATCCTAGAAATGCAGCGTTAGCTTAACCTCAAAAAATCATAATTATTTACCATATAACAAAGTAAAAGACCCATAGGATCACTCCAACAGATAGAGGCATCTGATAAAATTCACTCCTGATGTTTTAAAGCAGAAAAACTCAAGAACATAAGAATCCAAGGGAACTTCCTCAGCATGATAAGCAACACCTATGATGGATCTACAGCTAACATGCAGCATAGTGAAAAATGGAATGCATTTCCCGTCAGATGAGGAACAACAAGGGAATGTCTGCTGTCACCACTTGTAGGTAGCATTGTTCTGAAGATTCTAGTTAATACAGTCAGAAAAGAAAAAGAAATAAGAGGCATCCACGCTTAAAAAAAAAAAGAAAGAAAATAGTCTTTATACATAACCATGGCCATACAATAGGTATGGGTAAACCCCAACCTGTGGGCCAGCTTCTTGTCTTTTATTGGAACCCAGCTGTATTCATTAATTTATAGATGGTCTATGGCTGCTCTCATACCACAATGCCAGAGTTTATCAGCTGCAAAAGAGACCCCTTTGACACGTCTAAAATATTTACCATCCTTAGTAAAAGGGTAGTTTGAGAAAGAAAGGTTTGACAACCTTTTGTCTACGTAGAAAACCTGATCAAATCTACCAAGAACGTGCCAGAACTAATAAGTGAGTTTAACAAGATTGAAGGATACAAATTCAACATAGAAAAATCAACTGTATTTCTATATGCTAGCAATAAACCATCAAATTAAAAATTTTAAACATTTTTAGTTTTATAAAAATGTATGTTTAGATTAGCGTTGCTCAACCTGTATAAAGTCAAATACATCTACACTAACTAAACTATAATTTACAACTTCATTAAAAATGAAATACACATAAATCTGATAAAATATGGGAAGACCTATAAAAACTAAAAAATATTACTGAGAAAATTTAATATTACCTCTATAAAAGCAGACACACACTTTATTGAGGAGTAGATTCACTATTGTTAAGATGTCAATTCTCCCCAAATTAATCTACAAATATGACACAATCCCAACCTAATTTCCAACAAGCAAGCAGTCTTTATTTTATTGATAAGCTGATTTTAAAGTTCATGTGAAAATGCAAAGGATCTAGCATTGTCAAAACAGAACAAAATTAGAGGAATCATTTCAGGAATTACTATAAATCAACATTAACCAAAACAGTATGCCACAGGTACAGGTTGAGTATCCCTTATTCAAAATGTTTTGGACTAGAAGTTTTTCAGATTTTGGATTTTGGAATATTTGCATAAGCATGGTGAGATATCTTGTGGATAGGACCCAAATCTAAACACAAAATACACTTATTTTTCATATGTACCTTATACACAAAGACTGAAGGTAATTTTAAACATGACTTTTGGAGAGAGGAGCCCAGGCCGCCCGCGCTCGCGCCTCGCCGGCCCCTCCCCCGGTCGCTGCAGCCGCCGCGCCGCCGCTGCAGGTAGGAGGCTCCCCTTCCGGCGGGCCGCAGCGGGGCGGGGTCATGGGTGGGGAGGGCGGGCCGGGCGCACGGGGGCCGCGGGCGGGGGGCCGGCATGGCGGGCTTTCGGGCCGCGCCACTGCGACCCCTGCTCTGCAAGCCGGGCGCCGGGCGGCCGCCTCCGCGCGCCGCGATGGGACTCGGATAGTTAGCGGCCATGAGAAATATAGTGGAAAATGCAAAACAACGAAATTATAAAGCCTGCCAAATACTTATCAGAATTGGAAAAGAGCATCCTGCTGGCTTTAGTAGAAAAGTACAAATATGTGCTGCAATGTAAGAAAAGTGATGCGGGAACTATTGCCCTTAAGCAGCATACCTGGCAGGCGCTGGCCCACGAATACAACTCTCAGCTGAGCGTGTCCCTGCGGGATTTCAAACAGCTGAAGAAGTGCTGGGAGAACATAAAAGCTCGGACCAAAATAATTACGGCCCATGAAAGGAGAGAGAAGGTGAAACGGAGCGTCAGCCGGATGCTGAGTACTCACGTCCTAGGGAAGGAGAAGATCGCCAGCATGCTTCAGGAGCAGCTCTACTTCCTGCAGAGCCCCCCGAGGAGGAGCCCGAATACCACCCCGACGCGGTGGCCCAAGAATCATTTGCTGTTTCAAATAGAGAACTGTGCGATGATGAGAAAGAGTTCATACATTTTCCAGTATGTGAGGAGACCTGTCAACCTGAACCCTCTCGTGTCAGAATAACAGCCAATAAAAACTACAGGAGCAAAACCTCTCAAGAAGGTGCTTTAAAAAAGATGCATGAGGAAGAACACCATCAACAAATGTCCATCTTACAACTGCAGCTGATACAAATGAATGAGGTGCATGTGGCCAAAATCCAGCAGATAGAGCGAGAGTGTGAGATGGCAGAGGAGGAACACAGGATAAAAATGGAAGTTCTCAATAAAAAGAAGATGTATTGGGAAAGAAAACTGCAAACTTTTGCCAAGGAATGGCCTGTTTCCTCATTTAACCGGCCCTTTCCCAATTCACCCTAAGACTTTGGGGGTGGCTGTCTTGTAATTAATCTGTGTTGGCAAAGAATGTCTGGAACATGGACTTGTGGTCAGTAACCTGTAACAGAGTTACAACTAGGAAAATTAGAGTGGTAGTAGTCACTTATTTAAGAATTCATTCAGGTACCAACAGCTGCACCCTCTGTATTCCTTAAGTGGCAAAGAAGCTGTTATAGTCTTCTGAAAATTATCACTATGAGTGCTATAATTCTGAATGTAATGTCTCTTAATTAGAATTCATACAAGAACCATGAAGAAACACACACACACACACACACACACACACACACACACGCAAAACATGACTCTTAATGATTAGGGGCATGAAACAACATTTGTATACATGAGGTCAGATGTGGAATTTTTCCACTGTGGCATCCATGTTGGCAATCAAAAAGTTTTGGGTTTTAGAGTATTTCAGATTTGGGATATTTAAATTAGTGATGCTCAACTTGTAAAAAGAAAGTCAAACACAGACAATCCCCAACTTAAGGTGGTTTGACTATTGACTTTACAATGGGTTTACCACAATTTGAGGAGCACCTGGAAATTAATAAAACTCAACAGAGAGTTCAGAAATAGATAACACATATGCAACCAGCTTATGTTTGACAAAGGCAGGATGGCAATGCAGTGGAGAAAGGGTAGCCTTTTCAACATATGGTGCTAGAACAATTGGATGTTCATATCCAAAAAGTGAACTTGAATCCATACCTTACTCCATCTGCAAAAGGAAACTGAAAATGGAGCATAGATTTACATATAAGACCCAAGTCTATAAAATTTCTAGAATAAAGCATAGGAAAAAATCTTTGTTACCTTGCGCTAGGCAAACACTTTTTACATCTGACACAAAATGCAAAATCTGTAATTCAACAATTAAATTGGACTTCATCACGATTAAAACTTCTGCTCTTCAAAAGATACTACAAAGTGAGTGAAAGGTGAACCCCAAAACTGGAAAAATATCCTTATAAAAAAGTAGCTAAAAAGTAACAGTATCCAAATACATACAGAATTACTAAAATTCAACAAGTAAGTAAACATCAACCTATTTTTTAAATGGCAAAAGATTTGAAAAGACAGTTCGCCAAAGAAGATATATAGATGGCAAATAAACGCATGGAAAGATGTTCAACATTTTTAGTCATGAGGATTATGTACATTAAACCCATATTAATATACATAATACACACTCATCAGAATGGCTAAAATTAAAAAAATAAATAAATACAGCAGTAGTGTGACAACATGGCAAGCAGAATTGTCATTTGCTGCTGATGAGAAGGGAAAATAGTACAAATATTTTGGAAAACCATTTTGCAGTTTTTAAAAACAGGAATATAAAGGGGCGTGAGGAGACTTTAGTGGGTGATGGATATATGTTAACTATCTTGATGGTAATAAGTTTCACAAGTGTATACATCTGTTAAAACTTATCAAATGGTACCTTTTACATGTGTGCACTTTATCATATATCAATTATTTCACACTAAAGCTACTGATTATGGGAGCAAACACCTAAGGCACTGGCTGTGATACCGAGAAAGGAATGCAATGATGCAGTGCAAAGCTAGAGGATTGAGATCTGTACCTTACTGCAATAAGTGGCAGCTGAGTTTTCAGCAAGCAGGTAACATGATCAGTATTGATTTTTTACAACTATATAATTATGATTGCAGAACAGGCCATGGTTTTGGAAGGTGGAATAGTAGGAAGGACAGTTATAAGGTTACCACAGTATTTCAGGTGGGAGGAAATGGTAACCTGACCATGGGTAAATGGGTAAAGGCACAAAAGAGAAGCAGAGTAAACAAACACATTGGGAGTGCCATTCACACTGATAAAGGTACAGTGAAATGATCATAGCTCTTTAGCTGAGAGTGTACAAGATACAGTAGTTCTCATTCTTAAGGCATATTTCTGAAATGAACATTCTTATAACATATCAGCACTCTATGGTACAGTGGTAAGCAGTGTGTACATACACTGCTATAGAATAGAAAAAAGCCTTATATTTATGCATTTTCCTACCTTTACACTGCATTCCATGTTTATCAATGAGTAATATAACTTTCTTACAATTAGAGGAAAGAGAGTCATCATCCTCTGAGGCTATTTGAGATGACTGAATTATGCCATCAAGGTCATCCCTAAAATGTATTTGGTTTTTCATCTGGAAAATAAATAACACTGTTTCAAAATGTCCCCAAAATAGTTATAACATATACTAAATGTAGAGAAGTGGGAATTATTCGACTAGCACAAACACAGTATTTTTTTTTTTAGCAATTTCCTTTATGTTGACACTTGTTCAGAAAGTCACATGGTATATATGGATAAATTAGTTTCCCAGTCCCTATGCCATTTAGAAAACTGACAGAGAGACTTGAGTTAATTAAGGAACCAGGATTAGGATAATGTCTTCCTGAGCTTGTATCATTTCAACTGCATAAACAATCTATTTCTACATACAATAAGTATTTAGATAACCTCATTCTACACAGGAGATTTTCATAAATAAAATTTTCATAAATAAAAAATTCAAATGGATCAAATAATTGGTGAAGAGAAAAAAGAGCAGCATCAAGTGACCCTCTAATTCTTTTTGAAGTTGAACTTTCTCCAAAGCCAGGAACTCTACTTTACTTGTAATATGCTTACCTCATTCTTAAATCTACGCATGTATCACTTAATTCCACTTCTAGACATACTGTTGATGTTCTGTCATCATGTGGTGGAGAATAATGCACATTTTCTAATTAAAGTTGTATGCCTTTATACTTTTCTTGCACTACGGTTGTCATATAATGGCTTCTGGAACAAATTCTGTATTGGTTTTGTATCATTGTGTTTGTAACAACAAAAAGACTATGATCTTTTTTTTTATTATTATTATCACATGCTTCATTTTTTTGAAGCAGGTAAGCCACATATCTAAAAGGTTTTTTGAATCACTAAACTGAGGTATATGTCTGATGTTTAATTTCCAATTAGCGGTACTTTGGTTCTTATTTTTTTGTCATTTGCCTAACAACCTATTAGTCTTCATTTATTTCAACCATAACTACTTCTTGATTTCTTGCTTTTGTACTTTTCGTATTATTATAACAATTTTCCTGGTCTGGGTTAAAAACATGTTCAGTATCTGGTTTGTGGTCATTTTCACAGTCTACTTTAATTTCCATTTAAATAAAGCTTAGAAGGTGACTGGCAAGCATATTCTGGGGACCCAGAGTATGAATGAGATAGAAAGGCATTTTTGAGACTGGGTTATTTTTGTTCAGGAAATACCTGGACTACTACAGAGACAGACATGCCAGACACATCACTTTTCTGACAATCAGGTGAATCATTTGTCAAATCTGAGGGTATTTACTTAAGTTTGTTCTTCCTGTAGAGTTACCATGTAGTCACTCTTCCTCAATACAAGCAGTTTTGTAATTTTCACCAAACTCTGCTTTATTTGTGATGAATTTTAAAGCTTTTTTCACCCTAATTTGTCTTGTTTGATCCACATTCTCTCATACTTCTGCATACAAGAAAGTTCTGCATATATAAAGAAGTCCTTTCTATCACAACACTTTTTCACTACTAGTTGTTGAGACAATTTTTGCACATGCAACAGTGGAAGAGTAATTTGCTAGTTTTGTTTCTCAGATGACTTTTCTGAGTGTGTGTTTTCAAAATAACTTTAAATAATTAAGTGTAAAACGAGAAAAATTAAAAAATAATTAGAATTTAATATTAAACTTCTTAATCTATGTTTACCTACTCCCACATCACTGGATTGTAACTAAGAAGTGAAAAATAATTTGGAATAGCCTAAAATAGGTGAAAAACATAAACCATGAAACTTTCATTTGTCACTGTTTGTTTGGACTAAACTTGACTAATTCATTATGTGTTAAATTTACCAAAAATGAATTATGAGATGACCAGTGGTACTACAAAGGCACCACCACTTAAAAAGATTTTATCACTATACCTACAGTGTACACTTGAGTGTTTTTCCAAACATTACTAAATGATTAGGCAAACTTTAAATTATTAGGAGCCAAAATCAACACCAGTAAGAAAAGCAAATTCTTACATTTTAATGCTAATTATGTATTGTAATATGATTGACAGTGTTATATATTTATATAGATTATAGGCTTAAGTTCTAAGGTCCACTAATGACAGTGGATTTAATACATTTAATAATATTTACAGATTTCCTATATTGAAATACAGCAGGAAGTTATTGTTTGTACACTAATGCCAAAGATGCCGTTCTGCAAGATATGATTCTCTTGATAGACAGCTGAGTTGACTTTATGATCCATTCTCTTCCTGAACATAGTAGCTAAAGTCGGAGATCACAAGGGAAAATAAATTCTTAACTTTGGTATGACTGGCAATAAAAGAAAAAACTGCAAAGTTTGAACCACTAGCAAGAATTACTCCTTTAGAATCCAATAAAGCGGTCATCAGTGTTAAATTGTTCATAATTTCTATTGCTTCAAATTGCAATTCAATAATTGATGTACCTTCTTTATTATAATAGGAAGTTATAAAAATAGAAGTGCAAACAATATCAGGAACTTTTAACTCAATTCCAAGAGTAAAGATTAGATATAAGTTACTATAGATTCCAACACTATTTTGAGTTCTATGACTAGTTAAATTGTTTTTTAAATGGAATATTAAATTACAATCAACTGATACTAAAAGGCTAATCCAAAGGTAAATTCACTTGGAATATGCTATATTACCAAAGCAAGGAAAACAAGATTAAACCAGATATTTGGTCTAATCTATTGATTTTAAATTTTTACATACCCATGGCTGGTTATTTTCATATTCTTCAAACCTCTTTTGCTCTCCCTCTGATGCCATTTTTAAGTCTTGTTCTGCTAAAAAAAAAAATTATATATTTAGTTAAAATGAGCTACACAGAACATTTAGATAAAAGCCATAGTCTTTCTAAAAATAAAAAATAAAATTATTTTATAAATTGAGAGTTTAAATGAAGGTTAATCTTTAGTATAATATTTACTTCTTTAAGAAATGCTTTTAATCCTCCAAAACTTCAGCAAACCACTTGGGGAGGCACTAGATGTCAACAGGTTCGAGCCATACAAACATTGTCAAAGATTCACTCAGAAATTCATCCATCCAACATCAATGAACAAAACCATCAGAAATAAAACAAAAGGTAAAAATCTGGTAGAAACAGATAAAAGTAACAGTACATTGTTCTTTACTTCTTAATAGTAGCTTTATAACAACACACTGAGCCTGCTGTTCATTATTAATGATTTCCAAAATGACTGCTACTGTTTACACTTTCATCAATGTGCAGTCTCTTCTTTATATCCTAAATATTTTCCTCAACTATTCTGATGAATTTCTCTCATCTTTCTTAAAAGATGAAAGACTCAGACAGCTACGTGAAGTCTTCCTTGATTCTGGCTATCTTTCCTCAGATAAACAGTTTTATTTAATATAGGTTTTAAAAATATATATAGTTAAGATTTCAAAAGTGAGATTATGTCTCAACTAACTATAATTAAAATAGAACACTGTATCTATTCCAATGTAAACATGCTGACTGATAATGAGAAAAATACTCTTTAATAAGAATAGCAAATCATGATCCTGAGAGAATAAGTGTCAAAGTTGATGGGAGGATGCTATGGTCTGTCTTTAATGCAATCCATCAGGTTCAATTATACCATTATGCTACAAGTACTTATTATTTTCAACTATTTTTCCTATTATTTAGGAAGTACAAAGTTGTGAGGACACTTCCAATAAATATATAATTTATTTCTCATCAAAGAAACTGTTTAAAATTACACAGCTTAGATAGACAGAATAACAAAAGAACTATTCATTTTTTTTTCATTCTCAGGTGGGCTACTACTATGTCTACATTGCTCATATCCTACAGTTTGGCCCTGTCAAAAAGTTTCTTGATCCACTTATGCAAGAAGATTTTTAAAAACATCAAAATAGTGTATAATAAGTTTCAATGTGTAAATAATAGCCAAAAATGAAAAATTTAATTTTCAGACTTATTAATAACTTTTTATACTTCAAAATCAGTGCAATATTCACTGAATATATCAGTTTTGTTATTCAAATAATGAATGCTATAACTTTTTGTTTCTAAAATTGATTTGATATATCATGCTTATCTCTAAGGTACTTTCATGGAATTGCGATCTTATAAAAAAATAGGTTTCTTATTAAAATCAAAGTTTCTTAGTTCAAATACATTTACTTTGATTAATATCAAAACTTCTATATAACTTTCATGAATTATTCCCACCCCTTCTTTCCTCTTTATTTAACAGTAGTATCTTACATGTATAATTTCTATTTCCTAAATTTTTGTTCCTTCCCCTCTGGCTAGAATGATGCTCAGAAATAATAGCAAAATGATACTTCTGCTTTGACTCTGTCATGTTTTGAACTGCTATCAGATGACAAACAGGTATATGGAAAGGTTCTCAGCATCTCTAATCATCACAGACATGCAAATCAAAGCTACAATGAGGTATCTTCTCACCTCACTTAAAATGGCTTTTATCCAAATGACAGGCATTAAGAAATGCTGGTGAAGATGTGGAGAAAGCGGAACCCCTGTACACCATAGGTGGCATTGTGAATTAGTACAGCCACTATGGAGGACAGTATAGAGAGTCATCAAAAAATTAAAAATACAACTACCCACTTGATCCAACAATCCCATTGCTAGGTAACTACTCAAAAGCAAGGAAATCAGTATTATAAAAGAGAAATCTGCCCTGACATGTTTATTGCAGCACTTCTCACAATAGCCATAATTTGGAATCACTCTAAGTATACATCAACAGACAAATGGATTTAAAAAATATGATACATATACTGCTCAGCCATATGAAAGAATGAAATCCTCTCATTCGGAATAACATGGATGGAACTGGAGGGCATTATGTCAAGTAAAATAATCCAGGCAAAGAAAGAAAAGCTTCACACGTTCTCACTCCTTTGTGGTTGTGAGAAATTTAAAAAATAGAATTCATCGGGTCGGCTGCGGGCGGCCAGGCGATCCCTCTGCGGCTGCAATCTCCTCGGGCCTTGGGTGAGACGGCGAGTGCTCAAAGGCTCCTGGGACGGTGGTGGAAAAAACCGAGTCATCGTGGGCAACCGGATGGACGCCGGCGGAATGAGTGGCAGCTTTTGGGGGTGGTTTCGGCCCGGGACACTGCGGTCGGAGAGGAGCGGTTAGAACTCGGGGAGCCTCCAGCGCCCCACCAAGGAGACCCCAGTGGAGAGGGGTGCCTTAAGACTTAAGGGAAAGGCCCAGCGCGGTGGCTCACGTCTGTGATCCCAGCACTTTGGGAGGAGGCTGAGGCCGGTGGGTCGCTTGAGCCCAGGAGACCAACCTGGGCAACATAGGGAGGCCTTGTCCCTACCAAAAAGTGAGAAATTAGCCGGGCGCTATGGCGCACACCTGTAGTTCCGAGACGCTTAGGCGGGAGGATTGCTTGAGCCCAGGAGGTGGAGGCTGCACTGAGCCCAGATGACACTACTGTACTCCAGCCTGGGCAACAGAGCGAGACCTTGTCTCAAAACAACAACAAAGACTTGTGGGAAAGAACGACGCCTTGCTGACCGAGTGGGGCCAGGCCCCTGCCCACGCTGTCTACGGTCCTGCGTGGGGCCCTGCAGCGGCTCCCGTCTGCGGCCCCCAGAGGCAGAGTCGCCCTCCCAGCCCCCTAAGAGGAGGAAGAAGAGGTACCTGCGACATGACAAGCCCCCTACACCTACTTGGCCGTGATTGCCTTGGTGATTCAGGCCGCACCCTCCCGCAGGCTGAAGCTGGCCCACATCATCCGTCAGGTCCAGGCGGTGTTCCCTCTGTTCAGGGAAGAATACGAGGGCTGGAAAGACTCCATTCGCCACAACCTTTCCTCCAACCGATGCTTCCGCAAGGTGCCCAAGGACCCTGCAAAGCCCCAGGCCAAGGGCAACTTTTGGGTAGTCGACGTGTCTGATCCCAGCCGAGGCACTACGGCTGCAGAACACGGCCCTGTGCAGGCGCTGGCAGAACGGGGGTGCGAGAGGAGCCTTCGCCAAGGACCTGGGCCCCTACGTGCTGCACGGCCGGCCCTATCGGCCTCCCAGTCCCCTGCCGCCACCCAGCGAGGGCTTCAGCATCAAGTCCCCGCTAGGGGTCTCCCGGGAGGGGGCACCCTGGCCGGGGCTAGCTCCACAGAGCAGCCCAGTTCCTACAGGCATGGAGAATAGTGGGGAAGAGGCCGTGCCCACCCCACTCCTGCCCTCCTCTGAGAGGCCTCTGTGGCCCCTCTGCCCCCTTCCGGGCCCCACAAGAGTGGAGGGGGAGGCTTCCCAGGGGGGAGCCATCGGGCCCTCCACCGTCTCCCCAGAGCCTAGGGCCTGGCCTCTCCACTTACTACAGGGCACCTCAGTTCCTGGGGGGCTGTCCGGGGGGGGACACAGGGCCTCCCTCTGGGGGCAGCTGCCTACCTCCTATTTGCCTATCTACACTCCCAATGTAATGCCCTTGGCACCACCGCCCACCTCCTGTCCCGTGTCCACCGTCAACCAGCCCTGCCTACTGAGGTGTGATCTCTGAAACCCGAGGGCCCCCAGGGCTGCTCTGGGATCTAGATACCCTCTTCCAGGGGGTGCCACCCAATAAAAGCATCTATGACGTTTGGATCAGCCACCCTGGCTGATCCAGCCCTGGCAGCCCCAGCCCCAGGCTGACTGCTCTCTTGGTGCAGCCTGTGAGGCCTCTAAGGCAGGGGCTGCTCCTCCCTCCTGCTCCCACCCTCGGCTTGTTGACAGGGAGCCAAGGCTAGTGGGGAGTCTGCAACCACAGCAGCCTCAAAACAGCAGGCAGCAGCCTTGCTGGGAGTCCACGGTGTTTATTGGACTACCTGATGCGTGGCCATGGCCCACCTGGGCACAGCCCTCGCCCCGGTCAGTCATGTCTGTTTCCCTACACCCAGAGGCAAAGCTGGAGGGACAGGGCTGAGCCTGGAATTGCCCTTCCTAGTTTCCTCTTCTCAGCCCACCACCCATCCATCCGTCTCTGGCCATCACCTCCCCTCCCTCCCTTGCTCCAGGCTGCGGGAGGGAGAGCCTAATGGTGAATCCAGCCTGAAGTCCTGCCCTCTCTCATCTATCTGGGAAGGAGGTAGCACCTTTTTCAGGAAAGGGGTTAGGGAGTAAAAAGACTGGACCCTACATGATCCTAGTGGTGGGGAAGATAACAGTAAAGGAATTTGCAACATTTAAAAAAAAAAAAAAAGAACTCATGGAGATGGAGAATAAAATCAATGTTACCACAGTATAGGAAGGGTTTGAGGGTGGTAGGAAATGAGGATGCTTAATAAGTATGAACTATAGTTAGATACAATAAATAAAATGTAGCATTTTATAGTACAAAAACATGACTACAGTCAGCAATAACTTGTACATTTTAGCATTACTGAGGGAGTAAAAATTAAAAGACAGCACAAAGAAATTGTGAATGCTTGAGGTGATGGATAACCCATTAACCATGATGTGATTATTACACATTGTATGCCTCTATCAAAATATCCCATTTATTCCATAAACATAAGCACATACAATTTACACATTAAAATTAAAAACAAAAATATATATATAAAGTAACACACACACATACACAGACACACACTGTGCTAATCAAAACATCTGATTGGCTTAATATAATAAGGGTAACAAAACAGACCAGAACCTATAAAAGTTAAATATGTTACCAAGTAAAATATTTCATTAGATAAAAACTATACTTCGAATTGACTTTTAAAGCAAAACAAATATTTTAGAGTATCAAAATTGATCTCTTTAAATTGCTAAAAACTATTGAAATTCCAAATCAAAAACTTCAGAGTATCCAAATATAAAAGCAGAAACATCTGAATACACCCTTATTTTTCAGGTCATGTGTGGTGGCTAACTCCTGTAATCCCAGCACTTTGGGAAGCCAAGGCAGACGGATCGCCTGAGGTCAGGAGTTCAAGACCAGCCTGACCAACATGGAGAAACCCCATCTTTACTAAAAATACAAAATTAGCCAGGCATGGTTGTGCATGCCTCTAATCCCAGCTACTCAGGAGGCTGAGGCAGGAGAATCCCTTGAACCCAGGAGGCAGAGGTTGCAAGATTATGCCATTGCACTCCAGCCTGGAAAACAAGAGCGAAATTCCCTTTCAAAAAACAACACAAAACCTTATATTTTAAAAATATACTTTCCTTATGTGTGTAAATCTGATTTTTAAAAACATAAAAAAGATAACAGCTATATTATTTATAAGAAATCCTGAAATAAAACATAAAAAAAAATAATTGAGAATGAAAAGACTATGAGCATTACAAATAGATTAATGTACTCCTTTCCAGAGTTAAATTTGCATTGCAAAGTTTACCTGGCAAGGATGTTTGTACATCCTTCATTTTGATGGCTATATTCAGAACAGAATCTTTATTTTCAGTTGTAACCTGAATGGGTTTTAAAACAAAATGATTAGCACATGATGTATGTTGTATAGGATATGATGTTAATAATTAAATATATAAATATAAGAGTAATTACCTTCAAGGTGGGAAGATTTTCAGGATATTCTAACAAGCAAAAAAATATATATATAATCAATCATATGTGAATACGGTAAGGCCAATCATACATTCATGGAGTGTTAGCATCAAACTAAATACTCTTGCTTGTGTTAGTGTAGGATTTCATGTTTTTCTAGTTTATTTCTTTGAGACAGTAACATGACAGAAATACACTGAAGAAAATGAGAATACCGCCTTCAAAAAACATATACTTACAAGTTAAAAAGTGAGATTATGCACCATGTCTATCAATAAAAGAAAGTATTGCTATCAATGTGGATAAGCTAATAAGAGAAATGTGATCTAAAATCAGAGGAGCAACTCATACACCTGGAAATCAATGTCAAAGCAGGTGGTACATACTCCTGCACATCTTTCATGCAAGACATCAGAAGGATTTATACCATTATGCTACAAACATTCATCATGCTCTTTCACTTGCCCAATAACTAAGAAGATACACAATAACAATGACACTTCAGTTGAGTGTATACTTCACATCTCTTCAGTGGAAGTGTCCTGAATTGAGCCGTTTGGATATATGTTTGGTGAATCCTAGTAGATAATATTCCTTATTTATCATAACCATGTGGTGTAATAATGTGCCTACATTTCTTGTATCCTCTAGTTTAGCCTTCTGAAAGTTTCTTCATCCACTCATGGCAAGAAGATAAAATATATAAACCCCATCAAAAAGTACAATAAATTATACATACTTATACAAAATGGAATTGCTATAGGCATTAGATATTAATAACCTTTTATATTTGGAAATCAGTACAATATTCATTGAAAGTAACCATTTTAGGATTCAGTTAATGCATTCAACATTACTTTTTTCTAAAATTAGTCTAGTTTGGAGTATCACTTTAATCTATAAAGAATTTTCATTAAATAGCTATTTTAATAAAAAAGCTAGCAAAAAACCTAATGCTTTCATATTAAATTTTAACTCATCTGAATAACTAATAAAAAATATATCTCTGATGTCTGATAGTAATAAACAGGAATAATGAGTCACTGTGGTTTATCCCAATTCTACACTCCTTCCAGATTCCAGTAGTCATTGGAGAAGCCAGAAATCAAATCTGGTAGGCAAATATTCTAAATACATCTGAAGTGAGTTCACCCAGGTTTCCTCAGCAGAAGCCCCAAAATTACCTAAAAAACTTATTCCTTCCCCTCTTTCCTGCCTTGTAATCCCTCTTTCTTGATGAAAATAATTACATCAGTGGTCACATTGCTTCTCATTCTACAGAGTTTATGGATTATTATGACAACTTCTTCCCTCTGGTTTTAGCAGTACCATCAGACATCTATAATTTCTATTACTTCGTCTCTTTCTCCTTCCCCTCTCCAATGAAACATGCTATGAAATAAGAGCAAAATTATGCTGTCCCCTGATCCTTTTATGTCTTGAACTGCTTTCCAATAGTTCTTCTTCCTGATTTCAATGTACAGAAGTCTATAACCTGGCTATTCAGATCATGGCCAAGGACCAGCAGCATCAGCATCACCTGAGAACGTACTAGAAATGCAGAATCTCAGGCCTGCTGAATCAGAATGTGCATTTTCAAAGAGCCCCGTGCTGATTTATTCAGGGGTGGGAAGCCCTCTTCTATCTTTAGTGCACATGACCTTAAATATCTATTGCTAAATTACCTGCTCCAGATTTTTCAACAACCGTTATTCCTGTGGCAATATTTGAAAGAGAAACTTTCTTTTTACTTATAGCCTGAATGGAATGAGAAACAAAATAATCAATAAATAATATATACTTCATAGATTATATAATTAGTAATTCAACATATAAATGAAAGAGTCATTACCTTCCAGGCCGGTTGTTTCTGAGAAGACACTGAAAAGCAAAATGGATATATAATCAATCATATGTAACTATGATAAAGCCAACCATACATTAATGCAGTGTTAGCATCAAGCTGTATCCTCCTGCCTGTACTGAAGCAGGAGATGAGGGCAGAAAAACAAATTTTCCTCCTTGCCTTTGGTATAAGCAAACTTCCCTGAGTCCTTCCCCCTCCTGTGGAACTGTACCCTGCTCTGCAAGTTTTATGAGTTTATAGATTCTTGTATTCTTGTTCTCTATAGCTAATAACTGCAAGTTTTCTGTTTTTCATCTAAGCAGCACAGTGAAGGTCATGAGATACGTCTGAGCAAGTCTGGATTGCAGCCATCTAGGTGCCATAGCAAAGGATGCAAGATAAGCTTGTGTGAGGCTCTTCAGCAACCTAGATAACGGCCATCTAGGTCACATAGCAAAAGTCGTATGTAAGCCTGAGTTATAGGCTCGTCATTGCTTGATAAACTGCCTTTGTTCTGCTCTTGTATTTTGTGTATAAAAGTCAAGCCCTGGGCCAGGCGTGGTGGCTCACGCCTGTAATCCCAGCACTTTGGGAGGCCGAGGCAGGTGGATCACGAGGTCAAGAGATCGAGACCATCCTAGTCAATATGGTGAAACCCCGTCTCTACTAAAAATACAAAAAATTAGCTGGGCATGGTGGCACGTGCCTGTAATCCCAGCTACTCAGGAGGCTGAGGCAGGGAGAATTGCCTGAACCCAGGAGGCAGAGGTTGCGGTGAGCCAAGATCAAGCCATTGCACTCCAACCTGGGTAACAAGAGTGAAACTCCAACTCAAAAAAAAAAAAAAAAAAAAAGTCAAGCCTTGTCTTTGTTCAGAGCTCAGCCTTTGAATGCAAATCTGTTGAACTGGTGCACACCTTAATGAAATCCTCCTGTTCCACCAATTGGTCTCTCTGGTCTCCTGATTCCCGTAACAGTACTAGTGTAGAATTTGATGTTTTATAGATTATGTCTTTGGGACAGGAACATGAGGAAATATACTGAAGAAAATAGGAATACAGGCTTCCACAAAATATACAGTTATAAAATTACAAAGAGATATTATGCATCATATGTATATTACCAAAATAAAAAGTATCAATATCAATGTGGATATGCTGAGTGATGAGGACCAATGTGATCTAAAATCAGAGGAGCAACTCATACACCTGGGAATCAATGTCAAAGCAGGTGGTACATACTCCCGAATGTCTTTCATGAAAGATATCAGAAGAATTTATACCATTATACTACAAACATTCATGATGCTCTTTAACTTGCCTGATAACTGAAAAGATACACAATCACAATGACACTTCGATTGAATGTACACTTCATGACTCTTCAGTGGAAATGTCCTCAATTGATCAGCCTGGATATATGTTTAGTGAATCTTAGCAGATAATATTCATTATTTTTCATACCCATGTGGTGTAATAATGTGCCTACATTTCTTATATCCTGTAGTT
This sequence comes from Aotus nancymaae, assembly GCF_030222135.1. Classification (NCBI taxonomy): domain Eukaryota; kingdom Metazoa; phylum Chordata; class Mammalia; order Primates; family Aotidae; genus Aotus; species Aotus nancymaae. The sequence continues at coordinate 7,440,814 of NW_026988546.1, read as the reverse complement.
TAGCCTTTCTGAAAGTTTCTTCATCCACTCATGACAACCAGGTATAATATAAAAGCCTCAAGAAAAAGTATCGTTAATTATCGATTTTGACATATTTCTACAAAATAAAACTCCTACACAGATTAGTTATTAACAAGCTTTTACATTCAAAAATCATTCCAATATTCATTGAAAAAAAAATTTTAAAAGTCAATTAATAAATTCAACATTATTGTTGTTTCTAAAATAGTCTTGTTTAAAGTATCATGTTATTCTCTAAGGAATTTTCATTAAATAGCTATTTTATCCAAGAGTTAGCTCCCTGAACAACGAAGACAATATATTCATATTCAAATTTATCTAATTTGTATAACTAAAATCAACAAAACATGTATTTCTGATGCCTAAGAGTAATATAGAAGAGTAATAAGTCAGGGTGGTTAATGCCAATTATAGCACTTTTTCTTGCTTCAAGTCATTCCTGGAGCAGCCAAAATCAAATCTTCTTATATGTAAATATTCAAAATGAATGTGAAATGAGTTCATTCAGGTTTCCTCAGCAGATATCCCAAAATTAAATAAATAACTTCTTTTTTTCCCTCCTTCCTGACTCACATTTCCTCTTTCTTGAGGAAAATAATTACTACATCAGTGATTTCCTTAGTTCTCATTCTACAATGTTCATGTGTCATTATGATCACTTCTTCCCTCTAATTCTAGCAATACTATCTGGTGCCTACAATTTCTTTTACTTCATCTCTTTCTCCTTTCTCTGTTTATGAAAACATAGCTGTAGATGTAAAGCAAATTATGCTGCCGCTGAGACTGTTACATCTTGAACTGCTCTCTGATGGCTCTTCTTTCCAATTACAATGTAGAAAGGTCTATAATCTTACTATTTAGATCATGGCCAAGGAACAGCAGCACCAACATCTCCCAAGAATCTCAGCCCTGCTGAATCAGAATGTACAGCTTCAATGAGCCACCCACTCATTTATTTTGGGGAAAAGGCATTCTCTTCTATCTTGAGTAAACATGACATTAATTGTGAATTGCAAAATTACCTGTCTCAGATTTTTGCCCATCCTTTATTTCTGTGGCTATATTCAAAACAGAATCTTTCTTGTCAATTGTAGCCTGAATGGGATGTAAAACAAAATAATCAATACATAAAATATATTTCATAGACTATACAGTTAATAGTTCAAAATATAAATGAGAGTGTAATTACCTTTAAGTCCAGCTGTTTCTGAGAATACACTGAAATCAAAAGGGATATGTAATCAATCATATGTAAATGTAATAAAGGTGTCCATGTATTCATGTAGTATTAGCACCAAGCTGTATCCTCCTGCCTGTATTACTGGATGTTTAGATGTTTTACACTTTGTGTCTTGAAACAGGATCATGACAGAAATACACAGAAGAAAATAGATATAAAGGTTTCACAAAACATAAACTTCCAATTTCAAAAGTAATAATATTTTCATATGTCTATTACTACAATAAAAACTTGTTATTATCAATGTGGATATGCTGAGTAATGAGGACCAATGTGATGTAATATCAGAGAGGCAACACATACACCTGGGAATCAATGTCAAAGCAGATGGTAAAGGCTCTCGTATGTTTTTCATGCAAGACATTGGAAGGATTTATACCATCATACAACAAATATTCATCATGCTTTTTGACCTGCCTGATAATTAAGCAGGTACAAAATGACAATGACACTTTAGTTGAATGTACACTTCATAACTTCTCAGTGGAAGTATCCTGAATTGATCAACTTACATATATGTTTGGTGAATTCTACTATATAATATTCTTTATTTCTCATATCCATGTGGTGTAATAATGTGACTACATTTCTGGCATCCTCTAGTATAGCCTTCAGAAAGTTTCTTAATCCACTCGTGGCAAGAAGACATAATACATAAACCTCACAAAAAAGTATGACAAATTATTAAATTTGACATACATATACAAAATAAAGTTACTACAAGGATTAGATGTGAGGAAGCTTTACATTTAGAAATCACTCCCATATTCATAGAAATAACTACTTTAAGAGTCAATTAATGAATTCAACATTATTATTTCTAAAAAGTTCTGGTTTGAAGTATAATGTTGTTCTCTAAAGCATTTTCATAAATTACTTTTTTATCCAAAAGTTAGCTCTTTGATAAAAGAAGACTAAGTATGCATATTCATGTTTATCCCATTTGAATAATATCAACAAAACATATATCTCTGATGCCTAATAGTAACGTAGAAAAGTAATGAGTCAGGGTGGTTTATCTCATTTCTAACACACTTTCCTGCCTCCAGTAGTTCCCAGAGAAGCCAAAATCCAATCTTCTTTAATGCAAATATTCTAAATTCATCTGAAGGGAGTTCACTCAGGTTTCCTCAGCAGAATCCTCAAAATTACATGAATAACTTCTCCTTTTCCCTCTTTCGTGCTTCACAATCTCTCTTCCATAAGGAAAGTAATTACTAAATCAGTAGTGTCCTTAGTTGTTGTGCTACACTGTTTATGGGTTATTATGATCACTTCTTCCCCGTTTTGGCAATATCGTCTGAGGCCTATAATTTCTATTATTTCGTCTCCTTCTCTTTCCCCTCTTGATGAAAACATGCTGCAGAACTAAAGAAAAATTATGCTGTCCCCTGAGTCTGGTATGTCTTCAACTGCTCTTTAATGGTTCTTCTTCCCAATTTCAATGTAGGGAAGACTATAATCTTACTACTCAGATCAAGGCCAAGGACCAGCAGCATCAGCGTCAACCAAGAAATTATTACGAATGCAGAATCCCAGGCCTCCTCAATCAGAATGTGCGGCTTCACTGAGCCTTCCGCTGATTTGTTCAAAAAATAGAAGTTCTCTTCAGTCTTGAGGGAACACGACATTAAATGTGTATTGCAAAATTACCTGTCCCAGATTGGTCTCCATCCTTTACTTCGCTGGCTATAACTGCAACAGATGTTTTCTTGTCACTTGGAGCCTGAATGGGATTTGAAACAAAATAATCAATACATTAAGTATATTTCATAGAGTATATATAGAGTTGATAATTAAAAATATAAATGAGAGTGTAATTACCTTCGAGGCTGGTTGTTTCACAGAAGACACTGAAAATAAAAAGGGATATATAATCAATGATATGTAAATACGATAAAGTTAACCATACATTCGTGCAGTGTTAGCATCAAGCTTTATCCCCCTGCTTGTATTAGCGTAGGCTTTGATGTTTCATACTTTGTGTTTTGGAACAGGAACATGACAGAAATACACTGAGGAGAACAGAAATACAGGCTTCATGAAACATACACTCACCGATCTAAAATCAGAGGAGCAACTCATACACCTGGGAATCAATATCAAAGCAGGAGGTACTATTCCCGCATGTCTTTCATGCAACACATCAGAAGAATTTATACCATTGTACTACAAATATTCATCAGGCTCTGTAACTTCCCGACAACGGAGAAGGTACACAATTACAATGACACTTCAGTTGAATGTATACTTCATAGTATACATTCATATTCATACTTCATGTCTCTGCAGGGGAAAGGTCCTCAATAGATCAGCTTGGATGTATGTTTGGTGAATACGCGTACATAATATTCATTATTACTCACACCCATGTGGTGTAATAATTTTCAACATTTCTGATATCCTCTAGTTTAGCTTTCTGGAAGTTTCTTCACACACTCATGCAACACGATATGACACATAAGCCTCAATATACAGTATCAGCCTTTATCGGTTTTGACATACTTCTACTAAAAAAACTACTACAAGCATTAGATATTAATAAGTTTTACATTCAGATATCACTCCAATATTCATTGAAAATAACCATTTTTGGAGGCAGTAAATGAATTCAACATAATTTTTGTTTCTAAAATAGTCTTCTTTGAGGTATCATGTTATCCTCTAAAGAAATTTCATTAAATAGCTATTTTATCTAAGAGTTAGCTCCTTGAACAATGGAGCCAATGTATTCATACTCTAGCTTATCTTATTTTTAATAATTAAAATCAACAAAACATCTATCTCTGATGCCTAATAGCAACAAAGAAGAGTAATGATTCACCGAGGTTTAGCCCAGTTCTAGCACTCTTTCCTGTTTCTGGTAGTTTCTGGAGCAGCCAAAATCAAATCTTCTTTTACGCAAATATTCTAAATAAATCCAAAGTGAGTTCACTCACGTTTCCTCAGCAGAAACCCCTAAATTACATACATAACCTCTTCTTTTCCCTCCTTGCTGCCTCACAATCCCTCTTCCTTGGAGAAAATAATTTTTGCATCAATGGTCTCATTAGTTCTCTCATTCTACAGTGTTTATGGGTTATTACAATCACTTCTTCCCTCCGGTTTCAGCAAAACAACCTAGTGTCTATCATCCCTATTACTACATCTCTTTTTCCTTTCCTTCCTGAAGAAAACATGCTGTAGAATTAAGGCAAAATTATGCTGTTCCTTGAGCTTGCTATGTCTTGAATTGCTCTTCAGAGGTTCTTCTATTTAATTTCAATGTAGAAAAGTTTATAATCGTACTACTCAGATCATGGACAAGGACCAGCAGCATCACTGGTGCTAAATAACTTATTACAAATGCAGAATCTCAGGCTTCCTGAATCACAATGTACACTTTCAATGAGCCCCCTGCTGATTTATTTGGGAAGGGAAGTTCCCTTTTATCCTGAGTGAACATGACATTAAATGCGTATTGCAGAATTACCTGTCTCAGATTTTGATCCATCCTTTTTATCTGTGGCTGGATTCGAAACAGGGTCTTTCTTTTTACGTGTAACCTGAATGGGATTTGAAGCAAAATAATCAGCACATAAAGTATATTTCACAGACTATACAGTTAATAGTTCAAAATACAAATGAGAGTGTAATTACCTTCCAGGGCCATTTTTTCTGAGAAGACACTGAAAAGAGAAAGGGATACATAATAAATCATATGTAAATATGATAAAGATATCCATACATTGATGCAGTGTTAGCATCAACCTGTATTTTCCTGCCTGTATTAGTGTAGGCTTTGATGTTCTATACTTTGTGTCTTGGGACAGCAACATGACAGAAACACACAGAAGAAAACAGGAAAACAGGCTTCCAAGAGTTAGCTCCTTGAACAACAAAGACAATGTATTCATATTCAAGTTTATCTCATTTTTATAGCTAAAACAAAAAAATACATCTCTCTGTTACCTAACAGTAATAAAGAGGAGCAATGAGTCAGTGTGGTTTATCTCAATTCCAGCACTCTTTCTGCTTCCAGTAGTTCCTGGAGCAGCCACAGTCAATCTTCTTTTATGCAAATATTCTAAACGCTTCTGAAGGGAGTTCACTCAGGTTTCCTCAGCAGAATCCCCAAAACTGCATAAATAACTTCTTCTATTCCCTCCTTCCTGCCTCACAATCTCTCTTCCTTAAGGAAACTAATTACTCCATCAGTGGTGTCCTTAGTTGTTGTTCTACAGTGTTTACGGGTTATTACGATCACTTCTTCCCCCTGGTTTTGGCAATATGGTCTGATGCCTATAGTTTATATTACGTCATCTCCTTCTCTTTGCCTTCTTGATGAAAACATGCTGTAGAACTAAAGCAAAATTATGCTGTCCCCTGAGTCTGGTATGTCTTCAACTGCTCTTTAATGGTTCTTCTTCCCAATTTCAATGTAGGGAAGTCTATAATCTTACTACTCAGATCAAGGCCAAGGACCAGCAGCATCAGCGTCAACCGAGAAATTATTACGAATGCAGAATCCCAGGCCTGCTCAATCACAATGTGCAGCTTCACTGAGCCTTCCGCTGATTTGTTCAAAAAATAGAAGTTCTCTTCAGTCTTGAGGGAACATGACATTAAATGTGTATTGCAAAATTACCTGTCCCAGATTGGTCTCCATCCTTTACTTCGCTGGCTATAACTGCAACAGATGTTTTCTTGTCACTTGGAGCCTGAATGGGATTTGAAACAAAATAATCAATACATTAAGTATATTTCATAGAGTATATATAGAGTTAATAATTAAAAATATAAATGAGAGTGTAATTACCTTCGAGGCTGGTTGTTTCACAGAAGACACTGAAAAGAAAAAGGGTTATATAATCAATCATATGTAAATACGATAAAGTTAACCATACATTCGTGCAGTGTTAGCATCAAGCTTTATCCCCCTGCCTGTATTAGCGTAGGCTTTGATGTTTCATACTTTGTGTTTTGGAACAGGAACATGACAGAAATACACTGAGGAGAACAGAAATACAGGCTTCATGAAACATACACTCACCGATCTAAAATCAGAGGAGCAACTCATACACCTGGGAATCAATGTCAAAGCAGGTGGTACTATTCCCGCATGTCTTTCATGCAACACATCAGAAGAATTTATACCATTGTACTACAAATATTCATCAGGCTCTGTAACTTGCCCGACAACGGAGAAGGTACACAATTACAATGACACTTCAGTTGAATGTATACTTCATGTCTCTGCAGGGGAAAGGTCCTCAATAGATCAGCTTGGATATATGTTTGGTGAATACGCGTACATAATATTCATTATTACTCACACCCATGTGGTGTAATAATTTTCAACATTTCTGGTATCCTCTAGTTTAGCTTTCTGGAAGTTTCTTCACACACTCATGCAACACGATATGACACATAAGCCTCAATAAACAGTATCAGCCTTTATCGCTTTTGACATACTTCTACTAAAAAAAAACTACTACAAGCATTGGATATTAATAAGTTTTACATTCAGATATCACTCCAATATTCATTGAAAATAACCATTTTTGGAGGCAGTAAATGAATTCGACATAATTTTTGTTTCTAAAATAGTCTTCTTTGAGGTATCATATTATCCTCTAAAGAAATTTCATTAAATAGCTATTTTATCCAAGAGTTAGCTCCTTGACCAATGGAGCCAATGTATTCATATTCTAGCTTATCTAATTTTTAATAATTAAAATCAACAAAACATCTATCTCTGATGCCTAATAGCAACAAAGAAGAGTAATGAGTCACCGTGGTTTATCCCAGTTCTAGCACTCTTTCCTGTTTCTGGTAGTTTCTGGAGCAGCCAAAATCAAATCTTCTTTTACGCAAATATTCTAAATAAATCCAAAGTGAGTTCACTCACGTTTCCTCAGCAGAAACCCCTAAATTACATACATAACCTCTTCTTTTCCCTCCTTGCTGCCTCACAATCCCTCTTCCTTGGAGAAAATAATTTTTGCATCAATGGTCTCATTAGTTCTCCCATTCTACAGTGTTTATGGGTTATTACAATCACTTCTTCCCTCCGGTTTCAGCAAAACAACCTAGTGTCTATCATCCCTATTACTACATCTCTTTTTCCTTTCCTTCCTGAAGAAAACATGCTGTAGAATTAAGGCAAAATTATGCTGTCCCTTGAGCTTGCTATGTCTTGAATTGCTCTTCAGAGGTTCTTCTATTTAATTTCAATGTAGAAAAGTTTATAATCGTACTACTCAGATCATGGACAAGGACCAGCAGCATCACTGGTGCTAAATAACTTATTACAAATGCAGAATCTCAGGCTTCCTGAATCACAATGTACACTTTCAATGAGCCCCCTGCTGATTTATTTGGGAAGGGAAGTTCCCTTTTATCCTGAGTGAACATGACATTAAATGCGTTTTGCAGAATTACCTGTCTCAGATTTTGATCCATCCTTTTTATCTGTGGCTGGATTCGAAACAGGGTCTTTCTTTTTACGTGTAACCTGAATGGGATTTGAAGCAAAATAATCAGCACATAAAGTATATTTCACAGACTATACAGTTAATAGTTCAAAATACAAATGAGAGTGTAATTACCTTTGAGGCCCGTTCCTTCTGAGAGGACACTGAAAAGAGAAAGGGATACATAATAAATCATATGTAAATATGATAAAGATATCCATACATTGATGCAGTGTTAGCATCAACCTGTATTTTCCTGCCTGTATTAGTGTAGGCTTTGATGTTTTATACTTTCTGTCTTGGGACAGGAATGTGACAGAAAAACACTGAAGAAAACAGGAAATCAGGCTTCCAAGAGTTAGCTCCTTGAACAACAAAGACAATGTATTCATATTCAAGTTTATCTCATTTTTATAACTAAAACAAAAAAATATATATCTCTGTTGCCTAACAGTAACAAAGAGGAGCAATGAGTCAGTGTGGTTTATCTCAATTCCAGCACTCTTTCTGCTTCCAGTAGTTCCTGGAGCAGCCACAGTCAAATCTTCTTTTATGTAAATATTCTAAATGCATCTGAAGGGAGTTCACTCAGGTTTCCTCAGCAGAATCCCCAAAATTGCATAAATACCTTCTTTTTTTCCCTCCTTCCTGCCTCACAATCTCTCTTCCTTAAGGAAAGTAATTACTCCATCAGTGGTGTCCTTAGTTCTTGTTCTACAGTGTTTATGGGTTATTACCATCACTTCTTCCCTCTGGTTTTGGCAATATCGTCTGAGGCCTATAATTTCTATTACTTCATCTCCTCTTTTCCCTCTTGATGAAAACATGCTGTAGAACTAAAGCAAAATTATGCTGTCCCCTGAGTCTGGTATGTCTTCAACTGCTCTTTAATGGTTCTTCTTCCCAATTTCAATGTAGGGAAGTCTATAATCTTACTACTCAGATCAAGGCCAAGGACCAGCAGCATCAGCGTCAACCGAGAAATTATTATGAATGCAGAAACCCAGGCCTGCTCAATCACAATGTGCAGCTTCACTGAGCCTTCCGCTGATTTGTTCAAAAAATAGAAGTTCTCTTCAATCTTGAGGGAACATGACATTAAATGTGTATTGCAAAATTACCTGTCCCAGATTTGTCTCCATCCTTTACTTCTCTGGCTATAACTGAAACAGATGTTTTCTTGTCACGTGGAGCCTGAATGGGATTTGAAACAAAATAATCGATACATTAAGTATATTTCATAGACTATATATAGAGAGAGTGAATAATTAAAAATATAAATGAGAGTGTAATTACCTTCGAGGCTGGTTGTTTCACAGAAGACACTGAAAAGAAAAAGGGATATATAATCAATCATATGCAAATACGATAAAGTTAACCACACCTTCATGCAGTGTTAGCATCAAGCTTTATCCCCCTGTCTGTATTAGCGTAGGCTTTGATGTTTCATACTTTGTGTTTTGGAACAGGAACATGACAGAAATACACTGAGGAGAACAGAAATACAGGCTTCATGAAACATACACTCACCGATCTAAAATCAGAGGAGCAACTCATACACCTGGGAATCAATGTCAAAGCAGGAGGTACTATTCCCACATGTCTTTCATGCAACACATCAGAAGAATTTATACCATTGTACTACAAATATTCATCAGGCTCTGTAACTTGCCCGACAACTGAGAAGGTACACAATTACAATGACACTTCAGTTGAATGTATACTTCATGTCTCTGCAGGGGAAAGGTCCTGAATAGATCAGCTTGGATATATGTTTGCTGAATACTCGTACATAATATTCATTATTACTCACACCCATGTGGTGTAATAATTTTCAACATTTCTGGTATCCCCTAGTTTAGCTTTCTGGAAGTTTCTTCACACACTCATGCAACACGATATGACACATAAGCCTCAATAAACAGTATCAGCCTTTATCGGTTTTGACATACTTCTACTAAAAAAAAATACTACAAGCATTGGATATTAATAAGCTTTTACATTCAGATATCACTCCAATATTCATCAAAATAACCATTTTTGGAGGCAGTAAATGAATTCAACATAATTTTTGTTTCTAAAATAGTCTTCTTAGAGGTATCATGTTATCCTCTAAAGAAATTTCATTAAATAGCTATTTTATCCAAGAGTTAGCTCCTTGACCAATGGAGCCCATGTATTCATATTCTAGTTTATCTTACTTTTAATAATTAAAATCAACAAAACATCTATCTCTGATGCCTAATAGCAACAAAGAAGAGTAATGAGTCACCGTGGTTTATCCCAGTTCTAGCACTCTTTCCTGTTTCTGGTAGTTTCTGGAGCAGTCAAAATCAAATCTTGTTTTACGCAAATATTCTAAATAAATCCAAAGTGAGTTCACTCATGTTTCCTCAGCAGAAACCCCTAAATTACATACATAACCTCTTCTTTTCCCTCCTTGCTGCCTCACAATCCCTCTTCCTTGGAGAAAATAATTTTTGCATCAATGGTCTCATTAGTTCTCTCATTCTACAGTGTTTATGGTTTATTACAATCACTTCTTCCCTCTGGTTTCAGCAAAACAACCTAGTGTCTATCATCTCTATTACTACATCTCTTTTTCCTTTCCTTCCTGAAGAAAACATGCTGTAGAATTAAAGCAAAAATACGCTGTCCCTTGAGCTTGCTATGTCTTGAATTGCTCTTCAGAGGTTCTTCTATTTAATTTCAATGTAGAAAAGTTTATAATTGTACTACTCAGATCACGGACAAGGACCAGCAGCATCACTGGTGCTAAATAACTTATTACAAATGCAGAATCTCAGGCTTCCTGAATCACAACGTACACTTTCAATGAGCCCCCTGTTGATTTATTTGGGAAGGGAAGTTCCCTTTTATCCTGAGTGAACATGACATTAAATGTGTATTGCAGAATTACCTGTCTCAGATTTTGATCCATCCGTTTCTTCTGTGGCTGTATTCGAAACAGGATCTTTCTTGTGACGTTTAACCTGAATGCAAATTTGAAGCAAAATAATCAGCACATAAAGTATATTTCACAGACCATACAGTTAATAGTTCAAAATACAAATGAGAGTGTAATTACCTTCCAGGCCCATTTTTTCTGAGAAGCCTCTGAAAAGAAAAAGGGATACATAATAAATCATATGTAAATATGATAAAGATATCCATACATTGATGCAGTGTTAGCATCAACCTGTATTTTCCTGCCTGTATTAGTGTAGGCTTTGATGTTTCATACTTTGTGTGTTGGAGGTGGAACATGACAGAAATGCACTGAGGAGAACAGAAATACAGGTGTCATGAAACATACTTATAATTTCAAACGTGATATTTTTCTTTATATGTCTATTACCACAATAAAACAGTGTCATTGTGCATGTGGATATGCCGAGTGATGAGGAAAACATGTGATCAAAATCAGAGGAGCAACTCATATGTCTGGGAATCAATGTCAAAGCATGTGGTAAATCCTCCTGCATGTCATGTCTTTCATGCAAGACATCAGTAGGGTTTATACCATTATACTACAAATATTCATCATGCTCTTCTACTTGCCTGATAATTGAGCAGGTGCACAATGACTATGATGCTTTATTTGAATGTATGCTTGACAACTACTCAGTGGAAGTGTCCCAGAACGATCAGCTTGGATATAGGTTTGGTGAATCCTAGTATATAATATTCTTTATTTCTCATACTCATGTGGTATACTAATGTGCCTACATTTCTTGCATCCTCTAGTTTAATCTTCAGAAATTTTCTTCATTCACTCATGGCAAGAAGACATAATATATTAACCTCTTCAAAAAGTATAATAAATTATCAAATTTGACATACTTATACCAAATAATGTTGCTACAAGGATTAGATATGAATAAGCTTTTACATTTCAATCTCACTCCAATATTCACTGAAAATAAACTGTTTAGGAGTCAATTAATGATTTCAAATTATTTTCTTTCCAATATGGTCTGGTTTGAAGTATTACGTTTTTACCTAAATAATTTTTATTAAATTGATATTTGATCCAAAGTTAGCTCCTCGAAAAACAATGTCAATGTATGTATATTCATGTTTATCTCATTTGAATAACTAATATCAACAAAACATATATCTCTGATGCCCAAGAGTAACAAAGGCTAGTATAGACAAAGACAGGATAGAATATTAAAAACATAAAAGGACACAGTGGCTTGTTAATATAATCTCAGCTACTCAGAAGGCTGAGACAGAAGTATCACTTGAGCATCCCAGGAGTTTGAGACTAGCCTGGGAAACACAGCAAGATTCTATCTTTATAAAAATAATCATGCAGGCTGGGTGCGGTGGCTTGTGCCTGTAATACCAGCACTTTGGGAGGCCAAAGTAGGTGGAACACTTGAGGTCAGGAGATGAAGACAAGCCTGGTCAACATGGTGAAACCCCATCTCTAATAAAAATACAAAAAGTAGTCAGGTCTGATGGCACACACCTGTCATATGCCTATTTCTAAAACACTGAGTGTCAATAGCAATGTGGATACACCAAGTGATGAGGACCAATGTGATCTAAAATCAGAGGAGCAACTCATACACCTGGGAGTCAATGTCAAAGCAGGTGGTACTATTCCCGCATGTCTTTCATGCAACACATCAGAAGAATTTATACCATTGTACTACAAATATTCATCATGCTCTTTAACTTGCCCGACAACTGAGAAGGTACACAATTACAATGACACTTCAGTTGAATGTATACTTCATGTCTCTGCAGGGGAAAGGTACTAAATAGATCAGCTTGGATGTATGTTTGCCGAATACTCGTACATAATATTCATTATTACTCACAACCATGTGGTGTAATGACTTTCCTACATTTAGGGAATCCTCTACTTGAGCTTTCTGAAAGTTTCATCACACACTCATGCAACACGATATGACACATAAGCCTCAATAAACAGTATCAGCCTTTATCGGTTTTGACATACTTCTACTAAAAAAAACTACTACAAGCATTGGATATTAATAAGCTTTTACATTCAGATATCACTCCAATATTCATTGAAAATAATTTTTGGAGGCAGTAAATGAATTCAACATAATTTTTGTTTCGCAAATAGTCTTCTTTGAGGTATCATGTTATCCTTTAAAGAAATTTCATTAAATAGCTATTTTATCCAAGAGTTAGCTCCTTGACCAATTGGGCCAATGTATTCATATTCTAGTTTATCTTATTTTCAATAATTAAAATCAACAAAACATCTATCTCTGATACCTAATAGCAACAAAGAAGAGTAATGAGTCACCGTGGTTTATCCCAGTTCTAGCACTCTTTCCTGTTTCTGGTAGTTTCTGGAGCAGTCAAAATCAAATCTTTTTTTACGCAAATATTCTAAATAAATCCAAAGTGAGTTCACTCGCGTTTCCACAGCAGAAACCCCTAAATTACATACATAACCTCTTCTTTTCCCTCCTTGCTGCCTCACAATCCCTCTTCCTTGGAGAAAATAATTACTACATCAATGGTCTCATTAGTTCTCTCATTCTACAGTGTTTATGGTTTATTACAATCACTTCTTCCCTCTGGTTTCAGCAAAACAACCTAGTGTCTATCATCTCTATTACTACATCTCTTTTTCCTTTCCTTCCTGAAGAAAACATGCTGTAGAATTAAAGCAAAATTACGCTGTCCTTTGAGCTTGCTATGTCTTGAATTGCTCTTCAGAGGTTCTTCTATTTAATTTCAATGTAGAAAAGTTTATAACCGTACTACTCAGATCACGGACAACGACCAGCAGCATCACTGGTGCTAAATAACTTATTACAAATGCAGAATCTCAGGCTTCCTGAATCACAACGTACACTTTCAATGAGCCCCCTGTTGATTTATTTGGGAAGGGAAGTTCCCTTTTTTCTTGAGTAAACATGACATTAAATGTGTATTGCAAAATTACCTGTCCCAGATTTTGATTCATCCTTTTTTTCTGTGGCTGCATTTGAAACAGGATCTTTCTCATCATGTGTAGCCTGAATGGGATTTGAAGCAAAATAATCAGCACATAAAGTATATTTCACAGACTATACAGTTAATAGTTCAAAATACAAATGAGAGTGTAATTACCTTTGGGGCCCGTTCTTTCTGAGAAGACACTGAAAAGAGAAAGGGATACATAATAAATCATATGTAAATATGATAAAGATATCCATACATTGATGCAGTGTTAGCATCAACCTGTATTTTCCTGCCTGTATTAGTGTAGGCTTTGATGTTTTATACTTTGTGTCTTGGGACAGCAACATGACAGAAACACACTGAAGAAAACAGGAATATAGGCCTCACAAATTCCAACATAATATAATTTGTCATATATCTACTCCTAAAATAAGAGAGTTTCAATAGCAATGTGGATAGCCTTAGTGATGAGAACCAATGTGATCTAAAATCAGAGGAGCAACTCATAAACCTGGGAATCAATGTCAAAGCAGGTGGTACTATTCCCGCATGTCTTTCATGCAAGACATCAGAAGGATTTATACCATTATACTACAAACATTCATCATGCTCTTTCACTTGCCCAATAACTGAGAAGGTACACAATTACAAGGACACTTCAGTTGAATGTACACTTCACATCTCTTCAGTGGAAGTGTCCCTAATTGATCAGCTTGGATATGTTTGGTGAATCCCAGTAAATAGCATTCATTATTTCTCACGTCCATGTGGTGTAATAATTAGCCCACGTTTCTCATATCCTGTTGTTTAGCTTTCTGAAAGTTTCATGATCCACTCATGACAACAAGATATTATATAAAAACCTCAATAAAAAGTATCATCAATTATCAATTTTGACATACTTCTAAAAAACAAAACCACATTAGATATTAAATGCTTTTACATTCAAAAATTACTCCAAAATGCATTGAAAAACTCATTTTAGAGTATATTAATGAATTCAACAATACTTTTATTTCTAAAAGTCTTGTTTGAAGTACCATATTATTTTCTAAAGAATTTTCATTAAATAGCTATTTTATCGAAGAGTTAGCTCCTTAAACAATAAAGACAATGTATTCATATTCAAGTTTATCTCATTTTGATAACAAAAAATAAAAAAAAGGTATCTCTGTGGCCTAACAGTAACAAAGAGGAGCAATGAGTCAGTGTGGTTTATCTCAATTCCAGCACTCTTTCTGCTCCCAGTAATTCCTGGAGCAGCCACAGTCAAATCTTCTTTTATGCAAATATTCTAAATGCATCTGAAGGGAGTTCACTCAGGTTTCCTCAGCAGAATCCCCAAAATTACATGACTAACTTCTTCTTTTCCCTCCTTCCTGCCTCACAATCTCTCCTCCTTAAGGAAAGTAATTACTCCATCAGTGGTGTCCTTAGTTGTTCTACAGTGTTTACGGGTTATTACGATCACTTCTTCCCTCTGGTTTTGGCAATATGGTCTGATGCCTATAATTTCTATTACTTCATCTCCTTCTCTTTCCCCCTTGATGAAAACATGCTGTAGAACTAAAGCAAAATTATGCTGTCCCTGAGTCTGGTATGTCTTCAACTGCTCTTTAATGCTTCTTCTTCCCAATTTCAATGTAGGGAAGTCTATAATCTTACTACTCAGATCAAGGCCAAGGACTAGCAGTACCAGTGTCAACCAAGAAATTATTATTAATGCAGAAGCCCAGGCCTGTTCAATCAGAATGTGCAGCTTCACTGAGCCTTCCACTGATTTATTCAAAAAATAGAAGTTCTCTTCAATCTTGAGGGAACATGACATTAAATGTGTATTGCAAAATTACCTGTCCCAGATTTGTCTCCATCCTTTACTTCTCTGGCTATAACTGAAACAGATGTTTTCTTGTCACTTGGAGCCTGAATGGGATTTGAAACAAAATAATCAATACATTAAGTATATTTCATAGACTATGGAGTTAATAATTAGAAATATAAATGAGAGTGTAATTACCCTGAAGGCTAGTTGTTTCAGAGAAGATACTGAAAAGAAAAAGGGATACATAATCAATCATATGTAAATACGATAAAGTTAACCATACATTCATGTAGTGTTAGCATCAAGCTTTATCCCCCTGCCTGTATTAGCGTAGGCTTTGATGTTTCATACTTTGTGTCTTGGAACAGGAACATGACAGAAATACACCGAACAGAACAGAAATACAGGTGTCATGAAACATACACTTATAATTTCAAATGTGATATTATTCTTTATATGTCTATTACCACAATAAAATAGTGTCATTGTGCATGTGGATATGCTGAGTGATTAGGAATAAATGTGATCTAAAATCAGAGGAGCAACTTATACATCTGGGAATCAATGTCAAAGCAGGTGGTAAATGCTCCTGCATGTCATGTCTTTCATGCAAGACATCAGAAGGATTTGTACCATTATACTACAAATATTCATTGCGCTCTTCTACTTGCCTGATAATTGAGCAGGTGCGCAATGAGTATGACGCTTTAGTTGAATGTACACTTCACAACTCCTCAGTGGACGTGTCCCAGAATGATCAGCTTGGATATAGGTTTGTTGAATCCTAGTATATAATATTCTTTATTCCTCATACCCATGTGGTGTAAGGTCGGTTGCCTCGCCACGAGCTCAGACGCACACGCCTCCCCCTTTTGTCTGAAAGCTTGGACCTGCTCAGGCATGTTCCCTTCTCCCCTTCTCACACAGCCTGGCCTTCCGTTAAAGAACCCAGTATGCAAGCAGAGTCTTGTGATTCTAGCCAACAGCAGTCAAGTCTTTCTAGCCAATAGCAGCCGAGTCTTTCTAGCCAATAGCAGCTGAGTCTTTCTAGCAATAGCAGCCGAGTAATTCTAACCAATAGCAGCCAAGTCCTGTATGCAAACAAAGGCTTGTAACCTTAACCAATAGCAGTCCTGCTGTCCCACAACCAATCGAGCTCCTTCACTCCCTATAAAACCCCACATCTGAGAGGAGTCCGTGCGACTTCTCTGGCCCCTCCTGTTGGACCACAGAACCTCACCCGCGAGCCTGAATAAATTCCTTCATATTGGATCTTCTTGTGTTGGCCTCAGTTTCTTCTTTTTAAACTTGGCAAGAACCCAAGAACAAACCTTACATGTGGTATAACAATGTGTCTACATTTCTTGTATCCTCTAGTTTAATCTTCAGAAACTTTCTTCATTTCACTCATGGCAAGAATATACAATATATAAACCTCTTCAAAAAGTATAATAAATTATCAAATTTAACATACTTATACAAAATAAAGTTGCTACAAGGATAGATATGAATAAGCTTTTACATTTGAAACTCACTCTAATATTCATTGAAAACAAACCTTTTAGGAGTCAATTAATGAATTCAACATTATTTTTGTTTCCAAAATAGTCTAGCTTGAAGTATACTATTCTCTTAAAAATTTTTATTAAATTGCTATTTCATCCAAAAATTAGCTTCTGGAGAAACAAAGTTAATGTATATATATTCATGTTTATCTCATTTGAATAACTAATATCAACAAAACACGTATCTCTGATGCCCAATAGTAAATAAGAGTAGTAATCAGTTACTGTGGTTTATCCTAATTCTAGCACTCTTTACTGCTTCCAGTAGTTCCTGGAGCAGTCAAAGTCAAATCACCTTTTATGCAAATATTCTAAATACATCTGAAGTGAGTTCATTTATACTTGAGTCATAATTTTAAAAATCATTTTCTTTATACTCCTCAAGTCTCCTGATATACCTACATTTTCTGAGTTCAGCAGTTCAGCACTCTTGCCATCTGTTTGTCCAGTTTTGCAAAAACATACACGTCAACAAATAATGTTTCCTAGGAATACAACTAACAATGGATGTGAAGGACCTCTTCAAGAAGAACTACAATCCACTGCTCAAGGAAATAAGAGAGGACACAAACAGATGAAAAATCATTCCATGCTCATGGTTAGGAAGAATCAATATTGTGAAAATGGCCATACTGCCCAAAAGAATTTATAGATTCAATGCTATCTCCATCAAGCTACCTGTGACCCTCTTCACAGAATTTGAAAAAAAACACCTTAAACTTCATATGGAACCAAAAAAGAGCTTGCATAGCCAAGAGAATCCGAAGCAAAACAACAACAACAACAACAAAACAAAGCTGGAGTCATCATGTTACTGACTTCAAACTATATCACAAGGCTACTGTACTCAAAACAGCATGGTACTGGTACCAAAACAGAGATATAGACCAATGGAATAAATAGAGGCCTCTGAAAGAACACCACACAACTATCTGACCTTTGACAAACCAGAGAAAAGCAATGGGGAAAGGATTCCCTATTTAATAAATGGTATTGGGAAAACTGGCTAGCCATGTGCAGAAAGACAAAACTAGATCCCTTCCCCACACCTTATACACAAATTAACTTCAAATGGATATAAAAATTTAAACATGAGGCCTAACACCATAAAAACTCTTGAAGAAAACTTAGGCAATATCATTCGGGACATAGGCATGGGCAAGGACTTCATGAGTAAAACACTAAAAGCAATAGCAACAAAAGCCAAAATAGACAAATGGGAACTAATTAAACTTAAGAGCTTCTGCACAGCAAAACTATCAATAGAGTGAACCGGCGACCAACAGAATGGGAAAAAAGTTTTGCAATCTACCCATCTGACAAAGGGCTAATATCCAGAATCTATGGAGAACTTAAATTTACAAGAAAAAAACAAACAACCTCATCAAAAGAATGGGTGAAGGAAACGAACAGACAATTCTCAAAGGAAGACATTTATGCAGCCAACAAACATATGAAAAAAAGCTTATCATCAGTGGTCATTAGAGAAATGCAAACAAAACCACAATGAGATACCATCCCACGTCAGTTAGAATGGTAATCATTAAAAAATCAGGATACAACAGATGCTGGAGAGCATGTGTAGAAATAGGAATGCTTTTACACTGTTGGTGGGAGTATCAATCAGTTCAACCATTGTAGAAGACAGTGTGGTGATTCCTCAAGGATCTAGAACCAGAAATACTATTTGACCTGGCAATCCCATTACTGGGTATATACCCAAAATTTATAAATTGTTCTATTGCAAAGACACATGCACACATATGATTATCTAAGCACTGTTCACATAGCAAAGACTTGGAAGCAACCCAAATGCCCATCAATGATAGACTGGATAAAGAAAATGTGGCACATATACACCATGGAATTTTATGCAGCCATCAAAAAGAATGTGTTCTTGTTCTCTGCAGGGACATGGATGAAGCTGAAAACGATCATTCTCAGCAAACTAACACGAGAACAAAAAACCACATGCCGCATGTTCTCACTCATAAGTGGGAGTTATGTGGACATAGGGAGGGGAATATTACACACCAGAGCCTGTCAGTGGGTGGAGGGCTGGAGAGGGATAGCATTGGGAGAAATACCTAATGCAGATGACAGGATGATGGATGCAGCAAACCACCATTACGCTATGAAACAAACCTGCACATTCTACACATGAACCCCACAACTTAAAGTATAACTTAAAAAAAGAAGATTGTCACTAAATCTTCTACTGCCATATATTATAGCAAGATACACTCAATTTGAAACAGAATAGGAATATTTGCTGCAGAATTATAGTATATAAAAATACATAAAGGCCTAAAATTAAGTTGGGGCTATAACTGCTGTAAAGAAAATAATTCACATGACAGTCATAAGACTGTCATTTTAGAAAGACCTACATGCAAAACTGGCCCTTCACTGGTGTTTGGAAATTTATATTTTAAAGGTTTCTCACCATTTTCTAACTGAGAAAAGTAGATCACTGTACCTAAACTGTTTGCATAAACAATGTAGTTGACTCTGAACAGCTGCTTTTCTTCTGGAAGTCTGGAACTTTTGCACGTGTGAGAGAGGATGCCTATGTAACTAGCTTCCATAAAATCTTTGGATACTGTGTAAGTCTCTATGAGACTCATAGTGGTAAACAACATTGCACATATGCTGTCAAAATTCAAGGCTACAGGAATTAAGCACATCCTGGTAACTCCACAGGAGGGCTCCTGGAAGCTTGTGCCTGGCTTCCCCCAGATATGCCACATGTCCCTTTGCCCTGAGCTAATTTTATTTTGTATTCTTTCACTGTAACAAATCAAAGCCCTGAGTATGACTGTTTGCTGAATCCTTCTAAGTGAATCACCAAACATAGAGGCAGTCTTGGGAAACCCTGACACAATTGCATTACATGAGATTTTTTTTTTCCTTCACGTGACACAGACGGTTTATTCACACCTCTCCACCCGCCACAGTTCCACATCCCAGCTCATTTAAACAGTGCTTTTTTGTAATCAAAACATCCTTATTCTTTTTTATCTATGGTAATACCATCGAGAGTAATTCACTGTTAGAAATCTTACCTGGATTGCTATTTATAGAAAGCGCTTTAGATTTCTTTTCTTCTTTGTATTCAGAAATTAGTTTGAGAATGCTATGCATAAAATTAATAAAGGAAATTTACATGTTAATACTATTATTAAAAAAATTTACCAAACATACTAAATTACTAGAGTATTTTAAACAGTATCAGGATGTTAATTATCCTATACACTTCTCTTCTGTAAGCTCTACAAACTTCTTAGTACCTTTCGAATTAAATAATAACGACAGGTGAAGTACTCATGAAGTGAAGGCAGTATAGCTCATAAACTAACTCACATCACCTTGACATAATAGAAAGTCACCTTCCTGGCTCTTACTGATAAGTCCTGGCTCTATAGCCTACAGGTATTTCCTGTTAAACAGGTTGCTTCTCTTAGGCGCAATGTCTTCTTCTAGATTGCACTGCCTTCTTTCATGAGGTTGTTTTACATGTTTAATGAAGTAGCATTTTTAACATTCACAGAGAAATAGTAAAGTAGTGGAATCTGTTCTTAAATTTTATTGCTGGAACTATTTTGAAATCCCAAATCAAACCCAATTTGTGTTTTTTCATAGGTTCTAATATTCAAATGCTTCAGTTTAAGAAAAATGTTGTCCTAATTTTGTTTATTGTTCTATTATTTGTGGCTTATAATTCAGGGCATCTCAATTATTTCATAATTTGTAAATCAATTTATTTATGAATACATTATTTCATTAAAATAGGTAACATGATTGTCCACTATTACTGAGCTCATCAATTCCAAGGAGAGAAAACTAACAGATGTAAAGATCTGGCTTGGGCTACCACTATCACTTCTCTACAGATTCTAACTGAACCAGCAGATGTTTGCTAGAGTGACAGTTAATCTCCATGTTATCTCCAACTGACATGGAAGACAAAGCCCTACTTTCATTTATTTTAAGTTCCATAAAATAGATGAAAGTTGACATTTTCTCATTTCCAAGATACATACTAACAAAATATTTACACAACACCCCATGTGTTACTTAGCTCCATTCTCAGTTTATAGATCACCTTTGTAACGAAAATCACAATTCTAATATAAGGTGCCACCCATTTTGTTTTGATTCAAACTATTACTTAGCTGGCCAGCAGCCAAATGACCTTCCTGTGACTGCAAAATATGAAATGCTTCACCATGCTAATTTTCTTTGTATTGTTCCAATTTTAGTATTTGTGCTGCCAAAGCAAGCACAAAACCTTTTACATATAAACGCTGATGAGCCATGGATGAAACTTAGTTCTGTTAAATCTAACTAACCAACTTGAGACTCAGATAATTCTGATGAATGACTTCCTATAAAGCAGAATTTAAAAATATTTTAAAAACTTGAGATAGCGATGCAAGCAGCTTGAGAGATCTTCATTATTATAGAAAACAGACCACTTGAGGGGCCAACCACAAGTTGATGCCTACTGCCCTAAGGAAGGATGGCATAGAAGCTTCCACTACCTGAGAAAAGCTCTCACACTGTTTATTTTAAAAGTCTCAGGGTACATATCTGGTAGCAATAAAAAAACCTGTAATTTCTTTCTACAACATTATTTGAATATCTCTGACAGTTTAGAACTATCCCAACTAATATTTGCTTTAAAGAGAAAAAGAAAACAACAAAAAAACCAAGGGACTCAAAAAATAACTCACCACAAAGGTCTTGAAGTCCAGCTTAAAATGTGGGCTCTACATCAGGTTTTGAGTGTGGGTGAAAGTGTCAATTTGCTCACTATGTGTATTCATAAAGTTAGAATTCCAGCTAACAGAGCAAGGTTCTGGTGTTTTGGAAACAATGGCTGAACATATAAGTATATGCATGTGAACTAAAAAATAGTTGTAACTTTGAAGTTTTTTAATGGATCAATGTGAAGATTGAGTGATCTCAAACAGAAAGGGCATCAGGGCAACCTGGGTGGCAAAGGTTAATCATTACCAGACTGTAGGAGCACTTTCAATGGCAAGAAAGCAGCAACAGAATCAATGAAAACAAAACAATGATTAACATGTCCTTTCCCCCTCCCTTTCTGACTTATAAAAACTATTTGTCTTCCTTGAACTTATGGAACCCCTTAGGTTCTTGAAAAATTCAAGGATCAGGCTATAGTAGATGGTCCCCAGTAAACAGCACAAGATTTTTTTGATAAACTGGACATTTCAAGATCCAAATAACTAATTAGAAAAATCAAAGATGTGAAACTACTTTATCCTATGCATAGGGGTTATACTTGAAATAAAAAGAACATTGGAATCCCTAATGAGAAAAGTCTTAAAAGTTTCAATATCAAGAATCCTGTACGTACTGCCACTTATCTGGCCTTTTGCTTGATTTCTGGCTGATGAAGTTCCATAACTCTTGAAAACTTAAAAATTTGCCACTTGAAAACTACCTGAACCAAACTATGAAGTCTCACCTGATACATAAGATGCAATTGTTACAATTATTTTAAACTTCAATTTAGTGTTCACTAGCCTTTTTATGTAAAGACTTACATTTCATTTTTAGCAGCAGCAGCATAATTTTCTGCGGTCTCCCCATATACATCTTGAGAAAACACATCAATATTGTGCTGCAGAAGAAGAATGACTATATCTCTTTTTTCAAGACGAACAGCAAGTGTGAGGGCTGATCTAAAATAACAGAGAGATAATTAAGAACTTTAATAATGTTTTTAAAAGCTAAATATATATACTTTATCAACTTAATATCTTGCTTGTCCATGTAGAATTAACACAATTACATGTACTAATAAACAAGCATCTTGGGTGCTCAAGGGTTTATCTTTGTAAATTATGACAAAGGTTAAAAGCAATGAACAAAAAGGAAGCCTCTTGTCCCACTGTGGTATGACACAGTTAAAGTTGTTGACTTAAAGTCCTTTGATGGGCAAGAAACTATGCTCTGGCCACCTATCTAAAGTAGGTAATTTTAAGTGAAGAATTATTCATTTCTTCCCTAGTCTGATATATTATAATGCAAAATCAACTAAGGGGTCAGATAAGAGCTATCTGTAGGCTTAAAACAATAAAGCCTTAGCTTCAGTTAATGACACTGATAATCATGTGCTAGGCATTTAATTAAATGTCACATATATATATGGAGGATAATATATCCTTTAAGGGTGGTTGTGTGCACACACACACACACACACACACACACACATATATATGAGCACATACTTACATGCTTAGCCATTGTTTCCAAAACACCAGCACCTTGCTGTGTTAGCTGGACATTCTAACATTTTATATATATATAATGACTTATACAAAACCACCCTTGAAGAATATATTATTATCCTCCTTTTCACGTAAGAAAACATACTTGGTGATAAGTAATATTCCCAAGGTCACACATCTAGCAAGTGGGAAAGCTTGGGATTAAACCCAGTCCTGTGTGAACCTAAAGCTTGTCTTCATTAAAGTTTTACTCATTTAAAGCTATCTTTTCTCCCTCTCCCCATATCAATTAAAAACAACATCAAAATACAGTAGAAATGAAAAACATGAAACTCCTTTAGCTAATATAAAATCATACAATCAAAAACATCACATTATTACATTATAAATAACACATCATATTACAAATAACAAACATCTGTCAATATACAGAGACTTCTATATATAGAAGCCTTCTATGTGTATAATGTCTATATATAGAGACAAATCCTACCAACACTCTTATGTTACTCATCCAAATAATTGTTTTTCTACCTAAATTATAATCTGTGTTGATATTTCTCACTATATCCCAATAATTAAAAGTTAGTCTTCTTATTAATGTAATATTTCTGACTTGAGTGGCTGCTATCACTCTAAAATGACACTCAGGTTTTAAAACAACACAACAAGAACTAAAGTCTGTACCTTTTAAGAGAATCAAGTGCATTTATATTTGCATTTTTCTTTAATAAAAATTCCACCATCTCTAGTTTTCCTTGACTCACAGCAAATAAAAGTGGTGGAGGTTCTTCCTGTAAAACAACAGCAACAATTTATAATTCACAAAATCACATATTTATCAACTGAATTGAAAACCTTATACAAGATCCTATGAGCTTAAATATATACAATTGAAATAACATAAGAGGTGTCTCTTTCTTTTTACTCCTCAGTGCTTTTCTACGTGCTGCTCCTTCCCCTGGAAACAACCCTACTCTGCCTCACTGTAAGAACTCTGGTCATCTCCAAAAGTCATTTCAAACATCTACCAGTTCCAAGAATCTTTGCTTCTGTCACCGCATTTAGCATGGTATTTTGTAAGGATTTTATTGTTTCCCACCTGAACCAAGAGCTTCTTCAGAGCAAGAGCTGTATTTTTTTCTCTATGTCCTCAAACCCTAAGACACAGTAATAAACGTTTCAGGTATTTTTATTAATGATCTAAATTATTATCTATGAGCAGTGTTTCTTAAACTATTAATACATTCCAAAGAATATTTACTTTACCAGAAGTTGAAGAAAGACTCCAAAAGAAAGACTCCATGATCACCCAAGTTTGAAAAATGTTACAAAACTGTGCAGTATGTAACTAGTATTTGAGAAATCTTTTGAACTTCACCTAATCCATATTTGTCAATACTTTTCATGTAGAACATTAACATTTGAGGAATTAGAGTTTCAGGGATACAGTTGTGAGAGCTTACCAGTAAAGGTGGAGGTTTCCTCTGGGTGATACACATTTGCTTGTTTCTATCAACGGTGTCAGAATCTCCTGGGGAGCACCTGACATTGTCATCTGAGATTCTGACATGATTGACAGTTCATTTGAAGCCTATTTCTTTTTAATTCAGAGAGCTGGGCTCTGAATTAAAAGAGATAGGCTTCAAATAAACTTTCACTCCTTATTATTAAATAGTCCATGGGTTTTCTCTAGTAGCATTTTTATCTTAGCTGTGAGAAAGCTCTATATGAAATGTTATTCTCAACTACAATCCTAGGACCCTGGTGCAAATAATTATGTAATTATAATCATAGGACCCCGATACATAACTCGTTTTAAAATTTATTTGTATTCTAGTTTTCATATTGTTACTTAAAATTTTTTTATTTTAGATAAACTATAAATCAGAAATAAAAATACAATGGCTTATCAATTAAAGCTCTAATAATTACCTATATGAATTATTTATAGCATAATAAAAGCCACTAAATTACCTGCATTTTTAGGAGACAATGCTGAAGAGAAAGATATAATATTGTTGGCAATATGCATAACCTATGCAACTATACCAACTGATAAACCTGAAAAAGCTTACCTGCATTCTAATAGGAAGATGATTCTTTATAGTATATATAAAGAAAAATAGTTTATAAAACACTGTCTAAATTCAAAAGTTCAACCCCATCACTAAAGGATTTATATACAATATAGACTACATATTTGAATAAATATAAAATATCTTGAAAACCTTGAAATATTTACTAAAATATAATATAAAACAGGGCTTGTAAAATCATCCTTACAGAGGCAAGGGAGATGACCTGAGGAAGTGAAGTACCTAAGTAGGTATAATAGCAAAATGAAGACCACATGCCTCATAGAAAGGCGCAACCTCTGGACAGCATCCTTAACAGTGAGATGGGCTCAAGGGACACCAGACTAGATCCTTTAAAAGAAGCCTGGAATCCAGATCTGTGTACAGTCTCCCAAACCTTACATGCTGACACAATTTATAGAGGCAAACCAAACACATCTATGGGCCACATTTAGACTATAGACCTTGTATTTTTATATTTGCTATGGATATATCTCTAAGCGGTTGTGCATAAAGCAAGTATTTTCATGCAAAATACTTCTTTTGTTTCAGATTTTTTTTTCTAAAACAGGCTCAAAAATGCAATAAAAATTATTATTAAGAGTCATAGTACCCACTTCAAGCACTTTTACAACATTCATTCATCTATAATTTATGTTTACTTTTCCCAGATTAGCCAGGTGCGATGGCTCACGCCTATAATCCCAGCACTTTGAGAGGCCAAGGCGGGTGGATCACGAGGTCAGGAGTTCAAGACCAGCCTGGGCAACACAGTGAAACCCCATCTCTACTAAAAATACAAAAATTAGCCAGGCATGGTGGTGGATGCCTAAAATCCCAGCTACTTGGGAGGCTGAGGCAGAGAATTGCTCGAACCTGGGGAAGCAGAGGTTGCAGTGAGCTGAGATCATGCCACTGCACTCCAGCCTGGGTGAGACAGAGCGAGACTCCTTCTACCACAAAAACAAAAAAACCCAGACTGTTCACCAAATGGATAATTAGTTTATAGGACTGCTGAAACTAAATCATTAAAAGGATACCTCTCCGTATTCTTACTAACTTCATGGTTTTCAGTGTTTAAAACTGCTATCCTGATTATGCATTGTTCTATGTACTTGACATACTGAGACAGTCCATAATAGAGCTTCAGCTTTAAAAAAAGGTTTAGAATTTATTACTATTATAATTGAGAGAACCTTGCTTTTAATAATGATGTATTGACCTAATCACCAGAATGATTACAAAGAGACTCAAAATCCTGAGTCAGTCTCTACTTATTAAAAGACTTCTCAATAGCAAGATGTTAGAAAAGATGTTAGTCTTAAGCTGATAGATACTGCAAATAATAGTCCTTTTAACTTCCCAACCACAGAGGTAGAGACAGATAAAAGTTAGGCTAATATTATTAGGAAGGAGAGATTTAAAGGAAGCAGCACTTATCAAACTCCAACTCTTCTGGAGATTTCTTAAGTTTTTGAGATAGGGGAATTTATATTATACTTATCTATACAGTGGTTCTTAACCAGTAGTGTATCAGTATCTCAAGAAACTTGTTGTTTTTGTTGTTAGAGACAGGTTCTTATTCTGTTGCTCTAGCTAGTTGTACCTCCATGCCCAGTTTCAAGGAAATATTTTAAAACATACATGCCCTGGCTATATTAGATTTGCTATATTAAAATCTTCAGGGGATATTCTAGACTTATAGATTTGCTTTTAATTTCCTCAGGTTACTGTCATGCACAATTCTAGCTTCGAACTAGCGCAGTTGATAATCACTTCAGTCTCATCTCTCATCCACATAGCAAATCCCCTTTATCATTTGGGATTTGGCCAAAAAGAGTAAAAAGCAAAAGATAGAGCCATTCACTGAAAACTCCATTTACTTTTCCTGGGTAGGGATAGAGAAGAGAATAGTAAACTCAAAATCCAACTTGATTTTACTATATATAAGCTCCTTATCTCCCATTGGCCCATAAAGACATTCTGAACTTGAGAGTACAGTTTAGATGCTTATCTAGGTGGCTGTTTCTGCCAGAATTGAATAATGTCCATTATTTATGTGTTCTTCTCTTTGCTGAACTGTGTCCCACTTCATCCCCACTATTCACTGCCAATCTGGTTTCCTCAGAGTCCTACCAAAATTGATCCATAGGCAATTTTACAACTTACAAACTCTTTCCCAAAGTAAGAAACTTGTCTAAACATATAAATTGAAAACAACACACAAAAAACCTCTTCTCAGTATTTTCCCTCATCACCTAATTTCCAAATTAGCTTGTGTATTTCTGATTGCTCTCCTTTTCATTTTTCCCTCTTAAGCTGCCTTTCCACAGGGGAATCACTTTTTTTTTTTTTTTTTTTTTGAGACGGAGTCTTGCTCTGTCACCCAGGCTGGAGTGCAGTAGCGTGATCTTGGCTCATTACAACCTCTGCCTCCTGGGTTCAAGTGATTCTCCTGCCTCAGCCTCCTGAGTAGCTGGGATTACAGGCATGCAGCACCACGCCCAGCTAATTTTTGTATTTTTAGTAGAGATGGGGTTTCACCATGTTGGTCAGGCTGGTCTCGAACTCCTGACCTCGTGATCTGCCCACCTTGGCCCCTCAAAGTGCACTTTCAAATGAAATCACCTTCACATACCTTACTTGTCAACAGCAGCAAGATTTACATTTATTGTGAAATGCTTTAATTTTCTTTGAAATTTAAAATAAAGCATATTTACAAGGGTAAATTTTACTTTCCTGTGTCACTTTACACTAATCAGAAAAAAAGAGTAATTTAGTGGAAAAAAACTTAACTATTACCTTTCCCAAATTCAGTTACCATGAATTACAAATTTATTGCCATTCATTTTTTTGTTATAATTATTTACCATAAGTGCATGAAAGAAAGCTGTACCCTGTAATGCTTCTTTAAAAGTTCCAATATTTAAAGTAAAATCTTAGACAGTTAAGGCATTTAAAAATATTTTCATTCAAGGAATATTTGAGATTCCAAATATGAAAAAATGACCCTTATATGCTAAAATAAATTCATTTCAGGTAGTCTGAAAATAACATTGGTTGATCTATACCTTGCTGCTTCTTTCAATATCTGTACCATGTGAAAGTAGTCTTTCTATCATGTCTGTATCTTCATTGTACACAGCGTAGTGTAGAGCAGTCCTGCCATAGTAATCTGTAATATTTGGATTGGCGCCTTTTTCCAGCAGAATAGTTGCACAAAACACCTGCTTAAGTTGTATAGCCTGTCAATATTAGACCAAGAAAATGATTGTAAATACTGGAAAATAAAAATAAACACTCCACAGGATTTACCAACTAGTTACATAGTGGTATTACAATGAGACAAATTCATTTTATTCTATGTACTTAAACCAAATCCATCTCATGCTCAGAGTTGGCTTCTATATACCTTGATCAGAGGTGTCCTGCATTCACTGTCGAGGAGGTTAAGCTGGCAATTGTTGGTCACCAGGAGTTCTACCACTTCATATTGGCCAGTGGCACGGGCCAAAAGTAGAGCAGTCCTGTGAGAATGAAAGGACTTTTTAAAACATGTAATTGACAGGGTGATGGATGCAGCCAACCACCATTGCATGTGTATACCTATGTAACAAGCCTGCATGTCCTGCACATGTATCCCAGAACTTAATTCACGTGTTATTTCTCTGTCTTCAAAAAAATATATTTAATTTTCTTGTAAAGAAAGTACAGTCTTTGTTAGCCCTTAATACTCACCATATTAATAAAAGAGCAGGCTATTTAACACAAAAAGCTTGGCCTTTGGATTCAGTTTAATTGGGGGCCTGAATTTTACTTTAAGCTCTTTTTAATAAATTTTACTTTATTTTAGCTAAAATTTAGCCTTTCTTTGCTTCAATTTCCTCATCAAGAAAATATATAAGAGAATAGTAGTTATCCCACAGAACAACACTGTGATGCTTACATGAGAATCTATGTATGGCATTTAGAACAGTTCCTCACACAAATGACAGCTCAATAATTTTTAGATATTACTACTTACAAAGACATTTTATTTAGGTAAGATGATACAATCATAACTACATTGAGGTACGTATTAAAGATTAGAAGTATCACTGCATTTCAATCATTTTCAGATGTTCATGTTCTCATTATTCTCTTATATAAGCTACTATTCTCTTATATATTAACATCTCCTGAAACTGGAATACCATTTACAATTCATTATTTATTACAATTATAACTGGCAACATTTTAAACATTCTCTTAATGATATATAAAATAATGTGGTATCACCCAATCCATAGTGCCTTACATTAAATGGGATACAGTACATAGAACAGGCAGTTCTACTCATGTAATTAGCACCTAAATAAAGTACTATGAAAAAAGAAGACCAAAATAAAAACAACAAATTAACACATCTTAGATATGTAATCAAAACAACAAATTCTTAAAACGAAGTAATTCTTACTTCAATTTTCAAAAAAAAAATTAACCCAAAGAAAACTCAGGATTCAAATGAATAGGTGTGGCTCATTTTTTTCAATACTTAGATTTATAGACTGTTACGTAAATTAGGTATTTGCAATGATTAATAGTTGAGACTGTCATAGTTTTTGAAAAGGCAGTTAGTTACCTTTTACTATTTTCTAACTTCAGAAGTGCTTTTGTTTCAAAAAAAAAAAAAAAGGAATAAAAGATTCAGCTGGGATTCAGTCCTAATACTTCCATTTTAAATCTCTCAGCTTGCTCAGGCTGGGAAGGTAAACATGAAGTTGTTCAACAAGAAGTTGAACAGTCCTGAGAGACAGTAGAATGAGTCTGCTACACAATAGGTATCAGATTATGTTTGATGAATAACTGGATTGAAAGAATGCACACATCAGTTGGGGAGTTTATTATGAAAGAAAACTATAAATTAAAGCAGTGGTTATGGAATAGTAATAATCACTTATATTTGCTCATTTTCATGAGGACACTGGTAAATGAACTTAAAATTGTTTGCATATATGTAATAAAACTATAATAAAAACATTTATATACTAAAATCTATGCATAATAAATGAGCACAAATAAAAATATTCTCTCTACCTCTGAAGAGGCTAAAAGTTCACAAAAGATACCAATAAACAAAAATAAAAATGAGGCCAGGCACGGTGGCTCACCCCTGTAATCCCAGCCCTCTGGGAGGCCAAGGCGGGGGAAATCACTTGAGGTCAGGAGTTTGAGACCAGCCTGGCCAACATGGTGAAACCCTGTCTCTACTAAAATATACAAAAATTAGCCAGGCATGGTGGTGCAAACCTATAATCCCAACTACTCAGGAGGCAGAGCTGGGGAAATTGCTTGAACCTGGGAGGTGGAGGTTGTAGTGAGCTGAGATCATGCCACTGCACTCCAGGCTGGGTGACAGGGCAAGACTCCACCTCAAAGTAAGTAAATAAACAAATAAATAAATAAAAATAAAATAAAATAGAAAGTGAGAATTATTTTCTTCTGTGCAAGATTTATATTTCTTCTCTTCCCAAGGATAATTTCCTTAATAAAAAAACATTTACTAGAAGTTTTATACATGGTCATCATTTATACATCATAACAAGAAAAAATCACAATATACCTGCCAGAAAAGAAAAAATGTTATATTTTGTACACATACTTGGCTTACAAACACCATAGACTGTGTACATGTATAATCAAATCTCCACTGAAACGGCCCAACAGAACCGTTAGGACCAGCGTGAGCGCGCACCTCAGCCGTCCCGCGTCACAGGCCCGAGGCGGAGAAACGGTGAAAACGGCTCTCTAGCGGGCCACGTGCAGGCGGCGGTTGCTGCCGAGGCGCCTCAGGCTGGCTGGGCTCCTTGGAGCGCGAGGCTCCTCGCTGCCCCAGGGCCCGTCTGACTGTCGCCCGCGCCCCCTTACCTTCCTCCACCGACTCCCGACATGCGGACCCCCCTGCGCTGGGCCCTCTGCAGCCCAGAGATGGGGCTGAGTGGCTTTTGCGTGGTGCAGCTGCCCAGGCCACAGCCCGACTTTGTGCTGCGTCGTCCCGGGGTCCGTGCTGATGGGCGCTCGGCTGGAGGGCGGGATCCGGGGTTGCCACCGCTGCAGCCTGCACCCCACTTGCAGGTGGCGGCTGCAGCTCCGGCTCCGTCGCGGGCCGGCGGGGCTCCTGGTCGCTGAGCGTGCGGCCCACCCGGCCGAGGGTGTTTCCCTCCTGCACCAGGGGCTGAAGTCCAGGCCCTGCGCTCCTGCCGCTGACTGCCTGACGTGCCGCTCGCTGCCCAGCTGGCTCCGGGGTCCACGCAGTCCTGGTGGGGGATTCCCAATCCGCGGCGACCGCTGGTCCTTGTGCTGGTGGCGGCTGGGCACTCTGCAGGCTCTGGCGGCGGCGGCGGCGCTGGCGGCGGCAGCGGCGCAGGCGGCGGCAGCGCAGGCGGCGGGGGCGGCGGCACAGGCGGCGGCGGTGGCGCTGGCGGCGGCGGCGGCGCTGACGCTGACGCTGACGCTGACGCTGACGCTGACGCTGACGCTGACGCTGACGCTGACGCTGACGCTGACGGCGGCGGCGGCGCTGACGCTGGCGCTGACGCTGACGGCGGCGGCGCTGACGCTGGCGCTGACGCTGACGGCGGCGGCGGCGCTGACGCTGACGCTGACGCTGACGCTGACGGCGGCGGCGGCGCTGACGCTGGCGCTGACGCTGACGGCGGCGCTGGCGGCGGCGCTGGCGCTGGCGCTGACGGCGGCGGCGGCGGCGGCGGCGGCGGCGGCGGCGACGGCGCTGACGGCGGCGGCGGCCCTGCAAGTCTGACTCCAACTGCCCCGTGGACCCCGGGACCTACAGCCCCACGGCTCTCCCCTGCCCTCAGGTACCTCCCAGGAACTTCAGGATGGAGCTCAGTCCCCAGGGCCCTAAGAGGCTGGGAGCAACCCCAGATTTGAGGCTGGAGCTCAGCATTTCAACTGTGGACATCAGGCCAGTCCTCAGTGCCTTGAGGGAGGGACTCCAACGCCCCCAACCCCCATTCCCCATCCTTTCCCGAATGCCCCACTGTACCTCCAGGCCACCTGCCCCTCGGTTCCCCAAGACCTGAACCAGCAGAAAGGAAGGATGCTGCATTGACCCTCCCAGCGGCTAGGCACCCTGACCATACCCATCTTGGACCTCAGAGATGCCACTTTGTGTCCAATGCTTAGGGTCACTTCTGCCAGCCAGGGGCTGCTTGGCCTGCCCTGTGCCACCGAGGGCACTACCAGCCCTCCCTGGGCTCGGATGCCTGCCTCCCACGTTCACCAGGCTTTTACTGCCTACATCCCGGCACCAGCACGCCCAGACTCTGCCCAGCACATGCCTATTGCCCAGCTGGTATGTCAGGAGCCCTCAACTCCACACATGTCCCAGGCCCTCTTCCTACTCCCAACACCCCTGCCTGCCTGCCTTTCATTCATTTACTTACACCCTATGGACTGCCTACTGTGTGTCAGACACTGAGCTCACACCAGGACTATCAGAGGTAAAGCACACCAGCCTCCAGCCTCCTTTTGGCCCAAGTCTCCCACTCCCCCCAACCCTGTTTCTCTTCTTCTCTTCGTCTGACTTTGAGTCCAAGTGCCCTGCATGGACTTGGACACTGTGCATGAGCCACACTCACACACACACGCTCACACACACATGCTCAGACACACACGCTCACACACACACACGCACATGTGCACCCACACACATTTTTATGCACATGCACACATTCATGCACACAGATGCTGTCCCCAGGCAGCGGAACAGACAAATAGGTGTCCACAAGAATTCATAATGCTTGTCACATCTTAGGTAAACCTAGGAGGAAATCCTCCTGCTGGTTGTACATAGCCTTTGTGAGCATTTGATCTGTGGGAGATGTACATGCGTGCTCCCCCCATGACCATGGTGTTAGAGGTGTGTGTGCCCCTTTCAAGGGAGTGGGCTTTTACCCCAGAATGCTTAGAACATCCCAAGTTCAAGGAAGCTGGTTCATTGTCCCCAGGAGTCCCTGTTTTACTAGTTGGCCCCACTACTGACACCATGAACAGCTGGGAAAAGAGGGTGGCCCTGTTGAAGAAGTGGGGACTCCTCATTCTCAGCCTCCCCTAACCCCACATTCCCCTTCCAGTTTCTTACCTCCTTTCCTGGTCAGACTTTTTTTTTTAGTAGATTGAGCTGTGCCCTTTAAAACTTTTTCCCTGTCAGGGGCTTTCTTTTCCTGGCAATGTGTAGTTAGTGTGCATAGCCAGCCACAGGCACCGAGACAACGCTGAGGCTGTCAAAGCCCCACTCCCAGGGAGCAGAGCCACAGATGTGACAGGAGGAGCAGGGGCAGCACAGGCACATCCCTCCCTCCAAGTCCCTTGGCAGGCCCGAAGGAGGAGGGAGGAGGGCTAAAGGCAGCTCCCAAGTGAGACCCACTTACTTGAGGACCTACCAGCAAGGCTCCACCCAGTCCCAGAGAGCCCGCAGGGGTCCAGTGCACAGTGAGCTCCTCACTGAGCCTGGCTAGATACAGGGCCCCTCACCCCAAAGCAGTTTTGCTGCTGTTTAAAAATTCTCCACTAGAGTTACCTCTCTGTGACAGGCACAGTTTTGTCCTCTTCCACTTGTAAAGGACAGTCATCCTAGGGGGAGAGATCGAAGTCCCCTGGCAGTGATTTCATTCATATCATTTGCCCTGAGAAAGCAGCACAAAAACCTAGCACCTCCTGGTGCAGTGAGATGCTGGGGACGGTGGGGGCCCGTCGTGGGTCAGACTGTGTGTGGAGGTGGCCAGTCCACACACGCTGATGTGACCTGAACCCCTGGAGGCCATCTTCACTCAATGTCCCCCCTCTTCTCCAGGGACGTGGTCTCCACCACAGTGTCCTCCAGGGACCTTCACTCTCCAGGATGCATCAGGTCTCCGGGAAGAGGGTGACTGTTCCATCTGTCCCCAGGGTCACTACTGCAGGTTAGTCACTGCCCAGAGCCATTCACCTCCTGCCACCGGGTCAGACTAGAGTGTGGGTGGGAGAGCAGGCTCGATGCTCTAGTTCAGGTGTAGGGGGTGGGGGTTGAGACCACCGCCCTGCCTGGCCACCCAGGCCTGAGTGGGGAGAGAAAACCTGACCATTAGGTAAAGGAGAGACAGGACAATTAGCACAGGACAAGTTTGAAAAAAAAAACCACAGGAAAAAAAAAAAGACAAATGCATTCAAACTGAGAAAGGATCCGCATAAGGTGGAAAAGCTCTGCCCAGTTTCTGCCTTAACATGGGGAAGCTCCTTGCAGGCAGAAGTCTGGGCCTCCAGGGGACACCAGTGTACTGTATGCACATTCAGGGGACAGATGGACAGTTCTTCCTTCTCCTACTTCCAAATTTTCTTCCATATGCAAAGCACTTGTGGTTACTTGGCCAGGGAGAAACAATAAATGGTACCTTTAAACAGGATGATCAGACATTAGGCCTGAGGGCACCCAAATTCCACCTGAACACCCTATGCCCACTCAGTGTGGCCTGGCTTCTGCATCTGGATGGTAGGGACATTCTCATGGAGTAGAAGTCACTGGAGAACTCTAGACCTGGGTCAGAAACTGACAGCCTCTAGGGCTGGATGGATGGGGCAGGGCAGTTCCCTGACTCTCAAAATGACACTGGGCTCACACCCAGAGGGAGCCACAGCACGGGGGTCTTGGTCTAGGAAAGTCCCCAGCACTGGCTGAAGGCAAACACCTGCAACTCCATAGATGGTGTAGGGCTCATCCACAGAAGAGTTGCTTGATATTTCATGCAGAAGTGGACCTGCTGCAAAGCATATTTTTTTCTGCTTAAAAGCTGATCGCAGAGGATTCCTCAGGCTCTGTCTGGAGGTTGGTCTCCCTCGGCTCAGGAAGTCTGTCCCTAGGTCTAGCCTGCTCTCTCCTGCTGCAGAGCTGGAGATCAGACTCAGGTTGCCTTGAAGCCTAGGATTAAGCCCTTGGGGACCCAGCAGGCCCCAGACATTCCAGGAACAATGCAGGATGCAGGTGCAATGCCTGCCAGTGCCCTCTGTCCCCATTTTTACCGCAGGTCTAGCAAGGCCACTGAGCTCTCCAGGAGCTGTCCGCTGCTGGCAGCCCTGAGTCCTGCTCTTGGTCCATGGAGCTCCATATACTCCAAAGAGCAAAAATGAGCAGGAAGCTACTGCTTGCTGGTGGAAGCACACAGTGGGGCTGTGAGCCTCGTGCTGGGCCTGGCCAGGGGTCAGCCTCCCGCCCCACTGTGCTGCGCACACATCACCTTGTCTCTGTTGTATATTCAGGCCATCCGTCTAAGGAAAGAGGCCGAGCCACAAAATATAAAGAGTTTACTTAAGCCAAAGTGAGGACAGCTGCCGAGAAGACTCAGCCCCAAGTAGCCTTGGATCTGAGCTCTATTTGGCCTTTGTAACAAGGAGGCGTTTAAGGCAAAAAAGGGGAGGCTGGGAGAGGGCAGGTACAAAGTTGTTCGTCAGGAATTCTCACTGGTTCACAGAAAAAAACACTTGATTAGTGATTGGCTAGACATTGTTAAGCCATAGAGCATGGGTTACCAAATCCGGTGAGACTTTAATAGGTTAATTTACAGCTGCTTGTGGCAATAGCAAACAGTTTCAAGAGATGAATACACAGCTCAGAGGGGGCGGACGGGATTGTTGCCTCATTTTAATGCCTTTCTGGGCCTGATCATCTAAAAGGACTCACATTCCTCAGATAAAATTCTTTTCTTTTCTCAGGGCCCATTCAAAGTTCTCTTAGGGCACAGGCAAAAGCACGTCACCCTGTGGGCACGGAGAAAACTAAGACCCGGGGCAGGCTCCCCCCAGCCCAGGGCCCGGGCTCCAGGACTCATAGGGGGCCCTCCTTCCTGGCTTCTCACTCTTCGCCCTCTCCTGGTCTATTAGAGTTGGACAGGTGTTGGGGAAATGTCCTGCTGGTTACTTCTGTCCACCTGGGACCTCTGAGGTGAGGATGCCAGGACCCAGGCAGCCCCAGATGCTGTGTCCCCAGAGACAGTGGTGCACAGAGCTGTGTCCGACAGGTGACCACCCTCGCATCTCACCTGTGGGTGTGAAAGAAGCCCAGGACCACCTGTGCAGGGAGTTCTTTAATTGTCACTGACAGACTAAAAGCAGGTGACCCCAGTCTTCCTACATTTACCGTGTGTGCACACGTGTGTGCACGTAACATGAATCTGCTCCCAATGCAATTTGGATGGTGGCTGATTTGACAAACATACAAAGCAAGTTGGGGCAGGACTAATGCCCAACCCTCTCGGCTCCAGGCCGCCCCTGGACAGGGTCCCCCACAGTCCTGGCACTGTGCCCTGCCTGCCTTCACAGGCACCAGCATGTCCCCTTTGTTCTCTTGGATTTTACTGCCCTGAGGGCAGTGAAGAGCCCATTCCTTGTCCACCTCACACACCAGCGGCTGACCCTGGAACCAAGCAGAAAGAATACTGTGGGCCTTGCCCCCCTGGGCGCTGGTGCAAAGCAGGTGAGGCGGAGGGCAGTGGGACCTGTGTCACAGCCCGGAATGTGCTGCTTCCTGAGGGGAGCCTGGGGAAGCCACATCTGGGGAGGGAAGTGAGGGCAGCCCTTGCTCTGCAGGCACCCCAGCCACTCAGGCCTGCCCCTCTGGCCACTACTGCCCTGGAGGGAGTGAGACCCACCCAGGAGCCCCCCAGGCCTGCCCTGAGCATACCTACCTGGCAGGAGAAGGAGGCCAGAGTCAGGTGGAGTGCCTCCCCTGCCCTGCCGGGTACCACTGCCCATGGCCAGGTGAGAGCCTGTCTGCAGGCTGGATGTGTGGGGGCCTTGGGGAGGAGAGGGAAGAGCCTATTGGGGGCCCCATCAGGCAGCCTTCTTAGCCTGATGCTTTTGCTCCCAGGTCTCTCTTCCTTTGAAGACCACCCATGTCCTCTGGGCCACTGGTGTCTAGGTGACCAGGGTGCCCTTCTCTGCCCACC
The DNA here is from genome assembly GCF_030222135.1 of Aotus nancymaae. Taxonomy (NCBI): domain Eukaryota; kingdom Metazoa; phylum Chordata; class Mammalia; order Primates; family Aotidae; genus Aotus; species Aotus nancymaae. Next base: position 7,403,455 of record NW_026988546.1, on the reverse strand, counting down.
TGGCACCTTTCAGTCAGAGCCAGGGGCATCAGCACAGGAAGACTGTGAGCTCTGCTCTCCAGGCTACCACTGCCCAGACCCTGAGCTTCAGGGCCATGCAAATGTGTTTTCCATCCCCTTCCGAGCCGGATCTGAGTGTCCAGCAGGTGAGGCTGCAGGATGACCCCAGCCCCTTGCCATCACTCCCCTCATCCCTGAGACTCAGGCCTGGGCTCAGCAAGAAGCCCTGATTGAGCTCAGGCCACAGATATGGACCAACCCCCACAAGGCCCGCACAGTCTCTGGTGGCATCCACATCACCTGGATGTCCCCAGACCAAGGTGCCTTCAAGCCCCCTCTTGCTCCTCATTTGAGTCAAGGAGGAGGCTGGCCAGAGGTTTAACTAGAAATAGCATGCCCAGTACAGAGTGTCCAGTGCCTGCCACAACTCAAGGCACAACCAAAGTCACCCTCCTGTTGGCTGCCTTCAGGGGAGCTGTGGCCTCAGTGCCACCTGCCCTATGCATCCTCACCAGAGCTCCCACCCCCACCTCATGAAATATATCCTCCTTCCTGCCCCAGCCACTGGCTCAACAAGGACAAAGGAACTGCCTGCCATTGATTACTGTTTGTGACGTCACCACCCGCAGGCGTTGCCTTCCCTGACCACATGAGACTCCTTTCACCCACAACTTCCCACTCCTTCCTGCTTCCCACACTGCTCCCCAGCACCTCAGAGGCCTTACACCACTGCTGTCCTCCCTGCCCAGGCCCCACCTGGGGAGCCCAGGGACCCTCTTGGGTTCTCCTTCAGCTCTGGACCTCCCCTGGCTTCCAAGTGCTGCTGATAGGTGAAGAGGGGGCTCGGTGTGTTTTCCCAACCACGCCCACGTTGTGGCCTGCTCTCCCGCATCCCGGCCCTGTCTCCTCAGGTGCTGTGACTGAGGTCCCATGCAGACCCAGCTCCTACTGCGGGCCTCAGATGGGGGTGCCCCCGCTCTGTCCGGGGGGCTGTGCCTGCCCAGCCAGCTCCTCCACCTACAGTGGCCCAGGACAGCGGTGAGTTCCCTCCCCCATCCCCCGAGAGCCTGAGCCCCAACCCCAGCCCCTGGAACTGCTGTCAGCATCCTACATGAGGCCCCACCTTGACAAACCTGTGTGCCTCAGAAATCCAGCCAAGGGGCAGGGCCCAGAGGCAAGCCCCTGTGACCCACTGCCTGGGCTTCCCAGCTAGGGCCAGCCTCTGCCTGCCCCAGGAAAGGGGGTCGGGGGGAAGCACATTGCCCTGGGATGCCCCTGTCAGAGTGCAGGCCCATTCTGTGTGAGGCAGCCAGATGGAGCTCACAAAAATACAGCAGCCCAGTTACATTTGAATTGCAGGTAAAGGATAATACATGTTTACTATAAGTATGGCCCATGCAGTATTCAGGGTGCACTTCTACTAAATCATGCCTCTCTTGTTTATCTGAAATTTGAATAGGACTGGGCATGGAGTATTTCATCCGGTAAGGGCCATCCCATGTCTGGGACTGAAACTCTGACATGATATCCACTCCACAACACCACTCTGCCCAGGGTGAAATGGGCAGGCAGGGCCGGCCTGGCCACCTGGGCATGGCTTATCCACCAACAGGAAGGCAGCTTGGTGCTGTGGCCCCACCAAACTCAAGGCAATCCCAGGACCCCTGACTGGGACAGAGTCCCCCTCCCCCAGCAGCTGAGGCCCCAGGCTAGGGAAATTTGGCCCCTGCTAGTGAGAGGAGAAACCACTGCACACACTGGCCTGGCTCTGTCTCTGCAGCTGTGTCTTTCCCCACTACTGCCCCCCGGGCAGTACCCAACCTCGTGCCTGCCCCGGGGGCTCTGAGGCCCTAAACGGGAGCGGCCTCAGGGTCTCTGAGGAGATGGGCTGCCGCCTCTGTGAAGTGGGCACCTACCAAAGCTGGGTTCTGGATGCCCTGCCCTGCCAGTCCTGCCCACCTGGATTCAGCTGCTCCCAGGGTGAGTCCCAGATTCCAAATTGTATATATTTTATGGATTCAATTCATTCAGTAATTCGGCAAATAACAAACAAGCAGACATAAAGTGAAAATATGTCAGTTAGTGATAAGTGCTGTGAATAGACAAACTAAAGGTGGAATGGTAGAGGAATATTGATGTGTGTGAACATGTATGTATTTGCACTTGGGCAAGCCTGCTGTGGAAGACTTTCAGCAGAGTGCTCAGGGAGGACCTGTACATTATAACTTCATGTCAGCAAACTATAAGGGAAATACAGTACTATTTAAGTGACAATAAAGAAGTAATTAGTAGCTCTCTGAGGAAAGTAAGTTTAGTCACACTCTATCTTCGTGTCAAACAAGAAAATTAATTGTTTGTGGATAAAAAAAGTTAAACGTAAAAACAAAACAGAACAATATTGAGCCATAAAATTGAGGACAATATATAAGCATCTATTTGACCACCGAGAGGAAAGGATATTCTACACTTAAAAGTAATGAAAAAATCATGGCTGGGCACGGTGGCTCATACCTGTAATCAGGCAAAAGAATGATGGGTTTGACTACATCAATATAAATATTTTCATCTATTAGCATAACAAAAGAAAGTAAACAACAAGTTAGACAAACATCTGAGAACTGGACAAAAGACAAGAGATGGTTCATAAACATGAAAATAAAATGACTGATAATAAGTGATTAATATGTGTCTCATTTATACCCAAATAAATGCAAATTCAGAAAACAACGAGATAACATTTTTCTATTTTGGCTGTCTAATTAGATTTTAAAAGTAAAGTTCCTCAGTGATCTCCTGGGTGTGGTTGATAGCTACTGTCTTGTGCTATTGAGTGAGAGAATATGAATTATTGCAGCACTTCTGGAATGCAGTTTGGGAGCATGCATTTGCCGGGTTTAAATGTAGTCTTCAATCACTGTTCTGCCATCAAGTAACACCCAGGAAATAATAAGAAATGTAGACAACATTTAAGTGGTATTCACAATTCACCAGACACTTGCAATAGTAACTCATTTAACCTTCACATCAGCTCCAGGAGATGGTATTATTATCCCTTTCTGTGGATAAGGAAATTGAGGCACAGAGCAGGTAAGTCAGTTGCCCACAGTTGTTCAGCTGGTAGAGGGTAGAATGGAGATTCAAATCCAGCCAGGCTGGCACCTGAGCCCATGTTGCAAAAAAACCGAGCCATCCTGCCTTACCCATGAAGATGATCATAGGATTATCTCATAATACAATGCATCTGGTAAATGATAATATATCCACACGAAATAATATTAGGTGGCAATTAGAATGGTTTTAACAAAGAGTTTTATGACACAGGAAAGATGCTTATTATATCATAGTAAGTGGAAATGCAGGATATGCAATCATTTAAACATCTTAATTATGTGACATTTATAAAAAGTTCAAGAAAACATGCTAAAATATTATGCATGTTGAGAATATTTTCTTCTTCCAGTCTTCATTTTGTAAATGTCCTACATTGTATTTAAATTGCTTTAGAAATCAGAAAAATTAAAAAAAAAGAAAGAAACTTGAGTTATTATGTAAGAGCAAAAATATTGATATTAAACATAACAATCAAAAAACCCTTAAAATTCTTACATGTAAGGCACTTAATATTTATATTCTTCTGTATCTATTTTATTAATACTTGCTAGAGTACCTTTACATTTATTAGAATAGTTCTTTTTCTGGAAATGAATTTATTATTTAATATAACCTTAATCTTTTAAATTCACACGTAAAACTTAAGTACATTAAAAATTTTATATACACACATCCACATTTGCAGAATGCTGTGTAAATACCAACTATTTTTTGTATACTGGGATCCTATTTTTCGTATACTGAAATCTTAATATGTTTCATATTGAAACTCAGAGTTAACTTAGTTTGCTGACACATCTTCTAATTTTAACTTTGTATCTTGGTAGATATTGAATTTTTTTTAAAGTGATGCTTTTTTATAAGGTTATATCAGCCTTAACCAGAGTAGTGACATAAAGGAAATAACATTTTTTATTCTATCCAAGATAAAAGAAAAGGCAGAGTTAATAATAAAACGTGTGCGGAGGTAGTGGGGGAGGTTTCAAACCATAGAACTGGTCTAATTTGATTATGCACAGTTGGTACTTTCCATTCATACTTGTCCCTTTTGTCTTTACATTATTGATTATTATCTCTTGGAAATTCCACCAAATATTTGATGATTTTCCCATAAGTCTGGACGTGAATGTTTTGGCAGCTTAGCCATTAAGCTTTATCCTGGATTTAGGCATTGATAACACTTTTTTTTTTTAGGATGGAAGGTGAGTAGTCATTGGTGAGAGGAAACTATTCTGGGCTGAGAGGCTGCCATGCACTCAGGAAGTCTGCATAAGCCTTAGATGGTTTAATCACTGGATAATTCCAGAGGCAGGCCTTCTTATTATCTCTGGTTTGGTAATGAGCAAACAGGCTCTAAGACTTGCCCAAAGTTGTGCAGCTTGTCAGGACTCAAACTGGAGTGGCAGCCCAGGTTTGTGTGTTTCTGAAACCAGACTCTGCCATCAGGCTGTGCTCCCTGCACTCAGGATGGTTAAACGAGGAACATGGTATTATTTATGCAGTATTTAGACTCTGAATCATCTCCACTGTGGGAGATCCTTCCTCCAATGGGCTCTCAAAATTGTAATCAGAAGTGTGAAGGCAAGGTTATAGTAAGATCAAATTTTAATGCAGATCTTTGTTCCAAGGGTTATGGTCAATGTAAAGGAGGGGTCTGGAGTGTAGGAGACTGTAATTTTGTTTTTCCATTTCCCTGAAGTAAACTCATATGGGCAGCCACAGACACATGCACACACATACACACACCTATGCTTCAGTGACACGTTAGCGAGTGCTGGCGATGTGCTAGGTGTCATGTTGGATTTTAGTGATACAATGAAGAAAAAAATAGACTTAGTTACTAGACTTATGAAACCTACATTCTGAACAAGGAAGATAGAGTTTTAAAAATTCAACCCCTGAATGAAGATCTCATTACAAGTCATGATGAGCATTTTGATGTGAAAACACACGCACATTCTCTTACGTGGGCAGAACTGCCATACATAGCTCAGCATGTCACAAATTTTTTATTCATAGTATGGTAATATTTTTAACAGTACTATTGTATTCAACTTTGACCTTGGAGGCAGGATTTAATAGACCAGGGCAGAAATTCATCAGGTTCTGTTGTGTCAGAAAAATGAATTATTAAGGATATCTTCCAGAAGCAAAAATTCATTGCCTTGAAATTTTATTTATTTTATATGGCTGAAAGTTCTGAGAATTGGTTACTATGAAAATCTTCTAAGTTGATTTTCAAAAAATATGTGTGCCAGAAGATTTTTAAACCTTCATAAGATAGGTATGCTTTTGTCTGAAAGCTTTGACTGAATCTGTTTTATTCTATTTTCTAGAGAAGCCATTTGAAGCAGAATCCAAACCATGAATTGTAGAGAATTAACGTTGACCCTTTGGGTGCTTATATTTGTAAGCACCACAGGTAAGTGATTATAAATACTCACAAACATATTTTATTAGTAATTGAGAAATGATGCTCAAGTTTTTTCTTTTAATATAAAGATGGCTACTGAAGATGCTGAATTTATTAAGATTAGTGACCTAATTTATTAAGATTGGTGACGTTGCCAACCATTTGGTATCCCAGACTTAGAGATAAGAGTCACAGGAATGGGATCAAGTAAAAAAGACGTACATGGTGTTATCAGAAAAGAAAAGATTCTGCAGTCCAAGTTTATGTAGTGAGAGCAGAGTGAAAAACTTGCATCTTGAAGTAAATTACATTTGTCTGAGGTGAAAATTTCTTTCATGTTACTTGAAATTGAGGAGGTGATAGCCATCTTTGTTATTGGGTTTTAGAAAGTTTGAAACACTCTCCTTCCTGAGAGGAGGCAAATATTCATCTCATTATTTAAGTAATAATGAAAAATGTAAATGAAAAATATATTAGAGAGGTTTAAAAAAATAAAATGAGAAGGCATATACAAAAAAGAGTCTGGCTAGACCAGGGAGTTCAAGTAGGCTTCACAGTAGATGTCAAATACCAATTTTAATTTATTAGCAGTGATTGTCTAGAGTTCTTTTTTTTTTATTGAGAAGGATTCCGAGACTCCATTCTTTAGAGTTCCATAATTGAATAGCAAGACATTCCTTAGGCTTTGGGAAAGAAAATGGGAGCACAAATATTAATTTGCCTTGCTGTATTATCTGGGAGAGGGAAGCACATGGGCCTGTGTTCCCTGCTTTGAGAATTACTGCTGAAGAGATAGCAGAATTAAGCTTTTAGTACTTTCAAATAACACAGGTCCAATCTCAGGGTATATTTACTTATGTGGATCCAATTATTGTTGAGATACCTGCAATACAATCCTACCCAGATGGTAAAGGAATGAGGTAGATATTTGTTTTTTCATATGCAATGATCTGTCAGAAATAAGTGGAAAAGCAAGGTGAAGGAAAATGTGTCATGAGTCCCATGTCCTGTGGACATACACTAACAGCCTTGCACCTCGTTACAATGACAGCATGATTCAGGCACAGAAACAGCCATGTAGCCTATTGTGCAAGGTTGCCAAATTCCTCGCTGTCTGCCCTGGAGAGCACTTTTCATGAATGGTTTCCTCTAGGGAGACATGACAATGTTCTACATATAGGATTCACTGAACCTAGTTGAGTTTAAGTGACAAAATTTTATGATTGTTCAAACTGAAGACAGTTTCAAACACAGACTTTATTGTTGTTGGCCCTGCTGGGTTCTTATACTGTGTTCAAAGAAAAATAGGAGTGCCTATTTTGGCACTTGGAACTCTGCACACCTTGAACTCCTCTCATTTATCCCAACAAGGACCATTTCCAACAAGCATTATGGTAATCAAAAAGTCTCTAATGGTAAACACATAATTAGATATCCAAAGCTACTAGCTGCCCAGGGGATGAGGTGTGGACTTTTGACTATCAACCTCCCACCTCTGGAGAGTGTGTAATTCAGATTAGGTTTTTTCAAATGATAATACTTCCAGAGAGCACATGTCCATCCAACACAGTCATGTGTTTATAGAAGCTTTTTAAGACCCGCCAAAACCTGGAAACCCAGAAATAACCCAATATGCAATAGACATTTGTTTAATAAACCAAATCCCCAACATGTATCCCTTTATAAAATGGATAAATTGCCAAATAATGACACAATTAGATACTACATGACAATGAGAAAGGAACACATCACTGCTATAGCATGAATGCCTTTATAACTTAATCATGTCAAAATAACACAGACATAAAGGAGCACATATTGTATGGTCTATACATTTTATCATATTAAGTCTAAAACAGGAAAATAAATGAACTGTTAATGACTCATCATGGTTTTCAGTGTCAATTGAAATTGACACCCACATATACAAATGTATCACACCTTCTATGTTAAAGTATTAATGTAAAATAGCGATTGCATAGCAACCAGAAAACATAAAGTTGGCGCTCCATAACTCTTGTTCTTTGAGTTAGATTTGACATCCACGTCTTCAAAGAATGTGTATTAGTTCATTCTCATGCTGCTAATAAAAACATACCTGAGACTGGGTGATTTATAAAGAAAAACAGTTTTATTGGCTCACAGTTCTGTATGGCTGGGGTGGCCTCAGGAAACTTACAATCATGGTGGAAGGGGAAACAAACACATCCTTCTTCACATGGTGGCATCAAGGAGAAGTGCTTAGCAAAAGGGGAAAAACCCCTTATAAAAACATCAGATCTCATGAGAACCCACTCACTATCAGAAAAGCATTAGGGTAATTACCCCAATGAATAAATTACCTTTCACCAGGTCCCTCCTATGACACATGGGGCCTATGGGAACTACAATTCAAGGTGATTTGGGTGGGGAGACAGCCAAATCATATCATTCCACCCTTGGCCTCTCCAAAATCTCATGTCCTCACATTTCAAAACACAATTATGCCTTTCCAACAGTCCCCTAAGGCCTTCACTCTTTCCAGCATTAACTCAAAAATCCAAGTCCAAAGTCTCATCTGAGACAAGTCAAGCACCTTCCTCCTATGAGTCTATAAAATCAAAAGCAAAGTAGTTACTTCCTAGATACAATGGAAGTACAGGCATTGAGTAAATACACCCTTCGAAATGAGAGAAGTTGACTAAAATGAAGGGGCTACAGGCCCCATGCAAGTTCTAAATTTAATAGGGCAGTCATTAAACCTTCAAGTTCCAAAATGATCTCCTTTGACTCTATGTCTCATATCCAGGTCATGCTGCTGCAAGAGGTAGGATCTCATGGCCTTGGGCAGCTGTGTTCCTGTGTCTTTGCAGGGTACAGCTCCCCTTCTGGCTTCTTTCATGGGCTAGTGTTGAGTTTCTGGGCTTTTCCAGGTGCATGGTGCAAGCTATCAGTGAATCTATCATTCTGGGGCCTGGAGGATGGTGGCCCTCTTCTTTTAGCTCCACTAGCAGGGTCCCAATGGGGACTTTGTGTGGGATCCCCAACACCACATTTCCCTTCCATAGTACTCTAGCAGAGGTTCTCCATGAGGGCTCCACCCCTATGGCAAACTTTTGCCTGTACATCCAGCATTTCTATACATTCTCTGAAATCTAGGCATAGGTTCCCAAACATCAATTCTTGACTTCTGTGCACTTGCCGACTCAACCCCATGTAGAAGTCCAGGCTCAACACCATGTAGAAGCTGCCAAGGTTTGAGGCTTGCACCCTCTGAAGTCACAGCCCGATCTGGTATCTTGGCCTGTTTTAGCAATGGCTAGAGGGCTGGGATGCAGGGCACCAAGTCCCTAGGCTGCACACATCAGAGGGCCCTGTGCTCAGCCCAGGAAACCATTTTTTCTCCTAGGCCTCTGGGCTTGTAATGGGAGGGGCTTCTGTGAAGATCTCCGACATGCCTTAGAAACATTTTCCCCATTGTCTTGGCAATTAACATTTGAGTCCTGCATAAGAACATTTCTTATGCAAAATTATGCAACCAGCTTTAATTTCTTTCCAGAAAATGGGTTTTTTTCTTCAACCACATCCTCAGGCTGCAAATTTTCCAAACTTTTAAGCTCTGTCACCTCTTGAATGCTTTGCTCTTAAGAAATTTCTTTTGCCAGATAATCATCTCTCAAGTTCAAAGTTCCATAGATCTCTAGGGCAAGGGCAAAATGCAACCAATCACTTTGCTAAAGCATAACAAGAGTCACCTATGCTCCAGTTTCCAACAAGTTCCTCATCTCCATCTGAGAACACCTCAGCCTATACTTTATTGTCCATGTAATTATCAGCATTTTGGTCAAAGCCATTCAACAAGTCTCTAGGAAGTTCCAAACTTTTCCATATTTTCTTATCTTCTGAGCCCTCTGAACTGTTCCAACCTCTGCCTGTTACCTAGTTCCAAAGTCACTTCCGCATTTTTGGGTGTTTTTACAGTAGTGCTCCACTCCTGGTACCAGTTTACTGTATTAGCCCATTCTCACACTGCTAATAAAGACACACCTGAGACTGGGTAATTTATAAGGGAAAGAGATTCAATGGGCTTACAGTTCCGCAGGGCTGGGGAGGCCTCAGGAAACTTACAAAAGGGGGAAAAGCCCCTTATAGAACCATCAGATCTAGTGAGAACTTATTACCTTCCACTGGGTACCTCCAGTGACATGTGGAGATTATGGGAATTACAATTCAAGTTGAGATTTGGGTGGGGCCACAGCCAAACCATATCAGAATGCTTCTGCCACAACACTTCCTCTTTATGCTGTGGTTAACAATTTTGAGTTAAAACCAGATTGCTGCTTTGAGAAATAAACCCTGACTACACAGAGGGCATTCTGTTCATGTCTGAGAGAAAATGTTTCATTCAATTTAAATATTCTCATCCTCAAAATGTGATAAAAGTGCACCCAAGAGCCATCAGAAGATTGATTATGAGAAAGACCCATTAATGCTGACCTTGAAGTACCAGAGCACAGAAAGAGGGGAAGGAGCACCTATCCTGTGTAGATGAGGGTCAGGTATATTTTCAAAGCCAGACAATCTGGGTCAATCGAGAAAGAGGGAAAGTGACACATATGCAAATTTGGATTGATATTATATAAATGAACTCTTGATTATCCACATGGTGACCTACAGCAATAACAAATGTACACACACCCTAAGTTACATAGGCACACCTTTAACCACACTTACACGTGCTGGGGAATGTTAGATAGGCAGGGTGAATGCAAGGTGTGTGAGATTTCTGATGATGCAGAGGAAGAACGCCAAATTGCTAGGTTTCTTGTTTTTCACTGAGACTCCTCAGCTGGGTATGTTTTGAGGTAGGTATGAAAACGCTGTGACTTCTGTGGCTTTCCTTATGAAGAAGTTAAAATGTGTAATATTTTCTTTTAAAAGATGACACATTTATCAGTCTTCTAGCTACGATTATTTAAATTCTGATACCCTCCTGTTGGGGAGAAGCTGTCAGAAGTTGTGTTTTCATCTATGTTCTGAAAGTGCCTTATCCCTTCTAGTGTTGAAAAGGTTGATGAAAAAATAAAAGAACCCACAAGAAAGTGACACCAAGATTTCTCAGGGCTTTCTTACTGACTTTGCTTCTTCACCTAATACATTAGGAGACAGAAAGTTACCTTTGTCATTTTGGTTTTTGTTTTTATTTCTTTTTACTTTACTAATCTTTTGAAGAGTCTTCTTGTACTTCACGTCCCCACATTACTGCGGTTGAAGGGGAACCTTTCTATCTGAAATATTGCTCGTCTTCACATGAACATAAGATTGAAGCAAACACCAGAAGATGGCAAAAAAGCAGTGGATCACAGAAACGTGTGGAGCTGAACCCAAGCAGTTCACCAAGAATTGGTTTGCAAGATCATGCTTTGGAGTTTTGGCCTGTTGAGTTGAATGACACGGGATCTTACTTTTTCCAAATGGGGTGAGTAACGGTTTCTTTTTAGAGTGTATTTTATAGCCCTCTTGTCCTTTGTTCAGCAACTCAAATATGCATTAATCTGAAAGGTCAAATAATCAGCACATCTTTTTCTTTCCTACTCTTCCTACAACATGAAATACGTTCTTTGTTATAGAACAAAATAAATTTATCTCTCTCTGTTTATTTTCTTAATGACCTTAGTAAAAGGAGGTTACCTTAATAGGATTTCTTTTTAGGGGATCCTTGTCAATAAGAAGTCGCAATTGCATGAAAGTCAGTTTTAAAATTCAGCTGCTCCTATTGTCTAGATGCCCCCAGTCAAATGAAATCAGTGGCTCAGACTTCACAGTAATATTAATGTATTGTGAAGGGGACAGTGTCAGCTTCCTGGGTGGCATCCTTGGTGGGGAACAGACATGGGGTTGATGCAGACACACATGAGTCCAGTCTGCAGTGGTTCAATGGGAGCCAGAAGGCAGTGCTAGTGGAGCGTGTGCATCTGGCAGCCAATCACAACCCACAGCTTGGGGCAGTGAGAGAGTGCAACATGGAAATGCTTTGAAGTTTACTCATGGGGTGTCCCTAGATTTTGCCAGGATACTCATAATTTAGTTGCGTAACTTCCATGAAATGAGTGCAGTCAACTGAAAGCATCACCTACACTTACTGAATGCGTTTCTCTTTAGATGTACCTACCTACATATGTAGGTATTGTTATAGAGACTTGAGACTGACCTGCAGGAAATAGCTCAGTGCCAGCTGAAGGATGATGGTGTGCAGATTTCATATGTAGCAGATTTCTTTTAGAAGCACTTCTAGACTGAGTCTTGATCATTATCAACCATGCTGTTGAGAGCAGAGTGAGCTATCACTATGAAAGCTTGGTAGCAGTCCTGTGGTTTTGCACCAAATTAGGTCATTTTTGTTTGTTTTTATACATAGGAAATCCCAGGCCTTAGAAAAAATTAAATAGATCTTTTGATAAACACCAATACATCTTCAGGTGACCTTTGAAAAACAATAATTACAGAAATGGGTCACAACTGGGATTTTTCATAACTCTAAGGACGAATGAATACTCACAAATGGGGTAAAGGAAAAAGAACAACAAACACATCTGCCCCCGCTTTTGACTCCTGATTGAATGAAATTTATTTAAAGGAATAAAGTATTCTGGACAGGGCATAGAGAGCACATTGAAAGGAACAGCCAGGCATCTATGATCATCACTTGGAAATAACAGAAGCAAATGGTATTGGTCATCTTTCTGACATAGGGAGTAGAGAATACAGTCTGACTTAGGAAACAACAATGGAAGCAAAAGATTGAGGTAGGATTTCAGAGAGGTGTGGAGAGACAGGGTAGCAGACAGGAGATGCTGAGAAAAATGAGGTGTCCCAGAGTGGATATTGGAGACTGATCACTGTGAGAGTGAAGTGATGAGGAGAGAAGCAGCTTTGACGATGGCTTTGACGATAAATGGGATTCTACATGGAAGCAGGTTGTTTTAGACACCTAGGAGCATAGAAGATACAGACATCTTCAAATATAGTGCAATTGGTAAGCAGTATTTACTGCAGATGTGTGTGTGTGTGTGTGTGCACATGCATGTACAGACACGTGTGTTGTGCAATTGGTAAGCAGTATTTACTGCAGATGTGTGTGTGTGTATGTACACATGTGTGTTCTAACTTAGGTGTGTAAGCCTTTGTAGTTTGATGTGGAATCTATCACTGAACAGACTTTACACCTGAAATTTTCCCATTAGAACAGTAATTCTTTAATTCTTAGGAGTCCATTGCTAATGATCAAATGCCACTAAAGACTGATAATTCAGTCCTGCAGTGAAAATCACTTTGTCTCACCAAATTTTAAGAAAAAAAACAACTAAGAAGGAAGGGGATATAGGAGTTTTCAATGATAGAGGTGAAGAAATGAAGGTGTAGAGAAATGCACACACAGAAATGTAATAATCAGATCCTAGGCTGACAGGCAGCAAGTTCAGCTTGGTGAGCAGCCTCAGAAGAGGGGGCTGGTGCTTATCCCCTGGTGTGTGTGGACAAAAATGAGTGGCCTTCATAACCAGGATGGGCTGGGCCTGTGGCAGGAAAGTGTGGTCACAGCCTTGGGCCAGTTGGCCTAAGTGTTCACCAGCCTTGGAGTTCCTGGATGGCAGGTGCAGTGTGATGTTGCTTGTTTCAGCATTCCCATTGCAGTGTCCTGCACATGGAGTATAATCAGTCCTCTAGCATTTGTTGAGCATTAGGAATTGAGGATTACAGAGGTAGAGAACAATGCAATCTGACAAGATGGGAATATTCATGTACTCTATTCCTTTTAAGCAACAGGTCAGAGAGATCCAGAAATCTCTGTCTCTCCAGTTCATCAAGGCTGGGGAGACTTTACAAAAATACACTGGAGAGGAAGATTCTGCCAATGGGATTCTGAATCCATTTCAAGGACCAGATAGCTCTATCATGTCCCATGGCTGCTGACCCATTGTCTCTAACCATGACAACAGTCTGCCACCTTCTCCAGTCATGGCCAATCTTTCATAAAGTCATGCCCAAGGTGAAGGGGCCAGATTCATTGGATTGTGAAAGTGATTAGAATTGTGCAAAGCACTTCTGGCCTTTGGGGCCAAATAGATGTGCATTTGCATCCTGGCCCCATCTTGTAGCAAGTGTGTGCCCTGAGCAAGTTGTTTAACCTCTCTGAGATTTAGCATTCTCATTGGAGCCTAAGGAAAATAGTCATCTCCCTTGCACTTACATAGTCTAACACTTGGAACTCAGTAAGTGCTAGTCCTGTTTTCCTTCTATCCTATTGAAGGGGAACTGGAAGAGCCTAAAGTGAGCACACATGTGTCAGGCATATAGGATAACTTAACAACAAGTGTCTGCTGTGTTTAGTAAACGAATCTACATATCCCAGGTGCAGGGTAAGCTAACATCAAATTGGAAACATTTTCTTTTTAAGAACTTCATTTAAAAAATACTGTATCTTTTTCCAATTCTAGATCACTAATTTATTTCTTCCTTCCCTTCCCTCCCTCCCTCCCTCCCTCCCTCCCTCCCTCCCTTCCTTCCCTCCTTCCCTCTCTTCTTTCTTTCTTCTTTTTCTTTCTTTCCCTTCCTTCCTTCCTTCCTTCCTTCCTTCCTTCCTTCCTTCCTTCCTTCCTTTCCTTCTGTCTGTCTTCCTCTCTTTCAACAGAGTTTTGCTGTTGTTACCCAAGCTGGAGTGCAACAGCACAATCTCGGCTTGCTGCCACCTCCGCCTCCTGCCTCAGCCTCCCAAGTAGCTGGGATTACAGGCACCCACCACTACACCCAGCTAAGTTTTGTATCTTTAGTAGAGACGGGGTTTTACCATATTAGTCAGGCTGGTCTCAAACTCCTGACCTCAGGTGATCCACCTGTCTCAGCCTCCCAAAGTGCTGGGATTACAGGAGTGAGCCACTGCACCTGGCCTAGTGATAGTCCTGATCACTAATTTCTGATCAGGAGGAAAAACAACTATAAAATCTACTCATACTCACTTTTGGTCAGTAAGGCATTTAAAGAGCTAATTCAATTACACTGAGGGCAGCAACTCCAGACTTTGGTTTATTCAACAGTAAGAGAAGGGGATTGGAACAAATTGCCTTGAGAAACATGAAACCTAACGCATATACACACACATTTAGAAAACAACATCAGGAGTTTATAGACTTGGTGAAACCAAAGCCAACCTCCAATCCTGGACTAAGACTCTCTAAACTTATCCATCACCAAAGATCATTGACATTGTAAACATCTCCTGTTCTGACATCCATAATATATTGTCTGCAGTAGGATATGTACGTGTGTGTGTGTTTGTGTGTTTGCGTGCATGTGTGTGTTTCTCTGTGTGTGTAGACTGCTCAGGTTTTCATTTTTTACCTCCTGCTCCCATGACAGTTGTTAAATTTCTTGCTCCTCTGAACCAAAAGGAGGCAGAGCAGGGTTTGCACATCAATGAATCGATCTCTTTAAAAAAATAAAGGAAAAATATAGCATTGGTTACTAAAGGGAAGAGGGTGACATTTGCAAAGTTTCTGTAGCATTATAAAATACATTTACATCTTTATTCCATAGAAATCATACTCAGGAATGGAACTTAAGTGTCATCAGAAGAAATAAACACAGCTGTTTCACTGAGAAACAAGTAACTAGTAAAGCTGTGAGAGTTAAAAAATTTTTGCAGATAACCTGTGAAAACAGTTACTATCAAAAACTGGTCAACAGCACATCATTGTATAAGGTAATGCTTTTTATAATATTTTAACTTTAAGACTTGATGGAAAAGATAAAATTCCCAAATCAGGGGCTGAGGGCTACCATTTTGGTCTCATAACAAAGAAGCTGCCTGACCCCACATGGCCTACTGGCCCTGTTTGAGCCAAGTTCCTCACTGGTTTGTTGCCAAGAGCTGATACATAGTATTGATATGTGTTCCACAGTATTTTCCCTGGATTTGGTGTTCAATAAATGATCACAGCTTCCTCTCCCACACCCTTCCTTCATTTTCCTTCTCTTTCAATAAGTTAATTTTTAGGAATGCTAATTTAAGGATTTCCATTTCTCCTGTCACACATACTTAATATTTAAAACTCGATTGTATATGTTTTTCTGAATATATTAGTTTATTTTATAAAATTAGAAGATGGAAAACTGAAAAATGAAGAAAGCAAAAATCACTCATAATTTCATCAGTTAGAGACTTTGTGGTTTTTTTCTGTGAAGCATCTGGTTTTTAAAAGCGGTCTTTTTTTTTTTATTGCTTTTTTCTTCTAAAAATCATGTTGTGACTATCCCTTCACATCTTTAAATAATCTTCGAAGCATGGGCTTTCATTTTGCATGTGCCTGGTTTCATCTAACTTATCCCATTGTTATTGGACATTTGTGAATTTCCTATTTTTCACCATTATTTAAAGATGAAAATGATTACCATTTCCACAAATCCTTGGGTGTTTATGTAATTTGTCGTTCAATCAAATCCCTAAATGTAGAATTATTGGATCAAAGGCTGAGAGCATGTTAGCATGTTTATATGGCTTTTTCTCCACACAATCAAATTCATCTCCAGGGAGTTATGCCAATTTTACCCACACTTGATAAAAGAATTCCAATTTTCTGTCACCTCCACAACACTGGGAAATAATACTCCTAGAATGTTTAAAATTTGATATGAGGCCGGGCGCGGTGGCTCAAGCCTGTAATCCCAGCACTTTGGGAGGCCGAGGCAGGTGGATCACGAGGTCAAGAGATCGAGACCATCCTGGTCAACATAGTGAAACCCCGTCTCTACTAATACAAAAAATTAGCTGGGCATGGTGGCACGTGCCTGTAATCCCAGCTACTCAGGAGGCTGAGGCAGGAGAATTGCCTGAACCCAGGAGGCGGAGGTTGCGGTGAGCTGAGATCGTGCCATTGCACTCCAGCCTGGGTAACGAGCGAAACTCCGTCTCAAAAAAAAAAAAAAAAAATTGATATGAAAAATTTCTAAACCTCCTAGTGGTTTTTCACTTTTCTTAGTAATAAATTAAACTTTTGTATATATTTATTAGATCTTAACCACAATAAGGCAATTTTGTGGATTGTCTGTTTATTTTCTCTGTTTTCTTCAGTTGAATTTTTAAAGCTCTTATACACCATTAAAAAGCATACCTCTTACTTGTTGAATTTTAAAAGCTCTTATACACCATGGAATACTGTATAGCCATAAAAAATGATGAGTTCATGTCCTTTGCAGGGTCATGGAGGAAGCTGGAAACCATCATTCTCAGCAAACTAACACAGGAACAGAAAACCAAACACAACATGTTCTCACTCATAACTGGGAGTTGAACAATGAGAACACATGGACACAGGGAGGGGAACATCACACTCTGGGGGACTAGGGGAAGGATAGTATTAGGAGAAATACCTAACATAATAATGGGTTGATGGCACGTGTATACCTATGTAACAAACCTGCACGTTCTGCACATGTATTCCAGAACTTAAAGTAAATAATAAATAAAAGCTGTTTTAGACCATGCTATAGGAATTATATATACACATATATATAGTGTGTGTGTGTATAGAGTGTGTATATGCATAAAAAACATACACATTCCTATCCATGCACACACACAACACGAATTGTGTAGTTCAGGGATCCGCAATCCCCGGGCCACCCCACCATCACTCACATTGCCACCTCCTGTCAGATCAGCAGTGGCATTAGACTCTCATAGGAGTGCAAACCCTATTGTGAACCAGGCATGAGAGGAATCTAGGTTGCACACTCCTTGTGAGAATCTAATGCCTGATGATCTGTCACTGTCTCCCTTCAACCCTAGATAGGACCATCTAGTTGCAGGAAAACATGCTCAGGGCTCCACTGATTCCACATTATGGTGAGTCATATAATTATTTCATTATATATTACAATATAATAATAATAGAAATAAAGTGCACAATAAAAGCAATACACTTGCATCATCCCCAAACCAACCATATCCCTTCAACCCCCCCACCCTCGGTCATGGAAAAATTGCCATCCATGAAACCAGTCTCTCTGTCAAGACGGTTGGGGACAGCTGATGTAGTTTATATTGAATAACAAGTATGAATCATGTGCTTCTGTCATGGAAACTTTAAAGAGCTGTAAGAGAGAGTGGTCTGAACAGAACTCAGGAAAGCTGAAACAAGTGATGATGATTTCCCTGAAACCTTTGTTTGTACCTTATGCTTGAGCACTGTTTACTTGTGGTTTTCAAAAACAGCTCTTATTCTGAAATGTTTTCTAAACATTTGAGTCAGTCCTGAGTTGACTTGACTCTATGTCCCATCAATGTACTAATGCATTACAGTACATTTAAATTAGTGAGGCTTGGTGTGCCAAGTTTTAAGAAATTCCAAAATACAGATATTTAAATTAAGAACATTGGTGCATCAAGGATGTTTAGCTAAACAATTGACTACAGGGCTAAGTATTCTAAGCCTGTTGACTGACCATGACTTTACCTGAGAGCAAGGAGGGTAAATCAGTAAACCATTAACTGGAAAAGAAAATGAAGAGTCTTTCATCTTTTCCACAGCTTGGAAAAATTAGTCTGGTTTTATAAAACTTTGACTTATACATAAATAAGTTACTGATGTGAGGTACACATGTGGGTGCTTCATGGGCACATTCTATGCACAATGGGGTCTAGCCCCAGTGGCTGCCAGCTCTGAGGAAGAAGTCTGTGGGCAGTAGATTCTCTTTGCCTGGTGTTTGCAGAAACAGTGTCCATTGCTCAAGGATGGTCATTCAGCCCTCAGCCCTCCTATGTGGTCCTTGGATGACTCCGGGACCTACGTCTGGATATCAGATGTGCTGGATTGAAGAAAGTGATTTTATTTATTACAATTAGTATTAATTCCTGTGACATGTATGGAAATGTGTGTGTGTGAAATAGAGATGTTTGGGTGTACCTATGGATTTGAATATTGTTGATGCATTTCTAATCAGCTTGCTGGCTTCTGGCGAAGGTTGTTAAGGGCATGGGTGGTCTGCTAGCTACTCAGTTCTCTGAGTAATTCTCCTCCCACCCCACTACCCAACTCTGGGACGTGTAGGGTGGAATACACAAAATTGGACTGAACATGTGGGAAACAGAGATGTCACTCAAGCAAGGATTTTTGTTGTAGTGTTTTCTCTGTCTCTGTCTCTCTGTTTGTATCTCTGCATGCGTTTAAAGGAGAGGTGAAAGGAAATTGACAAAAGCAGCTACAATGCTTCTATTTCCTCATGCTGTACTTCCCAGTATGTATTAATAACGACAATCATAACAACAGCAATGGGACTGCTTTTTATTCTTTCAGTAAAAGTAGTATCAAGTAACAGACATATACGCAGGAATTGCTTCTTTCCATTCTTTTTTCCTTTTTCTCTAAAGATATTTAACTCAAAAATTTGGATAATTGTAATATGAATTCGGCTTTTACTTAAAGTATTTTAACTTGCTTTCTTAAAAACAGAACTGTAAAAAACTACTGGAGCACAAGGAAAACCCAATGATAAAGAAGAATGCTGAGTTTGAAGATCAAGGGTATTACTCCTGCGTGCATTTCCTTCATCACAATGGAAAACTATTTAACATCACCAAAACCTTCAATATAACAATATTGGGAGGTAAGGGAAATCTTAGAATTGGGAAGAAACAGATGTATTTTAGTAAAGTGGAATTTTTTTTATTCTTGAAAACTGCGTAGGAATTGAGAAACCACTTAGTTGGGGTTATGACCACATCACTAGTTCAAATATAAGGGTCAAAATCTTCATTTTGGTGAACCTCTACTTGGCTGAAAAACAACCTCTTTTTGGGAAGGAAATGAAAATCTATATAAATAAACCACACATAAGTCAGCTCTTTCTCATATATTTGAGTAAATTCTGGAATCTTTTGTTGTTAAATTTACATTTTCACGCCATAAATATTTATTGAAGACATCTGTAGTCAATAAACTGTACTCAGCACAACGAGGCAGGGAAGCAAGGAAATATGAGATGAAGTGAGCACTGTACTATTCTCAAGGGATTTGATTGTAATCAGGAGAGGCAATAAGCTACATGAAGGTGCCACCGTATCAAACAGCATCACCTGTGAGGCTGCAAGAGTGCAAGGGGAAGCTGGAGGAAGGACAGATGCAGGAGACTCAATTTGACCTTGGTCTTGGAGGGGGAGCTTCATGAATGAGGGAAGACCTGCTGAGGAAAGGGCTGTCGGCTGAGAGAGTGTAAGGAACACTGATGTGCTGATGGGAAGGGAGCCATGCTGGGCCCAGGCTGTGTGTGATGGAAGAACAGAATCCTGGGACATTAAAGGTATTTAATTAAACCTCACCCAGTGAAGATATTCATCATAAAGCACAGTCATTAATTGATCATCCAGTCCCTTCTTAAAAACTACCAAGGAAATGACCAAATCACACAGCAGCGTAATCCAGATTTTAGTATCTGATTGTCGAAGTCTTTTTTTCTGTTGAGTCCAAATATTCCCTTCTCGTAGCTTCCAACCACTGATTTTGGTTTGCCTTCAAGAATTTCATAGATTAAGTCTGGCCCCTTCTTAAAATGACAGCTCCTTTGATGATTTGAAGACAATGGTTTATCCAGCCTAGACTTCCCCCCGCCATCATCCTGAGGAACTGGAAACTGTAACACCTGTGTGGGTGGCTTGTTTAGCAAAATCTGT
This sequence comes from Aotus nancymaae, assembly GCF_030222135.1. Classification (NCBI taxonomy): domain Eukaryota; kingdom Metazoa; phylum Chordata; class Mammalia; order Primates; family Aotidae; genus Aotus; species Aotus nancymaae. The sequence goes on along the minus strand of NW_026988546.1, from coordinate 7,383,230 downwards.
GGGCTCGCATTCGGTACAGCCTTTGCTTTAGCAGCATCTTTCCTCTTCACTACAACTGTGTAGCGATATACACCCACGTATTGCCAGGGTAACAAATTGCCCCAAGTTTAGGGACTTTGCTAAAATCAAAGTTTTGGCAGGATTCGCTACTTCCAGAGACTCTAGGGGAAAATACATTTTTTTTGCCTTTGCCTTTTCCCATTTCTAAGAGGCCACCTGCAGTTCTTGGCTTGTGCCACTTCATTTCAGAGTCAAACACATTTGATTCCCTCATCCCATCTCCTTTTTGACTCTGACCTTTCTGTCTCCCTGATGACCTTGAGACTACATTGTGCCCACCTAGATAACCCAGGGTGATCCCCTTGTCTCAAGATCTTTAATTTAATCACATCTAGAGGTTCCTTTTGCCATGTAACGTATCTTATTCACAGGAACTCGGGAGTAGGATATGGGAAACTTTGGGGTCTATTATTCTGCCTGCCACAGCCCAGAGCCTAGGAAACCCAAAACTGAATTTTTAAACTCAAAAACTTAAATTCTATGTATAATCATCTACCTTGGGCCGGGCCAGTGGCTCATGCCTGTAATCCCAGCACTTTGGAAGGCTGAGGCAGGTGGATCACAAGGTCAGGGGTTCAAGACCAGCCTGGCCAACATGGTGAAACCCTGTCTCTTGTAAAAATACAAAAATTATCCAGGCATGGTGGCAGGTGCCTGTAATCTCAGCTACTCAGGAGGCTGAGGCAGAGAATTGCTAAAACCCAGGAGGCAGAGGTTTCAGTGAACCAAGATCACGCCACTGCATTCCAGCCTGGGTGACAGAGTGAGATTGAATCTTAAAAAAAAAAAAAAAAAAAATCATCTACCCTAAAATCTCCAATTTTACTTTCTTACATGTATTTTTATCTTATATGAATCTCTGTTCCTTTGATTCTTTCAGAACCTACACCCTCTTTCCCACCATCTTTGCTTTTGCTTTCCACCCATCAGCAACTCTTTCCTTCCTTCTTTGACGAAGCCATAAGAGTATCCATTATTAAAAGGGTACTTGCTATGGGCCAGGGATTGTGCCAAGTACTTGAGTTGAATCATCTCATATCATCCTCACAACAGTTCTGTGAGGCTGTGGCCTTGGATGAGTTAATTTCCTTAGTTCCTCTCTGCCTCAGCTTCCTCATGATGAAATGGGACAGTAATAGTTCATCCCTTGTAGGGCTGGTTGATGACGACCGAGTGAGTGAGTGTGTGTACAGCTCTAGGATGGCTCCAGGGACAGGAAGAGCTCTGCTGTAATGACCATATCCCACTGCTGGGTTCCCATACCTCACCTGCAGCACAAGATATTCTTCTCCCATAATTTTCCCTCTTATTTTTCTTGTCTCCTTGGAGAATGTCAGCTGAGTCTCTAAGGACTCCACTAAAATGTCCCTCCTCCTTCATGCCCCCATGACCTCTTGTTTGTATTTCTGATTGCTGTCAGAGTTGCATTACATGTGTGTCTCAGTCAATAACTTTATAAGTGTCTGGAAAGGTTTGCACTGAGTTCTGTTCCTCATCTTTGCATCTTGAATACCTATGACTGGCACTTGGCACATAATAGGTGCTCATTACATGTCTGTTGTGTGCATTATTGAGAGAGCAACAACTCCTTCGATGCTACATACAACAAAAGGTCTAGACACTTCACCATCCTAGCTATGTTTTTGGATTTGGTAAAGTTGCCATCAGTTTACAGAAATTAGAGCTTGTAGTTGGAGAGGACCGTCAGGGGGTGTTCTGGCCTGTATTGAGGACAGTGGGGCTCTGAACTCCTGCCTTCTCCATGTTGTGTCTTTATTATGGTACACTTGCCATCACAGATGGAGATCTCTTACCTGCCACATGGTGACCGCTGTAGTGGTGGAAAAGTGTGATACCTCTCCTCCCCATGATAAGGGTCATGACAATGCTCCCATAAAAAAGACAGATTAACAAGAAGCAAGCAAAACGAGTTTATTTAATCAAACTTTTCTGTGACATGGAAGCCTTCAGAAATGAAGACGCCAGGGCCGGGTGCTGTGGTTCATGCCTGTAATCCTAGCACTTTGGGAGGCTGAAGTGGGCGGATCACCTGAGGCCAGGAGTTTGAGACTAGCCTGACCAACATGATGAAACCCAATCTCTACTAAAAATATAAAAATTAGCTTGGCATGGTGACAGAACCTATAATCCCTGCCTCTTGGGAGGCTGAGGCAGGGAGAATTGCTTGAACCCAGGAGGCGGAGGTTGCAGTAAGCTGATAGTATGCAAGCCTGGGTGACACAGTGGGACTCAATCAAAAAAAAAGAAAAAAGAAAAGAAAGGAAGGAAGAAAGCAAGGAAGGGAGGGAGGAAAGGAAGGAAGGGAGGGAGGAAAGGAAGGAAGGAAGGAAGGAAGGCACACCCCAAGACTCAGGGAAAACTGTTTTTTAAGTCCTTAGGCTCTAGAAGCATGGACAGCCACATAGAAATATGATTGGACAAAAGGGTATGACCTAATGCTAATAGACTCAGTGGGGAAACCCACCAAGACCTGTCTGCTCAGATTCTTCTTGGCCTCTCTGTTGCATTTCTTTTTCCTGGGTAATAGACTGAGTGGCAAAACCCAGCAAGACCTGTCTGCTCAGATTCTTCTTGGCCTCTCCGTTATATTTCTTTTTCCTGGATAGAGGGCAGAGGGTATTAAGATCTACTGTCAGACCAAAGAAGGTCAAAGAATTTTTGACCAGCTCCTAGACAGAAAGGCAGAAGGTTAGAGTCATGCTTCTAGGTTCTATGGCTTATTTTGGGGAAAGGATTTTAGTTTTTATGATCTGCTTTGGGAAGAAGTCTGGTTTCTATGACTTGCTTTGGGGAGAATGGGGGCATGAAGCAGAAGGGCAGGAGAAGGTCACAGAGATCTTGATTTTGAGGCTGCTTTGAGGCCTTCCAATGTCCTTTAGTTTAAAGTACTCAACCTGCCAAAACGCCATACTTTGGGCACTGTTTTTGGAACCCAGGAGTACCATTGCCTTCAGCTCATGCCCGTGAATCACAGTCACCCGAATTTCCACCGGGCATCTGCCACTTTCCTGGTCTCATGCTATGGCTGATCTGGTGGCATCTCCTCCTACTGCTGACGACCTCTGTGCCATTTTGATTCTGATGCTAGCCTCCTAGGTAGACTGGTCACGTCAAGGGTATGCACTAAGGTGCTGTCTTCCTTTTGTGACCTACATGGGACTGCTTTCTTCACTTTATACCAGTTGTACAAACTCAGGGCTGATCTGGATTTCCTATGATTTCATTTGAGTGTTAGTAGACAGCACCCTTTGCTTAAGATGTTCTTCACAATTCCCCTTCTCAAATCTTCCATGCAAGTTTTTTGGGGAAAAAAAATCGATCCAGAGAAAGGTAGTCAGTAGCAGTTTTCCCCTTCATACGGAAATTGCTTCCTGCCTCTTTGTCTTTGAATTCAAGTCCATGTTGCTTCATGCTGCCAGATCTGAAAGTTAGTTCCTTCCCTAGATACATCTCAGCTCCTCTTGCCTGTCTGCCAGAATTTCAGGCTTGCCCAGAGACTCTGAATCCCGGGGAACCCAGTCCTGACTGTCAACCCCAGGGTCTACTGTGCTGGTTTCATTCTCCTGTTCCTGCTCACATATCTGCCCACTGCATTCTCCACTGCTCACTCTGTGGCACTGCACTTTCTGAGAGGGCTCAGGGAGGTGTGGAAGCTGCAGGAAAGCTTTTGAGTCCCACTATACTCCACTTGACCAGGCATTCTGCTTGCTGAGCACCCGCAAGTCCCAGAAGCGCTGCTCTGGACATTGCTTGGAAACGCCCCCAAAGCACCGTGGTTACTAGAAGGGAACAGTCCTGGTCATGAGGATCATTACCAATGCAGATATCAAGGTCAACAATAACTTAACTATGTACCAGTTTAAATTTATGACCACAGCTGCTCTTAGGGCTTGCAGTTGTCAGCTGCCTTAGGCAAGAGCCTGCTGAGTGATGATTTACTTCCCAAGCATCACCAGATGGGGACTGAGAAGACAGGATTTATGTGCAATCCTTCCAGTCGAGGTCAGAAGCCACTCAGGAGCAAAAGTAGAACTTGGCCTATAGGCATGGACTTAACCAACAGGGCCAGGGCTGAGGTGAGGTCCCTGGGGCACAATATGGAAGGGACACTGCTCTTAGCATCCTGCCAAGGAACAGTGGGCACCTAGAAGGATTTGCTTTTTTTACCCTGTCTTGGCCCCATGCCCTGTAAATCCATCACAGGCCAGCTGAGGAGGACAGATGGAGGGAATCACGACAGAGCAGAAAGGCTCTTCCCAGTGATTTTGCATGGTCCAAGTCCTGCTTGTTTGATCATCTGGGAGTCAGGCAGCAGTGGAGGGGCATCTTCCTCTGCCTTTTAGTTAAAGTGAGCAGAAGCTGCAGATCTGAGTGAGAGGAAACCACGTATAAGGTGCTTTAAGCATCTCTGTGAGTAGGGAGTTGATGGAAAATGAAACAACAAACAACATATCTACAACCTTTAGTTAATGCAAATAGGACTCAAGTGAATGCAAACTGCTGACTACTGGAATCTTTGTTACATGAAATGAGCACATTCTAATAGATGCTTGTCTTAGAGAAGCTCAAGGCAACACTAATATATTTGTCTTTTCTTTTGTCACTTCTAGATAGCGGTTATATAGTTCCGGTTCTTCTTGGATCAAAGCTTAACCATGTTGCAGTGGAATTAGGTATACTCCAACAGACGTATATTCTGTATTTATGAGTAGGGGACATAATACAGTCTTCCAAGGGTAAATATGATTCATTATTGAATGACACCAGATACACATTTCATATTTAGCAAATAACATTACAAAACTAGAAAAAGGGTGGCATTTTTTGAATGTTGCCACTTTTAACCTGACTTAAAAGAGGCAACATTTTGAAGTTCAAGAGACAGTGGAACTGCCTGTGGTCTATAGACTGTTTTTGTTGTCCTGTGTGTGGCTTTTATTTAACCGTCTCCAGGGTCATTTCTAAATATGAAAATTCAGGCTGGGCATGGTGGCTTACACTTGGAATCCCAGCACTTTGGGAGGCCAAGGTAGGCAGATCACTTGAAGTCAGGAATTTGAGACCAGCCTGGCCAGCATGGCAAAACCCCATCTCTACTAAAAATACAAAAATTAGCTGGGCATGGTGGCATGTGCCTGTAGTCCCAGCTACTCAGGAGACTGAGGCAGGAGAATTGCTTGAACCTAGAATGTGGTGGTTGTAATGAGCCAAGATCATACCACTGGACTCCAGCCTGGGAGACAGAGCAAGACTCTGTCTCAAAAAAAAAAAAAAAAAAAAAGAAAGAAAAATTCAATGAGAACATTCTGGAGAGATGATTCAAACTAATTTAGTGGTTTGAATGTTTGATTAATTGATTGACTTTGAATCAATTTACTGATTTGACTGTATGTATATTTAGGGTTTGTCTAGCTAGATCCTATGAATCAGCATGTCCAATTGAGTAATTTCTTTCGAAAGAGGAAAAAAAGAAGGAAAGGAAGAAATTCACATATACTAAATATGCTAAGCCAGGTATTGTGCTAGGTCATTGAAATATATTATTGAATTAAATCCTCCAAGCAACACTGAGGCATGTATTCTCATTTTATGAATTAAATAACTGAAGTACAAAAAGGCTAAGTAACGTGTCCAAAGTTGAATCACTGAAAAGTGGCAGTCTCTGTTGATTGCTTCCAAAGTCCACACCTTATAACCACAGTTGGAGCCACAGTGGTTTATATGACCATATGTGCCCAGTGCAGCTGGGGTCCTATGCCATTTGTACCTGAGGTTTACCTGCTTTATATTTTTATTTATTTATTTGTCTTTATTATTTTTTCTTCTACTCAGTGGGGCTTAACCTGCACCTTTTGTTCTAGTTTGTACACCTGAAGAGTTAGATAATTAATTTTAATTATCCACTGGTAGTATATACATTCAAGTTTCCCAGTAAGCACTACTTTAGCTGTTTGTCATATTTTCATACTATTCAGTTTAAACCATTTCTTCAAGTTTCCCTTGTAATTTGTTTTTCCACCAAAAAATATTATTGTTTTAAAATTTCCAAATATTTGGGAAACTTTCTAGTCATTGTCTCTTGTTGATGTCCACTTTAATTTCATTATAGTCCAAGATTATACACAGTGTCATTTCAACCTTTTGGAATTTGTAGTGACTTACTTAAGACCTACAATATGGTATATTTTGCTGAATGTTCCAAGGGCATTTGAAAAAAGATATAGTCTATTGGTTTTGGTTTTATTATTCTTTAAATGTCAATTTGGTTAAGTTTGTTAATGGTGCTGTTCAAAAAATTTATATCCTTACCAATCTCTTATCTGCTTGTTCTATCTGTTGCTGAGAGAGGCATGTGAATATCTCCAACTATTAAGGTCAATTTGTCTCTATCTCCTTTTGTTCTGTAAATTTTTGTTTTATATACGTTGGAGCTATCTTATATGCCTACACAGATTTATGCTTGTTGAATTGACACTTTTATCATTATGAAATATTTCTCTTTATCTATCATAATATTTCCTTTCTCAATGCATTGCTGTGTCATATGAAATAGCCACTAGTTTTCTTTTGCTTGGAATTAGCATATTTGTCTTTTTTTTTTACATCCCTTTACTACTAACTTTTTTTTGTTCTATACATAAGTGTCTCTCATAAACTGCATGTATTTGGATCTTTCTTGAAATCTGGTCAGCATGATGTTTAGTCCATCTGTATATTTAAAATTACTGTTATAGTCGGTATATCATATATCCATGATATAAAAATATTCATTTTATTCTTTTTAAAATAAATTACATTTTGTTGAAAATGACCATATTTCCATCCACTTGTTCTTCTTTTCTCTGTTTTCTTTCAAACAGTTATTTCGAGTTTTTATCTACTAAATTCTGCCTCTGTAGGCCTGCTTCTATTATCTATCTTTTCTATTGATAATTGTGCACATTTTCTGTCTCTTTGTGTGTCTCTTAACTTTTTATTGTTGATATTTGTGTATCAAATAATTAAAGTGAATACGGTTTGTATTATTTTTTCTTACAAGTAGGTAGTCTGAGAGTTTGGGTATCTCAGTTGACTCAGAACTGAGCTGGGGTGGCTGGGATGTAGGTACATTAGATCCAATCTGCCTTGATCTCTGATAGCTGTGGGGAGAGGGATTGCTGCGGTCATGTGTTAGTTGCAGCCATTTTCTCTGATAGGACTTGCTCTCCCGATTATCATGGAACTCATGGCTTATCCACCAACAGGAAGGCAGCTTGGTGCTGTGGCCCCACCAAACTCAAGGCAATCCCAGGACCCCTGACTGGGACAGAGTCCCCCTCCCCCAGCAGCTGAGGCCCCAGGCTAGGGAAATTTGGCCCCTGCTAGTGAGAGGAGAAACCACTGCACACACTGGCCTGGCTCTGTCTCTGCAGCTGTGTCTTTCCCCACTACTGCCCCCCGGGCAGTACCCAACCTCGTGCCTGCCCCGGGGGCTCTGAGGCCCTAAACGGGAGCGGCCTCAGGGTCTCTGAGGAGATGGGCTGCCGCCTCTGTGAAGTGGGCACCTACCAAAGCTGGGTCCTGGATGCCCTGCCCTGCCAGCCCTGCCCACCTGGATTCAGCTGCTCCCAGGGTGAGTCCCAGAGAGGCCTGGGCAGGAGCAGGGGGACTGGGCCTGGAGGGGATTCTGAGTGGAGCTCGGTGAGGTGGGTAGAGGCGCAGACAGGGAGGGACCCTAAGGGCCTGGGGACACCTGGGGTGTGCAGGAGAAGAGGCCTGGAGCAGTCCAAGTCACAAACCCAAGAACATGGGGAGGATGGGGACACAGAGCAGGTGTGTCAGCTGCCTCCGTGTCAGGTTTAAAAGTCCTCTAGATGCAGAGCAGAGCAGCACGCACACAGATGTGTTGCAGCCAGTGGCCCAGGCACTCTGGAGACTAGGGCAGCCACTGCCCAGCGTTCTGCAGTGCCCAACACCCTTCCCTACACCTGGCTGAGATGGACAGCAAGGGCTGTGGGGGGTGAGGGGGTTACAGGGTACAGAGCCCTCCACTGCCCCCACAATCTAGATCCTTCCCCCATTTTCTGTGTGGTTTCCCCCTCTCCCTCAGCATGTATATCCCTCCCCTGGACACCCCCAGCCCACGCTCAGTTGCTGCCGTGGCCGGGGCAGAATTTCTTCTCTGCGTTCCTCCAGGGTCAGAGTTATCAGGGCCAGCCCTGCCTGGTGGGCCACTACTGCCCTGCAGGGACTCGAAGCCCCAGGCCCTGCCCAGCAGGGACCTTCAGAAGCAGCAGCAGAGCCAGGGCTGCTGAAGAGTGCCAGGGGTGCCCTGTGGACACCTTCAGTGCCCTGCCTGGCCAGGTGGGCTGCCTTACCTATGGCAGTGCTGCTTTCTCTCCACCAGGTGAGTGTCAGGCCTGCCTGCTCCAAACGGCTGACTGCCATCTGGGACCTGCAGCTCTGAGGGTCCAAGATGTAAGGTTTCAGGAAACAGCCACCTATGGCCGAGTGGAGCTGTTCTAGGAGAGCTGCAAGTGAGGGCAGGTGCCTGTCTGTGACTCCCAGGCACTGGGTTGGATTATATGGATGGAACCAGCGTGCATGCAAGGACTCTAGCAGGCAAGGGGGTGGGTGTGAGGGAACCAGCTCAGACCAGGCTCAGCCACTTGCTCAAGATGGCTCAGTGGATGGGGCCAGCTCTGCTGAGGGCCGACTGGACACTGTGGCATGTACAGGTGGAATGTGTGTATGCATGGGAATGTACAGCAAACTCACAGGGCTGAACTTTAATTGAGTGTCGTCAGGCCTCCCTGAGCAGATTCCAACCCCAACAGTGGCAAACAAGCCAGAACTGCAGGAACCACCGTTGGCCACCAGGTGCCAATCACCACCTCAGCCCCGTGCCTCTCCCAGAAGAACAGAGCCCCTTTTTGTCTCCCAACTAAACCTGTGTTTTCCCCTGCCCACCTTCCTGTCCTGCCAGCTCTGCCTGTCAAATCCAGTCCACCCTTCAGGCCTTGGTCTCTGCAGACCTCGCCTCTCCCGCCATCAGGAGGCAGCCTGTGCCATGCTGCAGGACCGCCCCACACAGCTTTGTGGGGTCGTGGATGGGAACGAGGCCTTACATCCAGTGTCTAGTGCATCCACAGTTCTCAGCCCAGCACCTACAGGGCTTTAAAAAGGCAGATGCGCTGACCTCATCTCATACTTTTACCTAATTGGCCTAAAGGGGGCCTGGACACCAGTGTTCCTTAAAAACCTCTCATGAAAAGTCAGGGTTGACAATGACTAAGAAGATCTCATTCAATCCCTGTAAAGCCATCTAGAGTCAGAACTTTGGTCAAACTCAGTGTCTGATCTCCCCACTGAGGCCATAAATTCCCTGAGCACAGGGACAGAGCTGGCCCCAGCCAGGCTCAGTGCTGGGTGCCTGTGAGGCTAAGGGACTTCTCTATTCCCAGGTGCCTCTACCTGCACATGTCAGGGCCTGAACAGGATCTTCCAGAAGTCAGATGGTTCCTGCATCTGTCAAGCAGAACACGTGTCCTTCAACAACAGGGGCCTGGAAAGTGAAGAGGAGAGCAGCGGCCATGAGGACTGCCAGCCCCAGGAGAGCCCCTGCAGCCTCTAGACCAGCAGGCGCAAGGAGAGGTGAAAGGAGAGGTCTGGGGGTGCTGGTGGGCTGCGCCCAGGCACTTTGGCTTAGGTATTTGGTTTCTGCTTGGTCCTCTGAGCCAGGTGCATTACTCCTTTGCCAGTGAGAACGAGTTAATTCCTTAACATCTAACAGCAATGCTGGCTTCGCCAAGCATCTTAGAGAGTAATTCGTGAGTGTGCTCCCACTGCTGCCTGTGCAAAGCTCGCTAGACTCTGAGGAGTCCTTTGGAGCAGCCTATGGGGATGCTGAAGCTTCAGGTGGGCTCACTCCCTGTGGCAGTCTCCCCTGGGAGGGGGGTGACCTTGCCCTGTGCCCATGCCTGGGGCAGCTGGCAGGAAGGGCCACATTCCATGTGGCTGGGAGGCCAGCAGAGGAGCACAGAGCCCCTCCCCAGGCATACGGCTCCCACAGCAGCATCAGAGACCCTCCTTTCACGACTGGAGGCTCTGGAGCTCATTGCTTTTGAAAAGGCAGCAACTTCTTTAGAGGGAGCCATTTTATCCCATCAGTCATTTGGTGCAGAAAGCCTTGTGCAGGCCCATAGCTCAGCCAGCCCCTCCTGGACAGAGCACAGCCCCCTATCCCCCTTATACCCACTACCCACCAACTGCAGGCCCCACTTCAGACAGCTCATGCCTGTTCAGAGGTTTCCCCTTTGAACCTAAATCTCCAGTTACTGGTGGGTTCCAATCCCACATTTCAACCACAGAGTCATGACCCCAAGGCCAGCCTGGCCCCCTCAGTCATGTCTCGGAAGCCTCAGGTATTCTCTGCCTACCCTTCTCATTTGCATTCTGATTAGGCAGCTCTACCTGCCCCTGGGAACCCAGCCTCTGGGAGGGGGCAAAACTAAGGGACTGTGTCCTGCTGCTTCATCTGTGCCACAGAGAGGCTGTTGCCAGCCTCTGGCTGTGGCCCCTCCACTTCATCCTGCCCTGGCTGGTGTCCAGCACCCTCAGGGGCCCTAACTCACCTGGCGCTCACTTTCCAGCAGCCTCTCCTCTCTGGCCCTGCTTCTGCATGCAAAATGGCCTGCATCCTGCCACCTTCCAGCCTAGCAGTTCTCAAAGCAGGGCCTGTGCACCAGCAGCATCAGCATCATCTGGAAATGTGATGGAAATACACATTCTCAAACCCTACACCAGGCCCACTGGGTCAGAAATGCCAGGGGTGGAACCCAGCCATCTGCACTTCCACAAGCTCTTCAGGCACCTTTGAAACCCATTCAACCTAGCCCCCCGCCAAGGCAACCTCAGCCGAGAGCCCCTCAGCTTGGGTGAAGGGCTGGCCCCAGGGGATATCCTTGGAGTCTATCCCTCATGCCAACAGCCCTGCCTCAGGCCAAAGCTAGGGCCCCTGACAGGCCCTAGGACACAAGCTCCCTCCTCCTGGTAGCCAAGAACACCGAGTCCCTGGCGTCTGTCTCATCCTCTAGCTTCCCTCTGTCCCTCGGGGCTGAGCTGCTGGGACTGGGATGGCTCCTAACTGCTCCTTCCACTCCAGAGACCAGGACATCCTCAGAGCAGCCCCAGCACTCACTCTTCCTGACCTCCAGCCCCAAATCCCCCATCACTCCTCCAAGCCCTGTGAGCCTGACACACGCCAGCTGGCCCAGCTTCTCACCCCTGCAGGTCAAACCTGCCCCCTTCACACCTAAAGAAGTTGAGATGCTGACTAGTCATGCCATCAAAGACAGCACAGGAGGCACAGCAGGGGTCACCACTGAAGTCAGATGTTCCTCAGTCAGAGGCATGGTTGCTTCACGGAAACCATCTCAACTCATCTCTGATTGGAATAGGCAGACTCCCTCATCCCCAAGAGGCCAGGACTTTTCCCAGGCAGAGGGCAGTCCAGGCCTGAGACCTCCCAGCCCACCCCAAAGTGGGTGTGACCAGCCCTAGGGTACAGAAAAAAATATCCAAACTACCCAGATTCATGTTTTCTTCTCATTCATTTTTCATTTATATTTTATTCTATCTTTTAAGTATAGTAAAATATATGCTATAATTTTTTTACAACAACCTTTTACTCTTGATGGAGCATGATCAAGTTTGGCTACCACTGGCCTAAATACTCGGCCTGCTCCAATGGGCCTGTAGCATCCGTGACTTGACCCCCAGGGAAGAGGCTGCAGTTCCCCTGTCCTCCCTGATCCTGGATCCACACTCTCAGGAGGGTGTCATGGAAACAGCCTCATTTGATGCTGTGTCCTCTGGTGGACACAGGTCCTGGTGATCGGCCTGTTCTCCTGAAACACTGGCCATTCTGACCTGTAAACTGCAGTGTCCTCCCCACACCTACTTCACAGCCAGTCTCACCACTACCCTCTCCAGGAAGCCATCCCTGACTAATCCCGAACTAGAGCCCCGGTCATCTCCCCAAGGCAGCCCATTGTCCTCTGTTATTTGTGGGTTTCTTCTACCCCCAAGTCTAACTCTAGTCTTAGCACAGTGAGTTAATGACCTCCGGAGAAGAGTCTCATTCTCCCGAGGTTCTGCCCTGTGTCTCTGGAATGTTCCGTTATACTGACAGCGCCCCCCCCCACACCTGGGCCTGCAGAGGTGCCAGGGCCAACACTGTTCTACGACCCCCTCCGCAGGTCGCCAAGCGCCGCATGCCTGGAGAAGTGCGCCTGGCTGCCACCTGGGAGTGTGTGTCCCCGCAGCAGCATGACTGTACCTCCTTCTGCCACCCGGTGGGCGGGGAGCTCAGCGCTGAACTGGGCATGTAAGTGAGGAAAGAGAATGAATCATCTCCTGGCAGGCCCTCACTGTCCCACAGGGCCTGTCCTGAAGGGTGTCTGTGGACCCAGCCCTGATGGGAACTTAAGCCAAGCACAAGCTCCTTCCAGAAGCTTCCCTGGGTCAGCATCCCCAGGGGTCCCCGCCAACACCTGCCAGGCCAGAGCCGCCCAAGGCTGAGGAGTTGCTGGCCCCATGGAACAGTGGTCTAGGCCCTAGGCCCTGATCCAAGTCCAGGAGCTGACTCCTATCACATGGTAAGCCCAGAGGGGGCCTCCAGTTCTGTCCTGAGCCCCAATCCTGCTGCCGACTTGTGGACTGGGCAGAGAGGGGTTGCCTCTGGATCAAAAGGACTATTCGAGGCCAAGCAGCTTTCTTCCCACACCTGCCTCTGCAGGACACCAAAGCAGTAGTATATGTCCCAGACCTCCATTAGAAGTGCAGTGGCTGTTTAGGAAGCAGGCAGCCTGCCCTCCTTGGGGAAAGGCTGACGACTCACCCATCCCTCCTGAGGGGCCTGCCTTGGCTGCAAGGATCAGGGCCAGGGAAGCCTCTCCACACCCACTAGGGCAGCCCCCCACCCCTCCTCTTTTGCAGCTGCCAGTGTCACAAGTATGTCTCAGCAGAGGAACTCTGTGACGCCCAGTGTCTGGCCCAGGCCCTCCAGCTCTCCTTGGCCTGGGGCCCCAGCAGGGAGCTGATCCTCAGCGTGAAGAACGAGGCTGGGGACAGCATCCAGATGGTGAGCCTGACTCAGGGAGGCTGGGTGGGAGGCCACCTCTGCCCTCTGGGGATCGGGAGATGGAGCCACCCAGGCACCACGTCTAAGGAAACTAAGTGGCAGAGGGAAAAGCCCATGTGGTGACTGGTCTTCCCTACCCAGCCCTGCTGTTTGCATGGCTTTCCACTTGTAAGCTGAAGGCAAGGGCAGGAAGGAGGTAGCAGGTGGTATTTTGTACATTAACATCAATCATTCTGTTTAAATGCCAAATGAGACCCTGCCATGGCCAGTAAATGGTGTGCACTCTGCTGGAGCCAGCTCTGGGCCTCCCTTGTTCTCAGTAGGACCTCTAACCACAGGGCAGGGCCATGTGTTGGCCTTCAAGGTGATAGCTGTAGCTGTCTTCAAGGCCTTGATGCCTCCTTGGGGTAGAGGGTGCAGGGGGCCAGGGCCTGGGCCAGACCGGGCCGGTACATGCAGAAGGCAGGTCAGGCTGGCCCTGCATGGATTGCATCTGCCAGGGGGTTCTGGGTGGTATGCTGTCTGCAGCCACTGAAGGGCCACGGAGGATCATCTGGCTTGGGACTGAGCAGCAGATTGGGGGTGATAGGGAGATGTTTCCAAGTCGGTCTCTAAATAGGATGTTAGTAGGTGGAGGGAAAAGGGCACGCAATGACCCAGTAGAGGGTCCGGATTGAATGATTGAGTTTGGGTGTGTTCTGAAGAAAAGGAGGGAGATGGGGCCCAGGAGGCCACACTGGGGAGGCTGAGGGTGGCTGTCACTGCATCCCAAGGAACACCAGAGCCTGGCTTGGGTCTTTGTCTGTCCACCTGTGCCTCCCTTCCTCCCAGGCCTCGTAGCTCATGCTGCACTTTCTCAGGAAGTATCAAGCACTCTGAGCCCAGACCAACTTTTCCAAGGGAGTGCCAGCATCCATCTGGTCCAGTTTAGCCCCCGTGGCATCTTTGGCTTCATCATCTCCAGGGCAGATGTGCTAGACTCCTTTCTCCTCGGTAAGTGGAGGAGGAGGCACCAAACCCAGGCCTTCCCAGAGAACGTAGGGGGTGTGGGGCATGGCTGCATTCTCCTGGCAAGGGCAAAGCATGGGAGCTGCAGGGCCCACCTACAGGTCCTCGGAAACGTCTCAGCTGTGTCCTAGGTGCTGTGGAGAGGAGAATCTGGCAGAGGTCACAGAAGATCACAAAGGAGAGACCTTTCGATGGAGAGGGACCAGCAGGGAAGGGAGGCGGGTGGGGCTAACAGGTGAGCACAGGCTTTCCCCAAAGCCCAGGTCTTCAACAGGCCTTCCCCAAACTCTCCCAGGACCACCTGAGGCCAGCCCCTAGCTGCAAAGGCGTTATCAGACCTCAGGCCCAGAGCAGACTGGTCCCCAGTTTCATGGCATCAATCCTCGTGCTCCAAACCCTGTGGTCTGCTTGGGAGCAGGGGACGTGATCCTCTTCCAGCTTCATATCCTTGCCCACAGTGAGTGCTGCCCACTGAGCTCCATTCGGGCCCTCTGATCCTTCTCCTGGCCTTCCAGGTGACTTTGCCTAAGACCAGGACTTGTCCCCAAGTACTCACTTCACCATGGGCTGCGTTTCCATATCCATACATTCAGGGAGTTGGGACAGATGTTCCTGCTCCGACGTTCTGCAGCATTGAGACCTCTGTGCTTCAAGGTGGTGGGGATTCACCCAGGCCAAGCATACCCCTGCCTGGGGCCCCAGGCCTTCACAGACCTTCCCAAAGCCCAGCAACCCTTGCAGTGGCAAGCACCAGCTGTGCCACACTGTCATCCTACAAAGCTGGACCCCAAAACACCACAGACTGCTCTGTTTGGGGGCACCTCAGTTGATAAGGAACATCTTCCTTGCATTGAGCTGAAACCTGTTCTCCCTGTGGCCCCAGCCCTGGGAACCTGCAGAGCAGGCCTTAGCCCTCCTCCTCTGACAGAACGGGGCACTCAGACTCTCCTGGTTGTGGCTGCATCCTCTCTACACGTGGCATTTTTATTCCATCCACCAAACGCTGGCCCTGGAACCCTCAGCAACCCAGCTGCCTCCCATTCTCCTCACGCAGCACTGGTGATCTGCAGCCAAGAGGGAACTGAACCCCGAGAAATGAGCTCTACGTCGGGCCTGTGCTCTCCGTAACCCACTGGGACCTGGGCAGCCCCTGCCCCTCTAAGCCTTGGTCTTGTCATCTGTGAAGTGAACCCAGTCACTTCCCCTTTCTCCACACACACAGCCCCATGTTGGACAGGAGCTGGGGCTCAAGAAGAAGAATTGACAGCCATGCTCAGCAAAAGGCCTCCTTGTGTGGAAGAACTGCCAGGCCAAGCCACTTGGGTTTCTGTCAGAGGCCCTACCACTCCCTTGGCAGCCCGTCACTCAGCCACTTGACAGCACACATTTAGCACCTGCTGCATGCCCGCACCATGCCACGTGCCGGGGGCAGAGAGAGGAGCAGCCTCTCTTAGGAGAGGGCCAGGTGCTGACTGCTCACCCCCAAAGGCATGAGTCCTGGTGGCTCTGCTCAGGACATGCTCTCTGTGTGCTGGTGGCCTCTGTAGGCAGAGGGAGGAGGGCTTGCCCTAGCACCAAGATCATTCAATGCACCATCATGTGCATGACAGGGTGAAACATGTCATCACATGGGAAGCACGCCTCAGTTCCCCTCACTCTTCTGAGAACAGGTACTGCGCAGTGTACCCATTCTGAGAACCCATTCTGAGTCCTGCTGAGACTAACCCTGGATCTGGGCTGCTCAGGGGTGGGATTGGGACAGGCACTGGAACCCAGCCCAGCCCCACATTCACCCCCAAGACCGCTCGGCCAGCCACTACCCCGTGTACCAGAAGCAGCATCTGTTCAACAGCAACCTCCACTGGGACTCCGGGGCCTTCCGCAGACTCAGCCACCTGGTGCAAGAGACGCACCTCAACTTCTCAAGGTAACTTCTTGAGTTACCTTCTCCTGCCGGGAGCTTGGGAGGTGGGAGGGGAAGGGGCGAGGTTCCTCCATGTGGCTCACAGCCTTTCCCTCGACGGGCCAATAGGAGAACACGGGAACCTGCAGACCATGCAGGTGGCCAGACCAGAGCCCAGGGTGAGGAGAGGCCTCCTGTCTGCGGGGCGAGGGGAGCTTGGCAGGTGGGGACTCCTGGTGCCCAGCAGGGGTCACGGCGGCTTCTCTGGACAATGTTGTTCATACGCAGGGAGACATCTAGACTCGGCTTGGTGTGAGTGGCCCATAATGGCTGAACCCCCACATTCTGACTCCTGATCTCTGCTTCTCAGGTTTGCCCATCAGTTCCTAGATCCAGGCACATACATGTTTCAAGACAACGGGCAACCAGAGAACCTGGCCGTGGTGCTGGTGAAGGAGGAGGGGGTGGCCTGTGGTCCCGGCCAGTCCCCTGTGCAGCCCTCATCCCCGTAACAGCTGGGCAGACACGGCATCCTCAGGCACAGGCTGCCAAACCTGGGCCCAGACTGGGTGATGATCACAGGTACTGACTGACAGGACGTAGCAGCGAGGACTGGAGCAGGCAGGGAGGAGTGCCGTGCCCGGCTCCGAGTGTGTACTGTGTGTCAGCCTTGTCTGAGGCTCTGGGCATGGCTTCCAAACTCCAGATATGTCCACAGTGACAATAGCATGGTGCAGTTTGTCCTCGACCTGGGACTTCATTTGCAGACAAAGAATTTTCTCCATTTGGGCCTCCTTTCTTGCCTCCCCTTTCCCACTTCCCATGCTCCGTTGATCTGGAGAGCTGCCCCAGTGGACAGGGTCCTTGAGTGGAGTCACAGGATCACAGACACCCTAGACTAGCCCCCACTGTGGGTTTCCTGTCTTCCTTCCTTCTTTTCTCCAGAGGTCAGCACTCTACACTAAGCTCTTTAAGCTGGCGCCTGCCCAGTGGGCAGAGAAGACACAGCCCTTTGATGGCTGAGACTGAGAGCCCTGAGCACAGGGCAGCAGCTCTCTCTCTCTCTCTCTCTCTCTCACACACACACACACACACACACACACACACACACACACGTGCATACATGTGTGCATGCATACATACACTCAGAGCACAGGCTTCATGTGGGGCTGTCCCAGGAGAGACTACACAGGGAAGGGCACAGGGTAGAGGGGAGGGCCTCCCAGTGGGAGACTAATGGCAGAAAGCCCAGAGGCAGGAAGGGAGCTGTGAAGAGTTAAAACTGCAAGGGTAGCAGGGCAGAGGCCAGGGCCACCGAAGCAAATGCAAAACAGCAGCTCTCAGGGTCCCAGGCAGCCTGGAGGGGCTCTGAGTGGCCACTATATTCTCCTCTCCCGTCCACCTTCCAGGGGTGCTGCTGGCTGTTGGCTTAGCGACTGTGCTGTTGACAGGCCTGGGCCTCCTGCTGAGGCCCTCCCTGCCCCACACCTGTCCCATGCAGGCTTGGAGGCCTTGGTGGAGAAGCCTGGGACAGCCTCAGGTGCCTGCTGAGTGTGTGCTCCTCAGGGAGAGGTGAGTCCTCCCTGCCCGCTACACACTAGGCCCAGCCCTGGCCCAGCCCAGGGACTGCTGTGGTGGGTCTGGACACTCCCCGGGCACTGGCCAAGCTCCCCCTGTCCCTGTGAACTTGAGACAGATGTCCCCCAGAGTTAACCCATGGTGTGGGCTTCATGTGGGGTTCAGCACTGCTGCTCCTGTCTGGGCACTGAGGCCGACTCTTCCTTTTAGCCTCCCATTCTATGAAGACCTTGGCCCTGGGGATCTGGGGAAGGAGCTGGCTCCGAGAAGGCCATGGGCCGGGGCACAGGTACCATGCTGGTGTGCAGCCAGCCCCACCTCGACAACACTTGTTATATTCCTTTTACTAGATAGTAGCTATCCTATTGGGGGCATATACAATGATATCTCCTTGTAGTTTTGATTTGCATTTGTGCCTAATGATGAGTCATATTAAGCATCTTTTTATGTGCTTATTGGCCATTTGTATATCTTCTTTTGAGAAATATCTATTCGAGTTCTTTGTCCAGTTTTGAATTAAGTTGTTTGGTTTTTGTGGTTGTTGTTGTTGAGTTTTAAGAGTTCGCTATTTATCACATGTATGATTTGCCAGTATTTTCTCTGATTCTGTGGGTTGCCTTTTTACTCTGTTTATAGTGGGTTTTGAGGCACGAAATTTTTTAAGTCGTGAAATACGTGTATTTTTTCTTTTATTGCCTGTGCCTTTGGTATTGAATTTAAAAATTTGTTGTGATATCCAATGTCGTGGTGTTTTTGTCCTGTGTTATTGTCTAAGAATGTTATTGTTTTAGGTCATACATTCAGGTCTTTGAGGCATTTTTAGTTAATTTTTGTGTATGGTGTTAGGTAAGGGTCCGACTTGTTCTTTTGCATGTGGATCTCTAGTTCCCTCAGCACAATTGATTGAAAAGACTGTCCTTTTCACCCCTGAAGTCTTCCTTGTCAAAAATGATTTAACTGTATCTGGAAGGGGTTATTTCCGGCCTCTCAATCCTTTTACTAGTTATAGGTCTATTCAGATTTTCTGTTTCTTCATGATTTAGTCGTGGTGGGTTTTGTGTTTCTAGGAACTTGTCCATTTCATCTAGGTTATCTTCATTTGTTGACATACAATTGTTCATAGTACTCTTAGAATCATTTTTTATTTTTGTGGACTTGTCCTCATTTTCATTTCTCATCTTAGTAATTTGAGTCTCTTCCTTTTTTTCTTAGCTCATCTAACTAAAGATACGTCAATTTTGTTACTCTCTCCAAAGAAACGACCTTTGATTTCCTTGATTTTCTCTATTTTTTCTATTCCTTTTTTTGTTTATCTCTGCTCTAATCTTTGTTATTTCCTTCCTTCTGCTAGCTTTAAGTTTGTTCCTCTTTTTCTAGTTGCTTAAGTTGTAAAGTTAGATTGTTGATAGAGATATTTTTAGTTTTTTGATGTAAACATTTATAGATACACATCTTCCCCCTTAGTGCTGCTTGAGTTTTGGTAAGTGGTGCTTTTTTATGTTCATTTGTCTCTATTTTCTAATTTCCCTTATGATTGCTTCTTTGATCCATTGGTTGTTTGAAAATATGTTGTTTAATTTCCAGCATATTTTTGGTTTTTCAGTTTTTCTTCCATTACTAATTTCAGCTTCATCCCATTGTGGTTGAAGAAGATACTTTTTATGACATCCATCTTTTTAAATCTATTGAGACTTAATTTGTGGTCTAACAAATATTCTATCCTGAAAAACATCCCATAAGCACTTTAGAAAAATGTACATACCGTTTTTGTTGAGTAATGTTTCTGTATATATCTGTTAGATCTAGTTGATTTATTGTGTGTTTAAGGCTCCTATTTTCTTACTTATATTCTGTCTGGTTGTTCTGTTACTAAGAAGTGGGTACGTATGTATCATGGAACACTATGCAGCCATAAAAAAGAATAAGTTCATGTCCTTTGCAGGGACATGGATGAAGCTGGAAGCCATTATTCTCAGCAAACTAACACAGGAAAAGAAAACTAAACACCACATGTTTTCCCTTATAAGTGGGAGTTGAGCAATGAGAACCTATGGACACAGGGAGGGAAACTTCACATACCGGGGCCTCTTAGGGGGTGTGGGCAAAGGGAGAGAGAGCATTAGGACAAATACCTAACGCATGCGAGGCTTAAAACTTAGGTGATGGGTTGATAGGTACAACAAACCACCGTAGCCCACATATACCTATGTAACAAACCCGCACATTCTGCCAATGTATCCCAGAAATTAAAGTAAGATTAAAAAAATAAATAAATAAATAGGCATTAAAGTCTCTAATCATTATTGTAGAACTATTTCTCCCTTCAATTCTGATAGTTTCTGCTTTACATAAATTTTAGTGGTCTGTCATTCAGTGTGTCAATGCATATCACTGTTATATCTTCTCGCTGCACTGAAACTTTTATTAGTATTAATATATAGTATACTTCCTTGTCTCTTATAAACTTTTTTTATTGAAAGTTTATTTTGTGTGATACTAATATAACTATCCCTGCTCTCTTTTGGTTACTCTTTTTATGGAATATCTTTATCTGTTCACTTTCAATTTAGTTGTGTCTTTGAATGTAAAGTGAGACTTTGTAGATAGCAAATCTACAAAGTTGATCATGTGTTTTTATGATCATGTGTTGGATCATGAGTTTTTATTCATTTTGCCAATCTCTGTTTTTTGATTGGAGAGTTCAATCCATTTACATTTAAGGTAGTTACGATAAGGAGAGCCAAGAATCATTTTGCTATGTGTGAGAACAGGTGGACGGCTGTTACAAAGTCAAAAACAACAGATGTAGGTGCAGTTGCAGAGAAAAGGGAATACTTATACACTGCTGGTGGGACTGTAAATTAGTTCAGCCATTGTGGAAAGCAGTTTGGAAATTTCTCTAGGAGCTTAAAACAGAACTACCATTGGCCCAACAATCCCATTATTGGATATATACCTAAAGGAATATAAATCAAATACCATAAAGACACCTATATGTTCATTGCAGCACATTTACAAAAGCAAAGACATAAAAACAACCTAGATGCCCATCAATGGTGGATTGGATTAAAAAAATGTATATATACATCATAGAATACTATGCGGCCATTAAAAAACAAAACAAACAAAACATGTCCTTTGCAGCAACATGGATGCAGTTAGAGGCCATTATCCTAAGTGAATTAACATGGGGACACAAACTGTTTTTATTTACAAGTGAGAGCTAAACATTGAGTACATATGGACCTAAAGATGGGAA
This sequence comes from Aotus nancymaae, assembly GCF_030222135.1. Classification (NCBI taxonomy): domain Eukaryota; kingdom Metazoa; phylum Chordata; class Mammalia; order Primates; family Aotidae; genus Aotus; species Aotus nancymaae. Next base: position 7,362,278 of record NW_026988546.1, on the reverse strand, counting down.
TGCCAAACATCAAGGCTCGCTTGAATAGGGAAGGTGGGAGGAGGATGAAGGTTGAAAAACTACCTACCTGGGTGACAAAATCATTTGTACATCAAACCCCAGCAACATGCAACATGCAACTTACCCATGTATCAAACGTGCACATTAACCCCTGAACCTAAAATAAAAGTTGAAACAAAAGACTTTAAAGGCAACAGAGGCTGGGCATGGTCCATAAATAAGGACTCATATAAAATATATAATAATTAACCCAAATGTTTTTTTAGTTCACATGACATAAGTAAATCTTTGATAAATTAATTATTTTCAAACTTGTTGACAAAATAAAATTACAGATGGCTTCAAAATTGTCAACATACATTATTGCCTGGGTTTGCTAGTTTACATAAACACCTTATATAAAGCTACATATATATATATGTATATGTATATAAAGTTACATACATATATATGTAACTTTCTCTATTGATATGTGCAGTGACATTATCTCAGATCAATGCAACCTCCGTTTCCTAGGTTCAAGCAATTGTCTAGCTTTAGCCTTTCAAGTAGCTGGAATTACAGGTGCCCACCACCACGCTAAGCTAATTTTTTGTATTTTTAATAGAGATGGGGTTTCATCATGTTGGCCAGGCTGGTCTCAAACTTCTGACCTCAGGTGACCCACCCGACTCAGCTTCCCACCGTGATGGGATGACAGGCATGAGCCACCGTGCCCAGCCTTAAAATTCTTTAAGCAACATGAAAGCCAAACACCAAAAGCCAAAGGTGAGTTTGCAAAATTCAATTATTTATAACTTCTATGCATTGAGTTACTGTAATCTTGGATTTACTGACAGACTTGCAGCAATTAGCTATACAATACACAAGCATTTTGTTAAAACCATTTAAGCTAAAGAATTCAGAGACTTTCGTTGTGTTGTAATGCTTTTTGTGGTATTTTTAATAATTTGTCCTAAAGTGGCTGGCAAAAAATATTTTATATATATCTGCATAAATCTCAACTGACAGCACCATACCAGGAGACTTTGTCACCAGGTATATGGATTTCTTTTAATTCCATAGGAAGCAGAAAAATCTTTATGGTTGGAATGGATTGAAAAAGCCACCTAATGTCCCAGGAGGTAAAGTCCCTCATTTTGCCAGCTGTTTAGGCATCGTATGCCCATCCTTGATTTGGAGGGTTCAAACTCATTCTATTCCTCAAAATCAGCCCTTGAAATCTTACATGCCCAGCTTTTCTGCAGTAGTCCCTGGGCCTCTTAGAGGAAAGGTGCTTTTATAGTTTTGGCAGGAGGGCATTAGTGATAAAAATAGAATGGTAGGCCCAGTGGGATTCTAAATCATTTTTAAGTTTTGAAGCTATCAGGTAGAGAGAGAAAATGTGTTTCATTTTACCCAATTTTGTAACCTATAAATAGCTCAAAAAGAAAAAGACGCCCCCCACCCCCCACTGAAAACAAAGAATAAGTGACATTTTAAACAAGAAGAACGTAAGTCCTGCCTAGCTCTAATCATGACAGGAAGAGGAAACTGACAGACAGCTAAATATTCCAACTATTTAGTATTAAGGCAGAGAACAAGCTATACTAATTCAGATAGAGGCAAAATCATTACATGAGTATTTGTGACTTTGTATAGAGGGCTGATCCCATGTCACATGATAGGAGTTTATCTTGGCTGTCACCTTCTACCAGGCCTGAAGATGAGGCTTTGGTTAAATTGAATTTGGTGCCAAATACCAGCTCAAGATTCAGTAGGATTTGAGGCATCCTTATAGATGAGATAAGTGTACCCAGGAGTCAAAACTCTGAAACTTAATAGCACAATGATTGCTTAACAATACTGATGAAGTCCCTTTCCAAAGGGGCTGGAAGGGGTTTCTTTTTTTTTTTTCTTTAATAAATCTATAGTTTTATTAAGACAAAAACTGACAGTGTAGTATGAAATTTACATTTAAACAAAGTTTTCACAGAAATCTAACACATGCCTAAAAATATTTTACAATGTAGTTCTAGATCCAAGTCTAGACAATATCAAGAACTGATGGATCTCATGACTCAAGAAAGAGCATTTTGGGTATGTTACTTCTTAGGATTTCTTCAAAAAAGTGTGTGTGTGTGTGTGTGTGTGTGTGTGTGTGTGTGTGTGTGTTTTAAAGTGAACCACTGCCCCGTATGAAAGTTTAATCTTCTCCTGGGACCAAGGTTTTTTAAGTGACCCAACTCTTGAATCAATTCAGTGAAACTGTGCTGTCAGTGACTGAACCCTGCCACCAATGGTTTCAGAGTTCAAATCTCAAAAAAAGAGAACGGCTCCAAGAGTTCTCCCCACTAAGAGCATAGGCCCTTGTCTTTCCCTACTGTCTTATCTCCTCTACCACCCTCTTCCTCTTCCCCAACACCTCAGCCAGTGGCTTGGATGAACAAGCTGATATTTATAATTTTGGTACTGGAAAAGAAAGGTCTTCTAATTTCAGGAATTAGCACCTCTGAGACAGAATGATCTGCTTGTATTGTATACTCTCCAATAAAAGACCTTCCCTCCTCAGTCAATTTCCATTTCCAAAATGGCAACTTTGATAACTTAGAAACTGGCTTAGTCCTTTGTGGGGAACAGCAGTAAGTTTAGGCAGGGAACACCTTGGCTTATAGGTTTCAGACATTCACAGCTTTTAAACAGTCTCTCACAGTCCTTATTTATGGTGCCAATGACATTTTTTTGAAAAGTAAAATATTCTGGACATAGAAGCATATCATTAGTTGTCTGTTCTTTCCATTGCTTCACCATTTCCCCTTTCAGGCCCCCAAATTTAATCAAAATGATAATACCCATCTCCCTTTCTCCCCTCCCCATCCCTCCCTCCCCCAAGTAATACACCGCTGATAGCCAAAAACTACACACATGCTATGCTGTTAAAATGCAGAGTTAACTCTATTGGGAAGAAGGCTGTGGGTTGTGGGGATGCTCTTGGAAGATCTACAGTATTTTTTTGCTCTCCCACACACCCAATTCTGCAAGTTTTGTCCTTCATAGAAGGCCCTTTGCTTTTCTCAGCAAAGTGCAGAAAAGGTTGCCTTGAAACACTTATTCCCCTTCCCCTCCACTGGGATGGGTGTGCAAACTGTATAGCTTGGAACGGCTTTAAAGCACTTGGGCTGCTGCAGGGCACAGAAACTATACTGGCCCTTCAAAGGACATCTTCTCAAGCCACCTCTGTGGTGTCAAGACAAGTAGAACTCCTTCCCTTCCCACCTGAAACCCACAGTCAGATGTGACAGGGGCTGGTACTCAGGAGAGTTAATTCTTGTCATCTTTTTTGTCATCATCCTCCGAGGGGTAGGAATGCCATGTGAGCCTTTCCTCATAGAAGGATATGACAACCTATGGGCACTTGACATTGGCTTCCTTGGCAGGGTCCAGGTCAGCCTCATCAGAGTTTTTGCATTTTATTAGGAACATGAGCTCTCCACTGGAGTCTGTAGCTCCAATAATCCGCTCCGGCTCCAAACCTCGAGCAAAGCCTTGTGGCTTTTCTGACTCTTCTTTCTTCTTCTTTGCTTTGCTCTCCTCTCCCTTGTCTTCAGAATCAGAATCAGCTTTGAGCTTGCCTCCCTCCGATTTATCTGTCTCATGTGCTGTTTTCTGTGACTTCAGAAACTCGGCAATGAGGTCAGGGCAATCCAGATTCCCTTCTGGCTCCCATGTGTTGTCCTCATCTGAGAAGCCCTTCCACTTTAGGAGGTACTCCACTTTGCCCTTTACCACTCGGCGGTCGAGAACTTTTTCCACCACATATTCCTCTTCCTCCTCTTCTGGCACCTCCTCCACTTTCTTCTTGTTTTGTTTTTTCCCCATAGTGCCCGCTAGCTTTCTGGTATGAAGGGTGAGGCTGCTCAGAGCAGCACCCAAGAGCCGGAGAGGAATCGGAGCTGCGCTACTGGCGCCCCCGGGGGGAGTGGCACCCAGGAAGGCAGCAAGCCCGGTGGCCGCAATGGAGCACCTCACTGGAGCGGCTACCGCAGGCCCCGGCCAATGACCCTCCCCTCAACCGAACCGGAAGGGGTTTCTTAACTGAAGTCTAGTTATCAGGTTGGAGGTGATGATACTGGAGTTTATGACATAATTGGGTGTAAAAGATTTTATAACCTGGGGGTGATTAATTTTTATAGTGTTAATAAGCCCCCAGCAGTAAGTCTAAATCAGAGACATAATATAGGATTTGACTTTTGAGGATGTTCATCAGAAGATATTAACAGGCTCAAAACACTTGATTAAAACAGAATCTCAGTTATTCATTTAACCAGAGGGATAATCAAAAGACTTCAAAAACTATATGGAAAGTTACGTGAGTATAAAAACGTTAACCCTTTTAAGGTTTAGTTTTTTAAGTACTACTTATAATCTAATAAAAACAGCAGTATGCCTGGCATGGTGGCTCCTTTGGGAGAATGAGGTGGATGGATTGCTTGAGGCCAGGAGTTCGAGACCAGCCTGACAAAACCCCATCTCTACAAAAAATACAAAAGTTAGCCAGGCATGGTGGTGTGCATGTAGTCCAGCTACTTGGGGGGCTGAGGTGGGTGTGCCTGTAGTCCCAGCTACTTGGCAGGTTAAGGTGGGAGAATCAGTTGAACCCAGGAGACAGAGGTTGTAATGCCATTACTCTCTAGCCTGGGCTAGACTGTTCTCTGCCCTGGCAGCCACCTCACTCTTATATATTTAAAAATACACAGGAAAAAGGTATAAAAATACACAGAAAAAAAAATCACTAAAGAAGGCTTTTATTTTTCCTTTTTGGTAACTAGCCTAAAAACAAAGATTTTACATTCTATCAAGATAATTCGGGCTGGGTGCAGTGGCTCACACCTGAAATCCCAGTACTTTAGGAAGCCAAGAGGGGTGGATCAACTGAAATCAGGAGTCTGAGACCAGCCTGGCCAATATGGCAAAACCCTGTCTCCACTAAAAATACAAATATTAGCTGAGCATGGTGGCACATGCCTGTAATCTCAGTTACTTTGGAGGCTGAGTCAGGAGAATCATTTGAACCCAAGAGGCGGAGACTGCAGTGAGCTGAGATCACCCCACTGCACTCTAGCCTGGGCAACAAGAGTGAGACTCTGTCTCACAAAGAAAAGAGATAGATCCTTATGGAAAGCCCATTTGGATAACCTGAAAACCGAACCTGCTGAAAGGAGAACTTGAACTAGTCAGAAAAAGGAAGTATGTTGGTGTCATGAGTGAACACTGTTACAGAGGCCTTGAGCAGGAGAACAAATGGTTCCCAGCAACAGCCTGGGAAGTTGCCGGGTTATATTGACCACTTGGGACATATGTTGGGGCTCAAAGCAATACCCACAAATGAAAGCCTCAGAAGGGCCTCAGAAGTAAACATTTTTCTGTGGCCTCCCTCTGCTTTCGTGTCCCTTAGTCCCATTTTCTCTCAAGGGAACTAGAATCTTTCTTCTCCAAGGCAGGTCCCAGAAATCAGACCTTCTTTTCCTCAAAGCCAGCCATAAAACCTAAAAATATTACTCTAAATTTTCCTCCACCTTTCTATGTAAGAATTGGCCATAAAGAAATTATCTGACCTTACACTGGGCAAAGTGGCTATGCCTGTAATCCCAACATCTTGGGAGGCCAAGGTGTGAGGATCACTTGAGTCCAGGAGTTTGAGACCAGCCTGGGTAACATAGTGAGACCCCATCTCTAAAAAAAAACTAAACAAAATTAGCTGAACATGATGGTGCATGCCTGTAGTCCCAGTTACTTGGAGGCTGAGGTGGGTGGATTACTCGAGCCCAAGAAGTAGAGGCTGCAGTGCACTGAGATCACTACACTGCACTTCAGCCTAGGTGACAGAGTGAAATCCTGTCAGAATTAAAGAAAGAAAGAAAGAGAGAGAGAGAGAAAGAAGGAAGGAAGGAAGGAAGGAAAAAGGAAGGGAGGGAAGGAGGGAGGGAGGGAAGGAAGGAAGGAAAGAAAGGAAGGAAGGACCTGGCCTTTCTTGTTCGATTATAGGTCATGAGACACCCAGACCCAGAAGGAAGGAATGCATGCTCAGGGAGGTTAAGAATCAGAAGGTTAACCCAGCAGACCTTTCTGGTTTTTTCCATACAGTCTATTAGCATTAAATTACATGCTTGTTCAATCATATTTTTATGTAGCTGTTTATACTTTGTCAAACCTAAGTGTAAAAATGGACAATTTTCTCTATACCTTGGGTCTTTATTCTAAAAACTCCCACACATACATGCCAAACAAATCTGCATGCCACCTTTTCAAATAATCTATCTCTTGTGAGTTAATTTTTCAGAAAAACTTCAAACTAAAACATAATAAGACAGAACAAAAGTACAGAATTAAATTATCTGGAGGAAAACATTGCCTTTTTAACCTTCAAGATAAAACCTTCTGCATCACACCATAACAACAGATTTAGAACTGAAAGGGAAAAAAATGTCATAAGAGCCAAAAAAAGTTGAAGGATGAGTTACCATCCCAGGCCTTCTCAAAGTGAGAAAACCTGAGGCAACAGACTACAGCAGAAGTTGGACTCCTGAGCTATCCAGCTGAGAAATTTCAAAAAGAAACAGCTTATGGAATTTTAAATGTACAACTTCTTGCAATTTTTTAAGAGTAAATCAATATTTTAAGAAAATCTTGTTGTTCTTTAGTCTTGCAGTAGTGGATTTTTTATATCAAAGCCCAATCTCTAGAAAGACAAATTTTCTTTTAATTAAAGTTAACTGGCTAGGTGTGATGGCTCACACATGTAATCCCCCACATTTGGGAAGCCAAAGCAGGTGGATCACTTGAGGCCAGGAGTTCGAGACCAGCCAGGCCAACATAGTGAAGCCTTGTCTCTACTAAAAATACAAAAATTAGCTAGGCAGGATGGTGCACATCTGTAATCCTAGCTATTCGGGAGGCTGAGGCACACACAAGAATCACTTGAATCCAAGAGGCAGAGGTTGCAGTGAGCTGAGATCACGTCCCTGCACTTTAGCCTGGGTGACAGAGCAATATTCTATCTCAAAATAAATAAAGTATAAAGTCAACTTAATCACATAAAAATTATTTTATAAATTCTTTTTGCACTGTGTGAGGCTACTCTTTGACTCCTACCAAAAAAAAAAAATACTTGAGACTGGGTAATTTATAAAGAAAAGAGGTTTAGTTGGCTTATGGTTCTACAGGCTGTACAGGAAGCACAGCAGCATCTGCTCCTGGAGAGAACTCAGGAAGCTTCTAGTCATGGTGGAAGGCAAAGAAGGATCAGGCACATTACCTGGTGAAAGCAGGAGCAAGAGAGAGAAGGAAAATGCCACCCACTTTTAAACAACCAGATCTCACAATAACTCACTCACTATCAGGAGGACAGCAGCAAGGAGATGGTGCTAAATCATTCATGAAAAGTCCACCCCATGATCCAATCACCTCTCACCAGGCCCCAGCTCCAATGCTGGGGATTACAATTGAACATGAAACTTGGGCAGGGACACAGGTCCAAACTATATCACAAACCTTATCAGATTTACACAGACCATTTACAACATGCTTGGACTTTGTTTTCTCCTAAAAATCACTCTTTCTTAAATAACTAGTCATTTTATATCAGGACAAAAATTTCCATACAGGATCCTTTCTCATACAGAATTATTTTCTTCTTAATCCTTCTTACCAAAACCACCTTCTCACTCATATCTGTAATTTTCTTTACATCTCTCTTACTTACCAGTTCCTTTTTACCTAATTTATAAATAACCATTGACTTATACCAAAAAATATTTTAATAAGAACATTATTTTCATAATTTTTTCATCAGAACACATCTTACTTTGGCATACTTTATATGCAGATTTATATATTAACTAGAATTTGTATTTTTGGTAACTTAAAATTTTTGTGAAAACCTAGAAGTAGAAAAATTTTTAAACAGTTTTGCTTGTTCTTTTTATTTAATGTACAAAGAGTAGTACAGAAAGTAAAATGTCCATACACCATCACCTAGACTCAACAGTTATCACTATTTTGCCATATTTGCTTTATTTATCCTCATGTTTTTGCCTGGAGATCTTTAATAAAAATCATAGAAATAAAATTTCACCCCTAAATATTTGACTATGAATCTCTAAGAATAAGGGAATTTCCTGACTCATAATGCTATCACACCTAAGAGAATTAACAGCTCACTGATATCACCTGACATGCTGTCATACTCATATTTCCCTTACTGAGCCAGAAATGTCTTTTTCAGGATGGGCAATAGTGGCTCATGACTGTAATCCCAGCACCTTGTTTGGGAGGCCAAGATAGGAGTACTGCTTGAGGCCAGGGGTTCAAGATCAGCCTGGTCAACACAGTGAGACCATGTCTCTATTAAAAATAATAGTAATAAATATAATAAATAAAAATTGCCTGGGTGTGGTAGCATGAGCCTATAGTCACAGATACTCAGTGTGGAGGCTGAGGCAGGAGGATCCCTTGAGCCCAGGAATTTGAGGTTACAATGAGCTATGATTGTGCCACTGCACTCCAGCCTGGGCAGTAGAGTGAGATCCCCCCCTACCAAAAAATAAAACAAAAGCAAGGTATGGAAAGATGTGGAAGTTAACTATATATGTATGAAGTTAATACACATACATATATATATATATATATATATATAATTTCATCATTATAACTTTCTTGCAAAATAAGTGTTTAAGTATTATCTCCATTTTGTAAATAAGTTTAAGCTCACTACCAGAAACTACAGAACCTAGATATAAACCCATATCCTTCTGGTTAAGTTAGTGTGGCATCCTAAGACTTTAAACATGTACCTGTGGACATCTCCTTTTTCACAGTCAGAGAAAGAATATCTTGCTACTTCTTGTTTATGTATAAAGCATTCCATCGAAAACCCATTTAAGAATGCTGGTTTACCAGTGACTGAAGGCATCCCTGGACATCTTCTTACCACTGGCTGAGTCATCTCAACAAGTATACTTTGCCTAAGACTATTTTCTTAATTTTAAACTTACTTTGTAAACAGCTTATTACCCACATCCCAGAGTTGGTCTGAAAATACTGCAACTCCTGGAATGTAGTGAGGACTCAGTAAATACTAGCTATGTTTGTAAGAAAATTCTGAACAAAAATAGGTATGCCATCCTGCCCAGTGATTCCTATTTCAGTCTCTAACATGGTTCTAACTGTAATGTTCATTATTAATAACTTTTCAGTTCTCTTCAATGTCATAACAAGTTGCTGTGTTCTAAAATACTATGCACAATAGCAAAGAATATAGGCAGAAATAAAAATTATGTGGAGCAATTAGGTTCCAAGAAACCTGATGTTGCAAGTGCTACCAGTTGGTAGCTTCTGGGGATAACAGAATAAAAATGTAAAAGCCCGTTATGTTAAAGGCTAAAGATGCTTACTCTCTCCCTGTGGTGCCCTCCTCACCCCACCCCTTTCAATTGTGCCCTGTGGTTTAAGGGTTGCAACCTGCTTCTGCTAGTAGACAGCTTTGTATGTGCCCAAAATAGCACAATTCAACCTTTATACAGAGGAGGCAAAGTTGACAAGTTCCAATTTTGTTAATCCCCTTCAAATCCCATCATCACTTTCTGAAACACAGAAACAATCACTCTTGTACTCAGCAATGTGCCAAGGTTCACACAGGAGACAGGTAACCCCCATGTCATTCCTGGGATGGAGGCATTCCTAGCATTGTCTTATTGATGGTTGTTGGGACAAAATAAAACTTCCTTCTTGGAAATAGTGAAAGTGTGAAAGAAAAACTTGTGGGCAAGGGGGAATTGATTCATGGGTATATTAATTCAGTAGCTTCCACAATTCCCATTTAAAAAAAGCAACAACTAGTAAAATAGCCTATCAGGTAGATTTTCATTAAAAACTGTTTATTTATTACATTCATAAACAGATTCTGAGAGGTTTTGAATCAGATCTTACACGAAAATAAGGCCAAAGAGGTCCAGTAAAAGTATCAGTGAAAGTATAGATGTGAGATTTCTCAGTCATGTTATAGAATGAGATCTCACCTGGCTAACGGTCCAGGAAAATACCAGTGCCTCTGACTTTCACTTCTAACAAGAGAGGGGCTTGACTCCAGATGGATTAAAGACTTAAACATAAGACCTAACACCATAAAAACACTAGAAGGAAACCTAGGCAAAACCATTCAGGACATAGGCGTAGGCAAGGACTTCATGACCAAAACACCAAAAGCATTGGCAACAAAAGCCAAAATAGACAAATGGGACCTAATCAAACTCCACAGCTTCTGCACAGCAAAAGAAACAGTCAATAGAGTGAATCGGCAACCAACAGAATGGGAAAAAATTTTTGCAGCCTACCCATCTGACAAAGGGCTGATATCCAGAATTTACAACGAGCTAAAAAAGATTTACAAGAAAAAAACAAACAAGCCCATTCAAAAGTGGGCGAAGGACATGAACAGATACTTTACAAAAGAAGACATACATGAGGCCAACAAGCATATGAAAAAATGCTCATCATCACTGGCCATTAGAGAAATGCAAATCAAAACTACATTGAGATACCATCTCACACCAGTTAGAATGGCAATCATTAAAAAATCTGGAGAAAACAGATGCTGGAGAGGATGTGGAGAAATAGGAACACTTTTACACTGTTGGTGGGAGTGTAAATTAGTTCAACCATTGTGGAAAACAGTGTGGCGATTCCTCAAGGACCTAGAAATAGAAATTCCATTTGACCCAGCAATCCCATTACTGGGCATATATCCAAAGGATTATAAATCGTTCTACTATAAGGACACATGCACACGAATGTTCATTGCAGCACAGTTTACAATAGCAAAGACCTGGAACCAACCCAAATGCCCATCGATGATAGACTGGACAGGAAAAATGTGGCACATATACACCATGGAATATTATGCAGCCATTAAAAACGAGGAGTTCGCGTCCTTTGTAGGGACATGGATGAACCTGGAAACCATCATTCTCAGTAAACTGACACAAGAACACAAAATCAAACACCACATGTTCTCACTCATAGGCGGGTGTTGAACAAGGAGAACACATGGACACAGGGAGGGGAGCACTATACATGGGGGTCTGTTGTGGGGGAGTGGGGGGGACAGGGGGGGGGGTGGGGAATTGGGGAGGGATAGCATGGGGAGAAATGCCAGATATGGGTGAAGGGGAGGAAGGCAGCAAATCACACTGCCACGTATGCACCTAAGCAACAACCTTGCATGTTTTTCACATGTACCCCAAAACCTAAAATGCAATAAAAAAAAAAAAAAAAAAAAAAACAAGAGAGGGGCTGGAAAAGCTCCTGGTGCATGAGAGCCATCATCCTGCAGCAGAATCCTCCAACATCCTTGCTGGACGGATGGTGGTCTCCTTTCTTTTGTGGGAAGAGAATCTTTGCAAATGCCAATAGCCTATTCGGACTTAATCTCCCACTTCTACCTCCCAGAAATGCTTGTCAGAATGAAAATAGAGTAACACAGGACAACTGGTTTGACTACAAATCTTTTTGGAAAACCAGGAATCTTTTGTTTTTTCTTTGTAAATCTCACACATTTTTTATCCTCAGGTACAATTAAGATAGGGTGTGCTGTTTCAGGGCCTAGAATTATGTCTACTTTAAATTTCTTTATAATTATCTGCAGAGCAGAATATTGGGGAGGAAACTGCAGCCTCTCTCCTTAAATTAATTGAAAAGATTGACAGGCTATTCTCATTTTCAGACTCGTAGAAAATTTTAATTTGTGAGAGCAATTCCACTTCAGATAACTCACTGAGCTGTACAACCTTAATTAATTGGCTTTTGAGTGTATAAATCTAGATTTAAAATGCTGTTATGTGTGCACTGAGTTTCTGCTGATTGCCCTTCTCTTCAGCTAACCTGCAGAGAACTGCTCATTGCTCATATTCTAAAAACTGGCTCAGGTGCTCAAATTCAGAGGATAATTCCTACTTTGGTTTTCCACCTTCTCTCTCAGTTCTAAGGAGTTTTTTGCTTTGAATGCTTATTAATTTTTGAAGGTCTGCCAGTTGCTTTTTCAGGGGCTGGATGTAACTGCAGAGCCTTTTCCTGTAATGAGAGGCAGTTCTCTGGGTGTCACGTAGTGGCCCTGGTGGTAAGGGGACTGAGTCTACAGGGGACACAGCACCACTAGGTCCACCTCTCAGAAAACAATCAGGAACTGGTTGTGCTTCCCACACAAGGGTGTCTCTTCCTGTCTGTCTTCAATGCTGTGGAGCTTGACCATTTCAATCATCCTTCCCAGCTGGGTGTTGCTCCTGATGTGTGCCCTCTCCTCTCAGCACTGGTGACAACAGACAGGGCAAGGAAAACTTCCCTGTAGATAACTCAAGACCATGCCAAGCACTGAACAGAGAGCTGCCACTGGTCAGGGCCACCTCCACTCAGGATCCCTCTGTGGTTGCCAGATGTAAATCAAAGATAACAACCCAGGCAAGTTGCAATCATTTCAGAGGTTTATTTGCCAAGGTTAAGGACGATGGCCCATGACATAGCCTCAGGACATCCTAAGAACATATGCCCCTATATGAGTTCTCACTTATTTAAACCAAACAAAATAAAATTTCCTAAGCCATTTCTGACTGACTACACCTGATTTTATTATGTAGACACAACTTATATCATAATACATGTATATATGCAGAAACATATCTAAACACACATACACACATATAAAGATCTTAGAGCTCTAATTTTAATATCAGTCTTGAGGTAATAAAACATATAAACTTATGTGAATAAAAAAAAGATCCAGATTATTTTTCTGATAAGATTTGATAAGATTAAACTTTAGTATTTTTTTAACAGGCAGTTTTACAAAGGCTGTGAACAGAATTTGGAGTCAAGCAGTTCAAGTCAGTTTCCACTATACTGGACTGGACAAAGAAAAATTAACTGTGCAAATGTGACTCAATTATATAAGGAGGCCCAAAATATAAGAGTTCTAACAAAGTTTGAATAGTATTTTCTCGGACTTGGTTTTTTGTCCTTGAAGGTAAGAATGTCATTCCTTTTGTTATAGAGAAGATATCTTTTTATTTTTGAAATAGGATCTTGCCTTGTCACCCAGGCTACAGTACAGCACAGTCTGGAGAGGTGTCTTTACATGTGAATTTCACTTTTTGTTTTTAAGAAACAGTGTGAAGGTCAAAATATTTTTTAAATATCTGCTGGTTTTCAAGTGTTTTTACTTGAATAATCAGTATGCCAGAATAGCTAAGGAGTTTTTGAAACAAAAGTGTTTAGCTAAAAGAGGGATAAAAAGGAGGAATTGCAACAAGGGGAGAAGAACGCTTCAGAGAGGAAAGCACCTCAGCTGGCTCTGAGACTATTTTGCAGCAAGGAAATTTTTGAGCCCTGAATGTTGGTTTTTTTTTTAGCCTCAAGCTACCAATGAGAAGTACATGTCTTATTTGGAATACATAATTTTATAGCCATGATCTTTTAGTTTAGTTTTAAAAACAACAAATCGTGTTAATGATCCCTGTAATGTTTAGATGTGTTACCAGCTAAAGTCCCAGAAAATATCTCAGCATGCTTTTGAACTTTGAGACCCCATTTTGAAGGTGCTCTAGTTTAATGCCAAATACACAAAAGCCAATTAAACACAAGTGTCTAATACTCAAAGGCCAAACAAACTCAAGTGTCAATGGAAAGTAAACAATGTACTTACTAGGAAGGATGATAACCATTTTACACTGAAAGGAAAAAATCCCCTCACTTAAACCTTGAAGCCCAAATCTTGCAGCTGAAGTCCACAGAAGGAAATTGATTCCCTCTCCAAAGGAAGTCTCCCAAATGGGAGGGGGAAAGACCACTACTCAACCAAATTCTACATAAAACATAACTCCAACAAAATCAGGAGTTTCATCCAAGAAAGACTCACCAATAAGGAGTTTCATCCAAGAGAGATTCACCAAGAGAGACTCACCAAGTGGAAGTGGGGGACTCAGGGGGCCCCAGTGTGGGTCCTCACACCCTACTTCCAAGGACTCATGATTGTGCAGGCGAGGCAGCTTAGTATCCCGCTTCTGACACCATGTAGATTAAAGTCAAAATAAAAATGTAAAAACAAATCTCTAAATTTAATGTTTCATGTGGGGAAGAAGAATTGAACTTTGGGTATACATGCAGACTAGGTTGTTTCTGATATGTCCAAAAAACAAAGGGAAAGTTTCAGATTTTGTGAAATAGAGAAATGTTACACATTGCTTTTCAAGAAAGATTATTGGTACTAATAAGAGTTTGGGAAGCAGACAAGGGTGGTGAGTGATGGTAGTGGACAAAATTCGTTTAAGATTTACAGCAGTCCATTTCAGGAACTATTAGTTAAAACCGATCTCAGGTGTCAACATTCAGATTCAGCAGCCAGTCTTGCAGAGAATCACATTTCAGGAGGAACACTGTGTCCTGAGTGCTTTTTCCCCCTGCTTTCTCAACTCTGTTTTAGTTGGGTAAGACAAGAATGACCCAATTTGAACAAATAATTCTAACAATACCCAGAGTACAATATGCAGCTGCATCTTCCTGGTAGACCAGAGGAATAACATTTGGTGGCATCTGTGTGGTTGGAATTGCTGATCTCAAGACACAGTGAAGGGCAGTCTACTCTATCATTCTGAAGTTTTTCATGCATACTGTGCACAAAGACATAAGGAGAAATAAATATATGCACACATATAAATGTAGAGTTTTTAAGTATAAAACAAATATGTGATATTTGTAAATATATGCATCAACATATAAAAATAAAAATTGCAATATGGATATTTATACATAGAACTTTGTAGCACAACTTGTCACTCTATGGACATCTTTCTCCATATAAGACAGATGAAAACTAACCCCTAAGGATGGTCCAGAAAATGGTGTGTCAATAGGGGTGGGTAGAAGACATACTTTCCACAGAGAGGTAGAAAAAAAGTGTATGAACCCCTAGGTTTTGGTGGAGAAATTGGAAATGTGAGTTGATAAAAATAGTAGTGAACTGGAAAGACAGCCAAGCCATGATAAAACTGCACTAATGGACACTGAAATCTTTTGGGATGAGGAATGTGGCCCCAGATGCTGAAAGATACACAATCCCAAGGAAACCTATTCTTCCATCTGCAGTTGGTGGATCTGGAGATACCTATAGACAGAAACCCACAAACAGGAGTGAAGAACACCAAGAACAGACATGGAAAACATAGGTCTGAATTAAGAAATCCTTGTGTACCCCAAAGTAGGTAGCAGGTGAAGAAAGCCAGGTCAGATGAAGGCTACTAACACTGTCAGCCAAGGTGGATGGATGATGCTGTTGTACAATCTAGTGACCAGATTGTACAACAAGACAGTTTCAGCACGGTGGATGTGAACAGTGCCTGTGCAAGCCCCCAAGGCTGTGGGCCCATGTATCTGTTTTGAGGCCAGAAGCTCTGTTATTTTTTCAGCTGGCCTTTGGATTTCAAGTCTACGATGAGAAGTGTATGGCCAGGCAAGGACCCCTGACTCTTACATTCTTAGACTCCTGGGGAGATGGCAACCAGAGGGGACCTGACTGGAAGACTGATTGATGTTACCTGGTCCCATAGGCTTTTGGTGGAGAAACAAATGGCCCTGACACCCAGAGGCCAATGCACAGCTGCTTCTTCCCAGTCAACCAGAGGAATGACACTAGATGGCATCTCTGTGTGTTGGAATTGCTGTTCTCAAGAAAAAGTGAAGTGCAGTCTGGCATTCTGGAGTATTTCACATCAGCAAAGACATGACAAAATATAAATATATACATGCACATAAATGTGGCTACTATTAAATATAAGAAATATGTAATACGTAAATATATGCATCAACACAGAAAAATAACATTTAAAATATATATATTAATATGTACAACTTCATAGTCCTGACTTCCACTAGGTGGTGGTATTTCTCCATGCAGGACAGAAATTTATGCACATAGATGAATATATAAATAAAGATATCATATATGGTTATATATAAGTATAGACACATTTATAAGGAAATACAGATAGATATAAATAAATATGCAAAAAATAAACGTTATCTTAAAAAAACACAAACTCATGAACACACACAGATTTACTTGCATGTATACTAGGGGCCATTGGGCCCTCTTGCCACCTGTCAGTGAAGGGACACAGAAAGGCCACTGGAGTCTTTCCCTGAACATTCCATGTGACCCTACCCTGATGGCAAACACCAGGCCAGGGACTTTAACCAGAGCCTATCAAAGTGCTGTCATCCTCTAGCAGGAAGCTGTCCATTCCTCCCAATCCTTTCAATCATGATAGATGCTTTTTTTTTTTTTGATACAGAGTCTCACTCTGTTGCCCAGGCTGGAGTGCAGTGGTGCAATCTCAACTCACTGCGACCTCTGCCTCCCATGTTCAAATGATTCTCGTGTCTCAGCCTCCTGAGTAGCTGGGATTACAGGTGTGAGCCACTGCACCCGACCGATGCTCTTTTTTTAAACGTAAAGGTGTGTGAAAACAATTTTGTCCCAGTATGGGTGAGTGGAAAGAAGGCTTTCTGCAGAAAGGCAGAAAGGCAAGGTCTGAGCCCCCAGGATTGTCTGAAGGCACTGTGAGTGTGGAGGAGTACAATAGTTCTGCACTGAAAAACAGCCAGGCCAGCTTAAAACTGCGCTGATTGTCGTTGGTGGCTTTAGGGGAAAGTAAACCCAGATACTGAAGGTTACACAGCCCTGAATAAGCCTGTTCTGGCAGGTTTCAGCTAGGTCTACAGAACCCTGCAAAACAGACATGAAATACCTAAATTCAAGATACCTGGGGTTCAGGTGCCTGAGGCCTCTATTGCTAGTAGTAGAAACATGGACAAATATATGTGACTTGACATACACTGCTGGACCCCAAAGTAGAAGACTGGAAAAAAAAAACAAGTTCAGACCATGCATGGTGGCTCATGCCTGCAATCCTAGTACTTTGAGAGGCCAAGGCAAGAGGATTCCTTGAGCGCAGGAGGTGGAGGCTAAAGTGAACCATAACCATGCCACTACACTCCAGCCTAGGCAACAGAATGAGATCCTGTCTCAAAAATAAAAATCCCAGGTCAGAGGTTACTTGGTGACCCTGCCAGCCCAGGTGGATGGAAGAAGCCTATTCCCTCACTGGAGTCTGGCTTGTGGGTGGAGGCCAATCCATCACAGTGGGTGTGAACTGCACATATGCAAGCCAGGAAGCTAAACAGTGACTGAGAAACTGGGCAGGGCATCCGGCCCTGGGCCAGGACAACTGCTAGCTTTTAAGCCTGATTTAGTTCCCAAGATAATGTCAACTCATGGATGGCCACACAGAAAGTTCCATCTTTTCTGTTGTTAGAGCTCAGGAAGGTATAGACCAGATATGACTTAATGAAAGACTACTGGATTTTACTTGGTTCCATAGGTTTCGTGTCCCCATTCACCCAGAAACGAGTCAATTCTGTCTACTTTCTCCTAGTGCAGGGGCATAACTTCTTCCAAACACAAGCGATTACATAGTCAGTTGCAAAGCTCTTTCTTTTAACTAGAACAGAAAAGCAATGCTCCATAAGGTCGCAGCTTTTGGAAATCACAGCTCTGAAAAACATTAGAACGCAGTTTGTCAGTGTGGAGTATATCACACCTTCAGGGCACAAGCAAAGAAACAAGTAATAAGTATAAACATTATGTGGACATTTTTAAACATATAAAAGCATAAATAACATATAAATACATGGATCAAGATATAGACAAATAAAAATTAAAGATATTTACACATGTGACTTTCTAGTGCTGTCTGCCAGTCTATGAAGATGTTTCTCCATGTAGAGCATATATACATGTACATGAATCCATATATAGAGACACACATATATAAAAATAGAGATATTGAGTATAATTACCTATAGGTGTGTGTGTGTGTGTGTATATATATATCTATATACTCAAATACATAGAGCAAAAATGTATAAATATAAATATCTATCTGTGAGATCAATATAAACTAAAAGAAGCCACAAACACAAGCACACACAAACACACAAACAGATGCATTTAACATCATAGTAGGGGTCACGGGGACCTGTTGCCATCTACTGTCAGCAAAGACAACCAAAAAAGCCACTGCAGTCTTTCCTTGTCAGTTCCATGTGACCCCACCCTGATGGCAAACCCCAGGCTTTAACCAGACCCAACCTAAGAGCCATTACTCAATAGTAGGGAACCTGTTCCCTTCTCTAAAACCTTTGAATCAGGAAATGTACTCTTCTTGTAAATCTGAGGTGGGCACCAAATGGTATTTCAGGTGTGGGTGGCATTTTTGGGTGGGTGGAGACGAGGCTTTCCAGAGAGAAAAGAATGAGTAGGTCTGAGCCTACAGTATAGCCTGGGGGCACTGTGACAGTGGGTTGTTTAAGACAGTGCTGAGCTGGAAGTACAGTCAGGCCAGGGTAGGTCTGCACTGAGGGCCACTGGTGGCCTTTAGGGGCCAGGCAAATGGCCCTAAGTGTGGAAGGCTACACAGTCCTGAATAAGCCAGCTCTGGCCAGTTCCAGCTGGATGGGCAGAACCCTACAGGGCAGTCAGGAGGAACCTCTGATTAAAGACACCTGGGGGCCAAGTAGTTGAGACCTCTGTCACAAGTGTGTGAAACATAGCAAAAGGTATGTGTCTTGACATAAATTTCTGTATGCCAAAGGAAGAGGCCAGCGAAGAAAACTGGGTAAAAGGCAACTGGTGGATTCTGCTAGTACTAGAGGATGGAAGCAGCCTGTGGCCAAACTGAAAACAGGCTTCCGGGCTAAAAGCCACACCACTGTGGTGGATGTTAAACATGCATGGTCAAGCCAGGAAGCTGAAGAGAGACCTAAGACCCTGGGCCAGAAGCACTGCTAGCTTTCTGGTTGGACTTTGGATACCAAGACAAGACCAAGAGGTCTATGTCCACCTGCAAAGACCCATCCCTTTTATTCTTTGAAGTGCAGGATGTCATGGATGAGATAGAACTTGAATGGAAGACCACCTAATCTTACCTGATCCCATAGGACTTTGGCACTGCCATTACCCCTAAAACAGCAGTTTGCTCTTTCTGCTCTCCGCTAGTGCAGGAACACACTTTTCCCAGTCACCAAGGAAACCGGTGTCTCCTCTATTCATAGTGCAGTGTACAACCGTGTCTTCTTACAGGACCAGAAAAACAATACTCCATAGGGTCCTTTTTGGAACTGCTGCTCTCAAAAAACAATAGAGCATAGTCTGTCTGTCTGGAGGGGATCACCAATACAGGGCATAGGCAAAAACATGACTCAAAATCAATAAATACACACAGGTAAATGCAGATGTTTTTTAATATATTAAGAAATATGTGATGCATAAATATATGTCTCAACATAGAGACAATAAAAATTAAAATAGAGATATTTATACACACAATTTTCTAGTGTTGTCTACCAGACTGTGTTGGTGTTTCTCCCTGTAGGAGAGAAGCAAATATATGTATATATTTGTACATATATGTGAAGATGTATAATATATAATTATCTACTGGTATATATACATAAATATATAAAAATAAATAGAAAAATCTATCTTTGAGATAAATATCTGAAAGAACCCACAAGCACAGTCACATACCAACGCACATACAAGTGCACCATTGCCACCTCTTGGAAGTAAAGAGAGATGAACAAGCCACTGAATTCCTTTCTTGCCAGTTCCTTGTGACCCTGCCCTGATGATAAATACAAGACCTGAGACTTTAAGCACATAAGCCTAAGTGCCATCATTCAACAGGGGAAACCTATTTCCTTCTCTAAAACCTTTGAATCAGAAAGGGTGCTATTCTATCGAACTTCTGAGGTGGAGTTAGTGAATGGTGCTTCAGTTTGGGTGAGGGAAAAAGAGGCTTTCTGTTTAGAGAAAGAAAGGTTACACGTGAGCTCCCAGGATAAGCTGAGGGCATTGTGACAATGGGTTAAGTAAGACGGTACCAGGCAAAAAGGTCAGTCAGCCCAGGGTAGGTCTGCAATGAGGGTCGTGGGTGGCTTTTAGGGGACAGGCACTGGCCCTACACGTGGAAGGCTACACAGTGCTGAGCAAGCCAGCTCTGCCTCATTGTGGGGGGATCAACAGAATCTTACAAGGCAGACTTGAAGAAACTCTTATTAAAGGCAGCTGGGGCCAGGTGGCCAAGGCCTCTTTCACAAGTAAGAAACGTGGACAAATGTATGTGGCTTGACATACACTTCTTGTCTCCAAAGTCAAAGGCCAGTGAAGAAACAGTCAGAGGCCAACTGCTGAACCCTGCTGGCCCAGGTAGATGGAAGCTGCCATAGAGAGTAGCAAACATATTATATATATACATAAATGTATATGCACATATATAGAGAGATTTTACATGTAACTACCCATAGGTAAATATACATAAGTATATTAAAAACATACATAAATCTCAAAATTTATCTGTGGGATAAACCTAATCTGAAAGAACTAACAAACAGGCAGACACCAACACATGGACAGATGTGTTCAGATTATAGCAGGGGTCACTAAACACTTTGCTACCTGCTGTTAGCAAAGGGAGCTGAAGAGGCTACTGGCTCTTTCTTTGCCAGTTTCATATGTATCTTTCCTGATGGCAAACACCGGGCCAATGACTTTAACTAGACTCAGTGCAAGTGCCATCAACCTCCAATGAGAAAAGTTTCAACTTCCTGAAACCTTGCAATCAAGATAAGTCCTCTTATTTTGAACACCTAAGATGAGTTTATACAATCATGTTCCAGTGCGGGTTTGTGTAGAACTGTTTTTGTGCAGCCAGAATTAAAGGGTAGATCTGTACCCTCAGAATGCTCTAGGGACAAGGCAAGTATGGCCATATGCTTTGGCTCTGCTTTCCCACCCAAATCTTGTCTCAAATTATAATCCCCATAATCCCCATGTGTCAAGGGAGGGACCTCAAAGGAAGTGATTGAATCATGGGGGCAGTTTCCCTCATGCTATTCTCACAAGATCTGATGTTTGTTTTGTTTTTGTTTTTGAGACAGAGTCTCACTCTGTCACCCAGGCTGAAGTGTAGTGGCACCATCTCACTGCAACCTCTGCTTCCCAGGTTCAAGTGATTCTCCTGCTTCAGCCTTTCAAGTAGCTGGTATCAACAGAACCCTACAAGGCAGACCACCACCATGCCTGGCTAATTTTTTGTATTTTTAATAGAGATGGGGTTTCACCATGTTGGCCAAGCGGGTCTCGAACTCCTGAGCTCAAGTGATCCACCTGCCTCAAATTCCCAAAGTGCTACAATCACAAGCATGAGCCACTGCACCCCGCCTGATGGTTTTATAAGCATCTGCCATTTCCCCTACCTGCACTTCTTCTCTCACCTGACACCATGTAAGATAACGCTTGCTTTCCCTTCTGCCATGATTGTAAGTTTCCTGAGGCCTCCCCAGCCCTGCAGATCTTTGAGTCAATTAACCCTCTTTCCTTTATAAATTACCCAGTCTCAGGCAGTTCTTTATAGCAGTGTGAGAACAGACTAATACAATAAATTGGTACCACATAGTGGGGCACTGCTGTGAAGATACCCAAAAATGTGGAAGCAACTTTGGAACTGGGTAACAGGTAGAGGCTGGAACAGTTTGGAGCACTCAGAAGAAGACAGGAAGATGTGGGAAAGTTTGGAACTTCATAGATGCTTTTTGAATGGCTTTGACCAAAATGCTGATAGTGATGTGGCCAATGAAGTCCAGACTGAGGTTGTCTCAGGTAGAGATGAGGAACTTGTTGGGAACTGAAGTTAAGGCCTCTCTTGCTATGCTTTAGCAAAGAGACTTGTGGCTTTTTGCCTCTGCCCTAGAAATCTGTGAAACTTTGGACTTGAGAGAAATGATTTAGGGTATCTGGCAGAATAAATTTCTAAGCAGGCTGGCATTCAAAAGTTTACAGAGCATAAAAGTTTGGAAATTTTTCATCCTGACAATGCAGAAAAAAAAATTCCGGGGAGAAATTCAAGCGCACTGAAGAAATTTGTAAAAGTAACAAGGAGCCAAATGCTAATTGCAAAGACAATGGGGAAAATGTCTCGGCATGTCAGAAACCTTTGAGGCAGCTGCCCCTCTCCCACCGCATCACAGGTCTAGAGGCCTAAGAGGGAAAAATGGTTTCCAATGTGTAGCCTCCAGACTTGCTGCTCTGCATCCCAGCCACTCCAGCCATGGCTAAAAGGGGTCAAAGTACAGCTCAGGCTGTTGCTTCAGAGGGTGCAAGCCCCAAGCCTCAGTAGCTTCCACATGGTGGTGTTCCTGCAGGTGCACAGAAAACAAGAATTGAGGTTTGGGAACCTCCACCTATATTTCAGAGGATGTATGGAAATGTCTGAATGTCCAGTCATAAGTCTGGTGCAGGGGTGGAGCCCTTATGGAGAAAGTGGTGCAGAAGGGAAATATGGGGTTGGAGCCCACACACAGTCGCCACTGGGGCACTTCCTGGTGGAGCCATGAGAAGAAAGCCACCATCCTCTAGACTCCAGAATAGTAGATCCACTGACAGCTTGCACCATGCACCTGGAAAACCCACAGATTTTACAGCAGTGTGAGAACAGGCTAACACATATGCATAGCTATGATGATACTGGGCTGGAAAAACAACCAAGCTAGGGTTGGTCTGAACTGAGGAAGAATGGGATTTTGTGAGCCAGCAATATGGCTCCAGATGTTGAATGTCTCACAGTCCTGAATGAGCCTGTCCTGTCCGATTTTAGCTGGATCTTGAGGACCATATAGGACAGGCTCAAAAAACACCTGAACAGCAGACACCCAGGTACTAGGTGCTGGAGGCCTCTTTTACAATTTTGAGGAGCATGAGAACCGGAAACTGAATTTACAGTCTCCCCTTCTGTATGCCAAAGTAGGTGTCAGACAAAGAAAACTAGGTTGGAAGCATGGTGTTAGATCCTGCCTCCTTACCTGGATACCTTTTACCAAATTAGGACCCAGATTGTGAGGCTGGGCTGGTCCATCACTGAAAATGTGTACTAGAAGTACCACAACTTTTTGGTCTGGTCTTTGGGTCATCAGTGCTAGGTTGAGAAGTTTATGGCCATGCAAGCCCAAAGAGCTCCATCTCTTGTGTTGTTAGAAGCTCAAGGAAGTAGTGGCCAAATGGGATTTGAATGAATAACTACCTGATATTACTGTATTCATGGGCTTTTGTCTCCAGCATTCACCCTGAAACACCAGTTCAGCTCTCTCTGCTCTATTCTAGTGCAGGAGCACAACTTCTCCAAAACACCAAGGCAACAAATGGCCCTGACACACAAAGTCCCATCTACATCCACATTCATGAGGGGTCTTAGGATTTTGAATTGCTGCTCTCAAGATATAGTGCAGCACAGTCTGTGACTCTGGAGTGCTGTATGCACACAGGTCACAAGCAAATACCTAACCAGAAATATGCCTATACATGTAAATATGTATGCTTTGTTTCTATTTTTTAAATTTTTATTTGTGCAAACTTAAGGGATACTTGAGAAATTCTGTTACATATATATAATGTTTAGTGGTCAAGTCAGGGTACTCAGAGTGTTCATTACTCTGGTATGATACATTTTTGTTCAGTGTAGTTATCCTACTCTACCATCAAATGTTGAATTCATTCCTTCCATATTATTGTTAGGTTTGCACCCTTTAACTCACTTCTTTTTATCCTTCCCCCTGTCATCCATTTACCTTTTCCAGTCTCTTATATCTGTTTTTCCACTGTCTGCCTTAATATGTTCTAAATTTTTAACTCCCAGAGTTAAGTGAGAACATGCAATACGTGTCTTTCATGCCTGGCTTATTTCTCTTAACATAATGACCTCCAGTTCCATCCAAGTTGCTGCAAATGACATGACTTCATTATTTTTAAAGCCAGAATAGTAACCCATTGTGTATATATACCACATTTTCTTTATCCATGCATTCACTGATAGACATTTAGGTTGATTCCATCTTTGCTATTGTGAATAGTGCTGAAATAAACATGCAAGTACAGGTATCCCTTTGATAGATTTACTTCTTTTCCTTTGGGTAGATACCTAGAAGGTATTGCTTAATTAAATGATTCTTCTATTTTTAGTTTTTTAGAAATATCCATACTGTTTTCCATAGTGGCTGTACTTGTTTACATTCTGACTAACAGTGTATAAGTATGCACTTTACTCCACATCCTTAAAAACATCTGCTTTTTTGTTTGTTTGTTTTTGTTTTTGTTTTTGTCATTTTGATAGTAGCCATTCTGACTGAAGTACAATAATATCTCATTTGTTGTTTTGATTTGCATTTCTCTGATGATTGGTGATACTGAGCATGTTTTATATACCTGATGCCATTTGTATGTCCTCTTTTGAGAAATGTCTATCCTTACCTTTGCCCACTTTTTAATGGGATTATTTGGTTTTTCCTGTTGAGTTGTTCAAGTTCCTTGCAAATTCTACATATTAATGTCCTGTCAGATAAATAATTTGCAAATATTTTTCCCTTTCAACAGATTGTCTCTTCACTCTCTTGATTATTTCTTTTGCTGTGCAGATTTTAGTTTGATCAAAATCTCATTTATTTTTGTTTTGTTGCCTGTGCTTTTGAGGTCTCAGCCATTAAATCTTTCCCTAGACAAATGTCCAGAAGAGTTTTTCCTAGATTTTCCTATAGTTCTGGGTCTTATGTTTCAGTTCTTTAATCCATTTTAAATTGATTTTTGTAAACAGTGAGAGATAGAGGTCCTGTTTCATTCTTCTTCATATGCCTACACAATGTTTCCAACACCATTTTTTAAGAGGGTGTCCTTTCCCCAATCTAAGTCATCGTTGCCTTTTTTGAGGATCACATGGCTGTAAATACGTGGCTTTATTTCTGGGTTTTCTATTCTGTTTGTCTGCTTTATACCAATAGCATGCTGTTTTTATTACTATAACCTTGTTATATATTTTTGAAATCAGGTAATGTGATACCTCCAGCTATATTTTTTTTGCTCAGAATTTATTTGGCTATTTGGGCTCTTTTTGGATTCCATATGAATTTTAGGATTGCTTTTTCTAATTCAGTGAAAAATGACATTGGTATTTTAGTAAGGACTGCCTTGGGTCTGTAGATAATTTTAGGCAATATGATCATTTTAATAATATTAATGCTTCTGAGCCATGACATGGGATATTTTTTCATGTTTGTGTTACCTATTATTTCTTTTGTGTTTTATAGTTTTCCCTGTAGAGATCTTTCACCTCCTTGGTAAAATTTACTCCTATGTATTTTTTTGTAGCTCTTGTAAATGGGATTGCCTTTTTTGTTCCTTTCTCAATTAGATCATTATTTGTGTGTAAAAACACTACTGATTATTGTACATTGGTTTTGTATCCTGCAGCTTTCCTGTAATTATTTATTTATCAAGTCTAAAGGTTTTTTGGTGGAGTCCAGGTTTTTCTAGATATAAGATTATATCATCAGCAAAAAGGAAAAATTCTCTTTTCCAATATGGATTTTTTTTTTTTAATTTTACTTTAGGTTCTGGGGTACATGTGCAGATCATGCAGGGTTGTTGCATAGGTGCATACTATATACAGCATTTCTCCCCATGTTATTCCTCCCCACCCTTCCCATCCGCCGCTGTCCCTCCCTTAGCCCCCTCCAATTGCCCCCAGTGTGTGATGCTCCTCTCACTGAGTTCACATGTTCTCATTGTTCAACACCCGCCTATGAGTGAGAACATGTGGTGTTTGGTTTTCTGTTTTTGTGTCAGTTTTCTGAGAATGATGGTTTCCAGATTCATCCAAGTCCCCACAAAAGACACAACCTCATCTTTTTTATGGCTGCGTAGTATTCCATAGTGTATATGTGCCACATTTTCTTTGTCCAGTCTATCATTGATGGGCATTTGGGTGGGTTCCAGGTCTTTGCTATTGTAAACAGTGCCTCAGTGAACATTTGTGTGCATGTGTTTTTATAGTAGAACGATGTACAGTTCTTTGGGTATATACCCAGTAATGGGATTGCTGGGTCAAATGGAATTTCTATTTCTAGATCCTTGAGAAATTGCCACACTGTCTTCCACAATGGTTGAACTAATTTTACACTCCCACCAACAGTGTAAGAATGTTCTTATTTCTCCACATCCTCTCCAGCATCTCTTGTCTCCAGATTTTTTAATGATCGCCATTCTAACTGGCATGAGATGGTATCTCAATGTGGTTTTGATTTGCATTTCTCTAATGACCAGTGATGATGAGCATTTTTTCATATGTTTGTTGGCTTCATATATGTCTTCTTTTGAAAAGTGTCTGTTCATATACTTTGCCCACTTTTGAATGGGGTTGTATGTTTTTTTCTTGTATATCTGTTTTAGTTCTTTGTAGATTCTGAATGTGTTTCATCTCTTTCTCTTGACTGATTGCTCTGGATAAGACTGCCAGTGCTATGTTGAATACGAGTGCAGAAAGTGAGCTTCCTTGTCTTGTTCCAGTTCTTAGAGAAAAAACTTTCAACTGTTCCCCATTCAGTATAATGTTATCTGTGTGTTTGTTGTATATGGCCTTTATTATTTGCAGTGTGTTCCTTCTATACCTAGTTTGTTAAAAGTTTTATCATGAAGAGACATTTGATTTTATCAAATGCTTTTTCTGTGTACATTGAGATGATCATACTTTTTTTTTTTCTTTCATTCTTTTGATGTGATGTATCACCTTTATTGATTTGAAAAATCCTGGCATTCCTGGTATAAATCTCACCTAATCATTGTGTAGTATCTTTTTGATGCACTGTTGGATTTGGTTTGCTATAATTTTGTTGAGGATTTTATGTTTATCAGGGATATTGAACCACAATTTTCTCTTTTTATTGTATCACTGTATGGTTTTGGAATCAGGATAATGCCGAACTCATAGAACGAGTTAGGGAGAATTCTTTCCTCCTCCATTTTATGAAGTAGTTTCAGGAAAATTTATATTAGTTCTTTGTATGTTTGATAGAATTCAATTGTTAATCCATCTGTTCCTTGGCTTTTGTTTGTTGAGAAACTTTTATTGCTGATTCAATCTCACTTCTCATTACTGCTCTGTTTAGGTTTTCTATTTCTTTTTTATTCAATCTTGATAGATTGTATTTTTCCAAGAATTCATCCATTTTCTCTAGGCTTTCCAGTTTGCCAGCCTATAGTTGTTGATAATAGTCCCATGATCTTTTGCATTTCTGTGGTATCTATTGTAATGTCTCCTTTTCCATTTCTGATTTTGTTTGTTTGGGTCTTCCTTCATGGTTAGTTTAGCTTGCAGTTTATAAATTTCATTTTGTCTTTTCTTGAGGAACTTTTCATTTTGTTGATAATTTGGGGGTATTTTAATCTTCATTTAGTTCTGCTCTAATCTTTATTATTTCTTTTCTTCTGCTAATTTTGGGTTTGGTTTGATCTTGCTGTTCTAGTTCCTTTGGGTGCATTTTTAGATTGTAAGTTTGTAATCTTTCTACATTTTTGATGTAAGTATTCGTTGCTATGAACTTCCCTCAGTTTGTTGTGATTCTATTTTTATTTGTTCCAAGGAATTTTTTATTTCCATCTTAATGTCTTTATTAACCCAGTAGTTATTCAAGAGCATGTTGTTTAATTTCCACATATATGTATTGTTTCCAGAGTTCCTCTTGGCATTGATTTTTAGTTTTATTCCATTGGGGACTGAGAAGACGCTTGATATGATTTCAATTTTTAAAAATTTGTTGAGATTTGTTTTGTGGCCTAATATATAGTCTGTCCTGGAGAATGTTCCATGTGCTGATGAAAATTATATATATTCTGCAGTTGATAGATAAATGTTCTTTAAAGATCTGTTAGGTCCATTTGATCTAAAGTCTAGTTTAAATCCAATGTTTCTTTATTTGGTTATTTTCTTTTCTAAATTATCTGTCTAATGTTGAGAGTGTGCTGTTGAAATCCTCCACTGCTACTGTATTGCAGGCAATCTCTCTTTGGATCTAACAATATTTGCTTTATGAATCTGGGTGGTCCAGTTTTTTTTTTTTTTTTTTTTTGTGTGTGTGTGTATTTGCCTTTTCTCTGTTTTTTTTTGTTTGTTTGTTTGTTTGTTTTTGCTGTACTTGACTTAAAATCTGCTTATTTCTTTCTGTGACAGACAGAAACTAAAAGCAAGCAAGAGTATTACACCTCTACTTTCTGTCTATTTGTGTGTTTACTAGTTAGGTAAATTTCTTAAAAACAGCATATAGTTGTATCATGCCTTTCAATATATTCATTTATTCTATACCTTTTGAGAGGATAATTTAATTTGTTTACATTCAAGATCATTATTTATATGTAATGCTTCACTTCTGTCATACTGTTGAGTGCTTTCTAGTTGTTTTATATATCATTTGTTTATTTCTTTTTCTCTTAGGGTTTGTTGTTGTGGTTTAGTGGATTTCTGTAGAGTACCATTTCAGTCCGTTCTCTTCCTCCTTTAAATGATTGCTTTACCAATGAACTTTATATTTTTATGTGTTTTAATGATGGTGAATGTCATCTTTTCACATCCAGATTTAGAGGCCTCTTGAGTATTTTTTTGTAGGACCAGTCTAATGGTAATAAATTCTTTATGTATTTGTTTGTCTGGGAACGACTTCAATCCTCCTTTATTTATGAGGTATAATTTTGCTGGATATAATGTCTTGACTGTCTGTTTCCTTTTTTCAGTGCTTTAAATATATCATCCTATTTTCTTCTGGTTAATAAGATTTCTGAGGATAAATCCACTGTTAGTCTGATGGGGTTTCCTTTACAGGTGACTAGATGCTTTTCTCTTGCTGTTTTAGGATTTGCTTTTTGACTTTCACTTTGGATAGTCTGTTTATAACATGCTATGGGCAAAAGCTTTTTGCATTATATATGCCCGGGAATCATCAAGCCTCCTGTATCTGAATGCCTAAATCTCTTTTAACATATTTAAGTGTATCCACCAGTATATTAAAAAAATAACAAAAATATTTATACATATATATTTGTATCACTGCCAGTTGGTGGCAGCATTTCTTGATGCATACAATAAGAAAATATAGATTTATAAATATTTATAAATAAAAATAGATATATAATTACATATATGTATATATAAATATAAATGAAATCTATTACATATTCATATATATACACACACACCTGTAGTAAACATAACTTAAAAAAACAACACATACATACAGATGCACTTACATTTATACCAGAGGTCATTGAGCCCTCTTGAACCTACTGTCAGTGAAGAGAGCCATAAAAATCCTAAGAGCATAAGAAGCATTCCCTTGCTGTGCTATGTAATCCTATGCTGATGGCAAATACCAGGCCAGTGCTTTTGAGCAAGACCCAGCCCACATGCCATCTCCACCAGTGGGAAAGCTCTCCACTTTTCCCAAACTTGTCGATCAGAATAGGTACTTTTAGAAAAATACCTAAGGTAGGTGCATACACTGGTGTTCTAGTTTGAGTGAGTGGATGAAAGGCTTTCTGCAGAGAGGAATAAAGGCTAGGTCTGCACCCTCAGGATGCTCTGAGGCAGTGGGAATGTGGATAAGATCATACCAGCCTGGAGGAACAGCCAAGCCATGACTGGTCTGCACTGAGGGATGATGGAGGCTTTTATGGGCCAGATAAATGGCCCCAGATGTTAAAGGGTACACAGCCCTGCATAAGCCTGTCCTGGCTGGTTTCAGCTGGATCTAAAGAATCCTGCAGGGCAGATTTGAAGAACTCTTGGATTAAAGACACCTGAAACCAAGTACCTGAGATCTCTTTCCCAAGTTTGAGAAGCAAGAAAAACAGGAGACTGGTTTTGCAAATCTTTTTTTTTTTTTTTTTCATGCCAAATTAGGTGGTAAAGGAAGAAAACAAGATCAAAGATAGAACGTTGAGCCCCGCCTCCTCAAACAAATGGCTGACGCTTGTTGCCAAACTAGGGCCCAGCCTCTGTGGCTAGGTGAATTCCTCATAGCAAATGTGAACTGCACATGCATAAGGAAAGCCCTGAGACCCTGGGTAAGGCATCTGGCCTTGGGCCAGGAGCACTAGGATCTGTCCCATGAAAGCTTTGGATAAGCAAAGCTGTTAGAAACTCAGGGATATGGTCGCCAGACAGGACTTGAATGGAAAACCCCTTAATATCACCAGGTCCCATGGGCCTTTGTCACCTTCACCTGGAAATACCAAGTCAACTCTCTCTGCAGCACTGTGGCCAATGATGTAATGCTTAAAACAGGAATTGGAGTGATTCGAATGTGGGCAGATGAAGGTAGTCGGCTTAGCAGGTTTCGAATGCTCTTTACTTCCTCTGAGGAGCCTCCCTGCACGGGCAGCACTTTCTTTTGCCATAGCAACATGTGCATCAATAATTCTTTAGTCTGTAATGGTGTCCAAAATTGTGCATACCCTTGGAATGAAAATCATTGTAAAGAAAAGAAAAAACCAGACTCTTTGAGCAAATCACTAAAACGCATGGGACAATTATTGGCATTACTTCAGGGATTGTCTTGGTCCTTCTCATTATTTCTGTTTTCGTACAAGTGAAACAGACTCGAAAAAAGGTCATGGCTTGCAAAACTGCTTTTAATGAAACCGGGTTCCAAGAAGTGTTTGATCCTCTTCATTATGAACTGTTTTCATTAAGGGACAAAGAGATTTCTGCAGACCTGGCAGACTTGTCGGAAGAATTGGACAACTACCAGAAGATACAGCACTCCTCCACCGCCTCCCGCTGCATTCATGACCACCACTGTGGGTCGCAGGCCTCCAGCGTCAAACAAAGCAGGACCAACCTCAGTTCCATGGAACTTCCTTTCCGAAATGACTTTGCACAACCACAGCCAATGAAAACATTTAATAGCACCTTCAAGAAAAGTAGTTACACTTTCAAACAGGGACACGACTGCTCTGAGCAGGCCCCAGAAGACCGAGTAACGGAGGAGATTCCTTGTGAAATTTATGTCAGGGGGCGAGAAGATTCTGCACAAGCATCCATATCCATTGACTTCTAATCTTCTGCTAAAGGTGATGTGAATTCTTTTTTTTTTTTTTTGGAGACAGAGTTTCGCTTTTGTTACCCAGGCTGGAGTGCAATGGCGCAATCTCGGCTCACCGCAACCTCTGTCTCCTGGGTTCAGGCAATTCTCCTGCCTCGGCCTCCTGAGTAGCTGGGATTACAGGCACGCGCCACCGTGCTCAGCTAATTTTTTGTATTTTTAGTAGAGACGGGGTTTCACCATGTTGACCAGTACGGTCTCGATCTCTTGACTTCGTGATCCACCCGCCTCGGCCTCCCAAAGTGCTGGGATTACAGGCGTGAGCCACGGCGCCCGGCCGATGTGAATTCTTAAGTGTGTATGTATTCAGCCTCCAGGACACCATACTGTTTCCAGCAGCCAACCTTTTTCTCCCATCGCAGCTACGAAGACCTTGATTTACCATTAACCTATCATATGGTGATGTTTTTATTCTCTCAGGCAGTCTATATATGTTAAACCAATCAAGGAACTTACTCTATTCACTGTGAACAATAATCATCATCTATTGCTTTGTGTCATTTATAGAAAGCACCCAGTCAAATAGCATTGGAAGAGGTGGTTGGATGGAGCCAGGCTCAGGCTGCCTTTTCGTTTTAGCAACGGGAATACTGCTCTTGACTGATACAGCTCTGTCAATATTTTGATCCTACAATAAACTAAGGTTTTTCTTTACAAAAATAAAAATAATAATAAAATAAAATAAAAGCTATAAGATCTTTATGTGTGTTTATGTATACCTGTCTGTTTCTGCATGTGTACATATACTATGTTATATGTTGTGTCTACATAATAAAATCTGATGTAGTCAGCCAGAAAACTATCAAAATCCCAATACCATAGCCAGAGACATTTAAACTGCAAACCAGGAAGAGAAATTGATATTTTTCACATGGCAGACAGCTTTTCCTAAGACATTAGAACAAGAATCCATGTAGTAATGAAAATCCTACTCCCTCTCAATGCTATTTTTCACTTGACAAAATAATGCATAATTAAATATTCACAGTCAGTGACTGCTACAGGTAATTTGAAAAAAAAAAAACCTGACCTTAAAAAATCCTTCTGGCCAGGTGCAATGGCTCACACCTGTAATCCCAACACTTTGGGAGGCCGAGGCAGGTGGATCACTTGAGGTCAGGAGTTTGAGACCAGCCTGGCCAACATGGTGAAATCCCATCTTCGGTAAAAATACAAAAATTAGCTGGCTGTGGT
Source organism: Aotus nancymaae (assembly GCF_030222135.1). Taxonomy (NCBI): domain Eukaryota; kingdom Metazoa; phylum Chordata; class Mammalia; order Primates; family Aotidae; genus Aotus; species Aotus nancymaae. The sequence goes on along the minus strand of NW_026988546.1, from coordinate 7,329,968 downwards.
GGTGTGTGCCTGTAATCCCAGCTACTCGGGAGGCTGAGGCAAGAGAATAGCTTGAACCTGGGAGGCAGAGGTGGCAGTAAACTGACATGTTGCCACTGCACTCCAGCCTGGGCAACAGAGGAAGACTCCATCTCAAAAAAATAAAATCCTTTTAAACTACCTGGTGGTCGCTGTTGATAATAATCCTAACACAACTTTTTGTTCAAATTGTACTGCTGGTACCTTTTGTAGAGTTGGCATTCTCTGCTTTAATTCAACTCAGTCATAAAATGCTACTCGGTGGTTAAAATAGTTCTCACCCCGTTTCTCCCATGGTTTTTAAAATTTGTTTCCTTGGTTTTTCTTAGGCTTGAGATCCTGGCTTAAAATCATTGTGTAAACTAAATTTAATATTGTGGTTAATTTTTTTTAATTTTTAAGCTTTGTTTTTCTTGCCTGTCTAATCTTTATAAAGCCATCTCTCCCAGCAGGATAAGATTAGCCCAATGCTTTGTGATAACTGCTAATACCTTGGAACTGATAAGGTGGAACTCAATGCTAGACTCCAGGCAAAGTTGCCCTGAAGATTTTTTTCTTTCGACCCCGCTGCTATTCAGTGTGTACTGGGTCCCTCACATAGACTCTCATACATCAAGGAACAATTAACTTCAAAATGGTTCATCATCAATGCCTTCAGAGAAAGGTCTTGATCAAAAGGGGAAAAATGAAAGTCAGTCATGCAAATTGGATTATTCTTTTCATGCCCAACTAAAAGAGAGTTGAAAAGCAAGAAAGGAAAAGCACTCAGGACACATAACATTGCTCCAAGAATTTAATTCTCACCAGGCCTCACTGCTGCAACTTCTTGTTGCAACTTGAAACCAGTTTTATATAATAACTTCTGAAACAGCCTGCTGCAACTTCAAGACTGGTTATCCTACTGCAGTCACTCAGCAGTCAGACATTGCCAGGTCCCAAAACTTTACTAGTCCTGAAGAGCTTTCTTTCAAAACAATACGTGACGTTTCTCTTTCTAATAAAACCTCTAACCTTCTCGTTTTTTCTTTAGATATACCAAAGACCACTCAGACTGTTTGACTGTTTGTATGCTCTAAATTGCAAATCTTGCTTTCCAAATAAAACATTTTAAATTTAGAGATTTGTCTCTCTTATCCCAACAGACTTAAACAGAACACCTAGTTTAGAGACAGCTGGGGAGCCAGGTGGCTAAGGCCTCTTCCACAAGTTTGAGAAGCATGGAAAACAGGGTCCTGGCTTTACAAACCCTTCTGAATGCCAAAGTAGGAGACAGACAAAACCAGGTCAGAGTTAGCGTGCTGGACCCTGCCTCTGCACATGGATGGATGATGTCTATTGCAGAAGGAGGCCCAGCTTTCACAGCTAGGCGGGTTCTTCCTAATGGAAGTGAACCACACATGCACCAGCCAGGAAGCAACAGAGAGTCCTGAAAACCTGGAAAGAGCATTTGGCCAGGAGCCAGGAGCACTGCCAGCTTTTGTTTCAAGACTTTGGATCACTTAAGGCTAGGCTGAGTAGTATATGACCAAGTAAGCCAAAAAGAGCCCATCCCTTCTCTTAGAAATTCAGAGAGGCAGTGACCAGACTGGACTTAAATAGAAGGGTTCATGATATTATCAGGTCCCATAGGCTTTTGCCACCCCTGTAGCACATAACAGCTAGCCAACTCTGTCTACTCTTGCCTAGAGAGAGAGCAAGTCTCCTCTCAAGAACCAAGGAAGCAAATGACTCACACCTGTAGTCTAGTATACACTTGAGTCTGCACTAAACCAGAGTACCAACACTCAGTTGGGTCTCAGTCTTGTAGAATCACTACTCTCAAGAAACAGTGTAGCACAATCTGTCCATCCAGGCTGTTTCATGCAAACACAACATAGACAAACACATGCTAGAAATATATATGTACACAAAAAAATGCATATATGTTATAAATATACAGAAAAATATTTAATGTATATAACAGATACATCAACATTGGAATTAATACAGAAATATATATAGATATACATATGAATATGTAGCTCTGCCTCCCACTCTGGGCTGTTTCTCTATGTGGTGAAGAATAACAAACAGAAATATATATATACATACATATATATACACACACACACACACACAATGTATACATATATATTTAGAAATAAATAAATATAGAAAGTGTACATAAATACACAGATGTATAAACAAATGAATATATAAATGCAAATATGCACATATAAAATAAACATAATCCAAGGAAACACACATACACACACACTCACACACACACACACGCACACACACAGACATTCACATCAAGGGCCAGTGAGCCTCTGGCCGCCTCCTGGCACTGCAGGAAGCCAAAAGGCCACTGGAGTTTTTCACTGCCAGTTCCAGGTGTCCCTGGACTGATGTCAAGCACCTTATGCCAGAGCCAGAACAAGGGCCATCCTACTCCAACAAAGAAGCATCTAATTGTCCCGACCCTATCAATCAGAATCAATGCTCTTCTTTTCAAGTGCCAAGGGGAGCACATAGAGTGAGTCCCATTCTGGTGGGAGGAGTGCAGCTTTTAGTGGAGACGAACAACTGCTAGGTCTGAGCCCACAGGTATACTGATGTCAGTGGCAGTGTGGGTGGGTGAGGTGGCATCAGCCTGGAAGGATGCCCATGCCAGTGTAGGACTATGCTGAGGACGATGGGGGCTTCCGAGGGCCAGGAAAGTGACTCTACATGCTGAAGACCACGCATTTCTGAGTAAGCCTATTCTGGCCAACTCCAGCTGGATTCACAAAGCCCTAAAGGGAAGACTTGAAGGCTACCTGGACTGGGGACACCTAGGGGTTCAGATGCTTGAAATCTCTTCTACATGTTTGAGACACACCAAAGACAGGGTGTTGGCTAGACAACTCCTTCTGGCTGCCAAAGCAGGTGACAGTCAAAAGGAACTAGCTAGGAGACAGTGTTGCACTCTGCCTCCCCATGGGGATGGGTGATGTTCATGTCAAACTAGGGCACAGCTTGTGGCATGAGGTATGTCTGTCATGGCAGTTGTGAACTGCACATGTGCAAGCCTTGAGTCTACAGAGAGCCCCCAGGCCCTGGGCCAGGCACCTGTTCTCCAACCAGCAGCATTGCAAGCTTTCAATCAGACTCTAGGATTGTCAAGACTAGGCTGAGAAGTGCATGGCCATCCCAGCCAAAAAGAGCTCCATCTCTTCTGTTTTTATTTTTCTCTTTTAAGAGAAAGTGTCTCGTACTGTCACCTGGGCTGGAGTGCAGTGGCGCAATTATAGTTCACTGCAGCCTCAAACTCCTGAGATCAAGCATTCCTTCTGCCTTAGCTTCCTGAGTAACTAGGATTAGTCGTGAACCACTACACCCAGCCTCTTCTGTTTTTAAAAGCTCAGGAAGTAACCTCTAGATAGGAGTTAAATGGGAGACACTATGGTATTCCCGAGTCCCATTGGCTTTGCGGCTCGCCCCACCCCCGTGTTCCAAAACAGTCAGCCAACTCTCTGTGCTCTCGGCTTGAGCTGCAGACCAAGTACCAAGGGATCAAATGGTTCTGATCCATGAATTTGATATATAGCCTGCATCTTCACTCTAGAGCAGTGGACCAGCACAGGGCAGGGTCTCAGTCTTTTGAAATCATTGCCATCAAAAATCAGAATAGTCTGTCAGTCTGGGGTGTTTCATGGATACAGGAGAGAAGCAAAGATATAAATAGAAATATATGTACATCCACACATATAAACATCTATGAGTATATATAAAGTAATAAAATGGATATAATTATAGACAGCAACATTTAAGTTAGTTAATTCATTATTTGCCTTAATTTGGTCATCACACCTTGTATACATGTATCAAAATACCACTCTGTACCCCATAAATGTGTACAATTATTATGTGTTGGCTAAAAATTAAAGGAAACAAAGAATTCTATTCAGGAAAAATATTAAGAAAAATTTTTTTCAAGTGAACAGGCCACAAAAGAACTTAAAGCAGGTACTCAAGCAAATACTTATACATGAATCTCCATAGTGGCACCATTCACAATCACCAAAGGTGGAAACAGTCTAGATGTCATCAAGGGCTGAACAGATAACTAAAATGTGGTCCATTCATACAATGCAAGATTATTCAGCCACAAAAGGCAATGCAGCACTGATAATGTTATCACGAGTGTACCTCAAAGATACATGCTCAATCAAAGAAGCCAGGGATGGGCCAAGAGGCAGATTAGAAGCAGCTCATGTGTGCGTCCCGGGAAGCTGCTCATCTAAGAAACCACGTCAGAATCCATCCAGGCAGCCAGGGCGCAGAGTGGAGTGAAGCGGAGCAGAGAGGAGCGAAGCTGAGCTGCAGCCTACCGGAGAACAACTCGGAGCCAGGAGAAGCTCCCCAAAATAGGAAAGGGTGAGTGAGTGGGAACCCCTGGGGATTCCCACTCTCCACAGGGACCTGTGCAAGGCTGGGAACCAGAGAATCCCCCGGCCCCCGCCACGCCCCCCGCCACGCCCCCTGCCACGCTTCTAAACTGAGGCAGAAAGCCACCGGGATGTTTTGTAGAAGCAATTCTCAAGTCCAAGGGGACCTCTGCAAGCCTTGGACCCCAGAACAGACTGGCACCAGTGCCATAGCCTCAATGGAGTCTTGGTGCCTGGGAGCAGTAAGATTGCTCCACCCGCCCTCCCCAGACAAGTCTCCTCCAGATCCTGGCCCAGCAGTCTCATTTGTCTGAACTCAGCCAGTGGCGCAGCCTCCTGACGCTCCGGGAAACACTCGGATGACAGGGCGGCTGACCCCACGGGTGGACAACACCTGCTAAAGCCTCCAGCCCAGCAGTCTCGCTACTGTCTAAATAAAGCCTGCAGGCGCAGCCTCCTGATGCCCTGGGAAACACTCAGAGAACAGGGCCAGGCACTCCACCCATCCCGCCTCTAGCGGCCAGACAGGCCACACTCGCTAGAGCTTCCAGCCCAGTGGTCCTGTTTCTGCCTGAACTCTGGGGGCGGGCACAACCCCATCTTCCCCCAGGAATCCCAGAGAGCCGATGAGATGACCTCACCCACCCCTGAAGCTCCTACCAAGCAAGACTTGCTGGCTTGTGGAGCCGCGGAGCCAGCTGTATGCTGTCTTCCAGAGACTCATCTCACACATGCAACGACACAGATAGGCTCAAAGTAACAGGATGGAGAAAAATCTACCAAGCAAACAGAAAACCAATAATTAAATAAATAAATAAAAAGCAGGGGCTGCTATTCTCATTTCAAACAAAACAGACTTTAAAACAACAACAATAAAAAAATACAAAGAAGGGCATGATAAAGTGTTCAATTCAATGAGAAGACTTAATTCTTCTAAATATATATACAGCCAACACAAGAATTATGTGTGCACCCAGGGAGAACCAGGGAGCACTGAGATTCGTAAAAATAAGTTGTTAGAAACCTATAAGGAGACTTAAATTCTCACACATAGTGAGAGACTTCAACACTCTACTGACAGTATTAGACAGATCATCAAGGCAGAAAGCTAAAAAATATTTGGGACATGAACTCTACACTTGACCAAATAGAACTAACAGACATCTACAGAACTCTCCACCCCAAAACAACAGAGTATATATTCTCATCACCATATGGTGCATACTCTAAAACTGACCACGTAATTGTTTTTGACAAAAAAAAATTCTCAACAAATTTTTAAAAATTGAAATCATACCAGCCACAGTCTTGAACCACAGCATAATAAAAATAGAAGCAAATACTAAGAAGATTGCTTAAAACCATAAAATTACATGAAAATTGAACAACCTGATCCTGAATGACTGCTAGGTAAATAATGAAATTAAGGCAGAAATTTTTTTTAAAGTCTTCAAAACCAAGGAAAACAAAGATACAACATACCAGAATCTCTACAACACAGCTAAAGTAGTGTTAAGAGGAAAGTTTAGAGCATTAAATGTTCATATCAAAAAGTTAGAAAGATCTCAAATTGACGATATAACATCACACTTAGAAGAACTAGAAAAACAAGAGCAAAACTAGAAAGGCAACCCCAAAACTAGAAGAAGATAAGAAATAACCAGAATCAGAGCTGAACTGAAAGAAATTGAGGCATTAAAAAAAAATACAAAAGATCAATAAAACGAGAATTTGGTTTTTTGAAAAGACGAAATAAGATAGAATACTAACTAGACTAACAGAGGGAAAAAAGAGAGAAAATCCAAATAAACACAATCAAAATTGACAAAAGGGGACATTATCAGAAATACAAAAAAACTCTCAGAGACCATTATGAACACCTCTAGGCACACAAACTAGTAAACCTACAAAATGTGGAAAAACTGCTGAAAGCACAACTGCCCCAAATTGAACCAGGAAGAAATTCAAACGCTGAACAGACTAATAATTAGTTCTCAAATTTAGTCAGTAATAAAATAATTTCCATGTAATTTTATGTTTTTGAGCAAGAAAAAGCCCAGGATCAGATGAATTCACAGCCAAATTCTACCGGACATATAAAGAAGAGCTGCTACCATCCCTATCTGAAACTACTCCAAACAATTGAGGAGCAAGGACTCCTCACTAACTCATTCTATGAGGCCAGCATCATTCTCATAGCAAAGCCTGGCAGAGACACAACAAAGAAAAAACTACAAGCTATTATCCCTGATGAACACAGGTGCAAAAATCCTCAACAAAATACTAGCAGACTGAATCTACCAGCACATCAAAAAGCTGATCCACCATAATCAAGCAGGCTTCATCCCTAGGGTGCAAGTTTTGTTCAACATGTGCAAATCGGTAAATGTCACTTACCACATAAACAGAACTAAAAACAAAAACCACATGATCTTCTCAACACATGCAGAAAAGGCTTTTGATAAAATTCAGTATCTCTTTATGTTAAAATCCCTTAACAAACTAGGTATTGAAGGAACGTATCTCAAAATAATAAAAGCTATCTATGACAAACCCACAGCCAACATCACACTGAACAGGGAGTAGCTGGGAGAATTCCCCTTGAGAACTGGAACAAGACAAGGATGCCTACTCTCATCACTCCTATTCAACACAGTACTAGAAATCTTAGCCAGAATAATCAGGCAAGAGGAGGAAATAAAGGCATCCAAATAGGAAAACAGGAAGTCAAACTATCTCTGTTTGCAGACGATATGATTTTATACCTAGAAAACCCTGTAGTCTCTGCCTAAAAGCTCCTAGATCTAATAAACAACTTCAGCAAAGTTTCAGGATACAAAATTGAGGTACACAAATCAGCAGGATTTCTTTACACCAACAATATCCAAGCTAAGTGCCAAATCAATAATGCAATTTCATTCACAATAGACACATATACACACAGAAATACCTAGGAATATAGATAACCAGGGAGGTGAGAGATCTCTATAACAAGAACTACAAAACACTGTTGAAAGAAATTGGAGCTGACCCAAGCAAATGGAAAAACATTCTATGCTCAAGGACAGGAAGAACCAATATTATTAAAATTGCCATACTACCAAAAGCAATCTCCAGATTCAATGTTATTCTTATCAAACTTTTTCACAGAATTAGAAAAAAAACTATTCTAAAACTTATAAGGAACTAAAAAAAAGCCCAAATCACCAAAACAATCCTTAGCAAAGGGAACAAAGCAGGAGGCATCACACTACCTCACTTCAAACTATGCTACAAGACTACAGTAACCAAAACAGCATAGTAATGGTACAAAAACAGACACATAGACCAACAGAACAGGATAAAGAACCCAGAAATAAAGCCACACATCAACTACAACCTACTAATCTTTGGCAAAGGTGACAAAAATAAGCAATGGTGAAAGGACTTCCTATTCAATATAATGATTCTGGGATAACTGGCTATCTAGATGCCAAAATGAAATTGGACCCCTACTTATTACCATAAACAAAAATTAATTCAAGAGGGATTAAAGACTTAAATGTAAGACCTCAAACTTTAAAAACTCCCAGCACTTTGGATGGCCAAGGCAGGTGGATCGCCTGAGCTCAGGAGTTCAAGACCAGCCTGGGCAACATGATGAAACTCGTGTTTACGAAAAAAAAAAAAAATTAGCTGGGGCCAGGCGTGGTGGCTCACACCTGTAATCCTAGCACTTTGAGAGGCTGAGGCGGGTGGATCGTGAGGTCAGGAGTTCAAGACCAGTCTGGCCAAGATGATGAAACCCCATCTCTACTAAAAATACAAAAATTAGCCGGGCAAGGTGGTGGGCACCTGTAATCCCAGCTACTTGGGAGACTGAGGCAGAGAACTGACTCAACCCAGGAGACGGAGGTTGCAGTGAGCCGAGATGGTGCCACTGCACTCCAGCCTGGGCAACAGAGTGAGACTCCATCTTTAAAATATAAATAAATAAAAATACTAGCTAGGCGTGGTAGCACACATGCCTGTAGTCCCAGCTATTCAGGAGGCTGAGGTGGGAAGATTGTTTGAGCCTGGGAGGTGGAGGTTGCAGTGAGTCAAAATCACATCTCCAAACTCCAACCTAAGGGACAGGAAAAAAAAAGAATTATGGAACTAGATAGTGTTAAGAATGTCCTAAATGTCACTGAATTATACATTTTAAAGTGCTTAATCTTATGTGAATTTTTCCTCAATCTTGAAACTTTTTCAAATTCTTGAAAAAAAGAAATATGTAACATATATAAACATATACATTAACATAAATATGTATAGTATAAAAATTTGTAGCATACATACATAACCTCGCTGCCATTCTGGGCTAGCTTACCAATAAGGCAGAAGCAAACACATAAAAAATAAATATACATATATAGATATACATACACATAAATATGCATATTTATAAATTTAGAAATACAAAACATAGGTGACTATAAAAGAAAACATATATTTATGAGCATATAAATATATAGGTAACATACATAAATATATTTAATATAGAAATTTACACATATATATGTAGCACTCTGCCACTCTGCAGGGTAGAAGCAAACATACACACCCACATACATGTGTATCCACATATGTATGTTTTTATATATGGACGTACAACTACTTATATTTATTAATATATATGAAATACATAAAAAGTAAATATATACATAAGTAAATATATACATAAGGTATTGTTAAATTGAATTAACTTTGTCCTAAAACTGCTTCCGTACTTATTTTAAGTTTGGCCTAACAAGTTCTCTATACATAGCTAGTTGTAACCTAACTTAATGTGTAAAAATAACTGTAATTTAACCTAAGACTATAACCTTGTAACATGTAATGGAGTCTCAGCCAATGAAAACAGCTGAGCCTTCAGCCAATCAGAGGCTGAAAGCAGCCAAAACATGACTATATAAGGCAAATGCCAACAGCAGCCAATGAGGCTGTTTCTGTGCTCTTCTTTTTCTCTGGCTGTAAATATAACCTGCACATATGGTGTCATGGAGCGTTCTGAGCCATTTTTGGTGCAAACTGCTGCCTGATTCCTAAATTGTTTCTTTGCTCAAAAAAACTCTGCTAAATTTAATGTATGTAAGGGTTTTTTAAACCGATTAGTGTAGGAAATGCAATCTGAAGTAGAACTTCCATCAAACCCCAGAAGCACAAAGTGCCCAAGCACAGTGACCCACCAGGCCCATTGTGCACAGCAATCTCTCACAGCAGAAAGGGTCCTGGGCAAGTTCTCTTTCAAATTTTGAAGCTCCAAGGATTTGTGTTTTGAGCTATGCATTTGTTTAAGCAAATTTTTTTATCCAGACTGGGTTTGGAAGTTGATTCTGAAATAATAAATAAAAGCTAAGTAAGATCTTTAAACTAAATTTGTTGTAATTTTGTCTTTTGAGAGTTCTGGCAAGCTGAATGGGATCCACCTCCCAAGACCCTTCGAGGAATATAGGAAAGACACAGCTGGCCCCTCTCGCTGGCCCCTTTGTCCTCTTCCTCTTAGGCCAGCCTCTATTCTCTTTGCGTTGAACCTTGATCCTTTTGGGTTTCGAATTCCAGGGTTTTGTACTGTGAGATGGCAAATGACCTTGTGGTGGGTGCCAATGGCCAGTTTGTGCTGTGAGAGGACATATGGCCTTTTAAGGTTTGGGTAGCTGATAAGTCATTGGCAAAAATTGGAATAAGTCCAGCATCAAATTGGATTTGATGGGGAACTGTATTGAATCCAGGTAAGAGGCCACTCAGTCTGATGATCAGATGGAAACTGGACTGGATTCAGTAGATAGGTAAGTTCCACCTCCCTAAAGATAACCTAGAGTTACAGTGGCCGTATTGGGGAAACCATTACAAAGGTAAATAGGTGCATGTCTTCCCAGTTACAACAACTGCAGGGATTGAGAGTACTTGTACCAGGCCACTGGAAAAAGAATTGTCCGCTTTTACAGCAGCCATCTCATGGGTCATCCCTTTGGCCCGGACTGTTTCCCCACTAAAGGAAGCCCCCAGAGGTGTCACTCTTGGGACAACTATGGACTAATCTAATTAGCCCGCTCTGGTTTTTTCTCTCTCTCTCTCTTTGATCCTACTTCTCCCATGGGAACCTCTCAGTTGACTGAAACCACTCTTTTCAAACCCTTGCTGCCATTTCTTTTTTTTTTTATCGTCATGAACTTTGCTATGTCCCCAAAGTCTTACTTAGTGAAATAAGCCTTTCTGACTTAATTTCCTTGTTGAGAACAGGAGGGTGACCAGTAGCCAGGCCAGTCATAGAATTAAATATGCCACCGAATTCATTAATTTCCTACAGTGTTGAGAGAAGCACTAACAGTGCCAGTGACCATGTAACATGGATTTAAGCTACAAGTCATAGAACTGTGATGAGAAGCCTCAGAGCTGAACAGAGGGTAGAGGAAAGCATTTCCCCTCCTCTCTCGAATCAGCTTTCCCAGGTATACTTCTTGAAGAATAAGAAGTTGAAGTGTTCAGGACTTTTATACCTGTTCTACTTTGGCTTAGTTTAAATGATTCTTACTTTATTAGCCTAGAAATGGCCAAGAAAACTTAAGGCTCAATAATTAGTTACAAATATAAAATATCCCCAATTTTTAAGACAGAAACAACTTATAAATGTATTTGTCTGTAAAAATTGTGTATAGTTTTACAGAAAGTCTATTTCTTTGAAACAAAGGGAGGGGAGTCTCACATTACATTAGTTTTCTGCTCTGTCACCCAGACTGGAGTGCAATGGTGGGATCTCAGCTTACTGCAACCTCCGCTTCCCGAGTTCAAGCAGTTCTCCTGCCTCAGCCTCCCGAGTAGCTGAGATTACAGGTATGTGCCACCATGGCCTGCTAATTTGTGTATTTTTAGTAGAAACGGGGTTTCACCATGTTGTCCAGGCTGGTCTGGAACTCCTGACCTCGTGATCTGCCCACCTCGGCCTCCCAAAGTGCTGGGATTACAGGCCTGAGCCACCACACCTGGCCAAGGAACCTATTTCTTACCGTTTTTCTATGTTAAACTCTGTCCTGGTCAGTTCTAGAGTGTATGCGGAACCAAACGATGTAATCGTATTCAAACTTGCTGTCGTGGAACAAATGTGACTCATAAGTATGCAGGCTCTAATTGTCCTGTCTGGTTTTGGTAAGTATTCCTTAGATAGGTTTTTCTTTGAAAACCTAGGATTGAGAGGTTGATGAATGAAAATTAATCCTTTCACTTTGTTGTATATAGGTTTGCAATAATTAGATCAGAGTGGAGTTTTAAGGTCATGAGGGGGCTGATGACTTACAAATAATGGGCTCTGATTGGGCAACTACTCATCTGAGCTCCTTCCATTTGATCTAACTAAGCTTGTAAAATTTACACTAAGCCCATGAGCTCATCTTTAAAAAGTTTTTACTAACAGATTTTCAGCTGTTCCAAATGGGATTTATTAGCGGAATGTGTTTAAAAGGATAATATCAGATGGATGAAAGGTATTTGATCCCTTGTTTCCTTAATAAATTATAAAATGATGACTTGGAAAAACAGGCTAGAGTCTAAGCACAGTGCTATTATTAGGCTTTCTTGTTAAACATAGGTCTAAGCCTAAGTATGTCAATACAACAAATACTGTTTCATTTCTATTAAGAAAAAAAAAAACATCTTTCTGGCATAAGGACGATTTTCATCTGGTTATTTTGAAACACTTTTGTAAGATAAATTTACATCTATAAAGAAATGTCTCTGGGCACTGGAAGACAAGGAGGACTAAATCACTAGGAACTCTTATGATAAAGAAGCCATTGGCTTAAATCAGCAAAACAAGCCGTCCCTTTGTTTAAGGTGTTTTTCTGGCCACCCTGTCTTAACTAGAACTGTACCTCCACCCTCCTTTTTGGTTTAGGCAAATGACAGTATCTAAACCTGAAGTCTCAGCTCTGTGCCTTCTACCATGTCTTCTCTAGAACCTGATAACTATCTCTTTAAAATGCGAGACTCATCAGAAAAAGAAGAAAAAAGAGGTATTTGGAAATTGTGCAAATTAAAGCAGCCGCTGATGCCAAAGGCCTGAAGAGCACCTGTATGGCAGACACCTGAGGAGCCAGGTGCCCGAAACCTCCTCCAACTGCTTGAGGAGCACCAAAGCCCAGGTGCTGGCTGGACGACCCCTTCTGGCTGCCTAAGCAGGGGGCAGAGGATTGAACCCTGCCTCCCAGGTAGGTGGAAGATGCCTGTTGCCAAACTAGGGCCCAGCTTGCCAGTGAGGAGGGTGAACTGGTGATCCCCTACAGAGTGGACCTCAGAACCACACGGCCCCGGCTTCACCTAGGCCAGCGAAGCAGAGAAATGGTTAACATTAACTGCACGAGGCCCACTCTAGCCTTAACCTCTGCAATGCAAACCCTTCCCTCAGAGACAAAAGCATGACAAGGAATTCTGAGGTCATGGGACAAGAACCGTAAGTTCCCCAGTGGGAGACTGAGGAGGCAGGGTCCCTCCTGCCCTTGGTCTACTGGCTAAGAACCTTCCTCAGCCTGACCTTTCCACATTGCACTTTCAGATCTGTTTGCAATATTCCTCTCTTAGCGCTGAGGGAATCACAGTGTTAGATCCTGAAATCTATAGGTTCCTAAAGGATGGTTAAAAGAAACCTCAGCAAGAGAAGCAGAAAATGTTTCCTCTTCCTGAAAAACTGTAGAAAGGCAGGCACCATTCTGGGTGAGAACATGGTCCTTTATGTTTTATTAATTTATTTGTTTATTTTGGGATGGAGTTTCACTCTTATAGCCCAGGCCAGAGTACAGTGTGTTGCAATCTCTGCTCACTGCAACCTCCGCCTTTTGGGTTCAAGCGATTCTCCTGCCTCAGCCTCCCAAGTAGCTGGGATTACAGGTGCCTGCCACCACGCATGGCTAATTTTTTGTATTGTTAGTAGAGATGGGGTTTTGCCATGTTGCCATGTTGGTCTCGAACTCCTGATCTCAGGTGGTCCACCCACCTTGGCCTACCAAAGTGCTGAGATTACAGGTGTGAGCCACCGTGTCCGGCCTGCAAATGTCTTTAAAGACAGTGCATTTCAGAGGCTGTGGCAGTGCCCTGTGAATGTACCAAAACCCCCAGCCCTGGGAGCTCTGAGGGGCAGGCCCAGCTCCTTGCCAGGCTAACAGTACTGAAACCCTGCTCTTCAAGACATAACCTGATGACCCTGCAAAATTTCTTAATCGACTGTGGACCATGAGAATCTGCATCTCATGTTAATTAAGACAAGAAAAAAAGAACAAAAGAGCAACTCCCAGGTTATAAAGAAAATGAATTTTAATATAATATTCAAGTGTGGCATTGCTAATAATAACAAACATTTCCCCTCCCAAATGGCAAACACTTACACTGGCCTATCACACAAAAATTCAACCACCTTCCCTCTGCCCCGCATATCTCCTCCCCAGTGATCCCTCTCTCATGCAGCCTCATGAGCCTGGGCAGCGATGAATGGCACTTTCAGGGGCATGAGACTCCACGTGAGTGGGACTCAGCTGGGACCCCTCTCCGTGTGGAAGCTGGAGAAGCTGCCCTAATACCAGCTGAAAGTGTCAGTGACGTCGCTGCTGCTGAGGTACGGGCTGCCTCTGAGCTGGTCTCAGGGTTGAGCTGCTGCTGGTAGTGGGCTCTGCCCTGAGGGCCTGATGGCTGGTCAGAAGGGCAGGCACACATGGGTGCCTTCCCAAGGACTCAGGCCACCTCCCTACTGCAGCCCCTGCACTGTGTGCTCCAGGCATGTGCTGAGTGGCTGGTCAATCACCAGTGCCCCACTGATCCCAGTCCCCAGAGAGATCATTTAGCATCACTCCACTTCACAGAGGGGGAAACTGAGGCCCAGAGAAGTAAGGTGACTCTTCCCAGTCATAGGGCTGGTCAGCAGTAGGGTGGGAGGCTAGTCCCTTGCTGTCTGACTCCCTGAGCCCACCCATAGCCCAAGGCAACCAACCTCTGCCCACCCTGGTCCAGGCCCCCTGTCGTGGGTGATGTCTGTCTTCCTGGCCTTTGTGCTCCTAACCAACTGGGATGGAGCTTCCAGCTGGCATGACAGGTTGTAGCTACAGACAGAAGGGTGGCTGTGAGGCAACCAGGAGTCTCACCAGGACGCCCTCCCAGGGCCTGTCCAGAGTGGGATCTAGGTTCCAGGCATTGCCAGGCCACAGGGTCTGATGCTGACCAAGAGGCCATGGCCACAGACTTTCTGGAAATGGCCCCCAGGGAGAGTTCAATCCTACTGTCCCAGTTCCTGCCCTGGCCTTACTTGGCCTGCTTCATGGTCCCAAACCAGGAGCCAAAGTGCAGCTTGGGCTTGAGGTTGTAATTGTTTGCAGCCAACCAGAGCAGCGGACCTCCTTGGTTACTTTGAATTCCTGGGGCCAGAGGGAAAAACAGGGTGGTGTCAGGCCTGGCCAGGGATGCTGGAGGGGCCTGTCAGGGTATTAGATAGGGGAGTGACCAGTCTTTGTTCATAGGGAACCCCTTCCTCCTCTCCAGTCCTGTCTGGACCCCACCTGTTCTCAGAGCTGGCTCAAACAGCCACTCCTCCAGGAAGGTGTCTGTGGTTTCAACCTGGTACTCCCACCTGCCCGTCTTCCTGGAGCCCCTCTTCCTTCTCTCTGTATCCTCATAAATCTAAGATGAAGGGGATGGATCTGCCCGCTGCTGCTCACCTTATGACTCTTGCGAGGTTGATCAGTCTCCCCTGGCAGGCCGACAGCCAAAGTCTATCAGAAAGGGTCCTCTGGCCCAGAGCCAGCCCCTGCCCACCCCTGTCATGCTGCACCCAGGGTGAAAGACCCAGGTCAGGTCTGGGTGACAAGAGGGGGACATAGGGGCTGAGGCCCAGGGACCTTCTAGCTTAACCTCTCTGAAGATAGTTGGGAAACTGAGACCCCAGGCAGGAAGGTATGGCTCTGAGAGATTATTCTCATTAACCTGGAACGTTTTTGCAAGCTGTTAGGTATAGGAAGTCTGTCACAGGTAAGAGAAATACTTTTCTAGAGCATGAGAGACAGCAGGTTCACCAACTGCCATAACTGAGAGCCATTGCAGATGCACGGCCCTCCCCTGCAACCCCTGGACCTCCGCATGGTCTGGTCCTAAAGGGTTATGCCTCATGGCAGGGAACAGGGCCCTCAGGACCCCCCTGCCCCACTCCAAGTTCTGCCACTGCTTTGACTGGTCATGACATTCAGATTGTCACCAAATATAAGGATGTTAGCAGGAAGACTCATTCAATACAAGTGAGTTCAGACATAGAAAGGACAAAAGGGGTTGAAAAAGCCCCTTTTGTTTCTATTTTTTTATTTTGGAAAAATACTTTTATTGTGAAAATTCACATATATATAGTAAAACATTCAATCAATGCAAAAGATAGACAATGATTCACAAATGAGTTCCCCTTCCACTCTAGATCCCCACCCCAGATCCAGACCTCCTGAGCCCGCTTCCCCGGTCTCATCACAGATCCAGACCTCCTGAGCCCGCTTCCCCGGTCTCATCACAGATCCAGACCTCCTGAGCCCGCTTCCCCGGTCTCATCACAGATCCAGACCTCCTGAGTCCGCTTCCCCGGTCTCATCACAGATCCAGACCTCCTGAGCCCGCTTCCCCGGTCTCATCACAGATCCAGACCTCCTGAGCCCGCTTCCCCGGTCTCATCACAGATCCAGACCTCCTGAGCCCGCTTCCCCGGTCTCATCACAGATCCAGACCTCCTGAGCCCGCTTCCCCGGTCTCATCACAGATCCAGACCTCCTGAGCCCGCTTCCCCGGTCTCATCACAGATCCAGACCTCCTGAGCCCGCTTCCCCGGTCTCATCACAGATCCAGACCTCCTGAGCCCGCTTCCCCGGTCTCATCACAGATCCAGACCTCCTGAGCCCGCTTCCCCGGTCTCATCACAGATCCAGACCTCCTGAGCCCGCTTCCCCGGTCTCATCACAGATCCAGACCTCCTGAGCCCGCTTCCCCGGTCTCATCACAGATCCAGACCTCCTGAGCCCGCTTCCCCGGTCTCATCACCAATGATTTCTCGGACATCTGCATTAGTTGTCTATTGCTGCTACAACAAATAGCTACAGACTCAGTGGCTTCCATTTACTATCTTATAGTCCTGGTGGCCAGAAGTCCTAAGAGGATCTCACTGGACTAAAAGTGCTGCTGGGGCTGTGTTCCTTCTAGAGGTTCAAGGGAAGAATTGGGTCCCTGCCTTTCCCAGCTTCTAGGTGCTCCAGCTTCTAGAAGGTCTGTGGCCTCCTTCCATCCTCAAAGCCAGCAACAGCAGGTGGAGACCTCATCCATCATGCATCACTTTCCCTCCTGCTTCCTTCAATTATTTTTTATATTTATGGGGAACGAGTGCAGGATTCTTACACAGTCAAAAAGCTCCTTATAGAGAAGCTTAGAACTTTCAATACAGCTTTCATTTTTGCCATTTTAATTTTCCGTTTAATTTAAATATATTCTCTTATTTGACCTTCATACTCTATAGAGAAATATTTCTGTTTCAGCTTGTATTGACAAGCTGCTTGCACACAGCCCCCCAGTACCCAACCACCCAGCAGAGATCCTCATTCCCATGAAACAGTTAAAGCAACTGAGGCCCAGGAAGGCTAAGGGTCCTGCCAGGGTCATTCAGCTTCCAAGATAAGGAGCCAGTTCCAGACCTGGGTTTGTGCAGCTCCAAGCTCCTCCATCTTTCTACCATGGTAGACTTAGACTATGGCAATCTAGCAAGTGTGGCCACACAATGGCCAAGTTGGATTTAGATGATGTTCTCTATAAATCCATTCTCCTCTCCCATGTAAGCAAGGCAAAGTACTCCAGGCCATGGGGAGTCCCTGAAGACTCGATGAACTGCAGTGGCAACGTGAGGAGGTTGCAGGTTGACCAGAACTCACCAACACAGCAGGAGAGCAGCGTGGAACCTGCAACCCAGCCAAGACCCTGTGCCTTGGATTGGGGGAGAAAATATGTGGCCATTTCTCTCTCTCTCTCTCTCTTTCTCTCTCTCTCTCTCTCTCTGTTGGTCTGGCTTTTCCTGCCAGAGCCACCCCTTTCCCTCTTCCTAGAGGGATGGTGGTTCTTTAAGGAAGGGAGAAGAAAAGTGCACGGTGTAATAGGGCAGGGAGAAAAGGAAACAGAGAAGGGGACTTTCCCATGAGCAGGCAGAAGAAGAAAGGCAGTTATGGTGTGTAATGGACATGGATGCAGTGGCGTAAAAAGTGGGGTCAGCCCTAGAGGAGAGACAGAGAGAAAGACAGACAGAGAGTACTGACCCTTACGATTAGCATGGGATCTGCCTGCAAATGCTGTTTAGGGCCATCTCCTCTTCTTGTGCTGCTGTTTTTGAGAGTGATGCTCCTGAGCCCCACGACTCAGTCAAACTTGATGTCCCCTTGAGGCAGATTCAGTGCTGGGAGTCCAGCATGACCTGCCTGGATCTTTCTGCATTGAGAACAGGGCAGATCTTGACTCCAATACAGGGGCTGAGTGTAAACAGGCAACAGCTGGGTTTCTGAGTCAGAAAGACTTGGTTAATTGCTAATTGCTTGGGTGAGTAATTTAATTTTGTTGAGTCAGATTCCTCAGCTATAAAATGCAGATGACAATACTTATTCCTCTGGGTTGTGAAAATGGAAATGCTAAGCACGATGTCCACTTCACAGAAAGATACCAATTTGGTGGCTTATTTTCCTTTTTACCTTCAGATGTGGCTATCCTTGCCTCCCAAACAGACCCTTGACTTTCAAGTGGTTGGGGTCCCATTTGCACAGGGGGAGACCTTACAGCCTACGTTGAGTCTATGCTTACCACTTAGTGAGCACTGTATCCCCTCAGGGGCCTCTGCATCATCTTTCCTCCCCACCACTGCATCTGCACACATTCCCCTCCTTGGGTTGGGCCTCTGATCAGTGACAACCTTGGTATGGTTGTGATGGTTAGTCTTTCCATCAAATGAGCTAGGTTATATCATTGGTTATTCAATAAAACACTAATCTAGGTGTCACCGTGAAAGTATTTCGTGACCTTGTTATGCACATGTTACAAGTACACAAGATGCATTTACTACAGCATAGCATTTGGCCTGTGTGCCAGCCTGGAGTCTGCCCGACAGATCATAGCCATGTTAGTCCCACAGTCACAGGGGCCAATCGATTAAATTCTCTTCTCTCCCTTGAGAACTAAAAATAAAATCCTAAGCCCCACAACTAACTTAACAGACCCCCTCTCGACCAACAAAACCTCAAATAAATCTTAAAATTGAGTTCCTGGCCATGACAGAAAGGAGGTAAGACATACCTCCCTGTACCTCATTCCTTCTTACAGTTTAGACTCAACAACTGAACAGCATAAATGTTAAAATAGAGATCATGAGACTGACAGAATACACAGTTTGTGGCAATAAGACCCCAAATTATAAACAGGACCCAGGGCCATGCTAGGCAAGGGTTAAGTCATGCACCCTACACTTAATGAATAAGCCAAGTTCTAACTACCACATGGTTTTTATTTTTTCTCTGGCAGCCAAGCAAGCACTGGCCTTGAGAGAAGCAAGATTAAAATAACTACAACTCACCCAGTTCACAGATACTGAGCAACTGCCCTCCTGCCCCACCAACCTTAATGACAGCTTTCACTGGACAAGGGACTGATTTCAGTAACTTTCTCCTGATAAGAGACCATCTTCCATGGACTAGTTCTGGCCAGTTTTACAGAGGCTGTGTGCCTTTACAGAAGCTGAGTAATTTTATGTCTCTGCTTCACTTTTTGATGTGTAGGACCCAATTATAATGCATTTAAATGTCAAGTCTCCCCCGAAAAATGAACATGCATGTTTATTTAATATGCATATGTTAGGACCTCTTTTATGAGTATTCTCATAAAATGATATCGCTCCTCTGATATCCTGTTGAATATGTATATGTGGCCAACCCATTGGCTCAAATTCCTGTCCTCTCCTTCTCTCCCTGGAAGTGCCTGCTTCTGGCCTTGGCTGGAGGCCACACTTCCCAGCCTGTCATAATGGCCACCTTGCAGAAGAAATAAAGTCCTCTTTTCTAAATTTATAAATTGTGTCACTTTTCAGTTGATGGTCTCTTTCTACACACACACAATTTATACAGAAAAAATCTGGAGACTGTATGTGGCGATGGATATTAAGTGTGTGGCACCAGGGCAGGTGGATCACAAGGTCAGGAGTTCAAGACCAGCCTGGGCAACATGGTGAAACCCCATCTCTATTTAAAAATACAAAAATTAGCCAGGTGTGGTGATGCACACCTGTAATCCCAGCTACTTGGGAGGCTGAGAATTCTCCTGAGAATTGCTTGAATCCGGGAGGCAGAGGTTGCGGTGAACCGAGAGCACGCCATTGCACTCCAGCCTAGGTGACAGAGCGAGACTCCGTCTCAAGAAAAAAAAAAAAAGACAACCCACAGAATGGAAGAAAATATATTCAAACTACTCATCTGACAAGGGGTTAATAATCAAAATATATAAGGAGCTCAACTCTACAGGAAAAAATCTAATAATCCAGTTTAAAATGGGCAAAAGATCTAAATAGACATTTCTCAAGAGAAGACATATATGGCAAACGGGCATATCAAAGGTGCTCAACATTATTGGTCATCAGAGAAATACAAATCAAAACTACAATGGGATATCATCTCACCACAGTTAAAATGGCTTTTATCCAAAAGTCGGGCAATAACAAATGCTGGCAAAGATGTGGAGAAAAGGGAACCCTCATACTCTGTTGGTGGGAATATAAATTAGTACAACCACTATGGAGAACAGTTTGGATCGTCCCCATATAACTAAAAGTAGAGCTACCATATTATCCAGCAATCCCACTGTTTCCTAAAGAAAGGAAATCAGTATATGAAAGAGATATCTACACTCCCATGTTTTTTTGTTTGGTTGGCGTTTTTTGTTGTTGTTGTTGTTTTGAGATGGAGTCTCGCTGTCACCCAGGCTGGAGTGCAGTGGCACAATCTCGGCTCACTGCAACCTCCACCTCCAGGGTTCAAGCAATTCTCTGCCTCAGCCTGGACAGGCGTGCGCTGCCACGCCCAGCTAATTTTTGTATTTTTAGTAGAGACAGGGTTTCACCATCTAGGCTAGGCTCGTCTTGAACTCCTGACCTCGTGATCCACCTGCCTCGGCCTCCCAAAGTACTGGGATTACAGGCGTGAGCCACCATGCCCAGCCGCATTCCCAGATTGTTGCAGCACTGTTCATAATAGTCAAGTTTAGAAGCAACCTAGGTTTCCATCAACAGCTGAAAGCATAAAGAAAATGTGGTACTTATATACAGTGTTGTTTTTGAGATGAAGTCTTGCTCTGTCACCTAGGCTGGAGTGCGAGTGAGTCTTGGCTCACTGCAACCTCCACCTCTCAAGTTCAAGCGATTCTAGTGCCTCAGTCTTCTGAGTAGCTGAGATTACAGGAGTGCGCCACCATGCCCAGCTAATTTTTTTTTTCTTTTTTTTTTAGTAGACACGGGGTTTCACCATGCTGGTCAGGCTGGTCTCAAACTCCTGACCTCAAATGATCCACCTGCCTCAGCCACCCAAAGTGCTCAAGCCTATAGTGAATAGTCTGTCTTTACAGTGCTAACAAATTATATTCATATTTTTTAAAATGACTTAAGACCTTGCCAACACGGTGAAACCCTATCTCTATTAAAAATGTAAAAATTAGCCGGGCGTGGTGGCTCACACCTGTAATCTCTGCTACCTGGGAGGCTGAGGCAGGATAATTACTTGAACCCAGGAGGTAGAGGTTGCAGTGAGCCGAAATTGTGCCACTGTACTCCAGTCTGGGCAACAGAGTGAGGCTGCATCTCAAAAAATAAATAAACACACAACAAAGCCACAGCTCATATGAAGAAAGAAAGAAAGAAATAAACTCACACTCATAACTAATAAGAGTGGAGAAGATAAAGGATTCAGGGACGCAAAACTTCCAACTGCTTTTCCCTCATCCAGACGGTCACCCAGGGTCATCAGAACCAAGTATTTGGTTATACTAACAAGAAAGGAGAAGACCCAAACAGATAAATTCCCCCACCTTTCTCCCTTCTGTGGACAACTTCAGATGCAGTTCCATCAATGTCAATCAACTGGTGAACAGGTAACAAATGTGGTACAACCACAACCAAAAATTCAGCAATAAAAAGGAACAAAGCACCACACTGTGACATGGTCGAACCTCAAAAACATTAAACACAGAAGACCACACATTGTAGGATTCCATTTATATGAAATGTTCAAAAAAGGCAAATTAATACTGACAGATTAGTGGTTGCCTAGGACTCTGGGTTAGAATGAAGATTATGTAAATGTAAATCAGAATAAGGAATCTTATTGGCATGATCAAAGTGTTCCAATATTGATCTGTGGTGATGGTTGCACCACTCAGTAAATTTACTAAATATCACTGAAATGTAAGCTTGAATTGGATTAATTTCATAATACAGAAAATATACCTCAATAAAGCTGCTTTAAAAAAAATACTGCTGAACAAACTCCTTTATCTCTCAAAGGCTTGTTCAGAGCAGCAGCCAACATGGTAATTAATACATATCATGGCACTGCTTGGCATCTTGCCTCACTTTCCTTCCTCCTCATCCTCATCTCCCTCGGCTTGCACTTCCCAAATTAAGTATCTCTGACAGACATCATGCAGTAAGGTCAGAGAGGTTACACACTGCCCACCCTTGTTTTCATTTTTTGTTGTTACTGTTAATGTTTTGTTGGTATTGTTATTGTTCTGGATGAAAAGAAACACCTGAGCAAAACCCTAAGTTCAAAATCAAATACATAACTTTTGGTTAAACGTGGTAAACCGATCACATGAATTATTAAGGATTACTTCCCATAAAAATGGTTTTAAAGTAAACAGAATAAAGAGTAAAGAGGGAAAGAGGTAGTAGAGATCATTTCTCTCAGATTTTAAGAGCTAAAAAGTGGATGGTGAGAGGCCAAGGTGGGCAGACCACTTGAGCCCAGCAACCTGGGGAAGATGTCAAATACATCTCTACGAAAAATTTAAAAAATTAGCTGGGCATGGTGGTGCACACTTGTAGTCCCAGCTACTCAAGAGGCTGATGTGGGAAGTTTGCTTGAGCCCAGGAGCTCAAGGCTGCAGTGAGCTGTGATCACACCACTGTACTCCAGCCTGGGAGACACAGCAAAACCCTGTCTCAAAAGATGATTGATTGAGAGGAAGTGGCTCACGCCTGTAATCCCAACACTTTGGGATGCCAAGGCAGGCAGATCACTTGAGGTCAGGAGTTCGAGAACAGCCTGGCCAACATAGTGAAACCCCGAAATACAAAAATTCGCCGGACATGGTGGTGTGCACCTGTAGTCCCAGCTACTCGGGAGGCTGAGGCATAAGAATCACTTGAACCCAGGAGGCAGAGGTTGCAGTGAGCTGCGATCGTGCCACTGCATTTCAGTCCAGGTGACAGTAAGACTCTGTCAACAGAAAGGAAAGGGAAAGGGAAGGAAAGGGGAAAGGGAAAATGAAAGGAATGGAAAGGGAAAGAAAAAAGAAAGAGAGAGGGAGGGAGGGAGAGAGGGAGGGAAAGAAAAAGAAAGAGAAAGAAAGAGAAAGGGAAGGAAGGACGGAAGGAAGGAAGGAAGGGAGGGAGGGAGGGAGGGAGGGAGGGAGATGGAGTAGTAACTGACTTAGTAAGAGGAAACAATGACACCCTAAGTGCCTACTAAGGATACCAAAAAGAAGCGAGACAGTTGGACCTACAAAACCATAAGAAGATCATCATTTGGAATAAACCAATACCAAGTGAGGTGCAAGGACAAAATCAGAACTGATCAAAGTTTGCATATTTAGTGGTTGAAAGCCCCAGGTACCCTTTGCCTTACACAGTCTGGCAATTGTCTCGCATCACTCCACACCCACAGGAAACCAGAGATTTAGTCCCTAAAAAAACCAAAAGCAGTATGTTCCAGACAAGAGATGAGGCAGTGATGGGACAAAGGGATTTTCAGCCATACAAGGACTTAAAACCTTAATACCCATATACTCTTTCTTTTAAAAACCACTAGAGGACGTGCTTCAGGAAAATAAGATAGTAAACCAAAAAGAAAGACTGTGAAATCCAGGAAACAGACACTCCAGGACTACAGCTACATGCCAGGTCCCGGGGCAACCATACCTGCCCAGCTATGAGGAAACTCCAGGGAGAAAAAATGGAAATCAATAGGTTATCTGCAACAATAAATTATCTGATATGTGGTGTTAAATTAAGCATTTGGAAAATGTAATAAAGATTAAACTTTGCTAGACATTTGTTATACCTTTAGGGTATCTGAGAGGGAAGGCAATGATATGTACTAATGATAGAAAACTAAGCAATGACAGAAAACTAAGCAAATGAAAAAGTAAAAGCAATGTGGGGGCAGGGGGCTGTTTAAAAAAGGAAATGTAATCGTGTAAGACTGCTTGGCTCACATATAAATGGTATTTACATTGTCATGATAAAAGAAACAACTATCGGCCGGGCGCGGTGGCTCACGCCTGTAATCCCAGCACTTTGGGAGGCCGAGGTGGGTGGATCACGAGGTCAAGAGATCGAGACCATCCTGGTCAACATGGTGAAACCCCGTCTCTACTAAAAATACAAAAAATTAGCTGAGCATGGTGGCGCGTGCCTGTAATCCCAGCTACTCAGGAGGCTGAGGCAGGAGAATTGCCTGAACCCAGGAGGCGGAGGTTGCAGTGAGCTGAGATCGCGCCATTGCACTCCAGCCTGGGTAACAAGAGTGAAACTCCGTCTCAAAAAAAAAAAAAAAAGAAGCAACTATCATTTTAACCCAAAATTATGATACATCCATTTAAGGGAGGTAGCAAGTATAGGAGTTCAATATTCAAATACTATTGAAAAAAGTAGTTCAGTAACTATAACTACTGCTAGAGGAAGTCAATAAATGTATAAAACTGATAAATCAAGAAATAACCACATAAGTATATAATTTAGAAATATAGCAGTAAATTTCAGATGTAACAGCTGAAAGAATTGAAAATAGATGCTTCGGGAGAACTGAATAACTCCGACTTTTGATATGAGCACTTTAGTATTATGTGATTACAATTGCATTCATAACTGGTAAGTTAAGACCCTATTTATCATATAAAGGATTTTTTAAAGTTACAATGTAAAAGTGGGTTTTTTCTTTCCTTTATTTAAATTTAATAGGATAACTTGTTCATAATTAGCCATATTTGAGACAGTTCCAAAGCACAGGGGTCAAAGATGTTTTGGCACTTAAGCACAAAGCTGTAAGCAGCACCTGCTCTAGCTCCCCACTGTTCAAGGGTGGGAGAACCAACTACTGGGCACAGACAACAGCCCTCAATTCTTCAGCTCACTAACGCACCAACCACCCAGAGCTTACTAATTCAATCCTGCCAGTTCAGTGTTCCTCAAAGCGTGGTCTCCTGACCACATCGAGATCATTTCCAAAATTAAAAATAAGGGTATAAAAACTTGATCACCTGAGTTTCTTATGCTTTTAAAAAAGAAAACAAAAACAAAAACTTTTACAGCAATTTGACTGGGTAAAACTGTCTTTTGATTCTAACAGAAAAAAAATAGACTGATATTCTACATGTCTACCTTTTCATTCACTTTTCTCTTCTTTTTTTTGAGACAGTCTCACTCTGTTGCCCAAGCTGGAGTGCAGTGGCGCGATCTCAGCTCACTGCAACCTGCACATCCGGGTTCAAGCAATTCTCCTGCCTCAGCCTCCTGAGTAGCTGGGATTACAGGTGCGTGCCATCACACCTAGCTAATTTTTGTATTTTTAGTAGAGATGGGGTTTCACCACATTGGTCAGGCTGGTCTCGAACTCCTGACCTCGTGATCCTTCCGCCTCAGCCTCCCAAAGTGTTGAGATTACAGGCATGAGTCACCGTGCCTGGCCTCATTTCACTTTTCTACTCATTTGTTTTTACTATAATTTAAAGCACAGAGAAGCCCTGCTGAGGTTGAGCCACTTAAAAAGAATACATTGCAGCAGGTGCCATTTCCATGTGTCAGTGCATTCATTGTGTCTGAACACAATTGTGCTGGGCAGGGGACCCAGGGAGATGCAGACAACACAGAATGTATGACTGACTTTCCATATCTGGCATTTTGTGTCCATCCCCGTTTTTCTTGAATTCCATTAGGGTAGATGGATCATCTGCTTCATTTACCACTGAGTATCTAACTCTCAGGAGTCAGCCAGCACACATCCACAGTACTTGCGTTTGGTTAATATGGTTAATCGTTTTTCACTTTGTCTCCCCAATTTAGTTCTACCTAATGCCACCTAGATATCAAAGTTTCTAAGATTCCAGTTTTTAAAACCTGGGATGTCCTAAAACTTACCATTGTGACTTTTCCTTAGAGATTCTTACAGAAAAAAACTACTTCCCAATGTATCACTTTATTAATGACTCAAGAGTCATGTTTTCTTCTGAATAATGCTCACCAACTCTTATTACTGAACCAGCTCCATAATAAAAGAACAAATTCTGTTTGGTGAGTGGTGATATAACATTATAAAACCTAAGAACCACTGCTGCCACAGTGGTCACCAGTAATAAATATAAGATTACCTTGGCCTGCATTTTCTTCCTAGTCATCTTTCCATGTCTAAAAACTTTACCCTGACCTGGGTTCGAGACAAGCCTGGTCTGTATGGTGAAACCCTATCTCTACTAAAAATACAAAAATTAGCCAGGTGTGATTGTACACGTCTGTAGTCCCAGCTCATCGGGAGAATCGCTTGAACCCGGGAGGCGGAGGCTGCAGTGAGCCGAGCTTGCACCACTGCACTCTAGCCTGGGCAACAGAGCAAGACTCTGTCTCAAAATACACACACACAAACACACACACACACACACACATATTTATAAAATATTGGTTTAAAAAAGGCAAAATACAAGTTTGCAGCTAAGCAAATGAATGTACACTTATCAAAGTTTCAAGCAGTAAGGAGTTAAAAATCCATCATCAGCAGAGTTTTGTTCGGTCGTTGTATTTTCTGTAGAGCTTTTGATGTTTCTAAGTAAAATAGTTTTTAAAAGTCTGGAGTTGAAACTCTAAGAGACTAACACACCAATACTTGTTCAACAGGGCTGATTTCTTTCCACCTTGCCCAAGTACAGAATCTTCCAGCATGAAGGAAATCTATGTCTCAGAACAAGCCTGAACATGCCTCTCAGAGGCAGATCAGCTGACACGATCTCCTCCTAATGACAACATCTAGTTTTACAAAATTCATTTTGCCCCACTGGATGTCTTTACCTCCAATGAAGAGTAAGAGATGCTACACCTAAAAGATAACACTTAGAAAACCCCTCACAGAAGTTTAAGTACTTGCTCCAAAATGCTAATGATTTTTTTTTTTTTTTGAGATGGAGTCTCGCTCTGCTGCCCAGGCTGGAGTGCAGTGACACGATCTCAGCTCACTGCAACCTCTGCGTCCCAAGTTCAAGCGATTCTTCTGCCTTAGCCTCCCGAGTAGCTGGACTACAGGTGCACACCACCACACCTGGCTAATTTCTGTATTTTTAGTAGAGACGGGGTTTCACCATGTTGGTCAGGCTGGTCTCAAACTCCTGACCTCGTGATCCGCCTGCCTCAACTTCCCAAAGTGCTGGAATTATAGCCATGAGCCCTGGCCCCTAATGATTTTTAAAAGCCAGACAATATATATGGCACTTAACCACTGAGCAACTGAAAGTAACTTTAGCACTTTCACCTCTTTTTTTTTTTGAGACAGTCTCACTCTGTTGCCCACCCTGGAGTACAGTGCTTCGATCTCTGTTCACTGCAACCTCCGTCTCCCAGGTTCAAACGATTCTCCTGCCTCAGCCTCCCAAGTAGCTGGGATTACAGGCGTGCACCACCACATCTGGCTAATTTTTTTATTTTTTTAGTAGAGACGGGGTTTTGCCATGTTGACAAGGCTGGTCTCCAACTCCTGACCTCAGGTGATCCACCCACCTCGGCCTCCCAGAGTGCTGGGAATCCCAATGCTCCTCCTAATACCGTGGGCAAAGAGTTTACCCACTTAAAGGGACATACCAAAACCTGCAGAGAACAGTGAACTCAACAAGTTAAACCTAGCAAAAAGTAATGCCCAAGTATCCACCCCACCCTCTCCTCCTCTCTACCACCACTGCCACTATCCTGCCTCGGCTTTCCCCTCCTGTCAGTGGACCACTGCCCAAGGCCAACCATCTTACCAGCTCGTTCCCAACACACATCTGGATCAAGCCCCCTACTTCAGGGATCCCCAATTCCAATGAAAACTTTCCGTAGCTCCTCAATGCTTAAAGATGTCTCTCCTCAAGTCCAAATCATATCTCCTTGAAATTCCCACTACTCCCTAACCTTCCTACCATTCCCAAAGGTCACTCTTAGCCCTACTGCCTCACACACACACACCACCCCTCCCCTGCCTTTCTTCAATAAATGAGGGGGCTACCATTAGCGCAGTGTTGAATGGACGTCAAATGAGCGAACTCTTAGTGTTAGCTCCCCTTACCATCAAGGTCTTTGGGCCTAGGGTACATTCGTCCTCACCTCCAGGGTCCACATTATACCCTTCCTCCGATGACAAGATCAGAATGGGTCAGTCTTCCATAAAGTCTATGAATGATCCCTCCTTTGAGTGAACCTTGATTTCAGACATTTCACCTGCTGAATTCTGAACTCCCTGACTTCCATGTTACTGTTACTGGATTTTCCCTCTGGCCCCTTACAGTCCTTCCAAAACTCAGAATTGTCCTCAGGCTGACAATCTTTTTTTTTTTTCCGAGACGGAGTTTCGCTCTTGTTGCCCAGTCTGGAGTGCAATGGCGCAATCTCGGTT
Organism: Aotus nancymaae; assembly: GCF_030222135.1. NCBI lineage: Eukaryota > Metazoa > Chordata > Mammalia > Primates > Aotidae > Aotus > Aotus nancymaae. The sequence continues at coordinate 7,301,593 of NW_026988546.1, read as the reverse complement.
CACTGCAACCTCCACCTCTCAGGTTCAAGTGATTCTCCTGTCTCAGACTCCTAAGTAGCTGGGATTACAGGAACCCACCACTATGCCTGGCTAATTTTTTGGTATTTGTAGTAGAGACGGGGTTTCACCATGTTGACCAGGCTGGTCTTGAACTCCTGACCTCAGGTGATCCGCCCACCTCGGCCTCCCAAAATGCTGGAATTACAGACGTGAGCCATCGTGCCCAGTCAGCAATCTTTTATTCAAGACATTTGGAATACCAGCCATCATATGCTCACAGAAAGCAAAATAACAATAGTTACCCCAAGAAAAACACAAAAATTGTCAAATAAATACTTAAAATAACAATAAGGCCGGGTGCAGTGGCTCACGCCTATAGTCCCAGCACTTTAGGAGGCCAAGGTGCAATCACTTGAGGCCTGGAGTTGGAGGCCTGGAGTTCAAGACCAGCCTGGCTAACATGGTGAAACCCTGTCTCTACAAAGGATACAAAAATTAGCTGGGTGTGATGGCACACGCCTGTAATCCCAGCTACTCAGGAGGCTGAGGCAGGAGAATCACTTGAACCCAGGAGACGGAGGTTACAGTGAGTGGAGATGGTGCCACTACACTCCAGCCTGGGCAACAGAGAGAGACTTCATCTCAAAATAAAATAAAATAATAAAATCCAAAATAACAAGGAAACAAACTTGATTTACGTCTGGTTTTAGTTTTTCACACTATCATTGTCACCACTGATCATACCACAGACACTTCTTTTATAAACATACGGTATTCTGAATGTAACCTTGTGAAGAAAAATTTACAAATTTTTTTAAGTTCATTGAGTATTCTTCTCTCAAAAACCTAAGGGTGAAAATAAATTTCTCTAAACAGAATACACAGTTTTTCACCTCGCTCTGTTAAGATGAAGTTATATACTGTTCAACTATACCAGACCATTTACCACTGTTGTCAGAGATACAGAAAATTCAAAGTTTTCCCCCAAAAAAACTGGATCAAGTCACCTACTCTCAAGGATCCCCAATTCTAACTAAATCTTTCAGTGGCTCCTCAATGCTTAAAGATGTCCCTCCTCAAGTCCAAATAATATCTCCTTGAAATTCCCTCTATTCTCTAACCTTCCTACCATTCCCAAAGGTCACTCTTAGCCCTACTGCCACACACACACCCCACCCCTGCCTTTCTTCAGTAAATGAGGGGTGTACCATTAGCACAGTTTCACAGGGAAGTTGTTTACTCCAAAAATGGCTATTTCATAGAACCTATCAAATCTCAGAAAACTCTCTTTTCAACTCATTCACTTCATGTAAATGTAGATGCCTCAAAATAAGCAACCTCTGCACTAATGAAAAATAGAAAACGTGACACTAAAATAAATTAGGACTACAAATTCTGCTTACAGATTTAACCTGAAATTATGCTTAAAAATAAAGACATTTTTATAAATAACAAATCAGTAACAAGTATCTTTCAAACTTTAATGCTATTCATCCTAAAGGTTGTTTAGCAGCAATAAACAAACTCTGGAGTGTTAATAATCTAATCCCAAAGCTACCACAAGCAAATCATACTGACAAAAATCCTAAATTAACCCCTATGCATAATGGCAAGTGGTTCTAGAAATCAAATACTTAAAAAGAAAAAAAAAGAGGTGTTCTGCTATTTTCACCACCTCTAAGACTGAAGCTCCCAGTACCTGCTGATAAACATTAAAAAACTTCTGGTTATAGTTAAAAAAAAAAAAAAAAAGTATAGTAAAAACATTTTTCTTGATGTATGAGACAATCAGGAAAATGTTAACACTGGATATATGACATTTTTCTAAGTGTGATAATGTGATTGTGTAAAAAAGAAACATTCTCAAGTATTTATGGCTGAAATGGCATTTGGGGTTTACATTAAGATAAAGGAGGAGGAGAAGAATACAGATGAGACAAGTTTAGTCATGTGCTGATAACTTAAACTTAGCTCTCTAGTCATTATGTTTGAAATTTTCCATAATAATATAAAAATGAAATTGCTTATGAGCAAGATCTCAGGCACTATTTTGTTCTGTACTGTAGGCAACTTTTGCACAGATTTCTTAATTCCTTAGGTTTGCATCATTAGAGAAATTCTCAACCTATGTAGAGACTTTATAGCAGACAGCTGTGTCATGCCGGTATCCCAAATACTTCCCAAACGTAGTGCTCAGCAAATCTACTTCAAAAGCTTGGGAGGGTGGGGGCGATGGATCTAAAAAGGCAATGAGGGGAAATAACAATGAACCTGCCCAAACCCTTAGCATAAACAGCTCCCACCTCTTAAAACCAACAAATACAAACTGGGGTTTCCTTCTTTCCTTTAGTTTAAAGACTATGTTGCCTTCTAGCTTACTTCTCTGCCCTTAACATCCATGCTGACCAAAAAAGACACAAACAATCCAACTACTGTGTAACCAGGTCAAAAACAAGCTCTGGCTAATTCATTTGGAAGACTACACTCACCACTCAGATTTGGCCAGAAAAACTGGGTTAGAAAAAAACTGGTGCTTAAACAAACAGCGGACGGAGGAGGTCTTTTAGCCAGTACCAACCACTCAGTGAGTTGCAACACAATCATTTCCAAAATTTTCCAAAGCCTTCCAAATTCAGTTGAGCCCGGCAAGCTGAGTTAACAGGGCTCTCTTTCAAATTCAAAAATCTGGCCTCGGCCCCAACAGTTAACCAACAAAACACATGCTAATTCACTTGAGATCACCTAAGAATACTGACCGAAGTTCGGACCACAGTCCAGTCAGTACATCGCCCAGACTAAAGAAGTTTGGGCTGAGGAGAGGCGTTCAAGTGACAGATAAACTCTACTCATAAAGGAGAAGAGACAATAAGATCCACACTTAATCTGGTCTAAGAAAACGTCTACACTCAGCTTCCAACCCCCCACTCCACCCATTTTTAATGAGACAATGACAATTCTTCATGGTGAACCACAAAGCCCTGCTTCCCCAACCTTGTACCGACTCTAACAGAACACTCCCCCAGTGCAGATAACTTTTAGAAAACGTTCAGTAATGAGAAACAAATCAAGACAGGAAGAATTTAACATTCTGTTCTGAATTTTCATGGCCTGCGCCTCCATCCCGTACAGGTCTTTCATAATCTCTAGAATGTGCACTGGATAAAATGAACAGTTAGTCACATCAGGTGTCAGCTACTCAGCGCAGACTCAGTCTCCAGATTTGCTAGTTTCATTTGTCGTTGGGGGTGGCGGGTGGGTGTTAAATTTTTTTAAAAGAGAAAGACCTGGGTGGGTGTGAAACCAGGACATCCTCTATACTCCGCTCCCCATCATTTCTGTTTCAATTACACAGCTGTCAAACAGGTTATTCCTGGAATTCAGATTTTATAATCCCCACACTGTAATTCTTCCTGCTCCTGTTGCCCAAACACACACTCCTCCCTGCTTCCCCAAAATATGTATCCATCAATAGAAAGGATGACAGCCACAGTTATAAAGTATTCCCAGGTAATGCCAAACTCCCCACCTTGAGCAACTGGCAAGCACTGAGTGGAGGCTGAAACATGATGACAATTTTCACAAAGGCCAAAGCAGTGGTTTAGGATCATCAGAGGCAAGGCCCGCCTCCACGGGATTTTAATTCACACACAAACTCAAAAGGCCAGATTTAGGGAATAAAAAGAAAAAATTCAGATTGTCTTTTTTTTTTTTCCATTTTGTTGAAGGAAACTGCATACCTAAGAGTGTAGCTTATTTCCTTATCTCAAAGCCAGGAAATGAGGTTTTTTAAGGCCAGTCTGAATATAAACTCGGTGTGCAAAAACAGAGGGACTGCAAGGCGAAACCCCTTTCCCAACTTTGGCCAAGCGGCGTGGCCTCCGGTCAGCAGCGTGTTTATCACCCTCTCCCTGTCTCCCAACAAGAAGTTTCCACATGCCACGGGAAACAAAGAAGGCGCCCACACCGACCTTATAGACTTGTCCATAGGTGCCATTTCCAACCACTTCCACCAGCTCAAAAATCCCAGCAGGATCCTGGAGAGGAAGGAGGGAGGGGTTATCATTTAAAAGAGGCAAAAAAAAATGAATAAATCAAGCAGGGCAGTTGGAGAGAAAGGGCGGTGACAAAAGAGATGGGCTTCGCCCGGCACCGTCCCCCGGCGCTCGGGGGTCGTGCGGTGGGCCCGGGGCGTGGGGGCGGCGGAGGGTCGCTCCCGCCCTGCACCAGCCGGCACAAGCAGACAAAGGGGCCGCCGCGCCCGCGGCTCTGCCCACGCCCCGGCTGCCCGCTTCCCGCTCCCCGCGCGCCCGCCCGCGGGCCCACTCACCCGCAGGGAGGAGAGGTCGATGTCCACCAGACTTTTTGCAGGGGAGTCGTTCGCCATTTTCCCTTTTTGCCACCAAAAAACAAATAACAATAAATATCCCTGTCGCTGTGGATATCCCCGCCGCAGGCCAGGCCGCCGACGGCGCTCCTCGCGCGGCAGCCGGCCGGCCCGGGACTCTCCTCGCGGGGTCGGGGGCGGCGGCAGCGTGCTCGGCCGCGCTCTCGGGCCGCTCGGGGCTCTCGGCCGGCCGGGCCGCGCGGCGGGCGGGAGCGTGCGCGGGCGGTGGCGGCGGCGGCGGCGTTCACACCATGGCGCGGGTCCGGCCGTCAGGCCCCCGGCGTCGCCTGCCGCCTCAGGCCCCGGCGCCCGCGTCCCGCGCCGCGCGCCTCGAGGACGGGCCTGGAGCGTGGGGCCGCGGCGGCGCCGAGAGTTGAACGAGTGAGCGCGAGGCAGCGAGACAAAGATAACCCGGGAGGCGGAGGCGGAGGGGGAGGGGGAGGGGGAGGGGGAGGGGGCGGCGGCGGCGGGGGCGGGGGCGGGGGCGGGGGCGGGGAGCGAGGTGGGGAGGGAGGGGGCGGCGGCGGCCGCGCGGGAGGAGGAGAAACAGAACACCAAAAATATATTCTGAGAGAGAAAACAGCTCCCCCTTTCCTCCTCAGGCAGGAAAAACGGGCGGAAAAGCACTCACACCCCGAGCCTTGCCGGGGAGGGCGCGGGTCGAGGCGCCCGCGCGGCGTGAATATTCATCAGGGGTGGGGCCCGAACAATGGCTGGGCCGAGGCGGGCAGCAGCCCCAACTAGACGCCGGGCGCCCAGGGTGCGGCCTCAGCGCCCGACCCCGCACGGCGCTCCTGAAAACGGCAGGAGGGGGAGGAAACGGGCTGGGGTTTCCCCGGGGAGGAGCTGGGGTGGGGAAACGCCCCTACCTCGCGCTAACAACAAATGACATGAAACTGAGCTGGACCGACACTAAGAGGCCACCGACCCTCGCGTCTCCCAGGTCGAGGGTGTGTCCCTCTGGCCGCGCCCCGGCTCAGGAGAAACGCGAACCGGGTGTCGCCGCGCGGAGGAGGGGCCTCTCACCCCATCCCCCACCCCACCACCACCTCCCCAGAGATGGAGACCCTTAAGTCCCTCGTTTCCGTCTTCCCTGCACGGTTTTCTTTTCCTTTCTCTGCTTTTGCAGACTAAATGTGCAGTACGATTGTGGTTGTAGTTGGGGGATTCGCTGAGCATCGCTGGGCTGCCCGGTCAAATCCAAAACAGCTCCTTGTAACTGCCTGGCGCTGCGCTCCGGGCTGCGCTCGGTAGGTGGGCACTGTGTTTGGGGCCCTTAGTACCAATCTGCGTTTTGTAACCTGGAGATTACTAAGGATCAACAAACAGGTTTCTTCCGGCAACATCGGAAGCCAGTCGGTAGTTAAGCACTTTAATGCCAGTGAACCGACAGTCATTTATGTTGCATTCCTCCACCGTCTGAAAACTTTCAGTGGCTCCCTGTCACCTGACAGGTGTTCTCAAAACGTGAGTACTTCAGACAAAGTGCCGATTGCCGGGCCCTGCCTCCAGAGTTCCCGTTTCAGGACGTTTCCGATGGGCCTGAGAATGTGCATGTGTAAGTTCCCAGTGTAGCTAAAGTCGCTGTTACGTGGATCACTCGTGGAGAACAGTGGCCTCCGGCTATTCATGATTAGATTTTCACAGACATCACCATTATCATCTACCAATTCTTATGCACTTACTGTGTCTCCCCCACACAAATGCGTTGTGATGAGTCCTTTACACTACAGCCTTGAAGGAATGTTATCCTTTTTTAGGTAAGGAAAGCAAAGTACTGAAAGATAAGGAATATGCTCAAGTTCCTTAAAAGCACAGCCTGGAAGTGGAGCAGGGATTTTCGCCAGGTTAGCTATTCCCAAAATCCTAATCTCTGATTCTGCCAAGTTAGTCAGCTCTACCCAAAGTATGCATAGCACTCTCCTGCTTCAACAGTTTGGTTTCTGAAATTTTTGACTACGAGAATCCCTGGGAAGGGTAAAATATATTGAAGGGCTCCTGGCATCATTTATAAGGAAAATTATAGTAACCTAGTGTTCTTATGAATGTACTGGTGCTTTTAGATAATTTTGGTTTTTTTCAGTCAGCAGCAATGGCATTATCTATGAGTGTAAATAAAATAATTTACTCAAAGAACTAGACAGAAACACATCTGAACTTTTCAGCCTGTCTTACTATTGATAACATTGTTTCCTTTCTTTCTTTTTTTGTTTTGTTTGTTTGTTTGTTTGTTTGTTTGTTTGTTCTGAGATAGTATATTGCTCTGTCACCCAAGCTGGAGTGCAGTAGTGTGCTCTCAGCTCACTGCAACCTCTCCCTCCTGGATTCTGGTAATTCTCCTGCCTTAGCCTCCCAAGTAGCTGGGACTACAGGCACCCACCAACACACCCAGCTAATTTTTTATTTTGGGTAGAGACAAGGTTTCACCATGTTGGCCAGGCTGGTCTCAAACTCCTGACCTCAGGTGATCCGCCCACCTCAACCTCCTAAAGGGATTACAGGCGTGAGCCACTGTGCCTGGCCTATTGATAACATTTTAATAGTGTTTATTATGAATAATATAATTAATAATAGACAATGTGCTAAGTCCTTCATATGTATTATCTCATTCTGCTCTTAATTTCCAAATGACACTCTTATTTTTCCCACTTTACACATTAGAAAACCAGCATTTAAAGAAGTTAAGTAACTTGCTCGCTATGCACAACTAGACCTGATGCAGAAATGCCAGGGCCTCCCCAAAGCAGCCTCCTTCTACAGGTTCAACTCCAAACCCATGACTCTGAAGCCCACCTCACACCACCCCTTCCTCTCCATCTATCCAAATTCCTTCATCACCTCAAGCCCAACTCAAAATCATCTCTTCCTTCTCCTTCAGGTTTTCTTTAAATCGGTCTTTCTCCTAAGCTTCTATTGTCTCTATCACCATTGTGACCGTTATCTCCTACTTTCAAGTCAGTACCTATTCTGGAAATGCCTACACAGTGCAAGGCACTGGCTTAACTATTGCCTGGGATATCAAAAGATCAAGAGAGTCTACCCTCGAAGAGCTTACACATTGATAATTGGCATAAGACAGCTTCATAAATAGCCATAGCACAAAGCAGAACAGTATAGATTTTAGCAAGATGGAAACAGCACTAAACAGGTCTAGTGGAAAGTATGCTGGATTTGGGGCAAAATTGAACTGAGTTTGAATCCTTGTGATTTGTCAGTTGTGCAACCTTACATGTGCTTCTTCTGAGCTTCCCTTTCCTCTTCTGCATATCAGATGAAGACTGGAGATGGGAAGAACAAGCAAGAGGCAAGAGCCGATGCCAGGGTAATAAGTAATGAGATGACAGGAGATGTTAATATAAGAGGTCTTGAGACAGTAGATTATCTAAGGCTTGGCATCTGATAGGATGCCAGAAGGCAGTGTAGACAAGAAGGTAAGAGACTTGTTTGTGGTTCAGAGCCTGGGAGGATGTCCACACTTGGGACGATGTTGTCACAACAGAGTAAAGGATGGCAATTACTAAATGGTAGCAATAAAGGAAGATTTTGTTTTGAATCCAAAACCAAAGTTAATTACCTTTACATGCAGGAGCAACGTACACATGCCTAGCTTGAAACTCCACTCTAGCGCCCAGCGTAGGGGTCATGTTTTCAATCAACACCCATGTATTAGCTTGGGCTGCCATTAAAAAATACTACAGCCTAGTTGGCTTAAATAACAGAAACTTATTTTTTTGCAGTTCTGGAGGCTAGAAGTCCAAGATCAAAGTTCTGGCCAGCTCGATTTCTGTTAAGGGTTCTCTTTCTAGGTTGCAGACAGCCTCCTTCCTAACGATGTTTACACATGGCCTTTCTTCAGCACTTGCTTGAGGAGAGAGAATGAGCTTTCTAGTGTCTCTTATGAGGCACTAATCCTACACATCAGGGCCCCACCCTTAAGACCTTGCTTAACCTTAATTACTTCCTTAGAGCCTCTGTCTCCAAACACAGCCACACTAGGGATTCAAGCCTCAACAAATGAATGGAGAGATTGGGGGAGGGGACACAAGTGCTCAGTTCATAATAAGCTGTGTGTAGTACATGATGCCAGGAGGTAGTCTTGCCACTGCTTTCATCCTTAATAATCTGTTGAGGACACAAATCCACCCAAAAGGACAATCAAGACGATACACTGGAAAATAAATACCAATTTGACATTTTACATGGGGAGGAAAACAATATAGCTTGCTTGGACGAAGAATGAGAAGTTGAAAGAGTAAGCAGATTGGCCCCACTGGGCAGAGGACTCAGTTCAAAGAACCTTGAGAAATACAGCAAGATGGCCGGGCACAGTGGTTCATGCCTGTAATCCCAACACTTTGGGAAGCTGAGTCTGGAGGATCACTTGAGCCCAGGTGTTCCAGACAACCTGGGCAAGGTGGTGAGACCTGCCAGACACAGAAAAATTTTTTTTAATTAGCTGGACATGGTGGTGCACACCTGTAGTCCCAGCTACTCAGGAGGCTGAGGCAGGAGGATCCTTTGAGCCCAGAAATTCAAGATAGCAATGACCTATGTCTTCACCACTGCATTCCAGCTTAGGCAACAAAGCAAAACCCCATCTCAAAAAAAAAAAAAAAAAGGAATAGTATTTTAACTTGTTTTTTGTTGTTGTTGTTTTTGTTGTTGTTTGGGTTTTTTGTTGTTTTGTTTGTTGAGACAGGGTCTCTATCACCCAGGCTGGAGTGCAGTGGCACAATTGTGGCTCACCGTAGCCTTGACCTCCTGGGATCAGGCAATCCTCCCACCTCAGCCTCCAGAGCAGTTGGAACTACAGGTGTGCAGCTCCACGCCCAACTGATTTTTGTATATTTTTTTGTAGAGACAGGGTTTTGCTGTGTTGCCCAGGCTGGTCATGAACTCCTCTCAAGCGATCTACCTACTTCAGCCTTTCCATGTGCTGGGATTACAAGTATGAGCCACTGCACCAGCCCTGAATAGTATTTTAAATGCAGAGGAACTTGCTATTTATAGAAGACCTATCTGAAACATTTTTTAAGGAAAATTGCTGTTTCTTAATTTATCCTTTTTATAAATTTATATTTTTATATATCAGGATTGCCTAAATCAAGTTAAATGATATAAAGTTCTTTACCAGTGAAATCCTCAAAGGGCCTCAAAAATTGGGTCAGAGATAGCCCTAGCTTTCGAAATCTAGATGGGATTGTAGGAAGTAGTTGGGCAAAGCTGGATGGGGATGATAGTAATTGTCAGGTTTATCTGGTTTTGTTAGGTGCTTGGGTGAAGGGAATCAGGAACTCTGCCAAGGAAAGGCTGAGTTAGACCTGCTAGCTAAGGAGATAATGGACTTTTATTTACACTTGATCAAATATTTGTGTTCTCAGCCTGTGCAGCTAAATCTCAGTATTGACCAGGCCAGTGGTCCTCTCTTATCCTCAGACATTTAATATGTTACAGTTGAAATAGAATCATGAGTTATAACATCATGCATCAGATCCTGACCGCATGCATAAGAGCCCTCACTGAAGAGGAGGTTCAATCATAATCAAGTTGATCCCTTTAAAAATGAATGAACCACAAGCCTCCATTAGTAATACTGAAGGCTCGCCCATCCTATTGATTTAGTTTTCAGTTCATTATAGTGATTGCAATCTCAAAGCCTTCTAAAATATGTCCTATAACAAAAGATTAAGTGGCGACATACCAACAATAAACTATGAACTGTAAATGCCATATTTATGAATTAGACTTTGAGGTCTTTCTTGCTCTTGCTCTTTTAAATTATCATCTTCATCTTCTTTTCCATATCTTCATTCTGTATTCTGTGGCCAACTAGTTAGAAAAGGTAGTCAAAACTGGGTGAAGAGACCATCGGGACTGACATGGGTCACCTGTATTTGTCCTAATTCTTGGCTACAGACAGCTCCAGGAGGTTATTTGGGAGTCGAGGAGTAGGGAGGTGGTAAAGCTGGATGAGAAAGTGTGTCTGGGCCAGGCGCAGTGGCTCACGCCTGAAACCCCAGCACTTTGGGAGGCTGAGGTGAACAGATCTCCTGAGGTCAGGAGTTTGAGACCAGCCTGGCCAACATGATGAAACCCCGTCTCTACTCAAAATACAAAAATTAGCCAGGTGTGGTGGCGGGTGCTTGTAATCCCAGTTACTCAGGAGGCTGAAGCAGGAGAATTGCTTGAACCCAGGAGGCCAAGGTTGCAATGAGCTGAGATTACAGTGAGCCGATATCGTGCCATTGTACTCCAGCCTGGGCAACAAAAGCAAAACTCTGTGTCAAATTAAAAAAAAAAAAATGTCCAGATGGGCACAAAGTCTACGACTCCTGGAAATGCACCTCTGAGTCACAAAAGGAAGGGCCACTTATTCTCACAGCATTGCATCTTTTATTGGATTAGAACTTATCACTATTAGCTGCCTGGCTTGTAAGAATATATTTATTGAGATTTGAAATAGTACTTGTGGAGAGTTGTTATACAAGCATTATCTTTAGCATCACAGCTTAGCTCTTTAGTTATATAGAAAGGAGAAAATGCAGAGGAAGCTGGATGTCAGTAGATAGCAAGAAGAATTAAAGATGGAATGATCTGGATATGGCCACTTATAAGCTCATTTTGAAATTTCAAGGAACTGAGAACAAGTCAGGCACTCAGAAGAGAGAACCAGTTGCCTAGGAAAAATTTCAAAGCTATTTTTCAGAACTATTAATTGTTTAGAAAGAATCAGACCTCTAAGAATGTCCCTTTCTGCCCTGCCATTCTATGCAGAGTGGATGAAAAATAGAATATGTATTCTGTTGTACAGACGGTTCCTCGGTGCCCTAAGGTTCCCTAGAGATGGTTCAAGTTTTCCTGAATATTCCAAGGGAGGTCTGAAGAGTAATAGGACTGTTGAGCTCACTGCCTGGCCCTCCCTTCTTCCACCACCCAAGTTCTGCTTTTTTAGATTTTATAAATTAGGAATGTTTGTAATATTTTTTAAGATGACATTTCCACTGCTAAGAGAAGTTTTAAAAACCCTGAGTTAAAGTGTACTTGAAACCAAGACTTACATAATCACATGGCAGAGATATCTATTAAATATATTTCTGCTGAGTTCAAAACTAAGTAACACTTTTGAATTAGGCTGTTCTTGCTTTGCTGCAAAGAAATACCCGAGACTGGGTAATTTAATAAAGAGGTTTAATTGGCTTACAGTTACGCAGGCTGTACAAGTGTGATGATGACATCACTGGGCTTCTGGGGAGGTCTCAGGGAGCTTTTACTCAGGATGGAAAGCGAAGTGGAAGCAGGCACATCACATGGCAAAAGCAGGAGCAAGAGAGAAAGAGTAGGGGGAGAGGTGTAACACACATTTATCTTATTATTATTGTTAGTATTATTATCTTGGAGACAGAATCTCACTCTTTCACCCAGGCTGAAGTGCAGTGGCCCTGTCTCGGCTCACTGCAACCTGTGTCTCCTGGGTTCAAGTGATTCTCTTGCTTCAACTTCCCAAGTAGCTGGGACCACAGGTGCACATGCCACCATGCCCAGCTAATTTTTTTCTCCTTTTTCTCTCTCTCTTTTTTTTTTTTTAAAGTAGAAACAGGTTTTCACCATGTTGCCCAGGCTGGCCTCAAACTCCTGAGCTCAGCAATCAGCAATCTACGCGCGTTGGCCTCCCAAAGGATTACAGGCATGAGCCACCATGCGCAGCCCTGCAACACACTTTTAAAGGAGATCTCACAAGAACTCACTTACCATCTCAAAGAGAGCACCAAGCCATGAGGGATCCACCCCCATGACCCAACACCTCCCACCAGGCCCCACCTCCTGCATTGAGGGGTTACAATTCAACATGAGGTTTGGGCCAGGACAAATATCCAAACTATGCCAACTTTAAACATTTTTTGGAATCATTGCCGTAACCTGAGAAGAGAAATAGAAATGATGGAGGGGAGGGAATCTGGAAACCTGGGCTTTGGATTTGGTTCTACCAGAATCTACCGTGTCATAGTAGTTACATCACCCAACCTGGTATCTTGGGACTAAGTATGCATTAATTATCTGATGCTTTGTTAACATACTAACACATAGATCTGAGAGTGAGCTGTGACCCCATTCCAGTTTATTTAAGTGTGAGCTCAGTCTATTAGGGTCTATTTGGTAGCCTTCTTGTTAATTAAATAGCCTACCTGTTGTGCAGAGAGCACATTTTAGGGAACTGACAGATAATAAAAAGCATTTTTAACTCCTTCAAGAGTCAGAGCCAAGAGACTGTCTATAATAATAAAAATAGAAATATGAAAGAAAGCTGCCCAACAATAATCTAGGCAACATTGACTGTATTGAAAAATTTAAAGGATGTTTACAAGAGATTTGTAATAACATAGAGAATGAATGTTATAATATGAATTGAAAATATCACTGTACAAAATTTGCATGAGATTATGGTCACAGCTATGTAAAATTTTTAAACTATTCAGAGGAAAACTAATGGCAAGAAATGCATGAAATTTTGGTAGTTTTTCACTGACAAAACTGTTTTCTTTCCTCCTCTTAGGATGTGGTTTTTTTTTAAATAGCGTTTTTTTTCTTTGAGATGGAGTTTCACTCTGTTGCCCAAGCTGGAGTGCAGTGGCGCAATCTCAATCCACTGCAACCTCCACCTCCCTGGTCCAAGTGATCCTCCTGCCTCAGCCTTCCCGAGTAGCTGGGATTACAGGCACATACCACCACTTCCAGCTAATTTTTTTTTTTTTTTTTTTTTGACAGAGTTTTGGTCTGTCACCCTGGCTGGAGTGCGATGGTGCCATCTCCTCTCACTGCAATCTCCTCCTCCAAGGTTCAAGTGATTCTCCTGCCTCAGCCTCCGTAGTAGCTGGGACTACAGGTGCATGCCACTACGCTTGGCTAATTTTTTGTATTTTTTGTAGAGACCAAGTTTCATTGTGTTAGCCAGGATGGTGTCCATCTCCAGAGTGCTGGGATTACAGGTGTGATCTGTCACGCCTAGCCTTTTTTTTTTTTTTTTTTAGTAGAGACAGGGTTTCACCATTTTGGCCAGGCTTGTATCGAACTCCTGACCTCAAGTGATCTGGCCACCTCCCAAAGTGCTGGGATTACAGGTGTGAGCCACTACACCCAGCCCTAAATAGCTTTTACAATAAATGAAATAAAGTAATTAAATTAATTTCCCAGGGCTACTCAAAGTACCATAAACTGAGTGGCTTAAAACAGTAGAACTGTGTTGCCTTGCACTTCTGGAGGTTGGGAGTCCAAGATCAAGGGATCAGCAGGGCCTGCTCCCTCTAAACCCTGGAGGGGGTCCTTCTTGCCTCTTCTTGGCTTCTGGGGGTTGCCAGTATGTGCTGTTCCTCGGCTTGCAGCTGCATCACTCCCATCCCTGCCTCTGTCATCCCATGCTGCTCTCCCTGTGCATCTGTGTCTTTACATGGCTGTCTTCTTACAAGGACTCCAGTCGTATTGGATTAAGAGCCTACCCTACTCCCATGTGACCCATTGTTACAGCAGGTAGCCAGTCAGGTATGAGCAAGGCAGAAGAGGGCTTCCCCAACTCTCACCCCACCCCACTTCCCCACTTTGACCCCCACCCCCACCCCTGCACACACGAGGAATGTCAGGGAACCATCAAGTGATGGTCAGGCGGTTACTGTCTCTCTAAAATAATTGGTCACAGTAGGCACCAGGGAAGGACTATCTCCCAAAACAGAAAACACCTGACACTGGTGATTAGCAGCTTCCCCTAAAATCTCAGGAATCAGGCAAGTGGCTCAATCGTGAACGTTAAGAGGCCAAATGGCAGAGTTTAATTGGTACATGACCTTCCTCTAGGACTACTAGACTGGTAAGGGAAGAACGCCTCAGGCGAGCATGCGTCCAACTCCAGTAAACACACTGCGCATGCTCCCCTCCCAAGCGTTAGCAGGCCACCTCGCATGCAAGCAGCCCACCTGAAGGGAAGAATCAGGAAAAAAGGGAGGCAACTCCACCTCCACCCCACACCCACCAAGGCATGCCAACACATAGTCCACAGTCAAACTGCGCACTTGATCTCTCAAGTCGCCCACTTGGCCCTCTTCCGAGTGTACTTCTCTTCCTTTCATTCCTGTGCTAAAGCTTTTTAATGAACTTTCACTCCTGCTCTAAAACTTGCCTCAGTCTCTCCTTCTGCCCCTCAGTCAAATTCCTCTGAGGAGGCAAGAACTGAGGTTGCTGCAAACCTGTAGGGATTTACTGCAGGTACCACCATAATTATACCTGCAATTTTACTCTGTTTCCAAATGAGATCACATTCTGAGGTTCTGGGGGTTGGGACTTTAACATATCTTTTTGGATATCGGGGAGAGAAAATTCAAACCATAGCAGTAATTTAACAATTTTGATGTTTCTTTTCTTTTTTCTTTTTTTGAGATGGATTCTCACTCTATTGCCCAGGCTGGAGTGCCTTGGTGTGATCTCAGCTCACTACAACCTCCATCTCCCAGGTTCGAGTGATTCTCCTGCCTCAGCCTCCCGAATAGCTGGGACTACAGGCATGCACCTCCACGCCCGGCTAATTTTTGTATTTTTAATAGAGACGGGGTTTCACCATGTTGGCCAGGCTGGTCTTGAACTCCTGACCTCATGATCCACCCGCCTTGGCCTCCTAAAGTGCTGGGATTACAGGCCTGAGCCACCACACCCAGCAAATTTTGATGTTTCATGCAGAATTGAAGACCCTTATTCTTTCTCACCCTAATGTAATGTTTTCCACGCTTCGGCACACAGGTGGTTTAGGAAAGTGGTGCGTTGGGTAGTTTTTGCTGTGACCCCTCACTTTCTCCCTAGCCACCCCTCTCATTATCTAATATGTCCCCTTATTCCCAGGGGACATGTTCCAAGATACATGGGGACACCTGAAACCAAAGATAGTACCGAACCCTATATATATTATGTTTTTTTCCTATACATATATACCTGTGATAAAGTTTAATTTATAAATTAGGCATAGTAAGAGATTAGCAGCAATAACTAAAAATAGAACAATTATAACAATGTGCTGTGCTTGGGTCATGGGGGTGAATCCCTCATGGCTTGGTGCTGTCTTCATGATAGTGAGTGAGTTCTTGCAAGATCTGGTCCTTTAAAAGTATGTGGCACCTCTTTCCTACTCTCTGTCTCTCTTGCTCCTGAATATAGGAGAGACCATATTCATTAAGTTATGTGAATATGGCTCTCCCGCTCTCTCAGAATTGTTCTTGTGTGGTAGCCACTTTTTTCAGACCATAGTGGACCACATGGTACCTGAAACCACTGAAAGTGTAAGTGTGAATAAGGGGACACTTATTCACATGTTGACCAGGATGGTCTCGATCTCTTGACCTTGTGATCCACCCATCTCGGCCTCCCAAAGTGCTGGGATTATAGGCGTGAGCTACTGTGCCCGGCCAAGGGGACTATTATAATTAGGCACATACCAAGTTCATAGCACTGTGCTAATCTATCAAAATAAATCTCACAAAACTCTCTTCTAACCATCAGTTGCTTTCATTTATACTATAGTTTTCAAATAGACTGAGTTTTAAACAAGTAACTACAAGGCTGGGCGTGGTGGCTCACACCTATAATTCCAGCACTTGTGAAGGCCAAGGTGGGCAGATCACCTGAGGTCAGGAGTTCGAGACCAACTTGGCCAACATGGCAAAACCTTGTCTCTACTAAAATACAAAAATTAGCTGGGTGTGATGACAGGTACCTGTAATCTCAATTACTCAGGAAGCTGAATCAGGAGAATTGCTTGAATATGGGAGGCAGAGGTTGCAGTGAGCCAAGATCACGCCAGTGCACTCCAGCCTGGGCGACAGAGTGATGCTCCCTCTCAAAAAAAAAAAAAAAGAAAGGGCTGGGCGTGGTGGCTCATGCACTTTGGGAGGCCAAGGCCAGCAGATCATAAGGTCAGGAGATCAAGACCATCCTGGCCAACATGGTGAAACCCTGTCTCTACTGAAATAGAAAAAATTAGCCAGGTGTGGTGGCATGCACCTGTAGTCCCAGCTACTCAGGAGGCTGAGGCAGGAGAATCACTTGAAGCTGGGAGGCAGACGTTGCAATGAGCCAAGATCACCCCATTGCACTCCAGCCTGGGCGACAGAGCGAGACTTCATCTCAAAAAAAAAAAAAAAAAGACGAAAAACAAACAAACAAAAACCAACAGAAAAAACAAGTAACTACAGTTTGTAAATCGCTATAAAGAATATCTTTGGCCAGTCAGGGTGGCTCAAGCTTGTAATCCCAGCACTTTGGAAGCTGAGGCAGGAGGATCACTTGAGGCCAGGAATTTGAGACCAGCCTGAGCACCATAGCAAGACCCTGTTGCCACAAAAAGTAAGAAAATTAGCTGGGCATTGTGGCCTGCACCTGTAGTCCCAGCTACCGAGGAGGCTAATCCCAGGAGTTGGAAGCAGCAGTGAGCTATGATTTTGCCACTGTACTCCAGCCTGGATGACAGAGTGAAATCCTGTCTCTAAATAATAATATTTAAAAATTAGCTTGTAAAAAAATTTCTTAGACCTTTTTATAAGCATATAACAGAAGACAGGGAAGAGATTAATAGGGAAGAAAGAAGGAAGAAAACTAAGATAGAAATAGATGGAAATAGAAGTTGATTTTGCCAAAGGGAATATTTTTTGAGCATTGAGTAATGTCCAGTTTGGTGGAGATATTTTTGAATTAGCTAATGTTTTAAAATAGTGTCTTACTGGCTTTGAACTTTTTTGGGTGATTTTTTCTACTGCCGTGTTAGAAATAATTTTCTTTTTTATATTGAGATCTAAGCATGTTTATTTAATTTTTTGGAAGAATCATGTCTGTTGCTAATTTTGACAGAATTGCTTGACATAAAAATATAAATAAAGAACTATGGTGTGGCTTGGATAAAGCAAGCATGACTTTATGTTCCCTGAATATGGTTATATAGCTGCTGCATGCCTTTGCAAGTAAAAATATTTATTTTGTTATATACATTTATTTATTTTCATTTTTATTTATTTATTTTTCTTGAGATGTAGTCTCCCTCTGTCACCCAGGCTGGAGTGCAGCGACGCAATCTCAGCTCACTGCAACCTCCGCCTCCTGGTTCAAGTGATTCTCCTGCCTCAGCCTCCTGAGTGGCTGGGAATACAGGCACATGCCACCATGCCCAGACAATTTTTCAATTTTTAGTAAAGACAGGGTTTCAGCATGTTGGCCAGGCTGGTGGTCTCAAACTCCTGACCTCAGGTGATCCCCCTGCCTCGGCCTCCCAAAGTGCTGGGATTACAGGCGTGAGCCACCATGCCCAGCCTGCATGCATTTATTTTAATGAGTAATTATGAGAATGTCAGTGACATCTTGAAATTGGCATGTGTATTCCATTGTGCAGTTACACTCTTTTATTTCCATTTTTCTTTTGGGAGTGCTTTGTGTTTAAAAAGCTAAGGAAATTAAATTCCTTAAATTGGCAAAGCTATGCCAAATACAATGAAACTTTACTATATAAGCCAGGAAATTAGAATTTGTTGTTCTCCCAGCAGCTGGTATTTGGCTATTCTGCACATTACATGACAGAAAAGTTAAAATGGGGCAGTTTTTCCTTGCATGAATTTTGCTAGGAGACAAGACTATCACTTCTCTCAACTTGGTGCACAGGACATGGGCAGGACCGACCCAACCAGATGGGGAGAGTGTGCCCACCAGCTCTGGGTCTCCTGGGACCTCAGCGTCTCGCACTCCGAGCTCCTTTTGTGTGTCCTACAAGAAGAAGGCCAGAAATTAAACTTGCAGAAATTAAACTACTCATGCTGATGTGGCATGGATAGTTGGCAGCAGAGTGCAGTGGCTCTCCCAGCACTACTATTACTATTACTAGCAGTCCCCACTTATCAGGTGCCAGCCACTCTACACAGCACTTTTCCTGCAGTATTTCATTTAATCCTCCCACTACTCTGTGTAACAAACACTTCTGTTATTTCTGTTTCATGGAGGAGAAAACCAAGACTTAGGGACTTTTTTTCTTTTTGAGACAGAGTCTCACTCTGTCGCCAGGCACCAGGCTAGAGTACAGTGGCACGAACTCCGCTCACTGCAACCTCCACCTCCCAGGTTCAAGCAATTCTTCTGCCTCAGCCTCCCGAGTAGCTGGGACTACAGGCGCGCGCCACCATGCCCAGCTAATTTTTGTATTTTTTTAGTAGAGACGGGGTTTCACCATGTTGGCCAGGATGGTCTCGATCTCTTGACCTCGTGATCTGCCCGCCTCAGCCTCCCAAAGTGCTGGGTTTACAGGCATGAGCCACCGCGCTCTGCCAACTTAAGGACATTAAGTAACTTGGCCATGATTGCACCTTTATGGAAAACAGCAAATCTCGGATTAAAAACCAGACTCATCTGGACAACTCATGGTTTTGACTTCTAAGTTTCAGGTAACTTACGCTTTTTTTTTTTTTCTTTTTTTGAGGTAGAGTCTCACTCTGTTGCCCAGGCTAGCAGTGGCACCATCTTGGCTCACTGCAACATCCATCTCCCGGGTTCAAGGGATTCTCGTGTCTCAGCCTCCTGAGTAGCTAAGATTACAGGCGTGCTCCACCGTGCCTGGTTAATTTTTGTATTTTCAGTAGAGATGGGGTTTCACCATTCAGCCAGGCTGGGCTCGAACTCCTGGCCTCAAGTGATCTGCCTGCCTTGGCTTCCCAAAGTGCTGGGATTTTAGGCATGAGCCACCACACCTGGTCAACTTAGGCGTTTTAAGATCCAAGACTTGGAAGATCCAGTTCCTTGACATAAAGGAACATAAAAGAGGAACTTTATGAAGTTTTTTCTCATTATAAAAATAACACATATTTGCTGGGCATGAGGGTCATGCCTGTAATCCCAGCTATTCAGAAGGCTAAGGCAGGCAGCTATTTCAGCCCAGGAGTTTGAGGCCAGCCTGGACAATGTAACAAGGCCCATTATTTTAAAAAGTAATAATTTAAAAATAATATATTCATTGAAGAAAATAAAGTATAAAGTAAAAAATAAAATTCACCTACAACCCCTACCAACAATCATTAACATCTAATACATTTTCTTTGTTCTTTTTCCTAAGCATGTTAGGTTTATTTGTTTATTTATAAATGTAATCAGAAATGTACTGTTTGGTAACCCACTTCTTTTGACTTCATATATTGCTAACATTCTCACATCATTCAATACCATGTTACAACCTAATTTTTAGTGGCTGTATTGACTGTAATGTAATTTATTTCACCATTTCTGTGGTTTTGGGTAGTTAACTCATTTCTCATCAGTCACTATTTTAAATACCACACATGCTAGTAATTTCCGTAAGCAAATTCTTGGCATGGGATGGCAGATTCAAAGACTACGAGGCTGGGAGCGGTGGCTCACCCCTGTAATCCCAGCACTTTGTGAGGCCAAGGTAGGCAGATCACCTGAGGTCAAGGGTTCAAGACCAGCCTGGTCAACATGTGAAACCCCATCTCCACTAAAAATACAAAAATTAGCTGGACGTGGTGGCACATGCCTGTAGTCCCAGCTACTCCGGAGGCTGAAGTAGAAGTATCATTTGAACCCGGGAGGCAGAGGTTGCAGTGAGCTGAGATTGGCCACTGCACTCCAGTCTGGGTGACAGAGCGAGACTCCATCTAAAAAAAAAAACACATGCCCACAAAGACTATGAATATTTGTTAGGTTCTTGGAACATTTTGTCAAACTCCCTCCAAAAAGGCTCTGCCAAGTTATAAGAGGAGGAGTTTTGTGGGGTTTTTTTGTTTTTTGTTGACGGAGTCTCACTCTCACCCAGGCTGGAGTGCAGTAGCTGATCTCGGCTCACTACAACCTCCACCTCCCGGTTTCAAGTGGTTCTCCTGCCTCAGCCTCCCAAGTAGCTGGGATTACAGGCACTCACCACCATGCCCAGCTAATTTTTTTTTTTTTTTTTTTTTGTATTTTTAGTAGAAACAGGATTTGACCAGGCTGGTCTCAACTCCTGACCTTAAGTGATCTGCCTGGCTCGACCTCCCAAAGTGCTAAGATTACAGGCACGAGCCATCACGCCCGGCCTGAGGAGGAGTTTAAAGGTGAGGGGACTTCAGTTTCTAGCTACAGGCTTTTGAGGGAGATATCACGGAGAACGTAAACCATCACTTCTCAAGATATACCTTATGGGCCGTCTGCCACCTGCTGTCTTTCTGTGGGGTCCAAGAAAGACCCTCGGTCTGGCAGAGAAGACCTGGAATAGAGGATGTGACATCAGGGCTCTGCAGTGCCTGCCCACTCACGGCTGTAAGTTCAGTGGTCCCTGAGAAGCATGGAGAACCATAGCAGTAGGAAAGCCAGAAGATGAAAAGGCAGTTCCTAGGTAAACAAAGGGGTTTCCTGCCCACTGTTTGTTCTGAGCACAGCCCTGGAATGGTGCCGCTTTACAACCACTGGTATTTTGCTGAGAGAGATTCAGATTTAGGTGAGGTCACACTACCCCATGCAGAGAAGCCCGGACCCTGTTCCATTCTCCTGCATAAGGCTGTCTGTCTCTCCTCAAGGAAAAAAGCCCCTGTGTCAAAGATTCTCCCCCTCAACAAGTGGAAATAAATACTCGGCATTATATCAAGGAACCCTTGAACTTTCTTTACAAGTAATTATCTCTATTTTTCAACATTTGCTGAATTCCAGCCGCACAATAGATGCTTTCCAAGATACAGAGGGTCTCAAGCTTTTTGGGTTGCAATCTTGAGAAACCAACAAGCCTGGCAAATGTGAGAAATGAGGGGAATGCACTTAGTTGAAATGGGGTCTGAAAAAGGGCACTCTTGGTAATTATATGTCTGGTTACACATTCTTGACAACTATTTACAGCTCTGACTGACTGTGCAAAGACAATGCCCAGTTTGTTGGCTCAAACAAAGGCAAACAAGGCTCAACCCCAAGTATGATTCTGTGTGCCATTTTGTAACATCAAAACAAGAAAGGCAGGAATCTTGGTGTGTGGTGTGTACTTACGTTCGCTAAATGTGGAGAAAAACAAAACCTTAGATTTCCAGATTTGCCTATTCACTTCAGATGTGGTTAATACATTATGCGCACACATGATTTAGACTACCAAATACCTGCTTTTCTTACCTAGTATTAAAGCAGATCAGAAACAAGAAGCGTGAGACACTGTGAAAGAAGTGAGTTGTAGCCATAGTCTCTCATAGACTTGGCTGCTATTCGGGATTGGTTGCTTCTGCATTCAAAGTGACTGTGGTCAGGCCGGATGCCAGTGGCTCATGCCTGTAATCTCAGCACTCTGGGAGGCCAAGGTGGGCAGATCACTTGTGGTCAAGAGTTCGAGACCAGCCTGGGCAACATGTGGAAACCCTGCCTCCACTAAAAATACAAAAATTACCCAGGCGTGGTGGAGTGCGCCTGGAATCCCAGCTACTCAGGGGGCTGAGGCAGGAGAATCACTTGAACCTGGAAGGCAGAGACTGCAATGAGCTGAGATGACACCACTGCCCTCCAGCCTGGGTGACAGAATGAGACTCCATTTCAAAGCAAACAATAAAAAGAATAAAAAAAAAAAAACAAAAAAAACCAACAAAGTGACTGTGGTCAGTGCCTAAGAAAGGAGAACAGCATGTTAAACTCTGACACTGATTCTGATGGGGGGGAGGTGGTGGTGAGTAATAAAGTGTGCTAATACAGGGGCCTTAATATATTTTAATCTGCATATAATAAAGCATGTTTAATTACCATTAAAATATATTTTGTCATGGTGTTTCTACATAGATAGCTTCATAAAGCACATGCAAAGACAATAATAGTATAGCAAATCTATTATTCTGACTTCTAACTCAAAACTGTGGTAGAACTCTGCATCTTTCTTGCATTTTATATATCAGGTCATATTACAGTGAGCTGCTCACTCATTCTAAACTTATTGGTGGTAAAACACTAGGTTAGCCTGTCACTGCTAATGTATTCTATAACTTAATCTGCATGGTGGGTTACATGGTGGTATACAAATGCAAAAATTTATCATGGTGTACACTTAGATTAGTGCATGTTACTGTGTTATACTTCAATTAAAACAAACAAACATCGGCCGCTCATGCCTGTAATCCAAGCACTTTGGAGGCCAAGGCGGGCGGATCACCTGAGGTCGGGAGTTCAAGACCAGCCTGACCAACATGGTGAAACGTCATCTTTATTAAACAAACAAACAAACAAACATCACTAAGTGTTTGATGGAAATCAATAAGATCAAAAGTGTTTGATGGGAATCAAAAGTCAGCATGGGCAACATAGTGAGATCTCATCTCTACAGAAAGAAAATTTTTTTTAATTAGCTAGGTGTGGTGGTGCACATTTGTAGTCCTAGCTACTCAGGAGGTTGAGGTGGGTGGATCATTTTGAGCCCAGGGGGTTAAGGCTGAAGGGTGACAGAGCAAGACCTTGTCTCAAATATATATATATATATTTGTTTATGATATATAGATATATACACCATATATATAAATATGTATCATATACAAATACATATTACAAATATATACTATATATATATACATATGTATATATATATGGTTATATATATGTGTATATATGTATGGTAAGGTCAAAAGAACTGTGAATTAGGGGAGGGTAGATTAGAGTTGTCTCCTCCAAGATCACCAAACTAATTATGTGAAAATGGACACGTAACCTTCAATCAAAAACACACTAGGGAGCCTCTGTTCTGACACTTCTTCTTTACAGAGGAAAAGAAGCTTAAGAGTGGTAAAGCAAATTGTCTAGATGTTAGGGTAAAGCTTGTTTTCAACTCAGAACTTCTGACTCAAAACCAAATACATAGCCTGCTTCCAAATTCCTGTTTTGGCCTGTTTCTTGGCCAAAAAAATAAGGAGATTGAGTTCTTCTTGACAAAAATACTTAATAAGAACTAATCAAGCTTTGTAAAGACTGAACCTCTTATTTACAAGAAATACAAGGAACGGAGGAACAAGTTAAATGACAACATGAGGAAACATGGGATAGCCTACAAATGGCCTGGACTCACCAATGAGTCAATCTGAATTTACAGTAGCACTAACAATGTCAGATGTTTCAATCTTGAGATAATGAACTTCCAAATGCTATATTTTCATTTCTTGACTTGGTTGGAAGGGAAAAATAATTATTACTAGAATTAGCTGATTTTCTATTTGAAGTGTCATTTACAAATGTAAACTGGTATCATTTAAAAATCTTTTTAGATTTCTTCTTTTATTAAGCCAACGTATTAACAGTTACCTTTTTGTTTTTCCACTCATAAAATAAATTTAGAAGAACCATTTGATATAAATGAAAACTCATGTTTCACAGGTAATATGTAAATGCTCATTCTGTATGACCCAAGTTCAAATGTTGTTTTGGAGCACAGTAATCTTAACATACCTACTAATGGCTGGGCTCAGTGGCTCATGCCTGTAATCCCAGCACTTTGGGAGGCCAAGGTGGGTGGATCACGAGGTCAAGAGATCGAGAACATCCTTGTCAACATGGTGAAACCCCATCTCTACCAAAAATACAAAAAAAATTAGTTGGTCATGGTGGTGCATGCCTGTAGTCCCAGCTACTTGGGAGGCTGAGGCAGGAGAATTGCTTGAAACTAGAAAATGGAAGTTGCAGTGAGGTGGGATCACGCCACTGCACTGCAGCCTGGCGATAGAGCGAGACTCCAAGACTCCGTCTCAAGAAAAAAAAAAAAAAAACCCTGCTAACATTCAAGTACATGCTGTTGCGTCCTCAGCAGACACGTGTCTTTTGGTTTGCATTTCACCAGTGAAATCATTAAACTTAGTAGTAAGTAAGGTCCCCATGGTGGTTGGTCTATGTCAACAAATATTTTGTGCAAGGTTATAAGTTCATTATAAGTTCATCATTAAAATTAATGAAAAGTAGAAATTTGGTATTTAATTTCTTATTGAACATGCAATTTTTAGCCTCATTCCTCCAAAATGCAATGCAGATACTCGCTGAATTTCTCAAAATAAATAGTTATAGATTTACACCGTACAGTAACGTACAAGTCCACTGTAGCAAAAGTGTTCAGACTACTTTCTAAACGCTCTATGGGGGACTGCTCACCTATTTCCTGTCCATATTTTAAGTGCATATTTCCTATAATTTCCCATATTTTCCCAATGACCATGACAATGACACCTCAGAGATCACTGTGGGTTTCAGTACAACTGGCTGGTACAAAAAGTGGCTGGCAAGGACAAGAACACTAAATATTTCTCCCATTATCTCCAAGACCAGAATAAATTAGCTGTCCCCAGATGTTCCTTCTCTGAGAACTTTGTTTTGTCAGCAAGTGTGCTTGCAAGCCTTCCTTGAAAGGGAGGTGTTAAGTACAGTGAGTCTGAAAAGGGTTACCTTCCAGATGCGATCATATGTTGAGGCCTCTGTTCACAACACATGGGTCTCAAATACTTCGAACAGAAGCTAGAAATACAAGGTGGAGTGATATCAATATCAATATTAATAACAATGGCTTAGTAACAATATTAGTTAAAAAGTAAAAAATCTAGATTTTTAAAACAAGCTAAACCAGATACGATGTCAGTACAACTAACGCAAACTGTCTTGGGCAAACCATGGCGTGCTTTTACCCTAGAACTGGGGAGCAAAGGTGAACAAAGCTTTGATGAATTGAAGCAGTTTCACAATGAATAGGATAGGCTTAAATATGGAAGTGAGTTGTTAAAAACTCAAAGTGACAGGAGAGGTGTGGAATCTGGGCGAGATGTTAAGGTACTTTCCTCCCAGTGTAAGGAGGATCCTGTAATTGAGGAGAATTATCAGAACTAATTAGCCTGTTTTGTGTGCACACTTCATTGAGTTGACACTTGCTCAGTAGGTTGATGACTTCAGTGTTGACTAATCCTCCCAGTCACAGGTGTATAGAGTGGGATTACCTTCTTCCTGGAAACTAGGCAAATTACTATGATGGCAGATCACGAAGAAGGCAGAGATGCATGTGAAAACTGACATCTTTGTGCCATTTCTGGACAAAAGTCTGAAGACACTGATGTGTAAGTGAAAGTCCTCCTTTGCACACCTTCACCATAGCCTGTACCCTCCCAAAGGTGCCATTTATAACTATACAACAGGCCACCCCCAACAATTATCCAGGGGGCTCTGCTGATTTTTTTTCAAAATAGCCTCGTCATCATTGATTACAAAGGACTAAGGAGGAAAAGAAAATGACTGTCAGCAGTTCTCATTATAGCTTTGACCAGAGCTGCTGAAGGATCCCATCTGTAGAAGGCAAGGCTATCTTTATGAATAGGCAAAGTGACAGTTGTCTGAAATTGATATTGAAGACCTCTCCCTCTGAAATATCTGAAATGCCATTATTGCTAATTTAACCCTTAGCATGAGTGTTATTTTCCTTCATTCACCATCCTTCAAAGTATACATATCACTGGTAGGGAAAGTATATTAAATTCCTAACATTTTAATGGAAATTAGTTTCTTAGATGATATTCTGTATAGGAGAAAGTAAACTACTTGACAGCTCTGCACACCTGAGTCAAGGAAAAGGTGGGTTCAGGGAGGAGGGCAAGTGAAAAGGTGAAACTTACATGGAGGGCGTACCAAGAACTCAGGAAAGGGAGTTAACTGGTTGGGCCAAGCACCATTTGTCTTTGAGACAAATGACGTGTTTTTAAGAATAAAGTAGAGACTGCTGAATCAAGTTGGCTAACTAAAGAACTGAAGACATGCTCTATCCCTTTCTCTCCATTAAGGAAAAAATTAAACAGAAAAACAGAACAGAAAATTCAAGAAAGAATCTTCCATGGTCCAGAAATTTGAGGAATTCGTAGAAGACAGAGGCCTGCAATGGTGGCAAAACAAGAACAAGAAAAATCCTGTTAGAAATTCAGGGCCATAAGAGTGGTTATAACTTTCTCTACACCGCATATATGATTACAAAGAACAGGCCTGGACTTTCAAGCAATTTTTAGGGCAATTAGTTAGACAGGTGTATTGGGAACGGTCTTTTCCCTTCCCCTGCTTTTCCAGTGCATATTCAGTGGTGACAGCAGCGTGTGTCCCCAAGTTAAAACCCTTTAAGCTGCTTTCAAAAGAGAAATAGTTACCACGTTGAGGTTAAAGAAAGGTACAGATGGACTCTGAAGTACCTCCGGACCTTCAAAGGGACACTGGAGGACAGAAGAAAGGATTGGAAAGAGTTGATTCAGTATTTGCTTCCAAAGTACAAGAATGCTTTTCCTGCCCAGGCGTGCTGGCTCATGCCTGTAACCCCAGCACTTTAAGAGGCTGAGGCAGGTGGATCACCTGAGATCAGGAGTTTGAGACCAGCCTGGCCAACATATAGTGAAACCCCGTCTCTACTAAAAAATACAAAAATTAGCTGGATGTGGTGGTGCACACCTGTAGTCCCAGCTACCTGAGAAGCTGAGAGGCAGGAGAATCGCTTGAACCTGGGAGGCGGAGATTGCCTTGAGCAGAGATAGTGCCACTCTACTCCAACCTGGGCAACAGAGTGAGACTCTATCTCTAAAAAAATAAAGAAAGAAAGAAAAAAGAAATGAATACTTCTCCTAAGAGGAGGACCCTCTTAGGGGTCCCACACAGGAGACCCACAGAATGAGTAATGGGCTCAGGCTCCAGGGAAGTAACAAACTGCAGGAGGGAGGGAGACTCAGAAGGCAAGCCACGCATACCAACCTAATCTCAAATCCTGATCCTTCCCTACAGTCAGAAGGAGACATACTATTCTTATTAAAACATTCAGTGAGGTTGAGCGTGATGGCTCACACCTGTAATCCTTTGGGTGGCCCAGGTGGGTGGATCACCTGAGGTCAGGAGTTCGAGACCAGCCTGGACAACATGGTGAAACGCCATCTCTACTAAAAATATAAAAATTAGCCAGTTGTGATGGCGGGTGCCTGTAGTCCAGCTACTTGAGAGGCTGAGGTGGGAGAATCACTTGAACCTGGGAGGTGGAGGTTGCAGTTAGCCGAGATCATGCCACTGCATTCCAGCCTGGGTGACAGAGCGAGACTCCATCTAAAAAAAAACATTAAATGACAAGTGAAGAAGACTCTCAAATATAAACACAAATAGCCAAGATTAGCCTAGTATTTGTGGAAAAGCTACACTGAGAAAAGAAAGGCATCAAAATCATCCAAAAGAAAAAAAAAAAAACCTTAAAATTTAAAGTAAATAACCTTAAAAGGAAAGAAAAACAATACTTTAAAGTATAAGTGATATCCTTAGAGAAAAATTAAAAAGTTTTCATATCCTTAGTTCAAGATGGTAAAAGCACATTCATACATATCAATTATCCCATAATGTAGGGGAATTAAAATTCCTCCATTAAAGGACAAAGACTAATTGGTTTAAAGAAAAAAAGTCGGCCGGGTGCGGTGGCTCACGCCTGTAATCCCAGCACTTTGGGAGGCCGAGGCAGGCGGATCACGAGGTCAAGAGATCGAGACCATCCTGGTCAACATGGTGAAACCCTGTCTCTACTAAAAATACATGGGCATGGTGGTGCGTGCCTGTAATCCCACCTACTCAGGAAGCTGAGGCAGGAGAATTGCCTGAACCCAGGAGGCGGAGGTTGCGGTGAGCTGAGATTGCGCCATTGCACTCCAGTCTGGGTAACAAGAGCAAAACTCCGTCTCAAAAAAAAAAAGAAAAAAAGTCTTGAAACCATATACTAGCACCATAGTGTTTAATAGGATAGGCTCTAGATTTGAATCCTAGCTCCAATAGCTATTAAAAACCATTTATGGCCAGGCACAGTGACTCACAGCTGTAATCCCAGCACTTTGGGAGGTCAAGGTGGGCAGATCATGAGGTCAGGAAATCAAGACCATCCTGGCCAACATGGTGAAACCCCATTTCTACTAAAATACAAAAAATTAGCTGGGTGTGGTGGCATGTGCCTGTAGTCTCAGCTACTCGGGAGGCTGAGGCAAGGGAATCGCTTGAATCCAGGAGGCGGAGGTTGCAGTGAGCCGAGATTGTACCACTGCACTCCAGCCTGGCTACAGAGCAAGACTCCATCTCCAAAAAAAAAAAAAAAAAAAAAAAACCCAAAAAACCCCAAAATCATTTATGCCTAATGTTCCATTATTGGAATGCTAAGCATGGGGGAGTTATTTATATCCTACTGCTCAATTTTTTTATTGCAAAAATTCAAAAAAATTGCAACCTCAGGCATAAAGGGATTAATGATTGATGAAATAAAAATTTACATAATTGGGCTGAATAGAAGGATGTATTCAGCTAAAAGTGTAAAATTGACCCCAGGAAGTCACCCTAAATATAGCACTAAAAAATAAACAGGGCCGGGTGCGGTGGCTCACGCCTATAATCCCAGCACTTTGGGAGGCCGAGGCGGGTGGATCACGAGGTCAAGAGATCGAGACCATCCTGGTCAACAAGGTGAAACCCCGTCTCTACTAAAAATACAAAAATTAGCTGGGCATGGTGGCGCATGCCTATAGTCCCAATTACTCGGGAGGCTGAGGCAGGAGAATTGCTTGAACCCAGGAGGCAGAGGTTGTGGTGAGCCGAGATCGCGCCATTGCACTCCAGCCTGGGTAACAAGAGCGAAACTCCATCTCAAAAAAAAAGATAAACAGTTATGAGATAGAAAGCAAATGACATGAAAGACAGGTAATTGAACATTTTTCCTATAAGCCTTCTAAATATAACAGAAAAAAGAGGGGAAGAATTATTCAAATAAATAATTGCAAAATTTTCAGAACTGATGAAAAGTATAAATTTTCAGATTTAAGAGTCCACTATGTGTTGAGCAAGAAAAAAAAGAAAAATAATCCAGAAGTGTCATCTTAAATTTTTAATCTCCAAGGATAAAGACAAATACTTAAAACTTCCAGAAGACAAAAAAAACCTCAACAACCAGGTTATTTAGAAAGAAAGGACAATTCTATCAGCATGGAAACAGTAGATCAGCGTAAGGTAGAGAAAAGGAAAAATTAACTTCAAAATTCTGAGTGGAAGTTACTTCAAACTTCAAATTTTATATCCAGCCAAAGTAACATTCAAGTGGGAGGTCAAAATAAAGATATCTTTATGAAACTGATTGGTTTTACTGTTCAGTTTGAACTTTTAGTGTTAGGTTTATAAACAGCAGTCTTGAACCCACTCAGTTAGGGTAACTGAGTAATTACCCTTAGTAATTAGTATGCATTGAAATTTTGCATATATTATTTGTATGTATAAAAATCTAGTTAATCTGGGAAATCAAACATAATAGGAGTATATTACTTTTCTTTATAGCTCTGTCCTGACATCTTTCAAAGTAATGTAAAAGCACAAAAAGTAAACTTTTAAACAACTTCCTGTGGTAGGTAGCATATATATTATTTTAACACTCTGAAATTTAGAAAGGTCTCTTCAACCAGCAGTAAGAAGAAAAGCTTCTTTCATTTTCTGTTTTCCAGGTCACTGGTTTTCAAATGTTCTTAATGCTTCTGTAAAAACAGAGACTAAAATCTTCTCTTCCTTATTCCCATTTTTCTATTTCTTTATAACTTTTGGTAAACCACATTGCCTGTGTCTGAGGCATGCTAGTGTGTTTTTATGAACAGATACTTTAAGTGGCAGAGTCAGTTAGACGTTTTGCAATATACAATGCTTTTCTTATGTGATGTTGTTAAACTCAGCTGCATATAAAGTTTTTTAATGTGAAAAAAAGGACATTTTTTGACATTAAAGATTTTTAAAGTTTACATCCCATAGGGCTTTTCCAAGATAATATTCCAGAATGTATTCCAGCAAAAAGAAAATAAATTATCATAGAAATTAGAAGATAAGAGATGCAAAAGAAAAGAATGAACGAGAAGGCCATAAAAACAAAAGTTTAAATTCTTGGTAGACAATGGAATATAATTTTCTTAATATTCTGGAGTTAAATTCCAACTATTTTCAACATGGGAGTGGTAAATTTGGGGTAAATCTGACTTGTCTTTTTCAAGATATAGACACTGATTTACTCTAACTGTTTTTAAAAATATCTAAGTTTAAACCTGTTGAGTAATAATTATATTGTTAATAATTTGAAGGTAATTGCTAGAAAATTAGAAATAGAATAAATAATGATATGGTTTAGATTTGTGACTCCGCCCAAATTTCATGTCCAATTGTAATCCCCAACATTGGAGGAAGGGTCTGGAGGCAGGCGACTGGATCATTGGGGCTGATTTCTCTCTTGCTGTTCTCATGATAGTGAGTGAGTTCTCATGAGGTCTGGTTGTTTAAAAGTGTGTAGCACCTCCCTGTGCTCTGTTTTCCTCTTTCTCCGGCCATGTAAGATGTGCCTGCTTCCCCTTCACCTTCTGCCATGATTGTAAGTTTCCTGAGGCCTCCCTAGCCATGCTTCCTGTATAACCTGCAGAGCTCTGAGTCAATGAAACCTCTTTTCTTCATAAATTACCCAGTCTCAGTTAGCTCTTTATAGCAATGCATTGCTATAAATACCTGCCAAATTAAAGAAGGAAAGAAAGAAAATGGAATAAAGGAAATGTTATCAATTCAACAAGGATAGAAAAAGAAAAATATAACAAAAAAGGATGGTAACTGGGAGTTATAAAATGACATGATATATTAATTAAGTTTCTCATAGCAACAAAAAATCAAAAATATCAATAAGCAGCTATGATGGTAAAAATTTATTTCCAGCTCACATCACTCAATAGTCATGAGTTGACTATGTTTCTGCCTCAAGATGTAGGTCTGTTCCATGTATTTTCTCAATCTAGGACTTGTAATGATAAAGCACCCTTATCTGAGACATACTTATTTTCATGGCAGAGGTGCAAGGAGAGAGAGGCTATCCACACTCTGCTGGCTAAAGCAAAGCACATGTCCTAGCCCATCATCAGTGAGGCACTGAAGTATAACCCTGTCTTAGGTGGAAAAGAGAGTGAATATTTGCTAGTAATAATACAATTTACCTCAGAGACTAAGAATACATTCATCCCTATTATTTATCCCAATAAATGTGATGGGTTGAAATTCCCCTATTAAAGGACAAAGACTCTAATGGATTAAAGAAAAGTCTATATGCCATTACTAGTAGTACAGTGATTAGTATAACACTACAGGCTCTGGATTTCCATCTTGGGTCCTCCATCTATTAGGTATATGTAAAGTGAGCATATGAGTAGTATCTACTACCTACTGAATAGAGTTGCTGTGATTAATAAATAAGTGTATAGTACCTGTACTCTACTATATGGAAAGTGCCATACAAGTTTTGCATGAAAAGTGCCTGGCAAATAGTGCTTAATGTTAGCTATTATTGTTACCATAGATACCTAAAACAAAATGACAGGTTTAAGGTGCGAAAATGCAGAATAAATATAGAACAAGAAAATACTAATTAAAACAAACAAAGAGGTCAGGTGTGGTGTCTCCACCTGCAATCCCAGCATTTTGGGAGGCCAAGGAGGGAGGATTGCTTAAGGCCAGGAGTTTGAGAACAGCTCTGGCAACATAGCAAGATCTCTTCCAAAGAAAACAGCCTGGGCTGGGCACAGTGGCTCACACCTGTAATCCCAGCACTTTGGGAGGCTGAGGCAGGTGGATCATGAGATCAGGAGTTCAAGACCAGCCTGGCCAACATGGTGAAACCCCGTCTCTAAAAAAAATGAAAGAGAGAGAAAATAGCTGGGCAATATAGTGAGATCCTCCCTACAAAAAATTTAAAAATAAACTGGGCATGGTGGTGCACGCCTGTAGTCCTAGCTAATTAGGACATTGAGACAGAAGGGTCACCTGAGCTCAGGAGTTTGAGGCTGCAACAAGCTATGATTGCACCACTGCACTCCAGCCTAGGTGACAGTGGGAGACCCTAGCTCAAAAAATAAATAAAGGAAAATAAAAGCACGGAATTAAACATTATGAATTAGAGATGATCCCACTCCTACTTAAGAAGTTTGAACATGGCCCATCAAAACAAGGGAGCGAACCAAGAAAATGAGAGACATGGGGTTAAATCCAAGATCCAACACAGGAGCATGATCAAGAGAATGCCCAGGAGGAGGGTCAAGAGAATCGAGGAGAACCGCAAAGCAGGAGGCCTGGAGCTCAGCCAATGACAGGGGAGGGCAGAGAGGAGCCTGCACACTGTGGACTGAGACCCAGACTTCTGCTGGAAAGCTGGGGAGGGATTAGGGCAAGGCACCTAAAAAAACAAGCAAAGAGAGAAATCCATTAACTCCTGAGAAAATAGAAAGCTATCTGAAAATGATATATAATCCTAGTATACGAAATAACTTGGCTGTGAATCACATCTCCATAGATGTAATAATGAATATTGATCTAACCAAAAATTACAACTATTTTGGGAGGATGTGAAGAATGGAAATGGGAATGCAGTGGGGTTACGTAAGAGAACAAAGTGATAAAGTCCGACAACAGGAAATGGAGAAAATATAAAACTGAAAATTCTAGAGATTTCAGTAGAGGGAAGATTATTTATTTATTTTTTATTTTGAGATGGAATCTTGCTCTGTTGCCCAGGCTGGAGTTCAGTGGCGTAATCTTGGTTTACTGCAACTTCCGACTCCCAGTTCCAGTGATTCTCCTACCTCAGCCTTCCAAGGAGCTGGGATTCTAGGAATGCATCGCCATGCTCAGCTAATTTTTGTTGTTTTTTATAGTAAAGAAGGGGTTTTACCATGTTGCCCAAGTTGGTCCTGAACTCTTGACCTGAGGTGATCCACCTACCTGCCTTGGCCTCCCAAAGTGCTGGGATTACAGGTGTGAGTCACAGTGCCCCTCTGGAAGATTATTATTTAGAAATATGGAGCAATTATCTGAAACAATGTACTGATTGGTTCTAGGCTGAGAAAATAGAGTGGGGGTTGGGGTGAGGAAGATACTTGTTTTAACTCTTTTTTTTTTTTTTGAGACAGGGTCTCACTCTGTGGCCCAGTGCAGTTGCAAGATCATAACTCACTGCAGACGTGACGTCCTGGGCTCAAGCTATCCTCCCATCTCAGCCTCTTGAGTAGCTGCAACTACAGGTGTGCACCACCATGCCCAGCTAATTTTTTAAAGATATTTTTTGTAAGACAGGGTCTCTCTATGTTGCCCAGCCTGCTCTCAAACTCCTGGGATCAAGCAATCCTCCCACTTCAGCCTCCCGGAGTGCTGGGATTACAGACATGAGTCACTGTGCCTAGCCATTGTAAGTCTTATAATATGTTTGATTTTTAAAACCATGTGTCCGGCTGGGTGCGGTGGCTTACGCCTGTAATCCCAGCACTTTGGGAGGCTGAGGCGGGAGAATCACAAGGTCAGGAGTTCGAGACCAGCCTGACCAACATGGTGAAACCTCATCTCTACCAAAATTAGCTGGGCATGGTGGTGGACGCTTGTAATCCCAGCTACTTAGGAGGTTGAGGCTAGAGAATTGCTTGAACCTGGGAGGCAGAGGTTGCAGTGAGCCAAGATCATGCCACTGCACTCTGGCCTGGGTGACAGAGTAAGACTCTGTCTCAAAACAGCAGCAACAACAACAACAACAAAAACCATGTGCCCGTGTAAATTAAAATTTATACAAATTAAAAAATAATTTAAAGACAGAGGCCAGGCACAGTCGTTCATGCCTGTAATTGCAGCACTTTGGGAGGCTGAGACCGGAGGATCATTTGAGGTCAGGAGTTTGAGACTAGCCTGGCCAACAAAATGAAACCCCCTCTCTACTAAAATTAGCGGGGCAGTTGTGGTGCATGCCTGTATTAGCAGCTACTTAGGAGGCTGATGCAGGAGAATCGCTTGAACCCGGGAGGCAGAAGTTGCACTGAGATAAAATGGCACCACTGCACTTCAACCTGGCAACAGAGCAAGACTCTGGGAAGGAAAGGAGGGGAAGGGGGAAGGGGAAAGAGAGGAAGGGAAGGGAGGGAGGAAGGGTGGAAGGGAAGCGGGGAGGGAGGGAAAGGGCAAGAGGGGAAGGGAAGGGAGTGGGGTAAGGGAAGGGGGTAAGGGAAGGGAGGAGGGAAAGTGGGGAGGGAGGGAGGGAAGGAAAGGAAAGAAGGAAGGAAGGTTTTGGCTGGGTGCAGTGCCTTATGCCTGTAATCCCAGCACTTTGGGAGGGCAAAGCGGGCAGATCACGAGGTCAGAAGATGGAGACCATCTTGGTCAACATGGTGAAACCCCAACTCTACTAAAAATACAAAAAAATTAGCTGGGTGTGGTGGCATGCCCTTTAATTCCAGCTACTAGGGAGGCTGACACAGGACAATCGCTTGAACCCGGAAGGTGGAGATTGCAGTGAGCCGAGATTGCGCCATTGCAGTTCAGCCTAGTAACAGAGCAAGACTCTGCATCAAAAAGAAAGACAGTAAGTTTTTGCAAAATAATATCAGACAAAATAGAATTTAAACCAAAAGCATTAGATAGGAGTAAAGAGATTTTATATAGATAAACGAACTATATGCCTAGAAAATATATTTTCACGAGCCTTTCCCCTTGTAATAACACAGCTTTAATATGCATGCAAATATGCAAGAAAAAATTGATAATCAAAATCTTAGTGGAACACTTTAACATATCTTTCTCAAAAACTGACAAAACAGACAAAAATTTAATTCTACATGCATGTGGAAGATTTGAATGATATAAATAACTACTGGATTTTATATATAATGGATATATGTACACATATATGCACATATATTTACACATACAAATATACGTATATATTCATATGCAGTCTTTTCAGTTGACCTCAGAATACTCATAAAAGCCTCTATGAAATTAGGCCACATAGAAAATCTCAATATAGGCTGAGTGCAGTGTCTCACATCTGTAATCCCAGCACTTTGGGAGGCTGAGGCAGGAGAATCGCTTTAGCCCAGGAGTTCGAGACCAGCACTTTGGGAGGCCAAGGTGGGTGAATCACCTGAGGTCAGGAGTTCGAGACCAGCCTGGCCAACATGGCTAAACCCCAACTCTACTAAAAATACAAAAATTATCCGGGCGTGGTGGCACATGCCTATAATTCCAGCTACTTGGGAGAGGGAGACAGGAAAATTGCTTGAACTCACGAGACAGGTTGCGGTGAGCCAAGAGCGGGCCACTGCACTCCAGCCTGGGCAACAGAGCGAGACTCTGTCTCAAAAAAAAGAGATAGAAAAATAGAATAAGTCAATTATTACAGAAGAAATTAAAGTTAGTGAAAAATCCATCCTGAAAAAGCTATTTGTCTCAGACAGTTACAGGAAAGTTCTCTCAGACCTTAGGACATAGAAAAGTTCCAAAGGTTAGAAAAAGATGGGAAGTTTCCCAAATCATTCTACAAGACTAACACAGTCTTACTGACTAGAGAAACTTTAAAATAAATAGCCTAAAAAAAGAAAACTTAAAAATATAGGAACGTCGCTTAAAAATATAGACACAAAAATCCTAAGTGGGAATTAAAATTAAACAGTGTCAAATAGAATTTATCTATGTATGTAAAGACTAATTCTGATTGGCTAAATAGGGTTTATTCCAGGAATATAAATCTATTTCAATATTAGGAGATCTCTTATTAGAATTCAACACTTTCAATTTAAAGAAGAAAAAATATATCATAATTCCAAATGTGAAATAATATTTTGGTTAAATTTCAACATCACTTTCTGAGCAAACTAGAAAAATGGAGACTTTTTTTCAGCAAACATTATACTCAATTGTGAGATGATAGAAGTGCTCTCATTAAAAGTCAAGAACGTAGAGGGGTACTTGCTATTCCCACTCCTACTCAGCCTCATGATGGATATTCCAAAAAGGTAAGCCAAGAAAAGAAGGGAGAGATAAAAATACCAGGAAGAAGAAAGGAGAAACTCTCATAGTTTGCATATGGTATCATACTCTGTTTAGAAAATTCCAGAGAATTGACAGAAGAAAAAACAAAACATTAAAATAGAGCGTTCAGTAAGACAACCACACACAAAAAAATCTCATTTTTCTGTATACTCTCATTAAGTGATTTAAAAATCCATGGCAGGGAACCAAAACCCTTTCACGTTAGTAACAACAAATGCCTTAAAACTGACTTACAATGAAATGAAGACAAGGATAAAACTTTAAGAAGCACAAAAATGGCCAGGTGCGGCAGCTCACATCTGTAATCCCAGCACTTTGAGAGGCCAAGGCTGGCAGATATGAGATCAGGACTTTGAGACCATCCTGGCCAACATGGTGAAACCTCGTCTCTACTGAAAATACAAAAATTAGCTGGGCATGGTGGCACGAACCTGTAGTCCCAGCTACTCAGGAGGCTGAGGCAGGGGAATTGCTTGAACCCAGGAGGCGGAGGTTGCAGTGAGCTGAGATCATGCCACTCCAGCCTGGGCTTCAGAGTGAGACTCCATCTTAAAAAAAAAAAAAAAAGCACAAAAATAAGCACCTCAATAAACAGAACAGCAAATGGTGTTCCTAAATCCAGAGACTCAGTGTTTTTCTGATGTCAATTATCTCATTAGTTTATAAATTCCAAAAACTTTCAATAGGCTATTTAGAGGAAAGTTGGCAAACGGATGCCAAAGTGCTTCAGGAAGAGGAAACGAACAAGAACAGACAAAACATTGAAAAATAAGAATAATGGGAGAAGAACTGCCCTGCCAGAGAGCAAAATAAACAGCAAGGCTTTAGAAATTAAAGCAGGGTTTTAACCTTTCAGGGAAAGAGAAAAAGACAAACATCCGTTTATATGTGGGAATTTATTTTATCACCAAAGTGGCATCTCAAGTTAGTGGGGGGAAATGACAGGACATTTGCTATTCATTGAAGAAAATCAACCTAGATCACTTCCTCATATTATACAGACAAATACCAGACAAATTAAAGAAAATGTCTTGGTGCAGTAGCTCATGCCTCTTTGGGAGGCCAAGTTGGTGAATCGCTTGAGCCAAGGAGTTCGAGACCAGCCTGGGCAGCAACAAAATGAGACCCTATCTCTACCAAAAATCAAAAAAAAAAAAAAAAAAAGAAAGTCAGTCATGGTGGTGGGAACCTGTGATCTCAGTTACTCAGAGGGCTGAGGTAGGAGGATCATTTGAGCCCAGGAAGTCAAGGTTGCAGCGAACCATAATCATGTCGGCGTACTTCAACCTTGGTGACAGTGAAAAAAAAAAGTGTTCGAACGAAAATTTCCAAACTTGCAAGTAGATGGTGAAGATGTTTCTATCACCTTACCACAGACAGACTTTCTAAGCAACACAGCAGACCAGAAGTGCTCTCTGGTAATTTGTTCCAGCATCAATAGGAGACTACCACATTCCCTTTGCAGGCTCTCCTGGTCCCAATCCTAATAATCCAGGCATTCAGGCTGAGACTGATAAAGGCTAAGTCCTGGGATGGTGCCAGGGCCAAACACTCCAGTATGCTCACATCAGTCCCCTCTAAGCCCTGTTTCCTCAGCCTGGGAGGTCCCCAAGAGACTTATACTGTTTACAGCCTCCTGGGGGGAAGGTGAAACCGTATCTTCAGAGGCTTTTAAACCATGTCTGAGCTAACACTGATTCCTGGGACCCAAAAACATCACCAGGACTCCCTATTTAGAAAGAGAACATATAAGGCTGCAGTGAGCCAAGATCACTCCACTGCATTCCAGCCTGGGTGACAGAGAGAGACTCTATCTCAAAAAAAAAAAAAAAAAAAAAAAGGAAAAAAGGAAGGAGGACATAAAAGCACTTCTGACTTTTTTTCTGTAACATATTTGGCTTCCACTTGAGATTTCATTCGACTTTTATTCAAACAGCTTCAGTGCTTATAAAAACTAGCGGTACAGAGCATGTCATTATAACCAGCACTGTCCAATAGAACTTTCCAAGATGATGGAATTATTCTGTCTTTACTATCCAGTTTGGTAACCACTAGCCACATGTGGCTATTAAACACTGAAAATGTGGCTAGTATAACAGAGGAACTGAATGTTTTACTGTAATTAAATTAATTAGTTAATTTATTTTGAGATGGAATCTTGCTTTATTGCTCAGGCTGGAACGCAGTGGCAAGATCATGGCTCATAGCTGCCTCAATCTCCCAGGCTCAAGCAATCCTCCCACTTCAGCCTTTGGAGTAGCTGGGACCACGGGTACACACCACCATGCCCTGTTAATTGTTTTATTTGTAGAGACTAGGTCTCACTATGTTGTCCAGGCTGGTCTCAAATTCCTGGGCTTAAGCAATCCTCCCACTTCAGCCTTCCAAAGTGCTAGGATTACAGCTGTGAGCCATTACGGCTGGTTTAAATTTAATTATAAATAGTTACATGTGACTGGTGGTGAATGTATTGGGCTGTCCACATTTTAGCCTTTATCAGTCTCAGCCTGAGAGCCTGGTAATAGGCACATCAGAGTACAGGCCAGGATTATTAGGACTGGGACCAGGAGAGCCTGCAAAGGGTAATCCTATTGATGCTGGAACAAATTACTACACACTTCGTGGCTTACAACAACACAAATTTCTTTTTCTTTTTTTTTTTTTTTACTTACATTATTTCACTCAATCTTCATTTTTTTTTTTATTGCATTTTAGGTTTTGGGGTCACAAATTTCTTATATTATGGTTCTGGGGGTCAGAAATCTCAATTATATGAGTTAGGCTAAAGTTAGGTGGTGGCACAGCTGGCTCCTTTGGCAGGCAGGGGAGAATCCATTCCTTGCAGTTTCCAGAGGCTGCCTGCATTCTTCTGCTCATAACCACCGCCTCCATCTTCAAAGCTAGCACTTAGCGTCTTCAAAATCTCCCTTTGTCTCTGACCTCTGCTTCTGTCCTCATATCACCTTCTCCAAGTCTGACCTTTCTTCCTCGCTCTGATAAGGACCCTTATTATTACGTTTGGGCCTACTGGGCTAATCCAGTATAATCTCCCCAACCTAAGATCCTTAACTTAATCATAAAGTCTCTTTTGCCATGTAATGCAACAAATTCACAGGTTCTGGGGATTAGGCTGTAGACATTGTAGGGTAAGGGGACATTATTATTCTGCTTACCACCAAGGGTATTCAACTGTTCCCATCACATAAAATCTGGGCTAATGACCTCACCCCTGGAAGCTGACCTGGAGGTGGGCTCAAGCAAGTGGCATCTCTGTGGGCACAATTCCCACCTTCATGCTAAATCATGTTGGATTCAGCTCAGGGTAGACGGAGCAGGGCCCAGACTCCTTAAGAAGGCTGTTAGGCCCAGCAAAGAGAGGCTATGGGGGCCAAAAGCACTGAGCTTGGGCACAGAGCTCCAGTTCCTGGGGTGATAGCCTGGCTGCAGCCCTGAGGCATGGGAGACTCACACTGAGGGGGTTGGGTGACGAAATGAGGGTGTCTGTCGGTGGAAGCCTGTGCATTATCTTCTGCACATCCAGAGAGGTATTGACTGTTTTTTGAGCTGCAAAGTTATATAAACAGTGCAATGTTTAAAGAAGATTAAGCTGGCGGTTGTGTGCAAGTGAGGCCCGGGGGAGCGGGGTGGGAAACTGGTGAATAAATACGGGCAGGGAATGATTAGTATCAGAGGAGCAGTGGGAATAGGGAGAGAAGAAAATATGTGTAAGAAACATCCTGTCAAACAGAAAACACACTAAAAATACTACTGCTGAGCGGAATCAGAAATGGCAGCAACATCTTAAATCATTTTGGAAAAAAGCATTTCCGTTTTTATTGGTTTATATACTCAAAGAATTCGTGTAATTGTAGAGTCTGTTAAATGGTTTTATTAATGCCTGCAGCTGTCACTTCACAATATATATTTAACAGGAATACACCGAAACCTTACAGTACTCACCAAGTACTTCTTAAAATCATAGTTAGTTTTTCAGGTATTTGAAAGAGCATACTGCTACAGGTATCTGAATTAGCACAGGTAAGATATGAGGCTGAGGGTTGCTCCTCCAGGAGAACAAAAGATAGATATATTTCCAGCATAGAAAGTTTTGACATTTACAGCCGGGCGCGATGGCTCACACCTGTAATCCCAGCACTTTGGGAGGCCAAGGTGGGCAGATCACCTGAGGTCAGGAGTTCAACACCAGCCTGGCCAACATGGTGAAACCCCATCTCTACCAAAAATGCTAAAATTAGCCGGGCGTGGTGGGGGGGCACCTGTGATCCCAGGTACTCAGGAGGCTGAGGCAGGAGAATCACCTGAACCTGGGAGGTGGAGGTTGCAATGGGCGGAGATCATGCAACTGCACTCCAGCCTGGGTGACATAGTGAAACTTGGTCTCACAAAAAAAAAAAAAAAAAAAAGAAAAAAAAGAAAGAAAAGAAAAGAAAGTTTTGACATTTACTACCTTTCACCTTTAGAAAAAAATGAGCCCTGCTTTTTCTTACCAGATGGCCCCTCTCTCTGCGGCTTGTGTGCCATCTGGAATTTGTTCTGATAAATCCAAACATTAGGGCTATGTTATCTTCCCAGCTAAATATAACATTTAGTTAATTAGCCTGGCAACCTATGCATTTCTTTCATATGCTAAAAAAGATAGCACTGCATCTGTAGTGTGTGTTCTGTCTACTGGAGATAAACCACCAACGAGAAATCAATCTTTCTGGTTAGTGACCTCTAGAACAACTTGGGAGGAGGAGCCAGACTGGAGTCCTTGAGGAGGCTTAGACTACACCGGGGACTTGTGGTTGGCTGCATACAGCACGGTGGGGGTTTGGATATGCATCAGATTCCGCATTACCCAATGTGCTCATATCTCCAGACACTGAAAAATGTCCACAAGCCGCTGGGCAGTGGCTCACACCTGTAACCCCAGCGCTTTGGAAGGCCGAGGTGGGAGATCACTTCAGGCCAGGAGTTTGAGAACAGCTTGGCCAATATCTCGAAACCCTGTATCTACCAAAAACACAAAGATTAGCTGGGCCTGGTGGTGTGCACCTATAGTCCCACCTACTCAGGAGGCTGAGGCACAAGAATCGCTTGAACCCAGTAGGCAGAGTTGCAGTGAGCCAAGATCACATCATTGCACTCCAGCCTGGGTGACAGAGCAAGGCTCTGTCTCAAAAAAAAAAAAAAAAAAAAGATGCCCTCAAGCTTATTTTTTTCTTTTTTTTAGAAACTCTTAATTTTTAGAGTTACAGACACATTAACAAGTGAAATCATTTTACAGGCTTGTAACAAAAGCAGCAGCTCCCCTACCAGCTTTCTTTTTTTATATTTCTTTAATCAGCAACTGCATTTGCACCTACCAGCTTTCTACTCCCAATTCCCACTACAAGCGATTCCAGTTCCAATTAGTTTAGCTGTTTATTTTGATTTTTGCCTCCATATTTTTAAATAACTTGCTTATGCTGCTCTTTCTTTATTTTTCTACTTTAATACTATCCTTTGTCTTCCTTCTGCAGAAGAAAATAATTGGCTCTCATACATTACAACTTCCCTCCCATTGTAAATATATTCTACTTTGGTCAACAGTTACCAGTATTTATATTACTATGATTGTGGAAATATTATTCAAAGCTTAGCTATGTGACATACTACATAATTAACTACATTTTCTTTCTGATTCAACACTCTTTTCTTAAGAGAATGACAATCTTCATTTTTCTTTTTAGGTTTTTATGTGCCAATTGCTAATTTATCTTCATTCTTATAAATCTCCTAAAATGTAAATTGCCTCTCCATACATTCAAACATAGTAGGCAATTTATCAATTTTTTTCCCCTTGGGGGCACCCCTCCTGTAACTCTCTGTCCTTTTGTTTCAACCTGATTCTGTTATGGAAACACCAGGGGTTCCACCTAGGTCCTGTTGCTCACTGAACAGAACGCCAAACATTGAGAGAGATTGTTGCCAAGGAAGAAGGCTTTAACAGGGTGCTACAGCCTAGGAGATCAGAGATCAGTCTCAAATCCGCCTCCCTGATGGACTAAACTTAGGGGTTTATATAGCAGGGAAGAAATGTAACAATGTGGAGGAAAACAGGAAATAGGGAGAGATAAGGAAGCAATCATGATGAATGAAGGGTCTGCCATCTCACTGCCCAGTGCAATGATTTGGTGAGTTGCAGTTCTTTGATACTATTTTTTGAGAGGCCTGAGGGTCTTTTCCCAGGA
Source organism: Aotus nancymaae (assembly GCF_030222135.1). NCBI lineage: Eukaryota > Metazoa > Chordata > Mammalia > Primates > Aotidae > Aotus > Aotus nancymaae. The sequence goes on along the minus strand of NW_026988546.1, from coordinate 7,259,089 downwards.
AAGGAACTCAGATAAAACAAATTTAAGCTTTGCCCAGTGGCAGTATTGTAGCCAATGAGGTTTATCCGAGGCGTGACTATTGCTAATTGAAAACTTTTCCCAATACCCCGCCGTGACGACTTGAAATATAGTTGACATTGGCAATTTTTGGCAGTCTCTACAGGGACTGAATAAAAAAAAAAATTTTTAAACAAACAAAAAAACAAATGTAAATTTCAAGCTTTAGCACCAGAAGAGTCAATTTCTATGTTTATCCAAAATAAAACAAAACAAAAATCTGTCTATGGGATTATTGGGTCAGTTTCAATTCAATAGCACCCCAGGCCTGCAGATCACTGTCACTGCAGGCCCTAGCCATCAGCATGGGCAATGCCTTCCCATGCCAGGACCCTGGGCTTGCCTCCCTCTAGAGCACTCCCTCATTTGCTGAAGCATATCTGTCCTTAAAAGAAAAATGGGAACAGGAAGGTAAAGTAAAGGCTTTTGACTTTTTATTCTACCCTCACCCTATGCTGATGGTGGTTGCTTAGATGTAAAATTTTAGTTTTGAAATCATTTACCCTAGAATTTGAAGTAAAATCCTTGTCTTCTGGTGGTCACTGACAAGGACTCTGACCCACTCTGATTCCCAGTCTTTCCCCAAGGCTTTGACTGTGCCTTTTCTTTCTTTCTTTAAATTGTTGGAAACTGTGGAGGTTTTCTGTGTTGATGATCTGAGATTTCCGGTGACCTGTGGATTGTCGTTCCTCCTTAGCTCTGGGCACTTGGTGATCCCTCTCCATCTATAAATGCACATCTTTCCATTCTGGAAATTGTCTTTTACGCTGGTTTGCTTCATTTCTTTTCCTCACTTTTCTCTGCTTATTCATTCTTGAACTCTTTTCCAGATAGTGGACCATCTTAACTTATTTGCTGTTCATTTATTTTTTACTTTTCTGAGCCAGGGTCTCTCTGTCACTAGGCTGGAGTGCAGTGGTACAGTCTCACCTCACTGCAACTTCTGCCTACTGAGCTCAAGTGATCCTCTGGCCTCAGCCTCCCAAGTAGCTAGAATGACAGGCATGCACCACCACACCAGGCTAATTTTTGTATTTTTAGTAGAGATGGGGTTTCGCTATGTTGCCCAGGCTGGTCTTGAATTCCTGAGCTCAAACAGTCTGCCCACCTTAGCCTCCCAAAATGCTGGGATTACAGGCATGAGCCACCACACCTGGCCATTTGCTAATATTTTGAAAATCTTGTTTCAACTTTTTTTCTCTGTCATTGTTCTATGTCTGTGATATTTCTTAGTATTATTTTCTTAGTGTTATTTTCTTAGTGTTATTTTATTGACTTCTATATATCTGCTCTCACATTTTTAATTCCTAAGTGCCCTCTTGTCAAAAAATTTGTATATAACCTCTTGTTCTTGTTTCTTGGGTGCAATATTTTTCCTTAGCTCTTTAAGGATGTTAACTCTATTTGTTTATTTGTTTTCTTCTGCTCTGTGCCTATTTCTCTCCCCCTCACCAACTTCCTTTTACTTAATCCCTGTGGTTCATGCTAGAAGCATTTCTTAAATGTATGGTGATCCTTGGCCATCTATTTATAATTAAGAGTGGAAATTCTGTGAGGGTAGGTGAGGCTTAATTGGTTGCTGTACTTCACTTAGGGTTCTGTGGCTGGGCTGTTTCACTGGGAAATCCCCAAATGTAAATGGTAGGTGTTTTCTCTCAGGCAGGTTATTTCTCTCTCTCTTTTTTTTTTTTTTTTTTTGAGACAGAATCTTGCTGTGTCACCTAGGTTAGAATGCAGTGGTGCGATCTCAGCTTACTGTAACCTCCACCTCGTGGGTTCAAGCGATTCTCCTGCGTCAGCCTCTTGAGTAGCTGGGATTACAAGCATGCATGGATAATCTTTTTGTATTTTTAGTAGAGATGGGGTTTCACCTCGTTGGCCACCTCAAACTCCTGACCTCAAGTGATCTGCCCGCCTCAGTCTCCCAAAGTGTTGGGATTACAGGCGTGAGCCACCAGGCCCAGTCCTATTCCTGTTCTTAAGGAAAATGGTTGTGTCCGTCTTTCAGGGCTGCTATAACAAGGTACCATGACTGGGGGGCGTAAACAACAGTAGACCACTTTCTTGAAGCTCTGGAGGCTGAAAGTCACTTTTGCAACCATCTCTTCCTGGGTGATATGAGCATGGCTGCCTGTGTTCTTGGAGTCAGATTGAAGAAGGGATGAGAGATGTCATTCTCTCAAGTGACGTTCTTAATCCCGTCTTCAGTATGGGAACACCATTTCCCATTGTTCCTGCAGGGCCAGAATCCCTCTGACCCTGCCTCTCCAGGGAGTGAACCCAGGGTCTTCTTCCAGTATGGGCTGGGGCAGTTGCCTGGTTGCTTAAACATGAAGAGGAAATTCTCCTCACGGAGGGGAAACACGGATATAATGGATTCTGAAAGTGACTTTTAACCAATATACTTGTTTTTAGTCTCACTAGGACCCCCACTCTTAAAGTCACCTGGTACCTCTAGTTCTTGAGTCTTTCTGACTTTCTGCTGTACAAATCAGCCTACTTCTGAGTTTCTTCCTCTGCCAGTTTAGATTTTGGCATTTTAAAGGGTGCTAAATCCATTAGCACAAACTCATGATTTTTAGGCTCCCAAATGTCATTGCTGTCATTTTCTATCTTGCTCTATGTCCTTTTTTTCATTCTTTTAAGTCTCATATCTGTTATTTGAGTGAAGGTTTTGGAGGGAATGGAGGTAAACACGTAATTCAATCTACCATATTTAACTATATATCCCTCTCGAGACCTTTCTGAGTGGATCAGAAGTCCTAGTAATGAGAAAAGTCTTTAAACATGGATGTTGGATGACAAGAAAAGTCACCTTGGATGTGAGTGACTGAAGGATAGATGGCAGCCACATCACAGAGGGGGTCAATCTTCAGCACTTAGGGAGCATTCACAATCTGTACAGCACCGACTGGGTTCGAGCTGGGGGGATGGAGGGAAAGACTGAAGTGGTGTATGGAAAGAGGACTGATTCCAGGCCAAATTTAAGAGGTTAAGACCTCTTTGACTCTTAGTTTGTTGCAAATGGAGGAAGAAGAAAGAAATGTAACTTTCATCTTTTACCTCTTTTATTTTTTGAGACAAAGTCTCACTCTGTTACTCAGGCTGGAGTGCAGTGGTGTGATTTCTGCTTACTGCAACCTCCGCTTCCCAGGTTCAAGCAATTCTTCTGCCTCAGCCTCCCGAGTAGCTGGGATTACAGGTGCCCACCACTATGCCTGGCTAATTTTTGTATTTTTAGTAGCGATGGGGTTTCGCCATCAGGTTGGTCTTGAACTCCTGACCTCAAGTGATCTGTCTACTTTGGCCTCCCAAAGTGCTGGGATTACAGATGTGAGCCACTGCACCCTGCCTACCTCTTCTATTTTTAACACCATGGGTTCATAGATGGGTGTGTGACACATCCTTGTGTTATAGGGGAAATTGTTTCTGTAACATTGCTTAGAAAGAATGTTCCAGTAGTTACAACCAGGGTAACTACCTTCACATTTTAACTACCAAGTTCATCAAAACTCTTGATAAATACAACCAAGTCATATAAATTATTGATATTTTTTTGTTTTGTATGGTAGGCTTGAACACAAAGGCTCTCATCTGTATATGATTACTCTACCAGGGAATGGACCTCAGCTCCAGGTCCCTTGATGTCTGTGGTAGAAGTGCCAGGATTTTAGGAAAATAAACAAGGGGAAAAAAAAGCAAGGGAATAGAAAATGGATTTTTAAAACAATATCGGGGTAAACAACATGTTCGTAGATAGCAGCTTCATTAATAATAGCTCAAAACTGGATACAACCCAAATGACCATCAACAGAAGACTAATGAACCACAAATTATGGTACGTCCATACCATCGAATGCTACTTAGAAATGAAAAGAAATGAACGACAGATACATGCAATAACTGAAACTAATCTCAAAAGTATTATGCTGCACCGTTCAGACACCAAACAGTGCACAGTATATGATTCTTTCCTGTGAAGTTCTAATCCATAGATACAGAAATCAGAACAATGGTTGCCTGTAGGGATGAGGAGTAAAGATTAAGAAAGGGCGCAAGAGGGCCTTCTGGTGAATAGAAATGTTCTATATTTTCATTGGGGTAGTGATTATCCAGGTGTATGCATTTATCAAAGTCATTGAATTTATGCTTAAGATCTATGCATTCCACTCTATGCAAATTTTAACTAAAAGGAAGAAAATTAAATGAGCAAGTCTTTCCAAATAACCTCAAAATGCTCTTCCTGTGTCTCCCACAAGCTTCAGAAGTACTGAGATATTAGTCCTTGTTGTTTTTGGAGTGGGGAAGTTCACTCCAAAGTCTTTCAGCTAGAACAAACGTGACCCCACCCCTGTGCCTGTCTAATTTCTACTCATTCTTCAGCACCACCTCAGGGTGCTTCTCTACACACTGCTTCTCTAACTGGGGTAATGCTCTTCACCTGTGTGCAATCCTGCCGCCTCAGCCTCCCAAACAGCTGTGACTATAGGTGTGAATCACCACACCTGACCTACTGATGAATATTTTTTTTTTGAGACAGGGTCTTGCTATGTTTCAGGCTGGTCTCAAACTCCTGGCCTTAAGTGATCCTGCAGCCTGGGTCTGCTAATGGATATTTTGGCTGTTGTTTTAAGACAAAAGTCTTGCTCTATTGCCCAGGCTGGAGTGCAGTGGTGCAATCTCAGCTCACTGCAACCTCCACCTCACTAGTACAAGTGATTGTCCTGCCTCAGTCCCCCAAGTAGGTAGGATTACAGGCACATGCCACCACGCCCAGCTAATTTTTGTATTTTTAGTAGAGACTGGGTTTTGCCATGTTGGCCAGGCTGGTCTCGAACTCTTGAACTCAGGTGATCTGCCTGTCTCAGCCTCCCAGAGTGTTGAGATTATAGGCAGGAGCCACTGCACCCAGCCTTTTCTTTATTTGGAGACAAGGTCTCGCTCTATCACTCAGGCTGGAGTTCGGTAGCGCAATCATGGCTCGCTGCAGCTTCCACCTTTTGGGCTCAAACCATCCTCCCACTTTAGCCTCTCGAGTAGCAGGAACCATAGGCGTGCATCTCACACCTGGCCTATTTTATTTTATTTTTGTAGAGAGGGGTCTCACTATGTTGCTTAGGCTGGTACTAATGGATATTCTTTAAAGGTTCCTGAAATAGGGTCAGTGACCCCTAAGACACAGTACTACCCTATAGGCCTTCTTCACTCGTCTCTTTCCAGCTTGGCTTGCCTGCCACCTCTCTGAGGGCTACCCACCCTTCCTTGCTTCCTGGTATTCCTTCACAAATACCAGGAAGCAAGGAAGATGCGCAGGTAACTGCTGTCTGCAGCCTGTACTTCTGGCCATCCCCATAGCAGCAACATAGAGACTCTGTTCTCATTACTCTGTCTTGGGCCACTACGCTAGGCCTTCATTTTGCCTAAGACACTGATTCATGTCTCCACATTTGTCACTCAAAGTCTATTAATTTTTTTTTTTTTTTTGAGACCGGGTCTTGCTCTGTCGCCCAGGCTGGAGTGCAGTGGTGCAATCCAGGCTCACTACAACCTCCGCCTCCTGGGTTCAAGCAATTCTCTGCTTCAGCCTCCCAAGTAGCTGGGATTACAGGCACCTGCCACCATGCCTGGCTAAGTTTTTTTGTATTTTTAGTAGAAATGGGGCTTTACCATCTTGGCCAGGCTGGTCTTGAACTCCTGACCTCAAGTGATCTGCCCGCTTTGGCCTCCCAAAGTGCTGGCATTACAGGTGTGAGCCACCGCGCCTGGCCTAAATTTGATTAATTCCTTATTTTATTTCTAGACCTTTAAATGATATTATAAAAATAGGGCTTCTTGGCCTGGTGCAGTGGCTCACGCCCGTAATCCCAACACTTTGGGAGGCCGAAGCAGGTGGATCACTTGAGGTTAGAAGTTCAAGACCAGCTTGACCAACATGGCAAAATCCATCTCTACTAAAAATACAAAAATTAGCTGGGTGTGGTAGCGGGTGCCAGTAATCCCAGCTACTTGGGAGGCTGAGGCAGAAGAATCGCTTGAACCCAGGAGGCAGAGGTTGCAGTGAGCCAAGATTGCACCATTGCATTCCAGCCTGGGCAACAGAGCGAGACTCTGTCTCAAAAAAAAAAAAAGAAAGAAAAGGAAAAAAGGCTTCTTTAAGTCGTTTCTTTAAGTGGTCCAGCTGGATGAAATTATTGTCAGCTAATAAAGATTATCTTTTTTTTTTTTTTTTGAGACAGTTTCTCTCTTGTTACCCAGGCTGGAGTGCAATGGCGCCATCTCGGCTCACCGCAACCTCCGCCTCCTGGGTTCAGGCAATTCTCCTGCCTCAGCCTCCTGAGTAGCTGGGATTACAGGCACACGCCACCATGCCCAGCTAATTTTTTGTATTTTTAGTAGAGGCGAGGTTTCACCATGTTGACCAGGATGGTCTCGATCTCTTGACCTCGTGATCCACCCACCTCAGCCTCCCAAAGTGCTGGGATTACAGGCGTGAGCCACCACGCCCGGCCCAAGATTATCTTTAAAAAGAATCCTGAGACACTTAATAAACACTGGTCAGATATAATGACACTTTTTTTTTTACATGTCACCTATAGGTCCCCCTGGAGAAACCACTGATTCCCAGGTAGTGTACACAGAATTTAGTATGTGTTGGCGCTCCAGGCATGCTTGTTGAACTGACTCAGCTCATCCTATCATATTTTCATAAGTATTTTCCTGTGGCATGCTCTATGCCCCATGAACATGGGTTCTTATTAGAGATCCTACATTAATGGGACTGCTTGCTACCTTGGCACAATTGCTCTCTATACCAAACTTAGTAAGTGGCATCCTGAACTAAATAGAACAGTAGTTAAGTAGTACATTGCAGAAATAAAGACTTTCGATTCTCAACTTTACACTTAACCTTTCAATGGGTCTGGTCATTTTGATACAGGAACTCTCTGGGGTTTCAGTATTGCAGTTGCTTGTCTGCTGTCCCTGTGGCCTAGAGCAATATGAAAAAGTGGGAGGAACATTGGCAAGGCTTTGGAACCAGGTAGAACTGAGTTTAAACCTTGGTTCAGTTGTTCACCAGCTATGTGACTTCAGGCAAATTTCCGAACTTTTCTGAGCCTTGGCAGATTTGTTGCAAATACCTGTGTGACTCGGTCATTGTGCAGGTTGGAGTTCATGGAGATAATAGCATAGCATGGAACACGTGAAAGGCCCTGAGTACATAATAACCATAATAATGTAACAATAATCATATTTTCCACCACTCTACTTGGGATGACACCTTCAAAGCAATTGTTAGTGCCTGGTTTGCATATTCTATGCCCAGGGAAGCCACCTAGAGCACAGTTACATGAGGACCCTACTGCTGCTGTAGAGAGGTAGGTAATGTACAGGCACACCTCACTTATTGTGGTTCTCATATATTGTCTTTTTTTTCTTTAGATGGAGTATTGCTCTGTTGTCCAGGCTGTAGTGCAGTGGTGTGATCTCAGATCACTACAACCTCGACCTCCTGGGTTCAAGCAATTCTCCTGCCTCAGCCTTCCCAGTAGCTGGGACTCTGGGTGCCTGCCACCACACCTAGCTAATTTTTGTATTTTTAGTAGAGATGGAGTTTCACCATGTTGGCCAGATTGGTCTCGAACTCCTGACCTGAGGCAATCTGCTCACCTTGCTCTCCCAAAATGCTGGAATTACAGGCATGAGCTACTGCACCCAGCCTATATTGCCTTTTTTGCAGATTGAACATTTGTGGCTACCCTGTGTCAAGTAAGTCTGTAAGTCTATTGGCTTCATTCAGCATGTAGCCACTTTGTGTCTCTGTGTCAAATTCTGACACAATGATCATAATAGTTATCACAATATTTTAAAGTTTTCATTATTGCTGTATCTGTTAGGGTGACCTGTGCTCAATCATCTTTGATGTTACAATTATAAATGTTTTGGGGCAACATGAACCACGCCAATATAAAAAGGCAAACAAAGGTTCAATGTTGCATGTGTTCTGACTGCCCCACTGACGAGTCATTTCCCCATCTCTCTCCCACTCCTATGGCCTCCCTTTTCCTTGAGGCACAACGGTATTGAAATTAAGTCAGTTAATAACCTCACAACAGCCTCTAAGTGGTCAAACGAAAGGAAGAGTCCCACATCTCTCATTTTAAATCAAAAGCTGGAAATGGTTAGCTTAGTAAAGAAGGCATGTCAAAAGCCAAGACAGGATGAAAGCTAGACCTCTTGCACCAAAGAGTTAGCCAATTTATGGATGCAAAGGAAAACTTCTTGGAGGAAATTAAAAGTGCTACTCCATGAATACATGAATGATAAGAAAAAGAAACAGACTTATTATAGATACAGTGAAAATTTTAGTGGTCTGGATAGAACATCAAACCAGTCACAACATTCGGTTAAGCCAAAGTCTAATCCAGAGTAAGGTCCTGACTCTTCAACTCTTTGTAGTCTAAGTGAGGAAGCTGCAGAAGAAAAGTTGGACGCTAACAGATGTTGGTTCTCGAGGTTTAAGGAAAGAAGCTATCTTCATAACATAAAAATGCAAGATAAAGCAGCAAGTTCTGATGGAGAAGCTGCAGCAAGTTATCCAGAAGATCTAGCTAAGATCATCGATGAAGGTAGCCACACAGATTTTTAATGTACATGCAATAGCCTTCTATTGGAAGAAGATGCCATGTAAGACTTTCACAGTCGGAGAGGTCAATGCTTGGCTTCAAAGCTTCAAAGGACAGGCCGACTTGTTAGGAACTAGTGCAGCTGGTGAGTTTAAGTTGAAGCCAATGCTCATTTCCGTTTTGAAAATCCTAGGGCTCCTAAGAATTATGCTAAGTCTACTCAGCCTATGCTCTGAAAATGGAACAACAAAGCCTGGATGACATCACATGTGTTTACAGTGTGGTTTACTGAATATTTGAAACCCAATGTTGAGACCTACTGATCAGAAAAAAAAATTCCTTTCAAAATGTTACTGCGTATCGACAACGTAGCTGGTCACCCAAGAGCTCTGATGGAGATATGCAGGGAGATTAATGTTTCCATGACTGCTAACAACATTTATTCTGCAGCCCATGGATCAAGGAGTGATTTCAGCTTTCTTGTCTTATTATTTAAGAAGTGCATTTTATAAAGTTATAGCTGACACAAATAGTAATTCCTCTGATAGATCTGGGCAAAGTAAATTGAAAGCCTTCTGGAGAGCATCCACCACTGTAGATGCTTTTAAGAACATTCATGATTCATGGGAGGAGGTCGAAATATCAACGTTAACAGGTGTTTGTAAGAAGTTGGTTCCAGCCCTCATGGATGACTTTGAGAGGTTCAAGACTTCAGTGAAGAAAGTCACTGAAGATGTGGTGGAAAAATACCAAGAGCACTAGAATTAGAAGTGGAGCCTGAAGAAGTGACTGAATTGCTGCAATCTTATGATCAAATTTGAAAGATGAAGAGTTGCTTCTTATTGATATGCATAGAAAGTGGTTTCTTGAGGTGGAAATTACTTCTGGTGAAAATGCTGTGAACATTGTTGAAATAATAACAAGGGATTTAGAATATTCCATGAACTTAATTGATAAAACAGCAACAGAGTTTGAGAGGATTGACTCCAGTTTCGAAAGAAGTTTTGCTGTGGGTAAAATGTTTTAATACAGCACCACGTACTACAGAAAGAAATCTTTCATGAAAAAGAGAGTCAATGAATGAGGCAAACTTTATTGTTTTATTTAGGAAATTGCTACAGTCACCTCAAGTTTTAGCAACCACCACCTTGATCAGTCAGCAGCCATCAAGATCTAGACAAGACCCTTTACCAACAAAAAGATGACAGCTCGCTGAAGGCTCAGATGATTATTAGCATTGTTTAGCAAGAAAGTATTTTTATTTGTTTATTTATGCATGTATTTATTTATTTATTGTTACAGTCTCACTCTATTGTCCAGGTTGGAGTGCAATGGCACAATCTCGGCTCACTACAACCTCCACCTCCAGGGTTCAAACAATTCTCGTGCCTCAGCCTCCTGAGTAGCTGGGATTATGAGTGTGCGCCACCACCATGCCTGGCTAATTTTTGTATGTTTAGTAGAGACCAGGTTTTCCCATGTTGGTCAGCCTCAGCTCAAACTCCCTGGCTTCAAGAGATGCACCTGCCTCAGCCTCCCAAAAGTGCTGAGATTACAGGCATGAGCCACAACACCCAGCCCGCAACAAAGTATTTTTAATTAGGGGATGTACATTTTTTAGATATAATGCTATTGCACACTTAATAGAACATAGTATAGTGTAAACATAAATTTTGTATGCAGTGGGAAGCCAAAACATTTGTGTGACTTGCTTTACTGCAGTGGTTTGGAAACAAACCTGTAATGTCTCCAAGGTATGCCTGTAGAAACTCACATTTTCATCCTTGAACCCAACTTGACACACTTTAACATATATTTCCTGTTTGGTCCAGCCTGCTTCTCACGTAAGAAGAATTTGCCTCGTAATCCTAATGTTTGAGGAAAAAAAATCCTTTTCTAGTGGGATAGAGGACAGTTCCTTTAGAATCAGGTGAGATATGGCCTCCTCACAGCCCTGGCTCCGGCTCAGGCCATGCTTCCCTCATTGTCTGATGGAATCCTCCTCTCAAGGCCTGTTGAATATGCTTCTATTCCTGTGACCTCAGGTAAGTCATCTCACCTTCCCTGGCCTGTTTCCTCATCCTTAAATGCCATAGTTGGCACAGCCAGATGATCCCAAAGTGAGCAATCTGAGAAGCAACATGAACTCCAGTACTCTCTGACCCTGGTGCTTGGTTTCCATTAGTGAATGATACATTTACCTAAAGAAGAACCTGTTTAAGGGATTTCTACCTGGACTGCTAAAGTCCTCAGTACTGCTCACCATAACTTCCTCCCTTCTTCTCAAGTAAATCAAATCACCTTTTTTCTCATTCTTATTTTGTCAGCAAGTGCTTTCCCTCGCTTCACTGATGGAACCTGATCTATAATCGCTCTGTGTTCACCCATAATTCCTTTCCTTTTGCCTTTTACCTGCCTACCAAATTTTGGCCCATCCAGAATTTAATACTGCAAATGGTATTTCTAACACACTTTCCAAAAACCTCTTTTGTATCTATCACCTTAGGTGCCCTTCCGACAACCATGCGTGGTAAGATGCTTTCCTACCATTGACAGATATAGGAACTGGGGTTTGGGCACAGTGCATCTAAAGCTCAGTAGTCAATAGGTGATGGCACCTAGATTAAAGCATGGATCCTCTGACTCCAAATACTTGAAAAATCATCAAGACTCACATTTCCATGTTCTGTCAACATGTTTATGGTATAGAATAACTTTTTTTTATTTTTACATCCCCACCGAGGAACCCAAAAATCCATAGAATAACTTTTTTTCCAGCTGTAAAAGTTGATTATTGCAGGCCAGGTGCAGCAGCTCACACCTGTAATCCCAGCACTTTGGGAGGTGGAGGCAGGTGAATCTCCTGAGGTCAGGAGTTCGAGACCAGCCTGGCCAATGTGGTGAAACCGCCATCTCTACTGAAAATTAAAAAATTAGCTGGGTGTGGTGGTGCATGCCTGTAATCTCAGCTACTTGGGAGGCTGAGGCAGGAGAATCGCTTGAACCCGGGAGGCTGGTGTTACAGTGAGCTGAGATTGTACCACTGTACTCCAGCCTGGATGACAAGAGCAGAACTCTCTCTTAAAAAAAAAAAAGTTGATTATTGCAGTAAAAATAACTCATCAAATACAGGTAAAGGAGTGTGGGAATTGGGAATTCATCTTGCTTCTCCACATGCTGGCTTAGGCTTGAGGATGTTTAGAGCAGGGAGAGGCCTTGGAAATCAACAAGTCCGACCTCACACTTTCTACAAATGAGTAAACAGGCATCAAACGAGAAATGTGTTTTGCCCAACGTCAGATTGAGTTTGGCCACTACCTACAGAACTTTCAGAAAATGGAAGGAATGGTAAATAAACCTTGTGAATTGGGGCAAATTGGACCTGCCCATGGGTCCACTCCTTCTCACTGGAGCATTTGGTCTGTGGCAGACACACAGTGGCTGTGCTCGATGGGAAGTGATTCTGCCAACTCTCCCAGGGGAGCATCCCCTTCTAGGAAAGTACATTAGCAGTGCTCCTTCTGCGTCTCTTGCGTTTATCCTCTTCGAGCTTGAAGATGGCTGACCAGGGTGCCACTGGCTACTGAGGGAAGCAGGGCTGGACGAAAGAAGTCGGAACTCAAGCCATTCTGCTCTGGAAGCAAAGCCCTGCCATATTTCTTGGCCAGAGGTGCTACCATCTTCATGAAGCCACAGTTCCTACAAGCTTCTCAGCCTCGAGGCTGCTTGCCCACCTGTCTCCTGCCTCTTACAGCCTTTCTACTTTACTGGCACTCCCAGCTTCTGCACACTCCTTGCTATTCTCTGCGGGCCTTGCACGCACTTTTAGCTCATCTGTGGGACAGACCCCAGCCCAGCCTCTACCTGGGCCATCCTGGGCTATGAGCACCTGCTCTGTGCTCCTCCAGGCTGGCTTCCCTCAGCCGCTGCTCCTGCCCGTATGGAAAGAGACTCACCAAACCTACCTTGCAGGGTTGCAGAAGGTATGACTGAAGTCATACTGGAATAGTGCCTGACCCAGAGGTGTCCCAAATGATGGTAGCTATTAATATGATTTGCAACAGTGTCTCCTCTATCAGACGGCAGAATCCTAGAGGTGAAGGACCAGGTCATTCATTTTTGCATCCCCTATGCCTGGTCCATATTAACTGCTTAATAAATCCTGGCTAACTGTGTCTATGAGCATCTGCTGCTCACAGTCATGGTGGTTCCCAAAATAATTGCTAGAATGATGTTTTCCCCAGTCCAAGCTGCCAGCCTTGTGACTGGATCCTCTTGTTTACCAGGACACAGCAAGACTCTAAGAGGAAGGAGTGACCTTCACACAAGTGTTCCTTAAACTGTCATAAGAACAAAGAGAAAAGGGGAAAATGAACCTCTTTATGGAGGGACATTCTAGAATGTTGAAATCAGGACTAGGGGGAAATGGTTAGAACTGCTGTTTCACAGAGGAGTCTTTGCTCAAGGGCCCGGTTCCACCAAGCCAGACATGCCGTGGCTGGGCACACAAAGGTCACACTGGCTGGATGTCAGGGCCCTGTGAACATGAGCTGCCTTCTGATGTGCAGGAGGTGGGGTGTGGTTTGCACATACATGTGACTTTAAACTCAGTTTGGATATCAGGTATGCCAAGAAGTTTCCAATGACCAGAATAATCTATTCAAGAGCTGCTTTTCTTGGGGGAGGGGTGGTAAGCCTGGAGCAGCACCACAAACCCTCAACCATGAGCTCCAAAGGCCCAGCCCTGGTCCCTGCCACCAAGACCACCAAGTGCACGTAAGGGCTCACCTTTTGGTTAACACAAAGGGGTGGTGGTGTGGCAGAGGGCTGGTTTGGTCACTGAAGTTACAAACAAGAGTGGTAGCTGAGCACAGTGGCTCAAGCCTGTAATCCCAGAACTTTGGGAGGCCAAGGTGGGTGAATCACTTGAGGCCAGGAGTTTGGGACCAGCCCGGGCAACATGGCAAAACCCTGTCTCTACAAAATATTTTTTAAAATGAGCTGGTCATCCTGGCACACCTGTGGTCCCATCTACTGGGGATGCTAAGGTGAGATGTCTTTGAGCCCAGGATGCAGAGGTTGCAGTGAGCAGAGATCACCCTCCACTGCACTCCAGCCTGGGTGGCCAAGTGAGACCCTGTCTCACACAAAACAAAACAAAACAACGACAATAAAAACCAAGAGTGGTAAGCTTCAGCACTTACTCAGGCTACTACACATTTCTCAGGTAATTGCTAAATTTGGCAAGTAATATCAACTTTCCCAAATCCCACTACTCCTTCACAACGCAGGTCCAGTGCCCTTCCACCTTCCACAGAGCCCTGACTGCCCTGCTTGTTGCGATGTGCAGGGCACAGTCTTTAAAATAGAGGACACTCCATCTGGTCCATCTCCTCCTGCACTTATCCTCCTGTCTCCCTTATGTTATTGGTATTTACACGAACCTCTTGTGTATCCTATCAGACTGTAAACTTCCCATAATTAGAATAAGAAGTCCTCTTGGGGCCGGGCGCAGTGGCTTATGCCTGTAATCTCAGAACTTTGGGAGGCCAAGGCGGGAGAATCACAAAGTCAAGAGATCGAGACCATCCTGGCCAACATGGCAAAACCCCGTCTCTACTAAAAATACAAAAATTAGCTGAGCGTGGTGGTGTGTGCCTGTACTTGGGAGCTAAGAAAAAAGAATCTTGGGTGTGTACCTGTACTTGGGAGGCTGAGAAAGAAGGATCACTTGAACCTGGAAGGCGGAGGTTGCAGTGAGCCGAGATCGCACCACTGCACTGCAGCCTGGCAACAGAGTGAGTCTGTCTAAAAATAAAAATAAAAAAAAAGAAATCCTCTTGTTCCACCCTAGCACGCAGTACAGTGCCTTGGCTGTGGGGTAAATTATAAATATTTCTTGAATGAACAAAGGAAAAGGTGAAGTAAAGTGTATCTGGAGACTTCAAAGCTACAGAGAGCTTTTAAAATAGTGGAAGTTCTCATATAGTCATTTAAAAACAAAATTTACAAAGTGATTTGGAAGACTGAGATAATTATTCAGAAGGAAGAGAAAAGCTTCTTTCTTTTAAATATGCCTGGCTATTTTATGAGTTCCTCAAAGAAATGGACCATATTTAAAAATTTCAAATTCCCATTGCCTAGTGCATTTTTGGCAAAATTATTTCTCTTTCACTGTTTTTAAAGATGGAAATATTTTTACTGCTCTTGCTAATTAAAAACTGACCTATGCTCAATGTAAACATTTAAACAATCTGGAAACAGAAAGTGGTAAGTGTAAGATCCACCGAGGTCCATGTTTCTAGAGGTTATTTGCTGATATATTTCCATGGTTTTAATGCAATGAGAGTAACATCCTGATACTGTTTTACCCATTCAGTCTGTAATCTGCTTTTAAAAACTAGTGAAGGCCAGGCGTGGTGGCTCACGCCTGTAATCCAAGCATTTTGGAG
Source organism: Aotus nancymaae (assembly GCF_030222135.1). Classification (NCBI taxonomy): domain Eukaryota; kingdom Metazoa; phylum Chordata; class Mammalia; order Primates; family Aotidae; genus Aotus; species Aotus nancymaae. Next base: position 7,243,956 of record NW_026988546.1, on the reverse strand, counting down.
GCCAAGGCGGGCAGATCACCTGAGGTCGGGAGTTCAAGACCAGCCTGACCAACATGGTGAAACCCCTTCTTTATAAAAAAAAAAAAAAAATTACCAACTAGTGAAATGGCTGTGCCCAGTGACTCACACCTGTAATCCCAGCACTTTGGGAGACCCTCAAGCATGAGGGTCACTTGAGTCTAGGAGTTTGAGACCAGCCTGGCCAAAATAGTGAGACTTTGCATCTACAAAAAAATTAAAAAAAAAAAAAAAAAAAAAAAGCTAGTGAAATATTTGGCTCCATTTGCACATAGATACACATAAGTCTCCTTCATTCTCTAGCAGCTGCCCGGTTCTGTTTATTACCTCTTACTGTTAGAGTTTCAGGCAGGCTTCAGTTCTTGCGACAAATCACACTGAAGTAAAATCCTTGTACATACATCTTTAATATGTATTTCTCAGATTACTCTTTTTTTTTTGACAGAATCTTTCTCTGTCACCCAGGTTGGAGTGCAGTGGTGCAATCTCAGCTCACTACAACCTCTGCCTGCAACCTCTGCCTCCCAGGTTCAAGTGATTCTCCTGCCTCAGCCTCCTGAGTAGCTGGGATTACAGGAGCATGCCACCACGCCTGGCTAATTTTTTGGGGTGTGTATTTTTAGTAGAGATAGGGTTTCACCATGTTGGCCAGGCTGCTTTCAAACTCCTGACTTCAAGTGATCCGCCTGCCTCGGCCTCCCAAAGTGCTGGGATTACAGGCATGAGCCACTGCACCAGGCCCTCAGTTTACTCCTAGACGTGGCAGTTATGGGTCTATGGGCATGAACATTTAACATTGATAGATAATGCCAAATTCTCCTCCAAAAACTTGTATTTTCTGATTTATACCCCCAACATGAACTGAGAAGGCCTACCAAGCTTACGTATCTTTTAAGTCAGTTGTCCCCAACCTTTTTGGCACCAGGGACTGTTTCATGTAAGACCAATTTTTCTACAAACTGGTGAGGAGGGAATGATTCAAGAATATTACATGTACTGTACACTTCGTTTCTATTATTATTACACTGTAATGTATAATGAAATAATGATACAACTCACCGTAATATAGACTCAGTGGGAGCCCTGAGCTTGTTTTCCTGCAACTAGACTGTCCCATCTGGAGGTGATGGAAGACAGTAACAGATCATCAGGCATCAGATTCTTATGAGGGGAACACAACCTAGGTCCCTTGCCTGTGCAGTTCACAATAGGGTTCATGCTCCTATAAGAATCTAATGCTGCTGCTGATCTGTCAAGAGGCGGTAATGCAAGTGATGGGGAGCGTCTGTAAATACAGACATAGCTTCGCTCGCTCACCCACTGCTCACCTCCTGCTGTGCGGCCTGGTTCCTAACAGGCCACAGACCAATGTGGGTCCACGGCCTGGGGGGGCTGGGGACCCCCGTTTTAAGTCTTTCCCGGCATATGTTGAAAGATTTGTGGTCAAGGTGATTTTTACAATGATACTTTTGGTGTGTAAAATGCTCTGTGGCCGGGCGCGGTGGCTCACGTCTGTAATCCTAGCACTTTGGGAGGCCCAGGTTGGTGGATCACCTGAGGTCAGGAGTTCAAGACCAGCCTGGCCATCATGGTGAAATCCCATCTTTAAAAAAAAAAATGCTCTGCGGTTTTCCAGGTATTTTTACATAGAATGCATATTCTCCTTGGGTCTTCTCAGTAGTCATGGAGTAAGTAGGAAAGGCTTTATTATTCCTGCTTTAGAAACTCAGCCCTAAAGACTTGCCCTGGGTTTCACTGCACGTCAGTGTCCATGCCTAAAGTGGGGCCCTTGAACTGCGTCTCTGAATTTCCTTCTACAAGCTGGAAGGAGCAGCCATGAGAGGGCAAAGCCATTTGGGATAGGACCTCCCAGGGGTTTTGCAAATCTTGCATTTATGCCACAGAACAAAGAATGACCTGATTAGGGGGTTCAATTTCTTTAGCTGAAATAAGTCATCCTCTTTTCTGACTAAGCCATGCTGGGGAAGGAGGAGACGGGAGGCCCAGTGTGTTGCTGTGGGGTCTGTCACGAAGCCCCAAGCGGGCAGTCAGTGGTGAGCTCAGGGTGGGTAGAAGGTGGTGAGCTCAAGCTCAGGGAGCAACCTTGCCATGAACTCTTCTTCTGCTCCATTCTCCAAAGCACCCCATTTGGGATTTGGGGAGGAGACTGACCCAGGAAACTCTCATCCCCTTTTTGTTGGTGTCCTCAGAAATGAAATGCTATGAATTTGTTTGCACATTAACACATGGCTTCAATTGCACACAGTTATTAATATTATTTGAAGTGTAATTTAGTGGTCCTCGAAAAAGAAAGACAATAGCATGCTTAGTGCTACTGTCAAATAGAAGTTCACTTGGAATATTGGGAGGACATGCTTTGATAATCTGAGGCTTCCTTACTTCTACAGAGTAACTTAAGCAGAAAGGTTTCTTTTCTTTTCTTCTCTCTCTTTCTTCTTTCTTTCTTTCTTTCTTTCTTTCATTTTTTTTATCAATAGAGATGGAGTTTCACCATGTTCCCCAGGCTGGTCTTGAACTCCTAAACTCAAGCAATCCACCTGCCTCAGCCTCCCAAAGTGCTGGGATTACAAGCATGAGCCACAGCCCCCAACCAGTTGCTTTTGATTGAGGTTGGAATGGAAAGTTCCATGTCAACATGGGCCAGCAGATAGCTGAGGCAAGGTGGAACACTTTGGAAGGGACACTCACTCACTGCATAAATATTGCATGGACTAGGACGACATTGCCCAATGCAGAGGCCTCTAGCTCTCTGTGGTTCTTGAGCACTTACAACGTGGATTGAATGTTTAATTTTATTTAATTTTAGTATTTAAGTTTGAAAACTGACTCTCCATTCAGTTACAGAAAACTTTTAAGTAAGTTTCATACAACTTGGGTATCTCGTTATCTGGAAATGCTTTTCAATGTAAATTTTATGAAATATAAAACTTGATATGGTGTTTCTGATGAAAATTTAGCATCTGAATTTAGATATTCTTAATGTATAAAATACACACTGGCTTTTGAAGGCTTAGCAATATGAAAAAAAGGCAAAATATCTGGATGATTTTTTTATACTGATTATATTTTAAAGTGATAGTATTTTTGAAATACTGAATTGAGGCCGGGCGTGGTGGCTCACGCCTGTAATCCAAGCACTTTGGAGGCCAAGGCGGGTGAATCACCTGAGGTCAGGAGTTCAAGACCAGCCTGACCAACATGGTGAAAACCCATCTTTAAAAAATAAAAAAAAAAGAAATACTGAATTGAAATATATAAAAATTAATTTTACCTGTTTTGTGCTTTTACTTTTTTTTTAAGGCACTAGACTGGATCATGTGTTTTAACATTTTTTTACGTGGTTTCTAAGAAATGGTAACTGTCTTGAGCATTCACTTATCCGTTCATTTATCGAGCATTTATTGAGAAACTGATATTTGCCTAGCTCTGAGTAAGAAAAACAGCTGCAAAATTCAGAAAAGCATATAAATTTGCTGCACATGGTATGAAAATACGTGTGTGTGTGTTTGTGATCCCACTGAAATGTAATATTCCTTAAGACAAATATCAAATTTATGGTTATTTTTTCTTAGCATCATGAGTTAAACACTTAGCTCATTAAGTTACAGACGTTTTTGTTTTGTAATATATGTATTTAAGCCTCTAATTTTCCCATAAGTATTCTTTTAGCTGTATTCCCAAAGAGTTGATAAGTGGAGTTTTCTTCTATTTTTTTTTTTTTTTTGAGATGGAGTTTCGCTTTTGTTGCCCAGGCTGGAGTGCAATGGCATGATCTTGGCTCACTGCAACCTCCACCTCTGCGGTTCAAGCGGTTCTCCTGCCTCTGCCTCCCAAGTAGCTGGGATTACAGGTGTGTGCCACTACGCCCAGCTAATTTTTGTAGTTTTAGTAGAGACGAGGTTTCACCATGTTGGTCAGGCTGGTCTCGAACTCCTGACCTCAGGTGATCCACCTGCCTTGGCCTCCCAAAATGCTGGGATTACATAAGGCGTGAGCTACCATGTCTGGCCAAGTTGAGTTTTCCTAAGTACTCATTTTAATATTGGATGGATCCCACTTTGTTTTCTTTAATTTTCTTTTCCCTCCCCTCCCCTCCCCTCTCCTCCCCTCCCCTTCCTTTCCTTTTCTTTTTCCGAGATGAAGTCTCACTCGTCACCCAGACTGGAGTGCAATGGGGTGATCTCGGCTCACTGTAACCTCCACCTCCTGGATTCAAATGAATCTCCTGCTTCAGCCTCCCAAGTAGCTGGGATTACAGGCGCCCCCACCACCACACTCAGCTAATTTTTGTATTTTTAGTAGAGACGCGTTTTCACCATGTTGGCCAGGCTGTTCTCAAACTCCTGATCTCAAGTGATCCACCCACCTCAGCCTCCCAAAGTTCTGGGGTTATAGGTATAATCCAGGCCACCGTGCTTGGCCACATTTTCTTAAATCTCTTTTGTGGAAGAGACTACTAATTGCTCACACAAATCCTGCTCCATTAGAAGTGGTTAGAATGGACTTTTTCACAAACCCAATTAAAACGCTATTCAATTATATTAATAACCCTTGTAATGAAGGAAATAGCTCTGCTACTAACTAGAGAAACAGGTCCCTTACCAATTATAATGAGACAGATTAGGACAAATCAAAAGGCATGTTATTTTTCTCTGGGAACAGGAGGCTTGTGAAACAACAAAAAGACTACTTTGTAGACAGATTGTTAAAAAATAATCAATGAAGTTTATCTCTAATTTTTTGTGAGTATCAGGGTATAGCCACAAGCACTTTTCTGTAATACATTCCTAAGGACCAGCCCTCCAAGATAGGCAGATGAGACTCAGTGAGGAATGGAGGTTAAACCACCACCTATCTGTCAATCAACCAAGAAATATTTATTGGACAACCTGAAAGGCCCTGGGAGAGATATTGTAAAGGACGGAAAGATGTTAAAAGTTGGAAGGATGGCCAGGCACGGTGGCTCACGCCTGTAATGCCAGCACTTTGGGAGGCCGAGGAGGGTGGATCACAAGGTCAAGAGATCAAGACCATCCTGGCCAACATGTCTACTAAAAAATACAAAAATTAGCTGGGCATAGCGGCGCATGCCTGTAGTCCCAGCTACGCGGGAGGCTGAGGCAGGAGAATTGCTCAAACCCAGGAGGCAGAGATTGCAGTGAGCAGAGACTGCGCCACTGCACTCCAGCCTGGCTCCTGGCGACAGAGCAAGACTCTGTCTCAAAAAAAAAAAAAAAGTTGGAGGGATAACTAGTTATCAGGATCCTTACATATGTTGTTGCATTTACTGTTCCCACTAGTCCTATGAGGTGGAGATTTGTGTTGGCTTTGAAGTAGTTCAACCAATCTACCCATGGCCATATAACCCTACCAAGGGGCTGAACCAGGCATCTTGCCCAGGTCTCAGTCTTAAGCCTAACACACTGATTTCAGGAATAGGATCTCTGTCCTCAAACAGCTTTATCTGGAGGAGATAAAATATAAACAGTTGGCTGGGTGTGGTGGCTCACGCCTGTAATCCCAGCACTTTGGGAGGCTGAGGCGGGCAGATCACTTGAGGTCAGGAGTTTGAGACCAGCCTGGCCAACATGGTGTAACCCTGTCTCTACTAAAAATACAAAATTAGCTGGGTGTGGTGGCGCATGCCTGTAATCCTAACTAGTTGGGAGGCTAAGGTAGAAGAATTGCTTGAACCCAGGAGGTAGAGGTTACAGTGAGCCGAGATTATGCTGTTGCACTCAAGCCTGGGCAACAAGAGTGGAACACTGTCTCGAAAATAAATAAATAAATAAATAAACAGTGGAACAGTGAAATCATAATCCAACTGCTGTCACACGCGGCTTTTGTGGGCTGCAGTGGGCTGACAAGGACAGGCCAGAGGAAGAGGAAGGGAGAGCAGTTCAGGCCAGCGAGTGGCCTGAGCACGGACCCAGGGGAATGTCCATTCTGATGGTGCGGTCAGGGGCTAATGGACACAGAGTCCAGCGTCTATTTCCTCCTTGCTTGTTTCATATGCTTGTGCTTTTTTCTCACCCTTCCATTTATCTGAAGCTGAGGAGTGTGGAGGGGTGGGAATGTAGTGTTCTTTTCAGCGAGTCCTTTCCCATACAGAGTTGGATTTCCAGCGTGGGGTGGGAGAGGGCTGGAGTTGTTAAGGGGTTTCCGTCTAAGCAGAGATGTGACAGGCAGTGTGGAGTCAGGGTGAAGTAAGGAGAATGTGGAGACCTGGTACCTTGAGCAGCATTTCTTTTCTTTTTTTTTTTGAGACAGAGTCTTGCTCTGTCACCAGGCACCAGGCTGGAGTGCAGTGATGCTATCTCGGCTCACTGCAACCTCCGCCTCCTAGGTTCAAGCAATTCTCCTGCCTCAGCCTACCAAGTAGCTGGGACTACAGACGTGCGCCACCACGCCCAGCTAATTTTTTAAAAAATTTTTTTAGTAGAGATGGGGTTTCACTATGTTGGTCAGGATGGTCTCGATCTCTTGACCTCGTGATCCTCCTGCCTTGGCCTCCCAAAGTGCTGGGATTACAGGAGTGAGCCATCGCACCCAGCCCTTGAGCAGCATTTCCAGAATGCCAACCACATGCCAGCCCGGGTGGACCGAGAAGAGGGCAGAAGCAGGCACTCCTGGTGTGGGGAGGAGCCAGGCAGAGAAGGGGGCATTGGCTTGGCAGGGTGGAAAGACCCCTGTGAGCCGTTGTCCCCTGTTCCAACCTCACAGGCAGTGTGGTGCAAACACAAGACGATGAGTCAGGAGAATGTGGCCCAACTCCCAGTTTTCCTCCGGTTGGTCACACCCTCAAATCACATCCCCACGTCAGCCTGGAATTCCCAACAAAGGGGAAGTGGTACACTCCTGACCAAGTTCCTGCTGGCAAAGGCACTCACATGCCTGCAGACCGCAGGTGAAGGGCCTTGGGTGGCATATTGTTCCTCCTGTTTCTCCCAGCAGCTGCCAGGGTGGGGATTGTGCGAGGTGTGGAGGCAGGTGCCAGACCAGGCGGCCAACAGGCCACGTGCAGATGTGTCTCTTAGCTTCCAGTTCAGCACAGAGCTCATCCACGTGTCCCTGAGAGATACACCTTAACGGTAAAAAAAATTATTAAAATACGTTTCTAAAAGGTAGGACAATTTCATTCAAAATCTGCCACCCAGATCCAACCACTGAAGACGTTTTGGTGAATACCTTTGGAAAAGTATGCCTACTGTTTACAATACACATTTAATTTCTGTGGATAAAGTATAATACACACATTTAATTAAATATAAGAATCTAAGAGTGGGATCCTGTTACACATAGTGCTTTGTAATCTGCTTTTCTCTCACTCAATAATTGTATGTGATGGACATTTTCCGTAACATGAAATATTATTTTGCAGTGCAGTCTTTATTTATTTATTTTTTGAGATAGAGTCTCGCTCCGTCACTCAGGCTGTAGTGCAATGGCATGATCTTGGCTCACTGCAACCTCCACCTCCCAGGTTCAAAAGATTCTCCTGCCTCAGCCTCCTGAGTAGCTGGGATTACAGGCTCCCACCACCACATCCAGCTAATTTTTGTATTTTTAGTAGAGATGGGTTTTCACCATGCTTGCCAGGCTGGTCTCAAACTCCTGATCTCAGGTGATTTACCCACCTTGGCCTCCCAAAGTGCTGAGATTACAGGTGTGAGTCACCGCACCCAGCCCAACGCAGTAGTTAATGGTTGCACATTCTCTAACTTATGTTGATTGGGTGCTACTCCCACTGAAATCTGCCCCAGTTTTCACTCTGCATCACGGTGGAGCTGCTTTTTGGGCAGGGAAGGAAACAAAGAGGAGGGATGGGCACTATTTCTATTTGGGCCCCACAGAAGTTCTGGAAGAAGTTGGCTCCCTCAGTGCCAGTGAGCAGAAAAGAAATATTTGGAGCTAAGAAATCTGGCCAAGGACAGTGGCTCACACTTATAATCCCAGCACTTTGGGAGGATGAGGTGGGAGGATCACTTGACATCAGGAGTTCGAGACCAGCCTGGGCAACACCAGGAGATCCAATCTCTACAAAATAATAATAAATTAGCTGGGAGTGGTGCTGCACACCTGTAATCCCAACTACTTGGGAGGCTGAGGCAGGAGGCTCCCTTGAGCCTAGGAGTTTGAGGTTACGGTGAGATGTAGTGGTGCCACTGCACTCCAGCCTGGGCAGCAGAGCAAGACTCTGTCTCAAAACAACAACAACAACAAAGAAGTCTGGCTTCTTCCTTTACCGCAAGCCTTGGAGAGGAGTTTGAGGCAGAGACAGAACTTAATGCAAAACCAAACAAAATGGTAAACGTAGGGGAGCTTGCCCGCCTCCCTCCAACTGGAAATTCCCTAGCGGCTGCTCTCAGTTGGAAGGAAGGAAAGCAAACCAGTTTGGAGTTGAATCTGAGAATTCATAGTCAAGTGTGACTGACAAATACACATTCCCTAAATAGTGGCCAAGGTATGTTGCTTTTGGAAGGGGCTATTTTCACTCCAGGGAATCCATAATTGGTTGTTTTTGGAAACATAAGGTGATCTAGTTGCTCACTGCATCTTCCTCAGCTAACCTGAAGTTTGAAGGCCTGCTAATGCTCCATCACAGTAACAGTAAGGGCTGAATGTGGGGATAGAGAAAGCTCCTCCAGGAAAACAAAAATGAGAAGGATCTATTTTCTTCCAAGGGCATATTGCCAAAAGAAATGCACCAATGTCAGCCCCACAAGGCACAACATGAGCCAGACAGTGGAGTTTGAACGCGAGTCCACCACTTGCCAGTATAAGTGGCCTTGCAAAACCCACTCAGCTGCCCAAGGGGTAGTGATAGAACCTTCCTGGTAGGGGTGTTAAAGATGTCAATGGTGAAAGCACACGAACCCTTAGCAGGGCGCCCGGTGTGCAGCGGGGCTCAGCGTGTTCCCAGAGCGTGCAGGGCTGACTAGAGAGAAGTGATCAGACCCTGGTCAGAGGCCAGGAAACGCTTCTCAACAGAGGTAGGCCTTGATCTTTGGAGGGGTTCCGATGACACAGATGGGGTGGGTAGGACTTCACAGAAATGGTGCAGCCGCACGGAGGAACAGAGGCTGAGCTCTATGGGGAAACATTGGCCCCGAGCTTTGTGTTCGGCTGGGGAGTGAGTAGGAGTCAAGCCAGGAAATGAAGGCCTTAGATGCTGGCCCAAAGAGACTGCCCAGTTTGTTAAAGAAATGAGGAAATACCAGAGGTTCAGAGCACAGGCTCAAAGGGCAGGCATCCTTGGGTAGGAGTAACCAGGCAGATGTGGTGGGAGGAAGATGAAACAGATGTGGGGGTCACAGGAGGCTGCAGTGGAAATCTAAGCAGGTAGTGGCCGGGGTACGGCGGATGCAAAGAAGTGTGTGGGGGAGGGATGGACAGGGAGGGCTGGGCTGGCCTCACAGCCTGTGGCAGCAGAGCCCTCACTCACTCGGCATAAAGTTATGCTGTCACTGTCTTGAAACTGAATCTGCTTTGAACAAGAAGCCCCACAATTCTGACCTGCTTCTCTCAAATTCTGTGGCCAATCTTGACAGGGAGACCAGCGAGATGTTTAGCTATGAAGAGGGGCAGAGGAGAGAAAGAACTGAAAAAGCTGTGGGGAATTTAGGTGTCAGAGGAGATAAGAAGACGGTGTTTGGGAGACAACACACGTGAGGAGACCCACGATAGTGCTTTGGGAATTTGATCTTAGAGCTCAATAAAGAACTTTGAGCAATAGTTATTTATTTAGAAATTATATCATCTTCTGGCTGGGCAAGGTGGCTCAAGCCTGTGATCCCAGCACTTTGGGAGGCCGAGGTGAGTGATCACTTGAGGTCAGGAGTTTGAGATCAGCTTGACTAACACCGTGAAACTCCATCTCTACTAAAAATACAAAAATTAGCTGGGTGCAGTGGTGCGCGCCTGTAATCTCAGCTACTTGGGAGTCTGAGGCAGGAGAATCGCTTGAATCCAGGAGGTAGAAGTTGCAGTGAGCCGAGATTGCACCACTGCACTCCAGCCTGGGTGACTCTGTTTCAAAAGAAAAATAAATTTCACTTTATTTTAATGAAATACATTACTTCTGTAATTTAAACAATGAAATTAATAAATTCATTTATTGAATAGTAATACATGAAACTTCAGCAGTGGGCACAGGAAAGAAATGTTTAAAAGGATCAAGAACCAAATCTGGAAGACCACTCTTAAGGACGAAATTGTGTCTCTCTGGCCAGGCATGGTGGCTCACACCAGTAATCCCAGCATGTTGCGAGGCAGAGGCGGGAAAATCACTTGAAGCCAGGAGGTTGAGCCCAGCCTGGGTAACACAGTGAGACCCCACCTTTACAAAAAAGTGAAAATAAATAAACAAACAAATAAATAAATACATTGTGTCCCCCTACCTCTCAAAATTCATATGTTCAAGTCCTAACCCCTAGTATCTCAGAATGTGACTATATTTGGAGATAAGGTAGTTAGAGGTAATTAAGTTAAAATGAGGTCAGTAGGGAGGACCCTAATCCAATATGACTGCTGACCTTAGAGGAGGAGATCAGGACACAGACCCACACCAAGGGAGGACCTTGTGGAGATGAAGGGAGAAGCCGACATCTACAAGCTGAGAGAGGCCTCAGAAGGAAGGGGCCGGGTGTGGTGGTTCATTTCTATAATCCCAGCACTTTGGGAGGCCGAGGCGGGTGGATCACTTGAGGTCAGGAATTCGAGAGCAGCCTGGCCAACATGGTGAAACCCGTCTCTAGCAAAAATACAAAAATTAGCCGGGCATGGTGGCATGCGACTGAAATCCCAGCTACTTGGGAGGCTGAGGCAGGACAATCACTTGAACCTGGGAGGTGGAGGTTGCAATGAGCCTAGATCACGCCATTGCACTCCAGCCTGAGCGACAGAGCAAGACTCCATCTCGAAAAAAAAAAGAAGGGACCAGCTCTGGGGGCTCCTTGATCTTAGACTTCCAGTCTCCAGAGCTTCAAGAAAGTGGACTCCTATTGTTTAAACCCTCAGTCATGGTACCTTGTAATAGCAGCCCTGAAAGACTGACACAACCATCTTCCTTAAGAAGAACACGAACGGGTGGAAGAGTCCTCAGAGACAGCACAGAAGTATCAGAGAGGTGGTGGGACAGGCAGGAGGTGGAGTCACAGAAGCAAAGTGCATCTCCTGGATGAGGGATGGCTGCCTGTGTGAATCGCTAGGCGAGAGGTCAGTGAGGACTCCGGGCTGACAGAAAGCTGCTGGGTTTTGAAATCAGGAAGTTGCTGGTGACCTTTGGGAGGATGATGTCGTTGGTGCAGTGGGGTGCGGGGAGTCAGGTGTATTAGGTCAGGGAAGGACACACACAATGGTCTGTAGTGGTGGTTCCTTACTTTCAAGAAGTTTCTGAGATGCGATAGATAGTAGCTTGAGGGGAGGGCGGAATCAAGGGAAGGATTTTGTTAGATTAGGGTATCCCTGAGTCAGTCTAGCTAGAGAAACGCCCTCAGAAAGGGAGCCCAGCCCTGGCCGGTGCTGACCAATGTACCTTTGTTAGATGACCCAGGAGCACCACACACAGTGTCTCACGCCTGTGATCCCAACTCTTTGGGAAGTCAAGGAGGGAGGATCGTTTGAGTCCAGGAGTTCGAAACCAGCCTGGGCAACGTGACAAAACTCCATCTCTACAAAAAATACAAAAATAATTAGCCGGATGTTGTGGCACATGCCTGTGGTCCCAGCTACTTGGGAGGCTAAGTTGGGAGGATCAATTGAACCCCAGCAGTTGAGGCTGCAGTGAGCCATGACCATGCCACTGCGTTCCAGCTTGGACAACACAGTATGACCCTGTCTCAAGAAAAAAAGAGCAAGAAGGACGCGGGGAAGGGTACAAGGCCCAGGTGGACAGCTAAACCCACAGCACTCGCTCAGTACAACATCTGGGGGAAAAGAAGGGCCCTTAGCGCTGCCTCCAGTTCTGGGGCAAGGGGGCCTAGCACTGGCTCTTTCTCCTTCTTTAGCTCCACAGTTTCCCATAAAGCTCCTGACGCCGCATTTCCTCTGATCTCGACCCCTTTGTAACTCCCCTTGGGGAATTTGGAGGGAGGGGCGGGACCATCCCCATCCTCTCAGTTCCTAGCACTCGGGCTCCAGCATCTGTTAGGGGATTCACTGCAGCAGAGCAGAGGCAGCCCATTTTGAAACCAGAAGTGAGACCCTCCTCCAGACCTGAGACAGGCAGGGCTCCTGTGCTCACAGAGGCTCAGAGATGCCCCCTGTGCTTCCCCTCCTCGGCAGAACACTGAACTCTTTCATTGCACTCCCAGGCCCAGGCTCCAGGCTGCTGCCTTGTTTTCTTGGGAGATGGATGCTGAATCTCCCGACACCCTCAGCCTTAGCACCCTTCTCCTTGGCCAGTAGTTTTCAAACTTAAAGAAACGGCTAGGCCATGCATGGTTGCTCACGCCTGTAATCCCAGCACTTTGGGAGGCTGAGGCTGGAAGATAACTGGAGGTCAGAAGTTCAAGACCAGCCTGGCCAACATGGTGAAACTCTATCTTTACTAAAAATACAAAAATTAGCTGGGTGTGGTGGTGCATGCCTGTAGTCCCAGCTACTTGGAAGGCTGAGGTGGGAGCATTACTTAAAACTGGGAAGTGGTGGAGATTGCAGTGAGCCGAGATTGCGCCACTGCACTTCAGCCTGGGCAACAGAGTCAGACTTTGTCTCAAAATAAAAGGGCCAGGCATGGTGGCAGATGCCTGTAATCTTAGCACTTTGGGAGGCCAAGGCAGGTGATCACCTGAGGTCAGGAGTTCAAGACCAGAGATGGGGTAAAACCCCATCTCTACTAAAAGTACAAAAATTAGCTAGGCGTGGTAGCATGTGCCTCTAGTCTCAGCTACTTAAGAGGCTGAGGCAGGAGAATAGCTTGAACCCGGGAGGCGGAGGTTGCAGTGCGTTGAGATTGTGCTATGGCACTCTAGCCTGGGTGACAAGCGAAAAACTCATCTCATGAAAAAAAAAAAAAGAAAGAAATGGCCAAACCCATCTTTCTTATAAATAATGCATTACAGAAATCCCTAAGACAGCGAATGGCTAAAGGTGCATTTTATTAGTGCACATTCCCATTATAATGTCAAATGTATTCTACTCACACATCATAAAGCCAAGCAAGGTGAATTACAGGTGTTTACAAATGGAAAACATAGAAATTGGTGTTATGGGAAACTATTGTAATACAATGGTCAACTATAGAGCAGAATTTGCACCAGGTCTCTCTGTACATTATTTTTGGGTATACCAGAGGAAAGCCTATCAAATCAGCTTTGCAAATCACACTTGACAATCACCGTCATGAACACAGATCCAAAGATAGGGCCTGAAGCCTGATGGAGCCTTCAGGGGAGTCAGTTGTCCTTCCGGCCATTTTGTTTATCGTTTGTTGCTGAGAATGAATGGGTAGAATAATCATTGCGGGACTGATTTGTTGATAAGATTAGTCATCGCCACCAAAGTTCAGATTTCTGTGAAGTATGCAGTTGCAAAATGGAGTTGCTTTGTTTTTAAACTACAAAATCCACATCATAATCACATCAATGAAAAGGCAAACAGATCTCCCTCTGTATTCTCGTCATGGGGCAAAGATATATTTTCCAGACTGATCCTGCTTGCAATGAACGCAACTGGGGAAAATAATACTGAAAGTTCATCTGACCTTCAAAGGAAGGAAAAACAGCAAAAGTGCATCTCACTTAGTGTGGCTGCATTCCATAAAGCGTAATCACAGTGGGAAGGTAAGAATACCACGTAATCAGATTGTTGAAGTGTTGTAAGGGGAATGGGTGGGGGAATTTATGCGGTTTTAAAAATAGGAAGTTCTACCCTAGAGTGTATCATTTCTGAAGTGAAGGAAGTTCCAATAGGCTATTAGAAGAGCCTGCACCATAGCAATTGGATAATACGTTTTCAACACATTTCTACTTCATGATAGTAAACACATGGCTTTTCACTAAATCCTACAGTTTGGATGTAAAGTAACTAAAATACACTCCAAGGTTGGCTGCTCTAAGATTTTGTTAAGCCAAAGAGAAACTCCTGTTTAGTTTTTGTGAAAGACAAGATTGTGTTGCATATCAGGATTTTTTTCATTTAAAATGCGGGTTTTCAAATGTTTTAAACTCGGAGGGGTGGAATGGCAACACGGCAATGTTGGTTATTAAACAGGTAAGCCGGCATGGCTAGAATGATGTGGGAAACGGCTTATTATTTGGAAGAGAAACTCTCAAGGTCGTAAAAAGCACCGAGGTGCTCTCTGACTTCGGGTGTCTTCTCGCCGAGGTCATAGTGAAACAATCAAATTCGTCTGAGTCAAGAAGCTCAGCTGATGTGTGGAGAGACGCCCTGCACAAATGTCTGCTGCACTGCAGGCTGGTCACAGGGCCCATCTCACCCGGGATGGCTCCAGTGTGTTCAGGCTCTAGAATCCTGGCAGGGAGTGGGAGCAGGCCTGAGTAGCCTGGTATCCTTCGTGCAGGGGGAATCCTCACCTCAGAAGCTGTAAAGAAGCCTCTCAGAGCTGGAAAATCCCCTAGACCATGATACAGCGATTCCTTAAGAAGGTAAGTGGGGGCAGGGACGAATAAAGATCGCATCATTATCTCAACCCAATGTTCAAGGAAAAGAGATAGGCTCATACCTTGCTTTTCCATTCAAAGCTAGCATGCTGATGACTCAAGTTTGACCGTTATACCTTGTCTGCTGTCACATCAGTGCTATCCAAAGTGGAGCTTGCCAAAGGGTGGGGGGTGGTGATAAAGACCATGCATGGGCTTTGGATAAAGACCACGGAGCCACACTGCCTGGTTTGAACCCTGATACCTAGCCTCACTGGTTGTTGACTTGGACAAGTCATTTCTCCTGTCTGTGCCTTGGTTTCATCCTCTGGAGAAGAGGGGGAAGTCATGAGAGGGTCCTTGTGAGTTATCACTTGTAAAGACGACAGAAGAGGCCACTTGGAGAGCCTCCTGGGTCTCTGTGTAGTCCAGCCCAACACACATCCACGTATCTGGCACTGGCTGGCAGGGTTGGCAGGACCCTTCCGAAGGGTACAGTTTGGTACCAGGCATGCCCACCCACACCTCTTGACATACTCTTCCATCTTCATTTAAAATACAGATTTTCCAATTTATAAAAACTCCCTTGATATTGAGAGGGGAATGACAACATAGACCCACTGGTCATCAACAGCACAGGAAAGCAGGCAAGGGTGGAATGATGCCGGAAGCCGCTGGGGCCAGTCTCCCGGCTTGCTTTCTCCACCCTGTGATTCCGTTTTGAGCTCCCCATGCCTTCCTCCCTGCCCAGCTCTTCTCTCGGAGAGGTCCTCAAGAGCTGCACTAAGGCCCCCTCCCATCTCTCTTTTCTACCCCCTTTAAGCTACTTCATGCAACCCATAGGGCCCACAGCCAGCCACTCCAGGGCTCACACATTTCCCCTGCAGCTCTGACCTCTGCTGAGCTCCAGGTGCAGAGTCAAGTTCACACTGCAAGGGTCCTTTAGGGTGCCTCAGAAGCACTACAAACCCAGAGAGTGAAAGCCCAGCTTATGCCTTTTGTACCCACGTGTGGCCCTCCCCTGGGTCAGCCATGGTTAAGGATCAACACAATCATTCATGCAGACCTGGTGAGCACCTGCTCTATCCTTCACTTGTTCAGTGCCTCCACAAACCCCATCAGCTCTACCTCCAAAGTACCTTTCAAACAAATCTCTCAACAGGGCGGAGACCAGCCTGGCCAACATGGTGAAACTCCATCTCTACTAAAAATTCAAAAACTAGCCGGGCGTGGAGGCGTGTGCCTGTAATCCCAGCTACTTAGGAGGCTGAGGCAGGAGAATTACTTGAACTCAAGAGGCAGAGGTTGCAGTGAGCAGAGATGGTGCCACTGCACTCCAGCCTGGGTGACGGAGCAAGACTCCGTCTAAAAAAACCAAACAAACCCAAAACCCAAATAAATCTCTCAAATATCTGCGCATTGCTCTCCCTCCTCACCTGGGGTGACCCAGGCCCATTCTCTGGCTCAGCTGTTGCCTCTGACTTTTCTACCTATATGTTCAACATAAAATATAGTTGAGGAAAGGGCTAACAAACACACTAATAAATAATTCAAGTTGTTTCAGATAATCTAAGTACCATGAAGAAAAATACACCTGGGTAATTGATTGGAGAGTGACCGAGAGGGTGGCTGGGGAAGGCTCTGTGTGGAGATCATGCTGAGGATGATGAGGAAGGGGACTCCAGGTCTGCCTCAAATACACAGGTCCTGAGATGGGAGCACCCTTGAAGGTTCAATGGTCGGATGATTATAGGCTGGAGATAAGGGGGTGAGTGGTAGGGGATGTGGAGCTCACAAGGGCTGGCTCCTGTGTGGTTCTGGAGGCCTTGGGGAGGAGTTCAAGTTTTATTCCAAATGCATTGGAAAGCCACTGATGACTTCTACGCAGAGAAGTAATATAGTTTGATTATGTTTATTAAGAAATTATCTCTCTGAGCCGGGCATGGTGGCTCACTCCTGTAATCCCAGCACTTTGAGAGGTCAAGGTGGGTGGATCACGAGGTCAGGAGATCAGGACCATTCTGGCCAACACGGTGAAACCCTATCTCTACTAAAATACAAAAAATTAGCTGGGCATGGTGGCAGGCACCTGTAGTTCCAGCTACTCGGGAGGCTGAGGCAGGGGAATCACTTGAACCCGGGAAGCGGAGGTTGCAGTGAGCTGAGATCACGCCACTGCACTCCAGCCTGGGCGACAGAGCAAAACTCCGTCTCAAAAAAAAAAAAAGAAAAAAGAAATGATCTCTCCGGCGAGGCACAGTGGCTCATACCTGTGATCCCAACACTTTGCAAGGCTGAGGCCAGTGGATCGCTTGAGCTCAGAAGTTCAAGATCAGCATGGACAACTTGGTGAAACCCAGTCTCTACCAAAAATACAAAAAAAATTAGCCAGGTGTGGTAGGATATGCCTGTAGTCCCAGCTACTCAGGATTACATTAGGTAGCTAGTCAGACATGAGCAGGGCAGGAGAAGGCTCTCCCTTGACACCACCAGGAATGTTAGGTGATCATCAGGTGATGTTCAAGATTGTTAACTGTCTCCCTAAAATAATAACTGGTTGTAGCCAGCTCCAGGGAAAGGCAGGCTCGCAGTAGTTAGGAAACATCTGAAACTGGTGATTAGCTGCTTCCTGATAAAATCTCAGGAGTTGATCGAGTGGGCTCAAGCATGTACATTAACTGGCATATGACCATCTAGGGACATTCGACTGGCATGGGAAGTGAGCATTCGTGCAACTCCAGTAAACACACTGTGCGTGTTCCCCTCCAAGTGCTGGCAGGCCACACTATACATCAGACAGCCCATCCAAAGGAAGAATCAGGGGGAAGGAACAACATATAAAACCCCAAGTCAAAGGTCAAATAGCACACTTGATTTCTCAAGTCGCCTGCTTAACCCTCCTCCAAATTTTACTTCCTTTCATTCCTGCTCGAAAGCTTTTTAATAAACTTTCGCTCCTGCTCTAAAACTTGCCTCAGTCTTGCCTTCTGCCTTCTGCCTCCTTGGTTGAATTCTTTCTTCTGAGGAGGCAAGAACTGAGGTCACTGCAGACCTGTATGGATTTGCCGCCAGTAACAGGGATGCTGAGAGGGGAGGACCACTGGAGCTGGGGAAGTCGAGGCTGCAGTGAGCCATTATTGTACCACTGCACTGGAGGCAAGGCCTGGGTGACAGAGGAGACCCTGCCTCAAAAACAAACAACAACAACAACAACAAAAATCTCTTCCTTTCTTTGTTCAGAATGTGTCTACTGAGAACTCACAAAGACGTCAGGTGGTAGGTGAATTGCTGGTGACACGAAGCCATGTCAAACACAGACTAAACCCAGAGGAAGGATGCTTCCACTCCTCATGATTCTGCATTCAGTAGAGTGTTTGGTACATATAGGCACTCAATTAATGTTTGTTCAGAAAATTAATGAATGATGACCCTGAAATCCAGTCTCTACCGAGGCTGATCTACGCGGCCAGCTGGCCAGTGATTGCATGACTGTCCACACAGACCCACAGGCCAGAAACTTAAGGATATCTTGACTTTCCTTTTCTCCGAGCGGCTTGTCACCAAATCCAGTTCACTCTATCACCTAAGCGTCTCTCAAATCTGTTCCCCTGGTATTCTTAGGAGGTAACAAGCTGAGCCTCTCCACGCCATGGCTAAGTGGCCACTCTCCGTGATCCCTAAATCCAGCTCTGTTGGTTTATAACCTGAAGACCATCTACACCTCCTTATGTCAGGGGCTCAGGTCTAGCGAACACATCCAGGTGTCTTGGACCTATGGCTTGTGGCTTTTCATACAGCAGTCAGTTACACAACGTCTCTAGGTTTGCTTGAGCTTATTTGTACAGCGGGTGTGATGGCAACCACCGGATCTCCTTCATGTTGGGATAAAGTGGGTTGCCTCTCTTTGAGGGCCAGAAAACATCACGCACACGGGTAAACGTGAAGTATGATTGTGACTGGGGCTGGGAGTCTAACAGGCAGAAGGAGCCTCAGTCAAGGTGGAGAAACCAGCAGAGCTGGAGTGATTTTTTTCTGCCTGACTGGAGCGCACTCACTCCTCCCCGTTTCCTGCAGCCCTGCTGGTGAGCCTGGTGAGAGTCTCCAGGCCCTGTGGAGACCCCCCAGCACAGCTGGAACTGCAGCAGTGACGCTTCAGGCACCTGAACCTCAAAGGGTCATTGCGTTTCCTGCCTTTCATTCCCAGAGATATGATCTTTTGCCCTCAAATCCAAACTTGTCATCTCTACTCACAGGAGAGGTTAAGGTCTGTCTTGGAGCTGCTGACTCTGGGTTCACACAGAAGAGAAGTTCTGGGAAGAGGCATCCTGAAAGCACCCCAAATCCTGAGACCTCAGGCCCTGCTTTGTTCACCCAACCAAGTGATTGAGCGTCTGGACAGGTGAAAACATTCCAAGACGCAGATTGCGCTAGAGCCTTTCTCTTAGTACCCAGAATCTGATACGTGTAGAGTGAAGCTGCATTTGATGAAAAGGCTGTCAGTTTGGTGTGTGTGGCTGTGCTGCCCTCGATCCTGCCCCTGGCCGGCGTTAGCCCCCTCTGGAGCACGCTGTTCTCCTCCCCACTCACTCTCTGCCCTGCGCTGGCACCCATGCAATTTTTTTCACTTAATTTTCTTCTAGATTTTCAAAGGGCACAAGCTGTGCATCTTCTGACCTTCCTCTGAGTCACACATTCTAGCCCATTTGTGCACTTGAGCTCTTGGCTACACGTACTAGTTCTTGTCTAAACCACAGCACGTGGGGGCTGAGAGAGAATGCACATTTGGTCAGCATCTACTCAGTGTTTTTCAGCACTTGCACCTCCCATGTCTCACTGATCCTCAGGCCCTGAGAACATAGTCCCCCCTTTTACACAGATGAGAAGCAGAACTGTACCACTGAGAGCTTGGGCAACATCCCTAGGGCAGCCCTGGGTTCAAATGCGAACTCACTTTCTCAGGGAAAAGATAGGTGAGTGATTTTGTTCATGAAGAATTTTGGCTTTTTTTAAATATATATATAGAGAGATGGGGTTTCACCAGACCAGGATGGTCTTGATATCTTGACCTCGTGATCCGCCCACTTCGGCCTCCCAAAGTGCTGGGATTACAAGCGTGAGCCACCGCGCCTGACCTTTTTTTTTTTTTTTGTAGAGACAAGCTCTCACTATGCTGTCCAGGCTGATCTCCTGGCCTCAAAGCGATCCTTCTACCTCAGCCTCCCAAAGTGCAGGATTACAGGCACGAGGCACCATGCCTGTCTTTTTGCTCTTGTTTAAAACACATAAGCTATTGACATAAGATGGTTCAGTTAAGTTTTTTGGCAACATTTTACCTCTCAGCTTCTACTATTTTCTACTTCCCTTGGCACGCCCTATTCCTTGTTCAAGAATTGTTAGGCTTTATCCTGTTTCAATAAGTTCTCTATTAGCTCTGATCCAGATTCTCTGTGGCCAACTGCTGCAGTCTCTAAGATAATGCAAACAATACTTACCTCTGTTCTCAGTTGCTGATCTTTTTAAAAACTTTTTTATAGAAACAAGAGTCAGTTTTCATAGGTGGGGAGCTGTGGCCTTTCTCGCCCAAGGCTCACATCTGCCGGCAGAAGGGCAACAGACAATGCCGTGCAGAACTCGAGAGCCGGCGCCGTTCCAAGCAGCTCCGTGAAGCATTCGAGCACATTAGGAGCAGTCCTGGGCACCAGCACACTGTGACCCATGTGACACGCTCTTGCAGCTGGCTCTCTAGCAGCCCCACACTGGAAGCTACTCAAATGTCCATCAGCTGTAGGATGGATAAATGAATGGTGGTGTATTCACACAATGGAATACCAGCCACCACAGAGAAGGAGCTGCCTGTAGCTACAGGCAGTAATATGGATGAATGGCACAGACATAACATTGTGTGAAAGAAGCCGGATACAAAAGAGAACAGACTGCATGATTCCATTTCTACAAAGTACAAAACCAGGCAAAACTTATCTATGGTGTTAGAATATTGGTTACCTTGGGGGTCGGCAGTGACTGAAAGGGAGAATGAGGGGGCTTCTAGGATGTTGGTTGCGTTCTGGTTAAACAGGGGTATTTGGTTGTGAAAATACATTGAGCTGGACACCTATGATATATGCATTTTTCTGTATGTCTATTATTATTTTAAGATGGAGTTTTGCTCTGTAGCCCAGGCTGGAGTGCAATGGTGAGATCTCAGGTCACTGCAACCATGCCCTCTGTTTGTGTTTTAATGACCCCTTCTGATTTGTTTGTCACTCAAAACTGCTGCCGATAAACTACTCCTAGAGGATACTGAAAGATCCTTTCTTGTTTTTAAAAGAAATAACATGCTTAATCAAAAATTATTACAAATTGTGGAAGGAAATGGTACTGCAGGACCTTCATTTCTTTTTCTCCAGCAAAAATTGCATTTCCATAATTCAAGATCTAGTCACGAGGGCTTAAGCAAGACCTTGCGCCAGCAATCAGGCATGGATCGAATGCACTTTTGCCTTCCTAAGGTAAGTTCGATTAAGGAATAAAACTGTCATACAACATTCACAGGATAAAGTGTGATTCCTGAGTCTAATATTTCAAAGATTTTTTTTTATGCAAGATAAAATAAGTCATAGATGACCACCTGCTACTTCCCTAGGGATCCCTTCATCTTGGAAGAAATGCTGATGCATTGTCCCAGGTTGGCCATCACTAAGAAATGGAGACTTCAGAATGCTCCTGGACCATGCCACCTCTGTGAGTTTTGTTTCATTTTTAATTTTCACTGAAAATAATAGACATGTAACTGGGCACTATGGCTCATGCCTGTAATCCCAGCACTTTGGGAGGATTGTCAGCATGTCATCATATATTCTGACGTCATAATACATGCTCATGATACTCCAGTAGATATGACACAAATTGGGGTAAGAGAAATTGGTCATAATACCTGCAGATTACGCTCTCATAATTCCTTGTGATGTCATAATGCGGATACATTATGACGTCATAATATATTGTGACGTCATAGTGCATACTAATTAGCATGTCATCATATATTGTGACGTCATAATACATGCTCATGATACTCCAGTAGATATGACACAAATTGGGGTAAGAGAAATTGGGAGGCCGAGGCGGGCGGATCACGAGGTCAGGAGATCGAGACCATCCTGGCCAACATGGTGAAACCCCATCTCTACTAAAAATACAAAATATTAGCTGGGTATGGTGGCACGTGCCTATAATCCCAGCTACTCAGGAGGCCAAGACAGAAGTATCCCTTGAACCTGGGAGGGGAGGTTGCAGTGAGCCGAGATCGCACCACTGCACTCCAGCCTGGTGACAGAGTGAGACTCCATCATCTCAAAAAGCAAAAAACCATACATTCTCCTAACATCAGCTAACCATCTCGTGTCGGGTCTCTGAAATGCAATACTTGAATACTGCTACAGTACTTTTCAGGTGACTGAAGGAAAAATCAAAGCTTCCATTTTGTGGTTTTGAAATATAGCTTTAATTCAAGACCTATAGGATGAATCACTGCTATGGTTGTTTCCAGCAAGTAATTTGAATTTCACCTTAACTCTCATACTGATGTCATATTTAATTGATATATTCTAATAATGTGCCTGCAAAATTTTCCCCAACACAACTCCAAGTCACAGTATCTGCAATTCTTTAAGACGTTTTCTCTTTAGAGTCCACCCTCAAAGGCTACTGGGACACAGCTTACGTTAACAGGAGGCTCTTGCAGGGGCCAGGCTCAGTTTGCCTTTTGCTGCATTCAAGTCTCCAAGCTTGTGGTCCTGAGTTATGACCTGCCTTTAGAATAAACCATCTCTGGCCAGGTGCAGTGGCTTAGGCCTGTAATCCCAGCACTTTGGGAGGCCACCGCAGGCAGATCACCTGAGGTCGGGAGTACAAGAACATCCTGACCAACATGGAGAAACCCTGTTTCTACGAAAAATACAAAATTGGCCGGGCATGGTGGCCCATGCCTGTAATCCCAGCTACTTGGGAGACTGAAAAGCAGGAGAATCACTTGAACCTGGGAGGCGGAGATTGCGGTGAGCCGAGATCACGCCATTGCACTCCAGCTTGGACAACAAGAGCAAAACTTCATCTCAAAATAAAAATAAAAATAAACCATCTTTTTGGTGTTATGATTTTTATTTTTTTATTTTTTCATGGATCATAGGAAACAATGGTGCTATGTTAACCTCTCAAAATGCATTCCTGTCAAAGCCATCATGTTTACTTTAAAAAGCACACGTCCTTGGCCTCTGTCAAACTCTCCTGTCAACTTCAGGCTGGCTTTTGGAAGTATCTGATAAGGTGGCTGTTCCAGTGTTCATCATTAACTGCAGAGCTGAAGAAAGAAAGACTGTGAGCTCAGATCACCACTTGCCTCAGTGAAACTTCTGAAGCCGTGACCAACCTGGAAATCTGATGATTAGCTTCAGGCACAGAGGGGAACAGAAACAAGAAGCTTGGGGAAAACTAATAACCGAAGCAGGTGAGAGGTGGCCCAGCTCTGTGTAATCATTTCTAAGAAACAATACACACATGGGTCCAGAGTCCAGGAGGCTTCCATGTTATCTATTTCTATTTTTCTTTCTTTCTTTCTTTTTCTTTCTTTCTTTCTTTGATTCTTTCTTTATTTCTCTCTTTCTTTCTTTTTTTCTTTCTTTCTTTCTCTTTCTTCCTTTCTTTCCCTTCTTTCTTTCTTTTCTTTCGTGATGGGGTTTCACCATGTTGGTCAGGCTGGTCTTGAACTCCTGACCTTGCGATCCACCCGCCTCAGCCTCCCAAAGTGCTGGGATTACAGGCATGAGCCACCACACCTGGCCTATTTTTTATTTTTTTATTTTTTTATTTTTGAGACAGGGTCTCACTCTGCTGCCCAGGCTGGAGTGCAGTGGCGCCATCTCAGCTCACTGCAACCTCTGCCCTCCCAGGTTCAAGCAGTTCTCTGCCTCAGCCTCCCAAGTAGCTGGGATTACAGGCCTGCCTCCATGCCCAGCTAATTTTTGTATTTTTAGTAGAGATGGGGTTTTACCATATTGGCCAGTCTGGTCTTGAACTCCTGACCTCAGGTGTTCCGTCCACCTTGGCCTTCCAAAGTGCTAGGATTACAGGTGTGAGCCACCACCCCCGGCAAGATTTACTTTCTCTAAAAAAGAGAAATATAAATTCCTAGGTGTGTGTCCCAGTGCCTGAGCAGGTGCTTTCTGCCATTTCGAGAGGAAACAGCAAGTCGGGTCTGTGAAAGATGGACCCGTCGGCAATGCTGTCTGTGTGGATGCTAGGGATGGTGGAGGCGGGGTCTGACTGTGCATGTGGGGGCCTAGGGCAAGTGGTGCCTGTGCCACACCTGGGGGCCTGAGGTCCTTCCAACCTCAGCAGTTGGATGGATGGGAGTTGGAGAGGGCTCAGTGAGAGTGCTGACTTTGTTGTTGTTCTGCTGTTTTTAATGCATGGCTATAGCATTTGCTCGTGACATCTCAAGTCAGGGGATGTGAATCTGGGATTCTCTCCCAGCCACTCTTGGCTCCCCATGGGGAATCCCTTCACATCTCATTAGACTTGCCTACCGCCATCTGGATCAAGTTGACCTTGATCCAATCGGGTGGGAGGGGGTAGGTGAGCAAAGGGAGGTGTGTGATGCTGCTCTTTGCAAAGAAGCCGGCCTGCCTGTGTCCCAAGAGCACAGAGGTGAAGAGCTGGGACTTAAAGTGCAGCTGGCCTGAATTCCAAGCCCAGCTCTGCTGTTTGCTGCATCATTTTGGGCAAGCTACTCAACCTCTCTGCATCCCAGTTTCCTTGCTCATGAAGTGAAGTTGCCACAAGCGATTCTCCTGCCTCAGCCTGCCAAGTAGCTGGGATTACAGGCATGCGCCACCACACCCAGCTATTTGTTTTCTGTGTTTTTAGTAGAGATGGGGTTTCTCCATGTTGGTCAGGCTGGTCTCGAACTCCCAACCTCAGGTGATCCACCTGCCTTGGCCTCCCAAAGTGCTGAGACTACAGGTGTGAGCCACCGTGCCCGGTCTGCTTCAGTGTTTTCTAATCATCAGATGTTAAGGTTGAAATGGGGTCTCGGCATCAGTAACTCACCTGCTTTTGAACCTCCCTTTCCTGTGTTGCTGGTAGGTGGCCGTTCATCCCTGCTAGGACTCAGCTAGGAAAGGGGGCCACATCAATTCACAAAGCAACCCCTTTTTGTTATCCCTCGGTTCTGGAAGGGTTTTCCTTGCACTAAAGTGAAATCTGCCTCTCTTACAACTTCTTCACATAATTTTGAGTTTCGGCCTCTTTCCTTTCCTCTCTCTCTTCCACACGACAGCCTTTCAAAGTTTTGGAACAGCACTTTTCCCTTTTATGTCTAATTGTCATGTAAGCACTCTTTCCCCCCCCGCCGCCCCCCCCCGCCCCCCCCCCCCCCGCCTTTTGCCTCAGGTTAACTCTCCTAAAACTTAAGCACTGTTTTGTTTTTTTTTTTGAGACAGAATCTCACTCTGTTGCCTAGGCTGGAGTGCAATGGTACAATCTCAGCTCATTGCAAATTCCACCTGCCAGATCTATGAGATTCTCCTGCCTCAACCTCCTGAGTAGCTGGGATTATAGGCATCCACCACCACACCCAGCTAATATTTGTGTTTTCAGTAGAGATGGGGTTTTACCATGTTGGCCAGGCTGGTCTCAAACTCCTGACCTCAGGTGATCCACCTGCCTTGGCCTCCCAAAGTGATGGGATTACAGATGTGGACCACTGCTGTGTCCAGCCTTTTTTTTTTAAGACATAGTCTTGCTCAGTTGCCCAGTCTGGAGTGCGGTGGTGTGATCTCAGCTCACTGCAACCTCTGCCTCCCAGGTTCAAGAGATTCTTCTGCCTCAGCCTCCTGAGTAGCTGGGATTACAGGCTCATGCCACCACGCCCAGCTAATTTTTGTATTTTTAGTAGGGACGGGGTTTCACCATGTTGGCCAGGCTCTCAAACTCCTGACCTCATGATCGTCCCTCCTTGGCCTCCCAAAGTGCTGGGATTACAGGCTTGAGCCACCACTTCTGGCCTGGGAACAATATGTCTATGGAAGACAAATCTCTGGCCATCTTTACCAACATATCAGGGGAGCAGAGTAGACTGATCCCAGGGTCCAGCTATACCTGAAACCTCCAGAACTTCGACACCGCCCGTACACAGGCCTCTCCACACTCTTTGTTGTTGTTGCTGTTTGAAGTTAGTTTGAGTTGGTTTTTTCATCACTTGCAACCAAAGGAATTCTGATTTATCCAGATGGAAAGCTCCCCCAACAGGACTCAAGGGACTTAGTGTGTTCCCTCCTCACTCTGGAGTCTCTCTTATGGATATCCAGTGCTGTGTCATTGTCAGTATAGAGAAGGGCTTTTCATTCTTAGCACCCCTTGAACCTCAGAGATGGGGGAAGAATCTGGATTTTTTTCTTTCCAACTACTGAAGTGGACTAATCTGGGTCAGGGTGTATTTCAACCAAATGTGAAATACGAAACACAAGCAACAACCCACAAATCCTGTTTGTTGACCAGCCAGAGTGAGAAAAACAGAAGTCAAGGGACAGAGCTGTCATTACGGGTATAGTGACACCCACCAAAAGTTGCAGCAGAACACAGGAGTTCAGTCTCCTCTCTCTGGCTCTGACCAATAGGTTTTCTGCAGAATTGAAACTTGCAAGATTTGCTCAGGGGAGAGACCTGGTTTCCTTTTATTTCATAAAAAGAAACTTATTTTAAAAGTATAGAGTGAAATGTATAACCAAACTTCCGTAAGAATCTAAGACACATACACTCACTGTGTCAGTTTGCAAAGGCTGCCATGCAGACTGGGGGTTTAAACAACAGCAGTTTATTTTCTTATGGTTCTGGAGGAGCCGGAAGTTCAAGATCACCCTGTGGGCAGGGCTGGTTTCTTCTCAGGCTTCTCTCCTTGGCTTGTAGTTGGTCTCCTTCTCCTAAGTCTTCACCTCGCCTTCCTCTGTGTGTGTGTGTCTGTGGCCTAATGTCCTCTTCTTGTAAGGATGGCAGTCATTTTGGATTAGGGCCCTCCCTAATGGACTCATTTAACCTTGATTACCTTCTCAAAGACCTACCTCCAAATGCAGTCACATTCTGAGTTACTGTGGGCTAGAGCTTCAATATACAAATTTTGGAGGGACCCAAGTCAGCCCATAAAACTCACCAGTAATAAACTTTTGGATGCTCCAGCCAACCGTCAATTGCACAATGGTTAGGAAATTTAGAATGCTTGGTAGCCTTCATTTCTCTTAGAAATTGGATCAACAGCCTCTGTCAATCTTGGAGAACATGATTGCTTCATCAGAGCAGATAAAAACAGAGGCAGGTAAGGAACACCACGCTGCAGAAGCAGCCCCAGGCAAGTCTGCTGAGAGAGAGAGGAAAGCCAATTCCCCTAACAGACGGGGCTCACCTTGACAAATAACTCAGTGGAATCCTAGACCTCACCCTTTCCCAGACTGATTACTCATGCTTCTTGGGGCCGGGGTTGGATAAGGGGCTCAGAGGTTCACCTGGGCTACTTTTCCTTCTTAAAGGTTCCTCTCCAGGGAGCTCAGTGAGTTCAGTTCTAGGCACATTTACATTTGAAAGGCACTGGGGTGAAAGAATGAGGAAAGAAAAGGCACAGTTCCTGTCTTTGATCTTTTGAAACAACTTGAAGATTGGGCAAATTGCCCAGATAAAAAATAAATCATGGCCGGGCGCAGTGGCTCAAGCCTGTAATCCCAGCACTTTGGGAGGCCGAGGCGGGTGGATCACGAGGTCAAGAGATCGAGACCATCCTGGTCAACATGGTGAAACCCCGTCTCTACTAATACAAAAAAAAAAAAAAATTAGCTGGGCATGATGGCGCGTGCCTGTAATCCCAGCTACTCAGGAGGCTGAGGCAGGAGAATTGCCTGAACCCAGGAGGCGGAGATTGCGGTGAGCCGAGATCGCGCCATTGCGCTCCAGCCTGGGTATCAAGAGCGAAACTCCGTCTCAAAAAAAAAAAAAAAAATAAAAATAAATAAATCATTAAATTACATACAACATCAACATACGTTGCATATAACACAAGAGGTTATTTTTACTTGAAAAACTGCAATTTGAAATTGGAGTGAAGGACAACTAAAATATTTCAAACATGCCAAAGGAGGAACCCATTTAAAGGAATCCTATATTGGATCTTTATTTTTTAAGTCAATCTACTGCCACTATTTTGTTGGTGAAAGACATTCTGATTTTCGTGTTAAACAACACAGCCCAGAGGAGCCATCGGAGAAGAAAGAACCAATCTGGGATGGGGCTAACTGGCTTTTGCCTCCTTCCAACTCCAGGAGCTCCCTTTCCTACCTTGGGAACTTTGCATTTGCCGTATCCTGTGCTTGAAACCTGTTTTCTTCATAATTCCAGTGACTTACTCATTTTCCTCATTCACATCTCAACTCAAATGCCACACATCGGTAGAGAGGCTTCCCCCATTCCCCATTCTAATCCCAACTGTCTCTGTCCCAGGGATTCTCCAGGTGTGGTACCCAGACCACCAGCAGCAGCCTCACTTGGAAACCCATTAGAAATGCAAATTCAGGCCCAGGCAGTGGCTCATGCCTGTAAACCCAGCACTTTGGGAGGCCTGGGTGGAGGGATTGCTGGAGACCAGCCTAGCTAGTATGGTGAAAAAAAAAAAAATTAGCCAGGCATGGTGGAAGTACCTGTAGTGCCAGACTTGGGAGACTGAGGAGGAAGGATTGTTTGAGCCCAGGAGGTGGAGGTTGCAGTGAGCTGAGATTGTGCCATTGCACTTCAGTCTGTCTCAAGGAAAAAAAAAAAAGAAAGAAATGCAAATTCCCTGGCCCTACTCCAGACCTATTGGACCAGGAGCCCCGAGGGTGGGGCCCAGCTGCCCAAGTTTGAGGACCACTGTTTTGTCCCATTCCTTGAAATTTTTCCTCCATAGCTCCTATCACTCTCGGAAATTACCTGACCCCCGCCCAAAAAAACAAAAAAACTGTTGGCCAAGCGCGGTGGCTCACACCTGTAATTCCAGCACTTTGGGAGGCCAAGGTGGGTTAGGACACCCTAAGGTTAGGAGTTCAAGAACAGCCTGGCCAACATGGTGAAACCATGACTCTACTAAAAATACAAAAATTAGCCAGTAAGCCCGAGGGAGGAGACCCTTAATCACACTTAAGCACTAAGAGCATCCCCCCCACCTCCCCGTCACCCTCCTATAGATTGTAGGCATGGTGTGGAGGAATCTTTCTGGAAGGCATTGTTTTTACTTAAACAAGATCAAACCCCCACCTAAGTTACTATACTCCATGCCTACTCCATGGTCCAAGACTCTTCCACATGTAATGTCTAGAGTTGTAAGCCTTTAAAAGGGCAGGGACTTTCTCTGTGAGCTCAAGCTTCGCTGTTAGGCATATGCCGCCTTGCTCCCAGCTGAATAAATCACCCCTTCCTTCTCAGTTTGGTGTTTGAGAGGTGTGTTTTGCCGCCTTTCCTGCTTCAATTCCAGCACACCTGTAATCCTAGCTACTCGGGAGGCTGACGCAGGAGAATCGCTTGAAGCTGAGAGGCGGAGGTTGCAGCAGAGATAGCGCCACTGCACTCCAGCCTGGGCAACGAGTGAAATTCCATCCCCCCCCAAAAAAAAAACCAGAAAACTGTCACATTATGTTAGTCAGGCATGGTGGTGGGTGCCTGTAGTCACAGCTACTCGGAAGGCGAAAGCACGAGAATAGCTTGACTGTGAGAGGTGGAGGTTGCAATGAGCCAAGATTGTGGCACTGCATTCCAGCCTGGGTAACACAGCAAGACTCCATCTCAAAAAAACCAAAATGGTCACATTATAACTGTACATGTTTATGGGATACAATTTGATATTTACCTACCCCTATATGTTGTACAATGATCAAGTCAGGGTAGTTAGCATATTCATCACCTCATGCGTTTGTCATTTCTTTGTCAGGAGAACATTCGAAAACCTCTCTTCTAGCTATAGGGTGGTATACAATACCTTACAATTAACCGTAGTCAGTCCCCACAGGTTCATAACCACTGTTCTATACTCTGCTTCTATGAGATCACCTTTATTTTTTAATTCCACATGAGTGAGATCATGTGGTATTTGTCTTTCTGCATCTGGCTTATTTCGTTTAACACAGTGTCCTCCAGGTACAGCCATGTTGTCACAAATGACAGGATTTCATTCTTCTTCATGACAATAGAATTTTGTCATGCTTATATACCACATTTTCTTTACCATTCATCTGTTGATGGACACTTAGGTTGATTTCATATCTAGGCTATTTTAAATGGTACTGCAGTAAAGATGGGAGTGCAGAGATCTCTTCAACATACTGATTTCACTTCCTTTTTTTTTTGTTTTTTTGAGACAGAGTCTGGCACTGTCAGCCATGCTTGAGTACAGTGGTGTGATCTCAGCTTACCGCAACCTCTGCCTTCTGGGTTCAAGTGATTCTCCTGCCTCAGCCTCCTGAGTAGCTGAGATTACAGGTGTGCGCCACCATGCCCGGCTAATTTTTTGTATTTTTAGTAGAGATGGGTTTCACCATGTCAGTCAGGCTGATCTCAAACTCCTGACCTCAAGTGATCCATCTGCTTTGGCTTTCCATTACAGGCCTGAGCTACTGTGCCTGGCTCTTTGGATATATATCCAGCAGTGAGAGTGTTAGATCATACTATAATTCTATTTTTATTTCGGGGGGAACCCCTATGCTGATTTCCATAATAGCTGTACTAATTTACATTCTTATCAACAGTGTGCAGGTGTTCCCTTTTCTTCACATCCTCACCAACATTTGTTTTCCTTTGTCTTTTTGGTAAGAGCCATTCTGATTGGAACGAGGTGGTATCTCATTGTGGTTTTGATTTGCATTTCTCTGACATTTAGTGATGTCGAGCATTTCTTCATGTACCTGTTGTCCATCTGTATTTCTTTTAAGAAATGTCTATTAAGGTTTCTTCTGCCCATTTTTAAATCGAGTTATTTGTTTTATTGCTGTTGAGTTGCTTCAATTCCTTATATATTTCTGAATAATAACCCCTTGTCAGATGGTTTACTGACATTTTCTTCCAAACCTATAAGAGAGTGTAGGTTTTCTCTTCACTTTGTTAATTGTTTCCTTTGTTATACAAAAGCTTTTTGATTTCATGTGGTACTATTTGTCTATTTTTGCTTTTATTACCTGTGCTTCTGAGTTCTTATTTAAAAAATCCTTCCTAGCTTAGTGTTGTGAAGTGATTCCCAATGTTTTCTTCTAGTAGTTTTATAGTTTCAGGTTTTACTTTTAAGTCTTCAATACATTTTGAGTTGATTTTTGTATACAGTGAGAGATAGAGGTCTAATTTCATTCTTCCCCATGTAGATATTCAATTTATTTTATTTTATTTTATTTTATTTTATTTTATTTTATTTATTTTTGAGACAGGGTTTCACTCTATTGCCTAGGCTGGAGTGCAGTGGCACAATCTTGGCTCACTGCAACCTCCACCTCCCGGGTTCAAGTCATTCTCCTGCCTCACCCTCCCTAGAATATTCAATTTATTAAAGGGACAATCTTTTCTCCAATGTGTGCTCTTGGTATCTTTGTCAAAAATCAGTTGGCTGTAGGTCCCTGAATTTACTTCTAGGATCTCTCTTCTGTTCCATTGCTTTATGTGTCTGTTTTTAGGCCAGTACCATGTTGTTCTGGTTACTTCGGCTTTGTAGTATGTTTTAAAATCAGGTAGTGTGATGCCTCCAACTTTGTTCATTTTGCTCAGAATTGCTTTGGCTTTTTGGGGTCTTTTGTGATTCCATATGAATTTTAGGATTTTTTTTTCTATTTCTGTGAAGAATGTCTTTGGTATTTTGATAGGGAGTGCATTAAATCTGTGGCTATCTTTGGGTAGTATGGTCATTTTCACAATATTAATTCTTCTAATCCATGAACACAACATATCTTTTCATTTATTTGTGTCTTCTAAAATTTTTTTCATTAATGCTTTATGGTTTTTAGTGTAGAGATATTTCACCTTCTTGGTTAAGTTTATTCCTAGGTATCCCTTTCTTTTTTTTTGATAGCTGTTGTAAATGGAATTGTTTTCTTCTTTTTTTTTTTTAGATAGTTCACTATTAGTGTATACAAACACTGCCAATTTTTATGTTGATTTTGTATTCTTCAGCTTTACTGAATTCATTTATTAGTTCTAAGAGTTTTTTTGTGTGCGTGGAGTCTTCAGAGTTTTCCACATATAAGATTATGTCATCTGCAAACAGAGGAATTATCTGACTTATTTGTTCGTTCCTTGCCCACCTCCCCTTGCTAGAATTAGTCTCATAATGAGGGAGGAAACCTCTTTTGCCTCAATGCTATAAACCCTGAACAGTGCCTGGCATGTAGTGAGGATTCAATAAATACTGGCTGAATAAATGAATGAATGATCTGATGGAAAGACGAGGGGAACCTCTGGGGTTGGACTGTCTGGGTTGAACTCTGACTCCGGTTCTTGCCAACTGTGTGACAAGGTTATCTGAGCTTCCTAAGACTGTTTCTTCCTTTGTAAAATGGGGTAGAGATATGATCTATCTTAAGGTTGCTGGGAGATAAAATGAAGTAATCCAAACAAGTGCTTCAGAAGTGTTTAATTAATGTCTATTATCATTATTAGCTAGTTTCCTCCTTCCTTAAGGTAAACAGAGCAAAGGGGGCTCCCTGAGGAATGAGGGATGAGAAGGAATTTGAATAGGCAAATGAAGCCATTTGTAGGCAATGGAAAAGGATAATTGGAGGGTGAAACTGTGTTCACAGAAGCTCCGGGACGGATGGGTGCAAAGAAGTAGAATATTTGGTAAAGGAAACCTGATGAACTTGGAGAAAGAACCAACACTCAGAAACCTGGAGTTCTGAGGATCAAAAATGAGATCCTGAAGTGAGGCAGGAGGCTCTGGAGAGTTCTGAAGGGTGCACTACCCCAGAACCGTCAATATCTTCCATGTGAATTTCTCCCCTCCTGAACAGGCATGAGGTCTGTCTTTTCCTCCTTGGATTATTTGCCATTTAGAGCAGTAAAGAGACTGGTCCCCACTTCCTTCTGAGTGTGCTTTCTCACTTAAAAGGAGAGGTGAGATGGAGTTTTGCTTTTGTTGCCCAGGCTGGAGTGCAATGATGTGATGTCTGCTCACTGCAACCTCCACCTCCAGGGTTCAAGTGATTTTCCTGCCTCAGCCTCCTAAGTAGCTGGGATTACAGGCCTGTGCCACCATGCCCGACTAATTTTGTATTTTTAGTAGAGATGGGGTTTTTCCATGTTGGTCAGGCTGGCCTCGAACTCCCAGACCTAAGGTGATCTGCCTGCTTCAACCTCCCAAAGTGCTGGGATTACAGGTGTGAGCCACTGTGCCCAGCCTAAAATGTATTTTATTAAAGCTCAACTTAGGCAGAATTATTAGGGAGATGGTGCATGTATCAAATGTTGCATATAGTGGGAGGTTCAGTAGATACAGCCTTAACCTATTTATGCTGGAGCTTGCAAAACTTTTTGTGTGAAAAGTCAGACCTTGGAGATAACCTTTATCAGTAGGATATAAATAAGTCCCACAAGCTTAGCGTTCCAATCATGGAACGCTAGGCATAAATGGGTTTTAATCAAGGCTTGGTGGGAAGATTCTGAGTGTTTCCATGGCAACAGAAGGAGGGGCTCCCTTCTGCTGCCGGAGTTTCTTGACAATCCCAGCTCTCTCTAGGGTTGGAGTTTTTGGTGATGAAGTCAGTCAGGACTAGCTTGTCTCTGGGTACAAATCCTACCGTCCATTGAATCCAAAATGCCAGCCTGTGAGGTTTGTATATGAGGTCTACTGGGCTGGGCATGGTGGTTAACACTTGTGAGCCAGAATCCCAGAACTTTGGAAAGCTGAGGTGGGTGGATCACCTGAGGTCAGGAGTTCAAGACCAGCCTGGCCAACATGGTGAAACCCTGTCTCTACTAAAAATACAAAAATTAGCCAGGCATGGTGGTGTGTGACTGTATTCCCAGCTACTTGGGAGGCTGAGGCAGAAGAATCACTTGAACCTGGGAGATGGAAGTTGCAATAAGCCAAGATGGCACCATTGCACTCCAGCCTGGTGACAGAGCGAGACTCTGTCTAAAACAAAACAAAACAAAACAAAAAACATATACAGTAAACTCTTCCTCTGGTCATCTGTGACGTTTTCCCGGATGCTGGCTTAACAGTGTGGGTAATATCATGGTTTAGCATAAGGACCCATGCTGTTCAGAATGCAGGTAGCAAGTTGTTCCAGAGAAGATCCATGAAAGTGAACCTTGCTGTCTGAAGGCCAGAGATTGACAGGATCTTGTTCGTTCTGCTCTGGTCATTGGGGTCAGTGACAGCCATCTCTACCTGCCTGCTGTAATTCCAGCCTCTAAGCAACTGCTCACATCACAGCCCTGTGCTGTGGTGGCAGCCCAGCCAGAACAGGGTTGTTTCTGCCACTAGGTATTCTTGGCTCGGTGATCAGGGCCTGTGACCTTTCAAGGACCCAAGACAGTATTTCAGACCTGGAAAAAATGTACTGGCTCCTAAACATGAAAATAAAACATTAAAATGGAAATAAATATTTAATTAAGTGTCTGCAAATTGTGATGTGATATTAATGAGTCAGCTGCCACTCAACTCAAGCCTTATATGGTTACATGAAAATATAACACGGTTTGAATCACGAGGAAAAAATGTATGTTATAACAAAACTCCAAACTGGAATTATAAAAATTATACAGCAAAAATGTATATGTTCTGTGGAATGTAAATATGTTGTAATGCGTTTGCTATGAAGTGGGCTGGGGTCCTGGGCACTGCAGTCCTAGACTTGGGCTTGAATCCACTACCTTGTAACATTGCCATCTTAGGCAAATCAATAAAACTCACAGAACAATGTTTTCTCATTTGCAAAATGAGTTTCAATGAGATCAAGGTCAGCAAGGTAATTTGTAGATGGAAGAGTGCCAGTGAAATGTATTGTCCTTGTTTGTGAAGAATCTAAGGCAAATAGGTAACAGTAGAAGGAAGGATTTTCTCATCTTCTGAAAACCATACTCCCTGTATTGCATTCTCTCTTAGTAATGGGTGCTGAGAGATCAGAAGTGGGCAAGGGGCCTCTTATACACCTTGAAGAAGTTATGACAGGTCTGGGGTCTTCTGATGAAAAGCGGAAAGTTTTTCTCATTTAGACACCAGTTGAAAATAATATATATATATGATATTTAAAACATAAATATATTTTGAGATGAGGTTTCACTCTTGTAGCCCAGGTTGGAGTGCAATGGCATGATCTCGGCTCACTGCAACCTCTACCCACTGGGTTCAAGAGATTCTCCTCCCTCAGCCTCCTGAGTAGCTGGGATTATAGGCACTTGACACCATGCCCAGCTAATTTTTGTATTTTTAGTAGAGACAGGGTTCCGCCATGTTGATCAGGCTGGTCTTGAATTCCCGACCTCAGGTGATCTGTCTGCCTCACCCTCCCAAAGTGCTGGAATTACAGGCGTGAGCCACCGCACCCGGCTGAAAATATTATTTATGTACAGGCTGAGCATCCTTTATCTAAAATTTGAAATCCCAAATGCCGGTGAACCTTCAAACTGGGGCTCTGGCGGGGAGGGTTCTTGGCTTTGCTCAGGAAAGAATTCAAGAACAAGTCTGAGCTGACAGTGAAAGAAAGCAGGTTTATTAGAGCAACAGTATATAGCAAAATGGCTGCTCCATAGACAGAGCCGGGTTACCCCACAGGCAGAGTAGCACTTGTGGATTGCTGGCAAGTTATATTTATACCTACTCCTAATTATGTGCTAAATAAGGAGTGGATTACTCAGGAACTTTCTGGAAAAGGGGCAGGGAGTGCCCAAAACTATATAGGGTAACTTCCAGGCATTGCCATGGTATTTGCAAATTGTCATGGCACTGGCGAGTGTCTTATAGCACGCAAATGCATTATAATTCCTGGTCCTAGCTGGTTTGGACTGGTTTCTTTGCTACATCCTGTTTGATCAGCAAGGTTGTGAAAACAAGTCCTACTGATCTTCTATCTCAAAATGAGCTTTTCCTTTGAGTGGCAAGAAGTTTCAGATTTTGGAGCATTTCAGATTTTCAGATTTGGGATACTCAACTTGTATTCCTTATGTTCCCAAAATTCACCTAGAAGAAAGGTAATAATATAAGCAAAGACTAAACAGGGCAAACCTTACAATTTAGATATTGTAGGTTCAACTCCCCTAAGCCCTAATCCATTCAGTCTGTCTTGCCAAGACATCCCATCAGTAAGCCAAAGCCAGTGGCATAATTTTTCAGACCCTCCTCCCTACCAAAATGGACCACATAAGTCCATCCCACGTTCACCTCAAGAAATACCCCATTAGCATGGCCAGTGCCCTCTTTCTTGGCTGGGTCCTAGACTGTCTGTATCACCACCGAGAGAAGCTTGGGAAGGAGCTTGCTCTTGGCTTGGGTAGGCGTCTCACGGGCACCAGCTGAGATCTCCTGCTGGATTCTTCTGTTGGAACCTGATCTATGGCAATGATTCAGATGGCCTAGTTGCAAAGAATATGCAGTAAAATCCCCTCACTCCAATATTGATTTATCTAAAACAGGACCTAATTCAGGGCAGCTCTAACCCTGCAGTTAATTATGTACCATATTATCCAATAAAAATTATTTTTAAAATCTAAATCTGGTTAAATTGGAATTCCCCCCCACCAGGTTTATTATACTTTGTAGTATTCAGATTTTCTGGATTTACTTACATAGCAGAACTTTTTGAGGGTTCTGGGGTGGGTCTGTATTGGGAGTTTGATGTTCTTGCCTCCTGCTCACTGGTTGTTTTCCCTGCAGCTCTGCTTTGATGGGTTTGGTTTAATGACCGACTCCTAGAGATGTCCTGTGCACTGGAGTGTCCAGGCCTGTGCACACCCTCTTGGTCATCTTCAGCTATGCACATTTTGCTCATTCTGTAAAGTCCAGCCAAGAGCTACCCCTTCTGGAAGCCTTCCCTGGGATACCTCAGATAACAGGTGCCTCTTTTCCTTTTACCTTTCATGACCCTTCATGCTGACACCACGCATTTTGGGATTCACATTCTTCTTTGGAATCCAATTCAACATTGTCTGTGATCTCATATGTGACAGATTCTGTGAAACATATAGAAAACTAAGTCCAACTTCCTGCCCTCAAGGACATTCAGCAATGTGTTAGAGGAGGCCCCTGAAAGAGAGGTCAGGGAAGAAGAGAGAGACTAACCTGGAGGAGGTAGCACAGAAAGCTGCACAGAGAAGGCAGCCTTCAAGCTGGTCTTGGGAGAAGCCCACAAACAGGAAATCCCAAGCCACAGAGAGACGAAAGGGGCTTGAGCTTGTCAGGGTTGGAGCACAAATGGCTATAGCCCAATTGGATTGTTAAGAGAACAGGTACTGGAGACAGACTCCCAGGGTTGGAATCTTGGCCCGAGAACTGACAAACAGTGTTTGAACAAGTTATTTAGCCTCTCTGGGCCTCAGTTACCTCACCTGGACATTGTTGATAATAATACCAGTTCCTGAGGTTGCTGTAGGAATGAAGAGATATAAAGTGCATAGGACTGTGCCTCCTATATGGTTATAGGAGCAGTGAAGATGAACAGCTCTGGGGAGGAGCAGAGACCCATGGGGAGATGCCACCAACAAGGGGCCAATATGGAGTGAAGTTTCTATATTAGGGGAGGAGGTGAGTTTGGACTTTATCCCTTGGCCAATGGGAATTTTGCTTAAATGTTCATGAAGGTATGTTTTATTGTAGTTAAAACTAAAGAGAAGAACTGTGTCTCATACCTTCTTGTCTTCTCAACTGCATCCAGAACAGTTTCTGATGCTCAAGAAGTGTTTGAATAAATAAATACCAGGCTAAAAGATTCTCTCCTCTGTGTACATCGTATCAATACACTACATCTTACTCAAGTGTTCATGGAAGCTTCCCTTACATGTTTCTACTTTTTCCAGACTCACATCTATGAACTCACTCTTCACCCTCACTGTGATCTTTAATCTTTAAAGCTCTCTTCTAATCACCTAGGACATTTGACTCTGAGTGTATGTTTGCCTAAATGTCTGCCTCACAGTCTGCAATGTCAAATATGCGTGCTGTCCCCAAGCCTAGCCTTCCAGTGAGCTCACAGGCCATTCCACTCCTGGGCCAGCGCCATAGCCTCCCTCTGTTCTCACATTCTCAAGCCCTTGCTCGCCGCAAGCGAATTCATTACATTTAGTTGCCAGGATTTACTGAAATTTAATGCTGTCTACCTTCTACTGGGTGCTCAATGCTGCCTGCCAACCGTTTGTCTTTTATGCCTTTAAAAAATAAAATATTACAGACATCTACAAAAGCTATAGAGTTCAAATAACCATTCCAAAGTTATTCTTCATTTGAACATTTCCTGGGCCAAAAACTAGAATGATGTCAAACCCCCGAAGTCCCTCTCACGCCCCTTCCTAATCACCATTACTTTGTCTTTTGGTAAGAATTTCCTTACCTTTCTTCATAATTTTGCCACTTAAACACGCACCATTAGACACTATAATTTAGTTTTTCCCATTCTCTGAAATTCATATAATTGGAATTAAACAGCACATATTGTGTGTTATGTTTATCTGGCTTCTTTCACTTAATATTATGTTTGTGAAACAAAATTGTAGTTCATTTGTTCCCAATGTTGTTTATAAATAGACCATAATTTTTTTTTTTTTTTTTTTTTTTGCAAGGTCTCTCTCTGTTGCCCAGGCTGGAGTGTAGTGTGGCAATCAGGGCTCACTGCATCCCTGACTTTCTGGGCTCAAGTGATCCTCCTGCCTCAAGACTGAAACTACAGGCGTGCACCACAATGCCCAGCTAATTTCTTTGAATTTTAGTAGAAATGTGGTCTCCCTATGTTGGCCAGGTCGGTCTTGAACTCCTGAGCTCAAGTGATCCTCCCACCTCAGCCTCCCAAAATCCTGGGATTACAGGTGTGAGCCACTGTGCCTGGCCAATATACCTTACTTATTTATTTATTTTAAGACAGTGTCTCGCTCTGTCACCCAGGCTGGAGTGCAGTGGTGCGTTCTCAGCTCACTGTAACCTCCATCTCCCGGGTTCAAGCGATTCTCCTGACTCAGTGTCCTGAATAGCTGGGACTCCCAGTGCACACCACCATGCCTGGCTAATTTTTGCATTTTTAGTAGAGATGGGGGTTTCACCATGTTGGTCAGGCTGGTCTCAAACTCCTGACCTTGTGATTCACTCGCCTCAGCCTCCCAAAGTGCTGGGA
Source organism: Aotus nancymaae (assembly GCF_030222135.1). Taxonomy (NCBI): domain Eukaryota; kingdom Metazoa; phylum Chordata; class Mammalia; order Primates; family Aotidae; genus Aotus; species Aotus nancymaae. The sequence continues at coordinate 7,204,955 of NW_026988546.1, read as the reverse complement.
TTACAGGCGTGAGCCACTGTGCCCAGCCTGTCTTGACTCTTTATTGACCTTTTCATGTCCATAGTTAGGCACACCTTGTTTCATTGTGCTTTGGTTTATCATGCTTCAAAGAGGTTGCATTTTTTACAAATGGAAGGTGTGTGGCAGTTCTGCATCAATAACATATTTTTCTTTCTTTTTTTTTTTTTTAGAGATGAGGTTTCACCTTGTTGGTCAGGCTGGTTTTGAACTCCTGACCTCAGGTGATCCACCTGCCTCGGCCTCCCAAAGTGCTGGGATTACAGGCGTGAGCCACCGTGCCCAGTCCAATAAAGTATTTTTCAAACAGCGTGTGCTTACTTCAGATCTGTGGCACATTTTGGTGATTCTTGTAATAGTTTAAACTTTTTGATTATTATTATATCTTTTGTGGTGATCTGTGATCATCGATCTTTGATGTTAATGTCATAATTGGGGATGCTATGAACTGCCCGTATAAGACAGAAAACCGCTTACTCCCCAGCAAAGCGATTCCCTCCCCATTCTCTCTCTCTTTCTCTCTCTCTCTCTCTCTCTCTGTCTGTCTGTCTGTCTCTCTCTCTCTCTCTCTCTCTCTCCTAGGGCCTCCTTATTCTCTGAGAAGCAACAATATTGAAATTAGGCCAATCAACAACCTTACTGTGGCCTTTAAATGTTCAAGTGAAAAGAAGAATCACACATCGCTGACTTTATATCAAAAGCTAGATATGATGAAGCTTAGTAAGGAAGGTGTGCTGAAAACTGAGACAGGCTGAAAGCCAGCCCTCTTGCCCCAAACGATCAAGCTGCGAAGCAACAGAAAAGTTCTTAAAGGAAATTAAAACTGCTACTCCAGTACAGACTTATTGCTGACATGGAAAGTTTTAGTGGTCTGGTTAGAAGATCAAACCAGCCACAACATTCCCTTAAGCCAAAGCCTAATCCAGAGCAAGACCCTAACTCTCAAATCTATGAAGACTGAGAGAGATGAGGAACCTGCAGAAGGAAAATTAGAAGCTAACAGAGGTTGGATCCCGAAGTTTAAGGAAAGAAGTAATCAACATCACATGAAATTGCGAGGTGAATTTCTTCAACGAAGAAGCTGCAGCAACTTATCCAGAAGATCTAGCTAAGATCATTGATGAAGCTGGCCACACTAAAAGAGGGTTTGTTTGTTGGTTTCTTTGTTTGAGAATGGAGCCTTGCTTTGTCACCCAGGCTGGAGTGCAATGGCACGATCTCGGCTCACTGCAACCTCTGCCTCCCAGGTTCAAACGATTCTCCTGCCTCAGCTTCCCAAGTAGTTGGGATTACAGGTGTGCACCACCATGCCTGGCTAATTTTTGTATTTTTAGTAGAGGCAGAGTTTCACCATGTTGGCCAGGCTGCTCTCGAACTCCTGACCTGAGGTGATCCACCCACCTTGGCCTCCCAACGTGCTGGGATTACAGGCGTGAGCCAGCACACCTAGTCAAAACAGAAGTTTTTAACGTAGAATGCAACAGCCTTCTATTGAAAGAAGATGCCATCTCAGCCTCTCATAGCTAGAGAGGGGAAGTCAATGCCTGGCTTCAAAGCTTCAAATGACAGGCTGACTCTCTCATTAGGGGCTAGTGCAGCTGGTGACTTCAAGTTGAAGTCAATGATCATCTATCGTTTTGAAAATCTCAGGGCCCTTAAGAATTAAGCTAAATCGACTCTGCCTGTACTCTATACAGGGAACAACAAATCCTGGATGACAGCACATCTGTATATGGAGTGATTTACGAAAACTTTAAGTCTACTCTTCATTCCTGAGACCTACTGCTTAGGAAAGAAATTCCTTTCAAAATATTACTGCAGGCCAAGTGCATTGGCTCATGCCTGTAATCTCAGCACTTTGGGGGGCTGAGGTGAGCAGATTGCCTGAGTGCAGGAGTTTGAGACTAGCCTGGGCAACGTGGTGAGACCTCGTGTCTACTAAAAATACCAAAAATTACCCAGGTGTGGTGGCTTGCACCTGTAGTCCCAGCTACGTGGCCCAGTTACCTTACCCCACCAGAAGACAACTGAACAACGCAGACCTCAAATTCTACGTGTGAAGAACAACTTGGTGAAAAAAAAACAATATGTGTAATCCTTTTATTTAAACAATGCTCAGCAGAAGACAGAATTAACTTTGTTGAACCGTAATGCAGAATGTAAGAAGCCTGAGGGAAATTCCTTGTTCTTCAAATACAGTCTGTTGTTACATAAGACCAAGTGTTCTGGGATGACGAGAGATTCAGCACGGCACAGAATCATTCTTTCTTGCTAAAAGAGGGCTTAATATTTAGAGGGAGGAAAAAGAGAAATCATAGTCATTTTCTGTTTGTAAAGACTTATTCTCCAAAAGGCAGACATGGAAAAAAATTATCAAAACAAAGAAGTGAAAATATACAATATAATAATGAACCCTATGTTTTAAGTGAGATTCCGGATCTACTGGGTGATCTTGGCCAAGTCAGCTACATCTGCCTGTGACCCAGTTCTCCTTATCAACACTGAAAATCTCTTTATTGGTGCTAATTTCTTTCAAATGTGTGTGCAGTGGACTAATGGGAGAAAAATGTCTGCAAAATGCCAGAGGGTTTTATTTGCAAATATTCAGGTATTCCTTATGTAGAGGACAGCAGATACCTGCTCACTACAAGCACAAATTTTTAACACTTCAACTCCAGGCAGTGAGTGAAAAAAAAACAAGGCTGAATTGTGAAATTGTTATGAAAGGCTGAATGAGTTGTGAAATGTATCGATCTCGATTTCTGGAAACACTGGGCCAGAGAGACACTGTCCATTAATGAGATGTGTGCACAGAGGGAGACAACTTAGTTTTGTTTTCACGTTGCTGTCTCCTAAGAGGAACCAAAGCATGATTGCCCTGAAGAGGTAAAAAGGCTACTTTCCATGACAGCTTTCTGCTAAGGCAAAAATGCAGATAATGCAGTCATCCCTCTTTGGTCTAGGGAATCACTAATACCAGTCAAATATAAAAAGATCGCACACAGCATACAATTCTGGAGAAGCAGTTTACATGGTTATCTTAGTTCCAGTGGCCCCGGGGTGAATTTTCTGTTTTGTGGTCATAAACGCTTTGTAAATACACAAGAATTTTTATAATCAAAAAACAAAAATTAACCAGATGTGGTGGCAGGCGCCTGTGATCCCAGCTACTTGGGAGGCTGAGGCAGGATGGTAGAGGCTGCGGTGAGCCGAGATTGTTCCACTGCACTCCAGCCTGGGCTATAGAGTGAGATGTCATCTCAAAAAAAAAAGAAAGAAAGAAAGAAAAACACTTTAGGCCCGGCGTGGTGGCTCACACCTGTAATCCAAGCACTTTGGAGGCCAAGGCGGGCGGATCACCTGAGGTCGGGAGTTCAACACCAGCCTGACCAACATGGTGAAACCCAGTCTTAAAAAAAAAAAAAAAGAAAAGAAAAACACTTTATTGCTTAGCAATGCTAATGGTCATCTGTGCTGTTGGTGAGTTATAATATTTTGGCTTTTGGAGCATCCTGTTTCACGTTGATGACTACTCACTGATCAGAGTGGTGGTTGCTTAAAAATGGGATTCCTTTGGCAATTTCAGAAAATAGGAAAAAATTTGTCCCGTCAATGACTCTTCCTTTCATGAAGAATTTCTGTGTAGCGTGTGATTTCACCCACAGTGGAACTTGATTCAAAATTGGAGACAATCCTCTCAAACTTTGCCACTACATTGTCAACGAAGTTTATGTAATATTCTAAATTATTTGTTGTCATTTCAACAATATTCACAGCGTCTTCACCAGAAATAGATTCCATCTCAATAAAACACTTTCTTTGCTCATCCATAAGAAGTGCAAGTTCTTGTCTGTTCAAGTTTTCTCATGAGGTTGCAGTAATTCAGTCACATCTTCAGCCTCCCCTTCTAATTGTAGTTCTCTATTTCCATCATGTCTGCACTGACTTCCTCCACTGAAGTCCTGAACTCCTTAAAATCATTCATGAGGGTTGGAAACTCCTGCTAATCTTGATATTTTGACCTCCTGCCATGAATCATGAATATGAATATTCTTTTTTTTTTTTTTTTTGAGACGGAGTTCCGCTCTTGTTATCCAGGCTGGAGTGCAATGGCTCGATCTTGGCTCACCGCAACCTCCGCCTCCTGGGTTCAGGCAATTCTCCTGCCTCAGCCTCCTGAGTAGCTGGGATTACAGGCATGCACCACAGTGCCCAGCTAATTTTTTGTATTTTTAGTAGACGCGGGGTTTCACCATGTTGACCAGGATGGTCTCGATCTCTTGACCTTGTGATCCACCCCCTCAGCCTCCCAAAGTGCTGGGATTACAGGCGTGAGCCACCGCGCCCAGCCCGTTCTTTTTTTTTGAGACGGAATTTAGCTCTTTTTGCCCAGGCTGGAGTCCAATGGTGCGATCTCAGCTCACAGCAACCTCCACCTCCCAGGTTCAAGCGATTCTCCTGCTGAGTAGGTGGGATTACAGGCATGCACCACCATGCTTGGCTAATTTTGTATTTTTAGTAGAGACAGGGTTTCTCCATGTTGGTCAGGCTGGTCTTGAACTCCTGACCTCAGGTGATCCATCCACCTTGGCCTCCCAAAGTGTTGGGATTACAGGCGTGAGCCACTGCATTCGGCCATAAATGTTCTTAATGGCATCTAGAATAGTAAATTATTTTCAGAGGGTTCTCAATTTACTTTGCCCATATACATCAGATGAATCATTCTCTGTGGCAACTATAGCCTTACAAAATGTATTTCTCAAATAATAAAACTCAAAAGTTAAAATTACTCCTTGATTCATGAGCTACAAAATAAATGTTGTGTTAGCAGGTGTGAAAACAACCTTAATCTCCTTGTACATCTCCATCAGAGCTCTTGGGCGACCAGGCACATTGCCAATGAGCAGTAGTATTTATTTTAATTTTTTTGATTGTTTGTTTTTGAGACAGGGTGTCACTCTGCCTCTGAGGCTGGAGTGCAGTGGCACGATCTCAGCTCACTGCAGCCTCACCTTCCCAGGCTCAAGAGATCCTCCCACCTCAGCCTCCTAAGTGACTGGGACTCTAGGCATGTGCCACCACACTTGGCTAATTTTTTTTTTTGTATGCTTTGTAGAGATGAGGTTTTGCCATGTTTCCCAGGTTGGTCTCAGACCAAGCTTGAGCAATCTGCCTGCCTCAGCCTCTCAAAGTGCTGAGATTACAGGTGTGAGCCACCACACCAGGCTGAGCAATAATCTTTTGGTTGGTTTGCTTGTTTCTTTGTGAGACAAGGTCTTGCTCTGTCGCCCAGGCTGGAGTGCAGGGAGCACGATCCTGGCTCATTGCAACCTCCGCCTCATGGAGTCAAGTGATTCTAGTGCCTCAAGAGTTGATCAGTTTTCTTCCGCTAGGGGTAAGGTCACTGGGCCACTCTCTCAAGAGCGTAAGAATATGAATAAGCAGATCCTCCATCATCCAAGGGCTGTTTTTGTACTCCATATCCATATACTGAGGGGTCCACTAGAGGTGTGGAATTATTCAAGTGAGGAATTGAATCAATTTTAGCAGCAATCTGCTGGACTGGTGCAGGGCATCCATGCAGCCCTCGGCCTTCATCCCCACAGAAGCGCTCCGCCCCTACACCAGCTCCGCTATTACCGCCTCTGCCGCTGACGCCACCACTCAGCTACCCAGTCTGGCCTCCCGCTCCGCTTGGGGACCTGTAGCCATAAAAAGCTAATTTTTGTATTGTTAGTAGAGACGGGGTTTCACCATCTTGGTCAGTCTGGTCTTGAACTCCTGACCTCATGATCCAGCTGCCTCTGCCTCCTAAAGTGCTGGGATTACAGGTGCGAGCCACTGCGCCCCACCAATAAAGTATTTTTGATTAGGGTATATATATTATTTTTTAAACACAGTGCTATTGCACACTCAATAGACTACAGTATAATGTAAACATAACTTTTATACTCACTGGGAAACCAAAAGGTTTGTGTGGCTCACTTTATTGCTATTGTGGTGGTATGGAACCAAACTCATAATATCTCCAAGGTATGCCTATAAATGTTAAAAATAGGCTTGTCAGCTTTTTTACATAAACAAAAAATACCTGTAGAAATTGTAATTGTTTTGACTCTGGACGCCAGTCTTGGGGGAGAATTGACAGCTTCACAATATTGAATCTGCAAATGCATGAACATGAATATCATTTTTTAGGGCTCTTCAATTTTTCACAGTAATGTATTATGATTTTTTGCATCTCTTTTGTTACATTTGTTGCCAAATAATATTTTGGATGTTTTTGTAAGTGGTATTTTTTAAACTTTATTTTTCTAACTGCTCATGCTTGTATAAGGAAATATGATTGACTTTGAATGTTATTTGTGTTCAGGTATCTTGCTAATTGTATTTAATAATTATAATAATTGAATAGATTGCTTTGGATGTTTTAATGTATACTATCACTATAATCTGTGAATAATAAAAATTTCCTTTCTTCTTTTCCAATCCATACATATTTTATTAATTTTTCTTCTTGTCTTACTACAATGGGCAAGACTTTCAGTTAAATGTTGAATAGAAGTGGTAATAGGCATTTTGTTGTTGTTTTTGTTTTTTGAGACAGAGTTTGAGTTTTGCTGTTGCCCAGGCTGGAGTGTAATGGCATGATCTTGGCTCCCTGCAACCTCCACCTCCTAGGTTCAAGCAGTTCTCTGGCCTCAGCCTCCCAAGTAGCTTGGATTACAGGCACCTGCCACCATGCTCAGCTAAATTTTTGTATGTTTTCAGTAGAGACAGGGTTGTACCATGTTGGCCAGGCTGTCTCAACTCCTGACCTCAGGTGATCCACCTGCCTCAGTCTCCCAAATTGCTGGGATTACAGGCATGAGCCACTGCACCCAGTCGGGCATTCTTGTCTTATTATTGATGTCAAAGGGTACACACTCAACATTTAACTGTTGAGTACAACATTTATTACAGATATTTTGTAGATTCTTGTATCAGTCTGGGTCCAATCAGATCCATCAGAAACCACATGATAATTTAAACAGGAAAGTTCAGTATAAAAAATTACTAAGCAAAGATAGGATGGTAACTCTAAAGATGTTTAAAAGGTACCCTAGGGCTCTGGGAGAGTACACAAGGAAGAGTGGCTGTCTTCCAAAGCCTGGGGTTCCACTCTTACTCTAGACCATGTGGTTGCAGCACTCTGGTTGGTGGAGAAATTTACTGGACTGCACAGGCTAGAACTGGGCCATAGTCAATGGGCAAGCAGAAAACCACTCTTTAGAATCCAAAGCTGGTGGGTTACTGGGTAGATGTATAGAAGATGTTAGGCTGCCACTAAGAATGGCTTGCTGGGAACCTTGTAAGGGTCATGGGAAGTTAGTTACTGGGCCTGGGTTAATGCTGAAAGATGCTGTGGACTACATATTCTGGGCACATTGCTGGAGTAGATAGAGCATTATCAAATGTCCCAGCACATTTACACCTCTGACCATCTATGCAGCAGGAGGAAGTAAAAGCAAAAACACTTAAACAACAAGAGAGAAATTAAGGAGCAAAGGACACTCAGAAAGCAATTAACAAAATGACAGGAATAAGTGCTCACCTATCAATAACAACCTTGAATGTAAATGAATCAAATTCCCTGCTTAAAAGATATATGCTGGTTGAATGGATAAAAATAATATGACCCAACTATATGCTGCTTACAAGAAACTCACTTCATGTGTAAATTCATACATAGACTGGAAGTGGAGGGATGGAAAGAGATATTCCACGCAACTGGAAACCAAAAGCCAGCAGAAGTAGCTATACATATATCAGATAAAACAGACTTTAACTCACAAACTGTAAATAGAGATGATGGTTATTACATAATAATAAGGAGATCAATTCAGCAAGAAGATATAACAATTATAAATGCATATATGCCCAACATTGGAGCACCCAGATACATAAAGCAAATATTAGATCTAAAGGGAAAGATAAACTGTATTCCAATAATATTGGTAAAGTAGGAGGCAAGACTAGACTCTGAAAGCAGGGTTCAGATGCTAGACCAAATTGAGGACTCACTAAAACAGATTGGGGTTGGCCATGTGTGGTGGCTCACGCCTGGAATTCCAGCCCTTTGAGAGGCCAAGGCAGGCAGATCATCTGAGGTAAGGAGTTCAAGACCAGCTTGGCAGACGTAGTAAAACCCTGTCTCTACTAAGAATACGAAAACTAGCCAGGCATGGTAGCAGGTGCCTGTAATCCCAGCTACTCACAAGGCTGAGGCAGGAGAATCACTTGAGCCCAGGAGATGGAGATTGCAGTGAGCCAAGATCATACCACTGCACTCCAGACTGGGCGACAGAGCAAGACTCCATCTCAAAGAGATAAAATAAAATGAAAAATAAAACAGGTTGGGGTGGAAGTATCTTTCTATAAGACATGCCCAGCAGCCAGGCGCGGTGGCTCATGCCTGTAATCCCAGCACTTTGGGAAGCCAAGGAGGGTGGATCACCTGAGGTCAGGAGTTCGAGACCAGATGGGCCAACATGGCAAAACTCCATCTCTACTAAAAATACAAAAATTAGCCAGGCATAGTGGCACACACCTGTAGTCCCAACTACCAGAAGACTGAGTCAGGAGAATTGCTTGAACCCGGGAGGTGGAGGTTGCAGTGAGCTGAGATTGTGCCACTGCACTCCAGCCTGAGAGAGCGAGACTCCATCCCAAAAAAAAAAAAAGGACATGCCCACCAATGTGCCATGTCAATTTACCATTGCCATGGCAACACCTGGAAGTTACTGCCCCTTTCCGTGGCAACAACTTGACAACCCAGAAGTTACTACCCTCATCCTAAAAACTTCTGCATAATCTGTCCCTCAATTTGCATATAATTAAAAGTGTATCTAAATATGAGTGCAGAACTGCCTAGGAGCTGCTGCTCTGGGCACATTCCCTATGGGTACCTCTGTTGCTGCTGTACACTGCCACTGTCTAACACCACCAGCTTGCCCTTGAATTCTTTCATGGGTGAAGCCAAGAACTCTCCAGGACTAAATCACAATTTGAGGGCTTGCCTGTACTGCATTAGTTAGAGACTTCAACACCCCACTCACTAGATTAAACAGATCATTTAGACAGAAAATCAACAAAGAAACACTGGATTTAAACTGCACTTTCGACCAAATGGACCTAACAGACATTTACAGGATATTTTATCCAACAGCTGCAGAATACATATTCTTCTCATCAGCACATGGAACATTCTTCAGGGTAGACCACATGTTGGCCACAAAACAAATCTCAACCAATTTAAAATAATTGAGATCATATTAAATATCTTTTCTGACCACAATGGAAAAAAAAACTAGAAACCAGTAACAAGAGGAACTTTCAAAACTGTACAAATACATGAAAATTAAACAACATGCCCCTGAACAACAACTGAGTCAATAAAGAAATTAAGAAGGAAATTTAAAATGTCTTGAAATAGGCCCAATGAGGTGGTTCACGCCTGCAATCCCGGGGAGGCTGAGGCGGGCAGATCATGAGGTCAAGAGTTTGAGACCAGCCTGACCAACATGGTGAAACCCTATCTCTACTAAAAAATACAAAAATTAGCCGGGCATGGTGGTGTGCACCTGTAATCCCAGCCACTCAGGAGGTGGAGAATCATTTGAACCTGGGAGGCGGAGGTTGCAGGGATCCGAGATCAAACCACTGCACTCTAGCCGGGGTGACAAAGACTCCATCTCAAAAACAAAAAAGTCTTGAAACAAGTGAAAATAGCAACAAAACATACCAAAACCTGCAGGATACAGCAAAAGCAGCATAAAGAGAGAATTTTATAGCAATAAACATCTACACCACAAAAGTAGGAAGATTTCAAATAAACAATGTAATGATTCATCTCAAGGAACCAGGAGAGTAAGAATAAACCACACACAAAATTAGTTGAAGGAAAGAAATTTTTACAAATCAGAGAAGAAATAAACCAAAAGCCACTGCACTCCAATCTGGGCGACAGAGCGAGACTCCATCTCAAAAATATATGTATACGTGCCACCATGCCCGGCCAGAAATAAACAAATTGAGATTAAAAAAATACAAAAGATCGGCCGGGTGCAGTGACTCACACCTGTAATCCCAGCACTTTGGGAGGCTGAGGCAGGTGGACCACGAGACCAGGAGATCGAGATCATCTTGGCCAACACGGTGAAACCCCACCTCAACTAAAAACACAAAAATTAGCTGGGCATGGTGGCACGTGCCTGTAATCCCAGCTACTTGTGAGGCTGAGGCAGGAGAATCGCTTGAACCAATGAGTTGGAGGTTGCAGTGAGCCGAGATTGTGCCACTGCACTCCAGCCTGACAACAGAACGTGCCTCTGTCTCAAAAAAAAAAAAACCAAAAAGATCAACAAAATGAAAAGTTATTTTTTGAAAAAATAAGCAAAATAGACAAACTATTAGCTAGACTAAGAGAAAATATTCAAATGAATAAAATCAGAAACAAAAAAGGAGACATTACAACTTAGAAATACAAAGGATCACTAGAGACTATTATGAAGAACTATACCTCCTAGATTGGAAAGCCTAACAGAAATAGATAAGTTTTTGCACATATACAACCTACCAAGAAAAAACAGAAAACCATAATGAGCCAGTTATGAGTAACAAGATCAAGTCAGTAATACAGTCTCCCATCAAAGAAAAGTCAAGTACCTGATGGCTTCACTGCTGAATTCTACCAAACATTAATACACAAACAACTAATACCAATTCTTCTCAAACTCTGCCAGAAAATTGAAGAGGAGAAAATTCTTCCAAACTCATTTTACAAAGCCAGCATTACCCTGATAGCAGAACCAGACAAGGGCGTGGCAGAAAAAGAAAACCACAGGCCAGTATCACTGATGAACATAAATCATCAACAAAAATCTAGCAAGCCAAATCCAGTAGTACATTAAAAAGATCATTTACTATGATTAAGTGGGAATAACCCAGGAATGTAAGCATGGTTCAACATAAGCAAATCAATGAACATTTTACATTACATCAATAAAATGAAGGACAAAAACCATATGATCATCTCAAAAAATGCAGAAAAGGCATTTGATAAAATCCTCAACAAACTAAGTCCTCAACATACTAGGTATAGAAGGAGCATACTTCAACCTAATTAAGGCCATGTATAACACACAGCTAACTTAATATTGAATGGAGAAAGCTGAAACTTTCCCTCCAAGAAGTGGAACAATGCAAGGAAGGCCACTGTCATCACTCTTGTTCAACATAGTGCTGGAAGTCCAAGCCAGAGCTATTAGGCAAGAGAAAGAAATAAATTGAAAAGGATGAAATTGTCCCTGTTTGTGAATGATATGATCTTTTTTTTTTTTTTTTTTTTTTTTTTTTTTTAAAATATGGAACGCTTCACGAATTTGCGTGTCATCCTTGCGCAGGGGCCATGCTAATCTTCTCTGTATCGTTCCAATTTTAGTATATGTGCTGCCGAAGCGAGCACGATATGATCTTATATATAGAAAACCCTAAAAGCTCCACCAGAAAAACTTTTAGAGGTGATTTTAAAATTTAGTAAGGTTGCATGATACAAACTTAATATACAAAATTCATAATATTTCTGTGTACCAACAACAAACCAGTGGAAAAAGACATCAAGAAAACAATCCCATGTTAAATAACCACTAAAAAAAAAGGAATAAACTTAACCAAAGAGGTAAAAGATTGCTACAAAATAAAAACAAAAAAACCTATGAAATGCTGATAAAAAAGAAACTGAAGATGTTACATCAAAATGGAAAGACATCTCATGTTCACGAATTGGAAGAATTAATATTGTGAAAATGCCATACTACCCAAAGCAATCTATAGATTCAATGCAATTCCTATCAAAATACCAATGATATTCTTCACAGAATTTAAAAACAAATTCCATAATTTGAGTGGAACTACAAATGACTCCAAGTAGCCAAAGCAATCTCAAGCAAAAAGAACAAAGCTGGAGGCACTACATTACCTGACTAGAATATATATTACAAAGCTACAGTAGCCACAACAGTATGGTACTGGCATAAACACCAACACATAGACCAATAAAACTGAAAAGAGAGCCCAGAAATAAACTCATATATTTATAGCCAACTGATTTTTTAGCAAGGTGCCAAGAATATTCAATGGGGAAAGCACAGTCTCTTCAATAAATAGTTTGGGAAGATTGTGAATATCTGTATTTAGAAAAATGGAATGAGACTACTATTTCTTATTGTATACAAAAATCAACTCAAAATGGACTAAAGACTTAATTGTAGGACCTGAAACTATAAAACAACTGGAAAAAAACTTTGGGGAGACTGACTTGCACAAAGTTTCTTTTTGGGTAAGACCTTAGAAGCACAGGCAAAAAAAGCAAAAAATGGATGAATGGGATTACCTTAAGTTAAAAAGGATTGTGCTGCAGAGGCAACGATCAACAGAGTAAAGAGGCAACCTACAGTATGGGAAAACAATATTTGCAAACTATTCGTCCAATAAGGGATTAGTAACCAGCATATATAAGGGACACAAACAACTCAATGGCAAAAAAAAAAAAAAAAAAAAGGCAAATCATCTGAATAGACATTTATCAAAAGAAGACATAAAAATGTCCAATAGGCATATGAAAAAAATGCTCAACATCAGTTATCATCAGGGAAATGTAAATGAAACCCACAGTGAAATATCATCTCACTCCATTTAAAATGGATATTATCAAAAAGACAAAACATAAGGGATGCTGATGAGGGTGTGGAGAATGGAGAATTCTTGTTCATTGCTAGTGGAAATGTAAATTAGTATAGCCACTGTAGAAAAGAGTATGGAGTTTCCTCACTGCAATTTCTGCCTCCCAGGTTCAAGTGATTCTCCTGTCTCAGCTTCCTGAGTAGCTGGGATTACAGGTGTCTGCCACTATGCCCAGCTAATATTTTATGTTTTTGGTAGAGACAGGGTTTCACCATATTGGCCAGACTGGTCTCGAAATCCTGACCTAAAGAGATTCCCCCTCTTCAGGATCATTAACTTTCTCCAAAAGTGCTAGGATTACAGGCATAAGCCACTGCACTTGGCCTGTTTTTAGGTTATTAAAATTATTTTTCATAAATGAATTTTAAATTTTATCAAATGACTTTTCTACATCTATTGAGGAGACCATATGGTTTTTCTCTGTAGTTACATGATCAGATATGTTAATCAATTTTTTTATTGTGGTAAAATATATGTAACATAAAACTTATGAGGCTTTCTGTACATTTTGATAATTTTTAAGTGTACAAATTCAATATCATTAATTATGCACATGCCATCATTATTACCTAGCTCCAAAATGTTTTTATTACTCCAAATGAAAACTTTCTAGCCATTAAGCTTTAACCCCCTCCATCTCACCTCCTCCCGGCACCTCATAATCTCTAATCTATTTTCTATCTATGAATTTGCCTATCCTAGATATTTCACTTAAGTAGAATCATACAATATTTGTCCTTTTTTGTCTGGTTTATATCAATTAGCATAATGTTTTCAAGGTTCATCTATGTTGTAGCATGATTCAGAACTTCATTTCTTCTTCTGAACAAAACATATATATGATGTTTCGTTTACTCATTGTAATGGTTAATTTATGCACACACTCAGCATGTACAAAGCTCTGTTTTTCTGGAGAACACTGACTAATATATATCCATTCCTTTGCTAATGACAGTTCGGTTGTTTCCATCTGGGCTAGCTATGTACATTCATGAACGAGTATCTGTTTGAGTCTCTTTTCAATTCTTTGGGGTTTATAACTAGGAGCAGAATTGCTAGGGCATATGGTAATTCTATGTTTAGCTTTTTAGGAACAACCAAATCGTTTTCCAGAGCTGCTGCCGGGTTTACTTCCCCCTAGCGATGTAGGAGCTTCCAACACAAACAGGCTGAAAGTGAAAGGATGGAAATTTCCAAGTCCATGCAAATAGCAAAAGATAGGGGTGGCTCTACTACTATTAGGAAAATTAACTGGACTTTGGAAAAATCAAAACCCCATAAGGCTGTCAGAAGCACTGCCCAGATGCCTCCGCGGGAACCGGCAGACACTCTCGAGGGAAAAGGACTCCGCGCACGCTCACCTCTCTAGGGGATTCTCTTCCCAAGTCCCTGGGGGATCTCTCATGGCCTTTAGCCGTCATCAGGTAGCTGCTGCTTCTCTTTCGTTTGGCTTTTTGAGTGTGCACATTGGGAGGGATGGTCTAAGTTGTTGGAAAAGGAGGTCTGGTGTTCCCTCCCCCACCTTTCCGTTGCTGCCTCTCGAATTCCACACAGGAGCTGTGGCATCGTTCACTGCGGTGTTCAATCTACCACTCAGTTCTTCAGACTCAACACCTTGCTTAGCTTTCACCCCACTGAGGAAGCCAATCTTCCCCTACAGCCGCCTCTGCCTCAGTATTGTTGCAGGCTCTTGTTTGATTGTTTTTGTATCTCTATATCTATTTGTGTGCTTGCTTTTCTTTCTTTCTTTCTTTTTTTGAGACGGAGTCTCACTGTGTCATCCAGGCTGGAGTACAGTGGTGTGATCTCGGCTCACTGCAGCCTCCGACTCCCGGGTTCAAGCGATTCTCCTGCCTCAGCCTCCTGAGTAGCTGGGATTACAGGAACGTGCGATCATGCCCAGCTAATATTTGTATTTTTAGAAGAGACAATGTTTCACCATGTTGGCCAGGATGGTCTAGATTTCCTGACTTCATGATCTGCCCACCTAAGCCTCCCAAAGTGCTGAGCTTATAGGCGTGAGCCACCGTGCCCAGCCTATTTGTGTACTTCCTTTCTGAAAATGCACTATTTAGGCCAGGGGCGTGGTGGCTCACTCCTGTAATTCCCAGCACTTTGGGAGGCCGACGTGGGCGGATCATCTGAGGTCAGGAGTTCAAGACCAGCCCGGTCAATATAGTGAAACCCCATCTCTAATAAAATTACAAAAAGTAGCTGGGCATGGTGGTGCGCGCCTGAAATCCCAGCTGCTAGGAAGGCTGAGGCAGGAAAGTTACTTGAACCCAGGAGGCGGACGTTGCAGTGAGTTGAGATCATGCCACTGCAGTCCAGCCTGGGCGACAGAGCGAATCTCCATCTCAAAATAAATAAATAATAAAAATGCACTGTTTACAGGGCCTCAACTTTCTATGTCCCACCTCCCCCAGTTCCCATGTCACACTGCTGTTCATCAACTAGAGACAGGCTTCAATCTCTCCTTATCCCCGGATTTTCCATTGTGTTTACAAATATTCCCAGGTATTTCTCACCTCAGGAAACCTTACCCCACATCTCCTGCCATCTTGGTCTGTCATCTCATCTTTTTTTTTTTTCCTCATTGTTATCTTCTCTTGAAAAGGAAACCTGTGGTTTCTGCTCCACTCCCACCCTCATTCTATTGAATTGCCTTTGTAGATGGTCGCCAATAACATCTAGGTTGGAAATTCAATTTTTAGGGGTCACTCTTCTATGTTGATTTTACTGGAGCACATGAAACTGGCCTACTATTCCCTACATCTCTTCTTTCCCTTGGCCTAAATTGTAGTTCTATTTTCCTCAGCCCTCTACCTTTCATCCATATGTCTCTCCCACTTCAGCAGGCTTCTCTTCTCACATTCCTCATCAAACAAGTATAACTGCAGAATTGCTGCAGGGTCTTTGGGCGGATGGATGGTTCCGTTGTTGCAAAGCCAAGCATCCATCTCACAGCTGGGCCCTAGACATGTCCTAGAGCAGGGAATGGGGAAAAAGAGAAACAGATGGTTCTGCCTCAAAGTATAAAAAGCTCTTTCAGTGATAGGCTGGGAAATATTTTGCAGGTTATAGTGCCTTTAGGAAAATGTTTCTCTTCCTTTACTGTGTATTTAGACTACACTGTTTCTGAGAATGACTGTTTGTCCTTGAAAGGGGTGTGTGAGGTTGTATTTTCATGGTATGTAGGACAATTTAGAAGACTACCCTCACCTCCCACCATGGAGACACCTGGGCAGGGATCGAACCTGCATGGGAGAGGCCTCAGCACTCTGCTCCCGAAGCCACCTGCGTTGGGGCTCTGAGGAGATTAACTCACATGCTGGGAAATGTCCTAGTATTTACTGCATTCCCTGGATTGCATGCCTGTGTGGAGTGAGGATGTGGCTCCATGTGAGAGCACCCACTGGGTCCAGAAGAGGGATGTGGAGATTGACACACCAAAAATAAATAAATAATAATCAGAAGGGATTTTCTTAAGGAGGGGAAGAGAAGATTCATGGACCTCAAGTCATGAATGCAAGGCTGGGAAGTTGAGTCTGCCTTGTGAAAGCACTGGCATTTCTCCTCTTCTTCCGGACTCTGGGATAAAATATTCATATTTAGCATATGGACTTCTATTTCTTCTTTCCTACATTATAATTTCTTCCAGGTATCCCCAAAACTTTGATAAAGATGTTGCCATGCTCTAGAGACTTGTGTATGAGTGGTCGTGTGGATAAATCTGGAGCAGCCCAGAGAGAAGACTGGAGCCATCTCTGCATCGTCCCCACCCACCCAGGTGGATCCTGCTGAGGGAAGGGCAGGAGACCCAGAGGTGTGGATGCTGAGAGGGAGGGTGGAACAGGGTGGGCAACCACACTGCACTGCACCCCAAAGACGTTACAGGAAGGTGCCTTACAAGGGAAGACAGACTTCCCAAATTCTGGCTTGAACTCTGTTTTCTGCTCCCCTTTTGCTCCCCTGATGCACCTCTCCTCTCTACGTGTTACATCCTTCTCATGGGCTTATATGTACCCATGGAATCAACCTCTGCCTTTCCCTTATTACTCCCAGATTCCCATACCTTCTGTCCTGAATTCTCACCCCTATTCCTGCCAGGTGACTGTGAGGACGAATTGTTCACACTGCAAACTCTACATGAGTAATTCCATCTACATGGAATCTTTGCTTTCCCTCTACAGCCTTCCGTCCATGCCAGTGTCTCTCTCTTTCCCATTGTTATTTTCAGTGGTTGCACAGCCACTTCCCATCACCCAGGCTTGGAATGGGGTCATCTCTCTTGTCATCCTCATCATTCGAGGGGTCACATCCCGTCCAGTCTTCATTTTTAGTGGCTCTTCCTTTTGCCCCCACGTTTCCATTCCCACTGCCACAATCCTAACCTGGCCATTCACTTTAGGCTCTGATTCTCGTGAGACCCTCCTGGTTTCTGACCTCTTGTTTTGGCCTCTTCCAGGAATCTGCATGTCACCAACCAGGCTCATATCTTCCAAAAATGTGTTCGTTCCTCCTCAGTTGGAAGCTTTAGTGGTTTCTGTTGCCTACCTAATGCAACCAGATGCCCTGCCTGGTACTCGGCCCTCCTTCCTTTTCAGTTTTATATCGCATTGCACCCCTAAATGGGCCTTGTCTTCAACAAAACAGAGCTAGCTTGCTTCTTTCTTTTTTTCTTTCCTTTCCTTCTTTCTTTCTTTTACTTTCCTTTCTTTCTTTCTTTCCTTCTTCCTTTCCTTTCCTTTCTTCCTTCCCTTCCTTCCTTCCCTTCCTTCCTTTTCTCATTCCCTTCCTTTCCTTCCCTTCCCCTCCCTCCCTCTCTCCCTCCCTCCTTCTTTCCTTCCTTCCTTCTTTCCTTCTCTCTCTTTCTTTCTCTCTTTCTCTATTGAGACAGAGTCTCACTCTGTCACCTAGGCTGGAGTGAGTGCAGTGGCATGATCACAGCTCACTGCAGCCTTGACCTCCTGGACTCAGGTGATCCTCCCACCTTAGCCTCCTCAGTAGCTGGGACCACAGGTGCGCACCACCACACCTGCCTAGTATTTGTATTTTTGGTAGAGATAGGGTTTCGCCATTTTGCCCAGTCTGGTCTTGAACTCCTGCCCAAAAGTGATCTGCCCACCTTGGCCTCCCAAAGTGCTGAGATTACAGGCTTGAGACAGGGCGCCCAGTCAAGAGCATGCTTGCTATTTTCCTTCCTCCTTGTCTCTGCTCACAGTTTTCTCATTTTCTGGTATATTCTTTGCTTTTTTTCAGCTGACACATCTTTCACAATCTCTACTTCAAACGCCACCCCACAATCAAGGCCAACATTCCTATCTCACCACCTTAAACTTATCTTTTACTGATTGTGTATGGTTATGTGTTATAGGTATATACGCAGATGTCTTATTTCTCCAACTGAAATAAAAGGCTTGTGAGAATAAAGATACATTTTCTGTTTTGTATATCCTCCACAGACCCTAACAGAATGATAGGCACATATTAGTCAGTGGATGTTAGAAGAACCAGAATAAAGAAAAGTTCAAGAAAAAAGTGCCAATAGGAATCATAGAAATTGGGAAGAGGTTTTCTTTTATCTTTAGGAGGACTTCTGAAGAAAAGAACATTTTAAAAGCCAATCTAAACAACACATCTAAATAATGCTTGGCTTCTTGTGTCCTTTGTGTTTGACCAAATTTGATTAGAACATGCAGATTCAAGGAAATTAGCCAAATGGCTTTTCCCTGAACAAAATCTACTTTTCTTGCGATGGCTGTGTAGGAAGTTCAGGTGTGAACACAGACTGAGTCTAGTTATTTCCAATCAAACATAGGTCGTTCACAGATAATATTGAATTTCTTATTGCTCAAGCCATTTGCAAGTCTGGTTTAATTGTCTACGTACTACTAGAAAACTCTATGTTAATATGATTAGATTTCCTCTTCCAGAATAATGTAAATAAGGTTTCCTAAAAATGAAAGTAGAAGAAAATGACATTATCCAAAGCCAGGGCAAGTTCTTAGCCTTTAATTCTACAGAATTGATGTTACCATTCTGGTCTGCTCAAATATTGCTGCTGTGTATACCCAGAGAGGAGGCATGAAATGGCATGTTTTATCTATTAAAATGATTAATTTTTGTTTGCTTGGGTTGATAGTTTTTTTTTTTCTTTTGAATTTCATAAAGCAGTGGTTTTTACTCAGTCCTAACCTTGAGGATGTTTTGATGTCAGTGAGTGTTTGGCTAGTTGTACTGCAATTTTGCCAAATTGCTTGAAGTCAGGAGAAAAAAATCATAAAACAGATTTTTTTATTGATGACTTGATATTGAGTGGATTTGGCTGCATTATCTCTGCTTTTCCATTTTAATCAAAGGAGGGTAAGTACTGAAATGTTCAGAATCAAAGCTCAGCTGGAGCAAATTCTGAATCAGTCAGATGTCTTTCTTTCTGACACACACACACACACACACACACACACACACACACTCCCCTTCTATTTTATCCCATATTTTTTAGAGAACAAATCTTGGACTATATTTTTTAAATGAGGTGTTTGTCAAGTAATCTGAACTGTCTGAACCTGAAAAAATCGTGGATCCTAGAAACCTCCTAATGGGCTGAAATTATGGAAATTTGCCAGACTATAAAACCGAATGACTGGAGTCACTTAACCTCTTGGGATCTGTAACCTATCTGTCATGGTGAGAATGGATATGGTAAGAAAAGAGGAGGAGTGTGGGTTCTTTCAGGTAGGACTGCCAATTTAATGAAGCAAATATTTGAACATCTGTGGTGGTCATGCCTTGCAGATAACCAGCTACAGGAAGTGTAACCAGTCAAGGACCTCATCTGCTCCACTCTGAAATCCATCATTAGCTTGTACCGAGGCCATGCCTCCCATGGGCTGCTCAGTCAGTGCCTGAGCAAGGCAGGAGCATTAAGGCAGGTCTATTGTTGGAGCCCCAGGACTCCTCAGGCTCTGCTGAACCTTCCTTTTACTGAGTGGCAGCCCAGGAGAATTTCACCCAACCTTCCCTCCCTCTCCTTCACTCAGAGTCAGACTTGTATCATGATCTGATAACTGTCTCAGCCTTTTCCAGCTTCTCTCCTATTTTCTCTCACACAAGCATTTCCCCTAATAAAATGCTTCCACATTTAATCCCATATACTTCTCCAATGACCTGGATTAGCATAGTATCTAGTGTGTGCAAAGTGACATTCAATAAGCAAACCTGGCTGGGCGCGGTGGCTCACGCCTGTAATCTCAGCACTTTGGGAGGCCGAGGTGGGCAGATCACGAGGTCAAGAGATAGAGACCATCCTGGTCAACATGGTGAAACCCCGTCTCTACTAAAAATACAAAAATTAGCTGGGCGTGGTGGCACGCGCCTGTAGTCCCAGCTACTCAGGAGGCTGAGGCAGGAGAATTGCTTGAACCCAGGAGGTGGAGGTTGCAGTGAGCCGAGATCATGCCACTGCACTCCAGCCTGGAGCCTGGCGATGGAGCAAGACTCTATCTTAAAAAAAAAAAAAAAAAAAAGCAAACCTTTGTCAGTAGGAATGGGAGAACAGCTGACCTCTATTTCCTCCTTCCTTGCTTTTGGAGAGCTGAGCTTGTGTGCATGAGAGGGGTGGGTGCACTTTGATGCTTAGCATGAACTCAATGAATATGTTTGGCATCATTCATTTCTTCCATTTAATTAATTATTCAATCAATTGTTCCTCTTTTTTTTTTTGAGACGGAGTCTCACTTTATTGCCCAGGCTGGAGTGCAGCTCACTGCAACCTCTGCCTCCCAGGTTAAAGCAATTTTCTGCCTCAGCCTTCTGATTAGCTGGGATTATAAGCAACTGCCACCATGCCCAGCTAATTTTTTTTCTATTTTTAGTAGAGATGAGGTTTCATCATCTTGTCCAGGCTGGTCTTGAACTCCTGACCTTGTGATCCACCCGCCTTGGCCTTCCAAAGTGCTGGGATTACAGGCATGAGCCACTGGGCTCGGCCTTTTTTTTTTTGAGATGGAGTCTCACTCTTGTTGCACAGGCTGGAGTGCGGTGGTGCGATCTCAGCTCACTGCAACCTCCGTCTCCTGAGTTCAAGTGATTCTCCCACCTCAGCCTCCCAAGTAGCTGAGATTACAGGTGACTGCCACTATACCTGGCTAATTTGTGTATTTTAGTAGAGATGGGGTTTCACCATGTTGGTCAGGCTGGTTTGGAAGTCCTGACCTCAGGTGATCTGCCCGCCTTGGCCTCCCAAGGTGGTGGGATTATAGGTGTAAGCCACTGTGCCCCGAAATTGTTCCTCTTAAGAGTCTTTTTCCTGTTTTTTTTTTTTTTTTTTGCTTGTTTGTTTTTGAGACAGTGTCTGACTGAGTCACCCAGGCTAGAATGCGGTGTCGTGATCATGGCTCACTGCAACCTCTAACTCCTGGGCTCAAGCCACCCTCTCACCTCTCAGCCTCCTAAGTACCTGGGTCTACAGATGTGTGGCACCATGCCCAGCTAATTTTTGATTTTTGTTTTTTTGGTTTTTTTTTTGGTAGAGACGAGGTTTGCCATGTTGCCTAGGCTGGTCTTGAACTCCTGGGCTCAAGTGATCCTCCCTCCTTGGTCTCCCAAACTGCTGGATTCAGTGGTATGAGCCACTGAATCTGTCCCCTCTTAAGAATCTTGACATCAGTAAGAGCATCTTTAAGCAATTATTTATTTAAGTGGTGAATGAAACTTACTTTTCAAAAGCAACTACCAAATACCAAAAATAGGGTTGGATAAGATGGGGATTGCAGAACAGCATGTACATATTTTCACCCTTAATCTTGAAAAACATTTAATCTAAGGCCAGGCCCGGTGGCTCATGCCTGTAATCCCAGCACTTTGGGAGGCCAAGGAGGGTGAATCATGAGGTCAAAAGATCGAGACCACCCTTGCCAACATGGTGAAACCCCATCTCTGCTAAAAATGAAAAAATTAGCTGGGCATGGTGGCATGTGCCTGTAGTCCCAGCTACTCAGGAGGTTGAGGTAGGAAAATCACTTGAACTCAGGAGGCGGAGGCTGCAGTAAGCTGAGATCACACCACTGCACTGCAGCCTGGACAGAGTGAGACTCTCTCTCTCTCTAAATAAACAAATAAATTTTTAAGAAAGAAATACATTTAATCTAGGAAGACAAGATTTATGATCATAAAACCATACTTAATAATATTAAAAAGTCTATAATTCAGTATATAATATATACTTGTACGGGACTGACTGAAAGTATAGAGAGGAGATAGAGACCAGAATGTTTGTATGTTTATAGGGTCATGATCCAAATTCTCATCTAGAAAAATGTTCTATCCAGATTCTGTTTGCAAAGATTCCTCCTGACCAGAGACTTTCATTTCTTTTGGTGAGTGCAGCCCTTATTTGGTGTATCTAAAGATGAGGTCTTTCTAGCCGGCATGCTCTGGAGGAAGTGAGATTCTACCTCAGTGTCAACTCCCAGAGAGCTGACTCACACAGTAAAAGATTCCAGTAGTCTTTCCCGTCTCTCTGCTGCAGGTAAGCAAAACCCTAGCTTCACGTGGGAGGCGGGCTCCAGGAAGGTGCTGTTTAATATAATTTAGAGGTAGGAAGCTATCTGGCCAAAGTTCCTTATTTCAGAGGCGAAGAAATGGAAAGAAAATGAAGGTAAGTGACTTGTCCAAGGTGGCACAGTAAGGAATATTTTGTTAGAAGCAGCAGCCGATCCCACTTATTTCAAGCAAAAATATAGAATTTGTTATAAAGATTCAGAGGTATTCCATGAAGTCCAAAGGGAAAGATAGAGTTGGGCTGGAAATAATGCTATAGAAAGCCATGGAGAATTCAGGGAATTCTCTCTTTACATTTTCACCTGACGTTTCTCGGTGTCTGCTTGGTGTTTTTGGCCCTGGCTCTCTGCTGCTTAGAGAGCACCCAGAGGCACATTCCAATTCCAGTCACACAAAGAAACTGGTTGGGTCTTTTTAGTCCCTAGTCAAAGTTTTGGGAGGAAGGAATCTGATTGATACAGTTTGGGACAACTGTCCAACCCAGTTGAATTAGTCATTGCTGGGGGCAGGGGACTCATATAATATAAACTTGGTGGTATGTGAGGATAGGGGATGAGAATAGTACATAGCAAAGGGCAGAATGGTCGGGAGCTGCGCTGGCACCCCAGAGACATCTGCTGTAACTACCTTACACAGTGACCGTGGCAGAGACAGGACGGGACTGTTTTCTCACTCCCGGTCTTTGATGACTTCACCAGAACCATGGGTCTAGGGCAGTGCAAAATCATGCATACATACATACACTACAAACACATACATGTGCACACATATATACACATATCATGCATACATATACTACCTACATACATACACATGTGCATACATGCATACAAACACACATATATATGAACCCTCATATATAAGGGAACTTCAAAAAGTCTGTAGGAAAATGGAATTACAAGAAAAAGTAAAATTATAAACTTTTTTAAAATTAATTAATTAATTTATTGAGAAAGCATCTCAATATGTTGCCAGGCTTTTCTTGAACTCCTGGGCTCAAGTGATCCTCCTGCGTCAGCCTCCTGAGTAGCTGGGATTATAGGCCCATGCTGGGCTTATTTTACAACGTAGGTTCCATCAAGTCTAAGACACTTTTGTAAGTGATGATACCAGCCATGTAGCCCATCCCTAAAGAACTGAAGATCCTGGGAATCGAAGCATGTCAATGCAATCTTTTTTACATTATTAACTGGAGAAAAATGAGTGCCCCGATAGATTTTTTAAGATTAGGAAATAAATAGAAGTCAGAAGGGTCCAAATTAGAACGACAGTGTGGATGCCTACTGATTTCCCATCAAAACCCTCGAAAGATTATCCCCATTTGATGAGAAGAATGAGGAGCATTGTCAGGATGGAGATGGGCTCTCAAGTGAAGCTTTCTCCAGTGTTTTTCCACCAAGGCTCCAGCTAACTTTCTCAAAGTACTCTTATAATAAGCAGATGTTATTGTCCTTTGGCCTCAAGAAAGCCACAGGCAAAATACCTTGAGCATCCTCCGAACTGTTGCCATGACCTTTGCTCCTGACCGGTCCACTGTTACTTTGGCTGGGCCAGTTCCACCTCTTGGTACCCAGTGCTTTGATTGTACTTTGGCTTCGGGATTGTGCTGGTAAAGCCACGTTCCATCTCCTGTTATAGTTTTTCAAAGAAATGCTTCAGGATCTTGATCCCTTTTGTTTAAAATTTCCACTGAAAGCTCTGCTCTTGTCCGCAGCTGATTTGGGCACAACAGTTTTGGCCCCCATCAAGTGGAAAGTTTGCTCAAGTTTAATTTTCAGTTCGAATTGTGTGAGCTGAACCAATTGAGGTGTTTATGGTGTTGGCTGTTGTTTTCTCACTCTTGCTCTTCAATGATGTTAATCATTGGTCCTCTTCAATTAAGGCACAAACAAGATGAATTTTCCCCTCATAAACTGATGTGGATCATCTGCTGCGGTGGGCTTCATCCTCAATATCATCTTCCTTCTTTAAATCAGTTATTCAGAAATTGCTGATTTCTTCAGGGCATTATCACCGTAAGCTTTTCATAAAGCATTAGTGGTTCTACCATTCTTCCACCCAAGTGTTGCCGTAAATTTGATGTTTGTTCTTGCTTCGATATTGGCAGAAATCATATCGCTCTGATAGGAGATCTTTTCTTTATTATTATTATTATGTTTTATTATACTTTAAATTCTGGGGTACATGTGCAGGTCGTGCAGGATTGTTACATAAGTATACATATGCCACGCATCCATCCCCTGTCACCTATATTAGATATTTCTCCTGTTATTCCTCCCCAATCCCCCCACCCCCTGCTACCCCTCCCCTAGCTCCCCTGACCCTCCAACAGGTCCCTGTGTGATGTTTCCCTCCCTGTGTCCATGTGTTCTCATTGTTCAACACCCACTTATGAATGAGAACATGAGGTGTTTGATTTTCTGTTCTTGTGTCAGTGTGCTGAGAATGATGGTTTCCAGCTTCATCCATGTCCCTGCAAAGGACATGAACTCATCCTTTTTTATGGCTGCATAGTATTCTATGGTGTATGTGTGCCACATTTTCTTTATCCAGTCTATCATTGATGGGCATTTGGGTTGGTTCCAAATTGATGTCTTATCCTTCTTAGGGCCACAAATTAGATCCGGTTCAGACATGTTATTACAAGCTGGTAAATAAGCATGAGCTTATTTTGGTGCAAAAAAATTTTTGAAATTCATGAATAGTTCTTTCATAATATGCATTTTCTATGAAAAAAATTTTTTTTCACACAGTGTTTCACTTTGCCACCAAGGCTAGAGTGTAGTGGTGTGATCTTGGCTCATTACAGCCTCTACCTCATGGGTTTAAGCGATCCTCCTGCCACTACAGGCATGCGCCAATACACCCAGCTAATTTTTTGTACTTTTTTGTAGAGACAGGGTTTCGCCATATTGCCCAGGCTGGTCTGAAACTCCTGAGCTGAAGCAATGCACCCGCCTCAGCCTCCCAAATTGCTGGGATTACAGGCATAAGCCACCATGCCTGGCCTTCTGTGAACTTTTTGAAGACCCTCTTACATACATATATACATGCATAGGGGCTGTTTGACAGGTGCTTGTGAGGGCAGAAGGACAAGGAAACTCCCTGCATGTCATAGTTTGCAGACATTTTTCTTTGATTTTTTTTTATATTGCAAAATAATTTCTAATTCTATCACTTTCAAGAAGAAACTAAAATAATTTATATTGCATGATTAGTTTAGCTGATTATGTGCCATATATTTCTAAAAGTCTCAGGGAAGTTTTCTTTAGGGTATTGGAGCTCTTTGTACCTCCTTAAGTTTCATAGCTTTAGGACTAGTAAATAAGACAAAATGATCTGAAGATTTAACAAACACATCTTCACCTTTTCTATGGCAATTCTTTTATGTGGTAGGTGAGGTAAAGAAGTAGAGAAGCAGCAGCAGAGATTAGAACAGGGATAAATGAAATAGACAGTGGAAAAACAATAGAATCAATGAAACCGAAAGCAGCTTCTTTGAAAAGATCAACACAATTGACAAGCCTATAGCTAGACAAAGAAAAGAAGAGAAGATACAAATAACTAAAATCAGAAATGAAAGCGAGGACGTTACAACTGACCTTATAGAAATCAGAAGAATTAAAAGCAAGTACTATGAACAGTGGTACGACAACAAATTAGATAATCTAGATGGAATGAATGAATAACTGGGAACACACAAATTAGTGAAACTGACTCAAAAAGACATAGAAAAATCAACACACCTGTTACAAGTAGGAAGATTGAATCAGTAATCGGAAACCTCCCAGCAAACAAAAGCCTAGGACCAGATGGCTTCACTGGTAAATTCTACCAAACGTTTAAAAAAGAATTAATGCTAATCCTTCTCAAACTCTTCCAAACAAATAGAAGTGGGAACAGTTTCTAACACATTTTATGTGGTGAAAATTACCCTGATGCCAAAGCCAGACAAAGAAACAGACCAGTATTTCTTATGAATATAGATACAAAAATCCTCAAAAAGAGCTAGAACAGGCAAATCCATAGGGACAGAAAGCAGATTAGAAATTACCAGGCAATTGGGGATAAGGGAAAGAGGAGAATGATTGATTAACGAGTATGGGATGCTTATATGGGGTGATAAAAACATTTTGAAACTAGCTAGAGCTGGCGGTTGTATAACATGGTGAGTATACTAAATACCACTGAATTGTATACTTTAAAACAGTTAATTATATGTTATATGAATTTTGCCTCAATAGTAATAAAAAGAACATGTAGAATAGGAGATAATTGCTGTGGCCACGTATATATGTGGATAATATAGATAATCTGCAATTAGATAAGTAAACTCAGATAATCAAGCATAGACTACTTCGGACTTTGTTATTTAAGGAGCGACATCCTTATTTAGGAAGCTAGTCTGACAATGCATTTTCTTTTCTTTTCTTTTCTTTTTTTTTTTTTTAAGATGGAGTTTCACTCTTGTCCCTCAGGTTGGAGTGCAATGGCATGATCTCAGCTCACTGCAACCTCCACCTCCTGGGTTCAAGTGATTCTCCTGTCTCAGCCTCCTGAGTAGCTAGGATTACAGGCATGCACCACCACACCTGGATAATTTTTCTATTTTTAGTAGAGACGAGTTTTCACCATATTGGCCAGGCTGGTCTTTAACTACTGAACTCAGGTGATCCATCTGCCTCGGCCTCCCAAAGTGCTAGGATTATAGGCGTGAGCCACTGCGCCCGGCCTGACAATGCATTTTCTTAGAGTGAAGGTGATATTCTGAGCCTGTTCTCTTCCTTCCTGTCATGATGTAGTGGCTCACACTTGTAATCTCAACACTTTGGTAGGCTGAGTTGGGCAGATCACTTGAGGCCAGGAGTTTGAGACCAACCTGGAAAAAATGGCAAAACCCTGTTTCTACTAAAAATACAAAAATAAGTTGGCATGATGGCGGGCACCTGTAATCCCAGCCAGTTAGGAGACTGAGGCATGAGAATCTCTTGAACCTGGGAGGTGGAGGTTGCAGTGAGCCAATATCGTGCCCCAGGCACTCCAGCCTGGGTGAGAGTCTCAAAAAGAAAGAGAATTCTTTTTGTGAGACATTTTTAACAGGACAAGCTTTGAAGACTAATAGTTTACAAAGATTATTTTCACATACTTCCTAAAAGGATTTTGAAATTATTCACTTTGTTGCATATTTTAAGTGATATTTATAATTTTTACATAAGTTTAGATAGATGCAAAAAAGCATTAAACATCGTTCTAATTTGATGTTTAATGCTTTTTTGCATCTATCTCTTTAAAAAGTTTCCAATAGAATTTCAAAACTATAATAATTTGAAATTCACCAACATTCATTTAAAGAATGAACTAAGGTAGTTTTTTCCTCTTGAACCAGTATTTCCAACTCACTTTTTCCATAGCCTTTGTCCTCATACTATATTTATGCATAGAAGTGTTTTATTGGTTATCCTACCACATAAAATCAATGCATGGAAACTGGAATTGTACCATTTCAGTACAGGCATCCTCTCTCTCTCTCTCTCTCTCTTCTTTCCTTCCAACTTGCTGTCTTTGTCTTAAACAACTTTTCAAAAGAAAAGAACAGGAAATGCTAGGCTATTTACATTGATCCAGAAATTGTTTAACCAGTAAACAGTTTTGCATAGCTGTAATGTATGTCAATGTTATTTTGTTCGTCTTTTCTCACTTAATATTTCATTCACAATTTTTTGTCTAAGTATTCAGTTTTCTTCCAAATTTTTTTATTATAATTATAATTTTAGAACATGATTGATTACAACAACAGAAATATGTTATCAATATTAATATCTAATGAAACATAAAAGGCAGAATTTGGGAGGAATGAATCTCTAAATCAGAAACAGCATAACCAGTTATTTAATATTCATGTAATGAAAGGTAGATAACGCCAAAAGCTTAATGATTGCTAGTATATTATTTATTTCTTGCTTTTATGAGGTAAAAAAGGTTATCATCTTATAAAATAAAACAAAGTTGAATATCTACCTAGTTAATATCTCATAATACTTGTAAAAATAGTTTTTAACCACTACTTTGAAAAATATACACCAAATCTGAAAAAAGTTATGTAACAATTTTGTCAGTGGGTTTTAGTCAATGAATCACGAAAACTGGCAGAAATCATTATGCTACATTGAAAACAGTGACGTTGACCACTATTTCTTTGGCTATTTGAAGCTATATTTCTTTCCAGATAATGTCACATCCTAGGGATGAGAATCATTCTTTAGCAGTAGTAAGTGGGGTGGACTCTTTTCAATTCAGGACTCAGACACACTTTCCAACTGAGGGAATTAGTAAGGTGAAAACCATTTGCGATCATAGATTTAAAGTCTCCTGAGTGTCCTCATGTATAAAATAATGGTATAGGTCTCCATGCTTTTAGGTTACGGTGTCATAGAGGAGTTGTTACAGTAAATAGCTAGTCAGACATGAGCAGGGCAGGAGAGAGTCTCCCAACCCCCACCAGGAATGTCAGGAGACCATCAGGGGATGGTCAGGCGGTTGTTAACTGTCTCTCTAAAACAATAATTGGTTGCAGCCACCACCAGGGAAAGGCAGTCTCCCAATAAACAGAAACACCTGAAGCTGGTGATCAGCAGCTTCCCAATAAGATCTCAGGAGCTGGGCAAGTGGGCTCAAGCATGTGCATTAAGAGGCAAAATGGCAGAGCTTAACTGGCATATGACCTCCTAGGGACATTCAACTGGGAAGGGAAGAATGCCTCAAGTGAGCATGCATCCAACTCCAGCAAATGCACCGCGCATGCTCCCCTCCCAAGTGCTGCAGGCCACTGGGCAAGCAGACAGCCCACCCCAAGGAAGAATCGGGGAGAAAGGACGCAAGATGATGGAAGCATGCCAAGGTATAAAACCGCAAGTCAAAGATCAAACAGTGTATCTGAATCTCTCAAGTTGCCGGCTTAGCCTTCTTCCAAGTGCAATTTACCTCCTTTCATTCCAGTTCTAAAGCTTTTTAATAAATTATCACTCCTGCTCTAAAACCTGCCTCAGTCTCTAACTCTGCCTTATGCCCCTCAGTTTAATTATTTGTTCTGAGGAGGCAAAAATTGAAGTTGCTGCAGACCCATATGGAATCCTTGCCGGTAACAGTTTACAGGGGGTCTGTATTTATATAACCAATTCCCCATTCTTGAGCGTCTGCAAGAATCCCTATCTTTTACAATTGTAAATAATAAATTTTTTCTGCAGTGTAAACAGGAGAAAATACCTACCCAAAGTAGGGTATTGGGCTAGAGGGCACGAAACACATTGACGGTTCTTTATTATACATATTGCCACACTGTTGTCCTGAATGATCAAACTGACTTAGAATTTGACCAAGCTGGATATTTACATTCTTATTTGCTAGCTTTATAGGTCCTTCAGAGTATCATAAAAATGTATATTTACATTTCTAAAATTGCGGCTATGCATTGATTCATTGTATTTGCTCGTGCATAAACTGTCTGGCTGCTTTGATCCCATATCAGATAGAACCTAGGTATTGATCTTTCATATTTGTCCTCAGTCTCTGTCGTCCGGGAGGCATTTTATCAGCAATGTTTTCCCTTCTCTCTGCACACAGGTTGTTGGCTTGCCCTTGGCGCACTGGGGCGAGAGGTCTGGTTATCAAAGGAGATGCTGCCAGGGCACAGCTGCTCCGTCCTTGAGCCCCTTTGAAGTCTAAACAGGAAGCGTTTCAGCATGAATTAGCACTAGATTAGTGCTTTCAGTGCTATCTCTAAGCAGAGTTAACTTCTGTCCTTTGGGTTTTATCACACCTCCTTCCTGGGACCTACTAATGCAATGTTCCAAGATTGAGAGCTTCCTTTTTAAAAAAAGAAGAGGAGTCATATACATTCTCAATGCCTGTGAATTCTAAACACTACTCATCTCTAAAATATTTTGGTTTTGTGATGTCTTTCTGTTCGTCAAGTGCAGCACTGTTTGCTCACATTCAAAAGTGAGAATATGCACCTTCCATAACTCCTCTAGGCCAGACCCTGCCATCATCCCATCAAGACTGGTACCCAAGCTTTGAGCTCAAACCTGGACCATTCTAACCATTTCCTCTTAAACTTCATCCTGGGTAATAGCAACTGAAAAATTTGGAAAAGGAAGTTGCTTTTCAGTGCTTGGAAGTGGAGTTACCACTTGTTTATGATCAACTGATAAAACTACGCAGAGGCAACCCTCCAGGACAGGGCCTCACCAAAGCGGGGAGTGATGTCAAGAACCATGGCAGGGGCACGTGTAATTCTGGGAGGAGATTGGTAGAGGTCAATCTATTCTGCCTTTTGGGCAGCTGCTGGGATAGCTGGAGGTAGGAGAACTTCTCCTTTATCTCTGCTAATGACTAATCATCTGCTTTCCCCAGGACAAGCTCCCAACTCTAGGTTATTCAGGAGTTGTTCAAAGGGGGAAAAAGTCCATTCCCATGAAGCAGGTGTGTCAGACAGTATTGGCGCTCAGTCTCCCTGCAGAGCATTTCCAAGTTGATCTCAGAATAATGCAGCCCATGAAGAATGCTAAATGCTCGTGATTAGTTAAAACTCGAAGAAATAAAAAGTTGAAGTGGAGACGATATATATCTGTTTCAAAATAGAGGTATTATGGGGCTGGAGGGGAATGAAATTGCTTAAAAGTTTTCTTTTTCTTTTGCGACAGCGTCTCGCTCTGTAGCTGGAGTGCAGTGGCATGGTCTCCGCTCACTGCAGCCTCTGCCTCTGGGCTCAGATGATTCTCCTACCTCAGCTTCCTGAGTAGCTGAGATTACAGGCATATGCCACCACACCCAGCTATTTTTTGTAATTTTAGTAGCGATGGGGTTTCACCATGTTGGCCAGGCTGCTCTTAAACTCCTGACCTCAGGTGATCTGCCCACCCTGGTCCTCCAAAGTGCTGGGATTAAAGGCATGAGCCACTGCACCAAAAGTTTTCTTAATTAGTCAAAATCAAAATGTTATAGATACGTGAGTGTGATTACAGAGATGTTTGATTTTAGCTTGGTCTCTGATAAATATGTTGCTACAATTCTTTGCTTTAGGTTTAGGGGAATTTTTACTTTTCCTTTTTTCTTTACAGATCCTCATTTGAAAATGGAAAAAGAAAAGAAATGGAGGCATTGTGTAATATTTGCCTAAATATCACTGAAGAGATCCATTTATTGTTAGTGCCTAATTAAAAACCCTCAAATGAAAAGAGAAATTTTGGTCTTTAAGAAGAGCTGTTTCCCATAGGGAGAGCTTTCTTTATTCTTCCTTGCCATTTAAGAGTTTAAAAGGTTGAGAAGGAGAGCTCTCCTTTTTCTGTTCCCACTTGCTCGAGTTCTTATGGATTAACTCCTCCTCCTCCTCCTCCAGATGCCACCAGGACCCATCTCCTAGTGATATGGCAACAGGGAGCGTGAAATGATGCCTCCAAGTGTAAGATACAGGTTTCTAGGCAGGAAGCGATGGATGAGGGCTCTCTTATGAGAGAGGGTGCCATGGGGTGAGGGGACATTCATAGCATTGCAAAGAAAGTATCACATGGAGGAATTGTCTCCCCTTCCAAACAGGAAATAACCATCCTTCCCCAGAGGAGTTTCCACACCCTCCTCCCGGAATAGCATTTTGGGTAAGAATGTGGACACTGAATACTCAGTGCCAGAACTCCAGCTACCCATGCTGGAGCCAGGAGCTGACAGAGGTCTTTGGAGGGCAGCAACATTTTATAGAAATAAAGCAATAGGGATTTGCTCCTTGTGGACAGTACTGGTTGTGTGTAAGCCAGAGTCAAGGGTAAGGAAGGCTTGAAGCTAGGAGTGAATAGCCCAGGACCTCCAGACAGCAGGAGACAAGGGTGAGAGACAAGGTCAAGGGCACAGGAGAAGAGGACTGGGGCTGGACCAGAGGTAGCCCAAGGTCACTGGAGGAACTCAAGCATGACAGGCACCTGAGGAGACTGACAGTCTGTTTTAGGAACTTAAGATTTATGTAAAAAAGCAGGTCACCAAGGGAGCAGCGGCTCATGCCTGTAATCCCAGCCCTTTGGGAGGCTGAAGAGGGAGGATCAAAGGATTGCTTGAGGCCAGGTGTTCAAGACCAGCCTGGGGGAACATAGTGAGACCCCCATCTCTACAAAAATAAAACAAAAAATTAGCCAGGTGTGGTGGTGTGCACCTGTAGTCCTAGATATTCAGGAGGTTAAGGCAGGAGGATCACTTAAGCCCAGAAGTTCAATGCTGCAGTGAGCTATTATCACACCACTGCACTCCAGCCTGGGCAACAGAGCAAGACCCTGTCTCAAAGAAGAAAAAGAAAAAAGCAGGTCTACATAGTAAAAGTCAGTCTTAACTTCTTTAAGGTCTCACTTGCAAGAACCCCTTGCTGCTGCTGCTTCTCCTTCTTCTCCTTCTTCTTCTTTTTCTTCTTCTTCTTCTTCCATCTGGGCTGAGTAGGCAGTTCAGATTGCTGTCTAGAGACAACTTCTATTTAAAGAATCTGACTTGTTGGCTGGGTGTGGTGGCTCATGCCTTAATCCCAGCACTTTGATCAGGCCAAAGCAAGTGGATCACCTGAGGTCAGGAATTCGAGACCAGTCTGGCTAACATGATGAAACGACGTTTCTACTAAAAACATAAAAATTAGCTGGGCAAGGTGGCAGGCGCCTGTAATCCCAGCTACCCAGGAGGCTAAAGTGGGAGAATCACTTGAACCTAGGAGGCAGAGGTTGCAGTGAGCTGAGATCATGCCATTGCACTTCAGCCCAGGCAACAAGAGTGAAACTACATCTCAAAAAAAATAAAAAAAAAAAAAAATCTGACTTGTCAAGGCTCATTTCTGCTAGAATCCTAATGTGTTCAAAGCTCCTGAGTGAATGATGGCTCTTGCAGGGGTCATGGGCTGTCATTTTACCCCCTGCTTCACTCATTTTTCTAGCCAACCCTGGATCTCAGATGAGAGGACGTTCAATATTAGAGACAAAGATCATTTTCAGCTAAGCAACTCTTGTGTTTCCCTGGCAACCCCAGAAACTTCCAACCTGTAAGAACCACAAAATCCCCCTTTCCTAAAGTGAGTTCAGAAAGGAAGACAGAGTTAGTGGACAGGGGCTGGCAAACATGTGACCTGGGGTCAGCTCCCTTCCCCTGTGGCCTGAGGGGCATCACCCAGGGGTCACAGTCTTTCCAAGCCTTGATGTGAACCTAGACTCTTCTAATCTCCAACACTCAGCACTCCAGCAGCTTTGTTAACCACTGGGGTTGGCATGCAAGTGGAAATTTATTTGCCATCCCAGTGACAGAATAACTGGTCCTGGCTGTACTTTGAGTACATTGATCAATTAGATTCTTTTCTACTAAGCACAAAGGACATGAAATAATTGAAAACAGTAAAAATGTATCTTCTTCTGAAGATGCAGATAATCCTAATAGGAAAATAGGGGCTGGCCCTCTGGGTTCTGTATAAATAAAGGCTTCTTAGTCTATTGCAAGCGGAGTCCAGGCCGGGATGGAATGGAGGTGTGAATCGAAGTGGGAAGTGGAGAGGGTATGTTTTTCAGGTGTTTGAAATGAGTCAAGAGCAAGCCTGGGGGAGAAGAGGGATCATGCCAAGAAGACAGAACAGCCTGAGCATCCCAGGGGCAATGAGGGCCCCAGGAATCGTAAGCAGCTGGGTTGGGAGAGTCCGATTGTAGGAGAACAGAGCAGGGCTCTGGAACTCCAGGGCAGGGACACAGGCAGGAAATCTGCAGGTGCCATTGATGTGCATGGGCTACAGCTGAGCCAGGGTGGAGCAAACAGGCCTGGAAGTCCGAGCATGCAGGGATATGGAATTAGGAAGTTTAACTTAAGACACAATGGAGAAGAAAAGCCACCGAAGTGAATCTGATCTGAAGGGAGGGAGGGATTCTCCTGTTATTTTTATGCCCCTTCCTGGTGTGGCAAACACAGGGGATGTCAAGGGGGACTGACGCCCAGGATTTACATTGAGAGAGTGAAAGTGTGGATAGCCAGCTTGGTGAATCCCTGGGTGGGCTGGTGTGAGGCCAACGAGGGCATGAGGGAGAGAGGGGAAAGCCAGCCAGCGTTTGAGGGCCTACGAGTCAGCCCAGAAAGTTATGCTGAGCTATTGAAATCATCCAGGTGGCAAGAGGATTCGATTCGGTGGCATTCTTCCCATGTGACATGTTTTCTTCTCATGTCACTGCTAAAACCTCTCAAATCTGAGTTGGAAGGTAGAGCAGCTACCATTTGAATGAGGGTAGTGGGGGCCAAGACAATCCTACTTTTAATCAGGTTGCTGGGATCAGATGTCTGAGTCCATGGAGTCAAGAGATAGATTTATTCATTCATTTGCTCATTCACTCATCTGCTTGTTCAACAAATATTATTATAAGCTGGGTCCTACCGTTTGGGTGACTTGATACAACTCATTTTGCCCATCAATAGGATGGCCATGAACTACAATGCACATACATTCCTGTCCTCTTCAGCACAACAGCCAGCAGGAGAGGGGGATGAAGACAAGGCAGAGGCAGGCGAGGAAGCAGACGAGCCAGGGACCCCTGAAGGGGCCGGACTAGGAGACTCCAGCAGTGCCTCAGCTTCATCATCTGGCTTCTCCCAGTCCCTTCCCCTGGTGCCTGGTGCTCCACCCAGCCCTGACCACTAACTGAGCATGCCCACACCCACACGTGAACTGAGACTAAAAAAACCACCAACATTTACTGAGAACTTCCAATGTGCCCGGGGCTAGGCTAGATGCTTTATGGTCAAGGTCACATTTATCCTCGCATCCACTCTATCGAGTAGGCGCTGTCTTCACTTTTGTGCAGATGAGGAAATTGGGGTTTAGAGTGGTTAAACAGTCAGTGGTGGTGTTTCCTGCACTATTGGAAGTTTCTTCTGTCTACAGAAAAATGTTGGCTTTCACAGGAAGTCAAGCCAAATGGGTTGGAGTTGGTATTAGTTCCCCAGGGCTGCTGTAGCAAAGCACCACAAACTGGGTGGCTTAGAACCGTGGGAATGAACAATGGGACTCATGGTTCTGGAGCCCAGAAGTTAAAGACCACAGTGTCAGCAAAGCCAGGCTCCCTCTGAAGGCATTAGGGAAGGATGTGTTCCCTCATTTCTAGTGGTTCCTTGGCTTGTGGCAGCAGAAGTGTAATCTTTACATGATGTCCTCCCTGTGTGTGTGTGTGTGTGTGTGTGTGTGTGTGTGTCTACACTTCCCCTTCCTATAAGGGCTCCAGTCATATTGGAGTAGGGACTGACTAGAGGCTGTACCAGCATGATCTCGCCTTAACTGATTGCATCTACAATAACCTTATTTCCAAGTAAGGCCACATTCTGAGATCCTGGGGTTAGGACTTCAGCATCGCAATTTGGAGGGAGACAATTCAACTCAACTCGTGCCAGAGCTGTTGGGGCAGATGGAGGAATCCTAGTTGTTTTGTGACCTATTTTTATACGGTCCCAGAAGGACCACACAGTTTACTGCTACCTGTGTGAGTGCAGTGGGGGAAGTCTGGGAATTGAGGGGGAAGGGAGGCTCTACCAACTCTTCTCTTCTACTTGTGAGCCTCACCCAGGGTCAAGCGGTGTCTGCTTCTCCTGAAGGGGATACAGAGGCCCCACCCGCCCCCCATCTTGTGAGGACTCATATGTTCTCTGTGCATATAAGTTTTTTTTTTTTTCCTTTCTTGAGATAGAGTCTTGCTTTGTCACCCAGGCCAGAGTGCAGTGGTGCAATCTTGGCTCACTGCAACCTCCACCTCCCGGGTTTAAACGATTCTCCTGCCTCAGCCTCCCAAGTAGCTGGGATCACAGGCTCAGAGGCATGTGCCATCATGCCAGCTAATTTTTTGTGTGTGTTTTTAGTAGAGACAGGGTTTCACCATGTTGGCCAGGCTGGTCTCGAACTCCAGACTTCAATCCACCTGCCTCGACTTCCCAAAGTGCTGGGATTACATGTGTGAGCCACCATGCCCAACCTCTCTGAGTATTTTCAATATGCAGTGAGTGGAATCTGGATTCGGAAACTGTGGATACAGATGGCCAACTATACCTGGTTCAACCCACTATTTTATGACAGAGGAAACCCAAGTCCAGCTCACACATCCAGTTCGTGGTCAAGGAATGTAGGCTCCCAGCCCAGAGTTCCGCTGCCCTGCAGTTCTTCTGTATATTCCACCCTCCAACTGTGACTGGTTGGAGTAGTGGTGGCTGGAGAGCATTTCCATTTGTGTCACACCTAATCTGGGGCCAAGCAGGAATCAGCAATCAAACAACAGTGTCATTAGTTTCCAGACTTTCATGGTCTCAAGTTAAAATGGAGCCTTTTATTGCTTCTCCATGGAAGCCACCTCTGTCTATTGCTTCCTATATCCTAAAAATAAGACAATTCCATAGTTTATTTTTAAAGAAAAATGAAAAAAGAGAATGAGATAGAGCCCTCATATGGATTCTCATAAAAATCAAAGAGACCAGGAGGGTGAGGCTGAGGGCATATTAAATTTCAGGCCTGCTTGCTGATATCCTTTGGATCAAGGCCCACGGGTCACATTCTCTTCCTGGCTTCTATATATAGTACCGACAGTTAGACTGGCCTTTCCTCCAGAGGACAGCTCCACGCTGCTAGATGTGCACCCGTGGGAATTTTGATAAAAGGCTGCTCTAGTTTGCATTTTCTCTCTTCATAGTTGGTGCTAGAACCAGTTCTAAAATCATGGATTTTTTTTTCTTCAGATTGTTACTTGAAGTGTATAATAAAAAAAGGATTGCTTTCCCAGCCTTCATGGCTGCATACTTCAGAAAGGGAACGTGATTCTATTTAAAGAGATGATGTAAACTATGACCGCATATGTGTTTACAAACACGTGTCATGTCTAAGTTTCCAACTCTTAACTAACAATAAGCTCATGAAGAGCTGCTAGCTAACTCGAATATTTACGCGTGGCCAACAGAGACAGAAATATCTTGTTTAGATGGCTGACACTGACACTGGATGCCGGAAGTTTCTGACAAGCATCTTTCTCTCACTCTCCCCTTAGCCAGTCTCTGCACCTCCCTGTGGCTGCAGTTTTCTTTTCCTTTAACCAGTGGCTTCCTGTTTACTGCTCACATCAGTGTGTTGGACCTTTCCCTGGGCCTTCCCATAAAGCCTTAGTGGTGAGTGCTGGAAGCTAGATCACATGCACACAGATGGCTCTTCCAAATGAAACTGATTTGGAAATTTATTGCTGTGGCATTTCAAAAATTATGTGTATTCTTCACTCCCTATTTTAACATGGAAAAGCTAAAAATTGTTCATTAATTGGGAGGAAAAGATTGTGAACATTTTATTTATTTAAGAAACCAGGCCAGGCATAGTGGCTCACACCTATCATTCTAGTGCTTTGGGAGGCCGAGGTGGACGGATCACCTGAGCTCAGGAGTTTGAGACCTGCCTGGCCAACATGGTGAAACCCCGTCTATACCAAAAACATAAAATATCAGTTGGGTGTGGTGGTGTGCACCTGTAATCCCAGCTACTCAGGAAGCTGAAGCAAGAGAATTGCTTGAACCTGGGAGGCAGAGGTTGCAGTGAGCTGAGATGGCACCGCTGCACTCCAGCCTGAGAGACAGAGCAAGGCTCTGTCAGAAAGAAAGAAAGAAAAAAAAAAGGAGGGAGGGAAGGAAGGAAGGAAGGAAGAAAGAGAAAGAAAGAAGAAAGAAAGAAAGAAAGAAAAGAAAGAAAGAAAGGAAGGAAGAAAGAAACCAATTAACAAATTAGAGGCACAGAAATCTAAAGCCAAGAATCTGGGGGGAAAATCTTTCAAAATAAAAGGGGTAGTATTTATCAGCACCATAAAATAGGGTAAGAATTTAGAAAATAAAAATTTAAGAAAAACAAGGTAGCCCTTAACATCACCTATGAAATTGTCCTCTCAAAACAAATGAATCAGCCATGCGCGGTGACTCAAACCTGTAATCCCAGCACTTTGGGAGGCCCAGGTGGGTGGATCACCTGAGGTCGGGGGTTCGAAACCAGCCTGGCCAATATGGCAAAACCTCGTCTCTACTACAAATACAAAAATCAGCCTGGCGCAGCGGTGGGTTCCTGTAATCCCAGCTACTTGGGAAGCTGAGGCAAGAGAATCTCTTAAACCTGGGAGGCGGAGGTTGCGGTGAGCCGAGATCACACCATTGCACTTCAGCCTGGGTGACAGAGCCGGACTTCATCTCAAAAAACAAAAAAACAAATGAATCAAACCTCTGGATCTAATCACCCATTGACAAGAAATCCGGGAGACAGATGAACATGTTAAATGGCTGCAAAGCATTGCCATTCACAATATCTAGAGCACGGGATCTAGACCAGTAGGACAAAATCTAGTTTCTTCAGCAAGTATATGAGAAAGTACAGAAGTGGGGGCGGGAATATCAGAGGGTCGGTCATTCTATGAATGACATCAAATATCAATCACTTGCGATGTTCAGACCTTATTATGGAGACAATGGGAGGTTTGAACATTAACTGGATATTTGATTATGTTAAGGAACCATTGTCAAAATTTAACACCATGATAACAATATTGTGTTTACGTATTTTAAAAGTAATTCCCTTTCTTTTCGAAGGATATATTGAAATGGTTACAGAGGAGAGATCCTGGATTTGCCTCAAACAATGTACTGGGCAGGAGATAGGCAGGAGGACAGATGAAGCAAGAGATCCTTGACTTGTTCATAGCGGGAGCGGGGATTTGAGTGCATGAGGAATTATGAGGTTGCTCTACCTACTTATTTATATGTTTGAGATTTTGCATGATAAGACAAAAATGATAGCATTGCTTAAAGCAAAAATATGGAATCCAGCAATATCCCCCAAAACTGGCTGTATTAAAGGAACAAATCAGAGGTGGCACAGGTGTAGGTTGCTGGACGTCCTCAGGTCCCCTCTGCTACCTCCTGTCACCTTGCCTGATGCCTCCCATTTCACTTTTTCCTCCCAAGTGTCCCAGGCCTGGATGTTCAGGGAGACTCATCAAGATCCGCTGGAAGGTATGTGAGTGCGTGAGGCATGCACCAGCCCTCATGGAGGACGCGCTGGAGTTCTCAGCCCCCTTCTTGCTCCTTGGGGCCCTCCCGCTTCCTGGCCGTGGATGGAGATTTTTTTTAGAGACAGAGTCTCACTGTCACCTAGGCTGGAGTGCAGTAGCATGATCTTGGTTCACTGCAACCTCCGCCTCCTGGGTTCAAGCGATTCTCTTGCCTCAGCCTCCTGAGTAGCTGGGATTACAGGCACGCGCCACGATGACTGGATAATGTTTTGTATTTTTAGTAGAGATGGGGTTTCACCATGTTGTCCGGGTTGGTTTCAAACTCCTGGCCTCAGGTGATCCACCCTCCTTGGCCTCCCAAAATGCTGGGATTACAGGCGTGAGCCACCGTGCTCAGCCATCAATGGAAATTTAAAACAAATTTTTAAAAAGATTTTTATTCTAAGCAACTTACTTCTCTTTGCTCATCCTCAGCCTATTGTGGCAGTTCCCTGAGGATTCCTTCCTTTCTTTCTTTCATGAAGCACAGCTCTTTCCCTGAGGAATATAGTCTCAGTTTTAAAATCAGGGCTGTAGATTGCAGAAGTGGCCAGCTTCTCCCCTCAACAGGTGAAGTCCATTTCCTGAGCCCTTTGATCTGGAATGACCTTGCGACCTGGAACCAGCAGACAGCCTGAGGGAGGCATACACATTCTGAGCCAGGGCCTCAGGAGGCCTGGAGGTGCCACTTTGCTTTTCTTGGAACATGACCTCCTTGAGAACGCTCCCAGGCCTGACTCTGGGGTGAGAAGACCACACAAAGCAGAGCTGAGCCACCAGGATGAGGCCCCTAGATCACCCAGTTCCCAGCTGACCACAGATCATGAGTGATCCCAGCAAGACCAGTCAGGCCAGCGCACAGCAGAAGCAGCCGGCGAGTCTAGAGTTCTGAGCTTGGTAGACAGTTGTGGTTCTAAGGTATTCACTTGGGGATTTTTTTAAATGCAGAAACAGCTAAGAGATATTACCTGCAATTATTAATACTTTCCTACCGCATGGTCCAGTTGGGTGGTTACTAAGGAGTAATAGGTACTTGACCAGAGTGGTCATCAAGAAGATGTATTAATTAATATGTATTAATATTCTTCATCAAGAAGAGTATTAATAAAGACTTAGAGGTCAGAGAGGTCTTCCCAGAGCAAGAGATGCCTAAATTGAGACCTGAACATGAGTAGAAATTAGCCAGGGAAAGGATGAAAAAAGATTTCCAGGGAAATGGAACTGTGCCCAGAAGACTGAAGGCACTAGAATAAATGAATGAATGAACAGATGAATGAATGAATGAATGGATGAATGATAATTATTAATGTAACACCTTTGAATCAAAGACCCTTACAGTAAAGGACAGATATGCTCCAGGTTGCAATAAAATGAAGCTTTTAGCTTCCATCTGAATTGTCTGGGTATTTTGTCTTTGAGATCTTTAAGTCTAACCCTCTCAGGAAGGTAAGCTGAGCCCAAAGTACAGGCTGCTTAGTTTCGTAGAGATTCAAGTACACATTTACCCACCATGAGAAAATGAGTTCCTTAGGGGCCATGGATTGTGTATTTTAGTATTCCTAGACCTAC
Organism: Aotus nancymaae; assembly: GCF_030222135.1. Lineage (NCBI taxonomy): Eukaryota > Metazoa > Chordata > Mammalia > Primates > Aotidae > Aotus > Aotus nancymaae. The sequence goes on along the minus strand of NW_026988546.1, from coordinate 7,163,922 downwards.
CAGTTACCTGGCACCAAGTGTGAGAGTAAATAAACAAGCCACTGTGTTACTGACAAGGCTTTAGAGTTCGTGAAAAATTTAAATCCCCAGGGACATTTTCAGCATACTTTTTTTTTTTTTGAGACAAGAGTCTCACTCTGTCACCCAGGCTGAAGTGCAATGGTGTGATCTCGGCTCACTGCAACCTCCGCCTCCTGAGTTCAAGCAATTCTCTTGCCTCAGACTCCTGAGTAGCTGGAACTACAGGCATGCACCACCATGCCCAGCTGACTTTCGTATTTTAATAAAGTCAGGGTTTCACCATGTTGGCCAGGCTTGTCTTGAACTCCTAACCTCAGGTGATCCACCTACCTTAGGGTCCCAAAGTTCTGGGATTACAGGTATGAGCCACCACACCTGGCCTTCATCGTACTTTTTATTAATACTGTAGGCCCAAATTTGCTCATGCCCTGTCACCAGTCTCTGCCTAGACCTTAGTATATATAAATATCACTTTATTCAAACAGCCTTTGCTTTAGTTTCGTCGGTCTTACATGCTATCCTGCTGTGTTCATTTTGATCATCCCTCGAACGTTTTAAAAATCAGCACCTCCTGAACTTCTCAGTAGGAGGAGTTTGATCCTTCATCTCTGTGCTTTCCTGTGTTAGAGAATGATTAGAGCTTCTGGGGCCATGAACCCACGTTACATTCAGTCTAGTTTCAAGAAGGACAATGCCTCGAAAAGGCTCAGGGTGGGAACCATGCAATGCTAGAACTGAAATAGAAATACGCCAGTTTTCAGCAATGAGTAACCAACTTATACATCTTTCTGACATACTGGAGAGAAAGCAGCTAGATAGCCTCTGATTTTCTTTTAATTAAAGAAAAGACCTACGAGATACAAAAAACTAAATTAACCTACATGTTTCAGCTGTGGATTTACAGAGATAAAACTCGGGGCTCACATGTATCCATTCCTAATGTCTGACAGAGTGGCGAGCAAAGGAGGAAAGATTAATAGATATTTAGACAGGCAAGGGGCATTAAAGATCACGTAGTTACATATACCTGTCCTTTACATGCACTCATTTTACAGAAAAGAAACTGAGTCAGGGAGAAGCTAAGCATGTGCCCAAACTCGGAGAGCTACATGTATATGTACAGTTTCATTATCTTGACTGTTGGTGATGGTTTCTCAGTGGATATATAAGTCAACACTTATCAAATGATATACTTCAAATACGTGCAGTTATTTTATGTTAAGTATGCCTCAATAAAGTTTTCTTTATGAAAAGAATAAAGGTAAGATAAAGGGGGAAAATCCCAAATCACTATTGAACTGTAATCTTTAAAAATCCAGCTATTGACATGTTTTCCAACAAATTAATTATTTGACGGAATAAGAGGGAAGAAGAACTCATAAATCAAAAGCAATGTAAGGGACCTATCTATCAAATGCAACGCATAGATTTATTTGAATCCAGATTCAAGCCAGGAGCGGTGGCTGACATCTGTAATCCCAGCACCTTGAGAGGCCGAGGCAGGTGGATCACTTGAGGTCAGGAGTTTGAGACCAGACTGACCAACATGGTGAAACCCCATCTAGTAGAGAAATTACAAAAATTCACCGGGTGTGGTGGTGGGCACTTATAATCACAGCTATTCAGGAGGCTGAGGCGGGAGAATCGCTTCAACCCGGGAGGCAGAGGTCATGGTGAGCCAAGATTGCACCACTGCACTCTAGCTTGGGTGACAGAGTGAGACTATATCTCAAAAATAAATAAATAAATAAATAAATAATTGAATCCAGATTCAAACAACTCAACTTTAATATAAAATATTTATGAGAACATCAGGAAAATGTATACACTGACTGAATATTTGATGATTTTAAGGAATTAATGGCTTTTTTAAACCATGATGATGATATTGTGATTTTGCTTGAAAAAATTGAAAAGGAGGCTTTTTAGAGAGATACAGACTGAGTTATTTATTGATGAAACATTAGGATGCCTGTCATTTGCTTCAAAACAATCCAGTGGAGACATTTGAAATGTTAAGAAATTATTATTAAGATTTTTGATGTGAACATGGTATTCTGGGTAGTTTTAAAGAGTCCATATATATATATATGGTTTTTTTTTGAGATGGAGTTTCACTCTTGTCACCCAGACTGGAGTGCAATGGCGGGATCTTAGCTCACGGCAACCACTGTCTTCAGGGGTTCTCCTGCCTCAGCCTCCTGAGTGGCTGGGATTACAGGCATGCACCAGTACACCTGGCTATTTTTGTGTGTGTGTGTGTTTTTAGTAGAGACGGGGTTTCATCATGTTTGGCCAGGCTGGTCTCGAACTCCTGACCTCAGGTGATCCGCCCACCTTGGCCTCCCAAAGTGCTGAGATTATAGGCGTGAGCCATTGCACCTGGCCTAGAGTCTTTCTTTGTATTTTTAAGATGCCTAATGACATCTTTACAGATGCAACGATGTGATATTTGGAATTTGCTTCAAAATAAACTAAGCAGTGGGGAGTTGGTGGGGATATAGATGGTCATTGTTGATGCTGCTTATGGACACGAGGTAGTTCAGTGGGAGGTTCCTCTCTGGCTTGGTAGATATTTGACATTTTCCAAGATACAAAGTTTTAAAACCAAGGCTATAAAGTTATTGATTCATGTCTGGAGTATAAATTGGTGTTGGCCCATCGTGTGAAGGGCTACTGAAGAACTGGGCACACACACAAAACTAGGGAAATGGCACACAGATTCCAAATGGAAATGGGAGAACCGTGTTTGTTTCTAGGTCTCTGTGAGACATGCTCTGGAGTGTGGACATACAGAAAGCAGACAATAAGGTTATCAAAAAAAAGAAACCAGGAAACCCAGTGTCTTTCATGACAGATGAAAGCAATTTAACCTCCGTTACCATCAGAAGCCTTCAGGTACTGGTGTTTGAAATAAAATTAATGTGCTGGTATTTAAAGATGAAAAAGCCATCCCCAGCATATGAAGCAAAAGTTATAAGAAATTGTTAAATACTGTGTTTCTACAGTTTCCACCTAGGTCAAGGGTAAGTTTTGCCCAGAGAAAACTGAAGTTTTGTTTGTTCCAGTTCTTCATCACATCCTGTTTCAAGTTGTCCTAAAACAAAACCAGAAACAACAACCAGCACAAAAATGCCATGCCTTCAATAGTCCTCTAAGTGTTCAGAATAAAGGCTCTGGTTTTCCCTTGGGCTCAATTTTCATGATTGTGTCTCCTTTGTCACTATGTTTTTCGTCTTCCTCACTTTCAAACTGCACTTCCTGTCCAGAAACACTACACCGAAAGTTATATTTAACTTTTCATACAGAATCCCTCATGTTGCATCCAGGAAGCTGAGCCTCTAAGTGCAGGGTGGGATCACAGGGTCAAGATGTTTCCTGGATAACAGCTTCATCACTGCTCCATCCAAATTCCTAACGCCCCCGCCATCCACACCCCTGTCCTCAACTCAGAGCATGAGTAGCCACCAGCAGACAAAGGGCTCGTTTTGTGTGCGCGTTGCTGCCTCAGTGTCAGGGACACTGGATTTTGTTGACTCCCACTCATACATTCATGCAGACCATGAGTCCTAGTGCATGTCACCTGTGTAAGTGATCTTTCCCTGTCCAGTTACAGCCACCTGTCACCTGTCCACTTGTAGGTAAGACTCCAGGAGAAATTATTCCCTCCCGTCTTGAGTATAGACTCAACTGAATGGTAGATGAAGGGATCAGCAGCTGGAGATCAACAGGGCAGATTTTGACTGATAAAAGCTAGGATGGAGGATGCGGCATAGGTGATCAACCCAAGCTGGCTTGCTAACACACTCTCCATCACTCCTTCACATACATCCCTCCCCTGCCCCCAGATCCGGATCATGGAAAGTCCACTTAGAAGAAGCATGGGTTTGTAAGCATACCCTCTAAGCCAAGAGTGTAGTTGACACTGGCTTGGGGCAGACAGGGAAGAAGAGAGGTTGGTACTTCAGGGCTTAGAGCCTTTTAATAGATTACATCCTCCCAGTGGAGAACATGGACTAATCGCTGTCTCTCATGAATCATGTAGCCTGTGGAGGAGTAAGTAAGGGGTAGTAATAGACCAAGAGTATTGCTCAAGAGGTTATCAGCTCATAGGTCATAGGAGGAGTGGGGTAGGAATGTTCCTTCCTAATAAATGGGTGCATATTAGGGAGTGAGGTAGGTGTGAGGTGACTGTGAGGGTTCAGGACAAAGGAATAAAAAAAGAAAATAAGGACTCAAACTTTCCACCCTAGGAATCACAGGCTTCATGGAGGGACAAGACCAAGAATGGCCGGTGTCGGCTGAGTTAGTTATTGTTTCAAGTCAATGACTGAGTGATGACCTTTCATGTTACAGCTTTTCTGAGTAGTTGCCTAAACAGATCCTGAGTGGTGAAGTTGAAGCTTGGTGGGGGCTTTTCAAAACATGGGAACTACTTCCGACAAGGAAGCCTAGTTTCTAGTTCAAGAACTACGAGCAAAATTGGATAACTGACCCCATGATAGCCTCTGCAGTAAATCGATATGCACAGGAAATGACATGGTTTTGAGCAGCCTTCAAAGTTAACTTAAATGTTCATGATCTCACTCCAACTGAGACCAAGTACTAAATAATGAAACAGGAAGTAAAGTGCTTATATGTAGTAATCATTATGGTTATATTTAGAATTAGGTAGGCCAAATGTGTAAAATTCAATATTTATTGATTATTGTGGTGAGAAAATATTTAAATAACTCCTTGCAAGCAGGGATAGTGTCTACATTTGCTTACAATTATATTCCTAATATTATCAGAATGCCTGGTACACCACAGCCCTCCATAAATACTTGTTGAATGAAAGAATGAATGTCAACCTAGTGGGTGTTGGTAGGTATATATTGTTGCATAGGACAGTAGAGATTGGTTTTGGCAAGAGATTTTCTGCTCTCTAGGAGGACAAGGAAAAGGTTAAATAAATCTGGTTTACCAGAAGTTATAACAAGATATAGAATAAGAGCCAAGCAAGCTAGTTTGGGCTTGCAGAAGCAGTCAGATCACTGAGATTAGAAATAGAAGAGAATAGGTTTCCAGGCCTACTGATGTAAGCACCTGTGTTCCCTAACCCTGCACAGTGGGTGTTGAGATTCTTTACCCATAGAGTCAAGAAACCTCATCTGTTTCTCACTCTAAACCAAGCAGAGTGAACGTCATGGATGGAAAACATCCAGAAACACAGACGAACTTCTGCTTCTGACCAAAATGTAGTAACAAGGACTGGATTTATTGTCCCACTTGAAAAGACTGAAACACTGAAGAAAATATATGTTTTCAAGACATTGGACATCAAGGAATGAAGGACAGGGATCTCTGAGAGGGAAAAACAAACAAAACATGCCCCAATTTACTGCCTTCAGAGAGGGTCCAAGCTGTAGCACAGGGAAGGGAAGCCAGGTGGGGCCCCATCGTCTCCATGAGTTGAGTAGATGGCACTGGGAGTCCAGGGAGAACAAGGTGACTGAGTTTTCAGGGAAGAGTACTTAAGACCAAAAAACTGCACATGAAGACTCGTCATCTGCAGGAAGTCTCCCACAAGTCTTCAACTGAGTATTAATCTTCGTGTGCATACAAGGAGACTACCAGAAGCCAGATGCATATTACCCAAAAGCATTAGAGGAAATAATCTTCTAAGCTCACACAGGGCCAGAAAAGTTTCTCTTCCTACCAGCCAGTGTGAAAAACCTCACAGTTCATGGAACATCAGATAGAGGACTCAAGTGTTTTGCCTGGTACACCATATGAACTCCATAAACACTTGTTGGTTGAAAGAATGAATGTCAAGTTAGTGGGGATTGGTGGCGTATATAGTGTTGGGTAGGACAGTAGGGCAGTAGTGGAACAAAACTATCACTAGACTATCCAATGTTCTAGCCCTACCTACCAATCTTAAAAGCAAAATCTGAAAGGGCAAAACTATTTCCAAGTAACTTAACTGCATGTCAAAACGAAGTTCAATAATATTTATAGAAATATAAAAATATCCAGAACTCAAAAGGTAAAATTCACAGTCTGCCATTCAGTTAAATATTACCAGGCATAGAAAGAAGTAGAAAAATATGAGGGGAGAGTAATTAATGGAAACCTACCCAGAAATTAAACAAATGATAGAATCGGTAGACAAAGACATTAAAACAGTCATTATAACTATGTTTCATATGCATGAGAACCTAGAGGAAAGATTAAACCTGGTAAGCAGAAATATGGAAGACATAAAAAAGACACAAATAAACCTTTTAGAAATATATTCTTCAATGTTTGAGATAAAAAATACTCCAGATGGGGTTAACAGAAGATTTAGATACTACAGAAGGAAAGGTTAGTGAACTTGAAGACATAGCAATATGAATTATCTGAAATGAAAACAGAAAGAAGAAAGACTAGGGAAAAAATCAACAGAACATCAGTGAATTGTGAGGTAACTTAAAGCAACCCAATGTACATGTGATTAGAGTCCCCTAAAGGGAGTAGGGGACAGAAAAAATATTTAAGAAAATAATGGCCAAAATTTTTCTAAATTTGATGAAAACTATAAACACACAAATTTAAGTCCCATGAATTCCAAACACAAAAAACATGAAGTAAACTACACTAAGCCATATAATAATAAAATTACTTTAAATTATGAATAAATAAATAATATTAAAAGCCATCCCGGGGAAAAAGACATGTTATGCACAAAAAGAACAAAGAATGGCAGCTATCTTGTCTGAAACAAGGGAGGGTAGATGATAGGGAAGCAAACATCTGAAAAACATTGTCATCTCAGAATTCTACATCCAAAAAACATGTCTTATAAAAACAAAAGCAAAATAAAGACTCTTTCAGATATACAGAAGTTGAAAAAATTCATCACCAGCAAACCTGAACTACAAGAAGTGGTAAAGTATGTCATCTAGGCAGAAGAAAAATGATACTAGATAGAAATCTGGATCCGTGCAAAAGAAGGAAGAGTACTGGAAATGGTAACTATATAAGCAAATTTAACATATTTTTTTCTAATTATTTTAATCTCTTTAAGAGATTATTGGAAGTTTAAAAAATAATAATATTATATTGTAGACTTTTAAACATGTATACAAATAAAATGTATGATGTCAATGGCACAAAGGCTGGGAGAGGAGAAATAGAAGTACACTGTTGCAAGTTTCTCATACTATAATTGACATGATATAATATTACTAGAAGATAGACTGTCATAGGCTAAATCATAAAGCAACCACCATTAAAACACAATAGAGTTTTAGCTAATAAACCAACAAAGGAGATAAAATGAAATTATTTAAAAACGCTCAACTAGTCCAAAAGAAAACAGAAAATGAGAAAGAACAAAGAACAGATGATATAAAACATGTAGCAAGATAATAGATTTAAATCCATCCATATCAATAATCATATTACACATACATGGTCTAAATAGGACAACTAAAAGGCAGAGATTTTCAGACTGGGTTGAAAAAAAAAAACAAGACCCAACTATATTATGCATTGTCCCGCACCCCAAACCCAGATATTTTGTAATCCTTTAATCTACAATGTGCTGCTGGTACCTGGACAACTGTACCCTTCTCTTGCTATTTCATCTAGAACAGTTCTTTCTCCACCCAATGAGCCTCTATTCCTGAAATATTTTATGAAACAATATTTAACTTTAAATTTCTCCTTCTGCAATGACTCCTCGCTACTGACCCATCCAACTCAAACTTCATTTTAAGTAACTGTATTTTTGCCCAATTCCTTTCTGTCTCAAAGTGCAAACCACCTTGGTTGACCTTCATTCTTTGCAACACACATGGGCAGAGTGTGGGTGCCTCTTCCACATTATGCACCATTTAGAAAGACATACGAAGTTTATGGACAAAAGTATTTCTGCCTATTCTCTGCTTTTGCCCTTTCTTAGTCCCTGGGCTTTTTCCATCCTGGAAAAGATGCCCATAATGGCCCATTCTTAATTCGAAAATAGAGTGAAGAGCCAGAAAGGGAAGGATTGGGAAGGGCTAACTTCTCTCATTCCAATGCCACAATGAGGTAAGGCTCAGTTTGGGGAAGCTTTTATTTTAGCCTATAATGTGATTTGTCTCAATATTTCTATGAGCTAGAGAGAGAGGAAAAGGGAGAAAGAATTCTATATGGTCATATAAGTGGAAGAGTATGCCCATAATTAGAAGGTCCCATGTTTGAGATGTTTCTGCAGAAGCTGAATGGGTTGCCACCCTGCCTTGCATTCGTGTGGTAGAGCAGTTGTTCTCTGGGCACAGGTAGCTGCTCAGTAATGGCTTTGATCTAGCCTGTCCCATGAGAATCAACCATTCAGCCAACCAGAGCAGGTTCTCTGCACTAAGCATATGGATCACACTAGAGGAACTGAGAGACACAGAAGGCTTCAGGGAAGAGGTAATGTTTGAACTAGGCCTTCAGAGTCTTCAGGGAAGAGTCATTTCCTGTCTCTAGGCCTCAATTTTCTTGTCATTAAAATGAGGAAATTGGATGGTCCCCAATTTCAACATTAGCTCTTCCCATAGGCAAGAGAAGGTCTTTCCCAGTAAAAATTGCTCAGCCCACCCACAGGCAGGAGGTGCTGTCCCTGGAGAAGCGTCCCTCCCCGACTCCACCATCTTATTCCGTGTGGACCATTTGAGGGGCTGGGCAAGCTTAAAGTCATCATCAACGGCTCCAGTCAAACACTTAGGGAATAATTAGTTATACTTTTAACGTCTGATCTGGGTATAAACACTGTCTCCTTGTTCATTTCTTTAATTTTGAAATGGTTATGACTCACCAAACTTCTTCTGATTAGTTGTGAAAGGTCACTTCCAGGCCACAAAGCCATAGACTATATTAATAAGGACTTCTTGCTTCAAAGACCAGTTATTAGATAGCAACTCCTAGTAGGTTACTTTCCCAACTATAAAATGTGGCTGGTCATAAAACCTATCTCAAAGTTAATGTAGGGGAAACAGTACAATGCCTAAGCATTTAACATGTGTTATTATTAGTCATCTTTTAAAGACACAGTTACGCCAGTTTTAAATGGTCATGGAAAATCTTGCTTTCTATGTCTTACTTGGGGATACTGTAAAACTTCAAGTCATGAATGTTAAAACATACAAAAATATATCTACTAATACATTGGAACACTACCTGCAAGTCTCTATTGAGGATTGAGAAAAATGGGTTTGGTGGGTTTGCTGGGTTGAGAAAAATGCTGCTTGGTGAAGGTCTTTTACCATTTCATTAACTAAACTTCCTTAGATTGGCATCATGAACAAACCAGTATTGTGTAACTCTGCTCCATAATGAGTGAGGTGAGAGCAGTCGTCGGGATCTAAAAGGCCTCATTCAATTGCCCTGAAGGAGATGGGCTTCAGTGCCCCCAGGCTTTGTTAATGAGATTTCTGGCTACAGCCAAATGAAGAGGTCAAAAAAATCCTCTTCTCAAAAAGCAGCTATAAAACTGAACAAAATTGGCAAAAACAACAATTTCAGTGCCCTGCAAATTGATCAAAGGGATATAACAACTTAAGAAGCATTTATGCACAAAAAACTACTAAAAACAGTGGGAGTCTGTGGCATTCTTGCCTGGGGCTGCTTCCATTTCCACTCCCCAGGTAGGTGAAGAGAATGTTTTGCCAGAGCAGGTGGGCCATGAGGTCCGGCAACTTCACTGCCACCATGAAAGGGGATTGCTTCATTTGGAGCCGTGGAGGACACCCACATCCAAGATGGTCTAGAAACGACCATCTTGGCAGTGGGCAAGGGGTGGCTTTAGTAGCCTAAGGTGCCTTTCTGATCGAGACAAGTATATTTACGGTTATCTGTGTGTTTGTGCAGAAGAGAGTGAAGACATTCCAAGGTAGCCACACTCATGGTCAGCCATGAGGCTGTACACAAGACACAGAGGGAATGCAGGTGAAAAGTAAAAGCTTGAGAAAGGCTTGAAAATGACCTGAATTTTTAATGTGTCCCTTGTCCACTCACAGAGGATAGAAACTTTATTAATTTGAGGTTCTTAAGCAAAGCCTGTGTCAAGTCTAACCCCTGGAATCAAAAAGCAGACATTATCATATTGAAGTGAAAACTGTAAATGAAAAAGTGTCTGAGATAGATCTTAATGGACTTAGAAGTTAATGTTGCCAAGGTTGAGGATGTGCTTGGGAAAAAGAAACACAAGTTACAGTAGGACCTATGGCCTGTGCTTCTTCCAAAGAGGGTTTTGAGGACTTCAACATTTAAAGGGGAAAGAGTGGTAAGGAGGGAAAGGAGGAAGGAAGAAAAAAAAAAGAAAACAAGGAAGGGAGATTCTTGTAAGGCTTTGATGAGCACTCACTGAATCCACATTTGACATGTGAAAAGAGTGTGGGGAAAGTAGTTTATGCATTCATGTACATTTTACATAAGATAAAGCAAGCATGTGAAATTTCAGTTATCCGAAAAACAAAAGGAAGGCAGTTTTTGTGTGACTCAGTTCCCAAGCTCAACTTTCCCTTTGATGTAATGAGTTTAGGGTCCCAAGATTTCATTTCCCTTTCACAGAACTAAGATCCAGCCACGTGTGGTGGTTCACACCTATAATTCCAGGACTCCGGGAGGCTGAGACAGGAGGGTCTGCTTCAGTCCAGGATTTGAGATCAGCCTGGGCAACATGGCAAAACCTTGTCTCTACAAAAAATTTTTAAGAATTAGCTGGGCATGGTGGCAGGTGCCTTTGGTCCCAGCTACTCAGGAGGCTGAGGCAGAAGGATCACTTGAGCCTGGCAGGGCAAGGCTGCAGTGAGCCATGTTCAGGCCATTACACTCCAACCTGGGTGACAGAGTGAGGCTCTATCTCAAAAAAACAAAAAACAAAAAAATTCCCCAAAAAACAAAGACCAAAGTCCAACTATATCCTGTCTCCAAGAAATAGAAGACACAGACTTGAATATACAAAAGAGGATGGAAGTAAGATAATGGAAAAGGACATATGAAACAGTATCTATAAGAGAGTTCAAGTGACTATATTAGCATCAGACAAAATAAATGACTACAAGACATATAATCAGAGATATATAGGAATATTTCATAATAACAACAGGGTCAATGCATCAGGAAGTATAACAATTCAAATGTATGCATACCTAAAAACAAAGCTTCAAAATATATAAAGGAAAAACTGACAGAATGGAAATAATTCCATAAAATATTTGAATATTTGATTACTACCTCTTAATAATTGATAGAAAAACTAGACATAAAATCAAAAAGGATATAGAATTAAACAACACTATTAACCAATTCAATCTACCTGACATATACTCATCACTCTGACTACAGAATATACTTTTTTTTTCAAGTGTATATGAAACATTCCCTTAGACCATACGTTAGGCCACAAAACAAGTCTCAATATATTTAAATAGATTAATTATACAAAGTATGTTCTCTAGCTATTACAAAAGTAATTTAGAAACCTCATATATGTCTTCTTTTGTAGTGTCTGTTCATATCCTTCACCCTCTTTTGAATGGGCTTGTTTGTTTTTTTCTTGTAAATCTGTTTTAGTTCTTTGTAGATTCTGGATATTAGCCCTTTGTCAGATGGGTAGATTGCAAAAATTTTTTCCCACTCTGTTGGTTGCCGATTCACTCTAATGACTGTTTCTTTTGCTGTGCAGAAGCTCTGGAGTTTGATTAGGTTTCATTTGTTTATTTTGGCTTTTGTTGCCAATGCTTTTGGTGTTTTAGTCATGAAGTCCTTGCCTATGCCTATGCCCTGAATGGTTTTGCCTGGATTGTCTTCTAGAGTTTTTATGGTGTTAGGTCTTATGTTTAAGTCTTTAATCCATCTGGAGTTAATTTTAGTGTAAAGTGTCAGGAAGGTGTCCAGTTTCTGCTTTCTGCAAATGGTTAGCCAGTTTTCCCAACACCATTTATTAAACAGGGAATCCTTTCTCCATTGCTTGTTTTTGTCAGGTTTGTCAAAGATCAGATGGTTACAGATGTGTGGCATTGCCTCCAAGGCCTCTGTTCTGTTCCATTGGCCTATATCTCTGTTTTGGTACCAGTACCATGCTGTTTTGGTACCAGTACCATGCTGTTTTGCTTACCGTAGCCTTGTAGTATAGTTTGAAGTCAGGTAGTGTGATGCCTCTAGCTTTGTTCTTTTTGCTTAGAATTGACTTGGCTATGTGGGCTCTCTTTTGGTTCCATGTGAAGTTTAAGGTGGTTTTTTCCAGTTCTGTGAAGAAGGTCATTGGTAGCTTGATGGGGATAGCATTGAATCTGTAAATTACTTTGGGCAGGATGGCCATTTTCACAATATTGATTCTTCCTAACCATGAGCATGGAATGTTTCTCCGTCTGTTTGTGTCCTCTCTGATTTTGTTGAGCAGTGGTTTGTAGTTCTCCTTGAAGAGGTCCTTTACATTCTTTGTTAGTTGTATTCCCAGGTATTTTATTCTCTTTGTAGCAATTGTGAATAGCAATTTGTTCTTGATTTGGCTCTCTTTAAGTCTGTTATTGGTGTATAGGAATGCTTGTGATTTTTGCACATTGATTTTGTATCCTGAGACTTTGCTGAAGTTGCTTATGAGTTTCAGTCTCAGATTTTGGGCTAAGATGATAGAAACTAGTGAACTAAGTAAATCTGGGAAATTCCATGCTACTTGAAAATTAAACAGCACATTTTCACATAACTCATGGGTCAAAAAAGATATCACTAGGGAAATTAGAAAATACATTAAGCTAAATGTAAATGAAAACACAACATATAAAAATTTACAGGATTCAGCTAAAGAAGTGCTTAAATGGCTGTAACAGAAAAGAAGACCTCAAATCAATAACCCAATATTTTACATTAAGAAAATAGAAAATGAAGACTAATCTAAGTCCAAAGCAAATAGAAGAAAGGAAGGAATATAGATTACAAGAGATATCAATGAAATAGAAAACAGAAAAGCAAAAGAAAAATCAACAAAACTAAAATTAATTCTTTGAGTAGAACAATGAAATTAAGAAATGTTTAACTAGACTGATGAAGAAAAAAGAAAGAAGACACAAATTTCCAAAATCAAGAATGAGAGAGAGAACATAGAGAGGATGTTGTTATTGATCCTACAGAAATGAAAAAGATTACAAGGGCTATTATGAACAACTTTATGCCAACTAATCAGACCAAAAAATGGACAAATATTTAGAAAGACAAAAAATATCAAAGCTTAAGAAGAAATAGAAAATCTGAATAGAACTCTAAGAAGTAGAGAAATTGAATTAGCTTACAGCTTTCCACAAAGAAACCTCAGAACTTGATGGTTTCACTGGTGAATTCTATCTAATAATTAAAAAAGATGTAACATTAACCCTTCAAAAACTGTTTCAAAAAATGGCTACACTTCCCACTTTATTTGAAGGCCAATATTACTCTGATATCAAAGCCAAACAAACACATTTTAAGAAAAAGCTATAAACCAATTTCTCTAATGTTCATAGACACATTATTCTTTAAAAAGATATTATAATAGTAAACTGAATCCAGTAACATAAAAAGGATGATACGCTCTGACAAAGTAAGATTTATCCCAGGAATGCAAGGTTGGTTTAACATTTGAAAATCAACCATATAATACAGTATATTAACAGAATAAAAAACAAAGTTCACATGATTATCTCAATAAAAGCAGAAAAACACTTGACAAAAAAATATATCACACCCTTTTATGATAAAAACTCTCAATAAATTAGTAGTAGAAGGCAACTTTCACAACTGGATAGAGGGCGTGTGTGAAACACCCGTAACTAATATACTGGCTAGTGGAAAGGTTAATGCTTTCTCCTAAAATCAAGAACAAGGTAGAACTGTCTATTCTTGTCACTTTTTAAAACACTGTACTGGAGGTTTTAGACAGGAAAGTAGTCAAAAACAAAATAACAACAACAACAACAATAAAAACAAAGCAATAATAGCAAGGTCATTCAGATTGGAAAGGAATAAGTAAAACTGGGTTTATTCTCAGAAGAGATGATTTCTGAGAATCACGTATGCAGAAAATGACGAAGAATCCTCCTAAAACTAATAAGAACAAATAAACAAGTTTAGCAAGGTTGTCTGACACAAGATCACTATAAAATAAATAAATTGTAATTTTATATGCTAGCAATGAAAAATCAAAAATAAAATTAAGAAAATAATTCTGTTCATAATAGCCTCAGAGAGAATAAAATAGGAATAAATTGTAAATAAAATACAAGACTCACACATGGAAAACTACAAAACATTGTTGAGAAAAATCAAAGACAAGCTAAATAAATGGAGAGATATCACAAGTGAGCATGGATTTCAATATTATCAAAATGGCAATTCTCCCCCAAATTGATTTATTAATCTAACACAATCCCTATCAAACACCCAGGAAACTCTTTTTGTGAGAATTGGTAACCTAATTTAAAAACATCTATATAAAAATGCAAAGGGCCTACAGTAGCCAAACAATTTTTTAAAAGAAAACAAGTTAGGGACTGACATTACTCAATTTAAAACCTACTCTAAAACTACATTTTTTAAGACTATATGGTACTAGCACAAGGATAGGCATATAGATCAGTGGAATGGAATTTTGAGTCTAGAAATAAACCCTCACATTTACAACCAACTGATTTTCTAAAAAGGTTCCAGAAAACTCGATTCAATGATGAAAGATTAATTTTTTCAACAAACATTGCTGGGACAATTGAATAACCACATGCCAAAAAAAAAAAAAAAAAAAAAAACACAGAGAGAGAGAGAAAGAACTTAGGCTCTCTCATTTCACAGCATAAACAGAAAAATTACCCCTCCAATGGATCATAGACATAAATGTAAGAGATAAAATTATTACGCTTGTAGAAGAAAACATAGAAGGCAATTTTTCTGACCTTAGATTAGGTTATATATTTTTATGAGTGACACCAAAAGTAAGATCCGTACAAGAAAAAAATTGATAAACTGGAAACCATCAAAATTTAAAGCATTCATACTTTAAAAGACACCACTAAAAAAATAAAAATATAAGTCAAAGACTCAGAGAAAATGTTTCCAAACCTGATAAAGGACTCATATCTAAATTGTATAAAGAGTTCTTCAAATATATATTGATAAGAAAGCAAATAACCAAGTATAAAAATGGTTGAAAGAATTGAATAGGCATTTCACTAAAAAATTATACAAATGGCTTAAAAGCTCTTGAGAAGATGTTCAATTACATTAGTTACTAGGAAAATGCAAATTAAAACTACAATGAGATACAACTACATGCTCACTGGGATGGCTATTATCAAAAAGCAGACAATATCATGTGCGACAAGGGTGTGGAGAAATTTTAACTGTCACATGTTGCTGGTGGAAATTTAAAATAGTGCAGCCACTTTAGAGAAATCTGGTATTTTCTTAGAAAGTTATACTTAACCACTTGATTCAGCTCCTAGTAATTCACTCCTTGTAAATCACTCCTAGATTCACTCCTAGTAATCTACCTAAGATTAATGAAAGCACATGTCCACACATAGACATGTGCACATACTCAGAGCATTATCATTCATAATAGCTCAAAACTAGAAACAATCCAAGTGTCTATTAATTGGGAAATGAATAAGCAAAGTGCATCTCATGCATACAGTGAAATACTCTTGTGAAAGTCTTGTCATAGTCACTAAAACAGAGTTGAGAAGCCAGGAGGGAAAAACCCTGGGGACACATACCATCTCTCCAAAACTGTAATTCTCTGCAAGCCCAATTGCTAAAACTGCCTGCTGTAAACTGAAACCAGTTTTATCTACAGCTGCTGAAATAATTTTCTGCAATTCTAAAACTAGTTTTGCCCACCACCATCACTTACCAGTCAGAGCCTGCCAGCTCCCTAAAACCTTAGTAGTGCCAATGAACTTTCTCAAAGAGCAACATATAACATCTATTTTTAAAAAATAAAACCTCTAAACTTCTCCTTGTTTTTTGGACATACCAAAGACAAACCAGTCTGTGTGTATGTCCTGAACTGCAATTCTTTCTTCCCAAAGAAAATGCTACATTTAGAGATTTGCCTCTATATATTTTATTTGACTGCAACACTTTTCAGCAAGAAAAAGGAAAAAAAAACTACTGATACAGAGATGAACCTCAAAAATAGTCTGCTAAAACAGAGTGAAAGAATCCAGAAACAAAGGCTATATATTGTATGATCCCATTTATATTAAATGTCCAGAAAGGGTAAATTGATAGATAGAGAGCAGATTAGCCATTGCTAAGGGGTGGGGAGAAATAACTACAAACCAGTCTGAGGGAACTTTTGGGTTAGTGGGAATGATCTAAAACTGGATCATGGTGATAGCTGCACAACTCCCTAACTTTGTGAAAAATTATTGAATTGAACACTTACAATGAATGAATTTAAAAGTCAGTAGATTTAGCCCTTTTTTTTTTTGAGACGGAGTCTTGCTCTGTCACCAGGCTGGAGTGCAGTGGCGTGATCTCGGCTCGCTGCAACCTCCACCTCCTGTTTCAAGCAATTCCCCTCCCTCAGCCTCCTGGATTATGCCTTACCAATAAAGCTGTTTAAGGAGTCTCTCTGAGCCTATTCTGGCTTAGGAGGCCGCCTGATAAACAAACAAACAAATACATTTGCTTATTTGTAAATCTGTTTTAAAACTTGAAAACACGAACTACAGGAACCTGAAAATCCAGCTGCAGTCCGTTTGGTTCTGCTTTCCTATGAATCATCTCTACTGCTGAAGTTAAGTTAGAATTTGGAATGATTCCATGAGTTTAATGGATAGATCTCCAATATTGGTTTTATGTACCCAACGACATTTAAAGAAATAAGCATTCAGTAAATATTGTTGTCTATTTACAGAACTGTGCTGTTTTCTATGCTTTCTTTAGTGCAAGCTGCTTCACTTTGCAGGTGGTATTACTACCTGATATAAGCAATAACTAATTAAGAGCTCAGCTCCTGCACCAGAAGCCTTAAATAACAAAGCTGACCTTTAGAACTCTAAAAGGAAAATATAAGAGAATGTATTTATAATGCCAGCATAAGGAAAGTTTTCTTGGCTGGGTACTGTGGTTCACTTCTGTAATCTCAATAGTTTGGGAGGCCAAAGCAGGGAGATTGCTTGAGGCCAGGAGTTCAAGACAAGCCTGGGCTACATAGCAAAAAATTTTATCTCTACAAAAAATTTTAAAATTGGCTGGGCATGATGGTGCATACCTGTAGTCCCAGCTGCTCAGGAGGCTGGGGCATGAGGATCGCTTGAGCCCAGGAGTTGGAGGCTGCAGTGAGCCGTGGTTGTGCCACTGCACTCCAGCCTGGGTGACAGAGTAAGACTTTGTATCCAAAAAAAAAAAGAGAGAGAGAGAAAATGTTCTTAACCCCCAAAGTGCTAACCAGAAAAGTGAATGACTGATAAATTTGACTACATTAAAATTAAGACTGTTTCTTCCTCAAAAGATATCATAAAAAATGAAAAGGCAAGGCACAAACTAAAAGTCATTATTTTCAACATCTGTAACCAACAAAGGACTAATATCCAAAATATATAAAGAGTTCTTACAAATCAATAAGAAAAAAAGACAAACCCAATAGAAAAATAAGCAGATGACCGGAACAGTCTCTTCACAGAAAAGGAGCTGGAAGTGGCCAATACTTACAGGAAAAGATGATCAATATCATTAATAATCAGGGAAAGAAAATTTAGGCCTTAGCAAGATATCATTTTGTCCCCAGGAGCTTGGCAGGTGTGGGAGGGACTATGAAACACCCAGGACACTTACACACTTCTGGTAGAGGTAGAAACTGGTCTCTGGTGAGGGCATAAACTTGTAGACCCACTGTGAGAAATGATTGTAATAATGCAAGGACCCCAAGATCCCACTCAGGAATTTTTACCACAGACAAATTCTTTCATATATACATACCAGAAAAAAAGTGTAATAATGTTCATAACAGCTGTGTTTGTATGACAAAAACTTGAAACAATTCAAATGTCCCATGGCAATACAAGATGCAGTTATGTTTATCCAACAGAATAGTAAACAGCAGTGAAAAAATCCATCAGCCATAGTGAACACTCATCAACATGAAATGAACTTCTTAAATATATGAAGTCAAGAGAGAATAGCTTCAGAAGAATACAAACAGCATGATGCTCTATTCTGTACACAGTTTAAACTCACTCAAAACTGAGCACTGCCATTTAGAATTACATATATTATGATAAAATATAAAGAAATATAAAGAATGGCCAGGCACGGTGGTTCATATCTGTAATCCCAGAACTTTGGGAGGCCAAGGTGGATGGATCGCTTGAACCCAGGAGTTCGAGATTAGCCTTGGCGACATGGTGAAACCCCATATCTATAAAAAAATACAAAAATTAGCTGGGTGTGCTAGCATACTCCTGTAGTCCCAGCTACTGGGGAGGCTCAGGTGGGAGGACTGCTTGAGCCTGGGAGGTTGAAGGTGCAGTGAGCAGAGCTTGTGCCACTGCACTTCAGCCTGGGTGACAGAGTGAGACCCTGTCTCAAAAATAGATAAATACAAAGAAATATAAAGAATAAGCACTCCATTCATGGAGGCAGTTACCTTCTATGTGGAGTCAGGGGGATGCAATTCAGAAGAGGGCACAGAGACTTCATAAGTGTCGGCGATGGTCTACTTCTGCTGGGTAATGAACAGTACTTCTGCTGGGTAGTGGACAGTACTTTTGCTGGGTAGTGGACAGCACTTCTGCTGGGTAATGAATGGTACTTCTGCTGGGTGGTGGACAGTACTTCTGCTGGGTAGTGGACAGTACTTCTGCTGGGTAATGGATGGTACTTCTGCTGGGTAATGGATGGTAATTCTGCTGGGTAATGGACATTACTTCTGCTGGGTAGTGGACAGTACTTCTGCTGGGTAATGGACAGTAATTCTGCTGGGTAATGGATGGTAATTCTGCTGGGTAATGGATGGTACTTCTACTGGGTAATGGACGGTACTTCTGCTGGGTAATGGACAGTACTTCTGCTGGGTAATAGGTGGTACTTCTGCTGGGTAACGAACAGTACTTCTGCTGGGTAATGGACGGTACTTCTGCTGCGTAGTGGACGGTACTTCTGCTGGGTAATGGATGCATAGGCATTGGCTGTATTATGATGATGACGATGTGTATATCACATATAAAATATTTTTATCAAAAATATCATGTTTAAAATAAAGTTATATGACAAATAAAAATACAGTTAGATATAATTTATGTAAATCTATAAAGCACAGAAAACAAGATGTATTTTGTTTCTGGATACATACGCATATAGAAAATGTAGAACAGCCACATAAGGATACACACTAATATAATCAATTGTGGGCATTTTTGGAGAAGAACGATGTTGGTGTGTTTGTGACAAAGGGATTCCAACTGTGGTCTGTAACTTTCTCTTTAAAACATTAAAAAACTCACGCTAAGATAGTAAAGCACTGATATTTAACTCTGAGTGTTGGGTACATAGGTGTTAGAAGTACGCTTTCCAGACTTAGGATGTGCGTGCACGGGCACACACACACACACGTGCACATGCGCACACACACTACAGGACACCCAGTTAAATTGAATTTCAGATAAACAACCAACAACATTTTAGTATAAATAATTTTTAACAAAAACATCTCCCATTGGGACAGCCTATGCTTTGTCTGACACCCCTACTTATATTGATCTCTACATCTGAAATATAAGAAAAATATGTTTGTCCTGTTTATGTACATTATGAAAATATTAATCAGCAAAAAATTAACCTCATGGGTTTAGTGTGCACAAAACAAGGGCAGGGGACTACAGAGCATCCTGCCTCTCTGCCACGGGCTGCCTGGACCTTCAGGGATTTCTGACCAGATCCATTTGCTCAGATTGTTTAACTCCAAAAACCAATATACCCATCATGTAAACACTGTAGTTACCATTTGCTGTATGCTAAACCTTGACATGCATTATCTCATTAAACAATTCCACAGCAACTCAGTCCTGGAACTATTTTTCCTAGTTTTCTTATAATTTCTGGTACTTCCCCAAGGCCCAGAAATTTGCCAGTGTCACAGTGAGTCAAGGGTTCCAAAGCCATTGTTCTTTCCACCTGCCCTCCAACCCCCAACACGCACACAGCAATCTTTCCCAGTCCTTCATGGTCCCTCCCGTCCTGGGCTTCCCTATCCCTTTCCATCTGGTTCCTCTCTCAGCAAGGAGCATTTACTAACCTTGTGCTTTTAGCCTTCTAGATACCGATGACCCTCCTACTTAGACTGCATACTTCTTTCCGTGTCACTGCCCAGCCCAGCTCCAAACTTCTGCTAAACTAGTGCCTCCTGGGGAGAAGGCACTCAGGATGCATTTGCCAGTTGGTGGGTCAGCATTTTCTCTCAGGGCATTCTGGAAAGCAGCCGTGGACTTGACCACTTCCAGCAGTTCTACTTTAAACACAAAGTTCCTGGGCTTCCAATTTCCACATTAAAGTGCTCCAGTTCCTCTGGTCAGCAGAGAAACTTGGGGTCTTGCAGCCCCCTACACAGACATCATCTGGGCAGCCCAGAGACGATAGTCTGGTGAGCTTCTGTGTATAAACAGCCATGTCTATGCCTACTGCTTCATTTTAAAATGCCCTAAACACAAACCCTTTTTGTCATTTAGAAGAGCATGGAAAAAGCCCCTTCTGCCCCATGGAATAACAAAAGACCAGTTGGCTTCCTTTCAAATATGCTAATTGCCCAGCTTCCAAGTTTCAGTTCAAGGCCCATTTTTATGCCTGACTTAAAAATAAAGCCCTGACAATATGGTCTTGAATGGAAATGCTGACCACACTAACTGGTGAGAACAAGCAGCTATTCCAGGAAAGAAAACAATGGAGGCAGGCAGTGCGCGCATGTTCCGCCTGGCCTGTGTGGGGCTGTTTGTTTCCAGGCGGCCAGCCCGGCCCTACAGCTGGCTCCAGGCTCCAGAGCCGAGACCCCAGCCTGACTTCTTCACTAGAAGTTTGAGGAAATGTGATCCTATCTTTCGGTTCTCTCTGGATAAAAGTGGAACTAGCTTTACTTTTTTTTTTTTTTTTCCCCCAGTTACGTCGTAGGGAGAGTTTGGACACCACACTTAGGGACAACTCCTTCTGAAACTCCAGATAATGGACGTGCACACACGGACTTGGGGACAGGTTGTGTGCAGCAGTTTGGAGTCTAGGCAGCATTTAAAACTATAGCCACAGCGTAATTCTAGCACCTTGGGAGGGTGAGGCGGGTGGATCACCTGAAGACAGGAGTTTGAGACTAGCCTGGCCAACATGGCGAAACCCCATCTCTACTAAAAGTACAAAAATTAGCTGGGCATGGTGGCGGGCACCTGTAATCCCAGCTACTCAGGAGGCTGAGGCATGAGAATCACTCGAACCTGGGAAGTAGAGGTTGCAGTGAGCCAAGATCGCACCACTGTACTCCAGCATGGACAGAGTGAGACTTTGTCTCAAATAAATAAATAAATAAATAAATAAATAAATAAATAAATAATAAATAGCCAAGCCTTCCAGACCACCTGAAACAAGTTTCAGCCAAAATAACTGGAAGGATCTCACTAAGATCACTTTTCTAGGGTGATGCAGAGAGCTGACATTATAACCCAAATGATTTGGAACTCAACCCAAAGTTTAACAGCTCTGTCTGGATAACAGCCTGGTGTTTTATGTCAATGGAGGAATCATCTCCAATTCTAACCAAAACAAATGAGAAGCTGATCTGTGTTATGTATCATCTCCCTTCATTTAAATTCCTCAGTGGGGTTGATGCTATTGTTCCCATTTTACGGATGAGGATTCTAAGCCACAGAGGAGTCGCATTAGTTAAACAAGTGACCCCAGATCATGCTGAGATGAAATTCAAAACCAAGAGTGAGATGCCACACTGCCCCACCTTTGCTACTCAAAGAGTGGTCTGGGGGACCCACAGCAGCTGCAGCATCACCTGGGCAATTGTAAGAAAGGCAGAGTCCCAGGCCCTGCCCCCGACTCCTGAATCAGAATCTGCATTTTGACAAGACCCCAGGCTTTACATGCACATGAAGGTTTGTGAAGGCCTGGCCCACACTGCAGGCCTTCTCAGAGGACCCTGCTGCCAAACAGACCCAGACCTGGAACTGTGAGGGTCTTAGAGACTGGACGTGACGTGAAGCCTGGCATCTAAGGCGAGTCGGTGCCAGGTGGAAGGAAATGCAGGTTTCAAGCATAGCAGTTATAGATGTCTCAGAGGACTACCTTGGGTGCCAGTGTAGAAAGGAACAAAATCTCCGGATTTAGATATTTTATATTCAATTTGGGTTCTGCCATTTACAGGCTACAAAACCTTGGGAAAGTTGTTCAATTCTCTGACTCTCAGCTTGTTTCCAAATTAAGAATAATGCTACATCTGAGGTTGTTCTGATGTTAAGTGAGACGATATACACACAAACATACTCAGTAGGCCCTCTCTATCTTTCTTTTTTTTTTTTTTGAGATGGAGTCTCGCTCTGTCACCCAGGCTGGAGTGCAGTGGTATGATCTCAGTTCACTGCAACCTCCACCTCCTGGGTTCAAGCGATTCTCCTGCCTCAGCCACCGAGTAGCTGGGATTATAGGCGCATGCCACCACGCCTGACTAACTTTTTGTATTTTTAGTGGAGACGGGTTTTCACCATGTTGGCCAGGCTGGTCTTGAACTCCTGACCTCAAGTGATCCACCCACCTTGGCCTCCCAAAATGCTGGGATTACAGGCATGAGCCACTGTGCCTGGCCAACCCCTCTCTATCTATGGGTTCTACATGCTTGGATTCAACCAACAATGGAGCAAAAATGTTTGAATTAAAAAAAGTGTCGATACTAAACATGTACATATATTTTTCTTGTCATTATTCACTAAACAATATAGTATAACAACTATTTACATTGTATGAGGTATTATAAATAATCTAGAGATTATTTAAAGTACTTAAGGTGTATGGCAGGATCTGTATAATTTACATGCAAAAACTGTATCATTTTTTATTGGGGACTTCATCCTGTGAGATCTAGGCATGGGGTGCTCCTGGAACCAATCCCTGTGAGTCCAAGTGACAACTGTATATGCATATACATACACGTTTTGTACATACATGAATGACACATGTGTGTATATATACACACTGGATGCATGTATATATTCATATAAACACATGTATATAATGTGGATATATGTGTATAATACACATGGGTATATATGTGTTTAATGCATATACACACATATATGGTATACATATATGAACATACATGTATATGGGTATATATGTATCTGTATATATGTATACATATACACATGTATGTATATGCATGTATGTCATCCCTTGGAATCTGTGGGGAATTGGTTCCAGAAGCTCCCCACATGCCAAAATCCCACAAATAATGAAGTCCTTGATATAAAATGATATAGTATTTACTTATAACCTATGCACATCTTCCCATAGACCTTAAATACTTAAGTACTCCAGTATACCTTAAATATACACACGTGTGTATATGTGTGTGTGTGTGTATATATATATATCTCCAAACAGTGTGTATATATACATTACAATTGACTGATTATGCATGTATATATACATATATATGTACACAGTGTGTACATATATACAAGTATAGATAATGAGAGAATGGAATGTCACAGGATATCAATAAGTGGATATTAACTATTAATATACCTATTAAATGTTATATCAACCAGCATCTGAGGGTACATTAAAAAAGGGTTTTCTTGTAAACAACAGAAACTACTCTGGCCAGTTCATGGGGTTCATTACTATTAGATCGTTTACAAAATTCCTTGAAGACCTGGAGAAGCTGACTATAGGGAGGCGGTTCCAGGAACAACTCCCAGCCTCAGCAGCACACTCTGAAGAAAGCCATCCATAAGGGGTCACCACCACACTCATGCTGCCTCCTTGGCCCTCCAAGCTGGCTGAATTACTGATTGTCTTGCCCTCTCCCCGCCCCTCTTGGCTCAGGTCCCAGTGGAAGAAGCCTCACGTTTGCCTCTCTCATTGGTGGAATCTGAGCCCATCAGGGCCCTGGTTGGGAGGAAACCTGGGAAATGGAGTTTTTAGCTTTTTGTCGACTACAAAACAAGAAGGCATTCTAGAAGGCACTGAAATGGGTGACAGGGGACAGTCTAGTATCCATCACAGGGAGCTGCAAGCTTTGTTATGCCCTAAATCAAACAATCTGATTTAGGGGTCAGGGCCTCGTCTGGGGCAGGGGCTGTGAGATGGGGATGGGGTGGGGGTGGGTGGTTGCAGATCAGGACAGATCAGCAGGTGTTGGGAACTAGAAAGCAGAATGTTGCTGGGAGCTGCAGATAGTTAAATATGTTCATGCTGGGGACTGTATCAGACTGACACACACAGCTGGAATTTGGGGACTGCTGCTGGCCAGGCCTTCTAGGGTTACATTAACAGGCTAGGCTTTCTCTCTGTGCCCACATCTGCTCACTTGGAACACAAACTGCATCTGGGTATCTCCAATCCCCATTGCAGTGCCCAGTCTGGCTTGGCCTCCCTTGGCCATGCTCCCTGCTCAAAACTGTAAAGCTAGGGGTTGGGGGTTGGGGAGCTAAGGACTTGATGAATCACAGCTGACCCTTAAATGTCACAAGTTTGAACTGCATGGGTTTACTTATGCTCAGATTTTCTTCCATCTCTGCCACCCCTGAGAAAGCAAGACCAATCCTCCTCCTCAGCCTATTCAACGTGAAGAAAATGAGGATGAAGACCTTTATGATGATCCGCTTGGACTTAATGGATAGTTAACATATTTTCTCTTCCTTGGGATTTTCTTAGTAACATTTTCTATTCTCTAGCTGACTTTATTGTAAGAATACAGTGTGTGTGTGTGTGTGTGTGTGTGTGTGTGTACCACACAAAATATGTGCTAATCAATCAACAGTTTATGTTATCAGTAAGGCTTCCAGTCAACAGTAGGCTATTAGTAGTTAAGTTTTTGGAGAGCCAAAAGAGAGATACAGAGATTTCTGACTGTGCAAGGGGTGGAGGAGGTTCAGTGCCCCTAACCCCCAGGGTGTTCAAGGGTCAGCTGTAGTTAGTCTCAGAGATGTGTCTGAGCATCACTAGATACTTCCAGTAGTGAGTTTCCAAACCATGGAAGTGAGCAGCCGAGGATAGACCGCCACTCATCAGGGGTGCTGGCCATAGGGCCTCGAAGATTCTTCCTAACCCTCCATGTCAGTACTTCTATGAGACATAATGTCTTAAGCTTCCAGAAGGAGACTCTGCTCAGGGAGAAGCTAGGCCCTGTGGCTGCCTGAAAGGAAAAATCTGGAGCCAGGTTCTCTACAACCTGCAAATCATCCCCAGAGCGGTGTCTGCCTCCGTTATGTGCTGAAGCACCTGACTACCGGGCACCTTAGAAGGAGGGGATAATACTCTTACCACTGTTTTAGACAATTAAAGCACTGTTCTGCGTGCTTGTGACCCAGAACAGTTAACGCTCTTCCCAAAGGGGCCCAGCTTAGGCACCGGAAGAATTTGAGGAAATGCCCATTTTCACAAACCAATGAGAATTGACATAGAAATAGATCCTTTTTGTCAAATTATGAATGTCTGTAGATCACAACTGGTTGAGAACCTGGAAAAAAACAAAGCAAACTGCGAGCTGAGCGGATGGGATTATAATAAGGCTCTTCTTCTCTTTCATTTGGATTTCTGTTAAATATTTTTAATGAAATTTCTTTGTAGGCTTCAGAAAAAAGAAATCACTTCTCTGAGCTTAAAGGGCCTTTTATTAATCATGAGAGCAGGAAGACAAACGTGTTCCTAAATTTATCTCATTTTTTCTTTGGTGGCTGATGTAGTGGATCAAAGGCTTTGGGTCCACATATTAATAATTCCAACTACAAAAATAATAATAATAATAATTCCAACTACAAGTTGCCTGAGCCCTGGGCCCTGCAGTTTGCCATCTATGTGTGCTCGTTGTTCTCATTGGTTTGGTTTGATACAGCTGGGTGGTGTTGGTTTGGGGTGTTGGCATCCACACAACATCAGAAGGGACAGGACACTGGGGCCTTTTCCTTTCTTATAAAAACCAAAATATTCCTCCACCATCGACAGGCTTTGACACTGACTTCCGGATGAAGATGGCAGATTGAACACCTGCATCTAATTCTGACCTCTCCTGAAGCCCTACCAAACCACAGTAAAGAGAGAACAGTGAGGTTTTGGAAGTTAGAAAACTCTTGAAAGCTAAATCTGGCAGTGCAGAAAGCTAAGCTCAGCGTGATTTCCATCACAGCACCCTCAAACAGCTCAAGAAGGCACTTGAAGTGGGGGAGAAGCGATGGGGGTGGTTTCCCCATCCCCACTCCCCCACTGCCTCTCCCCAACCCCATCAGGAGCCTGGAGATTCAGTCTGTGGAGACAGCAAAGAGAGTCTCAGGACTGAGAACATCAGGCACAAGGAAAGGTAAGTCTCCTAAAAGCATGAGGCAATGAAATGAGTTATGTCTGCTGGAAGCTGCAGTGGGCAGCCTCTTCTCTCACTCAGCTCCCAGAATGCAGGCAGGCAGGTCTTGACCCTCTAGGCAAGATGCTGAAAGCTTCTCCTCAGGGGAATCAGATGGCCCAGAGGAGAGACCTGAAGGTACTGATGTCAGGGGTTCCCCAGCACATGGCCCAGCCAGATAACTCGACTGAGAAGTTAACAGTCAACAACTCCCACCACCTCCCCACCACATTCCCCCAGTACAGAATGTCCAAACAGCCTTTCACTCCTGGGCTCTAAACCCAGGGAGATGGTGCCTTTAAGAGATGGCTCTAAATCCATCCCTTTTGACCTTCACGGTGTAGCTATCTTGAATCTCCTCCTATCAAGTAATAGATCCTTCTAATCAGCAGTGGAAACGTGATCAAGTCGCTTCCATCTTTAGTATCCTTCCTTCAATGCCCCATTGTCTTCAGCTCCACACCACACTTCTTCTCCCTATTAAAGTCACATGTTCTCACCTTCCAGTTGTATTTCGACCCACTGCATACTATCTTGTATCTCACAACCCAGAAAATCTGTCTCACGCAAGGAAGGGCATGGGAATTGCTAACAACAGAGACATCTTGGTCCTTCTCTTCTCAACTTGGCAGCAACATTCAATAGTGTTGATATCACCTTCCTAAGATATTCTCTTCCATCAGTTGCCACAAGCATCCTCTTCTAGTTTCTCTCCTGTTTAGTGACCACTTCTCAGCTTCCTTTGCTGCCTCATCCTTCCCTCCCCAACCTATAAATCCTGGCATTCTTCAGGGTGCGGTCCTGGGCTTTTTGTTTCTCTGTGCTCTCTCCTTAGTGGATCCTATTCATTTGATTCCCAAATGTGTACCTCTCATTTTTGTCCAACGTCAGCCTTGGAATTCTAACCGGACTCATCATTTCCCCTCCAAATTCACCCCTCCCCCAAAGCCCCTGTGGCAAATGATCAGTATCTGTGGAGTTGCTCGAGTTGAACACCACATTGAGAATCATCTTTGACACCTCCTTTATGTCCCATGTCCAAGCCTTTACCAAGTCCTGTTGATTATATATTCAAAACATACCACAAGTCCATTTCTTTGTGTCCATCTTCATGACCAGTACCCTGGTCTAGGCCCCTGCTATCTCTTGCCTCCTGACAGCTTTCCTTATATTCATTCTTGCCCTTCAGTATCACCCCCCCTGCTTCAGACAGTCCAGTGGGTGCACTTTCTATTGTATCTAGGATGGGAACAAAATCTTTAACTTGGCCTCTAAGATGCGAGGTAATCTAGTTCCTCCCTGTCTAGTTTTCGTTCCGGCCATTCCAGCCTCTTGGGTCTCCCTGCCCCTGGGCTTTTGCCCTTGTTACTTCCTCTGCTCCCCAGTATCTTTCTTCATTCACCTCCATATTCAGATAACCCCTCTTTATCCTTCAAATCTCCATTAAATCACTTATTTAAAAAATTGTCTCTGATTCCCCACTCCTACACCACATTCCCATTTAGATGGGACCCCGTGATGTTTGCTATGGTTTGAGAGTCCCCCGGCAAAACTCCTGCTGAAATGTAATTGCCAATGTCATGATGCAGGAAGATGGGACCTTTAAGAGATGACTAAGCCATTAAGACAAATTAACGTCTTTCTCAAAAGACTAGGTGAGTTCTCTCAGGAATGGATTAGTTCTTGCAAGAATAGGTTGTTACAAAGCCAGCTTGCTTCTCTTGCTTTGTCTCTCTGCACAAGCCCGTGTCCCCTTCTGCTTCTTTATCATGCTGTGATGCAACACGAGCCTCACCAGAAGCTGGGCAGATGCCAGCGCCACACCCTTAGGCTTTCCAGCCACCGTAACTGTGAACCAAAGAAATCTCTTCTTTATAAATTACTCAGCCCCAGGTAGTCGGTTATAACAATGCTAAACAGACTAAGACAATGTCCATATTCTATTACAGCAACACTAAATGAACTAAGACAATTTCAGTCTCATAGCAGTCACATTCTCCTTTGTAGCACTTGTATGATAGCATTAGTTGTGCAAGTGTTGGTGCCTTCTCCACTAGATTATGCATGATGAAGATGGAGACAATGTCTCTCTTGTTCAATGATGTAACCTCAGAACCTACCATAGGGTCGAGAGCATAGTATGTGGTCAATATATATATATATATTAGATAGAATCTTGCTCTGTTGCCCAGGCTGGAGTACAGTGGCATAATCTCGGCTCACTGTAACCTCCACCTCCCATGTTCAAGTGATTCTCCTTCCTCAGCCTCCTGAGTAGCTGGACTATAGGCATCTACCACCACACTCAGCTAATTTTTGTATTTTTAGTAGAGACGGGGTTTTACCATATTGACCAGACTGATCTTGAACTCCTGATCTTATGATCCACCCACCTTGGTCTCCCAAAGTGCTGGGATTAAAAGCATGAGCCACCGCGCCCGGCCAATAAATATTTTAAATACGTGATCATGAAAGCTATTCTTGAATTCAAGGAAATCTTCTGGAGCATTTTTTAAAATTTTATTTTTGGATCTGCAATCTTCTAGGGGAAAAAGAACACATCTTATATTCTATGTCACCCTTTTAAAATTGCAATGTTTGTCAATCCTCAAATATACATTAGCATGTTGCAGTAATTAGTACTGTCTTATATTTTGCTATCTTTACTACAACAAAGGGGATGCCAGGGAAATTCCCCTTGTGGGTCCTGAATATCCAATCCAATGTTGCCTTATTTCATGACTTCTTCCT
Organism: Aotus nancymaae; assembly: GCF_030222135.1. NCBI lineage: Eukaryota > Metazoa > Chordata > Mammalia > Primates > Aotidae > Aotus > Aotus nancymaae. The sequence continues at coordinate 7,134,578 of NW_026988546.1, read as the reverse complement.
TTTGGTCCTCAGGCTATCCCTTAAAGTGGCTCAGCTTAACTGTAGGCCACAAGCTACACGAGGGGTCTTCAAAAAGTTCATGGAAAATGCATATAATGAAAGAACTATACAATGGAAATAGAAATGGAAACTATGGTTTTCATTTTTTGTGCCAAAATAAATTCATACTAATTTGTTATAACATGTCTGAACAGGATATAGTTTGAGACACTAAGAAAGATTTCCTCATTTTGAAAAGAGCTCCTATCAGAGCAACATGAATTCTGCTAACACTGAAGCAAGAACAAACATCCAATTTATGGTGATGCTGGGGTAAGAAGAATGGTGAAATCACTGACGCTTTATGAAAACGTTATAGGAACAATGCTCTGAAGAAGTCAGCAGTTTACAAACAGATAGCTCATTTTAAGAAGGAACAAGATGATACTGAAGATGAAGCCCACAGCAACAGACCATTCACATCAATTTTTGAGGAAAAAAATTCATCTTATCCATGCCCTAACTGAAGAGGACCAATGATTAACAACAGAAACAGGCTAGGCATGGTGACTCACGCCTATAATCCCAGCACTTTGGGAGGCAGAGGAGGGTGGATAACGAGGTCAAGAGATCGAGACCATCCTGACCAACACGGTGAAACCCCGTCTCTACTAAAAAAATACAAAAATTATCTGGGCGTGGTTGCATGTGCCTGTAGTCCCAGCTACTCGGGATGCTGAGACAGGAGAATTGCCTGAACCCGGGAGGTGGAGGTTGCAGTGAGCCGAGATCACGCCACTGCACTCCAGTCTGGCGCATGGCAACGGAGCGAGACTCTGTCTCAAAAAAAAAAAACAGAAACAATAGCCAACACCATACACATCTCAACTGGTTCAGCTTACACAATTCTGGCTGAAAAATTAAACTTGAACAAACTTTCCACTTGATGGCTGCTAAAACTGTTGCACCCGAATCAGCTACAGACAAGAGCAGAGCTTTCAATGAAAGTTTTAAAGAAGTGGGATCAAGATCCTGAAGCATTTCTTTGAAGAACTGTAATGGGAGATGGAACGTGGCTTTACCAATATGATCCTGAAGACAAAGCACAACTAAGCACTGGCTACCAAGAGATGGAAGTGGTCCAGCCAAAGCAACAGTGGACCAGCCAGGGGCAAAGGTCATGGCAACAGTCTTTTGGGATACTCAAGGTATTTTGTTTGTTGACTTTCTGGAGGGCCAAAGAACAATAGTATATGCTTATTTTGAATGTGTTTTGAGAAAGTTAACGAAAGCTTTAGTAAAAAAATGTCCAGGAAAGCTTCACTAGAGAGTCCGTCTCCATCATAACAACGTTCCTGCTCATTCCTCTTAACCAACAAGGGTAATTCAATGAACGTTTCAGTGGGAAATCATTAGGCATCCACCTTATAGTCCTGATTTGGTTCCTTCTGACTTCTTTTTTATATCTTAATCTTAAAAAAATTCTTAAAGCGCACTCATTTTTCTTCAGTTAATAAATATAAAAATGACTGTATTGACATGGTTAAATTCCCAGGACCCTCCGTTCTCTAGGGGTTGACTAGATGGCTAATATCGTCACTTACAAAAGTGTTTTGAACTTGATGGAGCCTGTGTTGAGAAATAAAGTTTATAATGCTAGGTCTGAGTTAAAGGAGTGTGATTGGCTGTTAGTGATGCAATCTGACTGTGGTGTATGTGTGCATGTGTGGGCCAGCCCTGAGTGCCCAGCCTCTCTTCATCACAACTATGACTGCTCCCAGCTAGACTCGGAGAGGGAGCAGCTCTTGAGCCTTCCTAACCTGGACTTTTTTTTTTTTTTTTTCTTGAGACAGAGTCTCTCTCTGTTGCCCAGGCTGGAGTGCAGTAATCTTGGCTCACTGCAACCTCCGCCTCCCAGGTTCAAGTGATTCTCCTGCCTCAGCCTCCTGAGTAGCTGGAATTACAGGCGCCCACCTCCACGCCTGGCTAATTTTTTGTATTTTTAGTAGAGATGGGGTTCCACCATGTTGGCCAGACTGGTCTCAAACTCCTGACCTCAGGTGATCCACCTGCCTCGGCCTTCCAAAGTGCAGGGATTGCAGGCATGAGCCACCGTGCCTGGCCCAGCCTGGACTATTTTGTGCACTGCCCAACATCTGCTGGTGGAATTATCCTTTGCTATCGACTAAATGTTTGTATCCCCCTCAAATGTGTATGTTGAAACCTTAATTCCCGATGGAATAGTATTAGGAGATGGGGGCCTTTGGGAGGTAATTAGGTTTAGATGAGGTCATGAGGATGGAATTAGTGTTCTTATAAGAAGAGGAAGAGACACCAGATCCCCCATCCCCTGCCATTCGGGGACACAGCGAGATGGTGGCCATCTGCAAGCCAGGAAGCAGTCCCTCTCCAGGAACCACATCAGCCAGAACCTTGATTTTGGACTTCCGGCCTTTAGAACTATGAGAAATAAATTTCCGTTGTTAAAGTCACTTAGTCCATGGCATTTTGTTATAACAGCTCAAGCCATCTAAGACATTTCCCAGCTCCCCCTTCCATAAATCTGCCCTGTATTCTCCCCCGGCTAGGGGCTGTCCACTCCCTCCCTGCCTCTGGGTGGAAGGCAGCTGTTGAGTTTACTTTTGTGTAACTCTTATCTGGTGAAACTTTGTTGTCTAAGTGCTTACTCAGAGAAAAATAACCTACTCTTAAACTCAGCCTTGAAACTAGAAAATTACTTTTTAAATAGAGAAAACATTCACTTAAGACGGCTTTAGACCTGCACTGCAGCCACCAGCCTGAGCCATGGGCCACCAAGCCCTCCTGCTTCTGCTGGTGGCTTTCCTGGTTCCCGGGACCACCACAGCTCTCCAGCTGGCCTTAAGGGCTCTGGGAAGCCTGCACTTGCCAGCCAACCGCACATCCCACCCGGCTGTTGCCAAGAACTACTCGGTTCTCCACTTCCATCAGAGGGTTGATCATTTTGGATTTAATACTGTGAAAACTTTTTTAACAGCAGTATCTAATAGCTGATAAATGCTGGGAGAAAGAAGACAGGAACATCATCTGGTTTTGCAGTAATACATGGTTCATGCGGTATACAGCTGAGGAACTGAAAGCTACGTTGGTGTATGCTGAACAGCGATACTGTGGAGACTCCCTGCCCTGTGATGACCCATTCAAGGATTCTGGACACTTGGATCTCCTGACATCAGAACAAGCTCTGGCTGATTCTGTAGAGCTAATCAAACATTTGAACAGAACAATCCTAGGAGCTGAAAATCACCATGTTGTGGCCCTCCGGGGTCCATACGGTGGCATGCTTGCAGCCTAGTTCAGGATGAAATACCCTCATATGGTAGTTGGAGCTCTTGCAACTTCTGCCTTTATCTGGCAGTTTAAGGATTTAGTACCTTATGGTATATTTATGAAGATCATAACTACAGATTTTAGGAAAAGTGGTCCATATTGTTCAGAGAACATCCACAGGTCCTGGGATGCCATTAATTGACTCTCAAATATGGGTGGTAGTTTGCAGTGGCTTACTGACATTCGACATTTGAAAGGCTGGATCTCTAAAAACTGGGTGAAACTTGCAGTGGTGAGCTATCCTTATGCCACTAACGCTTTATAGCATTTGCCTGCTTGGCCCATCAAGGCCATGTGCCAATATTTGAGAAAAACCAATGTATCAGATTCATTGCTGGTGCAGAATATTTTCCAAGCTGTGAGTGTATATCCTAATGATTTGGGCCAGGTGATGTGCCTGAGTAGTTCAGAGGCAACAGCTAGCACTCTGGAATTCCTGGGTTGGAGTTATCAGGCCTGCACAGAAATAGTCATGCACTTTTGTATCGATGACCTGTTTGAACTTCACTTGTGGAACTTGAAGGAGTTTTCTGATAAGTGTTTTAAACAGTGGAGTGTGAGACCAAGGCCCTCCTGGATCACTACTATGTATGGAGACAAAAAAATAGTTAGCACATGGACATTGTTTTCAGCAATGGTAAACTAGACCCCTGATCAAGAGGTGGAGTAACCAAGGACATCGCAGACACCTTTGCTGAATTCACCATCTCAAAAGGGCCCACCGTTTAGATCTCTGAGTCAACCATACCTGAGATCCCACGTGTGTACTGTTAGCCCCCTCCTTGGAAGTTAGACACGTGAAGAAATGGATCAGGGATTTCCACTACAGGGCGGGAAAGCAGCACTCAGAAACTTTTGGACATTGTTAGTTTCTTCTTTTATGTTCACACCACCCACGTTCCTGTTCACTTTGGTTTTCTACATGTAATTACTTTCCCTTGTTCCTCACTCAGTTTGATGGCACCAAGGTGGAGACAGAAGAGAGGGTGATGGTGGTGACAGCAGCCATCCCAGGAGTGTGATTTCCTGGGCTCTCGCTGTCTTTATGCTACCTCCAGGAAGATTCTCTTCCTGATCTCTCTCCCACACCATCGGTGGTCCTCATCACTGGAGCAGAGTTCCTGACTGCCTTTCACAGAGGAAGAGTCATTTCCTGTGTTTCTCTGCAATCAGGGATTTCTCCTTGGTTTTGAGGTTGAAGTCTCTTTGACCCATTTAAAAGTCCCCACCCCTACCCCAACAAAAAGGAAAAGCAGAGGATAGATAAAAATGATGTAATTGCAGCTGGTAGGATGTCTGATGCCAATCCAGGAAATAGGAGCCATTTCTTTTGTACTAGATTTAATGATTTAATGACTTTGAACTGTGCTGTATTTTTTTTTTTTTTTTTTTTTTTTTGGGTAGAGATGGGGATTTCACCATGTCGCCCAGTCTGGTCTTGAACTCCTGAGGCTCAAGTGATCTGCCTACCTCAGCATCTCAAAGTGCTGGGATTACAGGTATGAGCTGTCAACCCAGGCCTGTGCTTTAAATAAAGAATAAGCCTGGACCTTTAAAAAAATATGGCTTTTGGGAGGCCGAAGTTGGCGGATGACGAGGTCAGGAGATCAAGACCATCCTGGCCAACAAGGTAAAACCCCATCTCTACTAAAAATACAAAAATTAGCTGGGTGTGATGGCACATGCCTGTAATCCCAGCTACTTGGGAAGCTGAGGCAGAAGAATTGCTTGAACCCAGGAGGCAGAAGTTGCAGTGAGCTGAGATTACGCTACTGAACTCCAGCCTGGCGACAGAGCTAGACTCCATATTTAAAAAAAAAAAAAAAAAAAAGGCTTTACATGCACAGGTACAGGCAGAGCTCACACTTTCTAACCTTTCTCATTGTACCTATTATACTGATAATACTGCCGTTGACTAAGTCATTCCCCTATTGTTGGTTCTGCAAGTTATTTCCAAGTTTTTATTACTACAAACAGCAGCAATCTGGACATTTTACTACTGATTGCTGTTCTCTAACTTTTAGACATTTCCTCAGAGTTTCCTGGTTAAAGAGTACGTGTTATCTCACGGCTTTTTTTTTTTTTTTTTTGAGACAGGGTCTGGCTCTATCGCCCAGGCTGGAGTGCAGTAGCACGAACTCAGCTCACAGCAACTTTCACCACCCAGGCTCAAGCGATCCTCCCATCTCAGCCTCCTGATTACAGGTGCACACCACCACACTCAGCTTTTTTTTTTTTGTAGAGACAGGGTTTCACCATGTTGGCCAGGCTGGTCTCTAACTCCTTACCTCAAGCGATCCGCCTGCCTCAGCCTCCCAAAGTGTTGGGATTACAGGCATAAGCCACTGGGCCTGGCTATCTCACTGCTCTTAGAGGAAAGGCCACATTGCTTTGCAAAAGCCACTATGATATGTAGGGTACCAGTGATGTGCAAATGAGCCTGTTCTATCTCATACCTACCAGTACTAAGTAGCATCATTTCTCTTTATTTGAACTAGTTTAAAATATACTTATTGGGCCCTTAGAATTATTTAATTATTCATTTCTTTCTACGCAGAGTTGTTTACATTGTAATTAACAAAATGCTAACAACACTCAGAAATCAATTTGGCAAAACAATTTCCGATTATTTTGCCAACAATCCAAAATCTCTGCCTGAAGACTCACAGATTCAATTCTGACACAGCCCTTTTCCTGTTCTTGAATGGGTAAGTTATTGGTTTTTAATATGAGTTAAACTTGAAAGGATTTATGAGGACGAATGGTGAGTGACAAAGCAAGCAAACGAATAGATAAGCAAGAAGGTATTTCCTTTTCCAGCACAGGCCTCCTCAAAGTCACTGTGTTCGTTGCAGGCCATCTAGTGGATCCACGTGGGAAAAATGTCCAGTGCTGAGGGAGGGGAAGGAGAGAGGGGAGCTGTTTTCCCAGGTGCGCACAGATCCAGCAGGCTCTTCAGACACAGGACGCCAACTTAGGGTCCTGTTCCTCACAGGAGGAAGAGTTGTAGGATCCCCTGCTCCCAGCAGTTCCCGAGTACTATCATTCTACGTTTCCTGGGGAGATGATCCGGCCAGCCTCTTCCTGGTGTGGGTGTGTGGGAACCAGCAGGGACTGGAACACAGTTGTTAAGATCTGCTTATGAAACTGCTTCAAGTTGGGGATTCAGTGAAAGACACGACTTTCTAGCGCAGAAAACTCCCCCCAACTTCCGTAAGCTGAGGTGCCAACATTACAGGCTTTTATTCCTTTGCCAACCATTCATGTAGTCCCCTGTATATGGGCCAGGCTATGTGCATTCTACAGGTGGCTCTAGCTGGGGCTGAGTCCAAAGTAGAGGAAAGGACTCAGTTGTGAAAAACCAGTAAACGGTAGACGGCAATGAGACGGGCATGGGGCCACTCTATGATAGAGAAGCAGAGAAGGGTCCGTGGAGGAGGTGGAATTTTCTTTTTCCTCATAAGCTTAAATTTGGCTTTATTTAAACAAAATGACACATAGTTCCCTCCTTCCCCTAAGCACTTCCATTCCCAACAGGTGACCACTGTTTGGAGTTGGCTTGGTATAATTATTTCCAGGAGGTGGATTTTAAACTGGGTCTTAATGATGAGATTTGGTCAGTGGAGGGGATGGGCGAAGAATGATGTGCTGGGACTCTGTGGAGTGGGAAGAGTTAACTATAGATGGGCACAGACCTGTTATCATTGTGAAATTCTAATTGTCTAATATCCTCAGGTCCCTTGAGTTTCTGACAGTCTTCATCTTAAAAAAATAAAAAAGAAGAAAGAAAGAAATAAAAGAAAGAGGAAAAAAAGAGTTAATTCATTCCAGACACCTGGATTCCTTCAGTTTTTTTTTTTTTTTTTTTTTTTTTTTTGGCTTTCTTCTTTGATTTGACCACTGAGTGAACCCAAGATGATGAATCATGAGGCTTCACCTCACAAATGTTCTATTGCAAGGCCTTTGACTTTCAGAACTTTTTTTATTGCATTCAGATTCTCAGGCAACTCGATATTTTCCTGCACTCCCTGGCCCTTGCTGGGAAGGGTGGCATTTATTTGCCTGTAATTGTCGGGGCTTTTGCTATGCAGAAGCATGTACTTAACTCCTGATTCAGTTACTCACAGCCTTGTTCTCTGTAGACCTCCTGGACTAGTTTCTATGCCCTTCTCCCAGACAACCTATACTAAACTCCGTCAGAGTACTTAACAATCCATATTGAAAACTGCTACTAATTGTTTGACTATATGCAGACCATAAAGCCCATGGAAGCTGTCTACTCACTGTGGTAGGCTCAGTGCCTAGGATCTTAAGTATCTGCAGAATGAATGTATGAGTAATGAACAACCAATGTCCTAGAGGAAACCTATTGCAGGAGTGGCTACAGAGTAAGTACATTAGCCACAGGGCACAAGGGATAAACAGATAACTCACTGCCAGCTCAGCACTGCTCCCCACACAGGAAGTCTGAGGTTAGCCTCCTTTGTTGATGCCCGACTCATTTGTTCTTGAGGAGTGTTAGAACATTCTGGGATCACACTGTTCAGTGCGTGACACACATTCTCCCCAACCCTTTTCCTCTACCTCTTCCCCAGTCAGTTGTGACCCACAGTCAGCACATGCTACAAAATCATCCTTAGCACATGGATGGCACCACTCCATGGCCTGTGCTTACCTCCCCTCCTGGAGCCTCAGAGGGAGCCAGCCTGCTGCACAGAGTGTGGACAGCCCAGCCACAGGCAACTGCCCCAGCTCCAGGGTCCACACTGAACCCTGATCCACATTTCCTGTTGCTCTTTTCCTTAACTCTTTAGTTTCTTGATGTCCTCCTCAGCCTCTTCATGTCTGCCTCAGGTCCTCTGAGCTAGTCAGGAGAGGCTAGAAGCTGCTGCAGTAACAAGCATCCTCCAAATCTTAATGACCTCATACATTAAGTTTGTAACTGTCATAGGTCTATTGCCTGACATGTGCAGCAAGTCAATATGCCAAGAGATTGGGTCACAGCAGAGAAATAGGTTTAATCATAGGGCCAATGAATGAGGAGATGGGAGAAACCCTCAAATCTGTGTCCCTGATGAGTTAGTGTTTTTAAGGGTTTCAGAGTGGGCTGAAGTGTGGAGAGAGTTGATTGGTAGAAAAGTGCAGGGTGAAGTCATGGGGCAGGAGAGGAAGAAGCTGGATTCTCATGATGATTTTGTTTCTCTGTGGGGGTCTTCAAACTGGTTGGTGTCAGTTGTTCCACTGAAATTTGGGATCTGGAAAACATCTTCAGGAATTCTTAAACAAAAGTCTCTAACACCAGAGATCCTATCTATAGGAACAATGGGGATGCCAGTGGTCGCTATCCAGTGCTGCGTGACTTTCCCTTATAAGGAAGTGGGTCAAAGGGCAGCCTGATACTGGGCACAGGGGCTCACACCTGTAATGCCAGCATATTGGGAGGCCAAGGAGGGTGGATCACGTGAGCCCAGGAGTTTGAGGCCAGCTATTAAGCAACACAGCAAGACCCTCTCTCTACAAAAAAAAGTTTTAAAGAAATTATCCAAGTGTGGTGGCATTTACCTGTGGTCCCAGTTACGCAGGAGGCTGAGGTAGAAGGATCACATGAGCCCAGGAGGTTGAGGCTGTGGTGAGTCATGATTATACCACTGCACTCCAGCCTGGGCAATGGAGCAAGACCTATCTCAGAAAAGAAAAAAAAAGTGCATCCTGATTAATGCTTAATTATAACTATATTTCTATCCAGACTTCTTGTCAATCATATGACGATGGCTTCAAGTTTGTTTCTTGCTGGTCCTACATGTCTATTACGGGTTGGCAGGGATTTCTACAAACATTTAAGGACCCAGGTTGATAAAGGTTTCCCCACACCCAAGTCCCTGATCACTGTGGCATGAGAAGGAGGCAATGCAACAAATAGCACACAAGCCCGCAAAGCTCACATTTCAAGGCCAAAGCAAGTCATGTGAACAGGCCTAATTTCAGTGGGTGCACAGAATTAAAATCTTACCATGAACTAGAAGGAGAAAAGAACTAGAATAGTTGTGGATGGCTTTAGTGACTGCAGCCTCCCCTCTTACTGACAGTGTGCGGAGACCCGCCAGCCCTGCTGACCTTGGCTGTCCTTCCTGGCTCAGCTTGGCTCACTCCTTCCATTTTAATCCACCCACGGGTTGCAGGGGAAAAAAATCTCTCTGGCTGAGGAAACCAACCACTACTTCCTGCCAGAGGAAGGAACAGATCATCATTCATGGGAGATGAGAGTCATGTTGTTAAGCAAAATTCCCAGAGAATTCCCACTCTCTTAAGCCAGTAATTTTTACTCAGCCAGTCAGGTAAGTTCCACAAACATTTCTCAAGCACCTATTACGTACCAAGGACCCTGGGAGTTGCTGGGTTACACGTTTTAAACACACACAGTCCTGGCTGTGAAAGAACTCTGATACTAACATGCAGGCAGGCACATTCAAAAACCTCCCAAGCAAGTCTTGCCTTTGCAGAAGTACTGACGGGGCAGGAGGAAGGCGTTCCTGGGGAGCCAATGGGGAGACTCGGCATGCTTCTCAGGCCAAACTCAGGAGCTGATAATGTTCTCTTCAGCAGAGAAGTTGCATCCAGGAATCTTACCGCTGCCTGCTCTGGGCAGGATAAAAATGCATCATTTTCAACAAACCGACGCCTTTCTGAGAGATGCCAGTGCGTGATGTGGTGAACGGTCTTAGCATGGGTTCAAGTCTCAGCTTTTCCACTTACAAGTGAATGGCTCTCTGGGCTTTTTTCTCATCTCTAAAATGTTGTTTCTGTGAGGATTAGATGAGACAGTGTCTGCAAGCCACTCACCACAGTCTCCTGAAGGTAGCGGGCAGCCAGGAAGCATTTGCCTCTGCTGACATCTTTGAGGTTTGTCTGAGCATCTGCAGTGGATGCCCAATGCACTTGACACTCAAAGTGGATTCCTTTTTATCACACATACACCATTTACAACAACATGTTTTTAGTAATAATCATTGTAGTAGTCTGTTTTTATGCTGCTGATAAAGATATACCTAAGACTAGGCAATTCACAAAAGAAAGAGGTTTACTGGACTTACAGCCGCATGTGGCTGGGGAGGCCTCACAGTCATGGTGGAAGGTGAAAGGCACATCTCCCATGGCGGCGGCAAGATAAGAGAATGAGAGCCAAGTGAAATGGATTTCCCCTTATCAAACCATCAGATCTCATGAGACTTATTCACTACCACAAGAACAGTACGGGGGAAACCGCCCCCATGATTCAGTTATCTCCCATCTGGCCCCTCCCACAACACACGGGAATTATGGGAGTACAATTCAAGATGAGATTTGGGTGGGGACACAGGGGACACAGAGCCAAGCCGTACCAGAAATGCAATGACTAATAACGGCGGCAGACTAATGCAGTAACAGTTCCCTTTTATTGAACTTTGTATATACAATCATGAGAGTAAAACTTAAAATGTAAAATAAATACCCACTACAACAAAGGAAACAGGCAATGGATTCGTGCTTTTTAATTGCATTTTTTTTTTCGTATCAAGGAAAACTATGTACCTAAAAACTGATCTTCCAGCTGAGCATGGTGGCTTACGCCTGTAATCCCAGCACTTTGGGAAGGCAAAGCGGGTGGATCACCTAAGGTCAGGAGTTCTAGACCAGCCTGGCCAACACAGCGAAACCCCATATCTACTAAAAATACCAAAATTGGCCAGGTGTGGTAGCACATGCCTGTAATCCCAGCTACTTGGGAGGCTAAGACAGGAGAATTGCTTGAATCCAGGAGGCAGAGGTTGCAGTGAGCCGAGATCACGCCATTGCACTCCAGCCAGGGCAAAAAGAGTGAAACTCTGTCTCAAACAAAACAAAACAAAACCAAGGAAACTGGTCTTTCATGGCTGTAAAGAATATTATAGTTAAACAGCAATTGAATAAAAAGCAAGATGAATGGAAAAAATACATTTCAATTTTAAATATTCATATTTTCAAATATTTTTCAAATTTAATATGTATTTCAGATATGAAGAATTTACACATAACAGATATTTTCAGGTTGCTTTCTGTTTCACAGAAAGTATAATATCTCTGTTATGTGCAAAGTTTAAATTTTAAACATAAGTCAAAACTCCAAGTGATCCCATAGAAAGGCACAATTGAAGTAACTCCATTTTTCTTTCTTTATCTTTACAGTCACACTATCATCAGTGTTCTTTTCAAACCTACTACTTAAAGGCAGGAATATGTAGTTCCACAGAGGATGAGACGTGAACTCAAAGTGAACTTTCTCAAAAGGAACACAAAGCAAACTTACTCTCCTAAGGAACGGATGTAGCTGAGTTCATGCTAATTCAGGGCCAATTGTATAATTGCAAGTTGTCTGATTTAACTTCCATGTAGTGTAACAATGTCTATGTAGGATTGCAGCAGGCAGAATTCTAAGACAGCCCCCAAGATTTCCAGCTTCTGGTTTACAAACATCTTCTCCATCATCGAATTAAACATTAATATAGGGACTGCTCTGAAAGACTTTGCAGATGTAATTAAGGTCCCAAATCAGTTGATGTTTTGGGAAGATTATCCAGGTGGGCTTGGCCAAATCCCACAAGCCTTCCAATCTGGTGCAGAGATCAGAGACATGGGAATTCAGAGATCTAAAGCATGAGAACTATTTAACATACATAGTTGGTTCGAGGATGGAGGGGTCATGAGGCAAGGAATGTGGGTGGCCTTAGGAGTCAACAGCAGTCCCAGCCAAGAGACAGACAGTGAGGAAATGGGATCTTCAGAACTAGGATGACAGCAAGGATCTGAATTTCTTTCTTTCTTTTTTTTTTTTTGAGACGGAGTTTTGCTCTTGTTACCCAGGCTAGAGTGCAATGGTGCAATCTTGGCTCACTGCAACCTCCACCTCCTGGGTTCAGGCAATTCTCCTGCCTCAGCCTCCCGAGTAGCTGGGATTACAGGCACGCGCCACCATGCCCAGATAATTTTTTGTATTTTTAGTAGAGACAAGGTTTCACCATGTTGACCAGGATGGTCTCGATCTCTTGACCTCGTGATCCACCCGCCTCAGCCTCCCAAAGTGCTAGGATTACAGGCGTGAGCCACCACGCCCAGCACCATCTTTTTTTTTTTTTAATTTAAAATTTTCCTTCTTTCTTTTTTTTTAATTTTTTTTTTTTTTAAGATGGAGTTTCACTACAATGGCCAGGCTGGTTTTGAACTCCTGACCTCAGGTGATCCACCCACCTCGGCCTCTCAAAGTGCTAGGATTACAGGCTTGAGCCACCATGCCCGGCCTAGGACCTGAATTTCCAGTGACAAGGATGAGCTGGGAAGTTAATTTTCCCCTAGAACCTCCAGGTGAGGACTCAGCCTGGCCGACAACATAACCTCAGCACTGCATCTCAGAGCAGAAAGCCCACCGTGCCACACTGCACTAGACTTTTGACCTATAGACCTGTGAGCAACAGGTGGGTTTGTTTTAAGCCACTTAGTTTGTGGCAGTGGGTTATGCAGCCACTGAAAACTAATACAATATAGAAGTAATATGAATATGTTAAGGTTAATATAAATAGATTTAAAATCTACATGAACTATAGCCATTGTTTAGAACTTAAACCAAAAAAGATGTTTTTGTAGGGAGGAAAATTTTATCACTGACTTTGTTTAGAATTGCCAAAGCACAGCGATAAATGAAAGTGGACGGACTTTTAGTCAATTTTATTATTACTCTAAAATTCTCTATGGACAGTGGCCCTGAGTCCCTGCAGCTGAAGGCTGTTCCCTTTGCTCTGCTCTTGGTAAGCTCCTGGCACCCAAAGGGAGGAAGAACCTTCTAGCCCAGGTAGTTATTTGGTAGCAGAGCAGAAACCTAACCCTAGGCCCCTTAACTCCCAGCCCATCCCTTATTAGGTGGCCCTTCATTAAATTAAGGCTGCACACGTGTGGCGCAGAGTTACGCCAAGTCTTCTACAAGTTTTCTGGTAAAATTCTTAGTAAGGCAACCAGCTAGAATCCACTAGGAATCACTAGCAAAAGGCTGCCAAGTTTTATCCAAACTGAACACCTAATTGAGTGAATACTACCTAAAAGCAAATGGGGCTGCATAGATGGTCATTTGTCATAGTCTGCTCAGGATGCTGATAACAAATACTATAGACTGTGTGGCTTAAACAACAGAAATTTATTTCTCACAGTTCTGGAGGCTGGAAGTCCAAGATTAAAGTGCTGGCTGATGGGGCTGCTGGTGAAGCCTCTCTTCCTGGCTTGCAGAGAGCCGGCTTCTCACTGTGTCCTACATGGCAGAGAAAGACTGGACTCTAGTCCCTTCCACTTCTTATATGGACACCAGCCTCAAGATATGAATTTGGAGGAGACACAAGCATCCAGTCCATAGCACCGTGATTGGCCTCTGGGCTGGCATGTGATTTCAGACCTTTTGAAGGAGGTGCTATTTTTATATAATTTTTTATTTTTTTGAGAAGCTTTTTAAAAAAATATTTCAACTTTTATTTTAGATTAAGGGGGTACACATGCAGGAGATTGTTACATGGCTATATTGCATGATGCTGAGGTGTGGGGCATGACTGATCCCATCATCCAGGTAGTGAGCATAGTACTCAGTAGTTAATTTTTCAGCCTTCACTCATCTCCATCTTTCCTCCCTCTGTAGTCCCCCGTGACTTGTAAATGAGAACATGTGCTATTTGGTTTTCTGTTCTGCACTAATTCACCAAGGATAACAGCCTCCAGTTGCATCCATGTTGCTGCAAATGACATGATATTCTTTTTTATGGCTGAGTAGTATTCCATGGTGTATACAAGACATTTTCTTTATCCAATGCAGATGTACTATTTTAGATTTGCATAGCTGTAAAGGACCTTGGAGATCTTACACTCTAGTTTCCCATTCTGAGCACATACTTCCTTGCTGTGTGATACAGTTAGGCTTGTGTCCCCACGCAAATCTCATCTTGAGTTGTGATCCCCAGGTGTTGAGGGAGAAACTTGGTGGGAGGTGATTGGATCACACAGGCAGTTTCCCCTGGGCTGCTCTTGTGATAGTGAAGGAGTTCTCACGACATCTGATGATTGTATAAATGGTGGTTTCCCCTGGGCTTTTCACTCTGTCTTTCTCCTTCCACCATGTGAAGAAGGTCCTTGCTTCCCCTTCCGCTATGATCGTCAGTTTCCTGAGGCCTCCCCAGCTGTGTAGATCTGTGAGGCAATTAAACCTCTTTCCTTTGTAAATTGCCCAGTCTCAGGAATTACTTTATAGCCATGTGAGAATGGACTAATACACTGTGTTTCTTCTAATTAATTAATCACACTGCACATGCAAAGGTCATTTTTCCATTGGCTGCAGGGACCACGGAGTAAGCTCCAGAGTGTCAGAGGACCTGAGGCAAGCTGGCCACCCCTCACGCAGCACAGGGCCACAGCACATTTGTATTCAGAGATACAGTTGCCACATTTATTGGTATTTCTGTCATGATTCATCTTCAAGGCAGAGTTGTGGTTTGTCAGTTACATGTAGTTTGAAGGCATTTTCCATTTAGTTTATAGATGTGTATCTCAATCTGTGAAACTTGTGACCACTGAGATATATCCCTGGACTCCTAGTTTGAGAAACCCTTTGTTTGCTAAAAGGTAAGTGCTGTATCTCCCAGTGACAACTGTACCAATGTGTTCCAGTAACATACAAAGATGCAAACTGTCAATGAAATCTTTGGGCAATACCTGGTTTTTCAGATAATCCTGACTGTGTTGCATATTAAGTCTTTTTCTGATTACTCTCCATATAATAATAATAATGGATAACATTTGTGTCCGTTCTCCCCCTCTTTTAAGTTCTTATGGCTGATCCCAAAGAATGCAGAGCCCACATGGCCCAGCTTTTATGTGAATCCCTCAAAAAGCACAAAAAAGGGGTCCAATTTTATAACCTACACCAGCAATTCTTAAACATTTTGGTCTCACTCTTTAAAATTACTGAGGGCTCTTTTTAGAGGCACCTCAGAGGCAATCAGCCACTTCAAGATGAAGCTGAATGTCTCCTTTCCAGCTGCTGGCTGCAAGAAGCTCCTTGAAGTGAACGAGGAATGCAAACTTTGTACTTTTTATGAGACGCATACAGCCATAGAAGTTACTGCTGACGCTCTAGGGTGAAGAATGGAAAGGTTCTGCGATGGGAATCGGTGACGGAAATGACAAACGAGGTTTCCCATGAAGCAGAGTGTCTTGACTCATGGCTGGGTCTGCTTGCTACTGCTGAGCAAGGGGCATTCCTGTTACAGACCAAGGAGAACTGGGGCAAGAAGCACAAAGCTGTTTGTGGTTGCATTGTGGATGCCAGTCTGAACTTTCTAAACTTTGTTATGGTAAAAAAAAAAAAAAAAAAAAAAAAAAAAAAAGAATAGAAGGATATTTCTGGACTGACTGATACTGTGGAGCCTCATCGCCTGGGGCCCAAAAGAGCTAGCAGAATCCACAAACTTTTCAGTCTCTCTGAAGAAGATACTGTCCACCAATGTGTTGTAAGAAAGCCCTTAAAGAAGGCAAGAAGCCTGGGACCAAAGCACCCAAGATTCAGCTTCTTGCTACTCCATGTGACTTGCAACACAAATGCTGACATATTGCTCTGAAGAAACAGTGTACTAAGAAAAATGTGGAAGAGGCTGCAAAATACACTGAACTTTTGGCCAAGAGAATGAAGGAGGTCAAAGAGAAACACCAGGAACAGATTGCCAAGAGATGCACACTGTCCTCTGTGAGCTTCTACTTTTGCATCTAGGCAAAAATAGGGTGTTTTGAGTAACCAATAAATAAGACTGGACTCCTGAAAATAAAATAAAATTGAGGAACTTGAGAGTTTTTGTGTATGTGCCTTCCTTCTAATGCTATTTACTTTGTGATATGGTTTGGCTGTGTCCCCACCCAAATCTCATCTTGAATTGTATCTCTCATAATTCCCAAGTGTTGGAATTATGGGACGGACCCAGTGGGAGATGATTTAATCATAGGGGCAGTTTTCCCCATACTGTTCTCATGAGAGTGATAAGTCTCATGAGATCTGATGATTTTATAAGGGGATTTCCCCTTTCACTTGGCTCTCACTCTCTCTTGCCTGCTGCCATGTAAGACATGGCTTTCACCTTCTGCCATGATTGTGAAGCCTTCTTAGCCACATGGAACTGTGAGTCCATTAAACCTCTTTTGCTTTATGCATTACCTAGTCTCAGCTATGTCTTTATCAGCAGCATGAAAACAGACTAATACACTCTGTTAGAAATTAGATCTGAGAATTTAAAAATTATCTTTCTTAATTCTCTTTAAAAATAATAAATCCATTGGTTAAGATAAGTAACACATTTTTATTGAAAAAGTCTGTATTAAAAAAAACTTTAACCGGAAGAGTAGAATTGTTTTACATTTGGCAAATCTTTTTAATGTCTGGCTTAATAGAAGACAGCTGGGTTCTCAGAGCTGCTTCTGTACTCCGCCAGTGGTAATATCACACATCGGGTGGCTTCTAGTACACTCCACTGTACGACTGAGAGGAAGTGAGTGAAAAAGGCAGATAATAGCTTCATGTTATGGTGAAAATACTTTCAGGCATGCAGGTGCCCTGAAGGGTCCCAGGGACACACAATCCCCAACACATCTTGAAAACCACTGAGCCAGCCTCTCTTCAAATGCCTTTTCCTTTTCTTTCCAATTCTTTCTCCTCTGAAACTGCTCTGGGGATCTTACTGTGAGACCATGCTTCCATCAATCCAACAGCCAGTGGGGCAATATTTTCCCATGTCTTTCTATCCTCCCATACTTGCTGCACTGAGTAGCTCTACTTAGCCTTTTTCTTTTCTTTCTTTCTTTCTTTTTATTTTTTTGGTGCTTCTTCCATCACTCAGATGATCACCCAGTCCTTCTCCAGTTCCATCCACTTCTCCTATCCTCTCATCTTAATCTTTTCTCCCATTTTGTGTCACAAAAATTCACAAACTGGGTGGAAAAGGCAGTTCTTTATTTAAAGGAGAGGAGAGGTTGGACGTGGTGGTTCTCACCTATAATCTCAACACTTTGAGAACCTGAGACCAGCGTGGGCACCTAGTGAGACCTTGTCTCCACAAAAAAAATTTAAAAAAAAATTAACTGGGTGCGGTGGTGCACATCTGTAGTCCCAGCTACTCAGGAGGCTGAGGTGGGAGGATGCCTTGAGCTCATGAGTCAGAGGCTGCAATGAGCTGTGATTACGCCACTATACTCCAGCCTGGGCAACAGAGCCAGGCCCTGCCTCTAATAAATAAATAAGGGAGTGGAGAGCAGAGTAGAAGCTGAGCAGGCAAAGATTGAATTCCCTTAGGGGAGAAAAAGGGAGGTTACAATTTAATCAGTTTCCTTTCTTTCAAAAGGCTAAGCCCTAAGTGGTTTGAATCCTAATAATGAGTGTGGTGGCTCACACCTGTAACTCAGCACTTTGGGAGGTTCAGGCAGGTGGATTACCTGAGGTCAGGAGTTCAAGACCAGCCTGGTCAACGTAGCTAAACCTTGTCTCTACTAAAAATACAAAAATTAGTTGGATGTGGTGGCACACACCTGTAATTCCAGCTACTAGGGAGCCTGAGGCAGGAGAATCACTTGAATCCAGGAAGCAGAGGTTGCAGTGAGTTGAGATTGCACCACCACACTCCAGCCTGGGTGACACAGCAAGACTCCATCTCAAAAATAAAACAAAACAAACTAATAAAACACTGCTTTATGAAAGCCCCCCTCCGTGACCCCCAGGGCACCCTGTGTGTACTCTTGTCATGCTCCCTGCCTCTCACATCCCACTGCTCTTGCCTACCGGTTTCCCCAACCCTGGCTGGGCTATCACACACTGCCTGGCGCCATAAGTATTCAATAATGCATGGATGTATGCAAGAGCAAATGTGAGGTGGATGGGGGTTTCCCCTTTGCGGTTATTTCACTGCTTCTTCACTTATCTGGGCCCCCACTTCAGCCCCTGGAGTCTAGGACCCAAGTCTAATTTACCACTGCACCCCTGTGCACAGTGGCTGGCACATGGCGGGTGTCTACTCAATGTCCACTGAATGACGAGGAACACACCTGTTTGAAGGCTTCAGCCTTGTGTCGAGATCGCCTGAACAGAACATCGGTGGCTGCCTCATTTTCCCCTTGGTTGCACGCCACAATATTAAAACTCAAAACTTCCTTGCCCCAAATCGTGAATGTGCTATTTGTTTTGCTGCAAACAAAGTAAATGATGAATTTTGCCTTGGCCCAGTCTTCTTTTAGGCCAAAGTCATTAAAAGCATCTGTTCCTACAGACGGAGGATCCAGTCAAGATTTGAGCAGATAATGATGCAGAAAACATCTGTATCATAAGAAGAATTTGAGAAAGATGAGGGGAAAGAGTTTGAAATTATAGTGCCTTAAATAAAAGAATATTTCCCCATCCCACTTCTCCCCCTCCTTGTTTATGATAAAAACCAGACGGCTGAACTGAGTGCCACTGAAACCTGGGACCCCAGTTCTAGGGAATTGACACTTGGATGGGGAAATGGTGTCTCAGGTAGCCATAGGAAGGCCTGGGGGTTCCGTGCAGATGTTGGGGGGCTGTCTGTGCTTTTGTGTACATCTGCCTCCCTCAGGAGGGCCAGGAGGGCCTTACCTCCCACTTCTGTGTCTCTCCCCTGGCAGGGGCAGAGTGAAGCCGAGTGGGTGCTGGGAAGGACGCCCAGCTGAGCCCCTAGGCCTTCCTTCCCCTTCCTCCTCTTTCACCCTCCCAGTGATAAAAGAGGCCCCAGATCAGATTAAAATGACATGTTTTGATGGTTCCTATAACTGGAAGGACATTGCTCTATCTCCTTTCCTGAAAGTCATCATCTCTGGGGAGCCCCAGATGAACTTGGACGTTATGTCTGTATTTGCTCTTTGAGGCAGGGCCCACCTGTATTCTGGGGTGAGCTCCATTATCCCACCTTTGCCAAAGTACACAGCAAGGGTCAAATAGAGGCATCTGGCCTTAAGCAGCAGCTTCTGAGTCCCCTTTCCTGTGGGTCTAAATGGCCACAAAGAATCTTGGCATTTATTCATTTCTTTATTGCTGGCTTTCATTCAGTTGCTGTTGAGAGAGTTTTGTCATATGAGTTCAGAGGTAGGTTTATTTGCAAACTTATTTATTATACTTATTTTAACTTATATCTTACTTACTTTAAACTCCCCCAACATCTCTGTGCCTTTTAAAATTGCATTTAAAAGATGCTAGGCTGGGTGCGGTGGCTCATGCCTATAATCCCAGAAATTTGGGAGGCCAAGGTGGGAGGATCACTTGAGCTTAGGAATCTGAGACCAGCCTGGGCAATATATCAAGACCCCGTCACTAGAAAAATTAAGAAATAATTAGCCGGGCATGGTGGTGCACACCTGTGGCCCCAGCTACTCAGGAGGCTGAAGTGGGAGGATTGCTTGACCCCAAATGCAATGAGTGGTGATTGTGCAACTGCACTCCAGCCAGAAAGAAGGAGATTCTGTCTCGAAAAAAAAAAAAAGGATGCTAGATGAGCTATTCATTTGTAAAGGGTCTGGAGATGAAGCGTGGTGGGTGTGGGACTCCCAGGCCACTGTAGTACTCCAGGCTGTTCACTGTTGAGCACTTACTGATTTTTGGAGGAGGAAGTATAGTACCCTAGGCTCTTCATCTTCATCTCGGGGAGGACGGACCACAAATCTTTCTGCTTCCCTTCAGGCCAATAGTTTCATGGTGTTGCAGAAGGAAGGAAATAGAGGGAAATGAGAAAAGGGAACAGGAAGGCTTTCCCTCAGATTAAAAGGAGGTGAGGAGGTGGGAGGAGAAACTAGGAGAAATACAGAGTGGCCCTGGCCACATGGGAGAGAGGGAGAGCCTCTGTTCCCTGCTACTGAGGGGAGCAGAGTGCCTGATGGTGGCAGTGGGCCGAGCAGGGCTCACTCTGTGGGGCGTCAGCGGGCCCAGTGGGGCCTCCCCCGGGTGAACACAGCTACCTCAGACCCAGGAACTGGGTCTTCCAGCCCAGCCCCAGCCTACAGCAGGAATCCTCCTACTCGGGGCTTCTCCCACTTCAGCATGCATCAGAATCACTGCGAGGGTTTGTTGGAACACGGTGAGCTGGGCCCTACCTCCAGAATTTTTTTTTTCAAGACAGAGTTTCACTCTTGTTGTACAGGCTGGAGTGCAATGGTGCAATCTTGGCTCACTGCAACCTCTACCTCCCTGGTTCAAGTGATTCTCCTGTCTCAGCCTCCCAAGTGTCCCAAGTAGTTGGGATTACAGGCATGCGCCATCATGCCCAGCTAAATTTTTTTGTATTTTTAGTAGAGATGGGGTTTCACCATGTTGGCCAGGCTGGTCTTGAACTCCTGACCTCAGGTGATCTGCCTGCCTCAGCTTCCCAAAGTGTTGGGATTACAGGTGTGAGCCACCGTGCCCAGATAACCCCCATTTTGAACTCAGGTGTAGCTGGGTCCCAGTCCAGCTGGGGTAGATAGAGCCTGAGAATGTGCATTTCTAAGGCCTGAGAATGTGCACTTTTAAGTCCCTGGTGATATTCATGCTGCTGGTATGAAGAGCACACTTTGAAAACCATGTTGCAGCTCCCCAACCTCACAGTCGCCTGTGGACCTGTTTCGCCTGGTCCCCATTGTATCACCCATGTGAACCTCCCCACTCATCTCCATGGCTTTTCTCCCGGGCATCTCGAGGAGTGATGAGGACAGCGCCCCTTTTCTCCACCTGCTCTTGGGGTGGGGCTCAAGCAGGTTGAGAACTTTTCCCTGGGCAACAAGCATTAGTTCAGCATTTATGTTTTGGAGGAGGAAGCTGTTTCTGTTTATTCAAAATAAAAATTTTGCAATTGTCCATCAAAACTTGCACTAAATATGGTTTGCACTAAATGCTGAAGATTCAAACCATATATAAGCTTTGAGCACTTGTATTATAGTAAAATAATACAATGTGCCATTTTAATCACTTAAAATATACACTTAGAATTGTACACCTTAAAAGTGTACAATTCTGCCGAGTGTGGTGGCTCATGCCTGTAATCCCAGCACTTTGGGAGGCTGAGGTGGGTGGATTATCTGAGGTCAGAAGTTCAAGACCAGCCTGGCCAACATGGTGAAACCCCGTCTCTACTAAAAATATAAAAATTAGCCGAGCATGGTGGCACGCATCTATAGCCCCAGCTACTCAGGAGGCTGAGGCAGGAGAATCACTTGAACCAGGAAGTGGAGGTTGCAGTGAGCCAAGATTGCACCATTGCAGTCCAGCCTGGGCAACAGAGTGAGACTCTGTCTCAGAAAAAAAAAAAGTATACAATTCCATGACATTCAGTACATTCACAATTCCACGATATTAGTACATTCACAATTCCATGATATTCAGTACCTTCACAATTCCCTGATATTCAGTACATTCACAATTCCCTGATAGTCAGTACATTCACAATTCCCTGATAGTCAGTACCTTCACAATTCCATGATATTCAGTACATTCACAATTCCATGATATTCAGTACATTCACAATTCCGTGATATTCAGTACATTCACAATTCCATGATATTCAGTACATTCACAATTCCGTGATATTCAGTACATTCACAATTCCATGATATTCAGTACATTCACAATTCTGTGATATTCAGTACATTCACAATTCCATGACACTCAGTACATTCACAATGCAACCACCATCTCTAGTTCCAAAACATTTTCCAAAGTAAAACTTACTTAGTAAGTAGTTTCTCCCATTCCCTCATTCCCCAGCCTCTGACAACCATTCGTCTACTTTCCGTCTCTATGGATTTATCTCTTCTGAATATATCATCTACAAGGAAGCATACAATATGTGCCCTTTTGTGTCTGGCTTATTTTATTTGGTTTGATATTTCCAAGGTTCATCAGAGTTGTAGCACGCCTCAGCGCTCCATTACTTTGTATCGCTGAGTGGTATTCTATCACGTGGATAGACCCATTGCTTGTTGTTTTGAAGCCTGCACTTGACCCTGCCTGCCTACTTGCTGGCCTTCCTGTCTCTTCTCTTCCAGGGCAGGAAATCCCTGTGCTATTCTCAACAGCAAACAGAATACCTAAGATATAGCAGGTGCTCTTAAATATTTGTAACTGGGATGGCCAGCTGACTTCCTTTCCCTTCTTCACTCTTCTGCTTCCATCCAATATTTCTTCAGCAAAAAGTAACTGACCACCTGAGGGTGGAGACCTGGGCTGGCTCTATTTAGGCCCTTCTTCCAGTGAGCTAACAGTATAGGGTGGCAGGAAGGGGGCACTTTCTTTCTTTTTTTTTTTTTTTTGAGTGAGAGAATCCAGAAAGATGGAATCCAGGAGAGGAAAGCAGCTTCCACACTGAGTGGAAGGGAATAGAGAGAGATGGAGTTCAGGAGAGGAAGACAGGCTTCCATGCAGGGAGTGTTCGTAGAAGGGGACACCAGAGGGAAAATCCAGGATAGAGAAAAACAGCTTCCACGAGCACAAGAGTGTTCGTGGAAGGGGATCCAAACATGGAGTCCCGGGGCACTTTCTTTTTCAAAGCCCCAGCTTCTTTCCCCTGGGCTTACAGGTATTTGGTGGCCTGTCTGGAGGGCTGGGAATAAGAGGGATTTACACATGGGGCAAGATGGTTCGGTACTCAGCTATGCCTGAAGGTGTGCCAGGTAGCCTGTGGCCGCGTGGTTGGCAGGCTGGGCTGGAGGGGTACTGGGAATACAGGTTGCAGTGAGCAGAGTCCTCCATGGCTGCTCCTGGGTGTGGGCAGAGTCTCAGGCCTTTAGCAGAGCTTCCTGACATCCTTCCTCCCCCTGCTAGACCCTTGACCTCTCTACGCCTCTGGGAGCTGGAACTTCTCATAGCCTTGAGGCAACAGAAGCCTATTCTCCTTCTTTCTATTTTACTCAAGTGTTTTGTCTGTGCCCAAAACCGGGACACTTCTTTGTCTCCCGTTGCCTGATCAAGTCCATCCCCAGGGAAACAAATATAGAACAGCCTCTGTTCGAAGGGGGATTTTTGCATAATGTTCTAAAGTATTAAACTGCTTCAAGGGCCTTTCGTGGGTAATATTCTGGAATAATATGGTGGCTACGATCAAATCCCTGTCCCTTAGAAACTATGTGAACTGGGCTGTGGGTCTGTCATCACCACCTGTCTATTCAGCTTTTCCATAACCATGACTGCAAGATCAGCTTACCATCCACCTGACCACAAGCCTGACTATTTGGCTGTGATCACTAAATTAGACACGTTTTCTTGAGAGCTAACATACAGCTATAGCTTCCTAGCCCGAGCAGATTATTTTCAAACTTATCTCAACTGACATGATTTCAATATGTGTAGCAGAAATGAAGCATTTGAAATGCCCTTTGTGAAATAATGTGAAAACTACTTCTGCAAATAGACTGAAAATAAGAAATCTCTCTTTAAAAAAGCAATATACATTTTCATTTTGCCATTTACAGATTCATGAGAATGGCTTTCAGAAATATTTTCCCAGAGAGTACAATATGCCTTGCATCTGAGGTGGCTTTTTGACTTTGGTAATAAAAAGTGATTACGGTGGCCTATTAATTTACAGAGACTAATTCAAGCCTGGGGATACAGTCTAGAATTTTGTAGGCAGTTACCAACAGCTGCAAAAAGCCCCGTGAATCCTGGTCCGAAGTAGAGCCATCATAAAAATTATAGCAATGAAATCTGCAAGGATTAAGGAGTAGCGATGATAAAACAGCAGCCAGACTAATTTCAGCTGCAGAATCGCATCATGTGAGTGAATGGCCTTCCTGGATTAAACTTCAATGCAAGAAATTATTGTGAGCACCCATTATGTGCCAGGAATGTGAATGGACTGAGAAATACAAAACAGTCACGATAAGCTCAGTAACACACTTAAAGCACCTCCCTTTTAGAAGCACAGTTGAAAGAACAACTTTACCAGGGGTTGGGAAGTTTCCTTGGAAGAAATGACATAAGGGAAGGCCACTGTAATCACTTTTTATTACCAAAGTCAAGGCAAGGAGAAAAGGAAGGAGGAATCCTAGATGTGGAGGCTTTCTATCTTGGACATCAAGGCAGGTGAAGCTGGAACAAAATAAGACCTCGGGGGAGGCTTGGGAGGGAGGCGGAAGCTATGTTTGCACACCCGACATTTGAGGTGCCTGCAGAATTTTCACTTGGCTTTGGAGAATATGACAACAACAGCGACAATATATTTTACGTTTTCAGTTCTGCTGATTTATTTTTTTAAGGCTTCAAACTCACACTCCATGCCACACTCTCTTACAGGCAGATTGCTAATCTTTTTTTTTTTTTTTTTTTTTTTTGAGATGGAGTCTTACTCTGTCACCTAGGCTGGAGTGCAATGGCTTGATCTCAGCTCACTGCAACTTTTACCTCCCGGGTTCAAGCGATTCTCCTGTCTCAACCTCCCAAGTAGCTGGGATTACAGGAGCCTGCCACCATGCCGCTAATTTTTGTATTTTCAGTAGTCATGGGGTTTCATTATGTTGGTCAGGCTGGTCTCGAATTCCTGACCTCAGGTGATCCACCTCCCTCGGCCTCCCAAAGTGCTAGGATTACAGGCATGAACCACAGTGCCCAGCAGATTGTTCATCTTTTATAGCAACTTCACTTCCTCAGAAATTATCCTTGGCAATGGACTCAGATTTGTATGAACTCAGGACTCTCTTTGTCTTCTCATCCCGTGCTGGGGGGAACCCAGATAATTTCTGGTCACAGCTGCAGATCTGAGGTTGTAAGTGATCTCTTGGAAAATAGCCATAAAGTTGCTGAAATTATCCTTTTAAATTTTTTTATTTCATTTCATGACATAAAATACTTTAGCTTTGTTCTTGTGACTAGATCTCAATTCCTGGCATTTCCCCAACCGTGCTGTATTATCAAAGAGCTTCATGAATTTTTAAACAAAATTAGCCTACTTTCCAGAGCCTTTCTTTTTCCAGGGACTTCAACTTTTTAAAGATTAGTTACCCTCGCAGAAAAATCCAGAATGAATGAAAACTGTTGCTTCCACCACCCACTGCAGCACATAGATTTTTTTTTTAACTTCTCTTCTAAATACTTTCTTGGAAATTACTCTGGTAGGGTCATTCTTTTTTTCTTAGCTCACCATTGCTTATTATAATTGACTTTATATATATAATTGTATATTATATATCTACAATTATATTATATATATAATATAATTGACTTTATATATATAATATATATAATTGACTTTATATATATAAAAGTCAATATATAATTGACTTTTCTTTGCAAATCTAAATTTGTTGCTGTTTAATAATTACCCGACTTCCAGAATGTAGGTAAGGTTGTACCGTCAGTTCCTATCTTTTAAGAAATTATTTTTTTAAACATGCAATTGTTTTAGCCTGTATTAGGATCATAAACTGTAATTTAAAGGACTACTACATATAAAATATAAGACTTGTACATGGCAAAAATTCACCCAAATAATGAATGAATAAGTAAATAAAACAACCAATTGATCAAAGGAAAAGCAGGGGAAAATATCCAATTGAGATGGTTAATATGCAAATTACAATCTTTACTACAGAAAGAGCTGTTGTGGGTAGGGTTTGATGGCTCACGCCTGTAATCCCAGCACTTTGGGAGGCCGAGGTGGGTGGATCACTTGAGGCCAGGAGTTTGATACCAGCCTGGCCAACATGGTGAAACCCTGTCTCTACAAAAAATATAAAAATTAGCCTGGCATGGTGACACATGCCTGCACTCCCAGCTACTAGGAGGCTGAGGCTGGAGAATCACTTGAATCCAGGAGGCAGAGGTTGCAGTGAGCTGAGATCACACCACTGCATTCTAGCCTGGGCAACAGAGTGAGACCCTGTCTCAAAAAAAAAAAAAAAGAAAGAAAGAAAAGAAAGAAAAATTTACTAAGAAAATCACCATCCACTTGTGCAGAGAACTCTGTAGAATTTTATTCACTGCTCTCGTGTTTACAGAGGGGAAAGGGATAAGATTTCCTGTTTGTTTAATAACAAAATATATTATCTTAATAATAAGAATGATAAACTATTACTATTAAGGGGAAACATGAAGGATATGATTGAAGTTTTCTGTTTTTGGGTGATAGAATATTTTCCCTTTACATGCCATAGAGAAAAGCACTAGTACCTTATGAATTTGACATAATTTGGGGAACGTGGAGATGACTTAGCACTGGAGCATGTCCAGCCAACATTAAGGTCAGACGACAAAGATCACTTTCAGTCAGCACAGTGTTAACAGCTAAGGAAGCTGAGGCTCAGTTAGATCTATTGTCATAAAAGACAGAATATTTTTTAATTCTTTTTTTTTTTTTGAGATGGAGTCTCACATTCTGTCACCCAGGCTGGAACGCAGTGGTGCAATCTCAGCTCACTGCAATCTCCGCCCCCCAGGTTCCAGCGATTCTCATGCCTCAGCCTCTGGAGTAGCTGGGATTACAGGTGCCCGCCACCATGCGTGGCTAATTTTGGTATTTTTAGTAGAGACAGGGTTTGGTCAGGCTGGTCTTGAACTCCTGACCTCAAGTAATCCAGTTGCCTTGGCCTCCCAAAGTGCTGGGATTACAGGTATGAGCCACTGCACCTGGCCTAGATTCTTAATTTTATATTTTTGGAGTGCTGTTGTACAATCTCAGCTCACTGCAGGAGTAGATTAGAAAACAATTTCTCTCTGGTAAAGAAAGTCACCCCAAAGCTTACAGTTTTCTTGTCCTGTTAGGATATTAACCAATTTTGGACATTAACCATCTCCTGCTAAAAACAATTCATATGTGGAAGTCCTAACCCCTAATTCCTCAGAATGCATTTA
The DNA here is from genome assembly GCF_030222135.1 of Aotus nancymaae. Lineage (NCBI taxonomy): Eukaryota > Metazoa > Chordata > Mammalia > Primates > Aotidae > Aotus > Aotus nancymaae. Next base: position 7,107,331 of record NW_026988546.1, on the reverse strand, counting down.
GAGATAGGGCCTTTGAAGAGGTGATTAAGGAAAAATGGAGTCATTAAGGTGGGCCCTAATCCAATATGACTGCTGTCCTCATAAGAAGAGATTAGGACACAGACACACACAGAGGGAAGACCACATGAAGACAAAAGGGAGGCCAGGTGCTGTGGCTCATGCCTGTAATCCCAGCACTTTGGGAGGATTGCTTGAGCCCAGGAGTTCAAGATCAGCTGAGGCAGCATCCTGAGACCCTGCCTTTACAAAAAAAAAAATTTTTTTAATTACCCAGGTGTAGTGGTGCGCACCTGTAGTCCCAGCTACCCCGGAGGCTGAGGTGGGAGGGTTGCTTGAGTCCGGGAGGTGGAGGCTGCAGTGAGCTATGATTGTGCCACTGCATTCCAGCCTGGGTGACAGGGCAAGACCCTGTCTCAAAATAAAAACAAAACAATAAAAAAGGGAAAAGATGGCCATCTATAAGCCAAGGAAAGAAGTTTCAGAAAGAACCAACTCTGCCAACACCATGATCTCAGACTTCCAGCCTCTAGAACTATGAGAAGAGAAATTTCTCTTGTTTAAATCACTCACCGCAGTACTTTGTGGCAACCTGAGTAATACTCTTAGCTAAGTCATTTCGGCAAACTTTTCCTGATTAAATACATTCTCGAATTCTACTTTGAAACAGCTTTAATGTCCTCTTGAATCTCTCACTAATGTTTGTATGTAACTCATGTTTTTTAACCTTTTGAACACTGAATTTTGATATAAAAAAGTTTTTAAGGTCACATTGTAATCCCAGCACATTGGGAGGCCAAGGTGTGGATGGATCACTTGAGTCCGAGTAGGTTGAGACCAGCCTGGCCAACGTGGCAAAACCTTGTCTCTACTAAAAATACAAAAATTAGCTGGGCTTGGTGGCACCTGCCTGTAGTCCCAGCTACTCGAGAGGCTGAGGCAGGAGAATCACTTGAATCCAGGAGGCAGAGGTTGCAGTGAACCGATATCATGCCAGTGGACTCCAACCTGGGTGATAGAGCTAGACTCTGCCTAAAAAAAAAAATTTTTTTAAATCTTGTTCCCCTCTTATTGGACATTTATTAAATCTGAGTACACATTTCCAAGTGTTCTTTTGTTAATTCTTTTGATATCTGGGATAGCAATCGATACGTTTTGAGCCAATATGCTCCTCAGCTTTAATTTGATCTTTTGTTTTTAGCGTCCCATGGGAACTTCAGTTAGAGTGCCCTATGGCTAGTTATCTTCCAACTTACTCAGATAACTCTCCTTCCTTCTTGGTATTATCTTGGTCAAAGGGAGCTCTCAGGGTTTTTGTCAGTGAAGGGCCCTGGCCTCGAAAAGCTTTCTGGGTTAAAGGGGGCAGGCAGGCAGAAGAAAGGGAGGTGTTTCCAGACTTAAGAGAAGGGCCTGGAGAGAGACTGCTCGGGTATATCTCTGCAGGGTGGAGGGAGTTGCAGCATTAAATATTCTGTACCTGCATCATTCTATGATGTTAGCAGACATAAAATCTAATATAACCCTTTTGCAATTCATCTGGGATCATATCTTTAATCTCACCAGTCAGAATCTGACACTTTGCTCACAGCAAGGCCACCCCTGTTTACATCACTAAAACAGCTATTCCCCATCACCAGAGTGGATTAAATTTCTTCCATTTACCAAAGATAGAGAACAGGCCCTCTCTTTGCAATGAGATGGGAGGTAGTTGTTTTTATTAAGAAAAACATTAGGTGATTTTCTGTAAGAAAAACATGTATTGGCCGGGTGCAGTGGCTCACATGTGTAATCCCAGCACTTTGGGAGGCCGAGGCAGGTGAATCACAAGGTCAGGAGATCAAGACCATCTTGGCCAACATGGTGAAATGCTGTCTCTACTAAAAATACAAAAATTAGCTGGTGCGGTGGCACGCATCTGTAGTTCCAGCTACTAGGGAGGCTGAAGCAGGAGAATCGCTTAAACCCAGAGGTGGAGGTTGCAGTGAGCCGAGATTGTGCCACTGCACTCCAGCCTGGTGACAGAGTGAGACTCCGTCTCAAAAGAAAAGAAAAACATATATTCAAGGCACTAGGCACCAATAGGGAAACAGCCTGATGCAGAAAATGGTATCGGGGCCTTTGGAATAATTAATTAATTAATAGCAAATGAAACAATTAACTTAAAATTTAATAAGTAATTAAGATAAGTGGGTGCTCATTGAGAGGGAGTGCAGGCTGGTTGGGAGGGGTATGAGGGAAGTGGGGGTCAGTTTGAAGACTACAGCCCCGGCCCCAAGTGCATAGGCCCTGGGAAGAGAAGCAGAGAAACAATCACCTTTATTTTCTTTAATCCCCAGGAAGAAATAAATAATAAATATGATATTTTTTATTTTCATCCTTGCCAGCAGAAGATCAATTAATAAATACGTTACATGCCTTTTTCTGGAAGACGTTGTGCTGTCTACTGTCCAAAAGTGGTGGTGGCTGACTCAGCTCATTGCTGAGCTCACGGCTTGGGATCATGAGAATGGACAAGGTGGACATGCGCTGAGCCCCTGCACATGCCAGGCACTGACCAGCAGGGTCTCATCTCATGGAACCAACAGCCCTGAAGAGAAGCTATGTCATCTCACTTTGCAGGGGAGGAAATGAAGCTCACAGAGTTAAGAACTCTGCTCACAATTATTTTGAGGCCAAGCCAGGTGCGAAATTCCAAGTCAACTCCCAAAGTTCATGCCATACAGGCACCAGTAAGTCTAATATGCATCCTCAAATGAACCAAGTGTGTCCTGGAATCAACAAGCATTTTTCTTAACTGTCTAATTTATCTCATAGGCAACAATATTGTAACAATGATTACACAGCATTTTTAAAAATCATAAGCAACAAAAACCTGTCATTGAAATTCGAAGGACAACCAATGTTATCCCTGCCTTACTGTCTCACAGCCTATGCCCTCTTCCTATCTGTGTGCCCACGGTTGTTTGTTTTCGTTTGCCCTATATGGGTATTATAAGGCCGGTTGCCTCACCGGGAGCTCAGACGCACACACCCCCCTTCTTTTTTCCGAAAGCTCAGACATGCTTGGGCATGTTCCCTTCTCCACTTCTCGCACAGCCTGGCCTTTCCTTAAAGAACCCAGTATGCAAGCAGGGTCTTGTGATTCTAGCCAATAGCAGCCAAATCTTTCTAGCCAATAGCAGCCGAGTCTTTCTAGCCAATAGCAGCCGAGTAATTCTAACCAATAGCAGCCAAGTCCTGTATGCAAACAAAGGCTTGTAACCTTACCCAATAGTAGTCCTGCTTTCCTACAACCAATCGAACTCCTTCACTCCCTATAAAACCCCACGTCTGAGAGGAGTCCGTGCGACTTCTCCAGCCCCTCCTGTCGGACTGCAGAACCTCGCCCGGGAGCCTGAATAAACCCTTCATACTGGATCTTCTTGTGTTGGCCTCAGTTTCTTCCTTTTAAACTCGGCAAGAACAAACCTTACAAGTATTTCTTGCAGTTCTTTTGCTACCTGACCCTGGCCATGCCCCTGAAACTCTACCTTTGCTGCACTATACAGACTTGATTTTGACAATGTGCAATGTTGAGTGTTCTTCTGATATCTTTCCCCAGATCAGGAGGAATGACCCCATACTAAGAATGCATTCATCAACCAATATTTAGTAAGTTCCTAAAAAGTACATCAGGCACTAACAATAAGGCCTCAGTTCTGAGAACATAAAAAGGAATATAGGCCAGGCTCCATGGCTCACACCTGTAATCCCAACACTTTGGGAGGCTGAGGTGGGAGGACCGCTTGAGCCCAGGAGTTTGAGACCAGCTTGGACAACATGGCAAGACCCCCATCTCTACACAAGATACAAAAATAGCCAGGTATGGTGGTGTGCACCTGTAGTCATAGCTACTCAGGAGACTGAGGTGGGAGGATCACTTGAGCCTGGGAGGTTGAGGCTGCAGTGAGCCATGATCATGACACTGCACTCCAGCCTGAGCAACAGAGTGAGAACCTGTTTCAAAAAGAAATAAAATTACAATGCAGTCCTTGACATTAGTAAGCTTCAGATCTGGTAAGGAAAGAGAAGTAAACAAATTGAAATACAGCTGATAGCAACTACATAATTCAGACCAACCTGCCTGACGAAAACAATTAAAAAGATGCATAAAATGCTGTTGTTGTTTCAGAAAACTTACGAACATCCGGGAGTTAATATGACACTGAAATGTTACCAGGCCAAGAACCAGAGAACTGAGTATCTTAGATGATTTTGTGATGCTATAACAAAATACCTGAGACCTGAGACCAAGCAATTTATTAGAAAACAGACATTTATTTCTCAAAGGGCTGGATGCTGAGAAGCCCAAGATGAAGGCACTGGCAGGTTTGGTGGTCTGGTGAAGGCTGCTCTCTGCTTCCAAGATGGCGCCTTAGTGTTGCCTCCTCAGGAGGGGAGGAGCACGGTGTCCTCACAGAGTGGAGGCTGACAGGCAAGCCGCTGTATGCTATGCAAGGCCTCTTTATAAGAGCACTAATCTCATAAGCAAGATGGCTCACGGTCTGTCACCTCTTAAAGGCCCTACCTCTTAATGCTGTTGCATTGGCAACACCTGAATTTTGGAGGGAACATATTCAAACCGTGGTATTCCACCCTTGGCCCACCAGAATTTGTGTCCTTCTCACATACAAAACGTAACCACGTGTCACGTAATGATGGGGATATGTTCTGAGAAACACACTCTTAGGCCATTTCATCATCGAGCGGGCATCATACGGCGTGCTCACACAGACCTAGATAGTACAGCCTACCACATCTAGGCTACATGGTATGGCCGACTGCTCCTAGGACACAAGCCTGCACGACATGCTACTGTACTGAATACTGTAGGCAACTGTAACACCGCGGCAAGTATTTGTGTATCTAAACAACTAAACATAGAAAAGTTACGGTAAAGGGCCGGGCGCGGTGGCTCACACCTGTAATCCCAGCACTTTGGGAGGCCGAGGCAGGCGGATCACGAGGTCAAGAGATCGAGACCATCCTAGCCAACATGGTGAAACCCTGTCTCTACTAAAAATACAAAAATTAGCCAGGCGTGGTGGCACACGCCTGTGGTCCCAGCTACTCGGGAGGCTGAGGTGGAAGAATCACTTGAACCCAGGAGGCAGAGGTTGCAGTGAGCCGAGATTGCGCCACTGCACTCCAGCCTGGGTGACAGAGTGAGACACTATGTCAAAAATATAAAAAAATAAAATTGACTCTTATGATAACACTTAGCTTAAAACACAAACACATTGTATAGCTGTATAAAAATATCTTTTTCTCTATATTCCTATTCTATAAACTTCTTTCTGTTTTTAACTATTAAAATTTTCTCTAACTTTTTGAACTGTTTTATAAAAAACTAAGAGCCAAGACCCAAACATACACATTAGCCCAGGCCTACACCAGGTCAGGATCCTCAGTGTCACTCACTGTCTTCCATCCCTTCATCGTGTCCCACTGGAAGGGCTTCAGGGGCAGTAACATGCATGGAGCTGTCATCTCTTGTGATCACAGTGCCTTCTTCTGGATACCTCCTGAAGGACCTGCCTAAGGTTGTTTTACGATCACGTTGTTAAAAAAAACAAGTAGGAGGAGTATGCTCTAAAATAATGATAAAAATTATAGTATAATAAAAAACATAAACCAGTAACATTGTCACTTATTATCATCAAGTATTATGTTCTCTACATAACTGTATGTGCTAGACAGCAGGTTTGCGGACACCAGCATCACCTGGGATGGGGAAGTGATGTGTTGTGCTGTGATGCTATGAAGGCTATGATGTTCCTAGGCAATAGGAAGTTTTCCTTGTAAAATCTTACAGGGTCACTGTCATATAGGTAGTCCATAGTTGCCTAAACCATCCTTATGTGTTGTATACTGTACATTCATTCTCTCCCACTAGCCTCAAGTATTTTAATTTGTCCCAGGATTAACTCAAGCCTAAAGTCCAGAGTCTCATGTAAGTCAAATATGGGTGAGACTCAAGGCAGGATTCATCCTGAGGCAACTTTCCCTCCAGCCTGGTGCCTAAGAAGCCAAACAAGGTATGTGTCTCCAAATTATAATGGGACAGGCACAATACAGACGCTTTCATTCCAAAAGGGCGAAATGGAAAGAAGAAAGTCATAACAGGTCCCAAGTAAGTCCAAAACCTAATAAGGCAAAGAACATTAAAACAACATTAAATCTTTTTTTTTTTTTTTTTGTAACAGAGTCTCACTCTTGTCTCCCAGGCTGGAGTTCAGTGACACCATCTCAGCTTACTGCAACCTCTGCCTCCCAGGTTCAAGCAATTCTCCTGCTTCAGCCTCCTGAGTAGCTGGGATTACAGGCGCCTGCTACCATGCCTGGCTAGTTTTTGTATTTTTGGTAGAGACAGGGTTTCACCATGTTGGCCAGGCTGGTCTTGAACTCCTGACCTCAGGTGATCTGCCCACCTTGGCCTCCCAAAGTGCTGGGATTATAGGCATTAGCCACCACACCCAGCCATAATAGTAAATATTGAGGCCTGAGAACAATCCCGTCTGACTCGATGTCATGCCTTCTAGATATACTGGGTTGGTGTTGGGCTTCCAAGGCTCCACAGGACCCTACCCTCAAAGCTTTGCTGGGAGCAGCCTGTAATGCAGCTCTCAGCAGTTGGAGTTGGGTACCCAGGACTCTCCCAGGCTGGCATTGCACATTGGCAGCTCTACAAGTCTGGGGTCTTGGGGACAGCCTGCCCCCATTGGCTGCACTAAGCATTGCTCTAGTGGAGATTCTCTGCAGTGAGCCCACCCTGGAGCAACTTTCTGCTTGGTCCCCAAGGCTGTCCATGATATCCTTTGAAATCTGGTGGGAGAAACCATGCCTCCACAGCTCTTGCATCTGTGCACTTGTGGAGTTAGCACCACGTGGATATTGCAAAGGGTTATGGCCTCAGTCTTCGAGAGCGGTGGCTAAAGCCATACCTGGGCCCACTTGAACACAACGGGGTCAGTTCAAGAATGCTTCGCAGAAACACGGGGCATGGAGTCCCAGGGTAGCCCTGGGTCATGAGCCCTGAGGCCCCTGGGCCCCTCCCTTGAAATCATTCTGCCCTCAAGGGCCTAGCACTCTGGGCCTATGATGAGCAGGTGACCTTGAAGGTCTCCACAATGCCTTCAAGGTCGGTCTCCTATTATCTTGATGAATAGCATCTGGCTTCCTTCTGTCCCTACTAATCTCCTTAGCAAAGGTTGCCAGGCCACACTTTTTTTATTCTTTACATGGCCAGGCTGAGAGCTTTCTAGATCTTTACATCTGCTTCCCTTTTAACGATCAATTCCATCTTTAAATCATTTTTCTCTTTTTGTACTCTATTGTAAGCAGTGAAGAGAAGACATACAGCCCTTTCAACATTTTGCTGCTTAGAGATTTCTTCCACTAAATATCCTAGTTCATTGCTCTTGAGTTCTGCCTTCCACAGACTCCTGGGACATGGACATAATTCTACCAAGTTATTTGTCACTTTGTAAGAAGGATGGCCTTTCTTCTAGTGTCCAGTACCTTGTTTCTCATTCTCATCAGAAATCTCCTCAGGATGGTCTTCCTGGTTCATATTTCTACCAACATCCTACATACGGCCACTTAAGTAATCTCCCAGAAGTTCCAGACTTTCCCTGCGCTCTCCTCTTCTGAGCCTCCCCTAGTCACCCTAGATGCTCCATTCTTAGCACTCTAGGTCTTTTACAGCATTCACTTCAAAACTGTTCCAGTTCTACCTATTACCCAGTTCCAAGGCTACTTCCACAGTTTTAGGCATTTGTTACCAGTGATTTGGTGCCTCACTTCTCTGGTACTAATCTGTCTTTGCCTGTTTTGTGCTACTATAACAGAATACCACAGACTGGGTATTTTATAAAAAACAGAAATTTGTATTCTCACAGTTTGGAAGCTGGGAAATCTAAGATCAGTAAACCAGCAGTTTTGGTTGTTCAGTGAGGGGTGCTCTCAGCTTCCAAGATGTTGCCGAAATTTATATCCTCTAATTGTATATCCTCTGGAGGAGAGATGCACTGTATCCTACTGTGTAAAAGGTAGAAGGACAAGCCACCAAAAGCTGTATGAAGCCTGTTTTATAGGGGCTGTAATCTGAAACCCTCATAGTCTGATCCCTTTTTAAAGGCACCACCTCACTGGCAACACCTGAATTTTAAAAAGAAAGGTTTTTTTTTTTGTTTTTTTTTTTTTTGTTTTTGCTTTGAGACAGGGGTCTCCCTCTGTCACTCAGGCTGGAGTGCAGTGGCTCCATCATGGCTCACTGCAACCTCTGCCTCCAGGTCCCAAGCGATTCTCTTGCCTCAGCTTCCCAGATAGTTTGGACTATAGGCACATGTCACCATGCCTGGTTAATGTTTGTATTTTTTGTAAAGATAGAGTTTTACTATGTTTCCCAGACTGGTCTTGAACTTTTGGGCTGAAGTAATTCACCCACCTCAGCCTCCCAAAGTGCTGAAATTACAGCCATGAACCACACACCCAGCCAAGGGGAAGCATTTACAACCTAGCAATGAAACATGCATTTGGAGTAACTTTTGTATGAGGATATCTGAGATGGGATTAGTGGTTCAGAGGCTGAACTGCACTTTTGAGAGCCTTATGAAAATGGGGGTCAAATGTCAGAGTCCAGGGCAGGCTAAGTTTGGGTCCCCTGCTAATTAATCCCCTGCTTAGGCAGGAACCACAAAGGTCTGATCCTGAGAAGTAAGAGTAAATAAAAAGGAAATCAGTGCTGGCATGGACTACAACCAAATTTTGAGTCCTTTTGGTTACTTAGAAAATCTCTAGCCCTGAAGATAGTTTAAGGTGACACTATTGATAGAGTACCAAAGTACCTGACATAAACGAATGAAAATTTTTTTATAGGGGAAAATAACATTATCCTAAACTTCAAATTATTACTACAAATAACTTCTGAAACATGATGTCAAGCACAAAATAAAAAATAACCAGGCACCACCTCCAACTCATTAGGAGAGCTCCTATTAAAACAAACAGAAAATAAAAAATGTTGATGAGGATGTGGATAAATTGGGACCTTTATGCACTGTTAGTGAAAATATAAAATGGTGCAACCACTGTGGAAAACAGGATGGTGATTCCACCCAAAATTAAAAACAGAATTACTATATGATCCAACAATTCTACTTCTGGATATAAGCCCAAAAGAATTGAAAGCAGGGTCTCCAAGAGATATAGCTATGCCTATGTTTACAGCATATTCATAGCAGCATTATTCACAGCAGCTAAAACATGGAAGCAACCCAAGTTTCCATTGACCATAAAATGCACATGCAAAATGTGGCATATACATAAAATGGAACATAGAAAACATTACAATAAGTGATGGACAAAAATCATACAGTAACAAAAATACAAATACTGTATGATTTCACTTATATGAAGTACCTAGAGTAGTCAAATTCATAGAGACAGAAAGTAGAATGGTGGTTGCCAGGGGCTGGGGTGTGGGTGCAATGATGAGTTAATATTTAATGGGTACAGAGTACGAGTTTTGCAAGTTAAAAAGAATTCTAAAGATGGATGATGGTGATGTTGCACAACAATATGAATATATTTAATACCACTGAACAGTACACTTACAAATGATTAAAATGGTTAATTTATGTTGGACGTATTTTACTAGAATAAAAAAAAAATTGAAAAATATTTGAAAGAATTACCAGACTACCAGACATACAAAAGAGATGATGTTAATGAGAAATAGCAGGAAAAAAAATCATAGCAACAAGGACTCCAGATATTGGAAATGTCAGACACAGACTGTCAAACAACCATGCTGAATATGCTCAAAGAAATAAAAGCTCAGCTGGGTTCGGTGGCTCATGCCTGTAATCCTAGCACTTTGGGAGGCCGAGGTGGGTGGATCACCTGAGGTCAGGAGTTCAAGACCAGCCTGGCCATTATGGTAAAATCCTATCTTTAAAAAAAAAAAAGAAAAAGAAAAAGAAACAAAAGCTCAAAAATTTTGGCAGAAAATTGGAAACTTTAAAACAGAAATCATATTTAAAACAGAAATCATCATTCTACTATCACTTATTAGAAGCACCTCCACTTAATATTATCACATTGGCAACATCTGAACTGCAAAAAAGCAAAATCAAGTGGTTGCCATGGTTTAGGGGGAGTGGGTGAAGGGATGAATAGGTGAAGCATAGGAGAATTTTAGGACAGTGAAACAATTCTCTATAATTCTGTAATGATGGCTACATGACATTATGCAACTGTCAAAATACACAGAACTGTACAACACAAAGAGTGAACCTCACTGTAAATTGTGGGACTTTAGTTAGTGACAATGTATTAATATTGATTCATTAATGCAATAAACATGCCACACTGATGCAAAATGTTAATAATAAGAAAAACTGTGTGTGGGAGGAGCACATATGGGAATATTCTGTATTATTGGCTTAATTTTTTGATAAATCTAAAATCATGAGCCTCAAGTCAGGGTAAGAAAAAAATGAAAATAAAATAAAATCATTATAAGAAATAAATTCGGCCGGGCGCGGTGGCTCACGCTTATAATCCCAGCACTTTGGGAGGCCAAAGCAGGTGGATCACGAGGTCAAGGGATCGAGACCATCCTGGTCAACATGGTGAAACTCTGCCTCTGCTAAAAATACAAAAATTAGCAGGGCATGGTGGTGCGCACCTGTAGTCCCAGCTACTCGGGATGCTGAGACAGGAGAATTGCTTGAACCCAGGAGGCGGAGGTTGTAGTGAGCCGAGATCACGCCATTGCACTCCAGCCTGGGTAACAAGAGCGAAACTCCATCTCAAAAAAAAAAAAAAAAGAGAGAAAGAAATTCTACCAATTTTTAAAAAGGAAAATCATCAGTGTGAAAAAGGAGCAAACAGAAAGCTTAGAAATGAAAAAATACAATATAAAAAGGAGTCCCACAGTTGGGATTAACAGCTAATTAGAAATGGATGAGTTGAAAGTTAACTTATTGCAAGATAGGCCAGGGGAAAAAACACTAACCTGAATGAAGCACAGAATGTGAAAGGGATGAAAAATACAAAAGGAGAGGATTAGTGGCATAAAGAATAAAGTGAGAAGGTCTTACATTCAACTGGTATCCCTAAAAGAAAGGAGAATTGTAATAGGGAAAATTTAACATCTGAAGTAAAATTGCTTATGCCTGTAATCTCAGCACTTCGGGAGACCAAGGCAGGTGGATCACTTGAGGTCAGGAGTTTGAGATCAGCCTGGCGAACATGGTGAAACCCCGTCTCTACTAAAAATATAAAAAGAAATTAGCTGGGCGTGGTGGCACACACCTGTAGTCCAAGCTACTCGGGAGGCTGAGGCAGGAGAATCACTTGAACCTGGGAGGCAGAGTTTGCAGTGAACTGAGATCACGGCACTGCACTCCAGCCTGGGCAACAGAGTGAGACTCTGTCTCAATAAATAAATAAATAAGTAAATAAAAATAAAGAAAGTAAAATAATAGAATCTTCTAAAAGTGATGAAAGACATCAGTCCTCAAACTCAGAAGTCCTATAAATTTGACATAAAGTAAATTTTTAAAAATCTAGGTCCAGACAACTGAGTGAAAAACAACACTAAAGACAATGAGAAAATCTTAAAAGCAGTCAGAGAATGAAAATCAGCTTATTTAAAAACAAAAACAAAAACCCAGCTGACTTTACAACACAGACAACAAAAGTCAGGACCCAAAGATGAGAAGTTTTCAATGTGCTTGCCAACTTAGCATACTATAACTATGTTCAAGAATGAGGAGTCAGAAAATTACAATAATTATCCAGGCATCATGGTGGTTGCCTGTAATCCCAGCTACTCAGGAGCCTGAGGCAGGAGAATTGCTTGAACCCGGGAGGTGGAGGTTGCAGTGAGCCGAGATCACGCCACTGCACTCCTGCCCAGGACCTGTCTCAAAACACAAATAAACCAAAGTTAATCATAAAATCAGAGGGTGCTCAACAGACAGTGAAACTAGTAACACAGACCTCATGATAGGAGGTCAATATTAGAGGAAGTTAAAACAGGTGCTCCTGCCCAGCAATTACCAGTGGAAGATGCAAGATGAGAACAGAGGTAGACTCTATTTCCTCATCGGAACAGTCATGTGCCACCCAATGGGCTCCCAGCTTCCTCCAAAACATTTGATGTTTCATGATGTGCTTTTAACCAGCGGTGTTGGCCAAAGAGATTGTAATTTATAGCTGTTGCCCATCTTAATCTCAAAACTAATTGGACCCACTCCCCAGTGATACCCTGACAGCCCCTCCTCCCTTGACTAGCTTGTGGGCTCACAAAAGTCACTTGACCATCAACCAGTGATGTGAATATTGCCTTTATTACTAGCAAAGCTGCTGTCTTCAGGAAGAAGAGTTGCCTTTGTGGGGTTTAAGAAACTTTCTTCTTCCTATATGACAAATAATTTTTAGCAACGTGAGAGCTGAGTCTGGTAGCCATTGTTTGAGCTTTCCTGTGCTGGGTTTTGTGATAAATCAAGACTTTTGTTTTGTTTTGTTTTTCTTCCTTGCAGGGGAAGTCAAATGCAGCTGGCCTCTTCACAGTGGGCTGAATCTGGAGTGGCAGGAAGTTCGAGTGATGGCTCCTAGGATGGGCCAAACAAAAACACCCACCCCGCCTCAAGAAATGGAAACTGCTATGCTAGAGCAGAAGGTGTGAGAAATTGTCTTCGAGAAACACAGAACTCACGTTCCTATCACCTCTTCTTAGATGACAATTCTCATTTTTTCAGTCATTCAGCAAACATTGACTCAGCAGCTCCTAGTATCTGCTGAGCACTCTGCTCATCAGTGTCCCCTTTAAAGAGCTCACTTTACAGAGGAAGGACAACCGAGCACACCGACTGGTAGAACCAGGCAGGAGCAACACTGTGACAGAGGTGAGCCCAGTGGGCCTGGGAGGGCACCGGGAGGGCACAAGGGAGCCTGCACTTAGGCTGGCTGGAGAAGATGGGGGGTCTCTGGGAAGCCTTCAGGACAAAGGGAGCATAGCTAAGCTGAAGTGGGCTGGGCAGCATTCAGCTGGGGAAGATGAGAAGTCTAGAGATTCCAGACAGAAAGAGCAGCTTGTGCAAAGGCACTGAGGTGTGCCAACACACAGCTCAAGGAACTGCAAGTTCTGGGCTTCAGGGAGCTTAGAGGGGAGATGAGTGATGTGAGGTTAGAGAAGCAGTTGTGCAAATCGAAATTTCCTTCCTTCCTTCCTTCCTTCCTTCCTTCCTTCCTTCCCTCCTTCCTGCCTCCTTCCCTCCCTCTCTTCTTTCTTTCTTTTTTCTCTCTTTTCTTTTTACTTCTTGTTTTTTATTTCAGTCTACTTGCCATCCAGTAACATCTTTCTTTCTTTCTTTTTCTTTCTTTTTCTCTTCTTTCTCTTTTTTCTTTCTTTCCTTTCCTTCCTTTCCTTCCTTTCTCTCTTTTTCTTTTCTCTCATCCTTTTCCTTTCTCTTTCTTTCTTTCCTTCTTTCTTCCTTCTTTTTCTTTCTTTTTTCTTTCTTTCTTTCTTTCTTTTTCTTTCTTTCTTGGTTTCACTCCCATCACCCAGGCTGGAGTGGCAGTGGCAGGATCTCAGCTCGCTACAACCTCCACCTCCTGGGCCCAAGCGATCCCCCTGCCTCAGAAGAGTAGCTGAGACTACATGCATGTGCCACCACACCCAGCTAATTTTTGTATTTTTAGTAGAAACAGAGTTTCCCCATGTTGGCCAGGCTGGTCTCAAACTCCTTACCACAAGTGATCCATCCACTTCGGCCTCTCAAAGTGCTGGGATTACAGACATGAGCCTCTGCACCTGGCGTAAGTAAATTTTGTACAAATATTTGAAATGATAGCCCTATATCCATGAGAAGTAAAAGAATTCCTCAGGTGTATGGCCATGTCACCATATTCATTTTTGGTAAATGGAAGATCCAGAGTGTGACAGAAATATGAATGATGGTGAAAAATTAGGCAGGTTACAAATTTTGTTGCAATACAAATTGCAGCTGTATGATCTTGAGCAAACTGCTTAACTTTTCAAGGGCTCCATTTCTTTATCTATAAAACAATAAAAAACATCGACTCCGTGGGCTTATAACCATAGCAGTGTTTTACGAGTTTTGTGAACATATGTGATGGAATGCTAATAACAGTTGTATTAGTGTTTAGCGTTACCATCATTATTCTAATCTGCATCATCACTGCCAGGTCAGTAACTCTCCCCAACCCTCTGCACGAGGAGAGGAGGAGAGATGGAAAGGAAAGAACAGAGAAATAGACAGGAATGGAAGGGAGGGAGCAGAGGGCTCCTGAATCCCAGAGCTTCTGGGGACCATTGACAGGGGAAAGCCTGCTTGGAGAAAGAGGAGGAAGGTGGAGGGCATCTGGCTAGGCTACAGACACGGAGGGAAGGAGATGTGGCCAGTCGTGAGGTGGGCAGATAAATTAAAGTGTTTATGAATCAATATTCTATAACTCTCAATTATGATCACACTCTCCTGATTTTTCTAAAATAAAACTTCTGGAGCAAGGAAATCCTAAATTACTAAATGTATTCAGTTTTCATACTGTTTTTCAATGCACTAAAGCACGAGGTCAAGTGCTAGCTAGAAGGAAAACCAGAGGCAATGTATTTGCATCATTTCAAAATGCTAAATGTGCAAAACATGGCTAAATACATAGGTTTTGTTTTGTTTGTTTGTTTTGAGAAGGAGTTTTGCTCTTGTCTCCCAGGCTGGAGTGCAGTGGCTTTATTTCAGCTCACTGCTACCTCTGCCTCTTGGGTTTATGTGATTCTCCCACCTCAGCCTCCTCAGTGGCTGGGATTACAGGGGCTTGCCACCACTCCCAGCTAGTTTTTCTTTTTCTTTTTCTTTCTTTTTTTTTTTTTTTTTTTTTGCATTTGTAGTACAAACAGTGTTTCACTACTTTGGCCAGGCTGGTCTCAAACTCCTGACCTCAGGTGATCATCCCGCCTCGGTCTCCCAAAGTGCTGGGATTACAGGCGTGAGCCACCGCGCCCGGCCTAACAGCTTGCTTTCTTTTACTTCTCACAGCTATGCTCTTCGGGAAGCACTTGACAATCCAGGGACCAGCCCCTCAGAGGTCCCCCAGGCAAAGCGTGGCCCTGTATGTTCTGTCACTTAAATCTGTGGCCCTGTGTGTTCTGTCACTTAAATCTGTGGCCCTGTGTGTTCTGTCACTTATTGGCTACACAACTTTGTGCAGACTCACTTCAAGTGTCTTTAATTCCCTGCAAGTCTCCTTTTCCTCCCTGTGAAATGAGTCCATTCTACTGGATTCATGAACTCATGCATCAGATCTTGAGAAGGTATTGATTGGTTCTTCTGCATGTGCTGGGGCTCAGGGGTGGGAGATCTAAGGTTTGGTCTGCTCTGCTAGAGTTAGCCCAGTGTCATGACTCAGGCAGTCCTCTGAGATCATGCCCAGTCTCCTTAGGTAAACATGACTTATTTCTCAGTTTATTTCCCTCCCCGGCTTTCTCCAAGATGGCCCCAGGGCCTATGAAGAAGAAGGGTGGCTCACCCAGTGGGAGGATGCTATAACTCAGGGTTCAAGCCAGGGCACTCTTCACAGTGGGAAAGAGAGCTAGCAGCAGCTGCCCAAAGTGGCAGGCAGGCCTCACCCATGCGGGTCCCTCCTGGCCCCAGGCCCATGGACTCTAAGACAGTGCCATTGTCCTCTGGGTGCTGGCCACGCTGATGGCAGCCACGGCCAATGTGTGGTTGCACCTGGGTCATTCTCCCTGATGGACCCGTTTCTACTTCTTCCTGTGGGCTCTGTGGGTCCTGTGGTCTGGCTGGGACTCCTGTGATCCCTGCCACGGGACCCATTCAGTGGTCCTCAGCTGCATGATCACACTGACGAGGTCCCCAGCCAGACCTCCAACTACTGTCTAATGGATTCTGTTGTACAGAAGTTTTGGGGGTAGCCCTACTTTCATTCCTGTGTCTTTGTCAGAGATGGTGTTGACCGTGGATACCCCAAGGGCAGGGACCACTGCAACGCATCCTTCCTGAGGTCTCCCCGGCCCCTAGCATGCACGAGGCTCATGTGGGTGCTCCCTAAATATCTGTCCAGTGAATGAACTCCAGCTCCCCGTCAGCTCAGCCATGGGGCGCCAAGTGTCCTTCAAAATGGTCACCTCCAGAAGGGTGTGGGAGCCACCTCCTTCTCCCAGATCCTTACTGAGAAGACAAATGACAGGTACTAGAAACTCATGAACTTGGCTGGGCACAGTGGCTTACATCTGTAATCCCAGCGTTTTGAGAGACTGAGGCAAGTGGATAATCTGAGGTCAGTAGTTCGAGACCAGCCTGGCCAACATGGAGAAACCCCCGTCTCTACTAAACATGCAAAATTACCCAGGCATGGTGGTGGGCGCCTGCAATCCCTTGGGAGGCTGAGGCAGGAAGATCACTCGAACCCAGGAGGCAAAGTTTGCAGTGACATGAGATCACACCACTGCGCTACAGCCTGGGTGACAGAGTGAGACTCCATCTGCTCCCCCCGCACCCACCAATAAACTTCATGAACTTGTGATAAGAAAAAGAAACCTGCTCTAAACGGCTCAAGGGAAAATGTAATTTGCCGGAGGACACAGAGGAGCTCCAGGAGAGACTGCTGGGCCACTTGGGAGCCAGGAAATTATCAGGGGTCTGCCTGCTCCAGCTCTCCAGACTTAGGTGCCTGTGGCCTCTCACCTCCACTTCTCTTGGCTCGCCTGCTTCCTGTGCAAGGTTCTAACATGTTGTTAAATGGAATGGCCTGGCCGAGGAACAAGCAGAGGCAGGTGGGAGAGGTCCCTGCCTCTCAGCTCACCTGTACAAAAGTACTCTAAGAGGCACTGGACAAGTGTTTAGGATCCCAGCACAGCAATAATATGAAAATAGTATTTTTAAAAGACCATCTTGATAACTATTTGCATCTTAGACTGGCTTTGGGGGGGTCTTAAGATTAGTGGTTTTTAAAGCCAGGCTTTGTTTCATAAAACAAGCTTTAACAATCTTTACACATCTATTGAGATGTGTTTACCTTTGTTCTCCAGCAAAGCTCACAGGCAGATGCTCTTTGTAAAGCATCTTTCCTGCTTCTCTCTGCTGGGGAATTCCAATGGGTAATTAGCAGAAGGAGGATCACATGACCAATTGAAAGGCAGTCTGCTGTCCTTTAGAAAGATGTGTCAAACATGTACTTTGTCCGGAGATGCTGTAGTGAAATTCATTTCACGGTGGGGATAGTACCAGGAAATAATTCCATGCAGAACGGCAGGGAGCAGGCAGCTGTTCCAGTACGTTTTTACCAAAGAATAATATGAACCATGAGGACAGATGAAGGTTTTTCACACCCCAAATCAGCTAATGCTATTGTTTAAAACTGCTTTTCAAAAATAATTTTTTCATGCCTGTAAAAAGCTTTGAAATAGTATTTACACAAATCCAAAGCAATTGACTTAGTGTACCTTTTCTCATTTTTTGGAAAATTATTTAAATAAATTGGGGTAAGATTTATGATTTTGCTCACAATTATGATTTGGAAAAGTGCCTGCCTTGCTTACACGATGGCTTTAATGAGATGACTTATTACATTCCTACTAATCATCTGCAGAAAAGGAAACCACGTTTCATTTTGTTTTTGCTTGGCTTCCAGAAAAGTCCCACTTTTAATGAAACAAAAGAATTCAAATGCATTACTTTGCAAATTACAATTTACAAGCACTCTGTGACAAATGACGGCTGTTTCTTTTCATTCCACACATTCTCAGAGTTCCTCTGCAGATAATGCTATTTGTATACCATAAGTGGTCAGCATCTCTCTACAAAAAGGGAAAAAGGAGAACTGCATTGGGGAAAACCATCTATAGCGATGGGATATTGTCATGGTCCTCTGAATCACGGATTTTAGATAAAGAAATGGCAGAGAAGTGTTTTATTTTTGGAGCTAGGTTTTCTCATTACATACAGTCTCCTGAATGCAATGTTCCCATTAATTTCAACTGGGGTAAAAGCCAGATACTCAAAAGGTGAACGTAGACCAAGAAAAATTGCAACATATGATAGTGATTTGGAATCTCTCCAGTGAGATTGCTTTGCTCCAGTATAGTTTGAAAGTCTCCAAAGCTTACTGGTTTAGAGCCCAGGGATCTTGGGTAATCTCTTCCAGGCTAAAATGGAACATGCAGTTGTCTGTTCTCTGTAATGCTCTCCCTGCACAGATGCAGCTACATTGTGCATTCTGGACCCAATCCACTATGCTCATTAGCTTTATTTAAAAATACATCTATTGCCTGAAGACACCTGGGTACATCCACAGAAAGTGAATAATTGCAAGAATTGAATGAAATTAAGCACCCCAGATCAGAGATGGTTTTGTGCAAGGAGAAGGCACAGCTGGTGCCCTTTTAGGTGAAATGAGACTAATTAGATAAGCTAGAAACCAATTAGATGGAAGTAGGTAAAAGAAGTTACTGTTTAGATAAAAGAGATGTGGTTCTCCAGCTTTGTGTAAGTAAAATGTGACATAAGAAACTGGAATTCTGCTTGATATAAACTTTAGGATTTATTTTCCTTGTAATGGTTTAGATGTTAGAGCAAAGATGATCAACTTGGAGTTAGAGAGAGACTAGATTTTCAGGTACAAGACAGCACATGCATGGGTCTAGCAGTCTCCTCAGTGAAAGCCGAAGAATGAAGTTTTTGGTTACGTCACTTCCAGTTAAACATTCTTTGAAAAGAAAATGGATTTTACCTAATTCTATTCAGCAAATTATGTGGCTATATGGTCAACTCAACTGAAAGCCTTAATTATGCTGCTAGTAATGGAGTCGTGTGCAGAGGTAAATGTCCTTTGCATATTTAGCACATTATGAAGGCACACACTGGGAATAAATCTTCTGAGAGTGTCATTGTATTAGCACGAAAACTACTCTGATCTAGTCTATAAGACGGCTGGTCAAACTAGGGACACCAGCTGTCACCTGTAATAGATGAAATTAATAGGCCCTTTGGGTGGAGGGTGGGAAATTTACCACATGGCCTCATTTCTAGAGTCCTCTAATCAACAAGCCTCAAGAGCTCTGAGCCAAGATAAGATGATATTTGCTTTTCATGGCATCTAACATTCGATGCAATAACTGCAAAGAGACCACTGGTCCACCAGATGGTCATGGTGTCCCCATTGTATTTCCAAAGTCTGTTCCAGTGCCTGGTACTGGTTGATCGTCAGTAAATGTGCAAATATTATGGCACCAGCAGGGACGTAATAAGGCCCTACCTAAATAACAGCAGGCTCTTCCTGTGGTTATTTCCAGTCTCTGTGGACAGGAGCAGTCATCTTGGGAAGTTTCCTGGGTGGAAGGGAGCTGCTGCAGGACCAGTATGAGAAGAGGAAGGAACCATACCCTCAGCTTGCTCGGGCCACTGAGAAGGACCTGCCTGTTCCACTGCAGGAGGACAGAACTTAGCACTCAGGGCAAAGCAAATCAGATGAAGGAACCTCATGGGGCTCCCTCTCTGAGTCCAAAGGGATGTGTTCCTCTCCTAGAGACAACCAAAGGAGGGCGGACCTGCAGAGTGCAGCCTTGGAGAGCCCTGCCACATCGCCTCACCTCATTGTTTCATCTTTTTTCTTCCTGTGGGTTCTTCATCATGGTTGCCATTCAGCAGTCTCCCAACTGTTTGTTACCCACATAGTTGGCCTCCCATCCTGATACGGATGCTCTTGAGGCACGAAGTGAGGTTCCCCACAGCTCCTGGCTTGAGAGAGGATGATATGGAGTCAACTGTCCCCTACTGGGTGGTGGTTTAAAGCAGCCTGCCCTGAACAAGGAAACTCAGCTGAGAAGATAAATAGAGCTAACAGTGGCCCTACACACTTGTTGATAATGTCATTCCCACTCACTCACCTATCCCACCCCTACACTCCAAATGCCCCAGGCTTCAGGACCAAGCTGAGTCATGGGGCAGGGCCCCAAAGGAGAGTCAGATGCTATCCCAGGTCAGCTCTGGTGACCTGGTCAAACTTCAGGGCCCAGGTTCTGAATGTCCTGCTATCTCTCTCTGGAACTGACCTTGGAACCTCACCCTGGTGATGGTGTCCCTGAGGAAGAGGATGCTGGCCCTGGAGATCTCTGGTGGGCCCCAGCAACTACCTTCTGTGGCTGGCACACAGGAGGCAGTAGGCACTTTGTTAATCTGTTCAATCGATCTCTTTCCTTCTTCCAGATATGGTCCTCAGATGTGTGTGTGTGTGTGTGTGTGCGTGTGTGTGTGTGTGTGTGTGTGTGTGTGTTTTGGGAGCAGAATTTTTTTTTTAAACCATGGTAAAATATATGTAACATTTACCATTTTAACAATTTGTAAGTACACAATTCAGTGGTGTAGTATTAAGTTCGTTTGCATTGTTTTGCAACCATCAACATCTATTTCCAGAACTTTTTATCTTCCCAAACGAAACTCTGTCCCCATTAAAACACGAATCCCCCAGCCCCCAGCCTCTGGCAAGCCCCAGTCTACAGTCTGCCTATGAATTTGACTTCTCTAGGGACCCCATGTAAGTGGAATCATCCTTTTCTGTGTGCTTTATTTCAGTTAGTATAATGTTTTCAGTGAATCGTATTGTACCATGTATCAGAATTTTGTTCCTTTTTAGGGGTAAATAATGTTCTAGTGCATGTATATGTACTACATTGTGCTTATCCATTCATCTGTCCAAAGACACTTGGGTTACTTCTACCTTTTGGCTATTGTGAATAATGCTGCCATGAACATTGCTGTACACATTTGTTTTCCTTCCTGCTTTCAATTCTTTTTGGGCATACATTCAGAAGTGGGACTGCTGGATCATAAGGTAATTCTATGTTTAATTTTTGAGGAACGGCCATACTGTTTTCCATAGTAGCTGCACCACTTATTATTATTATTATTATTATTATTATTTTGAGATGGAGTCTCACCCTGTTGCCCATGCTGGAGTGCAGCGGTGAAATCTTGGCTCATGGCAGCCGCTGCCTCCCAGGTTCAAGTGATTCTCCTGCCTCAGCCTCCCCAGTAGCTGGAATTACAGGCACCCACCACCACCAAGCCCAGCTAATTTTTGTATTTTTAGTAGAGTCTGGGTTTCACCTTGTTGGCCAGTCTGGTTTCAAACTCCTGACCTTAGGTGATCTGCCCGCCTCGGCCTCCCAAAGTGCTGGGATTACAGGTGTGAGCCACCACGCCCAGCCAGCCGCACCACATTAAATTCCCACACGCAATGAACAAGGGTTTTAATTTCTCTACATCCTCACTAACACTTGTTCGTTTCTGGGTTTTAAATAATAGCCATCCTCTTGGGTATGGTTTTGATTTGCCTTTCCTAATGACTAATGACATTGAGCATCTTTTCATGTGCTTTGTAGCCACTTATGTATCTTCTTTGGAGAAATGTCTATTCAAGTCCTTTGCCCATTTTTAAACTGGGCGGTTTGGTTTCTGTTATTGTTAAGTCAGCAAATGTGTTTTTGATCTGGATTGAGAAATCTTTACCCGGGAAACTCTGAAGCAGTTAGCAGCCACGATAACGGCTGCATGACTGAGCTCTGACTACGCCGCAGCGTCGCAAGCGAACGCCACTTAATACTCAGCAACCGCACAGTTCCCCAGAAAGGAAGTGAGTTTGGAGAGGGCCAGCAGCTCCATGTCACACAGCAATCACACTGACATAAATGGCTCTTGAGGGCAAGGACTGGCAGGGCCTGGCTGCAGACTCGGGGACTCACGTTGAGGTGGCCCTGCTCACCTGGGGCGGCACACTGGAGTCACCAGGGCCAGCCTCCTAGAAGTCCCGCCGCGCCCGCCTTCCAGAAATTCTGAGCTCTGAGATTTTTCAAAACTCCTAGGTCCAGTGGTTTTCGGCAACCGCGGGCACATTAGCGTCACCCGGGGAGCCTGAAAAAGGAAAAAGCCGGTCTGCCCAAGCTGCCCCCGCTCAGACCAATTCATTAGAACCTCTTTTGGAGGCGGGGACTGCGGGGGAGCAGCAGCCCGGCATTAATATCTTTGAAAACTGCCCGAATAACTGCAACGCTCAAACAAGTCAAGGACCCTCACGAACTCAACACCGCGACCAGATTGGAAAAGGTGTCAGCTGGCGTTTGTTGTTCGCGTCCTTGTTTGATTGGTTGCTACGGGGGAGGGACGGGAGCTGGGTGCGGGCGAGACGCGGCTCCAGCCTACACCGCAGGGTGCAGGGCGGGGTCCGCGCATCCTCGGCGGGGCGTGTGGGTTGGGGGGCTGTGGCCTGGCGGGCTCCCCGCGCGCCCTCCGCACCCCTGGGCTCGGGCCTGGCGGACTGGGCTCCTGCCCCACACCCCGCAGGCCCCTTTCTAAAGTAAACACTGGGGAGCGTCGGTGGCCGGACCAGTGCAATCCAGCGCCGCCCACGGCCGCCGTTCGCTGCCTGCCTCGGTGCTGCAGACCCCCGGCCGAGCCATGGCCGAGGGGGTGCCTGCCTCGCCGTCGAGCGGCGGTGGTAGCCGGGGCCCGCACAGCGGCATCATCCAGTGGTGAGCCGCCGGCGCCCGGGACGCTCGGAGGGAGGAGGTGGGGCCGGGGAGGGGAAGCGCAGTTCCCAACGCGGCTGCCTCGGGACGCCGGGTGAAAGTCGGGTGCGAGGAGGGGCCCCAGGCCCAGCGCCTTCTGATGCCCGCCCGCCCCAGCGCAGAGGGACCTCCCATGCATGCACACCAACAAAAGCCCCGGGTCCGAGTCGGCTATGGGGCCGCGCTTCCCATCTGTGGGCTCCCCGTTGTCACCCTTCCCGCGGGAAACCGTCCCGTCCGCCCTGCGGGGGCCTGTTGGTTGAACCCTGCTTCCTTGTACGTCCAAAAGCGCCTGGACATTGGCCAGGGGAAGAAAAGCTTTCTCTCTCTAGATCCAGAAAGGGATGTTTCCTAATTTAACGCTAAGGAGTTTTTAGTTTTAGCAATGCATTCTACATTGTTTGTGAAATTAACTTCTAGCTATTTAAATCGAAGCAGGAAAAAAAGGGAAAGAAAAATACCCTTACCCCTTGGGACTGAGAAACTCATGGGGTTGCAGATCTTCTTAAATAGGAAAATTGAAACCAGTTCTAGGACCTTTAGAAGGTGAATAAATGTTATATAACAGACTACATTTTTCTGTTTTTAAGTTTCAAAGCATATTTCTAAGGGAAGACTCTTGAAAAAATCATGTGAGTAAAACAAAAATGAAGTGTGTGTTTGTGATTATAACTCTGGCAGACCTACAGTTACCATTTTCCTCCAAAAGAACATTTTTGATATGTTATCACTGAGAGAAAAAAAAATCAAAAGAATAAATATTGAAGCACACAGCGTTTTTCAGTGTTACACAGCCGGGCTGGATTTCTGCTATGCTCACTGACCCAGGACCCTCACGCATCGTTCTTCTTCAAAGAAAGGACTCAGGATGCCTTTCAATGACTTCAGGTCGCCATTTAGTAAATTAGAGGTTCCAGGGTTTGACTTATGCCCCAGAGATTTGAAAGAATGATGAGACTGATTTAAAAATACCTGAACTCACGCCTGTAATCCCAGCACTTTGGGAGGCTGAGGCAGGAGGATCTTTTGAGGTCAAGAGTTCGAGACCAGCCTGACCAACAGGGTAAAACCCCGTCTCTAGTAAAAATACAAAAATTAGCCGGGCATAGTGGTGTGCGTCTGTAATCCCAGCTACACAGGAGGCTGAGGCAGGAGAATCGCTTGAACCTGGTAGGCAGAGGTTGCAGTGAACTGGGATTATGCCGCTGCACTCCAGTCTGGCGACAGAGCGAGACTCCATCTTGAAAAAGAAAAATATCTGAGCATCCTCCTAAAACCATTTGTGAACTCACTTCAGATAGTAAGCAAGGTGCCCTATTATTATGATGCTCTAGACCAAGCTTGTCCAACCTGCAGTCTAAGGGCTGCATGAGGCCCAGGATAGCTTTGCATGAGGTCCAACACAAATTTATAAACCTTTTTTTTTTTTTTTTGGTGGTGGAGTTCTGCTCTGTTGCCCAGTCTGGAGTGCAGTGGCACCATCTTGGCCCACTGTGACCTCTGCCTCCTGGGTTCAAGTGATTCTCCTTTCTCATCCTTCCAGAGTAACTGGGATTACAGGCCTGTGCCACCACACCCTGCTAAGTTTTGTATTTTTGGTAGAGACGAGGTTTCACCATGTTAGTTAGGCTAGTCTGGAAGTTCTGACTTCAAGTGATCTGCCTGCCTCGGCCTCCCAAAGTGCTGGGATTACGGGTGTGAGTCACCACACAGGAACTTCGTAAACTTTCTTAAAACAGTATGGTTTTTTTTTTCTTTTGCTCATCAGCTATCATCAGTGTTAGTTATTTTATATGTGACCCAAGACAATTCTTCTTCCAGTGAGGCCCAGGGAAGAAAAAATTAGATACCCCTGGTATAGACCAATTTAGCAGAGAGTCTGACCTATTCAAGTCCCATATTACAAGTTCCTATTCCTATAGGCCTCTCTTCAAGGTTGGGGGGTGGAGGCAATGGAAATGAGGGAGGGGTCACCGTTTCACTGTGGAGGGCTGTTCTTTAGGCATCCAGTTGATGAGGTGGTGTGTTTAACAGATCGTTGGGGTCAGGCACCGTGGCTCATGCCTGTAATCCCAGCACTTTGGGAGGCTGAGATGGGCGGATCACTTGAGCTCAGGAATTCAACACCAGCCTGGGCTAACATGGTGAAACCCCATCTCTACTAAAAATAAAAAAAATTAGCTAGGAGTAGTGGCTCGTGCCTATAATCCCAGCTACTCAGGAGGCTGAGGCAGGAGAATTGCTTGAACCTGGGAGGTGGAGGTTGCAGTGAGCCAAGATCATGCCACTGCACTCCAACCTGGGCAATAAAACATCTCAAAACAAAACAAACAAACAAAATAAAACAGATCATTGGCACTAGTGGTTTTAACATCATCAAAAACAGCCTCTGGGCCGTATTCCAGAGCCTGGAGGATGTTGCGAACAACCGCAGTGGGGAGTGCAGGGCGAGGGGGTCTGGACGCCCAGAGACAGCTCCATTAGCTAGCATCTGAATGAAAGACCAGGGAGGGGCCCAACTGTTGTCCTGTGGAAGAAACATGCCATTTTCCGCATTAGTTCATTGTTTTGTCTTCTCATCAGTCACTTGGTAGGTCCCCAACATGTCTTAAAGACATCAGTGCCATTGTCATCCACACTGGATAAATTCTCCCAGGAGAAAGGTCCCAGGAGAGCTTGGCCAAGTCTCAGGGGTCTAGAAGGTTTCTGTTTCATAGACAGGAAGGACTGTAGAAATGGGGAGAGATGGGGTTAAAGCTCCGGGGAGCACAAAGGAATGAAGAACAGTGATCTGACTTCCTTGCTGGGGTGCAAACCCAGCAGGTCTGACCCCTGGCTTCAGACTCCAGGCAAAACCTAAGAATTATCTAATCCCAACGCATGCTGAGCCCTGGCTATAGACTACGTAACTATCTCCCACATAGACTTTTACAAATTTCTGCAGACTCTGTTGAAATTTTCAAAATACCAATTTATTTGGAAAGGTGCAGAATTCATGGTAGCTTTTGATCAGTCAGAACCAAAAGGTCCTGTAGTTCCTTGTGTGGGGGGCTCACAACATTTTGCTTCTTTCTTTCTTTCTTTCCTTCCTTCTTTCCTTCCTTCCTTCCTTCCTTCCTTCTTTCTTTCTTTCTTTTTTCTTTTTTTCTTTCTTTCTTTCTCTCTCTCTCTCTTTCTTTCTTTCTTTCTTTTTGAGATGGAGTCTCTGTCTCCCAGGCTGCAGTACAGTGGAGCAATCTCAGTTCACTACAACCTCCACCTCCCAGGTTCAAGCGATTCTCCTACCTCAGTCTCCTGAGTAGCTGGGATTACAGGTGCACGCCACCATGCCCAGCTAATTTTTGTATTTTTTGTAGAGATGGGGTTTCACCATATTGGCCAGGCTAGTCTCGAACTCCTGGCCTCAGGTGATCTGCCTGCCTCGGCCTCCCAAAGTGCTGGGATTACAGGAGTGAGTCACCGTGCCCAGCTGCTTGTGACATTTTTCTTTAAAGCATACTCAGAAAATGTGTGAACCACTGGCTAAGTATTTGTGCTCTGAAGTCAGCAATCATCAGATTGTTCATCACTCAAAACGAGGAGAACATCATGAATGTTCTCAAGATCTTAATAATCCACCTTGTCTGATGGCAAGACCAGGAAAACAATGTCATTATCCAGCTAAGCAAGGAATCTAGTGATCTGATTCACTTCAAATATAGACAGGCTTTATTGCCAGGTGTATTGCCAAAGGACATTTTGGTGGCAGAGTATAAAACCCTTAACCAGTGTCATCTGCCAGCAGCTCTGCCAGTCTCCATTCAGTCTCTCCTTGGAGCCCCAGCTGGTTGGAAGTCAGGCTCACCTACAGCAGGTGCTCTGTGTTGCCACTCTGCCAACATCAGCATCTTTCTTGCTTCCATTCCAGATTTTGATGGTAGATATAAAAATGATAATAATAAGAGCTTCTATGTGCATGCTAGGGTACTAGGCACCTCATGTACTTGTTTTCTAATCACAAACACTCTCAGGTGTCTCGGAGTCAGAATGGAAACCTCCCGGGGTAATAGACATGATGGTAATTTCATATGTGTGCGGACACTGAAGGCTGAGGCACCTGCTGGGTGACAAAGGCCACTTTCGGACCTTCTGTTTGTCCAGTTACAGCGTGCTGACTGGCTGCCACTGGCCAGTCTCTGCGATTTGGCTTAGAATGTTGGGCAAATGACCACAGACACGTGGTCAGAAACAGGATGAATCTCTTGGAACTGCCAGGATCAAAGCAGCCACACAGGGCTCACATCTGAAGGCGGCCCTTTCTTTACATGTGTGGCATAGGAAGGACTCTTGGCCACAGACCGTTACTGTTATTCTTAATAAGAGTATTATTTGGCCTTCCTACTCCACTCAGGTAACAGGCAGGCTCAGTAGTATCATTTTGAAATTGGAAGACAGCAATTCATAGACAGAACAAATGAGCGTCTGTCACAAGAAAGAACAATCCGCAAACATTGAAAACTAGAGTTCATTTTAAGAAGTTTTTATTTTTTACACTTCTTTTTTAAGGAGATAGTTCCCTAACTAAATCTGGAGTAACTATGAATAAACAGAAGTGAGTCTGAATTCAATGCACATCACATTTTGCCACAGTTTCCTGGATTTAGCCAACATTTGTCTGTGATACTTCCAATATTGAGTTTTTCACATATCAACAAGTAGTATCTTAACAAAAGAAATATAAGCCAGGTGCAGTGGCTTGTGCCTGTAATCCCAGCACTTCGGAGGGCCAAGGTGGAAGGATTGCTGGACAACAGGAGGTCAACACCAGCTTGGGCAACATAGTGAGACCCTGTCTCTATAAACAAAAATTTTTTTTTAAGTATCTGGACATGATCACGTGCCTGTAGTCCCAGCTACTCAGGAGGCTGAGGCAGGAGGATCCCTTGAGCCTAGGAGTTTGAGGGTGCAGTGAGCTATCATTGCACCACTGCATTCCAGTCCGGGCAACAGAGGGAGACTTTCTCTCTCTCTCTCCCCCGCCACCCTCTCCATATATATATAGAAAAACAAATGCCAACAAGCAAATGTATTATCTGTAAAGTCTTTGCTAATAAATATTCCTCTTTGTTTGAGATATATATATAACTGTATGCTGACTACATATGGAATCTGCCACTCCCACAACCCACCATCTCACCAATAGGTATTACCCTGTGCTCAACCTTGAGCCAAATAACTGATGCAGTAGCAGCTTCATATAAGTGTCAGGTTCCTACACTGATTTTGGGAAGCATCCTAGAAAATCTACTTCCTTGGTGCCTGTACTGGGTTGAATTATTTATTTATTCCACTTTATTTATCCCCCCAGAAAAACTCATGTCCACCCAGAACCTCAGAAGGTGACCTTACTTGGAAATACAATCTTTGCAGATGTAATTAGTCAAATTGAGGTCATATTGAATTAGGATGGACTCTAAATCCAATCACTATTAACTTGATAAGAAAATTCACAGAGATGCTTATCATGCATGGTAGCTCACATGTGTAATCCCAGCACTTTGGGAGGCCGAGGCTGTCTTAAGCCCAGGAGTTCGAGACCAGCCTGGCCAACATGGCAAAACCCCATCTCAAAACCCCGTCTCTACTAAAAAAAATACAAAAAGGAAATAAAATAAAATTCACAGAGATACAGACACACAGGAAGAAGGCTGTGTAAGACACCAGCAGAGACTGGAGTGAAGGCGAGGAACACCAAGGATTTCCGGCAGTCACCAGAAACGAGGAGAAAAATATCAAGCAGGGTCTCCCTCAGAGCCCCAGGAAGGAACCGACCTTTCTGGCACTTGCATTTTAGACTTCCAGCTTCTAAAACTGTAAGAATGCATATCTGTCGTTTGAGGCCACTGGGCCTATGGTAATTTGTTACCCCGAAGAAGCATTTCAGGGCCAGAGATTCCCCCATTCCTTATGTCCATGTTTCTTTTTTTTTTCTGGAAAGCCAGCGGGGTTAACAATTGTGACTATGTCCTTTAGTTCCCAAGGAAAGTAAATTTGGGCCTCAGTGTGCCTCATTCCAGAAGATAAGCTGTATACCATCTATACATAGCTTGGATAGGAAATGTATTGTCTGTAAAGTCTCTGCTAAATAAATATTTCTCTTTGTTTAAGAGTTATACTGGCTTGCTTTGTATATTTTTTTAAAGAACGACGGTCTATCCCAACCAGGAAAGGAAGTTTGGCTAGATGTAACTATGGACACTTTCTGACCCAGGTCACCTTCACCACTCACTCCCACACTCACATACTGCTGCTGGAACAGGCACCTGGCTGTCCCCAGGGGCTGGGGGTGGTCTGTGAACCTCAGGCTGAGCCCCTCATTGCTAAGGAATACACCCTGCCCCCCGGGCCAAGAGCATTTCGGTAGTTGAAAGTCCCACTTAGAGCAGAGGTCACAGGCATTGCAGGTGCGTTCACAGGCACTGCTGCATTCCCTCCGTGCTGCTTTGGCTGTATACCCAATGGGGAAGAAAGCAGAGCAAAAGAACTCTGCTTCCCTTGGTGTCTCTTGGTGTCTTGCATTTTACACCTCATCGCAATTCAAAGAATTCAAACATCGTGGCCTGCCCTAAAACCACAGGAGTTTAAGAACCATGCAAGCAACTGCTTCAGAGGAACAGGGATCAGAGAGGGAAGGATGTGAACCCTTGGCCTGAGTCACAGGCAAACGGGGCCTGGGAAGCCAAGCTGGCTCCTGCAGTCACCTGCAGGAGTGACAGGCTCTACCTGGGTATTGCTCTGTGTCTTATTCATAAAGTGGAATAAATAATTCTCCACTTTTTAGTTATGTAGCTCTTGGCTGTAACCTTTATAAGGGTTTATGAAACAGTATCTGCTGAAGGCCTAACTTGAACTTCTTTTTAGCATGCCAAGCTGCCAAGAAACAAACAAAAACAGAAACACATTGTGGACTTCTGATCTTCTAAAAGCCACAGTCAATATACTTAACACTGGCCTAAAGACAAACAGGTGATGCCAGCTGTGAGCCTTCGTGGGGTTCACAGGATCTAGTTTAATAAATTAGACATGTTGCATTTATTGGGACCTCGCATACGTCTTGACCATTGATTTTGTCAAAATATTTTGCTCTAGAAAAACAAATGCCAGTTTCCTCTTCCTTGTCCTCCTCTCCTGCAGGTTGGTCGACAACTTCTGCGTTCGCGAAGGGTGCAGTGTGCCTCGCTGTCTCACGTATGAGATTTACGTGGAGTCCTGTGGGCAAAATGCTGAGAACCAAGTCAACCCGGCCACCTTTGGGAAGATAAGTTGTGAAGGTCAAGAATGCTCTGTTCGCTGAGTGCAAAAAAGGGAAGCAAGTTAATGGAGGAAATGTTGAAATGTATTTGGATCTAATGGATTTTCAGCGAGCATCTTTGGCCTCCTTCCCACCAGCTGGTCAACATCCTTCAGCTTATTGAAGAGCCATTCTGTTAGCCACTTCCCTTTGTCCACACTTCATAGTGAGGGGCCGGGAAGGATGAGGAATGGGGTAGCACCTAAGGAAATGTAATTATGGCAGCTCCAAGCACTCCTCAGGGAGCCGGGTTTGCTGGGCCGCTATTCCCTGCATAGAATGCCAAGCTCTGAGAGCTACTTTGGCACCACACAAGCTCTGAGAGCCACTTTGTGATATGGGACAACTGATATTTCTCACAGTTTGATTCTACTGAGAGAACCCATTGACTCTTAAAAGATTTCCTCTGGAGGTTAAGATTTTTTTTTTTTTTTGAGATGGAGTTTCACTCTTGTTTCCCAGGCTGGAGAGCGATGGCATGATCTCAGCTCACTGTAACCTCCACCTCCCAAGTTCAAGCAATCCTCCTGCCTCAGCCTTCCAAGTAGCTGGGATTATAGGCACCTGCCACCACGCCCAGCTAATTTTGTACTTTTAGTAGAGATGGGTTTTACCATGTTGGCCAGGCTGGTCTTGAACTCCTGACCTCAGGTGATCCACCTGCCTCGGCCTCCCAAAGTGCTGGGATTACAGGCATGAGCCACCAAGCCTAGCCTCTGTAGGTTAAGATTTATATCCTGGAACTTTGTTTAAGACCACATACTGTACAGCAAACATTAGCACAAGCATTGTCCAAGACCCTCTGCATTCAACAAATGTTTATTTGGCCACTGCTGTGTGTCAGACTGAAGATACAATGAACAAAATAGATAAAAATTCCTGCCCTTAACTGAACTTCTGGTTGTCACAGCCACCTAGTCCAGGTAGCATTCATGTCATTTCATGGTCGAGAAAACAAACCTGGAGTGATTAAAGCTAAGGGTCCCACAGCTGGTTGCAATATGTGGGTGGCAGATACAGCTTCTTGAATTGTGACTCAGAGCTCTTTCTACTTGGTCTTCCTCTAAAATGTTTTTGAACTCAAAGAGATGTTGGAGGTCACCTCGTCCAAGTGTACACCCAATAGAAGATGTCTTCTAAAGCACCTTTGGCTGGGAGCCTCTTATGAGGACCAGGTGCCCTCTTCTAGCAGAGACAGTGCTGTTGGGGCATAGAGCTGGGTGAAGGGACAGCACATTTCTGCAAAGAAGATGATTCCCCTTCTGGGAAAACACAGCCCTATACTAGGATTTGTGGCATGGTAAAGAGAACACAGGCTGATGAAAAACTGCACAACTCCTCATCAGGGGCCTTGGAGCAGTTCATGACCTGCACAGCCATGTCCCTGTGGGTGGTCATCCGGCTTGGATTTCAGTGATCTAGGTGACAAGGAGATTGTTCACTGGGCCACAACGCTGCTGGTTCAGTTTCTTCCCTCCCGTTCTTCCTTCTTTCTCCCTCTTTTTTAGTGGTCCTCAGGTGGACAGAATTGGATTGGTTAATGACACACTTTCTTCATTGAGGAATGCGTGGTTTAAGAACTTACTTTGGTGGGTTCTTTATACAATGTGATAAGCGTCTATGAACCTGCCACCCAAAATGAACCATATTGCCAGTCCCCCACATCACATCTCCTCACCCTCCCTGCTGGTGGGAACCTTCATCCTGTTCATGATAACCTTGCCTTTTGAAAAAGAAATTTAGTGCACTTATATGTATTGTTTAAAAGCCTATTTTTAATTTTTTTTTTTTTTTTTGAGATGGAGTTTCACTCTGTTGCTCAGGCTGGAGTGGAATGGTGTGATCTCGGCTCACTGCAACCTCCACCTCCCAAGTTCAAGCGATTCTCTCACCTCAGCCTCCTTAGTAGCTGGGATTAGAGGCACCTGCCATCATGCCTGGCTAACTTTTGCATTTTTGCAGAGACGGGGTTTCACCACGTTGGCCAGGCTGGTCTTGAACCTGACCTCAGGTGATCAGCCTGCCTAGGCCTCCCAAAGTACTGGGATTATAGGCGTGAGCCACTGTGCCCGGCCTATTTTACATTTTTGTTGTTTAACTTTATTAAAAGGGATATCATGTTGTTTGCAATCTTTGGGAACTTTTTTCACTTAATAGTATCTTAAGATTCATCAGAATTCAATGGCCCATTGTGTAATATTTCACAATGTACTCATCCACTCTCCCGTTGATGGGCATTTGGGTTGTTGCCCCTGTGAACATTTGTGTATGTGTGTCCTGGTGTGCTTGTGCAGATTTTCTCTTGCATCTGTATGTCCAGGAGTGAACTCGCAGAGTCAGGGGGTGCAAGGCTGAGTGACATCAGAGGACGTGACCACACCGTTACCCTCCCCCGAGCAGTCCTGTGGATTTCAATTTTACTTGCAAAACATTGAAATGATTAGATCCATTCTTCCAAACAGTCTTCATTTTTGAAACTTCTGGTCATTGGTGGAAGTTCTGCACTTCTGATAATCACAGAGTCTTCTAGTATGGAAGCTGCTCACATATTTGAAACACCTGTTCACCTCTCCCTGTCCCTTTGCCTCCCTGCTCACCAGTTTTATTATGACTTCAATTATTGATGTTTCTCTTAAAGGTGGCCCCAAGGGTGCAACCCACTCCCTCGGATGTGCTAAGGACAAGAGCGCTTACCTTTTTTTTGGCTACTATTGGCTTGTATTTTTCTCTATCTGTTGATTTCACTTTAAGCTTGTAGTCAACAGAAACAACCCTAAAGTACTTTTTTCTAAAGAGTTGAAATTAAGGTAGACCTCCCAAAACAGTTTTGTAAACCGCGAAATATTAATACTCGATATAAATACAAAATAGTGTTGTTGTCAGACTGTTAACTATTTGAACCCAAGAGTAGCTATTCTCTTATTCCTATTGTATTTTACCTCTTCAGTTTCTTGATTTGTTTTGTTTTTTTGAGATGGAGTCTTGCTCTATTGCCAGGCCGGGGTGCAGTGGCGCGATCTTGGCTCACTGCAACCTCCGCCTCCTGGGTTCAAGCGATTGCCCTGCCTCAACCTCCTGAGTCACTGGGACTACAGGCGCATGCCACCATGCCTGGCTAATTTTTTTGTATTTTTTTTTTTAGTAGAGACAGGGTTTCACCATGTTGGCCAGGATGGTCTCAATCTCTTGACCTCGTGATCTGCCCGCCTCAGCCTCCCAAAGTGCTGTGATGACAGACGTGAGTCACCGCCCCCGGCCACCTCTTCAGTTTTGACCTGCAGCTCTATTTCTCACCATCTTCTTGAATCATAGGTGGTTTATCCAGTCTTCCCAACCTGCTGAAGCAGCTACGTTTGAAAAGTATGTCTTTTATCAAGTCGTCTTGCTAGGTGACCGTGGAGGTGAAACAGCCTTATAACAGGTTTTCTCAATAGCTTGGGAATTCCCCCAGCTGCTATCATCCAGCTCATATTTTGCCATTTCATCACTCCGAATATTGGGAAACATCATCCAAGACTGAGCTGAGTGCTGGGTGTCCTGGTCCTGCAGACTTTTCCTATCCAGCCATCTGTCTACCACCCGTATCAGAGGGAAAGCGGTGACTTTAGCTTGACAAGTTTTAGCTCCATGGGATTCCTACCTCCTTTACTAACATAGCAGAAGCTCTTGTTCACGATTATTTAAAGATCTTATTATAAGGCTGTTTCACCTCCGTGGTAATTCCACTGTAAAGCATTTTAAAAAATGTTAAAGAGACGCCAGTGTGTGGCAACATGCACTTAGGTGGCTTTTTATTTATTTTTTTGAGATGGAGTCTTGCTCTGTTGCCAGGCTGGAGTGCTGTGGCATGAATCCCAGCTCACTGCAACCTTTGCCTCCTGGGTTCAAGCAATTCTCCTGCTTCAGCCTCCTGAGTAGTTGGGACTACAGGGATGCACCACCACGCTCAGCTAATTTTTGTATTTTTGGTAAAGACAGGGTTTCAGCATGTTGGCCAGGATGGTCTTGATCTCTTGACCTCATGATCCACCCGCCTCAGCCTCCCAAAGTACTGGGATTACAGGCGTGAGCCACCGTGCCCAGACTGGCATTTTTTTATCTCAATACTCTAGGATCCCCTTAGAATTTCCCAAGATGCCAAGGTACTAACTTTCAGCTCTTATTGGAAATTTGCCTGAAGAATGGGCCACATCAGTTGTGCTAGTATTGGGAAGGATCTCCGTGCTGCTGAATTTGTGACTAAATGGAGAAGGGAGGGGAAAGGAAAAGGATATGATCCCTAAGTGTGTTTACAAGAGAAACAACAAAATCCGCAATTCTCACTTCCTCCCTCCGCCCCTGGGAATGGAGTCAGTTTCTTGCCAGGTTCCTGTGCAGATGTTGGAATGTTTCTTGCTCTTTGTGGCAGTACTGGGCATATGATGGGTAAGGCTCATTCCTGGTACAAGTGATATTTTATATGGATTAGGGAATTTCCGGAAGGCCAACTTCCTCGTTTGAAATAACATTTAGTGATGTTTTTCTGATTATAAAAGGACTACATCCCCTTTGCAGGAAATGTGGAAATTAGAGGAGAATGTGTAAAAAAAAGAAAATGAATGCCGGCTGTCGCTTCCCTGTCCAGAGATATAGGCACGTGTGTGTAGTTCATTTGCAGACGTGCACACTCACTCATGCACACATATAGGACTGGCAGGAACTGGAGGGGTAACACATGGCGACTTCGTCTTCCTGTTTTGTGTCTGAGGTGCCCAGTGGCTAGTTCTTCTCCAGCTCCTGAGCGAGCATTTGAGCAAGCAGCATGACCTTGCTGGAAATTCTTGGATGATACAAAGTCTTGTTGTCACTGTAATTACCCAACAATGTCATCAGTCTGATGCTTAAAGTATCCAGTCCCAGATAATATCAAAACTCTGAACTTTTTTTTAAAGTGGAGCCATTTCCCCATCCCCTCCAGTTTGGTATCTTGCCACAGAGAACTAGACCTGGGGCTTCTTCCCTCCCTCCCCCTCCTCCCGCAGCTCACCAGGTGTGGCCTGACCCTTCTGGGAGGGAGAGAAGGAGGTAAGTGGCTGGACAGTTCTTCATGGCTGCAGGCTCTGGAGGCCAGGTGGACCCTGACCTCCTGGTGCTGGTGTTCAGGGCACCCTTGGGACTGTCCCAGCGTGCATTGACAGGCTTGGTGAAGGATCCTTTTCAGCGGTCACATGCTGCCTACCCAATGTTCTACCTCCCAGGGCTGCTGTGGCTGACCACCCATCTGGGGGGCCTTGCAGGGCAGAGTCTGGGCCCTCCCACATGCCAGCTCTTTCATGGAGATGATGCAGCCATCCTTGGCCTGCACAGACTGGGTGAGCCTACGAAACCCAGAGCTGCACCCATCTCTTCCACTCTCCTGCCAGAGCCGCTGGCCAGCCCTGCCTTCACTGCCCACCAAGAGTCTGAGGACGCTGTTTGAGTGATACAGGCCTGAGGGGGCCCACACCCCTCCCACGCATGCTTCACAGGGAAGAGGGTGGTTTTGAAGCTGGAAAGCCCCTTATGTGTCCTCTTCTCTCTACCTTGTTGAGGGTGATGAGTGTTAAGGGCTTCTGTAGAGTTCTGTAACCACATTTCAGCTAAACACCCGAGGACACAAGTCCCCTAGGGTATGCGTCTCACAATTCACTTTCCTGCCTGTTATCTGCTGTCTTCTTGCCTCATCCAGTCATATAGAGGCTGCGTGGATGGATGGATTGAAAGATTGATGTGTGGATGGATGACGGACGAACAGATAATAATTAGACAAGAAGACCCCTCAGAAGACTTTCTCCTTCCTGATTTGAGTTCCGTCTGCTCTTTGGGCCTTGAGTACCACGTGGCCTCTTTTTGCTGCCTTACCTCCTGGCCACGCCTATTATAAGGACTCCTTTTGACAAACTTCTTCAATTCTTTTCACTTGAGTTTGCTGTTTCCTGTCGGGACCCTAATTGATAAAGATAGATAGGTAGATTGACAGATACCCAGGCAGACAGACAAATGGGCATCAGGTAATATGGTAACATTTTAATAGCACCAAGCCTGAATGGAACTTAGATTGTAACCCTGGGTAAGATAACCATCTTGTTTCCACTTCATCATATGTAAAGTGAGGATATTAATACTAGTACCTACTTCTTGAGGTTCTTTTAAGAAAGAAATGAGAAAACACATGTAAAGAGAATAAAACAGCCCTGGCATGTGGAAAGCACCCAAGAAATATTAACTTTTATCATTATTTTTGCCTCAAGTATCACAAACATTTTCACATTAAAATATTTTCAAATGCATCTTGTATAATAGCTGTGAAATATTTTGGGGGATGTACCATAATTAACCATATCCCCCCTTTTTTTGAGGCAGAGTGTTGCTCTGTCACTTGGGCTGGAATACAGTGGCATGATCTCAGCTCACTGCAACCTCTGCCTCCTAGGCTCAAGCAAGCCTCCCACTTCAGCCTCTCAAGTAGCTGGGACTACAGGTGTGCCACCACACCTGGATAATTTTGTTTTGTTTTGTTTTGATTTTAGAGACAGTATTTTGCCAAGTTGCCCAGTCTGGTCTTGGACCCCTGGGCTCAAGCAATGCACCCGCCTCGGCCTCCCAAAGTGCTGGGATTACAGGTGTGAGCCACCGCCCAGCCTATCCATATCCTTTACTGGAAATATAGGTTGTTTGTAATTTTCTTGTTTTAAACACTATAAGTCCCCATCCATATCTGGTCATTTTTCTAGGATAGATCCCCACATGTGGCCTGCCAAATTGCTTTCTCCAACCAACTGTAAACAATTACAGTCAGTTCTCACCTCTGATGATAATTCATGGTATTCTTACACAAATTCATAATATTCCTACCCCAGAAAACTTGTTGGGTAAAAACTAGAATTAGCTGTCTCTACTTGCATTTATTGGGTTGTAAGGTGAGCACTTTCAATGTCCTTTGGTCATTGTGTACGTTGTGTGTGTATATATTACCACCAGACCATTTTCTATTAGGGCATATTTCCTATTGATTTGTTTGAGCTCTCTCTATATTCAGGATATAATTTTAACTTAATTATATTTTCTGCAAGGTATCATCCCAGTTGCTTTTTTCATTGTAACTGTGTTGTATTTGTTCTCTATATTAGAATGAAATCACAGGACAGTCCTGGTTGGGATGACTCAGTATAATCAAATGTGCAGAGTATTATGTTGCTGGACAACCAGGCACCTTACTTCCGCTTTTCTCTCCAAAACACCAGATTATTTCCAGGGGCTAGAATCTGAGCCTGCTGCATACTTTCTCATAATTTTCTTTAGGTGCTTAAGATGTGCGTCTTAATTTTATTTTGCAACTAAACATATAGGAAGGCTTTTCAGTGATTTTCTTAAGTTAGAGGAGATGAAATTGTCAGAATCTCTGGTTGACAGGAATTTCTAGCCTCTAATTCTGCATTTAGATTTGGCTGACTTTTCTTTTTGTCTTCTGTCATTTTCATCCTATACAGTTTGGTTCTCCTTCCCTGAAAGACCCTCTGCATTTGCAGGCATGACCAAGGTATTAATTGTGTCAAACTTGCCTATCCTATTCTTTCATCTTGCCTCCCCCACACCCTGGCTTGTTTGAGCTTCCTGCAGGAAGAGGTAGGACCTGGAGCCAGACAAGACAAATAATGATTCATATTTCCATAGAATTCCACTGCTTGGGGGCTAATTTTAAGAAAAAGAAGAAGAAGGAGGAGGGCTGCAACATGAAACCAAGAAGAAGTGAGGGCTGAATGGTTATGGACAGGGTGTGAATAGAAATAATTACTTGACAGCTCTGAACACCTTGGCTTTCCTGCTCTGTTTTGTAACTTCATGATGGTCCAGGGTTTCCACTCTCAACACCATGTCATGGATGCCACGCTCGTCATGAACCTCTTTGATTCAGAAACTAGAACAGACTTCTATCGGTCATAAGTGTAATATCATGGCTCTCTAACAAAGTGCTGATAAACAAGATAGCATTCACTAACCAAACCCAGAAAGAGAAAAAAATTAGGCAAACGAATGGATAATGCAAAGTGAAATGATTATCACATTAGAAAAAGAGGAAAATAGTAAAATTATCGCCTTCTCACAGGTTGGACTATGATGCCAAACTGTGAGACCAGTTATGACTATGGTTCATCATTCCCTGTTTCCAGAGAGTTTTTAATGACAAGGGGAAATATGCATGGCATAATGTTGAGGGAAGAGAGTAGAATGCAAAACTGCAGACATGCTAATTGTGTGATGCCGGGTATTAACAGTGAAACACAAAGAACACACACACATATTGGGGCTTTGAAAACAAGACTGGAATCAATGACATTGAGGATTTTTAGTTTAGTTTTGTTTTTCTGAGATGGAGTTTCACCCTTGTCGCCCAGGCTAGAGTGCAGTTCACTCTCGGCTCACCACAACCTCTGCCTCCTGGGTTCATGCCCCGCTAATTTTTGTATTTTTAGTAGAGATAAGGTTTCACCATGTTGGCCAGGCTGATCTCAAACTCCTGACCTCAGGCGATCTGCCCACCTTGGCCTCTCAAAGTGCTGGGATTACAGGCATGAGCCACCATGCCCAGACAACACTGAGGTTTAAATGGCAGTTTTCTCCAAGTGGTATGTTTTCTTTTTTTCTTTTCTTTTTTTAGGGGGGATGGAGTCTTGCTCTGTCACCCAGGCTGGAGTGCAGTGGCATGATCTTGGCTCACTACAACCTCCACCTCTTGAGTTTAAGTGATTCTCCTGCCTCACCCTCCGGAGTAGATGGGACTACAGTGTGTGTGCCACCACGCCTGGCTGATTTTTGTATTTTAGTAGAGACCAAGTTGTAGAGACGGGTTTTACCATGTTGGCCAGGCTGATCTCAAACTCCTGACCTCAAGTGATCTGCCTGCTTCTGCCTCCCAAAGTGCTGGGATTACAGGCGGGAGCCACAATGCCTGCTTCCAAGTGGTATGTTTTCTTTTTCACACTTGTCTGATATTTTTCCCCAAAAATTTCATTTACATTTCTTTTCTTTATTGTTACCTTTATTTCTTTATTATTATACTTGTTTTCTTTATTTTTTTTAATTATCAGGAAAGAAGAAATATCTTTTAAATATTATAAGATAAAATATGGGAAATTTGTTTCTTAGTTTTCTAGTTGCAACTTTAAATCTGCCTTTTTCTTTTTTCAGAGATCACCTGCTCCATGGGATCATCCGCAACAGTGAGTGCCCCTTTCACTCTCAAAGGTGTCCTAGTTTAAACAATAAACTATAATGAATTATATGGTCACCCTTGGTATAAAGCATCCTATATGTGAGGCAGCTGCTGTGGTGGAGAGATGAGGAACCTCTAGTGTGGGTAAGACAGGGACCCTTTTCTGATAGCTGAAGAGGGAGGCTAAGATGTCCGTTTACTTTTATCCTCAAGTATAACATGACGTGTGTCAGAAACGTACAAAAGATACCATGAGAACTCAAAGATGGGGAGCACACATTTTGGGTGGGTGATCATGAAGGGCCTACAAGGGCGTTGGGCTTTGAGTGAAGCAATGAAGGACAGATTAGAATTTGACAGGTGGTGTCGGAGAGGGATGCAGGAGTGCGGAGGACATCCAGGCTTAGGGGAGCAAAGATAAAGGTTTGTGAAGGCGAGGGCTTTGTCCTGCACAGGTGTGCATGGAGCTTTACTAAAACATAAATCCGGAGGGCAAGTTCAGAGGGCCTAGATTGCCAGGCTGGGTAGTGAGGGGTGTCCACAAGTTCTTTGGAGGCTTCCTTTAGTAAAATGGTAATTACCAGAGGCTGGGGGAATAGGGAGGAATGAAAGGTGGGTTAATGATTAATGGATATCAACATACAGTTAGATAGAAGGAACAAGCTCTAGTATTTGATAACACAGTAGGGCGACTCTAGTTAACAATATATTGTGTATTTCAAAATATCTAGAAGATTTGGAATGTTCCCAACACAAAGAAATAATAAATGTTTAAGGTAATGGATATGCTAAACACCCTGATGCATGTATCACAATATCACATGTACCCCATAAATGTGTACAATCAGTATGTTAAAAAAAAGAAGCAGCAGCAAAGAGCAAACCTTCACCAGACACCAAATCTGCCTGCACCACGATCCTGGACTTCCCAGCCTGCAGAACTGTGAAAAATAAATTTCTTTTGTTTATAAAGTACCCAGTCTAAGGTATTTTGTTACAGTTGCAGGAACAAGGACATATTCCCAGAGTGGGCACTGAAATAGCTATTGAAGAACTGAAAATTCAGCATTGGGGTTAAGAAGAATAGATGGGAAAGGGAAGGGTGATGGGCCCGGAGATGGTCCCAGGGCACTGGAATCAGACAGGAGGCAGGTCTGAGAGACCTCTCAGAGGCAGGGTCTTCGGGATCTGGCAGTTGGTTGAGTCAGTGTAGTAGAAGGGAGCAGGGATGATTCAGCCAACCTTATCCCACCTAAACCCAACCTCAAATAAAGTCATTATGTTCTGTCCCAACCAGCTCTTCCTCTTACATCGCTTATTCATCTCTTAGTCACAGGGATGGAAAAGTTACATTGGCAAAAATAGAGAAGCTAGGAAAACGAGTAGCTATAATGAGATTTATTTTAGTGACTGTTAGAACTTCCCGGTGCGAACGTGTTCTCTCACTTGCTGATCTGTAGGCTCCTGAAGGCGGAGTATAGATCCTACATTCCACTGTGTGCTCCGGCACCTAGCAGTCAGTTAACTAACAGATAATTTGGAGAGCCCTGCACACTCCAGGAAAACAACTAACTAGGCAGGCATTCGGCACTCAGAGGGGAGAGACCATTAGTGTCCTGGGGACTCTGTTTGTTTCCAATATCACAGAGAGAGGGCCTAGGAGTGGCCCTTGTTGGGGAAGAAAAATAGACTTTATCATCAGCGAGGAAGAGGACTGCCAGAGAACAAAGATAAAGGCAAGGGTGACATTGGCTGGTCATGAGATAAGCCCAGCAGCAGGCACTTTTCATGTACTCTATGCTTGGCAAATACTTAATAATTGATCAACTTGGCCAGGTGCAGTGGCTCACACCTGTAATCCCAGTACTTTGGGAGGCCGAGGTGGGTGGATCACGAGGTCAGGAGATCGAGACCAGCCTGGCCAATATGCTGAAATCCCGTCTCTACCAAAAATACAAAAATTAGCTGGGTGTGGTGGCACACGCCTGTAGTCCCAGCTACTCGGGAGGCTGAGGCAGGAGAATTGCTTGAACCTGTGAGGCGGAGGCTGCAGTGGGCTGAGATCATGCTACTGTACTCCAGCCTGGGCGACAGAGTGAGATTCTATCTCAAAAAAACCCAAAAACCAAAAAACACAAACAAACAAAATAATAAATCAACTTTAAAGTCTTGACCAATTAAGGGATTTTTAAAAAAGCATTAAGATTTAAGGATAAGTTCACTACCAATGCCACATTTCTGGACATACTTAAAGTGTATTTTAGAAAGCAGAAGTATAAGAAATGGTACACTGTTGTTAATGAGTTGTACTGATGAAAATGTCTATTTTATTATATGATATATAAGAACCTGTGTGACAAATTCCTCTTAAAAATTAAATCTCAAAACAAATAAGTTTATCTCTCTAGTTTTTAGGTGATGAAAACTCTGTAACTCATCTGCCATTTATTTGTTCATTCAACAAATATTTCAGTTCCTCCAGTAAGTCAGGATTGTTCTAGCTACCGATGATACAGCAGTGGACAACATAAACAAGGCCTCTTCTTTTATTAAGCTTAGTTAGGAAAACATAAAAAAAAAAGAACAACAGGCCAGGCATCAACATGGGCAGACTGTTTGAGTTCAGGAGTTCAAGACCAGTCTGGGCAACATAGCAAGATCACATCTCTCTAAAAAATACAAACAATTAGCTGGGCATGGTGGTGAACTTGTGGTCCCAGCTATTCGGGAGGCTGAGGTGGGAGAGTCACCTGAGCCCAGGAGGTCAAGGCTGTAGTGAGCCACGATCACACCACTGCACTCCAGCCTGGGCTACAGAGCAAGACCCTGTCTCAAAAGAAAAAGAACAATTGGAGATGTGATCTGAACACAATACAGTGAAGTCATGGAGAGGCCTCCCTGAGACAATACCATTTGAACAGAGTGCCAGTCAAGGAGCCAAGTAAAGATCTGGAACAAGTGTTCCAGGTAGAGGAAAGGGCAGTGCAAAAGGCCTGAGGCAGAGAGGAGTTCAAGGAGCAAGAAAGTCTAAGGGTAGACTTCAGTGGGTGAGCAGGAGGGTGGGAAGAGAGGAAGCTGAACACAGAGGTGAGGGAGAGGTTAGAGAGACCAGGGAGAGGCTTTTGTGGCAGCCCTGGAAGAAACAGCTTATTCAGATGAGTGACTGAATTAATTTTAATTCTCCCAAGAAGCAGCAGAACACTATGCAATACTGCATGTGGATAAGAGCAGAAACTGAAACAGACTGCCTGTCTCTACCACTAACTAGTAAGCTGTGTGATCTTAGGCAGGTCACTCAGTCTCTCTGTGTCTCAGTTTCCTCATCTATTAAGTAAGGATAACAGTATCTACTTCATGGGACTGTTATGAGATTACATTAATTAATACAGGGAGAATGCTTAGTGCAGCATTTGGCACACAGTAAACATTCGGTAGGGCTCCTAAGCATATTGATCTGTACTTTGATGTATTTATTTTATCATGCCTGCATGATTTTTTCACGGTATTTGTATATTATTTTTATTCCAGTTATTGTATTTTTCAGTTGTATAATTTCTACTTGATTCTTTTGTATGACTTCTATTACTTTGCTGAGGTTTTCAAATTTTTCATTTGTTTCAAGAGAATTCATAATTACTTGTTGGAGTATTTTAATAACGATGGCTTCAAAATCCTTCTCAGATAATCCAGCATCTGAATCGCCTCAGTCTTGGCATCAGGTGATTGTTTTTCTCATTCAAACGGTGGCTTACCTTGTCTTTGGGATCATGGGTAAGTTTCCATTGTATCCTGGGAATTTTGGTTATGTTAGGAGACTCTTGATCCTATTTAAATCTTCTGTTTTAGACAGAAGGCAGTCGCCCTGTTTAGGTTTAGTGTGTAGGTTCTGGCCTACTTCTGTGGGCTGTGGGTCCAATGCCAGCTCAGTTTCCTGAGCCTTTGTGTGCTATTCTGGTCTGCTTCGTTCTTCTGGCACTGCTGGGACTTCTGATTAATCCTTACTGGTGCCATCTGCAGGAGCTCAGCCTACTTCCCTGGACCACTTTCTATGGAGAGTGCAGAGAGCCAGAGAGGCTGGGCCTGGGTCTCCTTATGCCCCTTGGTGTCAGGAGGGAGACATCAGGCTCTGCCAATGTTGCCATGTGGGTAGCATGACCTGCCCTTTCAGTGCCCCACATGTGGGATGGGCATTGAATTAACCCAAGGCTTCACTACTGTGCATGCAGGTGGATAGCAATGACCCCACGTGCACATACCCAGAGCACTGGCAGGCAGGCTGATCCCGATCCTGAGCTTACCTGCCATGCTCTGGGTATGGGTATATGGAGCATGGAGGTCAGTCTACCAGGATTCTGAAGCTGCTGCTGTGGGCAGATGGGTCACCAAACCATGCCCTGGTTGTGGAAAGAGGATTGCAACTCCCTTCTAGGTGTCCACTGGGCTTCCCTTCCCTTTCCTAGTCCTTTGGCCAGAGTACAGGCTTTTCTTGGGATTTATGCCTATGCCTATTGAAATAACAGACTGTACTGCACATTTATCCAGTGCCCAGTCCAGGGGTGTGTGGAAGACAAGCAGAAAACCCGGAGAACCCACCACATTGTCATTTCTCTACTCCCGTCATCTCTACCCAGTCTACCTTTTTCTCTCCAGGTTTCGGAGTCCTTCTATCATTGTCTGTAGAATAATTTCCACAAATTTAGTTGTATTAGAGGCAGGAGCAAGGAAAAGTGAATCTGTACCACCCTGTTCCCTGTACATGATTTGTGATATAAGCTACTACAGATACTTTTTGAAAACAAACCATATATACATTATGAACCAATACTACTAGTGAGCAGAATGCTTAATTATATGACTGTGCCTTCAAAATATGATCAAGATATGATCAGTTCATATTTCAAAATATGATAAAAATACTTCAAAATATGATCAGTTAAAATACAATGGCAGAGACTTCTGGTTGGGACAAGATGAACCTATTTCTCCATGCCCCTCCACCCTAAGCACAACTGTAAACCCTGGAAATAATGCAAGAGGCAACCAAAGGAAAACTCTGAGAGGTGGTAATAAAAGAGTGAGCTGGTTTGGGACCCCAGGACTGTACAATCAGCACTGCATCAAGCATCTTGCATCCCCCGCCTGCACCCTGAAACCCAGACCCAATGTTTCTCAAGCCTGACCTAGCAAGAAAAGGCAACCCAGGTAGATCCATTCTTCCTTCCTTAAGTTCCTCTAATAATATCAGGCAAAAGAATTTTGGGGGTGGTTAATAGAGATAATACTCTCCTTCCTCCCTGGGTCTGAGACACCCCTTTTCCACCACAAGATACTGAGGGTGTGAGCCAATCTGCCTAGAGACCCAGCTTCAATAAGCCTCTTGGTCCAGGAAGCCTCTTTTTCTGCAGCCTCACACTCTTCCATTCCCCAGAGGCAGCCGGGAGCATCAGTAGGAGGAGCATCTCCCTCAAGGAGAGAAGTCCTAAAATCTAGCCTGGGGAAACCCTTCTCCCTGCTCAGGTAGAACCAGCAGGGAGCAGTGGGAGCCCCAGAGGCACCAGATAAACCAGGCAGGCTGAAACAACACCACAAAGGCTCTGAAAACAAAAAACAAAGAAAAAGAAAACCTGGAAGCAGGCAGAAAAGTAACACATTACATGTAACAGTGATTTGAATGACAACACATTTGTCATTGAAACCAAGAAAGCCAGAAGGAAGTGGCATGACAGGTTTCAAGGGCTGAG
Source organism: Aotus nancymaae (assembly GCF_030222135.1). NCBI lineage: Eukaryota > Metazoa > Chordata > Mammalia > Primates > Aotidae > Aotus > Aotus nancymaae. Next base: position 7,062,377 of record NW_026988546.1, on the reverse strand, counting down.
ATAAGAACTGTCAGCTACAATGTCTTACATCCAGCAAATTTATTTTCAGGAATGAAAGGGAAATAAAAATATTCTCAGGCAAAGGAAAACTAAAAGAATTTGCCACTAGCTGACTCACCCTTAGAGATTGGCTAAAGGAAGTTTGTCAAAGAGAAAGGAAATGATGAAAGAAGGAATGTGGTAGCACAGAAAAGAAAAAACAGGAAGAGCAGAAATATGGATACACACAATACACTGTCCTTTGCCTCACAACTTCTATGAATCGCATTTGATGAAACAAAAACTATGCCTCCATCTGGTCCCTAAGACAACGATATTTAAAAAGTGGGGAAGGTGAAGAGTCCTGAATGGAAAAAAGATTTCCACACCTCGCTCAAAGTGGTGAAATACCGAGAACAGACTGTGATAAGTCGCATGTGTCTATTGTGATATTCATGCAACCACTGTGAGAACTACACAAAGATATGTACTCAAAAACACTACAATTAAATCAAGATAGAGTCCTCAGTGCTGTTTAAAGTAACCCTCAGAAAGGCAAGAAACGAGAATAGAAGAATAAGAACCAAAGGGAACGAATGGAAAACAAGTAATAAAGTGGCAGACTTAAGTGCTAACATGCCAAGAATTACCTTAAATGTAAATTATCTTATATAGTCAGTCAAAAGACAAGACTGGCAGAGTGAACTTAAAAAGAAAAAAAATGGACTGGATGCTGTGGCTCACGCCTGTAATCCCAGCACTTTGGGAGGCCGAGGCGGATGGATCACAAGGTCAGGAGTTCAAGACCAGCCTGGCCAACCCTGTCTCTACTAAAAATACAAAAATTAGCTGGGCACAGTGGTGCATGCCTGTAATCCCAGCTACTCGGGAGGCTGAGGCAGGAGAATTGCTTGAACTGGGACCTGGGAGGCAGAGGTTGCAGTGAGCCAAGATGATGCTACTGTACTCCAGCCTGGGCTACAGAGCGAGACTCAATCTCAAAAGAAAAAGAAAAAAAATGACTCAAGTATATACTGTTGCCAAGAAACTCACTTCAAATTTAATGGCTTAGGCAGGTTGAAAGTAAATGGATGGAAAAGACGTAACATGCAATAGCAGGAGTGGTTATGTTCACATCTAATAAAACAGAATTCAGAGCAAAGAAACTTATTAGGGACAAAAAGGGACTGACTTAGTCCATTTTCTGTTGCTTATAACAGAATACCGGAAACTAGGTAATTTATAATGAAAATTTATAAAGAAATTTCTTTATAAATTTCTTACAGTTGTGAAGGTCAGAAGTCCAAGTTCAAGGGGCCACATCTGATGAGGGCCTTCTTGCTGATGAGGACCCTCTTCAGAGTGCCAGGGTGGCCCAGGACCTCACATGGCAAGGGGGCTGAGTGTGCTGGCTCACGTCTCTTCCTCTTTTACAAAGCCACCAGTCTCATCCCCATGATAACCCATTAATCCATTAACCTGTGAATCTGTGAATGAATTAATGCATTCTTAAGGGCGGGGCCCTCATGATCCAATCCCCCACCTCTTAAAGTCCTCACACCTCTCCATACTGCCACATTGAGGATTAAATTTCAACATGAGTTTCAGAAGAGACAGATATTCAAACCACAACAGGGACATTACATAATGATAAAAGGATCAGTCCACCAGGAAGACACAACCATCCTATATGTGTTCACACTGAACAATCAAATTGCCCTTTCTTTTTGTAGTGTAACACTGTAGCCTTACTTCAGTGAATTCAGGTTATTCTAGCAAATCTCACCACTGGGCTGGGGATTTCCAAGACCACCTCCGCTTTCAGGGATCCAGTAGAAAGAATCACGCGACTTAGCATACAATTGTGACACAGTAAAGACATCCAGGATCATGATGGAAAAAAGGCAGAGTCTGGTGGAACCCTTCTGGGGCTTCCTATGTGCTCTCCCCACCCCCCATGAGGGATCATACAAAGTGCACTCCTCCCCCGGCAATGAAATGCAGCAACGTGTGTTTGAGGTTTCTGCCCAGGGAAGCCCATTAGAGACTCGGCACCCAAAGTTTTTACTGAGAGCTGGTCACGTAAGCACCCTCTGTCTAGCACATGCCAAAATGATAGACTCTTAAAAGGAAAGCAGGTGTTCAGCATAAACCATGATGTTTGTACAGTCTAGGCACAGGGAACCACTCTTATCAGTTAACGGTTGACTGGGAACACTCCAAGAGCCAAGTTCCCAGACCCTAGCCAAGGGCCAAACTTGGCAGCAGAGCTTTCTACAGAGAGCAGTCTCAGGCCTGCAGTGTTATCTCTTTTCTGCATAGCTGCGTAACCCTGTGGATATGCTTTTAAAAAACATTGATTTGGACTTTTTAAATAGGTGAATTGTATGGTATATGAATTATCTCTCAATGAGTTTTTTTTAAAAATCCCACCCAGATTTTCTTGTAGACATAGCCAAACTTATTCTAAAAATTTATATGGAAAAGACAGTTGCTCAAACAAACTTGGCAAAAAGGAATAAAATGGGAGGAGAACATTCTTCCTTACATTAAGGCTCACTGTAGAGCCACAGCAGTCAGGACAGTGTGGTATCAGTGGCAGCATGGACACGCAGATCACTGGAACGGAGTGGAGGATACAGAAATAGGTCCACTTGGCTGGGCGCAGTGGCTCACGCCTGTAATCCAGCACTTTGGGAGGCTAAGGCAGGTGGATCACCTGAAGTCAGGAGTTCAAGACCAGTCTGGCCAACGTGGTGAAACCCCCATCTCTACTAAAAATATAAAAATTAGCTGGGTATCATGGCAAGTGCCTGTAGTCCCAGCTACTCAGGAGGCTGAGACAGGAAAATCGCTTGAACCCAGGAGGTGGAGGTTGCAGTGAGCCGAGATTGTGCCATTACCCTTCAGCCTGGGTGAGAAAAGTGAAACTCCATTTCAAAAAAAAAAAAAAATCTCAAATATGTTGAGATTTTTGACATATGTTCCACTGATTTTTGACAAAGGTACAAAATTAATTCAGTGAAAGGGGCTGCTTTTCAACAAATGGTGCTGGAACAATTAGAAAACCACAGGCAAAAAAATAAATAAATAAACCTCAATCTAATCTTTACAACGTATAATGAAAATTAACTCAAAATGGATAGCAGACTTAAATTTAAAACATAATATTACACTTTAAATACATGGGATAAAATCGTTGGGACTTGCACTAAAAGTTCCCAGACGGGAAACCAGAAGCACAATCTAATTAAGCTGGACCACATCAAACTCAAAACTTTTGCTCTCAGAAAACCCATGTGAAGAGGAGAGAAAGACAAGCTACAGACTGGAAGAAAATATTTGCAAACCACATAGCTGACCAATGATTAGTAAGTATCTAGAATATAGAAAGAAGGCTCAAAACTCAGCAGTAAAAGAAATAAACAGTCCAATTAGAAAATGGGCAAAAGACATAAACATACAATATACCAATTGTAAACAAGCACATGAAGGGACACTCAGTCCGTTAGTAACTGTGGAAATACAAATTATACCCCAATGAGGCTGGGCACAGTGGTTCACGCCTGTAATCACAGCACTTTGGGAGGCGCGGTGGGTGGATCGCCTGAGGTCAGGAGTTCAAGACCAGCCTGGCCAACACGGTGAAATCCTGTCTCTACTAAAAATATAAAAATTAGCCAGGTATGGTGGCAGGTGCCTGTAATCCCAGCTACTCGGGAGGCTGAGGCAAGAGAATCGCTTGAACCTGGGAGGCAGAGTTTGCAGTGAGCCGAGATCGTGCCATTGCACTCCAGCCTGGGCAACAGGAGTAAAACTCTGTCTCAAAAAACATAAATAAATAAAAAATAAAACCACAATGAGATATTACTACACACCTACCAGATTGAATAAAGTAAAAAGTAGTGACAGCACTCAATGCTGGCAAGGATGCAGAGAAGCTAGGTCACTCACTGGATGAAAAGGTAAAATGGGCTAGCCACTCCGAAATACAGTTTGGCAGTTTCTTATAAAACTAAACATACAATTTACCATCCAAACCAGCAATTTCACCTTGGGCATTTATTCCAGAGGCATGAGAACTGATATCCATATGGAAACTTACATACAAACATTCATAGCAACTTTATGTGGAATGGCCCAAAACTGGAATCGGCTTAGATGTCCTTCAATAGGTGACTGTAAATAAACTATGATCCATCCATACTGTGGAACACTACTCAACAGTAGAGGGGAAGAAACTATTATTTTGAAGCAACCTAAGTGTCCATCAACAGATGAATAGATAAAGAAAATGTGGTACATATACACAATGGAGTGCTATTCAGCCGTAAAATAGAAGCGGATCCTGTCATTTGCAACCACATAAATAAGAATGAATAAGACCTAATATTCGCTAGCAGGTGATGATAGTGAATAATAATTAAATTATTAAATTATTAAATGGCTGTATTTAATAATTATTAAATTATTAAATTGATGATAATAATAATTTAATAGTATATTTTAAAAATAAAAGTAGAATGGGATTGTTTGTAACACAAAGGATAAATGCTTGAGGTGATGGATACCTTATTTATCCTGATGTGGTTATTACACATTGCCTATATCAAAAATCTCATGAACCCCGTAAATATACACACCTACTGTGTACCCACAAAAATGAAAAATTAAAAAAAAGAGTAACAAACTATTGATACACAATGACTTGAATGAATCTCCAGGGAACTTTGCTGAGAGAGAAACTCCAGTCCCAAAAGGTTGTATAGCATATGAGTCCATCTGTAAAATATTTTGAAATGACAACATTTTTGAAATGGAGGACAGGTTAGTGGTTGCCAGAGGTTAGGGACCTAGGGGTGGGAGAAGCTAGAGATGGGTGTGGTTGTTTGTGGTGGTGGATACGTGAACCTGCACGGGTGATACAATTGTATAGAACTAAATATACACACAAATGCACAAATGAGTTTAAGTAAAACCTGGGAAATTTGAGATCAATGGAGTGTCTCAATGTCAGTGTCTGGGTGGTGATATTACACCACAGTTTTTGCAAAAGGAAACCATGGGGAGAAACTAAGCAGGGTGTAAAAGGGATCTCTCTGATTTCTTTTTTTCCTTCCTTTCTTCTTTCTTTTCTTTTCTCTTCCCTTCTATTTTTTTCTTTTCTTTTTTTTTGAAATATCTGTCACCCAGGCTGGAGTGCAGTGACATGGCATGATCATGGCTCACTGCAGCCTTGACCACTTGGGCTCACGCGATCCTTCTGCCTCAGCCTCCTGAGTAGCTGAGATCACAGGCATGCACCCTCATACTAGGCTATTTTTTAAAAATTTTTTTGTAGAGACAGGGTCTTGCTGTGTTGTCCACACTGGTGTTAAACTCCTGGCCTTAAGGGATGCTTCTGCCTCAATCTCCCAAGTAGCTGGCAACAGTTGTGAGCCACTGAACTTGGCTAACTTTTTTTTAAACATTTTTTGAAAGAGATGAGTCTACTGTGTTGCCCACGCTGGGCAACTCCTAGGCTCAAGTGATGCTCCTGCCTCAGCCTCCCGAATTGTTGAGATTACAGGCGTGAGTCACTGCACCCAGCCTGAATTATTTCTTACAACTGCATGTAAATCTATAATTATCTTCATAAAAATTTCAATTACAAATAATAAATCAAGCAGAATCCTGTAATTCAGGAAAAGACATCATGGCAGGCCCCATGAAGTATCCCACAGCCCTCCCCTGTGCATTTCTCGGGGGGGGTCTGAGGTCTCAGAGTTTCTTTCACTGACACCCATCCTCTCTTCTCAGGGTTGGAGTGCAACGCCTTCCTTTCTTTCAAAGCACTCTCCTGGCATTTTCATCCATGCATACAGTTGCTTTTCCTCTGGTCACACAGGCATCAATCATTGCCTTTAACAGACCCAGAGGAGGGATCCTTAGCAGAGGGAGGCCAGCGGCCAAGAGAGGACCATGGCACTGCCCACCTGGAGGTGTCAGTCCCCACAGTGTGCAGCTGTGTGTGCTCAGGATGCGTTCTCTCACACAGCTTTTACGACTGCGATCTCTATTGTGTTTAAAACCCAGAAGCAAGCCTCCAACTAACCCACGATGAGGATGTTGGTCTTTTCCCAATGTTTTATGCCTGGGTGAAGCAGGCATTTCTCTATGTGTGCAGCAATTGAGGACTGATTTACAAAAACTCTCCTACTAATATTTGCCTAAGGGAGGAACTGGAATTTCATTTTGGTTAAGGGTGGGTGTGGTTAAAAAGAGCGTGCCCGGCTGCCTTGCTGGGAGCATCTTAGAGTAGAACATACAAGCTCTCCTCTCCCAAAGCAACTCTCAGAGTCACAGAGCTGTGCACAGGCTGTTCAAGGGCATTTCATTTGTCTTTACCTCTTCTTTCTGGATCTTGTGTTAAGGAAAGAAATGGAAACACCAATAAGAGCATCGTTGTAGAGAGATTTGGCCATGAACCAGGATTGTAGCAAAGGGGTGACTTTTCTCACTATCACCAAGTACTCCAAAGAAGCATAGAATCTAATTAATTTCCTCCCTATTGCTTCCATATTTCCCCCAAGCCCCATAAGTTTAGAAATTCTGATTCCCAGGCCCCTGAACCTGCACATCCCACTCCTCCCTCCACACCCGTGTGCTGAGGAGGGGAGAAGAGAGTGCCCACAGATACAGCAGGGCGGTCACGACCAGAGCCAGGAACCAGGGCACTGGTGGTCCACTTAACTGCACACCTGGAGAGTGGCTGAGCAGCGGGTGGGTGCGTTTCTTTTCACTGGGGTGAGATGGGGATTGTGGTGAATCATGCTGAAAACTGCAGAGGCAGCATCCATCCTCACCAAGGAGAGACCAAGGTTTAATTTTTAAAACAAATGAACAGCTTGAGCCTATTTTTTTAAATGACAATGACCAAAAATGTGCAGTGTGTGCCATACGGAAAAGACTACCTCACAAAATCCAGAACATTCTCCCTCCCTTCCTGCTCCCCCGTCAGGGCAGAATGGCCTCCCCAGATTCCCATCCCATTTAGTTGGCAACCAGATTGAGGCTTGGATCTGGGTATAATTGCTGATCTACAAATTCACGGAAGAATCCAGGCCAAAGTATAAAATACTTTATTATTGTCTAGGGGAACAGGGGAGTGGAGAATGTGTGTGTGTGTGTGTATGTGTGTATGCACATGTGTATGTGTGTCTACGTGTGTATGTGTGTGTGTATTATATCACATCTAGAGAAATAGCTCTGTGTAATTAACCTTTATTCTGTATCTCTTAGGCAAAATCCCTGGGTTTTGTTTCAAGGATACATTTTTTGTCATTTTTCAAACATGAACCCCCATTCTGTGTCATGTAAAGTCTGCAATCAGCCATTGGGAGTCTCGGGTTTCCCTTGGGGATATGTGGAAACTAAGCCTCGCCCTCATCCCTCCCAAAACATATACACTCTCCTCTCTCACTCTGTCAGCTTTTTCAACTCAGCTTATTAAAGGCCTTTAAAAGCTTCTAAAACTGTGCCTTCAACACGCCGTGCCTTTGTTCTTCCACGCCTTTGTTCTTTTGCCAGCCATGAGCTCAGGGGGCTGCCTGGCGGGCCTAAGCCTGGGGAATGCAGGGCGTGGGTCCACAACTGGCTATGCCAACGGAGCAAAAGAGGGAAAGGGGCTCATCTTCCAGGCTGCATCACGCTGGGGGCGAGCGGGTTCACAGGGAGCCGGCGGCAGTGGACACCACAGCCTGGTGATGTCAGACACCAGCGGTTTTCAGAGAAGTCTCTCCAGCCCCAAGCGGCAGCCTGTTTTCCTTGTGTGTGTGCAGCCAAAGCCCCTGGAGGGGCTGAGAGTGGGGGCTGAGTCTACCTTGGGCCAGGGCCCCCCCACAAGGCCTCCGATGAGTCCTGGAGGATCTCCCTCTCAGGTACTAATAAGGTGTCCAAGTTGCAACACGCTTTTTGGCCTTGTCCACCCTATGGTTTTCAAGGCTGCTTAAAACTTGCTAATGTTAAAATATGTATTACCTGCTTGTTGTCTGGCAGCTTAAAATACCTGTGTGGAGAATAACAGCCTAGACGGCACCCATCCTTGCTGAGAAAGGTTTTAAAAGGAGGTGCCGCTTCGAATACCCCTCACATCAGGAATTGTATCATTTGTTCACAGCGTTGCTCACTTGCCGATCTCCAGCAGACAGATGCCTGTGCAGTGCAACGTGTTATTTGCTGTCTGCCGGTGAAGCTTGACTCCCAGTGGCTGAGTTTTGCCTCAAGAAGGTGAATGTGGATGTCTTATTCTTCCCACACTTCCACAGGTCTCCCCCTAGGCCATCATTTTGCAGTTAAGCTGTTCATAAAATCGAATGGGTCAGGATACAGTTAAGTGATTTAACAGTAGTGGCCCCAGTGCAGAAAACAACGAAACCACAACGCACAGAAGACCAAATTGGAAAGCAAGATTGTTCTTGGTAATTTTCAGATTCAAAAAATTGATATCTTACTTTTTACTTCTTGTGTACGTTATTTTCTTGGTCACACACGTGATTCTATCTTAAAAGACAGAATCATAGAATAGGTAATATTCCACTCGGAAGTCAGAGCTAGGTCTCCAGCTCTATGAATTCTGTTTGTCCTTCTTCATCTGCAAATTGGGGATAATTCTTATCTACCTTCCCCACAGGTGTTCATGATAACTAGGGTAAAACAAGTAAAACATTTAGGATGAGTAAGTGCTGAGTGCATTTTAATGATTAATATTATTAGTGTAATCAAAATTATATTAGTTTTTTGAAATCATAATGACATATGTCTTGATGTGAATATATATATTTACTATTTTAACATATGTAAAAATATTCATCAAGTCAAAGATATCTTCTCTTAATCAAAATGAAAATAATTATTTCATGTGCTTTGAGGACGAATTGCAATGGAAGCCTTTAATAATTGGAAGATGAAGCGCCTTTGCTCTGAAATCTGACACGGAACAAGTATGGTCCATGAATTAGGTTTTATTACATTTTTATCCTCTTACCTTTGTAATTGCTTCAAGTTGTTTCACCACTGGTTAGAGTGATTTGCAAGGGCAAGTTATGATGCCAAAATGATGTCAATGAAAGTCTGGACTAATGACAAATGATGTCAAAACCTGAGAATGTGAATGCAGATTGTAGTTAGACTAAGAGAAAGTTAATGCCAAGAAGCACATGAAGCTAATGCTACACGTGAAAGACTATGGGAAAAATTAAAGAAACGAGATGAGATATGTGCCATATAATCGTGTCTCTGTCCTCTTTATGCCTGACTTTTTTTAGACAAATTGATCATAAAAATTAATTAAAGTAAAAAGCGGTTCTCAGTCTGTGTCTTCACTGTACTGAGTGAATTGGACAATTTGCCGGTGCCCAGAAGAAAGCAGGCCCTCCTCCATTACCTCTGTGTGAAGCCCAGAAGGAACCTCCAGACTGTTGTGTAAGACCTGGGGTACCTCTGAGTCCTCGTATTCCAGTGGAAGCTGGAAAAGATCTGGGGGGGTCGACAAATTCCAATCCTTCCCTTTATAGGGATGCAAAATTGAGGCCCTGGTGCTCATGTGACTTGTTCAAAGCAATTATTGCCAGCTAGCTGCAGAGCTGAACAAGCAGGCCTGTTCCATTGTGCTGGGGAAATTCTCAGCCCTCCTCCCTCCCAGGTCTTCCCCATCTGGGGTCCCCTCCCTCCAACCCCAGCTGATGGTTATTTATTCATTTATTTATTTCCCTCTAGTGGTTATTTATTCATTTATTTATTTATTTATTTATTTTTATTTTCAATGAGCATCAAGTTCCACTCTCTCGTGGTTATTATATCGTAACATCCCAGGCAGGGTGTTGGTTTGGGCCCCTCGGAACAGCCACTGAGGGGGCAGCTCCCGAGGAATGCAAATGATCCGAGGATGGACTCACCTGGGGGTCACTCCTGTGTCACGATCTGCCTTGTGCTCTGGTGTCTTGCTCTGACTTAGTGACTTGGCACTGTTAAAGCATCACAGGCCTCGGAGAGCAGGTGGAGAAGACGCCTTTTGGACTGGAAGCCCTTCCTTCACAACGAGGCCAGCTCTGGATGTTGTGTGTGGTTTCCTCGGCACCGTATTTTAGCAATGACTGTGCTTTTGATCACAGCCTGATAAATGTCCCAAAGGCCTGACTCAGAGCCACACTCTGGAAATGACGCAGAGAGCAGTAAGCCCAAAGACACAAAGCTGTCCCGATGGGCACTCTGAGGGCTTCTGTCTGAAACAGTCACCTCCAGGCCTGCTCTGGCCTCACACCCCCTGCAGCATCGCTTGGGTGGTGGCCCCATATGGGGAACTGCACTGTGGTGGAGCGCTGGTCTACCACAACCTCCCTTTCTAGCCTAGCCCAGCCTTACCTGCCAGATGACAGCCCGGCAATGCCTGCGGTGTTCACTCCTCCAAATTTGCCAGCTCATCGGGGTACTGACGACCTGAACGTGGACCCTAATGAATCCCCACCTTGCTAGTCTCCAGTGACTCTCTGCTCACCTGCCTTGTAGCCCAACTATGTTGTGCCTCTTAATCCCCTGTCACTTGAATATTTTGGATCTTTGTTTGCAGAAGCCTCGGAAACTAGATGATTTTAGAAAATAAATATGATCTCATTAAACCTACATATTGACCTGTGTTGTGAGCCAATCTCTTAAATTAGGGCATTCCAGAAGTGTAAAGAGACAGCTTTGCCATTCATTCCAACAAACAAGCTGTCTTTGTCCAGCCAATTAGAGATGAGGACTTTTTCATAGATGATCCCATTTCTCCATGAGGTTGAAATATTTTCTCTTTGTCACCATTAGATTAATGCACAAAGTCCCCCAATTAAATGCTAAAAAGTAACATAGCTCTCCCAATAAGGATTCCTGCTACACACGGGCCCCTATATGGCAGGCAGCTCTCTTCAGGCTTCCCTATAAAGATGAGGAGGGTGATGCCACCTTCCTTTCAATTGCTGTTGAATTAAACCCATATTCTGCATTGAACACAGGCAGAAATTCGGGAGTATCATTTAGGAACTCAAAATAATTGAGAGCATTACTCAGTTGTAATGAGTATTACTCATTACTCCAAAGCTCCCAGAGTCGGGGTGGAGGGAGGGATGAGTGATAAAGTTGAAAGTTTTCCTTGTCCTTTTTCAAGTCTGAAAGCAGACATTCTAGGTTTGAAATATCTGTTTCTGAGTATCTACAGGAATACCCCATGAAGATCAATGTCTCCATTCAAAATTGTTTAATAAGTGCTATCTTCATATGGTGATGTGAGGAACACCAACCAGATGAAGCTAACTGATCACAAAGGCATCTCTCCTGAGCTCATCAAGCTGCCGATGGACAGGCATGTGCACTGCTGGACTAACAAGAGAATAGGATGGCCCCCTGATATACGTTTCCCAACACTTCAGCTGTCATAAACCTCACTCAACATCTTTGTGACTATTTGTTTGACATTTTTCCTCCCCCATAGGCTATAATCTCTGTGAAAACAGACCTTGTCTCCCTGGATCACAGCTATATCCACCAAGGCCTGGCACAATGACTGGCATTCAGTAGGCACTCAATAAACATCTGATGAATGAATGAGAGATGGATTGATGATGGATGGATGGATGGATGGATGGATGGATGGATGGATGGATGGATAGATGGATGGATGGATGGATGGATGGATGGATGGATAGATGGATGGATAGATGGATGGATGGATGGATGGATAGATGGATGGATAGATGGATGGAGCTCAACGTATTCATATTGTGGTCTTGCATTCGTTTTCCAAAGAAAACATAGGAGTAGCATGCTGACACAATGTGGAATTGGGAGAAATTGCCCTTCCTCCAATTTAATTGAAGAAAGCTTCACATGTAATTTTTAGACTTCTCTGAAGAGTGATGACCATATTTTTCTGGTTACATTTCTTTTCTATGAGCCCTTTATTTTGTGAAATTTCACTTCTAATATTTTCTTCCATCTAATTCCATTCTAGTCTTTATTCTAAGTTTGATTTATTTGTTGTTTTTGTAGCTATAATGTCCCAGGATCTGTGGCAATGGGCTGTTTATAAATTTTACCTGAAGAAACTGCATAATTGTCACACCTACCCAAGATATATTGAGATATGATGCATTCCCTTGGGCTGTCATAACAAAATACTACCGACTGGATGGTTTAAACAACAGAAATTTATTTTCTTACACTTCTGGAGGCTGGAAGTCCAAGATCAAGGTGCCCCAAAATTTGGTTTCTGGTGAGGGCTCTCTTCCTGGCTTGCAGTCAGCCACCTTCTCACTGTGGCTTCACATGCTCTTTTGTTTGTGCACACGGAGAGAGAGAAAGATAACAAGTTCTCTGGTGTCTTCTTTTAAGGACACCAGTCCTGGATTGGTTTAGGGCCCCATTCTTATGACCTCACTTAATCTTAATTATCTCCTTAAAGATCCTATTTACAAATACAGTCACATTGAGGGCTAGGGCTTTAACACGGGAATTCAAGGAGGATGCAACTCAGTCCATAGCACACGACAAATGGAATTCCTAAGACACTCCAAATTCTTTGCCTGTGGCTCCTCTAGTGTTGCCCATCACCCTATGTGCATGTGCAGGACTTATCTATATACTCTTTCGGGTGGAACAGATACCGTGTTTTGCAGCCGTTGGAAAGTCCAAGGTAAAATTTCTGTTTTGATAACAACTCTTATTAAAAGATGAAGTGCCTTTCTAGTGGGTTTGTGTCCAGACCCTGAATCTATGTGCCCTGTTTGGAAATAGAACATTATGTGAACATATTTATCAGATGTGTATCAAGCATTCTAGCCAGTTTTCTATGACTTAGTTTGGAGAATGGACTGACCTAAACCTTCAGAAGCGAGCCCATAGGGCTTTCAAGAGGCTGGGTAGGACATAGAACCATCCTGTGTGGAAGGAAAGCCATTTTCCTCCACCTTCCCTCTGCCTCCCGCCTCCTCCCAGGTCCTTCCACCTGGATGACTATTGTCCAGCTTCCAGAGCGCAGCAAGAGGCTGCTGACTTCCTCTTCCCTTTTTTATGTTCAGATAGAGCTGAAACCATCAGTCATGATGTGTGTTGACTTGGAGAGGACAGAGACACCAATGTCATGTCTATCCTTGACTCAGCCACAACTCTGGGGCGGAGAGGCGGAGAAGTGGAAGGAGACATCCCCACCTCTGGCTTCTTGAGAACGGACAGTCCCTGGTGCAAGTGGACTGGGCTCACAGTTTCTCGAATGCCCATAATTGAAAAAAAAAACACACCGTACCGCATGGATAGGACTAAATCTATTATGCACAAACTTCTCCGTTATCGTATATGAATCCAAGAGCCACGGTAAAATGAAATTTACATCTGTATTATTAATTACCAGTTTCTTTGTCCTATAAAGGTGTTCTACTATATCCATCAACTCAGAGGCTATCATTTCTGTATTGATCATTTAAAATGCACCAAAATCAGAAAATAATAAGATTTCACGTTCATGATGATTTCTCTTTTCCTACAAGAGCGAATTCTACCCATGATGATATCATATTCTTGCTTCTGAAAGAAATAAACCTTAAAAAATAAATGCGTAGTTGTTCCAGTTAAAGAAATGGATTTTTTAAAGCCTGAGGCATATGATCATTACTATTTGTGGATAGAAACATGGCAGAGGGTTTTTCAATAAAAGTTACACCCTCCCAAACAAATAACCTTGCTGCAAAAGAAACTTCATGCTTCTGCTCAGAGACAGGTGTCTTGCTAAAATTATTTCTCTATTATCTGTTCCTTCACAGTGGAGATGCCATTGCGTTTGAAAAATCTACTAATTCTAACAGCATTATCCAACAAGAAGAAACAGTGAGTGTTGAATCAAATAGATTTACTATAATAGACCCCCAACCCAGCAATACTCAGTGATTGCTTAGTTCGATGCAGCTGTTTTACTGTGTGTAATGTGCTTTCTCCAGGTAGCCCCTAACCATTCACCCATCTGACCATGAATGTTGAGTGCTCACCACCTTCCACACACTGTGCCAAGAAAGACATAGCCCCTGTCCTTAAGGAACCTACTGTTTGGCTGTACATTCCCTGCTTAACTGTGTTTCTTCAGCTAAAATTAAAAACGATATATAGGCTGTTGGCAATAAATGTGTCTGAAGCGTCTCCCTATTACAGTTATAGCTGTGTGAATTAGGACACCAGAACTATGAATAACTAATCTATGACATCACGAGTTGATTTTGTTTTAGTGGGCCAAAACGATATGATAGTACTTGGATACTGTCTTAGCACGAGCTGCAAATTATCATAGACAGGGTGACTTCAGCACCAAACATTTATTTCTTACAGTTCCAGAGGCTGGAAGTCCCAGGTGCCAGCATGGCCAGGTTGGGGGAGGGCCTTCTTCCAGGTTGCAGACGACTTCTAACTGTGTCTCACATGGTGGAAAGAGAGGGAACTAGCACTAATCTCATTTATGAGAGCTCCACTTTCATGACCTAATTACCTCCCAGAGGCCCCACCTCCAAATCTCCAAATACCATCACATTGGGATTAGGGTTTTCTTTTCTTTTTCTTTTTTTTTTGGAGACAAAATCTCGCTCTGTCTCCCAGGCTGGTGTGCAGTGGTTCTAACGATTCTCCTGCCTTAGCCTCCCGAGTAGTTGGAATTACAGGTACCCACCACCATGCCCAGCTATTTTTGTATTTTTAGCAGACAGGGTTTTACCATGTTGGCCAGGCTGGTCTTGAGCTCCTGACCTTAAGCGATCCATCCCCCTCATCCTCCCAAAGTGCTGAGATTAGAGACATGAGCCACTGCACCCAGGAAGAGATTAGAGTTTTAACATATGAACAAAAGGAGTTACCAATATTCTGTCCATAACAGATACTGTCTTGTTGACAAGTGTTATTGAACAGATAACCTTTTATAAACCTGTTTTGTGACTAGCCATCTTGAGGGATGAATGGGTTGTGAAAGAACAGCAAACACCAAAGCCCCTCTACTTAAGCAGAACACAGTTTTGTAGTCGGAAAGCTAAGACAGACATGGAACAATGGGCACCATATCAAGTGGCCAGTGCAGGCCATGAGTGGTTTGGGAACGCCAAACTGGAGGCGAGGGAGAAGGGCTATGGGAGGCAAGTGTGATTAGGGGGAGCTGCCCAGAAGAGTGTGGTTCCTACTGTTGCTGTGGCAAATTAGCACAAACTCAGTGACTTAAAACAACGCAAACTTATTCTCATACATCCCTGGAAGTCATAATTCCACGCCATTCTTACCAGACTAAGATCAACATGTTGGCAGAGCTGTGTTCCTTCTGGACATTCTAGGGAAGAATCCATTCCTTTCCTTTTCCAGCTTCTAGAGGTCACTCTCATTCCTTGGCTTACAGCCTCCACCCCATCTTCAAAGCCAGCAAAGGCAGGCCAGTTCCTTCTCATGCTGCAGTCTGTCTGGCTCACTGCAGCTGGGGAAGGTGGCCCTCTCTAAAGCACCTTTGTGGTGACGTGAGGCCACGTGGATAAGGCGGGAAAACTTCCCCATCTCAAGGTCCTTAACCTTAATCACATTTTCAAGGTCCCTCTTGCCACACAAGGTAACATAGGTTCCAAGGTTTAGGGTATGAACATTTTTGGGGTGGAGAGGCCTGATTCTGCCTGTCACACTGCCCTTGAAGCTGTCCTGGAGAGGGCGCTGGCTCCTCTCTTAGGCGTGCATTCATTTTGAGGGTGTAGCCTGCATTGGAGCTGGGAGGTGATGACAAACGTGTGTGGACCCCAGCGTGTGTATGTTGGGGAGCGGCGCACTGGGCAAGGTAGGTGGAGAGGGTCAGAGTGCACAGAGCTTGCCAATGTTAGGTGGAGAACTTGAATTTGACCCAAGAGACTGTGGGGCACCATCAAGGCATCTTCAGAAGAACAACAGGATACGTTTACTTTGGGGACAATAATTCTGGGAGCATCCAGTGTCTGCAAGGATGCAGGAAGGATAAAAGGCATTCAGGAGAATTGATGGGGTAACTCAAAGGAGGCAGATGGTGCCTGGTAAAGCAGGTGATGGTGGGAAGTTGTCACACATCAGACTCCCAAGGGTGACACCTAGTGAGCGCTCACTAAAGAGTAAATACATGAATGGTAGCATGTAACTCCAATGACATTTCTTGAATTTATCGAAAATCTCAGACTGCATTTAATATACCTAAATGATCTAAGTAGAATTTCTCACTTTTTTATTTGCCATTGTTTTAGATATAGCTTTTTTTTTTTTTGCCACGTATTTGTCATTATGCAGTATTTATGTATTTTATTTTTTAGAGACAAGGTCTTGCTCTTTTGCCCAGGCTGGAGTGCAGTGGCGTGATCACAGCTCACTGCAGCCTTCAACTCCTAGGCTCAAGTCATCCTCCCACCTCAGCCTCCTGAGTAGCTAGGAATACAGGTGCATGTCACCATGTCCAGCAATGTTTTTTTATTATCAATATTATTTTTATAGAGATAGGCTCTTATTATATCGCTCATGCTGCTCATGAACTCCTGGCCCCAGGCAATCCTCCTGCCTCAGCCTCCAAAAGTTCTGGGATTATAAGCATGAGCCACCACGCTCAGCACAGTATGAATTTAAAAATTGGTGGATTTTTAAAGACTAATATATAATAGATGCATATATTTTCTGGATACATGTGATATTTTGATACCTCTGCATACTGTGTGAAGATCAAATCAGTATAATTGGAATACCTATCACCTTAAACATGTATCTTTATCTGGGGGCAGCCGAATTATTCTTTCTGGGTATTTGAAAATATAAAATAGATTCTCGTTAACTATAGTCACTCTGCTGATTGATCGAAGCCTAGGTCTCATTTCTTCTGATGGTCTGTTGGAACCCACTGATCAACTTCTCTCCATCCCCTTCTTTGCTTTGCTGAATTATTGTTCCTGCACGGAATTCCTCAGCACGCTTCCTGAACGCCTTCTCCTGCAGAGTCTCCTGCAGGGATCCACACTTGTACTCTACTTTTACTTTAGATTTCTGGTTATGTTGTTAAGGAAATATTTCAATTTATGATTTTAAAAATATTGTTTGGGAAAGACCAATTCTTTTCAGTTTTGAATGGAAGGATTATGGCTATAAGTAATGTCTATGGAGAAAGAGCCCTCAGGGAATTGACCTCAAAAGCTCATGAATTTGCTCTTTATTATGTTTTGTAATAAAACACTTGTATATTCTCCTTGTAATCATTTCTTGATTATCCCAACAGTACATTGTCAGATGTCTTCTTCTGAACAGGTGATGCTGTGTTCTATGTGCCATGTTGAAATGTAGAGATTTCTGCAGCATTCAACAAAGAACCATCTGCCTAAAGCTGCAGTTCTCAGCATGGACAAGCAGAAGGCTCAGTAGGGAAGCTGGTTATACATCTAGAGTTCTGATCTCATTGGATTCCCTAGAGGCCTAGGAACATGGATCTCAAGTGCCCCAAGGGATTCTGATGTGTTTGAAAACACACCTTTGGGAGTACCAGCAGTAGCAGTCACTCAAAAAACATTGACATAACCAGGAGGTCAGGGTGTGAGTGCTATGGAAAATGTGGCTGTAGTTGGGGCCTTGCAGTATGGGCAGCTAGCCCAGAGTTGAAACTGAGGATTCCTCAGTTCACCTACAGAAGCGCTGATGATCAGGCCAATGAACTTCACGGAATAGCTCCATCCTTCTGCATGATGAACTTAAGCATCACCCACACCCACTTACAAGAAGAGCCATCATCCGACAACTTTGAATAAAGCCAATATTCTAAAGTGCGGTATGAATGAGGCTTGGACAGCACCCAGTAGACAGACCCCTTTGATTTGTCACCTCTCTGTTTCTGCTTTACATTTATTTAGACATCTATATCCCTACGTCATTCCAATAATATTAATGGGGGAAGTTTTAATGTGGCATCTTGATAATACTGTATGCATAGTATGCATTTTCTCCAGGGAGATAGTCAGTTGCTTTCATCAGACTCTCAAAGAGGTTCAAAATCACAACAGAGTTATGAAGGACAGATTTTAGGGCACCGAGAGGACAGTTGAGCATTCTCCCTAAACTCCTCTGATCCTCAATGCAGTACTGGTTGATACCGGGGCATCAGAGAGGAGGAAGACACAGTGGTGTCTGTTTTCTTGTGTGTGCAGCACTGCGTGGGATGACGGCTGAGCTCACTCCTCCTCTAGGGTGGGCACAGGTGGTCAGAGAAGCTGACCTGCCCTCTGATGCCTTATAGACAGGAATGAACCAAAACCCACAGAAGCAATTCTATAAGTAAGTAACTTAGTGAGGCTTGGGGTGTGTAAGGACTGAGCAGGCTAAGGATGGAATGCTGACCTAGGAACTATAGGGTCAGAGGGAGGGTCATGAGATTGAAGAGAAAATGGCGTAGCAGAGTTGGCAGCTCAATTTTCAACTTGGAGGAATTCTTTCATCCTACTTTATTGTAAGGGAAATTATTCAAAAGCAGTTTATGACAATGCTGAATAAATCATTTCAAATAAAATTCATACCCTTTATTCAGACTAGGAGTCCTCCCCGTGGCCAGAGAGCACAGCAGCATGAGTAACACGGGGAGGAATGTCACACTTGCTTTCTGCCATGCCACCTTTCGTCCTCCTTCCCATCCTGTAATTGGTTCTTTTTTTTTTTTTGAGATGTAGTTTCACTCTTTGACGCCCAGGCTAGAGTGCAGTGGTGCGATCTTGGTTCACTGCAACCTCCACCCCCTGTGCTCAAGCAATTCTTCCACTTGTCTTCTGAGTAGCTGGGACGACAGGCACCCACCACCACACCCAGCTAATTTTTGTATTTTTAGTAGAGATGAGGGTTTCACCATGTTGGCCAGGCTCGAACTACTGACCTCGAGTGATCCAACGTGCCCAGCCCTGTAACTGGTTCTTCTAAAACAAAGTCTGTGCTCCTCATTTTCCTCATTGGCAATGGCCCTGAGATTTCTGTTATAACCAACCGTTGTTATGAAATAGGCAGGATGACCCAAACAGGGTATGATTTTACTTGAAGAAGGAACAATTACATGGACAAGGGTTGTAGAGGTATATGTGATATTAAATAACTCATAGATAATAGTATTATTATACTTTGCTATACAGGATTTGTAAATAGATGACCACAAGAGTCATACATTTGGGTAATATATTAAATCCTAACCCTTTCCTGATGGCCATTGTTCACAGAATTACAGATGACAATTAGCAGCATTTGGAATAAAATACGAGGGGAAAGCTGCTGGAATCGGTAATGTGTGCAGAGGTGTGGCTAAAAGGTTATATACAATATTAACTTAGAGTAGTGAGATCATAAGATGATTTATATGCCAGAAAATAATGTGTTTTACTTTAAAGACATAATCCATTGCAAAAATGAATTTTAGTGTGAAGATCATTCACCAATTAAGACAGACCCAGTTGGATCCCCTTTGTCTGAATTCAGGAGATGTCCATTTTGGGAGCAAGAACTGGCAAAGAAGCACTCCTATAAAACGGTAGGTTTACACTCGTGGGGAGCTTAGCCTTTCATGCCGTGTGATGCGTAGGGCAGTAAATAGCTTCCTTTTGTGCCTGTGGCCATGGTTGTTTCACATGGAATTTTATTTGCCTTTATGGGACAGTGAGGACCAGCAATCTTCCCTGGTTTGATGGTGCTCAGGAAGTTCAAGGCTCCCTATTACATCCTATGGCAAGGGTCCTCCTGGGACTGCTTCTTCCCCAAGACAAAAAAAGGAACAGATACACAGATTTTCTAGAAATTAGGGCTGAGGATTATGGAGAGGGAAAATTGAAGTTTAGAGAAAAAGATGTCAACGTTTGGTGGCCTTTGTAGTGGTCGAACAAATCTGCAGATATGAGTGATAACACTGAAGTGAAAGGCATACATGAACTATCACCCTAGAAGGTCTGCATTACTTTATAGAAACAAACAGACAAAATGCTGTGGTCCAAGTGAAGAGCCCAGCTATTGTCATATGAGGATTGCAACAAGAGCAGCCTCTGAGAGCTTCAGAAAAGTCTGTGAGGATCAGCTCATTTTTGAAGTGGCCCACGAGCTTAAATAATTTTCCACATTCTTTCTAGATGGCCTTCCTTGCTGACGAATACTGCAACTATTGTCGAGATGTTTTCCTCAACGTGAGGAATAAAGAACTTGACAGGGTAGGGTTTTATCTATAAAATACAAGCATTTATGAGTCATTATTAATCATTTTATTTGAAGAGACCCCATCAACAGATGTCCGGGGCACTGAAGTGCTTATATGCTATGCACTTATGTTGTAGTTATTGAGTTCTTGAAGGTGACATTGATATTCAGTATAATCAGTTGGAAATTCTCCAAGTCGCTAGTACAAATAACTTAAGGCTCTAAATACAAATTCAACTATTTTTTAGATCCAAATTCTGCTGATTTTGAATAAAGGATTAGTAATAAAATTCACCCTGGACTCTTCAATGGTGCTGAAGAGCCATTTTATTGATCCGCGCTAACTGAAGATGGAGCAGGACTTCGCAGCTGAGTGATCTGGCATGGGTATTGTCACGATTGGATTTTATCCTGGAATCTGCTGCGGAAAACATGAATAAACCTTTCAGCTGTTCTGAATTTCATCTTTTGCAGTGTGAGATGAAAAATCCAAGAAAAAAAATGCACATTCAAATGAGTTTTTTCCGATGCTTTGGTATATTCTAAGCACTTCAACTTTGGGTGATAACGTTCATTCAGCACGAGCTCATTTGCTACCTACTCGGCATAAAGCATTCTAGTGAGGGCGAAACCAAGATACCTTCAGGATGCCCCCTGTCCTGTTGATGCAATGTTATAAATATCTATCCACACTGCATATGTGACATATTCCTTTCCCTCTTCACTTACTCAACAAATACTTATTTAATTCCTATCCTGTGACCTACGCCATTACTGGGACTAGAAAGGTATTCTCCATAAGACTTGAGAGTTAGTAGTCTGGTAATGAAAGGAACAATATTACCCAATAAATAAGATGCAATGTGGAAAGTTCTAGAATAGTTGTATGATTAGACTGTTCTGGGTCCCAGAGAAGAGTAACAGAGAAGGCCAGGGAGTGCTTCCAAAGCAGGCCACGTTGCTGCTGACTCTAGTAGGAAAGGCAGAGGTGCAATAGACAGAAAATGGGGTAGGAGAAGGATTCCAGGTAGAGCCCATGGTACAGGTAAAGGCAGCAGGATGTTTATGGGCACGACAAAAAGGCCACTATGACTAGATTTTTTTATTATTATTATTATTTTTCTGAGACAGAGTCTTGCTCTGTCACCCTGGTTGGAGTGTGGTGATGTGATCTCGGCTCACTGTACCTCCACCTCCTGAGTTCAAGCGATTCTCCTGCCTCAGCCTCCCAAGTACCTGGGACCACAAGCGTGCGCCACTATGCCTGGCTAATTTTTTGTATTTTTAGTAGAGATGGGGTTTCAACATGTTGGACAGGCTGGTCTCGAACTCCTGACCTCAGGTGATCCGCCTGCCCCAGCCTCCCAAAGTGCTGGAATTACAGGCGTGAGCCACCGTGCCTGGCCTAGATTTTATTATTTCTAAAGAAGAGAAGCCAGAGGGGAGGTGGGAAAGTAGGCTGATACTAGAAAGGGTGTCAGATGCCCCAGGAAAAACTCTGACTCATTGAGAAGACAATGTGGGAGCAGTGATAACAGGGCTTGGCCTTCATGGGGCAGAAAGGCAGTGAGGAGGTTTTGTCACAGTTGAGGTGAGAAGCGACAAGGGTCGGATCTGTGGCAGTGACAGTGATATCAGAGAGAAATGGGGGCAGGCTGGAGAAATATTTCAGAGGCAGGCGCAACAGGGTTTGGCATCCTGTGGTGGGGGATGAGCAGAGATGGGTTTGTGGGGGTGGCTCCACTCAGACCCCCTTCCCCAAAGCACCATGCTCCAAGGTTCCCAGCCTGAGAGAAAAGGGATTGCTACACCCTGTATTGTATTTTTCAGAGTCTCTTTGGAGAAGTCTTCTCTAGAAGACTTGATAACAGGATTTTAAATCAGGGCCTATGGCCATGTGATTCAGAAGCTGACTCTAACTTCTTCCTTGACGACCTACGCATGGGGCCAATGCCTTGTCTGGTGTCACTGGCAGGTATTAGCACCAGAGCCAGGGAGGTAAGACAAGGCTGTGATGCCTCGCAGTACATCCCAAACAGGCAAGAGTCTTTATTGGCTGCAACGCAGATTGGCCACCTGGTTCAAGAACGGAAACTGAAGAGTCAACATGGGAAAAAACAGAAAAGAGGAGCCGCCATTTTGATCCTCCATGAAGCTGTCCACATAAGTCTTTAGAGAAGGCTCCTGTGTAGAGCTGCATCAGTCCCCTTTTCTTCTACAGTCGTTAGGTGACTTCTAACCTGATGGCAAGGAGGAGGTCTCTTAGATTAAGTACTATCACACCTCCCTCTGAGCTGAAAAATGATTGAGGCAGTCAGTCAGCCAGTCAACGAACATTTATTCTCTCTTGCCTGTGCCCTATGGCCCAGTCCCCATCTTAGTATAGTCAAGTGGAGCCCCCTTGTGGTCAGAAACAGCTTCCCTTCTGGAAACTGCCTTAAAATTTTAATAACGTTCTATATTATCCCATCCAACTCGCAGGCGCTCTCAGACAGGTTGCTGGAAAAAATTCTTCCAAAATACAGCTTAGAAAAGCTGCGAGGCAAAGCTTTACACGCACTGGAACAAAACTCATCCCATTGTCATCTGGGGCTAAGGAAGTATCTGGGGGAGGTCGTTAGTCTTGCGAGGTGCAAAATGAGTTTTGGCGATATTCTCTGTTACTTACCCCAGGTAGAGGACTTGCTTACTTCCTTCTGGAAGTCTCGGCCGCAAGACACAGTCATGCTGATGTCATTACCTGACGTGTGCCAGCTCTTCAAGTGCCACGACGTCCAGCTCTACAAGGTAGGAGAACGCGTGAGTCTCTGGGTTATATCCGTTGCAGACATTGGCAGCAAACGCTGGGTTTGGACCCACAGCTCCAGCTCTCTGCCGTCTCCATGGTCCTCTGAGGAGTGAATAGTGGGGTGTGCGGACCAGGAGCCCTTTGATCTCTGCCTAACACTCAGCTTTCTTTTGTGAATTAGCTAGTGGAAACCAAAAGCCGATGCACGTAGCGACCTATGGTTTCACACCAGTGAGGTCCGAACTAGTCAAGTTCTTTCTCTGGGAATTTCTGTAAAAGAAGACGTTCTAAAATGACTAATTGGAATAATTGCTTTGTAATAGGCATAACTTCAGGGTTTTTGTTTTGTTTTGCTTTGCTTTGGTTGAAGCTGTATCTCTAAAGTGATTGCATTTGGAGGGTCAGGTCTATATCTTTTCTGGTTTAAAAATGTGTTCTCCTTCAGCGAGTCATAAGCCTTATCTTTTATTATTATTATTTTTTAAATCATCTAGTACTTCCAAGTTTTTAATACAAATATTGAAAACTGGAAGCTGGGTTCAGCCCTTAAATACGTTTGGTTTGACCCACCTAGTATTGGCCAGCAGTGTGTGTGTATGTGTGTGTGTGTGTGTGTGTGTGTGTGTGTTTAATTTGAATCAGTTATCAATCTTTTAAAAACATTTGAAAAAAATTCCAATTGTGGCTGCACCAGCCTGACGGCCTGCAAGAGAAACAGTGGCGGGGCTGCGTGGTGCTGCCCCCTCAGACTGGGTGGGGACCGGCTCTCAGACTTGTTGACACACGCCCTGTCCCTGTGGCATGGGTGAGCTCTGGTCACACCTGCACCATCAGTAGAATCATAGTGTCTTGATACTTTCGTTGTAGGGAATTGAGGACGTTCTCCTTCATGACTTCTTGGAAGATGTTTCTATTCAGTACCTGAAATCTGTGCGGCTATTTAGTAAGAAATTTAAGCTGTGGCTTCTTAATGCTCTGGAGGGTTTTCCAGCCTGCTTACAGATCTCCAAACTCAAAGGTAGGTTTCAATGAAAAAAAAATGAATTCAGGGCCAGTGCAGTGGCTCACGCCTGCAGTCCCAGCGCTTTGGAAGGCTGAGGCAGGAGGATGGCTTGAGCCCAGGAGTTTGAGACCATCCTGGGCAACATAGTGAGATCTTGTCTCTGCACAAAAAAAAGTTTTAAAAATCAGCTGGGTGTGGTGGCACACTGCTATGGTCCTAGCTACTCAGAAGACAGGCGGGAGGTTCACTTGAGCCCAGGAGGTTGAGGCTGCAGTGAGCCATGATCATGTCACTGCACTTCAGCCTGGGTGACAGAGCAAGACTCTGTCTTAAAAGTAAATAAATACATAAATAAATTCTGTAAGCATAGATGAAGCATCTGATTCCATCCTGGGTGGTAGCTTTCGGCTGCTGCCCCATGCGCTCAGCTACAGTCCAGAAGGCCCAACCTGCTCAGGATTTCTGACTTTTAGTGCTGGTGATGGATGTGTGCACTGATTAAGCCACACCCCTCTTAGCTATTTCTCTTCTGAATAATAACATGGACTTTTGGCAGGTCAAGGGGTTCTAGGTGTGCATATTCACCAGGGCATTCACGCCTCATACCTGAATTACAGCATCTCCCTGTTGAGTTTCTAGACTGCTTTCCCCTTCTGTCTGGCTGCCAGGCTGCAGTCTCTGAATGCTGCTTCCACTGGGCTATTTATCTGTTCAAGGCCTGCATGTGAAATTGGGGTTGTGGGACACAAACATTCAGATCATAGTAGCACTCACGTCAGATGCTGGGGTTACTTAACTTTTCTGGCACATGGGGACATGTCAGCTAAGTGGCCCCTGCCAGGAACTCCTAGCCACTCCGAGAGGGCTGGCAGACAGTGGGTGGGGAGGTTGCAGTTTAGCCAGCTGTGCCTTCTTACCCCAAACATGTACCTCCGCTTCCCCACTGCCCACATGAGAACTTGAAGTTATATTAATAGCCATATGTGTTGTTCTTAACAGAAGTTACTCTATTTGTCAAAAGACTAAGAAGAAAGACGTAACTTTCCAACATGGCTAAGGTAGGTTTCAGCCAAGTAGATAGGAGGGAACAAAGCAGTTTCCTGAAAAGAAGTGAAAGCTCTAAGTCCCTTTTAAGAGCAGGTGGTCACTCCATCCTTCCGCAAGGCAGAGGGCAGGCTGGGTGGCCTTGCCTGGTCACTGGCAGGGGAGTCCAGGTGGCCCCTGTGACTCAAAGCTAGAAGCCTGCCCCCTCTCCGCCCCTCCTCAGGAAGGCTCCAAGCTCCTGGCCTCTCAGGGCAGGAGGGAAAGCAGGTCAACATTTAAAAGATGCCTGATGGTGAGGCATGGGGGTTTACACCTGTAATCCCAGAACTTTGGGAGGCTGATAGGCAGATTACTTAAGGTCAGTAGTTCGAGACCAGCCTGGCCAACAGGGCAAAACTTTGTCTCTATCAAAAAGAAATTTTAAAATACAAAAACTAGCTGAGCATGGTGGCACGTGCCTGTAGTCCCAGCTACACTGGAGGCTGAGGTAGGAGAATCTCTTGAACCTGGGAAGTGGAGGTTGCAGTGAGCTAAGGTTGTGCCACTATACTCCAGCCTAGACAACAGAATGAGATTCCATCTCAAAAAAACAAAAAAATAAAAATAAAAGATGCCTGAGAGAGGCCCCACACAGAGGTGACAGTGTCAGAGATAACAGTGCCTTGTAGCAGAACCTATGAAAGACAGAGAAACACATTCTTCACCTGTGTGTGTGGCCCTGTGGACTCGGTGTTGCCAGGACACCAGTTACTTCAGCTCTGACCTTTTCACTCCTGGGGCAATTTAGAGAAAGGTTGAGAAGGGCTGAAGAAAACACTCATGATGCTGGCACATGGCTCGTGGGCCACCAGGAGTTCCCTCTCAAGTCCTGCAAGTGCCCTATTGGGACAGAGCCTGGGGACTGTCACTCTGTTCCAAATCAGTCTCCTCTGGGAGGAGCCCAGCTGGGGCTTCCGTGACCCGGTGCTGGGCTCCAACCTCCCAGCACAGACCCCTCTCCAGACTTTGCCACTGCAGTCCTCACGGCCGGTCCTGTTCTCCAAGGCTCTCACAGTCCTGACTCGGTTGGTCTGGCAATGACCCTGGAGCGTGCTCTTCCACTCAACCCACGCAGAGCAACAAGCATGGGTTCTGGAGCCAACCCCTGCTCTGAGTCTTATCTTCCCACTTACTGCCCCTCAGGAAAGTTACTTCATACCCTAAGAGCCCTCGGTGTCCTCCTCTGTGAAAGGGAGGGGTAACTCGTGCCTTCTCCCAGGACTGCTGTGAGGACCACTAAGTGCATCCCAGGCAGTCAGACAGGGTCGGGGACTAGATTGTCCCCATTTGACAGCTAAGGATATCACCTCCCAGAGGCTAAATTCCTCATGGCCAAGGCTCCCACGAGGAAGGGACAGCCAGCTTCTGAATCCCGCAGCCACGCCCTCAGGATCGGTGCAGTCTCTACCTACACCTTCCTCACAGAGGCCCAATCCACGGGCTCCCTCTCTAGAGCCATTTGGGCTTGGGGTAAGTGGGGTGCAGAGAAGCAGCAGCAGCCATGCCCAGATAGCCCTGAATGCATCGATCTGGAGATGCCTTCTTTCTAAATGCTGCTTTTCAGAAGGGCAGTTTTAGAATGTGTGTAATTTTAACCTTTTCATTGTTAAGATTCATTTTTAATGGGTAATACCTGCAACAATGTTTCTTTCCCCCCACAACAAAAGTCTTGGCAATTAGGAGGAGAGTTAGGCAAAAATAAAATGACAAGATTGAATTAAGTATCATGCCTCCCCATCGTCTTTAGATTATGAGAATGGTATTGAAAAGTAAGAGGCAAGTCAGTGTTCTGAAGTCGAATCTGCAGGCCATCATCAATCAAGACACTTTGGCTACTTCTAAGAAAGCCCTGGCAAGTGACTGGAGCGGCACAGATGAGCTGGAGAACAACCCAGAGATGAAATGTAATCTTCCTTCTGCAGCTTGCTTTATTGGCACGGCGGGCATAGGTTTGGGTCTAGCATGGCCATGGTTAACTCATGAGTTTCTTAATAGAGATAGAACTTTATAACTCTGATGTTCTAACTTGTCTGCTCACACTTCTATTCCTGTAGTGGGGTGATGAACACCCCAGGGAATGCGCTATCCCTGTGCCCCCAGGACCTACCCCAGGGCCGGACAGGGCAGCAGCGCTAATACCTGCTGGTTGAGCTAATGAACGACTAGATGAGTGTGCTTGCTGCTTGACAGTGCCACCAGAATATCTCCTGTGGGGGAAAAGTTTAGTTTCTGCATCTGTGTTGTACGTGCACAGGCTCCTGCGTCTCCTCAATCATGCCTGAATTGCCTTGAGCTAGATGTCTGACTTGCTACATTCTCCCACCACTCTTTTACTTGCAATGTGAAGTTTAACAATGGTGCCTTCACCATATTTCATTACTTTCCAAACAAGTGATAGGAAACAGGTGGATATTCTTGCCCTTTGCTATTGATCATTGTCATTGTCTTTCAAGAAAAAAAAAAATCCCCCTTCATTAAAGAGCTCAAGTTGCTGGCTGGTGTGTGTTGTTATGTCCCTGGCAAGTGAACATAGCGGCAGAAGGAGCTCTCCAGACTCAGGGAGGATGTGGGAAGCAGGGAGCTGCCGAATGGTTACTGATGATGGATTATGGGCATCTCTAGGCCCTCCTATGATGGCTACAGAGAGGGTGCCAGGCTCCCCTGTGGGTGCCCTTTCCAAACACTCACTACCGGATGCCCCAGGTAAGTCAGATGGCCACTCCCTCTGTGGGCATAACGCCTTGCTAGTACTCTCGGCTGTGTCTGTAGCTGCCTGCCCAGCTCTCGTGAGCTCCTTCAGGCTGTCGGCTGTGTGTTATTCACCCTGGGCCACCCAGCATTGCACTGGCCCACAGGAGTACTTCAGTGTTTTGTGACTTGATGGATACAGGATTCGTGAGTACACAAAAGCACCACCTAAAAATTAGCCCACCCTCTTTCTTTCACCTGGAAGCAGGCCTGGCTTTGGTAGGGCTGTGCCAGTTATTAAAATACGTCCCTATTGGTGAATGACCTCGACCTCTGCCTGCTCCCCTCCACCGTTCTGTCTCTTGATAGTGTCCCCTGGCTGACCCCGATCCCAGATCCTCCCATAAGGCACTTTTTTCCCCACCAATCCAGCAACTAAAGGGTTAACACCTAATCCAGCAGGCTTCAGAGCTGTTAGTAGAATTACTAATTCTGATTAGTAATTCTGCAGTTCTTATTAGTAGGAACCCAAAAGGTCCCTGTTCCCAAGGCACTACTCACCAAACCCTGTTCTTGCCCCCAGCTGGAGCCCAGGGAGTTCCAGGAGGGCATGAGACCCCCACTCCCGCCGACCGCCAGGTGCCTTCCAGACTGCACGCTGGTCTGGCCAGGGATCCTGTGCTCCTACTGGCATCTTCGTGAGTCCCAACAGGAAGATGTAGTTCTGCAGGGAGATAGGAGACTGACAGGAGACTGACAGCCGCTGCTGATACCTGCAGGCAAATGCTTCCAATTCCAAGTCCAAGTGCACCTCTCCCAAGCCGTAGTAGGGGGCCACTGCAACGGACTCAGTGTTCCAAACTCTGTTTGGTATGCAGAAGCACTCAAAAAGCTAGCAAGGCCAACGGCCGTTCTTTCTCTGTCAGTGCTACCTGTGCAGGTGGAGGACCCAAGACCTGACCTCACACCAGGCTCCACCTCACTGAGTGCATAACCCCAGGCGAGGCGCTCACCCTCTCTCAGCAGCTTTGATGTCTGCCATCACTTAAATGACATTAATAAACCAGCCCTTTTACAAAGACGGCAAGGATAGGTGAGGTCACGTCTGTACGTGCAGTGAGCTCATCTGAAGACAAGGTCTGGATAATCGCAAGGTGTAGTTATGGTTTCAAAATATTTCTATTTCAACAAGTGGCAGAGATGGCTCACAACAGGCATGTCCATGTAACCCTGAATAGATGACCGCAGAGGTGACAAAGCCAGCCTCAGGACATCCTCTGTGTTCACAATGAGCATGAGGCCCTGGGGAGTCCCTTTGAGCTATTGTTCAGTGATGTTCCCTAAGTTACCCAATACAAAAATATCTACAGAGAAATTCTGCTCTGGTGCATGCAATCTTTTGGTTTGTTTATTTTGTAACTTTGTAGGTTTAAGAAACTTAATTTCTTTGCTGGGAATATCAACAGATCTCAGTGTATTCCTCAGCTGTCTGTCTTCACATCTCCAAGCATTTGTGTTCCAGGTAGGAAAGTGTGACTTTAAATTTTTAAAAAAAGCATGTTGACCATTCTAGGTAAATAAGTGCCCATTGCCTAGGGTATGGAAAAGAGGCTTCTTAGGCTCTGGTCAGAAAGGTGTCAAGGGTGGCCTGGGTGTGAGGGCAGGGGGTAGCACTGAACTCTGTAGTAAAGAGGAGAATGGGGGCTTGGGGGAGCACATCACACAAGTGTGTGTGTGTGCATATGTTTGCGTGCATGCGTGTGGGGGGCAAGCCTGCGTGAGCATGTGTGTCAGTGTGTGTGTGAGCATGTGTGTCTGTGGGTGTGGTGAGCATGGTGTACAGGTGAGTGGGTGCGCGTGAGCATGTGCAGTGTGTGTGTGTAAGTGGATGAGCATGTGTGGATGAGTGTGTGGACAGGTGAGCATGTGTGTGACTGTGTGTGAGCATGTGTGTAAGTGGGTGTGGGTGAGTGGGTGTACAGGTGTGTATTGCACCAATGGGAGTGTGGAAGAGGAGGAGGGGTTCTGTCTGTTTTTGGGGGGAGAGCAACGCTTGTCTGCATGTTTTGCACATATGTTCCAGTAAAGTATCTGGCTTGATTTCAAAAGCCCAAAGATGGCTTGGTTGTGGATATGGGCAGGTTTGGTCGTTCTCACCAATGTGGCTCTTGGGATTTGCTTCAGTGGCATCCTGGGCTTGATTTTCATCATCCTCTGTTGGGGGAATCACCTGTGGAGAGCTGAGAATGTCACGAGAGAAGCCACGGTCCCTCGTTCCATGGACCCAGGGCAGGTGGGGAGAGCTAGGGGCTATGGGTTAAAACCTAGAGGGAGGCCAGGCACGGTGGCTTATGCCTGTAATCCCAGCACTTTGGGAGGCCAAGGTGGGGGTATCACATGAGGTCAGGCGTTCGAGACCAGCCTGGCAAACATGGTGAAATCCCGTCTTTACTAAAAATACAAAAAAAATTAGCTGGGCATGGTGATGCATGCCTGTAGTCCCAGCCACTCAGGAGGCTGAAGCAGGAGAATCGTTTGAATCCGGGAGGCAGAGGCTGCAGTGAGCCGAGAGCCACTGCACTCCAACCTGGGCAATGAAAGCAAGACTCCATCTAAAAACAAACAAAAAACACCTAGAGGGAATGAGGCAGCCCAGGCCCCACCTCTTGAGACACTGTGCTTGCCAAGGCTGAAGTGCTTGGGAAAGGCCTTGAAGAGAAGGTAGGACTTAAAACTGGGATAAGAAGCATGTGTAGGATTAAAATAAGCTGAGAGGGGGAATCGGGCATTCAAGAGCAGCAGTGAGCCTACCTAGGGAGGAAGGAGCACTCCACACTGGTGGAGAGAAGGAAGACTCCAAGGGCCTGGGGCTGGGCGTGTGGCTTGGGGCTATGTCTTTAAGCTTCTGGCCATGTTGCAGCCAGTTCCTTGTGCCATCTGCCTTGCCTTGTCTGTATGTCTCACCGCTCAGTTGAGAAGAAAGGGGAGAAATAACAATCGAGACCAAGAAGACTGAAGGGGCTTTAGGATCTTAAACCTCCTAGATATGAACCAGAAAAATCCTCAGGAAAGAGCTCAAAAGCCAGTTCCAACCTTTGGCAGGTGTCTGGTCTCATTTGCTTCTTGAAAATAATTATCCCAGATTCTGTATGGTTTTTATTCCTCCTGTTGATCTCAGGCAAAGCTTATTTATAACAGCAGTGACCATGTCCAGAGCTGGATGGCTATTGAGACATTTATTCATTCGCTAGCTGAAGGCTTGTATTGTGCATCCTCACAGATAGCTGTCCACCGTCTGTTCCTTACATGGAAACTGGAGCTCAGCCTCCAGCTTTAACCAGATGAACCCACTGAGATCATCACCACCAACCCTGCCATCCTACATCGTAAACCACAGAGTGCTGTGTTTCCCAAGTCCGTCATTGCACCTTCAGCCCTCACAAAGGAGGCATGTTAGAAAAATGGTGTTTTTGTAACTGCATGTCTTTGAAGGCCTTTTTTTGTAAAATAGCTGAACTGGTTTTTACACACCAGATTATTGTCAATCAAATGCTCAGACTGTTAAGATGCACACCCTTGGGCTTGTCAGAGATGCCCCATGGCTTCAGCTAGCATCTGGCAGTCAGCGAGCACAGGGCAGTTTGGGTCCTGGAGGAGCTTCTATGTCCGGGGACATGAAGTGCTGCACTGGAGGTGATGGGCAGAACCCTCAATGGTGTTTATGGCTGACTTTCAAATGTTTGTGCAGAGAGAGCCCTGGTCACTCAGAGCTGTATTCCTCGATACTTTTAGGAAGTATCCTTGTGGGTTGGTTGATTTATTTATTTATTTATTGAGATGGAGTCTCGCTCTGTCACCCAGGTTGGAGTGCAGTGGCAGGATCTCGGCTCACTGCAACCTCTGCCTCCGGGGTTCAAGTGATTCTCCTGCCTTAGCCTCCTGAGTGGCTGGGATTACAGGTGCCAGCCTCCCCGCCTGGCTAATTTTTGTATTTTTAGTAGAGACAGGGTTTTGCCAGGTTGGCCAGACTGGTCTAGAACTTCAGACCTCAAAGGATCCGCCTGCCTCAGCCTCCCAAAGTGCTGAGAATACAGGCGTGAGCCACCGTGCCCGGCCAGATCCCTGTGGTTTTGTACTCACATTGTCCCTTCGGTGTAAAATCCTCTGCTGAACACCGATGGGAAGGGGCTCCTCCCAAGAGTTCATCTCAGATAGTGAGAAACACTGAGGAGGATGCTGCTACCGAAAGGACCTCATGTCCCCTGAAGCTCAGGGCCACTTTCTGGTGTGCCAAGGGTTTCGCTGGGGCAGAAGGGAAAAGAAGCAATGACAAGAAAGAGCATTTCTTTGTTCCTAGCCAGCCTCTCCATCTCTTCCTCAAAGACATGTGGTGGAGCTGTGGTTGGTCCACAGGCATGTGAGTGAGTTTGAGAAGAGGCTTGGAGCATGGCTATCAACAGATGCATTTGAAATCCATGACTTATGGCTTACAGTTGGCTTCAAGTGTGGCCCAAGGCTGCTCTCTGTCTGGGTAGAGGGAACTTCTTAGTCTGCATGCAGCAGCATCTTATTGGTACCCAGGTTAGTGCCAATGAGGCTGTCAGATGACCTTGGTTCCACTGGATGCAGGGGCTGGGACTTTCCAGTCTGGAGATCGCTTACACAGCAAGCATGACGACCAGCTTTTCCAAATAGGCACCTCTACTTTTCATCATTATGGGATTCTGTGCCCCCTTTACACAATCAGATTAGACATGCAGAAGTGCAAGAATAAAACAGCCCCCACCCCTCTCGATGGCCCTTCCCAAGCGGACTTCAGTGAGGCTGTCCCTACAGTGTTTCTGTGTCACACATCACAAGTGAGCTCTTTTTCTAAAACTGAATAGTGCTGGGCATGGTGGCTTATACCTCTAATCCCAGTGTCTTCGGGAGGCCGAGGCAGGAGGATCACTTGAGCCCAGAAGTTCAAGAACAGCTTGAGCAACACAGTGAGACCTTTATCTCTACCCCACCTCCCCCCGAAAATTAAATGAGTCATGGGCAGTGGTGCATGCCTGTAGTCCCAGGAGGCTCAAGTGGGAGGATGTCTTAAGCCCAAGAGTTTGAGGCTGCAGTGGGCCAAGATCGTACTACTGCACTCCAGCCTGGGCAACAGGAAGGCCATGTGTTCAAAAAAATAAAAAAATTGCATGGTGATTTTAAGAGAAAAAGCAAGCCAATTTTCCACGTCCCTCCCTCCTTCTCTTCACCAACTTTAAAGGGCTCTGCCCTGGAACCATCTCCATGGAAGATGGAGAAAGACCAGACATTGGCCCCACTGCCTCAGTTTCCACTCTTGTTATTTCGACTTTCTCTTCTTAGGCTCTTTAAAAATGCGTGTGCATGACAAATGTGTGCATTTGAAATCATACTATGCTTCTTGATTTTATCATAAACTGCAGCCTTTTTTCTCACAAAAACTTAATAGCCAAATAGAAGCAAAGAAGAGTTTATCAAATTGGCCGCCAGCTTCCAGCTGAGATGGAATCTTCTTCTCACTGCTGTGAGCAAAGCCATGACCCTCTGCCACAGAGATAGTTTTGGTGAGTCAGAGATTTCAAAAATATCTTGTATTCTACCTTTTAAAAATGTCATTATAGAATAAGTATTTTGCATATTGCTATGTAGAATCGAACATCTTCTTTTAACTTTTTTATGTAAAATCTAAGATACAGCAAACCATACAACACCATAGTCATTTTTATTTTTAACGTCAGTGTGATAGGCTGTCAAATAGATGGACTATGCTTTTCCTTCCTGTTTCATCAGCGTTAGACACACAGGAAGGCTCCCCTTGTTACTGAATTATGAGCTTTGTGACATTTTGAAAAAAAGCACTGAGAGAGACAACTGAGATAGAGGAAAAAAATGGGTTCTTTGGAGCACCCATACTTAACTCTCAGGAATAACGATTAGGTTGCCATTGTATGCAGATTACAGAAAGAGTGAAGTAATATTCATTTTGCAAACTTCCTGGTCAAATCATTGATCTTCCTCTGTTGGGGAAGGTTACATCTTTGATGCAGTTGCTTTATAAAAAGGGTTGTAGGGGAGGATGGCTGTGGCTAATGCCTGTAATCCCAGCACTTTAAGAGGTCAAGGCGGGTGGATCATCTGAGGTCAGGAGTTTGAGACCAGCCAGGCCTAACAGTAAAACTCTGTCTCTACTAAAAAATACAAAAATCTGGGAGGCTGAGGCAGGCAGATCACGAGGTTAAGAGATCAACACCATCCTGGCCAACATGATGAAACCCTGTGTCTACCAAAAATACAAAAATTAGCTGGGCTTGGTGGCGCACACCTGTAGTCCCTGCTACTTGGGATGCTGAGGCAGGAGAATTGCTTGAACCCAGGAGGCAGAGGTTGCAGTGAGCCAAGATCATACCACTGCACTCCAGCCTTGCACCTGGTTACAGAGTGAGACTCTGTCTCAAAAAAAAAAAATACAAAAATGAGCTGGGTGTGGTGGCAGGCACCCGTAATCCCAGCTACTCTGGAGCCTGAGGCAGGACAATCGCTTGAACCCAGGAGGCGGAGGTTGCGGTGAACCAAGATCGCACCATTGGACTCCAGCCTGGGTGACAAGGGTGAAACTCCACCTCAAAAAAAAAAAGGGGGGGTTATAGTAAGGGAAGTTCACCACTCAGCCCACCAACTTTGTGAAATGGATCATTCTTTTGAAAGGTATTTCTTGCTTTCCAGGCCCTTTCCTGGGCACTTGGCATATAGCAGTGGAAAGATAGTCTCCACTGGCAAGTGATCCCTGCACAGAGAGCTGCCAGATGCCCTCACAGCAAGTAGGCAAGAAGGAAGAGAAAGCAAGCCCTATTCTAGACCAGTTCTGCAGACACCCTGGAGCTCATGAGGGCTGCTGCTGTCAGCTGCCATATAAGTGACACTCACTTATAGTGGGACTCTTCCCTTTAATGAAGTCCAAACTGACTGTGCTTTATGCTCATGCTCTTCCAGAGCAGAGTTCACGTGCATCATGGAAAAAAATCAAGCCCTGAGCTGGGTGTGGTGGCTCACGCCTATAATCCCAACACTTTGGGAGACTCAAGTGTGTAGATCTCTTGGGCCCAGGAGTTTGAGACCAGCCTGAGCAACATGGTGAAACTTCATCACTACAAAAAAAAAAATCCAAAAATTAGCCAGGTGTGGTTGCCCAATACTCCCAGCTACTTGGGAGGCTAAGGTGGGAGGATCACTTGAGTCAGGGCAGCAGAGGTTGCAGTAAGCAGAGATTGTGCCACTGTACTCCAGCCTGGGCGATAGAGCCTGACTCTGTGTCAAAAAAAGAAAAGAAATCTAGTCTGTAGTTGTTACTTTTTCCAGTCTACCTTCTCTGTACCTCCATATGAAATCAGTGTATTCACATCAGTAGTTTGAACAGTGGTTTCAAGACTTGGACTATGATTTTCCAAGGTTAAATAGTCCAGATGATGTTGCCAAGTTCATCTCAGGCAAGGTCATGCCTTCCGCAGGTGCAGTTATCTCTCACCCAGATCCGTGAAGGAATAGAACATTACTCAGGGAAAAAACTGTGAAGGGCTTTTGAAATGGATGAAAGATTACTTGAAATGAACAAAAGGCTTTGAAATGGACAAAGGGTTGGCACAGCCTTCTGGGTTCTCTCTGCCTTCCATTGTCTTTGAGTTAATTTTACAGCTCTGTAAGTTGCAGCAAACTGATAATGCAGGTGACCCTCACCCACAGAAATACAAGCTAGTTGTGTCAGGTGGTTGTGATTGATACTGCCCTGAGGACAGAACCCTTTTGCATCTATTTGTCAGAGCGTTCTTTTCTGTCTTAGTATATATTTAGTACTTTGAATTCTCTTGTGAACCAGTGGCAACATCTTACTGAGGTAACAGTAAGATGTAATACATCATTTAATTAATGAGTTAAATAAAACCTTTGATTTGTCCATTCCATATCTGTAGAAGAGTCATGGTTTTACCTTTATTTAAAACTTATGTTCTAACAATTGCAATAGGCAAGATTTCCCCTTCTGTTTCTAAGGCAAACATTAATGATTGTTTTCCTTTCTGGGAGAGCAAAGGCCTTGGGATTTGGGGCATTTAGCTAAGTCACATACCCTCCTGTCTCTCCAATGACAGCACCTGCAGCCCCACCTGAGAGGGTGCCTCTCACAGGTGGAGCCCTAGCTGGCTTCCTTACCCACTTCCCACGCAAAGAGCTGCAGCCACAGGGTCAGCTGGAGGGGCAAGGCACTACGTTTCAAGCACCACAAAACAGCAGCAGGGCCCCTTCTGCACGCTGCCCCCATTTCCTCCCACCCCTTCTGGACGTTCCTGTGTGTCATACATGGGGCATGGTGAGGCCGAGGGGCACCCTCTCCAGCTCTGGGAGCAGCACTCAGGTCCCTGTAGGGTTTGTTTTCCTCCCATCTCACACTGGATGGGTTCTAAGTTCCTTTTCATGGCTTAGGGTATTTAGCTCTCAGTCCTTTCCGTCCAAAAGCTGCCGTGCCAGGGGTCCCCTACTTATGGACGCTGCATAAGAGGCCCAGGCCCCTTCAGGGTCAGCTATTGGAATGAGGCTCAGGTACACAGGTGTGAGCCACGGAAAAGTTGTTAGTTTCATAGTGATTTGTTTACTGTCTGTCTATCAAATGTATTCATTTTTGGTTATTATCTAAATGTAGGCTCCTGGCATCTGTTTCACTTGCTGCTTTTGGAATATGTGATTCATATACTTCAGTCATGCCTAGAGGAGGAAGAGGAGGACATGGGGAATGTCAAGGAAATGCTACCAGATGACCCGACTCTCAGCCAGCCAGACCAGGCACTTTTCCACCCTCTGAATTCCTCACTGTCCCAGGCGTGTGCCAGCCCCAGCGTGGAGCCACTGGAGGTGATGCTGACACACATGGGCCAAGGCCGATATCTCATGGGTGTGAGCAACGTGGTCCTCAGGATCCTGGGCTTCCTGGTGGACACTGCCACAGGCAATAAGGTAGGGACACCAGGACCCCCTTCCACACAGCTGTTTCAAGGGAAGTAAGAGCCATAGGCGGTTAGGAAAACCCTCAAGATCACATTGTCCAAACAATGATAAAGGATTTCACAATCATCTTTGCCCTAGGTGATTTTGCCAGTGGTGAGTATAATTCACTACCTGTAGATTACTGGTCGCTCAGGTTTGTGGTTCATTAATAAGTGCCTGGCACGATTAGAAGTGTGGACCATCTGGATGGCCTGGGTCTTTCTTGCCTTCTCAGAGCATACCTGGCTGGGCGAGATTAACTCAGCAATAGCACACCGCCAACCTCTGAGTGGCATGCACTGAAAATACTTCTAGTGTTTAAAAAAAAGGAAGCATTGAATAGTCTGAACAGAGGCTTTTGAAAAGATTAAATTGGGATACCTGTTGAAAGATATAAACATAAAAGTTTTACCTATTTACCTAATACCTACTATATAGCCCTTATGTATGTTATTTTGAAGCCATACGATCCTGTAGAATATTTGTTCTTGTCATTCTCATTCGATTGATGAGGAAACTGAGGCTCAGAGAAGCTGAGTGACTTGCACAAAGTCACACAGCAAGGAAATAGTAGAACAGAGATTGGAGCCCCAGCCTGCCTGATCTCAAGTCCATTCTTCACCCACAATCCTAGACAGGAGGTTGGTTTATGCCCTGAGGAGTGCAGGACCCAGGTTAGAGAGGTTGGACATGGACCTCAGTGCCACGAAGCAAAGTTGGACTGATGGAGGAATGACTGCAGTGCCTCCATGGAGGAGCAGGGAGTGGACTGGTTAAAAAAGGAAAAACTGACAGCAGTTGTCTTAGGACTAATTTCTCTGCACATTTGATGTTTAGCCACTATCCATTATCTTCTTTTTATGACAAATTCCCCTCTTGCGCAGATGAGTTGTGCTTAGTAGGAAATTGAAGCAGGTGCAATCATTCAACCTGAAGCAGGTTAATAGTGGTCTCGGCTGTGGCAGTGAGTCATAGCCTAAAACTCTTCATGCCTTAGAGTTCGCAGAATAATAGAAACCTTCCAGGACGCTTTCTTTCCTAAGCAAACTCTCATTCTGAGTTTTCCAATTGCAGAGATCCTGCACACACTGTTATTGAGCAATGCTTGGACAAGACACCTCCATAGACAAAAAAAGAAAAAAAAAAAGCAGGAGCCAGGGAAATGCATCTCTCAGGTTTATCAGTTCTCTATCTGCACTTGGTCTTTGTTTTCTCACCTTGAGATAGTAAGTCACATATCCAGCTGCATTCAGTGCTCTCTGTGAGGTAGATTCAGATGTGTGTCTGTAAACCTCCTCCATGAGTGTCCACGTAAAAAAGCAGACATGATCAATGAAGCATGCAATAGTGAAACACTGACCCCAACTTGGGGTTGCTGATGAGAGCTGGGCCTCCTTAGATGGCAGCAGCTAAGGTGCTTTCAGGAAGCATGTGTTTTCAGAAAGTTCGCAGAAATAAGACCCAGTTAGATCTGAAGAGGCGATGGCTTTCCTAGGCTGTGCCCAGGAGAATGGCTCTCCCTGCTGCTGTACCTGGTGGCAGAGCCCTCCAAGGGCCGCCAGTGTCAAGCACCTGAGTGTTCTCCAGGGTATTCTGTAGAGCCCTAGCAGGACCAGCATTCGTGCTGGGCTGCAGTGTCCAGCTCCAAGTGAGCAACTCTTTGCACTCACCATCTGGGGCGAGAGGTCAGAGTGTAGCATGACAACTTGTTAAAGGAAAAAAAAAACCTTTCAGTGACACTTGTTAAAGCACCATAAGGAAGGCTTTATCCATAAGGAAGGCTTTATTCAGTACCATCTCCATAGGGCTTTTGCAGTGGGGGAGGGAGACTGGGCTTAACTCTGAGAACAGCAGGGATAGGGGTGTGTGGGTGTGGAATTTATAGCCTAGGAGCCAGGTGTGGGTCAGTGGATGGGAACTTACTAAGAAGAAATGTCAGGGGTAAGGGGGATTCTGGCTAAACCCACCTAACAGGATTCTTGTAGAAGTTTGGCCAGCTGGGGTGACCAGACATCACCTGGGAGCTGGCAGAGGATGAGGAAACTGATCAGATATGGAGATGGGGCATTCTTGCTAAAGTGACTCAGCAGGGTTCTGGCTAAAACTGGATTTTACAAGGAAGTGTGCGACGGAGAAGGTTCAGAAGCCAAACAAAAGTTCAGCCAAGTGGATAATGTTTGTCAAATTGTATACACATGCTTCTTAGTCAGCAAAGTAACCAGGAATCAGCTTTTACCTCTTCAGTCACAGTTAGAAGGCGTGAAGATAGACGCTGACAGTCTCCCTGAGCCCAGTGTTTAAATGCATCTTTCATCTCAGTGAAATAGGTGTTATCATCAAGCCCATTTTACAGCTGGCATGACTGAGGCACTTGAAGGGGTTGAGGAATTGTCTCAAGGTCACCTCACTAATCACTGGGAGAACAGGAATTTACACTTCCACAGCTCCTTCCAAGTCTGTCCTTCTCAGCATTCTCTCTCTTTTCCAGAGCGTATGCTACCATCTGCTTTAATTCCAAAATTGGTCGCTTGGGATTAATTACTAAAAATACCTTCAAGTCTGATAAGGCCAATTCTGGTACATACATTTCTGCATTCAAATTCTATGTCTTCCACTTATTAGCTAGAACCTTGGACAAATTGCTTAACTTATGGAGATACTCATGTCTAATTCTATAGGGCCATTATGAGGTTTAAATGAGTTAATTGTTGTAAAATGCTTAGACTGTTTCCTAGCATATAGTAAGTACCCAATAACCACTGGCCATCATGATTATTTCTCCACCACAGCCTCCTAAGCTGAGCACTTTCCCTTAACACTCCTGGCCCAATTTTTAGCGTCTCTGAAGTTCCTTGCAATGACGTTTGACCTATATTTAATGGGTGGAAACAATAGAGATGATATTAAATACTTAATTGAACTACATAATTAAGCAATACAAGCAGATGAATGTCAGGCAATCCAAGGTAATACACATTAGAGATTAATTAAACCTGCTTCTGTTCGTTCATGCCTGCTGAATTAGCTATAATGACTTAAACAATCACACCAAAAAGTTACGCTCATCTGATTTTCGTTGCATCCATTATTCAGCACTTGCACTCATCATCAACAAAAAGCACACCCTGTGTGTCCCATCTGCATTCATCTGCCATGAGTTAACACCCCATTTGGCTGCACAGCTGTGGCAGCCTCATTCCCTGAACAATTTAGCACTGGCCTGCACCTACAGTAACAACTGAAGTCAGCATTCTGGATTGCCATATCCATCTGTTCCTCTTCTACAGTCTAGTGGTGTTCAAAACAGTCAGATGCCAATGCATGTTTAAGAACAAAGTGAAAAACTATAATGATATTAAATAATGAATTTGGGTCATGTACTCCAGGATTACAGAAGAGAAAAAGAAAAAGATTTTTTTAAGTGTCTCTTCACCTCTAGGTAAAGGTGAAAACAATTTTTTGAAAAAGAAGAAAAACATCTTTTCATTGGATGGTGATGGTGTTTGTCGAATTTAGAGAAAGAGGGAGACATACTTTCATGATCCTTGCATTTGAAGTAATCGTGCACACATCTCTATCAAAGTATACTAGCTTACAGGAGGTTTATGGATGAAATCAGACCAAGCAAATACATTTCTGTTGGTTTTAAAGGAGTCATGGCCAAAGATTTGCAAGTCTTCCAAGTTTCTCGGAGCTAAGGGAGGGATGGTATATTTGCCATTCTCTGATAGAAAGATGTGCTGGGTCAGCTGAAGTGGCTGAGGAGAGCTTCAGCTAACTTAGAACCTCCACACCTCTTGAATCTCTTCCGTCCCAATTGAGTAACCAATACCAGATTGCTGTTTTCATAGGTTCCTCCCCACCCCCATTTAATGGTTTATTTGACAATGAGGGAAGGAGAGCCTGTGTGGGAATTTGACCTGACTATGTCAGCTCCAGAGACTTGTTGAGAATGTGGGGATTAGTACCCGTCTGGAGACTCCCAGATTGACGGGTGCTACAGCCACATGGAGACCGTGCGTGCCTTTTATAGGCTCCCTCCTGACTTTCACGACCCATCTGCTTTCTCCAGTGTCTGTCTGTTCTCCAGTGTCTGATAAGGAAGAGTGTTAGTTTGCTCTCACGAGGACATTTCTCACAAATTGCAGAGCCCTCTTCCTTTCCCTAAAGAGAGCCCATCAGCTCCCCACCCCTGCACCATCTCTGCCTTGCAAAGCCTCCCACTGAGTCCTCCCCAGACCCTGAGTGTTTTCCTGAGAAATCAGGAGTTCTCTTAGTAAGAATAAATGCATGGGCCAGGCACAGTGGCTCACGCCTGTAATCCCAGCACTTTGGGAGGCTGAGGCAGGTGGATCACCTGACGTCAGGAGTTCGAAACCAGCCTGGCCAACATGGTGAAACCCTGTCTCTACTAAAAACCCTGTCTCTACTGGGCATGGTGGCACATGTCTATAATCCCAGCTACTTGGGAGGCTGAGGCAGGAGAATTGCTTGAACCTGGGGGCTCAGGTTGCAGTGAACTGAGATGGTGCCATGGCACTCCAGCCAGGGCAACAAGAGTGAAACTCCATCTCAAAAAAAAAAAAAGAAGAAGAAGAAGAAATGCATGAACTTCCCCTTTACATCCCAGGGTAGGAGCACAGGCTTGGTAGAAGAATTCAAATGGTAGTTCCTGCAGCAAGAAATAGTATAACTGTCTCTTTTTGGCTTTTCCCTTTAAACATTTCCCTCTTGCAGCGCATCCAGGTGCTGTTGGAAGATGAAGCTGCAGACAGCGCAGTTAAACTCAGCCTTCCTATGGGACAAGAAGCCCTCATAACCCTAAAGGATGGACAACGATTTGTGATTCAGATATCAGATGTACCCCAAAGCTCTGAAGACATTTATTTCAGAGAAAGCAATGCTAATGTGTGAGATTATTTATTTGAATAGAGAATAAGAAAACAGACTTGCATTCTTAAAAATATTAAACACTAAAGTTTTTCTACTGACTAAAGAAGATGTTATGTATATAATAGATGTAGCATTATCTATTTTATGTTTATATGTATTTCAAGGAGGTGGTTTTGATAAATGTATAAACTGATTTGGACAATAATTTTTGTCTCTGTTTTCTTTTGAGGATTTCCAAGTATTTCTATTTTGAGACATAACAGAAAAGAAATTTGAGAATGCCTGTTGGGAGTAAAGAAATGGCTAAGGCTCCAAAGAAAGAAAAAGTTCAAAGTATACCAACTGGTGCAATCAATAAAATGCCAGTGGTAATGTTTTTCTTCCCCTTGGTGGAGCGCCTCGATCGAAATAGAATTTGTAGATAGATCCTTCTCAGGCAATGAGGAACAGAAAAAAAAAAATCAATGTGATATCACTGTTAAATTCACTCACTGGTCCATTAAACACCTTTGGTTCACTATCCTGATTTTCTTAAAGTGAGATAGAATTTTGAATGCAACAATGTCTGTAGCAAAGGCTAATGTCCTGCTTTGAATCACTCTTTAGTTCTCTTTTTGTAGCAAAATCCTAAAAACTGCTGAAACTAAGAATAGAGCATTGCTACACAAAATCCATTTCTATGTAACTGATTATAGTATTTCAAAGCAATTTTAAAATTCGTGCTTAACATGATTTCCAGTATATATGGAAAAATAGAGAATATTTTATTGATCTCATATTATATATGAAATGAACTAAATTTCACATATATTTCATAAGGAATGAATTAAATTTACTTATGAAATGAATTTCATTTCCCTAAATGCTTGGAAATTTAAAAAAAAAAAACCTAGTAACTACATGTCTGTGGATTCATTAAGAATTACTCATCTTTATGGTTAAAAAAATGATCATTTTTAA
Source organism: Aotus nancymaae (assembly GCF_030222135.1). Taxonomy (NCBI): domain Eukaryota; kingdom Metazoa; phylum Chordata; class Mammalia; order Primates; family Aotidae; genus Aotus; species Aotus nancymaae. The sequence continues at coordinate 7,019,706 of NW_026988546.1, read as the reverse complement.
GAGCCCTTTGCAACTACATTTAATATATTATCTCAAGCTATCTGGGAGGAGTTGTTCTTTGTCAAACAATGAGTCAGAGAGACATTTATTCTTTTGCTCACTGCTCAGTGACTTTGCATGTCAGGTGTTTGCTAATAAGTAGACAGTTGGTGAACTGAGTCACAGAACAAAGGCAACAACAGGATCTGTAAGTCTGGGAATGGTGAATTTTGTTTGCATATTTTGGGATAAACTGATTAGCAAAGAGCTAGCAGAAGTCATTCGGGCATTCCGTCCTTGAATGCCCAAGCTTACCAAGGAAAACAATTTTCATTGTTTCTCTGTAGCGTTAACATTAGGATAGGGGATGAGGATGGGTAGCAACAGAGAAGGGGAGGGACTTCTGGGACTGTTGTGATTTATATTATGGTTTCTTTCTTATTTAATCTTGAAGCCTGTCTAGGAGAGCCCTGATAAGGTGGGTGAGGGAGAGAGTAAGGTTTGGGTGTGTTGGTGAAACTAAAATGCAAGAAGCAGAGAATATTGCTCACAGACCCAGAGAGGTTAGGAGCACCGAGGCACTGGGAGGCCCAGGAGGAGTCAGAGGCAGCAGGGAGCTCAACCAGCCTGCGGCTGAGCCTGCGGAACCTGCCTTTATTAAGGCTCAGGGCGCTATTCCTTAGGCTTTCCCTCGGGACTTAGGGATCTGGGTCATTTAAAGAAAACATGCATAAAGGAGGGAACTCATTTACACGACTCCAGTGTTGACCATTAGATTTTTCCGCAGCCAGCAGCCAGCAGCTGTGGCCTGAGCTGGGTTTGGTGTCAGTGAGATGAAGAACAAGCAGACTCTATTGCAAACACCACACAGAGAGGAGAAGCCTCACTGAGGCCAAGGATGACAGGATTCAGCTGGATTTCAAACAAACAGCTTATGTCAGGCCTAAAAACGGGTGTCAAGGCTGCAACTCCATGAAGCCTATGCCAGGAACCCTCATGGTGCTCCCATTCTTGGTCTGGGGACTAGCCATACAGTATAGTAAGTTCACCTTGCAAAAAATGTGTCTCGAAGCTTGTGATTTGACTTGATTACATTTCTGCATATGTTATATATGAAAGTATATCTTAAAAAAAATACAAGGTGGCCGTGCACAGTGGCTCACGCCTATAATCCCAACATTTTGGTAGGTCAAGGTGAGAGAATCGCTTGAACATAGGAGTTCAAGACCAGCCTGGGCAACATAATGAGATCCCCATCTCCACAAAAGAAAAAAATCAGCTGGATGTGGTGGCACGTGGTTGTCGTAACAGCTACTCAGGAGGCTGAGGCAGGAGGATTGCTTGAGCCTAGGAGTTCAAGACTGCAGTGAACTACGATCATGCCACTGCACTTGGATGACAGAGACCCTGTCTTAAAAATAAATAAATAAATGGCATTGCCCACTTTATGGGGACTAGATTGGCAGTTTCTGATGGGAAAAAAGACTAAAAAGCACATGAGAGGATTTCAAGAGAAAGCGAGCTACGCTTGAAAAGCCGTCAGGTGCAGTGGCTCATGCCTATAATCCTAGCACTTGGGAGGCCAAGGCGGCTGGATTGCTTGAGCTCAGGAGTTTGAGACCAGCCTGGGCAACGTGGTGAAACCCTTGTCTTGATGAAAAATATCAAAATTTAGCTGGGCATAGTGGTGAGCGCCTGTAGTCCCAGCTACTTAGGAGGGTGAGGCAGGAGGTTGAGGCTACAATGAGCTGTGATTGTACCTCTGCACTCCAGCCTGGGCCACAGAGTGAGGCCCTGACTGAAAAAAAAAAAAGAAAAAGAGAGAAGGGAGGAAAGAAGGAGGGAAGGGAGGAAGGAAGGGAAGGAAGGAAGGAAGGAAGGAGGGAAGGAGGGAAGGAGGAAAGGAGGGAAGGAGGGAGGGAAAGAGGAAGGGAGGGAAGGAGGGAGGCAGGGAGGGAGGGAAGGATGGAGGGAGGGAGGGAGGAAAGGAGACAAGGAGGGAGGGAGGAGGGAAGGAAGGAAGGAAGCCTGGTCCACCAGAGCCAACAAGCACTGATGTGAGAACAGAGCTGCACCTGCCTCATAGGCAAGTCTTTGTTTTTAACTCCCAATCCCCCTCCTTGATGAGCTGAGACAGGAGGCCCAGCAAGGAGGAAAATAAAGAAATAATCTAACCACGTCCGCCTCACCCACCTCAGCCCTCATGTCCTAAAGCAGATAGCAGGAAAGAGGAGAAGATGTCAACTCTAATAACGTTTGACATTTTGATTATCACACTGACATGTTAATTATGAAAGAGAGATGGTTCCTATGATTGAAAGTAACTGGTGGTCTATTACCTGAAAGTGAACATGAATATGAACAGGAAATCCCCCATCCTCTACCCCAAACTTAGATTTTTCTTCAGGAGCCAGAACGAATCCACAGAGGAGGTTGCAAAGGTTGCTTTCTGCTTGTACTACAGATCAGTTCACTATTAAAGCATAACAAACTAATCCTTCATGGCTTAAAACAACCACCATCTATGTATTATTCCTCGCCAGTCCACAGTTCGCTTGGGTGGCTGGTTCTGCTGTTCTGGGCTGGACTCAACAAATCTCAGCTGGGCTCACTCAGCCCTTCAAGGTTCCTGACAGGTGTGTAGGGGACTGGCTAGTCTAGGATGGTCTCAGCTGTCCTCCGTGTGGTTCCCACATCCCTTCAACTGGCCAGTTCATGCATATTCTTATGGCAGGAGGGAGTCCAAGAGAGCAAATGTGGAAACACACAAGCAAGTTTTCACATCTCCCTTTGCATCAAGTGTGGTCTTGTCCCACTGACCAAAGCAAGTCATGTTGCCAAGCCCAGGGTTAGCAAGGTAAGGTACTCCTAATGGGTACGGGTGCAGGGAGGGGTCAAAGAACTGGAGTTGTCAACCACGTCACTCTACCACCTACCTTACCCAGTTCACCTCACTCAAAATAACATCTAAATCATTATCCCAATAGCTCTGTTCACAAGTGGAAATGACCTGCTCAGGGTCCTCAAGTAGCAGTGAGATCCTGGTCATCTGAAGATTCCACAGTCAATCACCCCCATCAGTTGTGACATTATTACAGCACTGCCCTCCATGCAACCTAACTCGATAGGAAACAAATGCATAGAGTTAATATTATTTACTGAATCAGTAATTTGAAACAGGAATAATAATGAGAACCTGTACAGACAGATATCCCCCTAGGGCACACTACTGGTTACCAATATGGTGAGTACAGAAAGAGGCACATCACGTTTCTCTTCACGGTAATAATAGCTGCACCAATATGTATCTTGGAACATAAATGTTCACTCATGATGATGATAAGTTGGAAGCCCACTACCATGCTGGCAGCAGACAGATTTTTCAGAAACATATATCTGATCAAAAATGTACAGTAATGTATTCCAAAATTAAGTATTTGCCATGGATTTTTTCTTTTACCAGGTGCTCCTTAACACTTGGAATTGTAGGGGTAGAAAGCTGTGATACCTTTCCTCACCCATCATAAAGGTCATGGCCAACACTTCTGTATCAAAAGAAAAATAAGAAAAGCATAACAAATGTATTTAATATTTGATCAATTGTATTAGACCATTCTCACACCGCTACAAAGAAATACCTAAGACTGGGTAATTTATAAAGAAAAGAGGTTTAATTCTCATGGTTCCACAGGCTGTACAGGAAGCATGGTGGCATCTGCTTGGCTTCTGGGGAGGCCTCAGGAAACGTACAATCATGGCAGAAGGTGAAGGGGAAGCAGACAAGTCTAACACAGCCAGAGTAGGAGGAAGTGGGCAGGATAGATGCTATACACCTTTTTTTTTATTGCATTTTACGTTTTGGGGTACATGTGAAGAACATGCAAGATTGTTGCATAGGTACACACATGGCAGTGTGATTTGCTGCCTTCCTCCCCATCACCTATATGTGGCATTTCTCCCCATGCTATCTCTCCCCAACTCCCCACCCTTCACTGTCCCTCCCCTATTTTCCCCAGACAGACCCCAGTGTGCGATGCTCCGCTCCCTGTGTCCATGTGTTCCCATTGTTCAACACCCACCTATGAGTGAGAACATGCGGTGTTTGATTTTGTGTTCTTGTATCAGTTTGCTGAGAATAACGGTGCTATACACTTTTAAAATGACGAGATCTCACGAGAACTCACTCACTATCAGGAGAGTAGCACCAAGGAGGGTATCCACCTCCGTGATCCAATCCTCCCAGCAGGCCCCACCTCCATCGCTGGGGATTACAATTCAACATGAGATTTGGGCAGGGACACAGATCCAAACCATATCATTGAAGTTTTATGTGATGTGGAAGCCTAAATAAATACTCAACGAAGCAGGGAAAACTGTCCATTTTCATGCTCAGGTGCAGTGAAGAATGAACAACAATGAAGAAAGTGACTGGACAAAAAGTGAATGATCTAATGGTAATAGACTGAGTAGGAAAACCCAGCAAGGCCTGTCTATTCAGATTCTTCTTCCTCCTTCTGTGTGTCATTCCCTTCCCCAAGTGTAGGGCAGGACCCCTTCTGGAATGAGGTCTCATGACCTACTCTCAGACAAGGTGGGTCCAAGAATCTCTTTATGGCCAGCTCCTATACAGAAAGGCAGAGGGGTTTAGAGTCATATTTCTAGGCTTTATGACTGGCTTTGAAGGAGAGGGGTTCTAATTTCTATGATCCATCTTTGGGAAGAGAAATTCTAGTTCCTGTCACCTGCCTTGTGGGAGAGAAGGGAGCAGGAGAAAGAAAGGTAGGAAAAGGCCAGAAAGAGATTTTGCTTCTGAGGCTCTTCCACTGTCCTTTACTTCAAAGTACTAGCATGTCAAAGCATTATACTCTAGGCATCATTTTCTGAGCCCCATCAGTATCAACCATGAATAAAATAGACAAATCTCTGCTCTTATTAAGCTTATGTTCCTGGTACGGGAAGACTGACACTGAACTAGTCAGCAAGAAAAAGCAAAATATCTTAAGTAGATAGAAGTGTTATAGTGAAAATTCACTATGGGGATGGGATTGCTGCTTTTTTTTTTTTTTTTTTTTGACAGAGTCTTGCTCTGTCGCCTAGGCTAGAGTGCAGTGGCACGATCCAAGTAACTGGCATTACAGGTGCATGCCACTATGCTCAGCTAATTTTTGTATTTTTTAGTAGAGACGGGGTTTTGCATGTTGGCCAGGCTGGTCTTGAACTCCTGACCTCAGGTGATAGGCCCACCTCGGCCTCCCAATGTGTTGGGACTGTAGATGTGAGCCACGGCACCCAGCCGGATGCTGCTTCTTATAGGGCATTCAAGCAAGATCTCTTTCATAAGGTGTAATTTGAAAAGAGACCCGAAGAAAGTAGAAACTGTGTGAGAGTTTCCTAAAAAGGGGGAGGAGAATGAATCAGAGAAGTAAGAGAGCACTACCAGGCAGTGCTAATGCCCCTTTAAAGTTAATGGCCATAAATCTGAAGTGATTAAGGAACTTAAAATCATATATATACTCTTTATATATAATGTATATGTAATTAAAATCATATATGTACTACATATAAATCATATATACTGTATATATAAAATCATATATACTACACATGTATATGACCTATATATATAGACTTTAGATTTATAGCCATTAACTAAATTATACATATATATGATTTTATGTCCCTTAATCACTTCAATATATATAGTATATATAATATATTGATAAAAGAAATTAAAGGCAACACGAGTAAGTGCAAAAACATCCCATATTCATGAATCAGAAGACTTAATTTTGTTAAATTGTTCTTACTACCCAAAGGAATATATAAATTCAATTCAATCCCTATCAAAATCCATATAGTAGCTGCAGGTAGAGGCTCACACCTTGGGAGCCCAAGGTGGGAGGATCATTTGAGACCAGGAATTCAAGACCAGTCTGGACAACATAGCAAGACCCCATTTCTACAAAAAATGTTTTTAAATTAGCCATGCAAGATGCCATGTGTCTATAGTCCTATCTATTCCAGAGGCTAAGGAGATAGGATTGCTTGAACACAGAAGTTTGAGGTTACAGTGAACTGTGATCATTACCACTTCACTCCAGCTTGAGCAACAGAGTAAGACTCTGTCTCTAAAACAAACAAAGAAGAATAGTAAACAAAATCTGCAATGATATTTCCTTACACCCATTAGAATGGACATTATAAAAAATAACAACAGGGATCTTCTGGGTCTGCTGGCAAGGTCACTGAATAAGAACAGCTCCAGTCTGCAGCTCCCAGCGAGATCGACGCAGAAGGCAGGTGATTTCTGCATTTCCAAGTGAGGTACCCGGTTCATCTCATTGGGACTGGTTGGACAGTGGGTGCAGCCCCCAGCGGGCAAGCCAAAGCAGGGTGGGGCGTCGCCTCACTGGGAAGCACAAGGGGTCAGGGGAGTTCCCTTCTCTGGCCAAAGGAAGCCTTGAGAGACTGTAGTGGGAAAAACAGTGCATTCTAGCCCAGATACTGTGCTTTTCCCATGGTCTTCACAACTGGCAGACCAGGAGATTCCCTCCGGTGCCTATGCCACCAGGGTCCTGGGTTTCAAGCACAAAACTGGGGGGCCATTTGGGCAGACACCGAGCTAGCTTTGGGAGTTTCTTCTCATACCCTAATGGCACCTGGAACACCAGCAAGATGGGACCATTCATTCCCCTGGAAAGGGGCTGAAGCCAGGGAGCCAAGTGACCTGGCTCGGTGGGTCCCACCCCCACAGAGCCCAATAAGCTGAGATACACTGGCTTGATATTCTCACTGCCAGCACAGCACTCTGAGGTTGACCTGGGACACCTGAGCTTGGTGGGGGGAGGGGCATCCACCATTGCTGAGGCTTGAGTAGGCGGTTTTACCCTCACAGTGTAAACAAAGCCACTGGGAAGTCTGAAGTGGGTGAAGCCCACCACAGCTCAGCAAGGCCGCTATGGCCAGACTGCCTTTCTAGATTCCTCCTCTCTGGGCAGGGCATCTCTGAAAAAAAGGCAGGAGCCCCAGTCAGGGCCTTATAGATAAAACTCCCATCTCTCTGGTACAGAGCACCCGGGGGAAGGGGCAGCTGTGGGTGCAACTTCAGCAGACTCCCTTCCTGACAGCTCTGAAAGGAGAAGTGGATCTCTCAGCACAGTTTGAGGTCTGATAAGAGACAGACTGCCTCCTCAAGTGGGTCCCTGACCCCCTTGTATCCTAACTGGGAGACACCTCTCAGTAGGGGCTGATACACACCTCATACAGGAGAGCTCTGGCTGGCATGTGGTGGGTGCCCCTCTGGGATGAAGCTTCCAGAGGAAGCAACAGGCAGCAATCTTAGCTGTTCTGCAGCATTCACTGGTGATACCCAGGTAAAGAAGTTCTGGAGTGGACATCCAGTAAATTCCAGCAGACCTGCAGCAGAGGAGCCTAACTTAAAGGAAAACTAACAAACAGAAAAGAATAATAACAGCATTAATAGAAAGGACGTCCACTCAGAGACCTGATCCGAAGGTCACCAACACCAAAGACCAAAGGTAGATAAATCCACAAAGATGCGGAGAAACCAGTGCAAAAAGGCCGAAAATTCCAAAAACCAGAATGCTTCTTCTCCTCCAAAGGATCAAAACTCCTTGCCAGCAAGGGAACAAAACTGGATGGAGAATGAGTTTGACGAATTGACAGAAGTAGGCTTCAGAAGTTGGGTAATAACAAACTCTTTCAAGCTAAAGGAGCATGTTCTCACCCAATGCAAGGAAGCTAAGGACCTTGAAAAAAGGTTAGATGAATTGCTAACTAGAATAACCTGTTTAGAGAAGATCATAAATGACCTGATGGCGCTGAAAAACACAGTACAAGAACTTCATGAAGCATACACAAGTATCAGTAGCCAAACTGATCAAGTGGAAGAAAGGATATCAGAGATCGAAGATCAACTCAATGGCAAGAAGACAAGATTAGAGAAAAGAGAGTGAAAAGAAATAAACAAAGCCTCCAAGAAATATGGAACTATGTGAAAAGACCAAATCTACATTTGATCGGTGTACCTGAAAGTGATGGGGAGAATGGAACCAAGTTGGAAAACACTCTTCAGAATACTATGCAGGAGAACTTCCGCAACCTAGCAAGGCAGGCCAACATTCAAATTCAGGAAATACAGAGAACACCACAAAGATACTCCTTGAGAAGAGCAACCCCAAAACACATAATCATCAGATTCATCAAGGTTGAAATGAAGGAAAAAATGTTAAGGGCAGCCAGAGAGAAAAGTCAGGTTACCCACAAATTGAAGTCCATCAGACTAACAGTGGATATCTCTGCAGAAACCTACAAGCCAGAAGAGAGTTGGGGCCAATATTCAACACTCTTAAAGAAAAGAATTTCAACTCAGAATTTTATATCCAGCTAAACTAAACTTCATAAGCAAAGGAGAAATAAAATCCTTTACAGACAAGCAAATGCTGAAAGATTTTGTCACCACCAGGCCTGCCTTACAAGGGCTCCTGAAGGAAGCACTAAACATGTAAGAAAAAAAAAAAAACTGGTACCAGCCACTGCAAAAACATATGAAATTGTAAAGACCAACAATGCTATGAAGAATCTGCATGAACTAATGGGCAAAATAACCAGCTAGCATCATAATGACAGGATCAAATTCACATATAACAATATTAACCTTAAATGTAAATGGGCTAAATGCCCCAATTAAAAGACAGACTGGCAAATTGCATAAAGAGTCAAGACCCATCATTGTGCTGTGTTCAGGAGACCCACCTTACATGCAAGGACACACATAGGCTCAAAATGAAGGGATGGAGGAATGTTTACCAAGCAAATAGAAAGCAAGAAGAGCAGGGGTTGTAATCCTAGTCTCTGATAAAACAGACTTTAAACCAACAAAGATAGATCAAAAGAGACAAAGAAGGGCATTACATAATGATAAAGGGATCAATGCAACAAGAAGAGCTAACTCTCCTAAATATATATGCACCCAATACAGAAGCACCCACATTCATAAAGCAAGTTATTAGAGACCTACAAAGAGACTTAGACTCCCACACAATAATTGTGAGAGATTTTAACATCCCACTGTCAATATTAGACATATCAACGAGACAGAAAATTGACAAGGATATCCAGGACTTGAACTCAGCTCTGGACCAAGCAGACCTAATAGACATCTACAGAATTATCCACCCCAAATCAATAGAATATACATTCTTCTCAGCACCACATCGCACTTATTCTAAAATTGACCACATAATTGGAAGTAAAACACTCCTCAGCAAATGCAAAAGAATGGAAATTGTAACAATCAGTCTCTCAAACCACAGTGCAATCAAATTAGAACTCAGGATCAAGAAACTTACTCAAAACCACACAACTACATGGAAACTGAACAACCTGCTCCTGAATGACTAGTGGGTAACTAGCAAAATTAAAGCAGAAATAAAGATGTTCTTTGAAACCAATGAGAACAAAGACACAACGTGCCAGAATCTCTGGAACAAATTTAAAGCAGTGTGTAGGGGGAAATTTATAGCACTCAATGCCCACAAGAGAAATCAGAAAATATCTAAAATACACACCCTAACATCATAATTAGAAGAACTAAAGAAGCAAGAGCAAACAAATTCAAAACCTAGCAAAAAACAAGAAATAACTAAGATCAGAGAAGAACTGAAGGAGACAGAGACATGAAAAACTCTTCAAAAAAATCAATGAATCCAGGAGCTGGTTTTTTGAAAAAATCAACAAAATAGACCACTAGCAAGACTAATCAAGAAGAAAAGAGAGAAGAATCAAATAGATGCAATAAAAAATGATAAAGGTGATATCACCACCGATCCCACAGAAGTACAAACTACCATCAGAGAATACTATACACACTGCTATGCAAATAAACTAGAAAATCTAGAAAAAATGAATGAATTCCTGGACACATACACCCTCCCAAGACTGAACCAGGAAGAGGTCAAATCCCTTAATAGACCAGTAACAAGTTCTGAAATCAAGGCAATAATTAATAGCCTACCAACCAAAAGCAGCCCAGGACCAGATGGAGTCACAGCAGAATTCTACCAGAGGTACAAAGAGGAGCTGGTACCATTCCTTCTGAAACTATTCCAAACAATAGAAAAAGAGGGAATCCTCCCTAATTCATTTTATGAGGTCAGCATCATCCTGCTACCAAAACCTGGCAGAGATGCAACAAAAAAAGAAAATTTCAGGCCAATATCTCTGATGAACATCAATGCAAAAATCCTCAATAAAATACTGGCAAAACAAATCCAGCAGCACATCAAAAAGCTTATTCACCATGATTAAGTCGGCTTCACCCTGGGGATACAAGGCTGGTTCAACACATGCAAATCAATAAACGTAATCCATCACATAAACAGAACCAATGACAAAAATCACATGATTATCTCAATAGATGCAGAAAAGGCCTTCGACAAAATTCAACAGCTCTTCATGCTAAAAACTCTCAATAAAATAGATATTGATGGAATGTAGCTCAAAATAATAAGCGCTATTTATGACAAACCCACAGCCAATTTCATACTGAATGGGCAAAAACTGGTTTGAAAACCAGCACAAGACAAGGATGCCCTCTCTTACCACTCCTATTTAACATAGTATTGGAAGTTCTGGCCGGGGCAATCAGGTAAGAGAAAGAAACAAAGGGTATTCATTTAGGAAAAGAGTAAGTCAAATTGTCTCTGTTTGCAGATGACATGATTGTATATTTAGAAAACCCCATCATCTCAGCCCAAAATCTCCTTAGGCTGATAAGCAATTCAGCAAAGTCTCAGGATACAAAATCCATGTGCAAAAATCACAAGCACTCCTATACACCAAAAACAGACAGAGCCAAATCATGAGTGAACCCCATTCACAATTGCTACAAAGAGAATAAAATACCTGGGAATACAACTTACAAGGAATGTGAAGGAACTCTTCAAAGAGAACTTCAAACCACTGCTCAAGAAAATGAGAGAACACAAGCAAATGGAAAAACATTCCATGCTCATTGATAGGAAGAATCAATATCATGAAAATGGCCATACTGCCCAAAGCAATTTATAGATTCAATGCTATCCCTATCAAGGTACCATTGACTTTATTCACAGAACTGGAAAAAAACTGTGAAACCAAAAAAAAGCCCACATATGGAACCAAAAAAGAGCCCACACAGCCAAGATAATCCTAAGCAAAAAGAGCAAAGCTGGAGGCATCATGCCATCTGACTTCAAACTATACTACAAGGCTATAGTAACAAAAACAGCACAGTACTGGTACCAAAACAGATATATAGACCAATGAAACAGAACAGAGGCCTCAGAAATAATACCACACATCTACAACCATCTGATCTTTGACAAACCTGACAAAAACAAGCAATGGGGAAAGGATTCCCTATTTAACAAATGGTGTTGGGAAAACTGGCTAGCCATATGCAGAAAGCTGAAACTGGATCCCTTCCTTACACCTTATACAAAAATTAACTCAAGATGGATTAAAGATTTAAACATAAGACCTAAAACCATAAAAACCCTAGAAGAAAACCTAGACAATACCATTCAGAATATAAGCATGGGCAAAGACATCATGCCAAAACACCAAAAGCAATGGCAACAAAAGCCAAAATAGACAAATGGGATCTAATTAAACTAAAGAGCTTCTGCATGGCAAAAGAAACTATCATCAGAGTGAACAGGCAACCTACAGAATGGGATAAAATTTCTGCAATCTATGCATCTGACAAAGGGCTAATATCCAGAATCTACAAAGAACTTAAACAAATTTTCAAGAAAAAAAATAACCCTATCAAAAAGTGGGTGAAGGATATGAACAGACACTTCTCAAAAGGAGACATTTATGCAGCCAACAAACATATGAAAAAAACCTCATCAGAGATGGATCCAAGATGGCCAATTAGGAGCAGCTCAGGATTGCAGCTCCCACCGAAAGCGCAGAGGGTGAGTGGATGCCGCATTTACAGACAGATTTTTATTGCCCACAGACCAGGAGATTCCCAGGCAGAGGAGCCCCATGGGTCACCAGCATGGCTGTTTTGGCCAGCGCGGCTGTTTTGGCCAGTGTCCTGGCACTGCGGGTCTCTGCACAAAATACATGGGTCTGGGCACCATTTTAGCTGGTGATTGGAGCTCCTGGGAGACAGAGTCGCCCATTTAACTGATAAAAAAGGGGACTGAAACAGGAAGCCAGGCCAGGAGATTCCTGGACAAAAAAAGCGCCATGAATCTCAGTGCAGCTGTTTCAGCTGGCGCAGTGGGTTGCCCCACAGGAAATCACACAGATCCCAGTGCCTTTTCAACAGGTGACTGGAACACCTGGGAAATAGAGTCACCAGTTCAACTGAAAAAAAAGGGGGGTCTGAGGCAGGGAGCCAGGTGATCAGGCTCAGCTGGTCCCACCCCCACAAAAAAAACAGCAATCTGAAATGCTCTGGATTGAGAGTTTCACAGCAAGCACAGCTGAGCCTGGGACAGTCCAGCTCTGTGGGGGAGGGGCGTCTGCCACTACCGAGGCACTCCACCACTATGGAGGTAGTCCACCATTGCCAAGGCAGCCCACCATTACAGAGACAATCTGCCATTACAGAGGTGGGCTGCCATTATCGAGGCAGTTCTAACTATACCCGTATAAACTGGACTGCAGGGAAGTTAACACAGCAGTTGGGCAGAGCCCACAGCAGCTCAGCAAAGCCTCTGCAGGCAGACTGTGACTAGGTTGCCTCCTCGCTGGGCAAGGCAGCCCTGAAAAAAGGCAGCAGCATGACATAAACTTATAAATAAAGCCCTAACTCCCCAGGACAGAGCACCTGGGGAAAAAAAGGGGGGGTTATGAGTTCAGCTGCAGCAGACTTAAACGTACCTGCCCAGCAACTCTGAATGAACAACAGAGCTCACAGCTCAGAACTTGAGCTCCTATAAAGGACAGACTGTCTCCTCAAGCAGCTCCCTGACCCCCTTATATCCAAAGAATCACCTCATAAAGGAGAGCTCAGACTAACATTGGGCGGGCATCCTTCTGGGACAAAGATAGCAGAAGAAACTGGCAGCAACCCTTACTGTTCTGCAGCTGCTGCAGGTGATCCCCAGGCAAGCAGGGCCTGGAGGGGACCTCAGCAGTCCTGCAGCAGAGGGACCTGAATGTTAGAAGGAAAACTAAGAAACAGAAAGAAATAACTTCATCATCAACAAACTGGATGTCCACTCAGAGAACCAATCTGAAAGCCAACAACTACAAAGATGACAGGTGGATAAATCCACAAAGATGGGAAGAAACCAGCACAAAAAGGATGAAAACACCCAAAACCAGAATGCCTCTCCTCCTACAAGGGATCACAACTCTTCGCCAGCAAGGGAACAAGGCTGGATGAAGAATGAGTGTCATGAATTAACAGAAACAGGCTTCAGAAGGTGGGTAATCAGAAACTTCTCTGAGCTAAAAGAACAGGTTCTAACCCAATGCAAAGAAACTAAGAAATTTGAAAAAAGATTTGATGAAATGCTAAGGAGAATAAACAACTTAGAGAGGAATATAAGTGAATTGATGGAGCTGAAAAACACAACACGAGAACATCATGAAGCATACACAAGTTTCCACAGCTGAACTGACCAAGCAGAAGAAAGGATATCAGAGGTCGAAGATCAACTCAATGAAATAAAACGAGAAGGCAAGATTAGAGAAAAAAGGGTAAAAAGGAATGAATAAAGTCTCCAAGAAATATAGGATTATGTGAAAAGACCTAATCTACATTTGATAGGTGTACCTGAATGTGATGGAGAGAATGAATCCAAGCTGGAAAATACTCCTCAGGATATTATCCAGGAAAACTTTCCCAACCTAGTAAGACAGGACAATATTCAACTCCAGGAAATACAGAGAACACCACAAAGATATTCCTCAAGAAGACCAACCCCAACGCACATAATCATCAGATTCACAGGGTTGAAATGAAGGAGAAAATGCTAAGGGCAGCCAGAGAGAAAGGTCGAGTTACCCACAAAGGGAAGCCTATCAGACTCACAGCAGATCTCTCAGCAGAAACCCTGCAAGCCAGAAGAGAATGGGGGCCGATATTCAACATCCTTAAAGAAAAGAACTTTCAACCCAGAATTTCATATCCAGCCAAACTAAGCTTCTTAAGTGAAGCAGAAATAAAATCCCTTACAAAGAAGTAAGTACTCAGAGATTTCATCACCACCAGGCCTGCTTTACAAGAGCGCCTGAAAGAAGCACTAAACATAGAAAGGCACAACCAGTACCAGCCACTCCAAAAACATACCAAATGGTAAAAAGCATTGACACAATGAAGAAATTGCATCAACTAATGGGCAAAACAGCCAACTAGCATCAAAATGGCAGGATCAAATTCACACATAGCAATATTAACCCTAAATGTAAATGGACTAAATACCCCAATCAAAAGACACAGACTCGCAAATTGGATAAAAAGCCAAAACCCATCGGTGGATTGTATCCAGGAAACCCATCTCACATGCAAGGATACAGAAAGGCTCAAAATCAAGGGATGGAAGAATATTTACCAAGCAAATGGAGAGCAAAAAAAAGCAGGAGTTGCAATTCTCATCTCTGATAAACTAGACTTTAAACCAAAAAAGATCAAAAGAGACAAAGAAGAACATTACATAATGGTAAAAGGATCAAAGCCACAAGAAGAGCTAACAATCCTGAATATATACACACCCAATGCAGGAGCACCCAGATATATAAAGCAAGTTCTTAATGACTTACAAGGAGACTTAGACTCCCACACAATAATAGTGGGAGACTTTAACACCCCATTGTCAATATAAGACAGATCAATGAGACAGAAAATTAACAAGGATAACCAGGACTTGAACTCAAGCCTGGACCAAGCAAACTTAATAGACATTTGCAGAACTCTCCACCCCAAATCCACAGAATATACATTCTTCTCAGCACCACATCACATCTACTCTAAAACTGACCACATAATTGGAAGTAAATCACTCCTCTGCAAATGCAAAAGAAAGGAAATCACAACAAACAGTCTCTCAGACCACAGTGTAATCAAGTTAGAACTCAGAATTCAGAAACTAACTCAGAACCACACAGCTTCATGGAAACTGAACAACTGGCTCTTGAATGTTGACTGGATAAACAATGAAATGAAGGCAGAAATAAAGATGTTCTTTGAAACCAATGAGAACGAAGACACAACGTACCAGAATCTCTGGGACACATTTAAAGCAGTGTCTAGAGGAAAATATATAGCAATAAATGCCCACATGAGAAGCAAGGAAAGATATAAAATTGACACCCTATCATCAAAATTGAAAGAGCTAGAGGAGCAAGATCAAAAAAATTCAAAACCTAGCAGAAGACAAGAAATAACTAAGATCAGAACAGAACTGAAAGAGTTAAAAACATCACCAAAATAGACCCCTAGCCAGATTAATAAAAAAGAAAAGAGAGAATAATCAAATAGATTTAATAAAAAACAATAAAGGGGATATCACCACAGATTCCACAGAAATACATACCATCATCAGAGATTATTACAAACAACTCTATGCACATGAACTAGTAAACCTGGAAGAAATGGATAAATTCCTGAACACTTGCATCCTCCCAAGCTTAAACCAGGAAGAAGTCAAAACCCTGAATAGACCAATAACAAAGGCAGAAGTTGGGCAGCAATTAACAGCCTACCACTCAAAAAAAGCCCAGGTCCAGATGGGTTCACAGCCAAATTCTACCAGACATACAAAGAAAAGCTGGTACCATTCCTTCTCAAACTATTCCAAACAATCCAAAAAGAGGGAATCCTTCCCAAATCATTTTATGAGACCAACATCACCCTGATACCAAAACCTGGCAGAGAATCGGCAAGAAAAGAAAACCTCAGGCCAATAACCATGATGAATATAGATGCAAAAGTCTTCAATAAAATACTAGCAAATCGATTGCAACAGCACATCAAAAAGCTTATCCACGATGATCAAGTAGGCTTCATCCTGGGGATGCAAGGCTGGCTCAACATACACAAGTCTATAAATGTAATTCACCACATAAACAGAACCAAAGACAAAAGCCACATGATTATCTCAATTGATGCAGAGAAGGCCTTTGACAAAATTCAACAGCGCTTTATGCTAAAAACTCTCAATAAACTAGGTGTTGATGGAACATATCTCAAAATAATAAAAGCTATTTATGACAAACCAACAGCCAATATCATACTGAATGGGCAAAAACTGGAAGCATTCTCTTTGAAATCTGGCACTAAACAAGGATACCCTCTCTCACCACTCCTATTAAATATAGTATTGGAAGTTCTAGCCAGAGCAATCAGGCAAGAAAAAGAAATAAAGGGTATTCAAATAGGAAAGAAGGAAGTCAAATTGTCTCTATTTGCAGATGACATGACTGTATATTTAGAAGACCCCATCGTCTCAGCCCAAAATCTCCTCAAACTGATAAGCAACTTCAACAAAGTCTCAGGATACAAAATCAATGTGCAAAAATTACAGGCATTCCTACACACCAATAACAGACTTAAAGAGAGCCAAATCAAGAATGAACTGCCATTCACAATTGCTACAAAGAGAATAAAATAACTAGGAATACAACTGACAAGGAACTTAAAGGACCTCTTCAAGGAGAACTACAAACCACTGCTCAATGAAATCAGAGAGGACACAAACAGATGGAGAAACATTCCATGCTCATGGTTAGGAAGAATCAATATTGTGAAAATGGCCATACTCCCCAAAGTAATTTACAGATTCAATGCTATCCCCATCAAGCTACCAATGACCTTCTTCACAGAACTGGAAAAAAACACCTTAAACTTCAGATGGAACCAAAAGAGAGCCCACATAGCCAAGTCAATTCTAAGCAAAAAGAACAAAGCTGGAGGCATCACACTACTGGACTTCAAACTATACTACAAGGCTACAGTAATCAAAACAGCATGGTACTGGTACCAAAACAGAGATATAGACCAATGGAACAGAACAGAGTCCTCAGAGGCAAGACTGCACATCTACAACCATCTGATCTTTCACAAACCCGACAAAAACAAGCAATGGGGAAAGGATTCCCTGTTTAATAAATGGTGTTGGGAAAACTGGCTAGCCATATGCAGAAAGCAGAAACTGGACCCCTTCCTGACACCTTACACTAAAATTAACTCCAGATGGATTAAAGACTTAAACATAAGACCTAACACCATAAAAACTCTAGAAGAAAATCTAGGCAAAACCATTCAGGACATAGGCATAGGCAAGGACATCATGACCAAGACACCAAAAGCATTGGCAACAAAAGCCAAAATAGACAAATCGGACCTAATCAAACTCCACAGCTTCTGCACAGCAAGAGAAATAGTCACCAGAGTGAATCGGCAACCAACAGAATGGGAAAAAATTTTTTCAATTTACCCATCTGACAAAGGGTTGATATCCAGAATCTACAAAGAACTAAAACAGATTTACAAGTAAAAAACAAACAAACCCATTCAAAAGTGGGTGAAGTATAGGAACAGACACTTTACAAAAGAAGACATACATGAGGCCAACAAACATATAAAAAAATGCTCATCATCACTTGTCATTAGAGAAATGCAAATCAAAACTACATTGAGATACCATCTCACACCAGTTAGAATGGCAATCATTAAAAAATCTGGAGACAACAGATGCTGGAGAGGATGTGGAGAAATAGAAACACTTTTACACTGTTGGTGGGAGTGTAAATTAGTTTAACCATTGTGGAAGACAGTGTGGCAATTCCTCAAGGACCTAGAAATAGAAATTCCATTTGACCCATCAATCCCATTACTGGATATATATCCAAAGGTTTATAAATCGTTCTACTATAAGGACACATGCACACGAATGTTCATTGTAGCACTGTTTACAATAGCAAAGACCTGGAACCAACCCAAATGCCCATCGATGATAGACTGGACAGGGAAAATGTGGCACATATACACCATGGAATACTATGCAGCCATCAAATACGATGAGTTTGTGTCCTTTGTAGGGACATGGATGAACCTGGAAACCATCATTCTCAGCAAACTGACACAAGAACAGAAATATCAAACACTGCATGTTCTCACTCATAGGAGGGTGTTGAACAATGAGAACACATGGACACAGGGAAGGGAACATAATACTCAGGGACTTGTCAGGGGATTGGGGGGCATTAGAAGAAATACCTAATGTAGCTGCCAGGTTGATGGGTGTGGTAAACCAACATGGCACGTGCATACCTATGTAACAAAGCTGTACATTCTGCACATGTGCTCCAGAACTTAAAGTATAATATAAATAAATAAATAAACATAACAACAGGTGTTAGTGAGAAGATGGAGACATTAGAACTCTTGTGCACCACGGGTGGTAATATAAAACGATGTAGCCATTTTGGGAAACAGTATGGAGGTTCATTAAAAGTAGAATTATCTTGTGATTCGACAATCACACTTATGGGTATTTACCCAAAAGAATTCAAGACAGGGTCTCAAAGAGGTATTTACACTCAAAATGTTTATTGCAGTAGTAGTCACAATAACTGTAAGGCAGAAACAACCTAAACATCCATCAACGATGAATAGAAAATGTGGGCCCGATGCAGTGGCTCATGTCTGTCATCCAAGCACTCTGAGAGGCTGAAGTCAGAGAACTGCTTGAGCTCAGGAGTTTGAGATCAGCCTGGGCAACATAGTGAGACCTCATCTCTACAAAAAATAAAAAAGAACCAGGTCTGGTGGTTTGCCTTTAGTACCAGCTACTCAGGAGGCTGAGGAGGGAAGATCACTTGAACCCAGGTTATCCAGGCTGCAGTGAGCCATGATGGTGCCACTGCACTCCAGCCTGGGCAACAGAGTGAGACCCTGATTTAAAAAAAAAAGGAAATGTGATATATGTATGTGTGGACGCAGAAGGCTAAACAGAAACTCAGAAGAATGTAACTACTTGTGTCTCACCTATCTGTGACCTGGAAGCCCCCTCCCTGTTTCAAGTCTTTCTGCCTTTGCTTCAAGTTGTCCTGCCTTTCCAGACAGAACCAATGTACTTCTTACTTACATTGACTAATGTCTCATGTCTCCCTAAAATGTGTAAAACCACGTGCCCCAACCACATTGTGCACATGTCATCAGGACTTCTTGAGGCTGTGTCACGGGAGCATCCTCAACTTTGGCAAAATAAACTTTCTATATTAACTGAGACCTGTCTCAGATTCTGATTCTGAGGGCCCAAGATATTTTCCTTTCACACATGAGATGGAATATTATTCACCCTTAAAAAGAATAACCTCCTGTCATATGCTACAACATGGATGAATTTTGAACATCATGCTAAGTAAGGTAAGCCACTCACAGAATGACAAATACTATCTAATTCCACATATAAGTGGTATGTGGTTATCTAAATAGTCAAACTCATAGAAACAGAAAGTAGAATGATGGCTGCCAGGAGCTGGGGGAGGGCAAATGGGAGCTGCTGTTCAATGGATAAAGAGTTTCAGTTATGCAAGGTGCAATTCTAGAGATTTGCTATGAGCAATTTTCTTTTCTTTTTTTTTCTGTTAAAAAAGAAGAAAGAAAGAGAGAAAAAAGAAAAGAAAAAAAAAGAATGAAGAAGAGGAAGAAAAAGGAAGAGAAAGAGGGAGAGAGAAAAGAACAGGAATATTGGTTTATTGCCCAGTCGAGAATGCAGTCTAAAAATGGGAATTGAAAACCTCTTTTATGCCAGTAATTGTGCTTAACAATGGAGACAGGAAGGAATAAGGGAAGAAAATAACAAGCAGCCAACCAATATTTCGTTTAAACCTACGAAATGCTATGCAATTATTGAGGAGTAATTTACTTGCAATTATGTAGTCACTTTTGGAATAGGTGTGATATGGTACTGATAAGAATGTATGTTTTGTGTATTTGAAGTGGAGAGTTCTATAAATATTTATTAAGTTTACTTGTTCCAGGCCTGAATTCAAGTCCTGGATATCCTTGTTAATTTTCTATCTCGTTGATCAGTCTAATATTGACAATGTGATGTTACAGTCTCCCACTATTATTGTGTGGGAGGCTAAGTCTCTTTATTAGTCATTAAGAACTTGCACAAGAAAAACTGCCAAAGTCCCTGAGGATGAATCATTGCTCCCTGTGGGAAAGATTACCCTGCAGCTGCCCAGGTACCCTGAGAGCAGGATAAAGGGAAATGCTCACTTCCCAGAGCAACAATATCAAACAGTTAGAAACGCAGTGGCTGCAGTTAATGGCTCTCTGGGCAACAGAAAAGAGCTCTTCCAATAGGAACAAGACACTGGCAAGGTTGCAGAGAAAAGGGAACACTTATACTCTGTGGGTAGGAGTGTAAATCTGTTCAACCATTCTGGAAAGCAGTACGGTGATTCCTCAAAGAGCTAAAAACAGAGCTACCATTTGACTCGGCAATCCCATTTATAGAAATACAAATCATTCTATCATGAAGACACATGTACATGAATGCTCATGGCAGCACTCTTCACAATATGGAAGACATGGAATCAACCTAAATGCCCATTAATGACAGATTGGATAAAGAAAATGTGGTACAGATACACCATGGAATACTATGCAGTCACAAAAAAGAATGGGATCATGTCTTTTGTGGGAACATGGATGGAGCTGGAGGATATTATCCTTAGCAAACTAATGCAGACACAGAAAACCAAACACTGCACGTTCTCACTTGGAAGTGGGGACCAAATGATGAGAACACATGGACACAAAGAGGGGAACCAACACTGGGGTCTACTTGAGCAGGGAGGGAGGATGGGAGGAGAGAGAGGGGCAAAAAAGATAACAATTGGGTACTAGGCTTAATACCTGGGTGATGAAATAACACGTATAACAAACCCCTGTGACACGAGTTTGCCTGTATAATAAACCTGCCCAGGTACCCTGAACCTAAAATAAAAGTTTAAAAAAATGCATCTCCACGCCCAGCACAATGCGTTTTTCTAGGATGAATACATGGCCTGCATAAGCAGCAAGGGACGGGCCCCTCCTCTATGACCATTCCTATAAAATCATGTTAGAACAATCCTGGAGAGAAAAAGCCTACCACAGGAATAGCTGCGGTGGAGAAACGTCCTTAGGGCATTAAAAACACAGACAATTATCTTCAGGAATAAACGGCAATATTCCATTTGCTAAAAGTGGAAAGTTTTCTCTGCTGTTAAATAGGCACACTGGGCTGGGCATGGTCATTCATGCCTGTAATCTCAGCACTTGGGGAGGCCAAGAAGGGTGGATCACCTCAGATCAGGAGTACGAGACCAGCCTGGCCAACATGGTGAAACCCCATCTGTACTAAAAATACAAAAGAAAAATAAATGAGCCAGGCGTGGTGGCACACGCCTGTAGTCCCAGCTACTTGGGAGGGTGAGGCAGGAGAATCACTTGAACCCAGGAGGTAGAGGTTGTAGTGAGCTGAGATTGCACCACTACACTCCAGCCTGGGCAACAGAGTGAAACTCTGTCTTTAAAAAAGGAAATACGTACACTGGTTGGCTATGTAACTCTGAGCAAGGTTTCACAGACTCTAAGAAAACTTGATTCAATCTGCAGTTTTCAAACGATAGGAGAGTGAAATCCCAGAATCAGACCTTCTGATGCAAATAAAATATTGTTGCCTGGTTTATGGTTATAGTAAATTTGATAGTGTTTATTATTTTTGTACTATTGAGCATACATGGTCCTGACAACCGTAAGCAAAGAAAGGATCATCTTTCAAGTAACCATTCTTGGATATTTCTGTGTTTACAGAATAATTCTCTTCCAAGAGCAATGAATATGCAGCTGGACACATATGGCAAGATCTGACCTTCTAAATCACTCTTCCTGGAGTTAAAGAAAACATTGTCTGGACATTCTTGTGATAACATCACAAGATGAGTCTCTTGAGCACTTATTCTGAAACCCAACATATAAATATTCTTTGTACCGAGGCCACCTTGGATTGCAGCAGCCATGCTGGCATAAGATTCAATGCTTTCCTGTAATTGTTCAGTTATTGGCCTTGAAAGTGGCTGTCATTTATTTCATCGCAATTGAGAGCTGTTTTTCCAACATATATATTTTTTCAATAAAGGGTGCCGTTCAGCTGTGAGACAAGAGGCTCACTGCTCATTCTGCACCCACAAACATAAGAATAATAATTTGGGAATTTGAAATAAGAACTATGAAAGGACAGAGAACTATGAATTGTGGAATTGTAAAAGCTGGAAACAAATCCCCAGATTATTTATGACAACTTCCTCATTCTATGGATGGAAAAACTGAAGCCCAGGCATATTTATGAAAAAGAGGGTCCCATGAGCTTTCTCAAATAGCCATCTGACTTAGAGAAAATGAACTCCCAATCTAACTCAAAAGGCCATCTGTGTGGGTCAGGACAAGCACCAGCCCAGCTGGGGAAGGGAGACGGTCTACACCCTCTGTCAATCTCGGCAGAGCTCTGTTTCTGTTGGCAGCTGGTGAAAGGGGTACATCTGTTTTCCTCCGAGGTAAGAATCATGATCATGATACTCATATACCCGGTGTGTGTTTTCCACCTCCTCTGATTCTACAGGACCAGGACAGAAAAAAAAAATCTAAGGGAGTAAACTCTGAAAATAAGTAGGGTTCCACATTTGCTCAAAGTATAACTGAAATTATGAATGTCATCATGATGAATGTCATCATTAGTGATGTGATGAATGTGATACCAGCTCCCAGCAGGAACAGTAGCAGCTGCTATCTGCTCAGTGGGTCCATCTGGGAGGAGGCACTTGGCCCTGTGGTTCAGCTCCCAATTCTACAGAACTATTTCTGAGAGTGGTGGATCCCTCTTCTACCGTGTTGCTCATCTTCTAATAACTCATTACAGTTCTATAATGAACAGAGAGCATTTCTACTCAAACCAACAGGGCAGGGCATAAAATGAGCACCCGCTGCTACCTAGGAGCACAGCAGGACCCACCGTGTCAAAGCAGGCCCCTGAAGGAATTCTACACAGTTACATACAGCACAAACTCCAAGCATCAGAATAACAGTCCGTAAGCTAAAAAGCAAGCTCAGAGTTTCCCTTCTATTACAATGTGTTTAAAAGTATGCCTATTGTCCTACATTAGAAATCTCCTATAACTTGCATTTTTTTTTTTTTGAGACAGAGTCTTGCTCTGTCGCCCAGGCTGGAGTGCAGTGGCATGATCTCAGCTCACTGCAGCCTTCGCCTCCCAGGTTTCACTGATTCTCTTAGCCTCCAGGTTAGCTAGGATTACAGGCAGGCACCACCACGCCCAGCTAATTTTTGAAAATTTTTTTTAGTAGAGATGGAGTTTCACCATGTTGGCCAAGCTGATCTCCAACTCCTGACCTTAAGTGATCCACCTGCCTTGGCCTCTCAAAGTGCTAGGATTACAGGCACAAGCCACTTGCATTTTTTAAGTCCCATGAATACCTGATTGCTCATTCATTCATTGAAGAAACATTGGTTGAGCTGGAACTATGTATCTAATGTCATGAAAAGTGAAGATGCAAAGATTAATAAGATGCAGGCCCCTCCCCTCAAGGAACTTGTTATCTAGTGAGGAAAAGAAATATATACCAAACAGATTACCAAACCCCGTACTTAAGGCGTGCTGGAGGTGCACAGGTATGATGGGCACACAGAGGAAGAGCCCCTGAGAGAGTAGGCAGGTGTTCCAGAGAAGACACTATGCTGGGAAAAGGTCAGCCAGGTGATATGGCAGGTTAGGTCAAGGGGAAGGGTAGGCAAATCCAGAGAAATGGCAGAGTAGGGTAGGCAGAGAGCCCAGGAAGATGGAAGATCCAGTCAACAGCCAAGGCAATGAGGGCCTGGGTGCCTTGTTCATGGACTTGGATGTGCCTTGCAGGCAGCGGGGAGACAGACAGTCCAGTGAAAGTTTACTGCATGGAAGTCTGCCTTTACTATGCAAAACTGGGGGCAGTGACTCCTAATATCAGGGTATCAGAGTCCATTTCTGAATCATTTCTTCAAATGAAAGTAGGACATCTTGGTTCTATAAAAACTTATTAACCTAATTGTGCACAATCCATTTACTCTCTCTGAACTCCACATCCCTCGTGACAGGTTATCAATAATTCCTACCCCTTAGCTGTTACACAGGAATGCTGAAAGCATCAGGCAACAGCTTGCAGGGAGTTACCCAAATATAAGGCGCAACCCCTCCTTATTTCATTGAATCAAATTCCAAATCACAGTTTCCTGGAGTTCTTATTCCTCACCAAGCAAAATCCTTCCCTGATGTCATTCCCGCTTCGGTCCTGAATAGCCAGGATATTTGAAAAAGCTGGATCTTAGGGTACAGGCTTGACTCCAGGCCAAGGGAACTAAATCGGTGAGACAGGTGCTAGGTGCAACTCACAGATCTGGGGATGGCCCAGAGAAGGCTTTGATCTCTGAGTCTCTCACCATCCCAGCTTTGACCAGATATTAGAATAGGTCGGCTGCAGGGGCTCTTGCCTGTAGTCTCAGTACTTTGGGAGACTGAAGTAGGCATTATCATTTGAGCCGAGGAATTCAAGACCAGCCTGAGCAACATGGAGAAACCCCAACTCTACAAAAAGCACAAAAATTTTGCCAGGTGTGGTGGCAGGTGGCATGCACCTGTAGTCCCTGAAACTCAGGAGGCTGGGGTGGGAGGATCCCTTGAGACCAGGAGGTTGAGGCTGAAGGGAGCCGTGAAAGCACCACTGCTCTTCAACCTGGGTGACAGACACCATGTCTGTAAAGAAAAAAAAGAAAAGAAAAGAAAAGAAAGATGTAAGAATAAAGGCTCAGAGGGCCAGGGAGCAACAACGCACAGCTACTACTAACAATTCATACTGATTTTAAAAGTTCACAAGCTTATCAATGTGATTCATCTTTAAATCTTCAGACTCAAAAACTGTAAAACAAAGTATGGGCGGGGAAGATGTCAAAGCTGGAGGAACATAAAGGGAAAAGGAAACAGAAAGAGTAAAGGGAAGAGGTGAGGGGTGGTGACAGGACAATGAAAGGAAGGAGGTGGGTAAATGAAATGAGGCAGAAGGGAGGCAAAGACCCTGCGCACCAGGAAGCTCACTTTTTTTGAGACGGAATGTCACTCTGTCACCCAGGCTGGAGTGCAGTGGCCCTATCTTGGCTTACTTCAACCTCCACTTCCCGGGTTCAAGCGATTTTCCTGTCTCAGCCTACCAAGTAGCTGGGATTACAGGCGTGAGCCACCATGCTCGGCTAATTTTTTTTTTTAACAACAGGAAGATTTCAATCAAAGGAAAGGCTGCCATGATAGACAGTCTCCCTTGGCTTGCTAGCTCAGGCCTTGGAGTTCCAGGAGCCTGACTGATCCCTACAGGCAAAGCCTGAAGAGGTCAGATTTGCAAAAGAAGTCTCCTTCAAGCATCCTTTTCCATGCGCCCTTTACTGACTATCTACTTTGATCTGACCTCAATGGGCCCATGTTCTCCTCCCCCTTGGAACCCCAAAGTGCTTCTCCTTATCAACCCTGCTGTAGGAGACTCCTCTAACATAGTCATTTCCTAAGGAGAAATCTGTGAATGTCTTTCAACACGTGCAAAAGCAGCTTTGGTAAGTCAGTCCCTGGATCTTTAGATGCCACCAGGGATCTGCATGGGACATTCAGTTGCTTATGAACAATCAATCAGAGCTTTCCAATCAGGAAAACTGTCTATGTGGGCTCTTTTAAAAAATATATTCGAAAAGTGCAACGTTTTCATGCAATCTCCCTGTTCTCTACCAACCGTAAGCACTGGGAAGGGTGCCCACCACCTATTGCTGAGACCTTGCCAGCAGAGAACACACACAGGACCAGGGTCTTTAAGAATACTTGTGGAATGGATGAATAAATGAATGGATGGGTGGATGAATACAAACATGTCAGAGTACAAACAAACAGGCAAAAATTAAGCATGAAAAATGAGGAACATATGTGAGCAATCCACTCTGCAAAGCAAACCCAACATGTACTGTGCTTTGGCATATGACATCATGAGGTTCCATCGCTGCCCTCATCCCTCCTTCCAGATAAGCTGCTGCTTTCACAGTGTATAGAACTCTTGTTATTATGTTTGGACTCCAATCCCATGTGAACACACAGCTGAACAGTCCAGGATGAGGCCTGGCCAGGTCAAGAAGCAAAAAGCCAGCTGCGAGTCATGCCTCCTTTAGGAAGAACACAGAGATCTCCAACACAGGCTCCAGGTGTCAGCAGAAGGCCCTGATGTTCTACAGACATGCGGTGCCTAAATCAAAGATCCTCCATCCAAAGGCACAGGACTCTCACACCTGGAAATGTGCTCCGAGAACATCCCACACCATTTTGTTTTCCTATGGATGGGAGTATCTACACACAAAAACAGCTCACTCCCAACACTCTTCATTCATGTAGCTAAATGGTCTGTTTTAAATAGAAATTCTGATGAAATGGAGAGGGCCATCAGGTCAAGGAAAGTTGCTGTTTTATAAACTAGAATAATGGATCAAGCCTTGGACTTCCTAAAGTGGGAGAATCACTTGAGCCCAAGAGTTCAAGGCTGCAGTGAGCTGCAGGGCTGCCACTATGCTCCAGCCTGGGCCATAGTATAAGACCCAGTCTCTACAAAAGAAAAAAAAAAATTGTATCAGTTGGAAATGGTGGTGTGTGCCTGCAGTCCTAGCTACCTGGGAGGCTGAGGCAGGAGAACTGCTTGAGCCCAGGAGTTTGAGACTATAGTGAGTTATGATGGCACCTGTGAATAGCCACTACACTCCAGCCTGAGCAACACAGTGCACCCTGTCTCAGAAGAAGGAAAGAAGGAAGGAAGGAAGGAAGGAAGGAAGGAGAGGAAAGAAAGAAAGAAAGAAAAAGAAAGAAAGAAAGAAAAGAGAAAAAGAACGAAAAAGGTGTATCTAGCATCCACTTGAAATCTATTTTAAATTGTTGGATTTTTAAACAATCTTAGTTTGTAAGATGTAAAACTGACTGTGCTTCCTACTGTATAATATATTTATGGATTAATTTAATGAGCCTTTACTATAAGCATGTACAGGCAGGTGTCAGAGGTGTACTGTAGTTTACATAAACTGGTAACTTCCAACTAAAAATAAAAATAAGTAAATAAAAATCTTCATCTCTGATAGTTCTGTGTGAGACAATGCTTGAATAAGGTAAACTGCTGTCTTCTGAATTATTCTTTGAATATTGAATAAAAAAAGAAATGGGAAAACAATAAATATCAAGTTTCTGATCCAAAGTCCATGCCTACAAGAGAGTTACATGCGTTTTGATGTCCTTCAGCCTTTTGAACCCAGCAGACAAGAATGTGTTGAGTAACCACCGTTTCCCATGTGCTCTGTGAGGCACTGGGAAGCAAGATAAAACAGTCTATCAAGGAGTTCCAGTCTAGTTCTAGCTCCAAATAATTTTTTTTTTTTTTTGAGATGAAGTCTTGCTCTGTCACCAGGCTGGAGTGCAGTGGTGCGATCTCAGCTCACTGCAACCTCCACCTCCCGGGTTCAAGTGATTCTCCTGCCTCAGCCTCCCAAGTAGATGCAACTCCAGGCACACTCCACCATGCCCAGCTAATTTTTGTATTTTTAGTAGAGACGGGGTTTCACTATGTTGGCCAGAATGGTCTCGATCTCTTGACCTTGTGATCTGCCAGCCTTGCCCTCCCAAAGTGCTGGGATTACAGGTGTGAGCCACCATGCCCGGCCTTAGTTCCAAATAATTTAAATCACCTTTAAGATCCCATCTTGTCGTTTAATCCCAAAACACGTCAACTGCAGCACTGCAGGACAACCACAGATGCACAGGCTAGAATGGCTGATGGCCTCACGCCCATCAATCACACCAGTGTGGGGACAGAGGGAGACCGCATCCTGCGTGCTACTGCTCCACCATGCCTTCCCTGAGGGAGTTCTGAACACTTCTACACCTACAAAATGAAAACACCCACTTTCGCTCATGGCAGGGTTCTTCTCTCTCCTCCCAAGTGCCGATCGCTGTTGACTCTTTTGGATATCTGAGGTGCCTATGACCCCCCACCCCCATGCTGGCCTTTCCCTTGGCATCCAGCAACTTCCATGAATGACTGGCCACCTCCTTCTCACTTCAGTCCTGCCGCTCTGTGGGGTTTCTCTGGTGCACTGCAAGAGGACTCTGTCCCAAGAGGCTTGCACACTTCCTTCTGCTTCATTCATTGACTGCTGGCTTCTTACTAGTTCCAAAAGTTGTATTAACCCAAACAGACAGGTCTATTTCCTTGTTGACTGACAAGCTCCATATTTACATACTACAAGGACATTCTGACATTAATTCTGTTTAGCCATGAAAAGAAGGCCACTGCTTCTGCCACAGATGTCCCTCACCTCACTCAGGACCGTATGCCTGGAGGATCTTGAGACTGCAGACAGAATCGGGGCAGTAAAGGCTTGGGTCATGAAGTCTGAGTACGAGTGTGAAGTCTTGAGTTCACACCAGGTGTGACACTACCCATGAGCACTGGGTTGGACCTGGGAGACCAGATGCTTCTCCAGACCCCTCGTGACATCCCCATGCAGGGGGCATGTTTAACCGCAAGAGGAAAGCCAAGACTCCCAGGAGCAAAGCAGTGATCAAATCTTAGAAAAGGGAGAATGACAGCTGGTGGGGAGAATTTTTAAGTAGATGTTACAAGAGAGCTATAGTAGTAGGGTTTTCTAGAGAAGTAGAACCAATAAGAGATATACATTGATTTATTGCAATGATATAGCTCATGCAATTACAAAGGTAAAAAAGTTCCAAGACCTGCAGTCAGCAGGCTGGAGACCCAGGAGAGCCAATGGTGCAAGCTGCAGTCTGAAAACAGCAGACTCTATAGACCCAAGAAGAGCCAATGTTTCAGTCTGAGTCCAAAGGCAGAAAGGACAAATGTCCCAGCTCAAGCAGTCCAGTTGGAGGAGTTCCCTCTTCCTCAGTCTTCCTGTTCTATTCAGGCCTTCAACTGTTTTGACAAGGCCCCTCACATTATGGAGAGCAACCTGCTTTAACTCAGTGTACCCACTCAGATGTACATCTCATCCAAAACACCCTCCCAGACACACCCAGAACACATGACCAAATGTTTGGGCACCACATGGCCAGTCAAGCTGACACATGAAAGTAACCATCACAGGAGCTAAAACTGAAATCCACAATTCAGGATGACAGAGGAAATTCACTTGACTCACCCCAAAGTCAAAATGCCAGCCTAGTCTCCAGGAAGACTCAGTTCTCAGCCACTAGTGAGAGCACATGCATTTTGCTTCAGATGGTCATCTTGAGGAAGTGACCTCAGTATAATGCAACCTGAGATGAACACTTAATAAATGTGGCTTTGATAAAATTCTCATGATAAAACTACACAGAAGAACTCAACGTCTCATGTTTCCATTCACCCAAGCTCAAGGAACTTTGTACCTCATGGCATCTGAGTCAAGAGAACAGCTTACCAACTCAAGCCCTACGCTGACGGAGGAGGCAGACTGAGTCACAGAGACTGAGTAACTGGCCCTCGGCACAAGACAGGAGTAAACTCCTCCTAATTAGCCAGTCTGATTTTTTGGCAATATTCTACTGGGTGTTTTTGACTGCAATTTAAACAGCTTTCAGTACTGGAAGTGGTTTAACAAGCAATCTTGGGTCAAAGTATGCAGCATAAGGCCTCACAGAAATATTCAAATGTTTTTTAAAAAAAGAAATGTTCAAATGTTCCTCCCTTGGTGTGTTTAGTGGTTAGAACTCAGGTTATTAAGTTAAACTGCCTGGGGTCAGATCTCAGGGCTACCATTTAGAGGCTGAAAAACCCTGAGTTAAAGTTGCTTTGATCTTTGTTTTCAGTGTCTTTACCTGTAAAAATGAGGCTATCAAATATGTATACACTGTCTATGATGTGCAGGCTTTTAAACAACCTGCCAAAAAGACAACAGCATTGTCCCCGTTTCCCAGTGGAGGAAATGGAGACACCACAAGATTAAGTGACTTGGCCCACACTGCACAGGCTGAGAAACCCAGATGTGAATTCAGGCCGCCTAGATGCAGTCCCCAGCATCCTCTAGCCTACCGCATCTCCCTGTGGCTGTTTGTGAGACGGTAAACTAAAATGAGGAGGAACCTATGTGCCCAGAACAGTTCCTGCTCTGTAGTATGCCCATCAACAGCCTTCATTGACTTGTGACCGTGGAAATGCATTTTAAACTATGGCAGGCTAATAAACACCATGGAAACACAATTCTATGCATTCATTGATGGTCTTCTAAATTGTGGGGTGATCTAAATCTAGTAACACTTGAAAAAAATTTATATAAATGCACAATAAAACGTTCTTTGAGTTTGGTTTTGTTAAAGTTTAATTGGTAGACTTTAATTGATAGGAATTCCTGTACTACTAAGACTTCCTGCAAATGTTTTTTGGTTTTTTGGTTTTTTGTTTTGTTTTGTTTTGTTTGTTTGTTTTGTCTAAAACACCTTCAGGATAGTGTTTTTAGTATTTTTTACTTTCCTTTATTATTATAAGACACTCATTAGTAGAGTCAGCACCAAATATGTGAGATGTATTTGGAGTTGTTTTAAAGACAGTTCTCCTGATTCTAAGCCCAAATTTTGATTTATTACCTTCCAAAATATGTGGAAGGGAGTGCGGGACTTAAGTTCAGCGCTAAGTTCACTACTGCGTGGAGGCCAGCCACACATTTCAGCTAACAGGGTTAGCCTAGTTCCATTGAAAACCCCATTGGAGATATGAAAGTAAATATGACTGATTCATTTAAAATCAGAAAAACACTCAATATTTTCTTCCCTCAATTTCTGGTAGGCAAAGATATCACATGAGTGTGACTTAAGAAAAACTTAATCTTTTTCATTTAAAATAAGCCATTTTTTAAAAACCAAATGGTTCAGTTACTAAACGTCTATCCGAGTCAAGGAGCGAGGTCACACTGCAAACTCCATTTATTTCTACTAAAGAAAAATAGCCCGGACACCCCCGCGCAGACCACCATGCCAGGACAACCCGCTCGGGAGTCGGGCCTGGAAGCAGGGGGACAGCGTCGCCTCCCTGCAGCCGCCGGCTGGGACCCGCGGCCAGCCTTTGCCCAGGCTCGCCCGGCCCCTGCCCGCATGGCGGTGCCCCACCTGGTGAGGACGTGGACTGCAGTCCTCCCTCTGGGGATGGGTCGGTGGGCTCCTCTGAGCTCCGGCGCCCCCAGAGTCTACCCCCCTCCCACTGCTCCTCTCCCCTCTCCCCAAGGTCTTTCCACCCCGCACCCCCAGGGATCGGCGCCCCTCTCCCGGGTGTACCTCACAGCTCAGCACCTTTCTCCCGGCTTCTCCCCGCACGGTTCGGCTCCCCTCTCCCCGTGGTCTCCCCGACCCCAGCTCTGCTCTCCTCTCCCCAGCTCCCCAACTCCGGCTCTGCTCCCCTCTCGCCCGGTCTCGCACGGGGATTCGGCCCCCTCTTCCGAGCCCCGGTGCCTAAGCCCCTCGCCCTCCCTCCGGGGCGCCGGGGGTTGGAGGTACTCACGGCGCCGCAGCGGGCCGGAGACTCCGGACCGGGCGGGCGGGCGGCTGGTGACTGCAGCTCCGGGGCCGGCCGAGTGCAGCCCAGCGAGGCTCCCGCCCTCGAGAACCCCCGCCGTGTCATTTGACCATATAAGGAGACGCACGCCTGCGCTCGCTGGCACCGGGCGTCGGGGCGCGGGGGACGGGCGCCCCCAGGCCTCGCGGTCGCTGGGCCCCCGCCCCAGGCTGCGGCACTCCCGGCCCGTCCCCTTTGTTCGCCAGGGCTCTTTCTTCGTGCCCTCCGGGTCCTTGGAGCACCGTGGTTATCCCGAGCGTCGCCTCGGGCGTGGGCTCTCGGGCGCGAGTTTCGGACGAGGCCGGGGCGCAGTGGCAGGGGTCTGCTCACGCCGGGACCTCTGCCTGCTCCCAGGAGCGGCGGGTAGTGGGGGGCCGTGGAGGGGGAGCTGGCGAAACCCGAGGAGGGGCGGGGGGCGGCGGAGGGAGGAAGGATAGGGCCACTTCTCAGGAGGCCTGTGCCTGGCATATATTTGCATCTTGGATTTTTTTCTTTCTTACCCTGAAGATGCTTCTTCGTGAAATGAACCCCACAGATGACCGTAAAGAATCCTTTGTGCCGGGCGCGGTGGCTCATGCCTGTAATCCCAGCACTTTGGGAGGCCGAGGCAGGTGGATCACGAGGTCAAGAGATCGAGACCATCCTGGTCAACATGGTGAAATCACGTCTCTACTAAAAGTACAAAAAATTAGCTGGGCATGGTGGCGTGTGCCTGTAATCCCAGCTACTCAGGAGGCAGAGGCAGAATTGCTTGAACCCAGGAGGCGGAGGTTGCGGTGAGCTGAGATCGCGCCATTGCACTCCAGCCTGGGTAACAAGAGCGAAACTCCGTCACAAAAAAACAAAACAAAAAAAAAAACCACCTCTTAGGGCTTCCAACTCTGGACTCAGTAATTTACCAGAAAACTACGAAATGTCAGTTTCTGGAGTGGGGGAGGGAGAGTGGAGTAGAGGTAGACTAAACATAGACTAGACTCAGGAACTCTAAACAGTTGAAAGTATTACTTCCTCTGTCAGTTACTTCACCTAGATAAACAGGAGGTAGAAAAATTGCAGCCAGTGGGTCTGAGCTGTACAAATGCTGAAATTTCATTCTCTGGGAGAGGCCAAAGGCAGAGCTTCTAGGAGTGTGCTTGAAACTGCCACCCTGTGGTGGAGTTGTGAGGGGGCTGCTGGTGGGCTAGATCCATCTGTGCAGGGACAAACAGTAGCCTCCTACCTGGATGAGGGCTACCCCAGGGGGATTAGGATGACCTCATCATTGCCAGGAAGAAAGTGAACACATGAAAATATGAGCTGGGAGGGTCAGACCTCCCTAAGTTTGTTACCCTGACTGACCACTGCCATTAAGATTTTTAAGCATTTTGTCACCGTTAAAGGATTTCACACAAGCTGTTCCTCCCACTCAAACCTTGGCCAAGAAACTGGTGGATGATTTGCGCTTGATTCAGAGGTAGTCATTCTTAATTGCCTCACATGGTTGGAAGGTGAGAAAGTGTCTAAGATCATAAAGGTTGGTGGGAAGGGGTCAGGAATGATCAAACCAGCTCCCCTCCTGGCAGCGGGGTCAGGAGGCAGGACCCTGCATGTCTTCTTATGACACAGTAGCAGATCCCAGGGCGGTGGCTCAGAAAGCTGGATTCGCTTTTTCTGAAAACACTATTTGCCCAGATCCAACAGGAAAGTCTATGGAAGATGACTCTACAGGCAGGGTCTGCACCTGCCTGTGCCCGTGGGCTGGGTGCAGTTGTGATGGCAGACCCAAGGGCCTCCAGCAAACAGGAGAAACTTGATCTGGTTACAGCGATGATCTTGCAGGATTCAAACTTTGTTCCTTTGCCTGTCAGACTTTCAGGAAAAGCTCAGCTTTCCACAAAGGGCAGGCTTTTTTCCTTCCCTTTCGGCTTCTGCCCTGCTCTGGTTAGGAGGGAACATGCTTGGCTCTCTCTCGAGATAGAAAATTTCCACATCCCATTTCTTCCCTCTCTCCTTTTTCACAAACTGATTTATTGGATGTAAATAGTGTTTAAAGCCTCAAAACATGCCTGACTTTGAGCCAAATCCACAAACAACTCCATGATTCCGAGTTTCCCATCCGTGGTTAGAGTTTATTTGGAGCACTGGATACAAGTTTCCAGTGTGGTTTTGATACCGCATTAAGAAAGGCTATGTTTGGTGCATCAGTGACCAATAAAATGGAAGTATTCACACTCACAGTTCATTTGGGCTAGTAAATGTTGCTGGATGGTTTCAGACGAAAAGTATTTCTAAGGTAGACTCTAAAAAATTTTGCTTCTTGTTTGAGATCTCTTTGTCTCTGATTTCAATCCTTTTCAGCAGCAATCTATTCATGTGTCTGCTTGCCTTCTCTTGCAGTTTTACTTCTGTTTTTCCTCTGTCAATGATTCCGAAATCCATTTAAAGGAAGTATTAATGTCCAAAGTCTGTGCAAACCTAGCAAAATTCTCTTTTGAATGAACTATTTGCTTCCCTAAAATACCTGAAATACCAGGAATTTCTGAAATGGGAGTTTTATGCCTCACTTATTTTTCAGAATGTTTATTTTATTTATTACTATTATTTTTGAGATGGAATCTCACTGTTACCCAGGCTGGAATGCAGTGGGGCAATCTCTGCTCACCCTGGTTCAAACGATTCTCCTGCCTTGGCCTCCGAAAGCGCTGGGATTACAGGCGTGAGCCACCATGCCCAGCAAGAATGTTTATTTTAAACCACACTGAAATCTGTTAGTCTTTGTGAATTAACTTTATGAGTCAACATTAAAAATTTGAAATCCCAGGTTCTCTCTCCACTGCCACCAGTCGTTTTGTGCTATTTCAGCTTTGATTAGGGTCATTAACAGAAAATCCAAATGGTCTGGCCAGAAAGAACCTGGACTGGCCAAGCTCTAGGAGGGAGGGGCGAACTCCAGGCCCAGGAGCTCCTATGGAGCAGTGTGTGTGGCCACAGGTAACACCCTTCACTTTTTGTGTCTTCTTTACCTTACCTGTGAAACAAACAATGTACCACCTCTCTTCTTACTTTAAAGAGTTACTTCCCGTTATCTATTTTTTCTTCAAGCCATTTTTATGGCTGATTGACAATTGAGAATGTCTCCTGTGGCTAATTCTGCCCCATGGTACAGATTTGTGTGTGATGAAAAGCTATGCTTTAAGTTCTTCTAGAGAGCAAGTTTAGGAATATCCTTCATGTATTTCAGAAGGTGCTTTAAAATTGGACCTGGAAGTCATAACAGAGCTTCCTGGAACAACCAAGCTTCTTTCTCCCTCATTGCATAGTAGTTGACTGCCGAAATACCAGAAACAGATTTTCTAAAATACCTGACCTTCAGCATCTCCTGGCAAGACTATCTGCCAAAAATAAAAAACCTTCAAAAATTCTGGGTCATCCTAACTCTATAAATATCCCTGAAATCATATGCAGAGTCAGAGATTCTGAGCAATTACTCCTCAGTAAGACCAGAAAAGTCACTGTCACCACGGGGGCTAGAGGGGGTCCAGCGGTGAATCAGTATCAGATATCTCAACTATTCATGTAGCCGTCTTTAAATTTGAGGGCTTTTTCTTTTCTTTTCTTTTTTTGCCTTCCTTTTAATAACTTGAAATTTGATTTCCATTTGGCACATGGCTGTAATGTAATCTAGCTAACATTTTCTGGACTCAGTTCTCTTTCCCACCCTCTTGGCATGGAGGGTCTATCTGTATTGCTGTATTGCTTCTGGTCCCTTGAGTTTCCAGGTCAGGCCAGAAGCAAATGGAGAGAATGCTTGAGAGGTTTTCTTTTTCTAAGAATACATTTGGAAAATGATGAGGACACGGAAGCAGATACTGCGATCCTGTGCAGGAGAGTCTTTGAGAACCCTCCCCGCTCATTCCCTTTGCACCTCACACCTTCCACCTTTGGCCAGTGAGGGGAGACACCTTTCATCCTGTGACTCCTGGAACTCCCTTCCTCACTCTCTTCCACCTGGCAGACTCCTGTTTATCCTTAGATCAAATAAAGTATTCCCACTAGGAAGGCTGCATGGGTAGCCATCATAGCCTCATTTTTGACCAGTCCACACCGTCTTTCCCATATTTATAATAACAGAGGAAAGACTGTGAGCAAGAACTGAGACATTTGTATCTGTGTTCACAGCACTTTGTAACTTTATCAGTATCACTGAATTTAATTCAGTTTCCTTGAAAATGCCTAAGCCAATAAAAGGCTGCTATCCATTGGCTCTATATGGCCCTGCTCAGATCAAACACATCAGGCCCATTTCCCATTTAGGCAGTTGAATTATTTGGGCTTTGCTCTGAGATCCAGTTGGCAATTAACCTGAATTAAAGCAAAGCCAAGAGTCTGGCCTTCCAGATGTCAGCAGATGCAAAGTGGGAATCTCTGCCTGAATTAATGGAAGTAACCCCCAGGTTATAGCATCCACAGGTACAATGAAGAGCTGAAAATGAGGCTGCAGGGAAGTGTGCATGTGGACGTTCTGGGGGTGGTGCTTCTGTCTCAGAGTCCAGCTTTTCTTCACTAGTGAGGGGCTGCTTCTCCTTCCCCAATCCTTCTCCACCACCACCAGCACCACCATCAGCCTAGGCCTTAATCACAGAGAAGATCACTCATGGAGGGACTTCCTTGAAGTCTGCATTCTGCAAACTGAAGCCACCATCTTCATTTTTAGGAGTCTATCTGGGGAATTCATGTCTTTAGTTTCTGCTTGGGGTGTGTTGATTTTCTAACAAATGCTTAAAAAAAATTTTCTGTACAAATGTCACATACAAAGTTAAACAAAAATTCTGTCTCCCAGAGAAATTGCATAAAGTTTCTTTCATCTCTACCAGCATGAGTATGTGTCATTTGTGGAAGCAGGCCTACTTGCCATGACAACAACTCTTCTGTGGCTTTGCAGAGGCACCCTCCACAGTCGGGGTGTGCTTTTGCTAGGCAGCCGGCAGGGATGGCCCACATAGGACCATTGCCTTTCAACCCTACCTATTTTAAGGTGGATTCACTTGGATTGAGAAACTGGTATTTTCCCCTCACTTGCACATATTTTGGATGTGTAAATATTTTCAAAAGATAGATTAGACTAATACATGCACACCTTCCTCGACCGTCAGCATCCGAACCCACAGGGATGACTGGGAATTTCCAAGTCATGTAATCCTAATGTTGATGTGAGCATGCGCAGGCTGCCTTAGAACACTGGCCAACGCTGGAACCAGCACTTTGGCACTTGCAGAATCACAGCCTTCCTTTACGAGAAGAACGCCTTCACCCAGCCAGTTGGCTTTGTATCTAGAATTCATTTATTTTGGACAGGTCTTTCTTCCTCATTTACAACTGGCACACGGATGCAGAGAAAGGACAGCAGGTCCTGGCTGGAGCAGAACTAATGGGGCAGACAGTTAGCGAGTACTGCTGATGGCCCGGATCCTAGATGTGGAGTTTGGGGGAGCAATCATTCATCATCACTACTACGACCATGATGTTCATCTTATCAGTATATTTCAACTGCTGATAGGGTGGCATTTTTGGTGTAGGAAGGTGAGACCTGGAGTGGGTTTAGACTCAGAGTCTTGAAAGATTACTTTCTTTCCCTTTCCATCTGAAGCTCTCAGAAGAGAGGCAGCAGTTTCAGAGGGACCCTACATCCAACGTGAGACCAGACTGAGCAGAGGGGAGACCAGGCTGAGCTGAGGAAGCACCAGGCCATGGTACCCTCTCTGTGGGTGCAAGAAAGCAGCAGGAGGTGGCGGTAGGAATGGCTGAGGGGAGGGGCTATGGCCCAGTGGAGGAGAATGCCTTCAGGCTACGAGGTTTTAGCTCACAGAGAAGGAGCCTCAGAGTCCACCTGGGAAGAGCAGGCCCAGTGAGAACAACAGGAGACCCTCTGCAGGAAAAATGGGCAAGTGAGGGAAAGAAAGACTATGGGGAAAGCAAGCCAAAGGAAGTTTTTGTTGGGGAAATATTCAAGGATTCTGTACTTGGCAGGTGTGCAATTTATATGTGCAAACACGGCGCTGGGTATAATTCACCTGCTGATTTCTGAAAGTCGACAATCGTTTCAGAAGAAGAAGGTGAAGTTGCCCCCGATGGTCTCCCGTGATGCCCATGTGTGGCTGTGGCCATTCCAAGTAGGCCCTGGCATTATAAGCCCAGCAAGATAGCCAGATAGGGAAGGAGAGGGGAGATTTGCCAGCTCTTCATGTCAGCCTCCAAGTTAATGGTAGATTTTACATTTTTGTGCAATAAAGGCATTAACATAATTAACAGCTTGGTGCCAGTTTAAATATGCGTGTGTGCTTAGGAACAATAATACCATTTTGTTCATAGTTTGAGAGAGCCCCATTTCTGATGTGCTAGTAAATAATGTGATATTATCGTTCACATGCCCATCTAGCCTCTTTGTCCCAGAAAAATAACACAAAGGGGTGACATAAAATCCACCTTGGAGCCATCTTAGTGCTAGTTGTTCTTGATTCCCCTGAAGACCTTGAGCTGCCTGTGTGAATCAGACTGGAAAATCACGTGGCTGCACTTTTCCACGAAGCAGGTAACAAAGCCACAGTTCCTGCCTGGGAAACCTGCCCTAGCATCTCCGCCAGGAGAGCAAGCCGACTCATGCCTGGGCTCCCACAGGAGTCCTGTGCCAAGTTCACCGGAATGAAGGGACACTGCTGAGGATCAGGAATACCAGGAGCTCA
Source organism: Aotus nancymaae (assembly GCF_030222135.1). NCBI lineage: Eukaryota > Metazoa > Chordata > Mammalia > Primates > Aotidae > Aotus > Aotus nancymaae. Next base: position 6,981,330 of record NW_026988546.1, on the reverse strand, counting down.
GCCCAGTTACCAGGCTGGGCTGGGGATGCTGAGACGACTTTGCAAACTCAGACAGAGCTGAAAACTGAGTCTGCCATCCAGAAGGCAGGACCCAGACAGAGTTCAGGAGTCACACCAGAATCAAGACACAGGAGAAGTTTGCTAACTTAAGTCCAACCTAGAATCAGATTCAGAGCAGAAGGGCAGCGAGACAGTTTTGTTTCCCAAAAGGAATCAGGCAGAGGCCAGAGAGGCAGCTTGCCAGCTGAGAGAACCCCTGGGCAGTCTTAAACCCAGGCAGGTTATTGGGAGTTGCTTCACCTTCTCGTGGCAACATTAGGATTACATGACTTGGAAATTCCCAGTCATAACTTGCACGCCTGCTTTCCCTGAGCAGATAACCCCACACAGCTGCAAAATGAATTGTTTTCTCTTCTTCTGGAGGGTCCATGACCAGTCTCTTGGCAGTTGGAGAGGTGAGGGTTAAACTGAATGGGAGTCTGTGTCAGGGGCCATGACCTATTTTAATGGAGGGTCTCTGACAGCACCAGTCTCTCAGTAGATATCACCTGAATGGTGCTAAGCCACCTGTTAGCAGATTTAGCAGGGTGATGCCTTTTGAAGTCTAAAGTTTTGACTGCTCATCTCTGGGAAATGTGTTGCATCCTATGCTATTATTTGGTGGTGGCGTCCAAAACCAACACTTTGGTCTTTCTCAGACGAGAAGGATTCTTGGCACAGGCAAGCAGAGGGAAGTGTGTGGTATGTGCGTCTTCCTGTATCAGCTTGTGTGTTGTGCTGGAAACCTGAGGTGTCCTCACTGGTGGACAAAAATGCTGCCAGATTTAAGGTGAGGAGCAATGGAATGAGTAATCCTTCCAGAGAGAAGTTAGCAGTGCCGGACCCTGGGGGTGGCAGTCACAGCTGCCAACATTCGAAAATGGACTTAGTTATTCTAGGAAGCCAAGTGCTGCACGTTGAGCCAACCTCAGGGGAGACGTCATGGGGCCAGTACATAGAAGGTTTTTAAGATTCTACATTCCATTTCATCATTTACAAAATGTCCGCCGTTTTGACCCTGAACCTACAGCTTGCTAACTGAATCTTCGTGAAATTTAAAAGGGAGAGGGAAACAGTAATGAGACCCAACAGAAGAGAAGTACCAGTGAGCCTCTGTGGACACAGGTGTGTGTATAACCATCATCATGCTAATCTCTAGATTCATTCTTTCTCGTTTCAGCCAAAAAACAGATTCTAAAATTAAGGCAGACTGACACCCACTATGTCCTAAACTGTAGACACATTAAAGGTTATCAGCACAATTTCCTAGTATTGTCTTTGAGTTTGATTTAAAATGTAACTTTTTAAGATAAAAACTGTCAATGCTGTCATATACCGAGTTTTTTTAAAAAAAAAAAACAAAGTATAATGTACAATGTTTTTTCCCTCATTCTTTTTCAAGCACAGCTTGATAAACCTTGTCTCTTACTCCTGGTTTTAGATAAATTCTTTTTTTCTACTTACCTAGAATCCTCACCTTAGAAATGAAGAATTTGTAAATGGTCCTGAACTTAGGACCTTTTTGACTTTAAAAGTTCTCATGGTTCCCAGCACTTTGGGAAGCCGAGGCGGGCAGATCATTTGAGGTCAGAAGTTCAAGATCAGCCTGACCAACATGATAAAATCCTGTCTCTACTCAAAGTATGAAAATTAGCTGGGCATGGTGGTGGGTATCTGTAATCCCAGCTTCTCAGAAAGCTGAGGCAGGATAATGGCTTGAACCCGGAGGCGTTCAAGGGAGGCGGAGGTTGCGGTGAGCTGAGATTGTGTCATTGCACTCCAGCCTGGGTGACAGAGCAAGACTCCATTTCAAAAAAACAAAAAAAAAGTTCACAGGGTGTCCTTCTCCTAGTACTTGGATTGAGTAGAGTGCCAGGAGAAAACTATTCAGCAGGAAGTTGTTTGCTAAGTGACTCATCCTCACAATGCCACCAAGGTGAATAAATCTCAACCATCGCTTCTAAGGCTTAAAGTCCAGTGTGACTGGAAGGGAGGGAGCCAGCTGGGTAACGATGAAATTCCATTTAGTTCTGGTCAAGGTTAAGATATGGAAAGTATACTCCCTAATAGAATCGAAAGCAGGGTTTGGAAGAAATACTTGCACACTCATGTTCACAGCAGCATTATTCACGATAGCCAACAGGTGGATGCAACCCAAGCTTCCGTAGATAGGTGAATGCCTGAGCAACATGTAGTACATCCATACAATGGGCTCTTATTCACACTGAAAAAGGAAGGAAATTCTGACACACGCTCCAACACAGATGAGCCTTGAGATCATTATGCTAAGCTTGAACAAGAATTGCTTGAACCCAGAAGGCAAAGGTATCTTAGATAACCAAAAGGTATAATCATCAGGAAAATAGAAAAAACAGGCTGGTGGTGGAGATGAATTCAAATTTGACCAATTGAAGCAGAAGCAGTTTGGGGACAGCCATCCAAATAGAAAAATTTCCTAAACTTGTAGAAACGTGAGATTCAGGGGGAAGGTTGGAGCTGGTGGTATGAACATAGGGGTCATTAGCCAAATGGTAGGTAAAAATCAGTAAAGCAAAAGAGCAAATAAATAAACCAGGAAAGTGAGTGAGGTCATGCAAGAAAGAATGTGAATGGTTAAGAGTGGGTCGAAGGTCAAGTTCCAGGGCAGCCTAAGGTTTAGGGGGCAGTATCCACAGAGGTGACTGAGAAGGAAGCATCAAGGAAGGATAGGGAGAAAGAGCCAGGAGCCAGTACAGTGAAGTCAGTGACTGACATAGCCAAGGAGTGGTGGCCAGGGGCTGCTGGGAGTGTGTTGCATGTGGCAGCACAGTGGCTGTTGGTGACATCTGGATGTGCTCAGTGGCATCATGGGGACAGAAGCACATTGCAGTGGGCTGAGGGTCAGTGGCAATGGAGGTGTGGAGATGGTGGTATAAGAGGTCTAATGGGAAAAAAGGAAGAAATTCTACATAGCTCAGTTCTACAGGTAAGGAAACTGAGGCCCAGAGAGGGCAAATAATGTGTTCAAAGTCAGAGTTAATGGTGCAGAAGGACAGGATGCAAATCAGGACAGTGTGTGATGGTGTGACTGCTCACATTTCCTGGTTCTGTCCCTTCCACCAGGCTGCCTCACGGAGCAAGGCAGTGATCAGTTTCTGAGCTCTCATGACCCATCCTTAAAGCTTCTCCTTCTCAACTAGCTCAAGAAATAAAATAGTCAAAACAGCCAGGCGCGGTGCCTCACGCCTGTAATCCCAGCACTTTGGGAGGCCGAGGCAGGTGGATCACGAGGTCAAGAGATCGAGACCATCCTGATCAACATGGTGAAACCCCATCTCTACTAAAAATACAAAAAATTAGCTGGGCATGGTGGCACGTGCCTGTAATCCCAGCTACTCAGGAGGCTGAGGCAGGAGAATTGCTTGAACCCAGGAGGCGGAGGTTGCAGTGAGCCGAGATCACGCCATTGCACTCCAGCCTGGGTAACAAGAGCGAAACTCCGTCTCAAAAAAAAAAAACAAAACAAAATAGTCAAAACAGAAAAGCAAAGCCTCTCCTCAACCCTCTTCCTTATTTCTTCACCCTCCTGACAAAAATGGACTGAACATTTTCCAAGATCAAGAAGCATAAAGCCTGATTTCTTTTTCTAGTCAGGCTAAGGAAACTATTTTCTTTCCACTTTCTTTTAAAGAAAAGAGGAACAACACCTCTCCATGGAGCTATTCTGGCAGTTAACAACCAAGCTAAGTGCTACTTACCATATAACTTTGTAAGATATCAGAGAAAAACAGTTTACAAAAATATTTTTACAGGCGGGATCTTGCTCTGTCACCCAGGCTGGAGTGCAGTGGCACAATCACAGCCCACTGTAACCTTAAACTCCTGGACTCAGGTGATTCTCCTACCTCAGCCTCCTGAGAAGCTGGGACCACAGGTGTGCCACCATACCCAACTAATTTACTTTTATTTTTGTTTTTGTAGAGACAAGGTCTTGCTATGTTGTCCAGGCTAGTCTTGAACTCCTGCCCAAGCAGTTTTCTCACTCTGGCTTCCTAAAGCCGTGGAATTACAAATGTGAGCCACCATGCCCAACCCCAAGCTGTTTTTTTCCTATTGGATGCTCACAAAACAGAACACTTCTGTAACCCCAGATGAGTGTGATTTCTCCCCCACATACCAAGCAATTCTGCAAGTGATTCTCCAGGAGACACCAGCTGGGTGTCCTCAAATTCAATTCAATTCTGACACTATATGCCCAGAGTTAGATCCCACAGGTTGAGGGTGCAGTCCCACAAGACTGCTGCCCCAAACATCAGATGCCACATCCAAGTAGTAGGTTGTCACTTATACTTCTGACCAACAGGCTATTAATTGGGGAGGGGAGTCCTAGAACCCCTCTTTGGATTCCATTAATTTGCTAGAGCAACTCACAGAACTGAGGGAAGCACTTTATTTATGTTTACCCATGTATTATAAAGATTTGTGGGATACAGAACAAGGCAGGGGGAAGGCATGCGGTCACCACCCTCCAGGAACCTCCACATGTTCAACCATCTGGATGCCCATCTGAATCCTGTCCTTTGGGTTTTCATGGAGGCTTCCTTGCATAGGCCTGATTGATTAGACCATTGGCCACTAGTGATCAACTTAACCTTGAGTGCCTCTGTCCTCCTGGGAGGTTGTGGTTGGGGCTGAAAGTCCCAACCCTCTAGTCATGCCTTGGTTTTTCCAGTGATCAGCCCCCATCCTGAAGCTGCCTAGGACTCCCCAGCCACCAGTATTTCATTAGCATACAAAAGTACTCTTATCACTCAAGAGATTTAAAGCCTTTTTGTTTTGTTTTGTTTTTGAGATAGAGTCTCGCTCTGTGGCCCAAGCTGGAGTATAGTGGCAGGATCTCACTCAGCTCACTGCAACCTTCACCTCCCAAATTCAAGCAATTCTCCTGCCTCAGCCTCTCCAGTAGTTGAGATTACAGGTGCACACTACCATGCCGGGCTCATTTTGTATTTTTAGTAGCGACAGGGTTTCGCCGTGTTGGCCAGGCTGGTCTCAAACTTCTGACCTCAAGTGATGCACCTGCTTTGGCCTCTCAAAATGCTGGGATTACAAGTGTGAGCCACTGCACCTGGCCAGATTTAAAGGATTTTAGGAGATGTACATCAGGAAACTGAAAGAAGACAAACTATCTATTGCACAATATCACCAGCTTCTTTAAAATTTCTCAGTAACCTAGGACTTACAATTTTCTCTAACACAACTGTAGTGTAAGTGATGTTGGCTTACATACCTTTTGATCCTGAAGTTATATTTGTATATGTTTGTTGTACACAAACACAGATGTATGCAGACACTAGAACGTTGTTTAAGGTAGCAAAAGTTGGGAAGCAATCTAAATGTTTATAGGTAGGGGGAAGAGTCAAGTCATTCGTCCATACAATGGAGCAAGCACTACACCGCTATAAATAGTGAGGCAAACTCTCTCTCTCCGGGCCAATCTCCAAGACAGGGTGCTAAGTGAAAGAAGAAAGTTCAAGTCATTGTGTGGAGTATCCTACCATTTGTTAGAAAAGGGTGCGTGGCCATTACACGTTTGGAATATCTCTGAAAGGATGCACAAGGAGTTGGCAATAGTAGTTGCTTCTGAGGAGAACTAAGGAAGACTTCAATGTGAAGGGAAGGGGAAAATCACTTTTAATTACTCTCTTCTGGTACCTTCTGAATTTTGCACCATGTGCATTGATTATCTGGTTAATAACTAAAATAATATAAAACAAATAAATAATTCACATCTCTTACCACAGCAAAGGCGGTTTAAATAATGCCTTTAAACAACTAAATTCAATAACACTTTTAAACAGAGATTGAAGGTGGCTTCACAATGGGCAGGGAAATATGTGACACTATTTGCAAGAAAAAAAACCCGTGTCTGTAAAAATAACATTAAAATGTGTTGGGAAACAGCCCGAAGAAAAGCTGTTCCTAAAATAGAACCAACAATAAATAAATAAACAAATAAAGTAAGCAATGCAAATTCCTTAAAAGCACAGAGATTCTGCATCTCTAAATTACTTCTTTGTGGCCCTAACCCCAAGTTAAGCAGCAGGGACTCCTTGGAACCAAATGGTACAACATGGTGGGAGCAGAGCCCAGAGGGTACAATTATCTAGATGCTTTTAGCAAAGAATACATCTATAACTCGGTGTTTTATATAATGGAAATATGTGGGGAATATTAACAAGAATTGAAACTGTGTGTGGAAACATATTCAATCAATTTCAAGTTTAATTAAACCAGCTACTCTCAACCCCTATTCTCAAAGAGTGCCTCAAGTAGCACAACCCTATATATTCTTTAATACTATTAAGGATCCCAAAGGGCTTTTGTTTATTTGGGTTGTATCTATTATATTTATGGCATTAGAAATTAAAACTTAGGAGCTAACAAATTAATTCACTTAAATTTAACAACATTAAGTCTGTAACATGTAACACAGAATATTTTCATGAAAAATAACTATATTTTCCAAAACAAAACAACTAGTAAGAAGAGTGGTGTGGTTTTACGTTTTTGCAAATCTCTTTAACATTGAGCTTAATAGAAGACAGCTGGAAAGCTCAATTTTCATGTCTGCTTCTGCATTTGATCTGTTGAATATGTGGTTTTGGTTGAAATTTAAGAAGGAAATGCAATGTTATGCAGAAATGTAGTTGGAAAAGAGAAACATTTTGATAGCCATCTCAGATCATCATCTCTCTGTCTCTATAGATAGATAGATTTTGTTTGTTTGTTTGTGTGTGTGTGTTGTCTACCTACTGTGTCCCATGCTTCTTTAAGAAAAAAGTGATACATGTGGGGATTAAAATCAAGAGCATCATTGAACTTCACCTTCCCTCTACCCAGTTGCCCCAAACTCCCCTGCCCTCACCCGTTGTGTTCCCAATCCCTTCCTTAGTGAACGAAGAACTTAATCCTAAAAGCCCTGGCACAAACCCCAGGTTCTCTTTCCCTAGCTTCTCCTCTCTCCCTGTCCCCCATTCCTAGAAGGACAGGCACCTCAGTTGAAATGCATGGGAGAGCCCAGAGTGGGGACAGAGACGGAGGAAGGCTTCCCCCTCAGGGAAAGGGACCGAGGAGTACAGTGCAGTGAAGTGAGGGCTCCCATAGCCTGGGGTACCAAAACGGGGCCCTGGGGCCAGAGGAAAGGACACTGGTCCCCCTGAGAAAGGAGACCCAGCAGCCTCAAAATCCTCTCATTGTGCATAGTCACTGCTTGATCGCTTGCCCTTCTGGCACCGGTTACAGAACCACACACGGACCACATTCTTCTCGAGCCCAAGCTGCTGGGCGATGTGGCTGATCTGCTGAAGTGTGGGTTTCGGGCACTGCAGGAACAAATTCTCCAGGTTGCCTCTCACTCGGTTCTCGATACTGGTTCGATTTCTCTTTCGGACCTGCACGAGGGCTTCTGCTTTGCATATCTCCTGAAGATTTTCATTGTTGTCAGCTTCCTCCATCCACTTCTGCAGTAAAGGCCACAGCTTACACATGTTCTTGAAGCTAAGCTGCAGAGCCTCAAAGCAGCAGACGATTGTTTGGCTGAACACGTTTCCAAACAGAACCCCCAGGGTGAGCCCCACATCAGCCTGTGTATATCCCAGGGTGATCCTCTTCTGCTTCAGGAGCTTGGCAAATTGCTCAAGTTCTTTCTGCAGAGCTTTGATGTCTTGGGACTCCTCCGGGGTTTGTTCCAGCTTCTCCTTCTCCAGCTTCACGGCACCAGCGGGGACGGTGCAGGGCTCCGGGGAGGCCCCCTCGGAGTTGCTCTCCACCCCGGCTCCTGCTTCACCCTCAGGCTGAGAGGTCTCCAAGCCGCCTTGGGGCACTCGCCCCAGTCCAACCTGGGGCCCACAGTATGCCATCCCCCCACAGAACTCATACGGTGGGGGGCATGGGAGAATCCCCCACACCTCAGAGCCTGGCCCAACCCCTGGCCCGATTCCTGGCCCTCCAGAAGGGCCCTGGAAGCTTAGCCAGGTCCGAGGATCAACCCAGCCGGTCTCCGGCCCCCCTGGCCCATCACCTCCACCACGTGGAGGGGGCGAGAAGGCGAAATCTGAAGCCAGGTGTCCCACCATGGGGAAGGAAGGCGCCCCAAGCTGGGGGCCTGGTGAATAGATAGATTTTACACCAAAATTTGACAAGTAGTTGTTTCTTAACTACTTCTTAAAGATTGCAACATGGAATCTGAAACCACATCAAGAAACGTTTCATATTCTATTACACTAAAGCCCATTTGGTCTATCTTAAGCTTCAAACAGATCTTTAACATACACATTATTTTGTTAGATATAGAAAACAGTGCTTCTACAGATCTTTCAAATGCTGATACATTTCATTATACAATATTAACAGATTACAATAATTTTTTTTTTTTTTTGAGACCGAGTTTCGCTCCTGTTACCCAGGCTGGAGTGCAATGGTGCGATCTCGGCTCACTGCAACCTCCGCCTCCTGGATTCAGGCAATTCTCCTGCCTCAGCCTCCTGAGTAGCTGGGATTACAGGCACGTGCCCCCATGCCCAGCTAATTTTTGTATTTTTAGTAGAGACGGGGTTTCACCATGTTGACCAGGATGGTCTCGATCTCTTGACCTCGTGATCCACCCACCTCGGCCTCCCAAAGTACTGGGATTACAGGCGTGAGCCACCGCGCCCGGCCAACAGATTACAATAATTAATATCACCATCCATCTAATCAGAGGTTTTTAAACACTGGGAAACTGCCGAGCTCACAGTTTCCCAAAATACTGATTTTCACCTGAAAACTCAAATTTTATCCTTGAAAACAAAAACAAATACTGTTCATTGTTTCCCTTAGAATGACAGGCTACTCTTCATTTTTGAGAAAATATCTACTACCAAAATCTAAGTATTTGTTTGTCAGTTGTTGTTTCCGGTGAAAATGGAAGAAATGTCTTGTTGAACTTACAACTTGGGCCATTGCACAACTGCCTTTCCTCAAGACAGCCACAGTTCTTTGATATGAGCAGAAGTGCTTGATGCATCTTCTCTTTCGTCGCTCAGAATATCAAAAAGATGGGTGTTGCTGGGTGCAGTGGCTCATGCCTATAATCCTAGCACTTTGGGAGGCCGAGGGAGTGGATTGTCTGAGCTCAGGTGTTTGAAACTAGCCCGGGCAACATGGTGAAATCCTGTCTCCAGTAAAATACAAAAAATTGGCCAGGCGTGGCAGTGTGCACCTGTAGTCCCAGCTACTAGGGAGACTGAGGCAGGAGAATTGCTTGAACCTGGGAGGTGGAAGTTGCAGTGAGTTGAGATTGTGCCACTGTACTACAGCCTGGGCAACAGAGTGAGACTGTGTCCAAAAAAGAAAATAATGTGTTTAAGTGTCCAGATTTAATAACAATAATTTTACTGTGGCCAGGCGTGGTGGCTCACACCTGCAATCCCAGCACTTTGGGAGGCCGAGGTGGGTGGATTGCCTGAGGTCAGGAGTTCAAGACCAGCCTGGCCAACATAGTGAAACCCCGTCTCTACTAAAAATCCAAAAAAAAAATTAGCTGGGCGTGTTGGTGGGCACCTGTAATCTCAGCTACTTGGGAGGCTGAGGCAGGAGAATCCCTTGAACCTGGGAGGCGGAGGTTGCGGTGAGCCGAGATCATGTCATTGCACTCCAGCCTGGGCAACAAGAGTAAGAATACATCTCAAAAAAAAAAAAAATTGTTACTGTTTCATCAAGGTCGTTCTGGAATGCGACGGGGCTTTTCTTTTCCCTCTTAGTGCTTGGTGATGAAGAATATCATGAATACTGGTTTGGTTTGGAGCCACCACCTTGATTCTTGCTAAGGCACCAGAAGTTTTCCCACCGTGACTTTAGTACCAGCATAAATGTCAACACAGTGAAAAGACAAGTAATTATATCCTACTAGTATTAAAACAGCTTTGACCACACAAACTCTTTGAAAGGGACTCAGGGTGTAAGAACCACATATTGAGAAACATTGAATTAAAACACTTTAGTCTGGGGAAGTCATTATGCTTTGTAATAGAAGTGGAAGTAGTATATTTTCCATCATATGGGTAAATGGTGGGGATTCAGACAGTCTGGAAAGCTAGTGTCTCATATCTGTTCCCATTCTTGACTCTGCAAATGGTCACCCAAGGCTGCCAAGGGCTCATCATTGAGATGGTGGTGGGCTTATTGAGCTGGATATCCTAACACCTGGACCTTCTGGTCTGAAAGATGTGGGGTAGCCAGACAGGTAAGCACCAGGGCGAGCCACCTGAGTCACAGGGATACACTCTCTCCAACAGAAATTATTTATTTTATTCCTATTGGAAATAAGCCACAGAGACCCAGAGGGTCAAACAACATCAACAAAAACAAACAAAAAACACACTTTAATCTCATAAGTAGGTCAGAGTTGCACATTTCATGAGAATTGGATCCAAAAGACCAGGTACCACTAATTCTCCAGATATTTCAGTTGAGCTGATTTAGTGAGCAGCTTCTGTTCTGCACTTTACATTTTTATGAATACAGCTGTGGATAAAGTATGTGCAGACATAGAGTGTTCTATTTCTTCTTTAAGGTTATATCTGTCTATAAAATGTATTTATTCTTACAGTAGCTGACCCTGCCACCCCACCTTATCTGCAGTTTCTCTTTCCATGCTTTCAGTTACTCATGGTCCACAGTGCGGCTGAAAATAGATTAAGTACAATACAATAAAATATTTTGACAGAGAGCGGCCACATTCACATGTGTTTTATTACAGTATATTGTTATAATTATTCTATTTTATTAGTATTGTTAATCTCTTGCTGTGACTAGTTTATAAGTTAAAATGTATCATGGGTATGTATGCATAGGAAAAAACATAGTATATGCGGGTTTTGGGACTACCCACAGTTTCAGGCATCCACTGTGAGTCTTGGAAAATATCCCCAGCAGATAAGGCGGGACTACTGTGTAGTATTTGTATACGAATATTTTATTTAGTATATGTCAGTCTACAAAGTAGGCTTTCCTGTACCCATACATCAGAAAGCCAGACATGCAGATCTATAGAAGGCCACTGGAGGATCAGAATATGCCACACCAAAATATGTCACACCAAAATATGCCACTTTGGCATAAAGATTTAAATTTTTTTTTTCATAGGTTTTTGGGGGAATAGCTGGTGGTTGGTTACATAAGTGAGTTCTTTAGTGGTGATTTGTGAGATTTTGGTGCACTCATCACCCAAGCAGTACACACTGAACCCAATCTGTAGTCTTTTATCCTTCACTCCCTTCCCACCCTTTCTCCCAGAGTCTCCAAAGTCCATTGTATCATTCTCATAAGGATTGCTTTGAAGTGAAGGCAATTAAGAAGCAGCAAATGCAGAAAAAGCAGGACATAGATTTCCCTTTGTGAAGGTGTTTCTCCTCTCCTCTTCCATACTAAGAGGAGAACAACTCTTGTCACTAGAGGCAGAAAGTCTGGACCAAGACAGTTCTGCATAAACATATCACCCCTACCTTTCATTGGATTCCCCTATATGTGTACTCTTCCACTCCTAGAAGCCCAGGTTGCTTTTTGATTCTTTTGAAACCCCATCTCTACTTAAAAATACAAAAATTAGCCTGGTGTGGTGGTGTGCATCTGTCATCCCAGCTACTTGGGAGGCTGAGGCAGGAGAATTGCTTTAATCAGGGAAGCGGAGGTTGTGGTGAGCTGAGAGCAGGCCATTGCATTCCAGCCTGGGTGACAGAGAGTGACTCTGTCTCAAAAAAAAAAAAGAAAAAGAAAAAGAAAAAGCCAACAGAGCAATGATGTTTCCAAAAAAGGCAAGATGCAGCTTTTAGAATGATTGGAAATTACAGTTGAATTTTGAATTATTTGCAAGCCACTTGAAGATTTCAAAAACTAATTTCATCAATTCGAACAATAGCCCTTACTGGTATAATTATCTGCATTTTACAAGAGTAGAGATTGAGGTACAAAGAGAGGATACACTATACTTGCCTGAGGGTCCCATGAAGCTTCTGACAATATCGGGGGACATACTGATACTCCTAACAGTATTTTTAGCTATTCAGTGGAAAACAATTGCATCACTTTTTTAAGATCACAGTCATTAAGGAATCCACCATATTTCTGTAATAGGAAGAATGTTTATCTCTGTGTCTTGTCCTTCTGGTTAAAGGGTATTTGCTTCCTCTTTGGCAATGTAATGACCACACTATGTCATCACTGGGGCTGTCTTTCTATCTTGGATGCAAGATTTTACCCTGTGCATTTGTCAAACTGCTCTTAGCTCTTGGAAAAACAGGTTCTCTGCTCCCATAAGGAAGTGAGAATAAAATAATTTTCCAGCTTTCTAAAAGGCAATGTGCGTTCTGTCTTAGCCACTTCCCATCACCCCTAGCCCCACCAGGAAAAGTCAGTATTCATTTTAGATGTCTAAAAGTAATTGCAACTAAGTTACCTTAACCAGACTCCATAATTCAAGTCAAAAGTAACCAAAAGCGGAATGAAAAACACATGGTAAAGAACGGAAACAGCACGTCTATTAAAACACCTTTGCAGTTTGCTTTTATCTCTCCTTCCAGACATCCTGCCTAGGGTCGCTGTCTTCTGCTCTGCACTATGTTCCCCCTCCTCCCTTCCCTGAGCCAGCAGTCCTGGAAGGCAGCCTTTGACGTGAGGGCTCCCCACTCCTGCATCTACCTTCTGCAAAATTACAGGAAGAGGCTGGAAGCCCCTGCACTGCTGCAGAGATCCTGAAAGAATGCAGAAGTGGGGCCAGGCACTCAGGCAGGGATATTTCCTCTTATTTTGTGGCACAGAAGGGAGGTGCATGAGAAAACACGCACTCCCACACTTAGGCACAAATAGTGCTGGGGTGCAGATGCTGCCGAGGAGGTGTGGGGTTGCTGAGAATTAGCCGAGTTGCTTTGAAGCTTCTCAGAGATCTCTCCTCACATGGCCCGATCGGTCTTTTGTGAATGGTGCGAGGTTTGACCTCGTGATCCACCCGCCTCGGCCTCCCGAAGTGATGGGATTACAGGCGTGAGCCACCGCGCCCGAAACATAAATCTTTATCAAAAAAAGAAAAGAGGCCGGGCGCGGTGGCTCACGCCTGTAATCCCAGCACTTCGGGAGGCCGAGGCGGGTGGATCACGAGGTCAAGAGATCGAGACCATCCTGGTCAACATGGTGAAGCCCCGTCTCTACTAAAAATACAAAAAATTAGCTGGGCATGGTGGCGCACGCCTGTAGTCCCAGCTACTCGGGAGGCTGAGGCAGGATAATTGCCTGAACCCAGGAGGCGGAGGTTGCGGTGAGCCGAGATCGCGCCATTGCACTCCAGCCTGGGTAACGAGAGCGAAACTCCGTCTCAAAAAAAAAAAAAAAAAAAAGATTTATGTTTATAGAACTGATCACATAGGAAGGCATTTCATTGACTCTAGCCTAAAGGATCAAACTAAGCCATTTGCAGCGAATGGAGGATGACTGAGAGGGGTGCGTAGGAGTAAGAGAGCTGTCTTTGGCACTGTAAGAATCCAGGAAAGGAAAAAGAAAACCTGCAAAGATGGTTTATAGCAGGACTGCAAACTTTGGTGGCAGCCCACACCCGGAAGTGCATTTTTACATCACAACCACTTCAAAGACCCTCACATTCAGTGCTACAAAAATATACTGTCATGAAAAAATTATGGAATTTCTTACTATGTGAAAAGCATTCTATCCCCTTTCATTCTATTTTTTCCTACTCTAGTTAATGTCATTTTGTTGTTAAAAATATACTGCCCTCAATCCAATGAACTGATTTCATAACCCATAACATGCACTATGAAACTGACCCTGAGCTTGAAACACTTTTGTTTCAGTGAAGCCTGGACAAGAGAGAGTGCCTTGTGAACTTGTGGAGAGGGTGGCAGAAAAGCACCCCAATTTAGAACAATGTCACACACACACACAAAAAGCTCTGGGGGTTGGGGTTGGAGATGCAACTCTCAAATGTCAATAATCAATAGGAGAAATGTGTGCCTGACTTTCAAATGGAGGCCCTTGTGAGGGAATTACTTTGTCGATCTGCCTTCTAAGAAATTGTACTTTGGCATTTCTTGTCTATCATGTGAAAGGAATAAGAGTGTTTGAGGTTGCAGGCAAGTACTTAGATGTTGAATAATCCCTCTAAACCATTATGCTTACAGCTAAGGCAGCTTCACGATGGCCTGGGTGCTTGGGTGTGAGGCTTTGGACCCTGAGAACCTGCAGTTACACCTGTGGACCTGACATACTTATTAAAAGTGCTCTCAAAAGCACCTCAGTTTGGACCATAAATTCAAAGGTTACCCTAAGTATGAATAGCTGAGGAAAGTGTATCTAGAGTATGCAATCTACTTTATTCTTACTGCTTTGTCACATAAGTACACAGCCCATGCGAATTCACCTCTGATTTCTAACACCATGTTGCTCACATTCAGGAAAGGATCAAAGTAATGCAACTGGATACCAAGTCATCCTGTCCCCAGAACTCACGGTCGTAACAGGTCCCAGGCGGCTAGAAGGCTGCTTAGGGTGTTCCCTAGTCCTTCCCACCTGGAGGAATAAAGGCCCTTTACGATTCCAGCCCTTGAGGCCCTGAGCCATCCCTGACTGGGTGGAGGTTTGTGTATACATGTAGGGGCGGCCTGTGCCACTCACAGGTAGAGTAGAGGCCTGGACATAGTTCAGCTGACATAGCTTTGGGAGCCAGGGGCTTCCCGAGCTGTGAACACCCCATCTTCCCCAAACTGCAGCTCATCTCCAGCTTCTACTTTCCCTGCAACCCCACTTCTTTTGTACCCAAATAAGGCTCGTGTCCTGTTGGCTTGCCCCCTCCCTGGTGGATCAGAGCTGGCTCTTTTGCTGGGCCTTGGAACCACGTTTGGGATCTTTCCAGCCCTGAGAGGTTAGGCTCCTCAAAGGCCGCCAGCCTGACTTGGAGCCCGCCCACCCACTGCGCCCTCCTGTGGGCAGGTCCACCCATGGCTGCCACATGACCACACTTGTCCTGTCCCTTGGCTCTGTATGCGTCAGCTTGTTCGCCACCTTGCTGGGCTGGTTCCTGGAGCTTCTATCTGTTGTGACCTGGGTCATCACCTTCTCCCTGGTCACCTGTGTGGCCAGACCTTGTGTCCTTCACTGGAGCATCCTGAGCTAGGTTGCCCCAGCTTTTCCTCACCTGCTCCTCTTTCTGTGGGGATCCTGCTTCCAGGTCTGCGCTTGGTGGCTGCGCTACACTCTGCACAGACACTCTGTTGGACAAGACGGATGTCATGGCCTGTCCCCACACTGAGCTTTCATTTCTACTTTGTAAACTACTTTTACCGAACATCTGTGGTTGCTTAAGAGTCAATAATATATTTGGAGATGAGGTGAAATGGATTGTTTTAAACCCTACCTTGATGAGATAAAACAATATTGAAAGTTAACTGTGAGACTTTGGCATCCTATACTGCCGAGGAGAAGGACAGAAGGGGATGACCTGTCTTGTTTAACGTGGCATGCAAAACCCGAATCTGGGATCCACAGCTTACCATACTCCCTCCACTGCCACAGGGAGGAAAAGCACTTCATAAACACCAAAGACTTTACTTCAAGAAATAGGCCAGGATTCAAATCACAGTTCTGCCTCTTAGTAATTGGTAGCAAAATGATGGTCTCCCAAGATATGCACGTCTGAATTCCCGGACCCATGAATGTGACACCTTACTTGACAAGAGTGGCTTTGCAAATGTGATTAAGGATCATGAGATAGGGAGATTATTCTACATTATCTGGGCAGCCTCCAATGTAATCACCAGCGTCCTTATATATGAAAGATGGAGTCAGGAGAAGCAGAGTGAAAGAGACATGTGAAGATGCTGTGCTCTGGACTTTGAAGATGGAAGACCATGAGCCAAGGAATGCAGGCATTTTCCATAAGCTGGGCAGGGTGGGGAAACATTTCTTCCCTAGAGCCTCCAGAATGCAGCCCTGCTGATACCTCGATTCTGGCCGAGTAAGATCTGTTTCAGATTTCTGTCCTCCAAAACTGTAAGATAGTAAATTTGTGTTGCTTTAAGACAGTAAGTTTATGGTAATTTGCTACGGCAGCCATAGGAAACTAGTAAAGCAACTATAGCTTCTTAGTTCAGATACTTTTTTGGATTTGTTTCCTCATCTGCAACCTAGGAATTGTAATTGTCCCTGCACCAGGTGGCTGCTGTGAAGACGGGACAGTGCAATGCAAGTCAAGTGCACCATGTACTTTCTGCCACACGGCGTGGGCTCAGTTGATGGTAGCCATGGTTATTAGCGCCTCCTTGAATCCCTACAAGTGGCTGACAAGGTTACTATATTACTCCCATTTTACAAATATGGTTCTGGGAAGTTAAAATCTTGCCTGTGGCCCGTGTGAGCGGCAGAACTAGGACCTTGCGCCCTGGCAGCCTGACTCATCAACTCCCACCCTCCTTCCTTGACAAAATGCGAGTGTAGTGGAAGTTTTTAAAATGAATTTTAAGTGGTGAACAAGGGACATTAGACTTGGATCCTAACAAGACCTCTGTGTCCAGTGATAAGCATTGTTGGGGCTCAGCAAACAACACCCCAAAGTGTGGCGCTGTGGCTCGCTGAGTGCTTGGAACCGAAGCACACTGGAAAGGCCTCTGAAGCAAAGTCTCTCTCTGATCTTCTTCTGTCCTCCTTCTGTTTTGTTGCCTCCCTTAAGGCAGGTCAGAGAAACCAGAACCACTCTTTCCCCAAAATAAAACCTAGAAATAGGCCAGGTGCGGTGGCTCATGCCTGTAATCCCATAACTTTGGTAGGCCAAGGAAGGCGGATCACCTGAGGTCAGGAGATCGAGACCAGCCTGGCCAACATGGTGAAACCCCATCTCTACTAAAAATACAAAAAATTAGCTGGACGTGGTGGCACATGCCTGTAGTCCCAGCTACTCAGAAGGCTGAGGCAGGAGAATCGCTTGAACTCAGAAGGTGGAGGTTGCAGTGAGCCGACTTTGCGCCTTTGCACCCCATCCTGGGCAACAAGAGTGAAACTCGTTTAAAAAAAAAAACCCTAGCAATATTACTCTAAGCTTTCCCCTGCCTTTTTGTGTAGGAGTTGGCCATAAAGAAATTCCCGGACCTACCTTGTCTGAAAGGAGATCCTAAGACCTCATTCCAGAGAGGTCCTGCCCTGTGTCTGGGAGGAAAGACTGCCCCATAGAAAGGCCAATTTGAATGAGAGCAGAGAGTCCTTGCTGGGGTTCCCCACTCAGTCTGTTACCATTAGGTCATACCGATCATGTCCAATCACATTTTTACACAACTATACACTCTTAATCAAATCTAACCATAAAAATGACCAGTTTTCTGTTGGATCTTTGGGTCTTCATTTCTGAAGCCTCCCATGTCATGAAATAAATTAGTTGGCTATTCTCTTGTTAATCTAGATTTTGTAATAAGAATGCCAGCCATGACCCTTATGATGAGGAGGAAGAGTTTTGTACCATTCCGACTCTACAATATGAATTACAGTCAAAAAGTTTCTAAGATCTCAAATTAAATGTATAAAAATAGATTATTCACACCTTCATCCTTCAAGAGACATTTATTTAGTACCTAGTAGGCAGCACTCACTGTTGTAGGTATTGGGGATACCTCGCTGAACAAAATAGAGTCTCTGCATTCATTGGAGTGCACATTTTGTTGGAAGAGAGATAAACATATATAGATATGCAGGTGTGTATATGTGTGAGAAGGCAAGTAAATCAGCATTAGAGAGCTAGAGATTGATAAGGAGTGTCATTTTAGATGAAGTATTTAGGGGTAGTTCTCATGCTGAGCGTGAATGAATGAAGGCTAATGATTGTCTTAGGGAAGAGTCTGGCAGAGATGCCAGCAATTGTGAAAGCCCTGGGGCAGGCAGGGCAGTACTTGGCATAACTGGATCAGGGCAGTGTGGCTGGATCCCCTCTAGATGGACAGGGAAAGACAGAAGAGATGAGGCCCCAGATTCCTGGGGCCCTGATTATGTAGGGCTCTGTCAGCTATGGTTAGAGTTAGGATTTTATTTTGACTCGGGAAGCCATTGGAAAATTTTGGGGAAAGGAGACACACTATCTAATTTAAGTTACAAATGCGATCGCAAATTTTAAACAGAGGCCTGCAGTTAAATTGAGCTCACATTGGCCTCTGGGGTTGCTTGGCTGCTCCTGCCCGAGGCCGGTGGAGGTTTGCTGACACGTCCCAGGAAAGAGTGAAGCACAGCAGACAAAAGTAGAAGCAGCTCAGGGCAGCGTGCCAGGATCCTGCCAGAGCTCATCAGCAGCCACGGTGGAGGATATGCTGCCACTGCTGCTTAATAACGGCAGCTGAAGGGTTTATCAATCCTTCTACCTAACTTTCATGATTTAAACAAAGTTGAACTTGCCACTATTCATTTCCAAACTGTCTGACTTGTGGAGAGCCCTGTCTTAATTAGAAGGTCCTTATCCCGCTCTTCCTTGCTGCCTGCAGAGCTTTTCTTCCTGAGAGTGTTTGTAGACATGGAACCGTGGGTGTGCAGATTCCTCCCCTCACTTGGATGATTGCCCATGCTCGTTAATTTGAGTGCCAACACATTTGCACCTGCTCATAGGTTTTTGCATTTTCAGTTTGCAGGAGTAGAGAGACAGGGACCCAAAAGGAGTTTGTCTCATGCACTTTCCAGATCTCAGCTTTATGTCTTACACACGCTATTATTTTTTCACTGAACCTAACTGATCTGAATGTCTTGTTTGACCTCTGTCTTTTGATTTTGGGATTGGAAGAGCATAACATTTGACCACTGGTCCTCTATTCGATATAAATAAAGTTGAAGTAAAGAGACTATTCTCTCTCACCTGCTTTTTTGGTTCCTAAATTATATTTAAAGAGAGCAAAATATTACTGTTTCCTAGTAAGTTAATTAAAAGATTCTGAAGAAAATTGGACAGCTTTTCAAAAAGAATTTTGCAGAGTTTAGAATATTTTAGCATTTTCATCCTATTCTCTTCCTCCAACACAGACAGACTCATACGGAGACACACACAGACACACGCAGAGACATATATACACAGAGACACATGTGCACATAGACACACCCACACAGACTGATACATTAGTAAATGGAAGATTCCAAATCAAAGAATCTACTCTTTAAGTAGATTATCATCAAATGTTAGTACTTATTGCATCCAAAAAATTCCATTTAAAAACCACGTCCTTGTGCTATGTATCCAAAGGTAGGGAGTGAATATGAAACCTGGTTCCCAGCCAGGATTGCAGAAGGGAAAAGTACTGGGCAAGAAGAAAAACTTGTAGCTCCTTCCTTTGGATTTCGACACTCCTAGAACTCAACTGAATTACACACAACAGTTTGGTTCAGCAAATATTTATTAGGCAGCTGTACACTGTGTGCAAGTTACAGTGCTAGCTCTCAGGGCTTGAGTAGGGTGATGAATACCCTTCCCAACCTCTTGAGAAGGTGCTGGAACTAAAGGGAGAATTAAAAATGAAAAATAAAAATAAGGTCAAAGTCCTCATTTTTCTTTTTTTTTTTTTTGAGATGGAGTCTCTCTCTGTTGCCCAGGTTGGAGTGCAGTGGCATGATCTCGGCTCACTGCAACCTCTGCCTCTCGAGTTTAAGCAATTCTCCTGCCTCAGCCTCCCAGGTAACTGGGATTACAGGCACATGCCATCACACCCAGCTAATTTTTGTATTTTTTAGTAGAGATGGGGTTTCCCCATGTTGGCCAGGCTGGTCTTAAACACCTGACCTCAGGTGATTCACCCACCTTGGCCTCCCAAAGTGCTAGGATGACAGGCGTGAGCCACCGTGTCTGGCTTCATTTTTAAGATGAGGTCCTTTCTCCATTGTGGGGGCTTTTCCAAGTGTCTAGTGGGATTAGTGTGAAGCTGGTATTGCACTGCCTGCATTCAAATTCAGCTTCCCCTGTACTGCCTCTGTGCCCCTTTGCTTCTCAGTGCCTCAGCGTCCTCATCTATAAACAAGGAAACTGTTAGCATTCCTTGTGGAGCCACCCACCCTGCACATCCTGAGTGTGTGTGTGTGTGTGTGTGTGTGTGTGTAGCACTCACAACGCTGCTGCACTCGCCATGAGCACTTGAACGCCAACAAATATTATCTCTCTAATTCAGAGCTTCATTTTATTTTAAATCTGGAATCCAAATTAGTCTTATTCCAGATACTTAATGAAAACCATGTTTTTCTTTTTTGCCCTTTTATTTTGGGGAGCCAAGAAACTTCCTTATTTCGTCTTACAAAATGTTGGGTTTTAGAAATATCCCAAAAAGAACAAAGAGAAGTGAGGCAGCCCTTGTCCTTAAGTCATTACCCAGCCCTCAACACATTTAGCACGTTTTCTGGTACCTTGGAAGGAATCTTATCACTTTCCATCTCCGTATTGTTCACATTCCTTCCCACCTGTAATGTTCTCAGTCTCTGCTAATTCCTCCTTTTGTCCAGGTGCCATGTCCCTTGCTCTGTAAACTTTATGCCAAGTATTTAAAAACATCCATAGATTTTTGCCCTCAATGCCTGCAGCATTCATTTATGTCATTCAAACCATGCTGCCCATTGCATATGGTAAGAGGGTTGCTTTTTTGCCATTCAAGTCTAAAGCCAACTGGATTGGAAAGTACCAGAAAGAAAGACATAGGCCAGGTGCGGTGGCTCATGCCTGTAATCCCAACACTTTGGGAGGCCAAGGTGAGCACATCACCTGAGGTCAGGAAGTCAAGACCAGCCTGGCCAACATGGTGAAACCTCGTCTCTACTAAAAATACAAAAATTAGCTGGGTGTGGTGGTGCATGCCTGTAATCCCAGCTACTCAGGAGGCTGAGGCACAAGAATCGCTTGAACCCAAGAGATGGAGGTTGCCATGAGCCAGATTGCACCACTGCACTCCAGTCTGGGCAACAGAGTGAGATTCCATCTCAAAACAAACAAACAAGCAAAAAATCCCAACAACAACAAAAAAGACATTATCTTTAACTTGGTTGCACCCTCAGCAATGAATAGCATGGTCCTAAGCTTCAGTTTCCTTCTCTGAAAATAGGACTAATAATAAAATTAATAATAACATTTGCCTATAGGGCTGTTGTGTTAAATGAGCTAAAACATAGTTCCTGAATATAAAGATCATTTAATAAATTTTAACCTTTTTTTTTCCAGTTCGGGTCTTGTTTTCTTGCCCAGGCTGTTTTCTAACTCTAGGCTCAAGCAATCTTCTCCCTTCGGCCTCCCAAACCAGCCATTATTCTTAATAGGCTAAATCATTCTGATTGGTTATTTACAATTTTTATAATTGGTGGTAATAATTAGAGTGTTTTATGTTTGCATAGAATTTTGCATTACTAAAACTTTTATCATTAGTTTTCATGTAGAACATTTAGTAAACCATTTAAAATGTAAAGAAAAATATAAAATTACTACTAATCTTATCCTTCAGAAATGATAATTGTATATATTTTGGTGTATTTTTTCAGTACATATATTATGAATATTGCTTTGTATTTAGAGCTTTAAAAATTGAAAGTTCTATGTAAACTTTATTTTTGATGGTTGCCTATATTCCATACTATGGCTATATTATATTTTATTTAACCATACTCCACTTTTGAGCTATTGCACTGTTTATTAGTTATTACATATTATTACATATATATATACACACACACACACACATACAATGTTTTTATGTAACCCATTGTGCCTTCATCTTAACCATTTCATCTTCTTATAAAGGATACGACTTGAAGTAGAATATTCAAATCATGTCATTTTCTATTTTGTGTTCATATGAAACCACGGGCTGATATTTTGAAATTAGTTTAGATTTAGCTGAACAGAACTAAGCCCAGGCAAAAAGCACTATGATGGCTTTTACTTAATATGAAAATAGGTGGTCCCCACAGCCACTTCAGATACCATCTAGACATGCTTACTCTTTAAACACCAGAATAACAGCACTTTGGCAGGCAGAGGCAGGCAGATCACCTGGAGTCAGGAGTTCGTGATCAGCCTGGCCAACATGGTGAAACACTGTCTCTGCTAAAACTATGAAAATTAGCAGGGTGTGGTGGCACATGCCTGTAGTTCCAGCTACTTGGGAGGCTGAGGCAGGAGAATCACTTGAACCTGGGAGGCAGAGGTTGCAGTGAGCTGAGATTGCACCACTGCACTCCAGTCTGGGCAACAGAGCAAAACTCTGTCTCAAAAAAAAAAAAAAATAGTAATAATAATAATAATAAAAGAGCAGAATGAAATTCTTGCACTTTCCTCTTCATATCTAATTGTATGCTCCCCCTTAATAAAACACATCAAGTATGTTTTCCGAATTGTTGGCTTCAGATGGTTTTAGTTCAGTTTAATTTTTCAGTATTGCTCTTTAACTGCAACAAAAGTCCTGTGTTAAAATGGATTTTTATTCCTCTTTTCCCTATCTAAAATGTATCCATTAAATTCAAATAAAGTCCCAAATTGTAACACATTAAATTACTCAGCACTTATGTTGGTTCTTCTCTATTTTTCATCCATATTTTAGTGTATTAGAGACTAAGTGAGGAGGTGCTGACAAATCAATGGTAATAAAAAAAAAATCAGTAAATCAGATTTTGTAAGGCATGGCAGGCATGCAGATCAAGGCACAAGATGGTTGAGTTTTTCCTGATTCAAAACGGACCAGTACTAGGGTAGGAATCAATTACCAGATCATACTTCAAACTGATGTTATATCGCTATATTCTAATAAAATATCTTATCTAAATCTTTATGCCCTTTGACTCTTCATCTATCCAACTATTGTGACTATTTTAATATATTGACTAACCAAAATGGGTCATAATGATGTATAGAGATAACTGATTTTCAAGGAATTAGATTTTGAATCAGCAGTAAAAGACATTGACCATAAATTGGAGAGAAAGCAGATTACCAAATAACTTGATTGATATATATGTTTCTGCTAATTGTAATTTACAGTTTCCCAAATAACTTAATGTTTTTGGATTCACCTTAAAATATCTCGTACTATGAAGTGAATGGTTAGTCTTTCAATCAAAGATACCTAAGAATCAATAAATAATTAAAATGAACAATAAATTGCAAGAATAGTTACCTTTGAGTAATAAGAGTATATATAATTTTCCATTTTCTTCTTGTTGCTGGCCTGTATTTTCTATAGTAAACACAGATTATTTGTAGAGTAAAAAAAAAAGAAAATGTAAACACTCAATATAATTTTACCTCATCCTTTGGTGGGGAGAGAATGAATTAAAATCAGTCTCTGGGCCATGTATTGTAAACATGAAATATTTTAGAGATCAGTGGAAAGTGTGTAGGTCCCTGTGCTTCAGGTCATGGGAATGCAGTGAGAGGCATGGCTTGGCCTGACCTTGGGGATTTGAAATCAATGGAGAACTCTGGAAGCTCTAAATAGAACAATGAAACTTAAAAGTATGAGATGTTCTAAAAGACAAGGTGGTGGGTGAGCAGTCAGGGAAACCTATGTTGGAAAATATGCAACTTTTCATGGAAGTAATATATTAAAATATTTTTTAATATAAGAAAAAGCCTCCAAAATGTAATCATTTGAGTGGATTAGTCAGCTATTCAATTAAATATAAAAACTTGGGTCGGATGGATCTCAACATATAATAAACCTTATTCCAGCCCATCCTGGATACCCCAAAACCCTGATTTGATCATTACACATTCTGTGTATGTACTGAACACTCACAGGTACCCCATAAATATGTAAAATATCACGTATCAATAAAATTGTAAAAGCCTAGCAATAAAATAAAATTCAAATAATATTCTTCAAGAAACAAATAAAATGATGAAAATAAACTTACATACAGCAAATGTGAGCTACAATAGCATTAACCTGTAATGCAGGTGTTTATTAACACTCTTCGTACTCCAGAATAATTTAGAAACAAAAACCGGACTGATAACTCTTTCTTTTCTTTTTAGATTAGACTTGATAAAGTGTCTTGCATGGAGTCTGGCTAGAGGATATTTATATAGATGATGTCTATTATCATATATATGGCATCCTATCAGTATTGAGATTATTACACAATTGGCCAGGGCATTACTCAGGACTGTGCATCCTGGAGTTTGCCCTGCTCTGGAAATTGTAAAATATTCATGCATTTCCTTTTTAAAGCACGCAACAGCTCTCTGGACTTTCAAACCATCAGCCACGAAGAGTCATGTTGTATAAACATACTTTCCCAGGGTAATCAGACTCATCAGTAATTTGCCATTTCAGCCCAGGCTTTCCGGAAATTCTGTCAGGGAGAAAAAATTCAAGTGCACTGTGGTTTTCCCCCTTTCCAATGTTTATAATATTTCTTCTTTTGCTTTCCCCTTAAAAAATGTTTTCCGGTGTTCAAATCTGATTCCCACTGAGTGGGGGCAGGGGTTCAATTTCATTTAAACCTCTCCTTATTCCCAATGAGCAGGGTTCTCTATCTTCAAGCCGACACCCCTGTATCTCTGGGCAGGGTGCCTTCTCTTCCTGGGCTTTGCCATTGGTAGGAGCCAGCAGCCAGCACCACCTGCATCTCTGCTGGGGTCAGTGAGCTCCCAGTGCCTGAGAGCCTTCTCCCAGGCCTGGGACACTCCCTGTGCATGGAGCAGGATGCCTACATGGCTGCTGTCCAAGCCTGCTGCAGAGTCAGGCTGGGAAGGATGGCAAGAGTGAGAGAAGGGCACGGGGAACCAGTGGTCCTTACCTGCAGTGTCAGGGTTCTGTCTTCTGTCCTCCAGCCTGTTGAGCAGGGACAGCGGCTGTGCAGGCAGACGGCCTGGTTAGATGGCCCCAACGTTCTGTGCAGCTGCCGGCCAGTTGCGCTGCCCTTGTCAGTGGCACTATAAATAAGGTAAGTCTGGACATTGGCCAGGCTCAGGAGATAAGAACCCAGCCCCTGGCTCCTACATGCCATTTAAGGTCTTCACATTAAAGGAGCCTCAGCTCCCAGATGGGAAAGGGCTGCCATGTCCTCATTTGTCCTGCCTGCCTCAAGGACACCTCAGGCCTGACATTTTCCAGTAATCCAAAGGGTAGCTGAAGTGGAAAGGCCACCAGTGCCAGAAAGGGACCTTACTTTGGCAAACAAGAGGCAAAGCCTCCAACAGGCTGCCCAGCTGCACTTCTGTGCACCCCTCAGATTAGATGCCTGGCATGGAGGCCCAGGAGTGGAAGGACACTTCCCCCACACAGCCCCTTTGTGAGCTAGGAAATGTGGATTCCTAGTTCTGCCTTTTGGAAAGAGCTCACTGACCTTCTCTTTGGCTTATGAGGTCATTTGCTTCGCTGAGAGGATGTTAGGGAAGACCGAACAATCGGCTTAATAAATGGCAGGCATGTGGGAAGCCATGGCGTGAAATACATTTGCAGAAAGGTCTCTCCCTCCCTTCCTCCCTGCTCATGCATGATTATAAGGGTTTCTTTTTTTTTTTTGAGACGGAGTTTCGCTTGTTACCCAGGCTGGAGTGCAATGGCGCGATCTCGGCTCACCGGAACCTCCGCCTCCTGGGTTCAGGCAATTCTCCTGCCTCAGCCTCCTGAGTAGCTGGGATTACAGGCACGCGCCACCATGCCCAGCTAATTTTTTGTGTTAGTAGAGACGGGGTTTCACCATGTTGACCGGGATGGTCTCGATCTCTTGACCTCGTGATCCACTCACCTCGGCCTCCCAAAGTGCTGGGATTACAGGCTTGAGCCACCGCGCCCGGCCTATAAGGGTTTCTTGAGCCACACATTGTTTTCTCTATGGAATTAAAACAGTGAAATCTTCCCAGAGCCTTTTAAAAGCCATATGCTGGGAGAGGAAAGAGAAAACTAATTTGGAAGACCAACAGCTCCTGATTCTTTTTAAATTTCTTACTTACGAGTATGCTGAAAAGGCACTCGCCCACGGCGAGGGCCAACTTCTTCCGATGATTATTTGGTGACAGCTGTCTGCATCACCAAAACAATTCTAGGCCTGCAGATTTATCCCGAGGAAAGAATAGTGTATGTGGGCAGAGATAGAGCTGCAAGGACATTTCTTGAAGCTCTTTTTTTCCTCAAAATCAGGAAAAGTTGGAAACAACGTAAATAGCTCACAAGAGGGGACTGATTAAATGAGAAATTGTGTATGGTCTGGGCGGGGTGGCTCACGCCTGTAATCCCAACACTTTAGGAGGCCGAGGCAGGTGGCTCACGAGGTCAAGAGATCGAGACCATCCTGGTCAACATGGTGAAACCCCGTCTCTACGAAAAATAGAAAAATTAGCTGGGCATGGTGGTGCATGCCTGTAGTCCCAGCTGTTCGGGAGGCGGAGATTGCGGTGAGCCGAGATCGTGCCATTGCACTCCAGCCTGGGTAACAAGAGCGAAACTTTGTCTCAAAAAAAAAAAAAAAAAAAGAGAAATAGTGTATGAAGAAGCAAAACAGACCAGTCGCAGTGCTTTATGCCTGTAATCCCAGCATTATAGGAGGCCGTGTCAGGATGAAAAATATGCACAATATGCAATTACTATTAAATATAATTTGCCCATAGTTGCACACTGAATTCCTTATCATGGTAGTTAAGTATCAGAGCTTCTGGTTTTCTCACTCTTCATTCATGTATTTACCAACCATGTGCTGAGGCACTAGGACAAGCACTGGAATTATAAGATGAAGATGATACAGTCCACCGCTCAACAACTGTATGCTATAATCTGAAAAACAAACAGGCAATTCCCATAGAGAGTCATAGATACAATGACAGGCATTTATCAGAAGACACAGAAGGGATACTAGCCCAGGTTTGTGTCAACATTGTAGGCTTTTTGGTGGAGGTGACTCATAGGTTGATAACTGAAGGATAAAGAAAACATACGTAGGATAGAGGGAAGAAGTAAATGCAAAGAGCTGGAGATGAGGACGATCACTGTGGAGCTCCATGTAGTCTAGTGTGGCTGGATGCTAGAACAAAGGGGCAGAGTATGGTGAGTGGTTAACAAGGCATAAGTATACTCTTTCTTATGATTATGTTTTCACATTTTTCACTAAAGGGATATCAGAAAAAATATTTAATGCAGTTTTTATTAACCAAGCAATGGAGAGGAATACAGTACACTACTTACATTTTATTTCAGAAATCAATGATTTGAATTTAATTCATAAATTTTGGCAACATACCTTCATCTACTTCTGTAGTTTCATTTTCTTGCAACACATGTTGCATCTGAAATAAATCAAATATTACTTATAATGTTTCAGTCAAACAAAAGACATTACCATGTAAACCTGTTGTAAGTCAAGGAGCAACTGTACTGTAGATTGATCATTCCTAATCTAAAAATCTGAAATTCAAAATGCTCCAAAATCTGAAACTTTTTGAGCATAGACACGACACCACAACTGCAACATTCCACACCTTACCTCATGACAGGCTGCAGTGAAAACAGTGAAAACTGTTACCTGCAAAAAATTACTGTAAAACATTGTAGAGAATTACCTTCCAGCTATGTGTATAAGATGTATAAGAAACATAAGTGAATTTCATGTTTAGGTTCAGGTACCATCCCCAAGATATTTCATTAGGTATATGCAAATATTCCAAAGTCTGAAAAAAATCTGCTTCTGGTCCCAAGCATTTTGGACAAGGGATATTCAGCCTGTCCTACTGGAAAAATAAAATTCCTTTTCAGTATGATAGAAATTAAGAGATTGGCTTACCAAAGTTGAACTTTGCATGATTTTCTGAAGCTGCTCAATTTGGTCGTCTTGCTTTTTAATTATATTTCTTATCGTGGAATTTTCTATGTGAAGCCTAAAATGTGCATTTAAAAATAATTACTCTCATATACAAATGTTTTAAAATCATGTAAATTCTAAACAAACTTCTGAAGGTACAGTTACACAAATTCTTAGAGATTTTAAAAACAGATGTTTGGGCAACTGTGTCATTTTTCTACCTAGGAATAATGTAGAAAAATGATGTGTTTCAATATAGTTTACAAATGAAACTTTTCCTTGGCTTCACAAAGGCATACTTATTATCATAACTGATAACAATTCTCATACTACAGTGCTCTTTTGCTTTATAAATACTCAAGTTATTTAGTGTTCAAACCGTACTTTTGTACATAGCCTTCTATATTCTCAGCACATCTTAAAGTCGCTGTAAGTTGATCCTGCATTTCCTGAAACTAAAACAAAGAATTAAACCATTTACATTTGGAAATGACCTAAATGTCCATCAGTAGATGAATAAATCAACAAAATATAATAGATATAAAATATTGTTTTAGACTATCACAGTCTTTTTTATTTAAAAAAGGTCATAATCCAGGAAAAATCATCCCATTACCTGTTTTTTTGTAACTAATTTTACTGGAACACTGCTATACCCCTTCAATCCACATATTGTTTATGGCTACTTTCAGGCTATAACTGCAGGGTTGAGTTATTTAAGAGGGATCTTACGGCTCACAAAGCCTTAAATAATACTATCTGGCCCTGTACAGAAAAGTTGACTGATCCATTCTCTAGGACTAAAACACAATATTCTTCCTGCTTTTGAATGATATTTTATTAGATAAATACTCAAATTTACAAATTGGTAAAATGTGGAAAGATAAAGGATTACCTTATGGTAAGCATTTATATTTTTGAATTCCAAACACTACCACATCAACTATAATTTGAGTTTTTTGTATGTATGCATTTAGTTTTATTATAGCAAAGCAACTTGCACATTTTTAATATTTAAAACTAAGCATCATCTTTCCTTTGTAGGAAAAGTTCAAGAAATTTTAAAAATAAGCAGGAACAAAATTAAAACAAAGTCCATTCCAAGTAAGATCTTACAAGATCATATTGACTCTCCCATTGAGTAGCAGGACTCAAGGCATCATTAAAAGAGAAGTCATTAAAAAGCATCATCCTAAACTGCAAGGTGTCCATTAAACATGCTAAAGGAGAAGCCCTGTTGTCTAAATGCCCACTTAACCCACCCAAACATCTCAAACCCACCCTTTGCTGATCTTCTATAATCCCCTTTTTAGTTTTTTTTAATAAACAAGAGAAAATAGATACATGTTGGCAAATGCTAACTGTCTATGTTCATGTAGAAACAGAGTGTACTCTCTGAGCCCAATACAGAGTAAGGATTTTCACCAAAATAAAAATTTATTCAGTAGAATGGCCTTTCTGTACAAAATTAACCTGAAATCTATGAAATAAGTATACACAGGTTCTTTATTCATTCAGAAAAGTAGAGATTAAAAATAAGATAATTTTCTGAAACATTCCATTAGACATTATCCTCTGAATTAATCTGGCTTTTCTCATCATGGCAATAGAGAAACCACTAAAAACAGACTAACAGGAAAAAAGAAAAACCTCTCTGAACTTATGTGAGAAAGGATGCATAATTCTCAACTTTCCTAAGGTTAAATATTTAAGGAAAAAATATTTGTATAAAAATGGCAGAATGAAAGCCAGAGATTAACAAATAGGTGTATTATAAAGATAATAAAATTTTTATAAAATTACTTAGAATGAAAATACAAAAGAAAGGCATCCACTATAAAATTTTAATAAAATTACTTAGAATGAAAATACAAAAGAAAGCCAGCCACTAAAATTAGTACCCCAAAAACTTTATATTAGTTAACCACCTACAGATTAACTGTTGTTGGCATGTGAAGTTTCATACATACTTGACTTCTCATCTGGCCTGCTTTCTTCTTTGAATCCTCCAGCTTACTTTCTAAATGGACGGAGTGATGCAATGACGCATCCACCAAAGTTTTTGATGTTGATGCTTTGTGTAGGGCATCATCCCGTTTTTGTTGAAGTTGTCTCACAAGTACCTGATGTTATTTTTGTTACTGGTTTTACAAATCACCTTATTATTGAACCGTTAATAATATTTAACTCTAAAGTATACACTTTGAAAAATATCACCACACAGACAGATTCACCTTCTTTTCCTCATATGTACACATTCCTGTTTATTACTGAATCCCATTAAGGATACAGAAGGTGTTATCTTCCTATCAAACTAGTATTGTTACTCACGCAACATATTCAGCTCACTAGTCATTCCTCCCCTGTTGAATTTGTAGTGCTTAAAAGCCTTCTGAAGTCTCAAAAAGAAATGAGTATGTGGGTGGGACTGATGGTAGTAAATTACACATTGTGGAATGATTTCCCTCTTTTTTTTCTTTATTAGAAACTCAAATCAACCTCAGAGTTCCTCACATTAAATCATCTGCTTAAATCCTTCCAATAGATTTCTATCACAGAACAAAAGTAAAATTCCAATGGCTTTAGATGATCTAAGTAATCTGCCCTCCACCTCCCGACCTGACCTCAGCTGCTATGTCTGACTACTCCATTCCTACTCTACATGAATCCTGCCACTCCTCATTAGTCTGAAATCCTCCTTAGTCTGAAAATTGGGGCATAGCATCACAGATGGCTATGCCTCTATTTGTCCTAGACAAAGTTATATCCAAATGATAGTAATTAAGCCTTGATGTAAAAATTATAAGCAAATTTTTCATAAAAACAACAAAGTGAATTATAAATGCCAGTAGGAAGATTAAATCAAATACAGTTTGGCTAAAATTTACCACATTTTCCTCATACTATAAGTAAAGTTAGATGCCTTTAAAGGGTGGAATGATCATATCTATATATAATTTGAGATTGAAATAGTTTCAGATTTAAGACGAACAGTTTCAGATTTAAGTCAAATTGACATGAAGAAAAACAAAACTGTACCGACTAAGATATATTTAAAGCTACTGAAGAAAAATAATTATGACACAGGGAGTACACTTCGGTTCATCTGGAAAATCTGATATTAACTGTCAAAGTACCCCACTTAATTGAATAAATTTCAAAATACCATTTTAGGTATATGCATTTCCATATATCTGATTTATCATGGTCTTAAAATGTGGCAACACAAATACATTAAAATTATTATTTCAGCAGTATAAGACTACATTAATATTAGTCTATAATAACAAAATTTCATAAGTGACACATTGACTTTAATCAGAGGAAAGCATCTCTCAGTTCTAACTTTGATTTGCTGGAAACAAGGAATGTTTCTAAGCTGATATAGCAGATATATTTATCATATATATCCTTTTTTATATTCAACTAGATTCAACATTTAGCTGTAACCAAATATTACTTTAAATTTTACTTATATTTTTCTTGATACTCACTTCTCTTTCTGCTTTCTCTCTTTCATACTGACATTGTTTTTCTTTCAATTGATTAACTTCATTGATCAACCTCTGATTCTCTTCTTCTAGCAAAATACAGAGCTTTCTGCACTCAGCTTGAACATTTTGTACTCTAGCATCACATTTGGCTTGAATATTCATTAATGTTTTTTCTTGATTGTCAGCTTTGTTGTGAGCATCATTCAGTTCCTGTTGAAGCAACATACTTTGTCTATGTAGTTGACATAATCTTTCCTGCTTTTCTAAGCATTTTTCTACTTTATCTTGGCCATTTTTGTACATTTTTTCAATGTCCTTCATTTGACACTGTGTTTGATTTAGGTCTCTTTGCATGCATTCAAAAACCAAAGTCTTGGCTTTCAGAGCCTCTCTTGTGTAACAGAGCTCAGTTTCGAGGCCACTGGACTTACTCTCAGCTTTAGAAAGTTGCTGAGAAAGAATCAGAACATGAGAATTCAAATTTTCCTGTAAATGACAACATTTATCTACTGTGCCCTGGAAAGCAAGCTCTTGGTCTCTTTCTGATGACTGACTTTGATCATGATCACGTACAACAGCATTCAGTCTACAACGGTATGATTCAATTTCTCTTTCCAGTCTTTGGTTGCTTTCCTTTTCCTTCTCCAGTTTGGAATGGAGCACTGTGTTCTCATCTGTCAGAGCAGTAAGCCGTCCACTAGAACGGGCTATCATTTTTGTTAATGTTTCCCCAATCCATTTTAGAGTCTTTTGAAGGTCTTCATTCCTCCCTTTTATAATTTCAATGTCTTTTAAATATTTCTTTTCCAGGTTTTGATATTTAATTGTGTCTCTTTCCATCCTAAGCCTGGCAATTGCATCTTGCATCAAGTGGTTTTTATGCAACAGGTCTTCTTCTTTTCCATGACTATCAGAAATCTAAGCAAAACAAAGAAAACTTTTAACTAGTACCCAATAGGATAACATATTATGATTGCTTCTGAAATTAAATAATAACCTGTACATTTATACAATGAGAGGGTTGCCATAACTGGATATCTAACTGGAAAAAAAAGTTGAGTCAAAACCTCAAACCTCATAGAGGTTTGAATTCCCCAAAGTTTAAAAATTTGAAGACAGTGAGTCTATGAAGGCAAAAAAGAAACCACTAAATAATTTTTTTAAATCTCAGAATTAAAAAAAAAGGCTTTTACTGAATTACAACAAACCCCAAGGCATAAAGGAGTAATAACTGCGACTATTTTATAAAACTGGGTTAGCACTCTAACACCTAATCTATGCTTCTCCCTAGAGTAAGAGTCGTTAGCTTGGCAGATATTTGGACAGATGAATGAAATTTTCCAAATTCTTTAAGTTCCTTTTTCCTAAAATACTGTATAGATATTCTACTTTTCTAATATTGTTATGGTCAGTTTTAAGAATGACATTTACTGATAAATGATATATCTAGGCACTGTACTAAGTACTTCTACATGCACAAATCAATGAACTCATTTACTTATAATTCTATAGTGAAAGTTTAAAAATATAAGCAAGCTGCAGGATTTTCCCCAGGTTTTCTGACTCTACTTCTAGTGCTCTTCCACCAAATCAGTTACTTCTGTTAGGTAGATATACACATACAAAAATAGTCTTTTATTTCCAAACACCAAAAGTCAAGAAAATTAAATTTATTGAGCTCCTCTTAGAAAATACGAGATTATTTACTATTATGATAACTTTTATTTCCTTTCCATAACATTTGAAACAGTAATTAACATGAAATAGGGAAAAATATGCTGAACTATGTCACTAGGAACAACATTCTTACAATACCATTACGTATATATTATTGAATATCATTGTTTTCAAAAGGTTTTGAACTAAAACAAAATATTGATGTCAAGATTTATTATAAATAATTGTAGCTATAAGTGCCATGATTCATTTTTTAAGATAAAATAAAATTTTTGGTTTGTTTTATGCCTAAATAATATATACTAAATTAAAGAGATATTATAACTAATATTAATAAAAGTAGAAACATGAAGTTTCACCAAACATTAATTTACCTGAT
This sequence comes from Aotus nancymaae, assembly GCF_030222135.1. Taxonomy (NCBI): domain Eukaryota; kingdom Metazoa; phylum Chordata; class Mammalia; order Primates; family Aotidae; genus Aotus; species Aotus nancymaae. Next base: position 6,947,934 of record NW_026988546.1, on the reverse strand, counting down.
TTGAATCATTTCTCATAGTCTCCAATTCCACCTCCAGTGATTTGATAGCCAGTTTAAGTTGTTTTATCTCTTTGGCGTCTTTCACATATTGCTCTTCTATTATTATCTTTTCCCTAACTTTTTCGTGCAACTCTTCAGAATTTCTTCCTTTCTCTTTTTCTTGTTGTGTGGCATACCTGTAAATATACTTACCTTAGAATTTATTTTATCAGTGAAGATTAAGCTCTCTGATTTTTTATCTTGCCCAATTCCTACCTAAGGGGTCCAGGGAGTCACGTTCTACAAACCATGGATTCTTATCGGATTGGTTTTATTTGACCCTGTACATTGTGACTTGCTTTTCAATCTGACTCTGGCATAACATTATGAGAAAAGGAAGAAAATATTTAATCAAAATATACTTCTTTGTCATGCCTTGAAATTGCCCTGCAAAGTCTCTTGTGGGAAAAAGTCACATTCTATACCTTCCTTTCTTTGCAGATTCAGGAGATAATCAACAAAGAGCCAGGCACCCTTTTGGGTCCCATGAGAAACATTTTATGATCTGCTTTCTCTCTCTCTGAAATCTGCTGAGAGATTCCTCTGCAAAATAAAACTTCATCCCCACAATCATTTATCTCAACCTGAACATTCTCTTCCATTAATCCCAGGTCTCCAAATAAACTCAACCAATTGTCAACCAGAAAATGTTTAAATTTACCTATAGCCTGGAAGTCCCTGCTTTGAGTTGTCCCACCTTTCTGAACCAAACCAATGTATAAAATGTATAAAACCAAGCTGTGCCCCGACCACATTGGGCACATGTTCTTGGGACCTCCTCACGGGCCATGGTCACTCATATTTGGCTCAGAATAAATCTCTTCAAATATTTTACAGAGTTTGACTCTTTTTGTTGATATCAGAAAATAAAACATTCATATGTTGGTTTATTATCCTCACAAAGTTTCTATGTTCTTAAATATTATTTTTCTTTCTAGTTCTCATGTTTTTAATTTCTCACCTCGATCTCATCCAAAGGACATGTATAAATTGAAGAGTATTGATAAAAGAACATCCTGCTAATCTGTAAATTTCTGTTACTAGTAACTCTAGTAAATACTATTAAAAGGGATGTTGAAAATTATTCAGTAAAGTTGCAAGATAAAAATTATCTTTTTTCACACAGTAATTACTCCTCAATTAGAATGGATCATTTACAGTTAACTAATTAAAATGAAGTTACTTTTTATAAATAAGTCAATACATTCACTAGAAATAAATTTTCATCTTCATGAAACATTGCAGGTATCCCTTAGCATAATTTACATTGTACGATAGCACTTTCAGATGTCTTTATGAAAAATGTATCAGCAGATTGCTGTAATCCAAGACTAGATTAAGAATCTAATATGTTACCCTACACTTTTTAAGATTGCTTTTTGGGTAACATTTTCAACCTATCCTGTTGATTAGTATATATTTTATAAACAATTTTAAAATCTGTTTTAAAACAACACAAGATCTAATATTTAAACAATAAAGAATAATCTGTGTCTTCAGCATAGAACTTTGAATTAATTTTATCTATGTAGCAGAGAGAGATGATGAATAAGCTAATCAGTAATCACTTTCCATTTTACTTTTTATTCCCCGCATATTAAGAATAAAATGATAATTTTTGTTTGTTTATTTATTTATTTATTTTTTTTTTTTTTTTTTTTTTTTTGAGACGGAGTTTCACTCTTGATACCCAGGCTGGAGCGCAATGGCGCGATCTCGGCTCACCGCAATCTCCGCCCCCTGGGTTCAGGCAATTCTCCTGCCTCAGCTTCCTGAGTAGCTGGGATTACAGGCACGCGCCACCGTGCCCAGCTAATTTTTTGTATTAGTAGAGACGGGGTTTCACCATGTTGACCAGGATGGTCTCGATCTATTGACCTCGTGATCCACCCGCCTCGGCCTCCCAAAGTGCTGGGATTACAGGCTTGAGCCACCGCGCCCGGCCTGTTTGTTTATTTTTTGAGAGGGAGTCTGCAATGGCATGATCTCAGCTCACTGCAACCTCCACCTCCTGGATTCATGTGATTTTCCTGCATCAGTCTCCCAAGTAGCTCGGATTACAGGCAAACACCACCACACAAAGCTAATTTTTTGTATTTTTAGTAGAGATGGGGTTTCACTATGTTGGCCAGACTGATCTAAAACTCCTGACCTTGTGATAAACCTGCCTCAGCCTCCCAAAGTGTTGGGATTAAAGGCATGAACCACCACACCTGGCCGATAATTTTTTAAATAATTGTTCTGGGAAGAGAAAAATATCTATTTCATGCTCTGTTGATTCAATTATAAATTAATATAAACATTCTTAAGAACAATTTAGAAACTTTGATCAAAGATCTTTTTTAAAAAGTTTCTATGCTTTAACCAGAATAATTTACTGAAAGTAAATAATTAGAAATGTAGAAAACCATGTATATGTAAAAAATGTTCTTTGCAGCATTAATACAAAAACTTTTTAAAACCTAAAATTCAATTTGTCAATTAAATAATGACATTTCCATAGGGTAAAATTCTATACACTCATTAAAACTACGATTTAAAAGAATATGCATTTAGTTATTAGGGAAGTATTCACAATTAAGAACTTGTGATATTGGCCGGGCACGGTGGCTCAAGCCTGTAATCCCAGCACTTTGGGAGGCCGAGGCGGGTGGATCACGAGGTCAAGAGATCGAGACAATCCTGGTCAACATGGTGAAACCCTGTCTCTACTAAAAATACAAAAATTAGCTGGGCATGGTGGCGCGTGCCTGTAATCCCAGCTACTCAGGAGGCTGAGGCAGGAGAATTGCCTGAACTCAGGAGGCGGAGGTTGCGGTGAGCCGAGATCCCGCCGTTGCACTTCAGCCTGGGTAACAAGAGCGAAACTCCGTCTCAAAAAAAGAAAAAAAAAAAAAAGAACTTGTGATACTATATTGAAGAATTTCGCACTCCACATGATTAAGAAGCTTTCTTTCCTGTTAAATCCTAGAAAGAAAATCAGCGATTACAAAAATTCTCCTTATACATCCTTAGTAATAAATAACTCAAACATTTCTTAAAAACTAGAATGTCATACCTCAAACTGCAGAGTGCTTTTTCCCATTCATGTTTTTCATGCTCTAACTGTGATATTATTTCTTTTTCTTCAGATAGTCTCTTTTGTAGTATACTAATCTTATTTTTCATTTTTTGAATTTTTCCTGTAAGTCGCTCACAGTGATTTTCTATTGATCTTTCACGTAAATAAATTGCATTTTTAATTTTTAATAGGTGAACACAATCTGTAAACAGGAAAAAACAAAGTAGAGATAAAATACATGAGTAGATTTTTTGATATAAAGGACTGTGCATTTTAACAAGCATTGATTCATACACTGAACAAATATGTACATATTGAATGCCTACAAGGTGGAAGACATTATAGTAAGCTCTGCAGATAAGAGAACACCTCTGCTCTTGTTTTAGCTTAAAGTACAGTGAAGAACCAAGATAAAAGGTGACAATTATAAACTCAGATAGGTACTGTGAAAAAAAAAACATAGTTATATGATTGCATAAGATAATTTGATCTATACTTCACCCAGGGAAGATTTCCCTGAGGAAGAGATGGCTACACGGAGAAATGAAGGATGAGAAGGAAATAGGCAAAGAGGAAAGCAAAGCATTCTGACCAGTTTGCAGCAGGTGATGAAGCTCTGCTGCAATCTGCTACTAGCCCTGATGGAGAACAGGTACTGATTTTTCTTCTTACCTAAAAAAATATAAAAACAAAACAGACAAAATACATTAAACAATGATTTTCAACACAGTGGACTTCAGGCAATGAAGATGGTAGGTGATCACTGAAAGGCAGAAAACAAATACAGCAGGCCTTATAAATGTCCCAGCTCTTTTAACAGAGTTTTGACAGAGGTTCCAGGCCATGACAACGGGAGAAAATCTGACACAGAGCTGGGGTGATGAAGCTGAGAGGCTAGTAAAACTAAAGCAGATAGAGATGACAGGACAGAACACTGGAGAGAAGAAAGCAGTACAGGAAACAAATCCTGAAGATGTGCAGAGATTCCCATTTGAGTATTCAGGAGAGTAATGAAAAGTCCTTGTGTGCTAGGAAACTTCCTCAGAACAATGGAAAATAAAAAAAAAAACACTTAAGATTATCAGAAATTATTTCTGGGGTTCACACCATGCCTGGAAGAGGGTCTATTCCCATGAGCCAGGCTAAAAAACCCTCATACTTCACAGGACAATGAATAATCAGAAAGGTCTTGCCTCAGGAGTGAGGAATTACCCTAAATCTAACAGCAAAAACGGAAAGATTATAAGTAAATCGCTGTACTCCAAATAAAACTCAAGAGAGTAAGTGAAGGCATGGAAGCTATTAAAAAAAAAAAAAAAAAACCGGGCCAGGCGTGGTGGCTCACGCCTGTAATCCCAGCACTTTGGGAGGCCGAGGTGGGGGGATCACGAGGTCAAGAGATCGAGACCATCCTGGTCAACATGGTGAAACCCCATCTCTACTGAAAATACAAAAAATTAGCTGGGCATGGTGGCGCGTGCCTGTAATCCCAGCTACTCAGAAGGCTGAGGCAGGAGAATTGCCTGAACCCAGGAGGCGGAGGTTGCGGTGAGCCGAGATCGCGCCATTGCACTCCAGCCTGGGTAACAAGAGCGAAACTCCGTCTCAAAAAAAAAAAAAACAAAAATAAAAACAAAAAACCGAAACCATATTTGCAAAGATGCAAATTACATTTTCAGAGGTAAAAACTACAGTGGATGGAAAAAAGACAAATTAGGGATAACAAAGGAAAAGATTCCTAAATTTGACACAATAAACTGTGAGAAACTTTCAAGCAGCTAATATAGATAACTCCGCAAATAAAAAAGAGGGGACAGAAAAAAAAATTAAAGAAAAAATGGACAAACATGTTCCAACCTTAATATAAACCATAATCCCACAGATTCAGGAAAGAAGTGTCTGGGACAGAAAAAAATGAAAGTGTATCATTGTCATCTTTTATACCATCTACGATGTATAATATTACTTGAAGGTGGACTGTGATAAGTTAAAATTATATACTAAAAATCCTAAAGTAAACATTAAGATAGCAAAACAGTTATCTCTAATAAACCCAAAAATATATAAAATTGAATCATAAAATATAGCTGACTGATCTAAAAGAAAGGAGAAAAAGAAGGGGAACAAATAACAGCTGGGACTAATAGCAATCAAACAGCATGATGACAGAAAAACATGACTATATCAATAATCACATTATAAATGACACTTGTCTAAAAACCTCAACTCAAATGCAGACTGCCAGACTCAGTAAGAAAGCAAGACCCAACTACATGCTGCCTATAAGAAATGCACTTTAAATGTAAAGACACAAATTAGTTAGAAGGTTGGAAAAAGATACATGTTAACACTTGCCAGAGGCAGCTGAGTGGGAGTGGCTGTATTAATACCAAGTAGATTTTATAGCAAAAAAAAAAAAAAAAAAATCCAGCAATAAATAACAAAAGGTCATGTCACAATAGTAAAAGGATCAGTTAATGAGGGAAAACATAACAATCTTAAGTGTTTATACCCCTAAAAACAAGCCAGCTTCAAAATATATGAGGCCAAAGTGGATAGAACTACAAAAAGAAATAGACAATTTCTAAGTAACCTGAGGTTTCAATACCCTTTACTCAATAAGTGATAGAACAAGAAGGCAGAAAATCAGCAAGAATAAACAGACTTGAACAACACTATGCTTCTCAAGTACCAATGGAACACTTACCAAAATAGACTATATTTTAGGCCATACCATAATTCTCAATTAAAGGACTGAGTCAGAAGGATTGAAGTCATACAAAGTATATGCCCTGACCACAAATCAATCAGATTAAAGACCAATAAGAAAAATAACTCTGAGAAACACTCAAATATTTGAAACTAAGTAACACACATCTAAATAATCCTGGGTCAAAGAAGTAATGAAAAATAGAAATTAGAAAATATTCTGAACTGAATAAAAATGAAAATACAATGTGTCAGAATTTGTGGAATGCAGCTACAACCGTACTTGAATACAAATGTTAGCACTGCTGAATGTCTATATTAGAAGAGTCTCAAATCAATGACCCTGACTTCTACCTTAAGCAGCTAGGTAAAAGAAGAGTGAATTAAACCCAAAGCAAGCAGAGGAAAGGAAATAATAAACATCGGCTGTGGTCTGAATGTTTGTGTTCCCCAAAATTTATATCCTGAAAGCCAATCACAGAGGCGATGGTATTAGGAGGTGGGATTTTTATAGGTAGTTAGGTCATGAGAGCCAAGCCCTCATGAATGGGATTAGGGCTCCTATACAACAGACCCCAGAGCTCCTTCACGCCTTCTGCCAAGTGAAGACAGAGAAAAAGAATGCATCTGTGAACCAGGATGTGGTCCCTAACCATACACCAAATCCAATGCATCTTGATCTTGGACTTTGCAGACTCCACAACTGCGAGAAATCAACTTCCATTGTTTGACTCAATCTATGGTATTTTGTTATACTGTTGGCTTCAGAAGAAACAATAGAGAAAGTCAACAACACAAAACACTTTGAGGAGATCAATAAATGTGATAAAACTCCATTTAGCCTGGCTGCTCAGAAAAAAGAAATAAAACAAATGACTAATTTCAGAAATAATGAGACATTATTACAGATTCTATAGATAATAAAAATATAACAATATTATAATTTCTATGTAAATAAACATGACAACTTAGATAAAATTAATAAATTCCTTTAAAAATGAAAATTAGCAAAACTCAAACAAGAAGCAGTAGATAACCTGAATTTCCCATATCTATAAAAGAAAGTTAAGTTATAACTGAAAACCTTCCTAAAAGAAAACTTCGGACCTAGCTAACTATGCTGGTGAATTCTCAAAACATTTCTGGAATAATACAACTGTACAAAAACTACCCCCACCAAAAAAACAAACAAACAAACAAACAAAACAGAAATATATCTTAACTCAGTTTGTAATGTTAGCTTTACTCTGAACCAAAACCAGAAAATAGTATTACCAACAAGCAAATTCCGTCATGAACATGAATGTAAAACTTCAACCAATTTGTGATGCAAATAAGACATCCTCCAATAGCTGAGTGAATAAACTGTGGTTAAACAGTCATACAGTGGAATATCACTTTATGTGAAAAAGAAATGAGCAATCAATCTATGACAATATGTGAAGGAACCTTAAATGCATATTACCTATTGACATAAGCTAATCTGGAAAGGCTACTTAATGTATGATTCCAACTGTATGAAACTCAGGAAAAGGCAAAACTATGGATAAAGTAAAAAGGTGCCAAAGGGTTAGGGATGGCAGGAAAGGATACATAGGCAGAGTGCAGAGGATTGTACCTTTGTCCAAACCCACATATGTACAGTACCAAGTATGAACCCCCAATGCAAATTATGGGCTTTGAGTAATTGTGATATGTCAATTTAGGCTCATCTATCATAGCAACTACCACTATGGTGAAGGATATTGGTAATGAGGGAGGCTACATATGTGCTGGGGTGGGGGTATACAAAAAAATGTCTGAACTTCCCTCTCAATTTTGCTGGGAACATAAAAATGGTACCTAAAAAATAAAAACCTTTATAATAAATTTTAAATGAGACTTTAGTAAATTGAATCCAACAGTATAATAAAAAGATAATATATCATAAACAAATGAGGTTTATCCTAGAAATGCAGCGTTAGCTTAACCTCAAAAAATCATAATTATTTACCATATAACAAAGTAAAAGACCCATAGGATCACTCCAACAGATAGAGGCATCTGATAAAATTCACTCCTGATGTTTTAAAGCAGAAACACTCAAGAACATAAGAATCCAAGGGAACTTCCTCAGCATGATAAGCAACACCTATGATGGATCTACAGCTAACATGCAGCATAGTGAAAAATGGAATGCATTTCCCGTCAGATGAGGAACAACAAGGGAATGTCTGCTGTCACCACTTGTAGGTAGCATTGTTCTGAAGATTCTAGTTAATACAGTCAGAAAAGAAAAAGAAATAAGAGGCATCCACGCTTAAAAAAAAAAAGAAAGAAAATAGTCTTTATACATAACCATGGCCATACAATAGGTATGGGTAAACCCCAACCTGTGGGCCAGCTTCTTGTCTTTTATTGGAACCCAGCTGTATTCATTAATTTATAGATGGTCTATGGCTGCTCTCATACCACAATGCCAGAGTTTATCAGCTGCAAAAGAGACCCCTTTGACACGTCTAAAATATTTACCATCCTTAGTAAAAGGGTAGTTTGAGAAAGAAAGGTTTGACAACCTTTTGTCTACGTAGAAAACCTGATCAAATCTACCAAGAACGTGCCAGAACTAATAAGTGAGTTTAACAAGATTGAAGGATACAAATTCAACATAGAAAAATCAACTGTATTTCTATATGCCAGCAATAAACCATCAAATTAAAAATTTTAAACATTTTTAGTTTTATAAAAATGTATGTTTAGATTAGCGTTGCTCAACCTGTATAAAGTCAAATACATCTACACTAACTAAACTATAATTTACAACTTCATTAAAAATGAAATACACATAAATCTGATAAAATATGGGAAGACCTATAAAAACTAAAAAATATTACTGAGAAAATTTAATATTACCTCTATAAAAGCAGACACACACTTTATTGAGGAGTAGATTCACTATTGTTAAGATGTCAATTCTCCCCAAATTAATCTACAAATATGACACAATCCCAACCTAATTTCCAACAAGCAAGCAGTCTTTATTTTATTGATAAGCTGATTTTAAAGTTCATGTGAAAATGCAAAGGATCTAGCATTGTCAAAACAGAACAAAATTAGAGGAATCATTTCAGGAATTACTATAAATCAACATTAACCAAAACAGTATGCCACAGGTACAGGTTGAGTATCCCTTATTCAAAATGTTTTGGACTAGAAGTTTTTCAGATTTTGGATTTTGGAATATTTGCATAAGCATGGTGAGATATCTTGTGGATAGGACCCAAATCTAAACACAAAATACACTTATTTTTCATATGTACCTTATACACAAAGACTGAAGGTAATTTTAAACATGACTTTTGGAGAGAGGAGCCCAGGCCGCTCGCGCTCGCGCCTCGCCGGCCCCTCCCCCGGTCGCTGCAGCCGCCGCGCCGCCGCTGCAGGTAGGAGGCTCCCCTTCCGGCGGGCCGCAGCGGGGCGGGGTCGTGGGTGGGGAGGGCGGGCCGGGCGCACGGGGGCCGCGGGCGGGGGGCCGGCATGGCGGGCTTTCGGGCCGCGCCACTGCGACCCCTGCTCTGCAAGCCGGGCGCCGGGCGGCCGCCTCCGCGCGCCGCGATGGGACTCGGATAGTTAGCGGCCATGAGAAATATAGTGGAAAATGCAAAACAACGAAATTATAAAGCCTGCCAAATACTTATCAGAATTGGAAAAGAGCATCCTGCTGGCTTTAGTAGAAAAGTACAAATATGTGCTGCAATGTAAGAAAAGTGATGCGGGAACTATTGCCCTTAAGCAGCGTACCTGGCAGGCGCTGGCCCACGAATACAACTCTCAGCTGAGCGTGTCCCTGCGGGATTTCAAACAGCTGAAGAAGTGCTGGGAGAACATAAAAGCTCGGACCAAAATAATTACGGCCCATGAAAGGAGAGAGAAGGTGAAACGGAGCGTCAGCCGGATGCTGAGTACTCACGTCCTAGGGAAGGAGAAGATCGCCAGCATGCTTCAGGAGCAGCTCTACTTCCTGCAGAGCCCCCCGAGGAGGAGCCCGAATACCACCCCGACGCGGTGGCCCAAGAATCATTTGCTGTTTCAAATAGAGAACTGTGCGATGATGAGAAAGAGTTCATACATTTTCCAGTATGTGAGGAGACCTGTCAACCTGAACCCTCTCGTGTCAGAATAACAGCCAATAAAAACTACAGGAGCAAAACCTCTCAAGAAGGTGCTTTAAAAAAGATGCATGAGGAAGAACACCATCAACAAATGTCCATCTTACAACTGCAGCTGATACAAATGAATGAGGTGCATGTGGCCAAAATCCAGCAGATAGAGCGAGAGTGTGAGATGGCAGAGGAGGAACACAGGATAAAAATGGAAGTTCTCAATAAAAAGAAGATGTATTGGGAAAGAAAACTGCAAACTTTTGCCAAGGAATGGCCTGTTTCCTCATTTAACCGGCCCTTTCCCAATTCACCCTAAGACTTTGGGGGTGGCTGTCTTGTAATTAATCTGTGTTGGCAAAGAATGTCTGGAACATGGACTTGTGGTCAGTAACCTGTAACAGAGTTACAACTAGGAAAATTAGAGTGGTAGTAGTCACTTATTTAAGAATTCATTCAGGTACCAACAGCTGCACCCTCTGTATTCCTTAAGTGGCAAAGAAGCTGTTATAGTCTTCTGAAAATTATCACTATGAGTGCTATAATTCTGAATGTAATGTCTCTTAATTAGAATTCATACAAGAACCATGAAGAAACACACACACACACACACACACACACACACACACACACGCAAAACATGACTCTTAATGATTAGGGGCATGAAACAACATTTGTATACATGAGGTCAGATGTGGAATTTTTCCACTGTGGCATCCATGTTGGCAATCAAAAAGTTTTGGGTTTTAGAGTATTTCAGATTTGGGATATTTAAATTAGTGATGCTCAACTTGTAAAAAGAAAGTCAAACACAGACAATCCCCAACTTAAGGTGGTTTGACTATTGACTTTACAATGGGTTTACCACAATTTGAGGAGCACCTGGAAATTAATAAAACTCAACAGAGAGTTCAGAAATAGATAACACATATGCAACCAGCTTATGTTTGACAAAGGCAGGATGGCAATGCAGTGGAGAAAGGGTAGCCTTTTCAACATATGGTGCTAGAACAATTGGATGTTCATATCCAAAAAGTGAACTTGAATCCATACCTTACTCCATCTGCAAAAGGAAACTGAAAATGGAGCATAGATTTACATATAAGACCCAAGTCTATAAAATTTCTAGAATAAAGCATAGGAAAAAATCTTTGTTACCTTGCGCTAGGCAAACTTTTTACATCTGACACAAAATGCAAAATCTGTAATTCAACAATTAAATTGGACTTCATCACGATTAAAACTTCTGCTCTTCAAAAGATACTACAAAGTGAGTGAAAGGTGAACCCCAAAACTGGAAAAATATCCTTATAAAAAAGTAGCTAAAAAGTAACAGTATCCAAATACATACAGAATTACTAAAATTCAACAAGTAAGTAAACATCAACCTATTTTTTAAATGGCAAAAGATTTGAAAAGACAGTTCGCCAAAGAAGATATATAGATGGCAAATAAACGCATGGAAAGATGTTCAACATTTTTAGTCATGAGGATTATGTACATTAAACCCATATTAATATACATAATACACACTCATCAGAATGGCTAAAATTAAAAAAATAAATAAATACAGCAGTAGTGTGACAACATGGCAAGCAGAATTGTCATTTGCTGCTGATGAGAAGGGAAAATAGTACAAATATTTTGGAAAACCATTTTGCAGTTTTTAAAAACAGGAATATAAAGGGGCGTGAGGAGACTTTAGTGGGTGATGGATATATGTTAACTATCTTGATGGTAATAAGTTTCACAAGTGTATACATCTGTTAAAACTTATCAAATGGTACCTTTTACATGTGTGCACTTTATCATATATCAATTATTTCACACTAAAGCTACTGATTATGGGAGCAAACACCTAAGGCACTGGCTGTGATACCGAGAAAGGAATGCAATGATGCAGTGCAAAGCTAGAGGATTGAGATCTGTACCTTACTGCAATAAGTGGCAGCTGAGTTTTCAGCAAGCAGGTAACATGATCAGTATTGATTTTTTACAACTATATAATTATGATTGCAGAACAGGCCATGGTTTTGGAAGGTGGAATAGTAGGAAGGACAGTTATAAGGTTACCACAGTATTTCAGGTGGGAGGAAATGGTAACCTGACCATGGGTAAATGGGTAAAGGCACAAAAGAGAAGCAGAGTAAACAAACACATTGGGAGTGCCATTCACACTGATAAAGGTACAGTGAAATGATCATAGCTCTTTAGCTGAGAGTGTACAAGATACAGTAGTTCTCATTCTTAAGGCATATTTCTGAAATGAACATTCTTATAACATATCAGCACTCTATGGTACAGTGGTAAGCAGTGTGTACATACACTGCTATAGAATAGAAAAAAGCCTTATATTTATGCATTATCCTACCTTTACACTGCATTCCATGTTTATCAATGAGTAATATAACTTTCTTACAATTAGAGGAAAGAGAGTCATCATCCTCTGAGGCTATTTGAGATGACTGAATTATGCCATCAAGGTCATCCCTAAAATGTATTTGGTTTTTCATCTGGAAAATAAATAACACTGTTTCAAAATGTCCCCAAAATAGTTATAACATATACTAAATGTAGAGAAGTGGGAATTATTCGACTAGCACAAACACAGTATTTTTTTTTTTAGCAATTTCCTTTATGTTGACACTTGTTCAGAAAGTCACATGGTATATATGGATAAATTAGTTTCCCAGTCCCTATGCCATTTAGAAAACTGACAGAGAGACTTGAGTTAATTAAGGAACCAGGATTAGGATAATGTCTTCCTGAGCTTGTATCATTTCAACTGCAGAAACAATCTATTTCTACATACAATAAGTATTTAGATAACCTCATTCTACACAGGAGATTTTCATAAATAAAATTTTCATAAATAAAAAATTCAAATGGATCAAATAATTGGTGAAGAGAAAAAAGAGCAGCATCAAGTGACCCTCTAATTCTTTTTGAAGTTGAACTTTCTCCAAAGCCAGGAACTCTACTTTACTTGTAATATGCTTACCTCATTCTTAAATCTACGCATGTATCACTTAATTCCACTTCTAGACATACTGTTGATGTTCTGTCATCATGTGGTGGAGAATAATGCACATTTTCTAATTAAAGTTGTATGCCTTTATACTTTTCTTGCACTACGGTTGTCATATAATGGCTTCTGGAACAAATTCTGTATTGGTTTTGAATCATTGTGTTTGTAACAACAAAAAGACTATGATCTTTTTTTTTATTATTATTATCACATGCTTCATTTTTTTGAAGCAGGTAAGCCACATATCTAAAAGGTTTTTTGAATCACTAAACTGAGGTATATGTCTGATGTTTAATTTCCAATTAGCGGTACTTTGGTTCTTATTTTTTTGTCATTTGCCTAACAACCTATTAGTCTTCATTTATTTCAACCATAACTACTTCTTGATTTCTTGCTTTTGTACTTTTCGTATTATTATAACAATTTTCCTGGTCTGGGTTAAAAACATGTTCAGTATCTGGTTTGTGGTCATTTTCACAGTCTACTTTAATTTCCATTTAAATAAAGCTTAGAAGGTGACTGGCAAGCATATTCTGGGGACCCAGAGTATGAATGAGATAGAAAGGCATTTTTGAGACTGGGTTATTTTTGTTCAGGAAATACCTGGACTACTACAGAGACAGACATGCCAGACACATCACTTTTCTGACAATCAGGTGAATCATTTGTCAAATCTGAGGGTATTTACTTAAGTTTGTTCTTCCTGTAGAGTTACCATGTAGTCACTCTTCCTCAATACAAGCAGTTTTGTAATTTTCACCAAACTCTGCTTTATTTGTGATGAATTTTAAAGCTTTTTTCACCCTAATTTGTCTTGTTTGATCCACATTCTCTCATACTTCTGCATACAAGAAAGTTCTGCATATATAAAGAAGTCCTTTCTATCACAACACTTTTTCACTACTAGTTGTTGAGACAATTTTTGCACATGCAACAGTGGAAGAGTAATTTGCTAGTTTTGTTTCTCAGATGACTTTTCTGAGTGTGTGTTTTCAAAATAACTTTAAATAATTAAGTGTAAAACGAGAAAAATTAAAAAATAATTAGAATTTAATATTAAACTTCTTAATCTATGTTTACCTACTCCCACATCACTGGATTGTAACTAAGAAGTGAAAAATAATTTGGAATAGCCTAAAATAGGTGAAAAACATAAACCATGAAACTTTCATTTGTCACTGTTTGTTTGGACTAAACTTGACTAATTCATTATGTGTTAAATTTACCAAAAATGAATTATGAGATGACCAGTGGTACTACAAAGGCACCACCACTTAAAAAGATTTTATCACTATACCTACAGTGTACACTTGAGTGTTTTTCCAAACATTACTAAATGATTAGGCAAACTTTAAATTATTAGGAGCCAAAATCAACACCAGTAAGAAAAGCAAATTCTTACATTTTAATGCTAATTATGTATTGTAATATGATTGACAGTGTTATATATTTATATAGATTATAGGCTTAAGTTCTAAGGTCCACTAATGACAGTGGATTTAATACATTTAATAATATTTACAGATTTCCTATATTGAAATACAGCAGGAAGTTATTGTTTGTACACTAATGCCAAAGATGCCGTTCTGCAAGATATGATTCTCTTGATAGACAGCTGAGTTGACTTTATGATCCATTCTCTTCCTGAACATAGTAGCTAAAGTCGGAGATCACAAGGGAAAATAAATTCTTAACTTTGGTATGACTGGCAATAAAAGAAAAAACTGCAAAGTTTGAACCACTAGCAAGAATTACTCCTTTAGAATCCAATAAAGCGGTCATCAGTGTTAAATTGTTCATAATTTCTATTGCTTCAAATTGCAATTCAATATTTGATGTACCTTCTTTATTATAATAGGAAGTTATAAAAATAGAAGTGCAAACAATATCAGGAACTTTTAACTCAATTCCAAGAGTAAAGATTAGATATAAGTTACTATAGATTCCAACACTATTTTGAGTTCTATGACTAGTTAAAATGTTTTTTAAATGGAATATTAAATTACAATCAACTGATACTAAAAGGCTAATCCAAAGGTAAATTCACTTGGAATATGCTATATTACCAAAGCAAGGAAAACAAGATTAAACCAGATATTTGGTCTAATCTATTGATTTTAAATTTTTACATACCCATGGCTGGTTATTTTCATATTCTTCAAACCTCTTTTGCTCTCCCTCTGATGCCATTTTTAAGTCTTGTTCTGCTAAAAAAAAAAATTATATATTTAGTTAAAATGAGCTACACAGAACATTTAGATAAAAGCCATAGTCTTTCTAAAAATAAAAAATAAAATTATTTTATAAATTGAGAGTTTAAATGAAGGTTAATCTTTAGTATAATATTTACTTCTTTAAGAAATGCTTTTAATCCTCCAAAACTTCAGCAAACCACTTGGGGAGGCACTAGATGTCAACAGGTTCGAGCCATACAAACATTGTCAAAGATTCACTCAGAAATTCATCCATCCAACATCAATGAACAAAACCATCAGAAATAAAACAAAAGGTAAAAATCTGGTAGAAACAGATAAAAGTAACAGTACATTGTTCTTTACTTCTTAATAGTAGCTTTATAACAACACACTGAGCCTGCTGTTCATTATTAATGATTTCCAAAATGACTGCTACTGTTTACACTTTCATCAATGTGCAGTCTCTTCTTTATATCCTAAATATTTTCCTCAACTATTCTGATGAATTTCTCTCATCTTTCTTAAAAGATGAAAGACTCAGACAGCTACGTGAAGTCTTCCTTGATTCTGGCTATCTTTCCTCAGATAAACAGTTTTATTTAATATAGGTTTTAAAAATATATATAGTTAAGATTTCAAAAGTGAGATTATGTCTCAACTAACTATAATTAAAATAGAACACTGTATCTATTCCAATGTAAACATGCTGACTGATAATGAGAAAAATACTCTTTAATAAGAATAGCAAATCATGATCCTGAGAGAATAAGTGTCAAAGCTGATGGGAGGATGCTATGGTCTGTCTTTAATGCAATCCATCAGGTTCAATTATACCATTATGCTACAAGTACTTATTATTTTCAACTATTTTTCCTATTATTTAGGAAGTACAAAGTTGTGAGGACACTTCCAATAAATATATAATTTATTTCTCATCAAAGAAACTGTTTAAAATTACACAGCTTAGATAGACAGAATAACAAAAGAACTATTCATTTTTTTTTCATTCTCAGGTGGGCTACTACTATGTCTACATTGCTCATATCCTACAGTTTGGCCCTGTCAAAAAGTTTCTTGATCCACTTATGCAAGAAGATTTTTAAAAACATCAAAATAGTGTATAATAAGTTTCAATGTGTAAATAATAGCCAAAAATGAAAAATTTAATTTTCAGACTTATTAATAACTTTTTATACTTCAAAATCAGTGCAATATTCACTGAATATATCAGTTTTGTTATTCAAATAATGAATGCTATAACTTTTTGTTTCTAAAATTGATTTGATATATCATGCTTATCTCTAAGGTACTTTCATGGAATTGCGATCTTATAAAAAAATAGGTTTCTTATTAAAATCAAAGTTTCTTAGTTCAAATACATTTACTTTGATTAATATCAAAACTTCTATATAACTTTCATGAATTATTCCCACCCCTTCTTTCCTCTTTATTTAACAGTAGTATCTTACATGTATAATTTCTATTTCCTAAATTTTTGTTCCTTCCCCTCTGGCTAGAATGATGCTCAGAAATAATAGCAAAATGATACTTCTGCTTTGACTCTGTCATGTTTTGAACTGCTATCAGATGACAAACAGGTATATGGAAAGGTTCTCAGCATCTCTAATCATCACAGACATGCAAATCAAAGCTACAATGAGGTATCTTCTCACCTCACTTAAAATGGCTTTTATCCAAATGACAGGCATTAAGAAATGCTGGTGAAGATGTGGAGAAAGCGGAACCCCTGTACACCATAGGTGGCATTGTGAATTAGTACAGCCACTATGGAGGACAGTATAGAGAGTCATCAAAAAATTAAAAATACAACTACCCACTTGATCCAACAATCCCATTGCTAGGTAACTACTCAAAAGCAAGGAAATCAGTATTATAAAAGAGAAATCTGCCCTGACATGTTTATTGCAGCACTTCTCACAATAGCCATAATTTGGAATCACTCTAAGTATACATCAACAGACAAATGGATTTAAAAAATATGATACATATACTGCTCAGCCATATGAAAGAATGAAATCCTCTCATTCGGAATAACATGGATGGAACTGGAGGGCATTATGTCAAGTAAAATAATCCAGGCAAAGAAAGAAAAGCTTCACACGTTCTCACTCCTTTGTGGTTGTGAGAAATTTAAAAAATAGAATTCATCGGGTCGGCTGCGGGCGGCCAGGCGATCCCTCTGCGGCTGCAATCTCCTCGGGCCTTGGGTGAGACGGCGAGTGCTCAAAGGCTCCTGGGACGGTGGTGGAAAAAACCGAGTCATCGTGGGCAACCGGATGGACGCCGGCGGAATGAGTGGCAGCTTTTGGGGGTGGTTTCGGCCCGGGACACTGCGGTCGGAGAGGAGCGGTTAGAACTCGGGGAGCCTCCAGCGCCCCACCAAGGAGACCCCAGTGGAGAGGGGTGCCTTAAGACTTAAGGGAAAGGCCCAGCGCGGTGGCTCACGTCTGTGATCCCAGCACTTTGGGAGGAGGCTGAGGCCGGTGGGTCGCTTGAGCCCAGGAGACCAACCTGGGCAACATAGGGAGGCCTTGTCCCTACCAAAAAGTGAGAAATTAGCCGGGCGCTATGGCGCACACCTGTAGTTCCGAGACGCTTAGGCGGGAGGATTGCTTGAGCCCAGGAGGTGGAGGCTGCACTGAGCCCAGATGACACTACTGTACTCCAGCCTGGGCAACAGAGCGAGACCTTGTCTCAAAACAACAACAAAGACTTGTGGGAAAGAACGACGCCTTGCTGACCGAGTGGGGCCAGGCCCCTGCCCACGCTGTCTACGGTCCTGCGTGGGGCCCTGCAGCGGCTCCCGTCTGCGGCCCCCAGAGGCAGAGTCGCCCTCCCAGCCCCCTAAGAGGAGGAAGAAGAGGTACCTGCGACATGACAAGCCCCCTACACCTACTTGGCCGTGATTGCCTTGGTGATTCAGGCCGCACCCTCCCGCAGGCTGAAGCTGGCCCACATCATCCGTCAGGTCCAGGCGGTGTTCCCTCTGTTCAGGGAAGAATACGAGGGCTGGAAAGACTCCATTCGCCACAACCTTTCCTCCAACCGATGCTTCCGCAAGGTGCCCAAGGACCCTGCAAAGCCCCAGGCCAAGGGCAACTTTTGGGTAGTCGACGTGTCTGATCCCAGCCGAGGCACTACGGCTGCAGAACACGGCCCTGTGCAGGCGCTGGCAGAACGGGGGTGCGAGAGGAGCCTTCGCCAAGGACCTGGGCCCCTACGTGCTGCACGGCCGGCCCTATCGGCCTCCCAGTCCCCTGCCGCCACCCAGCGAGGGCTTCAGCATCAAGTCCCCGCTAGGGGTCTCCCGGGAGGGGGCACCCTGGCCGGGGCTAGCTCCACAGAGCAGCCCAGTTCCTACAGGCATGGAGAATAGTGGGGAAGAGGCCGTGCCCACCCCACTCCTGCCCTCCTCTGAGAGGCCTCTGTGGCCCCTCTGCCCCCTTCCGGGCCCCACAAGAGTGGAGGGGGAGGCTTCCCAGGGGGGAGCCATCGGGCCCTCCACCGTCTCCCCAGAGCCTAGGGCCTGGCCTCTCCACTTACTACAGGGCACCTCAGTTCCTGGGGGGCTGTCCGGGGGGGGACACAGGGCCTCCCTCTGGGGGCAGCTGCCTACCTCCTATTTGCCTATCTACACTCCCAATGTAATGCCCTTGGCACCACCGCCCACCTCCTGTCCCGTGTCCACCGTCAACCAGCCCTGCCTACTGAGGTGTGATCTCTGAAACCCGAGGGCCCCCAGGGCTGCTCTGGGATCTAGATACCCTCTTCCAGGGGGTGCCACCCAATAAAAGCATCTATGACGTTTGGATCAGCCACCCTGGCTGATCCAGCCCTGGCAGCCCCAGCCCCAGGCTGACTGCTCTCTTGGTGCAGCCTGTGAGGCCTCTAAGGCAGGGGCTGCTCCTCCCTCCTGCTCCCACCCTCGGCTTGTTGACAGGGAGCCAAGGCTAGTGGGGAGTCTGCAACCACAGCAGCCTCAAAACAGCAGGCAGCAGCCTTGCTGGGAGTCCACGGTGTTTATTGGACTACCTGATGCGTGGCCATGGCCCACCTGGGCACAGCCCTCGCCCCGGTCAGTCATGTCTGTTTCCCTACACCCAGAGGCAAAGCTGGAGGGACAGGGCTGAGCCTGGAATTGCCCTTCCTAGTTTCCTCTTCTCAGCCCACCACCCATCCATCCGTCTCTGGCCATCACCTCCCCTCCCTCCCTTGCTCCAGGCTGCGGGAGGGAGAGCCTAATGGTGAATCCAGCCTGAAGTCCTGCCCTCTCTCATCTATCTGGGAAGGACGTAGCACCTTTTTCAGGAAAGGGGTTAGGGAGTAAAAAGACTGGACCCTACATGATCCTAGTGGTGGGGAAGATAACAGTAAAGGAATTTGCAACATTTAAAAAAAAAAAAAAAGAACTCATGGAGATGGAGAATAAAATCAATGTTACCACAGTATAGGAAGGGTTTGAGGGTGGTAGGAAATGAGGATGCTTAATAAGTATGAACTATAGTTAGATACAATAAATAAAATGTAGCATTTTATAGTACAAAAACATGACTACAGTCAGCAATAACTTGTACATTTTAGCATTACTGAGGGAGTAAAAATTAAAAGACAGCACAAAGAAATTGTGAATGCTTGAGGTGATGGATAACCCATTAACCATGATGTGATTATTACACATTGTATGCCTCTATCAAAATATCCCATTTATTCCATAAACATAAGCACATACAATTTACACATTAAAATTAAAAACAAAAATATATATATAAAGTAACACACACATACACAGACACACACCGTGCTAATCAAAACATCTGATTGGCTTAATATAATAAGGGTAACAAAACAGACCAGAACCTATAAAAGTTAAATATGTTACCAAGTAAAATATTTCATTAGATAAAAACTATACTTCGAATTGACTTTTAAAGCAAAACAAATATTTTAGAGTATCAAAATTGATCTCTTTAAATTGCTAAAAACTATTGAAATTCCAAATCAAAAACTTCAGAGTATCCAAATATAAAAGCAGAAACATCTGAATACACCCTTATTTTTCAGGTCATGTGTGGTGGCTAACTCCTGTAATCCCAGCACTTTGGGAAGCCAAGGCAGACGGATCGCCTGAGGTCAGGAGTTCAAGACCAGCCTGACCAACATGGAGAAACCCCATCTTTACTAAAAATACAAAATTAGCCAGGCATGGTTGTGCATGCCTCTAATCCCAGCTACTCAGGAGGCTGAGGCAGGAGAATCCCTTGAACCCAGGAGGCAGAGGTTGCAAGATTATGCCATTGCACTCCAGCCTGGAAAACAAGAGCGAAATTCCCTTTCAAAAAACAACACAAAACCTTATATTTTAAAAATATACTTTCCTTATGTGTGTAAATCTGATTTTTAAAAACATAAAAAAGATAACAGCTATATTATTTATAAGAAATCCTGAAATAAAACATAAAAAAAAATAATTGAGAATGAAAAGACTATGAGCATTACAAATAGATTAATGTACTCCTTTCCAGAGTTAAATTTGCATTGCAAAGTTTACCTGGCAAGGATGTTTGTACATCCTTCATTTTGATGGCTATATTCAGAACAGAATCTTTATTTTCAGTTGTAACCTGAATGGGTTTTAAAATAAAATGATTAGCACATGATGTATGTTGTATAGGATATGATGTTAATAATTAAATATATAAATATAAGAGTAATTACCTTCAAGGTGGGAAGATTTTCAGGATATTCTAACAAGCAAAAAAATATATATATAATCAATCATATGTGAATACGGTAAGGCCAATCATACATTCATGGAGTGTTAGCATCAAACTAAATACTCTTGCTTGTGTTAGTGTAGGATTTCATGTTTTTCTAGTTTATTTCTTTGAGACAGTAACATGACAGAAATACACTGAAGAAAATGAGAATACCGCCTTCAAAAAACATATACTTACAAGTTAAAAAGTGAGATTATGCACCATGTCTATCAATAAAAGAAAGTATTGCTATCAATGTGGATAAGCTAATAAGAGAAATGTGATCTAAAATCAGAGGAGCAACTCATACACCTGGAAATCAATGTCAAAGCAGGTGGTACATACTCCTGCACATCTTTCATGCAAGACATCAGAAGGATTTATACCATTATGCTACAAACATTCATCATGCTCTTTCACTTGCCCAATAACTAAGAAGATACACAATAACAATGACACTTCAGTTGAGTGTATACTTCACATCTCTTCAGTGGAAGTGTCCTGAATTGAGCCGTTTGGATATATGTTTGGTGAATCCTAGTAGATAATATTCCTTATTTATCATAACCATGTGGTGTAATAATGTGCCTACATTTCTTGTATCCTCTAGTTTAGCCTTCTGAAAGTTTCTTCATCCACTCATGGCAAGAAGATAAAATATATAAACCCCATCAAAAAGTACAATAAATTATACATACTTATACAAAATGGAATTGCTATAGGCATTAGATATTAATAACCTTTTATATTTGGAAATCAGTACAATATTCATTGAAAGTAACCATTTTAGGATTCAGTTAATGCATTCAACATTACTTTTTTCTAAAATTAGTCTAGTTTGGAGTATCACTTTAATCTATAAAGAATTTTCATTAAATAGCTATTTTAATAAAAAAGCTAGCAAAAAACCTAATGCTTTCATATTAAATTTTAACTCATCTGAATAACTAATAAAAAATATATCTCTGATGTCTGATAGTAATAAACAGGAATAATGAGTCACTGTGGTTTATCCCAATTCTACACTCCTTCCAGATTCCAGTAGTCATTGGAGAAGCCAGAAATCAAATCTGGTAGGCAAATATTCTAAATACATCTGAAGTGAGTTCACCCAGGTTTCCTCAGCAGAAGCCCCAAAATTACCTAAAAAACTTATTCCTTCCCCTCTTTCCTGCCTTGTAATCCCTCTTTCTTGATGAAAATAATTACATCAGTGGTCACATTGCTTCTCATTCTACAGAGTTTATGGATTATTATGACAACTTCTTCCCTCTGGTTTTAGCAGTACCATCAGACATCTATAATTTCTATTACTTCGTCTCTTTCTCCTTCCCCTCTCCAATGAAACATGCTATGAAATAAGAGCAAAATTATGCTGTCCCCTGATCCTTTTATGTCTTGAACTGCTTTCCAATAGTTCTTCTTCCTGATTTCAATGTACAGAAGTCTATAACCTGGCTATTCAGATCATGGCCAAGGACCAGCAGCATCAGCATCACCTGAGAACGTACTAGAAATGCAGAATCTCAGGCCTGCTGAATCAGAATGTGCATTTTCAAAGAGCCCCGTGCTGATTTATTCAGGGGTGGGAAGCCCTCTTCTATCTTTAGTGCACATGACATTAAATATCTATTGCTAAATTACCTGCTCCAGATTTTTCAACAACCGTTATTCCTGTGGCAATATTTGAAAGAGAAACTTTCTTTTTACTTATAGCCTGAATGGAATGAGAAACAAAATAATCAATAAATAATATATACTTCATAGATTATATAATTAGTAATTCAACATATAAATGAAAGAGTCATTACCTTCCAGGCCGGTTGTTTCTGAGAAGACACTGAAAAGCAAAATGGATATATAATCAATCATATGTAACTATGATAAAGCCAACCATACATTAATGCAGTGTTAGCATCAAGCTGTATCCTCCTGCCTGTACTGAAGCAGGAGATGAGGGCAGAAAAACAAATTTTCCTCCTTGCCTTTGGTATAAGCAAACTTCCCTGAGTCCTTCCCCCTCCTGTGGAACTGTACCCTGCTCTGCAAGTTTTATGAGTTTATAGATTCTTGTATTCTTGTTCTCTATAGCTAATAACTGCAAGTTTTCTGTTTTTCATCTAAGCAGCACAGTGAAGGTCATGAGATACGTCTGAGCAAGTCTGGATTGCAGCCATCTAGGTGCCATAGCAAAGGATGCAAGATAAGCTTGTGTGAGGCTCTTCAGCAACCTAGATAACGGCCATCTAGGTCACATAGCAAAAGTCGTATGTAAGCCTGAGTTATAGGCTCGTCATTGCTTGATAAACTGCCTTTGTTCTGCTCTTGTATTTTGTGTATAAAAGTCAAGCCCTGGGCCAGGCGTGGTGGCTCACGCCTGTAATCCCAGCACTTTGGGAGGCCGAGGCAGGTGGATCACGAGGTCAAGAGATCGAGACCATCCTAGTCAACATGGTGAAACCCCGTCTCTACTAAAAATACAAAAAATTAGCTGGGCATGGTGGCACGTGCCTGTAATCCCAGCTACTCAGGAGGCTGAGGCAGGGAGAATTGCCTGAACCCAGGAGGCAGAGGTTGCGGTGAGCCAAGATCAAGCCATTGCACTCCAACCTGGGTAACAAGAGTGAAACTCCAACTCAAAAAAAAAAAAAAAAAAAAGTCAAGCCTTGTCTTTGTTCAGAGCTCAGCCTTTGAATGCAAATCTGTTGAACTGGTGCACACCTTAATGAAATCCTCCTGTTCCACCAATTGGTCTCTCTGGTCTCCTGATTCCCGTAACAGTACTAGTGTAGAATTTGATGTTTTATAGATTATGTCTTTGGGACAGGAACATGAGGAAATATACTGAAGAAAATAGGAATACAGGCTTCCACAAAATATACAGTTATAAAATTACAAAGAGATATTATGCATCATATGTATATTACCAAAATAAAAAGTATCAATATCAATGTGGATATGCTGAGTGATGAGGACCAATGTGATCTAAAATCAGAGGAGCAACTCATACACCTGGGAATCAATGTCAAAGCAGGTGGTACATACTCCCGAATGTCTTTCATGAAAGATATCAGAAGAATTTATACCATTATACTACAAACATTCATCATGCTCTTTAACTTGCCTGATAACTGAAAAGATACACAATCACAATGACACTTCGATTGAATGTACACTTCATGACTCTTCAGTGGAAATGTCCTCAATTGATCAGCCTGGATATATGTTTAGTGAATCTTAGCAGATAATATTCATTATTTTTCATACCCATGTGGTGTAATAATGTGCCTACATTTCTTATATCCTGTAGTTTAGCCTTTCTGAAAGTTTCTTCATCCACTCATGACAACCAGGTATAATATAAAAGCCTCAAGAAAAAGTATCGTTAATTATCGATTTTGACATATTTCTACAAAATAAAACTCCTACACAGATTAGTTATTAACAAGCTTTTACATTCAAAAATCATTCCAATATTCATTGAAAAAAAAATTTTAAAAGTCAATTAATAAATTCAACATTATTGTTGTTTCTAAAATAGTCTTGTTTAAAGTATCATGTTATTCTCTAAGGAATTTTCATTAAATAGCTATTTTATCCAAGAGTTAGCTCCCTGAACAACGAAGACAATATATTCATATTCAAATTTATCTAATTTGTATAACTAAAATCAACAAAACATGTATTTCTGATGCCTAAGAGTAATATAGAAGAGTAATAAGTCAGGGTGGTTAATGCCAATTATAGCACTTTTTCTTGCTTCAAGTCATTCCTGGAGCAGCCAAAATCAAATCTTCTTATATGTAAATATTCAAAATGAATGTGAAATGAGTTCATTCAGGTTTCCTCAGCAGATATCCCAAAATTAAATAAATAACTTCTTTTTTTCCCTCCTTCCTGACTCACATTTCCTCTTTCTTGAGGAAAATAATTACTACATCAGTGATTTCCTTAGTTCTCATTCTACAATGTTCATGTGTCATTATGATCACTTCTTCCCTCTAATTCTAGCAATACTATCTGGTGCCTACAATTTCTTTTACTTCATCTCTTTCTCCTTTCTCTGTTTATGAAAACATAGCTGTAGATGTAAAGCAAATTATGCTGCCGCTGAGACTGTTACATCTTGAACTGCTCTCTGATGGCTCTTCTTTCCAATTACAATGTAGAAAGGTCTATAATCTTACTATTTAGATCATGGCCAAGGAACAGCAGCACCAACATCTCCCAAGAATCTCAGCCCTGCTGAATCAGAATGTACAGCTTCAATGAGCCACCCACTCATTTATTTTGGGGAAAAGGCATTCTCTTCTATCTTGAGTAAACATGACATTAATTGTGAATTGCAAAATTACCTGTCTCAGATTTTTGCCCATCCTTTATTTCTGTGGCTATATTCAAAACAGAATCTTTCTTGTCAATTGTAGCCTGAATGGGATGTAAAACAAAATAATCAATACATAAAATATATTTCATAGACTATACAGTTAATAGTTCAAAATATAAATGAGAGTGTAATTACCTTTAAGTCCAGCTGTTTCTGAGAATACACTGAAATCAAAAGGGATATGTAATCAATCATATGTAAATGTAATAAAGGTGTCCATGTATTCATGTAGTATTAGCACCAAGCTGTATCCTCCTGCCTGTATTACTGGATGCTTAGATGTTTTACACTTTGTGTCTTGAAACAGGATCATGACAGAAATACACAGAAGAAAATAGATATAAAGGTTTCACAAAACATAAACTTCCAATTTCAAAAGTAATAATATTTTCATATGTCTATTACTACAATAAAAACTTGTTATTATCAATGTGGATATGCTGAGTAATGAGGACCAATGTGATGTAATATCAGAGAGGCAACACATACACCTGGGAATCAATGTCAAAGCAGATGGTAAAGGCTCTCGTATGTTTTTCATGCAAGACATTGGAAGGATTTATACCATCATACAACAAATATTCATCATGCTTTTTGACCTGCCTGATAATTAAGCAGGTACAAAATGACAATGACACTTTAGTTGAATGTACACTTCATAACTTCTCAGTGGAAGTATCCTGAATTGATCAACTTACATATATGTTTGGTGAATTCTACTATATAATATTCTTTATTTCTCATATCCATGTGGTGTAATAATGTGACTACATTTCTGGCATCCTCTAGTATAGCCTTCAGAAAGTTTCTTAATCCACTCGTGGCAAGAAGACATAATACATAAACCTCACAAAAAAGTATGACAAATTATTAAATTTGACATACATATACAAAATAAAGTTACTACAAGGATTAGATGTGAGGAAGCTTTACATTTAGAAATCACTCCCATATTCATAGAAATAACTACTTTAAGAGTCAATTAATGAATTCAACATTATTATTTCTAAAAAGTTCTGGTTTGAAGTATAATGTTGTTCTCTAAAGCATTTTCATAAATTACTTTTTTATCCAAAAGTTAGCTCTTTGATAAAAGAAGACTAAGTATGCATATTCATGTTTATCCCATTTGAATAATATCAACAAAACATATATCTCTGATGCCTAATAGTAACGTAGAAAAGTAATGAGTCAGGGTGGTTTATCTCATTTCTAACACACTTTCCTGCCTCCAGTAGTTCCCAGAGAAGCCAAAATCCAATCTTCTTTAATGCAAATATTCTAAATGCATCTGAAGGGAGTTCACTCAGGTTTCCTCAGCAGAATCCTCAAAATTACATGAATAACTTCTCCTTTTCCCTCTTTCGTGCCTCACAATCTCTCTTCCATAAGGAAAGTAATTACTAAATCAGTAGTGTCCTTAGTTGTTGTGCTACACTGTTTATGGGTTATTATGATCACTTCTTCCCCGTTTTGGCAATATCGTCTGAAGCCTATAATTTCTATTATTTCGTCTCCTTCTCTTTCCCCTCTTGATGAAAACATGCTGCAGAACTAAAGAAAAATTATGCTGTCCCCTGAGTCTGGTATGTCTTCAACTGCTCTTTAATGGTTCTTCTTCCCAATTTCAATGTAGGGAAGACTATAATCTTACTACTCAGATCAAGGCCAAGGACCAGCAGCATCAGCGTCAACCAAGAAATTATTACGAATGCAGAATCCCAGGCCTCCTCAATCAGAATGTGCGGCTTCACTGAGCCTTCCGCTGATTTGTTCAAAAAATAGAAGTTCTCTTCAGTCTTGAGGGAACACGACATTAAATGTGTATTGCAAAATTACCTGTCCCAGATTGGTCTCCATCCTTTACTTCGCTGGCTATAACTGCAACAGATGTTTTCTTGTCACTTGGAGCCTGAATGGGATTTGAAACAAAATAATCAATACATTAAGTATATTTCATAGAGTATATATAGAGTTGATAATTAAAAATATAAATGAGAGTGTAATTACCTTCGAGGCTGGTTGTTTCACAGAAGACACTGAAAATAAAAAGGGATATATAATCAATGATACGTAAATACGATAAAGTTAACCATACATTCGTGCAGTGTTAGCATCAAGCTTTATCCCCCTGCTTGTATTAGCGTAGGCTTTGATGTTTCATACTTTGTGTTTTGGAACAGGAACATGACAGAAATACACTGAGGAGAACAGAAATACAGGCTTCATGAAACATACACTCACCGATCTAAAATCAGAGGAGCAACTCATACACCTGGGAATCAATATCAAAGCAGGAGGTACTATTCCCGCATGTCTTTCATGCAACACATCAGAAGAATTTATACCATTGTACTACAAATATTCATCAGGCTCTGTAACTTGCCCGACAACGGAGAAGGTACACAATTACAATGACACTTCAGTTGAATGTATACTTCATAGTATACATTCATATTCATACTTCATGTCTCTGCAGGGGAAAGGTCCTAAATAGATCAGCTTGGATGTATGTTTGGTGAATACGCGTACATAATATTCATTATTACTCACACCCATGTGGTGTAATAATTTTCAACATTTCTGATATCCTCTAGTTTAGCTTTCTGGAAGTTTCTTCACACACTCATGCAACACGATATGACACATAAGCCTCAATATACAGTATCAGCCTTTATCGGTTTTGACATACTTCTACTAAAAAAACTACTACAAGCATTAGATATTAATAAGTTTTACATTCAGATATCACTCCAATATTCATTGAAAATAACCATTTTTGGAGGCAGTAAATGAATTCAACATAATTTTTGTTTCTAAAATAGTCTTCTTTGAGGTATCATGTTATCCTCTAAAGAAATTTCATTAAATAGCTATTTTATCTAAGAGTTAGCTCCTTGAACAATGGAGCCAATGTATTCATACTCTAGCTTATCTTATTTTTAATAATTAAAATCAACAAAACATCTATCTCTGATGCCTAATAGCAACAAAGAAGAGTAATGATTCACCGAGGTTTAGCCCAGTTCTAGCACTCTTTCCTGTTTCTGGTAGTTTCTGGAGCAGCCAAAATCAAATCTTCTTTTACGCAAATATTCTAAATAAATCCAAAGTGAGTTCACTCACGTTTCCTCAGCAGAAACCCCTAAATTACATACATAACCTCTTCTTTTCCCTCCTTGCTGCCTCACAATCCCTCTTCCTTGGAGAAAATAATTTTTGCATCAATGGTCTCATTAGTTCTCTCATTCTACAGTGTTTATGGGTTATTACAATCACTTCTTCCCTCCGGTTTCAGCAAAACAACCTAGTGTCTATCATCCCTATTACTACATCTCTTTTTCCTTTCCTTCCTGAAGAAAACATGCTGTAGAATTAAGGCAAAATTATGCTGTTCCTTGAGCTTGCTATGTCTTGAATTGCTCTTCAGAGGTTCTTCTATTTAATTTCAATGTAGAAAAGTTTATAATCGTACTACTCAGATCATGGACAAGGACCAGCAGCATCACTGGTGCTAAATAACTTATTACAAATGCAGAATCTCAGGCTTCCTGAATCACAATGTACACTTTCAATGAGCCCCCTGCTGATTTATTTGGGAAGGGAAGTTCCCTTTTATCCTGAGTGAACATGACATTAAATGCGTATTGCAGAATTACCTCTCTCAGATTTTGATCCATCCTTTTTATCTGTGGCTGGATTCGAAACAGGGTCTTTCTTTTTACGTGTAACCTGAATGGGATTTGAAGCAAAATAATCAGCACATAAAGTATATTTCACAGACTATACAGTTAATAGTTCAAAATACAAATGAGAGTGTAATTACCTTCCAGGTCCATTTTTTCTGAGAAGACACTGAAAAGAGAAAGGGATACATAATAAATCATATGTAAATATGATAAAGATATCCATACATTGATGCAGTGTTAGCATCAACCTGTATTTTCCTGCCTGTATTAGTGTAGGCTTTGATGTTTTATACTTTCTGTCTTGGGACAGGAATGTGACAGAAAAACACTGAAGAAAACAGGAAATCAGGCTTCCAAGAGTTAGCTCCTTGAACAACAAAGACAATGTATTCATATTCAAGTTTATCTCATTTTTATAACTAAAACAAAAAAATATATATCTCTGTTGCCTAACAGTAACAAAGAGGAGCAATGAGTCAGTGTGGTTTATCTCAATTCCAGCACTCTTTCTGCTTCCAGTAGTTCCTGGAGCAGCCACAGTCAAATCTTCTTTTATGTAAATATTCTAAATGCATCTGAAGGGAGTTCACTCAGGTTTCCTCAGCAGAATCCCCAAAATTGCATAAATACCTTCTTTTTTTCCCTCCTTCCTGCCTCACAATCTCTCTTCCTTAAGGAAAGTAATTACTCCATCAGTGGTGTCCTTAGTTCTTGTTCTACAGTGTTTATGGGTTATTACCATCACTTCTTCCCTCTGGTTTTGGCAATATCGTCTGAGGCCTATAATTTCTATTACTTCATCTCCTCTTTTCCCTCTTGATGAAAACATGCTGTAGAACTAAAGCAAAATTATGCTGTCCCCTGAGTCTGGTATGTCTTCAACTGCTCTTTAATGGTTCTTCTTCCCAATTTCAATGTAGGGAAGTCTATAATCTTACTACTCAGATCAAGGCCAAGGACCAGCAGCATCAGCGTCAACCGAGAAATTATTATGAATGCAGAAACCCAGGCCTGCTCAATCACAATGTGCAGCTTCACTGAGCCTTCCGCTGATTTGTTCAAAAAATAGAAGTTCTCTTCAATCTTGAGGGAACATGACATTAAATGTGTATTGCAAAATTACCTGTCCCAGATTTGTCTCCATCCTTTACTTCTCTGGCTATAACTGAAACAGATGTTTTCTTGTCACGTGGAGCCTGAATGGGATTTGAAACAAAATAATCGATACATTAAGTATATTTCATAGACTATATATATAGAGAGTGAATAATTAAAAATATAAATGAGAGTGTAATTACCTTCGAGGCTGGTTGTTTCACAGAAGACACTGAAAAGAAAAAGGGATATATAATCAATCATATGCAAATACGATAAAGTTAACCACACCTTCATGCAGTGTTAGCATCAAGCTTTATCCCCCTGTCTGTATTAGCGTAGGCTTTGATGTTTCATACTTTGTGTTTTGGAACAGGAACATGACAGAAATACACTGAGGAGAACAGAAATACAGGCTTCATGAAACATACACTCACCGATCTAAAATCAGAGGAGCAACTCATACACCTGGGAATCAATGTCAAAGCAGGAGGTACTATTCCCACATGTCTTTCATGCAACACATCAGAAGAATTTATACCATTGTACTACAAATATTCATCAGGCTCTGTAACTTGCCCGACAACTGAGAAGGTACACAATTACAATGACACTTCAGTTGAATGTATACTTCATGTCTCTGCAGGGGAAAGGTCCTGAATAGATCAGCTTGGATATATGTTTGCTGAATACTCGTACATAATATTCATTATTACTCACACCCATGTGGTGTAATAATTTTCAACATTTCTGGTATCCCCTAGTTTAGCTTTCTGGAAGTTTCTTCACACACTCATGCAACACGATATGACACATAAGCCTCAATAAACAGTATCAGCCTTTATCGGTTTTGACATACTTCTACTAAAAAAAAATACTACAAGCATTGGATATTAATAAGCTTTTACATTCAGATATCACTCCAATATTCATCAAAATAACCATTTTTGGAGGCAGTAAATGAATTCAACATAATTTTTGTTTCTAAAATAGTCTTCTTAGAGGTATCATGTTATCCTCTAAAGAAATTTCATTAAATAGCTATTTTATCCAAGAGTTAGCTCCTTGACCAATGGAGCCCATGTATTCATATTCTAGTTTATCTTACTTTTAATAATTAAAATCAACAAAACATCTATCTCTGATGCCTAATAGCAACAAAGAAGAGTAATGAGTCACCGTGGTTTATCCCAGTTCTAGCACTCTTTCCTGTTTCTGGTAGTTTCTGGAGCAGTCAAAATCAAATCTTGTTTTACGCAAATATTCTAAATAAATCCAAAGTGAGTTCACTCATGTTTCCTCAGCAGAAACCCCTAAATTACATACATAACCTCTTCTTTTCCCTCCTTGCTGCCTCACAATCCCTCTTCCTTGGAGAAAATAATTTTTGCATCAATGGTCTCATTAGTTCTCTCATTCTACAGTGTTTATGGTTTATTACAATCACTTCTTCCCTCTGGTTTCAGCAAAACAACCTAGTGTCTATCATCTCTATTACTACATCTCTTTTTCCTTTCCTTCCTGAAGAAAACATGCTGTAGAATTAAAGCAAAAATACGCTGTCCCTTGAGCTTGCTATGTCTTGAATTGCTCTTCAGAGGTTCTTCTATTTAATTTCAATGTAGAAAAGTTTATAATCGTACTACTCAGATCACGGACAAGGACCAGCAGCATCACTGGTGCTAAATAACTTATTACAAATGCAGAATCTCAGGCTTCCTGAATCACAACGTACACTTTCAATGAGCCCCCTGTTGATTTATTTGGGAAGGGAAGTTCCCTTTTATCCTGAGTGAACATGACATTAAATGTGTATTGCAGAATTACCTGTCTCAGATTTTGATCCATCCGTTTCTTCTGTGGCTGTATTCGAAACAGGATCTTTCTTGTGACGTTTAACCTGAATGCAAATTTGAAGCAAAATAATCAGCACATAAAGTATATTTCACAGACCATACAGTTAATAGTTCAAAATACAAATGAGAGTGTAATTACCTTCCAGGCCCATTTTTTCTGAGAAGCCTCTGAAAAGAAAAAGGGATACATAATAAATCATATGTAAATATGATAAAGATATCCATACATTGATGCAGTGTTAGCATCAACCTGTATTTTCCTGCCTGTATTAGTGTAGGCTTTGATGTTTCATACTTTGTGTGTTGGAGGTGGAACATGACAGAAATGCACTGAGGAGAACAGAAATACAGGTGTCATGAAACATACTTATAATTTCAAACGTGATATTTTTCTTTATATGTCTATTACCACAATAAAACAGTGTCATTGTGCATGTGGATATGCCGAGTGATGAGGAAAACATGTGATCAAAATCAGAGGAGCAACTCATATGTCTGGGAATCAATGTCAAAGCATGTGGTAAATCCTCCTGCATGTCATGTCTTTCATGCAAGACATCAGTAGGGTTTATACCATTATACTACAAATATTCATCATGCTCTTCTACTTGCCTGATAATTGAGCAGGTGCACAATGACTATGATGCTTTATTTGAATGTATGCTTGACAACTACTCAGTGGAAGTGTCCCAGAACGATCAGCTTGGATATAGGTTTGGTGAATCCTAGTATATAATATTCTTTATTTCTCATACTCATGTGGTATAATAATGTGCCTACATTTCTTGCATCCTCTAGTTTAATCTTCAGAAATTTTCTTCATTCACTCATGGCAAGAAGACATAATATATTAACCTCTTCAAAAAGTATAATAAATTATCAAATTTGACATACTTATACCAAATAATGTTGCTACAAGGATTAGATATGAATAAGCTTTTACATTTCAATCTCACTCCAATATTCACTGAAAATAAACTGTTTAGGAGTCAATTAATGATTTCAAATTATTTTCTTTCCAATATGGTCTGGTTTGAAGTATTACGTTTTTACCTAAATAATTTTTATTAAATTGATATTTGATCCAAAGTTAGCTCCTCGAAAAACAATGTCAATGTATGTATATTCATGTTTATCTCATTTGAATAACTAATATCAACAAAACATATATCTCTGATGCCCAAGAGTAACAAAGGCTAGTATAGACAAAGACAGGATAGAATATTAAAAACATAAAAGGACACAGTGGCTTGTTAATATAATCTCAGCTACTCAGAAGGCTGAGACAGAAGTATCACTTGAGCATCCCAGGAGTTTGAGACTAGCCTGGGAAACACAGCAAGATTCTATCTTTATAAAAATAATCATGCAGGCTGGGTGCGGTGGCTTGTGCCTGTAATACCAGCACTTTGGGAGGCCAAAGTAGGTGGAACACTTGAGGTCAGGAGATGAAGACAAGCCTGGTCAACATGGTGAAACCCCATCTCTAATAAAAATACAAAAAGTAGTCAGGTCTGATGGCACACACCTGTCATATGCGTATTTCTAAAACACTGAGTGTCAATAGCAATGTGGATACACCAAGTGATGAGGACCAATGTGATCTAAAATCAGAGGAGCAACTCATACACCTGGGAGTCAATGTCAAAGCAGGTGGTACTATTCCCGCATGTCTTTCATGCAACACATCAGAAGAATTTATACCATTGTACTACAAATATTCATCATGCTCTTTAACTTGCCCGACAACTGAGAAGGTACACAATTACAATGACACTTCAGTTGAATGTATACTTCATGTCTCTGCAGGGGAAAGGTACTAAATAGATCAGCTTGGATGTATGTTTGCCGAATACTCGTACATAATATTCATTATTACTCACAACCATGTGGTGTAATGACTTTCCTACATTTAGGGAATCCTCTACTTGAGCTTTCTGAAAGTTTCATCACACACTCATGCAACACGATATGACACATAAGCCTCAATAAACAGTATCAGCCTTTATCGGTTTTGACATACTTCTACTAAAAAAAACTACTACAAGCATTGGATATTAATAAGCTTTTACATTCAGATATCACTCCAATATTCATTGAAAATAATTTTTGGAGGCAGTAAATGAATTCAACATAATTTTTGTTTCGCAAATAGTCTTCTTTGAGGTATCATGTTATCCTTTAAAGAAATTTCATTAAATAGCTATTTTATCCAAGAGTTAGCTCCTTGACCAATTGGGCCAATGTATTCATATTCTAGTTTATCTTATTTTCAATAATTAAAATCAACAAAACATCTATCTCTGATACCTAATAGCAACAAAGAAGAGTAATGAGTCACCGTGGTTTATCCCAGTTCTAGCACTCTTTCCTGTTTCTGGTAGTTTCTGGAGCAGTCAAAATCAAATCTTTTTTTATGCAAATATTCTAAATAAATCCAAAGTGAGTTCACTCACGTTTCCACAGCAGAAACCCCTAAATTACATACATAACCTCTTCTTTTCCCTCCTTGCTGCCTCACAATCCCTCTTCCTTGGAGAAAATAATTACTAATCAATGGTCTCATTAGTTCTCTCATTCTACAGTGTTTATGGTTTATTACAATCACTTCTTCCCTCTGGTTTCAGCAAAACAACCTAGTGTCTATCATCTCTATTACTACATCTCTTTTTCCTTTCCTTCCTGAAGAAAACATGCTGTAGAATTAAAGCAAAATTACGCTGTCCTTTGAGCTTGCTATGTCTTGAATTGCTCTTCAGAGGTTCTTCTATTTAATTTCAATGTAGAAAAGTTTATAACCGTACTACTCAGATCACGGACAACGACCAGCAGCATCACTGGTGCTAAATAACTTATTACAAATGCAGAATCTCAGGCTTCCTGAATCACAACGTACACTTTCAATGAGCCCCCTGCTGATTTATTTGGGAAGGGAAGTTCCCTTTTTTCTTGAGTAAACATGACATTAAATGTGTATTGCAAAATTACCTGTCCCAGATTTTGATTCATCCTTTTTTTCTGTGGCTGCATTTGAAACAGGATCTTTCTCATCATGTGTAGCCTGAATGGGATTTGAAGCAAAATAATCAGCACATAAAGTATATTTCACAGACTATACAGTTAATAGTTCAAAATACAAATGAGAGTGTAATTACCTTTGGGGCCCGTTCTTTCTGAGAAGACACTGAAAAGAGAAAGGGATACATAATAAATCATATGTAAATATGATAAAGATATCCATACATTGATGCAGTGTTAGCATCAACCTGTATTTTCCTGCCTGTATTAGTGTAGGCTTTGATGTTTTATACTTTGTGTCTTGGGACAGCAACATGACAGAAACACACTGAAGAAAACAGGAATATAGGCCTCACAAATTCCAACATAATATAATTTGTCATATATCTACTCCTAAAATAAGAGAGTTTCAATAGCAATGTGGATAGCCTTAGTGATGAGAACCAATGTGATCTAAAATCAGAGGAGCAACTCATAAACCTGGGAATCAATGTCAAAGCAGGTGGTACTATTCCCGCATGTCTTTCATGCAAGACATCAGAAGGATTTATACCATTATACTACAAACATTCATCATGCTCTTTCACTTGCCCAATAACTGAGAAGGTACACAATTACAAGGACACTTCAGTTGAATGTACACTTCACATCTCTTCAGTGGAAGTGTCCCTAATTGATCAGCTTGGATATGTTTGGTGAATCCCAGTAAATAGCATTCATTATTTCTCACGTCCATGTGGTGTAATAATTAGCCCACGTTTCTCATATCCTGTTGTTTAGCTTTCTGAAAGTTTCATGATCCACTCATGACAACAAGATATTATATAAAAACCTCAATAAAAAGTATCATCAATTATCAATTTTGACATACTTCTAAAAAACAAAACCACATTAGATATTAAATGCTTTTACATTCAAAAATTACTCCAAAATGCATTGAAAAACTCATTTTAGAGTATATTAATGAATTCAACAATACTTTTATTTCTAAAAGTCTTGTTTGAAGTACCATATTATTTTCTAAAGAATTTTCATTAAATAGCTATTTTATCGAAGAGTTAGCTCCTTAAACAATAAAGACAATGTATTCATATTCAAGTTTATCTCATTTTGATAACAAAAAATAAAAAAAAGGTATCTCTGTGGCCTAACAGTAACAAAGAGGAGCAATGAGTCAGTGTGGTTTATCTCAATTCCAGCACTCTTTCTGCTCCCAGTAATTCCTGGAGCAGCCACAGTCAAATCTTCTTTTATGCAAATATTCTAAATGCATCTGAAGGGAGTTCACTCAGGTTTCCTCAGCAGAATCCCCAAAATTACATGACTAACTTCTTCTTTTCCCTCCTTCCTGCCTCACAATCTCTCCTCCTTAAGGAAAGTAATTACTCCATCAGTGGTGTCCTTAGTTGTTCTACAGTGTTTACGGGTTATTACGATCACTTCTTCCCTCTGGTTTTGGCAATATGGTCTGATGCCTATAATTTCTATTACTTCATCTCCTTCTCTTTCCCCCTTGATGAAAACATGCTGTAGAACTAAAGCAAAATTATGCTGTCCCTGAGTCTGGTATGTCTTCAACTGCTCTTTAATGCTTCTTCTTCCCAATTTCAATGTAGGGAAGTCTATAATCTTACTACTCAGATCAAGGCCAAGGACTAGCAGTACCAGTGTCAACCAAGAAATTATTATTAATGCAGAAACCCAGGCCTGCTCAATCACAATGTGCAGCTTCACTGAGCCTTCCGCTGATTTGTTCAAAAAATAGAAGTTCTCTTCAATCTTGAGGGAACATGACATTAAATGTGTATTGCAAAATTACCTGTCCCAGATTTGTCTCCATCCTTTACTTCTCTGGCTATAACTGAAACAGATGTTTTCTTGTCACTTGGAGCCTGAATGGGATTTGAAACAAAATAATCAATACATTAAGTATATTTCATAGACTATGGAGTTAATAATTAGAAATATAAATGAGAGTGTAATTATCCTGAAGGCTAGTTGTTTCAGAGAAGATACTGAAAAGAAAAAGGGATACATAATCAATCATATGTAAATACGATAAAGTTAACGATACATTCATGTAGTGTTAGCATCAAGCTTTATCCCCCTGCCTGTATTAGCGTAGGCTTTGATGTTTCATACTTTGTGTCTTGGAACAGGAACATGACAGAAATACACCGAACAGAACAGAAATACAGGTGTCATGAAACATACACTTATAATTTCAAATGTGATATTATTCTTTATATGTCTATTACCACAATAAAATAGTGTCATTGTGCATGTGGATATGCTGAGTGATTAGGAATAAATGTGATCTAAAATCAGAGGAGCAACTTATACATCTGGGAATCAATGTCAAAGCAGGTGGTAAATGCTCCTGCATGTCATGTCTTTCATGCAAGACATCAGAAGGATTTGTACCATTATACTACAAATATTCATTGCGCTCTTCTACTTGCCTGATAATTGAGCAGGTGCGCAATGAGTATGACGCTTTAGTTGAATGTACACTTCACAACTCCTCAGTGGACGTGTCCCAGAATGATCAGCTTGGATATAGGTTTGTTGAATCCTAGTATATAATATTCTTTATTCCTCATACCCATGTGGTGTAAGGTCGGTTGCCTCGCCACGAGCTCAGACGCACACGCCTCCCCCTTTTGTCTGAAAGCTTGGACCTGCTCAGGCATGTTCCCTTCTCCCCTTCTCACACAGCCTGGCCTTCCGTTAAAGAACCCAGTATGCAAGCAGAGTCTTGTGATTCTAGCCAACAGCAGTCAAGTCTTTCTAGCCAATAGCAGCCGAGTCTTTCTAGCCAATAGCAGCTGAGTCTTTCTAGCAATAGCAGCCGAGTAATTCTAACCAATAGCAGCCAAGTCCTGTATGCAAACAAAGGCTTGTAACCTTAACCAATAGCAGTCCTGCTGTCCCACAACCAATCGAGCTCCTTCACTCCCTATAAAACCCCACATCTGAGAGGAGTCCGTGCGACTTCTCTGGCCCCTCCTGTTGGACCACAGAACCTCACCCGTGAGCCTGAATAAATTCCTTCATATTGGATCTTCTTGTGTTGGCCTCAGTTTCTTCTTTTTAAACTTGGCAAGAACCCAAGAACAAACCTTACATGTGGTATAACAATGTGTCTACATTTCTTGTATCCTCTAGTTTAATCTTCAGAAACTTTCTTCATTTCACTCATGGCAAGAATATACAATATATAAACCTCTTCAAAAAGTATAATAAATTATCAAATTTAACATACTTATACAAAATAAAGTTGCTACAAGGATAGATATGAATAAGCTTTTACATTTGAAACTCACTCTAATATTCATTGAAAACAAACCTTTTAGGAGTCAATTAATGAATTCAACATTATTTTTGTTTCCAAAATAGTCTAGCTTGAAGTATACTATTCTCTTAAAAATTTTTATTAAATTGCTATTTCATCCAAAAATTAGCTTCTGGAGAAACAAAGTTAATGTATATATATTCATGTTTATCTCATTTGAATAACTAATATCAACAAAACACGTATCTCTGATGCCCAATAGTAAATAAGAGTAGTAATCAGTTACTGTGGTTTATCCTAATTCTAGCACTCTTTACTGCTTCCAGTAGTTCCTGGAGCAGTCAAAGTCAAATCACCTTTTATGCAAATATTCTAAATACATCTGAAGTGAGTTCATTTATACTTGAGTCATAATTTTA
The DNA here is from genome assembly GCF_030222135.1 of Aotus nancymaae. Lineage (NCBI taxonomy): Eukaryota > Metazoa > Chordata > Mammalia > Primates > Aotidae > Aotus > Aotus nancymaae. The sequence goes on along the minus strand of NW_026988546.1, from coordinate 6,909,227 downwards.
AAAATCATTTTCTTTATACTCCTCAAGTCTCCTGATATACCTACATTTTCTGAGTTCAGCAGTTCAGCACTCTTGCCATCTGTTTGTCCAGTTTTGCAAAAACATACACGTCAACAAATAATGTTTCCTAGGAATACAACTAACAATGGATGTGAAGGACCTCTTCAAGAAGAACTACAATCCACTGCTCAAGGAAATAAGAGAGGACACAAACAGATGAAAAATCATTCCATGCTCATGGTTAGGAAGAATCAATATTGTGAAAATGGCCATACTGCCCAAAAGAATTTATAGATTCAATGCTATCTCCATCAAGCTACCTGTGACCCTCTTCACAGAATTTGAAAAAAAACACCTTAAACTTCATATGGAACCAAAAAAGAGCTTGCATAGCCAAGAGAATCCGAAGCAAAACAACAACAACAACAACAAAACAAAGCTGGAGTCATCATGTTACTGACTTCAAACTATATCACAAGGCTACTGTACTCAAAACAGCATGGTACTGGTACCAAAACAGAGATATAGACCAATGGAATAAATAGAGGCCTCTGAAAGAACACCACACAACTATCTGACCTTTGACAAACCAGAGAAAAGCAATGGGGAAAGGATTCCCTATTTAATAAATGGTATTGGGAAAACTGGCTAGCCATGTGCAGAAAGACAAAACTAGATCCCTTCCCCACACCTTATACACAAATTAACTTCAAATGGATATAAAAATTTAAACATGAGGCCTAACACCATAAAAACTCTTGAAGAAAACTTAGGCAATATCATTCGGGACATAGGCATGGGCAAGGACTTCATGAGTAAAACACTAAAAGCAATAGCAACAAAAGCCAAAATAGACAAATGGGAACTAATTAAACTTAAGAGCTTCTGCACAGCAAAACTATCAATAGAGTGAACCGGCGACCAACAGAATGGGAAAAAAGTTTTGCAATCTACCCATCTGACAAAGGGCTAATATCCAGAATCTATGGAGAACTTAAATTTACAAGAAAAAAACAAACAACCTCATCAAAAGAATGGGTGAAGGAAACGAACAGACAATTCTCAAAGGAAGACATTTATGCAGCCAACAAACATATGAAAAAAAGCTTATCATCAGTGGTCATTAGAGAAATGCAAACAAAACCACAATGAGATACCATCCCACGTCAGTTAGAATGGTAATCATTAAAAAATCAGGATACAACAGATGCTGGAGAGCATGTGTAGAAATAGGAATGCTTTTACACTGTTGGTGGGAGTATCAATCAGTTCAACCATTGTAGAAGACAGTGTGGTGATTCCTCAAGGATCTAGAACCAGAAATACTATTTGACCTGGCAATCCCATTACTGGGTATATACCCAAAATTTATAAATTGTTCTATTGCAAAGACACATGCACACATATGATTATCTAAGCACTGTTCACATAGCAAAGACTTGGAAGCAACCCAAATGCCCATCAATGATAGACTGGATAAAGAAAATGTGGCACATATACACCATGGAATTTTATGCAGCCATCAAAAAGAATGTGTTCTTGTTCTCTGCAGGGACATGGATGAAGCTGAAAACGATCATTCTCAGCAAACTAACACGAGAACAAAAAACCACATGCCGCATGTTCTCACTCATAAGTGGGAGTTATGTGGACATAGGGAGGGGAATATTACACACCAGAGCCTGTCAGTGGGTGGAGGGCTGGAGAGGGATAGCATTGGGAGAAATACCTAATGCAGATGACAGGATGATGGATGCAGCAAACCACCATTACGCTATGAAACAAACCTGCACATTCTACACATGAACCCCACAACTTAAAGTATAACTTAAAAAAAGAAGATTGTCACTAAATCTTCTACTGCCATATATTATAGCAAGATACACTCAATTTGAAACAGAATAGGAATATTTGCTGCAGAATTATAGTATATAAAAATACATAAAGGCCTAAAATTAAGTTGGGGCTATAACTGCTGTAAAGAAAATAATTCACATGACAGTCATAAGACTGTCATTTTAGAAAGACCTACATGCAAAACTGGCCCTTCACTGGTGTTTGGAAATTTATATTTTAAAGGTTTCTCACCATTTTCTAACTGAGAAAAGTAGATCACTGTACCTAAACTGTTTGCATAAACAATGTAGTTGACTCTGAACAGCTGCTTTTCTTCTGGAAGTCTGGAACTTTTGCACGTGTGAGAGAGGATGCCTATGTAACTAGCTTCCATAAAATCTTTGGATACTGTGTAAGTCTCTATGAGACTCATAGTGGTAAACAACATTGCACATATGCTGTCAAAATTCAAGGCTACAGGAATTAAGCACATCCTGGTAACTCCACAGGAGGGCTCCTGGAAGCTTGTGCCTGGCTTCCCCCAGATATGCCACATGTCCCTTTGCCCTGAGCTAATTTTATTTTGTATTCTTTCACTGTAACAAATCAAAGCCCTGAGTATGACTGTTTGCTGAATCCTTCTAAGTGAATCACCAAACATAGAGGCAGTCTTGGGAAACCCTGACACAATTGCATTACATGAGATTTTTTTTTTCCTTCACGTGACACAGACGGTTTATTCACACCTCTCCACCTGCCACAGTTCCACATCCCAGCTCATTTAAACAGTGCTTTTTTGTAATCAAAACATCCTTATTCTTTTTTATCTATGGTAATACCATCGAGAGTAATTCACTGTTAGAAATCTTACCTGGATTGCTATTTATAGAAAGCGCTTTAGATTTCTTTTCTTCTTTGTATTCAGAAATTAGTTTGAGAATGCTATGCATAAAATTAATAAAGGAAATTTACATGTTAATACTATTATTAAAAAAATTTACCAAACATACTAAATTACTAGAGTATTTTAAACAGTATCAGGATGTTAATTATCCTACACACTTCTCTTCTGTAAGCTCTACAAACTTCTTAGTACCTTTCGAATTAAATAATAACGACAGGTGAAGTACTCATGAAGTGAAGGCAGTATAGCTCATAAACTAACTCACATCACCTTGACATAATAGAAAGTCACCTTCCTGGCTCTTACTGATAAGTCCTGGCTCTATAGCCTACAGGTATTTCCTGTTAAACAGGTTGCTTCTCTTAGGCGCAATGTCTTCTTCTAGATTGCACTGCCTTCTTTCATGAGGTTGTTTTACATGTTTAATGAAGTAGCATTTTTAACATTCACAGAGAAATAGTAAAGTAGTGGAATCTGTTCTTAAATTTTATTGCTGGAACTATTTTGAAATCCCAAATCAAACCCAATTTGTGTTTTTTCATAGGTTCTAATATTCAAATGCTTCAGTTTAAGAAAAATGTTGTCCTAATTTTGTTTATTGTTCTATTATTTGTGGCTTATAATTCAGGGCATCTCAATTATTTCATAATTTGTAAATCAATTTATTTATGAATACATTATTTCATTAAAATAGGTAACATGATTGTCCACTATTACTGAGCTCATCAATTCCAAGGAGAGAAAACTAACAGATGTAAAGATCTGGCTTGGGCTACCACTATCACTTCTCTACAGATTCTAACTGAACCAGCAGATGTTTGCTAGAGTGACAGTTAATCTCCATGTTATCTCCAACTGACATGGAAGACAAAGCCCTACTTTCATTTATTTTAAGTTCCATAAAATAGATGAAAGTTGACATTTTCTCATTTCCAAGATACATACTAACAAAATATTTACACAACACCCCATGTGTTACTTAGCTCCATTCTCAGTTTATAGATCACCTTTGTAACGAAAATCACAATTCTAATATAAGGTGCCACCCATTTTGTTTTGATTCAAACTATTACTTAGCTGGCCAGGAGCCAAATGACCTTCCTGTGACTGCAAAATATGAAATGCTTCACCATGCTAATTTTCTTTGTATTGTTCCAATTTTAGTATTTGTGCTGCCAAAGCAAGCACAAAACCTTTTACATATAAACGCTGATGAGCCATGGATGAAACTTAGTTCTGTTAAATCTAACTAACCAACTTGAGACTCAGATAATTCTGATGAATGACTTCCTATAAAGCAGAATTTAAAAATATTTTAAAAACTTGAGATAGCGATGCAAGCAGCTTGAGAGATCTTCATTATTATAGAAAACAGACCACTTGAGGGGCCAACCACAAGTTGATGCCTACTGCCCTAAGGAAGGATGGCATAGAAGCTTCCACTACCTGAGAAAAGCTCTCACACTGTTTATTTTAAAAGTCTCAGGGTACATATCTGGTAGCAATAAAAAAACCTGTAATTTCTTTCTACAACATTATTTGAATATCTCTGACAGTTTAGAACTATCCCAACTAATATTTGCTTTAAAGAGAAAAAGAAAACAACAAAAAAACCAAGGGACTCAAAAAATAACTCACCACAAAGGTCTTGAAGTCCAGCTTAAAATGTGGGCTCTACATCAGGTTTTGAGTGTGGGTGAAAGTGTCAATTTGCTCACTATGTGTATTCATAAAGTTAGAATTCCAGCTAACAGAGCAAGGTTCTGGTGTTTTGGAAACAATGGCTGAACATATAAGTATATGCATGTGAACTAAAAAATAGTTGTAACTTTGAAGTTTTTTAATGGATCAATGTGAAGATTGAGTGATCTCAAACAGAAAGGGCATCAGGGCAACCTGGGTGGCAAAGGTTAATCATTACCAGACTGTAGGAGCACTTTCAATGGCAAGAAAGCAGCAACAGAATCAATGAAAACAAAACAATGATTAACATGTCCTTTCCCCCTCCCTTTCTGACTTATAAAAACTATTTGTCTTCCTTGAACTTATGGAACCCCTTAGGTTCTTGAAAAATTCAAGGATCAGGCTATAGTAGATGGTCCCCAGTAAACAGCACAAGATTTTTTTGATAAACTGGACATTTCAAGATCCAAATAACTAATTAGAAAAATCAAAGATGTGAAACTACTTTATCCTATGCATAGGGGTTATACTTGAAATAAAAAGAACATTGGAATCCCTAATGAGAAAAGTCTTAAAAGTTTCAATATCAAGAATCCTGTACGTACTGCCACTTATCTGGCCTTTTGCTTGATTTCTGGCTGATGAAGTTCCATAACTCTTGAAAACTTAAAAATTTGCCACTTGAAAACTACCTGAACCAAACTATGAAGTCTCACCTGATACATAAGATGCAATTGTTACAATTATTTTAAACTTCAATTTAGTGTTCACTAGCCTTTTTATGTAAAGACTTACATTTCATTTTTAGCAGCAGCAGCATAATTTTCTGCGGTCTCCCCATATACATCTTGAGAAAACACATCAATATTGTGCTGCAGAAGAAGAATGACTATATCTCTTTTTTCAAGACGAACAGCAAGTGTGAGGGCTGATCTAAAATAACAGAGAGATAATTAAGAACTTTAATAATGTTTTTAAAAGCTAAATATATATACTTTATCAACTTAATATCTTGCTTGTCCATGTAGAATTAACACAATTACATGTACTAATAAACAAGCATCTTGGGTGCTCAAGGGTTTATCTTTGTAAATTATGACAAAGGTTAAAAGCAATGAACAAAAAGGAAGCCTCTTGTCCCACTGTGGTATGACACAGTTAAAGTTGTTGACTTAAAGTCCTTTGATGGGCAAGAAACTATGCTCTGGCCACCTATCTAAAGTAGGTAATTTTAAGTGAAGAATTATTCATTTCTTCCCTAGTCTGATATATTATAATGCAAAATCAACTAAGGGGTCAGATAAGAGCTATCTGTAGGCTTAAAACAATAAAGCCTTAGCTTCAGTTAATGACACTGATAATCATGTGCTAGGCATTTAATTAAATGTCACATATATATATGGAGGATAATATATCCTTTAAGGGTGGTTGTGTGCGCACACACACACACACACACACACACACACACATATATGAGCACATACTTACATGCTTAGCCATTGTTTCCAAAACACCAGCACCTTGCTGTGTTAGCTGGACATTCTAACATTTTATATATATATAATGACTTATACAAAACCACCCTTGAAGAATATATTATTATCCTCCTTTTCACGTAAGAAAACATACTTGGTGATAAGTAATATTCCCAAGGTCACACATCTAGCAAGTGGGAAAGCTTGGGATTAAACCCAGTCCTGTGTGAACCTAAAGCTTGTCTTCATTAAAGTTTTACTCATTTAAAGCTATCTTTTCTCCCTCTCCCCATATCAATTAAAAACAACATCAAAATACAGTAGAAATGAAAAACATGAAACTCCTTTAGCTAATATAAAATCATACAATCAAAAACATCACATTATTACATTATAAATAACACATCATATTACAAATAACAAACATCTGTCAATATACAGAGACTTCTATATATAGAAGCCTTCTATGTGTATAATGTCTATATATAGAGACAAATCCTACCAACACTCTTATGTTACTCATCCAAATAATTGTTTTTCTACCTAAATTATAATCTGTGTTGATATTTCTCACTATATCCCAATAATTAAAAGTTAGTCTTCTTATTAATGTAATATTTCTGACTTGAGTGGCTGCTATCACTCTAAAATGACACTCAGGTTTTAAAACAACACAACAAGAACTAAAGTCTGTACCTTTTAAGAGAATCAAGTGCATTTATATTTGCATTTTTCTTTAATAAAAATTCCACCATCTCTAGTTTTCCTTGACTCACAGCAAATAAAAGTGGTGGAGGTTCTTCCTGTAAAACAACAGCAACAATTTATAATTCACAAAATCACATATTTATCAACTGAATTGAAAACCTTATACAAGATCCTATGAGCTTAAATATATACAATTGAAATAACATAAGAGGTGTCTCTTTCTTTTTACTCCTCAGTGCTTTTCTACGTGCTGCTCCTTCCCCTGGAAACAACCCTACTCTGCCTCACTGTAAGAACTCTGGTCATCTCCAAAAGTCATTTCAAACATCTACCAGTTCCAAGAATCTTTGCTTCTGTCACCGCATTTAGCATGGTATTTTGTAAGGATTTTATTGTTTCCCACCTGAACCAAGAGCTTCTTCAGAGCAAGAGCTGTATTTTTTTCTCTATGTCCTCAAACCCTAAGACACAGTAATAAACGTTTCAGGTATTTTTATTAATGATCTAAATTATTATCTATGAGCAGTGTTTCTTAAACTATTAATACATTCCAAAGAATATTTACTTTACCAGAAGTTGAAGAAAGACTCCAAAAGAAAGACTCCATGATCACCCAAGTTTGAAAAATGTTACAAAACTGTGCAGTATGTAACTAGTATTTGAGAAATCTTTTGAACTTCACCTAATCCATATTTGTCAATACTTTTCATGTAGAACATTAACATTTGAGGAATTAGAGTTTCAGGGATACAGTTGTGAGAGCTTACCAGTAAAGGTGGAGGTTTCCTCTGGGTGATACACATTTGCTTGTTTCTATCAACGGTGTCAGAATCTCCTGGGGAGCACCTGACATTGTCATCTGAGATTCTGACATGATTGACAGTTCATTTGAAGCCTATCTCTTTTTAATTCAGAGAGCTGGGCTCTGAATTAAAAGAGATAGGCTTCAAATAAACTTTCACTCCTTATTATTAAATAGTCCATGGGTTTTCTCTAGTAGCATTTTTATCTTAGCTGTGAGAAAGCTCTATATGAAATGTTATTCTCAACTACAATCCTAGGACCCTGGTGCAAATAATTATGTAATTATAATCATAGGACCCCGATACATAACTCGTTTTAAAATTTATTTGTATTCTAGTTTTCATATTGTTACTTAAAATTTTTTTATTTTAGATAAACTATAAATCAGAAATAAAAATACAATGGCTTATCAATTAAAGCTCTAATAATTACCTATATGAATTATTTATAGCATAATAAAAGCCACTAAATTACCTGCATTTTTAGGAGACAATGCTGAAGAGAAAGATATAATATTGTTGGCAATATGCATAACCTATGCAACTATACCAACTGATAAACCTGAAAAAGCTTACCTGCATTCTAATAGGAAGATGATTCTTTATAGTATATATAAAGAAAAATAGTTTATAAAACACTGTCTAAATTCAAAAGTTCAACCCCATCACTAAAGGATTTATATACAATATAGACTACATATTTGAATAAATATAAAATATCTTGAAAACCTTGAAATATTTACTAAAATATAATATAAAACAGGGCTTGTAAAATCATCCTTACAGAGGCAAGGGAGATGACCTGAGGAAGTGAAGTACCTAAGTAGGTATAATAGCAAAATGAAGACCACATGCCTCATAGAAAGGCGCAACCTCTGGACAGCATCCTTAACAGTGAGATGGGCTCAAGGGACACCAGACTAGATCCTTTAAAAGAAGCCTGGAATCCAGATCTGTGTACAGTCTCCCAAACCTTACATGCTGACACAATTTATAGAGGCAAACCAAACACATCTATGGGCCACATTTAGACTATAGACCTTGTATTTTTATATTTGCTATGGATATATCTCTAAGCGGTTGTGCATAAAGCAAGTATTTTCATGCAAAATACTTCTTTTGTTTCAGATTTTTTTTTTCTAAAACAGGCTCAAAAATGCAATAAAAATTATTATTAAGAGTCATAGTACCCACTTCAAGCACTTTTACAACATTCATTCATCTATAATTTATGTTTACTTTTCCCAGATTAGCCAGGTGCGATGGCTCACGCCTATAATCCCAGCACTTTGAGAGGCCAAGGCGGGTGGATCACGAGGTCAGGAGTTCAAGACCAGCCTGGGCAACACAGTGAAACCCCATCTCTACTAAAAATACAAAAATTAGCCAGGCATGGTGGTGGATGCCTAAAATCCCAGCTACTTGGGAGGCTGAGGCAGAGAATTGCTCGAACCTGGGGAAGCAGAGGTTGCAGTGAGCTGAGATCATGCCACTGCACTCCAGCCTGGGTGAGACAGAGCGAGACTCCTTCTACCACAAAAACAAAAAAACCCAGACTGTTCACCAAATGGATAATTAGTTTATAGGACTGCTGAAACTAAATCATTAAAAGGATACCTCTCCGTATTCTTACTAACTTCATGGTTTTCAGTGTTTAAAACTGCTATCCTGATTATGCATTGTTCTATGTACTTGACATACTGAGACAGTCCATAATAGAGCTTCAGCTTTAAAAAAAGGTTTAGAATTTATTACTATTATAATTGAGAGAACCTTGCTTTTAATAATGATGTATTGACCTAATCACCAGAATGATTACAAAGAGACTCAAAATCCTGAGTCAGTCTCTACTTATTAAAAGACTTCTCAATAGCAAGATGTTAGAAAAGATGTTAGTCTTAAGCTGATAGATACTGCAAATAATAGTCCTTTTAACTTCCCAACCACAGAGGTAGAGACAGATAAAAGTTAGGCTAATATTATTAGGAAGGAGAGATTTAAAGGAAGCAGCACTTATCAAACTCCAACTCTTCTGGAGATTTCTTAAGTTTTTGAGATAGGGGAATTTATATTATACTTATCTATACAGTGGTTCTTAACCAGTAGTGTATCAGTATCTCAAGAAACTTGTTGTTTTTGTTGTTAGAGACAGGTTCTTATTCTGTTGCTCTAGCTAGTTGTACCTCCATGCCCAGCTTCAAGGAAATATTTTAAAACATACATGCCCTGGCTATATTAGATTTGCTATATTAAAATCTTCAGGGGATATTCTAGACTTATAGATTTGCTTTTAATTTCCTCAGGTTACTGTCATGCACAATTCTAGCTTCGAACTAGCGCAGTTGATAATCACTTCAGTCTCATCTCTCATCCACATAGCAAATCCCCTTTATCATTTGGGATTTGGCCAAAAAGAGTAAAAAGCAAAAGATAGAGCCATTCACTGAAAACTCCATTTACTTTTCCTGGGTAGGGATAGAGAAGAGAATAGTAAACTCAAAATCCAACTTGATTTTACTATATATAAGCTCCTTATCTCCCATTGGCCCATAAAGACATTCTGAACTTGAGAGTACAGTTTAGATGCTTATCTAGGTGGCTGTTTCTGCCAGAATTGAATAATGTCCATTATTTATGTGTTCTTCTCTTTGCTGAACTGTGTCCCACTTCATCCCCACTATTCACTGCCAATCTGGTTTCCTCAGAGTCCTACCAAAATTGATCCATAGGCAATTTTACAACTTACAAACTCTTTCCCAAAGTAAGAAACTTGTCTAAACATATAAATTGAAAACAACACACAAAAAACCTCTTCTCAGTATTTTCCCTCATCACCTAATTTCCAAATTAGCTTGTGTATTTCTGATTGCTCTCCTTTTCATTTTTCCCTCTTAAGCTGCCTTTCCACAGGGGAATCACTTTTTTTTTTTTTTTTTTTTTTGAGACGGAGTCTTGCTCTGTCACCCAGGCTGGAGTGCAGTAGCGTGATCTTGGCTCATTACAACCTCTGCCTCCTGGGTTCAAGTGATTCTCCTGCCTCAGCCTCCTGAGTAGCTGGGATTACAGGCATGCAGCACCACGCCCAGCTAATTTTTGTATTTTTAGTAGAGATGGGGTTTCACCATGTTGGTCAGGCTGGTCTCGAACTCCTGACCTCGTGATCTGCCCACCTTGGCCCCTCAAAGTGCACTTTCAAATGAAATCACCTTCACATACCTTACTTGTCAACAGCAGCAAGATTTACATTTATTGTGAAATGCTTTAATTTTCTTTGAAATTTAAAATAAAGCATATTTACAAGGGTAAATTTTACTTTCCTGTGTCACTTTACACTAATCAGAAAAAAAGAGTAATTTAGTGGAAAAAAACTTAACTATTACCTTTCCCAAATTCAGTTACCATGAATTACAAATTTATTGCCATTCATTTTTTGTTATAATTATTTACCGTAAGTGCATAAAAGAAAGCTGTACCCTGTAATGCTTCTTTAAAAGTTCCAATATTTAAAGTAAAATCTTAGACAGTTAAGGCATTTAAAAATATTTTCATTCAAGGAATATTTGAGATTCCAAATATGAAAAAATGACCCTTATATGCTAAAATAAATGCATTTCAGGTAGTCTGAAAATAACATTGGTTGATCTATACCTTGCTGCTTCTTTCAATATCTGTACCATGTGAAAGTAGTCTTTCTATCATGTCTGTATCTTCATTGTACACAGCGTAGTGTAGAGCAGTCCTGCCATAGTAATCTGTAATATTTGGATTGGCGCCTTTTTCCAGCAGAATAGTTGCACAAAACACCTGCTTAAGTTGTATAGCCTGTCAATATTAGACCAAGAAAATGATTGTAAATACTGGAAAATAAAAATAAACACTCCACAGGATTTACCAACTAGTTACATAGTGGTATTACAATGAGACAAATTCATTTTATTCTATGTACTTAAACCAAATCCATCTCATGCTCAGAGTTGGCTTCTATATACCTTGATCAGAGGTGTCCTGCATTCACTGTCGAGGAGGTTAAGCTGGCAATTGTTGGTCACCAGGAGTTCTACCACTTCATATTGGCCAGTGGCACGGGCCAAATGTAGAGCAGTCCTGTGAGAATGAAAGGACTTTTTAAAACATGTAATTGACAGGGTGATGGATGCAGCCAACCACCATTGCATGTGTATACCTATGTAACAAGCCTGCATGTCCTGCACATGTATCCCAGAACTTAATTCACGTGTTATTTCTCTGTCTTCAAAAAAATATATTTAATTTTCTTGTAAAGAAAGTACAGTCTTTGTTAGCCCTTAATACTCACCATATTAATAAAAGAGCAGGCTGTTTAACACAAAAAGCTTGGCCTTTGGATTCAGTTTAATTGGGGGCCTGAATTTTACTTTAAGCTCTTTTTAATAAATTTTACTTTATTTTAGCTAAAATTTAGCCTTTCTTTGCTTCAATTTCCTCATCAAGAAAATATATAAGAGAATAGTAGTTATCCCACAGAACAACACTGTGATGCTTACATGAGAATCTATGTATGGCATTTAGAACAGTTCCTCACACAAATGACAGCTCAATAATTTTTAGATATTACTACTTACAAAGACATTTTATTTAGGTAAGATGATACAATCATAACTACATTGAGGTACGTATTAAAGATTAGAAGTATCACTGCATTTCAATCATTTTCAGATGTTCATGTTCTCATTATTCTCTTATATAAGCTACTATTCTCTTATATATTAACATCTCCTGAAACTGGAATACCATTTACAATTCATTATTTATTACAATTATAACTGGCAACATTTTAAACATTCTCTTAATGATATATAAAATAATGTGGTATCACCCAATCCATAGTGCCTTACATTAAATGGGATACAGTACATAGAACAGGCAGTTCTACTCATGTAATTAGCACCTAAATAAAGTACTATGAAAAAAGAAGACCAAAATAAAAACAACAAATTAACACATCTTAGATATGTAATCAAAACAACAAATTCTTAAAACGAAGTAATTCTTACTTCAATTTTCAAAAAAAAAATTAACCCAAAGAAAACTCAGGATTCAAATGAATAGGTGTGGCTCATTTTTTTCAATACTTAGATTTATAGACTGTTACGTAAATTAGGTATTTGCAATGATTAATAGTTGAGACTGTCATAGTTTTTGAAAAGGCAGTTAGTTACCTTTTACTATTTTCTAACTTCAGAAGTGCTTTTGTTTCAAAAAAAAAAAAAAGGAATAAAAGATTCAGCTGGGATTCAGTCCTAATACTTCCATTTTAAATCTCTCAGCTTGCTCAGGCTGGGAAGGTAAACATGAAGTTGTTCAACAAGAAGTTGAACAGTCCTGAGAGACAGTAGAATGAGTCTGCTACACAATAGGTATCAGATTATGTTTGATGAATAACTGGATTGAAAGAATGCACACATCAGTTGGGGAGTTTATTATGAAAGAAAACTATAAATTAAAGCAGTGGTTATGGAATAGTAATAATCACTTATATTTGCTCATTTTCATGAGGACACTGGTAAATGAACTTAAAATTGTTTGCATATATGTAATAAAACTATAATAAAAACATTTATATACTAAAATCTATGCATAATAAATGAGCACAAATAAAAATATTCTCTCTACCTCTGAAGAGGCTAAAAGTTCACAAAAGATACCAATAAACAAAAATAAAAATGAGGCCAGGCACGGTGGCTCACCCCTGTAATCCCAGCCCTCTGGGAGGCCAAGGCGGGGGAAATCACTTGAGGTCAGGAGTTTGAGACCAGCCTGGCCAACATGGTGAAACCCTGTCTCTACTAAAATATACAAAAATTAGCCAGGCGTGGTGGTGCAAACCTATAATCCCAACTACTCAGGAGGCAGAGCTGGGGAAATTGCTTGAACCTGGGAGGTGGAGGTTGTAGTGAGCTGAGATCATGCCACTGCACTCCAGGCTGGGTGACAGGGCAAGACTCCACCTCAAAGTAAGTAAATAAACAAATAAATAAATAAAAATAAAATAAAATAGAAAGTGAGAATTATTTTCTTCTGTGCAAGATTTATATTTCTTCTCTTCCCAAGGATAATTTCCTTAATAAAAAAACATTTACTAGAAGTTTTATACATGGTCATCATTTATACATCATAACAAGAAAAAATCACAATATACCTGCCAGAAAAGAAAAAATGTTATATTTTGTACACATACTTGGCTTACAAACACCATAGACTGTGTACATGTATAATCAAATCTCCACTGAAACGGCCCAACAGAACCGTTAGGACCAGCGTGAGCGCGCACCTCAGCCGTCCCGCGTCACAGGCCCGAGGCGGAGAAACGGTGAAAACGGCTCTCTAGCGGGCCACGTGCAGGCGGCGGTTGCTGCCGAGGCGCCTCAGGCTGGCTGGGCTCCTTGGAGCGCGAGGCTCCTCGCTGCCCCAGGGCCCGTCTGACTGTCGCCCGCGCCCCCTTACCTTCCTCCACCGACTCCCGACATGCGGACCCCCCTGCGCTGGGCCCTCTGCAGCCCAGAGATGGGGCTGAGTGGCTTTTGCGTGGTGCAGCTGCCCAGGCCACAGCCCGACTTTGTGCTGCGTCGTCCCGGGGTCCGTGCTGATGGGCGCTCGGCTGGAGGGCGGGATCCGGGGTTGCCACCGCTGCAGCCTGCACCCCACTTGCAGGTGGCGGCTGCAGCTCCGGCTCCGTCGCGGGCCGGCGGGGCTCCTGGTCGCTGAGCGTGCGGCCCACCCGGCCGAGGGTGTTTCCCTCCTGCACCAGGGGCTGAAGTCCAGGCCCTGCGCTCCTGCCGCTGACTGCCTGACGTGCCGCTCGCTGCCCAGCTGGCTCCGGGGGCCACGCAGTCCTGGTGGGGGATTCCCAATCCGCGGCGACCGCTGGTCCTTGTGCTGGTGGCGGCTGGGCACTCTGCAGGCTCTGGCGGCGGCGGCGGCGCTGGCGGCGGCAGCGGCGCAGGCGGCGGCAGCGCAGGCGGCGGGGGCGGCGGCGCAGGCGGCGGCGGCGGCGCTGGCGGCGGCGGCGGCGCTGGCGGCGGCGGCGGCGCTGACGCTGACGCTGACGCTGACGCTGACGCTGACGCTGACGCTGACGCTGACGCTGACGCTGACGGCGGCGGCGGCGCTGACGCTGGCGCTGACGCTGACGCTGGCGCTGACGCTGGCGCTGACGCTGACGGCGGCGGCGGCGCTGACGCTGACGCTGACGCTGACGCTGACGGCGGCGGCGGCGCTGACGCTGGCGCTGACGCTGACGGCGGCGCTGGCGGCGGCGCTGGCGCTGGCGCTGACGGCGGCGGCGGCCCTGCAAGTCTGACTCCGACTGCCCCGTGGACCCCGGGACCTACAGCCCCACGGCTCTCCCCTGCCCTCAGGTACTTCCCAGGAACTTCAGGATGGAGCTCAGTCCCCAGGGCCCTAAGAGGCTGGGAGCAACCCCAGATTTGAGGCTGGAGCTCAGCATTTCAACTGTGGACATCAGGCCAGTCCTCAGTGCCTTGAGGGAGGGACTCCAACGCCCCCAACCCCCATTCCCCATCCTTTCCCGACTGCCCCACTGTACCTCCAGGCCACCTGCCCCTCGGTTCCCCAAGACCTGAACCAGCAGAAAGGAAGGATGCTGCATTGACCCTCCCAGCGGCTAGGCACCCTGACCATACCCATCTTGGACCTCAGAGATGCCACTTTGTGTCCAATGCTTAGGGTCACTTCTGCCAGCCAGGGGCTGCTTGGCCTGCCCTGTGCCACCGAGGGCACTACCAGCCCTCCCTGGGCTCGGATGCCTGCCTCCCACGTCCACCAGGCTTTTACTGCCTACATCCCGGCACCAGCACGCCCAGACTCTGCCCAGCACATGCCTATTGCCCAGCTGGTATGTCAGGAGCCCTCAACTCCACACATGTCCCAGGCCCTCTTCCTACTCCCAACACCCCTGCCTGCCTGCCTTTCATTCATTTACTTACACCCTATGGACTGCCTACTGTGTGTCAGACACTGAGCTCACACCAGGACTATCAGAGGTAAAGCACACCAGCCTCCAGCCTCCTTTTGGCCCAAGTCTCCCACTCCCCCCAACCCTGTTTCTCTTCTTCTCTTCGTCTGACTTTGAGTCCAAGTGCCCTGCATGGACTTGGACACTGTGCATGAGCCACACTCACACACACACGCTCACACACACATGCTCAGACACACACGCTCACACACACACACGCACATGTGCACCCACACACATTTTTATGCACATGCACACATTCATGCACACAGATGCTGTCCCCAGGCAGCGGAACAGACAAATAGGTGTCCACAAGAATTCATAATGCTTGTCACATCTTAGGTAAACCTAGGAGGAAATCCTCCTGCTGGTTGTACATAGCCTTTGTGAGCATTTGATCTGTGGGAGATGTACATGCGTGCTCCCCCCATGACCATGGTGTTAGAGGTGTGTGTGCCCCTTTCAAGGGAGTGGGCTTTTACCCCAGAATGCTTAGAACATCCCAAGTTCAAGGAAGCTGGTTCATTGTCCCCAGGAGTCCCTGTTTTACTAGTTGGCCCCACTACTGACACCATGAACAGCTGGGAAAAGAGGGTGGCCCTGTTGAAGAAGTGGGGACTCCTCATTCTCAGCCTCCCCTAACCCCACATTCCCCTTCCAGTTTCTTACCTCCTTTCCTGGTCAGACTTTTTTTTTTAGTAGATTGAGCTGTGCCCTTTAAAACTTTTTCCCTGTCAGGGGCTTTCTTTTCCTGGCAATGTGTAGTTAGTGTGCATAGCCAGCCACAGGCACCGAGACAACGCTGAGGCTGTCAAAGCCCCACTCCCAGGGAGCAGAGCCACAGATGTGACAGGAGGAGCAGGGGCAGCACAGGCACATCCCTCCCTCCAAGTCCCTTGGCAGGCCCGAAGGAGGAGGGAGGAGGGCTAAAGGCAGCTCCCAAGTGAGACCCACTTACTTGAGGACCTACCAGCAAGGCTCCACCCAGTCCCAGAGAGCCCGCAGGGGTCCAGTGCACAGTGAGCTCCTCACTGAGCCTGGCTAGATACAGGGCCCCTCACCCCAAAGCAGTTTTGCTGCTGTTTAAAAATTCTCCACTAGAGTTACCTCTCTGTGACAGGCACAGTTTTGTCCTCTTCCACTTGTAAAGGACAGTCATCCTAGGGGGAGAGATCGAAGTCCCCTGGCAGTGATTTCATTCATATCATTTGCCCTGAGAAAGCAGCACAAAAACCTAGCACCTCCTGGTGCAGTGAGATGCTGGGGACGGTGGGGGCCCGTCGTGGGTCAGACTGTGTGTGGAGGTGGCCAGTCCACACACGCTGATGTGACCTGAACCCCTGGAGGCCATCTTCACTCAATGTCCCCCCTCTTCTCCAGGGACGTGGTCTCCACCACAGTGTCCTCCAGGGACCTTCACTCTCCAGGATGCATCAGGTCTCCGGGAAGAGGGTGACTGTTCCATCTGTCCCCAGGGTCACTACTGCAGGTTAGTCACTGCCCAGAGCCATTCACCTCCTGCCACCGGGTCAGACTAGAGTGTGGGTGGGAGAGCAGGCTCGATGCTCTAGTTCAGGTGTAGGGGGTGGGGGTTGAGACCACCGCCCTGCCTGGCCACCCAGGCCTGAGTGGGGAGAGAAAACCTGACCATTAGGTAAAGGAGAGACAGGACAATTAGCACAGGACAAGTTTGAAAAAAAAAACCACAGGAAAAAAAAAAAGACAAATGCATTCAAACTGAGAAAGGATCCGCATAAGGTGGAAAAGCTCTGCCCAGTTTCTGCCTTAACATGGGGAAGCTCCTTGCAGGCAGAAGTCTGGGCCTCCAGGGGACACCAGTGTACTGTATGCACATTCAGGGGACAGATGGACAGTTCTTCCTTCTCCTACTTCCAAATTTTCTTCCATATGCAAAGCACTTGTGGTTACTTGGCCAGGGAGAAACAATAAATGGTACCTTTAAACAGGATGATCAGACATTAGGCCTGAGGGCACCCAAATTCCACCTGAACACCCTATGCCCACTCAGTGTGGCCTGGCTTCTGCATCTGGATGGTAGGGACATTCTCATGGAGTAGAAGTCACTGGAGAACTCTAGACCTGGGTCAGAAACTGACAGCCTCTAGGGCTGGATGGATGGGGCAGGGCAGTTCCCTGACTCTCAAAATGACACTGGGCTCACACCCAGAGGGAGCCACAGCACGGGGGTCTTGGTCTAGGAAAGTCCCCAGCACTGGCTGAAGGCAAACACCTGCAACTCCATAGATGGTGTAGGGCTCATCCACAGAAGAGTTGCTTGATATTTCATGCAGAAGTGGACCTGCTGCAAAGCATATTTTTTTCTGCTTAAAAGCTGATCGCAGAGGATTCCTCAGGCTCTGTCTGGAGGTTGGTCTCCCTCGGCTCAGGAAGTCTGTCCCTAGGTCTAGCCTGCTCTCTCCTGCTGCAGAGCTGGAGATCAGACTCAGGTTGCCTTGAAGCCTAGGATTAAGCCCTTGGGGACCCAGCAGGCCCCAGACATTCCAGGAACAATGCAGGATGCAGGTGCAATGCCTGCCAGTGCCCTCTGTCCCCATTTTTACCGCAGGTCTAGCAAGGCCACTGAGCTCTCCAGGAGCTGTCCGCTGCTGGCAGCCCTGAGTCCTGCTCTTGGTCCATGGAGCTCCATATACTCCAAAGAGGAAAAATGCGCAGGAAGCTACTGCTTGCTGGTGGAAGCACACAGTGGGGCTGTGAGCCTCGTGCTGGGCCTGGCCAGGGGTCAGCCTCCCGCCCCACTGTGCTGCGCACACATCACCTTGTCTCTGTTGTATATTCAGGCCATCCGTCTAAGGAAAGAGGCCGAGCCACAAAATATAAAGAGTTTACTTAAGCCAAAGTGAGGACAGCTGCCGAGAAGACTCAGCCCCAAGTAGCCTTGGATCTGAGCTCTATTTGGCCTTTGTAACAAGGAGGCGTTTAAGGCAAAAAAGGGGAGGCTGGGAGAGGGCAGGTACAAAGTTGTTCGTCAGGAATTCTCACTGGTTCACAGAAAAAAACACTTGATTAGTGATTGGCTAGACATTGTTAAGCCATAGAGCATGGGTTACCAAATCCGGTGAGACTTTAATAGGTTAATTTACAGCTGCTTGTGGCAATAGCAAACAGTTTCAAGAGATGAATACACAGCTCAGAGGGGGCGGACGGGATTGCTGCCTCATTTTAATGCCTTTCTGGGCCTGATCATCTAAAAGGACTCACATTCCTCAGATAAAATTCTTTTCTTTTCTCAGGGCCCATTCAAAGTTCTCTTAGGGCACAGGCAAAAGCACGTCACCCTGTGGGCACGGAGAAAACTAAGACCCGGGGCAGGCTCCCCCCAGCCCAGGGCCCGGGCTCCAGGACTCATAGGGGGCCCTCCTTCCTGGCTTCTCACTCTTCGCCCTCTCCTGGTCTATTAGAGTTGGACAGGTGTTGGGGAAATGTCCTGCTGGTTACTTCTGTCCACCTGGGACCTCTGAGGTGAGGATGCCAGGACCCAGGCAGCCCCAGATGCTGTGTCCCCAGAGACAGTGGTGCACAGAGCTGTGTCCGACAGGTGACCACCCTCGCATCTCACCTGTGGGTGTGAAAGAAGCCCAGGACCACCTGTGCAGGGAGTTCTTTAATTGTCACTGACAGACTAAAAGCAGGTGACCCCAGTCTTCCTACATTTACCGTGTGTGCACACGTGTGTGCACGTAACATGAATCTGCTCCCAATGCAATTTGGATGGTGGCTGATTTGACAAACATACAAAGCAAGTTGGGGCAGGACTAATGCCCAACCCTCTCGGCTCCAGGCCGCCCCTGGACAGGGTCCCCCACAGTCCTGGCACTGTGCCCTGCCTGCCTTCACAGGCACCAGCATGTCCCCTTTGTTCTCTTGGATTTTACTGCCCTGAGGGCAGTGAAGAGCCCATTCCTTGTCCACCTCACACACCAGCGGCTGACCCTGGAACCAAGCAGAAAGAATACTGTGGGCCTTGCCCCCCTGGGCGCTGGTGCAAAGCAGGTGAGGCGGAGGGCAGTGGGACCTGTGTCACAGCCCGGAATGTGCTGCTTCCTGAGGGGAGCCTGGGGAAGCCACATCTGGGGAGGGAAGTGAGGGCAGCCCTTGCTCTGCAGGCACCCCAGCCACTCAGGCCTGCCCCTCTGGCCACTACTGCCCTGGAGGGAGTGAGACCCACCCAGGAGCCCCCCAGGCCTGCCCTGAGCATACCTACCTGGCAGGAGAAGGAGGCCAGAGTCAGGTGGAGTGCCTCCCCTGCCCTGCCGGGTACCACTGCCCATGGCCAGGTGAGAGCCTGTCTGCAGGCTGGATGTGTGGGGGCCTTGGGGAGGAGAGGGAAGAGCCTATTGGGGGCCCCATCAGGCAGCCTTCTTAGCCTGATGCTTTTGCTCCCAGGTCTCTCTTCCTTTGAAGACCACCCATGTCCTCTGGGCCACTGGTGTCTAGGTGACCAGGGTGCCCTTCTCTGCCCACCTGGCACCTTTCAGTCAGAGCCAGGGGCATCAGCACAGGAAGACTGTGAGCTCTGCCCTCCAGGCTACCACTGCCCAGACCCTGAGCTTCAGGGCCATGCAAATGTGTTTTCCATCCCCTTCCGAGCCGGATCTGAGTGTCCAGCAGGTGAGGCTGCAGGATGACCCCAGCCCCTTGCCATCACTCCCCTCATCCCTGAGACTCAGGCCTGGGCTCAGCAAGAAGCCCTGATTGAGCTCAGGCCACAGATATGGACCAACCCCCACAAGGCCCGCACAGTCTCTGGTGGCATCCACATCACCTGGATGTCCCCAGACCAAGGTGCCTTCAAGCCCCCTCTTGCTCCTCATTTGAGTCAAGGAGGAGGCTGGCCAGAGGTTTAACTAGAAATAGCATGCCCAGTACAGAGTGTCCAGTGCCTGCCACAACTCAAGGCACAACCAAAGTCACCCTCCTGTTGGCTGCCTTCAGGGGAGCTGTGGCCTCAGTGCCACCTGCCCTATGCGTCCTCACCAGAGCTCCCACCCCCACCTCATGAAATATATCCTCCTTCCTGCCCCGGCCACTGGCTCAACAAGGACAAAGGAACTGCCTGCCATTGATTACTGTTTGTGACGTCACCACCCGCAGGCGTTGCCTTCCCTGACCACATGAGACTCCTTTCACCCACAACTTCCCACTCCTTCCTGCTTCCCACACTGCTCCCCAGCACCTCAGAGGCCTTACACCACTGCTGTCCTCCCTGCCCAGGCCCCACCTGGGGAGCCCAGGGACCCTCTTGGGTTCTCCTTCAGCTCTGGACCTCCCCTGGCTTCCAAGTGCTGCTGATGGGTGAAGAGGGGGCTCGGTGTGTTTTCCCAACCACGCCCACGTTGTGGCCTGCTCTCCCGCATCCCGGCCCTGTCTCCTCAGGTGCTGTGACTGAGGTCCCATGCAGACCCAGCTCCTACTGCGGGCCTCAGATGGGGGTGCCCCCGCTCTGTCCGGGGGGCTGTGCCTGCCCAGCCAGCTCCTCCACCTACAGTGGCCCAGGACAGCGGTGAGTTCCCTCCCCCATCCCCCGAGAGCCTGAGCCCCAACCCCAGCCCCTGGAACTGCTGTCAGCATCCTACATGAGGCCCCACCTTGACAAACCTGTGTGCCTCAGAAATCCAGCCAAGGGGCAGGGCCCAGAGGCAAGCCCCTGTGACCCACTGCCTGGGCTTCCCAGCTAGGGCCAGCCTCTGCCTGCCCCAGGAAAGGGGGTCGGGGGGAAGCACATTGCCCTGGGATGCCCCTGTCAGAGTGCAGGCCCATTCTGTGTGAGGCAGCCAGATGGAGCTCACAAAAATACAGCAGCCCAGTTACATTTGAATTGCAGGTAAAGGATAATACATGTTTACTATAAGTATGGCCCATGCAGTATTCAGGGTGCACTTCTACTAAATCATGCCTCTCTTGTTTATCTGAAATTTGAATAGGACTGGGCATGGAGTATTTCATCCGGTAAGGGCCATCCCATGTCTGGGACTGAAACTCTGACATGATATCCACTCCACAACACCACTCTGCCCAGGGTGAAATGGGCAGGCAGGGCCGGCCTGGCCACCTGGGCATGGCTTATCCACCAACAGGAAGGCAGCTTGGTGCTGTGGCCCCACCAAACTCAAGGCAATCCCAGGACCCCTGACTGGGACAGAGTCCCCCTCCCCCAGCAGCTGAGGCCCCAGGCTAGGGAAATTTGGCCCCTGCTAGTGAGAGGAGAAACCACTGCACACACTGGCCTGGCTCTGTCTCTGCAGCTGTGTCTTTCCCCACTACTGCCCCCCAGGCAGTACCCAACCTCGTGCCTGCCCCGGGGGCTCTGAGGCCCTAAACGGGAGCGGCCTCAGGGTCTCTGAGGAGATGGGCTGCCGCCTCTGTGAAGTGGGCACCTACCAAAGCTGGGTTCTGGATGCCCTGCCCTGCCAGTCCTGCCCACCTGGATTCAGCTGCTCCCAGGGTGAGTCCCAGATTCCAAATTGTATATATTTTATGGATTCAATTCATTCAGTAATTCGGCAAATAACAAACAAGCAGACATAAAGTGAAAATATGTCAGTTAGTGATAAGTGCTGTGAATAGACAAACTAAAGGTGGAATGGTAGAGGAATATTGATGTGTGTGAACATGTATGTATTTGCACTTGGGCAAGCCTGCTGTGGAAGACTTTCAGCAGAGTGCTCAGGGAGGACCTGTACATTATAACTTCATGTCAGCAAACTATAAGGGAAATACAGTACTATTTAAGTGACAATAAAGAAGTAATTAGTAGCTCTCTGAGGAAAGTAAGTTTAGTCACACTCTATCTTCGTGTCAAACAAGAAAATTAATTGTTTGTGGATAAAAAAAGTTAAACGTAAAAACAAAACAGAACAATATTGAGCCATAAAATTGAGGACAATATATAAGCATCTATTTGACCACCGAGAGGAAAGGATATTCTACACTTAAAAGTAATGAAAAAATCATGGCTGGGCACGGTGGCTCATACCTGTAATCAGGCAAAAGAATGATGGGTTTGACTACATCAATATAAATATTTTCATCTATTAGCATAACAAAAGAAAGTAAACAACAAGTTAGACAAACATCTGAGAACTGGACAAAAGACAAGAGATGGTTCATAAACATGAAAATAAAATGACTGATAATAAGTGATTAATATGTGTCTCATTTATACCCAAATAAATGCAAATTCAGAAAACAACGAGATAACATTTTTCTATTTTGGCTGTCTAATTAGATTTTAAAAGTAAAGTTCCTCAGTGATCTCCTGGGTGTGGTTGATAGCTACTGTCTTGTGCTATTGAGTGAGAGAATATGAATTATTGCAGCACTTCTGGAATGCAGTTTGGGAGCATGCATTTGCCGGGTTTAAATGTAGTCTTCAATCACTGTTCTGCCATCAAGTAACACCCAGGAAATAATAAGAAATGTAGACAACATTTAAGTGGTATTCACAATTCACCAGACACTTGCAATAGTAACTCATTTAACCTTCACATCAGCTCCAGGAGATGGTATTATTATCCCTTTCTGTGGATAAGGAAATTGAGGCACAGAGCAGGTAAGTCAGTTGCCCACAGTTGTTCAGCTGGTAGAGGGTAGAATGGAGATTCAAATCCAGCCAGGCTGGCACCTGAGCCCATGTTGCAAAAAAACCGAGCCATCCTGCCTTACCCATGAAGATGATCATAGGATTATCTCATAATACAATGCATCTGGTAAATGATAATATATCCACACGAAATAATATTAGGTGGCAATTAGAATGGTTTTAACAAAGAGTTTTATGACACAGGAAAGATGCTTATTATATCATAGTAAGTGGAAATGCAGGATATGCAATCATTTAAACATCTTAATTATGTGACATTTATAAAAAGTTCAAGAAAACATGCTAAAATATTATGCATGTTGAGAATATTTTCTTCTTCCAGTCTTCATTTTGTAAATGTCCTACATTGTATTTAAATTGCTTTAGAAATCAGAAAAATTAAAAAAAAAGAAAGAAACTTGAGTTATTATGTAAGAGCAAAAATATTGATATTAAACATAACAATCAAAAAACCCTTAAAATTCTTACATGTAAGGCACTTAATATTTATATTCTTCTGTATCTATTTTATTAATACTTGCTAGAGTACCTTTACATTTATTAGAATAGTTCTTTTTCTGGAAATGAATTTATTATTTAATATAACCTTAATCTTTTAAATTCACACGTAAAACTTAAGTACATTAAAAATTTTATATACACACATCCACATTTGCAGAATGCTGTGTAAATACCAACTATTTTTTGTATACTGGGATCCTATTTTTCGTATACTGAAATCTTAATATGTTTCATATTGAAACTCAGAGTTAACTTAGTTTGCTGACACATCTTCTAATTTTAACTTTGTATCTTGGTAGATATTGAATTTTTTTTTAAGTGATGCTTTTTTATAAGGTTATATCAGCCTTAACCAGAGTAGTGACATAAAGGAAATAACATTTTTTATTCTATCCAAGATAAAAGAAAAGGCAGAGTTAATAATAAAACGTGTGCGGAGGTAGTGGGGGAGGTTTCAAACCATAGAACTGGTCTAATTTGATTATGCACAGTTGGTACTTTCCATTCATACTTGTCCCTTTTGTCTTTACATTATTGATTATTATCTCTTGGAAATTCCACCAAATATTTGATGATTTTCCCATAAGTCTGGACGTGAATGTTTTGGCAGCTTAGCCATTAAGCTTTATCCTGGATTTAGGCATTGATAACACTTTTTTTTTTTAGGATGGAAGGTGAGTAGTCATTGGTGAGAGGAAACTATTCTGGGCTGAGAGGCTGCCATGCACTCAGGAAGTCTGCATAAGCCTTAGATGGTTTAATCACTGGATAATTCCAGAGGCAGGCCTTCTTATTATCTCTGGTTTGGTAATGAGCAAACAGGCTCTAAGACTTGCCCAAAGTTGTGCAGCTTGTCAGGACTCAAACTGGAGTGGCAGCCCAGGTTTGTGTGTTTCTGAAACCAGACTCTGCCATCAGGCTGTGCTCCCTGCACTCAGGATGGTTAAACGAGGAACATGGTATTATTTATGCAGTATTTAGACTCTGAATCATCTCCACTGTGGGAGATCCTTCCTCCAATGGGCTCTCAAAATTGTAATCAGAAGTGTGAAGGCAAGGTTATAGTAAGATCAAATTTTAATGCAGATCTTTGTTCCAAGGGTTATGGTCAATGTAAAGGAGGGGTCTGGAGTGTAGGAGACTGTAATTTTGTTTTTCCATTTCCCTGAAGTAAACTCATATGGGCAGCCACAGACACATGCACACACATACACACACCTATGCTTCAGTGACACGTTAGCGAGTGCTGGCGATGTGCTAGGTGTCATGTTGGATTTTAGTGATACAATGAAGAACAAAATAGACTTAGTTACTAGACTTATGAAACCTACGTTCTGAACAAGGAAGATAGAGTTTTAAAAATTCAACCCCTGAATGAAGATCTCATTACAAGTCATGATGAGCATTTTGATGTGAAAACACACGCACATTCTCTTACGTGGGCAGAACTGCCATACATAGCTCAGCATGTCACAAATTTTTTATTCATAGTATGGTAATATTTTTAACAGTACTATTGTATTCAACTTTGACCTTGGAGGCAGGATTTAATAGACCAGGGCAGAAATTCATCAGGTTCTGTTGTGTCAGAAAAATGAATTATTAAGGATATCTTCCAGAAGCAAAAATTCATTGCCTTGAAATTTTATTTATTTTATATGGCTGAAAGTTCTGAGAATTGGTTACTATGAAAATCTTCTAAGTTGATTTTCAAAAAATATGTGTGCCAGAAGATTTTTAAACCTTCATAAGATAGGTATGCTTTTGTCTGAAAGCTTTGACTGAATCTGTTTTATTCTATTTTCTAGAGAAGCCATTTGAAGCAGAATCCAAACCATGAATTGTAGAGAATTAACGTTGACCCTTTGGGTGCTTATATTTGTAAGCACCACAGGTAAGTGATTATAAATACTCACAAACATATTTTATTAGTAATTGAGAAATGATGCTCAAGTTTTTTCTTTTAATATAAAGATGGCTACTGAAGATGCTGAATTTATTAAGATTAGTGACCTAATTTATTAAGATTGGTGACGTTGCCAACCATTTGGTATCCCAGACTTAGAGATAAGAGTCACAGGAATGGGATCAAGTAAAAAAGACGTACATGGTGTTATCAGAAAAGAAAAGATTCTGCAGTCCAAGTTTATGTAGTGAGAGCAGAGTGAAAAACTTGCATCTTGAAGTAAATTACATTTGTCTGAGGTGAAAATTTCTTTCATGTTACTTGAAATTGAGGAGGTGATAGCCATCTTTGTTATTGGGTTTTAGAAAGTTTGAAACACTCTCCTTCCTGAGAGGAGGCAAATATTCATCTCATTATTTAAGTAATAATGAAAAATGTAAATGAAAAATATATTAGAGAGGTTTAAAAAAATAAAATGAGAAGGCATATACAAAAAAGAGTCTGGCTAGACCAGGGAGTTCAAGTAGGCTTCACAGTAGATGTCAAATACCAATTTTAATTTATTAGCAGTGATTGTCTAGAGTTCTTTTTTTTTTATTGAGAAGGATTCCGAGACTCCATTCTTTAGAGTTCCATAATTGAATAGCAAGACATTCCTTAGGCTTTGGGAAAGAAAATGGGAGCACAAATATTAATTTGCCTTGCTGTATTATCTGGGAGAGGGAAGCACATGGGCCTGTGTTCCCTGCTTTGAGAATTACTGCTGAAGAGATAGCAGAATTAAGCTTTTAGTACTTTCAAATAACACAGGTCCAATCTCAGGGTATATTTACTTATGTGGATCCAATTATTGTTGAGATACCTGCAATACAATCCTACCCAGATGGTAAAGGAATGAGGTAGATATTTGTTTTTTTCATATGCAATGATCTGTCAGAAATAAGTGGAAAAGCAAGGTGAAGGAAAATGTGTCATGAGTCCCATGTCCTGTGGACATACACTAACAGCCTTGCACCTCGTTACAATGACAGCATGATTCAGGCACAGAAACAGCCATGTAGCCTATTGTGCAAGGTTGCCAAATTCCTCGCTGTCTGCCCTGGAGAGCACTTTTCATGAATGGTTTCCTCTAGGGAGACATGACAATGTTCTACATATAGGATTCACTGAACCTAGTTGAGTTTAAGTGACAAAATTTTATGATTGTTCAAACTGAAGACAGTTTCAAACACAGACTTTATTGTTGTTGGCCCTGCTGGGTTCTTATACTGTGTTCAAAGAAAAATAGGAGTGCCTATTTTGGCACTTGGAACTCTGCACACCTTGAACTCCTCTCATTTATCCCAACAAGGACCATTTCCAACAAGCATTATGGTAATCAAAAAGTCTCTAATGGTAAACACATAATTAGATATCCAAAGCTACTAGCTGCCCAGGGGATGAGGTGTGGACTTTTGACTATCAACCTCCCACCTCTGGAGAGTGTGTAATTCAGATTAGGTTTTTTCAAATGATAATACTTCCAGAGAGCACATGTCCATCCAACACAGTCATGTGTTTATAGAAGCTTTTTAAGACCCGCCAAAACCTGGAAACCCAGAAATAACCCAATATGCAATAGACATTTGTTTAATAAACCAAATCCCCAACATGTATCCCTTTATAAAATGGATAAATTGCCAAATAATGACACAATTAGATACTACATGACAATGAGAAAGGAACACATCACTGCTATAGCATGAATGCCTTTATAACTTAATCATGTCAAAATAACACAGACATAAAGGAGCACATATTGTATGGTCTATACATTTTATCATATTAAGTCTAAAACAGGAAAATAAATGAACTGTTAATGACTCATCATGGTTTTCAGTGTCAATTGAAATTGACACCCACATATACAAATGTATCACACCTTCTATGTTAAAGTATTAATGTAAAATAGCGATTGCATAGCAACCAGAAAACATAAAGTTGGCGCTCCATAACTCTTGTTCTTTGAGTTAGATTTGACATCCATGTCTTCAAAGAATGTGTATTAGTTCATTCTCATGCTGCTAATAAAAACATACCTGAGACTGGGTGATTTATAAAGAAAAACAGTTTTATTGGCTCACAGTTCTGTATGGCTGGGGTGGCCTCAGGAAACTTACAATCATGGTGGAAGGGGAAACAAACACATCCTTCTTCACATGGTGGCATCAAGGAGAAGTGCTTAGCAAAAGGGGAAAAACCCCTTATAAAAACATCAGATCTCATGAGAACCCACTCACTATCAGAACAGCATTAGGGTAATTACCCCAATGAATAAATTACCTTTCACCAGGTCCCTCCTATGACACATGGGGCCTATGGGAACTACAATTCAAGGTGATTTGGGTGGGGAGACAGCCAAATCATATCATTCCACCCTTGGCCTCTCCAAAATCTCATGTCCTCACATTTCAAAACACAATTATGCCTTTCCAACAGTCCCCTAAGGCCTTCACTCTTTCCAGCATTAACTCAAAAATCCAAGTCCAAAGTCTCATCTGAGACAAGTCAAGCACCTTCCTCCTATGAGTCTATAAAATCAAAAGCAAAGTAGTTACTTCCTAGATACAATGGAAGTACAGGCATTGAGTAAATACACCCTTCGAAATGAGAGAAGTTGACTAAAATGAAGGGGCTACAGGCCCCATGCAAGTTCTAAATTTAATAGGGCAGTCATTAAACCTTCAAGTTCCAAAATGATCTCCTTTGACTCTATGTCTCATATCCAGGTCATGCTGCTGCAAGAGGTAGGATCTCATGGCCTTGGGCAGCTGTGTTCCTGTGTCTTTGCAGGGTACAGCTCCCCTTCTGGCTTCTTTCATGGGCTAGTGTTGAGTTTCTGGGCTTTTCCAGGTGCATGGTGCAAGCTATCAGTGAATCTATCATTCTGGGACCTGGAGGATGGTGGCCCTCTTCTTTTAGCTCCACTAGCAGGGTCCCAATGGGGACTTTGTGTGGGATCCCCAACACCACATTTCCCTTCCATAGTACTCTAGCAGAGGTTCTCCATGAGGGCTCCACCCCTATGGCAAACTTTTGCCTGTACATCCAGCATTTCTATACATTCTCTGAAATCTAGGCATAGGTTCCCAAACATCAATTCTTGACTTCTGTGCACTTGCCGACTCAACCCCATGTAGAAGTCCAGGCTCAACACCATGTAGAAGCTGCCAAGGTTTGAGGCTTGCACCCTCTGAAGTCACAGCCCGATCTGGTATCTTGGCCTGTTTTAGCAATGGCTAGAGGGCTGGGATGCAGGGCACCAAGTCCCTAGGCTGCACACATCAGAGGGCCCTGTGCTCAGCCCAGGAAACCATTTTTTCTCCTAGGCCTCTGGGCTTGTAATGGGAGGGGCTGCTGTGAAGATCTCCGACATGCCTTAGAAACATTTTCCCCATTGTCTTGGCAATTAACATTTGAGTCCTGCATAAGAACATTTCTTATGCAAAATTATGCAACCAGCTTTAATTTCTTTCCAGAAAATGGGTTTTTTTCTTCAACCACATCCTCAGGCTGCAAATTTTCCAAACTTTTAAGCTCTGTCACCTCTTGAATGCTTTGCTCTTAAGAAATTTCTTTTGCCAGATAATCATCTCTCAAGTTCAAAGTTCCATAGATCTCTAGGGCAAGGGCAAAATGCAACCAATCACTTTGCTAAAGCATAACAAGAGTCACCTATGCTCCAGTTTCCAACAAGTTCCTCATCTCCATCTGAGAACACCTCAGCCTATACTTTATTGTCCATGTAATTATCAGCATTTTGGTCAAAGCCATTCAACAAGTCTCTAGGAAGTTCCAAACTTTTCCATATTTTCTTATCTTCTGAGCCCTCTGAACTGTTCCAACCTCTGCCTGTTACCTAGTTCCAAAGTCACTTCCGCATTTTTGGGTGTTTTTACAGTAGTGCTCCACTCCTGGTACCAGTTTACTGTATTAGCCCATTCTCACACTGCTAATAAAGACACACCTGAGACTGGGTAATTTATAAGGGAAAGAGATTCAATGGGCTTACAGTTCCGCAGGGCTGGGGAGGCCTCAGGAAACTTACAAAAGGGGGAAAAGCACCTTATAGAACCATCAGATCTAGTGAGAACTTATTACCTTCCACTGGGTACCTCCAGTGACATGTGGAGATTATGGGAATTACAATTCAAGTTGAGATTTGGGTGGGGCCACAGCCAAACCATATCAGAATGCTTCTGCCACAACACTTCCTCTTTATGCTGTGGTTAACAATTTTGAGTTAAAACCAGATTGCTGCTTTGAGAAATAAACCCTGACTACACAGAGGGCATTCTGTTCATGTCTGAGAGAAAATGTTTCATTCAATTTAAATATTCTCATCCTCAAAATGTGATAAAAGTGCACCCAAGAGCCATCAGAAGATTGATTATGAGAAAGACCCATTAATGCTGACCTTGAAGTACCAGAGCACAGAAAGAGGGGAAGGAGCACCTATCCTGTGTAGATGAGGGTCAGGTATATTTTCAAAGCCAGACAATCTGGGTCAATCGAGAAAGAGGGAAAGTGACACATATGCAAATTTGGATTGATATTATATAAATGAACTCTTGATTATCCACATGGTGACCTACAGCAATAACAAATGTACACACACCCTAAGTTACATAGGCACGCCTTTAACCACACTTACACGTGCTGGGGAATGTCAGATAGGCAGGGTGAATGCAAGGTGTGTGAGATTTCTGATGATGCAGAGGAAGAACGCCAAATTGCTAGGTTTCTTGTTTTTCACTGAGACTCCTCAGCTGGGTATGTTTTGAGGTAGGTATGAAAACGCTGTGACTTCTGTGGCTTTCCTTATGAAGAAGTTAAAATGTGTAATATTTTCTTTTAAAAGATGACACATTTATCAGTCTTCTAGCTACGATTATTTAAATTCTGATACCCTCCTGTTGGGGAGAAGCTGTCAGAAGTTGTGTTTTCATCTATGTTCTGAAAGTGCCTTATCCCTTCTAGTGTTGAAAAGGTTGATGAAAAAATAAAAGAACCCACAAGAAAGTGACACCAAGATTTCTCAGGGCTTTCTTACTGACTTTGCTTCTTCACCTAATACATTAGGAGACAGAAAGTTACCTTTGTCATTTTGGTTTTTGTTTTTATTTCTTTTTACTTTACTAATCTTTTGAAGAGTCTTCTTGTACTTCACGTCCCCACATTACTGCGGTTGAAGGGGAGCCTTTCTATCTGAAATATTGCTCGTCTTCACATGAACATAAGATTGAAGCAAACACCAGAAGATGGCAAAAAAGCAGTGGATCACAGAAACGTGTGGAGCTGAACCCAAGCAGTTCACCAAGAATTGGTTTGCAAGATCATGCTTTGGAGTTTTGGCCTGTTGAGTTGAATGACACGGGATCTTACTTTTTCCAAATGGGGTGAGTAACGGTTTCTTTTTAGAGTGTATTTTATAGCCCTCTTGTCCTTTGTTCAGCAACTCAAATATGCATTAATCTGAAAGGTCAAATAATCAGCACATCTTTTTCTTTCCTACTCTTCCTACAACATGAAATACGTTCTTTGTTATAGAACAAAATAAATTTATCTCTCTCTGTTTATTTTCTTAATGACCTTAGTAAAAGGAGGTTACCTTAATAGGATTTCTTTTTAGGGGATCCTTGTCAATAAGAAGTCGCAATTGCATGAAAGTCAGTTTTAAAATTCAGCTGCTCCTATTGTCTAGATGCCCCCAGTCAAATGAAATCAGTGGCTCAGACTTCACAGTAATATTAATGTATTGTGAAGGGGACAGTGTCAGCTTCCTGGGTGGCATCCTTGGTGGGGAACAGACATGGGGTTGATGCAGACACACATGAGTCCAGTCTGCAGTGGTTCAATGGGAGCCAGAAGGCAGTGCTAGTGGAGCGTGTGCATCTGGCAGCCAATCACAACCCACAGCTTGGGGCAGTGAGAGAGTGCAACATGGAAATGCTTTGAAGTTTACTCATGGGGTGTCCCTAGATTTTGCCAGGATACTCATAATTTAGTTGCGTAACTTCCATGAAATGAGTGCAGTCAACTGAAAGCATCACCTACACTTACTGAATGCGTTTCTCTTTAGATGTACCTACCTACATATGTAGGTATTGTTATAGAGACTTGAGACTGACCTGCAGGAAATAGCTCAGGGCCAGCTGAAGGATGATGGTGTGCAGATTTCATATGTAGCAGATTTCTTTTAGAAGCACTTCTAGACTGAGTCTTGATCATTATCAACCATGCTGTTGAGAGCAGAGTGAGCTATCACTATGAAAGCTTGGTAGCAGTCCTGTGGTTTTGCACCAAATTAGGTCATTTTTGTTTGTTTTTATACATAGGAAATCCCAGGCCTTAGAAAAAATTAAATAGATCTTTTGATAAACACCAATACATCTTCAGGTGACCTTTGAAAAACAATAATTACAGAAATGGGTCACAACTGGGATTTTTCATAACTCTAAGGACGAATGAATACTCACAAATGGGGTAAAGGAAAAAGAACAACAAACACATCTGCCCCCGCTTTTGACTCCTGATTGAATGAAATTTATTTAAAGGAATAAAGTATTCTGGACAGGGCATAGAGAGCACATTGAAAGGAACAGCCAGGCATCTATGATCATCACTTGGAAATAACAGAAGCAAATGGTATTGGTCATCTTTCTGACATAGGGAGTAGAGAATACAGCCTGACTTAGGAAACAACAATGGAAGCAAAAGATTGAGGTAGGATTTCAGAGAGGTGTGGAGAGACAGGGTAGCAGACAGGAGATGCTGAGAAAAATGAGGTGTCCCAGAGTGGATATTGGAGACTGATCACTGTGAGAGTGAAGTGATGAGGAGAGAAGCAGCTTTGACGATGGCTTTGACGATAAATGGGATTCTACATGGAAGCAGGTTGTTTTAGACACCTAGGAGCATAGAAGATACAGACATCTTCAAATATAGTGCAATTGGTAAGCAGTATTTACTGCAGATGTGTGTGTGTGTGTGTGCACATGCATGTACAGACACGTGTGTTGTGCAATTGGTAAGCAGTATTTACTGCAGATGTGTGTGTGTGTATGTACACATGTGTGTTCTAACTTAGGTGTGTAAGCCTTTGTAGTTTGATGTGGAATCTATCACTGAACAGACTTTACACCTGAAATTTTCCCATTAGAACAGTAATTCTTTAATTCTTAGGAGTCCATTGCTAATGATCAAATGCCACTAAAGACTGATAATTCAGTCCTGCAGTGAAAATCACTTTGTCTCACCAAATTTTAAGAAAAAAAACAACTAAGAAGGAAGGGGATATAGGAGTTTTCAATGATAGAGGTGAAGAAATGAAGGTGTAGAGAAATGCACACACAGAAATGTAATAATCAGATCCTAGGCTGACAGGCAGCAAGTTCAGCTTGGTGAGCAGCCTCAGAAGAGGGGGCTGGTGCTTATCCCCTGGTGTGTGTGGACAAAAATGAGTGGCCTTCATAACCAGGATGGGCTGGGCCTGTGGCAGGAAAGTGTGGTCACAGCCTTGGGCCAGTTGGCCTAAGTGTTCACCAGCCTTGGAGTTCCTGGATGGCAGGTGCAGTGTGATGTTGCTTGTTTCAGCATTCCCATTGCAGTGTCCTGCACATGGAGTATAATCAGTCCTCTAGCATTTGTTGAGCATTAGGAATTGAGGATTACAGAGGTAGAGAACAATGCAATCTGACAAGATGGGAATATTCATGTACTCTATTCCTTTTAAGCAACAGGTCAGAGAGATCCAGAAATCTCTGTCTCTCCAGTTCATCAAGGCTGGGGAGACTTTACAAAAATACACTGGAGAGGAAG
The DNA here is from genome assembly GCF_030222135.1 of Aotus nancymaae. NCBI lineage: Eukaryota > Metazoa > Chordata > Mammalia > Primates > Aotidae > Aotus > Aotus nancymaae. Next base: position 6,875,895 of record NW_026988546.1, on the reverse strand, counting down.
ATTCTGCCAATGGGATTCTGAATCCATTTCAAGGACCAGATAGCTCTATCATGTCCCATGGCTGCTGACCCATTGTCTCTAACCATGACAACAGTCTGCCACCTTCTCCAGTCATGGCCAATCTTTCATAAAGTCATGCCCAAGGTGAAGGGGCCAGATTCATTGGATTGTGAAAGTGATTAGAATTGTGCAAAGCACTTCTGGCCTTTGGGGCCAAATAGATGTGCATTTGCATCCTGGCCCCATCTTGTAGCAAGTGTGTGCCCTGAGCAAGTTGTTTAACCTCTCTGAGATTTAGCATTCTCATTGGAGCCTAAGGAAAATAGTCCTCTCCCTTGCACTTACATAGTCTAACACTTGGAACTCAGTAAGTGCTAGTCCTGTTTTCCTTCTATCCTATTGAAGGGGAACTGGAAGAGCCTAAAGTGAGCACACATGTGTCAGGCATATAGGATAACTTAACAACAAGTGTCTGCTGTGTTTAGTAAACGAATCTACATATCCCAGGTGCAGGGTAAGCTAACATCAAATTGGAAACATTTTCTTTTTAAGAACTTCATTTAAAAAATACTGTATCTTTTTCCAATTCTAGATCACTAATTTATTTCTTCCTTCCCTTCCCTCCCTCCCTCCCTCCCTCCCTCCCTCCCTTCCTTCCCTCCTTCCCTCTCTTCTTTCTTTCTTCTTTTTCTTTCTTTCCCTTCCTTCCTTCCTTCCTTCCTTCCTTCCTTCCTTCCTTCCTTTCCTTCTGTCTGTCTTCCTCTCTTTCAACAGAGTTTTGCTGTTGTTACCCAAGCTGGAGTGCAACAGCACAATCTCGGCTTGCTGCCACCTCCGCCTCCTGCCTCAGCCTCCCAAGTAGCTGGGATTACAGGCACCCACCACTACACCCAGCTAAGTTTTGTATCTTTAGTAGAGACGGGGTTTTACCATATTAGTCAGGCTGGTCTCAAACTCCTGACCTCAGGTGATCCACCTGTCTCAGCCTCCCAAAGTGCTGGGATTACAGGAGTGAGCCACTGCACCTGGCCTAGTGATAGTCCTGATCACTAATTTCTGATCAGGAGGAAAAACAACTATAAAATCTACTCATACTCACTTTTGGTCAGTAAGGCATTTAAAGAGCTAATTCAATTACACTGAGGGCAGCAACTCCAGACTTTGGTTTATTCAACAGTAAGAGAAGGGGATTGGAACAAATTGCCTTGAGAAACATGAAACCTAACGCATATACACACACATTTAGAAAACAACATCAGGAGTTTATAGACTTGGTGAAACCAAAGCCAACCTCCAATCCTGGACTAAGACTCTCTAAACTTATCCATCACCAAAGATCATTGACATTGTAAACATCTCCTGTTCTGACATCCATAATATATTGTCTGCAGTAGGATATGTACGTGTGTGTGTGTTTGTGTGTTTGCGTGCATGTGTGTGTTTCTCTGTGTGTGTAGACTGCTCAGGTTTTCATTTTTTACCTCCTGCTCCCATGACAGTTGTTAAATTTCTTGCTCCTCTGAACCAAAAGGAGGCAGAGCAGGGTTTGCACATCAATGAATCGATCTCTTTAAAAAAATAAAGGAAAAATATAGCATTGGTTACTAAAGGGAAGAGGGTGACATTTGCAAAGTTTCTGTAGCATTATAAAATACATTTACATCTTTATTCCATAGAAATCATACTCAGGAATGGAACTTAAGTGTCATCAGAAGAAATAAACACAGCTGTTTCACTGAGAAACAAGTAACTAGTAAAGCTGTGAGAGTTAAAAAATTTTTGCAGATAACCTGTGAAAACAGTTACTATCAAAAACTGGTCAACAGCACATCATTGTATAAGGTAATGCTTTTTATAATATTTTAACTTTAAGACTTGATGGAAAAGATAAAATTCCCAAATCAGGGGCTGAGAGCTACCATTTTGGTCTCATAACAAAGAAGCTGCCTGACCCCACATGGCCTACTGGCCCTGTTTGAGCCAAGTTCCTCACTGGTTTGTTGCCAAGAGCTGATACATAGTATTGATATGTGTTCCACAGTAGTTTCCCTGGATTTGGTGTTCAATAAATGATCACAGCTTCCTCTCCCACACCCTTCCTTCATTTTCCTTCTCTTTCAATAAGTTAATTTTTAGGAATGCTAATTTAAGGATTTCCATTTCTCCTGTCACACATACTTAATATTTAAAACTCGATTGTATATGTTTTTCTGAATATATTAGTTTATTTTATAAAATTAGAAGATGGAAAACTGAAAAATGAAGAAAGCAAAAATCACTCATAATTTCATCAGTTAGAGACTTTGTGGTTTTTTTCTGTGAAGCATCTGGTTTTTAAAAGCGGTCTTTTTTTTTTTATTGCTTTTTTCTTCTAAAAATCATGTTGTGACTATCCCTTCACATCTTTAAATAATCTTCGAAGCATGGGCTTTCATTTTGCATGTGCCTGGTTTCATCTAACTTATCCCATTGTTATTGGACATTTGTGAATTTCCTATTTTTCACCATTATTTAAAGATGAAAATGATTACCATTTCCACAAATCCTTGGGTGTTTATGTAATTTGTCGTTCAATCAAATCCCTAAATGTAGAATTATTGGATCAAAGGCTGAGAGCATGTTAGCATGTTTATATGGCTTTTTCTCCACACAATCAAATTCATCTCCAGGGAGTTATGCCAATTTTACCCACACTTGATAAAAGAATTCCAATTTTCTGTCACCTCCACAACACTGGGAAATAATACTCCTAGAATGTTTAAAATTTGATATGAGGCCGGGCGCGGTGGCTCAAGCCTGTAATCCCAGCACTTTGGGAGGCCGAGGCAGGTGGATCACGAGGTCCAGAGATCGAGACCATCCTGGTCAACATAGTGAAACCCCGTCTCTACTAATACAAAAAATTAGCTGGGCATGGTGGCACGTGCCTGTAATCCCAGCTACTCAGGAGGCTGAGGCAGGAGAATTGCCTGAACCCAGGAGGCGGAGGTTGCGGTGAGCTGAGATCGTGCCATTGCACTCCAGCCTGGGTAACGAGCGAAACTCCGTCTCAAAAAAAAAAAAAAAAATTGATATGAAAAATTTCTAAACCTCCTAGTGGTTTTTCACTTTTCTTAGTAATAAATTAAACTTTTGTATATATTTATTAGATCTTAACCACAATAAGGCAATTTTGTGGATTGTCTGTTTATTTTCTCTGTTTTCTTCAGTTGAATTTTTAAAGCTCTTATACACCATTAAAAAGCATACCTCTTACTTGTTGAATTTTAAAAGCTCTTATACACCATGGAATACTGTATAGCCATAAAAAATGATGAGTTCATGTCCTTTGCAGGGTCATGGAGGAAGCTGGAAACCATCATTCTCAGCAAACTAACACAGGAACAGAAAACCAAACACAACATGTTCTCACTCATAACTGGGAGTTGAACAATGAGAACACATGGACACAGGGAGGGGAACATCACACTCTGGGGGACTAGGGGAAGGATAGTATTAGGAGAAATACCTAACATAATAATGGGTTGATGGCACGTGTATACCTATGTAACAAACCTGCACGTTCTGCACATGTATTCCAGAACTTAAAGTAAATAATAAATAAAAGCTGTTTTAGACCATGCTATAGGAATTATATATACACATATATATAGTGTGTGTGTGTATAGAGTGTGTATATGCATAAAAAACATACACATTCCTATCCATGCACACACACAACACGAATTGTGTAGTTCAGGGATCCGCAATCCCCGGGCCACCCCACCATCACTCACATTGCCACCTCCTGTCAGATCAGCAGTGGCATTAGACTCTCATAGGAGTGCAAACCCTATTGTGAACCAGGCATGAGAGGAATCTAGGTTGCACACTCCTTGTGAGAATCTAATGCCTGATGATCTGTCACTGTCTCCCTTCAACCCTAGATAGGACCATCTAGTTGCAGGAAAACATGCTCAGGGCTCCACTGATTCCACATTATGGTGAGTCATATAATTATTTCATTATATATTACAATATAATAATAATAGAAATAAAGTGCACAATAAAAGCAATACACTTGCATCATCCCCAAACCAACCATATCCCTTCAACCCCCCCACCCTCGGTCATGGAAAAATTGCCATCCATGAAACCAGTCTCTCTGTCAAGACGGTTGGGGACAGCTGATGTAGTTTATATTGAATAACAAGTATGAATCATGTGCTTCTGTCATGGAAACTTTAAAGAGCTGTAAGAGAGAGTGGTCTGAACAGAACTCAGGAAAGCTGAAACAAGTGATGATGATTTCCCTGAAACCTTTGTTTGTACCTTATGCTTGAGCACTGTTTACTTGTGGTTTTCAAAAACAGCTCTTATTCTGAAATGTTTTCTAAACATTTGAGTCAGTCCTGAGTTGACTTGACTCTATGTCCCATCAATGTACTAATGCATTACAGTACATTTAAATTAGTGAGGCTTGGTGTGCCAAGTTTTAAGAAATTCCAAAATACAGATATTTAAATTAAGAACATTGGTGCATCAAGGATGTTTAGCTAAACAATTGACTACAGGGCTAAGTATTCTAAGCCTGTTGACTGACCATGACTTTACCTGAGAGCAAGGAGGGTAAATCAGTAAACCATTAACTGGAAAAGAAAATGAAGAGTCTTTCATCTTTTCCACAGCTTGGAAAAATTAGTCTGGTTTTATAAAACTTTGACTTATACATAAATAAGTTACTGATGTGAGGTACACATGTGGGTGCTTCATGGGCACATTCTATGCACAATGGGGTCTAGCCCCAGTGGCTGCCAGCTCTGAGGAAGAAGTCTGTGGGCAGTAGATTCTCTTTGCCTGGTGTTTGCAGAAACAGTGTCCATTGCTCAAGGATGGTCATTCAGCCCTCAGCCCTCCTATGTGGTCCTTGGATGACTCCGGGACCTACGTCTGGATATCAGATGTGCTGGATTGAAGAAAGTGATTTTATTTATTACAATTAGTATTAATTCCTGTGACATGTATGGAAATGTGTGTGTGTGAAATAGAGATGTTTGGGTGTACCTATGGATTTGAATATTGTTGATGCATTTCTAATCAGCTTGCTGGCTTCTGGCGAAGGTTGTTAAGGGCATGGGTGGTCTGCTAGCTACTCAGGTCTCTGAGTAATTCTCCTCCCACCCCACTACCCACCTCTGGGACGTGTAGGGTGGAATACACAAAATTGGACTGAACATGTGGGAAACAGAGATGTCACTCAAGCAAGGATTTTTGTTGTAGTGTTTTCTCTGTCTCTGTCTCTCTGTTTGTATCTCTGCATGCGTTTAAAGGAGAGGTGAAAGGAAATTGACAAAAGCAGCTACAATGCTTCTATTTCCTCATGCTGTACTTCCCAGTATGTATTAATAACGACAATCATAACAACAGCAATGGGACTGCTTTTTATTCTTTCAGTAAAAGTAGTATCAAGTAACAGACATATACGCAGGAATTGCTTCTTTCCATTCTTTTTTCCTTTTTCTCTAAAGATATTTAACTCAAAAATTTGGATAATTGTAATATGAATTCGGCTTTTACTTAAAGTATTTTAACTTGCTTTCTTAAAAACAGAACTGTAAAAAACTACTGGAGCACAAGGAAAACCCAATGATAAAGAAGAATGCTGAGTTTGAAGATCAAGGGTATTACTCCTGCGTGCATTTCCTTCATCACAATGGAAAACTATTTAACATCACCAAAACCTTCAATATAACAATATTGGGAGGTAAGGGAAATCTTAGAATTGGGAAGAAACAGATGTATTTTAGTAAAGTGGAATTTTTTTTATTCTTGAAAACTGCGTAGGAATTGAGAAACCACTTAGTTGGGGTTATGACCACATCACTAGTTCAAATATAAGGGTCAAAATCTTCATTTTGGTGAACCTCTACTTGGCTGAAAAACAACCTCTTTTTGGGAAGGAAATGAAAATCTATATAAATAAACCACACATAAGTCAGCTCTTTCTCATATATTTGAGTAAATTCTGGAATCTTTTGTTGTTAAATTTACATTTTCACGCCATAAATATTTATTGAAGACATCTGTAGTCAATAAACTGTACTCAGCACAACGAGGCAGGGAAGCAAGGAAATATGAGATGAAGTGAGCACTGTACTATTCTCAAGGGATTTGATTGTAATCAGGAGAGGCAATAAGCTACATGAAGGTGCCACCGTATCAAACAGCATCACCTGTGAGGCTGCAAGAGTGCAAGGGGAAGCTGGAGGAAGGACAGATGCAGGAGACTCAATTTGACCTTGGTCTTGGAGGGGGAGCTTCATGAATGAGGGAAGACCTGCTGAGGAAAGGGCTGTCGGCTGAGAGAGTGTAAGGAACACTGATGTGCTGATGGGAAGGGAGCCATGCTGGGCCCAGGCTGTGTGTGATGGAAGAACAGAATCCTGGGACATTAAAGGTATTTAATTAAACCTCACCCAGTGAAGATATTCATCATAAAGCACAGTCATTAATTGATCATCCAGTCCCTTCTTAAAAACTACCAAGGAAATGACCAAATCACACAGCAGCGTAATCCAGATTTTAGTATCTGATTGTCGAAGTCTTTTTTTCTGTTGAGTCCAAATATTCCCTTCTCGTAGCTTCCAACCACTGATTTTGGTTTGCCTTCAAGAATTTCATAGATTAAGTCTGGCCCCTTCTTAAAATGACAGCTCCTTTGATGATTTGAAGACAATGGTTTATCCAGCCTAGACTTCCCCCCGCCATCATCCTGAGGAACTGGAAACTGTAACACCTGTGTGGGTGGCTTGTTTAGCAAAATCTGTGGGCTCGCATTCGGTACAGCCTTTGCTTTAGCAGCATCTTTCCTCTTCACTACAACTGTGTAGCGATATACACCCACGTATTGCCAGGGTAACAAATTGCCCCAAGTTTAGGGACTTTGCTAAAATCAAAGTTTTGGCAGGATTCGCTACTTCCAGAGACTCTAGGGGAAAATACATTTTTTTTGCCTTTGCCTTTTCCCATTTCTAAGAGGCCACCTGCAGTTCTTGGCTTGTGCCACTTCATTTCAGAGTCAAACACATTTGATTCCCTCATCCCATCTCCTTTTTGACTCTGACCTTTCTGTCTCCCTGATGACCTTGAGACTACATTGTGCCCACCTAGATAACCCAGGGTGATCCCCTTGTCTCAAGATCTTTAATTTAATCACATCTAGAGGTTCCTTTTGCCATGTAACGTATCTTATTCACAGGAACTCGGGAGTAGGATATGGGAAACTTTGGGGTCTATTATTCTGCCTGCCACAGCCCAGAGCCTAGGAAACCCAAAACTGAATTTTTAAACTCAAAAACTTAAATTCTATGTATAATCATCTACCTTGGGCCGGGCCAGTGGCTCATGCCTGTAATCCCAGCACTTTGGAAGGCTGAGGCAGGTGGATCACAAGGTCAGGGGTTCAAGACCAGCCTGGCCAACATGGTGAAACCCTGTCTCTTGTAAAAATACAAAAATTATCCAGGCATGGTGGCAGGTGCCTGTAATCTCAGCTACTCAGGAGGCTGAGGCAGAGAATTGCTAAAACCCAGGAGGCAGAGGTTTCAGTGAACCAAGATCACGCCACTGCATTCCAGCCTGGGTGACAGAGTGAGATTGAATCTTAAAAAAAAAAAAAAAAAAATCATCTACCCTAAAATCTCCAATTTTACTTTCTTACATGTATTTTTATCTTATATGAATCTCTGTTCCTTTGATTCTTTCAGAACCTACACCCTCTTTCCCACCATCTTTGCTTTTGCTTTCCACCCATCAGCAACTCTTTCCTTCCTTCTTTGACGAAGCCATAAGAGTATCCATTATTAAAAGGGTACTTGCTATGGGCCAGGGATTGTGCCAAGTACTTGAGTTGAATCATCTCATATCATCCTCACAACAGTTCTGTGAGGCTGTGGCCTTGGATGAGTTAATTTCCTTAGTTCCTCTCTGCCTCAGCTTCCTCATGATGAAATGGGACAGTAATAGTTCATCCCTTGTAGGGCTGGTTGATGACGACCGAGTGAGTGAGTGTGTGTACAGCTCTAGGATGGCTCCAGGGACAGGAAGAGCTCTGCTGTAATGACCATATCCCACTGCTGGGTTCCCATACCTCACCTGCAGCACAAGATATTCTTCTCCCATAATTTTCCCTCTTATTTTTCTTGTCTCCTTGGAGAATGTCAGCTGAGTCTCTAAGGACTCCACTAAAATGTCCCTCCTCCTTCATGCCCCCATGACCTCTTGTTTGTATTTCTGATTGCTGTCAGAGTTGCATTACATGTGTGTCTCAGTCAATAACTTTATAAGTGTCTGGAAAGGTTTGCACTGAGTTCTGTTCCTCATCTTTGCATCTTGAATACCTATGACTGGCACTTGGCACATAATAGGTGCTCATTACATGTCTGTTGTGTGCATTATTGAGAGAGCAACAACTCCTTCGATGCTACATACAACAAAAGGTCTAGACACTTCACCATCCTAGCTATGTTTTTGGATTTGGTAAAGTTGCCATCAGTTTACAGAAATTAGAGCTTGTAGTTGGAGAGGACCGTCAGGGGGTGTTCTGGCCTGTATTGAGGACAGTGGGGCTCTGAACTCCTGCCTTCTCCATGTTGTGTCTTTATTATGGTACACTTGCCATCACAGATGGAGATCTCTTACCTGCCACATGGTGACCGCTGTAGTGGTGGAAAAGTGTGATACCTCTCCTCCCCATGATAAGGGTCATGACAATGCTCCCATAAAAAAGACAGATTAACAAGAAGCAAGCAAAACGAGTTTATTTAATCAAACTTTTCTGTGACATGGAAGCCTTCAGAAATGAAGACGCCAGGGCCGGGTGCTGTGGTTCATGCCTGTAATCCTAGCACTTTGGGAGGCTGAAGTGGGCGGATCACCTGAGGCCAGGAGTTTGAGACTAGCCTGACCAACATGATGAAACCCAATCTCTACTAAAAATATAAAAATTAGCTTGGCATGGTGACAGAACCTATAATCCCTGCCTCTTGGGAGGCTGAGGCAGGGAGAATTGCTTGAACCCAGGAGGCGGAGGTTGCAGTAAGCTGATAGTATGCAAGCCTGGGTGACACAGTGGGACTCAATCAAAAAAAAAGAAAAAAGAAAAGAAAGGAAGGAAGAAAGCAAGGAAGGGAGGGAGGAAAGGAAGGAAGGGAGGGAGGAAAGGAAGGAAGGAAGGAAGGAAGGCACACCCCAAGACTCAGGGAAAACTGTTTTTTAAGTCCTTAGGCTCTAGAAGCATGGACAGCCACATAGAAATATGATTGGACAAAAGGGTATGACCTAATGCTAATAGACTCAGTGGGGAAACCCACCAAGACCTGTCTGCTCAGATTCTTCTTGGCCTCTCTGTTGCATTTCTTTTTCCTGGGTAATAGACTGAGTGGCAAAACCCAGCAAGACCTGTCTGCTCAGATTCTTCTTGGCCTCTCCGTTATATTTCTTTTTCCTGGATAGAGGGCAGAGGGTATTAAGATCTACTGTCAGACCAAAGAAGGTCAAAGAATTTTTGACCAGCTCCTAGACAGAAAGGCAGAAGGTTAGAGTCATGCTTCTAGGTTCTATGGCTTATTTTGGGGAAAGGATTTTAGTTTTTATGATCTGCTTTGGGAAGAAGTCTGGTTTCTATGACTTGCTTTGGGGAGAATGGGGGCATGAAGCAGAAGGGCAGGAGAAGGTCACAGAGATCTTGATTTTGAGGCTGCTTTGAGGCCTTCCAATGTCCTTTAGTTTAAAGTACTCAACCTGCCAAAACGCCATACTTTGGGCACTGTTTTTGGAACCCAGGAGTACCATTGCCTTCAGCTCATGCCCGTGAATCACAGTCACCCGAATTTCCACCGGGCATCTGCCACTTTCCTGGTCTCATGCTATGGCTGATCTGGTGGCATCTCCTCCTACTGCTGACGACCTCTGTGCCATTTTGATTCTGATGCTAGCCTCCTAGGTAGACTGGTCACGTCAAGGGTATGCACTAAGGTGCTGTCTTCCTTTTGTGACCTACATGGGACTGCTTTCTTCACTTTATACCAGTTGTACAAACTCAGGGCTGATCTGGATTTCCTATGATTTCATTTGAGTGTTAGTAGACAGCACCCTTTGCTTAAGATGTTCTTCACAATTCCCCTTCTCAAATCTTCCATGCAAGTTTTTTTGGGGAAAAAAAATCGATCCAGAGAAAGGTAGTCAGTAGCAGTTTTCCCCTTCATACGGAAATTGCTTCCTGCCTCTTTGTCTTTGAATTCAAGTCCATGTTGCTTCATGCTGCCAGATCTGAAAGTTAGTTCCTTCCCTAGATACATCTCAGCTCCTCTTGCCTGTCTGCCAGAATTTCAGGCTTGCCCAGAGACTCTGAATCCCGGGGAACCCAGTCCTGACTGTCAACCCCAGGGTCTACTGTGCTGGTTTCATTCTCCTGTTCCTGCTCACATATCTGCCCACTGCATTCTCCACTGCTCACTCTGTGGCACTGCACTTTCTGAGAGGGCTCAGGGAGGTGTGGAAGCTGCAGGAAAGCTTTTGAGTCCCACTATACTCCACTTGACCAGGCATTCTGCTTGCTGAGCACCCGCAAGTCCCAGAAGCGCTGCTCTGGACATTGCTTGGAAACGCCCCCAAAGCACCGTGGTTACTAGAAGGGAACAGTCCTGGTCATGAGGATCATTACCAATGCAGATATCAGGGTCAACAATAACTTAACTATGTACCAGTTTAAATTTATGACCACAGCTGCTCTTAGGGCTTGCAGTTGTCAGCTGCCTTAGGCAAGAGCCTGCTGAGTGATGATTTACTTCCCAAGCATCACCAGATGGGGACTGAGAAGACAGGATTTATGTGCAATCCTTCCAGTCGAGGTCAGAAGCCACTCAGGAGCAAAAGTAGAACTTGGCCTATAGGCATGGACTTAACCAACAGGGCCAGGGCTGAGGTGAGGTCCCTGGGGCACAATATGGAAGGGACACTGCTCTTAGCATCCTGCCAAGGAACACTGGGCACCTAGAAGGATTTGCTTTTTTTACCCTGTCTTGGCCCCATGCCCTGTAAATCCATCACAGGCCAGCTGAGGAGGACAGATGGAGGGAATCACGACAGAGCAGAAAGGCTCTTCCCAGTGATTTTGCATGGTCCAAGTCCTGCTTGTTTGATCATCTGGGAGTCAGGCAGCAGTGGAGGGGCATCTTCCTCTGCCTTTTAGTTAAAGTGAGCAGAAGCTGCAGATCTGAGTGAGAGGAAACCACGTATAAGGTGCTTTAAGCATCTCTGTGGGTAGGGAGTTGATGGAAAATGAAACAACAAACAACATATCTACAACCTTTAGTTAATGCAAATAGGACTCAAGTGAATGCAAACTGCTGACTACTGGAATCTTTGTTACATGAAATGAGCACATTCTAATAGATGCTTGTCTTAGAGAAGCTCAAGGCAACACTAATATATTTGTCTTTTCTTTTGTCACTTCTAGATAGCGGTTATATAGTTCCGGTTCTTCTTGGATCAAAGCTTAACCATGTTGCAGTGGAATTAGGTATACTCCAACAGACGTATATTCTGTATTTATGAGTAGGGGACATAATACAGTCTTCCAAGGGTAAATATGATTCATTATTGAATGACACCAGATACACATTTCATATTTAGCAAATAACATTACAAAACTAGAAAAAGGGTGGCATTTTTTGAATGTTGCCACTTTTAACCTGACTTAAAAGAGGCAACATTTTGAAGTTCAAGAGACAGTGGAACTGCCTGTGGTCTATAGACTGTTTTTGTTGTCCTGTGTGTGGCTTTTATTTAACCGTCTCCAGGGTCATTTCTAAATATGAAAATTCAGGCTGGGCATGGTGGCTTACACTTGGAATCCCAGCACTTTGGGAGGCCAAGGTAGGCAGATCACTTGAAGTCAGGAATTTGAGACCAGCCTGGCCAGCATGGCAAAACCCCATCTCTACTAAAAATACAAAAATTAGCTGGGCATGGTGGCATGTGCCTGTAGTCCCAGCTACTCAGGAGACTGAGGCAGGAGAATTGCTTGAACCTAGAAGGTGGTGGTTGTAATGAGCCAAGATCATACCACTGGACTCCAGCCTGGGAGACAGAGCAAGACTCTGTCTCAAAAAAAAAAAAAAAAAAAAAGAAAGAAAAATTCAATGAGAACATTCTGGAGAGATGATTCAAACTAATTTAGTGGTTTGAATGTTTGATTAATTGATTGACTTTGAATCAATTTACTGATTTGACTGTATGTATATTTAGGGTTTGTCTAGCTAGATCCTATGAATCAGCATGTCCAATTGAGTAATTTCTTTCGAAAGAGGAAAAAAAGAAGGAAAGGAAGAAATTCACATATACTAAATATGCTAAGCCAGGTATTGTGCTAGGTCATTGAAATATATTATTGAATTAAATCCTCCAAGCAACACTGAGGCATGTATTCTCATTTTATGAATTAAATAACTGAAGTACAAAAAGGCTAAGTAACGTGTCCAAAGTTGAATCACTGAAAAGTGGCAGTCTCTGTTGATTGCTTCCAAAGTCCACACCTTATAACCACAGTTGGAGCCACAGTGGTTTATATGACCATATGTGCCCAGTGCAGCTGGGGTCCTATGCCATTTGTACCTGAGGTTTACCTGCTTTATATTTTTATTTATTTATTTGTCTTTATTATTTTTTCTTCTACTCAGTGGGGCTTAACCTGCACCTTTTGTTCTAGTTTGTACACCTGAAGAGTTAGATAATTAATTTTAATTATCCACTGGTAGTATATACATTCAAGTTTCCCAGTAAGCACTACTTTAGCTGTTTGTCATATTTTCATACTATTCAGTTTAAACCATTTCTTCAAGTTTCCCTTGTAATTTGTTTTTCCACCAAAAAATATTATTGTTTTAAAATTTCCAAATATTTGGGAAACTTTCTAGTCATTGTCTCTTGTTGATGTCCACTTTAATTTCATTATAGTCCAAGATTATACACAGTGTCATTTCAACCTTTTGGAATTTGTAGTGACTTACTTAAGACCTACAATATGGTATATTTTGCTGAATGTTCCAAGGGCATTTGAAAAAAGATATAGTCTATTGGTTTTGGTTTTATTATTCTTTAAATGTCAATTTGGTTAAGTTTGTTAATGGTGCTGTTCAAAAAATTTATATCCTTACCAATCTCTTATCTGCTTGTTCTATCTGTTGCTGAGAGAGGCATGTGAATATCTCCAACTATTAAGGTCAATTTGTCTCTATCTCCTTTTGTTCTGTAAATTTTTGTTTTATATACGTTGGAGCTATCTTATATGCCTACACAGATTTATGCTTGTTGAATTGACACTTTTATCATTATGAAATATTTCTCTTTATCTATCATAATATTTCCTTTCTCAATGTATTGCTGTGATTGCTGTGTCATATGAAATAGCCACTAGTTTTCTTTTGCTTGGAATTAGCATATTTGTCTTTTTTTTTTACATCCCTTTACTACTAACTTTTTTTTGTTCTATACATAAGTGTCTCTCATAAACTGCATGTATTTGGATCTTTCTTGAAATCTGGTCAGCATGATGTTTAGTCCATCTGTATATTTAAAATTACTGTTATAGTCGGTATATCATATATCCATGATATAAAAATATTCATTTTATTCTTTTTAAAATAAATTACATTTTGTTGAAAATGACCATATTTCCATCCACTTGTTCTTCTTTTCTCTGTTTTCTTTCAAACAGTTATTTCGAGTTTTTATCTACTAAAATCTGCCTCTGTAGGCCTGCTTCTATTATCTATCTTTTCTATTGATAATTGTGCACATTTTCTGTCTCTTTGTGTGTCTCTTAACTTTTTATTGTTGATATTTGTGTATCAAATAATTAAAGTGAATACGGTTTGTATTATTTTTTCTTACAAGTAGGTAGTCTGAGAGTTTGGGTATCTCAGTTGACTCAGAACTGAGCTGGGGTGGCTGGGATGTAGGTACATTAGATCCAATCTGCCTTGATCTCTGATAGCTGTGGGGAGAGGGATTGCTGTGGTCATGTGTTAGTTGCAGCCATTTTCTCTGATAGGACTTGCTCTCCCGATTATCATGGAACTCATGGCTTATCCACCAACAGGAAGGCAGCTTGGTGCTGTGGCCCCACCAAACTCAAGGCAATCCCAGGACCCCTGACTGGGACAGAGTCCCCCTCCCCCAGCAGCTGAGGCCCCAGGCTAGGGAAATTTGGCCCCTGCTAGTGAGAGGAGAAACCACTGCACACACTGGCCTGGCTCTGTCTCTGCAGCTGTGTCTTTCCCCACTACTGCCCCCCGGGCAGTACCCAACCTCGTGCCTGCCCCGGGGGCTCTGAGGCCCTAAACGGGAGCGGCCTCAGGGTCTCTGAGGAGATGGGCTGCCGCCTCTGTGAAGTGGGCACCTACCAAAGCTGGGTCCTGGATGCCCTGCCCTGCCAGCCCTGCCCACCTGGATTCAGCTGCTCCCAGGGTGAGTCCCAGAGAGGCCTGGGCAGGAGCAGGGGGACTGGGCCTGGAGGGGATTCTGAGTGGAGCTCGGTGAGGTGGGTAGAGGCGCAGACAGGGAGGGACCCTAAGGGCCTGGGGACACCTGGGGTGTGCAGGAGAAGAGGCCTGGAGCAGTCCAAGTCACAAACCCAAGAACATGGGGAGGATGGGGACACAGAGCAGGTGTGTCAGCTGCCTCCGTGTCAGGTTTAAAAGTCCTCTAGATGCAGAGCAGAGCAGCACGCACACAGATGTGTTGCAGCCAGTGGCCCAGGCACTCTGGAGACTAGGGCAGCCACTGCCCAGCGTTCTGCAGTGCCCAACACCCTTCCCTACACCTGGCTGAGATGGACAGCAAGGGCTGTGGGGGGTGAGGGGGTTACAGGGTACAGAGCCCTCCACTGCCCCCACAATCTAGATCCTTCCCCCATTTTCTGTGTGGTTTCCCCCTCTCCCTCAGCATGTATATCCCTCCCCTGGACACCCCCAGCCCACGCTCAGTTGCTGCCGTGGCCGGGGCAGAATTTCTTCTCTGCGTTCCTCCAGGGTCAGAGTTATCAGGGCCAGCCCTGCCTGGTGGGCCACTACTGCCCTGCAGGGACTCGAAGCCCCAGGCCCTGCCCAGCAGGGACCTTCAGAAGCAGCAGCAGAGCCAGGGCTGCTGAAGAGTGCCAGGGGTGCCCTGTGGACACCTTCAGTGCCCTGCCTGGCCAGGTGGGCTGCCTTACCTATGGCAGTGCTGCTTTCTCTCCACCAGGTGAGTGTCAGGCCTGCCTGCTCCAAACGGCTGACTGCCATCTGGGACCTGCAGCTCTGAGGGTCCAAGATGTAAGGTTTCAGGAAACAGCCACCTATGGCCGAGTGGAGCTGTTCTAGGAGAGCTGCAAGTGAGGGCAGGTGCCTGTCTGTGACTCCCAGGCACTGGGTTGGATTATATGGATGGAACCAGCGTGCATGCAAGGACTCTAGCAGGCAAGGGGGTGGGTGTGAGGGAACCAGCTCAGACCAGGCTCAGCCACTTGCTCAAGATGGCTCAGTGGATGGGGCCAGCTCTGCTGAGGGCCGACTGGACACTGTGGCATGTACAGGTGGAATGTGTGTATGCATGGGAATGTACAGCAAACTCACAGGGCTGAACTTTAATTGAGTGTCGTCAGGCCTCCCTGAGCAGATTCCAACCCCAACAGTGGCAAACAAGCCAGAACTGCAGGAACCACCGTTGGCCACCAGGTGCCAATCACCACCTCAGCCCCGTGCCTCTCCCAGAAGAACAGAGCCCCTTTTTGTCTCCCAACTAAACCTGTGTTTTCCCCTGCCCACCTTCCTGTCCTGCCAGCTCTGCCTGTCAAATCCAGTCCACCCTTCAGGCCTTGGTCTCTGCAGACCTCGCCTCTCCCGCCATCAGGAGGCAGCCTGTGCCATGCTGCAGGACCGCCCCACACAGCTTTGTGGGGTCGTGGATGGGAACGAGGCCTTACATCCAGTGTCTAGTGCATCCACAGTTCTCAGCCCAGCACCTACAGGGCTTTAAAAAGGCAGATGCGCTGACCTCATCTCATACTTTTACCTAATTGGCCTAAAGGGGGCCTGGACACCAGTGTTCCTTAAAAACCTCTCATGAAAAGTCAGGGTTGACAATGACTAAGAAGATCTCATTCAATCCCTGTAAAGCCATCTAGAGTCAGAACTTTGGTCAAACTCAGTGTCTGATCTCCCCACTGAGGCCATAAATTCCCTGAGCACAGGGACAGAGCTGGCCCCAGCCAGGCTCAGTGCTGGGTGCCTGTGAGGCTAAGGGACTTCTCTATTCCCAGGTGCCTCTACCTGCACATGTCAGGGCCTGAACAGGATCTTCCAGAAGTCAGATGGTTCCTGCATCTGTCAAGCAGAACACGTGTCCTTCAACAACAGGGGCCTGGAAAGTGAAGAGGAGAGCAGCGGCCATGAGGACTGCCAGCCCCAGGAGAGCCCCTGCAGCCTCTAGACCAGCAGGCGCAAGGAGAGGTGAAAGGAGAGGTCTGGGGGTGCTGGTGGGCTGCGCCCAGGCACTTTGGCTTAGGTATTTGGTTTCTGCTTGGTCCTCTGAGCCAGGTGCATTACTCCTTTGCCAGTGAGAACGAGTTAATTCCTTAACATCTAACAGCAATGCTGGCTTCGCCAAGCATCTTAGAGAGTAATTCGTGAGTGTGCTCCCACTGCTGCCTGTGCAAAGCTCGCTAGACTCTGAGGAGTCCTTTGGAGCAGCCTATGGGGATGCTGAAGCTTCAGGTGGGCTCACTCCCTGTGGCAGTCTCCCCTGGGAGGGGGGTGACCTTGCCCTGTGCCCATGCCTGGGGCAGCTGGCAGGAAGGGCCACATTCCATGTGGCTGGGAGGCCAGCAGAGGAGCACAGAGCCCCTCCCCAGGCATACGGCTCCCACAGCAGCATCAGAGACCCTCCTTTCACGACTGGAGGCTCTGGAGCTCATTGCTTTTGAAAAGGCAGCAACTTCTTTAGAGGGAGCCATTTTATCCCATCAGTCATTTGGTGCAGAAAGCCTTGTGCAGGCCCATAGCTCAGCCAGCCCCTCCTGGACAGAGCACAGCCCCCTATCCCCCTTATACCCACTACCCACCAACTGCAGGCCCCACTTCAGACAGCTCATGCCTGTTCAGAGGTTTCCCCTTTGAACCTAAATCTCCAGTTACTGGTGGGTTCCAATCCCACATTTCAACCACAGAGTCATGACCCCAAGGCCAGCCTGGCCCCCTCAGTCATGTCTCGGAAGCCTCAGGTATTCTCTGCCTACCCTTCTCATTTGCATTCTGATTAGGCAGCTCTACCTGCCCCTGGGAACCCAGCCTCTGGGAGGGGGCAAAACTAAGGGACTGTGTCCTGCTGCTTCATCTGTGCCACAGAGAGGCTGTTGCCAGCCTCTGGCTGTGGCCCCTCCACTTCATCCTGCCCTGGCTGGTGTCCAGCACCCTCAGGGGCCCTAACTCACCTGGCGCTCACTTTCCAGCAGCCTCTCCTCTCTGGCCCTGCTTCTGCATGCAAAATGGCCTGCATCCTGCCACCTTCCAGCCTAGCAGTTCTCAAAGCAGGGCCTGTGCACCAGCAGCATCAGCATCATCTGGAAATGTGATGGAAATACACATTCTCAAACCCTACACCAGGCCCACTGGGTCAGAAATGCCAGGGGTGGAACCCAGCCATCTGCACTTCCACAAGCTCTTCAGGCACCTTTGAAACCCATTCAACCTAGCCCCCCGCCAAGGCAACCTCAGCCGAGAGCCCCTCAGCTTGGGTGAAGGGCTGGCCCCAGGGGATATCCTTGGAGTCTATCCCTCATGCCAACAGCCCTGCCTCAGGCCAAAGCTAGGGCCCCTGACAGGCCCTAGGACACAAGCTCCCTCCTCCTGGTAGCCAAGAACACCGAGTCCCTGGCGTCTGTCTCATCCTCTAGCTTCCCTCTGTCCCTCGGGGCTGAGCTGCTGGGACTGGGATGGCTCCTAACTGCTCCTTCCACTCCAGAGACCAGGACATCCTCAGAGCAGCCCCAGCACTCACTCTTCCTGACCTCCAGCCCCAAATCCCCCATCACTCCTCCAAGCCCTGTGAGCCTGACACACGCCAGCTGGCCCAGCTTCTCACCCCTGCAGGTCAAACCTGCCCCCTTCACACCTAAAGAAGTTGAGATGCTGACTAGTCATGCCATCAAAGACAGCACAGGAGGCACAGCAGGGGTCACCACTGAAGTCAGATGTTCCTCAGTCAGAGGCATGGTTGCTTCACGGAAACCATCTCAACTCATCTCTGATTGGAATAGGCAGACTCCCTCATCCCCAAGAGGCCAGGACTTTTCCCAGGCAGAGGGCAGTCCAGGCCTGAGACCTCCCAGCCCACCCCAAAGTGGGTGTGACCAGCCCTAGGGTACAGAAAAAAATATCCAAACTACCCAGATTCATGTTTTCTTCTCATTCATTTTTCATTTATATTTTATTCTATCTTTTAAGTATAGTAAAATATATGCTATAATTTTTTTACAACAACCTTTTACTCTTGATGGAGCATGATCAAGTTTGGCTACCACTGGCCTAAATACTCGGCCTGCTCCAATGGGCCTGTAGCATCCGTGACTTGACCCCCAGGGAAGAGGCTGCAGTTCCCCTGTCCTCCCTGATCCTGGATCCACACTCTCAGGAGGGTGTCATGGAAACAGCCTCATTTGATGCTGTGTCCTCTGGTGGACACAGGTCCTGGTGATCGGCCTGTTCTCCTGAAACACTGGCCATTCTGACCTGTAAACTGCAGTGTCCTCCCCACACCTACTTCACAGCCAGTCTCACCACTACCCTCTCCAGGAAGCCATCCCTGACTAATCCCGAACTAGAGCCCCGGTCATCTCCCCAAGGCAGCCCATTGTCCTCTGTTATTTGTGGGTTTCTTCTACCCCCAAGTCTAACTCTAGTCTTAGCACAGTGAGTTAATGACCTCCGGAGAAGAGTCTCATTCTCCCGAGGTTCTGCCCTGTGTCTCTGGAATGTTCCGTTATACTGACAGCGCCCCCCCCCCACACCTGGGCCTGCAGAGGTGCCAGGGCCAACACTGTTCTACGACCCCCTCCGCAGGTCGCCAAGCGCCGCATGCCTGGAGAAGTGCGCCTGGCTGCCACCTGGGAGTGTGTGTCCCCGCAGCAGCATGACTGTACCTCCTTCTGCCACCCGGTGGGCGGGGAGCTCAGCGCTGAACTGGGCATGTAAGTGAGGAAAGAGAATGAATCATCTCCTGGCAGGCCCTCACTGTCCCACAGGGCCTGTCCTGAAGGGTGTCTGTGGACCCAGCCCTGATGGGAACTTAAGCCAAGCACAAGCTCCTTCCAGAAGCTTCCCTGGGTCAGCATCCCCAGGGGTCCCCGCCAACACCTGCCAGGCCAGAGCCGCCCAAGGCTGAGGAGTTGCTGGCCCCATGGAACAGTGGTCTAGGCCCTAGGCCCTGATCCAAGTCCAGGAGCTGACTCCTATCACATGGTAAGCCCAGAGGGGGCCTCCAGTTCTGTCCTGAGCCCCAATCCTGCTGCCGACTTGTGGACTGGGCAGAGAGGGGTTGCCTCTGGATCAAAAGGACTATTCGAGGCCAAGCAGCTTTCTTCCCACACCTGCCTCTGCAGGACACCAAAGCAGTAGTATATGTCCCAGACCTCCATTAGAAGTGCAGTGGCTGTTTAGGAAGCAGGCAGCCTGCCCTCCTTGGGGAAAGGCTGACGACTCACCCATCCCTCCTGAGGGGCCTGCCTTGGCTGCAAGGATCAGGGCCAGGGAAGCCTCTCCACACCCACTAGGGCAGCCCCCCACCCCTCCTCTTTTGCAGCTGCCAGTGTCACAAGTATGTCTCAGCAGAGGAACTCTGTGACGCCCAGTGTCTGGCCCAGGCCCTCCAGCTCTCCTTGGCCTGGGGCCCCAGCAGGGAGCTGATCCTCAGCGTGAAGAACGAGGCTGGGGACAGCATCCAGATGGTGAGCCTGACTCAGGGAGGCTGGGTGGGAGGCCACCTCTGCCCTCTGGGGATCGGGAGATGGAGCCACCCAGGCACCACGTCTAAGGAAACTAAGTGGCAGAGGGAAAAGCCCATGTGGTGACTGGTCTTCCCTACCCAGCCCTGCTGTTTGCATGGCTTTCCACTTGTAAGCTGAAGGCAAGGGCAGGAAGGAGGTAGCAGGTGGTATTTTGTACATTAACATCAATCATTCTGTTTAAATGCCAAATGAGACCCTGCCATGGCCAGTAAATGGTGTGCACTCTGCTGGAGCCAGCTCTGGGCCTCCCTTGTTCTCAGTAGGACCTCTAACCACAGGGCAGGGCCATGTGTTGGCCTTCAAGGTGATAGCTGTAGCTGTCTTCAAGGCCTTGATGCCTCCTTGGGGTAGAGGGTGCAGGGGGCCAGGGCCTGGGCCAGACCGGGCCGGTACATGCAGAAGGCAGGTCAGGCTGGCCCTGCATGGATTGCATCTGCCAGGGGGTTCTGGGTGGTATGCTGTCTGCAGCCACTGAAGGGCCACGGAGGATCATCTGGCTTGGGACTGAGCAGCAGATTGGGGGTGATAGGGAGATGTTTCCAAGTCGGTCTCTAAATAGGATGTTAGTAGGTGGAGGGAAAAGGGCACGCAATGACCCAGTAGAGGGTCCGGATTGAATGATTGAGTTTGGGTGTGTTCTGAAGAAAAGGAGGGAGATGGGGCCCAGGAGGCCACACTGGGGAGGCTGAGGGTGGCTGTCACTGCATCCCAAGGAACACCAGAGCCTGGCTTGGGTCTTTGTCTGTCCACCTGTGCCTCCCTTCCTCCCAGGCCTCGTAGCTCATGCTGCACTTTCTCAGGAAGTATCAAGCACTCTGAGCCCAGACCAACTTTTCCAAGGGAGTGCCAGCATCCATCTGGTCCAGTTTAGCCCCCGTGGCATCTTTGGCTTCATCATCTCCAGGGCAGATGTGCTAGACTCCTTTCTCCTCGGTAAGTGGAGGAGGAGGCACCAAACCCAGGCCTTCCCAGAGAACGTAGGGGGTGTGGGGCATGGCTGCATTCTCCTGGCAAGGGCAAAGCATGGGAGCTGCAGGGCCCACCTACAGGTCCTCGGAAACGTCTCAGCTGTGTCCCAGGTGCTGTGGAGAGGAGAATCTGGCAGAGGTCACAGAAGATCACAAAGGAGAGACCTTTCGATGGAGAGGGACCAGCAGGGAAGGGAGGCGGGTGGGGCTAACAGGTGAGCACAGGCTTTCCCCAAAGCCCAGGTCTTCAACAGGCCTTCCCCAAACTCTCCCAGGACCACCTGAGGCCAGCCCCTAGCTGCAAAGGCGTTATCAGACCTCAGGCCCAGAGCAGACTGGTCCCCAGTTTCATGGCATCAATCCTCGTGCTCCAAACCCTGTGGTCTGCTTGGGAGCAGGGGACGTGATCCTCTTCCAGCTTCATATCCTTGCCCACAGTGAGTGCTGCCCACTGAGCTCCATTCGGGCCCTCTGATCCTTCTCCTGGCCTTCCAGGTGACTTTGCCTAAGACCAGGACTTGTCCCCAAGTACTCACTTCACCATGGGCTGCGTTTCCATATCCATACATTCAGGGAGTTGGGACAGATGTTCCTGCTCCGACGTTCTGCAGCATTGAGACCTCTGTGCTTCAAGGTGGTGGGGATTCACCCAGGCCAAGCATACCCCTGCCTGGGGCCCCAGGCCTTCACAGACCTTCCCAAAGCCCAGCAACCCTTGCAGTGGCAAGCACCAGCTGTGCCACACTGTCATCCTACAAAGCTGGACCCCAAAACACCACAGACTGCTCTGTTTGGGGGCACCTCAGTTGATAAGGAACATCTTCCTTGCATTGAGCTGAAACCTGTTCTCCCTGTGGCCCCAGCCCTGGGAACCTGCAGAGCAGGCCTTAGCCCTCCTCCTCTGACAGAACGGGGCACTCAGACTCTCCTGGTTGTGGCTGCATCCTCTCTACACGTGGCATTTTTATTCCATCCACCAAACGCTGGCCCTGGAACCCTCAGCAACCCAGCTGCCTCCCATTCTCCTCACGCAGCACTGGTGATCTGCAGCCAAGAGGGAACTGAACCCCGAGAAATGAGCTCTACGTCGGGCCTGTGCTCTCCGTAACCCACTGGGACCTGGGCAGCCCCTGCCCCTCTAAGCCTTGGTCTTGTCATCTGTGAAGTGAACCCAGTCACTTCCCCTTTCTCCACACACACAGCCCCATGTTGGACAGGAGCTGGGGCTCAAGAAGAAGAATTGACAGCCATGCTCAGCAAAAGGCCTCCTTGTGTGGAAGAACTGCCAGGCCAAGCCACTTGGGTTTCTGTCAGAGGCCCTACCACTCCCTTGGCAGCCCGTCACTCAGCCACTTGACAGCACACATTTAGCACCTGCTGCATGCCCGCACCATGCCACGTGCCGGGGGCAGAGAGAGGAGCAGCCTCTCTTAGGAGAGGGCCAGGTGCTGACTGCTCACCCCCAAAGGCATGAGTCCTGGTGGCTCTGCTCAGGACATGCTCTCTGTGTGCTGGTGGCCTCTGTAGGCAGAGGGAGGAGGGCTTGCCCTAGCACCAAGATCATTCAATGCACCATCATGTGCATGACAGGGTGAAACATGTCATCACATGGGAAGCACGCCTCAGTTCCCCTCACTCTTCTGAGAACAGGTACTGCGCAGTGTACCCATTCTGAGAACCCATTCTGAGTCCTGCTGAGACTAACCCTGGATCTGGGCTGCTCAGGGGTGGGATTGGGACAGGCACTGGAACCCAGCCCAGCCCCACATTCACCCCCAAGACCGCTCGGCCAGCCACTACCCCGTGTACCAGAAGCAGCATCTGTTCAACAGCAACCTCCACTGGGACTCCGGGGCCTTCCGCAGACTCAGCCACCTGGTGCAAGAGACGCACCTCAACTTCTCAAGGTAACTTCTTGAGTTACCTTCTCCTGCCGGGAGCTTGGGAGGTGGGAGGGGAAGGGGTGAGGTTCCTCCATGTGGCTCACAGCCTTTCCCTCGACGGGCCAATAGGAGAACACGGGAACCTGCAGACCATGCAGGTGGCCAGACCAGAGCCCAGGGTGAGGAGAGGCCTCCTGTCTGCGGGGCGAGGGGAGCTTGGCAGGTGGGGACTCCTGGTGCCCAGCAGGGGTCACGGCGGCTTCTCTGGACAATGTTGTTCATACGCAGGGAGACATCTAGACTCGGCTTGGTGTGAGTGGCCCATAATGGCTGAACCCCCACATTCTGACTCCTGATCTCTGCTTCTCAGGTTTGCCCATCAGTTCCTAGATCCAGGCACATACATGTTTCAAGACAACGGGCAACCAGAGAACCTGGCCGTGGTGCTGGTGAAGGAGGAGGGGGTGGCCTGTGGTCCCGGCCAGTCCCCTGTGCAGCCCTCATCCCCGTAACAGCTGGGCAGACACGGCATCCTCAGGCACAGGCTGCCAAACCTGGGCCCAGACTGGGTGATGATCACAGGTACTGACTGACAGGACGTAGCAGCGAGGACTGGAGCAGGCAGGGAGGAGTGCCGTGCCCGGCTCCGAGTGTGTACTGTGTGTCAGCCTTGTCTGAGGCTCTGGGCATGGCTTCCAAACTCCAGATATGTCCACAGTGACAATAGCATGGTGCAGTTTGTCCTCGACCTGGGACTTCATTTGCAGACAAAGAATTTTCTCCATTTGGGCCTCCTTTCTTGCCTCCCCTTTCCCACTTCCCATGCTCCGTTGATCTGGAGAGCTGCCCCAGTGGACAGGGTCCTTGAGTGGAGTCACAGGATCACAGACACCCTAGACTAGCCCCCACTGTGGGTTTCCTGTCTTCCTTCCTTCTTTTCTCCAGAGGTCAGCACTCTACACTAAGCTCTTTAAGCTGGCGCCTGCCCAGTGGGCAGAGAAGACACAGCCCTTTGATGGCTGAGACTGAGAGCCCTGAGCACAGGGCAGCAGCTCTCTCTCTCTCTCTCTCTCTCACACACACACACACACACACACACACACACACACACGTGCATACATGTGTGCATGCATACATACACTCAGAGCACAGGCTTCATGTGGGGCTGTCCCAGGAGAGACTACACAGGGAAGGGCACAGGGTAGAGGGGAGGGCCTCCCAGTGGGAGACTAATGGCAGAAAGCCCAGAGGCAGGAAGGGAGCTGTGAAGAGTTAAAACTGCAAGGGTAGCAGGGCAGAGGCCAGGGCCACCGAAGCAAATGCAAAACAGCAGCTCTCAGGGTCCCAGGCAGCCTGGAGGGGCTCTGAGTGGCCACTATATTCTCCTCTCCCGTCCACCTTCCAGGGGTGCTGCTGGCTGTTGGCTTAGCGACTGTGCTGTTGACAGGCCTGGGCCTCCTGCTGAGGCCCTCCCTGCCCCACACCTGTCCCATGCAGGCTTGGAGGCCTTGGTGGAGAAGCCTGGGACAGCCTCAGGTGCCTGCTGAGTGTGTGCTCCTCAGGGAGAGGTGAGTCCTCCCTGCCCGCTACACACTAGGCCCAGCCCTGGCCCAGCCCAGGGACTGCTGTGGTGGGTCTGGACACTCCCCGGGCACTGGCCAAGCTCCCCCTGTCCCTGTGAACTTGAGACAGATGTCCCCCAGAGTTAACCCATGGTGTGGGCTTCATGTGGGGTTCAGCACTGCTGCTCCTGTCTGGGCACTGAGGCCGACTCTTCCTTTTAGCCTCCCATTCTATGAAGACCTTGGCCCTGGGGATCTGGGGAAGGAGCTGGCTCCGAGAAGGCCATGGGCCGGGGCACAGGTACCA
This sequence comes from Aotus nancymaae, assembly GCF_030222135.1. NCBI lineage: Eukaryota > Metazoa > Chordata > Mammalia > Primates > Aotidae > Aotus > Aotus nancymaae. The sequence continues at coordinate 6,851,095 of NW_026988546.1, read as the reverse complement.
TGCTGGTGTGCAGCCAGCCCCACCTCGACAACACTTGTTATATTCCTTTTACTAGATAGTAGCTATCCTATTGGGGGCATATACAATGATATCTCCTTGTAGTTTTGATTTGCATTTGTGCCTAATGATGAGTCATATTAAGCATCTTTTTATGTGCTTATTGGCCATTTGTATATCTTCTTTTGAGAAATATCTATTCGAGTTCTTTGTCCAGTTTTGAATTAAGTTGTTTGGTTTTTGTGGTTGTTGTTGTTGAGTTTTAAGAGTTCGCTATTTATCACATGTATGATTTGCCAGTATTTTCTCTGATTCTGTGGGTTGCCTTTTTACTCTGTTTATAGTGGGTTTTGAGGCACGAAATTTTTTAAGTCGTGAAATGCGTGTATTTTTTCTTTTATTGCCTGTGCCTTTGGTATTGAATTTAAAAATTTGTTGTGATATCCAATGTCGTGGTGTTTTTGTCCTGTGTTATTGTCTAAGAATGTTATTGTTTTAGGTCATACATTCAGGTCTTTGAGGCATTTTTAGTTAATTTTTGTGTATGGTGTTAGGTAAGGGTCCGACTTGTTCTTTTGCATGTGGATCTCTAGTTCCCTCAGCACAATTGATTGAAAAGACTGTCCTTTTCACCCCTGAAGTCTTCCTTGTCAAAAATGATTTAACTGTATCTGGAAGGGGTTATTTCCGGCCTCTCAATCCTTTTACTAGTTATAGGTCTATTCAGATTTTCTGTTTCTTCATGATTTAGTCGTGGTGGGTTTTGTGTTTCTAGGAACTTGTCCATTTCATCTAGGTTATCTTCATTTGTTGACATACAATTGTTCATAGTACTCTTAGAATCATTTTTTATTTTTGTGGACTTGTCCTCATTTTCATTTCTCATCTTAGTAATTTGAGTCTCTTCCTTTTTTTCTTAGCTCATCTAACTAAAGATACGTCAATTTTGTTACTCTCTCCAAAGAAACGACCTTTGATTTCCTTGATTTTCTCTATTTTTTCTATTCCTTTTTTTGTTTATCTCTGCTCTAATCTTTGTTATTTCCTTCCTTCTGCTAGCTTTAAGTTTGTTCCTCTTTTTCTAGTTGCTTAAGTTGTAAAGTTAGATTGTTGATAGAGATATTTTTAGTTTTTTGATGTAAACATTTATAGATACACATCTTCCCCCTTAGTGCTGCTTGAGTTTTGGTAAGTGGTGCTTTTTTATGTTCATTTGTCTCTATTTTCTAATTTCCCTTATGATTGCTTCTTTGATCCATTGGTTGTTTGAAAATATGTTGTTTAATTTCCAGCATATTTTTGGTTTTTCAGTTTTTCTTCCATTACTAATTTCAGCTTCATCCCATTGTGGTTGAAGAAGATACTTTTTATGACATCCATCTTTTTAAATCTATTGAGACTTAATTTGTGGTCTAACAAATATTCTATCCTGAAAAACATCCCATAAGCACTTTAGAAAAATGTACATACCGTTTTTGTTGAGTAATGTTTCTGTATATATCTGTTAGATCTAGTTGATTTATTGTGTGTTTAAGGCTCCTATTTTCTTACTTATATTCTGTCTGGTTGTTCTGTTACTAAGAAGTGGGTACGTATGTATCATGGAACACTATGCAGCCATAAAAAAGAATAAGTTCATGTCCTTTGCAGGGACATGGATGAAGCTGGAAGCCATTATTCTCAGCAAACTAACACAGGAAAAGAAAACTAAACACCACATGTTTTCCCTTATAAGTGGGAGTTGAGCAATGAGAACCTATGGACACAGGGAGGGAAACTTCACATACCGGGGCCTCTTAGGGGGTGTGGGCAAAGGGAGAGAGAGCATTAGGACAAATACCTAACGCATGCGAGGCTTAAAACTTAGGTGATGGGTTGATAGGTACAACAAACCACCGTAGCCCACATATACCTATGTAACAAACCCGCACATTCTGCCAATGTATCCCAGAAATTAAAGTAAGATTAAAAAAATAAATAAATAAATAGGCATTAAAGTCTCTAATCATTATTGTAGAACTATTTCTCCCTTCAATTCTGATAGTTTCTGCTTTACATAAATTTTAGTGGTCTGTCATTCAGTGTGTCAATGCATATCACTGTTATATCTTCTCGCTGCACTGAAACTTTTATTAGTATTAATATATAGTATACTTCCTTGTCTCTTATAAACTTTTTTTATTGAAAGTTTATTTTGTGTGATACTAATATAACTATCCCTGCTCTCTTTTGGTTACTCTTTTTATGGAATATCTTTATCTGTTCACTTTCAATTTAGTTGTGTCTTTGAATGTAAAGTGAGACTTTGTAGATAGCAAATCTACAAAGTTGATCATGTGTTTTTATGATCATGTGTTGGATCATGAGTTTTTATTCATTTTGCCAATCTCTGTTTTTTGATTGGAGAGTTCAATCCATTTACATTTAAGGTAGTTACGATAAGGAGAGCCAAGAATCATTTTGCTATGTGTGAGAACAGGTGGACGGCTGTTACAAAGTCAAAAACAACAGATGTAGGTGCAGTTGCAGAGAAAAGGGAATACTTATACACTGCTGGTGGGACTGTAAATTAGTTCAGCCATTGTGGAAAGCAGTTTGGAAATTTCTCTAGGAGCTTAAAACAGAACTACCATTGGCCCAACAATCCCATTATTGGATATATACCTAAAGGAATATAAATCAAATACCATAAAGACACCTATATGTTCATTGCAGCACATTTACAAAAGCAAAGACATAAAAACAACCTAGATGCCCATCAATGGTGGATTGGATTAAAAAAATGTATATATACATCATAGAATACTATGCGGCCATTAAAAAACAAAACAAACAAAACATGTCCTTTGCAGCAACATGGATGCAGTTAGAGGCCATTATCCTAAGTGAATTAACATGGGGACACAAACTGTTTTTATTTACAAGTGAGAGCTAAACATTGAGTACATATGGACCTAAAGATGGGAATGCCAAACATCAAGGCTCGCTTGAATAGGGAAGGTGGGAGGAGGATGAAGGTTGAAAAACTACCTACCTGGGTGACAAAATCATTTGTACATCAAACCCCAGCAACATGCAACATGCAACTTACCCATGTATCAAACGTGCACATTAACCCCTGAACCTAAAATAAAAGTTGAAACAAAAGACTTTAAAGGCAACAGAGGCTGGGCATGGTCCATAAATAAGGACTCATATAAAATATATAATAATTAACCCAAATGTTTTTTTAGTTCACATGACATAAGTAAATCTTTGATAAATTAATTATTTTCAAACTTGTTGACAAAATAAAATTACAGATGGCTTCAAAATTGTCAACATACATTATTGCCTGGGTTTGCTAGTTTACATAAACACCTTATATAAAGCTACATATATATATATGTATATGTATATAAAGTTACATACATATATATGTAACTTTCTCTATTGATATGTGCAGTGACATTATCTCAGATCAATGCAACCTCCGTTTCCTAGGTTCAAGCAATTGTCTAGCTTTAGCCTTTCAAGTAGCTGGAATTACAGGTGCCCACCACCACGCTAAGCTAATTTTTTGTATTTTTAATAGAGATGGGGTTTCATCATGTTGGCCAGGCTGGTCTCAAACTTCTGACCTCAGGTGACCCACCCGACTCAGCTTCCCACCGTGCTGGGATGACAGGCATGAGCCACCGTGCCCAGCCTTAAAATTCTTTAAGCAACATGAAAGCCAAACACCAAAAGCCAAAGGTGAGTTTGCAAAATTCAATTATTTATAACTTCTATGCATTGAGTTACTGTAATCTTGGATTTACTGACAGACTTGCAGCAATTAGCTATACAATACACAAGCATTTTGTTAAAACCATTTAAGCTAAAGAATTCAGAGACTTTCGTTGTGTTGTAATGCTTTTTGTGGTATTTTTAATAATTTGTCCTAAAGTGGCTGGCAAAAAATATTTTATATATATCTGCATAAATCTCAACTGACAGCACCATACCAGGAGACTTTGTCACCAGGTATATGGATTTCTTTTAATTCCATAGGAAGCAGAAAAATCTTTATGGTTGGAATGGATTGAAAAAGCCACCTAATGTCCCAGGAGGTAAAGTCCCTCATTTTGCCAGCTGTTTAGGCATCGTATGCCCATCCTTGATTTGGAGGGTTCAAACTCATTCTATTCCTCAAAATCAGCCCTTGAAATCTTACATGCCCAGCTTTTCTGCAGTAGTCCCTGGGCCTCTTAGAGGAAAGGTGCTTTTATAGTTTTGGCAGGAGGGCATTAGTGATAAAAATAGAATGGTAGGCCCAGTGGGATTCTAAATCATTTTTAAGTTTTGAAGCTATCAGGTAGAGAGAGAAAATGTGTTTCATTTTACCCAATTTTGTAACCTATAAATAGCTCAAAAAGAAAAAGACGCCCCCCACCCCCCACTGAAAACAAAGAATAAGTGACATTTTAAACAAGAAGAACGTAAGTCCTGCCTAGCTCTAATCATGACAGGAAGAGGAAACTGACAGACAGCTAAATATTCCAACTATTTAGTATTAAGGCAGAGAACAAGCTATACTAATTCAGATAGAGGCAAAATCATTACATGAGTATTTGTGACTTTGTATAGAGGGCTGATCCCATGTCACATGATAGGAGTTTATCTTGGCTGTCACCTTCTACCAGGCCTGAAGATGAGGCTTTGGTTAAATTGAATTTGGTGCCAAATACCAGCTCAAGATTCAGTAGGATTTGAGGCATCCTTATAGATGAGATAAGTGTACCCAGGAGTCAAAACTCTGAAACTTAATAGCACAATGATTGCTTAACAATACTGATGAAGTCCCTTTCCAAAGGGGCTGGAAGGGGTTTCTTTTTTTTTTTTCTTTAATAAATCTATAGTTTTATTAAGACAAAAACTGACAGTGTAGTATGAAATTTACATTTAAACAAAGTTTTCACAGAAATCTAACACATGCCTAAAAATATTTTACAATGTAGTTCTAGATCCAAGTCTAGACAATATCAAGAACTGATGGATCTCATGACTCAAGAAAGAGCATTTTGGGTATGTTACTTCTTAGGATTTCTTCAAAAAAGTGTGTGTGTGTGTGTGTGTGTGTGTGTGTGTGTGTGTGTGTGTTTTAAAGTGAACCACTGCCCCGTATGAAAGTTTAATCTTCTCCTGGGACCAAGGTTTTTTAAGTGACCCAACTCTTGAATCAATTCAGTGAAACTGTGCTGTCAGTGACTGAACCCTGCCACCAATGGTTTCAGAGTTCAAATCTCAAAAAAAGAGAACGGCTCCAAGAGTTCTCCCCACTAAGAGCATAGGCCCTTGTCTTTCCCTACTGTCTTATCTCCTCTACCACCCTCTTCCTCTTCCCCAACACCTCAGCCAGTGGCTTGGATGAACAAGCTGATATTTATAATTTTGGTACTGGAAAAGAAAGGTCTTCTAATTTCAGGAATTAGCACCTCTGAGACAGAATGATCTGCTTGTATTGTATACTCTCCAATAAAAGACCTTCCCTCCTCAGTCAATTTCCATTTCCAAAATGGCAACTTTGATAACTTAGAAACTGGCTTAGTCCTTTGTGGGGAACAGCAGTAAGTTTAGGCAGGGAACACCTTGGCTTATAGGTTTCAGACATTCACAGCTTTTAAACAGTCTCTCACAGTCCTTATTTATGGTGCCAATGACATTTTTTTGAAAAGTAAAATATTCTGGACATAGAAGCATATCATTAGTTGTCTGTTCTTTCCATTGCTTCACCATTTCCCCTTTCAGGCCCCCAAATTTAATCAAAATGATAATACCCATCTCCCTTTCTCCCCTCCCCATCCCTCCCTCCCCCAAGTAATACACCGCTGATAGCCAAAAACTACACACATGCTATGCTGTTAAAATGCAGAGTTAACTCTATTGGGAAGAAGGCTGTGGGTTGTGGGGATGCTCTTGGAAGATCTACAGTATTTTTTTGCTCTCCCACACACCCAATTCTGCAAGTTTTGTCCTTCATAGAAGGCCCTTTGCTTTTCTCAGCAAAGTGCAGAAAAGGTTGCCTTGAAACACTTATCCCCCTTCCCCTCCACTGGGATGGGTGTGCAAACTGTATAGCTTGGAACGGCTTTAAAGCACTTGGGCTGCTGCAGGGCACAGAAACTATACTGGCCCTTCAAAGGACATCTTCTCAAGCCACCTCTGTGGTGTCAAGACAAGTAGAACTCCTTCCCTTCCCACCTGAAACCCACAGTCAGATGTGACAGGGGCTGGTACTCAGGAGAGTTAATTCTTGTCATCTTTTTTGTCATCATCCTCCGAGGGGTAGGAATGCCATGTGAGCCTTTCCTCATAGAAGGATATGACAACCTATGGGCACTTGACATTGGCTTCCTTGGCAGGGTCCAGGTCAGCCTCATCAGAGTTTTTGCATTTTATTAGGAACATGAGCTCTCCACTGGAGTCTGTAGCTCCAATAATCCGCTCCGGCTCCAAACCTCGAGCAAAGCCTTGTGGCTTTTCTGACTCTTCTTTCTTCTTCTTTGCTTTGCTCTCCTCTCCCTTGTCTTCAGAATCAGAATCAGCTTTGAGCTTGCCTCCCTCCGATTTATCTGTCTCATGTGCTGTTTTCTGTGACTTCAGAAACTCGGCAATGAGGTCAGGGCAATCCAGATTCCCTTCTGGCTCCCATGTGTTGTCCTCATCTGAGAAGCCCTTCCACTTTAGGAGGTACTCCACTTTGCCCTTTACCACTCGGCGGTCGAGAACTTTTTCCACCACATATTCCTCTTCCTCCTCTTCTGGCACCTCCTCCACTTTCTTCTTGTTTTGTTTTTTCCCCATAGTGCCCGCTAGCTTTCTGGTATGAAGGGTGAGGCTGCTCAGAGCAGCACCCAAGAGCCGGAGAGGAATCGGAGCTGCGCTACTGGCGCCCCCGGGGGGAGTGGCACCCAGGAAGGCAGCAAGCCCGGTGGCCGCAATGGAGCACCTCACTGGAGCGGCTACCGCAGGCCCCGGCCAATGACCCTCCCCTCAACCGAACCGGAAGGGGTTTCTTAACTGAAGTCTAGTTATCAGGTTGGAGGTGATGATACTGGAGTTTATGACATAATTGGGTGTAAAAGATTTTATAACCTGGGGGTGATTAATTTTTATAGTGTTAATAAGCCCCCAGCAGTAAGTCTAAATCAGAGACATAATATAGGATTTGACTTTTGAGGATGTTCATCAGAAGATATTAACAGGCTCAAAACACTTGATTAAAACAGAATCTCAGTTATTCATTTAACCAGAGGGATAATCAAAAGACTTCAAAAACTATATGGAAAGTTACGTGAGTATAAAAACGGTTAACCCTTTTAAGGTTTAGTTTTTTAAGTACTACTTATAATCTAATAAAAACAGCAGTATGCCTGGCATGGTGGCTCCTTTGGGAGGATGAGGTGGATGGATTGCTTGAGGCCAGGAGTTCGAGACCAGCCTGACAAAACCCCATCTCTACAAAAAATACAAAAGTTAGCCAGGCATGGTGGTGTGCATGTAGTCCAGCTACTTGGGGGGCTGAGGTGGGTGTGCCTGTAGTCCCAGCTACTTGGCAGGTTAAGGTGGGAGAATCAGTTGAACCCAGGAGACAGAGGTTGTAATGCCATTACTCTCTAGCCTGGGCTAGACTGTTCTCTGCCCTGGCAGCCACCTCACTCTTATATATTTAAAAATACACAGGAAAAAGGTATAAAAATACACAGAAAAAAAAATCACTAAAGAAGGCTTTTATTTTTCCTTTTTGGTAACTAGCCTAAAAACAAAGATTTTACATTCTATCAAGATAATTCGGGCTGGGTGCAGTGGCTCACACCTGAAATCCCAGTACTTTAGGAAGCCAAGAGGGGTGGATCAACTGAAATCAGGAGTCTGAGACCAGCCTGGCCAATATGGCAAAACCCTGTCTCCACTAAAAATACAAATATTAGCTGAGCATGGTGGCACATGCCTGTAATCTCAGTTACTTTGGAGGCTGAGTCAGGAGAATCATTTGAACCCAAGAGGCGGAGACTGCAGTGAGCTGAGATCACCCCACTGCACTCTAGCCTGGGCAACAAGAGTGAGACTCTGTCTCACAAAGAAAAGAGATAGATCCTTATGGAAAGCCCATTTGGATAACCTGAAAACCGAACCTGCTGAAAGGAGAACTTGAACTAGTCAGAAAAAGGAAGTATGTTGGTGTCATGAGTGAACACTGTTACAGAGGCCTTGAGCAGGAGAACAAATGGTTCCCAGCAACAGCCTGGGAAGTTGCCGGGTTATACTGACCACTTGGGACATATGTTGGGGCTCAAAGCAATACCCACAAATGAAAGCCTCAGAAGGGCCTCAGAAGTAAACATTTTTCTGTGGCCTCCCTCTGCTTTCGTGTCCCTTAGTCCCATTTTCTCTCAAGGGAACTAGAATCTTTCTTCTCCAAGGCAGGTCCCAGAAATCAGACCTTCTTTTCCTCAAAGCCAGCCATAAAACCTAAAAATATTACTCTAAATTTTCCTCCACCTTTCTATGTAAGAATTGGCCATAAAGAAATTATCTGACCTTACACTGGGCAAAGTGGCTATGCCTGTAATCCCAACATCTTGGGAGGCCAAGGTGTGAGGATCACTTGAGTCCAGGAGTTTGAGACCAGCCTGGGTAACATAGTGAGACCCCATCTCTAAAAAAAAACTAAACAAAATTAGCTGAACATGATGGTGCATGCCTGTAGTCCCAGTTACTTGGAGGCTGAGGTGGGTGGATTACTCGAGCCCAAGAAGTAGAGGCTGCAGTGCACTGAGATCACTACACTGCACTTCAGCCTAGGTGACAGAGTGAAATCCTGTCAGAATTAAAGAAAGAAAGAAAGAGAGAGAGAGAGAAAGAAGGAAGGAAGGAAGGAAGGAAAAAGGAAGGGAGGGAAGGAGGGAGGGAGGGAAGGAAGGAAGGAAAGAAAGGAAGGAAGGACCTGGCCTTTCTTGTTCGATTATAGGTCATGAGACACCCAGACCCAGAAGGAAGGAATGCATGCTCAGGGAGGTTAAGAATCAGAAGGTTAACCCAGCAGACCTTTCTGGTTTTTTCCATACAGTCTATTAGCATTAAATTACATGCTTGTTCAATCATATTTTTATGTAGCTGTTTATACTTTGTCAAACCTAAGTGTAAAAATGGACAATTTTCTCTATACCTTGGGTCTTTATTCTAAAAACTCCCACACATACATGCCAAACAAATCTGCATGCCACCTTTTCAAATAATCTATCTCTTGTGAGTTAATTTTTCAGAAAAACTTCAAACTAAAACATAATAAGACAGAACAAAAGTACAGAATTAAATTATCTGGAGGAAAACATTGCCTTTTTAACCTTCAAGATAAAACCTTCTGCATCACACCATAACAACAGATTTAGAACTGAAAGGGAAAAAAATGTCATAAGAGCCAAAAAAAGTTGAAGGATGAGTTACCATCCCAGGCCTTCTCAAAGTGAGAAAACCTGAGGCAACAGACTACAGCAGAAGTTGGACTCCTGAGCTATCCAGCTGAGAAATTTCAAAAAGAAACAGCTTATGGAATTTTAAATGTACAACTTCTTGCAATTTTTTAAGAGTAAATCAATATTTTAAGAAAATCTTGTTGTTCTTTAGTCTTGCAGTAGTGGATTTTTTATATCAAAGCCCAATCTCTAGAAAGACAAATTTTCTTTTAATTAAAGTTAACTGGCTGGGTGTGATGGCTCACACATGTAATCCCCCACATTTGGGAAGCCAAAGCAGGTGGATCACTTGAGGCCAGGAGTTCGAGACCAGCCAGGCCAACATAGTGAAGCCTTGTCTCTACTAAAAATACAAAAATTAGCTAGGCAGGATGGTGCACATCTGTAATCCTAGCTATTCGGGAGGCTGAGGCACACACAAGAATCACTTGAATCCAAGAGGCAGAGGTTGCAGTGAGCTGAGATCACGTCCCTGCACTTTAGCCTGGGTGACAGAGCAATATTCTATCTCAAAATAAATAAAGTATAAAGTCAACTTAATCACATAAAAATTATTTTATAAATTCTTTTTGCACTGTGTGAGGCTACTCTTTGACTCCTACAAAAAAAAAAAAATACTTGAGACTGGGTAATTTATAAAGAAAAGAGGTTTAGTTGGCTTATGGTTCTACAGGCTGTACAGGAAGCACAGCAGCATCTGCTCCTGGAGAGAACTCAGGAAGCTTCCAGTCATGGTGGAAGGCAAAGAAGGATCAGGCACATTACCTGGTGAAAGCAGGAGCAAGAGAGAGAAGGAAAATGCCACCCACTTTTAAACAACCAGATCTCACAATAACTCACTCACTATCAGGAGGACAGCAGCAAGGAGATGGTGCTAAATCATTCATGAAAAGTCCACCCCATGATCCAATCACCTCTCACCAGGCCCCAGCTCCAATGCTGGGGATTACAATTGAACATGAAACTTGGGCAGGGACACAGGTCCAAACTATATCACAAACCTTATCAGATTTACACAGACCATTTAAAACATGCTTGGACTTTGTTTTCTCCTAAAAATCACTCTTTCTTAAATAACTAGTCATTTTATATCAGGACAAAAATTTCCATACAGGATCCTTTCTCATACAGAATTATTTTCTTCTTAATCCTTCTTACCAAAACCACCTTCTCACTCATATCTGTAATTTTCTTTACATCTCTCTTACTTACCAGTTCCTTTTTACCTAATTTATAAATAACCATTGACTTATACCAAAAAATATTTTAATAAGAACATTATTTTCATAATTTTTTCATCAGAACACATCTTACTTTGGCATACTTTATATGCAGATTTATATATTAACTAGAATTTGTATTTTTGGTAACTTAAAATTTTTGTGAAAACCTAGAAGTAGAAAAATTTTTAAACAGTTTTGCTTGTTCTTTTTATTTAATGTACAAAGAGTAGTACAGAAAGTAAAATGTCCATACACCATCACCTAGACTCAACAGTTATCACTATTTTGCCATATTTGCTTTATTTATCCTCATGTTTTTGCCTGGAGATCTTTAATAAAAATCATAGAAATAAAATTTCACCCCTAAATATTTGACTATGAATCTCTAAGAATAAGGGAATTTCCTGACTCATAATGCTATCACACCTAAGAGAATTAACAGCTCACTGATATCACCTGACATGCTGTCATACTCATATTTCCCTTACTGAGCCAGAAATGTCTTTTTCAGGATGGGCAATAGTGGCTCATGACTGTAATCCCAGCACCTTGTTTGGGAGGCCAAGATAGGAGTACTGCTTGAGGCCAGGGGTTCAAGATCAGCCTGGTCAACACAGTGAGACCATGTCTCTATTAAAAATAATAGTAATAAATATAATAAATAAAAATTGCCTGGGTGTGGTAGCATGAGCCTATAGTCACAGATACTCAGTGTGGAGGCTGAGGCAGGAGGATCCCTTGAGCCCAGGAATTTGAGGTTACAATGAGCTATGATTGTGCCACTGCACTCCAGCCTGGGCAGTAGAGTGAGATCCCCCCCTACCAAAAAATAAAACAAAAGCAAGGTATGGAAAGATGTGGAAGTTAACTATATATGTATGAAGTTAATACACATACATATATATATATATATATATAATTCCATCATTATAACTTTCTTGCAAAATAAGTGTTTAAGTATTATCTCCATTTTGTAAATAAGTTTAAGCTCACTACCAGAAACTACAGAACCTAGATATAAACCCATATCCTTCTGGTTAAGTTAGTGTGGCATCCTAAGACTTTAAACATGTACCTGTGGACATCTCCTTTTTCACAGTCAGAGAAAGAATATCTTGCTACTTCTTGTTTATGTATAAAGCATTCCATCGAAAACCCATTTAAGAATGCTGGTTTACCAGTGACTGAAGGCATCCCTGGACATCTTCTTACCACTGGCTGAGTCATCTCAACAAGTATACTTTGCCTAAGACTATTTTCTTAATTTTAAACTTACTTTGTAAACAGCTTATTACCCACATCCCAGAGTTGGTCTGAAAATACTGCAACTCCTGGAATGTAGTGAGGACTCAGTAAATACTAGCTATGTTTGTAAGAAAATTCTGAACAAAAATAGGTATGCCATCCTGCCCAGTGATTCCTATTTCAGTCTCTAACATGGTTCTAACTGTAATGTTCATTATTAATAACTTTTCAGTTCTCTTCAATGTCATAACAAGTTGCTGTGTTCTAAAATACTATGCACAATAGCAAAGAATATAGGCAGAAATAAAAATTATGTGGAGCAATTAGGTTCCAAGAAACCTGATGTTGCAAGTGCTACCAGTTGGTAGCTTCTGGGGATAACAGAATAAAAATGTAAAAGCCCGTTATGTTAAAGGCTAAAGATGCTTACTCTCTCCCTGTGGTGCCCTCCTCACCCCACCCCTTTCAATTGTGCCCTGTGGTTTAAGGGTTGCAACCTGCTTCTGCTAGTAGACAGCTTTGTATGTGCCCAAAATAGCACAATTCAACCTTTATACAGAGGAGGCAAAGTTGACAAGTTCCAATTTTGTTAATCCCCTTCAAATCCCATCATCACTTTCTGAAACACAGAAACAATCACTCTTGTACTCAGCAATGTGCCAAGGTTCACACAGGAGACAGGTAACCCCCATGTCATTCCTGGGATGGAGGCATTCCTAGCATTGTCTTATTGATGGTTGTTGGGACAAAATAAAACTTCCTTCTTGGAAATAGTGAAAGTGTGAAAGAAAAACTTGTGGGCAAGGGGGAATTGATTCATGGGTATATTAATTCAGTAGCTTCCACAATTCCCATTTAAAAAAAGCAACAACTAGTAAAATAGCCTATCAGGTAGATTTTCATTAAAAACTGTTTATTTATTACATTCATAAACAGATTCTGAGAGGTTTTGAATCAGATCTTACACGAAAATAAGGCCAAAGAGGTCCAGTAAAAGTATCAGTGAAAGTATAGATGTGAGATTTCTCAGTCATGTTATAGAATGAGATCTCACCTGGCTAACGGTCCAGGAAAATACCAGTGCCTCTGACTTTCACTTCTAACAAGAGAGGGGCTTGACTCCAGATGGATTAAAGACTTAAACATAAGACCTAACACCATAAAAACACTAGAAGGAAACCTAGGCAAAACCATTCAGGACATAGGCGTAGGCAAGGACTTCATGACCAAAACACCAAAAGCATTGGCAACAAAAGCCAAAATAGACAAATGGGACCTAATCAAACTCCACAGCTTCTGCACAGCAAAAGAAACAGTCAATAGAGTGAATCGGCAACCAACAGAATGGGAAAAAATTTTTGCAGCCTACCCATCTGACAAAGGGCTGATATCCAGAATTTACAACGAGCTAAAAAAGATTTACAAGAAAAAAACAAACAAGCCCATTCAAAAGTGGGCGAAGGACATGAACAGATACTTTACAAAAGAAGACATACATGAGGCCAACAAGCATATGAAAAAATGCTCATCATCACTGGCCATTAGAGAAATGCAAATCAAAACTACATTGAGATACCATCTCACACCAGTTAGAATGGCAATCATTAAAAAATCTGGAGAAAACAGATGCTGGAGAGGATGTGGAGAAATAGGAACACTTTTACACTGTTGGTGGGAGTGTAAATTAGTTCAACCATTGTGGAAAACAGTGTGGCGATTCCTCAAGGACCTAGAAATAGAAATTCCATTTGACCCAGCAATCCCATTACTGGGCATATATCCAAAGGATTATAAATCGTTCTACTATAAGGACACATGCACACGAATGTTCATTGCAGCACAGTTTACAATAGCAAAGACCTGGAACCAACCCAAATGCCCATCGATGATAGACTGGACAGGAAAAATGTGGCACATATACACCATGGAATATTATGCAGCCATTAAAAACGAGGAGTTCGCGTCCTTTGTAGGGACATGGATGAACCTGGAAACCATCATTCTCAGTAAACTGACACAAGAACACAAAATCAAACACCACATGTTCTCACTCATAGGCGGGTGTTGAACAAGGAGAACACATGGACACAGGGAGGGGAGCACTATACATGGGGGTCTGTTGTGGGGGAGTGGGGGGGACAGTGGGGGGGTGGGGAATTGGGGAGGGATAGCATGGGGAGAAATGCCAGATATGGGTGAAGGGGAGGAAGGCAGCAAATCACACTGCCACGTATGCACCTAAGCAACAACCTTGCATGTTTTTCACATGTACCCCAAAACCTAAAATGCAATAAAAAAAAAAAAAAAAAAAAAAACAAGAGAGGGGCTGGAAAAGCTCCTGGTGCATGAGAGCCATCATCCTGCAGCAGAATCCTCCAACATCCTTGCTGGACGGATGGTGGTCTCTTTTCTTTTGTGGGAAGAGAATCTTTGCAAATGCCAATAGCCTATTCGGACTTAATCTCCCACTTCTACCTCCCAGAAATGCTTGTCAGAATGAAAATAGAGTAACACAGGACAACTGGTTTGACTACAAATCTTTTTGGAAAACCAGGAATCTTTTGTTTTTTCTTTGTAAATCTCACACATTTTTTATCCTCAGGTACAATTAAGATAGGGTGTGCTGTTTCAGGGCCTAGAATTATGTCTACTTTAAATTTCTTTATAATTATCTGCAGAGCAGAATATTGGGGAGGAAACTGCAGCCTCTCTCCTTAAATTAATTGAAAAGATTGACAGGCTATTCTCATTTTCAGACTCGTAGAAAATTTTAATTTGTGAGAGCAATTCCACTTCAGATAACTCACTGAGCTGTACAACCTTAATTAATTGGCTTTTGAGTGTATAAATCTAGATTTAAAATGCTGTTATGTGTGCACTGAGTTTCTGCTGATTGCCCTTCTCTTCAGCTAACCTGCAGAGAACTGCTCATTGCTCATATTCTAAAAACTGGCTCAGGTGCTCAAATTCAGAGGATAATTCCTACTTTGGTTTTCCACCTTCTCTCTCAGTTCTAAGGAGTTTTTTGCTTTGAATGCTTATTAATTTTTGAAGGTCTGCCAGTTGCTTTTTCAGGGGCTGGATGTAACTGCAGAGCCTTTTCCTGTAATGAGAGGCAGTTCTCTGGGTGTCACGTAGTGGCCCTGGTGGTAAGGGGACTGAGTCTACAGGGGACACAGCACCACTAGGTCCACCTCTCAGAAAACAATCAGGAACTGGTTGTGCTTCCCACACAAGGGTGTCTCTTCCTGTCTGTCTTCAATGCTGTGGAGCTTGACCATTTCAATCATCCTTCCCAGCTGGGTGTTGCTCCTGATGTGTGCCCTCTCCTCTCAGCACTGGTGACAACAGACAGGGCAAGGAAAACTTCCCTGTAGATAACTCAAGACCATGCCAAGCACTGAACAGAGAGCTGCCACTGGTCAGGGCCACCTCCACTCAGGATCCCTCTGTGGTTGCCAGATGTAAATCAAAGATAACAACCCAGGCAAGTTGCAATCATTTCAGAGGTTTATTTGCCAAGGTTAAGGACGATGGCCCATGACATAGCCTCAGGACATCCTAAGAACATATGCCCCTATATGAGTTCTCACTTATTTAAACCAAACAAAATAAAATTTCCTAAGCCATTTCTGACTGACTACACCTGATTTTATTATGTAGACACAACTTATATCATAATACATGTATATATGCAGAAACATATCTAAACACACATACACACATATAAAGATCTTAGAGCTCTAATTTTAATATCAGTCTTGAGGTAATAAAACATATAAACTTATGTGAATAAAAAAAAGATCCAGATTATTTTTCTGATAAGATTTGATAAGATTAAACTTTAGTATTTTTTTAACAGGCAGTTTTACAAAGGCTGTGAACAGAATTTGGAGTCAAGCAGTTCAAGTCAGTTTCCACTATACTGGACTGGACAAAGAAAAATTAACTGTGCAAATGTGACTCAATTATATAAGGAGGCCCAAAATATAAGAGTTCTAACAAAGTTTGAATAGTATTTTCTCGGACTTGGTTTTTTGTCCTTGAAGGTAAGAATGTCATTCCTTTTGTTATAGAGAAGATATCTTTTTATTTTTGAAATAGGATCTTGCCTTGTCACCCAGGCTACAGTACAGCACAGTCTGGAGAGGTGTCTTTACATGTGAATTTCACTTTTTGTTTTTAAGAAACAGTGTGAAGGTCAAAATATTTTTTAAATATCTGCTGGTTTTCAAGTGTTTTTACTTGAATAATCAGTATGCCAGAATAGCTAAGGAGTTTTTGAAACAAAAGTGTTTAGCTAAAAGAGGGATAAAAAGGAGGAATTGCAACAAGGGGAGAAGAACGCTTCAGAGAGGAAAGCACCTCAGCTGGCTCTGAGACTATTTTGCAGCAAGGAAATTTTTGAGCCCTGAATGTTGGTTTTTTTTTTAGCCTCAAGCTACCAATGAGAAGTACATGTCTTATTTGGAATACATAATTTTATAGCCATGATCTTTTAGTTTAGTTTTAAAAACAACAAATCGTGTTAATGATCCCTGTAATGTTTAGATGTGTTACCAGCTAAAGTCCCAGAAAATATCTCAGCATGCTTTTGAACTTTGAGACCCCATTTTGAAGGTGCTCTAGTTTAATGCCAAATACACAAAAGCCAATTAAACACAAGTGTCTAATACTCAAAGGCCAAACAAACTCAAGTGTCAATGGAAAGTAAACAATGTACTTACTAGGAAGGATGATAACCATTTTACACTGAAAGGAAAAAATCCCCTCACTTAAACCTTGAAGCCCAAATCTTGCAGCTGAAGTCCACAGAAGGAAATTGATTCCCTCTCCAAAGGAAGTCTCCCAAATGGGAGGGGGAAAGACCACTACTCAACCAAATTCTACATAAAACATAACTCCAACAAAATCAGGAGTTTCATCCAAGAAAGACTCACCAATAAGGAGTTTCATCCAAGAGAGATTCACCAAGAGAGACTCACCAAGTGGAAGTGGGGGACTCAGGGGGCCCCAGTGTGGGTCCTCACACCCTACTTCCAAGGACTCATGATTGTGCAGGCGAGGCAGCTTAGTATCCCGCTTCTGACACCATGTAGATTAAAGTCAAAATAAAAATGTAAAAACAAATCTCTAAATTTAATGTTTCATGTGGGGAAGAAGAATTGAACTTTGGGTATACATGCAGACTAGGTTGTTTCTGATATGTCCAAAAAACAAAGGGAAAGTTTCAGATTTTGTGAAATAGAGAAATGTTACACATTGCTTTTCAAGAAAGATTATTGGTACTAATAAGAGTTTGGGAAGCAGACAAGGGTGGTGAGTGATGGTAGTGGACAAAATTCGTTTAAGATTTACAGCAGTCCATTTCAGGAACTATTAGTTAAAACCGATCTCAGGTGTCAACATTCAGATTCAGCAGCCAGTCTTGCAGAGAATCACATTTCAGGAGGAACACTGTGTCCTGAGTGCTTTTTCCCCCTGCTTTCTCAACTCTGTTTTAGTTGGGTAAGACAAGAATGACCCAATTTGAACAAATAATTCTAACAATACCCAGAGTACAATATGCAGCTGCATCTTCCTGGTAGACCAGAGGAATAACATTTGGTGGCATCTGTGTGGTTGGAATTGCTGATCTCAAGACACAGTGAAGGGCAGTCTACTCTATCATTCTGAAGTTTTTCATGCATACTGTGCACAAAGACATAAGGAGAAATAAATATATGCACACATATAAATGTAGAGTTTTTAAGTATAAAACAAATATGTGATATTTGTAAATATATGCATCAACATATAAAAATAAAAATTGCAATATGGATATTTATACATAGAACTTTGTAGCACAACTTGTCACTCTATGGACATCTTTCTCCATATAAGACAGATGAAAACTAACCCCTAAGGATGGTCCAGAAAATGGTGTGTCAATAGGGGTGGGTAGAAGACATACTTTCCACAGAGAGGTAGAAAAAAAGTGTATGAACCCCTAGGTTTTGGTGGAGAAATTGGAAATGTGAGTTGATAAAAATAGTAGTGAACTGGAAAGACAGCCAAGCCATGATAAAACTGCACTAATGGACACTGAAATCTTTTGGGATGAGGAATGTGGCCCCAGATGCTGAAAGATACACAATCCCAAGGAAACCTATTCTTCCATCTGCAGTTGGTGGATCTGGAGATACCTATAGACAGAAATCCACAAACAGGAGTGAAGAACACCAAGAACAGACATGGAAAACATAGGTCTGAATTAAGAAATCCTTGTGTACCCCAAAGTAGGTAGCAGGTGAAGAAAGCCAGGTCAGATGAAGGCTACTAACACTGTCAGCCAAGGTGGATGGATGATGCTGTTGTACAATCTAGTGACCAGATTGTACAACAAGACAGTTTCAGCACGGTGGATGTGAACAGTGCCTGTGCAAGCCCCCAAGGCTGTGGGCCCATGTATCTGTTTTGAGGCCAGAAGCTCTGTTATTTTTTCAGCTGGCCTTTGGATTTCAAGTCTACGATGAGAAGTGTATGGCCAGGCAAGGACCCCTGACTCTTACATTCTTAGACTCCTGGGGAGATGGCAACCAGAGGGGACCTGACTGGAAGACTGATTGATGTTACCTGGTCCCATAGGCTTTTGGTGGAGAAACAAATGGCCCTGACACCCAGAGGCCAATGCACAGCTGCTTCTTCCCAGTCAACCAGAGGAATGACACTAGATGGCATCTCTGTGTGTTGGAATTGCTGTTCTCAAGAAAAAGTGAAGTGCAGTCTGGCATTCTGGAGTATTTCACATCAGCAAAGACATGACAAAATATAAATATATACATGCACATAAATGTGGCTACTATTAAATATAAGAAATATGTAATACGTAAATATATGCATCAACACAGAAAAATAACATTTAAAATATATATATTAATATGTACAACTTCATAGTCCTGACTTCCACTAGGTGGTGGTATTTCTCCATGCAGGACAGAAATTTATGCACATAGATGAATATATAAATAAAGATATCATATATGGTTATATATAAGTATAGACACATTTATAAGGAAATACAGATAGATATAAATAAATATGCAAAAAATAAACGTTATCTTAAAAAAACACAAACTCATGAACACACACAGATTTACTTGCATGTATACTAGGGGCCATTGGGCCCTCTTGCCACCTGTCAGTGAAGGGACACAGAAAGGCCACTGGAGTCTTTCCCTGAACATTCCATGTGACCCTACCCTGATGGCAAACACCAGGCCAGGGACTTTAACCAGAGCCTATCAAAGTGCTGTCATCCTCTAGCAGGAAGCTGTCCATTCCTCCCAATCCTTTCAATCATGATAGATGCTTTTTTTTTTTTTGATACAGAGTCTCACTCTGTTGCCCAGGCTGGAGTGCAGTGGTGCAATCTCAACTCACTGCGACCTCTGCCTCCCATGTTCAAATGATTCTCGTGTCTCAGCCTCCTGAGTAGCTGGGATTACAGGTGTGAGCCACTGCACCCGACCGATGCTCTTTTTTTAAACGTAAAGGTGTGTGAAAACAATTTTGTCCCAGTATGGGTGAGTGGAAAGAAGGCTTTCTGCAGAAAGGCAGAAAGGCAAGGTCTGAGCCCCCAGGATTGTCTGAAGGCACTGTGAGTGTGGAGGAGTACAATAGTTCTGCACTGAAAAACAGCCAGGCCAGCTTAAAACTGCGCTGATTGTCGTTGGTGGCTTTAGGGGAAAGTAAACCCAGATACTGAAGGTTACACAGCCCTGAATAAGCCTGTTCTGGCAGGTTTCAGCTAGGTCTACAGAACCCTGCAAAACAGACATGAAATACCTAAATTCAAGATACCTGGGGTTCAGGTGCCTGAGGCCTCTATTGCTAGTAGTAGAAACATGGACAAATATATGTGACTTGACATACACTGCTGGACCCCAAAGTAGAAGACTGGAAAAAAAAAACAAGTTCAGACCATGCATGGTGGCTCATGCCTGCAATCCTAGTACTTTGAGAGGCCAAGGCAAGAGGATTCCTTGAGCGCAGGAGGTGGAGGCTAAAGTGAACCATAACCATGCCACTACACTCCAGCCTAGGCAACAGAATGAGATCCTGTCTCAAAAATAAAAATCCCAGGTCAGAGGTTACTTGGTGACCCTGCCAGCCCAGGTGGATGGAAGAAGCCTATTCCCTCACTGGAGTCTGGCTTGTGGGTGGAGGCCAATCCATCACAGTGGGTGTGAACTGCACATATGCAAGCCAGGAAGCTAAACAGTGACTGAGAAACTGGGCAGGGCATCCGGCCCTGGGCCAGGACAACTGCTAGCTTTTAAGCCTGATTTAGTTCCCAAGATAATGTCAACTCATGGATGGCCACACAGAAAGTTCCATCTTTTCTGTTGTTAGAGCTCAGGAAGGTATAGACCAGATATGACTTAATGAAAGACTACTGGATTTTACTTGGTTCCATAGGTTTCGTGTCCCCATTCACCCAGAAACGAGTCAATTCTGTCTACTTTCTCCTAGTGCAGGGGCATAACTTCTTCCAAACACAAGCGATTACATAGTCAGTTGCAAAGCTCTTTCTTTTAACTAGAACAGAAAAGCAATGCTCCATAAGGTCGCAGCTTTTGGAAATCACAGCTCTGAAAAACATTAGAACGCAGTTTGTCAGTGTGGAGTATATCACACCTTCAGGGCACAAGCAAAGAAACAAGTAATAAGTATAAACATTATGTGGACATTTTTAAACATATAAAAGCATAAATAACATATAAATACATGGATCAAGATATAGACAAATAAAAATTAAAGATATTTACACATGTGACTTTCTAGTGCTGTCTGCCAGTCTATGAAGATGTTTCTCCATGTAGAGCATATATACATGTACATGAATCCATATATAGAGACACACATATATAAAAATAGAGATATTGAGTATAATTACCTATAGGTGTGTGTGTGTGTGTGTATATATATATCTATATACTCAAATACATAGAGCAAAAATGTATAAATATAAATATCTATCTGTGAGATCAATATAAACTAAAAGAAGCCACAAACACAAGCACACACAAACACACAAACAGATGCATTTAACATCATAGTAGGGGTCACGGGGACCTGTTGCCATCTACTGTCAGCAAAGACAACCAAAAAAGCCACTGCAGTCTTTCCTTGTCAGTTCCATGTGACCCCACCCTGATGGCAAACCCCAGGCTTTAACCAGACCCAACCTAAGAGCCATTACTCAATAGTAGGGAACCTGTTCCCTTCTCTAAAACCTTTGAATCAGGAAATGTACTCTTCTTGTAAATCTGAGGTGGGCACCAAATGGTATTTCAGGTGTGGGTGGCATTTTTGGGTGGGTGGAGACGAGGCTTTCCAGAGAGAAAAGAATGAGTAGGTCTGAGCCTACAGTATAGCCTGGGGGCACTGTGACAGTGGGTTGTTTAAGACAGTGCTGAGCTGGAAGTACAGTCAGGCCAGGGTAGGTCTGCACTGAGGGCCACTGGTGGCCTTTAGGGGCCAGGCAAATGGCCCTAAGTGTGGAAGGCTACACAGTCCTGAATAAGCCAGCTCTGGCCAGTTCCAGCTGGATGGGCAGAACCCTACAGGGCAGTCAGGAGGAACCTCTGATTAAAGACACCTGGGGGCCAAGTAGTTGAGACCTCTGTCACAAGTGTGTGAAACATAGCAAAAGGTATGTGTCTTGACATAAATTTCTGTATGCCAAAGGAAGAGGCCAGCGAAGAAAACTGGGTAAAAGGCAACTGGTGGATTCTGCTAGTACTAGAGGATGGAAGCAGCCTGTGGCCAAACTGAAAACAGGCTTCCGGGCTAAAAGCCACACCACTGTGGTGGATGTTAAACATGCATGGTCAAGCCAGGAAGCTGAAGAGAGACCTAAGACCCTGGGCCAGAAGCACTGCTAGCTTTCTGGTTGGACTTTGGATACCAAGACAAGACCAAGAGGTCTATGTCCACCTGCAAAGACCCATCCCTTTTATTCTTTGAAGTGCAGGATGTCATGGATGAGATAGAACTTGAATGGAAGACCACCTAATCTTACCTGATCCCATAGGACTTTGGCACTGCCATTACCCCTAAAACAGCAGTTTGCTCTTTCTGCTCTCCGCTAGTGCAGGAACACACTTTTCCCAGTCACCAAGGAAACCGGTGTCTCCTCTATTCATAGTGCAGTGTACAACCGTGTCTTCTTACAGGACCAGAAAAACAATACTCCATAGGGTCCTTTTTGGAACTGCTGCTCTCAAAAAACAATAGAGCATAGTCTGTCTGTCTGGAGGGGATCACCAATACAGGGCATAGGCAAAAACATGACTCAAAATCAATAAATACACACAGGTAAATGCAGATGTTTTTTAATATATTAAGAAATATGTGATGCATAAATATATGTCTCAACATAGAGACAATAAAAATTAAAATAGAGATATTTATACACACAATTTTCTAGTGTTGTCTACCAGACTGTGTTGGTGTTTCTCCCTGTAGGAGAGAAGCAAATATATGTATATATTTGTACATATATGTGAAGATGTATAATATATAATTATCTACTGGTATATATACATAAATATATAAAAATAAATAGAAAAATCTATCTTTGAGATAAATATCTGAAAGAACCCACAAGCACAGTCACATACCAACGCACATACAAGTGCACCATTGCCACCTCTTGGAAGTAAAGAGAGATGAACAAGCCACTGAATTCCTTTCTTGCCAGTTCCTTGTGACCCTGCCCTGATGATAAATACAAGACCTGAGACTTTAAGCACATAAGCCTAAGTGCCATCATTCAACAGGGGAAACCTATTTCCTTCTCTAAAACCTTTGAATCAGAAAGGGTGCTATTCTATCGAACTTCTGAGGTGGAGTTAGTGAATGGTGCTTCAGTTTGGGTGAGGGAAAAAGAGGCTTTCTGTTTAGAGAAAGAAAGGTTACACGTGAGCTCCCAGGATAAGCTGAGGGCATTGTGACAATGGGTTAAGTAAGACGGTACCAGGCAAAAAGGTCAGTCAGCCCAGGGTAGGTCTGCAATGAGGGTCGTGGGTGGCTTTTAGGGGACAGGCACTGGCCCTACACGTGGAAGGCTACACAGTGCTGAGCAAGCCAGCTCTGCCTCATTGTGGGGGGATCAACAGAATCTTACAAGGCAGACTTGAAGAAACTCTTATTAAAGGCAGCTGGGGCCAGGTGGCCAAGGCCTCTTTCACAAGTAAGAAACGTGGACAAATGTATGTGGCTTGACATACACTTCTTGTCTCCAAAGTCAAAGGCCAGTGAAGAAACAGTCAGAGGCCAACTGCTGAACCCTGCTGGCCCAGGTAGATGGAAGCTGCCATAGAGAGTAGCAAACATATTATATATACATAAATGTATATGCACATATATAGAGAGATTTTACATGTAACTACCCATAGGTATATATACATAAGTATATTAAAAACATACATAAATCTCAAAATTTATCTGTGGGATAAACCTAATCTGAAAGAACTAACAAACAGGCAGACACCAACACATGGACAGATGTGTTCAGATTATAGCAGGGGTCACTAAACACTTTGCTACCTGCTGTTAGCAAAGGGAGCTGAAGAGGCTACTGGCTCTTTCTTTGCCAGTTTCATATGTATCTTTCCTGATGGCAAACACCGGACCAATGACTTTAACTAGACTCAGTGCAAGTGCCATCAACCTCCAATGAGAAAAGTTTCAACTTCCTGAAACCTTGCAATCAAGATAAGTCCTCTTATTTTGAACACCTAAGATGAGTTTATACAATCATGTTCCAGTGCGGGTTTGTGTAGAACTGTTTTTGTGCAGCCAGAATTAAAGGGTAGATCTGTACCCTCAGAATGCTCTAGGGACAAGGCAAGTATGGCCATATGCTTTGGCTCTGCTTTCCCACCCAAATCTTGTCTCAAATTATAATCCCCATAATCCCCATGTGTCAAGGGAGGGACCTCAAAGGAAGTGATTGAATCATGGGGGCAGTTTCCCTCATGCTATTCTCACAAGATCTGATGTTTGTTTTGTTTTTGTTTTTGAGACAGAGTCTCACTCTGTCACCCAGGCTGAAGTGTAGTGGCACCATCTCACTGCAACCTCTGCTTCCCAGGTTCAAGTGATTCTCCTGCTTCAGCCTTTCAAGTAGCTGGGATCAACAGAACCCTACAAGGCAGACCACCACCATGCCTGGCTAATTTTTTGTATTTTTAATAGAGATGGGGTTTCACCATGTTGGCCAAGCGGGTCTCGAACTCCTGAGCTCAAGTGATCCACCTGCCTCAAATTCCCAAAGTGCTACAATCACAAGCATGAGCCACTGCACCCCGCCTGATGGTTTTATAAGCATCTGCCATTTCCCCTACCTGCACTTCTTCTCTCACCTGACACCATGTAAGATAACGCTTGCTTTCCCTTCTGCCATGATTGTAAGTTTCCTGAGGCCTCCCCAGCCCTGCAGATCTTTGAGTCAATTAACCCTCTTTCCTTTATAAATTACCCAGTCTCAGGCAGTTCTTTATAGCAGTGTGAGAACAGACTAATACAATAAATTGGTACCACATAGTGGGGCACTGCTGTGAAGATACCCAAAAATGTGGAAGCAACTTTGGAACTGGGTAACAGGTAGAGGCTGGAACAGTTTGGAGCACTCAGAAGAAGACAGGAAGATGTGGGAAAGTTTGGAACTTCATAGATGCTTTTTGAATGGCTTTGACCAAAATGCTGATAGTGATGTGGCCAATGAAGTCCAGACTGAGGTTGTCTCAGGTAGAGATGAGGAACTTGTTGGGAACTGAAGTTAAGGCCTCTCTTGCTATGCTTTAGCAAAGAGACTTGTGGCTTTTTGCCTCTGCCCTAGAAATCTGTGAAACTTTGGACTTGAGAGAAATGATTTAGGGTATCTGGCAGAATAAATTTCTAAGCAGGCTGGCATTCAAAAGTTTACAGAGCATAAAAGTTTGGAAATTTTTCATCCTGACAATGCAGAAAAAAAAATTCCGGGGAGAAATTCAAGCGCACTGAAGAAATTTGTAAAAGTAACAAGGAGCCAAATGCTAATTGCAAAGACAATGGGGAAAATGTCTCGGCATGTCAGAAACCTTTGAGGCAGCTGCCCCTCTCCCACCGCATCACAGGTCTAGAGGCCTAAGAGGGAAAAATGGTTTCCAATGTGTAGCCTCCAGACTTGCTGCTCTGCATCCCAGCCACTCCAGCCATGGCTAAAAGGGGTCAAAGTACAGCTCAGGCTGTTGCTTCAGAGGGTGCAAGCCCCAAGCCTCAGTAGCTTCCACATGGTGGTGTTCCTGCAGGTGCACAGAAAACAAGAATTGAGGTTTGGGAACCTCCACCTATATTTCAGAGGATGTATGGAAATGTCTGAATGTCCAGTCATAAGTCTGGTGCAGGGGTGGAGCCCTTATGGAGAAAGTGGTGCAGAAGGGAAATATGGGGTTGGAGCCCACACACAGTCACCACTGGGGCACTTCCTGGTGGAGCCATGAGAAGAAAGCCACCATCCTCTAGACTCCAGAATAGTAGATCCACTGACAGCTTGCACCATGCACCTGGAAAACCCACAGATTTTACAGCAGTGTGAGAACAGGCTAACACATATGCATAGCTATGATGATACTGGGCTGGAAAAACAACCAAGCTAGGGTTGGTCTGAACTGAGGAAGAATGGGATTTTGTGAGCCAGCAATATGGCTCCAGATGTTGAATGTCTCACAGTCCTGAATGAGCCTGTCCTGTCCGATTTTAGCTGGATCTTGAGGACCATATAGGACAGGCTCAAAAAACACCTGAACAGCAGACACCCAGGTACTAGGTGCTGGAGGCCTCTTTTACAATTTTGAGGAGCATGAGAACCGGAAACTGAATTTACAGTCTCCCCTTCTGTATGCCAAAGTAGGTGTCAGACAAAGAAAACTAGGTTGGAAGCATGGTGTTAGATCCTGCCTCCTTACCTGGATACCTTTTACCAAATTAGGACCCAGATTGTGAGGCTGGGCTGGTCCATCACTGAAAATGTGTACTAGAAGTACCACAACTTTTTGGTCTGGTCTTTGGGTCATCAGTGCTAGGTTGAGAAGTTTATGGCCATGCAAGCCCAAAGAGCTCCATCTCTTGTGTTGTTAGAAGCTCAAGGAAGTAGTGGCCAAATGGGATTTGAATGAATAACTACCTGATATTACTGTATTCATGGGCTTTTGTCTCCAGCATTCACCCTGAAACACCAGTTCAGCTCTCTCTGCTCTATTCTAGTGCAGGAGCACAACTTCTCCAAAACACCAAGGCAACAAATGGCCCTGACACACAAAGTCCCATCTACATCCACATTCATGAGGGGTCTTAGGATTTTGAATTGCTGCTCTCAAGATATAGTGCAGCACAGTCTGTGACTCTGGAGTGCTGTATGCACACAGGTCACAAGCAAATACCTAACCAGAAATATGCCTATACATGTAAATATGTATGCTTTGTTTCTATTTTTTAAATTTTTATTTGTGCAAACTTAAGGGATACTTGAGAAATTCTGTTACATATATATAATGTTTAGTGGTCAAGTCAGGGTACTCAGAGTGTTCATTACTCTGGTATGATACATTTTTGTTCAGTGTAGTTATCCTACTCTACCATCAAATGTTGAATTCATTCCTTCCATATTATTGTTAGGTTTGCACCCTTTAACTCACTTCTTTTTATCCTTCCCCCTGTCATCCATTTACCTTTTCCAGTCTCTTATATCTGTTTTTCCACTGTCTGCCTTAATATGTTCTAAATTTTTAACTCCCAGAGTTAAGTGAGAACATGCAATACGTGTCTTTCATGCCTGGCTTATTTCTCTTAACATAATGACCTCCAGTTCCATCCAAGTTGCTGCAAATGACATGACTTCATTATTTTTAAAGCCAGAATAGTAACCCATTGTGTATATATACCACATTTTCTTTATCCATGCATTCACTGATAGACATTTAGGTTGATTCCATCTTTGCTATTGTGAATAGTGCTGAAATAAACATGCAAGTACAGGTATCCCTTTGATAGATTTACTTCTTTTCCTTTGGGTAGATACCTAGAAGGTATTGCTTAATTAAATGATTCTTCTATTTTTAGTTTTTTAGAAATATCCATACTGTTTTCCATAGTGGCTGTACTTGTTTACATTCTGACTAACAGTGTATAAGTATGCACTTTACTCCACATCCTTAAAAACATCTGCTTTTTTGTTTGTTTGTTTTTGTTTTTGTTTTTGTCATTTTGATAGTAGCCATTCTGACTGAAGTACAATAATATCTCATTTGTTGTTTTGATTTGCATTTCTCTGATGATTGGTGATACTGAGCATGTTTTATATACCTGATGCCATTTGTATGTCCTCTTTTGAGAAATGTCTATCCTTACCTTTGCCCACTTTTTAATGGGATTATTTGGTTTTTCCTGTTGAGTTGTTCAAGTTCCTTGCAAATTCTACATATTAATGTCCTGTCAGATAAATAATTTGCAAATATTTTTCCCTTTCAACAGATTGTCTCTTCACTCTCTTGATTATTTCTTTTGCTGTGCAGATTTTAGTTTGATCAAAATCTCATTTATTTTTGTTTTGTTGCCTGTGCTTTTGAGGTCTCAGCCATTAAATCTTTCCCTAGACAAATGTCCAGAAGAGTTTTTCCTAGATTTTCCTATAGTTCTGGGTCTTATGTTTCAGTTCTTTAATCCATTTTAAATTGATTTTTGTAAACAGTGAGAGATAGAGGTCCTGTTTCATTCTTCTTCATATGCCTACACAATGTTTCCAACACCATTTTTTAAGAGGGTGTCCTTTCCCCAATCTAAGTCATCGTTGCCTTTTTTGAGGATCACATGGCTGTAAATACGTGGCTTTATTTCTGGGTTTTCTATTCTGTTTGTCTGCTTTATACCAATAGCATGCTGTTTTTATTACTATAACCTTGTTATATATTTTTGAAATCAGGTAATGTGATACCTCCAGCTATATTTTTTTTGCTCAGAATTTATTTGGCTATTTGGGCTCTTTTTGGATTCCATATGAATTTTAGGATTGCTTTTTCTAATTCAGTGAAAAATGACATTGGTATTTTAGTAAGGACTGCCTTGGGTCTGTAGATAATTTTAGGCAATATGATCATTTTAATAATATTAATGCTTCTGAGCCATGACATGGGATATTTTTTCATGTTTGTGTTACCTATTATTTCTTTTGTGTTTTATAGTTTTCCCTGTAGAGATCTTTCACCTCCTTGGTAAAATTTACTCCTATGTATTTTTTTGTAGCTCTTGTAAATGGGATTGCCTTTTTTGTTCCTTTCTCAATTAGATCATTATTTGTGTGTAAAAACACTACTGATTATTGTACATTGGTTTTGTATCCTGCAGCTTTCCTGTAATTATTTATTTATCAAGTCTAAAGGTTTTTTGGTGGAGTCCAGGTTTTTCTAGATATAAGATTATATCATCAGCAAAAAGGAAAAATTCTCTTTTCCAATATGGATTTTTTTTTTTAAATTTTACTTTAGGTTCTGGGGTACATGTGCAGATCATGCAGGGTTGTTGCATAGGTGCATACTATATACAGCATTTCTCCCCATGTTATTCCTCCCCACCCTTCCCATCCGCCGCTGTCCCTCCCTTAGCCCCCTCCAATTGCCCCCAGTGTGTGATGCTCCTCTCACTGAGTTCACATGTTCTCATTGTTCAACACCCGCCTATGAGTGAGAACATGTGGTGTTTGGTTTTCTGTTTTTGTGTCAGTTTTCTGAGAATGATGGTTTCCAGATTCATCCAAGTCCCCACAAAAGACACAACCTCATCTTTTTTATGGCTGCGTAGTATTCCATAGTGTATATGTGCCACATTTTCTTTGTCCAGTCTATCATTGATGGGCATTTGGGTGGGTTCCAGGTCTTTGCTATTGTAAACAGTGCCTCAGTGAACATTTGTGTGCATGTGTTTTTATAGTAGAACGATGTACAGTTCTTTGGGTATATACCCAGTAATGGGATTGCTGGGTCAAATGGAATTTCTATTTCTAGATCCTTGAGAAATTGCCACACTGTCTTCCACAATGGTTGAACTAATTTTACACTCCCACCAACAGTGTAAGAATGTTCTTATTTCTCCACATCCTCTCCAGCATCTCTTGTCTCCAGATTTTTTAATGATCGCCATTCTAACTGGCATGAGATGGTATCTCAATGTGGTTTTGATTTGCATTTCTCTAATGACCAGTGATGATGAGCATTTTTTCATATGTTTGTTGGCTTCATATATGTCTTCTTTTGAAAAGTGTCTGTTCATATACTTTGCCCACTTTTGAATGGGGTTGTATGTTTTTTTCTTGTATATCTGTTTTAGTTCTTTGTAGATTCTGAATGTGTTTCATCTCTTTCTCTTGACTGATTGCTCTGGATAAGACTGCCAGTGCTATGTTGAATACGAGTGCAGAAAGTGAGCTTCCTTGTCTTGTTCCAGTTCTTAGAGAAAAAACTTTCAACTGTTCCCCATTCAGTATAATGTTATCTGTGTGTTTGTTGTATATGGCCTTTATTATTTGCAGTGTGTTCCTTCTATACCTAGTTTGTTAAAAGTTTTATCATGAAGAGACATTTGATTTTATCAAATGCTTTTTCTGTGTACATTGAGATGATCATACTTTTTTTTTTCTTTCATTCTTTTGATGTGATGTATCACCTTTATTGATTTGAAAAATCCTGGCATTCCTGGTATAAATCTCACCTAATCATTGTGTAGTATCTTTTTGATGCACTGTTGGATTTGGTTTGCTATAATTTTGTTGAGGATTTTATGTTTATCAGGGATATTGAACCACAATTTTCTCTTTTTATTGTATCACTGTATGGTTTTGGAATCAGGATAATGCCGAACTCATAGAACGAGTTAGGGAGAATTCTTTCCTCCTCCATTTTATGAAGTAGTTTCAGGAAAATTTATATTAGTTCTTTGTATGTTTGATAGAATTCAATTGTTAATCCATCTGTTCCTTGGCTTTTGTTTGTTGAGAAACTTTTATTGCTGATTCAATCTCACTTCTCATTACTGCTCTGTTTAGGTTTTCTATTTCTTTTTTATTCAATCTTGATAGATTGTATTTTTCCAAGAATTCATCCATTTTCTCTAGGCTTTCCAGTTTGCCAGCCTATAGTTGTTGATAATAGTCCCATGATCTTTTGCATTTCTGTGGTATCTATTGTAATGTCTCCTTTTCCATTTCTGATTTTGTTTGTTTGGGTCTTCCTTCATGGTTAGTTTAGCTTGCAGTTTATAAATTTCATTTTGTCTTTTCTTGAGGAACTTTTCATTTTGTTGATAATTTGGGGGTATTTTAATCTTCATTTAGTTCTGCTCTAATCTTTATTATTTCTTTTCTTCTGCTAATTTTGGGTTTGGTTTGATCTTGCTGTTCTAGTTCCTTTGGGTGCATTTTTAGATTGTAAGTTTGTAATCTTTCTACATTTTTGATGTAAGTATTCGTTGCTATGAACTTCCCTCAGTTTGTTGTGATTCTATTTTTATTTGTTCCAAGGAATTTTTTATTTCCATCTTAATGTCTTTATTAACCCAGTAGTTATTCAAGAGCATGTTGTTTAATTTCCACATATATGTATTGTTTCCAGAGTTCCTCTTGGCATTGATTTTTAGTTTTATTCCATTGGGGACTGAGAAGACGCTTGATATGATTTCAATTTTTAAAAATTTGTTGAGATTTGTTTTGTGGCCTAATATATAGTCTGTCCTGGAGAATGTTCCATGTGCTGATGAAAATTATATATATTCTGCAGTTGATAGATAAATGTTCTTTAAAGATCTGTTAGGTCCATTTGATCTAAAGTCTAGTTTAAATCCAATGTTTCTTTATTTGGTTATTTTCTTTTCTAAATTATCTGTCTAATGTTGAGAGTGTGCTGTTGAAATCCTCCACTGCTACTGTATTGCAGGCAATCTCTCTTTGGATCTAACAATATTTGCTTTATGAATCTGGGTGGTCCAGTTTTTTTTTTTTTTTTTTTTTTGTGTGTGTGTGTATTTGCCTTTTCTCTGTTTTTTTTTTTTTTTGTTTGTTTGTTTTTGCTGTACTTGACTTAAAATCTGCTTATTTCTTTCTGTGACAGACAGAAACTAAAAGCAAGCAAGAGTATTACACCTCTACTTTCTGTCTATTTGTGTGTTTACTAGTTAGGTAAATTTCTTAAAAACAGCATATAGTTGTATCATGCCTTTCAATATATTCATTTATTCTATACCTTTTGAGAGGATAATTTAATTTGTTTACATTCAAGATCATTATTTATATGTAATGCTTCACTTCTGTCATACTGTTGAGTGCTTTCTAGTTGTTTTATATATCATTTGTTTATTTCTTTTTCTCTTAGGGTTTGTTGTTGTGGTTTAGTGGATTTCTGTAGAGTACCATTTCAGTCCGTTCTCTTCCTCCTTTAAATGATTGCTTTACCAATGAACTTTATATTTTTATGTGTTTTAATGATGGTGAATGTCATCTTTTCACATCCAGATTTAGAGGCCTCTTGAGTATTTTTTTGTAGGACCAGTCTAATGGTAATAAATTCTTTATGTATTTGTTTGTCTGGGAACGACTTCAATCCTCCTTTATTTATGAGGTATAATTTTGCTGGATATAATGTCTTGACTGTCTGTTTCCTTTTTTCAGTGCTTTAAATATATCATCCTATTTTCTTCTGGTTAATAAGATTTCTGAGGATAAATCCACTGTTAGTCTGATGGGGTTTCCTTTACAGGTGACTAGATGCTTTTCTCTTGCTGTTTTAGGATTTGCTTTTTGACTTTCACTTTGGATAGTCTGTTTATAACATGCTATGGGCAAAAGCTTTTTGCATTATATATGCCCGGGAATCATCAAGCCTCCTGTATCTGAATGCCTAAATCTCTTTTAACATATTTAAGTGTATCCACCAGTATATTAAAAAAATAACAAAAATATTTATACATATATATTTGTATCACTGCCAGTTGGTGGCAGCATTTCTTGATGCATACAATAAGAAAATATAGATTTATAAATATTTATAAATAAAAATAGATATATAATTACATATATGTATATATAAATATAAATGAAATCTATTACATATTCATATATATACACACACACCTGTAGTAAACATAACTTAAAAAAACAACACATACATACAGATGCACTTACATTTATACCAGAGGTCATTGAGCCCTCTTGAACCTACTGTCAGTGAAGAGAGCCATAAAAATCCTAAGAGCATAAGAAGCATTCCCTTGCTGTGCTATGTAATCCTATGCTGATGGCAAATACCAGGCCAGTGCTTTTGAGCAAGACCCAGCCCACATGCCATCTCCACCAGTGGGAAAGCTCTCCACTTTTCCCAAACTTGTCGATCAGAATAGGTACTTTTAGAAAAATACCTAAGGTAGGTGCATACACTGGTGTTCTAGTTTGAGTGAGTGGATGAAAGGCTTTCTGCAGAGAGGAATAAAGGCTAGGTCTGCACCCTCAGGATGCTCTGAGGCAGTGGGAATGTGGATAAGATCATACCAGCCTGGAGGAACAGCCAAGCCATGACTGGTCTGCACTGAGGGATGATGGAGGCTTTTATGGGCCAGATAAATGGCCCCAGATGTTAAAGGGTACACAGCCCTGCATAAGCCTGTCCTGGCTGGTTTCAGCTGGATCTAAAGAATCCTGCAGGGCAGATTTGAAGAACTCTTGGATTAAAGACACCTGAAACCAAGTACCTGAGATCTCTTTCCCAAGTTTGAGAAGCAAGAAAAACAGGAGACTGGTTTTGCAAATCTTTTTTTTTTTTTTTCATGCCAAATTAGGTGGTAAAGGAAGAAAACAAGATCAAAGATAGAACGTTGAGCCCCGCCTCCTCAAACAAATGGCTGACGCTTGTTGCCAAACTAGGGCCCAGCCTCTGTGGCTAGGTGAATTCCTCATAGCAAATGTGAACTGCACATGCATAAGGAAAGCCCTGAGACCCTGGGTAAGGCATCTGGCCTTGGGCCAGGAGCACTAGGATCTGTCCCATGAAAGCTTTGGATAAGCAAAGCTGTTAGAAACTCAGGGATATGGTCGCCAGACAGGACTTGAATGGAAAACCCCTTAATATCACCAGGTCCCATGGGCCTTTGTCACCTTCACCTGGAAATACCAAGTCAACTCTCTCTGCAGCACTGTGGCCAATGATGTAATGCTTAAAACAGGAATTGGAGTGATTCGAATGTGGGCAGATGAAGGTAGTCGGCTTAGCAGGTTTCGAATGCTCTTTACTTCCTCTGAGGAGCCTCCCTGCACGGGCAGCACTTTCTTTTGCCATAGCAACATGTGCATCAATAATTCTTTAGTCTGTAATGGTGTCCAAAATTGTGCATACCCTTGGAATGAAAATCATTGTAAAGAAAAGAAAAAACCAGACTCTTTGAGCAAATCACTAAAACGCATGGGACAATTATTGGCATTACTTCAGGGATTGTCTTGGTCCTTCTCATTATTTCTGTTTTCGTACAAGTGAAACAGACTCGAAAAAAGGTCATGGCTTGCAAAACTGCTTTTAATGAAACCGGGTTCCAAGAAGTGTTTGATCCTCTTCATTATGAACTGTTTTCATTAAGGGACAAAGAGATTTCTGCAGACCTGGCAGACTTGTCGGAAGAATTGGACAACTACCAGAAGATACAGCACTCCTCCACCGCCTCCCGCTGCATTCATGACCACCACTGTGGGTCGCAGGCCTCCAGCGTCAAACAAAGCAGGACCAACCTCAGTTCCATGGAACTTCCTTTCCGAAATGACTTTGCACAACCACAGCCAATGAAAACATTTAATAGCACCTTCAAGAAAAGTAGTTACACTTTCAAACAGGGACACGACTGCTCTGAGCAGGCCCCAGAAGACCGAGTAACGGAGGAGATTCCTTGTGAAATTTATGTCAGGGGGCGAGAAGATTCTGCACAAGCATCCATATCCATTGACTTCTAATCTTCTGCTAAAGGTGATGTGAATTCTTTTTTTTTTTTTTTGGAGACAGAGTTTCGCTTTTGTTACCCAGGCTGGAGTGCAATGGCGCAATCTCGGCTCACCGCAACCTCCGTCTCCTGGGTTCAGGCAATTCTCCTGCCTCGGCCTCCTGAGTAGCTGGGATTACAGGCACGCGCCACCGTGCGCAGCTAATTTTTTGTATTTTTAGTAGAGACGGGGTTTCACCATGTTGACCAGTACGGTCTCGATCTCTTGACTTCGTGATCCACCCGCCTCGGCCTCCCAAAGTGCTGGGATTACAGGCGTGAGCCACGGCGCCCGGCCGATGTGAATTCTTAAGTGTGTATGTATTCAGCCTCCAGGACACCATACTGTTTCCAGCAGCCAACCTTTTTCTCCCATCGCAGCTACGAAGACCTTGATTTACCATTAACCTATCATATGGTGATGTTTTTATTCTCTCAGGCAGTCTATATATGTTAAACCAATCAAGGAACTTACTCTATTCACTGTGAACAATAATCATCATCTATTGCTTTGTGTCATTTATAGAAAGCACCCAGTCAAATAGCATTGGAAGAGGTGGTTGGATGGAGCCAGGCTCAGGCTGCCTTTTCGTTTTAGCAACGGGAATACTGCTCTTGACTGATACAGCTCTGTCAATATTTTGATCCTACAATAAACTAAGGTTTTTCTTTACAAAAATAAAAATAATAATAAAATAAAATAAAAGCTATAAGATCTTTATGTGTGTTTATGTATACTTGTCTGTTTCTGCATGTGTACATATACTATGTTATATGTTGTGTCTACATAATAAAATCTGATGTAGTCAGCCAGAAAACTATCAAAATCCCAATACCATAGCCAGAGACATTTAAACTGCAAACCAGGAAGAGAAATTGATATTTTTCACATGGCAGACAGCTTTTCCTAAGACATTAGAACAAGAATCCATGTAGTAATGAAAATCCTACTCCCTCTCAATGCTATTTTTCACTTGACAAAATAATGCATAATTAAATATTCACAGTCAGTGACTGCTACAGGTAATTTGAAAAAAAAAAAACCTGACCTTAAAAAATCCTTCTGGCCAGGTGCAATGGCTCACACCTGTAATCCCAACACTTTGGGAGGCCGAGGCAGGTGGATCACTTGAGGTCAGGAGTTTGAGACCAGCCTGGCCAACATGGTGAAATCCCATCTTCGGTAAAAATACAAAAATTAGCTGGCTGTGGTGGTGTGTGCCTGTAATCCCAGCTACTCGGGAGGCTGAGGCAAGAGAATAGCTTGAACCTGGGAGGCAGAGGTGGCAGTAAACTGACATGTTGCCACTGCACTCCAGTCTGGGCAACAGAGGAAGACTCCATCTCAAAAAAATAAAATCCTTTTAAACTACCTGGTGGTCGCTGTTGATAATAATCCTAACACAACTTTTTGTTCAAATTGTACTGCTGGTACCTTTTGTAGAGTTGGCATTCTCTGCTTTAATTCAACTCAGTCATAAAATGCTACTCGGTGGTTAAAATAGTTCTCACCCCGTTTCTCCCATGGTTTTTAAAATTTGTTTCCTTGGTTTTTCTTAGGCTTGAGATCCTGGCTTAAAATCATTGTGTAAACTAAATTTAATATTGTGGTTAATTTTTTTTAATTTTTAAGCTTTGTTTTTCTTGCCTGTCTAATCTTTATAAAGCCATCTCTCCCAGCAGGATAAGATTAGCCCAATGCTTTGTGATAACTGCTAATACCTTGGAACTGATAAGGTGGAACTCAATGCTAGACTCCAGGCAAAGTTGCCCTGAAGATTTTTTTCTTTCGACCCCGCTGCTATTCAGTGTGTACTGGGTCCCTCACATAGACTCTCATACATCAAGGAACAATTAACTTCAAAATGGTTCATCATCAATGCCTTCAGAGAAAGGTCTTGATCAAAAGGGGAAAAATGAAAGTCAGTCATGCAAATTGGATTATTCTTTTCATGCCCAACTAAAAGAGAGTTGAAAAGCAAGAAAGGAAAAGCACTCAGGACACATAACATTGCTCCAAGAATTTAATTCTCACCAGGCCTCACTGCTGCAACTTCTTGTTGCAACTTGAAACCAGTTTTATATAATAACTTCTGAAACAGCCTGCTGCAACTTCAAGACTGGTTATCCTACTGCAGTCACTCAGCAGTCAGACATTGCCAGGTCCCAAAACTTTACTAGTCCTGAAGAGCTTTCTTTCAAAACAATACGTGACGTTTCTCTTTCTAATAAAACCTCTAACCTTCTCGTTTTTTCTTTAGATATACCAAAGACCACTCAGACTGTTTGACTGTTTGTATGCTCTAAATTGCAAATCTTGCTTTCCAAATAAAACATTTTAAATTTAGAGATTTGTCTCTCTTATCCCAACAAACTTAAACAGAACACCTAGTTTAGAGACAGCTGGGGAGCCAGGTGGCTAAGGCCTCTTCCACAAGTTTGAGAAGCATGGAAAACAGGGTCCTGGCTTTACAAACCCTTCTGAATGCCAAAGTAGGAGACAGACAAAACCAGGTCAGAGTTAGCGTGCTGGACCCTGCCTCTGCACATGGATGGATGATGTCTATTGCAGAAGGAGGCCCAGCTTTCACAGCTAGGCGGGTTCTTCCTAATGGAAGTGAACCACACATGCACCAGCCAGGAAGCAACAGAGAGTCCTGAAAACCTGGAAAGAGCATTTGGCCAGGAGCCAGGAGCACTGCCAGCTTTTGTTTCAAGACTTTGGATCACTTAAGGCTAGGCTGAGTAGTATATGACCAAGTAAGCCAAAAAGAGCCCATCCCTTCTCTTAGAAATTCAGAGAGGCAGTGACCAGACTGGACTTAAATAGAAGGGTTCATGATATTATCAGGTCCCATAGGCTTTTGCCACCCCTGTAGCACATAACAGCTAGCCAACTCTGTCTACTCTTGCCTAGAGAGAGAGCAAGTCTCCTCTCAAGAACCAAGGAAGCAAATGACTCACACCTGTAGTCTAGTATACACTTGAGTCTGCACTAAACCAGAGTACCAACACTCAGTTGGGTCTCAGTCTTGTAGAATCACTACTCTCAAGAAACAGTGTAGCACAATCTGTCCATCCAGGCTGTTTCATGCAAACACAACATAGACAAACACATGCTAGAAATATATATGTACACAAAAAAATGCATATATGTTATAAATATACAGAAAAATATTTAATGTATATAACAGATACATCAACATTGGAATTAATACAGAAATATATATAGATATACATATGAATATGTAGCTCTGCCTCCCACTCTGGGCTGTTTCTCTATGTGGTGAAGAATAACAAACAGAAATATATATATACATACATATATATACACACACACACACACACAATGTATACATATATATTTAGAAATAAATAAATATAGAAAGTGTACATAAATACACAGATGTATAAACAAATGAATATATAAATGCAAATATGCACATATAAAATAAACATAATCCAAGGAAACACACATACACACACACTCACACACACACACACGCACACACACAGACATTCACATCAAGGGCCAGTGAGCCTCTGGCCGCCTCCTGGCACTGCAGGAAGCCAAAAGGCCACTGGAGTTTTTCACTGCCAGTTCCAGGTGTCCCTGGACTGATGTCAAGCACCTTATGCCAGAGCCAGAACAAGGGCCATCCTACTCCAACAAAGAAGCATCTAATTGTCCCGACCCTATCAATCAGAATCAATGCTCTTCTTTTCAAGTGCCAAGGGGAGCACATAGAGTGAGTCCCATTCTGGTGGGAGGAGTGCAGCTTTTAGTGGAGACGAACAACTGCTAGGTCTGAGCCCACAGGTATACTGATGTCAGTGGCAGTGTGGGTGGGTGAGGTGGCATCAGCCTGGAAGGATGCCCATGCCAGTGTAGGACTATGCTGAGGACGATGGGGGCTTCCGAGGGCCAGGAAAGTGACTCTACATGCTGAAGACCACGCATTTCTGAGTAAGCCTATTCTGGCCAACTCCAGCTGGATTCACAAAGCCCTAAAGGGAAGACTTGAAGGCTACCTGGACTGGGGACACCTAGGGGTTCAGATGCTTGAAATCTCTTCTACATGTTTGAGACACACCAAAGACAGGGTGTTGGCTAGACAACTCCTTCTGGCTGCCAAAGCAGGTGACAGTCAAAAGGAACTAGCTAGGAGACAGTGTTGCACTCTGCCTCCCCATGGGGATGGGTGATGTTCATGTCAAACTAGGGCACAGCTTGTGGCATGAGGTATGTCTGTCATGGCAGTTGTGAACTGCACATGTGCAAGCCTTGAGTCTACAGAGAGCCCCCAGGCCCTGGGCCAGGCACCTGTTCTCCAACCAGCAGCATTGCAAGCTTTCAATCAGACTCTAGGATTGTCAAGACTAGGCTGAGAAGTGCATGGCCATCCCAGCCAAAAAGAGCTCCATCTCTTCTGTTTTTATTTTTCTCTTTTAAGAGAAAGTGTCTCGTACTGTCACCTGGGCTGGAGTGCAGTGGCGCAATTATAGTTCACTGCAGCCTCAAACTCCTGAGATCAAGCGTTCCTTCTGCCTTAGCTTCCTGAGTAACTAGGATTAGTCGTGAACCACTACACCCAGCCTCTTCTGTTTTTAAAAGCTCAGGAAGTAACCTCTAGATAGGAGTTAAATGGGAGACACTATGGTATTCCCGAGTCCCATTGGCTTTGCGGCTCGCCCCACCCCCGTGTTCCAAAACAGTCAGCCAACTCTCTGTGCTCTCGGCTTGAGCTGCAGACCAAGTACCAAGGGATCAAATGGTTCTGATCCATGAATTTGATATATAGCCTGCATCTTCACTCTAGAGCAGTGGACCAGCACAGGGCAGGGTCTCAGTCTTTTGAAATCATTGCCATCAAAAATCAGAATAGTCTGTCAGTCTGGGGTGTTTCATGGATACAGGAGAGAAGCAAAGATATAAATAGAAATATATGTACATCCACACATATAAACATCTATGAGTATATATAAAGTAATAAAATGGATATAATTATAGACAGCAACATTTAAGTTAGTTAATTCATTATTTGCCTTAATTTGGTCATCACACCTTGTATACATGTATCAAAATACCACTCTGTACCCCATAAATGTGTACAATTATTATGTGTTGGCTAAAAATTAAAGGAAACAAAGAATTCTATTCAGGAAAAATATTAAGAAAAATTTTTTTCAAGTGAACAGGCCACAAAAGAACTTAAAGCAGGTACTCAAGCAAATACTTATACATGAATCTCCATAGTGGCACCATTCACAATCACCAAAGGTGGAAACAGTCTAGATGTCATCAAGGGCTGAACAGATAACTAAAATGTGGTCCATTCATACAATGCAAGATTATTCAGCCACAAAAGGCAATGCAGCACTGATAATGTTATCACGAGTGTACCTCAAAGATACATGCTCAATCAAAGAAGCCAGGGATGGGCCAAGAGGCAGATTAGAAGCAGCTCATGTGTGCGTCCCGGGAAGCTGCTCATCTAAGAAACCACGTCAGAATCCATCCAGGCAGCCAGGGCGCAGAGTGGAGTGAAGCGGAGCAGAGAGGAGCGAAGCTGAGCTGCAGCCTACCGGAGAACAACTCGGAGCCAGGAGAAGCTCCCCAAAATAGGAAAGGGTGAGTGAGTGGGAACCCCTGGGGATTCCCACTCTCCACAGGGACCTGTGCAAGGCTGGGAACCAGAGAATCCCCCGGCCCCCGCCACGCCCCCCGCCACGCCCCCTGCCACGCTTCTAAACTGAGGCAGAAAGCCACCGGGATGTTTTGTAGAAGCAATTCTCAAGTCCAAGGGGACCTCTGCAAGCCTTGGACCCCAGAACAGACTGGCACCAGTGCCATAGCCTCAATGGAGTCTTGGTGCCTGGGAGCAGTAAGATTGCTCCACCCGCCCTCCCCAGACAAGTCTCCTCCAGATCCTGGCCCAGCAGTCTCATTTGTCTGAACTCAGCCAGTGGCGCAGCCTCCTGACGCTCCGGGAAACACTCGGATGACAGGGCGGCTGACCCCACGGGTGGACAACACCTGCTAAAGCCTCCAGCCCAGCAGTCTCGCTACTGTCTAAATAAAGCCTGCAGGCGCAGCCTCCTGATGCCCTGGGAAACACTCAGAGAACAGGGCCAGGCACTCCACCCATCCCGCCTCTAGCGGCCAGACAGGCCACACTCGCTAGAGCTTCCAGCCCAGTGGTCCTGTTTCTGCCTGAACTCTGGGGGCGGGCACAACCCCATCTTCCCCCAGGAATCCCAGAGAGCCGATGAGATGACCTCACCCACCCCTGAAGCTCCTACCAAGCAAGACTTGCTGG
Source organism: Aotus nancymaae (assembly GCF_030222135.1). Lineage (NCBI taxonomy): Eukaryota > Metazoa > Chordata > Mammalia > Primates > Aotidae > Aotus > Aotus nancymaae. The sequence continues at coordinate 6,810,724 of NW_026988546.1, read as the reverse complement.
CTTGTGGAGCCGCGGAGCCAGCTGTATGCTGTCTTCCAGAGACTCATCTCACACATGCAACGACACAGATAGGCTCAAAGTAACAGGATGGAGAAAAATCTACCAAGCAAACAGAAAACCAATAATTAAATAAATAAATAAAAAGCAGGGGCTGCTATTCTCATTTCAAACAAAACAGACTTTAAAACAACAACAATAAAAAAATACAAAGAAGGGCATGATAAAGTGTTCAATTCAATGAGAAGACTTAATTCTTCTAAATATATATACAGCCAACACAAGAATTATGTGTGCACCCAGGGAGAACCAGGGAGCACTGAGATTCGTAAAAATAAGTTGTTAGAAACCTATAAGGAGACTTAAATTCTCACACATAGTGAGAGACTTCAACACTCTACTGACAGTATTAGACAGATCATCAAGGCAGAAAGCTAAAAAATATTTGGGACATGAACTCTACACTTGACCAAATAGAACTAACAGACATCTACAGAACTCTCCACCCCAAAACAACAGAGTATATATTCTCATCACCATATGGTGCATACTCTAAAACTGACCACGTAATTGTTTTTGACAAAAAAAAATTCTCAACAAATTTTTAAAAATTGAAATCATACCAGCCACAGTCTTGAACCACAGCATAATAAAAATAGAAGCAAATACTAAGAAGATTGCTTAAAACCATAAAATTACATGAAAATTGAACAACCTGATCCTGAATGACTGCTAGGTAAATAATGAAATTAAGGCAGAAATTTTTTTTAAAGTCTTCAAAACCAAGGAAAACAAAGATACAACATACCAGAATCTCTACAACACAGCTAAAGTAGTGTTAAGAGGAAAGTTTAGAGCATTAAATGTTCATATCAAAAAGTTAGAAAGATCTCAAATTGACGATATAACATCACACTTAGAAGAACTAGAAAAACAAGAGCAAAACTAGAAAGGCAACCCCAAAACTAGAAGAAGATAAGAAATAACCAGAATCAGAGCTGAACTGAAAGAAATTGAGGCATTAAAAAAAAATACAAAAGATCAATAAAACGAGAATTTGGTTTTTTGAAAAGACGAAATAAGATAGAATACTAACTAGACTAACAGAGGGAAAAAAGAGAGAAAATCCAAATAAACACAATCAAAATTGACAAAAGGGGACATTATCAGAAATACAAAAAAACTCTCAGAGACCATTATGAACACCTCTAGGCACACAAACTAGTAAACCTACAAAATGTGGAAAAACTGCTGAAAGCACAACTGCCCCAAATTGAACCAGGAAGAAATTCAAACGCTGAACAGACTAATAATTAGTTCTCAAATTTAGTCAGTAATAAAATAATTTCCATGTAATTTTATGTTTTTGAGCAAGAAAAAGCCCAGGATCAGATGAATTCACAGCCAAATTCTACCGGACATATAAAGAAGAGCTGCTACCATCCCTATTTGAAACTACTCCAAACAATTGAGGAGCAAGGACTCCTCACTAACTCATTCTATGAGGCCAGCATCATTCTCATAGCAAAGCCTGGCAGAGACACAACAAAGAAAAAACTACAAGCTATTATCCCTGATGAACACAGGTGCAAAAATCCTCAACAAAATACTAGCAGACTGAATCTACCAGCACATCAAAAAGCTGATCCACCATAATCAAGCAGGCTTCATCCCTAGGGTGCAAGTTTTGTTCAACATGTGCAAATCGGTAAATGTCACTTACCACATAAACAGAACTAAAAACAAAAACCACATGATCTTCTCAACACATGCAGAAAAGGCTTTTGATAAAATTCAGTATCTCTTTATGTTAAAATCCCTTAACAAACTAGGTATTGAAGGAACGTATCTCAAAATAATAAAAGCTATCTATGACAAACCCACAGCCAACATCACACTGAACAGGGAGTAGCTGGGAGAATTCCCCTTGAGAACTGGAACAAGACAAGGATGCCTACTCTCATCACTCCTATTCAACACAGTACTAGAAATCTTAGCCAGAATAATCAGGCAAGAGGAGGAAATAAAGGCATCCAAATAGGAAAACAGGAAGTCAAACTATCTCTGTTTGCAGACGATATGATTTTATACCTAGAAAACCCTGTAGTCTCTGCCTAAAAGCTCCTAGATCTAATAAACAACTTCAGCAAAGTTTCAGGATACAAAATTGAGGTACACAAATCAGCAGGATTTCTTTACACCAACAATATCCAAGCTAAGTGCCAAATCAATAATGCAATTTCATTCACAATAGACACATATACACACAGAAATACCTAGGAATATAGATAACCAGGGAGGTGAGAGATCTCTATAACAAGAACTACAAAACACTGTTGAAAGAAATTGGAGCTGACCCAAGCAAATGGAAAAACATTCTATGCTCAAGGACAGGAAGAACCAATATTATTAAAATTGCCATACTACCAAAAGCAATCTCCAGATTCAATGTTATTCTTATCAAACTTTTTCACAGAATTAGAAAAAAAACTATTCTAAAACTTATAAGGAACTAAAAAAAAGCCCAAATCACCAAAACAATCCTTAGCAAAGGGAACAAAGCAGGAGGCATCACACTACCTCACTTCAAACTATGCTACAAGACTACAGTAACCAAAACAGCATAGTAATGGTACAAAAACAGACACATAGACCAACAGAACAGGATAAAGAACCCAGAAATAAAGCCACACATCAACTACAACCTACTAATCTTTGGCAAAGGTGACAAAAATAAGCAATGGTGAAAGGACTTCCTATTCAATATAATGATTCTGGGATAACTGGCTATCTAGATGCCAAAATGAAATTGGACCCCTACTTATTACCATAAACAAAAATTAATTCAAGAGGGATTAAAGACTTAAATGTAAGACCTCAAACTTTAAAAACTCCCAGCACTTTGGATGGCCAAGGCAGGTGGATCGCCTGAGCTCAGGAGTTCAAGACCAGCCTGGGCAACATGATGAAACTCGTGTTTACGAAAAAAAAAAAAAATTAGCTGGGGCCAGGCGTGGTGGCTCACACCTGTAATCCTAGCACTTTGAGAGGCTGAGGCAGGTGGATCGTGAGGTCAGGAGTTCAAGACCAGTCTGGCCAAGATGATGAAACCCCATCTCTACTAAAAATACAAAAATTAGCCGGGCAAGGTGGTGGGCACCTGTAATCCCAGCTACTTGGGAGACTGAGGCAGAGAACTGACTCAACCCAGGAGGCGGAGGTTGCAGTGAGCCGAGATGGTGCCACTGCACTCCAGCCTGGGCAACAGAGTGAGACTCCATCTTTAAAATATAAATAAATAAAAATACTAGCTAGGCGTGGTAGCACACATGCCTGTAGTCCCAGCTATTCAGGAGGCTGAGGTGGGAAGATTGTTTGAGCCTGGGAGGTGGAGGTTGCAGTGAGTCAAAATCACATCTCCAAACTCCAACCTAAGGGACAGGAAAAAAAAAAGAATTATGGAACTAGATAGTGTTAAGAATGTCCTAAATGTCACTGAATTATACATTTTAAAGTGCTTAATCTTATGTGAATTTTTCCTCAATCTTGAAACTTTTTCAAATTCTTGAAAAAAAGAAATATGTAACATATATAAACATATACATTAACATAAATATGTATAGTATAAAAATTTGTAGCATACATACATAACCTCGCTGCCATTCTGGGCTAGCTTACCAATAAGGCAGAAGCAAACACATAAAAAATAAATATACATATATAGATATACATACACATAAATATGCATATTTATAAATTTAGAAATACAAAACATAGGTGACTATACAAGAAAACATATATTTATGAGCATATAAATATATAGGTAACATACATAAATATATTTAATATAGAAATTTACACATATATATGTAGCACTCTGCCACTCTGCAGGGTAGAAGCAAACATACACACCCACATACATGTGTATCCACATATGTATGTTTTTATATATGGACGTACAACTACTTATATTTATTAATATATATGAAATACATAAAAAGTAAATATATACATAAGTAAATATATACATAAGGTATTGTTAAATTGAATTAACTTTGTCCTAAAACTGCTTCCGTACTTATTTTAAGTTTGGCCTAACAAGTTCTCTATACATAGCTAGTTGTAACCTAACTTAATGTGTAAAAATAACTGTAATTTAACCTAAGACTATAACCTTGTAACATGTAATGGAGTCTCAGCCAATGAAAACAGCTGAGCCTTCAGCCAATCAGAGGCTGAAAGCAGCCAAAACATGACTATATAAGGCAAATGCCAACAGCAGCCAATGAGGCTGTTTCTGTGCTCTTCTTTTTCTCTGGCTGTAAATATAACCTGCACATATGGTGTCATGGAGCGTTCTGAGCCATTTTTGGTGCAAACTGCTGCCTGATTCCTAAATTGTTTCTTTGCTCAAAAAAACTCTGCTAAATTTAATGTATGTAAGGGTTTTTTAAACCGATTAGTGTAGGAAATGCAATCTGAAGTAGAACTTCCATCAAACCCCAGAAGCACAAAGTGCCCAAGCACAGTGACCCACCAGGCCCATTGTGCACAGCAATCTCTCACAGCAGAAAGGGTCCTGGGCAAGTTCTCTTTCAAATTTTGAAGCTCCAAGGATTTGTGTTTTGAGCTATGCATTTGTTTAAGCAAATTTTTTTATCCAGACTGGGTTTGGAAGTTGATTCTGAAATAATAAATAAAAGCTAAGTAAGATCTTTAAACTAAATTTGTTGTAATTTTGTCTTTTGAGAGTTCTGGCAAGCTGAATGGGATCCACCTCCCAAGACCCTTCGAGGAATATAGGAAAGACACAGCTGGCCCCTCTCGCTGGCCCCTTTGTCCTCTTCCTCTTAGGCCAGCCTCTATTCTCTTTGCGTTGAACCTTGATCCTTTTGGGTTTCGAATTCCAGGGTTTTGTACTGTGAGATGGCAAATGACCTTGTGGTGGGTGCCAATGGCCAGTTTGTGCTGTGAGAGGACATATGGCCTTTTAAGGTTTGGGTAGCTGATAAGTCATTGGCAAAAATTGGAATAAGTCCAGCATCAAATTGGATTTGATGGGGAACTGTATTGAATCCAGGTAAGAGGCCACTCAGTCTGATGATCAGATGGAAACTGGACTGGATTCAGTAGATAGGTAAGTTCCACCTCCCTAAAGATAACCTAGAGTTACAGTGGCCGTATTGGGGAAACCATTACAAAGGTAAATAGGTGCATGTCTTCCCAGTTACAACAACTGCAGGGATTGAGAGTACTTGTACCAGGCCACTGGAAAAAGAATTGTCCGCTTTTACAGCAGCCATCTCATGGGTCATCCCTTTGGCCCGGACTGTTTCCCCACTAAAGGAAGCCCCCAGAGGTGTCACTCTTGGGACAACTATGGACTAATCTAATTAGCCCGCTCTGGTTTTTTCTCTCTCTCTCTCTTTGATCCTACTTCTCCCATGGGAACCTCTCAGTTGACTGAAACCACTCTTTTCAAACCCTTGCTGCCATTTCTTTTTTTTTTTATCGTCATGAACTTTGCTATGTCCCCAAAGTCTTACTTAGTGAAATAAGCCTTTCTGACTTAATTTCCTTGTTGAGAACAGGAGGGTGACCAGTAGCCAGGCCAGTCATAGAATTAAATATGCCACCGAATTCATTAATTTCCTACAGTGTTGAGAGAAGCACTAACAGTGCCAGTGACCATGTAACATGGATTTAAGCTACAAGTCATAGAACTGTGATGAGAAGCCTCAGAGCTGAACAGAGGGTAGAGGAAAGCATTTCCCCTCCTCTCTCGAATCAGCTTTCCCAGGTATACTTCTTGAAGAATAAGAAGTTGAAGTGTTCAGGACTTTTATACCTGTTCTACTTTGGCTTAGTTTAAATGATTCTTACTTTATTAGCCTAGAAATGGCCAAGAAAACTTAAGGCTCAATAATTAGTTACAAATATAAAATATCCCCAATTTTTAAGACAGAAACAACTTATAAATGTATTTGTCTGTAAAAATTGTGTATAGTTTTACAGAAAGTCTATTTCTTTGAAACAAAGGGAGGGGAGTCTCACATTACATTAGTTTTCTGCTCTGTCACCCAGACTGGAGTGCAATGGTGGGATCTCAGCTTACTGCAACCTCCGCTTCCCGAGTTCAAGCAGTTCTCCTGCCTCAGCCTCCCGAGTAGCTGAGATTACAGGTATGTGCCACCATGGCCTGCTAATTTGTGTATTTTTAGTAGAAACGGGGTTTCACCATGTTGTCCAGGCTGGTCTGGAACTCCTGACCTCGTGATCTGCCCACCTCGGCCTCCCAAAGTGCTGGGATTACAGGCCTGAGCCACCACACCTGGCCAAGGAACCTATTTCTTACCGTTTTTCTATGTTAAACTCTGTCCTGGTCAGTTCTAGAGTGTATGCGGAACCAAACGATGTAATCGTATTCAAACTTGCTGTCGTGGAACAAATGTGACTCATAAGTATGCAGGCTCTAATTGTCCTGTCTGGTTTTGGTAAGTATTCCTTAGATAGGTTTTTCTTTGAAAACCTAGGATTGAGAGGTTGATGAATGAAAATTAATCCTTTCACTTTGTTGTATATAGGTTTGCAATAATTAGATCAGAGTGGAGTTTTAAGGTCATGAGGGGGCTGATGACTTACAAATAATGGGCTCTGATTGGGCAACTACTCATCTGAGCTCCTTCCATTTGATCTAACTAAGCTTGTAAAATTTACACTAAGCCCATGAGCTCATCTTTAAAAAGTTTTTACTAACAGATTTTCAGCTGTTCCAAATGGGATTTATTAGCGGAATGTGTTTAAAAGGATAATATCAGATGGATGAAAGGTATTTGATCCCTTGTTTCCTTAATAAATTATAAAATGATGACTTGGAAAAACAGGCTAGAGTCTAAGCACAGTGCTATTATTAGGCTTTCTTGTTAAACATAGGTCTAAGCCTAAGTATGTCAATACAACAAATACTGTTTCATTTCTATTAAGAAAAAAAAAAACATCTTTCTGGCATAAGGACGATTTTCATCTGGTTATTTTGAAACACTTTTGTAAGATAAATTTACATCTATAAAGAAATGTCTCTGGGCACTGGAAGACAAGGAGGACTAAATCACTAGGAACTCTTATGATAAAGAAGCCATTGGCTTAAATCAGCAAAACAAGCCGTCCCTTTGTTTAAGGTGTTTTTCTGGCCACCTTGTCTTAACTAGAACTGTACCTCCACCCTCCTTTTTGGTTTAGGCAAATGACAGTATCTAAACCTGAAGTCTCAGCTCTGTGCCTTCTACCATGTCTTCTCTAGAACCTGATAACTATCTCTTTAAAATGCGAGACTCATCAGAAAAAGAAGAAAAAAGAGGTATTTGGAAATTGTGCAAATTAAAGCAGCCGCTGATGCCAAAGGCCTGAAGAGCACCTGTATGGCAGACACCTGAGGAGCCAGGTGCCCGAAACCTCCTCCAACTGCTTGAGGAGCACCAAAGCCCAGGTGCTGGCTGGACGACCCCTTCTGGCTGCCTAAGCAGGGGGCAGAGGATTGAACCCTGCCTCCCAGGTAGGTGGAAGATGCCTGTTGCCAAACTAGGGCCCAGCTTGCCAGTGAGGAGGGTGAACTGGTGATCCCCTACAGAGTGGACCTCAGAACCACACGGCCCCGGCTTCACCTAGGCCAGCGAAGCAGAGAAATGGTTAACATTAACTGCACGAGGCCCACTCTAGCCTTAACCTCTGCAATGCAAACCCTTCCCTCAGAGACAAAAGCATGACAAGGAATTCTGAGGTCATGGGACAAGAACCGTAAGTTCCCCAGTGGGAGACTGAGGAGGCAGGGTCCCTCCTGCCCTTGGTCTACTGGCTAAGAACCTTCCTCAGCCTGACCTTTCCACATTGCACTTTCAGATCTGTTTGCAATATTCCTCTCTTAGCGCTGAGGGAATCACAGTGTTAGATCCTGAAATCTATAGGTTCCTAAAGGATGGTTAAAAGAAACCTCAGCAAGAGAAGCAGAAAATGTTTCCTCTTCCTGAAAAACTGTAGAAAGGCAGGCACCATTCTGGGTGAGAACATGGTCCTTTATGTTTTATTAATTTATTTGTTTATTTTGGGATGGAGTTTCACTCTTATAGCCCAGGCCAGAGTACAGTGTGTTGCAATCTCTGCTCACTGCAACCTCCGCCTTTTGGGTTCAAGCGATTCTCCTGCCTCAGCCTCCCAAGTAGCTGGGATTACAGGTGCCTGCCACCACGCATGGCTAATTTTTTGTATTGTTAGTAGAGATGGGGTTTTGCCATGTTGCCATGTTGGTCTCGAACTCCTGATCTCAGGTGGTCCACCCACCTTGGCCTACCAAAGTGCTGAGATTACAGGTGTGAGCCACCGTGTCCGGCCTGCAAATGTCTTTAAAGACAGTGCATTTCAGAGGCTGTGGCAGTGCCCTGTGAATGTACCAAAACCCCCAGCCCTGGGAGCTCTGAGGGGCAGGCCCAGCTCCTTGCCAGGCTAACAGTACTGAAACCCTGCTCTTCAAGACATAACCTGATGACCCTGCAAAATTTCTTAATCGACTGTGGACCATGAGAATCTGCATCTCATGTTAATTAAGACAAGAAAAAAAGAACAAAAGAGCAACTCCCAGGTTATAAAGAAAATGAATTTTAATATAATATTCAAGTGTGGCATTGCTAATAATAACAAACATTTCCCCTCCCAAATGGCAAACACTTACACTGGCCTATCACACAAAAATTCAACCACCTTCCCTCTGCCCCGCATATCTCCTCCCCAGTGATCCCTCTCTCATGCAGCCTCATGAGCCTGGGCAGCGATGAATGGCACTTTCAGGGGCATGAGACTCCACGTGAGTGGGACTCAGCTGGGACCCCTCTCCGTGTGGAAGCTGGAGAAGCTGCCCTAATACCAGCTGAAAGTGTCAGTGACGTCGCTGCTGCTGAGGTACGGGCTGCCTCTGAGCTGGTCTCAGGGTTGAGCTGCTGCTGGTAGTGGGCTCTGCCCTGAGGGCCTGATGGCTGGTCAGAAGGGCAGGCACACATGGGTGCCTTCCCAAGGACTCAGGCCACCTCCCTACTGCAGCCCCTGCACTGTGTGCTCCAGGCATGTGCTGAGTGGCTGGTCAATCACCAGTGCCCCACTGATCCCAGTCCCCAGAGAGATCATTTAGCATCACTCCACTTCACAGAGGGGGAAACTGAGGCCCAGAGAAGTAAGGTGACTCTTCCCAGTCATAGGGCTGGTCAGCAGTAGGGTGGGAGGCTAGTCCCTTGCTGTCTGACTCCCTGAGCCCACCCATAGCCCAAGGCAACCAACCTCTGCCCACCCTGGTCCAGGCCCCCTGTCGTGGGTGATGTCTGTCTTCCTGGCCTTTGTGCTCCTAACCAACTGGGATGGAGCTTCCAGCTGGCATGACAGGTTGTAGCTACAGACAGAAGGGTGGCTGTGAGGCAACCAGGAGTCTCACCAGGACGCCCTCCCAGGGCCTGTCCAGAGTGGGATCTAGGTTCCAGGCATTGCCAGGCCACAGGGTCTGATGCTGACCAAGAGGCCATGGCCACAGACTTTCTGGAAATGGCCCCCAGGGAGAGTTCAATCCTACTGTCCCAGTTCCTGCCCTGGCCTTACTTGGCCTGCTTCATGGTCCCAAACCAGGAGCCAAAGTGCAGCTTGGGCTTGAGGTTGTAATTGTTTGCAGCCAACCAGAGCAGCGGACCTCCTTGGTTACTTTGAATTCCTGGGGCCAGAGGGAAAAACAGGGTGGTGTCAGGCCTGGCCAGGGATGCTGGAGGGGCCTGTCAGGGTATTAGATAGGGGAGTGACCAGTCTTTGTTCATAGGGAACCCCTTCCTCCTCTCCAGTCCTGTCTGGACCCCACCTGTTCTCAGAGCTGGCTCAAACAGCCACTCCTCCAGGAAGGTGTCTGTGGTTTCAACCTGGTACTCCCACCTGCCCGTCTTCCTGGAGCCCCTCTTCCTTCTCTCTGTATCCTCATAAATCTAAGATGAAGGGGATGGATCTGCCCGCTGCTGCTCACCTTATGACTCTTGCGAGGTTGATCAGTCTCCCCTGGCAGGCCGACAGCCAAAGTCTATCAGAAAGGGTCCTCTGGCCCAGAGCCAGCCCCTGCCCACCCCTGTCATGCTGCACCCAGGGTGAAAGACCCAGGTCAGGTCTGGGTGACAAGAGGGGGACATAGGGGCTGAGGCCCAGGGACCTTCTAGCTTAACCTCTCTGAAGATAGTTGGGAAACTGAGACCCCAGGCAGGAAGGTATGGCTCTGAGAGATTATTCTCATTAACCTGGAACGTTTTTGCAAGCTGTTAGGTATAGGAAGTCTGTCACAGGTAAGAGAAATACTTTTCTAGAGCATGAGAGACAGCAGGTTCACCAACTGCCATAACTGAGAGCCATTGCAGATGCACGGCCCTCCCCTGCAACCCCTGGACCTCCGCATGGTCTGGTCCTAAAGGGTTATGCCTCATGGCAGGGAACAGGGCCCTCAGGACCCCCCTGCCCCACTCCAAGTTCTGCCACTGCTTTGACTGGTCATGACATTCAGATTGTCACCAAATATAAGGATGTTAGCAGGAAGACTCATTCAATACAAGTGAGTTCAGACATAGAAAGGACAAAAGGGGTTGAAAAAGCCCCTTTTGTTTCTATTTTTTTATTTTGGAAAAATACTTTTATTGTGAAAATTCACATATATATAGTAAAACATTCAATCAATGCAAAAGATAGACAATGATTCACAAATGAGTTCCCCTTCCACTCTAGATCCCCACCCCAGATCCAGACCTCCTGAGCCCGCTTCCCCGGTCTCATCACAGATCCAGACCTCCTGAGCCCACTTCCCCGGTCTCATCACAGATCCAGACCTCCTGAGCCCGCTTCCCCGGTCTCATCACAGATCCAGACCTCCTGAGTCCGCTTCCCCGGTCTCATCACAGATCCAGACCTCCTGAGCCCGCTTCCCCGGTCTCATCACAGATCCAGACCTCCTGAGCCCGCTTCCCCGGTCTCATCACAGATCCAGACCTCCTGAGCCCGCTTCCCCGGTCTCATCACAGATCCAGACCTCCTGAGCCCGCTTCCCCGGTCTCATCACAGATCCAGACCTCCTGAGCCCGCTTCCCCGGTCTCATCACAGATCCAGACCTCCTGAGCCCGCTTCCCCGGTCTCATCACAGATCCAGACCTCCTGAGCCCGCTTCCCCGGTCTCATCACAGATCCAGACCTCCTGAGCCCGCTTCCCCGGTCTCATCACAGATCCAGACCTCCTGAGCCCGCTTCCCCGGTCTCATCACAGATCCAGACCTCCTGAGCCCGCTTCCCCGGTCTCATCACCAATGATTTCTCGGACATCTGCATTAGTTGTCTATTGCTGCTACAACAAATAGCTACAGACTCAGTGGCTTCCATTTACTATCTTATAGTCCTGGTGGCCAGAAGTCCTAAGAGGATCTCACTGGACTAAAAGTGCTGCTGGGGCTGTGTTCCTTCTAGAGGTTCAAGGGAAGAATTGGGTCCCTGCCTTTCCCAGCTTCTAGGTGCTCCAGCTTCTAGAAGGTCTGTGGCCTCCTTCCATCCTCAAAGCCAGCAACAGCAGGTGGAGACCTCATCCATCATGCATCACTTTCCCTCCTGCTTCCTTCAATTATTTTTTATATTTATGGGGAACGAGTGCAGGATTCTTACACAGTCAAAAAGCTCCTTATAGAGAAGCTTAGAACTTTCAATACAGCTTTCATTTTTGCCATTTTAATTTTCCGTTTAATTTAAATATATTCTCTTATTTGACCTTCATACTCTATAGAGAAATATTTCTGTTTCAGCTTGTATTGACAAGCTGCTTGCACACAGCCCCCCAGTACCCAACCACCCAGCAGAGATCCTCATTCCCATGAAACAGTTAAAGCAACTGAGGCCCAGGAAGGCTAAGGGTCCTGCCAGGGTCATTCAGCTTCCAAGATAAGGAGCCAGTTCCAGACCTGGGTTTGTGCAGCTCCAAGCTCCTCCATCTTTCTACCATGGTAGACTTAGACTATGGCAATCTAGCAAGTGTGGCCACACAATGGCCAAGTTGGATTTAGATGATGTTCTCTATAAATCCATTCTCCTCTCCCATGTAAGCAAGGCAAAGTACTCCAGGCCATGGGGAGTCCCTGAAGACTCGATGAACTGCAGTGGCAACGTGAGGAGGTTGCAGGTTGACCAGAACTCACCAACACAGCAGGAGAGCAGCGTGGAACCTGCAACCCAGCCAAGACCCTGTGCCTTGGATTGGGGGAGAAAATATGTGGCCATTTCTCTCTCTCTCTCTCTCTTTCTCTCTCTCTCTCTCTCTCTGTTGGTCTGGCTTTTCCTGCCAGAGCCACCCCTTTCCCTCTTCCTAGAGGGATGGTGGTTCTTTAAGGAAGGGAGAAGAAAAGTGCACGGTGTAATAGGGCAGGGAGAAAAGGAAACAGAGAAGGGGACTTTCCCATGAGCAGGCAGAAGAAGAAAGGCAGTTATGGTGTGTAATGGACATGGATGCAGTGGCGTAAAAAGTGGGGTCAGCCCTAGAGGAGAGACAGAGAGAAAGACAGACAGAGAGTACTGACCCTTACGATTAGCATGGGATCTGCCTGCAAATGCTGTTTAGGGCCATCTCCTCTTCCTGTGCTGCTGTTTTTGAGAGTGATGCTCCTGAGCCCCACGACTCAGTCAAACTTGATGTCCCCTTGAGGCAGATTCAGTGCTGGGAGTCCAGCATGACCTGCCTGGATCTTTCTGCATTGAGAACAGGGCAGATCATGACTCCAATACAGGGGCTGAGTGTAAACAGGCAACAGCTGGGTTTCTGAGTCAGAAAGACTTGGTTAATTGCTAATTGCTTGGGTGAGTAATTTAATTTTGTTGAGTCAGATTCCTCAGCTATAAAATGCAGATGACAATACTTATTCCTCTGGGTTGTGAAAATGGAAATGCTAAGCACGATGTCCACTTCACAGAAAGATACCAATTTGGTGGCTTATTTTCCTTTTTACCTTCAGATGTGGCTATCCTTGCCTCCCAAACAGACCCTTGACTTTCAAGTGGTTGGGGTCCCATTTGCACAGGGGGAGACCTTACAGCCTACGTTGAGTCTATGCTTACCACTTAGTGAGCACTGTATCCCCTCAGGGGCCTCTGCATCATCTTTCCTCCCCACCACTGCATCTGCACACATTCCCCTCCTTGGGTTGGGCCTCTGATCAGTGACAACCTTGGTATGGTTGTGATGGTTAGTCTTTCCATCAAATGAGCTAGGTTATATCATTGGTTATTCAATAAAACACTAATCTAGGTGTCACCGTGAAAGTATTTCGTGACCTTGTTATGCACATGTTACAAGTACACAAGATGCATTTACTACAGCATAGCATTTGGCCTGTGTGCCAGCCTGGAGTCTGCCCGACAGATCATAGCCATGTTAGTCCCACAGTCACAGGGGCCAATCGATTAAATTCTCTTCTCTCCCTTGAGAACTAAAAATAAAATCCTAAGCCCCACAACTAACTTAACAGACCCCCTCTCGACCAACAAAACCTCAAATAAATCTTAAAATTGAGTTCCTGGCCATGACAGAAAGGAGGTAAGACATACCTCCCTGTACCTCATTCCTTCTTACAGTTTAGACTCAACAACTGAACAGCATAAATGTTAAAATAGAGATCATGAGACTGACAGAATACACAGTTTGTGGCAATAAGACCCCAAATTATAAACAGGACCCAGGGCCATGCTAGGCAAGGGTTAAGTCATGCACCCTACACTTAATGAATAAGCCAAGTTCTAACTACCACATGGTTTTTATTTTTTCTCTGGCAGCCAAGCAAGCACTGGCCTTGAGAGAAGCAAGATTAAAATAACTACAACTCACCCAGTTCACAGATACTGAGCAACTGCCCTCCTGCCCCACCAACCTTAATGACAGCTTTCACTGGACAAGGGACTGATTTCAGTAACTTTCTCCTGATAAGAGACCATCTTCCATGGACTAGTTCTGGCCAGTTTTACAGAGGCTGTGTGCCTTTACAGAAGCTGAGTAATTTTATGTCTCTGCTTCACTTTTTGATGTGTAGGACCCAATTATAATGCATTTAAATGTCAAGTCTCCCCCGAAAAATGAACATGCATGTTTATTTAATATGCATATGTTAGGACCTCTTTTATGAGTATTCTCATAAAATGATATCGCTCCTCTGATATCCTGTTGAATATGTATATGTGGCCAACCCATTGGCTCAAATTCCTGTCCTCTCCTTCTCTCCCTGGAAGTGCCTGCTTCTGGCCTTGGCTGGAGGCCACACTTCCCAGCCTGTCATAATGGCCACCTTGCAGAAGAAATAAAGTCCTCTTTTCTAAATTTATAAATTGTGTCACTTTTCAGTTGATGGTCTCTTTCTACACACACACAATTTATACAGAAAAAATCTGGAGACTGTATGTGGCGATGGATATTAAGTGTGTGGCACCAGGGCAGGTGGATCACAAGGTCAGGAGTTCAAGACCAGCCTGGGCAACATGGTGAAACCCCATCTCTATTTAAAAATACAAAAATTAGCCAGGTGTGGTGATGCACACCTGTAATCCCAGCTACTTGGGAGGCTGAGAATTCTCCTGAGAATTGCTTGAATCCGGGAGGCAGAGGTTGCGGTGAACCGAGAGCACGCCATTGCACTCCAGCCTAGGTGACAGAGCGAGACTCCGTCTCAAGAAAAAAAAAAAAAGACAACCCACAGAATGGAAGAAAATATATTCAAACTACTCATCTGACAAGGGGTTAATAATCAAAATATATAAGGAGCTCAACTCTACAGGAAAAAATCTAATAATCCAGTTTAAAATGGGCAAAAGATCTAAATAGACATTTCTCAAGAGAAGACATATATGGCAAACGGGCATATCAAAGGTGCTCAACATTATTGGTCATCAGAGAAATACAAATCAAAACTACAATGGGATATCATCTCACCACAGTTAAAATGGCTTATATCCAAAAGTCGGGCAATAACAAATGCTGGCAAAGATGTGGAGAAAAGGGAACCCTCATACTCTGTTGGTGGGAATATAAATTAGTACAACCACTATGGAGAACAGTTTGGATCGTCCCCATATAACTAAAAGTAGAGCTACCATATTATCCAGCAATCCCACTGTTTCCTAAAGAAAGGAAATCAGTATATGAAAGAGATATCTACACTCCCATGTTTTTTTGTTTGGTTGGCGTTTTTTGTTGTTGTTGTTGTTTTGAGATGGAGTCTCGCTGTCACCCAGGCTGGAGTGCAGTGGCACAATCTCGGCTCACTGCAACCTCCACCTCCAGGGTTCAAGCAATTCTCTGCCTCAGCCTGGACAGGCGTGCGCTGCCACGCCCAGCTAATTTTTGTATTTTTAGTAGAGACAGGGTTTCACCATCTAGGCTAGGCTCGTCTTGAACTCCTGACCTCGTGATCCACCTGCCTCGGCCTCCCAAAGTACTGGGATTACAGGCGTGAGCCACCATGCCCAGCCGCATTCCCAGATTGTTGCAGCACTGTTCATAATAGTCAAGTTTAGAAGCAACCTAGGTTTCCATCAACAGCTGAAAGCATAAAGAAAATGTGGTACTTATATACAGTGTTGTTTTTGAGATGAAGTCTTGCTCTGTCACCTAGGCTGGAGTGCGAGTGAGTCTTGGCTCACTGCAACCTCCACCTCTCAAGTTCAAGCGATTCTAGTGCCTCAGTCTTCTGAGTAGCTGAGATTACAGGAGTGCGCCACCATGCCCAGCTAATTTTTTTTTTCTTTTTTTTTTAGTAGACACGGGGTTTCACCATGCTGGTCAGGCTGGTCTCAAACTCCTGACCTCAAATGATCCACCTGCCTCAGCCACCCAAAGTGCTCAAGCCTATAGTGAATAGTCTGTCTTTACAGTGCTAACAAATTATATTCATATTTTTTAAAATGACTTAAGACCTTGCCAACACGGTGAAACCCTATCTCTATTAAAAATGTAAAAATTAGCCGGGCGTGGTGGCTCACACCTGTAATCTCTGCTACCTGGGAGGCTGAGGCAGGATAATTACTTGAACCCAGGAGGTAGAGGTTGCAGTGAGCCGAAATTGTGCCACTGTACTCCAGTCTGGGCAACAGAGTGAGGCTGCATCTCAAAAAATAAATAAACACACAACAAAGCCACAGCTCATATGAAGAAAGAAAGAAAGAAATAAACTCACACTCATAACTAATAAGAGTGGAGAAGATAAAGGATTCAGGGACGCAAAACTTCCAACTGCTTTTCCCTCATCCAGACGGTCACCCAGGGTCATCAGAACCAAGTATTTGGTTATACTAACAAGAAAGGAGAAGACCCAAACAGATAAATTCCCCCACCTTTCTCCCTTCTGTGGACAACTTCAGATGCAGTTCCATCAATGTCAATCAACTGGTGAACAGGTAACAAATGTGGTACAACCACAACCAAAAATTCAGCAATAAAAAGGAACAAAGCACCACACTGTGACATGGTCGAACCTCAAAAACATTAAACACAGAAGACCACACATTGTAGGATTCCATTTATATGAAATGTTCAAAAAAGGCAAATTAATACTGACAGATTAGTGGTTGCCTAGGACTCTGGGTTAGAATGAAGATTATGTAAATGTAAATCAGAATAAGGAATCTTATTGGCATGATCAAAGTGTTCCAATATTGATCTGTGGTGATGGTTGTACCACTCAGTAAATTTACTAAATATCACTGAAATGTAAGCTTGAATTGGATTAATTTCATAATACAGAAAATATACCTCAATAAAGCTGCTTTAAAAAAAATACTGCTGAACAAACTCCTTTATCTCTCAAAGGCTTGTTCAGAGCAGCAGCCAACATGGTAATTAATACATATCATGGCACTGCTTGGCATCTTGCCTCACTTTCCTTCCTCCTCATCCTCATCTCCCTCGGCTTGCACTTCCCAAATTAAGTATCTCTGACAGACATCATGCAGTAAGGTCAGAGAGGTTACACACTGCCCACCCTTGTTTTCATTTTTTGTTGTTACTGTTAATGTTTTGTTGGTATTGTTATTGTTCTGGATGAAAAGAAACACCTGAGCAAAACCCTAAGTTCAAAATCAAATACATAACTTTTGGTTAAACGTGGTAAACCGATCACATGAATTATTAAGGATTACTTCCCATAAAAATGGTTTTAAAGTAAACAGAATAAAGAGTAAAGAGGGAAAGAGGTAGTAGAGATCATTTCTCTCAGATTTTAAGAGCTAAAAAGTGGATGGTGAGAGGCCAAGGTGGGCAGACCACTTGAGCCCAGCAACCTGGGGAAGATGTCAAATACATCTCTACGAAAAATTTAAAAAATTAGCTGGGCATGGTGGTGCACACTTGTAGTCCCAGCTACTCAAGAGGCTGATGTGGGAAGTTTGCTTGAGCCCAGGAGCTCAAGGCTGCAGTGAGCTGTGATCACACCACTGTACTCCAGCCTGGGAGACACAGCAAAACCCTGTCTCAAAAGATGATTGATTGAGAGGAAGTGGCTCACGCCTGTAATCCCAACACTTTGGGATGCCAAGGCAGGCAGATCACTTGAGGTCAGGAGTTCGAGAACAGCCTGGCCAACATAGTGAAACCCCGAAATACAAAAATTCGCCGGACATGGTGGTGTGCACCTGTAGTCCCAGCTACTCGGGAGGCTGAGGCATAAGAATCACTTGAACCCAGGAGGCAGAGGTTGCAGTGAGCTGCGATCGTGCCACTGCATTTCAGTCCAGGTGACAGTAAGACTCTGTCAACAGAAAGGAAAGGGAAAGGGAAGGAAAGGGGAAAGGGAAAATGAAAGGAATGGAAAGGGAAAGAAAAAAGAAAGAGAGAGGGAGGGAGGGAGAGAGGGAGGGAAAGAAAAAGAAAGAGAAAGAAAGAAAAAGGGAAGGAAGGACGGAAGGAAGGAAGGAAGGGAGGGAGGGAGGGAGGGAGGGAGGGAGATGGAGTAGTAACTGACTTAGTAAGAGGAAACAATGACACCCTAAGTGCCTACTAAGGATACCAAAAAGAAGCGAGACAGTTGGACCTACAAAACCATAAGAAGATCATCATTTGGAATAAACCAATACCAAGTGAGGTGCAAGGACAAAATCAGAACTGATCAAAGTTTGCATATTTAGTGGTTGAAAGCCCCAGGTACCCTTTGCCTTACACAGTCTGGCAATTGTCTCGCATCACTCCACACCCACAGGAAACCAGAGATTTAGTCCCTAAAAAAACCAAAAGCAGTATGTTCCAGACAAGAGATGAGGCAGTGATGGGACAAAGGGATTTTCAGCCATACAAGGACTTAAAACCTTAATACCCATATACTCTTTCTTTTAAAAACCACTAGAGGACGTGCTTCAGGAAAATAAGATAGTAAACCAAAAAGAAAGACTGTGAAATCCAGGAAACAGACACTCCAGGACTACAGCTACATGCCAGGTCCCGGGGCAACCATACCTGCCCAGCTATGAGGAAACTCCAGGGAGAAAAAATGGAAATCAATAGGTTATCTGCAACAATAAATTATCTGATATGTGGTGTTAAATTAAGCATTTGGAAAATGTAATAAAGATTAAACTTTGCTAGACATTTGTTATACCTTTAGGGTATCTGAGAGGGAAGGCAATGATATGTACTAATGATAGAAAACTAAGCAATGACAGAAAACTAAGCAAATGAAAAAGTAAAAGCAATGTGGGGGCAGGGGGCTGTTTAAAAAAGGAAATGTAATCGTGTAAGACTGCTTGGCTCACATATAAATGGTATTTACATTGTCATGATAAAAGAAACAACTATCAGCCGGGCGCGGTGGCTCACGCCTGTAATCCCAGCACTTTGGGAGGCCGAGGTGGGTGGATCACGAGGTCAAGAGATCGAGACCATCCTGGTCAACATGGTGAAACCCCGTCTCTACTAAAAATACAAAAAATTAGCTGAGCATGGTGGCGCGTGCCTGTAATCCCAGCTACTCAGGAGGCTGAGGCAGGAGAATTGCCTGAACCCAGGAGGCGGAGGTTGCAGTGAGCTGAGATCGCGCCATTGCACTCCAGCCTGGGTAACAAGAGTGAAACTCCGTCTCAAAAAAAAAAAAAAAAAGAAGCAACTATCATTTTAACCCAAAATTATGATACATCCATTTAAGGGAGGTAGCAAGTATAGGAGTTCAATATTCAAATACTATTGAAAAAAGTAGTTCAGTAACTATAACTACTGCTAGAGGAAGTCAATAAATGTATAAAACTGATAAATCAAGAAATAACCACATAAGTATATAATTTAGAAATATAGCAGTAAATTTCAGATGTAACAGCTGAAAGAATTGAAAATAGATGCTTCGGGAGAACTGAATAACTCCGACTTTTGATATGAGCACTTTAGTATTATGTGATTACAATTGCATTCATAACTGGTAAGTTAAGACCCTATTTATCATATAAAGGATTTTTTAAAGTTACAATGTAAAAGTGGGTTTTTTCTTTCCTTTATTTAAATTTAATAGGATAACTTGTTCATAATTAGCCATATTTGAGACAGTTCCAAAGCACAGGGGTCAAAGATGTTTTGGCACTTAAGCACAAAGCTGTAAGCAGCACCTGCTCTAGCTCCCCACTGTTCAAGGGTGGGAGAACCAACTACTGGGCACAGACAACAGCCCTCAATTCTTCAGCTCACTAACGCACCAACCACCCAGAGCTTACTAATTCAATCCTGCCAGTTCAGTGTTCCTCAAAGCGTGGTCTCCTGACCACATCGAGATCATTTCCAAAATTAAAAATAAGGGTATAAAAACTTGATCACCTGAGTTTCTTATGCTTTTAAAAAAGAAAACAAAAACAAAAACTTTTACAGCAATTTGACTGGGTAAAACTGTCTTTTGATTCTAACAGAAAAAAAATAGACTGATATTCTACATGTCTACCTTTTCATTCACTTTTCTCTTCTTTTTTTTGAGACAGTCTCACTCTGTTGCCCAAGCTGGAGTGCAGTGGCGCGATCTCAGCTCACTGCAACCTGCACATCCGGGTTCAAGCAATTCTCCTGCCTCAGCCTCCTGAGTAGCTGGGATTACAGGTGCGTGCCATCACACCTAGCTAATTTTTGTATTTTTAGTAGAGATGGGGTTTCACCACATTGGTCAGGCTGGTCTCGAACTCCTGACCTCGTGATCCTTCCGCCTCAGCCTCCCAAAGTGTTGAGATTACAGGCATGAGTCACCGTGCCTGGCCTCATTTCACTTTTCTACTCATTTGTTTTTACTATAATTTAAAGCACAGAGAAGCCCTGCTGAGGTTGAGCCACTTAAAAAGAATACATTGCAGCAGGTGCCATTTCCATGTGTCAGTGCATTCATTGTGTCTGAACACAATTGTGCTGGGCAGGGGACCCAGGGAGATGCAGACAACACAGAATGTATGACTGACTTTCCATATCTGGCATTTTGTGTCCATCCCCGTTTTTCTTGAATTCCATTAGGGTAGATGGATCATCTGCTTCATTTACCACTGAGTATCTAACTCTCAGGAGTCAGCCAGCACACATCCACAGTACTTGCGTTTGGTTAATATGGTTAATCGTTTTTCACTTTGTCTCCCCAATTTAGTTCTACCTAATGCCACCTAGATATCAAAGTTTCTAAGATTCCAGTTTTTAAAACCTGGGATGTCCTAAAACTTACCATTGTGACTTTTCCTTAGAGATTCTTACAGAAAAAAACTACTTCCCAATGTATCACTTTATTAATGACTCAAGAGTCATGTTTTCTTCTGAATAATGCTCACCAACTCTTATTACTGAACCAGCTCCATAATAAAAGAACAAATTCTGTTTGGTGAGTGGTGATATAACATTATAAAACCTAAGAACCACTGCTGCCACAGTGGTCACCAGTAATAAATATAAGATTACCTTGGCCTGCATTTTCTTCCTAGTCATCTTTCCATGTCTAAAAACTTTACCCTGACCTGGGTTCGAGACAAGCCTGGTCTGTATGGTGAAACCCTATCTCTACTAAAAATACAAAAATTAGCCAGGTGTGATTGTACACGTCTGTAGTCCCAGCTCATCGGGAGAATCGCTTGAACCCGGGAGGCGGAGGCTGCAGTGAGCCGAGCTTGCACCACTGCACTCTAGCCTGGGCAACAGAGCAAGACTCTGTCTCAAAATACACACACACAAACACACACACACACACACACACATATTTATAAAATATTGGTTTAAAAAAGGCAAAATACAAGTTTGCAGCTAAGCAAATGAATGTACACTTATCAAAGTTTCAAGCAGTAAGGAGTTAAAAATCCATCATCAGCAGAGTTTTGTTCGGTCGTTGTATTTTCTGTAGAGCTTTTGATGTTTCTAAGTAAAATAGTTTTTAAAAGTCTGGAGTTGAAACTCTAAGAGACTAACACACCAATACTTGTTCAACAGGGCTGATTTCTTTCCACCTTGCCCAAGTACAGAATCTTCCAGCATGAAGGAAATCTATGTCTCAGAACAAGCCTGAACATGCCTCTCAGAGGCAGATCAGCTGACACGATCTCCTCCTAATGACAACATCTAGTTTTACAAAATTCATTTTGCCCCACTGGATGTCTTTACCTCCAATGAAGAGTAAGAGATGCTACACCTAAAAGATAACACTTAGAAAACCCCTCACAGAAGTTTAAGTACTTGCTCCAAAATACTAATGATTTTTTTTTTTTTTTGAGATGGAGTCTCGCTCTGCTGCCCAGGCTGGAGTGCAGTGACACGATCTCAGCTCACTGCAACCTCTGCGTCCCAAGTTCAAGCGATTCTTCTGCCTTAGCCTCCCGAGTAGCTGGACTACAGGTGCACACCACCACACCTGGCTAATTTCTGTATTTTTAGTAGAGACGGGGTTTCACCATGTTGGTCAGGCTGGTCTCAAACTCCTGACCTCGTGATCCGCCTGCCTCAACTTCCCAAAGTGCTGGAATTATAGCCATGAGCCCTGGCCCCTAATGATTTTTAAAAGCCAGACAATATATATGGCACTTAACCACTGAGCAACTGAAAGTAACTTTAGCACTTTCACCTCTTTTTTTTTTTGGGACAGTCTCACTCTGTTGCCCACCCTGGAGTACAGTGCTTCGATCTCTGTTCACTGCAACCTCCGTCTCCCAGGTTCAAACGATTCTCCTGCCTCAGCCTCCCAAGTAGCTGGGATTACAGGCGTGCACCACCACATCTGGCTAATTTTTTTATTTTTTTAGTAGAGACGGGGTTTTGCCATGTTGACAAGGCTGGTCTCCAACTCCTGACCTCAGGTGATCCACCCACCTCGGCCTCCCAGAGTGCTGGGACTCCCAATGCTCCTCCTAATACCGTGGGCAAAGAGTTTACCCACTTAAAGGGACATACCAAAACCTGCAGAGAACAGTGAACTCAACAAGTTAAACCTAGCAAAAAGTAATGCCCAAGTATCCACCCCACCCTCTCCTCCTCTCTACCACCACTGCCACTATCCTGCCTCGGCTTTCCCCTCCTGTCAGTGGACCACTGCCCAAGGCCAACCATCTTACCAGCTCGTTCCCAACACACATCTGGATCAAGCCCCCTACTTCAGGGATCCCCAATTCCAATGAAAACTTTCCGTAGCTCCTCAATGCTTAAAGATGTCTCTCCTCAAGTCCAAATCATATCTCCTTGAAATTCCCACTACTCCCTAACCTTCCTACCATTCCCAAAGGTCACTCTTAGCCCTACTGCCTCACACACACACACCACCCCTCCCCTGCCTTTCTTCAATAAATGAGGGGGCTACCATTAGCGCAGTGTTGAATGGACGTCAAATGAGCGAACTCTTAGTGTTAGCTCCCCTTACCATCAAGGTCTTTGGGCCTAGGGTACATTCGTCCTCACCTCCAGGGTCCACATTATACCCTTCCTCCGATGACAAGATCAGAATGGGTCAGTCTTCCATAAAGTCTATGAATGATCCCTCCTTTGAGTGAACCTTGATTTCAGACATTTCACCTGCTGAATTCTGAACTCCCTGACTTCCATGTTACTGTTACTGGATTTTCCCTCTGGCCCCTTACAGTCCTTCCAAAACTCAGAATTGTCCTCAGGCTGACAATCTTTTTTTTTTTCCGAGACGGAGTTTCGCTCTTGTTGCCCAGTCTGGAGTGCAATGGCGCAATCTCGGTTCACTGCAACCTCCACCTCTCAGGTTCAAGTGATTCTCCTGTCTCAGACTCCTAAGTAGCTGGGATTACAGGAACCCACCACTATGCCTGGCTAATTTTTTGGTATTTGTAGTAGAGACGGGGTTTCACCATGTTGACCAGGCTGGTCTTGAACTCCTGACCTCAGGTGATCCGCCCACCTCGGCCTCCCAAAATGCTGGAATTACAGACGTGAGCCATCGTGCCCAGTCAGCAATCTTTTATTCAAGACATTTGGAATACCAGCCATCATATGCTCACAGAAAGCAAAATAACAATAGTTACCCCAAGAAAAACACAAAAATTGTCAAATAAATACTTAAAATAACAATAAGGCCGGGTGCAGTGGCTCACGCCTATAGTCCCAGCACTTTAGGAGGCCAAGGTGCAATCACTTGAGGCCTGGAGTTGGAGGCCTGGAGTTCAAGACCAGCCTGGCTAACATGGTGAAACCCTGTCTCTACAAAGGATACAAAAATTAGCTGGGTGTGATGGCACACGCCTGTAATCCCAGCTACTCAGGAGGCTGAGGCAGGAGAATCACTTGAACCCAGGAGACGGAGGTTACAGTGAGTGGAGATGGTGCCACTACACTCCAGCCTGGGCAACAGAGAGAGACTTCATCTCAAAATAAAATAAAATAATAAAATCCAAAATAACAAGGAAACAAACTTGATTTACGTCTGGTTTTACTTTTTCACACTATCATTGTCACCACTGATCATACCACAGACACTTCTTTTATAAACATACGGTATTCTGAATGTAACCTTGTGAAGAAAAATTTACAAATTTTTTTAAGTTCATTGAGTATTCTTCTCTCAAAAACCTAAGGGTGAAAATAAATTTCTCTAAACAGAATACACAGTTTTTCACCTCGCTCTGTTAAGATGAAGTTATATACTGTTCAACTATACCAGACCATTTACCACTGTTGTCAGAGATACAGAAAATTCAAAGTTTTCCCCCAAAAAAACTGGATCAAGTCACCTACTCTCAAGGATCCCCAATTCTAACTAAATCTTTCAGTGGCTCCTCAATGCTTAAAGATGTCCCTCCTCAAGTCCAAATAATATCTCCTTGAAATTCCCTCTATTCTCTAACCTTCCTACCATTCCCAAAGGTCACTCTTAGCCCTACTGCCACACACACACCCCACCCCTGCCTTTCTTCAGTAAATGAGGGGTGTACCATTAGCACAGTTTCACAGGGAAGTTGTTTACTCCAAAAATGGCTATTTCATAGAACCTATCAAATCTCAGAAAACTCTCTTTTCAACTCATTCACTTCATGTAAATGTAGATGCCTCAAAATAAGCAACCTCTGCACTAATGAAAAATAGAAAACGTGACACTAAAATAAATTAGGACTACAAATTCTGCTTACAGATTTAACCTGAAATTATGCTTAAAAATAAAGACATTTTTATAAATAACAAATCAGTAACAAGTATCTTTCAAACTTTAATGCTATTCATCCTAAAGGTTGTTTAGCAGCAATAAACAAACTCTGGAGTGTTAATAATCTAATCCCAAAGCTACCACAAGCAAATCATACTGACAAAAATCCTAAATTAACCCCTATGCATAATGGCAAGTGGTTCTAGAAATCAAATACTTAAAAAGAAAAAAAAAGAGGTGTTCTGCTATTTTCACCACCTCTAAGACTGAAGCTCCCAGTACCTGCTGATAAACATTAAAAAACTTCTGGTTATAGTTAAAAAAAAAAAAAAAAAGTATAGTAAAAACATTTTTCTTGATGTATGAGACAATCAGGAAAATGTTAACACTGGATATATGACATTTTTCTAAGTGTGATAATGTGATTGTGTAAAAAAGAAACATTCTCAAGTATTTATGGCTGAAATGGCATTTGGGGTTTACATTAAGATAAAGGAGGAGGAGAAGAATACAGATGAGACAAGTTTAGTTATGTGCTGATAACTTAAACTTAACTCTCTAGTCATTATGTTTGAAATTTTCCATAATAATATAAAAATGAAATTGCTTATGAGCAAGATCTCAGGCACTATTTTGTTCTGTACTGTAGGCAACTTTTGCACAGATTTCTTAATTCCTTAGGTTTGCATCATTAGAGAAATTCTCAACCTATGTAGAGACTTTATAGCAGACAGCTGTGTCATGCCGGTATCCCAAATACTTCCCAAACGTAGTGCTCAGCAAATCTACTTCAAAAGCTTGGGAGGGTGGGGGCGATGGATCTAAAAAGGCAATGAGGGGAAATAACAATGAACCTGCCCAAACCCTTAGCATAAACAGCTCCCACCTCTTAAAACCAACAAATACAAACTGGGGTTTCCTTCTTTCCTTTAGTTTAAAGACTATGTTGCCTTCTAGCTTACTTCTCTGCCCTTAACATCCATGCTGACCAAAAAAGACACAAACAATCCAACTACTGTGTAACCAGGTCAAAAACAAGCTCTGGCTAATTCATTTGGAAGACTACACTCACCACTCAGATTTGGCCAGAAAAACTGGGTTAGAAAAAAACTGGTGCTTAAACAAACAGCGGACGGAGGAGGTCTTTTAGCCAGTACCAACCACTCAGTGAGTTGCAACACAATCTTTTCCAAAATTTTCCAAAGCCTTCCAAATTCAGTTGAGCCCGGCAAGCTGAGTTAACAGGGCTCTCTTTCAAATTCAAAAATCTGGCCTCGGCCCCAACAGTTAACCAACAAAACACATGCTAATTCACTTGAGATCACCTAAGAATACTGACCGAAGTTCGGACCACAGTCCAGTCAGTACATCGCCCAGACTAAAGAAGTTTGGGCTGAGGAGAGGCGTTCAAGTGACAGATAAACTCTACTCATAAAGGAGAAGAGACAATAAGATCCACACTTAATCTGGTCTAAGAAAACGTCTACACTCAGCTTCCAACCCCCCACTCCACCCATTTTTAATGAGACAATGACAATTCTTCATGGTGAACCACAAAGCCCTGCTTCCCCAACCTTGTACCGACTCTAACAGAACACTCCCCCAGTGCAGATAACTTTTAGAAAACGTTCAGTAATGAGAAACAAATCAAGACAGGAAGAATTTAACATTCTGTTCTGAATTTTCATGGCCTGCGCCTCCATCCCGTACAGGTCTTTCATAATCTCTAGAATGTGCACTGGATAAAATGAACAGTTAGTCACATCAGGTGTCAGCTACTCAGCGCAGACTCAGTCTCCAGATTTGCTAGTTTCATTTGTCGTTGGGGGTGGCGGGTGGGTGTTAAATTTTTTTAAAAGAGAAAGACCTGGGTGGGTGTGAAACCAGGACATCCTCTATACTCCGCTCCCCATCATTTCTGTTTCAATTACACAGCTGTCAAACAGGTTATTCCTGGAATTCAGATTTTATAATCCCCACACTGTAATTCTTCCTGCTCCTGTTGCCCAAACACACACTCCTCCCTGCTTCCCCAAAATATGTATCCATCAATAGAAAGGATGACAGCCACAGTTATAAAGTATTCCCAGGTAATGCCAAACTCCCCACCTTGAGCAACTGGCAAGCACTGAGTGGAGGCTGAAACATGATGACAATTTTCACAAAGGCCAAAGCAGTGGTTTAGGATCATCAGAGGCAAGGCCCGCCTCCACGGGATTTTAATTCACACACAAACTCAAAAGGCCAGATTTAGGGAATAAAAAGAAAAAATTCAGATTGTCTTTTTTTTTTTTCCATTTTGTTGAAGGAAACTGCATACCTAAGAGTGTAGCTTATTTCCTAATCTCAAAGCCAGGAAATGAGGTTTTTTAAGGCCAGTCTGAATATAAACTCGGTGTGCAAAAACAGAGGGACTGCAAGGCGAAACCCCTTTCCCAACTTTGGCCAAGCGGCGTGGCCTCCGGTCAGCAGCGTGTTTATCACCCTCTCCCTGTCTCCCAACAAGAAGTTTCCACATGCCACGGGAAACAAAGAAGGCGCCCACACCGACCTTATAGACTTGTCCATAGGTGCCATTTCCAACCACTTCCACCAGCTCAAAAATCCCAGCAGGATCCTGGAGAGGAAGGAGGGAGGGGTTATCATTTAAAAGAGGCAAAAAAAAATGAATAAATCAAGCAGGGCAGTTGGAGAGAAAGGGCGGTGACAAAAGAGATGGGCTTCGCCCGGCACCGTCCCCCGGCGCTCGGGGGTCGTGCGGTGGGCCCGGGGCGTGGGGGCGGCGGAGGGTCGCTCCCGCCCTGCACCAGCCGGCACAAGCAGACAAAGGGGCCGCCGCGCCCGCGGCTCTGCCCACGCCCCGGCTGCCCGCTTCCCGCTCCCCGCGCGCCCGCCCGCGGGCCCACTCACCCGCAGGGAGGAGAGGTCGATGTCCACCAGACTTTTTGCAGGGGAGTCGTTCGCCATTTTCCCTTTTTGCCACCAAAAAACAAATAACAATAAATATCCCTGTCGCTGTGGATATCCCCGCCGCAGGCCAGGCCGCCGACGGCGCTCCTCGCGCGGCAGCCGGCCGGCCCGGGACTCTCCTCGCGGGGTCGGGGGCGGCGGCAGCGTGCTCGGCCGCGCTCTCGGGCCGCTCGGGGCTCTCGGCCGGCCGGGCCGCGCGGCGGGCGGGAGCGTGCGCGGGCGGTGGCGGCGGCGGCGGCGTTCACACCATGGCGCGGGTCCGGCCGTCAGGCCCCCGGGCGTCGCCTGCCGCCTCAGGCCCCGGCGCCCGCGTCCCGCGCCGCGCGCCTCGAGGACGGGCCTGGAGCGTGGGGTCGCGGCGGCGCCGAGAGTTGAACGAGTGAGCGCGAGGCAGCGAGACAAAGATAACCCGGGAGGCGGAGGCGGAGGGGGAGGGGGAGGGGGAGGGGGAGGGGGCGGCGGCGGCGGGGGCGGGGGCGGGGGCGGGGAGCGAGGTGGGGAGGGAGGGGGCGGCGGCGGCCGCGCGGGAGGAGGAGAAACAGGACACCAAAAATATATTCTGAGAGAGAAAACAGCTCCCCCTTTCCTCCTCAGGCAGGAAAAACGGGCGGAAAAGCACTCACACCCCGAGCCTTGCCGGGGAGGGCGCGGGTCGAGGCGCCCGCGCGGCGTGAATATTCATCAGGGGTGGGGCCCGAACAATGGCTGGGCCGAGGCGGGCAGCAGCCCCAACTAGACGCCGGGCGCCCAGGGTGCGGCCTCAGCGCCCGACCCCGCACGGCGCTCCTGAAAACGGCAGGAGGGGGAGGAAACGGGCTGGGGTTTCCCCGGGGAGGAGCTGGGGTGGGGAAACGCCCCTACCTCGCGCTAACAACAAATGACATGAAACTGAGCTGGACCGACACTAAGAGGCCACCGACCCTCGCGTCTCCCAGGTCGAGGGTGTGTCCCTCTGGCCGCGCCCCGGCTCAGGAGAAACGCGAACCGGGTGTCGCCGCGCGGAGGAGGGGCCTCTCACCCCATCCCCCACCCCACCACCACCTCCCCAGAGATGGAGACCCTTAAGTCCCTCGTTTCCGTCTTCCCTGCACGGTTTTCTTTTCCTTTCTCTGCTTTTGCAGACTAAATGTGCAGTACGATTGTGGTTGTAGTTGGGGGATTCGCTGAGCATCGCTGGGCTGCCCGGTCAAATCCAAAACAGCTCCTTGTAACTGCCTGGCGCTGCGCTCCGGGCTGCGCTCGGTAGGTGGGCACTGTGTTTGGGGCCCTTAGTACCAATCTGCGTTTTGTAACCTGGAGATTACTAAGGATCAACAAACAGGTTTCTTCCGGCAACATCGGAAGCCAGTCGGTAGTTAAGCACTTTAATGCCAGTGAACCGACAGTCATTTATGTTGCATTCCTCCACCGTCTGAAAACTTTCAGTGGCTCCCTGTCACCTGACAGGTGTTCTCAAAACGTGAGTACTTCAGACAAAGTGCCGATTGCCGGGCCCTGCCTCCAGAGTTCCCGTTTCAGGACGTTTCCGATGGGCCTGAGAATGTGCATGTGTAAGTTCCCAGTGTAGCTAAAGTCGCTGTTACGTGGATCACTCGTGGAGAACAGTGGCCTCCGGCTATTCATGATTAGATTTTCACAGACATCACCATTATCATCTACCAATTCTTATGCACTTACTGTGTCTCCCCCACACAAATGCGTTGTGATGAGTCCTTTACACTACAGCCTTGAAGGAATGTTATCCTTTTTTAGGTAAGGAAAGCAAAGTACTGAAAGATAAGGAATATGCTCAAGTTCCTTAAAAGCACAGCCTGGAAGTGGAGCAGGGATTTTCGCCAGGTTAGCTATTCCCAAAATCCTAATCTCTGATTCTGCCAAGTTAGTCAGCTCTACCCAAAGTATGCATAGCACTCTCCTGCTTCAACAGTTTGGTTTCTGAAATTTTTGACTACGAGAATCCCTGGGAAGGGTAAAATATATTGAAGGGCTCCTGGCATCATTTATAAGGAAAATTATAGTAACCTAGTGTTCTTATGAATGTACTGGTGCTTTTAGATAATTTTGGTTTTTTTCAGTCAGCAGCAATGGCATTATCTATGAGTGTAAATAAAATAATTTACTCAAAGAACTAGACAGAAACACATCTGAACTTTTCAGCCTGTCTTACTATTGATAACATTGTTTCCTTTCTTTCTTTTTTTGTTTTGTTTGTTTGTTTGTTTGTTTGTTTGTTCTGAGATAGTATATTGCTCTGTCACCCAAGCTGGAGTGCAGTAGTGTGCTCTCAGCTCACTGCAACCTCTCCCTCCTGGATTCTGGTAATTCTCCTGCCTTAGCCTCCCAAGTAGCTGGGACTACAGGCACCCACCAACACACCCAGCTAATTTTTTATTTTGGGTAGAGACAAGGTTTCACCATGTTGGCCAGGCTGGTCTCAAACTCCTGACCTCAGGTGATCCGCCCACCTCAACCTCCTAAAGGGATTACAGGCGTGAGCCACTGTGCCTGGCCTATTGATAACATTTTAATAGTGTTTATTATGAATAATATAATTAATAATAGACAATGTGCTAAGTCCTTCATATGTATTATCTCATTCTGCTCTTAATTTCCAAATGACACTCTTATTTTTCCCACTTTACACATTAGAAAACCAGCATTTAAAGAAGTTAAGTAACTTGCTCGCTATGCACAACTAGACCTGATGCAGAAATGCCAGGGCCTCCCCAAAGCAGCCTCCTTCTACAGGTTCAACTCCAAACCCATGACTCTGAAGCCCACCTCACACCACCCCTTCCTCTCCATCTATCCAAATTCCTTCATCACCTCAAGCCCAACTCAAAATCATCTCTTCCTTCTCCTTCAGGTTTTCTTTAAATCGGTCTTTCTCCTAAGCTTCTATTGTCTCTATCACCATTGTGACCGTTATCTCCTACTTTCAAGTCAGTACCTATTCTGGAAATGCCTACACAGTGCAAGGCACTGGCTTAACTATTGCCTGGGATATCAAAAGATCAAGAGAGTCTACCCTCGAAGAGCTTACACATTGATAATTGGCATAAGACAGCTTCATAAATAGCCATAGCACAAAGCAGAACAGTATAGATTTTAGCAAGATGGAAACAGCACTAAACAGGTCTAGTGGAAAGTATGCTGGATTTGGGGCAAAATTGAACTGAGTTTGAATCCTTGTGATTTGTCAGTTGTGCAACCTTACATGTGCTTCTTCTGAGCTTCCCTTTCCTCTTCTGCATATCAGATGAAGACTGGAGATGGGAAGAACAAGCAAGAGGCAAGAGCCGATGCCAGGGTAATAAGTAATGAGATGACAGGAGATGTTAATATAAGAGGTCTTGAGACAGTAGATTATCTAAGGCTTGGCATCTGATAGGATGCCAGAAGGCAGTGTAGACAAGAAGGTAAGAGACTTGTTTGTGGTTCAGAGCCTGGGAGGATGTCCACACTTGGGACGATGTTGTCACAACAGAGTAAAGGATGGCAATTACTAAATGGTAGCAATAAAGGAAGATTTTGTTTTGAATCCAAAACCAAAGTTAATTACCTTTACATGCAGGAGCAACGTACACATGCCTAGCTTGAAACTCCACTCTAGCGCCCAGCGTAGGGGTCATGTTTTCAATCAACACCCATGTATTAGCTTGGGCTGCCATTACAAAATACTACAGCCTAGTTGGCTTAAATAACAGAAACTTATTTTTTTGCAGTTCTGGAGGCTAGAAGTCCAAGATCAAAGTTCTGGCCAGCTCGATTTCTGTTAAGGGTTCTCTTTCTAGGTTGCAGACAGCCTCCTTCCTAACGATGTTTACACATGGCCTTTCTTCAGCACTTGCTTGAGGAGAGAGAATGAGCTTTCTAGTGTCTCTTATGAGGCACTAATCCTACACATCAGGGCCCCACCCTTAAGACCTTGCTTAACCTTAATTACTTCCTTAGAGCCTCTGTCTCCAAACACAGCCACACTAGGGATTCAAGCCTCAACAAATGAATGGAGAGATTGGGGGAGGGGACACAAGTGCTCAGTTCATAATAAGCTGTGTGTAGTACATGATGCCAGGAGGTAGTCTTGCCACTGCTTTCATCCTTAATAATCTGTTGAGGACACAAATCCACCCAAAAGGACAATCAAGACGATACACTGGAAAATAAATACCAATTTGACATTTTACATGGGGAGGAAAACAATATAGCTTGCTTGGACGAAGAATGAGAAGTTGAAAGAGTAAGCAGATTGGCCCCACTGGGCAGAGGACTCAGTTCAAAGAACCTTGAGAAATACAGCAAGATGGCCGGGCACAGTGGTTCATGCCTGTAATCCCAACACTTTGGGAAGCTGAGTCTGGAGGATCACTTGAGCCCAGGTGTTCCAGACAACCTGGGCAAGGTGGTGAGACCTGCCAGACACAGAAAAATTTTTTTTAATTAGCTGGACATGGTGGTGCACACCTGTAGTCCCAGCTACTCAGGAGGCTGAGGCAGGAGGATCCTTTGAGCCCAGAAATTCAAGACAGCAATGACCTATGTCTTCACCACTGCATTCCAGCTTAGGCAACAAAGCAAAACCCCATCTCAAAAAAAAAAAAAAAAGGAATAGTATTTTAACTTGTTTTTTGTTGTTGTTGTTTTTGTTGTTGTTTGGGTTTTTTGTTGTTTTGTTTGTTGAGACAGGGTCTCTATCACCCAGGCTGGAGTGCAGTGGCACAATTGTGGCTCACCGTAGCCTTGACCTCCTGGGATCAGGCAATCCTCCCACCTCAGCCTCCAGAGCAGTTGGAACTACAGGTGTGCAGCTCCACGCCCAACTGATTTTTGTATATTTTTTTGTAGAGACAGGGTTTTGCTGTGTTGCCCAGGCTGGTCATGAACTCCTCTCAAGCGATCTACCTACTTCAGCCTTTCCATGTGCTGGGATTACAAGTATGAGCCACTGCACCAGCCCTGAATAGTATTTTAAATGCAGAGGAACTTGCTATTTATAGAAGACCTATCTGAAACATTTTTTAAGGAAAATTGCTGTTTCTTAATTTATCCTTTTTATAAATTTATATTTTTATATATCAGGATTGCCTAAATCAAGTTAAATGATATAAAGTTCTTTACCAGTGAAATCCTCAAAGGGCCTCAAAAATTGGGTCAGAGATAGCCCTAGCTTTCGAAATCTAGATGGGATTGTAGGAAGTAGTTGGGCAAAGCTGGATGGGGATGATAGTAATTGTCAGGTTTATCTGGTTTTGTTAGGTGCTTGGGTGAAGGGAATCAGGAACTCTGCCAAGGAAAGGCTGAGTTAGACCTGCTAGCTAAGGAGATAATGGACTTTTATTTACACTTGATCAAATATTTGTGTTCTCAGCCTGTGCAGCTAAATCTCAGTATTGACCAGGCCAGTGGTCCTCTCTTATCCTCAGACATTTAATATGTTACAGTTGAAATAGAATCATGAGTTATAACATCATGCATCAGATCCTGACCGCATGCATAAGAGCCCTCAC
Source organism: Aotus nancymaae (assembly GCF_030222135.1). Classification (NCBI taxonomy): domain Eukaryota; kingdom Metazoa; phylum Chordata; class Mammalia; order Primates; family Aotidae; genus Aotus; species Aotus nancymaae. The sequence continues at coordinate 6,777,599 of NW_026988546.1, read as the reverse complement.
TGAAGAGGAGGTTCAATCATAATCAAGTTGATCCCTTTAAAAATGAATGAACCACAAGCCTCCATTAGTAATACTGAAGGCTCGCCCATCCTATTGATTTAGTTTTCAGTTAATTATAGTGATTGCAATCTCAAAGCCTTCTAAAATATGTCCTATAACAAAAGATTAAGTGGCGACATACCAACAATAAACTATGAACTGTAAATGCCATATTTATGAATTAGACTTTGAGGTCTTTCTTGCTCTTGCTCTTTTAAATTATCATCTTCATCTTCTTTTCCATATCTTCATTCTGTATTCTGTGGCCAACTAGTTAGAAAAGGTAGTCAAAACTGGGTGAAGAGACCATCGGGACTGACATGGGTCACCTGTATTTGTCCTAATTCTTGGCTACAGACAGCTCCAGGAGGTTATTTGGGAGTCGAGGAGTAGGGAGGTGGTAAAGCTGGATGAGAAAGTGTGTCTGGGCCAGGCGCAGTGGCTCACGCCTGAAACCCCAGCACTTTGGGAGGCTGAGGTGAACAGATCTCCTGAGGTCAGGAGTTTGAGACCAGCCTGGCCAACATGATGAAACCCCGTCTCTACTCAAAATACAAAAATTAGCCAGGTGTGGTGGCGGGTGCTTGTAATCCCAGTTACTCAGGAGGCTGAAGCAGGAGAATTGCTTGAACCCAGGAGGCCAAGGTTGCAATGAGCTGAGATTACAGTGAGCCGATATCGTGCCATTGTACTCCAGCCTGGGCAACAAAAGCAAAACTCTGTGTCAAATTAAAAAAAAAAAAATGTCCAGATGGGCACAAAGTCTACAACTCCTGGAAATGCACCTCTGAGTCACAAAAGGAAGGGCCACTTATTCTCACAGCATTGCATCTTTTATTGGATTAGAACTTATCACTATTAGCTGCCTGGCTTGTAAGAATATATTTATTGAGATTTGAAATAGTACTTGTGGAGAGTTGTTATACAAGCATTATCTTTAGCATCACAGCTTAGCTCTTTAGTTATATAGAAAGGAGAAAATGCAGAGGAAGCTGGATGTCAGTAGATAGCAAGAAGAATTAAAGATGGAATGATCTGGATATGGCCACTTATAAGCTCATTTTGAAATTTCAAGGAACTGAGAACAAGTCAGGCACTCAGAAGAGAGAACCAGTTGCCTAGGAAAAATTTCAAAGCTATTTTTCAGAACTATTAATTGTTTAGAAAGAATCAGACCTCTAAGAATGTCCCTTTCTGCCCTGCCATTCTATGCAGAGTGGATGAAAAATAGAATATGTATTCTGTTGTACAGACGGTTCCTCGGTGCCCTAAGGTTCCCTAGAGATGGTTCAAGTTTTCCTGAATATTCCAAGGGAGGTCTGAAGAGTAATAGGACTGTTGAGCTCACTGCCTGGCCCTCCCTTCTTCCACCACCCAAGTTCTGCTTTTTTAGATTTTATAAATTAGGAATGTTTGTAATATTTTTTAAGATGACATTTCCACTGCTAAGAGAAGTTTTAAAAACCCTGAGTTAAAGTGTACTTGAAACCAAGACTTACATAATCACATGGCAGAGATATCTATTAAATATATTTCTGCTGAGTTCAAAACTAAGTAACACTTTTGAATTAGGCTGTTCTTGCTTTGCTGCAAAGAAATACCCGAGACTGGGTAATTTAATAAAGAGGTTTAATTGGCTTACAGTTACGCAGGCTGTACAAGTGTGATGATGACATCACTGGGCTTCTGGGGAGGTCTCAGGGAGCTTTTACTCAGGATGGAAAGCGAAGTGGAAGCAGGCACATCACATGGCAAAAGCAGGAGCAAGAGAGAAAGAGTAGGGGGAGAGGTGTAACACACATTTATCTTATTATTATTGTTAGTATTATTATCTTGGAGACAGAATCTCACTCTTTCACCCAGGCTGAAGTGCAGTGGCCCTGTCTCGGCTCACTGCAACCTGTGTCTCCTGGGTTCAAGTGATTCTCTTGCTTCAACTTCCCAAGTAGCTGGGACCACAGGTGCACATGCCACCATGCCCAGCTAATTTTTTTCTCCTTTTTCTCTCTCTCTTTTTTTTTTTGTAAAGTAGAAACAGGTTTTCACCATGTTGCCCAGGCTGGCCTCAAACTCCTGAGCTCAGCAATCAGCAATCTACGCGCGTTGGCCTCCCAAAGGATTACAGGCATGAGCCACCATGCGCAGCCCTGCAACACACTTTTAAAGGAGATCTCACAAGAACTCACTTACCATCTCAAAGAGAGCACCAAGCCATGAGGGAGCCACCCCCATGACCCAACACCTCCCACCAGGCCCCACCTCCTGCATTGAGGGGTTACAATTCAACATGAGGTTTGGGCCAGGACAAATATCCAAACTATGTCAACTTTAAACATTTTTTGGAATCATTGCCGTAACCTGAGAAGAGAAATAGAAATGATGGAGGGGAGGGAATCTGGAAACCTGGGCTTTGGATTTGGTTCTACCAGAATCTACCGTGTCATAGTAGTTACATCACCCAACCTGGTATCTTGGGACTAAGTATGCATTAATTATCTGATGCTTTGTTAACATACTAACACATAGATCTGAGAGTGAGCTGTGACCCCATTCCAGTTTATTTAAGTGTGAGCTCAGTCTATTAGGGTCTATTTGGTAGCCTTCTTGTTAATTAAATAGCCTACCTGTTGTGCAGAGAGCACATTTTAGGGAACTGACAGATAATAAAAAGCATTTTTAACTCCTTCAAGAGTCAGAGCCAAGAGACTGTCTATAATAATAAAAATAGAAATATGAAAGAAAGCTGCCCAACAATAATCTAGGCAACATTGACTGTATTGAAAAATTTAAAGGATGTTTACAAGAGATTTGTAATAACATAGAGAATGAATGTTATAATATGAATTGAAAATATCACTGTACAAAATTTGCATGAGATTATGGTCACAGCTATGTAAAATTTTTAAACTATTCAGAGGAAAACTAATGGCAAGAAATGCATGAAATTTTGGTAGTTTTTCACTGACAAAACTGTTTTCTTTCCTCCTCTTAGGATGTGGTTTTTTTTTAAATAGCGTTTTTTTTCTTTGAGATGGAGTTTCACTCTGTTGCCCAAGCTGGAGTGCAGTGGCGCAATCTCAATCCACTGCAACCTCCACCTCCCTGGTCCAAGTGATCCTCCTGCCTCAGCCTTCCCGAGTAGCTGGGATTACAGGCACATACCACCACTTCCAGCTAATTTTTTTTTTTTTTTTTTTGACAGAGTTTTGGTCTGTCACCCTGGCTGGAGTGCGATGGTGCCATCTCCTCTCACTGCAATCTCCTCCTCCAAGGTTCAAGTGATTCTCCTGCCTCAGCCTCCGTAGTAGCTGGGACTACAGGTGCATGCCACTACGCTTGGCTAATTTTTTGTATTTTTTGTAGAGACCAAGTTTCATTGTGTTAGCCAGGATGGTGTCCATCTCCAGAGTGCTGGGATTACAGGTGTGATCTGTCACGCCTAGCCTTTTTTTTTTTTTTTTTTAGTAGAGACGGGGTTTCACCATTTTGGCCAGGCTTGTATCGAACTCCTGACCTCAAGTGATCTGGCCACCTCCCAAAGTGCTGGGATTACAGGTGTGAGCCACTACACCCAGCCCTAAATAGCTTTTACAATAAATGAAATAAAGTAATTAAATTAATTTCCCAGGGCTACTCAAAGTACCATAAACTGAGTGGCTTAAAACAGTAGAACTGTGTTGCCTTGCACTTCTGGAGGTTGGGAGTCCAAGATCAAGGGATCAGCAGGGCCTGCTCCCTCTAAACCCTGGAGGGGGTCCTTCTTGCCTCTTCTTGGCTTCTGGGGGTTGCCAGTATGTGCTGTTCCTCGGCTTGCAGCTGCATCACTCCCATCCCTGCCTCTGTCATCCCATGCTGCTCTCCCTGTGCATCTGTGTCTTTACATGGCTGTCTTCTTACAAGGACTCCAGTCATATTGGATTAAGAGCCTACCCTACTCCCATGTGACCCATTGTTACAGCAGGTAGCCAGTCAGGTATGAGCAAGGCAGAAGAGGGCTTCCCCAACTCTCACCCCACCCCACTTCCCCACTTTGACCCCCACCCCCACCCCTGCACACACGAGGAATGTCAGGGAACCATCAAGTGATGGTCAGGCGGTTACTGTCTCTCTAAAATAATTGGTCACAGTAGGCACCAGGGAAGGACTATCTCCCAAAACATAGAAAACACCTGACACTGGTGATTAGCAGCTTCCCCTAAAATCTCAGGAATCAGGCAAGTGGCTCAATCGTGAACGTTAAGAGGCAAAATGGCAGAGTTTAATTGGTACATGACCTTCCTCTAGGACTACTAGACTGGTAAGGGAAGAACGCCTCAGGCGAGCATGCGTCCAACTCCAGTAAACACACTGCGCATGCTCCCCTCCCAAGCGTTAGCAGGCCACCTCGCATGCAAGCAGCCCACCTGAAGGGAAGAATCAGGAAAAAAGGGAGGCAACTCCACCTCCACCCCACACCCACCAAGGCATGCCAACACATAGTCCACAGTCAAACTGCGCACTTGATCTCTCAAGTCGCCCACTTGGCCCTCTTCCGAGTGTACTTCTCTTCCTTTCATTCCTGTGCTAAAGCTTTTTAATGAACTTTCACTCCTGCTCTAAAACTTGCCTCAGTCTCTCCTTCTGCCCCTCAGTCAAATTCCTCTGAGGAGGCAAGAACTGAGGTTGCTGCAAACCTGTAGGGATTTACTGCAGGTACCACCATAATTATACCTGCAATTTTACTCTGTTTCCAAATGAGATCACATTCTGAGGTTCTGGGGGTTGGGACTTTAACATATCTTTTTGGATATCGGGGAGAGAAAATTCAAACCATAGCAGTAATTTAACAATTTTGATGTTTCTTTTCTTTTTTCTTTTTTTGAGATGGATTCTCACTCTATTGCCCAGGCTGGAGTGCCTTGGTGTGATCTCAGCTCACTACAACCTCCATCTCCCAGGTTCGAGTGATTCTCCTGCCTCAGCCTCCCGAATAGCTGGGACTACAGGCATGCACCTCCACGCCCGGCTAATTTTTGTATTTTTAATAGAGACGGGGTTTCACCATGTTGGCCAGGCTGGTCTTGAACTCCTGACCTCATGATCCACCCGCCTTGGCCTCCTAAAGTGCTGGGATTACAGGCCTGAGCCACCACACCCAGCAAATTTTGATGTTTCATGCAGAATTGAAGACCCTTATTCTTTCTCACCCTAATGTAATGTTTTCCACGCTTCGGCACACAGGTGGTTTAGGAAAGTGGTGCGTTGGGTAGTTTTTGCTGTGACCCCTCACTTTCTCCCTAGCCACCCCTCTCATTATCTAATATGTCCCCTTATTCCCAGGGGACATGTTCCAAGATACATGGGGACACCTGAAACCAAAGATAGTACCGAACCCTATATATATTATGTTTTTTTCCTATACATATATACCTGTGATAAAGTTTAATTTATAAATTAGGCATAGTAAGAGATTAGCAGCAATAACTAAAAATAGAACAATTATAACAATGTGCTGTGCTTGGGTCATGGGGGTGAATCCCTCATGGCTTGGTGCTGTCTTCATGATAGTGAGTGAGTTCTTGCAAGATCTGGTCCTTTAAAAGTATGTGGCACCTCTTTCCTACTCTCTGTCTCTCTTGCTCCCGAATATAGGAGAGACCATATTCATTAAGTTATGTGAATATGGCTCTCCCTCTCTCTCAGAATTGTTCTTGTGTGGTAGCCACTTTTTTCAGACCATAGTGGACCACATGGTACCTGAAACCACTGAAAGTGTAAGTGTGAATAAGGGGACACTTATTCACATGTTGACCAGGATGGTCTCGATCTCTTGACCTTGTGATCCACCCATCTCGGCCTCCCAAAGTGCTGGGATTATAGGCGTGAGCTACTGTGCCCGGCCAAGGGGACTATTATAATTAGGCACATACCAAGTTCATAGCACTGTGCTAATCTATCAAAATAAATCTCACAAAACTCTCTTCTAACCATCAGTTGCTTTCATTTATACTATAGTTTTCAAATAGACTGAGTTTTAAACAAGTAACTACAAGGCTGGGCGTGGTGGCTCACACCTATAATTCCAGCACTTGTGAAGGCCAAGGTGGGCAGATCACCTGAGGTCAGGAGTTCGAGACCAACTTGGCCAACATGGCAAAACCTTGTCTCTACTAAAATACAAAAATTAGCTGGGCGTGATGACAGGTACCTGTAATCTCAATTACTCAGGAAGCTGAATCAGGAGAATTGCTTGAATATGGGAGGCAGAGGTTGCAGTGAGCCAAGATCACGCCAGTGCACTCCAGCCTGGGCGACAGAGTGATGCTCCCTCTCAAAAAAAAAAAAAAAGAAAGGGCTGGGCGTGGTGGCTCATGCACTTTGGGAGGCCAAGGCCAGCAGATCATAAGGTCAGGAGATCAAGACCATCCTGGCCAACATGGTGAAACCCTGTCTCTACTGAAATAGAAAAAATTAGCCAGGTGTGGTGGCATGCACCTGTAGTCCCAGCTACTCAGGAGGCTGAGGCAGGAGAATCACTTGAAGCTGGGAGGCAGACGTTGCAATGAGCCAAGATCACCCCATTGCACTCCAGCCTGGGCGACAGAGCGAGACTTCATCTCAAAAAAAAAAAAAAAAAAAGACGAAAAACAAACAAACAAAAACCAACAGAAAAAACAAGTAACTACAGTTTGTAAATCGCTATAAAGAATATCTTTGGCCAGTCAGGGTGGCTCAAGCTTGTAATCCCAGCACTTTGGAAGCTGAGGCAGGAGGATCACTTGAGGCCAGGAATTTGAGACCAGCCTGAGCACCATAGCAAGACCCTGTTGCCACAAAAAGTAAGAAAATTAGCTGGGCATTGTGGCCTGCACCTGTAGTCCCAGCTACCGAGGAGGCTAATCCCAGGAGTTGGAAGCAGCAGTGAGCTATGATTTTGCCACTGTACTCCAGCCTGGATGACAGAGTGAAATCCTGTCTCTAAATAATAATATTTAAAAATTAGCTTGTAAAAAAATTTCTTAGACCTTTTTATAAGCATATAACAGAAGACAGGGAAGAGATTAATAGGGAAGAAAGAAGGAAGAAAACTAAGATAGAAATAGATGGAAATAGAAGTTGATTTTGCCAAAGGGAATATTTTTTGAGCATTGAGTAATGTCCAGTTTGGTGGAGATATTTTTGAATTAGCTAATGTTTTAAAATAGTGTCTTACTGGCTTTGAACTTTTTTGGGTGATTTTTTCTACTGCCGTGTTAGAAATAATTTTCTTTTTTATATTGAGATCTAAGCATGTTTATTTAATTTTTTGGAAGAATCATGTCTGTTGCTAATTTTGACAGAATTGCTTGACATAAAAATATAAATAAAGAACTATGGTGTGGCTTGGATAAAGCAAGCATGACTTTATGTTCCCTGAATATGGTTATATAGCTGCTGCATGCCTTTGCAAGTAAAAATATTTATTTTGTTATATACATTTATTTATTTTCATTTTTATTTATTTATTTTTCTTGAGATGTAGTCTCCCTCTGTCACCCAGGCTGGAGTGCAGCGACGCAATCTCAGCTCACTGCAACCTCCGCCTCCTGGTTCAAGTGATTCTCCTGCCTCAGCCTCCTGAGTGGCTGGGAATACAGGCACATGCCACCATGCCCAGACAATTTTTCAATTTTTAGTAAAGACAGGGTTTCAGCATGTTGGCCAGGCTGGTGGTCTCAAACTCCTGACCTCAGGTGATCCCCCTGCCTCGGCCTCCCAAAGTGCTGGGATTACAGGCGTGAGCCACCATGCCCAGCCTGCATGCATTTATTTTAATGAGTAATTATGAGAATGTCAGTGACATCTTGAAATTGGCATGTGTATTCCATTGTGCAGTTACACTCTTTTATTTCCATTTTTCTTTTGGGAGTGCTTTGTGTTTAAAAAGCTAAGGAAATTAAATTCCTTAAATTGGCAAAGCTATGCCAAATACAATGAAACTTTACTATATAAGCCAGGAAATTAGAATTTGTTGTTCTCCCAGCAGCTGGTATTTGGCTATTCTGCACATTACATGACAGAAAAGTTAAAATGGGGCAGTTTTTCCTTGCATGAATTTTGCTAGGAGACAAGACTATCACTTCTCTCAACTTGGTGCACAGGACATGGGCAGGACCGACCCAACCAGATGGGGAGAGTGTGCCCACCAGCTCTGGGTCTCCTGGGACCTCAGCGTCTCGCACTCCGAGCTCCTTTTGTGTGTCCTACAAGAAGAAGGCCAGAAATTAAACTTGCAGAAATTAAACTACTCATGCTGATGTGGCATGGATAGTTGGCAGCAGAGTGCAGTGGCTCTCCCAGCACTACTATTAATATTACTAGCAGTCCCCATTTATCAGGTGCCAGCCACTCTACACAGCACTTTTCCTGCAGTATTTCATTTAATCCTCCCACTACTCTGTGTAACAAACACTTCTGTTATTTCTGTTTCATGGAGGAGAAAACCAAGACTTAGGGACTTTTTTTCTTTTTGAGACAGAGTCTCACTCTGTCGCCAGGCACCAGGCTAGAGTACAGTGGCACGAACTCCGCTCACTGCAACCTCCACCTCCCAGGTTCAAGCAATTCTTCTGCCTCAGCCTCCCGAGTAGCTGGGACTACAGGCGCGCGCCACCATGCCCAGCTAATTTTTGTATTTTTTTAGTAGAGACGGGGTTTCACCATGTTGGCCAGGATGGTCTCGATCTCTTGACCTCGTGATCTGCCCGCCTCGGCCTCCCAAAGTGCTGGGTTTACAGGCATGAGCCACCGCGCTCTGCCAACTTAAGGACATTAAGTAACTTGGCCATGATTGCACCTTTATGGAAAACAGCAAATCTCGGATTAAAAACCAGACTCATCTGGACAACTCATGGTTTTGACTTCTAAGTTTCAGGTAACTTACGCTTTTTTTTTTTTTCTTTTTTTGAGGTAGAGTCTCACTCTGTTGCCCAGGCTAGCAGTGGCACCATCTTGGCTCACTGCAACATCCATCTACCGGGTTCAAGGGATTCTCGTGTCTCAGCCTCCTGAGTAGCTAAGATTACAGGCGTGCTCCACCGTGCCTGGTTAATTTTTGTATTTTCAGTAGAGATGGGGTTTCACCATTCAGCCAGGCTGGGCTCGAACTCCTGGCCTCAAGTGATCTGCCTGCCTTGGCTTCCCAAAGTGCTGGGATTTTAGGCATGAGCCACCACACCTGGTCAACTTAGGCATTTTAAGATCCAAGACTTGGAAGATCCAGTTCCTTGACATAAAGGAACATAAAAGAGGAACTTTATGAAGTTTTTTCTCATTATAAAAATAACACATATTTGCTGGGCATGAGGGTCATGCCTGTAATCCCAGCTATTCAGAAGGCTAAGGCAGGCAGCTATTTCAGCCCAGGAGTTTGAGGCCAGCCTGGACAATGTAACAAGGCCCATTATTTTAAAAAGTAATAATTTAAAAATAATATATTCATTGAAGAAAATAAAGTATAAAGTAAAAAATAAAATTCACCTGCAACCCCTACCAACAATCATTAACATCTAATACATTTTCTTTGTTCTTTTTCCTAAGCATGTTAGGTTTATTTGTTTATTTATAAATGTAATCAGAAATGTACTGTTTGGTAACCCACTTCTTTTGACTTCATATATTGCTAACATTCTCACATCATTCAATACCATGTTACAACCTAATTTTTAGTGGCTGTATTGACTGTAATGTAATTTATTTCACCATTTCTGTGGTTTTGGGTAGTTAACTCATTTCTCATCAGTCACTATTTTAAATACCACACATGCTAGTAATTTCCGTAAGCAAATTCTTGGCATGGGATGGCAGATTCAAAGACTACGAGGCTGGGAGCGGTGGCTCACCCCTGTAATCCCAGCACTTTGTGAGGCCAAGGTAGGCAGATCACCTGAGGTCAAGGGTTCAAGACCAGCCTGGTCAACATGTGAAACCCCATCTCCACTAAAAATACAAAAATTAGCTGGACGTGGTGGCACATGCCTGTAGTCCCAGCTACTCCGGAGGCTGAAGTAGAAGTATCATTTGAACCCGGGAGGCAGAGGTTGCAGTGAGCTGAGATTGGCCACTGCACTCCAGTCTGGGTGACAGAGCGAGACTCCATCTAAAAAAAAAAACACATGTCCACAAAGACTATGAATATTTGTTAGGTTCTTGGAACATTTTGTCAAACTCCCTCCAAAAAGGCTCTGCCAAGTTATAAGAGGAGGAGTTTTGTGGGTTTTTTTTGTTTTTTGTTGACGGAGTCTCACTCTCACCCAGGCTGGAGTGCAGTAGCTGATCTCGGCTCACTACAACCTCCACCTCCCGGTTTCAAGTGGTTCTCCTGCCTCAGCCTCCCAAGTAGCTGGGATTACAGGCACTCACCACCATGCCCAGCTAATTTTTTTTTTTTTTTTTTTTTGTATTTTTAGTAGAAACAGGATTTGACCAGGCTGGTCTCAACTCCTGACCTTAAGTGATCTGCCTGGCTCGACCTCCCAAAGTGCTAAGATTACAGGCACGAGCCATCACGCCCGGCCTGAGGAGGAGTTTAAAGGTGAGGGGACTTCAGTTTCTAGCTACAGGCTTTTGAGGGAGATATCACGGAGAACGTAAACCATCACTTCTCAAGATATACCTTATGGGCCGTCTGCCACCTGCTGTCTTTCTGTGGGGTCCAAGAAAGACCCTCGGTCTGGCAGAGAAGACCTGGAATAGAGGATGTGACATCAGGGCTCTGCAGTGCCTGCCCACTCACGGCTGTAAGTTCAGTGGTCCCTGAGAAGCATGGAGAACCATAGCAGTAGGAAAGCCAGAAGATGAAAAGGCAGTTCCTAGGTAAACAAAGGGGTTTCCTGCCCACTGTTTGTTCTGAGCACAGCCCTGGAATGGTGCCGCTTTACAACCACTGGTATTTTGCTGAGAGAGATTCAGATTTAGGTGAGGTCACCCTACCCCATGCAGAGAAGCCCGGACCCTGTTCCATTCTCCTGCATAAGGCTGTCTGTCTCTCCTCAAGGAAAAAAGCCCCTGTGTCAAAGATTCTCCCCCTCAACAAGTGGAAATAAATACTCGGCATTATATCAAGGAACCCTTGAAATTTCTTTACAAGTAATTATCTCTATTTTTCAACATTTGCTGAATTCCAGCCGCACAATAGATGCTTTCCAAGATACAGAGGGTCTCAAGCTTTTTGGGTTGCAATCTTGAGAAACCAACAAGCCTGGCAAATGTGAGAAATGAGGGGAATGCACTTAGTTGAAATGGGGTCTGAAAAAGGGCACTCTTGGTAATTATATGTCTGGTTACACATTCTTGACAACTATTTACAGCTCTGACTGACTGTGCAAAGACAATGCCCAGTTTGTTGGCTCAAACAAAGGCAAACAAGGCTCAACCCCAAGTATGATTCTGTGTGCCATTTTGTAACATCAAAACAAGAAAGGCAGGAATCTTGGTGTGTGGTGTGTACTTACGTTCGCTAAATGTGGAGAAAAACAAAACCTTAGATTTCCAGATTTGCCTATTCACTTCAGATGTGGTTAATACATTATGCGCACACATGATTTAGACTACCAAATACCTGCTTTTCTTACCTAGTATTAAAGCAGATCAGAAACAAGAAGCGTGAGACACTGTGAAAGAAGTGAGTTGTAGCCATAGTCTCTCATAGACTTGGCTGCTATTCGGGATTGGTTGCTTCTGCATTCAAAGTGACTGTGGTCAGGCCGGATGCCAGTGGCTCATGCCTGTAATCTCAGCACTCTGGGAGGCCAAGGTGGGCAGATCACTTGTGGTCAAGAGTTCGAGACCAGCCTGGGCAACATGTGGAAACCCTGCCTCCACTAAAAATACAAAAATTACCCAGGCGTGGTGGAGTGCGCCTGGAATCCCAGCTACTCAGGGGGCTGAGGCAGGAGAATCACTTGAACCTGGAAGGCAGAGACTGCAATGAGCTGAGATGACACCACTGCCCTCCAGCCTGGGTGACAGAATGAGACTCCATTTCAAAGCAAACAATAAAAAGAATAAAAAAAAAAAACAAAAAAAACCAACAAAGTGACTGTGGTCAGTGCCTAAGAAAGGAGAACAGCATGTTAAACTCTGACACTGATTCTGATGGGGGGGAGGTGGTGGTGAGTAATAAAGTGTGCTAATACAGGGGCCTTAATATATTTTAATCTGCATATAATAAAGCATGTTTAATTACCATTAAAATATATTTTGTCATGGTGTTTCTACATAGATAGCTTCATAAAGCACATGCAAAGACAATAATAGTATAGCAAATCTATTATTCTGACTTCTAACTCAAAACTGTGGTAGAACTCTGCATCTTTCTTGCATTTTATATATCAGGTCATATTACAGTGAGCTGCTCACTCATTCTAAACTTATTGGTGGTAAAACACTAGGTTAGCCTGTCACTGCTAATGTATTCTATAACTTAATCTGCATGGTGGGTTACATGGTGGTATACAAATGCAAAAATTTATCATGGTGTACACTTAGATTAGTGCATGTTACTGTGTTATACTTCAATTAAAACAAACAAACATCGGCCGCTCATGCCTGTAATCCAAGCACTTTGGAGGCCAAGGCGGGCGGATCACCTGAGGTCGGGAGTTCAAGACCAGCCTGACCAACATGGTGAAACGTCATCTTTATTAAACAAACAAACAAACAAACATCACTAAGTGTTTGATGGAAATCAATAAGATCAAAAGTGTTTGATGGGAATCAAAAGTCAGCATGGGCAACATAGTGAGATCTCATCTCTACAGAAAGAAAATTTTTTTTAATTAGCTAGGTGTGGTGGTGCACATTTGTAGTCCTAGCTACTCAGGAGGTTGAGGTGGGTGGATCATTTTGAGCCCAGGGGGTTAAGGCTGAAGGGTGACAGAGCAAGACCTTGTCTCAAATATATATATATATTTGTTTATGATATATAGATATATACACCATATATATAAATATGTATCATATACAAATACATATTACAAATATATACTATATATATATACATATGTATATATATATGGTTATATATATGTGTATATATGTATGGTAAGGTCAAAAGAACTGTGAATTAGGGGAGGGTAGATTAGAGTTGTCTCCTCCAAGATCACCAAACTAATTATGTGAAAATGGACACGTAACCTTCAATCAAAAACACACTAGGGAGCCTCTGTTCTGACACTTCTTCTTTACAGAGGAAAAGAAGCTTAAGAGTGGTAAAGCAAATTGTCTAGATGTTAGGGTAAAGCTTGTTTTCAACTCAGAACTTCTGACTCAAAACCAAATACATAGCCTGCTTCCAAATTCCTGTTTTGGCCTGTTTCTTGGCCAAAAAAATAAGGAGATTGAGTTCTTCTTGACAAAAATACTTAATAAGAACTAATCAAGCTTTGTAAAGACTGAACCTCTTATTTACAAGAAATACAAGGAACGGAGGAACAAGTTAAATGACAACATGAGGAAACATGGGATAGCCTACAAATGGCCTGGACTCACCAATGAGTCAATCTGAATTTACAGTAGCACTAACAATGTCAGATGTTTCAATCTTGAGATAATGAACTTCCAAATGCTATATTTTCATTTCTTGACTTGGTTGGAAGGGAAAAATAATTATTACTAGAATTAGCTGATTTTCTATTTGAAGTGTCATTTACAAATGTAAACTGGTATCATTTAAAAATCTTTTTAGATTTCTTCTTTTATTAAGCCAACGTATTAACAGTTACCTTTTTGTTTTTCCACTCATAAAATAAATTTAGAAGAACCATTTGATATAAATGAAAACTCATGTTTCACAGGTAATATGTAAATGCTCATTCTGTATGACCCAAGTTCAAATGTTGTTTTGGAGCACAGTAATCTTAACATACCTACTAATGGCTGGGCTCAGTGGCTCATGCCTGTAATCCCAGCACTTTGGGAGGCCAAGGTGGGTGGATCACGAGGTCAAGAGATCGAGAACATCCTTGTCAACATGGTGAAACCCCATCTCTACCAAAAATACAAAAAAAATTAGTTGGTCATGGTGGTGCATGCCTGTAGTCCCAGCTACTTGGGAGGCTGAGGCAGGAGAATTGCTTGAAACTAGAAAATGGAAGTTGCAGTGAGGTGGGATCACGCCACTGCACTGCAGCCTGGCGATAGAGCGAGACTCCAAGACTCCGTCTCAAGAAAAAAAAAAAAAAAACCCTGCTAACATTCAAGTACATGCTGTTGCGTCCTCAGCAGACACGTGTCTTTTGGTTTGCATTTCACCAGTGAAATCATTAAACTTAGTAGTAAGTAAGGTCCCCATGGTGGTTGGTCTATGTCAACAAATATTTTGTGCAAGGTTATAAGTTCATTATAAGTTCATCATTAAAATTAATGAAAAGTAGAAATTTGGTATTTAATTTCTTATTGAACATGCAATTTTTAGCCTCATTCCTCCAAAATGCAATGCAGATACTCGCTGAATTTCTCAAAATAAATAGTTATAGATTTACACCGTACAGTAACGTACAAGTCCACTGTAGCAAAAGTGTTCAGACTACTTTCTAAACGCTCTATGGGGGACTGCTCACCTATTTCCTGTCCATATTTTAAGTGCATATTTCCTATAATTTCCCATATTTTCCCAATGACCATGACAATGACACCTCAGAGATCACTGTGGGTTTCAGTACAACTGGCTGGTACAAAAAGTGGCTGGCAAGGACAAGAACACTAAATATTTCTCCCATTATCTCCAAGACCAGAATAAATTAGCTGTCCCCAGATGTTCCTTCTCTGAGAACTTTGTTTTGTCAGCAAGTGTGCTTGCAAGCCTTCCTTGAAAGGGAGGTGTTAAGTACAGTGAGTCTGAAAAGGGTTACCTTCCAGATGCGATCATATGTTGAGGCCTCTGTTCACAACACATGGGTCTCAAATACTTCGAACAGAAGCTAGAAATACAAGGTGGAGTGATATCAATATCAATATTAATAACAATGGCTTAGTAACAATATTAGTTAAAAAGTAAAAAATCTAGATTTTTAAAACAAGCTAAACCAGATACGATGTCAGTACAACTAACGCAAACTGTCTTGGGCAAACCATGGCGTGCTTTTACCCTAGAACTGGGGAGCAAAGGTGAACAAAGCTTTGATGAATTGAAGAAGTTTCACAATGAATAGGATAGGCTTAAATATGGAAGTGAGTTGTTAAAAACTCAAAGTGACAGGAGAGGTGTGGAATCTGGGCGAGATGTTAAGGTACTTTCCTCCCAGTGTAAGGAGGATCCTGTAATTGAGGAGAATTATCAGAACTAATTAGCCTGTTTTGTGTGCACACTTCATTGAGTTGACACTTGCTCGGTAGGTTGATGACTTCAGTGTTGACTAATCCTCCCAGTCACAGGTGTATAGAGTGGGATTACCTTCTTCCTGGAAACTAGGCAAATTACTATGATGGCAGATCACGAAGAAGGCAGAGATGCATGTGAAAACTGACATCTTTGTGCCATTTCTGGACAAAAGTCTGAAGACACTGATGTGTAAGTGAAAGTCCTCCTTTGCACACCTTCACCATAGCCTGTACCCTCCCAAAGGTGCCATTTATAACTATACAACAGGCCACCCCCAACAATTATCCAGGGGGCTCTGCTGATTTTTTTTCAAAATAGCCTCGTCATCATTGATTACAAAGGACTAAGGAGGAAAAGAAAATGACTGTCAGCAGTTCTCATTATAGCTTTGACCAGAGCTGCTGAAGGATCCCATCTGTAGAAGGCAAGGCTATCTTTATGAATAGGCAAAGTGACAGTTGTCTGAAATTGATATTGAAGACCTCTCCCTCTGAAATATCTGAAATGCCATTATTGCTAATTTAACCCTTAGCATGAGTGTTATTTTCCTTCATTCACCATCCTTCAAAGTATACATATCACTGGTAGGGAAAGTATATTAAATTCCTAACATTTTAATGGAAATTAGTTTCTTAGATGATATTCTGTATAGGAGAAAGTAAACTAC
This sequence comes from Aotus nancymaae, assembly GCF_030222135.1. Classification (NCBI taxonomy): domain Eukaryota; kingdom Metazoa; phylum Chordata; class Mammalia; order Primates; family Aotidae; genus Aotus; species Aotus nancymaae. The sequence continues at coordinate 6,761,553 of NW_026988546.1, read as the reverse complement.
TTGACAGCTCTGCACACCTGAGTCAAGGAAAAGGTGGGTTCAGGGAGGAGGGCAAGTGAAAAGGTGAAACTTACATGGAGGGCGTACCAAGAACTCAGGAAAGGGAGTTAACTGGTTGGGCCAAGCACCATTTGTCTTTGAGACAAATGACGTGTTTTTAAGAATAAAGTAGAGACTGCTGAATCAAGTTGGCTAACTAAAGAACTGAAGACATGCTCTATCCCTTTCTCTCCATTAAGGAAAAAATTAAACAGAAAAACAGAACAGAAAATTCAAGAAAGAATCTTCCATGGTCCAGAAATTTGAGGAATTCGTAGAAGACAGAGGCCTGCAATGGTGGCAAAACAAGAACAAGAAAAATCCTGTTAGAAATTCAGGGCCATAAGAGTGGTTATAACTTTCTCTACACCGCATATATGATTACAAAGAACAGGCCTGGACTTTCAAGCAATTTTTAGGGCAATTAGTTAGACAGGTGTATTGGGAACGGTCTTTTCCCTTCCCCTGCTTTTCCAGTGCATATTCAGTGGTGACAGCAGCGTGTGTCCCCAAGTTAAAACCCTTTAAGCTGCTTTCAAAAGAGAAATAGTTACCACGTTGAGGTTAAAGAAAGGTACAGATGGACTCTGAAGTACCTCCGGACCTTCAAAGGGACACTGGAGGACAGAAGAAAGGATTGGAAAGAGTTGATTCAGTATTTGCTTCCAAAGTACAAGAATGCTTTTCCTGCCCAGGCGTGCTGGCTCATGCCTGTAACCCCAGCACTTTAAGAGGCTGAGGCAGGTGGATCACCTGAGATCAGGAGTTTGAGACCAGCCTGGCCAACATATAGTGAAACCCCGTCTCTACTAAAAAATACAAAAATTAGCTGGATGTGGTGGTGCACACCTGTAGTCCCAGCTACCTGAGAAGCTGAGAGGCAGGAGAATCGCTTGAACCTGGGAGGCGGAGATTGCCTTGAGCAGAGATAGTGCCACTCTACTCCAACCTGGGCAACAGAGTGAGACTCTATCTCTAAAAAAATAAAGAAAGAAAGAAAAAAGAAATGAATACTTCTCCTAAGAGGAGGACCCTCTTAGGGGTCCCACACAGGAGACCCACAGAATGAGTAATGGGCTCAGGCTCCAGGGAAGTAACAAACTGCAGGAGGGAGGGAGACTCAGAAGGCAAGCCACGCATACCAACCTAATCTCAAATCCTGATCCTTCCCTACAGTCAGAAGGAGACATACTATTCTTATTAAAACATTCAGTGAGGTTGGGCGTGATGGCTCACACCTGTAATCCTTTGGGTGGCCCAGGTGGGTGGATCACCTGAGGTCAGGAGTTCGAGACCAGCCTGGACAACATGGTGAAACGCCATCTCTACTAAAAATATAAAAATTAGCCAGTTGTGATGGCGGGTGCCTGTAGTCCAGCTACTTGAGAGGCTGAGGTGGGAGAATCACTTGAACCTGGGAGGTGGAGGTTGCAGTTAGCCGAGATCATGCCACTGCATTCCAGCCTGGGTGACAGAGCGAGACTCCATCTAAAAAAAAACATTAAATGACAAGTGAAGAAGACTCTCAAATATAAACACAAATAGCCAAGATTAGCCTAGTATTTGTGGAAAAGCTACACTGAGAAAAGAAAGGCATCAAAATCATCCAAAAGAAAAAAAAAAAAACCTTAAAATTTAAAGTAAATAACCTTAAAAGGAAAGAAAAACAATACTTTAAAGTATAAGTGATATCCTTAGAGAAAAATTAAAAAGTTTTCATATCCTTAGTTCAAGATGGTAAAAGCACATTCATACATATCAATTATCCCATAATGTAGGGGAATTAAAATTCCTCCATTAAAGGACAAAGACTAATTGGTTTAAAGAAAAAAAGTCGGCCGGGTGCGGTGGCTCACGCCTGTAATCCCAGCACTTTGGGAGGCCGAGGCAGGCGGATCACGAGGTCAAGAGATCGAGACCATCCTGGTCAACATGGTGAAACCCTGTCTCTACTAAAAATACATGGGCATGGTGGTGCGTGCCTGTAATCCCACCTACTCAGGAAGCTGAGGCAGGAGAATTGCCTGAACCCAGGAGGCGGAGGTTGCGGTGAGCTGAGATTGCGCCATTGCACTCCAGTCTGGGTAACAAGAGCAAAACTCCGTCTCAAAAAAAAAAAGAAAAAAAGTCTTGAAACCATATACTAGCACCATAGTGTTTAATAGGATAGGCTCTAGATTTGAATCCTAGCTCCAATAGCTATTAAAAACCATTTATGGCCAGGCACAGTGACTCACAGCTGTAATCCCAGCACTTTGGGAGGTCAAGGTGGGCAGATCATGAGGTCAGGAAATCAAGACCATCCTGGCCAACATGGTGAAACCCCATTTCTACTAAAATACAAAAAATTAGCTGGGTGTGGTGGCATGTGCCTGTAGTCTCAGCTACTCGGGAGGCTGAGGCAAGGGAATCGCTTGAATCCAGGAGGCGGAGGTTGCAGTGAGCCGAGATTGTACCACTGCACTCCAGCCTGGCTACAGAGCAAGACTCCATCTCCAAAAAAAAAAAAAAAAAAAAAAACCCAAAAAACCCCAAAATCATTTATGCCTAATGTTCCATTATTGGAATGCTAAGCATGGGGGAGTTATTTATATCCTACTGCTCAATTTTTTTATTGCAAAAATTCAAAAAAATTGCAACCTCAGGCATAAAGGGATTAATGATTGATGAAATAAAAATTTACATAATTGGGCTGAATAGAAGGATGTATTCAGCTAAAAGTGTAAAATTGACCCCAGGAAGTCACCCTAAATATAGCACTAAAAAATAAACAGGGCCGGGTGCGGTGGCTCACGCCTATAATCCCAGCACTTTGGGAGGCCGAGGCGGGTGGATCACGAGGTCAAGAGATCGAGACCATCCTGGTCAACAAGGTGAAACCCCGTCTCTACTAAAAATACAAAAATTAGCTGGGCATGGTGGCGCATGCCTATAGTCCCAACTACTCAGGAGGCTGAGGCAGGAGAATTGCTTGAACCCAGGAGGCAGAGGTTGTGGTGAGCCGAGATCGCGCCATTGCACTCCAGCCTGGGTAACAAGAGCGAAACTCCATCTCAAAAAAAAAGATAAACAGTTATGAGATAGAAAGCAAATGACATGAAAGACAGGTAATTGAACATTTTTCCTATAAGCCTTCTAAATATAACAGAAAAAAGAGGGGAAGAATTATTCAAATAAATAATTGCAAAATTTTCAGAACTGATGAAAAGTATAAATTTTCAGATTTAAGAGTCCACTATGTGTTGAGCAAGAAAAAAAAGAAAAATAATCCAGAAGTGTCATCTTAAATTTTTAATCTCCAAGGATAAAGACAAATACTTAAAACTTCCAGAAGACAAAAAAAACCTCAACAACCAGGTTATTTAGAAAGAAAGGACAATTCTATCAGCATGGAAACAGTAGATCAGCGTAAGGTAGAGAAAAGGAAAAATTAACTTCAAAATTCTGAGTGGAAGTTACTTCAAACTTCAAATTTTATATCCAGCCAAAGTAACATTCAAGTGGGAGGTCAAAATAAAGATATCTTTATGAAACTGATTGGTTTTACTGTTCAGTTTGAACTTTTAGTGTTAGGTTTATAAACAGCAGTCTTGAACCCACTCAGTTAGGGTAACTGAGTAATTACCCTTAGTAATTAGTATGCATTGAAATTTTGCATATATTATTTGTATGTATAAAAATCTAGTTAATCTGGGAAATCAAACATAATAGGAGTATATTACTTTTCTTTATAGCTCTGTCCTGACATCTTTCAAAGTAATGTAAAAGCACAAAAAGTAAACTTTTAAACAACTTCCTGTGGTAGGTAGCATATATATTATTTTAACACTCTGAAATTTAGAAAGGTCTCTTCAACCAGCAGTAAGAAGAAAAGCTTCTTTCATTTTCTGTTTTCCAGGTCACTGGTTTTCAAATGTTCTTAATGCTTCTGTAAAAACAGAGACTAAAATCTTCTCTTCCTTATTCCCATTTTTCTATTTCTTTATAACTTTTGGTAAACCACATTGCCTGTGTCTGAGGCATGCTAGTGTGTTTTTATGAACAGATACTTTAAGTGGCAGAGTCAGTTAGACGTTTTGCAATATACAATGCTTTTCTTATGTGATGTTGTTAAACTCAGCTACATATAAAGTTTTTTAATGTGAAAAAAAGGACATTTTTTGACATTAAAGATTTTTAAAGTTTACATCCCATAGGGCTTTTCCAAGATAATATTCCAGAATGTATTCCAGCAAAAAGAAAATAAATTATCATAGAAATTAGAAGATAAGAGATGCAAAAGAAAAGAATGAACGAGAAGGCCATAAAAACAAAAGTTTAAATTCTTGGTAGACAATGGAATATAATTTTCTTAATATTCTGGAGTTAAATTCCAACTATTTTCAACATGGGAGTGGTAAATTTGGGGTAAATCTGACTTGTCTTTTTCAAGATATAGACACTGATTTACTCTAACTGTTTTTAAAAATATCTAAGTTTAAACCTGTTGAGTAATAATTATATTGTTAATAATTTGAAGGTAATTGCTAGAAAATTAGAAATAGAATAAATAATGATATGGTTTAGATTTGTGACTCCGCCCAAATTTCATGTCCAATTGTAATCCCCAACATTGGAGGAAGGGTCTGGAGGCAGGCGACTGGATCATTGGGGCTGATTTCTCTCTTGCTGTTCTCATGATAGTGAGTGAGTTCTCATGAGGTCTGGTTGTTTAAAAGTGTGTAGCACCTCCCTGTGCTCTGTTTTCCTCTTTCTCCGGCCATGTAAGATGTGCCTGCTTCCCCTTCACCTTCTGCCATGATTGTAAGTTTCCTGAGGCCTCCCTAGCCATGCTTCCTGTATAACCTGCAGAGCTCTGAGTCAATGAAACCTCTTTTCTTCATAAATTACCCAGTCTCAGTTAGCTCTTTATAGCAATGCATTGCTATAAATACCTGCCAAATTAAAGAAGGAAAGAAAGAAAATGGAATAAAGGAAATGTTATCAATTCAACAAGGATAGAAAAAGAAAAATATAACAAAAAAGGATGGTAACTGGGAGTTATAAAATGACATGATATATTAATTAAGTTTCTCATAGCAACAAAAAATCAAAAATATCAATAAGCAGCTATGATGGTAAAAATTTATTTCCAGCTCACATCACTCAATAGTCATGAGTTGACTATGTTTCTGCCTCAAGATGTAGGTCTGTTCCATGTATTTTCTCAATCTAGGACTTGTAATGATAAAGCACCCTTATCTGAGACATACTTATTTTCATGGCAGAGGTGCAAGGAGAGAGAGGCTATCCACACTCTGCTGGCTAAAGCAAAGCACATGTCCTAGCCCATCATCAGTGAGGCACTGAAGTATAACCCTGTCTTAGGTGGAAAAGAGAGTGAATATTTGCTAGTAATAATACAATTTACCTCAGAGACTAAGAATACATTCATCCCTATTATTTATCCCAATAAATGTGATGGGTTGAAATTCCCCTATTAAAGGACAAAGACTCTAATGGATTAAAGAAAAGTCTATATGCCATTACTAGTAGTACAGTGATTAGTATAACACTACAGGCTCTGGATTTCCATCTTGGGTCCTCCATCTATTAGGTATATGTAAAGTGAGCATATGAGTAGTATCTACTACCTACTGAATAGAGTTGCTGTGATTAATAAATAAGTGTATAGTACCTGTACTCTACTATATGGAAAGTGCCATACAAGTTTTGCATGAAAAGTGCCTGGCAAATAGTGCTTAATGTTAGCTATTATTGTTACCATAGATACGTAAAACAAAATGACAGGTTTAAGGTGCGAAAATGCAGAATAAATATAGAACAAGAAAATACTAATTAAAACAAACAAAGAGGTCAGGTGTGGTGTCTCCACCTGCAATCCCAGCATTTTGGGAGGCCAAGGAGGGAGGATTGCTTAAGGCCAGGAGTTTGAGAACAGCTCTGGCAACATAGCAAGATCTCTTCCAAAGAAAACAGCCTGGGCTGGGCACAGTGGCTCACACCTGTAATCCCAGCACTTTGGGAGGCTGAGGCAGGTGGATCATGAGATCAGGAGTTCAAGACCAGCCTGGCCAACATGGTGAAACCCCGTCTCTAAAAAAAATGAAAGAGAGAGAAAATAGCTGGGCAATATAGTGAGATCCTCCCTACAAAAAATTTAAAAATAAACTGGGCATGGTGGTGCACGCCTGTAGTCCTAGCTAATTAGGACATTGAGACAGAAGGGTCACCTGAGCTCAGGAGTTTGAGGCTGCAACAAGCTATGATTGCACCACTGCACTCCAGCCTAGGTGACAGTGGGAGACCCTAGCTCAAAAAATAAATAAAGGAAAATAAAAGCACGGAATTAAACATTATGAATTAGAGATGATCCCACTCCTACTTAAGAAGTTTGAACATGGCCCATCAAAACAAGGGAGCGAACCAAGAAAATGAGAGACATGGGGTTAAATCCAAGATCCAACACAGGAGCATGATCAAGAGAATGCCCAGGAGGAGGGTCAAGAGAATCGAGGAGAACCGCAAAGCAGGAGGCCTGGAGCTCAGCCAATGACAGGGGAGGGCAGAGAGGAGCCTGCACACTGTGGACTGAGACCCAGACTTCTGCTGGAAAGCTGGGGAGGGATTAGGGCAAGGCACCTAAAAAAACAAGCAAAGAGAGAAATCCATTAACTCCTGAGAAAATAGAAAGCTATCTGAAAATGATATATAATCCTAGTATACGAAATAACTTGGCTGTGAATCACATCTCCATAGATGTAATAATGAATATTGATCTAACCAAAAATTACAACTATTTTGGGAGGATGTGAAGAATGGAAATGGGAATGCAGTGGGGTTACGTAAGAGAACAAAGTGATAAAGTCCGACAACAGGAAATGGAGAAAATATAAAACTGAAAATTCTAGAGATTTCAGTAGAGGGAAGATTATTTATTTATTTTTTATTTTGAGATGGAATCTTGCTCTGTTGCCCAGGCTAGAGTTCAGTGGCGTAATCTTGGTTTACTGCAACTTCCGACTCCCAGTTCCAGTGATTCTCCTACCTCAGCCTTCCAAGGAGCTGGGATTCTAGGAATGCATCGCCATGCTCAGCTAATTTTTGTTGTTTTTTATAGTAAAGAAGGGGTTTTACCATGTTGCCCAAGTTGGTCCTGAACTCTTGACCTGAGGTGATCCACCTACCTGCCTTGGCCTCCCAAAGTGCTGGGATTACAGGTGTGAGTCACAGTGCCCCTCTGGAAGATTATTATTTAGAAATATGGAGCAATTATCTGAAACAATGTACTGATTGGTTCTAGGCTGAGAAAATAGAGTGGGGGTTGGGGTGAGGAAGATACTTGTTTTAACTCTTTTTTTTTTTTTGAGACAGGGTCTCACTCTGTGGCCCAGTGCAGTTGCAAGATCATAACTCACTGCAGACGTGACGTCCTGGGCTCAAGCTATCCTCCCATCTCAGCCTCTTGAGTAGCTGCAACTACAGGTGTGCACCACCATGCCCAGCTAATTTTTTAAAGATATTTTTTGTAAGACAGGGTCTCTCTATGTTGCCCAGCCTGCTCTCAAACTCCTGGGATCAAGCAATCCTCCCACTTCAGCCTCCCGGAGTGCTGGGATTACAGACATGAGTCACTGTGCCTAGCCATTGTAAGTCTTATAATATGTTTGATTTTTAAAACCATGTGTCCGGCTGGGTGCGGTGGCTTACGCCTGTAATCCCAGCACTTTGGGAGGCTGAGGCGGGAGAATCACAAGGTCAGGAGTTCGAGACCAGCCTGACCAACATGGTGAAACCTCATCTCTACCAAAATTAGCTGGGCATGGTGGTGGACGCTTGTAATCCCAGCTACTTAGGAGGTTGAGGCTAGAGAATTGCTTGAACCTGGGAGGCAGAGGTTGCAGTGAGCCAAGATCATGCCACTGAACTCTGGCCTGGGTGACAGAGTAAGACTCTGTCTCAAAACAGCAGCAACAACAACAACAACAAAAACCATGTGCCCGTGTAAATTAAAATTTATACAAATTAAAAAATAATTTAAAGACAGAGGCCAGGCACAGTCGTTCATGCCTGTAATTGCAGCACTTTGGGAGGCTGAGACAGGAGGATCATTTGAGGTCAGGAGTTTGAGACTAGCCTGGCCAACAAAATGAAACCCCCTCTCTACTAAAATTAGCGGGGCAGTTGTGGTGCATGCCTGTATTAGCAGCTACTTAGGAGGCTGATGCAGGAGAATCGCTTGAACCTGGGAGGCAGAAGTTGCACTGAGATAAAATGGCACCACTGCACTTCAACCTGGCAACAGAGCAAGACTCTGGGAAGGAAAGGAGGGGAAGGGGGAAGGGGAAAGAGAGGAAGGGAAGGGAGGGAGGAAGGGTGGAAGGGAAGCGGGGAGGGAGGGAAAGGGCAAGAGGGGAAGGGAAGGGAGTGGGGTAAGGGAAGGGGGTAAGGGAAGGGAGGAGGGAAAGTGGGGAGGGAGGGAGGGAAGGAAAGGAAAGAAGGAAGGAAGGTTTTGGCTGGGTGCAGTGCCTTATGCCTGTAATCCCAGCACTTTGGGAGGGCAAAGCGGGCAGATCACGAGGTCAGAAGATGGAGACCATCTTGGTCAACATGGTGAAACCCCAACTCTACTAAAAATACAAAAAAATTAGCTGGGTGTGGTGGCATGCCCTTTAATTCCAGCTACTAGGGAGGCTGACACAGGACAATCGCTTGAACCCGGAAGGTGGAGATTGCAGTGAGCCGAGATTGCGCCATTGCAGTTCAGCCTAGTAACAGAGCAAGACTCTGCATCAAAAAGAAAGACAGTAAGTTTTTGCAAAATAATATCAGACAAAATAGAATTTAAACCAAAAGCATTAGATAGGAGTAAAGAGATTTTATATAGATAAACGAACTATATGCCTAGAAAATATATTTTCACGAGCCTTTCCCCTTGTAATAACACAGCTTTAATATGCATGCAAATATGCAAGAAAAAATTGATAATCAAAATCTTAGTGGAACACTTTAACATATCTTTCTCAAAAACTGACAAAACAGACAAAAATTTAATTCTACATGCATGTGGAAGATTTGAATGATATAAATAACTACTGGATTTTATATATAATGGATATATGTACACATATATGCACATATATTTACACATACAAATATACGTATATATTCATATGCAGTCTTTTCAGTTGACCTCAGAATACTCATAAAAGCCTCTATGAAATTAGGCCACATAGAAAATCTCAATATAGGCTGAGTGCAGTGTCTCACATCTGTAATCCCAGCACTTTGGGAGGCTGAGGCAGGAGAATCGCTTTAGCCCAGGAGTTCGAGACCAGCACTTTGGGAGGCCAAGGTGGGTGAATCACCTGAGGTCAGGAGTTCGAGACCAGCCTGGCCAACATGGCTAAACCCCAACTCTACTAAAAATACAAAAATTATCCGGGCGTGGTGGCACATGCCTATAATTCCAGCTACTTGGGAGAGGGAGACAGGAAAATTGCTTGAACTCACGAGACAGGTTGCGGTGAGCCAAGAGCGGGCCACTGCACTCCAGCCTGGGCAACAGAGCGAGACTCTGTCTCAAAAAAAAGAGATAGAAAAATAGAATAAGTCAATTATTACAGAAGAAATTAAAGTTAGTGAAAAATCCATCCTGAAAAAGCTATTTGTCTCAGACAGTTACAGGAAAGTTCTCTCAGACCTTAGGACATAGAAAAGTTCCAAAGGTTAGAAAAAGATGGGAAGTTTCCCAAATCATTCTACAAGACTAACACAGTCTTACTGACTAGAGAAACTTTAAAATAAATAGCCTAAAAAAAGAAAACTTAAAAATATAGGAACGTCGCTTAAAAATATAGACACAAAAATCCTAAGTGGGAATTAAAATTAAACAGTGTCAAATAGAATTTATCTATGTATGTAAAGACTAATTCTGATTGGCTAAATAGGGTTTATTCCAGGAATATAAATCTATTTCAATATTAGGAGATCTCTTATTAGAATTCAACACTTTCAATTTAAAGAAGAAAAAATATATCATAATTCCAAATGTGAAATAATATTTTGGTTAAATTTCAACATCACTTTCTGAGCAAACTAGAAAAATGGAGACTTTTTTTCAGCAAACATTATACTCAATTGTGAGATGATAGAAGTGCTCTCATTAAAAGTCAAGAACGTAGAGGGGTACTTGCTATTCCCACTCCTACTCAGCCTCATGATGGATATTCCAAAAAAGGTAAGCCAAGAAAAGAAGGGAGAGATAAAAATACCAGGAAGAAGAAAGGAGAAACTCTCATAGTTTGCATATGGTATCATACTCTGTTTAGAAAATTCCAGAGAATTGACAGAAGAAAAAACAAAACATTAAAATAGAGCGTTCAGTAAGACAACCACACACAAAAAAATCTCATTTTTCTGTATACTCTCATTAAGTGATTTAAAAATCCATGGCAGGGAACCAAAACCCTTTCACGTTAGTAACAACAAATGCCTTAAAACTGACTTACAATGAAATGAAGACAAGGATAAAACTTTAAGAAGCACAAAAATGGCCAGGTGCGGCAGCTCACATCTGTAATCCCAGCACTTTGAGAGGCCAAGGCTGGCAGATATGAGATCAGGACTTTGAGACCATCCTGGCCAACATGGTGAAACCTCGTCTCTACTGAAAATACAAAAATTAGCTGGGCATGGTGGCACGAACCTGTAGTCCCAGCTACTCAGGAGGCTGAGGCAGGGGAATTGCTTGAACCCAGGAGGCGGAGGTTGCAGTGAGCTGAGATCATGCCACTCCAGCCTGGGCTTCAGAGTGAGACTCCATCTTAAAAAAAAAAAAAAAAGCACAAAAATAAGCACCTCAATAAACAGAACAGCAAATGGTGTTCCTAAATCCAGAGACTCAGTGTTTTTCTGATGTCAATTATCTCATTAGTTTATAAATTCCAAAAACTTTCAATAGGCTATTTAGAGGAAAGTTGGCAAACGGATGCCAAAGTGCTTCAGGAAGAGGAAACGAACAAGAACAGACAAAACATTGAAAAATAAGAATAATGGGAGAAGAACTGCCCTGCCAGAGAGCAAAATAAACAGCAAGGCTTTAGAAATTAAAGCAGGGTTTTAACCTTTCAGGGAAAGAGAAAAAGACAAACATCCGTTTATATGTGGGAATTTATTTTATCACCAAAGTGGCATCTCAAGTTAGTGGGGGGAAATGACAGGACATTTGCTATTCATTGAAGAAAATCAACCTAGATCACTTCCTCATATTATACAGACAAATACCAGACAAATTAAAGAAAATGTCTTGGTGCAGTAGCTCATGCCTCTTTGGGAGGCCAAGTTGGTGAATCGCTTGAGCCAAGGAGTTCGAGACCAGCCTGGGCAGCAACAAAATGAGACCCTATCTCTACCAAAAATCAAAAAAAAAAAAAAAAAAAGAAAGTCAGTCATGGTGGTGGGAACCTGTGATCTCAGTTACTCAGAGGGCTGAGGTAGGAGGATCATTTGAGCCCAGGAAGTCAAGGTTGCAGCGAACCATAATCATGTCGGCGTACTTCAACCTTGGTGACAGTGAAAAAAAAAAGTGTTCGAACGAAAATTTCCAAACTTGCAAGTAGATGGTGAAGATGTTTCTATCACCTTACCACAGACAGACTTTCTAAGCAACACAGCAGACCAGAAGTGCTCTCTGGTAATTTGTTCCAGCATCAATAGGAGACTACCACATTCCCTTTGCAGGCTCTCCTGGTCCCAATCCTAATAATCCAGGCATTCAGGCTGAGACTGATAAAGGCTAAGTCCTGGGATGGTGCCAGGGCCAAACACTCCAGTATGCTCACATCAGTCCCCTCTAAGCCCTGTTTCCTCAGCCTGGGAGGTCCCCAAGAGACTTATACTGTTTACAGCCTCCTGGGGGGAAGGTGAAACCGTATCTTCAGAGGCTTTTAAACCATGTCTGAGCTAACACTGATTCCTGGGACCCAAAAACATCACCAGGACTCCCTATTTAGAAAGAGAACATATAAGGCTGCAGTGAGCCAAGATCACTCCACTGCATTCCAGCCTGGGTGACAGAGAGAGACTCTATCTCAAAAAAAAAAAAAAAAAAAAAAAGGAAAAAAGGAAGGAGGACATAAAAGCACTTCTGACTTTTTTTCTGTAACATATTTGGCTTCCACTTGAGATTTCATTCGACTTTTATTCAAACAGCTTCAGTGCTTATAAAAACTAGCGGTACAGAGCATGTCATTATAACCAGCACTGTCCAATAGAACTTTCCAAGATGATGGAATTATTCTGTCTTTACTATCCAGTTTGGTAACCACTAGCCACATGTGGCTATTAAACACTGAAAATGTGGCTAGTATAACAGAGGAACTGAATGTTTTACTGTAATTAAATTAATTAGTTAATTTATTTTGAGATGGAGTCTTGCTTTATTGCTCAGGCTGGAACGCAGTGGCAAGATCATGGCTCATAGCTGCCTCAATCTCCCAGGCTCAAGCAATCCTCCCACTTCAGCCTTTGGAGTAGCTGGGACCACGGGTACACACCACCATGCCCTGTTAATTGTTTTATTTGTAGAGACTAGGTCTCACTATGTTGTCCAGGCTGGTCTCAAATTCCTGGGCTTAAGCAATCCTCCCACTTCAGCCTTCCAAAGTGCTAGGATTACAGCTGTGAGCCATTACGGCTGGTTTAAATTTAATTATAAATAGTTACATGTGACTGGTGGTGAATGTATTGGGCTGTCCACATTTTAGCCTTTATCAGTCTCAGCCTGAGAGCCTGGTAATAGGCACATCAGAGTACAGGCCAGGATTATTAGGACTGGGACCAGGAGAGCCTGCAAAGGGTAATCCTATTGATGCTGGAACAAATTACTACACACTTCGTGGCTTACAACAACACAAATTTCTTTTTCTTTTTTTTTTTTTTTACTTACATTATTTCACTCAATCTTCATTTTTTTTTTTATTGCATTTTAGGTTTTGGGGTCACAAATTTCTTATATTATGGTTCTGGGGGTCAGAAATCTCAATTATATGAGTTAGGCTAAAGTTAGGTGGTGGCACAGCTGGCTCCTTTGGCGGGCAGGGGAGAATCCATTCCTTGCAGTTTCCAGAGGCTGCCTGCATTCTTCTGCTCATAACCACCGCCTCCATCTTCAAAGCTAGCACTTAGCGTCTTCAAAATCTCCCTTTGTCTCTGACCTCTGCTTCTGTCCTCATATCACCTTCTCCAAGTCTGACCTTTCTTCCTCGCTCTGATAAGGACCCTTATTATTACGTTTGGGCCTACTGGGCTAATCCAGTATAATCTCCCCAACCTAAGATCCTTAACTTAATCATAAAGTCTCTTTTGCCATGTAATGCAACAAATTCACAGGTTCTGGGGATTAGGCTGTAGACATTGTAGGGTAAGGGGACATTATTATTCTGCTTACCACCAAGGGTATTCAACTGTTCCCATCACATAAAATCTGGGCTAATGACCTCACCCCTGGAAGCTGACCTGGAGGTGGGCTCAAGCAAGTGGCATCTCTGTGGGCACAATTCCCACCTTCATGCTAAATCATGTTGGATTCAGCTCAGGGTAGACGGAGCAGGGCCCAGACTCCTTAAGAAGGCTGTTAGGCCCAGCAAAGAGAGGCTATGGGGGCCAAAAGCACTGAGCTTGGGCACAGAGCTCCAGTTCCTGGGGTGATAGCCTGGCTGCAGCCCTGAGGCATGGGAGACTCACACTGAGGGGGTTGGGTGACGAAATGAGGGTGTCTGTCGGTGGAAGCCTGTGCATTATCTTCTGCACATCCAGAGAGGTATTGACTGTTCTTTGAGCTGCAAAGTTATATAAACAGTGCAATGTTTAAAGAAGATTAAGCTGGCGGTTGTGTGCAAGTGAGGCCCGGGGGAGCGGGGTGGGAAACTGGTGAATAAATACGGGCAGGGAATGATTAGTATCAGAGGAGCAGTGGGAATAGGGAGAGAAGAAAATATGTGTAAGAAACATCCTGTCGAACAGAAAACACACTAAAAATACTACTGCTGAGCGGAATCAGAAATGGCAGCAACATCTTAAATCATTTTGGAAAAAAGCATTTCCGTTTTTATTGGTTTATATACTCAAAGAATTCGTGTAATTGTAGAGTCTGTTAAATGGTTTTATTAATGCCTGCAGCTGTCACTTCACAATATATATTTAACAGGAATACACCGAAACCTTACAGTACTCACCAAGTACTTCTTAAAATCATAGTTAGTTTTTCAGGTATTTGAAAGAGCATACTGCTACAGGTATCTGAATTAGCACAGGTAAGATATGAGGCTGAGGGTTGCTCCTCCAGGAGAACAAAAGATAGATATATTTCCACCATAGAAAGTTTTGACATTTACAGCCGGGTGCGATGGCTCACACCTGTAATCCCAGCACTTTGGGAGGCCAAGGTGGGCAGATCACCTGAGGTCAGGAGTTCAACACCAGCCTGGCCAACATGGTGAAACCCCATCTCTATCAAAAATGCTAAAATTAGCCGGGCGTGGTGGGGGGCACCTGTGATCCCAGGTACTCAGGAGGCTGAGGCAGGAGAATCACTTGAACCTGGGAGGTGGAGGTTGCAATGGGCGGAGATCATGCAACTGCACTCCAGCCTGGGTGACAGAGTGAAACTTGGTCTCACAAAAAAAAAAAAAAAAAAAAAAAGGAAAAAAAGAAAGAAAAGAAAAGAAAGTTTTGACATTTACTACCTTTCACCTTTAGAAAAAAATGAGCCCTGCTTTTTCTTACCAGATGGCCCCTCTCTCTGCGGCTTGTGTGCCATCTGGAATTTGTTCTGATAAATCCAAACATTAGGGCTATGTTATCTTCCCAGCTAAATATAACATTTAGTTAATTAGCCTGGCAACCTATGCATTTCTTTCATATGCTAAAAAAGATAGCACTGCATCTGTAGTGTGTGTTCTGGCTACTGGAGATAAACCACCAACAAGAAATCAATCTTTCTGGTTAGTGACCTCTAGAACAACTTGGGAGGAGGAGCCAGACTGGAGTCCTTGAGGAGGCTTAGACTACACTGGGGACTTGTGGTTGGCTGCATCCAGCATGGTGGGGGTTTGGATATGCATCAGATTCCGCATTACCCAATGTGCTCATATCTCCAGACACCGAAAAATGTCCACAAGCTGCTGGGCAGTGGCTCACACCTGTAACCCCAGCGCTTTGGAAGGCCGAGGTGGGAGATCACTTCAGGCCAGGAGTTTGAGAACAGCTTGGCCAATATCTCAAAACCCTGTATCTACCAAAAACACAAAGATTAGCTGGGCCTGGTGGTGTGCACCTATAGCCCCACCTACTCAGGAGGCTGAGGCACAAGAATCGCTTGAACCCAGTAGGCAGAGTTGCAGTGAGCCAAGATCACATCATTGCACTCCAGCCTGGGTGACAGAGCAAGGCTCTGTCTCAAAAAAAAAAAAAAAAAAGATGCCCTCAAGCTTATTTTTTTCTTTTTTTTAGAAACTCTTAATTTTTAGAGTTACAGACACATTAACAAGTGAAATCATTTTACAGGCTTGTAACAAAAGCAGCAGTTCCCCTACCAGCTTTCTTTTTTTTATTATTTCTTTAATCAGCAACTGCATTTGCACCTACCAGCTTTCTACTCCCAATTCCCACTACAAGCGATTCCAGTTCCAATTAGTTTAGCTGTTTATTTTGATTTTTGCCTCCATATTTTTAAATAACTTGCTTATGCTGCTCTTTCTTTATTTTTCTACTTTAATACTATCCTTTGTCTTCCTTCTGCAGAAGAAAATAATTGGCTCTCATACATTACAACTTCCCTCCCATTGTAAACATATTCTACTTTGGTCAACAGTTACCAGTATTTATATTACTATGATTGTGGAAATATTATTCAAAGCTTAGCTATGTGACATACTACATAATTAACTACATTTTCTTTCTGATTCAACACTCTTTTCTTAAGAGAATGACAATCTTAATTTTTCTTTTTAGGTTTTTATGTGCCAATTGCTAATTTATCTTCATTCTTATAAATCTCCTAAAATGTAAATTGCCTCTCCATACATTCAAACATAGTAGGTAATTTATCAATTTTTTTTCCCTTGGGGGCACCCCTCCTGTAACTCTCTGTCCTTTTGTTTCAACCTGATTCTGTTATGGAAACACCAGGGGTTCCACCTAGGTCCTGTTGCTCACTGAACAGAACGCCAAACATTGAGAGAGATTGTTGCCAAGGAAGAAGGCTTTAACAGGGTGCTACAGCCTAGGAGATCAGAGATCAGTCTCAAATCCGCCTCCCTGATGGACTAAACTTAGGGGTTTATATAGCAGGGAAGAAATGTAACAATGTGGAGGAAAACAGGAAATAGGGAGAGATAAGGAAGCAATCATGATGAATGAAGGGTCTGCCATCTCACTGCCCAGTGCAATGATTTGGTGAGTTGCAGTTCTTTGATACTATTTTTTGAGAGGCCTGAGGGTCTTTTCCCAGGAAAGGAACTCAGATAAAACAAATTTAAGCTTTGCCCAGTGGCAGTATTGTAGCCAATGAGGTTTATCCGAGGCGTGACTATTGCTAATTGAAAACTTTTCCCAATACCCCGCTGTGATGACTTGAAATATAGTTGACATTGGCAATTTTTGGCAGTCTCTACAGGGACTGAATAAAAAAAAAATTTTTTAAACAAACAAAAAAACAAATGTAAATTTCAAGCTTTAGCACCAGAAGAGTCAATTTCTATGTTTATCCAAAATAAAACAAAACAAAAATCTGTCTATGGGATTATTGGGTCAGTTTCAATTCAATAGCACCCCAGGCCTGCAGATCACTGTCACTGCAGGCCCTAGCCATCAGCATGGGCAATGCCTTCCCATGCCAGGACCCTGGGCTTGCCTCCCTCTAGAGCACTCCCTCATTTGCTGGAGCATATCTGTCCTTAAAAGAAAAATGGGAACAGGAAGGTAAAGTAAAGGTTTTTGACTTTTTATTCTACCCTCACCCTATGCTGATGGTGGTTGCTTAGATGTAAAATTTTAGTTTTGAAATCATTTACCCTAGAATTTGAAGTAAAATCCTTGTCTTCTGGTGGTCACTGACAAGGACTCTGACCCACTCTGATTCCCAGTCTTTCCCCAAGGCTTTGACTGTGCCTTTTCTTTCTTTCTTTAAATTGTTGGAAACTGTGGAGGTTTTCTGTGTTGATGATCTGAGATTTCCGGTGACCTGTGGATTGTCGTTCCTCCTTAGCTCTGGGCACTTGGTGATCCCTCTCCATCTATAAATGCACATCTTTCCATTCTGGAAATTGTCTTTTACGCTGGTTTGCTTCATTTCTTTTCCTCACTTTTCTCTGCTTATTCATTCTTGAACTCTTTTCCAGATATTGGACCATCTTAACTTATTTGCTGTTCATTTATTTTTTACTTTTCTGAGCCAGGGTCTCTCTGTCACTAGGCTGGAGTGCAGTGGTACAGTCTCACCTCACTGCAACTTCTGCCTACTGAGCTCAAGTGATCCTCTGGCCTCAGCCTCCCAAGTAGCTAGAATGACAGGCATGCACCACCACACCAGGCTAATTTTTGTATTTTTAGTAGAGATGGGGTTTCGCTATGTTGCCCAGGCTGGTCTTGAATTCCTGAGCTCAAACAGTCTGCCCACCTTAGCCTCCCAAAATGCTGGGATTACAGGCATGAGCCACCACACCTGGCCATTTGCTAATATTTTGAAAATCTTGTTTCAACTTTTTTTCTCTGTCATTGTTCTATGTCTGTGATATTTCTTAGTATTATTTTCTTAGTGTTATTTTCTTAGTGTTATTTTATTGACTTCTATATATCTGCTCTCACATTTTTAATTCCTAAGTGCCCTCTTGTCAAAAAATTTGTATATAACCTCTTGTTCTTGTTTCTTGGGTGCAATATTTTTCCTTAGCTCTTTAAGGATGTTAACTCTATTTGTTTATTTGTTTTCTTCTGCTCTGTGCCTATTTCTCTCCCCCTCACCAACTTCCTTTTACTTAATCCCTGTGGTTCATGCTAGAAGCATTTCTCAAATGTATGGTGATCCTTGGCCATCTATTTATAATTAAGAGTGGAAATTCTGTGAGGGTAGGTGAGGCTTAATTGGTTGCTGTACTTCACTTAGGGTTCTGTGGCTGGGCTGTTTCACTGGGAAATCCCCAAATGTAAATGGTAGGTGTTTTCTCTCAGGCAGGTTATTTCTCTCTCTCTTTTTTTTTTTTTTTTTGAGACAGAATCTTGCTGTGTCACCTAGGTTAGAATGCAGTGGTGCGATCTCAGCTTACTGTAACCTCCACCTCGTGGGTTCAAGCGATTCTCCTGCGTCAGCCTCTTGAGTAGCTGGGATTACAAGCATGCATGGATAATCTTTTTGTATTTTTAGTAGAGATGGGGTTTCACCTCGTTGGCCACCTCAAACTCCTGACCTCAAGTGATCTGCCCGCCTCAGTCTCCCAAAGTGTTGGGATTACAGGCGTGAGCCACCAGGCCCAGTCCTATTCCTGTTCTTAAGGAAAATGGTTGTGTCCGTCTTTCAGGGCTGCTATAACAAGGTACCATGACTGGGGGGCGTAAACAACAGTAGTCCACTTTCTTGAAGCTCTGGAGGCTGAAAGTCACTTTTGCAACCATCTCTTCCTGGGTGATATGAGCATGGCTGCCTGTGTTCTTGGAGTCAGATTGAAGAAGGGATGAGAGATGTCATTCTCTCAAGTGACGTTCTTAATCCCGTCTTCAGTATGGGAACACCATTTCCCATTGTTCCTGCAGGGCCAGAATCCCTCTGACCCTGCCTCTCCAGGGAGTGAACCCAGGGTCTTCTTCCAGTATGGGCTGGGGCAGTTGCCTGGTTGCTTAAACATGAAGAGGAAATTCTCCTCACGGAGGGGAAACACGGATATAATGGATTCTGAAAGTGACTTTTAACCAATATACTTGTTTTTAGTCTCACTAGGACCCCCACTCTTAAAGTCACCTGGTACCTCTAGTTCTTGAGTCTTTCTGACTTTCTGCTGTACAAATCAGCCTACTTCTGAGTTTCTTCCTCTGCCAGTTTAGATTTTGGCATTTTAAAGGGTGCTAAATCCATTAGCACAAACTCATGATTTTTAGGCTCCCAAATGTCATTGCTGTCATTTTCTATCTTGCTCTATGTCCTTTTTTTCATTCTTTTAAGTCTCATATCTGTTATTTGAGTGAAGGTTTTGGAGGGAATGGAGGTAAACACGTAATTCAATCTACCATATTTAACTATATATCCCTCTCGAGACCTTTCTGAGTGGATCAGAAGTCCTAGTAATGAGAAAAGTCTTTAAACATGGATGTTGGATGACAAGAAAAGTCACCTTGGATGTGAGTGACTGAAGGATAGATGGCAGCCACATCACAGAGGGGGTCAATCTTCAGCACTTAGGGAGCATTCACAATCTGTACAGCACCGACTGGGTTCGAGCTGGGGGGATGGAGGGAAAGACTGAAGTGGTGTATGGAAAGAGGACTGATTCCAGGCCAAATTTAAGAGGTTAAGACCTCTTTGACTCTTAGTTTGTTGCAAATGGAGGAAGAAGAAAGAAATGTAACTTTCATCTTTTACCTCTTTTATTTTTTGAGACAAAGTCTCACTCTGTTACTCAGACTGGAGTGCAGTGGTGTGATTTCTGCTTACTGCAACCTCCGCTTCCCAGGTTCAAGCAATTCTTCTGCCTCAGCCTCCCGAGTAGCTGGGATTACAGGTGCCCACCACTATGCCTGGCTAATTTTTGTATTTTTAGTAGCGATGGGGTTTCGCCATCAGGTTGGTCTTGAACTCCTGACCTCAAGTGATCTGTCTACTTTGGCCTCCCAAAGTGCTGGGATTACAGATGTGAGCCACTGCACCCTGCCTACCTCTTCTATTTTTAACACCATGGGTTCATAGATGGGTGTGTGACACATCCTTGTGTTATAGGGGAAATTGTTTCTGTAACATTGCTTAGAAAGAATGTTCCAGTAGTTACAACCAGGGTAACTACCTTCACATTTTAACTACCAAGTTCATCAAAACTCTTGATAAATACAACCAAGTCATATAAATTATTGATATTTTTTTGTTTTGTATGGTAGGCTTGAACACAAAGGCTCTCATCTGTATATGATTACTCTACCAGGGAATGGACCTCAGCTCCAGGTCCCTTGATGTCTGTGGTAGAAGTGCCAGGATTTTAGGAAAATAAACAAGGGGAAAAAAAAGCAAGGGAATAGAAAATGGATTTTTAAAACAATATCGGGGTAAACAACATGTTCGTAGATAGCAGCTTCATTAATAATAGCTCAAAACTGGATACAACCCAAATGACCATCAACAGAAGACTAATGAACCACAAATTATGGTACGTCCATACCATCGAATGCTACTTAGAAATGAAAAGAAATGAACGACAGATACATGCAATAACTGAAACTAATCTCAAAAGTATTATGCTGCACCGTTCAGACACCAAACAGTGCACAGTATATGATTCTTTCCTGTGAAGTTCTAATCCATAGATACAGAAATCAGAACAATGGCTGCCTGTAGGGATGAGGAGTAAAGATTAAGAAAGGGCGCAAGAGGGCCTTCTGGTGAATAGAAATGTTCTATATTTTCATTGGGGTAGTGATTATCCAGGTGTATGCATTTATCAAAGTCATTGAATTTATGCTTAAGATCTATGCATTCCACTCTATGCAAATTTTAACTAAAAGGAAGAAAATTAAATGAGCAAGTCTTTCCAAATAACCTCAAAATGCTCTTCCTGTGTCTCCCACAAGCTTCAGAAGTACTGAGATATTAGTCCTTGTTGTTTTTGGAGTGGGGAAGTTCACTCCAAAGTCTTTCAGCTAGAACAAACGTGACCCCACCCCTGTGCCTGTCTAATTTCTACTCATTCTTCAGCACCACCTCAGGGTGCTTCTCTACACACTGCTTCTCTAACTGGGGTAATGCTCTTCACCTGTGTGCAATCCTGCCGCCTCAGTCTCCCAAACAGCTGTGACTATAGGTGTGAATCACCACACCTGACCTACTGATGAATATTTTTGTTTTGAGACAGGGTCTTGCTATGTTTCAGGCTGGTCTCAAACTCCTGGCCTTAAGTGATCCTGCAGCCTGGGTCTGCTAATGGATATTTTGGCTGTTGTTTTAAGACAAAAGTCTTGCTCTATTGCCCAGGCTGGAGTGCAGTGGTGCAATCTCAGCTCACTGCAACCTCCACCTCACTAGTACAAGTGATTGTCCTGCCTCAGTCCCCCAAGTAGGTAGGATTACAGGCACATGCCACCACGCCCAGCTAATTTTTGTATTTTTAGTAGAGACTGGGTTTTGCCATGTTGGCCAGGCTGGTCTCGAACTCTTGAACTCAGGTGATCTGCCTGTCTCAGCCTCCCAGAGTGTTGAGATTATAGGCAGGAGCCACTGCACCCAGCCTTTTCTTTATTTGGAGACAAGGTCTCGCTCTATCACTCAGGCTGGAGTTCGGTAGCGCAATCATGGCTCGCTGCAGCTTCCACCTTTTGGGCTCAAACCATCCTCCCACTTTAGCCTCTCGAGTAGCAGGAACCATAGGCGTGCATCTCACACCTGGCCTATTTTATTTTATTTTTGTAGAGAGGGGTCTCACTATGTTGCTTAGGCTGGTACTAATGGATATTCTTTAAAGGTTCCTGAAATAGGGTCAGTGACCCCTAAGACACAGTACTACCCTATAGGCCTTCTTCACTCGTCTCTTTCCAGCTTGGCTTGCCTGCCACCTCTCTGAGGGCTACCCACCCTTCCTTGCTTCCTGGTATTCCTTCACAAATACCAGGAAGCAAGGAAGATGCGCAGGTAACTGCTGTCTGCAGCCTGTACTTCTGGCCATCCCCATAGCAGCAACATAGAGACTCTGTTCTCATTACTCTGTCTTGGGCCACTACGCTAGGCCTTCATTTTGCCTAAGACACTGATTCATGTCTCCACATTTGTCACTCAAAGTCTATTAATTTTTTTTTTTTTTTTGAGACCGGGTCTTGCTCTGTCGCCCAGGCTGGAGTGCAGTGGTGCAATCCAGGCTCACTACAACCTCCGCCTCCTGGGTTCAAGCAATTCTCTGCTTCAGCCTCCCAAGTAGCTGGGATTACAGGCACCTGCCACCATGCCTGGCTAAGTTTTTTTGTATTTTTAGTAGAAATGGGGCTTTACCATCTTGGCCAGGCTGGTCTTGAACTCCTGACCTCAAGTGATCTGCCCGCTTTGGCCTCCCAAAGTGCTGGCATTACAGGTGTGAGCCACCGCGCCTGGCCTAAATTTGATTAATTCCTTATTTTATTTCTAGACCTTTAAATTATATTATAAAAATAGGGCTTCTTGGCCTGGTGCAGTGGCTCACGCCCGTAATCCCAACACTTTGGCAGGCCGAAGCAGGTGGATCACTTGAGGTTAGAAGTTCAAGACCAGCTTGACCAACATGGCAAAATCCATCTCTACTAAAAATACAAAAATTAGCTGGGTGTGGTAGCGGGTGCCAGTAATCCCAGCTACTTGGGAGGCTGAGGCAGAAGAATCGCTTGAACCCAGGAGGCAGAGGTTGCAGTGAGCCAAGATTGCACCATTGCATTCCAGCCTGGGCAACAGAGCGAGACTCTGTCTCAAAAAAAAAAAAAGAAAGAAAAGGAAAAAAGGCTTCTTTAAGTCGTTTCTTTAAGTGGTCCAGCTGGATGAAATTATTGTCAGCTAATAAAGATTATCTTTTTTTTTTTTTTTTGAGACAGTTTCTCTCTTGTTACCCAGGCTGGAGTGCAATGGCGCCATCTCGGCTCACCGCAACCTCCGCCTCCTGGGTTCAGGCAATTCTCCTGCCTCAGCCTCCTGAGTAGCTGGGATTACAGGCACACGCCACCATGCCCAGCTAATTTTTTGTATTTTTAGTAGAGGCGAGGTTTCACCATGTTGACCAGGATGGTCTCGATCTCTTGACCTCGTGATCCACCCACCTCAGCCTCCCAAAGTGCTGGGATTACAGGCGTGAGCCACCACGCCCGGCCCAAGATTATCTTTAAAAAGAATCCTGAGACACTTAATAAACACTGGTCAGATATAATGACACTTTTTTTTTTACATGTCACCTATAGGTCCCCCTGGAGAAACCACTGATTCCCAGGTAGTGTACACAGAATTTAGTATGTGTTGGCGCTCCAGGCATGCTTGTTGAACTGACTCAGCTCATCCTATCATATTTTCATAAGTATTTTCCTGTGGCATGCTCTATGCCCCATGAACATGGGTTCTTATTAGAGATCCTACATTAATGGGACTGCTTGCTACCTTGGCACAATTGCTCTCTATACCAAACTTAGTAAGTGGCATCCTGAACTAAATAGAACAGTAGTTAAGTAGTACATTGCAGAAATAAAGACTTTCGATTCTCAACTTTACACTTAACCTTTCAATGGGTCTGGTCATTTTGATACAGGAACTCTCTGGGGTTTCAGTATTGCAGTTGCTTGTCTGCTGTCCCTGTGGCCTAGAGCAATATGAAAAAGTGGGAGGAACATTGGCAAGGCTTTGGAACCAGGTAGAACTGAGTTTAAACCTTGGTTCAGTTGTTCACCAGCTATGTGACTTCAGGCAAATTTCCGAACTTTTCTGAGCCTTGGCAGATTTGTTGCAAATACCTGTGTGACTCGGTCATTGTGCAGGTTGGAGTTCATGGAGATAATAGCATAGCATGGAACACGTGAAAGGCCCTGAGTACATAATAACCATAATAATGTAACAATAATCATATTTTCCACCACTCTACTTGGGATGACACCTTCAAAGCAATTGTTAGTGCCTGGTTTGCATATTCTATGCCCAGGGAAGCCACCTAGAGCACAGTTACATGAGGACCCTACTGCTGCTGTAGAGAGGTAGGTAATGTACAGGCACACCTCACTTATTGTGGTTCTCATATATTGTCTTTTTTTTCTTTAGATGGAGTATTGCTCTGTTGTCCAGGCTGTAGTGCAGTGGTGTGATCTCAGATCACTACAACCTCGACCTCCTGGGTTCAAGCAATTCTCCTGCCTCAGCCTTCCCAGTAGCTGGGACTCTGGGTGCCTGCCACCACACCTAGCTAATTTTTGTATTTTTAGTAGAGATGGAGTTTCACCATGTTGGCCAGATTGGTCTCGAACTCCTGACCTGAGGCAATCTGCTCACCTTGCTCTCCCAAAATGCTGGAATTACAGGCATGAGCTACTGCACCCAGCCTATATTGCCTTTTTTGCAGATTGAACATTTGTGGCTACCCTGTGTCAAGTAAGTCTGTAAGTCTATTGGCTTCATTCAGCATGTAGCCACTTTGTGTCTCTGTGTCAAATTCTGACACAATGATCATAATAGTTATCACAATATTTTAAAGTTTTCATTATTGCTGTATCTGTTAGGGTGACCTGTGCTCAATCATCTTTGATGTTACAATTATAAATGTTTTGGGGCAACATGAACCACGCCAATATAAAAAGGCAAACAAAGGTTCAATGCTGCATGTGTTCTGACTGCCCCACTGACGAGTCATTTCCCCATCTCTCTCCCACTCCTATGGCCTCCCTTTTCCTTGAGGCACAACGGTATTGAAATTAAGTCAGTTAATAACCTCACAACAGCCTCTAAGTGGTCAAACAAAAGGAAGAGTCCCACATCTCTCATTTTAAATCAAAAGCTGGAAATGGTTAGCTTAGTAAAGAAGGCATGTCAAAAGCCAAGACAGGATGAAAGCTAGACCTCTTGCACCAAAGAGTTAGCCAATTTATGGATGCAAAGGAAAACTTCTTGGAGGAAATTAAAAGTGCTACTCCATGAATACATGAATGATAAGAAAAAGAAACAGACTTATTATAGATACAGTGAAAATTTTAGTGGTCTGGATAGAACATCAAACCAGTCACAACATTCGGTTAAGCCAAAGTCTAATCCAGAGTAAGGTCCTGACTCTTTAACTCTTTGTAGTCTAAGTGAGGAAGCTGCAGAAGAAAAGTTGGATGCTAACAGATGTTGATTCTCGAGGTTTAAGGAAAGAAGCTATCTTCATAACATAAAAATGCAAGATAAAGCAGCAAGTTCTGATGGAGAAGCTGCAGCAAGTTATCCAGAAGATCTAGCTAAGATCATCGATGAAGGTAGCCACACAGATTTTTAATGTACATGCAATAGCCTTCCCAGTAGCTATTGGAAGAAAATGCCATGTAAGACTTTCACAGTCGGAGAGGTCAATGCTTGGCTTCAAAGCTTCAAAGGACAGGCCGACTTGTTAGGAGCTAGTGCAGCTGGTGAGTTTAAGTTGAAGCCAATGCTCATTTCCGTTTTGAAAATCCTAGGGCTCCTAAGAATTATGCTAAGTCTACTCAGCCTATGCTCTGAAAATGGAACCGCAAAGCCTGGATGACATCACATGTGTTTACAGTGTGGTTTACTGAATATTTGAAACCCAATGTTGAGACCTACTGAACAGAAAAAAAAATTCCTTTCAAAATGTTACTGCGTATCGACAACGTAGCTGGTCACCCAAGAGCTCTGATGGAGATATGCAGGGAGATTAATGTTTCCATGACTGCTAACAACATTTATTCTGCAGCCCATGGATCAAGGAGTGATTTCAGCTTTCTTGTCTTATTATTTAAGAAGTGCATTTTATAAAGTTATAGCTGACACAGATAGTAATTCCTCTGATAGATCTGGGCAAAGTAAATTGAAAGCCTTCTGGAGAGCATCCACCACTGTAGATGCTTTTAAGAACATTCATGATTCATGGGAGGAGGTCGAAATATCAACGTTAACAGGTGTTTGTAAGAAGTTGGTTCCAGCCCTCACGGATGACTTTGAGAGGTTCAAGACTTCAGCGAAGAAAGTCACTGAAGATGTGGTGGAAAAATACCAAGAGCACTAGAATTAGAAGTGGAGCCTGAAGAAGTGACTGAATTGCTGCAATCTTATGATCAAATTTGAAAGATGAAGAGTTGCTTCTTATTGATATGCATAGAAAGTGGTTTCTTGAGGTGGAAATTACTTCTGGTGAAAATGCTGTGAACATTGTTGAAATAAAAACAAGGGATTTAGAATATTCCATGAACTTAATTGATAAAACAGCAACAGAGTTTGAGAGGATTGACTCCAGTTTCGAAAGAAGTTTTGCTGTGGGTAAAATGTTTTAATACAGCACCACGTACTACAGAAAGAAATCTTTCATGAAAAAGAGAGTCAATGAATGAGGCAAACTTTATTGTTTTATTTAGGAAATTGCTACAGTCACCTCAAGTTTTAGCAACCACCACCTTGATCAGTCAGCAGCCATCAAGATCTAGACAAGACCCTTTACCAACAAAAAGATGACAGCTCGCTGAAGGCTCAGATGATTATTAGCATTGTTTAGCAAGAAAGTATTTTTATTTGTTTATTTATGCATGTATTTATTTATTTATTGTTACAGTCTCACTCTATTGTCCAGGTTGGAGTGCAATGGCACAATCTCGGCTCACTACAACCTCCACCTCCAGGGTTCAAACAATTCTCGTGCCTCAGCCTCCTGAGTAGCTGGGATTATGAGCGTGCGCCACCACCATGCCTGGCTAATTTTTGTATGTTTAGTAGAGACCAGGTTTTCCCATGTTGGTCAGCCTCAGCTCAAACTCCCTGGCTTCAAGAGAT
Source organism: Aotus nancymaae (assembly GCF_030222135.1). Taxonomy (NCBI): domain Eukaryota; kingdom Metazoa; phylum Chordata; class Mammalia; order Primates; family Aotidae; genus Aotus; species Aotus nancymaae. The sequence goes on along the minus strand of NW_026988546.1, from coordinate 6,734,792 downwards.
GCACCTGCCTCAGCCTCCCAAAAGTGCTGAGATTACAGGCATGAGCCACAACACCCAGCCCGCAACAAAGTATTTTTAATTAGGGGATGTACATTTTTTAGATATAATGCTATTGCACACTTAATAGAACACAGTATAGTGTAAACATAAATTTTGTATGCAGTGGGAAGCCAAAACATTTGTGTGACTTGCTTTACTGCAGTGGTTTGGAAACAAACCTGTAATGTCTCCGAGGTATGCCTGTAGAAACTCACATTTTCATCCTTGAACCCAACTTGACACACCTTAACATATATTTCCTGTTTGGTCCAGCCTGCTTCTCACGTGAGAAGAATTTGCCTCGTAATCCTAATGTTTGAGGAAAAAAAATCCTTTTCTAGTGGGATAGAGGACAGTTCCTTTAGAATCAGGTGAGATATGGCCTCCTCACAGCCCTGGCTCCGGCTCAGGCCATGCTCCCTCATTGTCTGATGGAATCCTCCTCTCAAGGCCCGTTCAATATGCTTCTATTCCTGTGACCTCAGGTAAGTCATCTCACCTTCCCTGGCCTATTTCCTCATCCTTAAATGCCATAGTTGGCACAGCCAGATGATCCCAAAGTGAGCAATCTGAGAAGCAGCATGAACTCCAGTACTCTCTGACCCTGGTGCTTGGTTTCCATTAGTGAATGATACATTTACCTAAAGAAGAACCTGTTTAAGGGATTTCTACCTGGACTGCTAAAGTCCTCAGTACTGCTCACCATAGCTTCCTCCCTTCTTCTCAAGTGAATCAAATCACCTTTTTTCTCATTCTTATTTTGTCAGCAAGTGCTTTCCCTCGCTTCACTGGTGGAATCTGATCTATAATCGCTCTGTGTTCACCCATAATTCCTTTCCTTTTGCCTTTTACCTGCCTACCAAATTTTGGCCCATCCAGAATTTAATACTGCAAATGGTATTTCTAACACACTTTCCAAAAACCTCTTTTGTATCTATCACCTTAGGTGCCCTTCCGACAACCATGCGTGGTAAGATGCTTTCCTACCATTGACAGATATAGGAACTGGGGTTTGGGCACAGTGCATCTAAAGCTCAGTAGTCAATAGGTGATGGCACCTAGATTAAAGCATGGATCCTCTGACTCCAAATACTTGAAAAATCATCAAGACTCACATTTCCATGTTCTGTCAACATGTTTATGGTATAGAATAACTTTTTTTTATTTTTACATCCCCACCGAGGAACCCAAAAATCCATAGAATAACTTTTTTTCCAGCTGTAAAAGTTGATTATTGCAGGCCAGGTGCAGCAGCTCACACCTGTAATCCCAGCACTTTGGGAGGTGGAGGCAGGTGAATCTCCTGAGGTCAGGAGTTCGAGACCAGCCTGGCCAATGTGGTGAAACCGCCATCTCTACTGAAAATTAAAAAATTAGCTGGGTGTGGTGGTGCATGCCTGTAATCTCAGCTACTTGGGAGGCTGAGGCAGGAGAATCGCTTGAACCCGGGAGGCTGGTGTTACAGTGAGCTGAGATTGTACCACTGTACTCCAGCCTGGATGACAAGAGCAGAACTCTCTCTTAAAAAAAAAAAAGTTGATTATTGCAGTAAAAATAACTCATCAAATACAGGTAAAGGAGTGTGGGAATTGGGAATTCATCTTGCTTCTCCACATGCTGGCTTAGGCTTGAGGATGTTTAGAGCAGGGAGAGGCCTTGGAAATCAACAAGTCCGACCTCACACTTTCTACAAATGAGTAAACAGGCATCAAACGAGAAATGTGTTTTGCCCAACGTCAGATTGAGTTTGGCCACTACCTACAGAACTTTCAGAAAATGGAAGGAATGGTAAATAAACCTTGTGAATTGGGGCAAATTGGACCTGCCCATGGGTCCACTCCTTCTCACTGGAGCATTTGGTCTGTGGCAGACACACAGTGGCTGTGCTCAATGGGAAGTGATTCTGCCAACTCTCCCAGGGGAGCATCCCCTTCTAGGAAAGTACATTAGCAGTGCTCCTTCTGCGTCTCTTGCGTTTATCCTCTTCGAGCTTGAAGATGGCTGACCAGGGTGCCACTGGCTACCGAGGGAAGCAGGGCTGGACGAAAGAAGTCGGAGCTCAAGCCATTCTGCTCTGGAAGCAAAGCCCTGCCATGTTTCTTGGCCAGAGGTGCTACCATCTTCATGAAGCCACAGTTGCTACAAGCTTCTCAGCCTCGAGGCTGCTTGCCCACCTGTCTCCTGCCTCTTACAGCCTTTCTACTTTACTGGCACTCCCAGCTTCTGCACACTCCTTGCTATTCTCTGCGGGCCTTGCACGCACTTCTAGCTCATCTGTGGGACAGACCCCAGCCCAGCCTCTACCTGGGCCATCCTGGGCTATGAGCACCGCTCTGTGCTCCTCCAGGCTGGCTTCCCTCAGCCGCTGCTCCTGCCCGTATGGAAAGAGACTCACCAAACCTACCTTGCAGGGTTGCCGAAGGTATGACTGAAGTCATACTGGAATAGTGCCTGACCCAGAGGTGTCCCAAATGATGGTAGCTATTAATATGATTTGCAACAGTGTCTCCTCTATCAGACGGCAGAATCCTAGAGGTGAAGGACCAGGCCATTCATTTTTGCATCCCCTATGCCTGGTCCATATTAACTGCTTAATAAATCCTGGCTAACTGTGTCTATGAGCATCTGCTGCTCACAGTCATGGTGGTTCCCAAAATAATTGCTAGAATGATGTTTTCCCCAGTCCAAGCTGCCAGCCTTGTGACTGGATCCTCTTGTTTACCAGGACACAGCAAGACTCTAAGAGGAAGGAGTGACCTTCACACAAGTGTTCCTTAAACTGTCATAAGAACAAAGAGAAAAGGGGAAAATGAACCTCTTTATGGAGGGACATTCTAGAATGTTGAAATCAGGACTAGGGGGAAATGGTTAGAACTGCTGTTTCACAGAGGAGTCTTTGCTCAAGGGCCCGGTTCCACCAAGCCAGACATGCCGTGGCTGGGCACACAAAGGTCACACTGGCTGGATGTCAGGGCCCTGTGAACATGAGCTGCCTTCTGATGTGCAGGAGGTGGGGTGTGGTTTGCACATACATGTGACTTTAAACTCAGTTTGGATATCAGGTATGCCAAGAAGTTTCCAATGACCAGAATAATCTATTCAAGAGCTGCTTTTCTTGGGGGAGGGGTGGTAAGCCTGGAGCAGCACCACAAACCCTCAACCATGAGCTCCAAAGGCCCAGCCCTGGTCCCTGCCACCAAGACCACCAAGTGCACGTAAGGGCTCACCTTTTGGTTAACACAAAGGGGTGGTGGTGTGGCAGAGGGCTGGTTTGGTCACTGAAGTTACAAACAAGAGTGGTAGCTGAGCACAGTGGCTCAAGCCTGTAATCCCAGAACTTTGGGAGGCCAAGGTGGGTGAATCACTTGAGGCCAGGAGTTTGGGACCAGCCCGGGCAACATGGCAAAACCCTGTCTCTACAAAATATTTTTTAAAATGAGCTGGTCATCCTGGCACACCTGTGGTCCCATCTACTGGGGATGCTAAGGTGAGATGTCTTTGAGCCCAGGATGCAGAGGTTGCAGTGAGCAGAGATCACCCTCCACTGCACTCCAGCCTGGGTGGCCAAGTGAGACCCTGTCTCACACAAAACAAAACAAAACAACGACAATAAAAACCAAGAGTGGTAAGCTTCAGCACTTACTCAGGCTACTACACATTTCTCAGGTAATTGCTAAATTTGGCAAGTAATATCAACTTTCCCAAATCCCACTACTCCTTCACAATGCAGGTCCAGTGCCCTTCCACCTTCCACAGAGCCCTGACTGCCCTGCTTGTTGCGATGCGCAGGGCACAGTCTTTAAAATAGAGGACACTCCATCTGGTCCATCTCCTCCTGCACTTATCCTCCTGTCTCCCTTATGTTATTGGTATTTACACGAACCTCTTGTGTATCCTATCAGACTGTAAACTTCCCATAATTAGAATAAGAAGTCCTCTTGGGGCCGGGCGCAGTGGCTTATGCCTGTAATCTCAGAACTTTGGGAGGCCAAGGCGGGAGAATCACAAAGTCAAGAGATCGAGACCATCCTGGCCAACATGGCAAAACCCCGTCTCTACTAAAAATACAAAAATTAGCTGAGCGTGGTGGTGTGTGCCTGTACTTGGGAGCTAAGAAAAAAGAATCTTGGGTGTGTACCTGTACTTGGGAGGCTGAGAAAGAAGGATCACTTGAACCTGGAAGGCGGAGGTTGCAGTGAGCCGAGATCGCACCACTGCACTGCAGCCTGGCAACAGAGTGAGTCTGTCTAAAAATAAAAATAAAAAAAAAGAAATCCTCTTGTTCCACCCTAGCACGCAGTACAGTGCCTTGGCTGTGGGGTAAATTATAAATATTTCTTGAATGAACAAAGGAAAAGGTGAAGTAAAGTGTATCTGGAGACTTCAAAGCTACAGAGAGCTTTTAAAATAGTGGAAGTTCTCATATAGTCATTTAAAAACAAAATTTACAAAGTGATTTGGAAGACTGAGATAATTATTCAGAAGGAAGAGAAAAGCTTCTTTCTTTTAAATATGCCTGGCTATTTTGTGAGTTCCTCAAAGAAATGGACCATATTTAAAAATTTCAAATTCCCATTGCCTAGTGCATTTTTGGCAAAATTATTTCTCTTTCACTGTTTTTAAAGATGGAAATATTTTTACTGCTCTTGCTAATTAAAAACTGACCTATGCTCAATGTAAACATTTAAACAATCTGGAAACAGAAAGTGGTAAGTGTAAGATCCACCGAGGTCCATGTTTCTAGAGGTTATTTGCTGATATATTTCCATGGTTTTAATGCAATGAGAGTAACATCCTGATACTGTTTTACCCATTCAGTCTGTAATCTGCTTTTAAAAACTAGTGAAGGCCAGGCGTGGTGGCTCACGCCTGTAATCCAAGCACTTTGGAGGCCAAGGCGGGCAGATCACCTGAGGTCGGGAGTTCAAGACCAGCCTGACCAACATGGTGAAACCCCTTCTTTATAAAAAAAAAAAAAAAAAAAAAATTACCAACTAGTGAAATGGCTGCGCCCAGTGACTCACACCTGTAATCCCAGCACTTTGGGAGGCTGAGGCATGAGGGTCACTTGAGTCTAGGAGTTTGAGACCAGCCTGGCCAAAATAGTGAGACTTTGCATCTACAAAAAAATTAAAAAAAAAAAAAAAAAAAAAAGCTAGTGAAATATTTGGCTTCATTTGCACATAGATACACATAAGTCTCCTTCATTCTCTAGCAGCTGCCCGGTTCTGTTTATTACCTCTTACTGTTAGAGTTTCAGGCAGGCTTCAGTTCTTGCGACAAATCACACTGAAGTAAAATCCTTGTACATACATCTTTAATATGTATTTCTCAGATTACTCTTTTTTTTTTGACAGAATCTTTCTCTGTCACCCAGGTTGGAGTGCAGTGGTGCAATCTCAGCTCACTACAACCTCTGCCTGCAACCTCTGCCTCCCAGGTTCAAGTGATTCTCCTGCCTCAGCCTCCTGAGTAGCTGGGATTACAGGAGCATGCCACCACGCCTGGCTAATTTTTTGGGGTGTGTATTTTTAGTAGAGATGGGGTTTCACCATGTTGGCCAGGCTGCTTTCAAACTCCTGACTTCAAGTGATCCGCCTGCCTCGGCCTCCCAAAGTGCTGGGATTACAGGCATGAGCCACTGCACCAGGCCCTCAGTTTACTCCTAGACGTGGCAGTTATGGGTCTATGGGCATGAACATTTAACATTGATAGATAATGCCAAATTCTCCTCCAAAAACTTGTATTTTCTGATTTATACCCCCAACATGAACTGAGAAGGCCTACCAAGCTTACGTATCTTTTAAGTCAGTTGTCCCCAACCTTTTTGGCACCAGGGACTGTTTCATGTAAGACCAATTTTTCTACAAACTGGTGAGGAGGGAATGATTCAAGAATATTACATGTACTGTACACTTCGTTTCTATTATTATTACACTGTAATGTATAATGAAATAATGATACAACTCACCGTAATATAGACTCAGTGGGAGCCCTGAGCTTGTTTTCCTGCAACTAGACTGTCCCATCTGGAGGTGATGGAAGACAGTAACAGATCATCAGGCATCAGATTCTTATGAGGGGAACACAACCTAGGTCCCTTGCCTGTGCAGTTCACAATAGGGTTCATGCTCCTATAAGAATCTAATGCTGCTGCTGATCTGTCAAGAGGCGGTAATGCAAGTGATGGGGAGCGTCTGTAAATACAGACATAGCTTCGCTCGCTCACCCACTGCTCACCTCCTGCTGTGCGGCCTGGTTCCTAACAGGCCACAGACCAATGTGGGTCCACGGCCTGGGGGAGCTGGGGACCCCTGTTTTAAGTCTTTCCTGGCATATGTTGAAAGATTTGTGGTCAAGGTGATTTTTACAATGATACTTTTGGTGTGTAAAATGCTCTGTGGCCGGGCGCGGTGGCTCACGTCTGTAATCCTAGCACTTTGGGAGGCCCAGGTTGGTGGATCACCTGAGGTCAGGAGTTCAAGACCAGCCTGGCCATCATGGTGAAATCCCATCTTTAAAAAAAAAAATGCTCTGCGGTTTTCCAGGTATTTTTACATAGAATGCATATTCTCCTTGGGTCTTCTCAGTAGTCATGGAGTAAGTAGGAAAGGCTTTATTATTCCTGCTTTAGAAACTCAGCCCTAAAGACTTGCCCTGGGTTTCACTGCACGTCAGTGTCCATGCCTAAAGTGGGGCCCTTGAACTGCGTCTCTGAATTTCCTTCTACAAGCTGGAAGGAGCAGCCATGAGAGGGCAAAGCCATTTGGGATAGGACCTCCCAGGGGTTTTGCAAATCTTGCATTTATGCCACAGAACAAAGAATGACCTGATTAGGGGGTTCAATTTCTTTAGCTGAAATAAGTCATCCTCTTTTCTGACTAAGCCATGCTGGGGAAGGAGGAGACGGGAGGCCCAGTGTGTTGCTGTGGGGTCTGTCACGAAGCCCCAAGCGGGCAGTCAGTGGTGAGCTCAGGGTGGGTAGAAGGTGGTGAGCTCAAGCTCAGGGAGCAACCTTGCCATGAACTCTTCTTCTGCTCCATTCTCCAAAGCACCCCATTTGGAATTTGGGGAGGAGACTGACCCAGGAAACTCTCATCCCCTTTTTGTTGGTGTCCTCAGAAATGAAATGCTATGAATTTGTTTGCACATTAACACATGGCTTCAATTGCACACAGTTATTAATATTATTTGAAGTGTAATTTAGTGGTCCTCGAAAAAGAAAGACAATAGCATGCTTAGTGCTACTGTCAAATAGAAGTTCACTTGGAATATTGGGAGGACATGCTTTGATAATCTGAGGCTTCCTTACTTCTACAGAGTAACTTAAGCAGAAAGGTTTCTTTTCTTTTCTTTTCTTCTCTCTCTTTCTTCTTTCTTTCTTTCTTTCATTTTTTTATCAATAGAGATGGAGTTTCACCATGTTCCCCAGGCTGGTCTTGAACTCCTAAACTCAAGCAATCCACCTGCCTCAGCCTCCCAAAGTGCTGGGATTACAAGCATGAGCCACAGCCCCCAACCAGTTGCTTTTGATTGAGGTTGGAATGGAAAGTTCCATGTCAACATGGGCCAGCAGATAGCTGAGGCAAGGTGGAACACTTTGGAAGGGACACTCACTCACTGCATAAATATTGCATGGACTAGGACGACATTGCCCAATGCAGAGGCCTCTAACTCTCTGTGGTTCTTGAGCACTTACAACGTGGATTGAATGTTTAATTTTATTTAATTTTAGTATTTAAGTTTGAAAACTGACTCTCCATTCAGTTACAGAAAACTTTTAAGTAAGTTTCATACAACTTGGGTATCTCGTTATCTGGAAATGCTTTTCAATGTAAATTTTATGAAATATAAAACTTGATATGGTGTTTCTGATGAAAATTTGGCATCTGAATTTAGATATTCTTAATGTATAAAATACACACTGGCTTTTGAAGGCTTAGCAATATGAAAAAAAGGCAAAATATCTGGATGATTTTTTATACTGATTATATTTTAAAGTGATAGTATTTTTGAAATACTGAATTGAGGCCGGGCGTGGTGGCTCATGCCTGTAATCCAAGCACTTTGGAGGCCAAGGCGAGTGAATCACCTGAGGTCAAGAGTTCAAGACCAGCCTGACCAACATGGTGAAAACCCATCTTTAAAAAATAAAAAAAAAGAAATACTGAATTGAAATATATAAAAATTAATTTTACCTGTTTTGTGCTTTTACTTTTTTTTTAAGGCACTAGACTGGATCATGTGTTTTAACATTTTTTTACGTAGTTTCTAAGAAATGGTAACTGTCTTGAGCATTCACTTATCCGTTCATTTATCGAGCATTTATTGAGAAACTGATATTTGCCTAGCTCTGAGTAAGAAAAACAGCTGCAAAATTCAGAAAAGCATATAAATTTGCTGCACATGGTATGAAAATACGTGTGTGTTTGTGATCCCACTGAAATGTAATATTCCTTAAGACAAATATCAAATTTATGGTTATTTTTTCTTAGCATCATGAGTTAAACACTTAGCTCATTAAGTTACAGACGTTTTTGTTTTGTAATATATGTATTTAAGCCTCTAATTTTCCCATAAGTATTCTTTTAGCTGTATTCCCAAAGAGTTGATAAGTTGAGTTTTCTTCTATTTCTTTTTTTTTGAGATGGAGTTTCGCTTTTGTTGCCCAGGCTGGAGTGCAATGGCATGATCTTGGCTCACTGCAACCTCCACCTCTGCGGTTCAAGCGGTTCTCCTGCCTCTGCCTCCCAAGTAACTGGGATTACAGGTGTGTGCCACCACGCCCAGCTAATTTTTGTAGTTTTAGTAGAGACAAGGTTTCACCATGTTGGTCAGGCTGGTCTCGAACTCCTGACCTCAGGTGATCCACCTGCTTTGGCCTCCCAAAATGCTGGGATTACATAAGGCGTGAGCTACCATGTCTGGCCAAGTTGAGTTTTCCTAAGTACTCATTTTAATATTGAATGGATCCCACTTTGTTTTCTTTAATTTTCTTTTCCCTCCCCTCCCCTCCCCTCTCCTCCCCTCCCCTTCCTTTCATTTTCTTTTTCCGAGATGAAGTCTCACTCGTCACCCAGACTGGAGTGCAATGGGGTGATCTCGGCTCACTGTAACCTCCACCTCCTGGATTCAAATGAATCTCCTGCTTCAGCCTCCCAAGTAGCTGGGATTACAGGCGCCCCCACCACCACACTCAGCTAATTTTTGTATTTTTAGTAGAGACACATTTTCACCATGTTGGCCAGGCTGTTCTCAAACTCCTGATCTCAAGTGATCCACCCACCTCAGCCTCCCAAAGTTCTGGGGTTATAGGTATAATCCAGGCCACCGTGCTTGGCCACATTTTCTTAAATCTCTTTTGTGGAAGAGACTACTAATTGCTCACACAAATCCTGCTCCATTAGAAGTGGTTAGAATGGACTTTTTCACAAACCCAATTAAAACGCTATCAATTATATTAATAACCCTTGTAATGAAGGAAATAGCTCTGCTACTAACTAGAGAAACAGGTCCCTTACCAATTATAATGAGACAGATTAGGACAAATCAAAAGGCATGTTATTTTTCTCTGGGAACAGGAGGCTTGTGAAACAACAAAAAGACTACTTTGTAGACAGATTGTTAAAAAATAATCAATGAAGTTTATCTCTAATTTTTTGTGAGTATCAGGGTATAGCCACAAGCACTTTTCTGTAATACATTCCTAAGGACCAGCCCTCCAAGATAGGCAGATGAGACTCAGTGAGGAATGGAGGTTAAACCACCACCTATCTGTCAATCAACCAAGAAATATTTATTGGACAACCTGAAAGGCCCTGGGAGAGATATTGTAAAGGACGGAAAGATGTTAAAAGTTGGAAGGATGGCCAGGCACGGTGGCTCACGCCTGTAATGCCAGCACTTTGGGAGGCCGAGGAGGGTGGATCACGAGGTCAAGAGACCAAGACCATCCTGGCCAACATGTCTACTAAAAAATACAAAAATTAGCTGGGCATAGCGGCGCATGCCTGTAGTCCCAGCTACGCGGGAGGCTGAGGCAGGAGAATTGCTCGAACCCAGGAGGCAGAGATTGCAGTGAGCAGAGACTGCGCCACTGCACTCCAGCCTGGCTCCTGGCGACAGAGCAAGACTCTGTCTCAAAAAAAAAAAAAAGTTGGAGGGATAACTAGTTATCAGGATCCTTACATATGTTGTTGCATTTACTGTTCCCACTAGTCCTATGAGGTGGAGATTTGTGTTGGCTTTGAAGTAGTTCAACCAATGGCCATATAACCCTACCAAGGGGCTGAACCAGGCATCTTGCCCAGGTCTCAGTCTTAAGCCTGATACACTGATTTCAGGAATAGGATCTCTGTCCTCAAACAGCTTTATCTGGAGGAGATAAAATATAAACAGTTGGCTGGGTGTGGTGGCTCACGTCTGTAATCCCAGCACTCTGGGAGGCTGAGGCGGGCAGATCACTTGAGGTCAGGAGTTTGAGACCAGCCTGGCCAACATGGTGTAACCCTGTCTCTACTAAAAATACAAAATTAGCTGGGTGTGGTGGCGCATGCCTGTAATCCTAGCTAGTTGGGAGGCTAAGGTAGAAGAATTGCTTGAACCCAGGAGGTAGAGGTTACAGTGAGCCGAGATTGCGCTGTTGCACTCAAGCCTGGGCAACAAGAGTGGAACACTGTCTCGAAAATAAATAAATAAATAAATAAACAGTGGAACAGTGAAATCATAATCCAACTGCTGTCACACGCGGCTTTTGTGGGCTGCAGTGGGCTGACAAGGACAGGCCAGAGGAAGAGGAAGGGAGAGCAGTTCAGGCCAGCGAGTGGCCTGAGCACGGACCCAGGGGAATGTCCATTCTGATGGTGCGGTCAGGGGCTAATGGACACAGAGTCCAGCATCTATTTCCTCCTTGCTTGTTTCATATGCTTGTGCTTTTTTCTCACCCTTCCATTTATCTGAAGCTGAGGAGTGTGGAGGGGTGGGAATGTAGTGTTCTTTTCAGCGAGTCCTTTCCCATACAGAGTTGGATTTCCAGCGTGGGGTGGGAGAGGGCTGGAGTTGTTAAGGGGTTTCCGTCTAAGCAGAGATGTGACAGGCAGTGTGGAGTCAGGGTGAAGTAAGGAGAATGTGGAGACCTGGTACCTTGAGCAGCATTTCTTTTCTTTTTTTTTTTTGAAACAGAGTCTTGCTCTGTCACCAGGCGCCAGGCTGGAGTGCAGTGACGCTATCTCGGCTCACTGCAACCTCCGCCTCCTAGGTTCAAGCAATTCTCCTGCCTCAGCCTACCAAGTAGCTGGGACTACAGACGTGCGCCACCACGCCCAGCTAATTTTTTAAAATTTTTTTTTAGTAGAGACGGGGTTTCACTATGTTGGCCAGGATGGTCTCGATCTCTTGACCTCGTGATCCTCCTGCCTTGGCCTCCCAAAGTGCTGGGATTACAGGAGTGAGCCATCGCGCCTAGCCCTTGAGCAGCATTTCCAGAATGCCAACCACATGCCAGCCCGGGTGGACCGAGAAGAGGGCAGAAGCAGGCACTCCTGGTGTGGGGAGGAGCCAGGCAGAGAAGGGGGCATTGGCTTGGCAGGGTGGAAAGACCCCTGTGAGCCGTTGTCCCCTGTTCCAACCTCACAGGCAGTGTGGCGCAAACACAAGACGATGAGTCAGGAGAATGTGGCCCAACTCCCAGTTTTCCTCCGGTTGGTCACACCCTCAAATCACATCCCCACGTCAGCCTGGAATTCCCAACAAAGGGGAAGTGGTACACTCCTGACCAAGTTCCTGCTGGCAAAGGCACTCACATGCCTGCAGACCGCAGGTGAAGGGCCTTGGGTGGCATATTGTTCCTCCTGTTTCTCCCAGCAGCTGCCAGGGTGGGGATTGTGCGAGGTGTGGAGGCAGGTGCCAGACCAGGCGGCCAACAGGCCACGTGTAGATGTGTCTCTTAGCTTCCAGTTCAGCACAGAGCTCATCCACGTGTCCCTGAGAGATACACCTTAACGGTAAAAAAAATTATTAAAATACGTTTCTAAAAGGTAAGACAATTTCATTCAAAATCTGCCACCCAGATCCAACCACTGAAGACATTTTGGTGAATACCTTTGGAAAAGTATGCCTACTGTTTACAATACACATTTAATTTCTGTGGATAAAGTATAATACACACATTTAATTAAATATAAGAATCTAAGAGTGGGATCCTGTTACACATAGTGCTTTGTAATCTGCTTTTCTCTCACTCAATAATTGTATGTGATGGACATTTTACGTAACATGAAATATTATTTTGCAGTGCAGTCTTTATTTATTTATTTTTTGAGATAGAGTCTCACTCCGTCACTCAGGCTGTAGTGCAATGGCATGATCTTGGCTCACTGCAACCTCCACCTCCCAGGTTCAAACGATTCTCCTGCCTCAGCCTCCTGAGTAGCTGGGATTACAGGCTCCCACCACCACATCCAGCTAATTTTTGTGTTTTTAGTAGAGATGGGTTTTCACCATGCTTGCCAGGCTGGTCTCAAACTCCTGATCTCAGGTGATTTACCCACCTTGGCTTCCCAAAGTGCTGGGATTACAGGTGTGAGTCACCGCAACCAGCCCAACGCAGTAGTTAATGGTTGCACATTCTCTAACTTACGTTGATTGGGTGCTACTCCCACTGAAATCTGCCCCAGTTTTCACTCTGCATCACGGTGGAGCTGCTTTTTGGGCAGGGAAGGAAACAAAGAGGAGGGATGGGCACTATTTCTATTTGGGCCCCACAGAAGTTCTGGAAGAAGTTGGCTCCCTCAGTGCCAGTGAGCAGAAAAGAAATATTTGGAGCTAAGAAATCTGGCCAAGGACAGTGGCTCACACTTATAATCCCAGCACTTTGGGAGGATGAGGTGGGAGGATCACTTGACACCAGGAGTTCTAGACCAGCCTGGGCAACACCAGGAGATCCAATCTCTACAAAATAATAATAAATTAGCTGGGAGTGGTGCTGCACACCTGTAATCCCAACTACTTGGGAGGCTGAGGCAGGAGGCTCCCTTGAGCCCAGGAGTTTGAGGTTACGGTGAGATGTAGTGGTGCCACTGCACTCCAGCCTGGGCAGCAGAGCAAGACTCTGTCTCAAAACAACAACAACAACAAAGAAGTCTGGCTTCTTCCTTTACCGCAAGCCTTGGAGAGGAGTTTGAGGCAGAGACAGAACTTAATGCAAAACCAAACAAAATGGTAAACGTAGGGGAGCTTGCCCGCCTCCCTCCAACCGGAAATTCCCTAGCGGCTGCTCTCAGTTGGAAGGAAGGAAAGCAAACCAGTTTGGAGTTGAATCTGAGAATTCATAGTCAAGTGTGACTGACAGATACACATTCCCTAAATAGTGGCCAAGGTATGTTGCTTTTGGAAGGGGCTATTTTCACTCCAGGGAATCCATAATTGGTTGTTTTTGGAAACATAAGGTGATCTAGTTGCTCACTGCATCTTCCTCAGCTAACCCGAAGTTTGAAGGCCTGCTAATGCTCCATCACAGTAACAGTAAGGGCTGAATGTGGGGATAGAGAAAGCTCCTCCAGGAAAACAAAAATGAGAAGGATCTATTTTCTTCCAAGGGCATATTGCCAAAAGAAATGCACCAATGTCAGCCCCACAAGGCACAACATGAGCCAGACCGTGGAGTTTGAACGCGAGTCCACTACTTGCCAGTATAAGTGGCCTTGCAAAACCCACTCAGCTGCCCAAGGGGTAGTGATAGAACCTTCCTGGTAGGGGTGTTAAAGATGTCAATGGTGAAAGCACACGAACCCTTAGCAGGGCGCCCGGTGTGCAGCGAGGCTCAGCGTGTTCCCAGAGCGTGCAGGGCTGACTAGAGAGAAGTGATCAGACCCTGGTCAGAGGCCAGGAAACGCTTCTCAACAGAGGTAGGCCTTGATCTTTGGAGGGGTTCCGATGACACAGATGGGGTGGGTAGGACTTCACAGAAATGGTGCAGCCGCACGGAGGAACAGAGGCTGAGCTCTACGGGGAAACATTGGCCCCGAGCTTTGTGTTCGGCTGGGGAGTGAGTAGGAGTCAAGCCAGGAAATGAAGGCCTTAGATGCTGGCCCAAAGAGACTGCCCAGTTTGTTAAAGAAATGAGGAAATACCAGAGGCTCAGAGCACAGGCTCAAAGGGCAGGCGTCCTTGGGTAGGAGTAACCAGGCAGATGTGGTGGCAGGAAGATGAGACAGATGTGGGGGTCACAGGAGGCTGCAGTGGAAATCTAAGCAGGTAGTGGCCGGGGTACGGTGGATGCAAAGAAGTGTGTGGGGGAGGGATGGACAGGGAGGGCTGGGCTGGCCTCACAGCCTGTGGCAGCAGAGCCCTCGCTCACTCGGCATAAAGTTATGCTGTCACTGTCTTGAAACTGAATCTGCTTTGAACAAGAAGCCCCACAATTCTGACCTGCTTCTCTCAAATTCTGTGGCCAATCTTGACAGGGAGACCAGCGAGATGTTTAGCTATGAAGAGGGGCAGAGGAGAGAAAGAACTGAAAAAGCTGTGGGGAATTTAGGTGTCAGAGGAGATAAGAAGACGGTGTTTGGGAGACAACACATGTGAGGAGACCCGCGATAGTGCTTTGGGAATTTGATCTTAGAGCTCAATAAAGAACTTTGAGCAGTAGTTATTTATTTAGAAATTATATCATCTTCTGGCTGGGCAAGGTGGCTCAAGCCTGTGATCCCAGCACTTTGGGAGGCCGAGGTGAGTGATCACTTGAGGTCAGGAGTTTGAGATCAGCTTGACCAACACCGTGAAACCCCATCTCTACTAAAAATACAAAAATTAGCTGGGTGCAGTGGTGCGCGCCTGTAATCTCAGCTACTCGGGAGTCTGAGGCAGGAGAATCGCTTGAATCCAGGAGGTAGAAGTTGCAGTGAGCCGAGATTGCACCACTGCACTCCAGCCTGGGTGACTCTGTTTCAAAAGAAAAATAAATTTCACTTTATTTTAATGAAATACATTACTTCTGTAATTTAAACAATGAAATTAATAAATTCATTTATTGAATAGTAATACATGAAACTTCAGCAGTGGGCACAGGAAAGAAATGTTTAAAAGGATCAAGAACCAAATCTGGAAGACCACTCTTAAGGACGAAATTGTGTCTCTCTGGCCAGGCATGGTGGCTCACACCAGTAATCCCAGCATGTTGCGAGGCAGAGGCGGGAAAATCACTTGAAGCCAGGAGGTTGAGACCAGCCTGGGTAACACAGTGAGACCCCACCTTTACAAAAAAGTGAAAATAAATAAACAAACAAATAAATAAATACATTGTGTCCCCCTACCTCTAAAATTCATATGTTCAAGTCCTAACCCCTAGTATCTCAGAATGTGACTATATTTGGAGATAAGGTAGTTAGAGGTAATTAAGTTAAAATGAGGTCAGTAGGGAGGACCCTAATCCAATATGACTGCTGACCTTAGAGGAGGAGATCAGGACACAGACCCACACCAAGGGAGGACCTTGTGGAGACGAAGGGAGAAGCCGACATCTACAAGCTGAGAGAGGCCTCAGAAGGAAGGGGCCGGGTGTGGTGGTTCATTTCTATAATCCCAGCACTTTGGGAGGCCGAGGCGGGTGGATCACTTGAGGTCAGGAATTCGAGAGCAGCCTGGCCAACATGGTGAAACCTGTCTCTAGCAAAAATACAAAAATTAGCCGGGCATGGTGGCATGCGACTGAAATCCCAGCTACTTGGGAGGCTGAGGCAGGAGAATCACTTGAACCTGGGAGGTGGAGGTTGCAATGAGCCTAGATCACGCCATTGCACTCCAGCCTGAGCGACAGAGCAAGACTCCATCTCGAAAAAAAAAAAGAAGGGACCAGCTCTGGGGGCTCCTTGATCTTAGACTTCCAGTCTCCAGAGCTTCAAGAAAGTGGACTCCTATTGTTTAAACCCTCAGTCATGGTACCTTGTAATAGCAGCCCTGAAAGACTGACGCAACCATCTTCCTTAAGAAGAACACGAACGGGTGGAAGAGTCCTCAGAGACAGCACAGAAGTATCAGAGAGGTGGTGGGACAGGCAGGAGGTGGAGTCACAGAAGCAAAGTGCATCTCCTGGATGAGGGATGGCTGCCTGTGTGAATCGCTAGGCGAGAGGTCAGTGAGGACTCCGGGCTGACAGAAAGCTGCTGGGTTTTGAAATCAGGAAGTTGCTGGTGACCTTTGGGAGGATGATGTCATTGGTGCAGTGGGGTGCGGGGAGTCAGGTGTATTAGGTCAGGGAAGGACACACACAATGGTCTGTAGTGGTGGTTCCTTACTTTCAAGAAGTTTCTGAGATGCGATAGATAGTAGCTTGAGGGGAGGGCGGAATCAAGGGAAGGATTTTGTTAGATTAGGGTATCCCTGAGTCAGTCTAGCTAGAGAAACGCCCTCAGAAAGGGAGCCCAGCCCTGGCCGGTGCTGACCAATGTACCTTTGTTAGATGACCCAGGAGCACCACACACAGTGTCTCACGCCTGTGATCCCAACTCTTTGGGAAGTCGAGGAGGGAGGATCGTTTGAGTCCAGGAGTTCGAAACCAGCCTGGGCAACGTGACAAAACTCCATCTCTACAAAAAATACAAAAATAATTAGCCAGGTGTTGTGGCACATGCCTGTGGTCCCAGCTACTTGGGAGGCTAAGTTGGGAGGATCAATTGAACCCCAGCAGTTGAGGCTGCAGTGAGCCATGACCATGCCACTGCATTCCAGCTTGGACAACACAGTATGACCCTGTCTCAAGAAAAAAAGAGCAAGAAGGACGCGGGGAAGGGTACAAGGCCCAGGTGGACAGCTAAACCCACAGCACTCGCTCAGTACAACATCTGGGGGAAAAGAAGGGCCCTTAGCACTGCCTCCAGTTCTGGGGCAAGGGGGCCTAGCACTGGCTCTTTCTCCTTCTTTAGCTCCACAGTTTCCCATAAAGCTCCTGACGCCGCATTTCCTCTGATCTCGACCCCTTTGTAACTCCCCTTGGGGAATTTGGAGGGAGGGGCGGGACCGTCCCCATCCTCTCAGTTCCTAGCATTCGGGCTCCAGCATCTGTTAGGGGATTCACTGCAGCAGAGCAGAGGCAGCCCGTTTTGAAGCCAGAAGTGAGACCCTCCTCCAGACCTGAGACAGGCAGGGCTCCTGTGCTCACAGAGGCTCAGAGATGCCCCCTGTGCTTCCCCTCCTCGGCAGAACACTGAACTCTTTCATTGCACTCCCAGGCCCAGGCTCCAGGCTGCTGCCTTGTTTTCTTGGGAGATGGATGCTGAATCTCCCGACACCCTCAGCCTTAGCACCCTTCTCCTTGGCCAGTAGTTTTCAAACTTAAAGAAACGGCTAGGCCATGCATGGTTGCTCACGCCTGTAATCCCAGCACTTTGGGAGGCTGAGGCTGGAAGATAACTGGAGGTCAGAAGTTCAAGACCAGCCTGGCCAACATGGTGAAACTCTATCTTTACTAAAAATACAAAAATTAGCTGGGTGTGGTGGTGCATGCCTGTAGTCCCAGCTACTTGGAAGGCTGAGGTGGGAGCATTACTTAAAACTGGGAAGTGGTGGAGATTGCAGTGAGCCGAGATTGCGCCACTGCACTTCAGCCTGGGCAACAGAGTCAGACTTTGTCTCAAAATAAAAGGGCCAGGCATGGTGGCAGATGCCTGTAATCTTAGCACTTTGGGAGGCCAAGGCAGGTGATCACCTGAGGTCAGGAGTTCAAGACCAGAGATGGGGTAAAACCCCATCTCTACTAAAAGTACAAAAATTAGCTAGGCGTGGTAGCATGTGCCTCTAGTCTCAGCTACTTAAGAGGCTGAGGCAGGAGAATAGCTTGAACCCGGGAGGCAGAGGTTGCAGTGCGTTGAGATTGTGCTATGGCACTCTAGCCTGGGTGACAAGCGAAAAACTCATCTCATGAAAAAAAAAAAAAGAAAGAAATGGCCAAACCCATCTTTCTTATAAATAATGCATTACAGAAATCCCTAAGATAGCGAATGGCTAAAGGTGCATTTTATTAGTGCACATTCCCATTATAATGTCAAATGTATTCTACTCACACATCATAAAGCCAAGCAAGGTGAATTACAGGTGTTTACAAATGGAAAACATAGAAATTGGTGTTATGGGAAACTGTTGTAATACAATGGTCAACTATAGAGCAGAATTTGCACCAGGTCTCTCTGTTTGTACATTATTTTTGGGTATACCAGAGGAAAGCCTATCAAATCAGCTTTGCAAATCACACTTGACAATCACCGTCATGAACACAGATCCAAAGATAGGGCCTGAAGCCTGATGGAGCCTTCAGGGGAGTCAGTTGTCCTTCCGGCCATTTTGTTTATCGTTTGTTGCTGAGAATGAATGGGTAGAATAATCATTGCGGGACTGATTTGTTGATAAGATTAGTCATCGCCACCAAAGTTCAGATTTCTGTGAAGTATGCAGTTGCAAAATGGAGTTGCTTTGTTTTTAAACTACAAAATCCACATCATAATCACATCAATGAAAAGGCAAACAGATCTCCCTCTGTATTCTCGTCATGGGGCAAGGATATATTTTCCAGACTGATCCTGCTTGCAATGAACGCAACTGGGGAAAATAATACTGAAAGTTCATCTGACCTTCAAAGGAAGGAAAAACAGCAAAAGTGCATCTCACTTAATGTGGCTGCATTCCATAAAGCGTAATCACAGTGGGAAGGTAAGAATACCACGTAATCAGATTGTTGAAGTGTTGTAAGGGGAATGGGTGGGGGAATTTATGCGGTTTTAAAAATAGGAAGTTCTACCCTAGAGTGTATCATTTCTGAAGTGAAGGAAGTTCCAATAGGCTATTAGAAGAGCCTGCACCATAGCAATTGGATAATACGTTTTCAACACATTTCTACTTCATGATAGTAAACACATGGCTTTTCACTAAATCCTACAGTTTGGATGTAAAGTAACTAAAATACACTCCAAGGTTGGCTGCTCTAAGATTTTGTTAAGCCAAAGAGAAACTCCTGTTTAGTTTTTGTGAAAGACAAGATTGTGTTGCATATCAGGATTTTTTTCATTTAAAATGCGGGTTTTCAAATGTTTTAAACTCGGAGGGGTGGAATGGCAACACGGCAATGTTGGTTATTAAACAGGTAAGCCGGCATGGCTAGAATGATGCGGGAAACGGCTTATTAGGAAGAGAAACTCTCAAGGTCGTAAAAAGCACCGAGGTGCTCTCTGGCTTCGGGTGTCTTCTCGCCGAGGTCATAGTGAAACAATCAAATTCGTCTGAGTCAAGAAGCTCAGCTGATGTGTGGAGAGACGCCCTGCACAAATGTCTGCTGCACTGCAGGCTGGTCACAGGGCCCATCTCACCCGGGATGGCTCCAGTGTGTTCAGGCTCTAGAATCCTGGCAGGGAGTGGGAGCAGGCCTGAGTAGCCTTGTATCCTTCGTGCAGGGGGAATCCTCACCTCAGAAGCTGTAAAGAAGCCTCTCAGAGCTGGAAATTCCCCTAGACCATGATACAGCGATTCCTTAAGAAGGTAAGTGGGGGCAGGGACGAATAAAGATCGCATCATTATCTCAACCCAATGTTCAAGGAAAAGAGATAGGCTCATACCTTGCTTTTCCATTCAAAGCTAGCATGCTGATGACTCAAGTTTGACCGTTATACCTTGTCTGCTGTCACATCAGTGCTATCCAAAGTGGAGCTTGCCAAAGGGTGGGGGGTGGTGATAAAGACCATGCATGGGCTTTGGATAAAGACCACGGAGCCACACTGCCTGGTTTGAACCCTGATACCTAGCCTCACTGGTTGTTGACTTGGACAAGTCATTTCTCCTGTCTGTGCCTTGGTTTCATCCTCTGGAGAAGAGGGGGAAGTCATGAGAGGGTCCTTGTGAGTTATCACTTGTAAAGACGACAGAAGAGGCCACTTGGAGAGCCTCCTGGGTCTCTGTGTAGTCCAGCCCAACACACATCCACGTATCTGGCACTGGCTGGCAGGGTTGGCAGGACCCTCCCGAAGGGTCCAGTTTGGTACCAGGCATGCCCACCCACACCTCTTGACATACTCTTCCATCTTCATTTAAAATGCAGATTTTCCAATTTATATAAACTCCCTTGATATTGAGAGGGGAATGACAACATAGACCCACTGGTCATCAACAGCACAGGAAAGCAGGCAAGGGTGGAATGATGCCGGAAGCCGCTGGGGCCAGTCTCCCGGCTTGCTTTCTCCACCCTGTGATTCCGTTTTGAGCTCCCCATGCCTTCCTCCCTGCCCAGCTCTTCTCTCGGAGAGGTCCTCAAGAGCTGCACTAAGGCCCCCTCCCATCTCTCTTTTCTACCCCCTTTAAGCTACTTCATGCAACCCATAGGGCCCACAGCCAGCCACTCCAGGGCTCACACATTTCCCCTGCAGCTCTGACCTCTGCTGAGCTCCAGGTGCAGAGTCAAGTTCACACTGCAAGGGTCCTTTAGGGTGCCTCAGAAGCACTACAAACCCAGAGAGTGAAAGCCCAGCTTATGCCTTTTGTACCCACGTGTGGCCCTCCCCTGGGTCAGCCATGGTTAAGGATCAACACAATCATTCATGCAGACCTGGTGAGCACCTGCTCTATCCTTCACTTGTTCAGTGCCTCCACAAACCCCATCAGCTCTACCTCCAAAGTACCTTTCAAACAAATCTCTCAACCGGGCGGAGACCAGCCTGGCCAACATGGTGAAACTCCATCTCTACTAAAAATTCAAAAACTAGCCGGGCGTGGAGGCGTGTGCCTGTAATCCCAGCTACTTAGGAGGCTGAGGCAGGAGAATTACTTGAACTCAAGAGGCAGAGGTTGCAGTGAGCAGAGATGGTGCCACTGCACTCCAGCCTGGGTGACGGAGCAAGACTTCGTCTAAAAAACCAAACAAACCCAAAACCCAAATAAATCTCTCAAATATCTGCGCATTGCTCTCCCTCCTCACCTGGGGTGACCCAGGCCCATTCTCTGGCTCAGCTGTTGCCTCTGACTTTTCTACCTATATGTTCAACATAAAATATAGTTGAGGAAAGGGCTAACAAACACACTAATAAATAATTCAAGTTGTTTCAGATAATCTAAGTACCATGAAGAAAAATACACCTGGGTAATTGATTGGAGAGTGACCGAGAGGGTGGCTGGGGAAGGCTCTGTGTGGAGATCATGCTGAGGATGATGAGGAAGGGGACTCCAGGTCTGCCTCAAATACACAGGTCCTGAGATGGGAGCACCCTTGAAGGTTCAATGGTCGGATGATTATAGGCTGGAGATAAGGGGGTGAGTGGTAGGGGATGTGGAGCTCACAAGGGCTGGCTCCTGTGTGGTTCTGGAGGCCTTGGGGAGGAGTTCAAGTTTTATTCCAAATGCATTGGAAAGCCACTGATGACTTCTACGCAGAGAAGTAATATAGTTTGATTATGTTTATTAAGAAATTATCTCTCTGAGCCGGGCATGGTGGCTCACTCCTGTAATCCCAGCACTTTGAGAGGTCAAGGTGGGTGGATCACGAGGTCAGGAGATCAGGACCATTCTGGCCAACACGGTGAAACCCTATCTCTACTAAAATACAAAAAATTAGCTGGGCATGGTGGCAGGCACCTGTAGTTCCAGCTACTCGGGAGGCTGAGGCAGGGGAATCACTTGAACCCGGGAAGCGGAGGTTGCAGTGAGCTGAGATCACGCCACTGCACTCCAGCCTGGGTGACAGAGCAAAACTCCGTCTCAAAAAAAAAAAAAGAAAAAAGAAATGATCTCTCCGGCGAGGCACAGTGGCTCATACCTGTGATCCCAACACTTTGCAAGGCTGAGGCCAGTGGATCGCTTGAGCTCAGAAGTTCAAGATCAGCATGGACAACTTGGTGAAACCCAGTCTCTACCAAAAATACAAAAAAAATTAGCCAGGTGTGGTAGGATATGCCTGTAGTCCCAGCTATTCAGGATTACATTAGGTAGCTAGTCAGACATGAGCAGGGCAGGAGAAGGCTCTCCCTTGACACCACCAGGAATGTTAGGTGATCATCAGGTGATGTTCAAGATTGTTAACTGTCTCCCTAAAATAATAACTGGTCGTAGCCAGCTCCAGGGAAAGGCAGGCTCGCAGTAGTTAGGAAACATCTGAAACTGGTGATTAGCTGCTTCCTGATAAAATCTCAGGAGTTGATCGAGTGGGCTCAAGCATGTACATTAACTGGCATATGACCATCTAGGGACATTCGACTGGCATGGGAAGTGAGCATTCGTGCAACTCCAGTAAACACACTGTGCGTGTTCCCCTCCAAGTGCTGGCAGGCCACACTATACATCAGACAGCCCATCCAAAGGAAGAATCAGGGGGAAGGAACAACATATAAAACCCCAAGTCAAAGGTCAAATAGCACACTTGATTTCTCAAGTCGCCTGCTTAACCCTCCTCCAAATTTTACTTCCTTTCATTCCTGCTCGAAAGCTTTTTAATAAACTTTCGCTCCTGCTCTAAAACTTGCCTCAGTCTTGCCTTCTGCCTTCTGCCTCCTTGGTTGAATTCTTTCTTCTGAGGAGGCAAGAACTGAGGTCACTGCAGACCTGTATGGATTTGCCGCCAGTAACAGGGATGCTGAGAGGGGAGGACCACTGGAGCTGGGGAAGTCGAGGCTGCAGTGAGCCATTATTGTACCACTGCACTGGAGGCAAGGCCTGGGTGACAGAGGAGACCCTGCCTCAAAAACAAACAACAACAACAACAACAAAAATCTCTTCCTTTCTTTGTTCAGAATGTGTCTACTGAGAACTCACAAAGACGTCAGGTGGTAGGTGAATTGCTGGTGACACGAAGCCATGTCAAACACAGACTAAACCCAGAGGAAGGATGCTTCCACTCCTCATGATTCTGCATTCAGTAGAGTGTTTGGTACATATAGGCACTCAATTAATGTTTGTTCAGAAAATTAATGAATGATGACCCTGAAATCCAGCCTCTACCGAGGCTGATCTACGCGGCCAGCTGGCCAGTGATTGCATGACTGTCCACACAGACCCACAGGCCAGAAACTTAAGGATATCTTGACTTTCCTTTTCTCCGAGCGGCTTGTCACCAAATCCAGTTCACTCTATCACCTAAGCGTCTCTCAAATCTGTTCCCCTGGTATTCTTAGGAGGTAACAAGCTGAGCCTCTCCACGCCATGGCTAAGTGGCCACTCTCCGTGATCCCTAAATCCAGCTCTGTTGGTTTATAACCTGAAGACCATCTACACCTCCCTATGTCAGGGGCTCAGGTCTAGCGAACACATCCAGGTGTCTTGGACCTATGGCTTGTGGCTTTTCATACAGCAGTCAGTTACACAACGTCTCTAGGTTTGCTTGAGCTTATTTGTAAAGCGGGTGTGATGGCAACCACCGGATCTCCTTCATGTTGGGATAAAGTGGGTTGCCTCTCTTTGAGGGCCAGAAAACATCACGCACACGGGTAAACGTGAAGTATGATTGTGACTGGGGCTGGGAGTCTAACAGGCAGAAGGAGCCTCAGTCAAGGTGGAGAAACCAGCAGAGCTGGAGTGATTTTTTTCTGCCTGACTGGAGCGCACTCACTCCTCCCCGTTTCCTGCAGCCCTGCTGGTGAGCCTGGTGAGAGTCTCCAGGCCCTGTGGAGACCCCCCAGCACAGCTGGAACTGCAGCAGTGACGCTTCAGGCACCTGAACCTCAAAGGGTCATTGCGTTTCCTGCCTTTCATTCCCAGAGATATGATCTTTTGCCCTCAAATCCAAACTTGTCATCTCTACTCACAGGAGAGGTTAAGGTCTGTCTTGGAGCTGCTGACTCTGGGTTCACACAGAAGAGAAGTTCTGGGAAGAGGCATCCTGAAAGCACCCCAAATCCTGAGACCTCAGGCCCTGCTTTGTTCACCCAACCAAGTGATTGAGCGTCTGGACAGGTGAAAACATTCCAAGACGCAGATTGCGCTAGAGCCTTTCTCTTAGTACCCAGAATCTGATACGTGTAGAGTGAAGTTGCATTTGATGAAAAGGCTGTCAGTTTGGTGTGTGTGGCCGTGCTGCCCTCGATCCTGCCCCTGGCCGGCGTTAGCCCCCTCTGGAGCACGCTGTTCTCCTCCCCACTCACTCTCTGCCCTGCGCTGGCACCCATGCAATTTTTTTCACTTAATTTTCTTCTAGATTTTCAAAGGGCACAAGCTGTGCATCTTCTGACCTTCCTCTGAGTCACACATTCTAGCCCATTTGTGCACTTGAGCTCTTGGCTACACGTACTAGTTCTTGTCTAAACCACAGCACGTGGGGGCTGAGAGGGAATGCACATTTGGTCAGCATCTACTCAGTGTTTTTCAGCACTTGCACCTCCCATGTCTCACTGATCCTCAGGCCCTGAGAACATAGTCCCCCCTTTTACACAGATGAGAAGCAGAACTTTACCACTGAGAGCTTGGGCAACATCCCTAGGGCAGCCCTGGGTTCAAATGCGAACTCACTTTCTCAGGGAAAAGATAGGTGAGTGATTTTGTTCATGAAGAATTTTGGCTTTTTTTAAATATATATAGAGAGAGATGGGGTTTCACCAGACCAGGATGGTCTTGATATCTTGACCTCGTGATCCGCCCACTTCGGCCTCCCAAAGTGCTGGGATTACAAGCGTGAGCCACCGCGCCTGACCTTTTTTTTTTTTTTGTAGAGACAAGCTCTCACTATGCTGTCCAGGCTGATCTCCTGGCCTCAAAGCGATCCTTCTACCTCAGCCTCCCAAAGTGCAGGATTACAGGCACGAGGCACCATGCCTGTCTTTTTGCTCTTGTTTAAAACACATAAGCTATTGACATAAGATGGTTCAGTTAAGTTTTTTGGCAACATTTTACCTCTCAGCTTCTACTATTTTCTACTTCCCTTGGCACGCCCTATTCCTTGTTCAAGAATTGTTAGGCTGTATCCTGTTTCAATAAGTTCTCTATTAGCTCTGATCCAGATTCTCTGTGGCCAACTGCTGCAGTCTCTAAGATAATGCAAACAATACTTACCTCTGTTCTCAGTTGCTGATCTTTTTAAAAACTTTTTTATAGAAACAAGAGTCAGTTTTCATAGGTGGGGAGCTGTGGCCTTTCTCGCCCAAGGCTCACATCTGCCGGCAGAAGGGCAACAGACAATGCCGTGCAGAACTCGAGAGCCGGCGCCGTTCCAAGCAGCTCCGTGAAGCATTCGAGCACATTAGGAGCAGTCCTGGGCACCAGCACACTGTGACCCATGTGACACGCTCTTGCAGCTGGCTCTCTAGCAGCCCCACACTGGAAGCTACTCAAATGTCCATCAGCTGTAGGATGGATAAATGAATGGTGGTGTATTCACACAATGGAATACCAGCCACCACAGAGAAGGAGCTGCCTGTAGCTACAGGCAGTAATATGGATGAATGGCACAGACATAACATTGTGTGAAAGAAGCCGGATACAAAAGAGAACAGACTGCATGATTCCATTTCTACAAAGTACAAAACCAGGCAAAACTTATCTATGGTGTTAGAATATTGGTTACCTTGGGGGTCGGCAGTGACTGAAAGGGAGAATGAGGGGGCTTCTAGGATGTTGGTTGCGTTCTGGTTAAACAGGGGTATTTGGTTGTGAAAATACATTGAGCTGGACACCTATGATATATGCATTTTTCTGTATGTCTATTATTATTTTAAGATGGAGTTTTGCTCTGTAGCCCAGGCTGGAGTGCAATGGTGAGATCTCAGGTCACTGCAACCATGCCCTCTGTTTGTGTTTTAATGACCCCTTCTGATTTGTTTGTCACTCAAAACTGCTGCTGATAAACTACTCCTAGAGGATACTGAAAGATCCTTTCTTGTTTTTAAAAGAAATAACATGCTTAATCAAAAATTATTACAAATTGTGGAAGGAAATGGTACTGCAGGACCTTCATTTCTTTTTCTCCAGCAAAAATTGCATTTCCATAATTCAAGATCTAGTCACGAGGGCTTAAGCAAGACCTTGCGCCAGCAATCAGGCATGGATCGAATGCACTTTTGCCTTCCTAAGGTAAGTTCGATTAAGGAATAAAACTGTCATACAACATTCACAGGATAAAGTGTGATTCCTGAGTCTAATATTTCAAAGATTTTTTTTTATGCAAGATAAAATAAGTCATAGATGACCACCTGCTACTTCCCTAGGGATCCCTTCATCTTGGAAGAAATGCTGATGCATTGTCCCAGGTTGGCCATCACTAAGAAATGGAGACTTCAGAATGCTCCTGGACCATGCCACCTCTGTGAGTTTTGTTTCATTTTTAATTTTCACTGAAAATAATAGACATGTAACTGGGCACTATGGCTCATGCCTGTAATCCCAGCACTTTGGGAGGATTGTCAGCATGTCATCATATATTCTGACGTCATAATACATGCTCATGATACTCCAGTAGATATGACACAAATTGGGGTAAGAGAAATTGGTCATAATACCTGCAGATTACGCTCTCATAATTCCTTGTGATGTCATAATGCGGATACATTATGACGTCATAATATATTGTGACGTCATAGTGCATACTAATTAGCATGTCATCATATATTGTGACGTCATAATACATGCTCATGATACTCCAGTAGATATGACACAAATTGGGGTAAGAGAAATTGGGAGGCCGAGGCGGGCGGATCACGAGGTCAGGAGATCGAGACCATCCTGGCCAACATGGTGAAACCCCATCTCTACTAAAAATACAAAATATTAGCTGGGTATGGTGGCACGTGCCTATAATCCCAGCTACTCAGGAGGCCAAGACAGAAGTATCCCTTGAACCTGGGAGGGGAGGTTGCAGTGAGCCGAGATCGCACCACTGCACTCCAGCCTGGTGACAGAGTGAGACTCCATCATCTCAAAAAGCAAAAAACCATACATTCTCCTAACATCAGCTAACCATCTCGTGTCGGGTCTCTGAAATGCAATACTTGAATACTGCTACAGTACTTTTCAGGTGACTGAAGGAAAAATCAAAGCTTCCATTTTGTGGTTTTGAAATATAGCTTTAATTCAAGACCTATAGGATGAATCACTGCTATGGTTGTTTCCAGCAAGTAATTTGAATTTCACCTTAACTCTCATACTGATGTCATATTTAATTGATATATTCTAATAATGTGCCTGCAAAATTTTCCCCAACACAACTCCAAGTCACAGTATCTGCAATTCTTTAAGACGTTTTCTCTTTAGAGTCCACCCTCAAAGGCTACTGGGACACAGCTTACGTTAACAGGAGGCTCTTGCAGGGGCCAGGCTCAGTTTGCCTTTTGCTGCATTCAAGTCTCCAAGCTTGTGGTCCTGAGTTATGACCTGCCTTTAGAATAAACCATCTCTGGCCAGGTGCAGTGGCTTAGGCCTGTAATCCCAGCACTTTGGGAGGCCACCGCAGGCAGATCACCTGAGGTCGGGAGTACAAGAACATCCTGACCAACATGGAGAAACCCTGTTTCTACGAAAAATACAAAATTGGCCGGGCATGGTGGCCCATGCCTGTAATCCCAGCTACTTGGGAGACTGAAAAGCAGGAGAATCACTTGAACCTGGGAGGCGGAGATTGCGGTGAGCCGAGATCACGCCATTGCACTCCAGCTTGGACAACAAGAGCAAAACTTCATCTCAAAATAAAAATAAAAATAAACCATCTTTTTGGTGTTATGATTTTTATTTTTTTATTTTTTCATGGATCATAGGAAACAATGGTGCTATGTTAACCTCTCAAAATGCATTCCTGTCAAAGCCATCATGTTTACTTTAAAAAGCACACGTCCTTGGCCTCTGTCAAACTCTCCTGTCAACTTCAGGCTGGCTTTTGGAAGAATCTGATAAGGTGGCTGTTCCAGTGTTCATCATTAACTGCAGAGCTGAAGAAAGAAAGACTGTGAGCTCAGATCACCACTTGCCTCAGTGAAACTTCTGAAGCCGTGACCAACCTGGAAATCTGATGATTAACTTCAGGCACAGAGGGGAACAGAAACAAGAAGCTTGGGGAAAACTAATAACCGAAGCAGGTGAGAGGTGGCCCAGCTCTGTGTAATCATTTCTAAGAAACAATACACACATGGGTCCAGAGTCCAGGAGGCTTCCATGTTATCTATTTCTATTTTTCTTTCTTTCTTTCTTTTTCTTTCTTTCTTTCTTTGATTCTTTCTTTATTTCTCTCTTTCTTTCTTTTTTTCTTTCTTTCTTTCTCTTTCTTCCTTTCTTTCCCTTCTTTCTTTCTTTTCTTTCGTGATGGGGTTTCACCATGTTGGTCAGGCTGGTCTTGAACTCCTGACCTTGCGATCCACCCGCCTCAGCCTCCCAAAGTGCTGGGATTACAGGCATGAGCCACCACACCTGGCCTATTTTTTATTTTTTTATTTTTTTATTTTTGAGACAGGGTCTCACTCTGCTGCCCAGGCTGGAGTGCAGTGGCGCCATCTCAGCTCACTGCAACCTCTGCCCTCCCAGGTTCAAGCAGTTCTCTGCCTCAGCCTCCCAAGTAGCTGGGATTACAGGCCTGCCTCCATGCCCAGCTAATTTTTGTATTTTTAGTAGAGATGGGGTTTTACCATATTGGCCAGGCTGGTCTTGAACTCCTGACCTCAGGTGTTCCGTCCACCTTGGCCTTCCAAAGTGCTAGGATTACAGGTGTGAGCCACCACCCCCGGCAAGATTTACTTTCTCTAAAAAAGAGAAATATAAATTCCTAGGTGTGTGTCCCAGTGCCTGAGCAGGTGCTTTCTGCCATTTCGAGAGGAAACAGCAAGTCGGGTCTGTGAAAGATGGACCCGTCGGCAATGCTGTCTGTGTGGATGCTAGGGATGGTGGAGGCGGGGTCTGACTGTGCATGTGGGGGCCTAGGGCAAGTGGTGCCTGTGCCACACCTGGGGGCCTGAGGTCCTTCCAACCTCAGCAGTTGGATGGATGGGAGTTGGAGAGGGCTCAGTGAGAGTGCTGACTTTGTTGTTGTTCTGCTGTTTTTAATGCATGGCTATAGCATTTGCTCGTGACATCTCAAGTCAGGGGATGTGAATCTGGGATTCTCTCCCAGCCACTCTTGGCTCCCCATGGGGAATCCCTTCACATCTCATTAGACTTGCCTACCGCCATCTGGATCAAGTTGACCTTGATCCAATCGGGTGGGAGGGGGTAGGTGAGCAAAGGGAGGTGTGTGATGCTGCTCTTTGCAAAGAAGCCGGCCTGCCTGTGTCCCAAGAGCAAAGAGGTGAAGAGCTGGGACTTAAAGTGCAGCTGGCCTGAATTCCAAGCCCAGCTCTGCTGTTTGCTGCATCATTTTGGGCAAGCTACTCAACCTCTCTGCATCCCAGTTTCCTTGCTCATGAAGTGAAGTTGCCACAAGCGATTCTCCTGCCTCAGCCTGCCAAGTAGCTGGGATTACAGGCATGCGCCACCACACCCAGCTATTTGTTTTCTGTGTTTTTAGTAGAGATGGGGTTTCTCCATGTTGGTCAGGCTGGTCTCGAACTCCCAACCTCAGGTGATCCACCTGCCTTGGCCTCCCAAAGTGCTGAGACTACAGGTGTGAGCCACCGTGCCCGGTCTGCTTCAGTGTTTTCTAATCATCAGATGTTAAGGTTGAAATGGGGTCTCGGCATCAGTAACTCACCTGCTTTTGAACCTCCCTTTCCTGTGTTGCTGGTAGGTGGCCGTTCATCCCTGCTAGGACTCAGCTAGGAAAGGGGGCCACATCAATTCACAAAGCAACCCCTTTTTGTTATCCCTCGGTTCTGGAAGGGTTTTCCTTGCACTAAAGTGAAATCTGCCTCTCTTACAACTTCTTCACATAATTTTGAGTTTCGGCCTCTTTCCTTTCCTCTCTCTCTTCCACACGACAGCCTTTCAAAGTTTTGGAACAGCACTTTTCCCTTTTATGTCTAATTGTCATGTAAGCACTCTTTCCCCCCCCGCCGCCCCCCCCCCGCCCCCCCCCCGCCTTTTGCCTCAGGTTAACTCTCCTAAAACTTAAGCACTGTTTTGTTTTTTTTTTTGAGACAGAATCTCACTCTGTTGCCTAGGCTGGAGTGCAATGGTACAATCTCAGCTCATTGCAAATTCCACCTGCCAGATCTATGAGATTCTCCTGCCTCAACCTCCTGAGTAGCTGGGATTATAGGCATCCACCACCACACCCAGCTAATATTTGTGTTTTCAGTAGAGATGGGGTTTTACCATGTTGGCCAGGCTGGTCTCAAACTCCTGACCTCAGGTGATCCACCTGCCTTGGCCTCCCAAAGTGATGGGATTACAGATGTGGACCACTGCTGTGTCCAGCCTTTTTTTTTTAAGACATAGTCTTGCTCAGTTGCCCAGTCTGGAGTGCGGTGGTGTGATCTCAGCTCACTGCAACCTCTGCCTCCCAGGTTCAAGAGATTCTTCTGCCTCAGCCTCCTGAGTAGCTGGGATTACAGGCTCATGCCACCACGCCCAGCTAATTTTTGTATTTTTAGTAGGGACGGGGTTTCACCATGTTGGCCAGGCTCTCAAACTCCTGACCTCATGATCGTCCCTCCTTGGCCTCCCAAAGTGCTGGGATTACAGGCTTGAGCCACCACTTCTGGCCTGGGAACAATATGTCTATGGAAGACAAATCTCTGGCCATCTTTACCAACATATCAGGGGAGCAGAGTAGACTGATCCCAGGGTCCAGCTATACCTGAAACCTCCAGAACTTCGACACCGCCCGTACACAGGCCTCTCCACACTCTTTGTTGTTGTTGCTGTTTGAAGTTAGTTTGAGTTGGTTTTTTCATCACTTGCAACCAAAGGAATTCTGATTTATCCAGATGGAAAGCTCGCCCAACAGGACTCAAGGGACTTAGTGTGTTCCCTCCTCACTCTGGAGTCTCTCTTATGGATATCCAGTGCTGTGTCATTGTCAGTATAGAGAAGGGCTTTTCATTCTTAGCACCCCTTGAACCTCAGAGATGGAGGAAGAATCTGGATTTTTTTCTTTCCAACTACTGAAGTGGACTAATCTGGGTCAGGGTGTATTTCAACCAAATGTGAAATACGAAACACAAGCAACAACCCACAAATCCTGTTTGTTGACCAGCCAGAGTGAGAAAAACAGAAGTCAAGGGACAGAGCTGTCATTACGGGTATAGTGACACCCACCAAAAGTTGCAGCAGAACACAGGAGTTCAGTCTCCTCTCTCTGGCTCTGACCAATAGGTTTTCTGCAGAATTGAAACTTGCAAGATTTGCTCAGGGGAGAGACCTGGTTTCCTTTTATTTCATAAAAAGAAACTTATTTTAAAAGTATAGAGTGAAATGTATAACCAAACTTCCGTAAGAATCTAAGACACATACACTCACTGTGTCAGTTTGCAAAGGCTGCCATGCAGACTGGGGGTTTAAACAACAGCAGTTTATTTTCTTATGGTTCTGGTGGAGCCGGAAGTTCAAGATCACCCTGTGGGCAGGGCTGGTTTCTTCTCAGGCTTCTCTCCTTGGCTTGTAGTTGGTCTCCTTCTCCTAAGTCTTCACCTCGCCTTCCTCTGTGTGTGTGTGTCTGTGGCCTAATGTCCTCTTCTTGTAAGGATGGCAGTCATTTTGGATTAGGGCCCTCCCTAATGGACTCATTTAACCTTGATTACCTTCTCAAAGACCTACCTCCAAATGCAGTCACATTCTGAGTTACTGTGGGCTAGAGCTTCAATATACAAATTTTGGAGGGACCCAAGTCAGCCCATAAAACTCACCAGTAATAAACTTTTGGATGCTCCAGCCAACCGTCAATTGCACAATGGTTAGGAAATTTAGAATGCTTGGTAGCCTTCATTTCTCTTAGAAATTGGATCAACAGCCTCTGTCAATCTTGGAGAACATGATTGCTTCATCAGAGCAGATAAAAACAGAGGCAGGTAAGGAACACCACGCTGCAGAAGCAGCCCCAGGCAAGTCTGCTGAGAGAGAGAGGAAAGCCAATTCCCCTAACAGACGGGGCTCACCTTGACAAATAACTCAGTGGAATCCTAGACCTCACCCTTTCCCAGACTGATTACTCATGCTTCTTGGGGCCGGGGTTGGATAAGGGGCTCAGAGGTTCACCTGGGCTACTTTTCCTTCTTAAAGGTTCCTCTCCAGGGAGCTCAGTGAGTTCAGTTCTAGGCACATTTACATTTGAAAAGCACTGGGGTGAAAGAATGAGGAAAGAAAAGGCACAGTTCCTGTCTTTGATCTTTTGAAACAACTTGAAGATTGGGCAAATTGCCCAGATAAAAAATAAATCATTAAATTACATACAACATCAACATACGTTGCATATAACACAAGAGGTTATTTTTACTTGAAAAACTGCAATTTGAAATTGGAGTGAAGGACAACTAAAATATTTCAAACATGCCAAAGGAGGAACCCATTTAAAGGAATCCTATATTGGATCTTTATTTTTTAAGTCAATCTACTGCCACTATTTTGTTGGTGAAAGACATTCTGATTTTCGTGTTAAACAACACAGCCCAGAGGAGCCATCGGAGAAGAAAGAACCAATCTGGGATGGGGCTAACTGGCTTTTGCCTCCTTCCAACTCCAGGAGCTCCCTTTCCTACCTTGGGAACTTTGCATTTGCCGTATCCTGTGCTTGAAACCTGTTTTCTTCATAATTCCAGTGACTTACTCATTTTCCTCATTCACATCTCAACTCAAATGCCACACATCGGTAGAGAGGCTTCCCCCATTCCCCATTCTAATCCCAACTGTCTCTGTCCCAGGGATTCTCCAGGTGTGGTACCCAGACCACCAGCAGCAGCCTCACTTGGAAACCCATTAGAAATGCAAATTCAGGCCCAGGCAGTGGCTCATGCCTGTAAACCCAGCACTTTGGGAGGCCTGGGTGGAGGGATTGCTGGAGACCAGCCTAGCTAGTATGGTGAAAAAAAAAAAAAATTAGCCAGGCATGGTGGAAGTACCTGTAGTGCCAGACTTGGGAGACTGAGGAGGAAGGATTGTTTGAGCCCAGGAGGTGGAGGTTGCAGTGAGCTGAGATTGTGCCATTGCACTTCAGTCTGTCTCAAGGAAAAAAAAAAAAGAAAGAAATGCAAATTCCCTGGCCCTACTCCAGACCTATTGGACCAGGAGCCCCGAGGGTGGGGCCCAGCTGCCCAAGTTTGAGGACCACTGTTTTGTCCCATTCCTTGAAATTTTTCCTCCATAGCTCCTATCACTCTCGGAAATTACCTGACCCCCGCCCAAAAAAACAAAAAAACTGTTGGCCAAGCGCGGTGGCTCACACCTGTAATTCCAGCACTTTGGGAGGCCAAGGTGGGTTAGGACACCCTAAGGTTAGGAGTTCAAGAACAGCCTGG
Source organism: Aotus nancymaae (assembly GCF_030222135.1). NCBI lineage: Eukaryota > Metazoa > Chordata > Mammalia > Primates > Aotidae > Aotus > Aotus nancymaae. The sequence continues at coordinate 6,701,436 of NW_026988546.1, read as the reverse complement.
CCAACATGGTGAAACCATGACTCTACTAAAAATACAAAAATTAGCCAGTAAGCCCGAGGGAGGAGACCCTTAATCACACTTAAGCACTAAGAGCATCCCCCCCACCTCCCCGTCACCCTCCTATAGATTGTAGGCATGGTGTGGAGGAATCTTTCTGGAAGGCATTGTTTTTACTTAAACAAGATCAAACCCCCACCTAAGTTACTATACTCCATGCCTACTCCATGGTCCAAGACTCTTCCACATGTAATGTCTAGAGTTGTAAGCCTTTAAAAGGGCAGGGACTTTCTCTGTGAGCTCAAGCTTCGCTGTTAGTCATATGCCGCCTTGCTCCCAGCTGAATAAATCACCCCTTCCTTCTCAGTTTGGTGTTTGAGAGGTGTGTTTTGCCGCCTTTCCTGCTTCAATTCCAGCACACCTGTAATCCTAGCTACTCGGGAGGCTGACGCAGGAGAATCGCTTGAAGCTGAGAGGCGGAGGTTGCAGCAGAGATAGCGCCACTGCACTCCAGCCTGGGCAACGAGTGAAATTCCATCCCCCCCCAAAAAAAAAACCAGAAAACTGTCACATTATGTTAGTCAGGCATGGTGGTGGGTGCCTGTAGTCACAGCTACTCGGAAGGCGAAAGCACGAGAATAGCTTGACTGTGAGAGGTGGAGGTTGCAATGAGCCAAGATTGTGGCACTGCATTCCAGCCTGGGTAACACAGCAAGACTCCATCTCAAAAAACCCAAAATGGTCACATTATAACTGTACATGTTTATGGGATACAATTTGATATTTACCTACCCCTATATGTTGTACAATGATCAAGTCAGGGTAGTTAGCATATTCATCACCTCATGCGTTTGTCATTTCTTTGTCAGGAGAACATTCGAAAACCTCTCTTCTAGCTATAGGGTGGTATACAATACCTTACAATTAACCGTAGTCAGTCCCCACAGGTTCATAACCACTGTTCTATACTCTGCTTCTATGAGATCACCTTTATTTTTTAATTCCACATGAGTGAGATCATGTGGTATTTGTCTTTCTGCATCTGGCTTATTTCGTTTAACACAGTGTCCTCCAGGTACAGCTATGTTGTCACAAATGACAGGATTTCATTCTTCTTCATGACAATAGAATTTTGTCATGCTTATATACCACATTTTCTTTACCATTCATCTGTTGATGGACACTTAGGTTGATTTCATATCTAGGCTATTTTAAATGGTACTGCAGTAAAGATGGGAGTGCAGAGATCTCTTCAACATACTGATTTCACTTCCTTTTTTTTTTTTTTTTTTTTGAGACAGAGTCTGGCACTGTCAGCCATGCTTGAGTACAGTGGTGTGATCTCAGCTCACCGCAACCTCTGCCTTCTGGGTTCAAGTGATATTCTCCTGCCTCAGCCTCCTGAGTAGCTGAGATTACAGGTGTGCACCACCATGCCCAGCTAATTTTTTGTATTTTTAGTAGAGATGGGTTTCACCATGTCGGTCAGGCTGATCTCAAACTCCTGACCTCAAGTGATCCATCTGCTTTGGCTTTCCATTACAGGCCTGAGCTACTGTGCCTGGCTCTTTGGATATATATCCAGCAGTGAGAGTGTTAGATCATACTATAATTCTATTTTTATTTCGGGGGGAACCCCTATGCTGATTTCCATAATAGCTGTACTAATTTACATTCTTATCAACAGTGTGCAGGTGTTCCCTTTTCTTCACATCCTCACCAACACTTATTTTCCCTTGTCTTTTTGATAAGAGCCATTCTGATTGGAACGAGGTGGTATCTCATTCTGGTTTTGATTTGCATTTCTCTGACATTTAGTGATGTTGAGCATTTCTTCTGTTGTCCATCTGTATTTCTTTTAAGAAATGTCTATTAAGGTTTCTTCTGCCCATTTTTAAATCGAGTTATTTGTTTTATTGCTGTTGAGTTGCTTCAATTCCTTATATATTTCTGAATAATAACCCCTTGTCAGATGGTTTACTGACATTTTCTTCCAAACCTATAAGAGAGTGTAGGTTTTCTCTTCACTTTGTTAATTGTTTCCTTTGTTATGCAAAAGCTTTTTGATTTCATGTGGTACTATTTGTCTATTTTTGCTTTTATTACCTGTGCTTCTGAGTTCTTATTTAAAAAATCCTTCCTAGCTTAGTGTTGTGAAGTGATTCCCAATGTTTTCTTCTAGTAGTTTTATAGTTTCAGGTTTTACTTTTAAGTCTTCAATACATTTTGAGTTGATTTTTGTATACAGTGAGAGATAGAGGTCTAATTTCATTCTTCCCCATGTAGATATTCAATTTATTTTATTTTATTTTATTTTATTTTATTTTATTTATTTTTGAGACAGGGTCTCACTCTATTGCCTAGGCTGGAGTGCAGTGGCACAATCTTGGCTCACTGCAACCTCCACCTCCCGGGTTCAAGTCATTCTCCTGCCTCACCCTCCCTAGAATATTCAATTTATTAAAGGGACAATCTTTTCTCCAATGTGTGCTCTTGGTATCTTTGTCAAAAATCAGTTGGCTGTAGGTCCCTGAATTTACTTCTAGGATCTCTCTTCTGTTCCATTGCTTTATGTGTCTGTTTTTAGGCCAGTACCATGTTGTTCTGGTTACTTCGGCTTTGTAGTATGTTTTAAAATCAGGTAGTGTGATGCCTCCAACTTTGTTCATTTTGCTCAGAATTGCTTTGGCTTTTTGGGGTCTTTTGTGATTCCATATGAATTTTAGGATTTTTTTTTCTATTTCTGTGAAGAATGTCTTTGGTATTTTGATAGGGAGTGCATTAAATCTGTGGCTATCTTTGGGTAGTATGGTCATTTTCACAATATTAATTCTTCTAATCCATGAACACAACATATCTTTTCATTTATTTGTGTCTTCTAAAATTTTTTTCATTAATGCTTTATGGTTTTTAGTGTAGAGATATTTCACCTTCTTGGTTAAGTTTATTCCTAGGTATCCCTTTCTTTTTTTTTGATAGCTGTTGTAAATGGAATTGTTTTCTTCTTTTTTTTTTTAGATAGTTCACTATTAGTGTATACAAACACTGCCAATTTTTATGTTGATTTTGTATTCTTCAGCTTTACTGAATTCATTTATTAGTTCTAAGAGTTTTTTTGTGTGCGTGGAGTCTTCAGAGTTTTCCACATATAAGATTATGTCATCTGCAAACAGAGGAATTATCTGACTTATTTGTTCGTTCCTTGCCCACCTCCCCTTGCTAGAATTAGTCTCATAATGAGGGAGGAAACCTCTTTTGCCTCAATGCTATAAACCCTGAACAGTGCCTGGCATGTAGTGAGGATTCAATAAATACTGGCTGAATAAATGAATGAATGATCTGATGGAAAGACGAGGGGAACCTCTGGGGTTGGACTGTCTGGGTTGAACTCTGACTCCGGTTCTTGCCAACTGTGTGACAAGGTTATCTGAGCTTCCTAAGACTGTTTCTTCCTTTGTAAAATGGGGTAGAGATATGATCTATCTTAAGGTTGCTGGGAGATAAAATGAAGTAATCCAAACAAGTGCTTCAGAAGTGTTTAATTAATGTCTATTATCATTATTAGCTAGTTTCCTCCTTCCTTAAGGTAAACAGAGCAAAGGGGGCTCCCTGAGGAATGAGGGATGAGAAGGAATTTGAATAGGCAAATGAAGCCATTTGTAGGCAATGGAAAAGGATAATTGGAGGGTGAAACTGTGTTCACAGAAGCTCCGGGACGGATGGGTGCAAAGAAGTAGAATATTTGGTAAAGGAAACCTGATGAACTTGGAGAAAGAACCAACACTCAGAAACCTGGAGTTCTGAGGATCAAAAATGAGATCCTGAAGTGAGGCAGGAGGCTCTGGAGAGTTCTGAAGGGTGCACTACCCCAGAACCGTCAATATCTTCCATGTGAATTTCTCCCCTCCTGAACAGGCATGAGGTTCTGTCTTTTCCTCCTTGGATTATTTGCCATTTAGAGCAGTAAAGAGACTGGTCCCCACTTCCTTCTGAGTGTGCTTTCTCACTTAAAAGGAGAGGTGAGATGGAGTTTTGCTTTTGTTGCCCAGGCTGGAGTGCAATGATGTGATGTCTGCTCACTGCAACCTCCACCTCCAGGGTTCAAGTGATTTTCCTGCCTCAGCCTCCTAAGTAGCTGGGATTACAGGCCTGTGCCACCATGCCCGACTAATTTTGTATTTTTAGTAGAGATGGGGTTTTTCCATGTTGGTCAGGCTGGCCTCGAACTCCCAGACCTAAGGTGATCTGCCTGCTTCAACCTCCCAAAGTGCTGGGATTACAGGTGTGAGCCACTGTGCCCAGCCTAAAATGTATTTTATTAAAGCTCAACTTAGGCAGAATTATTAGGGAGATGGTGCATGTATCAAATGTTGCATATAGTGGGAGGTTCAGTAGATACAGCCTTAACCTATTTATGCTGGAGCTTGCAAAACTTTTTGTGTGAAAAGTCAGACCTTGGAGATAACCTTTATCAGTAGGATATAAATAAGTCCCACAAGCTTAGCGTTCCAATCATGGAACGCTAGGCATAAATGGGTTTTAATCAAGGCTTGGTGGGAGGATTCTGAGTGTTTCCATGGCAACAGAAGGAGGGGCTCCCTTCTGCTGCCGGAGTTTCTTGACAATCCCAGCTCTCTCTAGGGTTGGAGTTTTTGGTGATGAAGTCAGTCAGGACTAGCTTGTCTCTGGGTACAAATCCTACCGTCCATTGAATCCAAAATGCCAGCCTGTGAGGTTTGTATATGAGGTCTACTGGGCTGGGCATGGTGGTTAACACTTGTGAGCCAGAATCCCAGAACTTTGGAAAGCTGAGGTGGGTGGATCACCTGAGGTCAGGAGTTCAAGACCAGCCTGGCCAACATGGTGAAACCCTGTCTCTACTAAAAATACAAAAATTAGCCAAGCATGGTGGTGTGTGACTGTATTCCCAGCTACTTGGGAGGCTGAGGCAGAAGAATCACTTGAACCTGGGAGATGGAAGTTGCAATAAGCCAAGATGGCACCATTGCACTCCAGCCTGGTGACAGAGCGAGACTCTGTCTAAAACAAAACAAAACAAAACAAAAAACATATACAGTAAACTCTTCCTCTGGTCATCTGTGACGTTTTCCCGGATGCTGGCTTAACAGTGTGGGTAATATCATGGTTTAGCATAAGGACCCATGCTGTTCAGAATGCAGGTAGCAAGTTGTTCCAGAGAAGATCCATGAAGGTGAACCTTGCTGTCTGAAGGCCAGAGATTGACAGGATCTTGTTCGTTCTGCTCTGGTCATTGGGGTCAGTGACAGCCATCTCTACCTGCCTGCTGTAATTCCAGCCTCTAAGCAACTGCTCACATCACAGCCCTGTGCTGTGGTGGCAGCCCAGCCAGAACAGGGTTGTTTCTGCCACTAGGTATTCTTGGCTCGGTGATCAGGGCCTGTGACCTTTCAAGGACCCAAGACAGTATTTCAGACCTGGAAAAAATGTACTGGCTCCTAAACATGAAAATAAAACATTAAAATGGAAATAAATATTTAATTAAGTGTCTGCAAATTGTAATGTGATATTAATGAGTCAGCTGCCACTCAACTCAAGCCTTATATGGTTACATGAAAATATAACACGGTTTGAATCACAAGGAAAAAATGTATGTTATAACAAAACTCCAAACTGGAATTATAAAAATTATACAGCAAAAATGTATATGTTCTGTGGAATGTAAATATGTTGTAATGCGTTTGCTATGAAGTGGGCTGGGGTCCTGGGCACTGCAGTCCTAGACTTGGGCTTGAATCCACTACCTTGTAACATTGCCATCTTAGGCAAATCAATAAAACTCACAGAACAATGTTTTCTCATTTGCAAAATGAGTTTCAATGAGATCAAGGTCAGCAAGGTAATTTGTAGATGGAAGAGTGCCAGTGAAATGTATTGTCCTTGTTTGTGAAGAATCTAAGGCAAATAGGTAACAGTAGAAGGAAGGATTTTCTCATCTTCTGAAAACCATACTCCCTGTATTGCATTCTCTCTTAGTAATGGGTGCTGAGAGATCAGAAGTGGGCAAGGGGCCTCTTATACACCTTGAAGAAGTTATGACAGGTCTGGGGTCTTCTGATGAAAAGCGGAAAGTTTTTCTCATTTAGACACCAGTTGAAAATAATATATATATATGATATTTAAAACATAAATATATTTTGAGATGAGGTTTCACTCTTGTAGCCCAGGTTGGAGTGCAATGGCATGATCTCGGCTCACTGCAACCTCTACCCACTGGGTTCAAGAGATTCTCCTCCCTCAGCCTCCTGAGTAGCTGGGATTATAGGCACTTGACACCATGCCCAGCTAATTTTTGTATTTTTAGTAGAGACAGGGTTCCGCCATGTTGATCAGGCTGGTCTTGAATTCCCGACCTCAGGTGATCTGTCTGCCTCACCCTCCCAAAGTGCTGGAATTACAGGCGTGAGCCACCGCACCCGGCTGAAAATATTATTTATGTACAGGCTGAGCATCCTTTATCTAAAATTTGAAATCCCAAATGCCGGTGAACCTTCAAACTGGGGCTCTGGCGGGGAGGGTTCTTGGCTTTGCTCAGGAAAGAATTCAAGAACAAGTCTGAGCTGACAGTGAAAGAAAGCAGGTTTATTAGAGCAACAGTATATAGCAAAATGGCTGCTCCATAGACAGAGCCGGGTTACCCCACAGGCAGAGTAGCACTTGTGGATTGCTGGCAAGTTATATTTATACCTACTCCTAATTATGTGCTAAATAAGGAGTGGATTACTCAGGAACTTTCTGGAAAAGGGGCAGGGAGTGCCCAAAACTATATAGGGTAACTTCCAGGCATTGCCATGGTATTTGCAAATTGTCATGGCACTGGCGAGTGTCTTATAGCACGCAAATGCATTATAATTCCTGGTCCTAGCTGGTTTGGACTGGTTTCTTTGCTACATCCTGTTTGATCAGCAAGGTTGTGAAAACAAGTCCTACTGATCTTCTATCTCAAAATGAGCTTTTCCTTTGAGTGGCAAAAAGTTTCAGATTTTGGAGCATTTCAGATTTTCAGATTTGGGATACTCAACTTGTATTCCTTATGTTCCCAAAATTCACCTAGAAGAAAGGTAATAATATAAGCAAAGACTAAACAGGGCAAACCTTACAATTTAGATATTGTAGGTTCAACTCCCCTAAGCCCTAATCCATTCAGTCTGTCTTGCCAAGACATCCCATCAGTAAGCCAAAGCCAGTGGCATAATTTTTCAGACCCTCCTCCCTACCAAAATGGACCACATAAGTCCATCCCACGTTCACCTCAAGAAATACCCCATTAGCATGGCCAGTGCCCTCTTTCTTGGCTGGGTCCTAGACTGTCTGTATCACCACCGAGAGAAGCTTGGGAAGGAGCTTGCTCTTGGCTTGGGTAGGCGTCTCATGGGCACCAGCTGAGATCTCCTGCTGAATTCTTCTGTTGGAACCTGATCTATGGCAATGATTCAGATGGCCTAGTTGCAAAGAATATGCAGTAAAATCCCCTCACTCCAATATTGATTTATATAAAACAGGACCTAATTCAGGGCAGCTCTAACCCTGCAGTTAATTATGTACCATATTATCCAATAAAAATTATTTTTAAAATCTAAATCTGGTTAAATTGGAATTCCCCCCCCACCAGGTTTATTATACTTTGTAGTATTCAGATTTTCTGGATTTACTTACATAGCAGAACTTTTTGAGGGTTCTGGGGTGGGTCTGTATTGGGAGTTTGATGTTCTTGCCTCCTGCTCACTGGTTGTTTTCCCTGCAGCTCTGCTTTGATGGGTTTGGTTTAATGACCGACTCCTAGAGATGCCCTGTGCACTGGAGTGTCCAGGCCTGTGCACACCCTCTTGGTCATCTTCAGCTATGCACATTTTGCTCATTCTGTAAAGTCCAGCCAAGAGCTACCCCTTCTGGAAGCCTTCCCTGGGGTACCTCAGATAACAGGTGCCTCTTTTCCTTTTACCTTTCATGACCCTTCATGCTGACACCACGCATTTTGGGATTCACATTCTTCTTTGGAATCCAATTCAACATTGTCTGTGATCTCATATGTGACAGATTCTGTGAAACATATAGAAAACTAAGTCCAACTTCCTGCCCTCAAGGACATTCAGCAACGTGTTAGAGGAGGCCCCTGAAAGAGAGGTCAGGGAAGAAGAGAGAGACTAACCTGGAGGAGGTAGCACAGAAAGCTGCACATAGAGGCAGCCTTCAAGCTGGTCTTGGGAGAAGCCCACAAACAGGAAATCCCAAGCCACAGAGAGACGAAAGGCTTGAGCTTGTCAGGGTTGGAGCACAAATGGCTATAGCCCAATTGGATTGTTAAGAGAACAGGTACTGGAGACAGACTCCCAGGGTTGGAATCTTGGCCCGAGAACTGACAAACAGTGTTTGAACAAGTTATTTAGCCTCTCTGGGCCTCAGTTACCTCACCTGGACATTGTTGATAATAATACCAGTTCCTGAGGTTGCTGTAGGAATGAAGAGATATAAAGTGCATAGGACTGTGCCTCCTATATGGTTATAGGAGCAGTGAAGATGAACAGCTCTGGGGAGGAGCAGAGACCCATGGGGAGATGCCACCAACAAGGGGCCAATATGGAGTGAAGTTTCTATATTAGGGGAGGAGGTGAGTTTGGACTTTATCCCTTGGCCAATGGGAATTTTGCTTAAATGTTCATGAAGGTATGTTTTATTGTAGTTAAAACTAAAGAGAAGAACTGTGTCTCATACCTTCTTGTCTTCTCGACTGCATCCAGAACAGTTTCTGATGCTCAAGAAGTGTTTGAATAAATAAATACCAGGCTAAAAGATTCTCTCCTCTGTGTACATCGTATCAATACACTACATCTTACTCAAGTGTTCATGGAAGCTTCCCTTACATGTTTCTACTTTTTCCAGACTCACATCTATGAACTCACTCTTCACCCTCACTGTGATCTTTAATCTTTAAAGCTCTCTTCTAATCACCTAGGACATTTGACTCTGAGTGTATGTTTGCCTAAATGTCTGCCTCACAGTCTGCAATGTCAAATATGCGTGCTGTCCCCAAGCCTAGCCTTCCAGTGAGCTCACAGGCCATTCCACTCCTGGGCCAGCGCCATAGCCTCCCTCTGTTCTCACATTCTCAAGCCCTTGCTCGCCGCAAGCGAATTCATTACATTTAGTTGCCAGGATTTACTGAAATTTAATGCTGTCTACCTTCTACTGGGTGCTCAATGTTGCCTGCCAACCGTTTGTCTTTTATGCCTTTAAAAAATAAAATATTACAGACATCTACAAAAGCTATAGAGTTCAAATAACCATTCCAAAGTTATTCTTCATTTGAACATTTCCTGGGCCAAAAACTAGAATGATGTCAAACCCCCGAAGTCCCTCTCACGCCCCTTCCTAATCACCATTACTTTGTCTTTTGGTAAGAATTTCCTTACCTTTCTTCATAATTTTGCCACTTAAACACGCACCATTAGACACTATAATTTAGTTTTTCCCATTCTCTGAACTTCATATAATTGGAATTAAACAGCACATATTGTGTGTTATGTTTATCTGGCTTCTTTCACTTAATATTATGTTTGTGAAACAAAATTGTAGTTCATTTGTTCCCAATGTTGTTTATAAATAGACCATAATTTTTTTTTTTTTTTTTTCACGGTCTCTCTCTGTTGCCCAGGCTGGAGTGTAGTGTGGCAATCAGGGCTCACTGCATCCCTGACTTTCTGGGCTCAAGTGATCCTCCTGCCTCAAGACTGAAACTACAGGCATGCACCACAATGCCCAGCTAATTTCTTTGAATTTTAGTAGAAATGTGGTCTCCCTATGTTGGCCAGGTTGGTCTTGAACTCCTGAGCTCAAGTGATCCTCCCACCTCAGCCTCCCAAAATCCTGGGATTACAGGTGTGAGCCACTGTGCCTGGCCAATATACCTTACTTATTTATTTATTTTAAGACAGTGTCTCGCTCTGTCACCCAGGCTGGAGTGCAGTGGTGCGTTCTCAGCTCACTGCAACCTCCATCTCCCGGGTTCAAGCGATTCTCCTGACTCAGTGTCCTGAATAGCTGGGACTCCCAGTGCACACCACCATGCCTGGCTAATTTTTGCATTTTTAGTAGAGATGGGGGTTTCACCATGTTGGTCAGGCTGGTCTCAAACTCCTGACCTTGTGATTCACTCGCCTCAGCCTCCCAAAGTGCTGGGATTACAGGCGTGAGCCACTGTGCCCAGCCTGTCTTGACTCTTTATTGAGCTTTTCATGTCCATAGTTAGGCACACCTTGTTTCATTGTGCTTTGGTTTATCATGCTTCAAAGAGGTTGCATTTTTTACAAATGGAAGGTGTGTGGCAGTTCTGCATCAATAACATATTTTTCTTTCTTTTTTTTTTTTTTAGAGATGAGGTTTCACCTTGTTGGTCAGGCTGGTTTTGAACTCCTGACCTCAGGTGATCCACCTGCCTCGGCCTCCCAAAGTGCTGGGATTACAGGCGTGAGCCACCGTGCCCAGTCCAATAAAGTATTTTTCAAACAGCGTGTGCTTACTTCAGATCTGTGGCACATTTTGGTGATTCTTGTAATAGTTTAAACTTTTTGATTATTATTATATCTTTTGTGGTGATCTGTGATCATCGATCTTTGATGTTAATGTCATAATTGGGGATGCTATGAACTGCCCGTATAAGACAGAAAACCGCTTACTCCCCAGCAAAGCGATTCCCTCCCCATTCTCTCTCTCTTTCTCTCTCTCTCTCTCTCTCTCTGTCTGTCTGTCTGTCTCTCTCTCTCTCTCTCTCTCTCTCCTAGGGCCTCCTTATTCTCTGAGAAGCAACAATATTGAAATTAGGCCAATCAACAACCTTACTGTGGCCTTTAAATGTTCAAGTGAAAAGAAGAATCACACATCGCTGACTTTATATCAAAAGCTAGATATGATGAAGCTTAGTAAGGAAGGTGTGCTGAAAACTGAGACAGGCTGAAAGCCAGCCCTCTTGCCCCAAACGATCAAGCTGCGAAGCAACAGAAAAGTTCTTAAAGGAAATTAAAACTGCTACTCCAGTACAGACTTATTGCTGACATGGAAAGTTTTAGTGGTCTGGTTAGAAGATCAAACCAGCCACAACATTCCCTTAAGCCAAAGCCTAATCCAGAGCAAGACCCTAACTCTCAAATCTATGAAGACTGAGAGAGATGAGGAACCTGCAGAAGGAAAATTAGAAGCTAACAGAGGTTGGATCCCGAAGTTTAAGGAAAGAAGTAATCAACATCACATGAAATTGCGAGGTGAATTTCTTCAACGAAGAAGCTGCAGCAACTTATCCAGAAGATCTAGCTAAGATCATTGATGAAGCTGGCCACACTAAAAGAGGGTTTGTTTGTTGGTTTCTTTGTTTGAGAATGGAGCCTTGCTTTGTCACCCAGGCTGGAGTGCAATGGCACGATCTCGGCTCACTGCAACCTCTGCCTCCCAGGTTCAAACGATTCTCCTGCCTCAGCTTCCCAAGTAGTTGGGATTACAGGTGTGCACCACCATGCCTGGCTAATTTTTGTATTTTTAGTAGAGGCAGAGTTTCACCATGTTGGCCAGGCTGCTCTCGAACTCCTGACCTGAGGTGATCCACCCACCTTGGCCTCCCAACGTGCTGGGATTACAGGCGTGAGCCAGCACACCTAGTCAAAACAGAAGTTTTTAACGTAGAATGCAACAGCCTTCTATTGAAAGAAGATGCCATCTCAGCCTCTCATAGCTAGAGAGGGGAAGTCAATGCCTGGCTTCAAAGCTTCAAATGACAGGCTGACTCTCTCATTAGGGGCTAGTGCAGCTGGTGACTTCAAGTTGAAGTCAATGATCATCTATCGTTTTGAAAATCTCAGGGCCCTTAAGAATTAAGCTAAATCGACTCTGCCTGTACTCTATACAGGGAACAACAAATCCTGGATGACAGCACATCTGTATATGGAGTGATTTACGAAAACTTTAAGTCTACTCTTCATTCCTGAGACCTACTGCTTAGGAAAGAAATTCCTTTCAAAATATTACTGCAGGCCAAGTGCATTGGCTCATGCCTGTAATCTCAGCACTTTGGGGGGCTGAGGTGAGCAGATTGCCTGAGTGCAGGAGTTTGAGACTAGCCTGGGCAACGTGGTGAGACCTCGTGTCTACTAAAAATACCAAAAATTACCCAGGTGTGGTGGCTTGCACCTGTAGTCCCAGCTACGTGGCCCAGTTACCTTACCCCACCAGAAGACAACTGAACAACGCAGACCTCAAATTCTACGTGTGAAGAACAACTTGGTGAAAAAAAAACAATATGTGTAATCCTTTTATTTAAACAATGCTCAGCAGAAGACAGAATTAACTTTGTTGAACCGTAATGCAGAATGTAAGAAGCCTGAGGGAAATTCCTTGTTCTTCAAATACAGTCTGTTGTTACATAAGACCAAGTGTTCTGGGATGACGAGAGATTCAGCACGGCACAGAATCATTCTTTCTTGCTAAAAGAGGGCTTAATATTTAGAGGGAGGAAAAAGAGAAATCATAGTCATTTTCTGTTTGTAAAGACTTATTCTCCAAAAGGCAGACATGGAAAAAAATTATCAAAACAAAGAAGTGAAAATATACAATATAATAATGAACCCTATGTTTTAAGTGAGATTCCGGATCTACTGGGTGATCTTGGCCAAGTCAGCTACATCTGCCTGTGACCCAGTTCTCCTTATCAACACTGAAAATCTCTTTATTGGTGCTAATTTCTTTCAAATGTGTGTGCAGTGGACTAATGGGAGAAAAATGTCTGCAAAATGCCAGAGGGTTTTATTTGCAAATATTCAGGTATTCCTTATGTAGAGGACAGCAGATACCTGCTCACTACAAGCACAAATTTTTAACACTTCAACTCCAGGCAGTGAGTGAAAAAAAAACAAGGCTGAATTGTGAAATTGTTATGAAAGGCTGAATGAGTTGTGAAATGTATCGATCTCGATTTCTGGAAACACTGGGCCAGAGAGACACTGTCCATTAATGAGATGTGTGCACAGAGGGAGACAACTTAGTTTTGTTTTCACGTTGCTGTCTCCTAAGAGGAACCAAAGCATGATTGCCCTGAAGAGGTAAAAAGGCTACTTTCCATGACAGCTTTCTGCTAAGGCAAAAATGCAGATAATGCAGTCATCCCTCTTTGGTCTAGGGAATCACTAATACCAGTCAAATATAAAAAGATCGCACACAGCATACAATTCTGGAGAAGCAGTTTACATGGTTATCTTAGTTCCAGTGGCCCCGGGGTGAATTTTCTGTTTTGTGGTCATAAACGCTTTGTAAATACACAAGAATTTTTATAATCAAAAAACAAAAATTAACCAGATGTGGTGGCAGGCGCCTGTGATCCCAGCTACTTGGGAGGCTGAGGCAGGATGGTAGAGGCTGCGGTGAGCCGAGATTGTTCCACTGCACTCCAGCCTGGGCTATAGAGTGAGATGTCATCTCAAAAAAAAAAGAAAGAAAGAAAGAAAAACACTTTAGGCCCGGCGTGGTGGCTCACACCTGTAATCCAAGCACTTTGGAGGCCAAGGCGGGCGGATCACCTGAGGTCGGGAGTTCAACACCAGCCTGACCAACATGGTGAAACCCAGTCTTAAAAAAAAAAAAAAGAAAAGAAAAACACTTTATTGCTTAGCAATGCTAATGGTCATCTGTGCTGTTGGTGAGTTATAATATTTTGGCTTTTGGAGCATCCTGTTTCACGTTGATGACTACTCACTGATCAGAGTGGTGGTTGCTTAAAAATGGGATTCCTTTGGCAATTTCAGAAAATAGGAAAAAATTTGTCCCGTCAATGACTCTTCCTTTCATGAAGAATTTCTGTGTAGCGTGTGATTTCACCCACAGTGGAACTTGATTCAAAATTGGAGACAATCCTCTCAAACTTTGCCACTACATTGTCAACGAAGTTTATGTAATATTCTAAATTATTTGTTGTCATTTCAACAATATTCACAGCGTCTTCACCAGAAATAGATTCCATCTCAATAAAACACTTTCTTTGCTCATCCATAAGAAGTGCAAGTTCTTGTCTGTTCAAGTTTTCTCATGAGATTGCAGTAATTCAGTCACATCTTCAGCCTCCCCTTCTAATTGTAGTTCTCTATTTCCATCATGTCTGCACTGACTTCCTCCACTGAAGTCCTGAACTCCTTAAAATCATTCATGAGGGTTGGAAACTCCTGCTAATCTTGATATTTTGACCTCCTGCCATGAATCATGAATATGAATATTCTTTTTTTTTTTTTTTGAGACGGAGTTCCGCTCTTGTTATCCAGGCTGGAGTGCAATGGCTCGATCTTGGCTCACCGCAACCTCCGCCTCCTGGGTTCAGGCAATTCTCCTGCCTCAGCCTCCTGAGTAGCTGGGATTACAGGCATGCACCACAGTGCCCAGCTAATTTTTTGTATTTTTAGTAGACGCGGGGTTTCACCATGTTGACCAGGATGGTCTCGATCTCTTGACCTTGTGATCCACCCCCTCAGCCTCCCAAAGTGCTGGGATTACAGGCGTGAGCCACCGCGCCCAGCCCGTTCTTTTTTTTTGAGACGGAATTTAGCTCTTTTTGCCCAGGCTGGAGTCCAATGGTGCGATCTCAGCTCACAGCAACCTCCACCTCCCAGGTTCAAGCGATTCTCCTGCTGAGTAGGTGGGATTACAGGCATGCACCACCATGCTTGGCTAATTTTGTATTTTTAGTAGAGACAGGGTTTCTCCATGTTGGTCAGGCTGGTCTTGAACTCCTGACCTCAGGTGATCCATCCACCTTGGCCTCCCAAAGTGTTGGGATTACAGGCGTGAGCCACTGCATTCGGCCACGAATGTTCTTAATGGCATCTAGAATAGTAAATTATTTTCAGAGGGTTCTCAATTTACTTTGCCCACATACATCAGATGAATCATTCTCTGTGGCAACTATAGCCTTACAAAATGTATTTCTCAAATAATAAAACTCAAAAGTTAAAATTACTCCTTGATTCATGAGCTACAAAATAAATGTTGTGTTAGCAGGTGTGAAAACAACCTTAATCTCCTTGTACATCTCCATCAGAGCTCTTGGGCGACCAGGCACATTGCCAATGAGCAGTAGTATTTATTTTAATTTTTTTGATTGTTTGTTTTTGAGACAGGGTGTCACTCTGCCTCTGAGGCTGGAGTGCAGTGGCACGATCTCAGCTCACTGCAGCCTCACCTTCCCAGGCTCAAGAGATCCTCCCACCTCAGCCTCCTAAGTGACTGGGACTCTAGGCATGTGCCACCACACTTGGCTAATTTTTTTTTTTGTATGCTTTGTAGAGATGAGGTTTTGCCATGTTTCCCAGGTTGGTCTCAGACCAAGCTTGAGCAATCTGCCTGCCTCAGCCTCTCAAAGTGCTGAGATTACAGGTGTGAGCCACCACACCAGGCTGAGCAATAATCTTTTGGTTGGTTTGCTTGTTTCTTTGTGAGACAAGGTCTTGCTCTGTCGCCCAGGCTGGAGTGCAGGGAGCACGATCCTGGCTCATTGCAACCTCCGCCTCATGGAGTCAAGTGATTCTAGTGCCTCAAGAGTTGATCAGTTTTCTTCCGCTAGGGGTAAGGTCACTGGGCCACTCTCTCAAGAGCGTAAGAATATGAATAAGCAGATCCTCCATCATCCAAGGGCTGTTTTTGTACTCCATATCCATATACTGAGGGGTCCACTAGAGGTGTGGAATTATTCAAGTGAGGAATTGAATCAATTTTAGCAGCAATCTGCTGGACCGGTGCAGGGCATCCATGCAGCCCTCGGCCTTCATCCCCACAGAAGCGCTCCGCCCCTACACCAGCTCCGCTATTACCGCCTCTGCCGCTGACGCCACCACTCAGCTACCCAGTCTGGCCTCCCGCTCCGCTTGGGGACCTGTAGCCATAAAAAGCTAATTTTTGTATTGTTAGTAGAGACGGGGTTTCACCATCTTGGTCAGTCTGGTCTTGAACTCCTGACCTCGTGATCCAGCTGCCTCTGCCTCCTAAAGTGCTGGGATTACAGGTGCGAGCCACTGCGCCCCACCAATAAAGTATTTTTGATTAGGGTATATATATTATTTTTTAAACACAGTGCTATTGCACACTCAATAGACTACAGTATAATGTAAACATAACTTTTATACTCACTGGGAAACCAAAAGGTTTGTGTGGCTCACTTTATTGCTATTGTGGTGGTATGGAACCAAACTCATAACATCTCCAAGGTATGCCTATAAATGTTAAAAATAGGCTTGTCAGCTTTTTTACATAAACAAAAAATACCTGTAGAAATTGTAATTGTTTTGACTCTGGACGCCAGTCTTGGGGGAGAATTGACAGCTTCACAATATTGAATCTGCAAATGCATGAACATGAATATCATTTTTTAGGGCTCTTCAATTTTTCACAGTAATGTATTACGATTTTTTGCATCTCTTTTGTTACATTTGTTGCCAAATAATATTTTGGATGTTTTTGTAAGTGGTATTTTTTAAACTTTATTTTTCTAACTGCTCATGCTTGTATAAGGAAATATGATTGACTTTGAATGTTATTTGTGTTCAGGTATCTTGCTAATTGTATTTAATAATTGTAATAATTGAATAGATTGCTTTGGATGTTTTAATGTATACTATCACTATAATCTGTGAATAATAAAAATTTCCTTTCTTCTTTTCCAATCCATATATATTTTATTAATTTTTCTTCTTGTCTTACTACAATGGGCAACACTTTCAGTTAAATGTTGAATAGAAGTGGTAATAGTAGGCATTTTGTTGTTGTTTTTGTTTTTTGAGACAGAGTTTGAGTTTTGCTGTTGCCCAGGCTGGAGTGTAATGGCATGATCTTGGCTCCCTGCAACCTCCACCTCCTGGGTTCAAGCAGTTCTCTGGCCTCAGCCTCCCAAGTAGCTTGGATTACAGGCACCTGCCACCATGCTCAGCTAAATTTTTGTATGTTTTCAGTAGAGACAGGGTTGTACCATGTTGGCCAGGCTGTCTCAACTCCTGACCTCAGGTGATCCACCTGCCTCAGTCTCCCAAATTGCTGGGATTACAGGCATGAGCCACCGCACCCAGTCGGGCATTCTTGTCTTATTATTGATGTCAAAGGGTACACACTCAACATTTAACTGTTGAGTACAACATTTACTACAGATATTTTGTAGATTCTTGTATCAGTCTGGGTCCAATCAGATCCATCAGAAACCACATGATAATTTAAACAGGAAAGTTCAGTATAAAAAATTACTAAGCAAAGATAGGATGGTAACTCTAAAGATGTTTAAAAGGTACCCTAGGGCTCTGGGAGAGTACACAAGGAAGAGTGGCTGTCTTCCAAAGCCTGGGGTTCCACTCTTACTCTAGACCATGTGGTTGCAGCACTCTGGTTGGTGGAGAAATTTGCTGGACTGCACAGGCTAGAACTGGGCCATAGTCAATGGGCAAGCAGAAAACCACTCTTTAGAATCCAAAGCTGGTGGGTTACTGGGTAGATGTATAGAAGATGTTAGGCTGCCACTAAGAATGGCTTGCTGGGAACCTTGTAAGGGTCATGGGAAGTTAGTTACTGGGCCTGGGTTAATGCTGAAAGATGCTGTGGACTATATATTCTGGGCACACTGCTGGAGTAGATAGAGCATTATCAAATGTCCCAGCACATTTACACCTCTGACCATCTATGCAGCAGGAGGAAGTAAAAGCAAAAACACTTAAACAACAAGAGAGAAATTAAGGAGCAAAGGACACTCAGAAAGCAATTAACAAAATGACAGGAATAAGTGCCCACCTATCAATAACAACCTTGAATGTAAATGAATCAAATTCCCTGCTTAAAAGATATATGCTGGCTGAATGGATAAAAATAATATGACCCAACTATATGCTGCTTACAAGAAACTCACTTCATGTGTAAATTCATACATAGACTGGAAGTGGAGGGATGGAAAGAGATATTCCACGCAACTGGAAACCAAAAGCCAGCAGAAGTAGCTATACATATATCAGATAAAACAGACTTTAACTCACAAACTGTAAATAGAGATGATGGTTATTACATAATAATAAGGGGATCAATTCAGCAAGAAGATATAACAATTATAAATGCATATGTGCCCAACATTGGAGCACCCAGATACATAAAGCAAATATTAGATCTAAAGGGAAAGATAAACTGTATTCCAATAATATTGGTAAAGTAGGAGGCAAGACTAGACTCTGAAAGCAGGGTTCAGATGCTAGACCAAATTGAGGACTCACTAAAACAGATTGGGGTTGGCCAGGTGTGGTGGCTCACGCCTGGAATTCCAGCCCTTTGAGAGGCCAAGGCAGGCAGATCATCTGAGGTAAGGAGTTCAAGACCAGCTTGGCAGACATGGTAAAACCCTGTCTCTACTAAGAATACGAAAACTAGCCAGGCATGGTAGCAGGTGCCTGTAATCCCAGCTACTCACAAGGCTGAGGCAGGAGAATCACTTGATCCCAGGAGATGGAGATTGCAGTGAGCCAAGATCGTACCACTGCACTCCAGACTGGGCGACAGAGCAAGACTCCATCTCAAAAAGATAAAATAAAATAAAAAATAAAACAGGTTGGGGTGGAAGTACCTTTCTATAAGACATGCCCAGCAGCCAGGCGTGGTGGCTCATGCCTGTAATCCCAGCACTTTGGGAAGCCAAGGAGGGTGGATCACCTGAGGTCAGGAGTTCGAGACCAGATGGGCCAACATGGTAAAACTCTATCTCTACTAAAAATACAAAAATTAGCCAGGCATAGTGGCACGCACCTGTAGTCCCAACTACCAGAAGACTGAGTCAGGAGAATTGCTTGAACCCGGGAGGTGGAGGTTGCAGTGAGCTGAGATTGTGCCACTGCACTCCAGCCTGAGAGAGCGAGACTCCAACCCAAAAAAAAAAAAAGGACATGCCCACCAATGTGCCATGTCAATTTACCATTGCCATGGCAACACCCGGAAGTTACTGCCCCTTTCCATGGCAACAACTTGACAACCCAGAAGTTACCACCCTCATCCTAAAAACTTCTGCATAATCTGTCCCTCAATTTGCATATAATTAAAGTGTATCTAAATATGAGTGCAGAACTGCCTAGGAGCTGCTGCTCTGGGCACATTCCCTATGGGTACCTCTGTTGCTGCTATACACTGCCACTGTCTAACACCACCAGCTTGCCCTTGAATTCTTTCATGGGTGAAGCCAAGAACTCTCCAGGACTAAATCACAATTTGAGGGCTTGCCTGTACTGCATTAGTTAGAGACTTCAACACCCCACTCACTAGATTGAACAGATCATTTAGACAGAAAACCAACAAAGAAACACTGGATTTAAACTGCACTTTCTACCAAATGGACCTAACAGACATTTACAGGACATTTTATCCAACAGCTGCAGAATACATATTCTTCTCATCAGCACATGGAACATTCTTCAGGGTAGACCACATGTTGGCCACAAAACAAATCTCAACCAATTTAAAATAATTGAGATCATATTAAATATCTTTTCTGACCACAAGGGAAAAAAAAACTAGAAACCAGTAACAAGAGGAACTTTCAAAACTGTACAAATACATGAAAATTAAACAACATGCCCCTGAACAACAACTGAGTCAATAAAGAAATTAAGAAGGAAATTTAAAATGTCTTGAAATAGGCCCAATGAGGTGGTTCACGCCTGCAATCCCGGGGAGGCTGAGGCGGGCAGATCATGAGGTCAAGAGTTTGAGACCAGCCTGACCAACATGGTGAAACCCTATCTCTACTAAAAAATACAAAAATTAGCTGGGCATGGTGGTGTGCACCTGTAATCCCAGCCACTCAGGAGGTGGAGAATCATTTGAACCTGGGAGGCGGAGGTTGCAGGGATCCGAGATCAAACCACTGCACTCTAGCCTGGGTGACAAAGACTCCGTCTCAAAAACAAAAAAGTCTTGAAACAAGTGAAAATAGCAACAAAACATACCAAAACCTGCAGGATACAGCAAAAGCAGCATAAAGAGAGAATTTTATAGCAATAAACATCTACACCACGAAAGTAGGAAGATTTCAAATAAACAATGTAATGATTCATCTCAAGGAACCAGGAGAGTAAGAATAAACCACACACAAAATTAGTTGAAGGAAAGAAATTTTTACAAATCAGAGAAGAAATAAACCAAAAGCCACTGCACTCCAATCTGGGCGACAGAGCGAGACTCCATCTCAAAAATATATGTATACGTGCCACCATGCCCGGCCAGAAATAAACAAATTGAGATTAAAAAAATACAAAAGATCGGCCGGATGCAGTGGCTCACACCTATAATCCCAGCACTTTGGGAGGCTGAGGCAGGTGGACCACGAGACCAGGAGATCGAGATCATCTTGGCCAACACGGTGAAACCCCACCTCAACTAAAAACACAAAAATTAGCTGGGCATGGTGGCACGTGCCTGTAATCCCAGCTACTTGTGAGGCTGAGGCAGGAGAATCGCTTGAACCAATGAGTTGGAGGTTGCAGTGAGCCGAGATTGTGCCACTGCACTCCAGCCTGACAACAGAACGTGCCTCTGTCTCAAAAAAAAAAACCAAAAAGATCAACAAAATGAAAAGTTATTTTCTGAAAAAATAAACAAAATAGACAAACTATTAGCTAGACTAAGAGAAAATATTCAAATGAATAAAATCAGAAACAAAAAAGGAGACATTACAACTTAGAAATACAAAGGATCACTAGAGACTATTATGAAGAACTATACCTCCTAGATTGGAAAGCCTAACAGATAAGTTTTTGCACATATACAACCTACCAAGAAAAAACAGAAAACCATAATGAGCCAGTTATGAGTAACAAGATCAAGTCAGTAATACAGTCTCCCATCAAAGAAAAGTCAAGTACCTGATGGCTTCACTGCTGAATTCTACCAAACATTAATACACAAACAACTAATACCAATTCTTCTCAAACTCTGCCAGAAAATTGAAGAGGAGAAAATTCTTCCAAACTCATTTTACAAAGCCAGCATTACCCTGATAGCAGAACCAGACAAGGGCGTGGCAGAAAAAGAAAACCACAGGCCAGTATCACTGATGAACATAGATCATCAACAAAAATCTAGCAAGCCAAATCCAGTAGTACATTAAAAAGATCATTTACTATGATTAAGTGGGAATAACCCAGGAATGTAAGCATGGTTCAACATAAGCAAATCAATGAACATTTTACATTACATCAATAAAATGAAGGACAAAAACCATATGATCATCTCAAAAAATGCAGAAAAGGCATTTGATAAAATCCTCAACAAACTAAGTAAGTCCTCAACATACTAGGTATAGAAGGAGCATACTTCAACCTAATTAAGGCCATGTATAACACACAGCTAACTTAATATTGAATGGAGAAAGCTGAAACTTTCCCTCCAAGAAGTGGAACAACACAAGGAAGGCCACTGTCATCACTCTTGTTCAACATAGTGCTGGAAGTCCAAGCCAGAGCTATTAGGCAAGAGAAAGAAATAAATTGAAAAGGATGAAATTGTCCCTGTTTGTGAATGATATGATCTTATATATAGAAAACCCTAAAAGCTCCACCAGAAAAACTTTTAGAGGTGATTTTAAAATTTAGTAAGGTTGCATGATACAAACTTAATATACAAAATTCGTAATGTTTCTGTGTACCAACAACAAACCAGTGGAAAAAGACATCAAGAAAACAATCCCATGTTAAATAGCCACTAAAATAAAAGGAATAAACTTAACTAAAGAGGTAAAAGATTGCTACAAAATAAAAACAAAAAAACCTATGAAATGCTGATAAAAAAGAAACTGAAGATGTTACATCAAAATGGAAAGACATCTCATGTTCACGAATTGGAAGAATTAATATTGTGAAAATGCCATACTACCCAAAGCAATCTATAGATTCAATGCAATTCCTATCAAAATACCAATGATATTCTTCACAGAATTTAAAAACAAATTCCATAATTTGAGTGGAACTACAAATGACTCCAAGTAGCCAAAGCAATCTCAAACAAAAAGAACAAAGCTGGAGGCACTACATTACCTGACTAGAATATATATTACAAAGCTACAGTAACCACAACAGTATGGTACTGGCATAAACACCAACACATAGACCAATAAAACTGAAAAGAGAGCCCAGAAATAAACTCATATATTTATAGCCAACTGATTTTTTAGCAAGGTGCCAAGAATATTCAATGGGGAAAGCACAGTCTCTTCAATAAATAGTTTGGGAAGATTGTGAATATCTATATTTAGAAAAATGGAATGAGACTACTATTTCTTATTGTATACAAAAATCAACTCAAAATGGACTAAAGACTTAATTGTAGGACCTGAAACTATAAAACAACTGGAAAAAAACTTTGGGGAGACTGACTTGCACAAAGTTTCTTTTTGGGTAAGACCTTAGAAGCACAGGCAAAAAAAGCAAAAAATGGACGAATGGGATTACCTTAAGTTAAAAAGGATTGTGCTGCAGAGGCAACGATCAACAGAGTAAAGAGGCAACCTACAGAATGGGAAAACAATATTTGCAAACTATTCGTCCAATAAGGGATTAGTAACCAGCATATATAAGGGACACAAACAACTCAATGGCAAAAAAAAAAAAAAAAGGCAAATCATCTGAATAGACATTTATCAAAAGAAGACATAAAAATGTCCAACAGGCATATGAAAAAAATGCTCAACATCAGTTATCATCAGGGAAATGTAAATGAAACCCACAGTGAAATATCATCTCACTCCATTTAAAATGGATATTATCAAAAAGACAAAACATAAGGGATGCTGATGAGGGTGTGGAGAATGGAGAATTCTTGTTCATTGCTAATGGAAATGTAAATTAGTATAGCCACTGTAGAAAAGAGTATGGAGTTTCCTCACTGCAATTTCTGCCTCCCAGGTTCAAGTGATTCTCCTGTCTCAGCTTCCTGAGTAGCTGGGATTACAGGTGTCTGCCACTATGCCCAGCTAATATTTTATGTTTTTGGTAGAGACAAGGTTTCACCATATTGGCCAGGCTGGTCTCGAAATCCTGACCTAAAGAGATTCCCCCTCTTCAGGATCATTAACTTTCTCCAAAAGTGCTAGGATTACAGGCATAAGCCACTGCACTTGGCCTGTTTTTAGGTTATTAAAATTATTTTTCATAAATGAATTTTAAATTTTATCAAATGACTTTTCTACATCTATTGAGGAGACCATATGGTTTTTCTCTGTAGTTACATGATCAGATATATTAATCAATTTTTTTATCGTGGTAAAATATATGTAACATAAAACTTATGAGGCTTTCTGTACATTTTGATAATTTTTAAGTGTACAAATTCAATATCATTAATTATGCACATGCCATCATTATTACCTAGCTCCAAAATGTTTTTATTACTGCAAATGAAAACTTTCTAGCCATTAAGCTTTAACCCCCTCCATTTCACCTCCTCCCGGCACCTCATAATCTCTAATCTATTTTCTATCTATGAATTTGCCTATCCTAGATATTTCACTTAAGTAGAATCATACAATATTTGTCCTTTTTTGTCTGGTTTATATCAATTAGCATAATGTTTTCAAGGTTCATCTATGTTGTAGCATGATTCAGAACTTCATTTCTTCTTCTGAACAAAACATATATATGATGTTTCGTTTACTCATTGTAATGGTTAATTTATGCACACACTCAGCATGTACAAAGCTCTGTTTTTCTGGAGAACACTGACTAATATATATCCATTCCTTTGCTAATGACAGTTCGGTTGTTTCCATTTGGGCTAGCTATGTACATTCATGAACGAGTATCTGTTTGAGTCTCTTTTCAATTCTTTGGGGTTTATACCTAGGAGCAGAATTGCTAGGGCATATGGTAATTCTATGTTTAGCTTTTTAGGAACAACCAAATCGTTTTCCAGAGCTGCTGCCGGGTTTACTTCCCCCTAGCGATGTAGGAGCTTCCCACACAAACAGGCTGAAAGTGAAAGGATGGAAATTTCCAAGTCCATGCAAATAGCAAAAGATAGGGGTGGCTCTACTACTATTAGGAAAATTAACTGGACTTTGGAAAAATCAAAACCGTGTATTCTCCCAGCCCCATAAGGCTGTCAGAAGCACTGCCCAGATGCCTCCGCGGGAACCGGCAGACACTCTCGAGGGAAAAGGACTCCGCGCACGCTCACCTCTCTGGGGGATTCTCTTCCCAAGTCCCTGGGGGATCTCTCATGGCCTTTAGCCGTCATCAGGTAGCTGCTGCTTCTCTTTCGTTTGGCTTTTTGAGTGTGCACATTGGGAGGGGTGGTCTAAGTTGTTGGAAAAGGAGGTCTGGTGTTCCCTCCCCCACCTTTCCGTTGCTGCCTCTCAAATTCCACGCAGGAGCTGTGGCATCGTTCACTGCGGTGTTCAATCTACCACTCAGTTCTTCAGACTCAACACCTTGCTTAGCTTTCACCCCACTGAGGAAGCCAATCTTCCCCTACAGCCGCCTCTGCCTCAGTATTGTTGCAGGCTCTTGTTTGATTGTTTTTGTATCTCTATATCTATTTGTGTGCTTGCTTTTCTTTCTTTCTTTCTTTTTTTGAGACGGAGTCTCACTGTGTCATCCAGGCTGGAGTACAGTGGTGTGATCTCGGCTCACTGCAGCCTCCGACTCCCGGGTTCAAGCGATTCTCCTGCCTCAGCCTCCTGAGTAGCTGGGATTACAGGAACGTGCTATCATACCCAGCTAATTTTTGTATTTTTAGAAGAGACAATGTTTCACCATGTTGGCCAGGATGGTCTAGATTTCCTGACTTCATGATCTGCCCACCTAAGCCTCCCAAAGTGCTGAGCTTATAGGCGTGAGCCACCATGCCCAGCCTGTTTGTGTACTTCCTTTCTGAAAATGCACTGTTTAGGCCAGGGGCGTGGTGGCTCACTCCTGTAATTCCCAGCACTTTGGGAGGCCGACGTGGGCGGATCATCTGAGGTCAGGAGTTCAAGACCAGCCCGGTCAATATAGTGAAACCCCATCTCTAATAAAATTACAAAAAGTAGCTGGGCATGGTGGTGCGCGCCTGAAATCCCAGCTGCTAGGAAGGCTGAGGCAGGAAAGTTACTTGAACCCAGGAGGCGGAGGTTGCAGTGAGTTGAGATCATGCCACTGCAGTCCAGCCTGGGCAACAGAGCGAATCTCCATCTCAAAATAAATAAATAATAAAAATGCACTGTTTACAGGGCCTCAACTTTCTATGTCCCACCTCCCCCAGTTCCCATGTCACACTGCTGTTCATCAACTAGAGACAGGCTTCAATCTCTCCTTATCCCCGGATTTTCCATTGTGTTTACAAATATTCCCAGGTATTTCTCACCTCAGGAAACCTTACCCCACATCTCCTGCCATCTTGGTCTGTCATCTCATCTTTTTTTTTTTTTCCTCATTGTTATCTTCTCTTGAAAAGGAAACCTGTGGTTTCTGCTCCACTCCCACCCTCATTCTATTGAATTGCCTTTGTAGATGGTCGCCAATAACATCTAGGTTGGCAATTCAATTTTTAGGGGTCACTCTTCTATGTTGATTTTACTGGAGCACATGAAACTGGCCTACTATTCCCTACATCTCTTCTTTCCCTTGGCCTAAATTGTAGTTCTATTTTCCTCAGCCCTCTACCTTTCATCCATATGTCTCTCCCACTTCAGCAGGCTTCTCTTCTCACATTCCTCATCAAACAAGTATAACTGCAGAATTGCTGCAGGGTCTTTGGGCGGATGGATGGTTCTGTTGTTGCAAAGCCAAGCATCCATCTCAAAGCTGGGCCCTAGGCATGTCCTAGAGCAGGGAATGGGGAAAAAGAGAAACAGATGGTTCTGCCTCAAAGTATAAAAAGCTCTTTCAGTGATAGCTGGGAAATATTTTGCAGGTTATATTGCCTTTAGGAAAATGTTTCTCTTCCTTTACTGTGTATTTAGACTACACTGTTTCTGAGAATGACTGTTTGTCCTTGAAAGGGGTGTGTGAGGTTGTATTTTCATGGTATGTAGGACAATTTAGAAGACTACCCTCACCTCCCACCATGGAGACACCTGGGCAGGGATCGAACCTGCATGGGAGAGGCCTCAGCACTCTGCTCCCGAAGCCACCTGCGTTGGGGCTCTGAGGGGATTAACTCACATGCTGGGAAATGTCCTAGTATTTACTGCATTCCCTGGATTGCATGCCTGTGTGGAGTGAGGATGTGGCTCCATGTGAGAGCACCCACTGGGTCCAGAAGAGGGATGTGGAGATTGACACACCAAAAATAAATAAATAATAATCAGAAGGGATTTTCTTAAGGAGGGGAAGAGAAGATTCATGGGCCTCAAGTCATGAATGCAAGGCTGGGAAGTTGAGTCTGCCTTGTGAAAGCACTGGCATTTCTCCTCTTCTTCCGGACTCTGGGATAAAATATTCATATTTAGCATATGGACTTCTATTTTCTTCTTTCCTACATTATAATTTCTTCCAGATATCCCCAAAACTTTGATAAAGATGTTGCCATGCTCTAGAGACTTGTGTATGAGTGGTCGTGTGGATAAATCTGGAGCAGCCCAGAGAGAAGACTGGAGCCATCTCTGCATCGTCCCCACCCACCCAGGTGGATCCTGCTGAGGGAAGGGCAGGAGACCCAGAGGTGTGGATGCTGAGAGGGAGGGTGGAACAGGGTGGGCAACCACACTGCACTGCACCCCAAAGACGTTACAGGAAGGTGCCTTACAAGGGAAGACAGACTTCCCAAATTCTGGCTTGAACTCTGTTTTCTGCTCCCCTTTTGCTCCCCTGATGCACCTCTCCTCTCTACGTGTTACATCCTTCTCATGGGCTTATATGTACCCATGGAATCAACCTCTGCCTTTCTCTTATTACTCCCAGATTCCCATACCTTCTGTCCTGAATTCTCACCCCTATTCCTGCCAGGTGACTGTGAGGACGAATTGTTCACACTGCAAACTCTACATGAGTAAGGCGAAACCTGAAATCTTTGCTTTCCCTCTACAGCCTTCCGTCCATGCCAGTGTCTCTCTCTTTCCCATTGTTATTTTCAGTGGTTGCACAGCCACTTCCCATCACCAGGCTTGGAATGGGGTCATCTCTCTTGTCATCCTCATCATTCGAGGGGTCACATCCCGTCCAGTCTTCAGTTTTAGTGGCTCTTCCTTTTGCCCCCATGTTTCCATTCCCACTGCCACAATCCTAACCTGGCCATTCACTTTAGGCTCTGATCCTCGTGAGACCCTCCTGGTTTCTGGCCTCTTGTTTTGGCCTCTTCCAGGAATCTGCATGTCACCAACCAGGCTCATATCTTCCAAAAATGTGTTTGTTCCTCCTCAGTTGGAAGCTTTAGTGGTTTCTGTTGCCTACCTAATGCAACCAGATGCCCTGCCTGGTACTCGGCCCTCCTTCCTTTTCAGTTTTATATCGCATTGCACCCCTAAATGGGCCTTGCCTTCAACAAAACAGAGCTAGCTTGCTTCTTTCTTTCTTTCTTTCCTTTCCTTCTTTCTTTCTTCTTTCTTTCTTTTACTTTCCTTCTTTCTTTCTTTCCTTCTTCCTTTCCTTTCCTTTCTTCCTTCCCTTCCTTCCTTTTCTCATTCCCTTCCTTTCCTTCCCTTCCCCTCCCTCCCTCTCTCCCTCCCTCCTTCTTTCCTTCCTTCCTTCTTTCCTTCTCTCTCTTTCTTTCTCTCTTTCTCTATTGAGACAGAGTCTCACTCTGTCACCTAGGCTGGAGTGAGTGCAGTGGCATGATCACAGCTCACTGCAGCCTTGACCTCCTGGACTCAGGTGATCCTCCCACCTTAGCCTCCTCAGTAGCTGGGACCACAGGTGCGCACCACCACACCTGCCTAGTATTTGTATTTTTGGTAGAGATAGGGTTTCGCCATTTTGCCCAGTCTGGTCTTGAACTCCTGCCCAAAAGTGATCTGCCCACCTTGGCCTCCCAAAGTGCTGAGATTACAGGCTTGAGACAGGGCGCCCAGCCAAGAGCATGCTTGCTATTTTCCTTCCTCCTTGTCTCTGCTCACAGTTTTCTCATTTTCTGGTATATTCTTTGCTTTTTTTCAGCTGACACATCTTTCACAATCTCTACTTCAAACGCCACCCCACAATCAAGGCCAACATTCCTATCTCACCACCTTAAACTTATCTTTTACTGATTGTGTATGGTTATGTGTTATAGGTATATACGCAGATGTCTTATTTCTCCAACTGAAATAAAAGGCTTGTGAGAATAAAGATACATTTTCTGTTTTGTATATCCTCCACAGACCCTAACAGAATGATAGGCACATATTAGTCAGTGGATGTTAGAAGAACCAGAATAAAGAAAAGTTCAAGAAAAAAGTGCCGATAGGAATCATAGAAATTGGGAAGAGGTTTTCTTTTATTTTTAGGAGGACTTCTGAAGAAAAGAACATTTTAAAAGCCAATCTAAACAACACATCTAAATAATGCTTGCCTTCTTGTGTCCTTTGTGTTTGACCAAATTTGATTAGAACATGCAGATTCAAGGAAATTAGCCAAATGGCTTTTCCCTGAACAAAATCTACTTTTCTTGCGATGGCTGTGTAGGAAGTTCAGGTGTGAACACAGACTGAGTCTAGTTATTTCCAATCAAACATAGGTCGTTCACAGATAATATTGAATTTCTTATTGCTCAAGCCATTTGCAAGTCTGGTTTAATTGTCTAAGAACTACTAGAAAACTCTATGTTAATATGATTAGATTTCCTCTTCCAGAATAATGTAAATAAGGTTTCCTAAAAATAAAAGTAGAAGAAAATGACATTATCCAAAGCCAGGGCAAGTTCTTAGCCTTTAATTCTACAGAATTGATGTTACTATTCTGGTCTGCCCAAATATTGCTGCTGTGTGTACCCAGAGAGGAGGCATGAAATGGCATGTTTTATCTATTAAAATGATTAATTTTTGTTTGCTTGGGTTGATAGTTTTTTTTTTTTCTTTTGAATTTCATAAAGCAGTGGTTTTTACTCAGTCCTAACCTTGAGGATGTTTTGATGTCAGTGAGTGTTTGGCTAGTTGTACTGCAATTTTGCCAAATTGCTTGAAGTCAGGAGAAAAAAATCATAAAACAGATTTTTTTATTGATGACGTGATATTGAGTAGATTTGGCTGCATTATCTCTGCTTTTCCATTTTAATCAAAGGAGGGTAAGTACTGAAATGTTCAGAATCAAAGCTCAGCTGGAGCAAATTCTGAATCAGTCAGATGTCTGTCTTTCTGACACACACACACACACACACACACACACACACACTCCCCTTCTATTTTATCCCATTTTTTTTTTAGATAACAAATCTTGGACTATATTTTTTAAATGAGGTGTTTGTCAATAATCTGAACTCTCTGAACCTGAAAAAATCGTGGATCCTAGAAACCTCCTAATGGGCTGAAATTATGGAAATTTGCCAGACTATAAAACCGAATGACTGGAGTCACTTAACCTCTTGGGATCTGTAGCCTATCTGTCATGGTGAGAATGGATATGGTAAGAAAAGAGGAGGAGTGTGGGTTCTTTCAGGTAGGACTGCCAATTTAATGAAGCAAATATTTGAACATCTGTGGTGGTCATGCCTTGCAGATAACCAGCTACAGGAAGTATAACCAGTCAAGGACTTCATCTGCTCCACTCTGAAATCCATCATTAGCTTGTACCGAGGCCATGCCTCCCATGGGCTGCTCAGTCAGTGCCTGAGCAAGGCAGGAGCATTAAGGCAGGTCTATTGTTGGAGCCCCAGGACTCCTCAGGCTCTGCTGAACCTTCCTTTTACTGAGTGGCAGCCCAGGAGAATTTCACCCAACCTTCCCTCCCTCTCCTTCACTCAGAGTCAGACTTGTATCATGATCTGATGACTGTCCCAGCCTTTTCCAGCTTCTCTCCTATTTTCTCTCACACAAGCATTTCCCCTAATAAAATGCTTCCACATTTAATCCCATATACTTCTCCAATGACCTGGATTAGCATAGTATCTAGTGTGTGCAAAGTGACATTCAATAAGCAACCCTGGCTGGGCGCGGTGGCTCACGCCTGTAATCTCAGCACTTTGGGAGGCCGAGGTGGGCGGATCACAAGGTCAAGAGATAGAGACCATTCTGGTCAACATGGTGAAACCCCGTCTCTACTAAAAATACAAAAATTAGCTGGGCGTGGTGGCACGCGCCTGTAGTCCCAGCTACTCAGGAGGCTGAGGCAGGAGAATTGCCTGAACCCAGGAGGCGGAGGTTGCAGTGAGCCGAGATCATGCCACTGCACTCCAGCCTGGAGCCTGGCGATGGAGCAAGACTCTATCTAAAAAAAAAAAAAAAAAAGCAAACCTTTGTCAGTAGGAATGGGAGAACAGCTGACCTCTATTTCCTCCTTCCTTGCTTTTGGAGAGCTGAGCTTGTGTGCATGAGAGGGGTGGGTGCACTTTGATGCTTAGCATGAACTCAATGAATATGTTTGGCATCATTCATTTCTTCCATTTAATTAATTATTCAATCAATTGTTCCTCTTTTTTTTTTTTGAGACGGAGTCTCACTTTATTGCCCAGGCTGGAGTGCAGCTCACTGCAACCTCTGCCTCCCAAGTTAAAGCAATTTTCTGCCTCAGCCTTCTGATTAGCTGGGATTATAAGCAACTGCCACCATGCCCAGCTAATTTTTTTTCTATTTTTAGTAGAGATGAGGTTTCATCATCTTGTCCAGGCTGGTCTTGAACTCCTGACCTTGTGATCCACCCGCCTTGACCTTCCAAAGTGCTGGGATTACAGGCATGAGCCACTGGGCTCGGCCTTTTTTTTTTTGAGATGGAGTCTCACTCTTGTTGCACAGGCTGGAGTGCGGTGGTGCGATCTCAGCTCACTGCAACCTCCGTCTCCTGAGTTCAAGTGATTCTCCCACCTCAGCCTCCCAAGTAGCTGAGATTACAGGTGACTGCCACTATACCTGGCTAATTTGTGTATTTTAGTAGAGATGGGGTTTCACCATGTTGGTCAGGCTGGTTTGGAAGTCCTGACCTCAGGTGATCTGCCCGCCTTGGCCTCCCAAGGTGGTGGGATTATAGGTGTAAGCCACTGTGCCCCAAAATTGTTCCTCTTAAGAGTCTTTTTCCTGTTTTTTTTTTTTTTTTTTTTTTTGCTTGTTTGTTTTTGAGACAGTGTCTGACTGAGTCACCCAGGCTAGAATGCGGTGTCGTGATCATGGCTCACTGCAACCTCTAACTCCTGGGCTCAAGCCACCCTCTCACCTTTCAGCCTCCTAAGTACCTGGGTCTACAGATGTGTGCCACCATGCCCAGCTAATTTTTGATTTTTGTTTTTTTGGTTTTTTTTTGGTAGAGACGAGGTTTGCCATGTTGCCTAGGCTGGTCTTGAACTCCTGGGCTCAAGTGATCCTCCCTCCTTGGTCTCCCAAACTGCTGGATTCAGTGGTATGAGCCACTGAATCTGTTCCCTCTTAAGAATCTTGACATCAGTAAGAGCATCTTTAAGCAATTATTTATTTAAGTGGTGAATGAAACTTACTTTTCAAAAGCAACTACCAAATACCAAAAATAGGGTTGGATAAGATGGGGATTGCAGAACAGCATGTACATATTTTCACCCTTAATCTTGAAAAACATTTAATCTAAGGCCAGGCCCGGTGGCTCATGCCTGTAATCCCAGCACTTTGGGAGGCCAAGGAGGGTGAATCATGAGGTCAAAAGATCGAGACCACCCTTGCCAACATGGTGAAACCCCATCTCTGCTAAAAATGAAAAAATTAGCTGGGCATGGTGGCATGTGCCTGTAGTCCCAGCTACTCAGGAGGTTGAGGTAGGAAAATCACTTGAACTCAGGAGGCGGAGGCTGCAGTAAGCTGAGATCACACCACTGCACTGCAGCCTGGACAGAGTGAGACTCTCTCTCTCTCTAAATAAACAAATAAATTTTTAAGAAAGAAATACATTTAATCTAGGAAGACAAGATTTATGATCATAAAACCATACTTAATAATATTAAAAAGTCTATAATTCAGTATATAATATATACTTGTACAGGACTGACTGAAAGTATAGAGAGGAGATAGAGACCAGAATGTTAGTATGTTTATAGGGTCATGATCCAAATTCTCATCTAGAAAAATGTTCTATCCAGATTCTGTTTGCAAAGATTCCTCCTGACCAGAGACTTTCATTTCTTTTGGTGAGTGCAGCCCTTATTTGGTGTATCTAAAGATGAGGTCTTTCTAGCCGGCATGCTCTGGAGGAAGTGAGATTCTACCTCAGTGTCAACTCCCAGAGAGCTGACTCACACAGTAAAAGATTCCAGTAGTCTTTCCCGTCTCTCTGCTGCAGGTAAGCAAAACCCTAGCTTCACGTGGGAGGCGGGCTCCAGGAAGGTGCTGTTTAATATAATTTAGAGGTAGGAAGCTATCTGGCCAAAGTTCCTTATTTCAGAGGCGAAGAAATGGAAAGAAAATGAAGGTAAGTGACTTGTCCAAGGTGGCACAGTAAGGAATATTTTGTTAGAAGCAGCAGCCGATCCCACTTATTTCAAGCAAACAAATAGAATTTGTTATAAAGATTCAGAGGTATTCCATGAAGTCCAAAGGGAAAGATAGAGTTGGGCTGGAAATAATGCTATAGAAAGCCATGGAGAATTCAGGGAATTCTCTCTTTACATTTTCACCTGACGTTTCTCGGTGTCTGCTTGGTGTTTTTGGCCCTGGCTCTCTGCTACTTAGAGAGCACCCAGAGGCACATTCCAATTCCAGTCACACAAAGAAACTGGTTGGGTCTTTTTAGTCCCTAGTCAAAGTTTTGGGAGGAAGGAATCTGATTGATACAGTTTGGGACAACTGTCCAACCCAGTTGAATTAGTCATTGCTAGGGGCAGGGGACTCATATAATATAAACTTGGTGGTATGTGAGGATAGGGGATGAGAATAGTACATAGCAAAGGGCAGAATGGTCGGGAGCTGCGCTGGCACCCCAGAGACATCTGCTGTAACTACCTTACACAGTGACGGTGGCAGAGACAGGACGGGACTGTTTTCTCACTCCCGGTCTTTGATGACTTCACCAGAACCATGGGTCTAGGGCAGTGCAAAATCATGCATACATACATACACTACAAACACATACATGTGCACACATATATACACATATCATGCATACATATACTACCTACATACATACACATGTGCATACATGCATACAAACACACATATATATGAACCCTCATATATAAGGGAACTTCAAAAAGTCTGTAGGAAAATGGAATTACAAGAAAAAGTAAAATTATAAACTTTTTTAAAATTAATTAATTCATTTATTGAGAAAGCATCTCAATATGTTGCCAGGCTTTTCTTGAACTCCTGGGCTCAAGTGATCCTCCTGCGTCAGCCTCCTGAGTAGCTGGGATTATAGGCCCATGCTGGGCTTATTTTACAACGTAGGTTCCATCAAGTCTAAGACACTTTTGTAAGCGATGATACCAGCCATGTAGCCCATCCTGGGAATCGAAGCATGTCAATGCAATCTTTTTTACATTATTAACTGGAGAAAAATGAGTGCCCCTGATAGATTTTTTAAGATTAGGAAATAAATAGAAGTCAGAAGGGTCCAAATTAGAACGACAGTGTGGATGCCTACTGATTTCCCATCAAAACCCTCGAAAGATTATCCCCATTTGATGAGAAGAATGAGGAGCATTGTCAGGATGGAGACGGGCTCTCAAGTGAAGCTTTCTCCAGTGTTTTTCTACCAAGGCTCCAGCTAACTTTCTCAAAGTACTCTTATAATAAGCAGATGTTATTGTCCTTTGGCCTCAAGAAAGCCACAGGCAAAATACCTTGAGCATCCTCCGAACTGTTGCCATGACCTTTGCTCCTGACCGGTCCACTGTTGCTTTGGCTGGGCCAGTTCCACCTCTTGGTACCCAGTGCTTTGATTGTACTTTGGCTTCGGGATTGTGCTGGTAAAGCCACGTTCCATCTCCTGTTATAGTTTTACAAAGAAATGCTTCAGGATCTTGATCCCTTTTGTTTAAAATTTCCACTGAAAGCTCTGCTCTTGTCCGCAGCTGATTTGGGCACAACAGTTTTGGCCCCCATCAAGTGGAAAGTTTGCTCAAGTTTAATTTTCAGTTCGAATTGTGTGAGCTGAACCAATTGAGGTGTTTATGGTGTTGGCTGTTGTTTTCTCACTCTTGCTCTTCAATGATGTTAATCATTGGTCCTCTTCAATTAAGGCACAAACAAGATGAATTTTCCCCTCATAAACTGATGTGGATCATCTGCTGCGGTGGGCTTCATCCTCAATATCATCTTCCTTCTTTAAATCAGTTATTCAGAAATTGCTGATTTCTTCAGGGCATTATCACCGTAAGCTTTTCATAAAGCATTAGTGGTTCTACCATTCTTCCACCCAAGTGTTGCCGTAAATTTGATGTTTGTTCTTGCTTCGATATTGGCAGAAATCATATCGCTCTGATAGGAGATCTTTTCTTTATTATTATTATTATGTTTTATTATACTTTAAATTCTGGGGTACATGTGCAGGTCGTGCAGGATTGTTACATAAGTATACATATGCCACGCATCCATCCCCTGTCACCTATATTAGATATTTCTCCTGTTATTCCTCCCCAATCCCCCCACCCCCTGCTACCCCTCCCCTAGCTCCCCTGACCCTCCAACAGGTCCCTGTGTGATGTTTCCCTCCCTGTGTCCATGTGTTCTCATTGTTCAACACCCACTTATGAATGAGAACATGAGGTGTTTGATTTTCTGTTCTTGTGTCAGTGTGCTGAGAATGATGGTTTCCAGCTTCATCCATGTCCCTGCAAAGGACATGAACTCATCCTTTTTTATGGCTGCATAGTATTCTATGGTGTATATGTGCCATATTTTCTTTATCCAGTCTATCATTGATGGGCATTTGGGTTGGTTCCAAATTGATGTCTTATCCTTCTTAGGGCCACAAATTAGATCCGGTTCAGACATGTTATTACAAGCTGGTAAATAAGCATGAGCTTATTTTGGTGCAAAAAAATTTTTGAAATTCATGAATAGTTCTTTCATAATATGCATTTTCTATGAAAAAAATTTTTTTTCACACAGTGTTTCACTTTGCCACCAAGGCTAGAGTGTAGTGGTGTGATCTTGGCTCATTACAGCCTCTACCTCATGGGTTTAAGCGATCCTCCTGCCACTACAGGCATGCGCCAATACACCCAGCTAATTTTTTGTACTTTTTTGTAGAGACAGGGTTTCGCCATATTGCCCAGGCTGGTCTGAAACTCCTGAGCTGAAGCAATGCACCCGCCTCAGCCTCCCAAATTGCTGGGATTACAGGCATAAGCCACCATGCCTGGCCTTCTGTGAACTTTTTGAAGACCCTCTTACATACATATATACATGCATAGGGGCTGTTTGACAGGTGCTTGTGAGGGCAGAAGGACAAGGAAACTCCCTGCATGTCATAGTTTGCAGACATTTTTCTTTGATTTTTTTTATATTGCAAAATAATTTCTAATTCTATCACTTTCAAGAAGAAACTAAAATAATTTATATTGCATGATTAGTTTAGCTGATTATGTGCCATATATTTCTAAAAGTCTCAGGGAAGTTTTCTTTAGGGTATTGGAGCTCTTTGTACCTCCTTAAGTTTCTTAGTTTTAGGACTAGTAAATAAGACAAAATGATCTGAAGATTTAACAAACACATCTTCACCTTTTCTATGGCAATTCTTTTATGTGGTAGGTGAGGTAAAGAAGTAGAGAAGCAGCAGCAGAGATTAGAACAGGGATAAATGAAATAGACAGTGGAAAAACAATAGAATCAATGAAACCGAAAGCAGCTTCTTTGAAAAGATCAACACAATTGACAAGCCTATAGCTAGACAAAGAAAAGAAGAGAAGATACAAATAACTAAAATCAGAAATGAAAGCGAGGACGTTACAACTGACCTTATAGAAATCAGAAGAATTAAAAGCAAGTACTATGAACAGTGGTACGACAACAAATTAGATAATCTAGATGGAATGAATGAATAACTGGGAACACACAAATTAGTGAAACTGACTCAAAAAGACATAGAAAAATCAACACACCTGTTACAAGTAGGAAGATTGAATCAGTAATCGGAAACCTCCCAGCAAACAAAAGCCTAGGACCAGATGGCTTCACTGGTAAATTCTACCAAACGTTTAAAAAAGAATTAATGCTAATCCTTCTCAAACTCTTCCAAACAAATAGAAGTGGGAACAGTTTCTAACACATTTTA
This sequence comes from Aotus nancymaae, assembly GCF_030222135.1. Lineage (NCBI taxonomy): Eukaryota > Metazoa > Chordata > Mammalia > Primates > Aotidae > Aotus > Aotus nancymaae. The sequence continues at coordinate 6,665,098 of NW_026988546.1, read as the reverse complement.
TGTGGTGAAAATTACCCTGATGTCAAAGCCAGGCAAAGATACAGACCAGTATTTCTTATGAATATAGATACAAAAATCCTCAAAAAGAGCTAGAACAGGCAAATCCATAGGGACAGAAAGCAGATTAGAAATTACCAGGCAATTGGGGATAAGGGAAAGAGGAGAATGATTGATTAACGAGTATGGGATGCTTATATGGGGTGATAAAAACATTTTGAAACTAGCTAGAGCTGGCGGTTGTATAACATGGTGAGTATACTAAATACCACTGAATTGTATACTTTAAAACAGTTAATTATATGTTATATGAATTTTGCCTCAATAGTAATAAAAAGAACATGTAGAATAGGAGATAATTGCTGTGGCCACGTATATATGTGGATAATATAGATAATCTGCAATTAGATAAGTAAACTCAGATAATCAAGCATAGACTACTTCGGACTTTGTTATTTAAGGAGCGACATCCTTATTTAGGAAGCTAGTCTGACAATGCATTTTCTTTTCTTTTCTTTTCTTTTTTTTTTTTTTAAGATGGAGTTTCACTCTTGTCCCTCAGGCTGGAGTGCAATGGCATGATCTCAGCTCACTGCAACCTCCACCTCCTGGGTTCAAGTGATTCTCCTGTCTCAGCCTCCTGAGTAGCTAGGATTACAGGCATGCACCACCACACCTGGATAATTTTTCTATTTTTAGTAGAGACGAGTTTTCACCATATTGGCCAGGCTGGTCTTTAACTACTGAACTCAGGTGATCCATCTGCCTCGGCCTCCCAAAGTGCTAGGATTATAGGCGTGAGCCACTGCGCCCGGCCTGACAATGCATTTTCTTAGAGTGAAGGTGATATTCTGAGCCTGTTCTCTTCCTTCCTGTCATGATGTAGTGGCTCACACTTGTAATCTCAACACTTTGGTAGGCTGAGTTGGGCAGATCACTTGAGGCCAGGAGTTTGAGACCAACCTGGAAAAAATGGCAAAACCCTGTTTCTACTAAAAATACAAAAATAAGTTGGCATGATGGCGGGCACCTGTAATCCCAGCCAGTTAGGAGACTGAGGCATGAGAATCTCTTGAACCTGGGAGGTGGAGGTTGCAGTGAGCCAATATCGTGCCCCAGGCACTCCAGCCTGGGTGAGAGTCTCAAAAAGAAAGAGAATTCTTTTTGTGAGACATTTTTAACAGGACAAGCTTTGAAGACTAATAGTTTACAAAGATTATTTTCACATACTTCCTAAAAGGATTTTGAAATTATTCACTTTGTTGCATATTTTAAGTGATATTTATAATTTTTACATAAGTTTAGATAGATGCAAAAAAGCATTAAACATCGTTCTAATTTGATGTTTAATGCTTTTTTGCATCTATCTCTTTAAAAAGTTTCCAATAGAATTTCAAAACTATAATAATTTGAAATTCACCAACATTCATTTAAAGAATGAACTAAGGTAGTTTTTTCCTCTTGAACCAGTATTTCCAACTCACTTTTTCCATAGCCTTTGTGCTCATACTATATTTATGCATAGAAGTGTTTTATTGGTTATCCTACCACATAAAATCAATGCATGGAAACTGGAATTGTACCATTTCAGTACAGGCATCCTCTCTCTCTCTCTCTCTCTCTTCTTTCCTTCCAACTTGCTGTCTTTGTCTTAAGCAACTTTTCAAAAGAAAAGAACAGGAAATGCTAGGCTATTTACATTGATCCAGAAATTGTTTAACCAGTAAACAGTTTTGCATAGCTGTAATGTATGTCAATATTATTTTGTTCGTCTTTTCTCACTTAATATTTCATTCACAATTTTTTGTCTAAGTATTCAGTTTTCTTCCAAATTTTTTTATTATAATTATAATTTTAGAACATGATTGATTACAACAACAGAAATATGTTATCAATATTAATATCTAATGAAACATAAAAGGCAGAATTTGGGAGGAATGAATCTCTAAATCAGAAACAGCATAACCAGTTATTTAATATTCATGTAATGAAAGGTAGATAACGCCAAAAGCTTAATAATTGCTAGTATATTATTTATTTCTTGCTTTTATGAGGTAAAAAAGGTTATCATCTTATAAAATAAAACAAAGTTGAATATCTACCTAGTTAATATCTCATAATACTTGTAAAAATAGTTTTTAACCACTACTTTGAAAAATATACACCAAATCTGAAAAAAGTTATGTAACAATTTTGTCAGTGGGTTTTAGTCAATGAATCACGAAAACTGGCAGAAATCATTATGCTACATTGAAAACAGTGACGTTGACCACTATTTCTTTGGCTATTTGAAGCTATATTTCTTTCCAGATAATGTCACATCCTAGGGATGAGAATCATTCTTTAGCAGTAGTAAGTGGGGTGGACTCTTTTCAATTCAGGACTCAGACACACTTTCCAACTGAGGGAATTAGTAAGGTGAAAACCATTTGCGATCATAGATTTAAAGTCTCCTGAGTGTCCTCATGTATAAAATAATGGTATAGGTCTCCATGCTTTTAGGTTACGGTGTCATAGAGGAGTTGTTACAGTAAATAGCTAGTCAGACATGAGCAGGGCAGGAGAGAGTCTCCCAACCCCCACCAGGAATGTCAGGAGACCATCAGGGGATGGTCAGGCGGTTGTTAACTGTCTCTCTAAAACAATAATTGGTTGCAGCCACCACCAGGGAAAGGCAGTCTCCCAATAAACAGAAACACCTGAAGCTGGTGATCAGCAGCTTCCCAATAAGATCTCAGGAGCTGGGCAAGTGGGCTCAAGCATGTGCATTAAGAGGCAAAATGGCAGAGCTTAACTGGCATATGACCTCCTAGGGACATTCAACTGGGAAGGGAAGAATGCCTCAAGTGAGCATGCATCCAACTCCAGCAAATGCACCGCGCATGCTCCCCTCCCAAGTGCTGCAGGCCACTGGGCAAGCAGACAGCCCACCCCAAGGAAGAATCGGGGAGAAAGGACGCAAGATGATGGAAGCATGCCAAGGTATAAAACCGCAAGTCAAAGATCAAACAGTGTATCTGAATCTCTCAAGTTGCCGGCTTAGCCTTCTTCCAAGTGCAATTTACCTCCTTTCATTCCAGTTCTAAAGCTTTTTAATAAATTATCACTCCTGCTCTAAAACCTGCCTCAGTCTCTAACTCTGCCTTATGCCCCTCAGTTTAATTATTTGTTCTGAGGAGGCAAAAATTGAAGTTGCTGCAGACCCATATGGAATCCTTGCCGGTAACAGTTTACAGGGGGTCTGTATTTATATAACCAATTCCCCATTCTTGAGCGTCTGCAAGAATCCCTATCTTTTACAATTGTAAATAATAAATTTTTTCTGCAGTGTAAACAGGAGAAAATACCTACCCAAAGTAGGGTATTGGGCTAGAGGGCACGAAACACATTGACGGTTCTTTATTATACATATTGCCACACTGTTGTCCTGAATGATCAAACTGACTTAGAATTTGACCAAGCTGGATATTTACATTCTTATTTGCTAGCTTTATAGGTCCTTCAGAGTATCATAAAAATGTATATTTACATTTCTAAAATTGCGGCTATGCATTGATTCATTGTATTTGCTCGTGCATAAACTGTCTGGCTGCTTTGATCCCATATCAGATAGAACCTAGGTATTGATCTTTCATATTTGTCCTCAGTCTCTGTCGTCCGGGAGGCATTTTATCAGCAATGTTTTCCCTTCTCTCTGCACACAGGTTGTTGGCTTGCCCTTGGCGCACTGGGGCGAGAGGTCTGGTTATCAAAGGAGATGCTGCCAGGGCACAGCTGCTCCGTCCTTGAGCCCCTTTGAAGTCTAAACAGGAAGCGTTTCAGCATGAATTAGCACTAGATTAGTGCTTTCAGTGCTATCTCTAAGCAGAGTTAACTTCTGTCCTTTGGGTTTTATCACACCTCCTTCCTGGGACCTACTAATGCAATGTTCCAAGATTGAGAGCTTCCTTTTTAAAAAAAGAAGAGGAGTCATATACATTCTCAATGCCTGTGAATTCTAAACACTACTCATCTCTAAAATATTTTGGTTTTGTGATGTCTTTCTGTTCGTCAAGTGCAGCACTGTTTGCTCACATTCAAAAGTGAGAATATGCACCTTCCATAACTCCTCTAGGCCAGACCCTGCCATCATCCCATCAAGACTGGTACCCAAGCTTTGAGCTCAAACCTGGACCATTCTAACCATTTCCTCTTAAACTTCATCCTGGGTAATAGCAACTGAAAAATTTGGAAAAGGAAGTTGCTTTTCAGTGCTTGGAAGTGGAGTTACCACTTGTTTATGATCAACTGATAAAACTACGCAGAGGCAACCCTCCAGGACAGGGCCTCACCAAAGCGGGGAGTGATGTCAAGAACCATGGCAGGGGCACGTGTAATTCTGGGAGGAGATTGGTAGAGGTCAATCTATTCTGCCTTTTGGGCAGCTGCTGGGATAGCTGGAGGTAGGAGAACTTCTCCTTTATCTCTGCTAATGACTAATCATCTGCTTTCCCCAGGACAAGCTCCCAACTCTAGGTTATTCAGGAGTTGTTCAAAGGGGGAAAAAGTCCATTCCCATGAAGCAGGTGTGTCAGACAGTATTGGCGCTCAGTCTCCCTGCAGAGCATTTCCAAGTTGATCTCAGAATAATGCAGCCCATGAAGAATGCTAAATGCTCGTGATTAGTTAAAACTCGAAGAAATAAAAAGTTGAAGTGGAGACGATATATATGTGTTTCAAAATAGAGGTATTATGGGGCTGGAGGGGAATGAAATTGCTTAAAAGTTTTCTTTTTCTTTTGCGACAGCGTCTCGCTCTGTAGCTGGAGTGCAGTGGCATGGTCTCCGCTCACTGCAGCCTCTGCCTCTGGGCTCAGATGATTCTCCTACCTCAGCTTCCTGAGTAGCTGAGATTACAGGCATATGCCACCACACCCAGCTATTTTTTGTAATTTTAGTAGCGATGGGGTTTCACCATGTTGGCCAGGCTGCTCTTAAACTCCTGACCTCAGGTGATCTGCCCACCCTGGTCCCCCAAAGTGCTGGGATTAAAGGCATGAGCCACTGCACCAAAAGTTTTCTTAATTAGTCAAAATCAAAATGTTATAGATACGTGAGTGTGATTACAGAGATGTTTGATTTTAGCTTGGTCTCTGATAAATACGTTGCTACAATTCTTTGCTTTAGGTTTAGGGGAATTTTTACTTTTCCTTTTTTCTTTACAGATCCTCATTTGAAAATGGAAAAAGAAAAGAAATGGAGGCATTGTGTAATATTTGCCTAAATATCACTGAAGAGATCCATTTATTGTTAGTGCCTAATTAAAAACCCTCAAATGAAAAGAGAAATTTTGGTCTTTAAGAAGAGCTGTTTCCCATAGGGAGAGCTTTCTTTATTCTTCCTTGCCATTTAAGAGTTTAAAAGGTTGAGAAGGAGAGCTCTCCTTTTTCTGTTCCCACTTGCTCGAGTTCTTATGGATTAACTCCTCCTCCTCCTCCTCCAGATGCCACCAGGACCCATCTCCTAGTGATATGGCAACAGGGAGCGTGAAATGATGCCTCCAAGTGTAAGATACAGGTTTCTAGGCAGGAAGCGATGGATGAGGGCTCTCTTATGAGAGAGGGTGCCATGGGGTGAGGGGACATTCATAGCATTGCAAAGAAAGTATCACATGGAGGAATTGTCTCCCCTTCCAAACAGGAAATAACCATCCTTCCCCAGAGGAGTTTCCACACCCTCCTCCCGGAATAGCATTTTGGGTAAGAATGTGGACACTGAATACTCAGTGCCAGAACTCCAGCTACCCATGCTGGAGCCAGGAGCTGACAGAGGTCTTTGGAGGGCAGCAACATTTTATAGAAATAAAGCAATAGGGATTTGCTCCTTGTGGACAGTACTGGTTGTGTGTAAGCCAGAGTCAAGGGTAAGGAAGGCTTGAAGCTAGGAGTGAATAGCCCAGGACCTCCAGACAGCAGGAGACAAGGGTGAGAGACAAGGTCAAGGGCACAGGAGAAGAGGACTGGGGCTGGACCAGAGGTAGCCCAAGGTCACTGGAGGAACTCAAGCATGACAGGCACCTGAGGAGACTGACAGTCTGTTTTAGGAACTTAAGATTTATGTAAAAAAGCAGGTCACCAAGGGAGCAGCGGCTCATGCCTGTAATCCCAGCCCTTTGGGAGGCTGAAGAGGGAGGATCAAAGGATTGCTTGAGGCCAGGTGTTCAAGACCAGCCTGGGGGAACATAGTGAGACCCCCATCTCTACAAAAATAAAACAAAAAATTAGCCAGGTGTGGTGGTGTGCACCTGTAGTCCTAGATATTCAGGAGGTTAAGGCAGGAGGATCACTTAAGCCCAGAAGTTCAATGCTGCAGTGAGCTATTATCACACCACTGCACTCCAGCCTGGGCAACAGAGCAAGACCCTGTCTCAAAGAAGAAAAAGAAAAAAGCAGGTCTACATAGTAAAAGTCAGTCTTAACTTCTTTAAGGTCTCACTTTCAAGAACCCCTTGCTGCTGCTGCTTCTCCTTCTTCTCCTTCTTCTTTTTCTTCTTCTTCTTCTTCCATCTGGGCTGAGTAGGCAGTTCAGATTGCTGTCTAGAGACAACTTCTATTTAAAGAATCTGACTTGTTGGCTGGGTGTGGTGGCTCATGCCTTAATCCCAGCACTTTGATCAGGCCAAAGCAAGTGGATCACCTGAGGTCAGGAATTCGAGACCAGTCTGGCTAACATGATGAAACGACGTTTCTACTAAAAACATAAAAATTAGCTGGGCAAGGTGGCAGGCGCCTGTAATCCCAGCTACCCAGGAGGCTAAAGTGGGAGAATCACTTGAACCTAGGAGGCAGAGGTTGCAGTGAGCTGAGATCATGCCATTGCACTTCAGCCCAGGCAACAAGAGTGAAACTACATCTCAAAAAAAAAAAAAAAAAAAAAAAAATCTGACTTGTCAAGGCTCATTTCTGCTAGAATCCTAATGTGTTCAAAGCTCCTGAGTGAATGATGGCTCTTGCAGGGGTCATGGGCTGTCATTTTACCCCCTGCTTCACTCATTTTTCTAGCCAACCCTGGATCTCATGAGAGGACGTTCAATATTAGAGACAAAGATCATTTTCAGCTAAGCAACTCTTGTGTTTCCCTGGCAACCCCAGAAACTTCCAACCTGTAAGAGCCACAAAATCCCCCTTTCCTAAAGTGAGTTCAGAAAGGAAGACAGAGTTAGTGGACAGGGGCTGGCAAACATGTGACCTGGGGTCAGCTCCCTTCCCCTGTGGCCTGAGGGGCATCACCCAGGGGTCACAGTCTTTCCAAGCCTTGATGTGAACCTAGACTCTTCTAATCTCCAACACTCAGCACTCCAGCAGCTTTGTTAACCACTGGGGTTGGCATGCAAGTGGAAATTTATTTGCCATCCCAGTGACAGAATAACTGGTCCTGGCTGTACTTTGAGTACATTGATCAATTAGATTCTTTTCTACTAAGCACAAAGGACATGAAATAATTGAAAACAGTAAAAATGTATCTTCTTCTGAAGATGCAGATAATCCTAATAGGAAAATAGGGGCTGGCCCTCTGGGTTCTGTATAAATAAAGGCTTCTTAGTCTATTGCAAGCAGAGTCCAGGCCGGGATGGAATGGAGGTGTGAATCGAAGTGGGAAGTGGAGAGGGTATGTTTTTCAGGTGTTTGAAATGAGTCAAGAGCAAGCCTGGGGGAGAAGAGGGATCATGCCAAGAAGACAGAACAGCCTGAGCATCCCAGGGGCAATGAGGGCCCCAGGAATCGTAAGCAGCTGGGTTGGGAGAGTCCGATTGTAGGAGAACAGAGCAGGGCTCTGGAACTCCAGGGCAGGGACACAGGCAGGAAATCTGCAGGTGCCATTGATGTGCATGGGCTACAGCTGAGCCAGGGTGGAGCAAACAGGCCTGGAAGTCCGAGCATGCAGGGATATGGAATTAGGAAGTTTAACTTAAGACACAATGGAGAAGAAAAGCCACCGAAGTGAATCTGATCTGAAGGGAGGGAGGGATTCTCCTGTTATTTTTATGCCCCTTCCTGGTGTGGCAAACACAGGGGATGTCAAGGGGGACTGACGCCCAGGATTTACATTGAGAGAGTGAAAGTGTGGATAGCCAGCTTGGTGAATCCCTAGGTGGGCTGGTGTGAGGCCAACGAGGGCATGAGGGAGAGAGGGGAAAGCCAGCCAGCGTTTGAGGGCCTACGAGTCAGCCCAGAAAGTTATGCTGAGCTATTGAAATCATCCAGGTGGCAAGAGGATTCGATTCGGTGGCATTCTTCCCATGTGACATGTTTTCTTCTCATGTCACTGCTAAAACCTCTCAAATCTGAGTTGGAAGGTAGAGCAGCTACCATTTGAATGAGGGTAGTGGGGGCCAAGACAATCCTACTTTTAATCAGGTTGCTGGGATCAGATGTCTGAGTCCATGGAGTCAAGAGATAGATTTATTCATTCATTTGCTCATTCACTCATCTGCTTGTTCAACAAATATTATTATAAGCTGGGTCCTACCGTTTGGGTGACTTGATACAACTCATTTTGCCCATCAATAGGATGGCCATGAACTACAATGCACATACATTCCTGTCCTCTTCAGCACAACAGCCAGCAGGAGAGGGGGATGAAGACAAAGCAGAGGCAGGCGAGGAAGCAGACGAGCCAGGGACCCCTGAAGGGGCCGGACTAGGAGACTCCAGCAGTGCCTCAGCTTCATCATCTGGCTTCTCCCAGTCCCTTCCCCTGGTGCCTGGTGCTCCACCCAGCCCTGACCACTAACTGAGCATGCCCACACCCACACGTGAACTGAGACTAAAAAAACCACCAACATTTACTGAGAACTTCCAATGTGCCCGGGGCTAGGCTAGATGCTTTATGGTCAAGGTCACATTTATCCTCGCATCCACTCTATCGAGTAGGCGCTGTCTTCACTTTTGTGCAGATGAGGAAATTGGGGTTTAGAGTGGTTAAACAGTCAGTGGTGGTGTTTCCTGCACTATTGGAAGTTTCTTCTGTCTACAGAAAAATGTTGGCTTTCACAGGAAGTCAAGCCAAATGGGTTGGAGTTGGTATTAGTTCCCCAGGGCTGCTGTAGCAAAGCACCACAAACTGGGTGGCTTAGAACCGTGGGAATGAACAATGGGACTCATGGTTCTGGAGCCCAGAAGTTAAAGACCACAGTGTCAGCAAAGCCAGGCTCCCTCTGAAGGCATTAGGGAAGGATGTGTTCCCTCATTTCTAGTGGTTCCTTGGCTTGTGGCAGCAGAAGTGTAATCTTTACATGATGTCCTCCCTGTGTGTGTGTGTGTGTGTGTGTGTGTGTGTGTCTACACTTCCCCTTCCTATAAGGGCTCCAGTCATATTGGAGTAGGGACTGACTAGAGGCTGTACCAGCATGATCTCGCCTTAACTGATTGCATCTACAATAACCCTATTTCCAAGTAAGGCCACATTCTGAGATCCTGGGGTTAGGACTTCAGCATCGCAATTTGGAGGGAGACAATTCAACTCAACTCGTGCCAGAGCTGTTGGGGCAGATGGAGGAATCCTAGTTGTTTTGTGACCTATTTTTATACGGTCCCAGAAGGACCACACAGTTTACTGCTACCTGTGTGAGTGCAGTGGGGGAAGTCTGGGAATTGAGGGGGAAAGGAGGCTCTACCAACTCTTCTCTTCTACTTGTGAGCCTCACCCAGGGTCAAGCGGTGTCTGCTTCTCCTGAAGGGGATACAGAGGCCCCACCCGCCCCCCATCTTGTGAGGACTCATATGTTCTCTGTGCATATAAGTTTTTTTTTTTTTCCTTTCTTGAGATAGAGTCATGCTTTGTCACCCAGGCCAGAGTGCAGTGGTGCAATCTTGGCTCACTGCAACCTCCACCTCCCGGGTTTAAACGATTCTCCTGCCTCAGCCTCCCAAGTAGCTGGGATCACAGGCTCAGAGGCATGTGCCATCATGCCAGCTAATTTTTTGTGTGTGTTTTTAGTAGAGACAGGGTTTCACCATGTTGGCCAGGCTGGTCTCGAACTCCAGACTTCAATCCACCTGCCTCGACTTCCCAAAGTGCTGGGATTACATGTGTGAGCCACCATGCCCAACCTCTCTGAGTATTTTCAATATGCAGTGAGTGGAATCTGGATTCGGAAACTGTGGATACAGATGGCCAACTATACCTGGTTCAACCCACTATTTTATGACAGAGGAAACCCAAGTCCAGCTCACACATCCAGTTCGTGGTCAAGGAATGTAGGCTCCCAGCCCAGAGTTCCGCTGCCCTGCAGTTCTTCTGTATATTCCACCCTCCAACTGTGACTGGTTGGAGTAGTGGTGGCTGGAGAGCATTTCCATTTGTGTCACACCTAATCTGGGGCCAAGCAGGAATCAGCAATCAAACAACAGTGTCATTAGTTTCCAGACTTTCATGGTCTCAAGTTAAAATGGAGCCTTTTATTGCTTCTCCATGGAAGCCACCTCTGTCTATTGCTTCCTATATCCTAAAAATAAGACAATTCCATAGTTTATTTTTAAAGAAAAATGAAAAAAGAGAATGAGATAGAGCCCTCATATGGATTCTCATAAAAATCAAAGAGACCAGGAGGGTGAGGCTGAGGGCATATTAAATTTCAGGCCTGCTTGCTGATATCCTTTGGATCAAGGCCCACGGGTCACATTCTCTTCCTGGCTTCTATATATAGTACCGACAGTTAGACTGGCCTTTCCTCCAGAGGACAGCTCCACGCTGCTAGATGTGCACCCGTGGGAATTTTGATAAAAGGCTGCTCTAGTTTGCATTTTCTCTCTTCATAGTTGGTGCTAGAACCAGTTCTAAAATCATGGATTTTTTTTTCTTCAGATTGTTACTTGAAGTGTATAATAAAAAAAGGATTGCTTTCCCAGCCTTCATGGCTGCATACTTCAGAAAGGGAACGTGATTCTATTTAAAGAGATGATGTAAACTATGACCGCATATGTGTTTACAAACACGTGTCATGTCTAAGTTTCCAACTCTTAACTAACAATAAGCTCATGAAGAGCTGCTAGCTAACTCGAATATTTACGCGTGGCCAACAGAGACAGAAATATCTTGTTTAGATGGCTGACACTGACACTGGATGCCGGAAGTTTCTGACAAGCATCTTTCTCTCACTCTCCCCTTAGCCAGTCTCTGCACCTCCCTGTGGCTGCAGTTTTCTTTTCCTTTAACCAGTGGCTTCCTGTTTACTGCTCACATCAGTGTGTTGGACCTTTCCCTGGGCCTTCCCATAAAGCCTTAGTGGTGAGTGCTGGAAGCTAGATCACATGCACACAGATGGCTCTTCCAAATGAAACTGATTTGGAAATTTATTGCTGTGGCATTTCAAAAATTATGTGTATTCTTCACTCCCTATTTTAACATGGAAAAGCTAAAAATTGTTCATTAATTGGGAGGAAAAGATTGTGAACATTTTATTTATTTAAGAAACCAGGCCAGGCATAGTGGCTCACACCTATCATTCTAGTGCTTTGGGAGGCCGAGGTGGACGGATCACCTGAGCTCAGGAGTTTGAGACCTGCCTGGCCAACATGGTGAAACCCCGTCTATACCAAAAACATAAAATATCAGTTGGGTGTGGTGGTGTGCACCTGTAATCCCAGCTACTCAGGAAGCTGAAGCAAGAGAATTGCTTGAACCTGGGAGGCAGAGGTTGCAGTGAGCTGAGATGGCACCGCTGCACTCCAGCCTGAGAGACAGAGCAAGGCTCTGTCAGAAAGAAAGAAAAAAAAAAAAAAGGAGGGAGGGAAGGAAGGAAGGAAGGAAGAAAGAGAAAGAAAGAAGAAAGAAAGAAAGAAAGAAAAGAAAGAAAGAAAGGAAGGAAGAAAGAAACCAATTAACAAATTAGAGGCACAGAAATCTAAAGCCAAGAATCTGGGGGGAAAATCTTTCAAAATAAAAGGGGTAGTATTTATCAGCACCATAAAATAGGGTAAGAATTTAGAAAATAAAAATTTAAGAAAAACAAGGTAGCCCTTAACATCACCTATGAAATTGTCCTCTCAAAACAAATGAATCAGCCATGCGCGGTGACTCAAACCTGTAATCCCAGCACTTTGGGAGGCCCAGGTGGGTGGATCACCTGAGGTCGGGAGTTCGAAACCAGCCTGGCCAATATGGCAAAACCTCGTCTCTACTACAAATACAAAAATCAGCCTGGCGCAGCGGTGGGTTCCTGTAATCCCAGCTACTTGGGAAGCTGAGGCAAGAGAATCTCTTAAACCTGGGAGGCGGAGGTTGCGGTGAGCCGAGATCACACCATTGCACTTCAGCCTGGGTGACAGAGCCGGACTTCATCTCAAAAAACAAAAAAACAAATGAATCAAACCTCTGGATCTAATCACCCATTGACAAGAAATCCGGGAGACAGATGAACATGTTAAATGGCTGCAAAGCATTGCCATTCACAATATCTAGAGCACGGGATCTAGACCAGTAGGACAAAATCTAGTTTCTTCAGCAAGTATATGAGAAAGTACAGAAGTGGGGGCGGGAATATCAGAGGGTCGGTCATTCTATGAATGACATCAAATATCAATCACTTGCGATGTTCAGACCTTATTATGGAGACAATGGGAGGTTTGAACATTAACTGGATATTTGATTATGTTAAGGAACCATTGTCAAAATTTAACACCATGATAACAATATTGTGTTTACATATTTTAAAAGTAATTCCCTTTCTTTTCGAAGGATATATTGAAATGGTTACAGAGGAGAGATCCTGGATTTGCCTCAAACAATGTACTGGGCAGGAGATAGGCAGGAGGACAGATGAAGCAAGAGATCCTTGACTTGTTCATAGCGGGAGCGGGGATTTGAGTGCATGAGGAATTATGAGGTTGCTCTACCTACTTATTTATATGTTTGAGATTTTGCATGATAAGACAAAAATGATAGCATTGCTTAAAGCAAAAATATGGAATCCAGCAATATCCCCCAAAACTGGCTGTATTAAAGGAACAAATCAGAGGTGGCACAGGTGTAGGTTGCTGGACGTCCTCAGGTCCCCTCTGCTACCTCCTGTCACCTTGCCTGATGCCTCCCATTTCACTTTTTCCTCCCAAGTGTCCCAGGCCTGGATGTTCAGGGAGACTCATCAAGATCCGCTGGAAGGTATGTGAGTGCGTGAGGCATGCACCAGCCCTCATGGAGGACGCGCTGGAGTTCTCAGCCCCCTTCTTGCTCCTTGGGGCCCTCCCGCTTCCTGGCCGTGGATGGAGATTTTTTTTAGAGACAGAGTCTCACTGTCACCTAGGCTGGAGTGCAGTAGCATGATCTTGGTTCACTGCAACCTCCGCCTCCTGGGTTCAAGCGATTCTCTTGCCTCAGCCTCCTGAGTAGCTGGGATTACAGGCACGCGCCACGATGACTGGATAATGTTTTGTATTTTTAGTAGAGATGGGGTTTCACCATGTTGTCCAGGTTGGTTTCAAACTCCTGGCCTCAGGTGATCCACCCTCCTTGGCCTCCCAAAATGCTGGGATTACAGGCGTGAGCCACCGTGCTCAGCCATCAATGGAAATTTAAAACAAATTTTTAAAAAGATTTTTATTCTAAGCAACTTACTTCTCTTTGCTCATCCTCAGCCTATTGTGGCAGTTCCCTGAGGATTCCTTCCTTTCTTTCTTTCATGAAGCACAGCTCTTTCCCTGAGGAATATAGTCTCAGTTTTAAAATCAGGGCTGTAGATTGCAGAAGTGGCCAGCTTCTCCCCTCAACAGGTGAAGTCCATTTCCTGAGCCCTTTGATCTGGAATGACCTTGCGACCTGGAACCAGCAGACAGCCTGAGGGAGGCATACACATTCTGAGCCAGGGCCTCAGGAGGCCTGGAGGTGCCACTTTGCTTTTCTTGGAACATGACCTCCTTGAGAACGCTCCCAGGCCTGACTCTGGGGTGAGAAGACCACACAAAGCAGAGCTGAGCCACCAGGATGAGGCCCCTAGATCACCCAGTTCCCAGCTGACCACAGATCATGAGTGATCCCAGCAAGACCAGTCAGGCCAGCGCACAGCAGAAGCAGCCGGCGAGCCTAGAGTTCTGAGCTTGGTAGACAGTTGTGGTTCTAAGGTATTCACTTGGGGATTTTTTTAAATGCAGAAACAGCTAAGAGATATTACCTGCAATTATTAATACTTTCCTACCGCATGGTCCAGTTGGGTGGTTACTAAGGAGTAATAGGTACTTGACCAGAGTGGTCATCAAGAAGATGTATTAATTAATATGTATTAATACTCTTCGTCAAGAAGAGTATTAATAAAGACTTAGAGGTCAGAGAGGTCTTCCCAGAGCAAGAGATGCCTAAATTGAGACCTGAACATGAGTAGAAATTAGCCAGGGAAAGGATGAAAAAAGATTTCCAGGGAAATGGAACTGTGCCCAGAAGACTGAAGGCACTAGAATAAATGAATGAATGAACAGATGAATGAATGAATGAATGGATGAATGATAATTATTAATGTAACACCTTTGAATCAAAGACCCTTACAGTAAAGGACAGATATGCTCCAGGTTGCAATAAAATGAAGCTTTTAGCTTCCATCTGAATTGTCTGGGTATTTTGTCTTTGAGATCTTTAAGTCTAACCCTCTCAGGAAGGTAAGCTGAGCCCAAAGTACAGGCTGCTTAGTTTCGTAGAGATTCAAGTACACATTTACCCACCATGAGAAAATGAGTTCCTTAGGGGCCATGGATTGTGTATTTTAGTATTCCTAGACCTACCAGTTACCTGGCACCAAGTGTGAGAGTAAATAAACAAGCCACTGTGTTACTGACAAGGCTTTAGAGTTCGTGAAAAATTTAAATCCCCAGGGACATTTTCAGCATACTTTTTTTTTTTTTGAGACAAGAGTCTCACTCTGTCACCCAGGCTGAAGTGCAATGGTGTGATCTCGGCTCACTGCAACCTCCGCCTCCTGAGTTCAAGCAATTCTCTTGCCTCAGACTCCTGAGTAGCTGGAACTACAGGCATGCACCACCATGCCCAGCTGACTTTCGTATTTTAATAAAGTCAGGGTTTCACCATGTTGGCCAGGCTTGTCTTGAACTCCTAACCTCAGGTGATCCACCTACCTTAGGGTCCCAAAGTTCTCATACCCTCATACAGGTATGAGCCACCACACCTGGCCTTCATCGTACTTTTTATTAATACTGTAGGCCCAAATTTGCTCATGCCCTGTCACCAGTCTCTGCCTAGACCTTAGTATATATAAATATCACTTTATTCAAACAGCCTTTGCTTTAGTTTCGTCGGTCTTACATGCTATCCTGCTGTGTTCATTTTGATCATCCCTCGAACGTTTTAAAAATCAGCACCTCCTGAACTTCTCACTAGGAGGAGTTTGATCCTTCATCTCTGTGCTTTCCTGTGTTAGAGAATGATTAGAGCTTCCGGGGCCATGAACCCACGTTACATTCAGTCTAGTTTCAAGAAGGACAATGCCTCGAAAAGGCTCAGGGTGGGAACCATGCAATGCTAGAACTGAAATAGAAATACGCCAGTTTTCAGCAATGATTAACCAACTTATACATCTTTCTGACATACTGGAGAGAAAGCAGCTAGATAGCCTCTGATTTTCTTTTAATTAAAGAAAAGACCTACGAGATACAAAAAACTAAATTAACCTACATGTTTCAGCTGTGGATTTACAGAGATAAAACTCGGGGCTCACATGTATCCATTCCTAATGTCTGACAGAGTGGCGAGCAAAGGAGGAAAGATTAATAGATATTTAGACAGGCAAGGGGCATTAAAGATCACGTAGTTACATATACCTGTCCTTTACATGCACTCATTTTACAGAAAAGAAACTGAGTCAGGGAGAAGCTAAGCATGTGCCCAAACTCGGAGAGCTACATGTATATGTACAGTTTCATTATCTTGACTGTTGGTGATGGTTTCTCAGTGGATATATAAGTCAACACTTATCAAATGATATACTTCAAATACGTGCAGTTATTTTATGTTAAGTATGCCTCAATAAAGTTTTCTTTATGAAAAGAATAAAGGTAAGATAAAGGGGGAAAATCCCAAATCACTATTGAACTGTAATCTTTAAAAATCCAGCTATTGACATGTTTTCCAACAAATTAATTATTTGACGGAATAAGAGGGAAGAAGAACTCATAAATCAAAAGCAATGTAAGGGACCTATCTATCAAATGCAACGCATAGATTTATTTGAATCCAGATTCAAGCCAGGAGCGGTGGCTGACATCTGTAATCCCAGCACCTTGAGAGGCCGAGGCAGGTGGATCACTTGAGGTCAGGAGTTTGAGACCAGACTGACCAACATGGTGAAACCCCATCTAGTAGAGAAATTACAAAAATTCACCGGGTGTGGTGGTGGGCACTTATAATCACAGCTATTCAGGAGGCTGAGGCGGGAGAATCGCTTCAACCCGGGAGGCAGAGGTCATGGTGAGCCAAGATCGCACCACTGCACTCTAGCTTGGGTGACAGAGTGAGACTATATCTCAAAAATAAATAAATAAATAAATAAATAATTGAATCCAGATTCAAACAACTCAACTTTAATATAAAATATTTATGAGAACATCAGGAAAATGTATACACTGACTGAATATTTGATGATTTTAAGGAATTAATGGCTTTTTTAAACCATGATGATGATATTGTGATTTTGCTTGAAAAAATTGAAAAGGAGGCTTTTTAGAGAGATACAGACTGAGTTATTTATTGATGAAACATTAGGATGCCTGTCATTTGCTTCAAAACAATCCAGTGGAGACATTTGAAATGTTAAGAAATTATTATTAAGATTTTTGATGTGAACATGGTATTCTGGGTAGTTTTAAAGAGTCCATATATATATATATATGGTTTTTTTTTGAGATGGAGTTTCACTCTTGTCACCCAGGCTGGAGTGCAATGGCGGGATCTTAGCTCACGGCAACCACTGTCTTCAGGGGTTCTCCTGCCTCAGCCTCCTGAGTGGCTGGGATTACAGGCATGCACCAGTACACCTGGCTATTTTTGTGTGTGTGTGTGTTTTTAGTAGAGACGGGGTTTCATCATGTTTGGCCAGGCTGGTCTCGAACTCCTGACCTCAGGTGATCCGCCCACCTTGGCCTCCCAAAGTGCTGAGATTATAGGCGTGAGCCATTGCACCTGGCCTAGAGTCTTTCTTTGTATTTTTAAGATGCCTAATGACATCTTTACAGATGCAACGATGTGATATTTGGAATTTGCTTCAAAATAAACTAAGCAGTGGGGAGTTGGTGGGGATATAGATGGTCATTGTTGATGCTGCTTATGGACACGAGGTAGTTCAGTGGGAGGTTCCTCTCTGGCTTGGTAGATATTTGACATTTTCCAAGATACAAAGTTTTAAAACCAAGGCTATAAAGTTATTGATTCATGTCTGGAGTATAAATTGGTGTTGGCCCATCGTGTGAAGGGCTACTGAAGAACTGGGCACACACACAAAACTAGGGAAATGGCACACAGATTCCAAATGGAAATGGGAGAACCGTGTTTGTTTCTAGGTCTCTGTGAGACATGCTCTGGAGTGTGGACATACAGAAAGCAGACAATAAGGTTATCAAAAAAAAGAAACCAGGAAACCCAGTGTCTTTCATGACAGATGAAAGCAATTTAACCTCCGTTACCATCAGAAGCCTTCAGGTACTGGTGTTTGAAATAAAATTAATGTGCTGGTATTTAAAGATGAAAAAGCCATCCCCAGCATATGAAGCAAAAGTTATAAGAAATTGTTAAATACTGTGTTTCTACAGTTTCCACCTAGGTCAAGGGTAAGTTTTGCCCAGAGAAAACTGAAGTTTTGTTTGTTCCAGTTCTTCATCACATCCTGTTTCAAGTTGTCCTAAAACAAAACCAGAAACAACAACCAGCACAAAAATGCCATGCCTTCAATAGTCCTCTAAGTGTTCAGAATAAAGGCTCTGGTTTTCCCTTGGGCTCAATTTTCATGATTGTGTCTCCTTTGTCACTATGTTCTTCGTCTTCCTCACTTTCAAACTGCACTTCCTGTCCAGAAACACTACACCGAAAGTTATATTTAACTTTTCATACAGAATCCCTCATGTTGCATCCAGGAAGCTGAGCCTCTAAGTGCAGGGTGGGATCACAGGGTCAAGATGTTTCCTGGATAACAGCTTCATCACTGCTCCATCCAAACTCCTAACGCCCCCGCCATCCACACCCCTGTCCTCAACTCAGAGCATGAGTAGCCACCAGCAGACAAAGGGCTCGTTTTGTGTGCGCGTTGCTGCCTCAGTGTCAGGGACACTGGATTTTGTTGACTCCCACTCATACATTCATGCAGACCATGAGTCCTAGTGCATGTCACCTGTGTAAGTGATCTTTCCCTGTCCAGTTACAGCCACCTGTCACCTGTCCACTTGTAGGTAAGACTCCAGGAGAAATTATTCCCTCCCGTCTTGAGTATAGACTCAACTGAATGGTAGATGAAGGGATCAGCAGCTGGAGATCAACAGGGCAGATTTTGACTGATAAAAGCTAGGATGGAGGATGCGGCATAGGTGATCAACCCAAGCTGGCTTGCTAACACACTCTCCATCACTCCTTCACATACATCCCTCCCCTGCCCCCAGATTCGGATCATGGAAAGTCCACTTAGAAGAAGCATGGGTTTGCAAGCATACCCTCTAAGCCAAGAGTGTAGTTGACACTGGCTTGGGGCAGACAGGGAAGAAGAGAGGTTGGTACTTCAGGGCTTAGAGCCTTTTAATAGATTACATCCTCCCAGTGGAGAACATGGACTAATCGCTGTCTCTCATGAATCATGTAGCCTGTGGAGGAGTAAGTAAGGGGTAGTAATAGACCAAGAGTATTGCTCAAGAGGTTATCAGCTCATAGGTCATAGGAGGAGTGGGGTAGGAATGTTCCTTCCTAATAAATGGGTGCATATTAGGGAGTGAGGTAGGTGTGAGGTGACTGTGAGGGTTCAGGACAAAGGAATAAAAAAAGAAAATAAGGACTCAAACTTTCCACCCTAGGAATCACAGGCTTCATGGAGGGACAAGACCAAGAATGGCCGGTGTCGGCTGAGTTAGTTATTGTTTCAAGTCAATGACTGAGTGATGACCTTTCATGTTACAGCTTTTCTGAGTAGTTGCCTAAACAGATCCTGAGTGGTGAAGCTGAAGCTTGGTGGGGGCTTTTCAAAACATGGGAACTACTTCCGACAAGGAAGCCTAGTTTCTAGTTCAAGAACTACGAGCAAAATTGGATAACTGACCCCATGATAGCCTCTGCAGTAAATCGATATGCACAGGAAATGACATGGTTTTGAGCAGCCTTCAAAGTTAACTTAAATGTTCATGATCTCACTCCAACTGAGACCAAGTACTAAATAATGAAACAGGAAGTAAAGTGCTTATATGTAGTAATCATTATGGTTATATTTAGAATTAGGTAGGCCAAATGTGTAAAATTCAATATTTATTGATTATTGTGGTGAGAAAATATTTAAATAACTCCTTGCAAGCAGGGATAGTGTCTACATTTGCTTACAATTATATTCCTAATATTATCAGAATGCCTGGTACACCACAGCCCTCCATAAATACTTGTTGAATGAAAGAATGAATGTCAACCTAGTGGGTGTTGGTAGGTATATATTGTTGCATAGGACAGTAGAGATTGGTTTTGGCAAGAGATTTTCTGCTCTCTAGGAGGACAAGGAAAAGGTTAAATAAATCTGGTTTACCAGAAGTTATAACAAGATATAGAATAAGAGCCAAGCAAGCTAGTTTGGGCTTGCAGAAGCAGTCAGATCACTGAGATTAGAAATAGAAGAGAATAGGTTTCCAGGCCTACTGATGTAAGCACCTGTGTTCCCTAACCCTGCACAGTGGGTGTTGAGATTCTTTACCCATAGAGTCAAGAAACCTCATCTGTTTCTCACTCTAAACCAAGCAGAGTGAACGTCATGGATGGAAAACATCCAGAAACACAGACGAACTTCTGCTTCTGACCAAAATGTAGTAACAAGGACTGGATTTATTGTCCCACTTGAAAAGACTGAAACACTGAAGAAAATATATGTTTTCAAGACATTGGACATCAAGGAATGAAGGACAGGGATCTCTGAGAGGGAAAAACAAACAAAACATGCCCCAATTTACTGCCTTCAGAGAGGGTCCAAGCTGTAGCACAGGGAAGGGAAGCCAGGTGGGGCCCCATCGTCTCCATGAGTTGAGTAGATGGCACTGGGAGTCCAGGGAGAACAAGGTGACTGAGTTTTCAGGGAAGAGTACTTAAGACCAAAAAACTGCACATGAAGACTCGTCATCTGCAGGAAGTCTCCCACAAGTCTTCAACTGAGTATTAATCTTCGTGTGCATACAAGGAGACTACCAGAAGCCAGATGCATATTACCCAAAAGCATTAGAGGAAATAATCTTCTAAGCTCACACAGGGCCAGAAAAGTTTCTCTTCCTACCAGTCAGTGTGAAAAACCTCACAGTTCATGGAACATCAGATAGAGGACTCAAGTGTTTTGCCTGGTACACCATATGAACTCCATAAACACTTGTTGGTTGAAAGAATGAATGTCAAGTTAGTGGGGATTGGTGGAGTATATAGTGTTGGGTAGGACAGTAGGGCAGTAGTGGAACAAAACTATCACTAGACTATCCAATGTTCTAGCCCTACCTACCAATCTTAAAAGCAAAATCTGAAAGGGCAAAACTATTTCCAAGTAACTTAACTGCATGTCAAAACGAAGTTCAATAATATTTATAGAAATATAAAAATATCCAGAACTCAAAAGGTAAAATTCACAGTCTGCCATTCAGTTAAATATTACCAGGCATAGAAAGAAGTAGAAAAATATGAGGGGAGAGTAATTAATGGAAACCTACCCAGAAATTATACAAATGATAGAATCGGTAGACAAAGACATTAAAACAGTCATTATAACTATGTTTCATATGCATGAGAACCTAGAGGAAAGATTAAACCTGGTAAGCAGAAATATGGAAGACATAAAAAAGACACAAATAAACCTTTTAGAAATATATTCTTCAATGTTTGAGATAAAAAATACTCCAGATGGGGTTAACAGAAGATTTAGATACTACAGAAGGAAAGGTTAGTGAACTTGAAGACATAGCAATATGAATTATCTGAAATGAAAACAGAAAGAAGAAAGACTAGGGAAAAAAATCAACAGAACATCAGTGAATTGTGAGGTAACTTAAAGCAACCCAATGTACATGTGATTAGAGTCCCCTAAAGGGAGTAGGGGACAGAAAAAATATTTAAGAAAATAATGGCCAAAATTTTTCTAAATTTGATGAAAACTATAAACACACAAATTTAAGTCCCATGAATTCCAAACACAAAAAACATGAAGTAAACTACACTAAGCCATATAATAATAAAATTACTTTAAATTATGAATAAATAAATAATATTAAAAGCCATCCCGGGGAAAAAGACATGTTATGCACAAAAAGAACAAAGAATGGCAGCTATCTTGTCTGAAACAAGGGAGGGTAGATGATAGGGAAGCAAACATCTGAAAAACATTGTCATCTCAGAATTCTACATCCAAAAAACATGTCTTATAAAAACAAAAGCAAAATAAAGACTCTTTCAGATATACAGAAGTTGAAAAAATTCATCACCAGCAAACCTGAACTACAAGAAGTGGTAAAGTATGTCATCTAGGCAGAAGAAAAATGATACTAGATAGAAATCTGGATCCGTGCAAAAGAAGGAAGAGTACTGGAAATGGTAACTATATAAGCAAATTTAACATATTTTTTTCTAATTATTTTAATCTCTTTAAGAGATTATTGGAAGTTTAAAAAATAATAATATTATATTGTAGACTTTTAAACATGTATACAAATAAAATGTATGATGTCAATGGCACAAAGGCTGGGAGAGGAGAAATAGAAGTACACTGTTGCAAGTTTCTCATACTATAATTGACATGATATAATATTACTAGAAGATAGACTGTCATAGGCTAAATCATAAAGCAACCACCATTAAAACACAATAGAGTTTTAGCTAATAAACCAACAAAGGAGATAAAATGAAATTATTTAAAAACGCTCAACTAGTCCAAAAGAAAACAGAAAATGAGAAAGAACAAAGAACAGATGATATAAAACATGTAGCAAGATAATAGATTTAAATCCATCCATATCAATAATCATATTACACATACATGGTCTAAATAGGACAACTAAAAGGCAGAGATTTTCAGACTGGGTTGAAAAAAAAAAACAAGACCCAACTATATTATGCATTGTCCCGCACCCCAAACCCAGATATTTTGTAATCCTTTAATCTACAATGTGCTGCTGGTACCTGGACAACTGTACCCTTCTCTTGCTATTTCATCTAGAACAGTTCTTTCTCCACCCAATGAGCCTCTATTCCTGAAATATTTTATGAAACAATATTTAACTTTAAATTTCTCCTTCTGCAATGACTCCTCGCTACTGACCCATCCAACTCAAACTTCATTTTAAGTAACTGTATTTTTGCCCAATTCCTTTCTGTCTCAAAGTGCAAACCACCTTGGTTGACCTTCATTCTTTGCAACACACATGGGCAGAGTGTGGGTGCCTCTTCCACATTATGCACCATTTAGAAAGACATACGAAGTTTATGGACAAAAGTATTTCTGCCTATTCTCTGCTTTTGCCCTTTCTTAGTCCCTGGGCTTTTTCCATCCTGGAAAAGATGCCCATAATGGCCCATTCTTAATTCGAAAATAGAGTGAAGAGCCAGAAAGGGAAGGATTGGGAAGGGCTAACTTCTCTCATTCCAATGCCACAATGAGGTAAGGCTCAGTTTGGGGAAGCTTTTATTTTAGCCTATAATGTGATTTGTCTCAATATTTCTATGAGCTAGAGAGAGAGGAAAAGGGAGAAAGAATTCTATATGGTCATATAAGTGGAAGAGTATGCCCATAATTAGAAGGTCCCATGTTTGAGATGTTTCTGCAGAAGCTGAATGGGTTGCCACCCTGCCTTGCATTCGTGTGGTAGAGCAGTTGTTCTCTGGGCACAGGTAGCTGCTCAGTAATGGCTTTGATTTAGCCTGTCCCATGAGAATCAACCATTCAGCCAACCAGAGCAGGTTCTCTGCACTAAGCATATGGATCACACTAGAGGAACTGAGAGACACAGAAGGCTTCAGGGAAGAGGTAATGTTTGAACTAGGCCTTCAGAGTCTTCAGGGAAGAGTCATTTCCTGTCTCTAGGCCTCAATTTTCTTGTCATTAAAATGAGGAAATTGGATGGTCCCCAATTTCAACATTAGCTCTTCCCATAGGCAAGAGAAGGTCTTTCCCAGTAAAAATTGCTCAGCCCACCCACAGGCAGGAGGTGCTGTCCCTGGAGAAGCGTCCCTCCCCGACTCCACCATCTTATTCCGTGTGGACCATTTGAGGGGCTGGGCAAGCTTAAAGTCATCATCAACGGCTCCAGTCAAACACTTAGGGAATAATTAGTTATACTTTTAACGTCTGATCTGGGTATAAACACTGTCTCCTTGTTCATTTCTTTAATTTTGAAATGGTTATGACTCACCAAACTTCTTCTGATTAGTTGTGAAAGGTCACTTCCAGGCCACAAAGCCATAGACTATATTAATAAGGACTTCTTGCTTCAAAGACCAGTTATTAGATAGCAACTCCTAGTAGGTTACTTTCCCAACTATAAAATGTGGCTGGTCATAAAACCTATCTCAAAGTTAATGTAGGGGAAACAGTACAATGCCTAAGCATTTAACATGTGTTATTATTAGTCATCTTTTAAAGACACAGTTACGCCAGTTTTAAATGGTCATGGAAAATCTTGCTTTCTATGTCTTACTTGGGGATACTGTAAAACTTCAAGTCATGAATGTTAAAACATACAAAAATATATCTACTAATACATTGGAACACTACCTGCAAGTCTCTATTGAGGATTGAGAAAAATGGGTTTGGTGGGTTTGCTGGGTTGAGAAAAATGCTGCTTGGTGAAGGTCTTTTACCATTTCATTAACTAAACTTCCTTAGATTGGCATCATGAACAAACCAGTATTGTGTAACTCTGCTCCATAATGAGTGAGGTGAGAGCAGTCGTCGGGATCTAAAAGGCCTCATTCAATTGCCCTGAAGGAGATGGGCTTCAGTGCCCCCAGGCTTTGTTAATGAGATTTCTGGCTACAGCCAAATGAAGAGGTCAAAAAAATCCTCTTCTCAAAAAGCAGCTATAAAACTGAACAAAATTGGCAAAAACAACAATTTCAGTGCCCTGCAAATTGATCAAAGGGATATAACAACTTAAGAAGCATTTATGCACAAAAAACTACTAAAAACAGTGGGAGTCTGTGGCATTCTTGCCTGGGGCTGCTTCCATTTCCACTCCCCAGGTAGGTGAAGAGAATGTTTTGCCAGAGCAGGTGGGCCATGAGGTCCGGCAACTTCACTGCCACCATGAAAGGGGATTGCTTCATTTGGAGCCGTGGAGGACACCCACATCCAAGATGGTCTAGAAACGACCATCTTGGCAGTGGGCAAGGGGTGGCTTTAGTAGCCTAAGGTGCCTTTCTGATCGAGACAAGTATATTTACGGTTATCTGTGTGTTTGTGCAGAAGAGAGTGAAGACATTCCAAGGTAGCCACACTCATGGTCAGCCATGAGGCTGTACACAAGACACAGAGGGAATGCAGGTGAAAAGTAAAAGCTTGAGAAAGGCTTGAAAATGACCTGAATTTTTAATGTGTCCCTTGTCCACTCACAGAGGATAGAAACTTTATTAATTTGAGGTTCTTAAGCAAAGCCTGTGTCAAGTCTAACCCCTGGAATCAAAAAGCAGACATTATCATATTGAAGTGAAAACTGTAAATGAAAAAGTGTCTGAGATAGATCTTAATGGACTTAGAAGTTAATGTTGCCAAGGTTGAGGATGTGCTTGGGAAAAAGAAACACAAGTTACAGTAGGACCTATGGCCTGTGCTTCTTCCAAAGAGGGTTTTGAGGACTTCAACATTTAAAGGGGAAAGAGTGGTAAGGAGGGAAAGGAGGAAGGAAGAAAAAAAAAAGAAAACAAGGAAGGGAGATTCTTGTAAGGCTTTGATGAGCACTCACTGAATCCACATTTGACATGTGAAAAGAGTGTGGGGAAAGTAGTTTATGCATTCATGTACATTTTACATAAGATAAAGCAAGCATGTGAAATTTCAGTTATCCGAAAAACAAAAGGAAGGCAGTTTTTGTGTGACTCAGTTCCCAAGCTCAACTTTCCCTTTGATGTAATGAGTTTAGGGTCCCAAGATTTCATTTCCCTTTCACAGCACTAAGATCCAGCCACGTGTGGTGGTTCACACCTATAATTCCAGGACTCCGGGAGGCTGAGACAGGAGGGTCTGCTTCAGTCCAGGATTTGAGATCAGCCTGGGCAACATGGCAAAACCTTGTCTCTACAAAAAATTTTTAAGAATTAGCTGGGCATGGTGGCAGGTGCCTTTGGTCCCAGCTACTCAGGAGGCTGAGGCAGAAGGATCACTTGAGCCTGGCAGGGCAAGGCTGCAGTGAGCCATGTTCAGGCCATTACACTCCAACCTGGGTGACAGAGTGAGGCTCTATCTCAAAAAAACAAAAAACAAAAAAATTCCCCAAAAAACAAAGACCAAAGTCCAACTATATCCTGTCTCCAAGAAATAGAAGACACAGACTTGAATATACAAAAGAGGATGGAAGTAAGATAATGGAAAAGGACATATGAAACAGTATCTATAAGAGAGTTCAAGTGACTATATTAGCATCAGACAAAATAAATGACTACAAGACATATAATCAGAGATATATAGGAATATTTCATAATAACAACAGGGTCAATGCATCAGGAAGTATAACAATTCAAATGTATGCATACCTAAAAACAAAGCTTCAAAATATATAAAGGAAAAACTGACAGAATGGAAATAATTCCATAAAATATTTGAATATTTGATTACTACCTCTTAATAATTGATAGAAAAACTAGACATAAAATCAAAAAGGATATAGAATTAAACAACACTATTAACCAATTCAATCTACCTGACATATACTCATCACTCTGACTACAGAATATACTTTTTTTTTCAAGTGTATATGAAACATTCCCTTAGACCATATGTTAGGCCACAAAACAAGTCTCAATATATTTAAATAGATTAATTATACAAAGTATGTTCTCTAGCTATTACAAAAGTAATTTAGAAACCTCATATATGTCTTCTTTTGTAGTGTCTGTTCATATCCTTCACCCTCTTTTGAATGGGCTTGTTTGTTTTTTTCTTGTAAATCTGTTTTAGTTCTTTGTAGATTCTGGATATTAGCCCTTTGTCAGATGGGTAGATTGCAAAAATTTTTTCCCACTCTGTTGGTTGCCGATTCACTCTAATGACTGTTTCTTTTGCTGTGCAGAAGGCTCTGGAGTTTGATTAGGTTTCATTTGTTTATTTTGGCTTTTGTTGCCAATGCTTTTGGTGTTTTAGTCATGAAGTCCTTGCCTATGCCTATGCCCTGAATGGTTTTGCCTGGATTGTCTTCTAGAGTTTTTATGGTGTTAGGTCTTATGTTTAAGTCTTTAATCCATCTGGAGTTAATTTTAGTGTAAAGTGTCAGGAAGGTGTCCAGTTTCTGCTTTCTGCAAATGGTTAGCCAGTTTTCCCAACACCATTTATTAAACAGGGAATCCTTTCTCCATTGCTTGTTTTTGTCAGGTTTGTCAAAGATCAGATGGTTACAGATGTGTGGCATTGCCTCCAAGGCCTCTGTTCTGTTCCATTGGCCTATATCTCTGTTTTGGTACCAGTACCATGCTGTTTTGGTACCAGTACCATGCTGTTTTGCTTACCGTAGCCTTGTAGTATAGTTTGAAGTCAGGTAGTGTGATGCCTCTAGCTTTGTTCTTTTTGCTTAGAATTGACTTGGCTATGTGGGCTCTCTTTTGGTTCCATGTGAAGTTTAAGGTGGTTTTTTCCAGTTCTGTGAAGAAGGTCATTGGTAGCTTGATGGGGATAGCATTGAATCTGTAAATTACTTTGGGCAGGATGGCCATTTTCACAATATTGATTCTTCCTAACCATGAGCATGGAATGTTTCTCCGTCTGTTTGTGTCCTCTCTGATTTTGTTGAGCAGTGGTTTGTAGTTCTCCTTGAAGAGGTCCTTTACATTCTTTGTTAGTTGTATTCCCAGGTATTTTATTCTCTTTGTAGCAATTGTGAATAACAATTTGTTCTTGATTTGGCTCTCTTTAAGTCTGTTATTGGTGTATAGGAATGCTTGTGATTTTTGCACATTGATTTTGTATCCTGAGACTTTGCTGAAGTTGCTTATGAGTTTCAGTCTCAGATTTTGGGCTAAGATGATAGAAACTAGTGAACTAAGTAAATCTGGGAAATTCCATGCTACTTGAAAATTAAACAGCACATTTTCACATAACTCATGGGTCAAAAAAGATATCACTAGGGAAATTAGAAAATACATTAAGCTAAATGTAAACGAAAACACAACATATAAAAATTTACAGGATTCAGCTAAAGAAGTGCTTAAATGGCTGTAACAGAAAAGAAGACCTCAAATCAATAACCCAATATTTTACATTAAGAAAATAGAAAATGAAGACTAATCTAAGTCCAAAGCAAATAGAAGAAAGGAAGGAATATAGATTACAAGAGATATCAATGAAATAGAAAACAGAAAAGCAAAAGAAAAATCAACAAAACTAAAATTAATTCTTTGAGTAGAACAATGAAATTAAGAAATGTTTAACTAGACTGATGAAGAAAAAAGAAAGAAGACACAAATTTCCAAAATCAAGAATGAGAGAGAGAACATAGAGAGGATGTTGTTATTGATCCTACAGAAATGAAAAAGATTACAAGGGCTATTATGAACAACTTTATGCCAACTAATCAGACCAAAAAATGGACAAATATTTAGAAAGACAAAAAATATCAAAGCTTAAGAAGAAATAGAAAATCTGAATAGAACTCTAAGAAGTAGAGAAATTGAATTAGCTTACAGCTTTCCACAAAGAAACCTCAGAACTTGATGGTTTCACTGGTGAATTCTATCTAATAATTAAAAAAGATGTAACATTAACCCTTCAAAAACTGTTTCAAAAAATGGCTACACTTCCCACTTTATTTGAAGGCCAATATTACTCTGATATCAAAGCCAAACAAACACATTTTAAGAAAAAGCTATAAACCAATTTCTCTAATGTTCATAGACACATTATTCTTTAAAAAGATATTATAATAGTAAACTGAATCCAGTAACATAAAAAGGATGATACGCTCTGACAAAGTAAGATTTATCCCAGGAATGCAAGGTTGGTTTAACATTTGAAAATCAACCATATAATACAGTATATTAACAGAATAAAAAACAAAGTTCACATGATTATCTCAATAAAAGCAGAAAAACACTTGACAAAAAAATATATCACACCCTTTTATGATAAAAACTCTCAATAAATTAGTAGTAGAAGGCAACTTTCACAACTGGATAGAGGGCGTGTGTGAAACACCCGTAACTAATATACTGGCTAGTGGAAAGGTTAATGCTTTCTCCTAAAATCAAGAACAAGGTAGAACTGTCTATTCTTGTCACTTTTTAAAACACTGTACTGGAGGTTTTAGACAGGAAAGTAGTCAAAAACAAAATAACAACAACAACAACAATAAAAACAAAGCAATAATAGCAAGGTCATTCAGATTGGAAAGGAATAAGTAAAACTGGGTTTATTCTCAGAAGAGATGATTTCTGAGAATCACGTATGCAGAAAATGACGAAGAATCCTCCTAAAACTAATAAGAACAAATAAACAAGTTTAGCAAGGTTGTCTGACACAAGATCACTATAAAATAAATAAATTGTAATTTTATATGCTAGCAATGAAAAATCAAAAATAAAATTAAGAAAATAATTCTGTTCATAATAGCCTCAGAGAGAATAAAATAGGAATAAATTGTAAATAAAATACAAGACTCACACATGGAAAACTACAAAACATTGTTGAGAAAAATCAAAGACAAGCTAAATAAATGGAGAGATATCACAAGTGAGCATGGATTTCAATATTATCAAAATGGCAATTCTCCCCCAAATTGATTTATTAATCTAACACAATCCCTATCAAACACCCAGGAAACTCTTTTTGTGAGAATTGGTAACCTAATTTAAAAACATCTATATAAAAATGCAAAGGGCCTACAGTAGCCAAACAATTTTTTAAAAGAAAACAAGTTAGGGACTGACATTACTCAATTTAAAACCTACTCTAAAACTACATTTTTTAAGACTATATGGTACTAGCACAAGGATAGGCATATAGATCAGTGGAATGGAATTTTGAGTCTAGAAATAAACCCTCACATTTACAACCAACTGATTTTCTAAAAAGGTTCCAGAAAACTCGATTCAATGATGAAAGATTAATTTTTTCAACAAACATTGCTGGGACAATTGAATAACCACATGCCAAAAAAAAAAAAAAAAAAAAAAACACAGAGAGAGAGAGAAAGAACTTAGGCTCTCTCATTTCACAGCATAAACAGAAAAATTACCCCTCCAATGGATCATAGACATAAATGTAAGAGATAAAATTATTACGCTTGTAGAAGAAAACATAGAAGGCAATTTTTCTGACCTTAGATTAGGTTATATATTTTTATGAGTGACACCAAAAGTAAGATCCGTACAAGAAAAAAATTGATAAACTGGAAACCATCAAAATTTAAAGCATTCATACTTTAAAAGACACCACTAAAAAAATAAAAATATAAGTCAAAGACTCAGAGAAAATGTTTCCAAACCTGATAAAGGACTCATATCTAAATTGTATAAAGAGTTCTTCAAATATATATTGATAAGAAAGCAAATAACCAAGTATAAAAATGGTTGAAAGAATTGAATAGGCATTTCACTAAAAAATTATACAAATGGCTTAAAAGCTCTTGAGAAGATGTTCAATTACATTAGTTACTAGGAAAATGCAAATTAAAACTACAATGAGATACAACTACATGCTCACTGGGATGGCTATTATCAAAAAGCAGACAATATCATGTGCGACAAGGGTGTGGAGAAATTTTAACTGTCACATGTTGCTGGTGGAAATTTAAAATAGTGCAGCCACTTTAGAGAAATCTGGTATTTTCTTAGAAAGTTATACTTAACCA
Source organism: Aotus nancymaae (assembly GCF_030222135.1). Taxonomy (NCBI): domain Eukaryota; kingdom Metazoa; phylum Chordata; class Mammalia; order Primates; family Aotidae; genus Aotus; species Aotus nancymaae. Next base: position 6,634,875 of record NW_026988546.1, on the reverse strand, counting down.
CTTGATTCAGCTCCTAGTAATTCACTCCTTGTAAATCACTCCTAGATTCACTCCTAGTAATCTACCTAAGATTAATGAAAGCACATGTCCACACATAGACATGTGCACATACTCAGAGCATTATCATTCATAATAGCTCAAAACTAGAAACAATCCAAGTGTCTATTAATTGGGAAATGAATAAGCAAAGTGCATCTCATGCATACAGTGAAATACTCTTGTGAAAGTCTTGTCATAGTCACTAAAACAGAGTTGAGAAGCCAGGAGGGAAAAACCCTGGGGACACATACCATCTCTCCAAAACTGTAATTCTCTGCAAGCCCAATTGCTAAAACTGCCTGCTGTAAACTGAAACCAGTTTTATCTACAGCTGCTGAAATAATTTTCCGCAATTCTAAAACTAGTTTTGCCCACCACCATCACTTACCAGTCAGAGCCTGCCAGCTCCCTAAAACCTTAGTAGTGCCAATGAACTTTCTCAAAGAGCAACATATAACATCTATTTTTAAAAAATAAAACCTCTAAACTTCTCCTTGTTTTTTGGACATACCAAAGACAAACCAGTCTGTGTGTATGTCCTGAACTGCAATTCTTTCTTCCCAAAGAAAATGCTACATTTAGAGATTTGCCTCTATATATTTTATTTGACTGCAACACTTTTCAGCAAGAAAAAGGAAAAAAAAACTACTGATACAGAGATGAACCTCAAAAATAGTCTGCTAAAACAGAGTGAAAGAATCCAGAAACAAAGGCTATATATTGTATGATCCCATTTATATTAAATGTCCAGAAAGGGTAAATTGATAGATAGAGAGCAGATTAGCCATTGCTAAGGGGTGGGGAGAAATAACTACAAACCAGTCTGAGGGAACTTTTGGGTTAGTGGGAATGATCTAAAACTGGATCATGGTGATAGCTGCACAACTCCCTAACTTTGTGAAAAATTATTGAATTGAACACTTACAATGAATGAATTTAAAAGTCAGTAGATTTAGCCCTTTTTTTTTTTTTTGAGACGGAGTCTTGCTCTGTCACCAGGCTGGAGTGCAGTGGCGTGATCTCGGCTCGCTGCAACCTCCACCTCCTGTTTCAAGCAATTCCCCTCCCTCAGCCTCCTGGATTATGCCTTACCAATAAAGCTGTTTAAGGAGTCTCTCTGAGCCTATTCTGGCTTAGGAGGCCGCCTGATAAACAAACAAACAAATACATTTGCTTATTTGTAAATCTGTTTTAAAACTTGAAAACACGAACTACAGGAACCTGAAAATCCAGCTGCAGTCCGTTTGGTTCTGCTTTCCTATGAATCATCTCTACTGCTGAAGTTAAGTTAGAATTTGGAATGATTCCATGAGTTTAATGGATAGATCTCCAATATTGGTTTTATGTACCCAACGACATTTAAAGAAATAAGCATTCAGTAAATATTGTTGTCTATTTACAGAACTGTGCTGTTTTCTATGCTTTCTTTAGTGCAAGCTGCTTCACTTTGCAGGTGGTATTACTACCTGATATAAGCAATAACTAATTAAGAGCTCAGCTCCTGCACCAGAAGCCTTAAATAACAAAGCTGACCTTTAGAACTCTAAAAGGAAAATATAAGAGAATGTATTTATAATGCCAGCATAAGGAAAGTTTTCTTGGCTGGGTACTGTGGTTCACTTCTGTAATCTCAATAGTTTGGGAGGCCAAAGCAGGGAGATTGCTTGAGGCCAGGAGTTCAAGACAAGCCTGGGCTACATAGCAAAAAATTTTATCTCTACAAAAAATTTTAAAATTGGCTGGGCATGATGGTGCATACCTGTAGTCCCAGCTGCTCAGGAGGCTGGGGCATGAGGATCGCTTGAGCCCAGGAGTTGGAGGCTGCAGTGAGCCGTGGTTGTGCCACTGCACTCCAGCCTGGGTGACAGAGTAAGACTTTGTATCCAAAAAAAAAAAGAGAGAGAGAGAAAATGTTCTTAACCCCCAAAGTGCTAACCAGAAAAGTGAATGACTGATAAATTTGACTACATTAAAATTAAGACTGTTTCTTCCTCAAAAGATATCATAAAAAATGAAAAGGCAAGGCACAAACTAAAAGTCATTATTTTCAACATCTGTAACCAACAAAGGACTAATATCCAAAATATATAAAGAGTTCTTACAAATCAATAAGAAAAAAAGACAAACCCAATAGAAAAATAAGCAGATGACCGGAACAGTCTCTTCACAGAAAAGGAGCTGGAAGTGGCCAATACTTACAGGAAAAGATGATCAATATCATTAATAATCAGGGAAAGAAAATTTAGGCCTTAGCAAGATATCATTTTGTCCCCAGGAGCTTGGCAGGTGTGGGAGGGACTATGAAACACCCAGGACACTTACACACTTCTGGTAGAGGTAGAAACTGGTCTCTGGTGAGGGCATAAACTTGTAGACCCACTGTGAGAAATGATTGTAATAATGCAAGGACCCCAAGATCCCACTCAGGAATTTTTACCACAGACAAATTCTTTCATATATACATACCAGAAAAAAAGTGTAATAATGTTCATAACAGCTGTGTTTGTATGACAAAAACTTGAAACAATTCAAATGTCCCATGGCAATACAAGATGCAGTATGTTTATCCAATAGAATAGTAAACAGCAGTGAAAAAATCCATCAGCCATAGTGAACACTCATCAACATGAAATGAACTTCTTAAATATATGAAGTCAAGAGAGAATAGCTTCAGAAGAATACAAACAGCATGATGCTCTATTCTGTACACAGTTTAAACTCACTCAAAACTGAGCACTGCCATTTAGAATTACATATATTATGATAAAATATAAAGAAATATAAAGAATGGCCAGGCACGGTGGTTCATATCTGTAATCCCAGAACTTTGGGAGGCCAAGGTGGATGGATCGCTTGAGCCCAGGAGTTCGAGATTAGCCTTGGCGACATGGTGAAACCCCATATCTATAAAAAAATACAAAAATTAGCTGGGTGTGCTAGCATACTCCTGTAGTCCCAGCTACTGGGGAGGCTCAGGTGGGAGGACTGCTTGAGCCTGGGAGGTTGAAGGTGCAGTGAGCAGAGCTTGTGCCACTGCACTTCAGCCTGGGTGACAGAGTGAGACCCTGTCTCAAAAATAGATAAATACAAAGAAATATAAAGAATAAGCACTCCATTCATGGAGGCAGTTACCTTCTATGTGGAGTCAGGGGGATGCAATTCAGAAGAGGGCACAGAGACTTCATAAGTGTCGGCGATGGTCTACTTCTGCTGGGTAATGAACAGTACTTCTGCTGGGTAGTGGACAGTACTTTTGCTGGGTAGTGGACAGCACTTCTGCTGGGTAATGAATGGTACTTCTGCTGGGTGGTGGACAGTACTTCTGCTGGGTAGTGGACAGTACTTCTGCTGGGTAATGGATGGTACTTCTGCTGGGTAATGGATGGTAATTCTGCTGGGTAATGGACATTACTTCTGCTGGGTAGTGGACAGTACTTCTGCTGGGTAATGGACAGTAATTCTGCTGGGTAATGGATGGTAATTCTGCTGGGTAATGGATGGTACTTCTACTGGGTAATGGACGGTACTTCTGCTGGGTAATGGACAGTACTTCTGCTGGGTAATAGGTGGTACTTCTGCTGGGTAACGAACAGTACTTCTGCTGGGTAATGGACGGTACTTCTGCTGCGTAGTGGACGGTACTTCTGCTGGGTAATGGATGCATAGGCATTGGCTGTATTATGATGATGACGATGTGTATATCACATATAAAATATTTTTATCAAAAATATCATGTTTAAAATAAAGTTATATGACAAATAAAAATACAGTTAGATATAATTTATGTAAATCTATAAAGCACAGAAAACAAGATGTATTTTGTTTCTGGATACATACGCATATAGAAAATGTAGAACAGCCACATAAGGATACACACTAATATAATCAATTGTGGGCATTTTTGGAGAAGAACGATGTTGGTGTGTTTGTGACAAAGGGATTCCAACTGTGGTCTGTAACTTTCTCTTTAAAACATTAAAAAACTCACGCTAAGATAGTAAAGCACTGATATTTAACTCTGAGTGTTGGGTACATAGGTGTTAGAAGTACGCTTTCCAGACTTAGGATGTGCGTGCACGGGCACACACACACACACGTGCACATGCGCACACACACTACAGGACACCCAGTTAAATTGAATTTCAGATAAACAACCAACAACATTTTAGTATAAATAATTTTTAACAAAAACATCTCCCATTGGGACAGCCTATGCTTTGTCTGACACCCCTACTTATATTGATCTCTACATCTGAAATATAAGAAAAATATGTTTGTCCTGTTTATGTACATTATGAAAATATTAATCAGCAAAAAATTAACCTCATGGGTTTAGTGTGCACAAAACAAGGGCAGGGGACTACAGAGCATCCTGCCTCTCTGCCACGGGCTGCCTGGACCTTCAGGGATTTCTGACCAGATCCATTTGCTCAGATTGTTTAACTCCAAAAACCAATATACCCATCATGTAAACACTGTAGTTACCATTTGCTGTATGCTAAACCTTGACATGCATTATCTCATTAAACAATTCCACAGCAACTCAGTCCTGGAACTATTTTTCCTAGTTTTCTTATAATTTCTGGTACTTCCCCAAGGCCCAGAAATTTGCCAGTGTCACAGTGAGTCAAGGGTTCCAAAGCCATTGTTCTTTCCACCTGCCCTCCAACCCCCAACACGCACACAGCAATCTTTCCCAGTCCTTCATGGTCCCTCCCGTCCTGGGCTTCCCTATCCCTTTCCATCTGGTTCCTCTCTCAGCAAGGAGCATTTACTAACCTTGTGCTTTTAGCCTTCTAGATACCGATGACCCTCCTACTTAGACTGCATACTTCTTTCCATGTCACTGCCCAACCCAGCTCCAAACTTCTGCTAAACTAGTGCCTCCTGGGGAGAAGGCACTCAGGATGCATTTGCCAGTTGGTGGGTCAGCATTTTCTCTCAGGGCATTCTGGAAAGCAGCCGTGGACTTGACCACTTCCAGCAGTTCTACTTTAAACACAAAGTTCCTGGGCTTCCAATTTCCACATTAAAGTGCTCCAGTTCCTCTGGTCAGCAGAGAAACTTGGGGTCTTGCAGCCCCCTACACAGACATCATCTGGGCAGCCCAGAGACGATAGTCTGGTGAGCTTCTGTGTATAAACAGCCATGTCTATGCCTACTGCTTCATTTTAAAATGCCCTAAACACAAACCCTTTTTGTCATTTAGAAGAGCATGGAAAAAGCCCCTTCTGCCCCATGGAATAACAAAAGACCAGTTGGCTTCCTTTCAAATATGCTAATTGCCCAGCTTCCAAGTTTCAGTTCAAGGCCCATTTTTATGCCTGACTTAAAAATAAAGCCCTGACAATATGGTCTTGAATGGAAATGCTGACCACACTAACTGGTGAGAACAAGCAGCTATTCCAGGAAAGAAAACAATGGAGGCAGGCAGTGCGCGCATGTTCCGCCTGGCCTGTGTGGGGCTGTTTGTTTCCAGGCGGCCAGCCCGGCCCTACAGCTGGCTCCAGGCTCCAGAGCCGAGACCCCAGCCTGACTTCTTCACTAGAAGTTTGAGGAAATGTGATCCTATCTTTCGGTTCTCTCTGGATAAAAGTGGAACTAGCTTTACTTTTTTTTTTTTTTTTTTTCCCCCAGTTACGTCGTAGGGAGAGTTTGGACGCCACACTTAGGGACAACTCCTTCTGAATCTCCAGATAATGGACGTGCACACACGGACTTGGGGACAGGTTGTGTGCAGCAGTTTGGAGTCTAGGCAGCATTTAAAACTATAGCCACAGCGTAATTCTAGCACCTTGGGAGGGTGAGGCGGGTGGATCACCTGAAGTCAGGAGTTTGAGACTAGCCTGGCCAACATGGCGAAACCCCATCTCTACTAAAAGTACAAAAATTAGTTGGGCGTGGTGGCGGGCACCTGTAATCCCAGCTACCCAGGAGGCTGAGGCATGAGAATCACTCGAACCCAGGAAGTAGAGGTTGCAATGAGCCAAGATCACACCACTGTACTCCAGCATGGACAGAGTGAGACTTTGTCTCAAATAAATAAATAAATAAATAAATAAATAAATAAATAAAAAATAGCCAAGCCTTCCAGACCACCTGAAACAAGTTTCAGCCAAAATAACTGGAAGGATCTCACTAAGATCACTTTTCTGGGGTGATGCAGAGAGCTGACATTATAACCCAAATGATTTGGAACTCAACCCAAAGTTTAACAGCTCTGTCTGGATAACAGCCTGGTGTTTTATGTCAACGGAGGAATCATCTCCAATTCTAACCAAAACAAATGAGAAGCTGATCTGTGTTATGTATCATCTCCCTTCATTTAAATTCCTCAGTGGGGTTGATGCTATTGTTCCCATTTTACAGATGAGGATTCTAAGCCGCAGAGGGGTCGCATTAGTTAAACAAGTGACCCCAGATCATGCTGAGATGAAATTCAAAACCAAGAGTGAGATGCCACACTGCCCCACCTTTGCTACTCAAAGAGTGGTCTGGGGGACCCACAGCAGCTGCAGCATCACCTGGGCAATTGTAAGAAAGGCAGAGTCCCAGGCCCTGCCCCCGACTCCTGAATCAGAATCTGCATTTTGACAAGACCCCAGGCTTTACATGCACATGAAGGTTTGTGAAGGCCTGGCCCACACTGCAGGCCTTCTCAGAGGACCCTGCTGCCAAACAGACCCAGACCTGGAACTGTGAGGGTCTTAGAGACTGGACGTGACGTGAAGCCTGGCATCTAAGGCGAGTCGGTGCCAGGTGGAAGGAAATGCAGGTTTCAAGCATAGCAGTTATAGATGTCTCAGAGGACTACCTTGGGTGCCAGTGTAGAAAGGAACAAAATCTCTGGATTTAGATATTTTATATTCAATTTGGGTTCTGCCATTTACAGGCTACAAAACCTTGGGAAAGTTGTTCAATTCTCTGACTCTCAGTTTGTTTCCAAATTAAGAATAATGCTACATCTGAGGTTGTTCTGATGTTAAGTGAGACGATATACACACAAACATACTCAGTAGGCCCTCTCTATCTTTCTTTTTTTTTTTTGAGATGGAGTCTCGCTCTGTCACCCAGGCTGGAGTGCAGTGGTATGATCTCAGTTCATTGCAACCTCCACCTCCTGGGTTCAAGCGATTCTCCTGCCTCAGCCACCGAGTAGCTGGGATTATAGGCGCATGCCACCACGCCTGACTAACTTTTTGTATTTTTAGTGGAGACGGGTTTTCACCATGTTGGCCAGGCTGGTCTTGAACTCCTGACCTCAAGTGATCCACCCACCTTAGCCTCCCAAAATGCTGGGATTACAAGCATTAGCCACTGTGCCTGGCCAACCCCTCTCTATCTATGGGTTCTACATGCTTGGATTCAACCAACAATGGAGCAAAAATGTTTGAATAAAAAAAAGTGTCGATACTAAACACGTACATATATTTTTCTTGTCATTATTCACTAAACAATATAGTATAACAACTATTTACATTGTATGAGGTATTATAAATAATCTAGAGATTATTCAAAGTACTTAAGGTGTATGGCAGGATCTGTATAATTTACATGCAAAAACTGTATCATTTTTCATCGGGGACTTCATCCTGTGAGATCTAGGCATGGGGTGCTCCTGGAACCAATCCCTGTGAGTCCAAGTGACAACTGTATATGCATATACATACACGTTTTGTACATATATGAATGACACATGTGTGTATATATACACACTGGATGCATGTATATATTCATATATACACATGTATATAATGTGGATATATGTGTATAATACACATGGGTATATATGTGTTTAATGCATATACACACATATATAGTATACATATATGAACATACATGTATATGGGTATATATGTATCTGTATATATGTATACATATACACATGTATGTATATGCATGTATGTCATCCCTTGGAATCTGTGGGGAATTGGTTCCAGAAGCTCCCCACATGCCAAAATCCCACAAATAATGAAGTCCTTGATATAAAATGATATAGTATTTACTTATAACCTATGCACATCTTCCCATAGACCTTAAATACTTAAGTACTCCAGTATACCTTAAATATACACACATGTGTGTATATGTGTGTGTGTGTATATATATCTCCAAAGAGTGTGTATATATACATTACAATTGACTGATTATGCATGTATATATACATATATATGTACACAGTGTGTACATATATACAAGCATAGATAATGAGAGAATGGAATGTCACAGGATATCAATAAATGGATATTAACTATTAATATACCTATTAAATGTTATATCAACCAGCATCTGAGGGTACATTAAAAAAGGGTTTTCTTGTAAACAACAGAAACCACTCTGGCCAGTTCATGGGGTTCATTACTATTAGATCGTTTACAAAATTCCTTGAAGACCTGGAGAAGCTGACTATAGGGAGGCGGTTCCAGGAACAACTCCCAGCCTCAGCAGCACACTCTGAAGAAAGCCATCCATAAGGGGTCACCACCACACTCATGCTGCCTCCTTGGCCCTCCAAGCTGGCTGAATTACTGATTGTCTTGCCCTCTCCCCGCCCCTCTTGGCTCAGGTCCCAGTGGAAGAAGCCTCACGTTTGCCTCTCTCATTGGTGGAATCTGAGCCCATCAGAGCCCTGGTTGGGAGGAAACCTGGGAAATGGAGTTTTTAGCTTTTTGTCGACTACAAAACAAGAAGGCATTCTAGAAGGCACTGAAATGGGTGACAGGGGACAGTCTAGTATCCATCACAGGGAGCTGCAAGCTTTGTTATGCCCTAAATCAAACAATCTGATTTAGGGGTCAGGGCCTCGTCTGGGGCAGGAGCTGTGAGATGGGGATGGGGTGGGGGTGGGTGGTTGCAGATCAGGACAGATCAGCAGGTGTTGGGAACTAGAAAGCAGAATGTTGCTGGGAGCTGCAGATAGTTAAATGTGTTCATGCTGGGGACTGTATCAGACTGACACACACAGCTGGAAATTGGGGACTGCTGCTGGCCAGGCCTTCTAGGGTTACATTAACAGACTAGGCTTTCTCTCTGTGCCCACATCTGCTCACTTGGAACACAAACTGCATCTGGGTATCTCCAATCCCCATTGCAGTGCCCAGTCTGGCTTGGCCTCCCTTGGCCATGCTCCCTGCTCAAAACTGTAAAGCTAGGGGTTGGGGGTTGGGGAGCTAAGGACTTGATGAATCACAGCTGACCCTTAAATGTCACAAGTTTGAACTGCATGGGTTTACTTATGCTCAGATTTTCTTCCATCTCTGCCACCCCTGAGAAAGTAAGACCAATCCTCCTCCTCAGCCTATTCAACGTGAAGAAAATGAGGATGAAGACCTTTATGATGATCCGCTTGGACTTAATGGATAGTTAACATATTTTCTCTTCCTTGGGATTTTCTTAGTAACATTTTCTATTCTCTAGCTGACTTTATTGTAAGAATACAGTGTGTGTGTGTGTGTGTGTGTGTGTGTGTGTGTGTGTGTACCACACAAAATATGTGCTAATCAATCAACAGTTTATGTTATCAGTAAGGCTTCCAGTCAACAGTAGGCTATTAGTAGTTAAGTTTTTGGAGAGCCAAAAGAGAGCTACAGAGATTTCTGACTGTGCAAGGGGTGGAGGAGGTTCAGTGCCCCTAACCCCCAGGGTGTTCAAGGGTCAGCTGTAGTTAGTCTCAGAGATGTGTCTGAGCATCACTAGATACTTCCAGTAGTGAGTTTCCAAACCATGGAAGTGAGCAGCCGAGGATAGACCGCCACTCATCAGGGGTGCTGGCCATAGGGCCTCGAAGATTCTTCCTAACCCTCCATGTCAGTGCTGCTATGAGACATAATGTCTTAAGCTTCCAGAAGGAGACTCTGCTCAGGGAGAAGCTAGGCCCTGTGGCTGCCTGAAAGGAAAAATCTGGAGCCAGGTTCTCTACAACCTGCAAATCATCCCCAGAGCGGTGTCTGCCTCCGTTATGTGCTGAAGCACCTGACTACCGGGCACCTTAGAAGGAGGGGATAATACTCTTACCACTGTTTTAGACAATTAAAGCACTGTTCTGTGTGCTTGTGACCCAGAACAGTTAACGCTCTTCCCAAAGGGGCCCAGCTTAGGCACCGGAAGAATTTGAGGAAATGCCCATTTTCACAAACCAATGAGAATTGACATAGAAATAGATCCTTTTTGTCAAATTATGAATGTCTGTAGATCACAACTGGTTGAGAACCTGGAAAAAAACAAAGCAAACTGCGAGCTGAGCGGATGGGATTATAATAAGGCTCTTCTTCTCTTTCATTTGGATTTCTGTTAAATATTTTTAATGAAATTTCTTTGTAGGCTTCAGAAAAAAAGAAATCACTTCTCTGAGCTTAAAGGGCCTTTTATTAATCATGAGAGCAGGAAGACGAACGTGTTCCTAAATTTATCTCATTTTTTCTTTGGTGGCTGATGTAGTGGATCAAAGGCTTTGGGTCCACATATTAATAATTCCAACTACAAAAATAATAATAATAATAATTCCAACTACAAGTTGCCTGAGCCCTGGGCCCTGCAGTTTGCCATCTATGTGTGCTCGTTGTTCTCGTTGGTTTGGTTTGATACAGCTGGGTGGTGTTGGTTTGGGGTGTTGGCATCCACACAGCATCAGAAGGGACAGGACACTGGGGCCTTTTCCTTTCTTATAAAAACCAAAATATTCCTCCACCATCGACAGGCTTTGACACTGACTTCCGGATGAAGATGGCAGATTGAACACCTGCATCTAATTCTGACCTCTCCTGAAGCCCTACCAAACCACAGTAAAGAGAGAACAGTGAGGTTTTGGAAGTTAGAAAACTCTTGAAAGCTAAATCTGGCAGTGCAGAAAGCTAAGCTCAGCGTGATTTCCATCACAGCACCCTCAAACAGCTCAAGAAGGCACTTGAAGTGGGGGAGAAGCGATGGGGGTGGTTTCCCCATCCCCACTCCCCCACTGCCTCTCCCCAACCCCATCAGGAGTCTGGAGATTCAGTCTGTGGAGACAGCAAAGAGAGTCTCAGGACTGAGAACATCAGGCACAAGGAAAGGTAAGGCTCCTAAAAGCATGAGGCAATGAAATGAGTTATGTCTGCTGGAAGCTGCAGTGGGCAGCCTCTTCTCTCACTCAGCTCCCAGAATGCAGGCAGGCAGGTCTTGACCCTCTAGGCAAGATGCTGAAAGCTTCTCCTCAGGGGAATCAGATGGCCCAGAGGAGAGACCTGAAGGTACTGACGTCAGGGGTTCCCCAGCACATGGCCCAGCCAGATAACCTGACTGAGAAGTTAACAGTCAACAACTCCCACCACCTCCCCACCACATTCCCCCAGTACAGAATGTACAAACAGCCTTTCACTCCTGGGCTCTAAACCCAGGGAGATGGTGCCTTTAAGAGATGGCTCTAAATCCATCCCTTTTGACCTTCACGGTGTAGCTATTTTGAATCTCCTCCTATCAAGTAATAGATCCTTCTAATCAGCAGTGGAAACGTGATCAAGTCGCTTCCATCTTTAGTATCCTTCCTTCAATGCCCCATTGTCTTCAGCTCCACACCACACCTCTTCTCCCTATTAAAGTCACATGTTCTCACTTTCCAGTTGTATTTCGACCCACTGCATACTATCTTGTATCTCACAACCCAGAAAATCTGCCTCACGCAAGGAAGGGCATGGGAATTGCTAACAACAGAGACATCTTGGTCCTTCTCTTCTCAACTTGGCAGCAACATTCAATAGTGTTGATATCACCTTCCTAAGATATTCTCTTCCATCAGTTGCCACAAGCATCCTCTTCTAGTTTCTCTCCTGTTTAGTGACCACTTCTCAGCTTCCTTTGCTGCCTCATCCTTCCCTCCCCAACCTATAAATCCTGGCATTCTTCAGGGTGCGGTCCTGGGCTTTTTGTTTCTCTGTGCTCTCTCCTTAGTGGATCCTATTCATTTGATTCCCAAATGTGTACCTCTCATTTTTGTCCAATGTCAGCCTTGGAATTCTAACCGGACTCATCATTTCCCCTCCAAATTCACCCCTCCCCCAAAGCCCCTGTGGCAAATGATCAGTATCTGTGGAGTTGCTCGAGTTGAACACCACATTGAGAATCATCTTTGACACCTCCTTCATGTCCCATGTCCAAGCCTTTACCAAGTCCTGTTGATTATATATTCAAAACATACCACAAGTCCATTTCTTTGTGTCCATCTTCATGACCAGTACCCTGGTCTAGGCCCCTGCTATCTCTTGCCTCCTGACAGCTTTCCTCATATTCATTCTTGCCCTTCAGTATCACCCCCCCTGCTTCAGACAGTCCAGTGGGTGCACTTTCTATTGTATCTAGGATGGGAACAAAATCTTTAACTTGGCCTCTAAGATGCGAGGTAATCTAGTTCCTCCCTGTCTAGTTTTCGTTCCGGCCATTCCAGCCTCTTGGGTCTCCCTGCCCCTGGGCTTTTGCCCTTGTTACTTCCTCTGCTCCCCAGTATCTTTCTTCATTCACCTCCATATTCAGATAACCCCTCTTTATCCTTCAAATCTCCATTAAATCACTTATTTAAAAAATTGTCTCTGATTCCCCACTCCTACACCACATTCCCATTTAGATGGGACCCCGTGATGTTTGCTATGGTTTGAGAGTCCCCCGGCAAAACTCCTGCTGAAATGTAATTGCCAATGTCATGATGCAGGAAGATGGGACCTTTAAGAGATGACTAAGCCATTAAGACGAATTAACGTCTTTCTCAAAAGACTAGGTGAGTTCTCTCAGGAATGGATTAGTTCTTGCAAGAATAGGTTGTTACAAAGCCAGCTTGCTTCTCTTGCTTTGTCTCTCTGCACAAGCCCGTGTCCCCTTCTGCTTCTTTATCATGCTGTGATGCAACACGAGCCTCACCAGAAGCTGGGCAGATGCCAGCGCCACACCCTTAGGCTTTCCAGCCACCGTAACTGTGAACCAAAGAAATCTCTTCTTTATAAATTACTCAGCCCCAGGTAGTCTGTTATAACAATGCTAAACAGACTAAGACAATGTCCATATTCTATTACAGCAACACTAAATGAACTAAGACAATTTCAGTCTCATAGCAGTCACATTCTCCTTTGTAGCACTTGTATGATAGCATTAGTTGTGCAAGTGTTGGTGCCTTCTCCACTAGATTATGCATGATGAAGATGGAGACAATGTCTCTCTTGTTCAATGATGTAACCTCAGAACCTACCATAGGGTCGAGAGCATAGTATGTGGTCAATATATATATATATATTAGATAGAATCTTGCTCTGTTGCCCAGGCTGGAGTACAGTGGCATAATCTCGGCTCACTGTAACCTCCACCTCCCATGTTCAAGTGATTCTCCTTCCTCAGCCTCCTGAGTAGCTGGACTATAGGCATCTACCACCACACTCAGCTAATTTTTGTATTTTTAGTAGAGACGGGGTTTTACCATATTGACCAGACTGATCTTGAACTCCTGATCTTATGATCCACCCACCTTGGTCTCCCAAAGTGCTGGGATTAAAAGCATGAGCCACCGCGCCCGGCCAATAAATATTTTAAATACGTGATCATGAAAGCTATTCTTGAATTCAAGGAAATCTTCTGGAGCATTTTTTAAAATTTTATTTTTGGATCTGCAATCTTCTAGGGGAAAAAGAACACATCTTATATTCCATGTCACCCTTTTAAAATTGCAATGTTTGTCAATCCTCAAATATACATTAGCATGTTGCAGTAATTAGTACTGTCTTATATTTTGCTATCTTTACTACAACAAAGGGGATGCCAGGGAAATTCCCCTTGTGGGTCCTGAATATCCAATCCAATGTTGCCTTATTTCATGACTTCTTCCTTTTGGTCCTCAGGCTATCCCTTAAAGTGGCTCAGCTTAACTGTAGGCCACAAGCTACACGAGGGGTCTTCAAAAAGTTCATGGAAAATGCATATAATGAAAGAACTATACAATGGAAATAGAAATGGAAACTATGGTTTTCATTTTTTGTGCCAAAATAAATTCATACTAATTTGTTATAACATGTCTGAACAGGATATAGTTTGAGACACTAAGAAAGATTTCCTCATTTTGAAAAGAGCTCCTATCAGAGCAACATGAATTCTGCTAACACTGAAGCAAGAACAAACATCCAATTTATGGTGATGCTGGGGTAAGAAGAATGGTGAAATCACTGACGCTTTATGAAAACGTTATAGGAACAATGCTCTGAAGAAGTCAGCAGTTTACAAACAGATAGCTCATTTTAAGAAGGAACAAGATGATACTGAAGATGAAGCCCACAGCAACAGACCATTCACATCAATTTTTGAGGAAAAAAATTCATCTTATCCATGCCCTAACTGAAGAGGACCAATGATTAACAACAGAAACAGGCTAGGCATGGTGACTCACGCCTATAATCCCAGCACTTTGGGAGGCAGAGGAGGGTGGATAACGAGAGGTCAAGAGATCGAGACCATCCTGACCAACACGGTGAAACCCCGTCTCTACTAAAAAAATACAAAAATTATCTGGGCGTGGTTGCATGTGCCTGTAGTCCCAGCTACTCGGGATGCTGAGACAGGAGAATTGCCTGAACCCGGGAGGTGGAGGTTGCAGTGAGCCGAGATCACGCCACTGCACTCCAGTCTGGCGCATGGCAACGGAGCGAGACTCTGTCTCAAAAAAAAAAAACAGAAACAATAGCCAACACCATACACATCTCAACTGGTTCAGCTTACACAATTCTGGCTGAAAAATTAAACTTGAACAAACTTTCCACTTGATGGCTGCTAAAACTGTTGCACCCGAATCAGCTACAGACAAGAGCAGAGCTTTCAATGAAAGTTTTAAAGAAGTGGGATCAAGATCCTGAAGCATTTCTTTGAAGAACTGTAATGGGAGATGGAACGTGGCTTTACCAATATGATCCTGAAGACAAAGCACAACTAAGCACTGGCTACCAAGAGATGGAAGTGGTCCAGCCAAAGCAACAGTGGACCAGCCAGGGGCAAAGGTCATGGCAACAGTCTTTTGGGATACTCAAGGTATTTTGTTTGTTGACTTTCTGGAGGGCCAAAGAACAATAGTATATGCTTATTTTGAATGTGTTTTGAGAAAGTTAACGAAAGCTTTAGTAAAAAAATGTCCAGGAAAGCTTCACTAGAGAGTCCGTCTCCATCATAACAACGTTCCTGCTCATTCCTCTTAACCAACAAGGGTAATTCAATGAACGTTTCAGTGGGAAATCATTAGGCATCCACCTTATAGTCCTGATTTGGTTCCTTCTGACTTCTTTTTTATATCTTAATCTTAAAAAAATTCTTAAAGCGCACTCATTTTTCTTCAGTTAATAAATATAAAAATGACTGTATTGACATGGTTAAATTCCCAGGACCCTCCGTTCTCTAGGGGTTGACTAGATGGCTAATATCGTCACTTACAAAAGTGTTTTGAACTTGATGGAGCCTGTGTTGAGAAATAAAATTTATAATGCTAGGTCTGAGTTAAAGGAGTGTGATTGGCTGTTAGTGATGCAATCTGACTGTGGTGTATGTGTGCATGTGTGGGCCAGCCCCGAGTGCCCAGTCTCTCTTCATCACAACTATGACTGCTCCCAGCTAGACTCGGAGAGGGAGCAGCTCTTGAGGCTTCCTAACCTGGACTTTTTTTTTTTTTTTTTCTTGAGACAGAGTCTCTCTCTGTTGCCCAGGCTGGAGTGCAGTAATCTTGGCTCACTGCAACCTCCGCCTCCCAGGTTCAAGTGATTCTCCTGCCTCAGCCTCCTGAGTAGCTGGAATTACAGGCGCCCACCTCCACGCCTGGCTAATTTTTTGTATTTTTAGTAGAGATGGGGTTCCACCATGTTGGCCAGACTGGTCTCAAACTCCTGACCTCAGGTGATCCACCTGCCTCGGCCTTCCAAAGTGCAGGGATTGCAGGCATGAGCCACCGTGCCTGGCCCAGCCTGGACTGTTTTGTGCACTGCCCAACATCTGCTGGTGGAATTATCCTTTGCTATCGACTAAATGTTTGTATCACCCTCAAATGTGTATGTTGAAACCTTAATTCCCGATGGAATAGTATTAGGAGATGGGGGCCTTTGGGAGGTAATTAGGTTTAGATGAGGTCATGAGGATGGAATTAGTGTTCTTATAAGAAGAGGAAGAGACACCAGATCCCCCATCCCCTGCCATTCGGGGACACAGCGAGATGGTGGCCATCTGCAAGCCAGGAAGCAGTCCCTCTCCAGGAACCACATCAGCCAGAACCTTGATTTTGGACTTCCGGCCTTTAGAACTATGAGAAATAAATTTCCGTTGTTAAAGTCACTTAGTCCATGGCATTTTGTTATAACAGCTCAAGCCATCTAAGACATTTCCCAGCTCCCCCTTCCATAAATCTGCCCTGTATTCTCCCCCGGCTAGGGGCTGTCCACTCCCTCCCTGCCTCTGGGTGGAAGGCAGCTGTTGAGTTTACTTTTGTGTAACTCTTATCTGGTGAAACTTTGTTGTCTAAGTGCTTACTCAGAGAAAAATAACCTACTCTTAAACTCAGCCTTGAAACTAGAAAATTACTTTTTAAATAGAGAAAACATTCACTTAAGACGGCTTTAGACCTGCACTGCAGCCACCAGCCTGAGCCATGGGCCACCAAGCCCTCCTGCTTCTGCTGGTGGCTTTCCTGGTTCCCGGGACCACCACAGCTCTCCAGCTGGCCTTAAGGGCTCTGGGAAGCCTGCACTTGCCAGCCAACCGCACATCCCACCCGGCTGTTGCCAAGAACTACTCGGTTCTCCACTTCCATCAGAGGGTTGATCATTTTGGATTTAATACTGTGAAAACTTTTTTAACAGCAGTATCTAATAGCTGATAAATGCTGGGAGAAAGAAGACAGGAACATCATCTGGTTTTGCAGTAATACATGGTTCATGCGGTATACAGCTGAGGAACTGAAAGCTACGTTGGTGTATGCTGAACAGCGATACTGTGGAGACTCCCTGCCCTGTGATGACCCATTCAAGGATTCTGGACACTTGGATCTCCTGACATCAGAACAAGCTCTGGCTGATTCTGTAGAGCTAATCAAACATTTGAACAGAACAATCCTAGGAGCTGAAAATCACCATGTTGTGGCCCTCCGGGGTCCATACGGTGGCATGCTTGCAGCCTAGTTCAGGATGAAATACCCTCATATGGTAGTTGGAGCTCTTGCAACTTCTGCCTTTATCTGGCAGTTTAAGGATTTAGTACCTTATGGTATATTTATGAAGATCATAACTACAGATTTTAGGAAAAGTGGTCCATATTGTTCAGAGAACATCCACAGGTCCTGGGATGCCATTAATTGACTCTCAAATATGGGTGGTAGTTTGCAGTGGCTTACTGACATTCGACATTTGAAAGGCTGGATCTCTAAAAACTGGGTGAAACTTGCAGTGGTGAGCTATCCTTATGCCACTAACGCTTTATAGCATTTGCCTGCTTGGCCCATCAAGGCCATGTGCCAATATTTGAGAAAAACCAATGTATCAGATTCATTGCTGGTGCAGAATATTTTCCAAGCTGTGAGTGTATATCCTAATGATTCGGGCCAGGTGATGTGCCTGAGTAGTTCAGAGGCAACAGCTAGCACTCTGGAATTCCTGGGTTGGAGTTATCAGGCCTGCACAGAAATAGTCATGCACTTTTGTATCGATGACCTGTTTGAACTTCACTTGTGGAACTTGAAGGAGTTTTCTGATAAGTGTTTTAAACAGTGGAGTGTGAGACCAAGGCCCTCCTGGATCACTACTATGTATGGAGACAAAAAAATAGTTAGCACATGGACATTGTTTTCAGCAATGGTAAACTAGACCCCTGATCAAGAGGTGGAGTAACCAAGGACATCGCAGACACCTTTGCTGAATTCACCATCTCAAAAGGGCCCACATCCCACGTGTGTACTGTTAGCCCCCTCCTTGGAAGTTAGACACGTGAAGAAATGGATCAGGGATTTCCACTACAGGGCGGGAAAGCAGCACTCAGAAACTTTTGGACATTGTTAGTTTCTTCTTTTATGTTCACACCACCCACGTTCCTGTTCACTTTGGTTTTCTACATGTGATTACTTTCCCTTGTTCCTCACTCAGTTTGATGGCACCAAGGTGGAGACAGAAGAGAGGGTGATGGTGGTGACAGCAGCCATCCCAGGAGTGTGATTTCCTGGGCTCTCACTGTCTTTATGCTACCTCCAGGAAGATTCTCTTCCTGATCTCTCTCCCACACCATCGGTGGTCCTCATCACTGGAGCAGAGTTCCTGACTGCCTTTCACAGAGGAAGAGTCATTTCCTGTGTTTCTCTGCAATCAGGGATTTCTCCTTGGTTTTGAGGTTGAAGTCTCTTTGACCCATTTAAAAGTCCCCACCCCTACCCCAACAAAAAGGAAAAGCAGAGGATAGATAAAAATGATGTAATTGCAGCTGGTAGGATGTCTGATGCCAATCCAGGAAATAGGAGCCATTTCTTTTGTACTAGATTTAATGATTTAATGACTTTGAACTGTGCTGTATTTTTTTTTTTTTTTTTTTTTTTTTGGTAGAGATGGGGATTTCACCATGTTGCCCAGTCTGGTCTTGAACTCCTGAGGCTCAAGTGATCTTCCTACCTCAGCATCTCAAGTGCTGGGATTACAGGTATGAGCTGTCAACCCAGGCCTGTGCTTTAAATAAAGAATAAGCCTGGACCTTTAAAAAAATATGGCCTTTGGGAGGCTGAAGTTGGCGGATGATGAGGTCAGGAGATCAAGACCATCCTGGCCAACAAGGTAAAACCCCATCTCTACTAAAAATACAAAAATTAGCTGGGTGTGATGGCACATGCCTGTAATCCCAGCTACTTGGGAAGCTGAGGCAGAAGAATTGCTTGAACCCGGGAGGCAGAAGTTGCAGTGAGCTGAGATTACGCTACTGAACTCCAGCCTGGCGACAGAGCTAGACTCCATATTTAAAAAAAAAAAAAAAGGCTTTACATGCACAGGTACAGGCAGAGCTCACACTTTCTAACCTTTCTCATTGTACCTATTATACTGATATACTGCCGTTGACTAAGTCATTCCCCTATTGTTGGTTCTGCAAGTTATTTCCAAGTTTTTATTACTACAAACAGCAGCAATCTGGACATTTTACTACTGATTGCTGTTCTCTAACTTTTAGACATTTCCTCAGAGTTTCCTGGTTAAAGAGTACGTGTTATCTCACAGCTTTTTTTTTTTTTTTTTTTTGAGACAGGGTCTGGCTCTATTGCCCAGGCTGGAGTGCAGTAGCACGAACTCAGCTCACAGCAACTTTCACCACCCAGGCTCAAGCGATCCTCCCATCTCAGCCTCCTGATTACAGGTGCACACCACCACACTCAGCTTTTTTTTTTTTGTAGAGACAGGGTTTCACCATGTTGGCCAGGCTGGTCTCTAACTCCTTACCTCAAGCGATCCGCCTGCCTCAGCCTCCCAAAGTGTTGGGATTACAGGCATAAGCCACTGGGCCTGGCTATCTCACTGCTCTTAGA
This sequence comes from Aotus nancymaae, assembly GCF_030222135.1. NCBI lineage: Eukaryota > Metazoa > Chordata > Mammalia > Primates > Aotidae > Aotus > Aotus nancymaae. Next base: position 6,615,311 of record NW_026988546.1, on the reverse strand, counting down.
GCAAAGGCCACATTGCTTTGCAAAAGTCACTATGATATGTAGGGTACGAGTGATGTGCAAATGAGCCTGTTCTATCTCATACCTACCAGTACTAAGTAGCGTCATTTCTCTTTATTTGAACTAGTTTAAAATATACTTATTGGGCCCTTAGAATTATTTAATTATTCATTTCTTTCTACGCAGAGTTGTTTACATTGTAATTAACAAAATGCTAACAACACTCAGAAATCAATTTGGCAAAACAATTTCCGATTATTTTGCCAACAATCCAAAATCTCTGCCTGAAGACTCACAGATTCAATTCTGACACAGCCCTTTTCCTGTTCTTGAATGGGTAAGTTATTGGTTTTTAATATGAGTTAAACTTGAAAGGATTTATGAGGACGAATGGTGAGTGACAAAGCAAGCAAACGAATAGATAAGCAAGAAGGTATTTCCTTTTCCAGCACAGGCCTCCTCAAAGTCACTGTGTTCGTTGCAGGCCATCTAGTGGATCCACGTGGGAAAAATGTCCAGTGCTGAGGGAGGGGAAGGAGAGAGGGGAGCTGTTTTCCCAGGTGCGCACAGATCCAGCAGGCTCTTCAGACACAGGACGCCAACTTAGGGTCCTGTTCCTCACAGGAGGAAGAGTTGTAGGATCCCCTGCTCCCAGCAGTTCCCAAGTACTATCATTCTGCGTTTCCTGGGGAGATGATCCGGCCAGCCTCTTCCTGGTGTGGGTGTGTGGGAACCAGCAGGGACTGGAACACAGTTGTTAAGATCTGCTTATGAAACTGCTTAAAGTTGGGGATTCAGTGAAAGACACGACTTTCTAGCACAGAAAACTTCCCCCAACTTCCGTAAGCTGAGGTGCCAACATTACAGGCTTTTATTCCTTTGCCAACCATTCATGTAGTCCCCTGTATATGGGCCAGGCTATGTGCATTCTACAGGTGACTCTAGCTGGGGTTGAGTCCAAAGTAGAGGAAAGGACTCAGTTGTGAAAAACCAGTAAACGGTAGACAGCAATGAGACGGGCATGGGGCCACTCTATGATAGAGAAGCAGAGAAGGGTCTGTGGAGGAGGTGGAATTTTCTTTTTCCTCATAAGCTTAAATTTGGCTTTATTTAAACAAAATGACACATAGTTCCCTCCTTCCCCTAAGCACTTCCATTCCCAACAGGTGACCACTGTTTGGAGTTGGCTTGGTATAATTATTTCCAGGAGGTGGATTTTAAACTGGGTCTTAATGATGAGATTTGGTCAGTGGAGGGGATGGGCGAAGAATGATGTGCTGGGACTCTGTGGAGTGGGAAGAGTTAACTATAGATGGGCACAGACCTGTTATCATTGTGAAATTCTAATTGTCTAATATCCTCAGGTCCCTTGAGTTTCTGACAGTCTTCATCTTAAAAAAATAAAAAAGAAGAAAGAAAGAAAGAAAAGAAAGAGGAAAAAAAGAGTTAATTCATTCCAGACACCTGGATTCCTTCAGTTTTTTTTTTTTTTTTTTTTGGCTTTCTTCTTTGATTTGACCACTGAGTGAACCCAAGATGATGAATCATGAGGCTTCACCTCACAAATGTTCTATTGCAAGGCCTTTGACTTTCAGAACTTTTTTTATTGCATTCAGATTCTCAGGCAACTCGATATTTTCCTGCACTCCCTGGCCCTTGCTGGGAAGGGTGGCATTTATTTGCCTGTAATTGTCGGGGCTTTTGCTATGCAGAAGCATGTACTTAACTCCTGATTCAGTTACTCACAGCCTTGTTCTCTGTAGACCTCCTGGACTAGTTTCTATGCCCTTCTCCCAGACAACCTATACTAAACTCCGTCAGAGTACTTAACAATCCATATTGAAAACTGCTACTAATTGTTTGACTATATGCAGACCATAAAGCCCATGGAAGCTGTCTACTCACTGTGGTAGGCTCAGTGCCTAGGATCTTAAGTATCTGCAGAATGAATGTATGAGTAATGAACAACCAATGTCCTAGAGGAAACCTATTGCAGGAGTGGCTACAGAGTAAGTACATTAGCCACAGGGCACAAGGGATAAACAGATAACTCACTGCCAGCTCAGCACTGCTCCCCACACAGGAAGTCTGAGGTTAGCCTCCTTTGTTGATGCCCGACTCATTTGTTCTTGAGGAGTGTTAGAACATTCTGGGATCACACTGTTCAGTGCGTGACACACATTCTCCCCAACCCTTTTCCTCTACCTCTTCCCCAGTCAGTTGTGACCCACAGTCAGCACATGCTACAAAATCATCCTTAGCACATGGATGGCACCACTCCATGGCCTGTGCTTACCTCCCCTCCTGGAGCCTCAGAGGGAGCCAGCCTGCTGCACAGAGTGTGGACAGCCCAGCCACAGGCAACTGCCCCAGTTCCAGGGTCCACACTGAACCCTGATCCACATTTCCTGTTGCTCTTTTCCTTAACTCTTCAGTTTCTTGATGTCCTCCTCAGCCTCTTCATGTCTGCCTCAGGTCCTCTGAGCTAGTCAGGAGAGGCTAGAAGCTGCTGCAGTAACAAGCATCCTCCAAATCTTAATGACCTCATACATTAAGTTTGTAACTGTCATAGGTCTATTGCCTGACATGTGCAGCAAGTCAATATGCCAAGAGATTGGGTCACAGCAGAGAAATAGGTTTAATCATAGGGCCAATGAATGAGGAGATGGGAGAAACCCTCAAATCTGTGTCCCTGATGAGTTAGTGTTTTTAAGGGTTTCAGAGTGGGCTGAAGTGTGGAGAGAGTTGATTGGTAGAAAAGTGCAGGGTGAAGTCATGGGGCAGGAGAGGAAGAAGCTGGATTCTCATGATGATTTTGTTTCTCTGTGGGGGTCTTCAAACTGGTTGGTTGTCAGTTGTTCCACTGAAATTTGGGATCTGGAAAACATCTTCAGGAATTCTTAAACAAAAGTCTCTAACACCAGAGATCCTATCTATAGGAACAATGGGGATGCCAGTGGTCGCTATCCAGTGCTGCGTGACTTTCCCTTATAAGGAAGTGGGTCAAAGGGCAGCCTGATACTGGGCACAGGGGCTCACACCTGTAATGCCAGCATATTGGGAGGCCAAGGAGGGTGGATCACTTGAGCCCAGGAGTTTGAGGCCAACTATTAGGCAACACAGCAAGACCCTCTCTCTACAAAAAAAAGTTTTAAAGGAATTATCCAAGTGTGGTGGCATTTACCTGTGGTCCCAGTTACGCAGGAGGCTGAGGTAGAAGGATCACTTGAGCCCAGGAGGTTGAGGCTGCGGTGAGTCATGATTATACCACTGCACTCCAGCCTGGGCAATGGAGCAAGACCTATCTCAGAAAAAAAAAAAAAAAAGTGCATCCTGATTAATGCTTAATTATAACTATATTTCTATCCAGACTTCTTGTCAATCATATGAGGATGGCTTCAAGTTTGTTTCTTGCTGGTCCTACATGTCTATTACGGGTTGGCAGGGATTTCTACAAACATTTAAGGACCCAGGTTGATAAAGGTTTCCCCACACCCAAGTCCTGATCACTGTGGCATGAGAAGGAGGCAATGCAACAAATAGCACACAAGCCCGCAAAGCTCACATTTCAAGGCCAAAGCAAGTCATGTGAACAGGCCTAATTTCAGTGGGTGCACAGAATTAAAATCTTACCATGAACTAGAAGGAGAAAAGAACTAGAATAGTTGTGGATGGCTTTAGTGACTGCAGCCTCCCCTCTTACTGACAGTGTGCGGAGACCCGCCAGCCCTGCTGACCTTGGCTGTCCTTCCTGGCTCAGCTTGGCTCACTCCTTCCATTTTAATCCACCCACGGGTTGCAGGGGAAAAAAATCTCTCTGGCTGAGGAAACCAACCACTACTTCCTGCCAGAGGAAGGAACAGATCATCATTCATGGGAGATGAGAGTCATGTTGTTAAGCAAAATTCCCAGAGAATTCCCACTCTCTTAAGCCAGTAATTTTTACTCAGCCAGTCAGGTAAGTTCCACAAACATTTCTCAAGCACCTATTACGTACCAAGGACCCTGGGAGTTGCTGGGTTACACGTTTTAAACACACACAGTCCTGGCTGTGAAAGAACTCTGATACTAACATGCAGGCAGGCACATTCAAAAACCTCCCAAGCAAGTCTTGCCTTTGCAGAAGTACTGACGGGGCAGGAGGAAGGCGTTCCTGGGGAGCCAATGGGGAGACTCGGCATGCTTCTCAGGCCAAACTCAGGAGCTGATAATGTTCTCTTCAGCAGAGAAGTTGCATCCAGGAATCTTACCGCTGCCTGCTCTGGGCAGGATAAAAATGCATCATTTTCAACAAACCGACGCCTTTCTGAGAGATGCCAGTGCGTGATGTGGTGAACGGTCTTAGCATGGGTTCAAGTCTCAGCTTTTCCACTTACAAGTGAATGGCTCTCTGGGCTTTTTTCTCATCTCTAAAATGTTGTTTCTGTGAGGATTAGATGAGACAGTGTCTGCAAGCCACTCACCACAGTCCCCTGAAGGTAGCGGGCAGCCAGGAAGCATTTGCCTCTGCTGACATCTTTGAGGTTTGTCTGAGCATCTGCAGTGGATGCCCAATGCACTTGACACTCAAAGTGGATTCCTTTTTATCACACATACACCATTTACAACAACATGTTTTTAGTAATAATCATTGTAGTAGTCTGTTTTTATGCTGCTGATAAAGATATACCTAAGACTAGGCAATTCACAAAAGAAAGAGGTTTACTGGACTTACAGCCGCATGTGGCTGGGGAGGCCTCACAGTCATGGTGGAAGGTGAAAGGCACATCTCCCATGGCGGCGGCAAGATAAGAGAATGAGAGCCAAGTGAAATGGATTTCCCCTTATCAAACCATCAGATCTCATGAGACTTATTCACTACCACAAGAACAGTACGGGGGAAACCGCCCCCATGATTCAGTTATCTCCCATCTGGCCCCTCCCACAACACACGGGAATTATGGGAGTACAATTCAAGATGAGATTTGGGTGGGGACACAGGGGACACAGAGCCAAGCCGTACCAGAAATGCAATGACTAATAACGGCGGCAGACTAATGCAGTAACAGTTCCCTTTTATTGAACTTTGTATATACAATCATGAGAGTAAAACTTAAAATGTAAAATAAATACCCACTACAACAAAGGAAACAGGCAATGGATTCGTGCTTTTTAATTGCATTTTTTTTTTCGTATCAAGGAAAACTATGTACCTAAAAACTGATCTTCCAGCTGAGCATGGTGGCTTACGCCTGTAATCCCAGCACTTTGGGAAGGCAAAGCGGGTGGATCACCTAAGGTCAGGAGTTCTAGACCAGCCTGGCCAACACAGCGAAACCCCATATCTACTAAAAATACCAAAATTGGCCAGGTGTGGTAGCACATGCCTGTAATCCCAGCTACTTGGGAGGCTAAGACAGGAGAATTGCTTGAATCCAGGAGGCAGAGGTTGCAGTGAGCCGAGATCACGCCATTGCACTCCAGCCAGGGCAAAAAGAGTGAAACTCTGTCTCAAACAAAACAAAACAAAACCAAGGAAACTGGTCTTTCATGGCTGTAAAGAATATTATAGTTAAACAGCAATTGAATAAAAAGCAACATGAATGGAAAAAATACATTTCAATTTTAAATATTCATATTTTCAAATATTTTTCAAATTTAATATGTATTTCAGATATGAAGAATTTACACATAACAGATATTTTCAGGTTGCTTTCTGTTTCACAGAAAGTATAATATCTCTGTTATGTGCAAAGTTTAAATTTTAAACATAAGTCAAAACTCCAAGTGATCCCATAGAAAGGCACAATTGAAGTAACTCCATTTTTCTTTCTTTATCTTTACAGTCACACTATCATCAGTGTTCTTTTCAAACCTACTACTTAAAGGCAGGAATATGTAGTTCCACAGAGGATGAGACGTGAACTCAAAGTGAACTTTCTCAAAAGGAACACAAAGCAAACTTACTCTCCTAAGGAACGGATGTAGCTGAGTTCATGCTAATTCAGGGCCAATTGTATAATTGCAAGTTGTCTGATTTAACTTCCATGTAGTGTACAATGTCTATGTAGGATTGCAGCAGGCAGAATTCTAAGACAGCCCCCAAGATTTCCAGCTTCTGGTTTACAAACATCTTCTCCATCATCGAATTAAACATTAATATAGGGACTGCTCTGAAAGACTTTGCAGATGTAATTAAGGTCCCAAATCAGTTGATGTTTTGGGAAGATTATCCAGGTGGGCTTGGCCAAATCCCACAAGCCTTCCAATCTGGTGCAGAGATCAGAGACATGGGAATTCAGAGATCTAAAGCATGAGAACTATTTAACATACATAGTTGGTTCGAGGATGGAGGGGTCATGAGGCAAGGAATGTGGGTGGCCTTAGGAGTCAACAGCAGTCCCAGCCAAGAGACAGACAGTGAGGAAATGGGATCTTCAGAACTAGGATGACAGCAAGGATCTGAATTTCTTTCTTTCTTTTTTTTTTTTTTTGAGACGGAGTTTTGCTCTTGTTACCCAGGCTGGAGTGCAATGGTGCAATCTTGGCTCACTGCAACCTCCACCTCCTGGGTTCAGGCAATTCTCCTGCCTCAGCCTCCCGAGTAGCTGGGATTACAGGCACGCGCCACCATGCCCAGATAATTTTTTGTATTTTTAGTAGAGACAAGGTTTCACCATGTTGACCAGGATGGTCTCGATCTCTTGACCTCGTGATCCACCTGCCTCAGCCTCCCAAAGTGCTAGGATTACAGGCGTGAGCCACCGCGCCCAGCACCATCTTTTTTTTTTTTAATTTAAAATTTTCCTTCTTTCTTTTTTTTTAATTTTTTTTTTTTTTTAAGATGGAGTTTCACTACAATGGCCAGGCTGGTTTTGAACTCCTGACCTCAGGTGATCCACCCACCTCGGCCTCTCAAAGTGCTAGGATTACAGGCTTGAGCCACCATGCCCGGCCTAGGACCTGAATTTCCAGTGACAAGGATGAGCTGGGAAGTTAATTTTCCCCTAGAACCTCCAGGTGAGGACTCAGCCTGGCCGACAACATAACCTCAGCACTGCATCTCAGAGCAGAAAGCCCACCGTGCCACACTGCACTAGACTTTTGACCTATAGACCTGTGAGCAACAGGTGGGTTTGTTTTAAGCCACTTAGTTTGTGGCAGTGGGTTATGCAGCCACTGAAAACTAATACAATATAGAAGTAATATGAATATGTTAAGGTTAATATAAATAGATTTAAAATCTACATGAACTATAGCCATTGTTTAGAACTTAAACCAAAAAAGATGTTTTTGTAGGGAGGAAAATTTTATCACTGACTTTGTTTAGAATTGCCAAAGCACAGCGATAAATGAAAGTGGACGGACTTTTAGTCAATTTTATTATTACTCTAAAATTCTCTATGGACAGTGGCCCTGAGTCCCTGCAGCTGAAGGCTGTTCCCTTTGCTCTGCTCTTGGTAAGCTCCTGGCACCCAAAGGGAGGAAGAACCTTCTAGCCCAGGTAGTTATTTGGTAGCAGAGCAGAAACCTAACCCTAGGCCCCTTAACTCCCAGCCCATCCCTTATTAGGTGGCCCTTCATTAAATTAAGGCTGCACACGTGTGGCGCAGAGTTACGCCAAGTCTTCTACAGGTTTTCTGGTAAAATTCTTAGTAAGGCAACCAGCTAGAATCCACTAGGAATCACTAGCAAAAGGCTGCCAAGTTTTATCCAAACTGAACACCTAATTGAGTGAATACTACCTAAAAGCAAATGGGGCTGCATAGATGGTCATTTGTCATAGTCTGCTCAGGATGCTGATAACAAATACTATAGACTGTGTGGCTTAAACAACAGAAATTTATTTCTCACAGTTCTGGAGGCTGGAAGTCCAAGATTAAAGTGCTGGCTGATGGGGCTGCTGGTGAAGCCTCTCTTCCTGGCTTGCAGAGAGCCGGCTTCTCACTGTGTCCTACATGGCAGAGAAAGACTGGACTCTAGTCCCTTCCACTTCTTATATGGACACCAGCCTCAAGATATGAATTTGGAGGAGACACAAGCATCCAGTCCATAGCACCGTGATTGGCCTCTGGGCTGGCATGTGATTTCAGACCTTTTGAAGGAGGTGCTATTTTTATATAATTTTTTATTTTTTTGAGAAGCTTTTTAAAAAAATATTTCAACTTTTATTTTAGATTAAGGGGGTACACATGCAGGAGATTGTTACATGGCTATATTGCATGATGCTGAGGTGTGGGGCATGACTGATCCCATCATCCAGGTAGTGAGCATAGTACTCAGTAGTTAATTTTTCAGCCTTCACTCATCTCCATCTTTCCTCCCTCTGTAGTCCCCCGTGACTTGTAAATGAGAACATGTGTTATTTGGTTTTCTGTTCTGCACTAATTCACCAAGGATAACAGCCTCCAGTTGCATCCATGTTGCTGCAAATGACATGATATTCTTTTTTATGGCTGAGTAGTATTCCATGGTGTATACAACACATTTTCTTTATCCAATGCAGATGTACTATTTTAGATTTGCATAGCTGTAAAGGACCTTGGAGATCTTACACTCTAGTTTCCCATTCTGAGCACATACTTCCTTGCTGTGTGATACAGTTAGGCTTGTGTCCCCATGCAAATCTCATCTTGAGTTGTGATCCCCAGGTGTTGAGGGAGAAACTTGGTGGGAGGTGATTGGATCACACAGGCAGTTTCCCCTGGGCTGCTCTTGTGATAGTGAAGGAGTTCTCACGACATCTGATGATTGTATAAATGGTGGTTTCCCCTGGGCTTTTCACTCTGTCTTTCTCCTTCCACCATGTGAAGAAGGTCCTTGCTTCCCCTTCCGCTATGATCGTCAGTTTCCTGAGGCCTCCCCAGCTGTGTAGATCTGTGAGGCAATTAAACCTCTTTCCTTTGTAAATTGCCCAGTCTCAGGAATTACTTTATAGCCATGTGAGAATGGACTAATACACTGTGTTTCTTCTAATTAATTAATCACACTGCACATGCAAAGGTCATTTTTCCATTGGCTGCAGGGACCACGGAGTAAGCTCCAGAGTGTCAGAGGACCTGAGGCAAGCTGGCCACCCCTCACGCAGCACAGGGCCACAGCACATTTGTATTCAGAGATACAGTTGCCACATTTATTGGTATTTCTGTCATGATTCATCTTCAAGGCAGAGTTGTGGTTTGTCAGTTACATGTAGTTTGAAGGCATTTTCCATTTAGTTTATAGATGTGTATCTCAATCTGTGAAACTTGTGACCACTGAGATATATCCCTGGACTCCTAGTTTGAGAAACCCTTTGTTTGCTAAAAGGTAAGTGCTGTATCTCCCAGTGACAACTGTACCAATGTGTTCCAGTAACATACAAAGATGCAAACTGTCAATGAAATCTTTGGGCAATACCTGGTTTTTCAGATAATCCTGACTGTGTTGCATATTAAGTCTTTTTCTGATTACTCTCCATATAATAATAATAATGGATAACATTTGTGTCCGTTCTCCCCCTCTTTTAAGTTCTTATGGCTGATCCCAAAGAATGCAGAGCCCACATGGCCCAGCTTTTATGTGAATCCCTCAAAAAGCACAAAAAAGGGGTCCAATTTTATAACCTACACCAGCAATTCTTAAACATTTTGGTCTCACTCTTTAAAATTACTGAGGGCTCTTTTTAGAGGCACCTCAGAGGCAATCAGCCACTTCAAGATGAAGCTGAATGTCTCCTTTCCAGCTGCTGGCTGCAAGAAGCTCCTTGAAGTGGACGAGGAATGCAAACTTTGTACTTTTTATGAGACGCATACAGCCATAGAAGTTACTGCTGACGCTCTAGGGTGAAGAATGGAAAGGTTCTGCGATGGGAATCGGTGACGGAAATGACAAACGAGGTTTCCCATGAAGCAGAGTGTCTTGACTCATGGCTGGGTCTGCTTGCTACTGCTGAGCAAGGGGTATTCCTGTTACAGACCAAGGAGAACTGGGGCAAGAAGCACAAAGCTGTTTGTGGTTGCATTGTGGATGCCAGTCTGAACTTTCTAAACTTTGTTATGGTAAAAAAAAAAAAAAAAAAAAAAAAAAAAAGAATAGAAGGATATTTCTGGACTGACTGATACTGTGGAGCCTCATCGCCTGGGGCCCAAAAGAGCTAGCAGAATCCACAAACTTTTCAGTCTCTCTGAAGAAGATACTGTCCACCAATGTGTTGTAAGAAAGCCCTTAAAGAAGGCAAGAAGCCTGGGACCAAAGCACCCAAGATTCAGCTTCTTGCTACTCTATGTGACTTGCAACACAAATGCTGACATATTGCTCTGAAGAAACAGTGTACTAAGAAAAATGTGGAAGAGGCTGCAAAATACACTGAACTTTCGGCCAAGAGAATGAAGGAGGTCAAAGAGAAACACCAGGAACAGATTGCCAAGAGATGCACACTGTCCTCTGTGAGCTTCTACTTTTGCATCTAGGCAAAAATAGGGTGTTTTGAGTAACCAATAAATAAGACTGGACTCCTGAAAATAAAATAAAATTGAGGAACTTGAGAGTTTTTGTGTATGTGCCTTCCATCTAATGCTATTTACTTTGTGATATGGTTTGGCTGTGTCCCCACCCAAATCTCATCTTGAATTGTATCTCTCATAATTCCCACGTGTTGGAATTATGGGACGGACCCAGTGGGAGATGATTTAATCATAGGGGCAGTTTTCCCCATACTGTTCTCATGAGAGTGATAAGTCTCATGAGATCTGATGATTTTATAAGGGGATTTCCCCTTTCACTTGGCTCTCACTCTCTCTTGCCTGCTGCCATGTAAGACATGGCTTTCACCTTCTGCCATGATTGTGAAGCCTTCTTAGCCACATGGAACTGTGAGTCCATTAAACCTCTTTTGCTTTATGCATTACCTAGTCTCAGCTATGTCTTTATCAGCAGCATGAAAACAGACTAATACACTCTGTTAGAAATTAGATCTGAGAATTTAAAAATTATCTTTCTTAATTCTCTTTAAAAATAATAAATCCATTGGTTAAGATAAGTAACACATTTTTATTGAAAAAGTCTGTATTAAAAAAAACTTTAACCGGAAGAGTAGAATTGTTTTACATTTGGCAAATCTTTTTAATGTCTGGCTTAATAGAAGACAGCTGGGTTCTCAGAGCTGCTTCTGTACTCCGCCAGTGGCAATATCACACATCGGGTGGCTTCTAGTACACTCCACTGTACGACTGAGAGGAAGTGAGTGAAAAAGGCAGATAATAGCTTCATGTTATGGTGAAAATACTTTCAGGCATGCAGGTGCCCTGAAGGGTCCCAGGGACACACAATCCCCAACACATCTTGAAAACCACTGAGCCAGCCTCTCTTCAAATGCCTTTTCCTTTTCTTTCCAATTCTTTCTCCTCTGAAACTGCTCTGGGGATCTTACTGTGAGACCATGCTTCCATCAATCCAACAGCCAGTGGGGCAATATTTTCCCATGTCTTTCTATCCTCCCATACTTGCTGCACTGAGTAGCTCTACTTAGCCTTTTTCTTTTCTTTCTTTCTTTCTTTTTATTTTTTTGGTGCTTCTTCCATCACTCAGATGATCACCCAGTCCTTCTCCAGTTCCATCCACTTCTCCTATCCTCTCATCTTAATCTTTTCTCCCATTTTGTGTCACAAAAATTCACAAACTGGGTGGAAAAGGCAGTTCTTTATTTAAAGGAGAGGAGAGGTTGGACGTGGTGGTTCTCACCTATAATCTCAACACTTTGAGAACCTGAGACCAGCGTGGGCACCTAGTGAGACCTTGTCTCCACAAAAAAAATTAAAAAAAAAATTAACTGGGTGCGGTGGTGCACATCTGTAGTCCCAGCTACTCAGGAGGCTGAGGTGGGAGGATGCCTTGAGCTCATGAGTCAGAGGCTGCAATGAGCTGTGATTACGCCACTATACTCCAGCCTGGGCAACAGAGCCAGGCCCTGCCTCTAATAAATAAATAAGGGAGTGGAGAGCAGAGTAGAAGCTGAGCAGGCAAAGATTGAATTCCCTTAGGGGAGAAAAAGGGAGGTTACAATTTAATCAGTTTCCTTTCTTTCAAAAGGCTAAGCCCTAAGTGGTTTGAATCCTAATAATGAGTGTGGTGGCTCACACCTGTAACTCAGCACTTTGGGAGGTTCAGGCAGGTGGATTACCTGAGGTCAGGAGTTCAAGACCAGCCTGGTCAACGTAGCTAAACCTTGTCTCTACTAAAAATACAAAAATTAGTTGGATGTGGTGGCACACACCTGTAATTCCAGCTACTAGGGAGCCTGAGGCAGGAGAATCACTTGAATCCAGGAAGCAGAGGTTGCAGTGAGTTGAGATTGCACCACCACACTCCAGCCTGGGTGACACAGCAAGACTCCATCTCAAAAATAAAACAAAACAAACTAATAAAACACTGCTTTATGAAAGCCCCCCTCCGTGACCCCCAGGGCACCCTGTGTGTACTCTTGTCATGCTCCCTGCCTCTCACATCCCACTGCTCTTGCCTACCGGTTTCCCCAACCCTGGCTGGGCTATCACACACTGCCTGGCGCCATAAGTATTCAATAATGCATGGATGTATGCAAGAGCAAATGTGAGGTGGATGGGGGTTTCCCCTTTGCGGTTATTTCACTGCTTCTTCACTTATCTGGGCCCCCACTTCAGCCCCTGGAGTCTAGGACCCAAGTCTAATTTACCACTGCACCCCTGTGCACAGTGGCTGGCACATGGCGGGTGTCTACTCAATGTCCACTGAATGACGAGGAACACACCTGTTTGAAGGCTTCAGCCTTGTGTCGAGATCGCCTGAACAGAACATCGGTGGCTGCCTCATTTTCCCCTTGGTTGCACGCCACAATATTAAAACTCAAAACTTCCTTGCCCCAAATCGTGAATGTGCTATTTGTTTTGCTGCAAACAAAGTAAATGATGAATTTTGCCTTGGCCCAGTCTTCTTTTAGGCCAAAGTCATTAAAAGCATCTGTTCCTACAGACGGAGGATCCAGTCAAGATTTGAGCAGATAATGATGCAGAAAACATCTGTATCATAAGAAGAATTTGAGAAAGATGAGGGGAAAGAGTTTGAAATTATAGTGCCTTAAATAAAAGAATATTTCCCCATTCCACTTCTCCCCCTCCTTGTTTATGATAAAAACCAGACGGCTGAACTGAGTGCCACTGAAACCTGGGACCCCAGTTCTAGGGAATTGACACTTGGATGGGGAAATGGTGTCTCAGGTAGCCATAGGAAGGCCTGGGGGTTCCGTGCAGATGTTGGGGGGCTGTCTGTGCTTTTGTGTACATCTGCCTCCCTCAGGAGGGCCAGGAGGGCCTTACCTCCCACTTCTGTGTCTCTCCCCTGGCAGGGGCAGAGTGAAGCCGAGTGGGTGCTGGGAAGGACGCCCAGCTGAGCCCCTAGGCCTTCCTTCCCCTTCCTCCTCTTTCACCCTCCCAGTGATAAAAGAGGCCCCAGATCAGATTAAAATGACATGTTTTGATGGTTCCTATAACTGGAAGGACATTGCTCTATCTCCTTTCCTGAAAGTCATCATCTCTGGGGAGCCCCAGATGAACTTGGACGTTATGTCTGTATTTGCTCTTTGAGGCAGGGCCCACCTGTATTCTGGGGTGAGCTCCATTATCCCACCTTTGCCAAAGTACACAGCAAGGGTCAAATAGAGGCATCTGGCCTTAAGCAGCAGCTTCTGAGTCCCCTTTCCTGTGGGTCTAAATGGCCACAAAGAATCTTGGCATTTATTCATTTCTTTATTGCTGGCTTTCATTCAGTTGCTGTTGAGAGAGTTTTGTCATATGAGTTCAGAGGTAGGTTTATTTGCAAACTTATTTATTATACTTATTTTAACTTATATCTTACTTACTTTAAACTCCCCCAACATCTCTGTGCCTTTTAAAATTGCATTTAAAAAATGCTAGGCTGGGTGCGGTGGCTCATGCCTATAATCCCAGAAATTTGGGAGGCCAAGGTGGGAGGATCACTTGAGCTTAGGAATCTGAGACCAGCCCGGGCAATATATCAAGACCCCGTCACTAGAAAAATTAAGAAATAATTAGCCGGGCATGGTGGTGCACACCTGTGGCCCCAGCTACTCAGGAGGCTGAAGTGGGAGGATTGCTTGACCCCAAATGCAATGAGTGGTGATTGTGCAACTGCACTCCAGCCAGAAAGAAGGAGATTCTGTCTCGAAAAAAAAAAAAAGGATGCTAGATGAGCTATTCATTTGTAAAGGGTCTGGAGATGAAGCGTGGTGGGTGTGGGACTCCCAGGCCACTGTAGTACTCCAGGCTGTTCACTGTTGAGCACTTACTGATTTTTGGAGGAGGAAGTATAGTACCCTAGGCTCTTCATCTTCATCTCGGGGAGGACGGACCACAAATCTTTCTGCTTCCCTTCAGGCCAATAGTTTCATGGTGTTGCAGAAGGAAGGAAATAGAGGGAAATGAGAAAAGGGAACAGGAAGGCTTTCCCTCAGATTAAAAGGAGGTGAGGAGGTGGGAGGAGAAACTAGGAGAAATACAGAGTGGCCCTGGCCACATGGGAGAGAGGGAGAGCCTCTGTTCCCTGCTACTGAGGGGAGCAGAGTGCCTGATGGTGGCAGTGGGCCGAGCAGGGCTCACTCTGTGGGGCGTCAGCGGGCCCAGTGGGGCCTCCCCCGGGTGAACACAGCTACCTCAGACCCAGGAACTGGGTCTTCCAGCCCAGTCCCAGCCTACAGCAGGAATCCTCCTACTCGGGGCTTCTCCCACTTCAGCATGCATCAGAATCACTGCGAGGGTTTGTTGGAACACGGTGAGCTGGGCCCTACCTCCAGAATTTTTTTTTTCAAGACAGAGTTTCACTCTTGTTGTACAGGCTGGAGTGCAATGGTGCAATCTTGGCTCACTGCAACCTCTACCTCCCTGGTTCAAGTGATTCTCCTGTCTCAGCCTCCCAAGTGTCCCAAGTAGCTGGGATTACAGGCATGCGCCATCATGCCCAGCTAAATTTTTTTGTATTTTTAGTAGAGATGGGGTTTCACCATGTTGGCCAGGCTGGTCTTGAACTCCTGACCTCAGGTGATCTGCCTGCCTCAGCTTCCCAAAGTGTTGGGATTACAGGTGTGAGCCACCATGCCCAGATAACCCCCATTTTGAACTCAGGTGTAGCTGGGTCCCAGTCCAGCTGGGGTAGCTAGAGCCTGAGAATGTGCATTTCTAAGGCCTGAGAATGTGCACTTTTAAGTCCCTGGTGATATTCATGCTGCTGGTATGAAGAGCACACTTTGAAAACCATGTTGCAGCTCCCCAACCTCACAGTTGCCTGTGGACCTGTTTCGCCTGGTCCCCATTGTATCACCCTTGTGAACCTCCCCACTCATCTCCATGGCTTTTCTCCCGGGCATCTCGAGGAGTGATGAGGACAGCGCCCCTTTTCTCCACCTGCTCTTGGGGTGGGGCTCAAGCAGGTTGAGAACTTCTCCCTGGGCAACAAGCATTAGTTCAGCATTTATGTTTTGGAGGAGGAAGCTGTTTCTGTTTATTCAAAACAAAAATTTTGCAATTGTCCATCAAAACTTGCACTAAATATGGTTTGCACTAAATGCTGAAGATTCAAACCATATATAAGCTTTGAGCACTTGTATTATAGTAAAATAATACAATGTGCCATTTTAATCACTTAAAATATACACTTAGAATTGTACACCTTAAAAGTGTACAATTCTGCCGAGTGTGGTGGCTCATGCCTGTAATCCCAGCACTTTGGGAGGCTGAGGTGGGTGGATTATCTGAGGTCAGAAGTTCAAGACCAGCCTGGCCAACATGGTGAAACCCCGTCTCTACTAAAAATATAAAAATTAGCCGAGCATGGTGGCACGCATCTATAGTCCCAGCTACTCAGGAGGCTGAGGCAGGAGAATCACTTGAACCAGGAAGTGGAGGTTGCAGTGAGCCAAGATTGCACCATTGCACTCCAGCCTGGGCAACAGAGTGAGACTCTGTCTCAGAAAAAAAAAAAAGTATACAATTCCATGACATTCAGTACATTCACAATTCCACGATATTAGTACATTCACAATTCCATGATATTCAGTACCTTCACAATTCCCTGATATTCAGTACATTCACAATTCCCTGATAGTCAGTACATTCACAATTCCGTGATATTCAGTACATTCACAATTCCGTGATATTCAGTACCTTCACAATTCCCTGATATTCAGTACATTCACAATTCCCTGATAGTCAGTACATTCACAATTCCCTGATAGTCAGTACATTCACAATTCCCTGATAGTCAGTACATTCACAATTCCGTGACATTCAGTACATTCACAATTCCGTGATATTCAGTACATTCACAATTCCGTGATATTCAGTACCTTCACAATGCAACCACCATCTCTAGTTCCAAAACATTTTCCAAAGTAAAACTTACTTAGTAAGTAGTTTCTCCCATTCCCTCATTCCCCAGCCTCTGACAACCATTCGTCTACTTTCCGTCTCTATGGATTTATCTCTTCTGAATATATCATCTACAAGGAAGCATACAATATGTGCCCTTTTGTGTCTGGCTTATTTTATTTGGTTTGATGTTTCCAAGGTTCATCAGAGTTGTAGCACGCCTCAGCGCTCCATTACTTTGTATCGCTGAGTGGTATTCTATCACGTGGATAGATCCATTGCTTGTTGTTTTGAAGCCTGCACTTGACCCTGCCTGCCTACTTGCTGGCCTTCCTGTCTCTTCTCTTCCAGGGCAGGAAATCCCTGTGCTATTCTCAACAGCAAACAGAATACCTAAGATATAGCAGGTGCTCTTAAATATTTGTAACTGGGATGGCCAGCTGACTTCCTTTCCCTTCTTCACTCTTCTGCTTCCATCCAATATTTCTTCAGCAAAAAGTAACTGACCACCTGAGGGTGGAGACCTGGGCTGGCTCTATTTAGGCCCTTCTTCCAGTGAGCTAACAGTATAGGGTGGCAGGAAGGGGGCACTTTCTTTCTTTTTTTTTTTTTTTTGAGTGAGAGAATCCAGAAAGATGGAATCCAGGAGAGGAAAGCAGCTTCCACACTGAGTGGAAGGGAATAGAGAGAGATGGAGTTTAGGAGGGGAAGACAGACTTCCATGCAGGGAGTGTTCATAGAAGGGGACACCAGAGGGAAAATCCAGGATAGAGAAAAACAGCTTCCACGAGCACAAGAGTGTTCGTGGAAGGGGATCCAAACATGGAGTCCCGGGGCACTTTCTTTTTCAAAGCCCCAGCTTCTTTCCCCTGGGCTTACAGGTATTTGGTGGCCTGTCTGGAGGGCTGGGAATAAGAGGGATTTACACATGGGGCAAGATGGTTCGGTACTCAGTTATGCCTGAAGGTGTGCCAGGTAGCCTGTGGCCGTGTGGTTGGCAGGCTGGGCTGGAGGGGTACTGGGAATACAGGTTGCAGTGAGCAGAGTCCTCCATGGCTGCTCCTGGGTGTGGGCAGAGTCTCAGGCCTTTAGCAGAGCTTCCTGACATCCTTCCTCCCCCTGCTAGACCCTTGACCTCTCGACGCCTCTGGGAGCTGGAACTTCTCATAGCCTTGAGGCAACAGAAGCCTATTCTCCTTCTTTCTATTTTACTCAAGTGTTTTGTCTGTGCCCAAAACCGGGACACTTCTTTGTCTCCCGTTGCCTGATCAAGTCCATCCCCAGGGAAACAAATATAGAACAGCCTCTGTTCGAAGGGGGATTTTTGCATAATGTTCTAAAGTATTAAACTGCTTCAAGGGCTTTTCGTGGGTAATATTCTGGAATAATATGGTGGCTACTATCAAATCCCTGTCCCTTAGAAACTATGTGAACTGGGCTGTGGGTCTGTCATCACCACCTGTCTATTCAGCTTTTCCATAACCATGACTGCAAGATCAGCTTACCATCCACCTGACCACAAGCCTGACTATTTGGCTGTGATCACTAAATTAGACACGTTTTCTTGAGAGCTAACATACAGCTATAGCCTCCTAGCCCGAGCAGATTATTTTCAAACTTATCTCAACTGACATGATTTCAATATGTGTAGCAGAAATGAAGCATTTGAAATGCCCTTTGTGAAATAATGTGAAAACTACTTCTGCAAATAGACTGAAAATAAGAAATCTCTCTTTAAAAAAGCAATATACATTTTCATTTTGCCATTTACAGATTCATGAGAATGGCTTTCAGAAATATTTTCCCAAAGAGTACAATATGCCTTGCATCTGAGGTGGCTTTTTGACTTTGGTAATAAAAAGTGATTACAGTGGCCTATTAATTTACAGAGACTAATTCAAGCCTGGGGATACAGTCTAGAATTTTGTAGGCAGTTACCAACAGCTGCAAAAAGCCCCGTGAATCCTGGTCCGAAGTAGAGCCGTCATAAAAATTATAGCAATGAAATCTGCAAGGATTAAGGGGTAGCGATGATAAAACAGCAGCCAGACTAATTTCAGCTGCAGAATCGCATCATGTGAGTGAATGGCCTTCCTGGATTAAACTTCAATGCAAGAAATTATTGTGAGCACCCATTATGTGCCAGGAATGTGAATGGACTGAGAAATACAAAACAGTCACGATAAGCTCAGTAACACACTTAAAGCACCTCCCTTTTAGAAGCACAGTTGAAAGAACAACTTTACCAGGGGTTGGGAAGTTTCCTTGGAAGAAATGACATAAGGGAAGGCCACTGTAATCACTTTTTATTACCAAAGTCAAGGCAAGGAGAAAAGGAAGGAGGAATCCTAGATGTGGAGGCTTTCTATCTTGGACATCAAGGCAGGTGAAGCTGGAACAAAATAAGACCTCGGGGGAGGCTTGGGAGGGAGGCGGAAGCTATGTTTGCACACCCGACATTTGAGGTGCCTGCAGAATTTTCACTTGGCTTTGGAGAATATGACAACAACAGCGACAATATATTTTACGTTTTCAGTTCTGCTGATTTATTTTTTTAAGGCTTCAAACTCACACTCCATGCCACACTCTCTTACAGGCAGATTGCTAATCTTTTTTTTTTTTTTTTTTTTTTTTTTGAGATGGAGTCTTACTCTGTCGCCTAGGCTGGAGTGCAATGGCTTGATCTCGGCTCACTGCAACTTTTACCTCCCGGGTTCAAGCGATTCTCCTGTCTCAACCTCCCAAGTAGCTGGGATTACAGGAGCCTGCCACCATGCAGCTAATTTTTGTATTTTCAGTAGTCATGGGGTTTCATTATGTTGGTCAGGCTGGTCTCGAATTCCTGACCTCAGGTGATCCACCTCTCTTGGCCTCCCAAAGTGCTAGGATTACAGACATGAACCACAGTGCCCAGCAGATTGTTCATCTTTTATAGCAACTTCACTTCCTCAGAAATTATCCTTGGCAATGGACTCAGATTTGTGTGAACTCAGGACTGTCTTTGTCTTCTCATCCCGTGCCGGGGGGAACCCAGATAATTTCTGGTCACAGCTGCAGATCTGAGGTTGTAAGTGATCTCTTGGAAAATAGCCATAAAGTTGCTGAAATTATCCTTTTAAATTTTTTTATTTCATTTCATAACATAAAATACTTTAGCTTTGTTCTTGTGACTAGATCTCAATTCCTGGCATTTCCCCAACCGTGCTGTATTATCAAAGAGCTTCATGAATTTTTAAACAAAATTAGCCTACTTTCCAGAGCCTTTCTTTTTCCAGGGACTTCAACTTTTTAAAGATTAGTTACCCTCGCAGAAAAATCCAGAATGAATGAAAACTGTTGCTTCCACCACCCACTGCAGCACATAGATTTTTTTTTTAACTTCTCTTCTAAATACTTTCTTGGAAATTACTCTGGTAGGGTCATTCTTTTTTTCTTAGCTCACCATTGCTTATTATAATTGACTTTATATATATAATTGTATATTATATATCTACAATTATATTATATATATAATATAATTGACTTTATATATATAATATATATAATTGACTTTATATATATAAAAGTCAATATATAATTGACTTTTCTTTGCAAATCTAAATTTGTTGCTGTTTAATAATTACCCTACTTCCAGAATGTAGGTAAGGTTGTACCGTCAGTTCCTATCTTTTAAGAAATTATTTTTTTAAACATGCAATTGTTTTAGCCTGTATTAGGATCATAAACTGTAATTTAAAGGACTACTACATATAAAATATAAGACTTGTACATGGCAAAAATTCACCCAAATAATGAATGAATAAGTAAATAAAACAACCAATTGATCAAAGGAAAAGCAGGGGAAAATATCCAATTGAGATGGTTAATATGCAAATTACAATCTTTACTACAGAAAGAGCTGTTGTGGGCAGGATGTGATGACTCATGCCTGTAATCCCAGCACTTTGGGAGGCCGAGGTGGATGGATCACTTGAGGCCAGGAGTTTGATACCAGCCTGGCCAACATGGTGAAACCCCGTCTCTACAAAAAATATAAAAATTAGCCTGGCATGGTGACACATGCCTGCACTCCCAGCTACTGGGAGGCTGAGGCTGGAGAATCACTTGAACCCAGGAGGCAGAGGTTGCAGTGAGCTGAGATCACACCACTGCATTCTAGCCTGGGCAACAGAGTGAGACTCTGTCTCAAAAAAAAAAAAAAGAAAGAAAGAAAAGAAAGAAAAATTTGCTAAGAAAATCACCATCCACTTGTGCAGAGAACTCTGTAGAATTTTATTCACTGCTCTCTTGTTTACAGAGGGGAAAGGGATAAGATTTCCTGTTTGTTTAATAACAAAATATATTATCTTAATAATAAAAATGATAAAACTATTACTATTAAGGGGAAACATGAAGGATATGATTGAAGTTTTCTGTTTTTGGGTGATAGAATATTTTCCCTTTACATGCCATCGAGAAAAGCACTAGAACCTTATGAATTTGACATAATTTGGGGAACGTGGAGATGACTTAGCACTGGAGCATGTCCAGCCAACATTAAGGTCAGACGACAAAGATCACTTTCAGTCAGCACAGTGTTAACAGCTAAGGAAGCTGAGGCTCAGTTAGATCTATTGTCATAAAAGACAGAATATTTTTTAATTCTTTTTTTTTTTTTTTGAGATGGAGTCTCACATTCTGTCACCCAGGCTGGAATGCAGTGGTGCAATCTCAGCTCACTGCAACCTCCGCCTCCCAGGTTCCAGCAATTCTCATGCCTCAGCCTCTGGAGTAGCTGGGATTACAGGTGCCCGCCACCATGCGTGGCTAATTTTGGTATTTTTAGTAGAGACAGGGTTTGGTCAGGCTGGTCTTGAACTCCTGACCTCAAGTAATCCAGCTGCCTTGGCCTCCCAAAGTGCTGGGATTACAGGTATGAGCCACTGCACCTGGCCTAGATTCTTAATTTTATATTTTTGGAGTGCTGTTGTACAATCTCAGCTCACTGCAGGAGTAGATTAGAAAACAATTTCTCTCTGGTAAAGAAAGTCACCCCAAAGCTTACAGTTTTCTTGTCCTGTTAGGATATTAACCAATTTTGGACATTAACCATCTCCTGCTAAAAACAATTCATATGTGGAAGTCTTAACCCCTAATTCCTCAGAATGCATTTGGAGATAGGGCCTTTGAAGAGGTGATTAAGGAAAAATGGAGTCATTAAGGTGGGCCCTAATCCAATATGACTGCTGTCCTCATAAGAAGAGATTAGGACACAGACACACACAGAGGGAAGACCACATGAAGACAAAAGGGAGGCCAGGTGCTCTGGCTCATGCCTGTAATCCCAGCACTTTGGGAGGATTGCTTGAGCCCAGGAGTTCAAGATCAGCTGAGGCAGCATCCTGAGACCCTGCCTTTACAAAAAAAAAATTTTTTTTAATTACCCAGGTGTAGTGGTGCGCACCTGTAGTCCCAGCTACCCCAGAGGCTGAGGTGGGAGGGTTGCTTGAGTCCGGGAGGTGGAGGCTGCAGTGAGCTATGATTGTGCCACTGCACTCCAGCCTGGGTGACAGGGCAAGACCCTGCCTCAAAATAAAAACAAAACAATAAAAAAGGGAAAAGGTGGCCATCTATAAGCCAAGGAAAGAAGTTTCAGAAAGAACCAACTCTGCCAACACCATGATCTCAGACTTCCAGCCTCTAGAACTATGAGAAGATAAATTTCTCTTGTTTAAATCACTCACCGCAGTACTTTGTGGCAACCTGAGTAATACTCTTAGCTAAGTCATTTCGGCAAACTTTTCCTGATTAAATACATTCTTGAATTCTACTTTGAAACAGCTTTAATGTCCTCTTGAATCTCTCACTAGTGTTTGTATGTAACTCATGTTTTTTAATCTTTTGAACACTGAACTTTGATATAAAAAAATTTTTAAGGTCACATTGTAATCCCAGCACATTGGGAGGCCAAGGTGTGAGTGGATCACTTGAGTCGGAATAGGTTGAGACCAGCCTGGCCAATGTGGCGAAACCTTGTCTCTACTAAAAATACAAAAATTAGCTGGGCTTGGTGGCACCTGCCTGTAGTCCCAGCTACTCGAGAGGCTGAGGCAGGAGAATCACTTGAATCCAGGAGGCAGAGGTTGCAGTGAACCGAGATCATGCCAGTGGACTCCAGCCTGGGTGACAGAGCTAGACTCTGCCTCAAAAAAAAATTTTTTTTAAATCTTGTTCCCCTCTTATTGGACATTTATTAAATCTGAGTACACATTTCCAAGTGTTCTTTTGTTAATTCTTTTGATATCTGGGATAGCAATCGATACGTTGTGAGCCAATATGCTCCTCAGCTTTAATTTGATCTTTTGTTTTTAGCGTCCCATGGGAACTTCAGTTAGAGTGCCCTATGGCTAGTTATCTTCCAACTTACTCAGATAACTCTCCTTCCTTCTTGGTATTATCTTGGTCAAAGGGAGCTCTCAGGGTTTTTGTCAGTGAAGGGCCCTGGCCTCGAAAAGCTTTCTGGGTTAAAGAGGGCAGGCAGGCAGAAGAAAGGGAGGTGTTTCCAGACTTAAGAGAAGGGCCTGGAGAGAGACTGCTCGGGTATATCTCTGCAGGGTGGAGGGAGTTGCAGCATTAAATATTCTGTACCTGCATCATTCTATGATGTTAGCAGACATAAAATCTAATATAACCCTTTTGCAATTCATCTGGGATCATATCTTTAATCTCACCAGTCAGAATCTGACACTTTGCTCACAGCAAGGCCACCCCTGTTTACATCACTAAAACAGCTATTCCCCATCACCAGAGTGGATTAAATTTCTTCCATTTACCAAAGATAGAGAACAGGCCCTCTCTTTGCAATGAGATGGGAGGTAGTTGTTTTTATTAAGAAAAACATTAGGTGATTTTCTGTAAGAAAAACATGTATTGGCCGGGTGCAGTGGCTCACATGTGTAATCCCAGCACTTTGGG
Source organism: Aotus nancymaae (assembly GCF_030222135.1). NCBI lineage: Eukaryota > Metazoa > Chordata > Mammalia > Primates > Aotidae > Aotus > Aotus nancymaae. The sequence continues at coordinate 6,591,987 of NW_026988546.1, read as the reverse complement.
AGGCCGAGGCAGGTGAATCACAAGGTCAGGAGATCAAGACCATCTTGGCCAACATGGTGAAATGCTGTCTCTACTAAAAATACAAAAATTAGCTGGTGCGGTGGCACGCATCTGTAGTTCCAGCTACTAGGGAGGCTGAAGCAGGAGAATCGCTTAAACCCAGAGGTGGAGGTTGCAGTGAGCCGAGATTGTGCCACTGCACTCCAGCCTGGTGACAGAGTGAGACTCCGTCTCAAAAGAAAAGAAAAACATATATTCAAGGCACTAGGCACCAATAGGGAAACAGCCTGATGCAGAAAATGGTATCGGGGCCTTTGGAATAATTAATTAATTAATAGCAAATGAAACAATTAACTTAAAATTTAATAAGTAATTAAGATAAGTGGGTGCTCATTGAGAGGGAGTGCAGGCTGGTTGGGAGGGGTATGAGGGAAGTGGGGGTCAGTTTGAAGACTACAGCCCCGGCCCCAAGTGCATAGGCCCTGGGAAGAGAAGCAGAGAAACAATCACCTTTATTTTCTTTAATCCCCAGGAAGAAATAAATAATAAATATGATATTTTTTATTTTCATCCTTGCCAGCAGAAGATCAATTAATAAATACGTTACATGCCTTTTTCTGGAAGACGTTGTGCTGTCTACTGTCCAAAAGTGGTGGTGGCTGACTCAGCTCATTGCTGAGCTCACGGCTTGGGATCATGAGAATGGACAAGGTGGACATGCGCTGAGCCCCTGCACATGCCAGGCACTGACCAGCAGGGTCTCATCTCATGGAACCAACAGCCCTGAAGAGAAGCTATGTCATCTCACTTTGCAGGGGAGGAAATGAAGCTCACAGAGTTAAGAACTCTGCTCACAATTATTTTGAGGCCAAGCCAGGTGCGAAATTCCAAGTCAACTCCCAAAGTTCATGCCATACAGGCACCAGTAAGTCTAATATGCATCCTCAAATGAACCAAGTGTGTCCTGGAATCAACAAGCATTTTTCTTAACTGTCTAATTTATCTCATAGGCAACAATATTGTAACAATGATTACACAGCATTTTTAAAAATCATAAGCAACAAAAACCTGTCATTGAAATTCGAAGGACAACCAATGTTATCCCTGCCTTACTGTCTCACAGCCTATGCCCTCTTCCTATCTGTGTGCCCACGGTTGTTTGTTTTCGTTTGCCCTATATGGGTATTATAAGGCCGGTTGCCTCACCGGGAGCTCAGACGCACACACCCCCCTTCTTTTTTCCGAAAGCTCAGACATGCTTGGGCATGTTCCCTTTTCCACTTCTCGCACAGCCTGGCCTTTCCTTAAAGAACCCAGTATGCAAGCAGGGTCTTGTGATTCTAGCCAATAGCAGCCAAATCTTTCTAGCCAATAGCAGCCGAGTCTTTCTAGCCAATAGCAGCCGAGTAATTCTAACCAATAGCAGCCAAGTCCTGTATGCAAACAAAGGCTTGTAACCTTACCCAATAGTAGTCCTGCTCTCCTACAACCAATCGAACTCCTTCACTCCCTATAAAACCCCACGTCTGAGAGGAGTCCGTGCGACTTCTCCAGCCCCTCCTGTCGGACTGCAGAACCTCGCCCGGGAGCCTGAATAAACCCTTCATACTGGATCTTCTTGTGTTGGCCTCAGTTTCTTCCTTTTAAACTTGGCAAGAACAAACCTTACAAGTATTTCTTGCAGTTCTTTTGCTACCTGACCCTGGCCATGCCCCTGAAACTCTACCTTTGTTGCACTATACAGACTTGATTTTGACAATGTGCAATGTTGAGTGTTCTTCTGATATCTTTCCCCAGATCAGGAGGAATGACCCCATACTAAGAATGCATTCATCAACCAATATTTAGTAAGTTCCTAAAAAGTACATCAGGCACTAACAATAAGGCCTCAGTTCTGAGAACATAAAAAGGAATATAGGCCAGGCTCCATGGCTCACACCTGTAATCCCAACACTTTGGGAGGCTGAGGTGGGAGGACCGCTTGAGCCCAGGAGTTTGAGACCAGCTTGGACAACATGGCAAGACCCCCATCTCTACACAAGATACAAAAATAGCCAGGTATGGTGGTGTGCACCTGTAGTCATAGCTACTCAGGAGACTGAGGTGGGAGGATCACTTGAGCCTGGGAGGTTGAGGCTGCAGTGAGCCATGATCATGACACTGCACTCCAGCCTGAGCAACAGAGTGAGAACCTGTTTCAAAAAGAAATAAAATTACAATGCAGTCCTTGACATTAGTAAGCTTCAGATCTGGTAAGGAAAGAGAAGTAAACAAATTGAAATACAGCTGATAGCAACTACATAATTCAGACCAACCTGCCTGACGAAAACAATTAAAAAGATGCATAAAATGCTGTTGTTGTTTCAGAAAACTTACGAACATCCGGGAGTTAATATGACACTGAAATGTTACCAGGCCAAGAACCAGAGAACTGAGTATCTTAGATGATTTTGTGATGCTATAACAAAATACCTGAGACCTGAGACCAAGCAATTTATTAGAAAACAGACATTTATTTCTCAAAGGGCTGGATGCTGAGAAGCCCAAGATGAAGGCACTGGCAGGTTTGGTGGTCTGGTGAAGGCTGCTCTCTGCTTCCAAGATGGCGCCTTAGTGTTGCCTCCTCAGGAGGGGAGGAGCACGGTGTCCTCACAGAGTGGAGGCTGACAGGCAAGCCGCTGTATGCTATGCAAGGCCTCTTTATAAGAGCACTAATCTCATAAGCAAGATGGCTCACGGTCTGTCACCTCTTAAAGGCCCTACCTCTTAATGCTGTTGCATTGGCAACACCTGAATTTTGGAGGGAACATATTCAAACCGTGGTATTCCACCCTTGGCCCACCAGAATTTGTGTCCTTCTCACATACAAAACGTAACCACGTGTCACGTAATGATGGGGATATGTTCTGAGAAACACACTCTTAGGCCATTTCATCATCGAGCGGGCATCATACGGCGTGCTCACACAGACCTAGATAGTACAGCCTACCACATCTAGGCTACATGGTATGGCCGACTGCTCCTAGGACACAAGCCTGCACGACATGCTACTGTACTGAATACTGTAGGCAACTGTAACACCGCGGCAAGTATTTGTGTATCTAAACAACTAAACATAGAAAAGTTACGGTAAAGGGCCGGGCGCGGTGGCTCACACCTGTAATCCCAGCACTTTGGGAGGCCGAGGCAGGCGGATCACGAGGTCAAGAGATCGAGACCATCCTAGCCAACATGGTGAAACCCTGTCTCTACTAAAAATACAAAAATTAGCCAGGCGTGGTGGCACACGCCTGTGGTCCCAGCTACTCGGGAGGCTGAGGTGGAAGAATCACTTGAACCCAGGAGGCAGAGGTTGCAGTGAGCCGAGATTGCGCCACTGCACTCCAGCCTGGGTGACAGAGTGAGACACTATGTCAAAAATATAAAAAAATAAAATTGACTCTTATGATAACACTTAGCTTAAAACACAAACACATTGTATAGCTGTATAAAAATATCTTTTTCTCTATATTCCTATTCTATAAACTTCTTTCTGTTTTTAACTATTAAAATTTTCTCTAACTTTTTGAACTGTTTTATAAAAAACTAAGAGCCAAGACCCAAACATACACATTAGCCCAGGCCTACACCAGGTCAGGATCCTCAGTGTCACTCACTGTCTTCCATCCCTTCATCGTGTCCCACTGGAAGGGCTTCAGGGGCAGTAACATGCATGGAGCTGTCAACTCTTGTGATCACAGTGCCTTCTTCTGGATACCTCCTGAAGGACCTGCCTAAGGTTGTTTTACGATCACGTTGTTAAAAAAACAAGTAGGAGGAGTATGCTCTAAAATAATGATAAAAATTATAGTATAATAAAAAACATAAACCAGTAACATAGTCACTTATTATCATCAAGTATTATGTTCTCTACATAACTGTATGTGCTAGACAGCAGGTTTGCGGACACCAGCATCACCTGGGATGGGGAAGTGATGTGTTGTGCTGTGATGCTATGAAGGCTATGATGTTCCTAGGCAATAGGAAGTTTTCCTTGTAAAATCTTACAGGGTCACTGTCATATAGGTAGTCCATAGTTGCCTAAACCATCCTTATGTGTTGTATACTGTACATTCATTCTCTCCCACTAGCCTCAAGTATTTTAATTTGTCCCAGGATTAACTCAAGCCTAAAGTCCAGAGTCTCATGTAAGTTAAATATGGGTGAGACTCAAGGCAGGATTCATCCTGAGGCAACTTTCCCTCCAGCCTGGTGCCTAAGAAGCCAAACAAGGTATGTGTCTCCAAATTATAATGGGACAGGCACAATACAGACGCTTTCATTCCAAAAGGGCGAAATGGAAAGAAGAAAGTCATAACAGGTCCCAAGTAAGTCCAAAACCTAATAAGGCAAAGAACATTAAAACAACATTAAATCTTTTTTTTTTTTTTTTGTAACAGAGTCTCACTCTTGTCTCCCAGGCTGGAGTTCAGTGACACCATCTCAGCTTACTGCAACCTCTGCATCCCAGGTTCAAGCAATTCTCCTGCCTCAGCCTCCTGAGTAGCTGGGATTACAGGCGCCTGCTACCATGCCTGGCTAGTTTTTGTATTTTTGGTAGAGACAGGGTTTCACCATGTTGGCCAGGCTGGTCTTGAACTCCTGACCTCAGGTGATCTGCCCACCTTGGCCTCCCAAAGTGCTGGGATTATAGGCATTAGCCACCACACCCAGCCATAATAGTAAATATTGAGGCCTGAGAACAATCCCGTCTGACTCGATGTCATGCCTTCTAGATATACTGGGTTGGTGTTGGGCTTCCAAGGCTCCACAGGACCCTACCCTCAAAGCTTTGCTGGGAGCAGCCTGTAATGCAGCTCTCAGCAGTTGGAGTTGGGTACCCAGGACTCTCCCAGGCTGGCATTGCACATTGGCAGCTCTACAAGTCTGGGGTCTTGGGGACAGCCTGCCCCCATTGGCTGCACTAAGCATTGCTCTAGTGGAGATTCTCTGCAGTGAGCCCACCCTGGAGCAACTTTCTGCTTGGTCCCCAAGGCTGTCCATGATATCCTTTGAAATCTGGTGGGAGAAACCATGCCTCCACAGCTCTTGCATCTGTGCACTTGTGGAGTTAGCACCACGTGGATATTGCAAAGGGTTATGGCCTCAGTCTTCGAGAGCGGTGGCTAAAGCCATACCTGGGCCCACTTGAACACAACGGGGTCAGTTCAAGAATGCTTCGCAGAAACACGGGGCATGGAGTCCCAGGGTAGCCCTGGGTCATGAGCCCTGAGGCCCCTGGGCCCCTCCCTTGAAATCATTCTGCCCTCAAGGGCCTAGCACTCTGGGCCTATGATGAGCAGGTGACCTTGAAGGTCTCCACAATGCCTTCAAGGTCGGTCTCCTATTATCTTGATGAATAGCATCTGGCTTCCTTCTGTCCCTACTAATCTCCTTAGCAAAGGTTGCCAGGCCACACTTTTTTTATTCTTTACATGGCCAGGCTGAGAGCTTTCTAGATCTTTACATCTGCTTCCCTTTTAACGATCAATTCCATCTTTAAATCATTTTTCTCTTTTTGTACTCTATTGTAAGCAGTGAAGAGAAGACATACAGCCCTTTCAACATTTTGCTGCTTAGAGATTTCTTCCACTAAATATCCTAGTTCATTGCTCTTGAGTTCTGCCTTCCACAGACTCCTGGGACATGGACATAATTCTACCAAGTTATTTGTCACTTTGTAAGAAGGATGGCCTTTCTTCTAGTGTCCAGTACCTTGTTTCTCATTCTCATCAGAAATCTCCTCAGGATGGTCTTCCTGGTTCATATTTCTACCAACATCCTACATACGGCCACTTAAGTAATCTCCCAGAAGTTCCAGACTTTCCCTGCGCTCTCCTCTTCTGAGCCTCCCCTAGTCACCCTAGATGCTCCATTCTTAGCACTCTAGGTCTTTTACAGCATTCACTTCAAAACTGTTCCAGTTCTACCTATTACCCAGTTCCAAGGCTACTTCCACAGTTTTAGGCATTTGTTACCAGTGATTTGGTGCCTCACTTCTCTGGTACTAATCTGTCTTTGCCTGTTTTGTGCTACTATAACAGAATACCACAGACTGGGTATTTTATAAAAAACAGAAATTTGTATTCTCACAGTTTGGAAGCTGGGAAATCTAAGATCAGTAAACCAGCAGTTTTGGTTGTTCAGTGAGGGGTGCTCTCAGCTTCCAAGATGTTGCCGAAATTTATATCCTCTAATTGTATATCCTCTGGAGGAGAGATGCACTGTATCCTACTGTGTAAAAGGTAGAAGGACAAGCCACCAAAAGCTGTATGAAGCCTGTTTTATAGGGGCTGTAATCTGAAACCCTCATAGTCTGATCCCTTTTTAAAGGCACCACCTCACTGGCAACACCTGAATTTTAAAAAGAAAGGTTTTTTTTTTGTTTTTTTTTTTTTGTTTTTGCTTTGAGACAGGGGTCTCCCTCTGTCACTCAGGCTGGAGTGCAGTGGCTCCATCATGGCTCACTGCAACCTCTGCCTCCAGGTCCCAAGCGATTCTCTTGCCTCAGCTTCCCAGATAGTTTGGACTATAGGCACATGTCACCATGCCTGGTTAATGTTTGTATTTTTTGTAAAGATAGAGTTTTACTATGTTTCCCAGACTGGTCTTGAACTTTTGGGCTGAAGTAATTCACCCACCTCAGCCTCCCAAAGTGCTGAAATTACAGCCATGAACCACACACCCAGCCAAGGGGAAGCATTTACAACCTAGCAATGAAACATGCATTTGGAGTAACTTTTGTATGAGGATATCTGAGATGGGATTAGTGGTTCAGAGGCTGAACTGCACTTTTGAGAGCCTTATGAAAATGGGGGTCAAATGTCAGAGTCCAGGGCAGGCTAAGTTTGGGTCCCCTGCTAATTAATCCCCTGCTTAGGCAGGAACCACAAAGGTCTGATCCTGAGAAGTAAGAGTAAATAAAAAGGAAATCAGTGCTGGCATGGACTACAACCAAATTTTGAGTCCTTTTGGTTACTTAGAAAATCTCTAGCCCTGAAGATAGTTTAAGGTGACACTATTGATAGAGTACCAAAGTACCTGACATAAACGAATGAAAATTTTTTTATAGGGGAAAATAACATTATCCTAAACTTCAAATTATTACTACAAATAACTTCTGAAACATGATGTCAAGCACAAAATAAAAAATAACCAGGCACCACCTCCAACTCATTAGGAGAGCTCCTATTAAAACAAACAGAAAATAAAAAATGTTGATGAGGATGTGGATAAATTGGGACCTTTATGCACTGTTAGTGAAAATATAAAATGGTGCAACCACTGTGGAAAACAGGATGGTGATTCCACCCAAAATTAAAAACAGAATTACTATATGATCCAACAATTCTACTTCTGGATATAAGCCCAAAAGAATTGAAAGCAGGGTCTCCAAGAGATATAGCTATGCCTATGTTTACAGCATATTCATAGCAGCATTATTCACAGCAGCTAAAACATGGAAGCAACCCAAGTTTCCATTGACCATAAAATGCACATGCAAAATGTGCCATATACATAAAATGGAACATAGAAAACATTACAATAAGTGATGGACAAAAATCATACAGTAACAAAAATACAAATACTGTATGATTTCACTTATATGAAGTACCTAGAGTAGTCAAATTCATAGAGACAGAAAGTAGAATGGTGGTTGCCAGGGGCTGGGGTGTGGGTGCAATGATGAGTTAATATTTAATGGGTACAGAGTACGAGTTTTGCAAGTTAAAAAGAATTCTAAAGATGGATGATGGTGATGTTGCACAACAATATGAATATATTTAATACCACTGAACAGTACACTTACAAATGATTAAAATGGTTAATTTATGTTGGACGTATTTTACTAGAATAAAAAAAAAATTGAAAAATATTTGAAAGAATTACCAGACTACCAGACATACAAAAGAGATGATGTTAATGAGAAATAGCAGGAAAAAAAATCATAGCAACAAGGACTCCAGATATTGGAAATGTCAGACACAGACTGTCAAACAACCATGCTGAATATGCTCAAAGAAATAAAAGCTCAGCTGGGTTCGGTGGCTCATGCCTGTAATCCTAGCACTTTGGGAGGCCGAGGTGGGTGGATCACCTGAGGTCAGGAGTTCAAGACCAGCCTGGCCATTATGGTAAAATCCTATCTTTAAAAAAAAAAAAGAAAAAGAAAAAGAAACAAAAGCTCAAAAATTTTGGCAGAAAATTGGAAACTTTAAAACAGAAATCATATTTAAAACAGAAATCATCATTCTACTATCACTTATTAGAAGCACCTCCACTTAATATTATCACATTGGCAACATCTGAACTGCAAAAAAGCAAAATCAAGTGGTTGCCATGGTTTAGGGGGAGTGGGTGAAGGGATGAATAGGTGAAGCATAGGAGAATTTTAGGACAGTGAAACTATTCTCTATAATTCTGTAATGATGGCTACATGACATTATGCAACTGTCAAAATACACAGAACTGTACAACACAAAGAGTGAACCTCACTGTAAATTGTGGGACTTTAGTTAGTGACAATGTATTAATATTGATTCATTAATGCAATAAACATGCCACACTGATGCAAAATGTTAATAATAGGAAAAACTGTGTGTGGGAGGAGCACATATGGGAATATTCTGTATTATTGGCTTAATTTTTTGATAAATCTAAAATCATGAGCCTCAAGTCAGGGTAAGAAAAAAATGAAAATAAAATAAAATCATTATAAGAAATAAATTCGGCCGGGCGCGGTGGCTCACGCTTATAATCCCAGCACTTTGGGAGGCCAAAGCAGGTGGATCACGAGGTCAAGGGATCGAGACCATCCTGGTCAACATGGTGAAACTCTGCCTCTGCTAAAAATACAAAAATTAGCAGGGCATGGTGGTGCGCACCTGTAGTCCCAGCTACTCGGGATGCTGAGACAGGAGAATTGCTTGAACCCAGGAGGCGGAGGTTGTAGTGAGCCGAGATCACGCCATTGCACTCCAGCCTGGGTAACAAGAGCGAAACTCCATCTCAAAAAAAAAAAAAAGAGAGAGAAAGAAATTCTACCAATTTTTAAAAAGGAAAATCATCAGTGTGAAAAAGGAGCAAACAGAAAGCTTAGAAATGAAAAAATACAATATAAAAAGGAGTCCCACAGTTGGGATTAACAGCTAATTAGAAATGGATGAATTGAAAGTTAACTTATTGCAAGATAGGCCAGGGGAAAAAACACTAACCTGAATGAAGCACAGAATGTGAAAGGGATGAAAAATACAAAAGGAGAGGATTAGTGGCATAAAGAATAAAGTGAGAAGGTCTTACATTCAACTGGTATCCCTAAAAGAAAGGAGAATTGTAATAGGGAAAATTTAACATCTGAAGTAAAATTGCTTATGCCTGTAATCTCAGCACTTCGGGAGGCCAAGGCAGGTGGATCACTTGAGGTCAGGAGTTTGAGATCAGCCTGGCGAACATGGTGAAACCCCGTCTCTACTAAAAATATAAAAAGAAATTAGCTGGGCGTGGTGGCACACACCTGTAGTCCAAGCTACTCGGGAGGCTGAGGCAGGAGAATCACTTGAACCTGGGAGGCAGAGTTTGCAGTGAACTGAGATCACGGCACTGCACTCCAGCCTGGGCAACAGAGTGAGACTCTGTCTCAATAAATAAATAAATAAGTAAATAAAAATAAAGAAAGTAAAATAATAGAATCTTCTAAAAGTGATGAAAGACATCAGTCCTCAAACTCAGAAGTCCTATAAATTTGACATAAAGTAAATTTTTAAAAATCTAGGTCCAGACAACTGAGTGAAAAACAACACTAAAGACAATGAGAAAATCTTAAAAGCAGTCAGAGAATGAAAATCAGCTTATTTAAAAACAAAAACAAAAACCCAGCTGACTTTACAACACAGACAACAAAAGTCAGGACCCAAAGATGAGAAGTTTTCAATGTGCTTGCCAACTTAGCATACTATAACTATGTTCAAGAATGAGGAGTCAGAAAATTACAATAATTATCCAGGCATCATGGTGGTTGCCTGTAATCCCAGCTACTCAGGAGCCTGAGGCAGGAGAATTGCTTGAACCCGGGAGGTGGAGGTTGCAGTGAGCCGAGATCACGCCACTGCACTCCTGCCCAGGACCTGTCTCAAAACACAAATAAACCAAAGTTAATCATAAAATCAGAGGGTGCTCAACAGACAGTGAAACTAGTAACACAGACCTCATGATAGGAGGTCAATATTAGAGGAAGTTAAAACAGGTGCTCCTGCCCAGCAATTACCAGTGGAAGATGCAAGATGAGAACAGAGGTAGACTCTATTTCCTCATCGGAACAGTCATGTGCCACCCAATGGGCTCCCAGCTTCCTCCAAAACATTTGATGTTTCATGATGTGCTTTTAACCAGCGGTGTTGGCCAAAGAGATTGTAATTTATAGCTGTTGCCCATCTTAATCTCAAAACTAATTGGACCCACTCCCCAGTGATACCCTGACAGCCCCTCCTCCCTTGACTAGCTTGTGGGCTCACAAAAGTCACTTGACCATCAACCAGTGATGTGAATATTGCCTTTATTACTAGCAAAGCTGCTGTCTTCAGGAAGAAGAGTTGCCTTTGTGGGGTTTAAGAAACTTTCTTCTTCCTATATGACAAATAATTTTTAGCAACGTGAGAGCTGAGTCTGGTAGCCATTGTTTGAGCTTTCCTGTGCTGGGTTTTGTGATAAATCAAGACTTTTGTTTTGTTTTGTTTTTCTTCCTTGCAGGGGAAGTCAAATGCAGCTGGCCTCTTCACAGTGGGCTGAATCTGGAGTGGCAGGAAGTTCGAGTGATGGCTCCTAGGATGGGCCAAACAAAAACACCCACCCCGCCTCAAGAAATGGAAACTGCTATGCTAGAGCAGAAGGTGTGAGAAATTGTCTTCGAGAAACACAGAACTCACGTTCCTATCACCTCTTCTTAGATGACAATTCTCATTTTTTCAGTCATTCAGCAAACATTGACTCAGCAGCTCCTAGTATCTGCTGAGCACTCTGCTCATCAGTGTCCCCTTTAAAGAGCTCACTTTACAGAGGAAGGACAACCGAGCACACCGACTGGTAGAACCAGGCAGGAGCAACACTGTGACAGAGGTGAGCCCAGTGGGCCTGGGAGGGCACCGGGAGGGCACAAGGGAGCCTGCACTTAGGCTGGCTGGAGAAGATGGGGGGTCTCTGGGAAGCCTTCAGGACAAAGGGAGCATAGCTAAGCTGAAGTGGGCTGGGCAGCATTCAGCTGGGGAAGATGAGAAGTCTAGAGATTCCAGACAGAAAGAGCAGCTTGTGCAAAGGCACTGAGGCGTGCCAACACACAGCTCAAGGAACTGCAAGTTCTGGGCTTCAGGGAGCTTAGAGGGGAGATGAGTGATGTGAGGTTAGAGAAGCAGTTGTGCAAATCGAAATTTCCTTCCTTCCTTCCTTCCTTCCTTCCTTCCTTCCCTCCTTCCTGCCTCCTTCCCTCCCTCTCTTCTTTCTTTCTTTTTTCTCTCTTTTCTTTTTACTTCTTGTTTTTTATTTCAGTCTACTTGCCATCCAGTAACATCTTTCTTTCTTTCTTTTTCTTTCTTTTTCTCTTCTTTCTCTTTTTTCTTTCTTTCCTTTCCTTCCTTTCCTTCCTTTCTCTCTTTTTCTTTTCTCTCATCCTTTTCCTTTCTCTTTCTTTCTTTCCTTCTTTCTTCCTTCTTTTTCTTTCTTTTTTCTTTCTTTCTTTCTTTCTTTTTCTTTCTTTCTTGGTTTCACTCCCATCACCCAGGCTGGAGTGGCAGTGGCAGGATCTCAGCTCGCTACAACCTCCACCTCCTGGGCCCAAGCGATCCCCCTGCCTCAGAAGAGTAGCTGAGACTACATGCATGTGCCACCACACCCAGCTAATTTTTGTATTTTTAGTAGAAACAGAGTTTCCCCATGTTGGCCAGGCTGGTCTCAAACTCCTTACCACAAGTGATCCATCCACTTCGGCCTCTCAAAGTGCTGGGATTACAGACATGAGCCTCTGCACCTGGCGTAAGTAAATTTTGTACAAATATTTGAAATGATAGCCCTATATCCATGAGAAGTAAAAGAATTCCTCAGGTGTATGGCCATGTCACCATATTCATTTTTGGTAAATGGAAGATCCAGAGTGTGACAGAAATATGAATGATGGTGAAAAATTAGGCAGGTTACAAATTTTGTTGCAATACAAATTGCAGCTGTATGATCTTGAGCAAACTGCTTAACTTTTCAAGGGCTCCATTTCTTTATCTATAAAACAATAAAAAACATCGACTCCGTGGGCTTATAACCATAGCAGTGTTTTACGAGTTTTGTGAACATATGTGATGGAATGCTAATAACAGTTGTATTAGTGTTTAGCGTTACCATCATTATTCTAATCTGCATCATCACTGCCAGGTCAGTAACTCTCCCCAACCCTCTGCACGAGGAGAGGAGGAGAGATGGAAAGGAAAGAACAGAGAAATAGACAGGAATGGAAGGGAGGGAGCAGAGGGCTCCTGAATCCCAGAGCTTCTGGGGACCATTGACAGGGGAAAGCCTGCTTGGAGAAAGAGGAGGAAGGTGGAGGGCATCTGGCTAGGCTACAGACGCGGAGGGAAGGAGATGTGGCCAGTCGTGAGGTGGGCAGATAAATTAAAGTGTTTATGAATCAATATTCTATAACTCTCAATTATGATCACACTCTCCTGATTTTTCTAAAATAAAACTTCTGGAGCAAGGAAATCCTAAATTACTAAATGTATTCAGTTTTCATACTGTTTTTCAATGCACTAAAGCACGAGGTCAAGTGCTAGCTAGAAGGAAAACCAGAGGCAATGTATTTGCATCATTTCAAAATGCTAAATGTGCAAAACATGGCTAAATACATAGGTTTTGTTTTGTTTGTTTGTTTTGAGAAGGAGTTTTGCTCTCGTCTCCCAGGCTGGAGTGCAGTGGCTTTATTTCAGCTCACTGCTACCTCTGCCTCTTGGGTTTATGTGATTCTCCCACCTCAGCCTCCTCAGTGGCTGGGATTACAGGGGCTTGCCACCACTCCCAGCTAGTTTTTCTTTTTCTTTTTCTTTCTTTCTTTTTTTTTTTTTTTTTGCATTTGTAGTACAAACAGTGTTTCACTACTTTGGCCAGGCTGGTCTCAAACTCCTGACCTCAGGTGATCGTCCCGCCTCGGTCTCCCAAAGTGCTGGGATTACAGGCGTGAGCCACCGCGCCCGGCCTAACAGCTTGCTTTCTTTTACTTCTCACAGCTATGCTCTTCGGGAAGCACTTGACAATCCAGGAACCAGCCCCTCAGAGGTCCCCCAGGCAAAGCGTGGCCCTGTATGTTCTGTCACTTAAATCTGTGGCCCTGTGTGTTCTGTCACTTAAATCTGTGGCCCTGTGTGTTCTGTCACTTATTGGCTACACAACTTTGTGCAGACTCACTTCAAGTGTCTTTAATTCCCTGCAAGTCTCCTTTTCCTCCCTGTGAAATGAGTCCATTCTACTGGATTCATGAACTCATGCATCAGATCTTGAGAAGGTATTGATTGGTTCTTCTGCATGTGCTGGGGCTCAGGGGTGGGAGATCTAAGGTTTGGTCTGCTCTGCTAGAGTTAGCCCAGTGTCATGACTCAGGCAGTCCTCTGAGATCATGCCCAGTCTCCTTAGGTAAACATGACTTATTTCTCAGTTTATTTCCCTCCCCGGCTTTCTCCAAGATGGCCCCAGGGCCTATGAAGAAGAAGGGTGGCTCACCCAGTGGGAGGATGCTATAACTCAGGGTTCAAGCCAGGGCACTCTTCACAGTGGGAAAGAGAGCTAGCAGCAGCTGCCCAAAGTGGCAGGCAGGCCTCACCCATGCGGGTCCCTCCTGGCCCCAGGCCCATGGACTCTAAGACAGTGCCATTGTCCTCTGGGTGCTGGCCACGCTGATGGCAGCCACGGCCAATGTGTGGTTGCACCTGGGTCATTCTCCCTGATGGACCCGTTTCTACTTCTTCCTGTGGGCTCTGTGGGTCCTGTGGTCTGGCTGGGACTCCTGTGATCCCTGCCACGGGACCCATTCGGTGGTCCTCAGCTGCATGACCACACTGACGAGGTCCCCAGCCAGACCTCCAACTACTGTCTAATGGATTCTGTTGTACAGAAGTTTTGGGGGTAGCCCTACTTTCATTCCTGTGTCTTTGTCAGAGATGGTGTTGACCGTGGATACCCCAAGGGCAGGGACCACTGCAACGCATCCTTCCTGAGGTCTCCCCGGCCCCTAGCATGCACGAGGCTCATGTGGGTGCTCCCTAAATATCTGTCCAGTGAATGACTGAACTCCAGCTCCCCCTCAGCTCAGCCATGGGGCGCCAAGTGTCCTTCAAAATGGTCACCTCCAGAAGGGTGTGGGAGCCACCTCCTTCTCCCAGATCCTTACTGAGAAGACAAATGACAGGTACTAGAAACTCATGAACTTGGCTGGGCACAGTGGCTTACATCTGTAATCCCAGCGTTTTGAGAGACTGAGGCAAGTGGATAATCTGAGGTCAGTAGTTCGAGACCAGCCTGGCCAACATGGAGAAACCCCCGTCTCTACTAAACATGCAAAATTACCCAGGCATGGTGGTGGGCGCCTGCAATCCCTTGGGAGGCTGAGGCAGGAAGATCACTCGAACCCAGGAGGCAAAGTTTGCAGTGACATGAGATCACACCACTGCGCTACAGCCTGGGTGACAGAGTGAGACTCCATCTGCTCCCCCCGCACCCACCAATAAACTTCATGAACTTGTGATAAGAAAAAGAAACCTGCTCTAAACGGCTCAAGGGAAAATGTAATTTGTCGGAGGACACAGAGGAGCTCCAGGAGAGACTGCTGGGCCACTTGGGAGCCAGGAAATTATCAGGGGTCTGCCTGCTCCAGCTCTCCAGACTTAGGTGCCTGTGGCCTCTCACCTCCACTTCTCTTGGCTCGCCTGCTTCCTGTGCAAGGTTCTAACATGTTGTTAAATGGAATGGCCTGGCCGAGGAACAAGCAGAGGCAGGTGGGAGAGGTCCCTGCCTCTCAGCTCACCTGTACAAAAGTACTCTAAGAGGCACTGGACAAGTGTTTAGGATCCCAGCACAGCAATAATATGAAAATAGTATTTTTAAAAGACCATCTTGATAACTATTTGCATCTTAGACTGGCTTTGGGGGGGTCTTAAGATTAGTGGTTTTTAAAGCCAGGCTTTGTTTCATAAAACAAGCTTTAACAATCTTTACACATCTATTGAGATGTGTTTACCTTTGTTCTCCAGCAAAGCTCACAGGCAGATGCTCTTTGTAAAGCATCTTTCCTGCTTCTCTCTGCTGGGGAATTCCAATGGGTAATTAGCAGAAGGAGGATCACATGACCAATTGAAAGGCAGTCTGCTGTCCTTTAGAAAGATGTGTCAAACATGTA
Source organism: Aotus nancymaae (assembly GCF_030222135.1). Taxonomy (NCBI): domain Eukaryota; kingdom Metazoa; phylum Chordata; class Mammalia; order Primates; family Aotidae; genus Aotus; species Aotus nancymaae. The sequence continues at coordinate 6,576,527 of NW_026988546.1, read as the reverse complement.
CTTTGTCCGGAGATGCTGTAGTGAAATTCATTTCACGGTGGGGATAGTACCAGGAAATAATTCCATGCAGAACGGCAGGGAGCAGGCAGCTGTTCCAGTACGTTTTTACCAAAGAATAATATGAACCATGAGGACAGATGAAGGTTTTTCACACCCCAAATCAGCTAATGCTATTGTTTAAAACTGCTTTTCAAAAATAATTTTTTCATGCCTGTAAAAAGCTTTGAAATAGTATTTACACAAATCCAAAGCAATTGACTTAGTGTACCTTTTCTCATTTTTTGGAAAATTATTTAAATAAATTGGGGTAAGATTTATGATTTTGCTCACAATTATGATTTGGAAAAGTGCCTGCCTTGCTTACACGATGGCTTTAATGAGATGACTTATTACATTCCTACTAATCATCTGCAGAAAAGGAAACCACGTTTCATTTTGTTTTTGCTTGGCTTCCAGAAAAGTCCCACTTTTAATGAAACAAAAGAATTCAAATGCATTACTTTGCAAATTACAATTTACAAGCACTCTGTGACAAATGACGGCTGTTTCTTTTCATTCCACACATTCTCAGAGTTCCTCTGCAGATAATGCTATTTGTATACCATAAGTGGTCAGCATCTCTCTACAAAAAGGGAAAAAGGAGAACTGCATTGGGGAAAACCATCTATAGCGATGGGATATTGTCATGGTCCTCTGAATCACGGATTTTAGATAAAGAAATGGCAGAGAAGTGTTTTATTTTTGGAGCTAGGTTTTCTCATTACATACAGTCTCCTGAATGCAATGTTCCCATTAATTTCAACTGGGGTAAAAGCCAGATACTCAAAAGGTGAACGTAGACCAAGAAAAATTGCAACATATGATAGTGATTTGGAATCTCTCCAGTGAGATTGCTTTGCTCCAGTATAGTTTGAAAGTCTCCAAAGCTTACTGGTTTAGAGCCCAGGGATCTTGGGTAATCTCTTCCAGGCTAAAATGGAACATGCAGTTGTCTGTTCTCTGCAATGCTCTCCCTGCACAGATGCAGCTACATTGTGCATTCTGGACCCAATCCACTATGCTCATTAGCTTTATTTAAAAATACATCTATTGCCTGAAGACACCTGGGTACATCCACAGAAAGTGAATAATTGCAAGAATTGAATGAAATTAAGCACCCCAGATCAGAGATGGTTTTGTGCAAGGAGAAGGCACAGCTGGTGCCCTTTTAGGTGAAATGAGACTAATTAGATAAGCTAGAAACCAATTAGATGGAAGTAGGTAAAAGAAGTTACTGTTTAGATAAAAGAGATGTGGTTCTCCAGCTTTGTGTAAGTAAAATGTGACATAAGAAACTGGAATTCTGCTTGATATAAACTTTAGGATTTATTTTCCTTGTTAATGGTTTAGATGTTAGAGCAAAGATGATCAACTTGGAGTTAGAGAGAGACTAGATTTTCAGGTACAAGGCAGCACATGCATGGGTCTAGCAGTCTCCTCAGTGAAAGCCGAAGAATGAAGTTTTTGGTTACGTCACTTCCAGTTAAACATTCTTTGAAAAGAAAATGGATTTTACCTAATTCTATTCAGCAAATTATGTGGCTATATGGTCAACTCAACTGAAAGCCTTAATTATGCTGCTAGTAATGGAGTCGTGTGCAGAGGTAAATGTCCTTTGCATATTTAGCACATTATGAAGGCACACACTGGGAATAAATCTTCTGAGAGTGTCATTGTATTAGCACGAAAACTACTCTGATCTAGTCTATAAGACGGCTGGTCAAACTAGGGACACCAGCTGTCACCTGTAATAGATGAAATTAATAGGCCCTTTGGGTGGAGGGTGGGAAATTTACCACATGGCCTCATTTCTAGAGTCCTCTAATCAACAAGCCTCAAGAGCTCTGAGCCAAGATAAGATGATATTTGCTTTTCATGGCATCTAACATTCGATGCAATAACTGCAAAGAGACCACTGGTCCACCAGATGGTCATGGTGTCCCCATTGTATTTCCAAAGTCTGTTCCAGTGCCTGGTACTGGTTGATCGTCAGTAAATGTGCAAATATTATGGCACCAGCAAGGACGTAATAAGGCCCTACCTAAATAACAGCAGGCTCTTCCTGTGGTTGTTTTCAGTCTCTGTGGACAGCAGCAGTCATCTTGGGAAGTTTCCTGGGTGGAAGGGAGCTGCTGCAGGACCAGTATGAGAAGAGGAAGGAACCATACCCTCAGCTTGCTCGGGCCACTGAGAAGGACCTGCCTGTTCCACTGCAGGAGGACAGAACTTAGCACTCAGGGCAAAGCAAATCAGATGAAGGAACCTCATGGGGCTCCCTCTCTGAGTCCAAAGGGATGTGTTCCTCTCCTAGAGACAACCAAAGGAGGGCGGACCTGCAGAGTGCAGCCTTGGAGAGCCCTGCCACATCGCCTCACCTCATTGTTTCATCTCTTTTCTTCCTGTGGGTTCTTCATCATGGTTGCCATTCAGCAGTCTCCCAACTGTTTGTTACCCACATAGTTGGCCTCCCATCCTGATACGGATGCTCTTGAGGCACGAGGTGAGGTTCCCCACAGCTCCTGGCTTGAGAGAGGATGATATGGAGTCAACTATCCCCTACTGGGTGGTGGTTTAAAGCAGCCTGCCCTGAACAAGGAAACTCAGCTGAGAAGATAAATAGAGCTAACAGTGGCCCTACGCACTTGTTGATAATGTCATTCCCACTCACTCACCTATCCCACTCCTACACTCCAAATGCCCCAGGCTTCAGGACCAAGCTGAGTCATGGGGCAGGGCCCCAAAGGAGAGTCAGATGCTATCCCAGGTCAGCTCTGGTGACCTGGTCAAACTTCAGGGCCCAGGTTCTGAATGTCCTGCTATCTCTCTCTGGAACTGACCTTGGAACCTCACCCTGGTGATGGTGTCCCTGAGGAAGAGGATGCTGGCCCTGGAGATCTCTGGTGAGCCCCAGCAACTACCTTCTGTGGCTGGCACAGAGGAGGCAGTAGACACTTTGTTAATCTGTTCAATCGATCTCTTTCCTTCTTCCAGATATGGTCCTCAGATGTGTGTGTGTGTGTGTGTGTGTGTTTTGGGAGCAGAATTTTTTTTTAAAACCATGGTAAAATATACGTAACATTTACCATTTTGACAATTTGTAAGTACACAATTCAGTGGTGTAGTATTAAGTTCGTTTGCATTGTTTTGCAACCATCAACATCTATTTCCAGAACTTTTTATCTTCCCAAACGAAACTCTGTCCCCATTAAAACACGAATCCCCCAGCCCCCAGTCTCTGGCAAGCCCCAGTCTACAGTCTGCCTATGAATTTGACTTCTCTAGGGACCCCATGTAAGTGGAATCATCCTTTTCTGTGTGCTTTATTTCAGTTAGTATAATGTTTTCAGTGAATCGTATTGTAGCATGTCTCAGAATTTTGTTCCTTTTTAGGGGTAAATAATGTTCTAGTGCATGTATATGTACTACATTGTGTTTATCCATTCATCTGTCCAAAGACACTTGGGTTACTTCTACCTTTTGGCTATTGTGAATAATGCTGCCATGAACATTGCTGTACACATTTGTTTTCCTTCCTGCTTTCAATTCTTTTTGGGCATACATTCAGAAGTGGGACTGCTGGATCATAAGGTAATTCTATGTTTAGTTTTTGAGGAACGGCCATACTGTTTTCCATAGCAGCTGCACCACTTCTTCTTCTTCTTCTTCTTCTTATTGTTATTATTATTATTTTGAGATGGAGTCTCACCCTGTTGCCCATGCTGGAGTGCAGCGGTGAAATCTTGGCTCATGGCAGCCGCTGCCTCCCAGGTTCAAGTGATTCTCCTGCCTCAGCCTCCCCAGTAGCTGGAATTACAGGCACCCACCACCACCAAGCCCAGCTAATTTTTGTATTTTTAGTAGAGTCTGGGTTTCACTTTGTTGGCCAGTCTGGTTTCAAACTCCTGACCTTAGGTGATCTGCCCGCCTCGGCCTCCCAAAGTGCTGGGATTACAGGTGTGAGCCACCACGCCCAGCCAGCCGCACCACGTTAAATTCCCACACGCAATGAACAAGGGTTTCAATTTCTCTACATCCTCACTAACACTTGTTCGTTTCTGGGTTTTAAATAATAGCCATCCTCTTGGGTATGGTTTTGATTTGCATTTCCTAATGACTAATGACATTGAGCATCTTTTCATGTGCTTTGTAGCCACTTATGTATCTTCTTTGGAGAAATGTCTATTCAAGTCCTTTGCCCATTTTTAAACTGGGCGGTTTGGTTTCTGTTATTGTTAAGTCAGCAAATGTGTTTTTGATCTAGATTGAGAAATCTTTACCCGGGAAACTCTGAAGCAGTTAGCAGCCACGATAACGGCTGCATGACTGAGCTCTGACTACGCCGCAGCGTCGCAAGCGAACGCCACTTAATACTCAGCAACCGCACAGTTCCCCAGAAAGGAAGTGAGTTTGGAGAGGGCCAGCAACTCCATGTCACACAGCAATCACACTGACATAAATGGCTCTTGAGGGCAAGGACTGGCAGGGCCTGGCTGCAGACTCGGGGACTCACGTTGAGGTGGCCCTGCTCACCTGGGGCGGCACACTGGAGTCACCAGGGCCAGCCTCCTAGAAGTCCCGCCGCGCCCGCCTTCCAGAAATTCTGAGCTCTGAGATTTTTCAAAACTCCTAGGTCCAGTGGTTTTCGGCAACCGCGGGCACATTAGCGTCACCCGGGGAGCCTGAAAAAGGAAAAAGCCGGTCTGCCCAAGCTGCCCCCGCTCAGACCAATTCATTAGAACCTCTTTTGGAGGCGGGGACTGGGGGGAAGCAGCAGCCCGGCATTAATATCTTTGAAAACTGCCCGAATAACTGCAACGCTCAAGCAAGTCAAGGACCCTCACGAACTCAACACCGCGACCAGATTGGAAAAGGTGTCAGCTGGCGTTTGTTGTTCGCGTCCTTGTTTGATTGGTTGCTACGGAGGAGGGACGGGAGCTGGGTGCGGGCGAGACGCGGCTCCAGCCTACACCGCAGGGTGCAGGGCGGGGTCCGCGCATCCTCGGCGGGGCGTGTGGGTTGAGGGGCTGTGGCCTGGCGGGCTCCCCGCGCGCCCTCCGCACCCCTGGGCTCGGGCCTGGCGGACTGGGCTCCTGCCCCACGCCCCGCAGGCCCCTTTCTAAAGTAAACACTGGGGAGCATCGGTGGCCGGACCAGTGCAATCCAGCGCCGCCCACGGCCGCCGTTCGCTGCCTGCCTCGGTGCTGCAGACCCCCGGCCGAGCCATGGCCGAGGGGGTGCCTGCCTCGCCGTCGAGCGGCGGTGGCAGCCGGGGCCCGCACAGCGGCATCATCCAGTGGTGAGCCGCCGGCGCCCGGGACGCTCGGAGGGAGGAGGTGGGGCCGGGGAGGGGAAGCGCCGTTCCCAACGCGGCTGCCTCGGGACGCCGGGTGAAAGTCGAGTGCGAGGAGGGGCCCCAGGCCCAGCGCCTTCTGATGCCCGCCCGCCCGCCCCAGCGCAGAGGGACCTCCCATGCATGCACACCAACAAAAGCCCCGGGTCCGAGTCGGCTATGGGGCCGCGCTTCCCATCTGTGGGCTCCCCGTTGTCACCCTTCCCGCGGGAAACCGTCCCGTCCGCCCTGCGGGGGCCTGTTGGTTGAACCCTGCTTCCTTGTACGTCCAAAAGCGCCTGGACATTGGCCAGGGGAAGAAAAGCTTTCTCTCTCTAGATCCAGAAAGGGATGTTTCCTAATTTAACGCTAAGGAGTTTTTAGTTTTAGCAATGCATTCTACATTGTTTGTGAAATTAACTTCTAGCTATTTAAATCGAAGCAGGAAAAAAAGGGAAAGAAAAATACCCTTACCCCTTGGGACTGAGAAACTCATGGGGTTGCAGATTTTCTTAAATAGGAAAATTGAAACCAGTTCTAGGACCTTTAGAAGGTGAATAAATGTTATATAACAGACTACATTTTTCTGTTTTTAAGTTTCAAAGCATATTTCTAAGGGAAGACTCTTGAAAAAATCATGTGAGTAAAACAAAAATGAAGTGTGTGTTTGTGATTTTAACTCCGGCAGACCTACAGTTACCATTTTCCTCCAAAAGAACATTTTTGATATGTTATCACTGAGAGAAAAAAAATCAAAAGAATAAATATTGAAGCACACAGCGTTTTTCAGTGTTACACAGCCGGGCTGGATTTCTGCTATGCTCACTGACCCAGGACCCTCACGCATCGTTCTTCTTCAAAGAAAGGACTCAGGATGCCTTACAATGACTTCAGGTCGCCATTTAGTAAATTAGAGTTTCCAGGGTTTGACTTATGCTCCAGAGATTTGAAAGAATGATGAGACTGATTAAAAAATACCTGAACTCACGCCTGTAATCCCAGCACTTTGGGAGCCTGAGGCAGGAGGATCTTTTGAGGTCAAGAGTTCGAGACCAGCCTGACCAACAGGGTAAAACCCCGTCTCTAGTAAAAATACAAAAATTAGCCGGGCATAGTGGTGTGCGTCTGTAATCCCAGCTACACAGGAGGCTGAGGCAGGAGAATCGCTTGAACCTGGTAGGCAGAGGTTGCAGTGAACTGGGATTATGCCGCTGCACTCCAGTCTGGCGACAGAGCGAGACTCCATCTTGAAAAAGAAAAATATCTGAGCATCCTCCTAAAACCATTTGTGAACTCACTTCAGATAGTAACCAAGGGGCCCTATTATTATGATGCTCTAGACCAAGCTTGTCCAACCTGCAGTCTGCATGAGGCCCAGGATAGCTTTGCATGAGGCCCAACACAAATTTATAAACCTTTTTTTTTTTTTTTGGTGGTGGAGTTCTGCTCTGTTGCCCAGTCTGGAGTGCAGTGACACCATCTTGGCCCACTGTGACCTCCGCCTCCTGGGTTCAAGTGATTCTCCTTTCTCATCCTTCCAGAGTAACTGGGATTACAGGCCTGTGCCACCACACCCTGCTAAGTTTTGTATTTTTGGTAGAGACGAGGTTTCACCATGTTAGTTAGGCTAGTCTGGAAGTTCTGACTTCAAGTGCTCTGCCTGCCTCGGCCTCCCAAAGTGCTGGGATTACGGGTGTGAGTCACCACACAGGAACTTCGTAAACTTTCTTAAAACAGTATGGTTTTTTTTTTTCTTTTGCTCATCAGCTATCATCAGTGTTAGTTATTTTATATGTGACCCAAGACAATTCTTCTTCCAGTGAGGCCCAGGGAAGAAAAAATTAGATACCCCTGGTATAGACCAATTTAGCAGAGAGTCTGACCTATTCAAGTCCCATATTACAAGTTCCTATTCCTATAGGCCTCTCTTCAAGGTTGGGGGGTGGAGGCAATGGAAATGAGGGAGGGGTCACCATTTCACTGTGGAGGGCTGTTCTTTAGGCATCCAGTTGATGAGGTGGTGTGTTTAACAGATCGTTGGGGTCAGGCACCGTGGCTCATGCCTGTAATCCCAGCACTTTGGGAGGCTGAGATGGGCGGATCACTTGAGCTCAGGAACTCAACACCAGCCTGGGCTAACATGGTGAAACCCCATCTCTACTAAAAATAAAAAAAATTAGCTAGGAGTAGTGGCTCGTGCCTATAATCCCAGCTACTCAGGAGGCTGAGGCAGGAGAATTGCTTGAACCTGGGAGGTGGAGGTTGCAGTGAGCCAAGATCATGCCACTGCACTCCAACCTGGGCAATAAAACATCTCAAAACAAAACAAACAAACAAAATAAAACAGATCATTGGCACTAGTGGTTTTAACATCATCAAAAACAGCCTCTGGGCCGTATTCCAGAGCCTGGAGGATGTTGCGAACAACCGCAGTGGGGAGTGCAGGGCGAGGGGGTCTGGACGCCCAGAGACGGCTCCGTTAGCTAGCATCTGAATGAAAGACCAGGGAGGGGCCCAACTGTTGTCCTGTGGAAGAAACGTGCCATTTTCCGCATTAGTTCATTGTTTTGTCTTCTCATCAGTCACTTGGTAGGTCCCCAACATGTCTTAAAGACATCAGTGCCATTGTCATCCACACTGGATAAATTCTCCCAGGAGAAAGGTCCCAGGAGAGCTTGGCCAAGTCTCAGGGGTCTAGAAGGTTTCTGTTTCATAGACAGGAAGGACTGTAGAAATGGGGAGAGATGGGGTTAAAGCTCCGGGGAGCACAAAGGAATGAAGAACAGTGATCTGACTTCCTTGCTGGGGTGCAAACCCAGCAGGTCTGATCCCTGGCTTCAGACTCCAGGCAAAACCTAAGAATTATCTAATCCCAATGCATGCTGAGCCCTGGCTATAGACTACATAACTATCTCCCACATAGACTTTTACAAATTTCTGCAGACTCTGTTGAAATTTTCAAAATACCAATTTATTTGGAAAGGTGCAGAATTCATGGTAGCTTTTGATCAGTCAGAACCAAAAGGTCCTGTAGTTCCTTGTGGGGGGGGGCTCACAACATTTTGCTTCTTTCTTTCTTTCTTTCCTTCCTTCTTTCCTTCCTTCCTTCCTTCCTTCCTTCCTTCTTTCTTTCCTTTCTTTCTTTCTTTCTTTCTCCTTCTTTCTTTCTTTCTTTCTTCTTTCTTTCTTTCTTTCTTTCTTTTTGAGATGGAGTCTCTGTCTCCCAGGCTGCAGTACAGTGGAGCAATCTCAGTTCACTACAACCTCCGCCTCCCAGGTTCAAGCGATTCTCCTACCTCAGTCTCCTGAGTAGCTGGGATTACAGGTGCACGCCACCATGCCCAGCTAATTTTTGTATTTTTTGTAGAGATGGGGTTTCACCATATTGGCCAGGCTAGTCTCGAACTCCTGGCCTCAGGTGATCTGCCTGCCTCAGCCTCCCAAAGTGCTGGGATTACAGGAGTGAGCCACCGTGCCCAGCTGCTTGTGACATTTTTCTTTAAAGCATACTCAGAAAATGTGTGAACCACTGGCTAAGTATTTGTGCTCTGAAGTCAGCAATCATCAGATTGTTCATCACTCAAAACGAGGAGAACATCATGAATGTTCTCAAGATCTTAATAATCCACCTTGTCTGATGGCAAGACCAGGAAAACAATGTCATTATCCAGCTAAGCAAGGAATCTAGTGATCTGATTCACTTCAAATATAGACAGGCTTTATTGCCAGGTGTATTGCCAAAGGACATTTTGGTGGCAGAGTATAAAACCCTTAACCAGTGTCATCTGCCAGCAGCTCTGCCAGTCTCCATTCAGTCTCTCCTTGGAGCCCCAGCTGGTTGGAAGTCAGGCTCACCTACAGCAGGTGCTCTGTGTTGCCACTCTGCCAACATCAGCATCTTTCTTGCTTCCATTCCAGATTTTGATGGTAGATATAAAAATGATAATAATAAGAGCTTCTATGTGCATGCTAGGGTACTAGGCACCTCATGTACTTGTTTTCTAATCACAAACACTCTCAGGTGTCTCGGAGTCAGAATGGAAACCTCCCGGGGTAATAGACATGATGGTAATTTCATATGTGTGCGGACACTGAAGGCTGAGGCACCTGCTGGGTGACAAAGGCCACTTTCGGACCTTCTGTTTGTCCAGTTACGGCGTGCTGACTGGCTGCCACTGGCCAGTCTCTGCGATTTGGCTTAGAATGTTGGGCAAATGACCACAGACACGTGGTCAGAAACAGGATGAATCTCTTGGAACTGCCAGGATCAAAGCAGCCACACAGGGCTCACATCTGAAGGCGGCCCTTTCTTTACATGTGTGGCATAGGAAGGACTCTTGGCCACAGACCGTTACTGTTATTCTTAATAAGAGTATTATTTGGCCTTCCTACTCCACTCAGGTAACAGGCAGGCTCAGTAGTATCATTTTGAAATTGGAAGACAGCAATTCATAGACAGAACAAATGAGCGTCTGTCACAAGAAAGAACAATCCGCAAACATTGAAAACTAGAGTTCATTTTAAGAAGTTTTTATTTTTTACACTTCTTTTTTAAGGAGATAGTTCCCTAACTAAATCTGGAGTAACTATGAATAAACAGAAGTGAGTCTGAATTCAATGCACATCACATTTTGCCACAGTTTCCTGGATTTAGCCAACATTTGTCTGTGATACTTCCAATATTGAGTTTTTCACATATCAACAAGTAGTATCTTAACAAAAGAAATATAAGCCAGGTGCAGTGGCTTGTGCCTGTAATCCCAGCACTTCGGAGGGCCAAGGTGGAAGGATTGCTGGACAACAGGAGGTCAACACCAGCTTGGGCAACATAGTGAGACCCTGTCTCTATAAACAAAATTTTTTTTTTAAGTATCTGGACATGATCACGTGCCTGTAGTCCCAGCTACTCAGGAGGCTGAGGCAGGAGGATCCCTTGAGCCTAGGAGTTTGAGGGTGCAGTGAGCTATCATTGCACCACTGCATTCCAGTCCGGGCAACAGAGGGAGACTTTCTCTCTCTCTCTCCCCCGCCACCCTCTCCATATATATATAGAAAAACAAATGCCAACAAGCAAATGTATTATCTGTAAAGTCTTTGCTAATAAATATTCCTCTTTGTTTGAGATATATATATAACTGTATGCTGACTACATATGGAATCTGCCACTCCCACAACCCACCATCTCACCAATAGGTATTACCCTGTGCTCAACCTTGAGCCAAATAACTGATGCAGTAGCAGCTTCATATAAGTGTCAGGTTCCTACACTGATTTTGGGAAGCATCCTAGAAAATCTACTTCCTTGGTGCCTGTACTGGGTTGAATTATTTATTTATTCCACTTTATTTATCCCCCCAGAAAAACTCATGTCCACCCAGAACCTCAGAAGGTGACCTTACTTGGAAATACAATCTTTGCAGATGTAATTAGTCAAATTGAGGTCATATTGAATTAGGATGGGCTCTAAATCCAATCACTATTAACTTGATAAGAAAATTCACAGAGATGCTTATCATGCATGGTAGCTCACATGTGTAATCCCAGCACTTTGGGAGGCCGAGGCTGTCTTAAGCCCAGGAGTTCGAGACCAGCCTGGCCAACATGGCAAAACCCCATCTCAAAACCCCGTCTCTACTAAAAAAAATACAAAAAGGAAATAAAATAAAATTCACAGAGATACAGACACACAGGAAGAAGGCTGTGTAAGACACCAGCAGAGACTGGAGTGAAGGCGAGGAACACCAAGGATTTCCGGCAGTCACCAGAAACGAGGAGAAAAATATCAAGCAGGGTCTCCCTCAGAGCCCCAGGAAGGAACCGACCTTTCTGGCACTTGCATTTTAGACTTCCAGCTTCTAAAACTGTAAGAATGCATATCTGTCGTTTGAGGCCACTGGGCCTATGGTAATTTGTTACCCCGAAGAAGCATTTCAGGGCCAGAGATTCCCCCATTCCTTATGTCCATGTTTCTTTTTTTTTCTGGGAAGCCAGCGGGGTTAACAATTGTGACTATGTCCTTTAGTTCCCAAGGAAAGTAAATTTGGGCCTCAGTGTGCCTCATTCCAGAAGATAAGCTGTATACCATCTATACATAGCTTGGATAGGAAATGTATTGTCTGTAAAGTCTCTGCTAAATAAATATTTCTCTTTGTTTAAGAGTTATACTGGCTTGCTTTGTATATTTTTTTAAAGAACGACGGTCTATCCCAACCAGGAAAGGAAGTTTGGCTAGATGTAACTATGGACACTTTCTGATCCAGGTCACCTTCACCACTCACTCCCACACTCACATACTGCTGCTGGAACAGGCACCTGGCTGTCCCCAGGGGCTGGGGGTGGTCTGTGAACCTCAGGCTGAGCCCCTCATTGCTAAGGAATACACCCTGCCCCCCGGGCCAAGAGCATTTCGGTAGTTGAAAGTCCCACTTAGAGCAGAGGTCACAGGCATTGCAGGTGCGTTCACAGGCACTGCTGCATTCCCTCCGTGCTGCTTTGGCTGTATACCCAATGGGGAAGAAAGCAGAGCAAAAGAACTCTGCTTCCCTTGGTGTCTCTTGGTGTCTTGCATTTTACACCTCATCGCAATTCAAAGAATTCAAACATCGTGGCCTGCCCTAAAACCACAGGAGTTTAAGAACCATGCAAGCAACTGCTTCAGAGGAACAGGGATCAGAGAGGGAAGGATGTGAACCCTTGGCCTGAGTCACAGGCAAACGGGGCCTGGGGAGCCAAGCTGGCTCCTGCAGTCACCTGCAGGAGTGACAGGCTCTACCTGGGTATTGCTCTGTGTCTTATTCATAAAGTGGAATAAATAATTCTCCACTTTTTAGTTATGTAGCTCTTGGCTGTAACCTTTATAAGGGTTTATGAAACAGTATCTGCTGAAGGCCTAACTTGAACTTCTTTTTAGCATGCCAAGCTGCCAAGAAACAAACAAAAACAGAAACACATTGTAGACTTCTGATCTTCTAAAAGCCACAGTCAATATACTTAACACTGGCCTAAAGACAAACAGGTGATGCCAGCTGTGAGCCTTCGCGGAGTTCACAGGATCTAGTTTAATAAATTAGACATGTTGCATTTATTGGGACCTCACATACGTCTTGACCATTGATTTTGTCAAAATATTTTGCTCTAGAAAAACAAATGCCAGTTTCCTCTTCCTAGTCCTCCTCTCCTGCAGGTTGGTCGACAACTTCTGCATTCGCGAAGGGTGCAGTGTGCCTCGCTGTCTCACGTATGAGATTTACGTGGAGTCCTGTGGGCAAAATGCTGAGAACCAAGTCAACCCGGCCACCTTTGGGAGGATAAGTTGTGAAGGTTAAGAATGCTCTGTTCGCTGAGTGCAAAAAAGGGAAGCAAGTTAATGGAGGAAATGTTGAAATGTATTTGGATCTAATGGATTTTCAGTGAGCATCTTCGGCCTCCTTCCCACCAGCTGGTCAACAGAAGAACCATTCTGTTAGCCACTTCCCTTTGTCCACACTTCATAGTGAGGGGCCGGGAAAGATGAGGAATGGGGTAGCACCTAAGGAAATGTAATTATGGCAGCTCCAAGCACTCCTCAGGGAGCCGGGTTTGCTGGGCCGCTATTCCCTGCATAGAACGCCAAGCTCTGAGAGCTGCTTTGGCACCACACAAGCTCTGAGAGCCACTTTGTGGTATGGGACAACTGATATTTCTCACAGTTTGATTGTACTGAGAGAACCCATTGACTCTTAAAAGATTTCCTCTGGAGGTTAAGATTTTTTTTTTTTTTGAGATGGAGTTTCACTCTTGTTTCCCAGGCTGGAGAGCAATGGCACGATCTCAGCTCACTGTAACCTCCACCTCCCAAGTTCTAGCAATCCTCCTGCCTCAGCCTTCCAAGTAGCTGGGATTATAGGCACCTGCCACCATGCCCAGCTAATTTTGTACTTTTAGTAGAGATGGGTTTTACCATGTTGGCCAGGCTGGTCTTGAACTCCTGACCTCAGGTGATCCACCTGCCTCGGCCTCCCAAAGTGCTGGGATTACAGGCATGAGCCACCATGCCTAGCCTCTGGAGGTTAAGATCTATATCCTGGAACTTTGTTTAAGACCACATACTGTACAGCAAACATTAGCACAAACATTGTCCAAGACCCCCTGCATTCAACAAATGTTTATTTAGCCACTGCTGTGTGTCGGACTGAAGATACAATGAACAAAATAGATAAAATTCCTGCCCTTAACTGAACTTCTGGTTGTCACAGCCACCTAGTCCAGGTAGCATTCATGTCATTTCATGGTCGAGAAAACAAACCTGGAGTGATTAAAGCTAAGGGTCCCACAGCTGGTTGCAATATGTGGGTGGCAGATACAGCTTCTTGAATTGTGACTCAGAGCTCTTTCTACTTGGTCTTCCTCTAAAATGTTTTTGAACTCAAAGAGATGTTGGAGGTCACCTCGTCCAAGTGTACACCCAATAGAAGATGTCTTCTAAAGCACCTTTGGCTGGGAGCCTCTTATGAGGACCAGGTGCCCTCTTCTAGCAGAGACAGTGCTGTCGGGGCATAGAGCTGGGTGAAGGGACAGCACATTTCTGCAAAGAAGATGATTCCCCTTCTGGGAAAACACAGCCCTATACCAGGATTTGTGGCATGGTAAAGAGAACACAGGCTGATGAAAAACTGCACAACTCCTCATCAGGGGCCTTGGAGCAGTTCATGACCTGCACAGCCATGTCCCTGTGGGTGGTCATCCGGCTTGGATTTCAGTGATCTAGGTGACAAGGAGATTGTTCACTGGGCCACAACGCTGCTGGTTCAATTTCTTCCCTCCCGTTCTTCCTTCTTTCTCCCTCTTTTTTAGTGGTCCTCAGGTGGACAGAATTGGATTGGTTAATGACACACTTTCTTCATTGAGGAATGCGTGGTTTAAGAACTTACTTTGGTGGGTTCTTTATACAATGTGACAAGTGTCTATGAACCTGCCACCCAAAATGAACCATATTGCCAGTCCCCCACATCACATCTCCTCACCCTCACTGCTGGTGGGAACCTTCATCCTGTTCATGATGACCTTGCCTTTTGAAAAAGAAATTTAGTGCACTTATATGTATTGTTTAAAAGCCTATTTTTAATTTTTTTTTTTTTTTTTTTTTGAGATGGAGTCTCACTCTGTTGCTCAGGCTGGAGTGGAATGGTGTGATCTCGGCTCACTGCAACCTCCACCTCCCAAGTTCAAGCGATTCTCTCACCTCAGCCTCCTTAGTAGCTGGGATTAGAGGCACCTGCCATCATGCCTGGCTAACTTTTGCATTTTTGCAGAGACGGGGTTTCACCATGTTGGCCAGGCTGGTCTTGAACCTGACCTCAGGTGATCAGCCTGCCTAGGCCTCCCAAAGTACTGGGATTATAGGTGTGAGCCACTGTGCCCGGCCTATTATACATTTTTGTTGTTCAACTTTATTAAAAAGGATATTGTGTTGTTTGCAATCTTTGGGAACTTTTTTCACTTAATAGTATCTTAAGATTCATCAGAATTCAATGACCCATTGTGTAATATTTCACAATGTACTCATCCACTCTCCCATTGATGGGCATTTGGGTTGTTGCCCCTGTGAACATTTGTGTATGTGTGTCCTGGTGTGCTTGTGCAGATTTTCTCTTGCATCTGTATGTCCAGGAGTGAACTCGCAGAGTCAGGGGGTGCAAGGCTGAGTGACATCAGAGGACGTGACCACACCGTTACCCTCCCCCGAGCAGTCCTGTGGATTTCAATTTTACTTGCAAAACATTGAAATGATTAGATCCATTCTTCCAAACAGTCTTCATTTTTGAAACTTCTGGTCATTGGTGGAAGTTCTGCACTTCTGATAATCACAGAGTCTTCTATTATGGAAGCTGCTCACATATTTGAAACAACTGTTCACCTCTCCCTGTCCCTTTGCCTCCCTGCCCACCAGTTTTATTATGACTTCAATTATTGATGTTTCTCTTAAAGGTGGCCCCAAGGGTGCAACCCACTCCCTCGGATGTGCTAAGGACAAGAGCGCTTACCTTTTTTTTGGCTACTATTGGCTTTTATTTTTCTCTATCTGTTGATTTCACTTTAAGCTTGTAGTCAACAGAAACAGCCCTAAAGTACTTTTTTCTAAAGAGTTGAAATTAAGGTAGACCTCCCAAAACAGTTTTGTAAACCGCGAAATATTAATACTCGATATAAATACAAAATAGTGTTGTTGTCAGACTGTTAACTATTTGAACCCAAGAGTAGCTATTCTCTTATTCCTATTGTATTTTACCTCTTCAGTTTCTTGATTTGTTTTGTTTTTTTGAGATGGAGTCTTGCTCTATTGCCAGGCCGGGGTGCAGTGGCGCGATCTTGGCTCACTGCAACCTCCGCCTCCTGGGTTCAAGCGATTCCCCTGCCTCAACCTCCTGAGTCACTGGGACTACAGGTGCATGCCACCATGCCTGGCTAATTTTTTTGTATTTTTTTTTTAGTAGAGACAGGGTTTCACCATGTTGGCCAGGATGGCCTCAATCTCTTGACCTCGTGATCTGCCCGCCTCAGCCTCCCAAAGTGCTATGATGACAGACGTGAGTCACCGCCCCCGGCCACCTCTTCAGTTTTGACCTGTAGTTCTATTTCTCACCATCTTCTTGAATCACAGGTGGTTTATCCAGTCTTCCCAACCTGCTGAAGCAGCTACGTTTGAAAAGTATGTCTTTTATCAAGTCGTCTTGCTAGGTGACCGTGGAGGTGAAACAGCCTTATAACAGGTTTTCTCAATAGCTTGGGAATTCCCCCAGCTGCTATCATCCAGCTCATATTTTGCCATTTCATCACTCCGAATATTGGGAAACATCATCCAAGACTGAGCTGAGTGCTGGGTGTCCTGGTCCTGCAGACTTTTCCTATCCAGCCATCTACCTACCACCCGTATCAGAGGGAAGGGGGTGACTTTAGCTTTACAAGTTTTAGCTCCATGGGATTCCTACCTCCTTTACTAACATAGCAGAAGCTCTTGTTCACGATTATTTAAAGATCTTATTATAAGGCTGTTTCACCTCCGTGGTAATTCCACTGTAAAGCATTTTAAAAAAATTGTTAAAGAGACGCCAGTGTGCGGCAACATGCACTTAGGTGGCTTTTTTTTTTTTTGGGGGGGATGGAGTCTTGCTCTGTCGCCAGGCTGGAGTGCTGTGGCATGATTCCTGGCACACTGCAACCTTTGCCTCCTGGGTTCAAGCAATTCTCCTGCTTCAGCCTCCTGAGTAGTTGGGACTACAGGGATGCACCACCACGCTCAGCTAATTTTTGTATTTTTAGTAGAGACGGGGTTTCAGCATGTTGGCCAGGATGGTCTTGGTCTTTTGACCTCATGATCCGCCCGCCTCAGCCTCCCAAAGTACTGGGATTACAGGCATGAGCCACCGCGCCCAGACTGGCATTTTTTGATCTCAGTACTCTAGGATCCCCTTAGAATTCCCCAAGATGCCAAGGTACTAACTTTCAGCTCTTATTGGAAATTTGCCTGAAGAATGGGCCACATCAGTTGTGCTAGTATTGGGAAGGATCTCCGTGCTGCTGAATTTGTGACTAAATGGAGAAGGGAGGGGAAAGGAAAAGGATATGATCCCTAAGTGTGTTTACAAGAGAAACAACAAAATCCGCAATTCTCACTTCCTCCCTCCGCCCCTGGGAATGGAGTCGGTTTCTTGCCAGGTTCCTGTGCAGATGTTGGAATGTTTCTTGCTCTTTGTGGCAGTACTGGGCATATGATGGGTAAGCCTCATTCCTGGTACAAGTGATATTTTATATGGATTAGGGAATTTCCGGAAGGCCAACTTCCTCGTTTGAAATAACATTTAGTGATGTTTTTCTGATTATAAAAGGACTACATCCCCTTTGCAGGAAATGTGGAAATTAGAGGAGAATGTGTAAAAAAAAGAAAATGAATGCCGGCTGTCGCTTCCCTGTCCAGAGATATAGGCACATGTGTGTAGTTCATTTGCCGACGTGCACACTCACTCATGCACACATATAGGACTGGCAGGAACTGGAGGGGTAACCACATGGCGACTTCGTCTTCCTGTTTTGTGTCTGAGGTGCCCAGTGGCTAGTTCTTCTCCAGCTCCTGAGCGAGCATTTGAGCAAGCAGCATGACCTTGCTGGAAATTCTTGGATGATACAAAGTCTTGTTGTCACTGTAATTACCCAACAATGTCATCAGTCTGATGCTTAAAGTATCCAGTCCCAGATAATATCAAAACTCTGAACTTTTTTTAAAGTGGAGCCATTTCCCCATCCCCTCCAGTTTGGTATCTTGCCACAGAGAACTAGACCTGGGGCTTCTTCCCTCCCTCCCCCTCCTCCCGCAGCTCACCAGGTGTGGCCTGACCCCTCTGGGAGGGAGAGAAGGAGGTAAGTGGCTGGACAGTTCTTCATGGCTGCAGGCTCTGGAGGCCAGGTGGACCCTGACCTCCTGGTGCTGGTGTTCAGAGCACCCTTGGGACTGTCCCAGCGTGCATTGACAGGCTTGGTGAAGGATCCTTTTCAGCGGTCACATGCTGCCTACCCAATGTTCTACCTCCCAGGGCTGCTGTGGCTGACCACCCATCTGGGGGGCCTTGCAGGGCAGAGTCTGGGCCCTCCCACATGCCAGCTCTTTCATGGAGATGATGCAGCCATCCTTGGCCTGCACAGACTGGGTGAGCCTACGAAACCCAGAGCTGCACCCATCTCTTCCACTCTCCTGCCAGAGCCGCTGGCCAGCCCTGCCTTCACTGCCCACCAAGAGTCTGAGGACGCTGTTTGAGTGATACAGGCCTGAGGGGGCCCACACCCCTCCCACACATGCTTCACAGGGAAGAGGGTGGTTTTGAAGCTGGAAAGCCCCTTATGTGTCCTCTTCTCTCTACCTTGTTGAGGGTGATGAGTGTTAAGGGCTTCTGTAGAGTTCTGTAACCACATTTCAGCTAAACACCCGAGGACACAAGTCCCCTAGGGTATGCGTCTCACAATTCACTTTGCTGCCTGTTATCTGCTGTCTTCTTGCCTCATCCAGTCATATAGAGGCTGCGTGGATGGATGGATTGAAAGATTGATGTGTGGATGGATGACGGACGAACAGATAATAATTAGACAAGAAGACCCCTCAGAAGACTTTCTCCTTCCTGATTTGAGTTCCGTCTGCTCTTTGGGCCTTGAGTACCACGTGGCCTCTTTTTGCTGCCTTACCTCCTGGCCACGCCTATTATAAGGACTCCTTTTGACAGACTTCTTCAATTCTTTTCACTTGAGTTTGCTGTTTCCTGTCGGGACCCTAATTGATAAAGATAGATAGGTAGATTGACAGATACCCAGGCAGACAGACAAATGGGCATCAGGTAATATGGTAACATTTTAATAGCACCAAGCCTGAATGGAACTTAGATTGTAACCCTGGGTAAGATAACCATCTTGTTTCCACTTCATCATATGTAAAGTGAGGATATTAATACTAGTACCTACTTCTTGAGGTTCTTTTAAGAAAGAAATGAGAAAACACATGTAAAGAGAATAAAACAGCCCTGGCATGTGGAAAGCACCCAAGAAATATTAACTTTTATCATTATTTTTGCCTCAAGTATCACAAACATTTTCACATTAAAATATTTTCAAATGCATCTTGTATAATAGCTGTGAAATATTTTGGGGGATGTACCATAATTAACCATATCCCCCCTTTTTTTGAGGCAGAGTGTTGCTCTGTCACTTGGGCTGGAATACAGTGGCATGATCTCAGCTCACTGCAACCTCTGCCTCCTAGGCTCAAGCAAGCCTCCCACTTCAGCCTCTCAAGTAGCTGGGACTACAGGTGTGCCACCACACCTGGATAATTTTGTTTTGTTTTGTTTTGATTTTAGAGACAGTATTTTGCCAAGTTGCCCAGTCTGGTCTTGGACCCCTGGGCTCAAGCAATGCACCCGCCTCGGCCTCCCAAAGTGCTGGGATTACAGGTGTGAGCCACCGCCCAGCCTATCCATATCCTTTACTGGAAATATAGGTTGTTTGTAATTTTCTTGTTTTAAACACTATAAGTCCCCATCCATATCTGGTCATTTTTCTAGGATAGATCCCCACATGTGGCCTGCCAAATTGCTTTCTCCAACCAACTGTAAACAATTACAGTCAGTTCTCACCTCTGATGATAATTCATGGTATTCTTACACAAATTCATAATATTCCTACCCCAGAAAACTTGTTGGGTAAAAACTAGAATTAGCTGTCTCTACTTGCATTTATTGGGTTGTAAGGTGAGCACTTTCAATGTCCTTTGGTCATTGTGTACGTTGTGTGTGTATATATTACCACCAGACCATTTTCTATTAGGGCATATTTCCTATTGATTTGTTTGAGCTCTCTCTATATTCAGGATATAATTTTAACTTAATTATATTTTCTGCAAGGTATCATCCCAGTTGCTTTTTTCATTGTAACTGTGTTGTATTTGTTCTCTATATTAGAATGAAATCACAGGACAGTCCTGGTTGGGATGACTCAGTATAATCAAATGTGCAGAGTATTATGTTGCTGGACAACCAGGCACCTTACTTCCGCTTTTCTCTCCAAAACACCAGATTATTTCCAGGGGCTAGAATCTGAGCCTGCTGCATACTTTCTCATAATTTTCTTTAGGTGCTTAAGATGTGCGTCTTAATTTTATTTTGCAACTAAACATATAGGAAGGCTTTTCAGTGATTTTCTTAAGTTAGAGGAGATGAAATTGTCAGAATCTCTGGTTGACAGGAATTTCTAGCCTCTAATTCTGCATTTAGATTTGGCTGACTTTTCTTTTTGTCTTCTGTCATTTTCATCCTATACAGTTTGGTTCTCCTTCCCTGAAAGACCCTCTGCATTTGCAGGCATGACCAAGGTATTAATTGTGTCAAACTTGCCTATCCTATTCTTTCATCTTGCCTCCCCCACACCCTGGCTTGTTTGAGCTTCCTGCAGGAAGAGGTAGGACCTGGAGCCAGACAAGACAAATAATGATTCATATTTCCATAGAATTCCACTGCTTGGGGGCTAATTTTAAGAAAAAGAAGAAGAAGGAGGAGGGCTGCAACATGAAACCAAGAAGAAGTGAGGGCTGAATGGTTATGGACAGGGTGTGAATAGAAATAATTACTTGACAGCTCTGAACACCTTGGCTTTCCTGCTCTGTTTTGTAACTTCATGATGGTCCAGGGTTTCCACTCTCAACACCATGTCATGGATGCCACGCTCGTCATGAACCTCTTTGATTCAAAAACTAGAACAGACTTCTATCGGTCATAAGTGTAATATCATGGCTCTCTAACAAAGTGCTGATAAACAAGATAGCATTCACTAACCAAACCCAGAAAGAGAAAAAAATTAGGCAAACGAATGGATAATGCAAAGTGAAATGATTATCACATTAGAAAAAGAGGAAAATAGTAAAATTATCGCCTTCTCACAGGTTGGACTATGATGCCAAACTGTGAGACCAGTTATGACTATGGTTCATCATTCCCTGTTTCCAGAGAGTTTTTAATGACAAGGGGAAATATGCATGGCATAATGTTGAGGGAAGAGAGTAGAATGCAAAACTGCAGACATGCTAATTGTGTGATGCCGGGTATTAACAGTGAAACACAAAGAACACACACACATATTGGGGCTTTGAAAACAAGACTGGAATCAATGACATTGAGGATTTTTAGTTTAGTTTTGTTTTTCTGAGATGGAGTTTCACCCTTGTCGCCCAGGCTAGAGTGCAGTTCACTCTCGGCTCACCACAACCTCTGCCTCCTGGGTTCATGCCCCGCTAATTTTTGTATTTTTAGTAGAGATAAGGTTTCACCATGTTGGCCAGGCTGATCTCAAACTCCTGACCTCAGGCGATCTGCCCACCTTGGCCTCTCAAGGTGCTGGGATTACAGGCATGAGCCACCATGCCCAGACAACATTGAGGTTTAAATGGCAGTTTTCTCCAAGTGGTATGTTTTCTTTTTTTCTTTTCTTTTTTTAGGGGGGATGGAGTCTTGCTCTGTCACCCAGGCTGGAGTGCAGTGGCATGATCTTGGCTCACTACAACCTCCACCTCTTGAGTTTAAGTGATTCTCCTGCCTCACCCTCCGGAGTAGATGGGACTACAGTGTGTGTGCCACCACGCCTGGCTGATTTTTGTATTTTAGTAGAGACCAAGTTGTAGAGACGGGTTTTACCATGTTGGCCAGGCTGATCTCAAACTCCTGACCTCAAGTGATCTGCCTGCTTCTGCCTCCCAAAGTGCTGGGATTACAGGCGGGAGCCACAATGCCTGCTTCCAAGTGGTATGTTTTCTTTTTCACACTTGTCTGATATTTTTCCCCAAAAATTTCATTTACATTTCTTTTCTTTATTGTTACCTTTATTTCTTTATTATTATACTTGTTTTCTTTATTTTTTTTAATTATCAGGAAAGAAGAAATATCTTTTAAATATTATAAGATAAAATATGGGAAATTTGTTTCTTAGTTTTCTAGTTGCAACTTTAAATCTGCCTTTTTCTTTTTTCAGAGATCACCTGCTCCATGGGATCATCCGCAACAGTGAGTGCCCCTTTCACTCTCAAAGGTGTCCTAGTTTAAACAATAAACTATAATGAATTATATGGTCACCCTTGGTATAAAGCATCCTATATGTGAGGCAGCTGCTGTGGTGGAGAGATGAGGAACCTCTAGTGTGGGTAAGACAGGGACCCTTTTCTGATAGCTGAAGAGGGAGGCTAAGATGTCCGTTTACTTTTATCCTCAAGTATAACATGACGTGTGTCAGAAACGTACAAAAGATACCATGAGAACTCAAAGATGGGGAGCACACATTTTGGGTGGGTGATCATGAAGGGCCTACAAGGGCGTTGGGCTTTGAGTGAAGCAATGAAGGACAGATTAGAATTTGACAGGTGGTGTCGGAGAGGGATGCAGGAGTGCGGAGGACATCCAGGCTTAGGGGAGCAAAGATAAAGGTTCGTGAAGGCGAGGGCTTTGTCCTGCACAGGTGTGCATGGAGCTTTACTAAAACATAAATCCGGAGGGCAAGTTCAGAGGGCCTAGATTGCCAGGCTGGGTAGTGAGGGGTGTCCACAAGTTCTTTGGAGGCTTCCTTTAGTAAAATGGTAATTACCAGAGGCTGGGGGAATAGGGAGGAATGAAAGGTGGGTTAATGATTAATGGATATCAACATACAGTTAGATAGAAGGAACAAGCTCTAGTATTTGATAACACAGTAGGGCGACTCTAGTTAACAATATATTGTGTATTTCAAAATATCTAGAAGATTTGGAATGTTCCCAACACAAAGAAATAATAAATGTTTAAGGTAATGGATATGCTAAACACCCTGATGCATGTATCACAATATCACATGTACCCCATAAATGTGTACAATCAGTATGTTAAAAAAAAGAAGCAGCAGCAAAGAGCAAACCTTCACCAGACACCAAATCTGCCTGCACCACGATCCTGGACTTCCCAGCCTGCAGAACTGTGAAAAATAAATTTCTTTTGTTTATAAAGTACCCAGTCTAAGGTATTTTGTTACAGTTGCAGGAACAAGGACATATTCCCAGAGTGGGCACTGAAATAGCTATTGAAGAACTGAAAATTCAGCATTGGGGTTAAGAAGAATAGATGGGAAAGGGAAGGGTGATGGGCCCGGAGATGGTCCCAGGGCACTGGAATCAGACAGGAGGCAGGTCTGAGAGACCTCTCAGAGGCAGGGTCTTCGGGATCTGGCAGTTGGTTGAGTCAGTGTAGTAGAAGGGAGCAGGGATGATTCAGCCAACCTTATCCCACCTAAACCCAACCTCAAATAAAGTCATTATGTTCTGTCCCAACCAGCTCTTCCTCTTACATCGCTTATTCATCTCTTAGTCACAGGGATGGAAAAGTTACATTGGCAAAAATAGAGAAGCTAGGAAAACGAGTAGCTATAATGAGATTTATTTTAGTGACTGTTAGAACTTCCCGGTGCGAACGTGTTCTCTCACTTGCTGATCTGTAGGCTCCTGAAGGCGGAGTATAGATCCTACATTCCACTGTGTGCTCCGGCACCTAGCAGTCAGTTAACTAACAGATAATTTGGAGAGCCCTGCACACTCCAGGAAAACAACTAACTAGGCAGGCATTCGGCACTCAGAGGGGAGAGACCATTAGTGTCCTGGGGACTCTGTTTGTTTCCAATATCACAGAGAGAGGGCCTAGGAGTGGCCCTTGTTGGGGAAGAAAAATAGACTTTATCATCAGCGAGGAAGAGGACTGCCAGAGAACAAAGATAAAGGCAAGGGTGACATTGGCTGGTCATGAGATAAGCCCAGCAGCAGGCACTTTTCATGTACTCTATGCTTGGCAAATACTTAATAATTGATCAACTTGGCCAGGTGCAGTGGCTCACACCTGTAATCCCAGTACTTTGGGAGGCCGAGGTGGGTGGATCACGAGGTCAGGAGATCGAGACCAGCCTGGCCAATATGCTGAAATCCCGTCTCTACCAAAAATACAAAAATTAGCTGGGTGTGGTGGCACACGCCTGTAGTCCCAGCTACTCGGGAGGCTGAGGCAGGAGAATTGCTTGAACCTGTGAGGCGGAGGCTGCAGTGGGCTGAGATCATGCTACTGTACTCCAGCCTGGGCGACAGAGTGAGATTCTATCTCAAAAAAACCCAAAAACCAAAAAACACAAACAAACAAAATAATAAATCAACTTTAAAGTCTTGACCAATTAAGGGATTTTTAAAAAAGCATTAAGATTTAAGGATAAGTTCACTACCAATGCCACATTTCTGGACATACTTAAAGTGTATTTTAGAAAGCAGAAGTATAAGAAATGGTACACTGTTGTTAATGAGTTGTACTGATGAAAATGTCTATTTTATTATATGATATATAAGAACCTGTGTGACAAATTCCTCTTAAAAATTAAATCTCAAAACAAATAAGTTTATCTCTCTAGTTTTTAGGTGATGAAAACTCTGTAACTCATCTGCCATTTATTTGTTCATTCAACAAATATTTCAGTTCCTCCAGTAAGTCAGGATTGTTCTAGCTACCGATGATACAGCAGTGGACAACATAAACAAGGCCTCTTCTTTTATTAAGCTTAGTTAGGAAAACATAAAAAAAAAAAGAACAACAGGCCAGGCATCAACATGGGCAGACTGTTTGAGTTCAGGAGTTCAAGACCAGTCTGGGCAACATAGCAAGATCACATCTCTCTAAAAAATACAAACAATTAGCTGGGCATGGTGGTGAACTTGTGGTCCCAGCTATTCGGGAGGCTGAGGTGGGAGAGTCACCTGAGCCCAGGAGGTCAAGGCTGTAGTGAGCCACGATCACACCACTGCACTCCAGCCTGGGCTACAGAGCAAGACCCTGTCTCAAAAGAAAAAGAACAATTGGAGATGTGATCTGAACACAATACAGTGAAGTCATGGAGAGGCCTCCCTGAGACAATACCATTTGAACAGAGTGCCAGTCAAGGAGCCAAGTAAAGATCTGGAACAAGTGTTCCAGGTAGAGGAAAGGGCAGTGCAAAAGGCCTGAGGCAGAGAGGAGTTCAAGGAGCAAGAAAGTCTAAGGGTAGACTTCAGTGGGTGAGCAGGAGGGTGGGAAGAGAGGAAGCTGAACACAGAGGTGAGGGAGAGGTTAGAGAGACCAGGGAGAGGCTTTTGTGGCAGCCCTGGAAGAAACAGCTTATTCAGATGAGTGACTGAATTAATTTTAATTCTCCCAAGAAGCAGCAGAACACTATGCAATACTGCATGTGGATAAGAGCAGAAACTGAAACAGACTGCCTGTCTCTACCACTAACTAGTAAGCTGTGTGATCTTAGGCAGGTCACTCAGTCTCTCTGTGTCTCAGTTTCCTCATCTATTAAGTAAGGATAACAGTATCTACTTCATGGGACTGTTATGAGATTACATTAATTAATACAGGGAGAATGCTTAGTGCAGCATTTGGCACACAGTAAACATTCGGTAGGGCTCCTAAGCATATTGATCTGTACTTTGATGTATTTATTTTATCATGCCTGCATGATTTTTTCACGGTATTTGTATATTATTTTTATTCCAGTTATTGTATTTTTCAGTTGTATAATTTCTACTTGATTCTTTTGTATGACTTCTATTACTTTGCTGAGGTTTTCAAATTTTTCATTTGTTTCAAGAGAATTCATAATTACTTGTTGGAGTATTTTAATAACGATGGCTTCAAAATCCTTCTCAGATAATCCAGCATCTGAATCGCCTCAGTCTTGGCATCAGGTGATTGTTTTTCTCATTCAAACGGTGGCTTACCTTGTCTTTGGGATCATGGGTAAGTTTCCATTGTATCCTGGGAATTTTGGTTATGTTAGGAGACTCTTGATCCTATTTAAATCTTCTGTTTTAGACAGAAGGCAGTCGCCCTGTTTAGGTTTAGTGTGTAGGTTCTGGCCTACTTCTGTGGGCTGTGGGTCCAATGCCAGCTCAGTTTCCTGAGCCTTTGTGTGCTATTCTGGTCTGCTTCGTTCTTCTGGCACTGCTGGGACTTCTGATTAATCCTTACTGGTGCCATCTGCAGGAGCTCAGCCTACTTCCCTGGACCACTTTCTATGGAGAGTGCAGAGAGCCAGAGAGGCTGGGCCTGGGTCTCCTTATGCCCCTTGGTGTCAGGAGGGAGACATCAGACTCTGCCAATGTTGCCATGTGGGTAGCATGACCTGCCCTTTCAGTGCCCCACATGTGGGATGGGCATTGAATTAACCCAAGGCTTCACTACTGTGCATGCAGGTGGATAGCAATGACCCCACGTGCACATACCCAGAGCACTGGCAGGCAGGCTGATCCCGATCCTGAGCTTACCTGCCATGCTCTGGGTATGGGTATATGGAGCATGGAGGTCAGTCTACCAGGATTCTGAAGCTGCTGCTGTGGGCAGATGGGTCACCAAACCATGCCCTGGTTGTGGAAAGAGGATTGCAGCTCCCTTCTAGGTGTCCACTGGGCTTCCCTTCCCTTTCCTAGTCCTTTGGCCAGAGTACAGGCTTTTCTTGGGATTTATGCCTATGCCTATTGAAATAACAGACTGTACTGCACATTTATCCAGTGCCCAGTCCAGGGGTGTGTGGAAGACAAGCAGAAAACCCGGAGAACCCACCACATTGTCATTTCTCTACTCCCGTCATCTCTACCCAGTCTACCTTTTTCTCTCCAGGTTTCGGAGCCCTTCTATCATTGTCTGTAGAATAATTTCCACAAATTTAGTTGTATTAGAGGCAGGAGCAAGGAAAAGTGAATCTGTACCACCCTGTTCCCTGTACATGATTTGTGATATAAGCTACTACAGATACTTTTTGAAAACAAACCATATATACATTATGAACCAATACTACTAGTGAGCAGAATGCTTAATTATATGACTGTGCCTTCAAAATATGATCAAGATATGATCAGTTCATATTTCAAAATATGATAAAAATACTCCAAAATATGATCAGTTAAAATACAATGGCAGAGACTTCTGGTTGGGACAAGATGAACCTATTTCTCCATGCCCCTCCACCCTAAGCACAGCTGTAAACCCTGGAAATAATGCAAGAGGCAACCAAAGGAAAACTCTGAGAGGTGGTAATAAAAGAGTGAGCTGGTTTGGGACCCCAGGACTGTACAATCAGCACTGCATCAAGCATCTTGCATCCCCCGCCTGCACCCTGAAACCCAGACCCAATGTTTCTCAAGCCTGACCTAGCAAGAAAAGGCAACCCAGGTAGATCCATTCTTCCTTCCTTAAGTTCCTCTAATAATATCAGGCAAAAGAATTTTGGGGGTGGTTAATAGAGATAATACTCTCCTTCCTCCCTGGGTCTGAGACACCCCTTTTCCACCACAAGATACTGAGGGTGTGAGCCAATCTGCCTAGAGACCCAGCTTCAATAAGCCTCTTGGTCCAGGAAGCCTCTTTTTCTGCAGCCTCACACTCTTCCATTCCCCAGAGGCAGCCGGGAGCATCAGTAGGAGGAGCATCTCCCTCAAGGAGAGAAGTCCTAAAATCTAGCCTGGGGAAACCCTTCTCCCTGCTCAGGTAGAACCAGCAGGGAGCAGTGGGAGCCCCAGAGGCACCAGATAAACCAGGCAGGCTGAAACAACACCACAAAGGCTCTGAAAACAAAAAACAAAGAAAAAGAAAACCTGGAAGCAGGCAGAAAAGTAACACATTACATGTAACAGTGATTTGAATGACAACACATTTGTCATCGAAACCAAGAAAGCCAGAAGGAAGTGGCATGACAGGTTTCAAGGGCTGAGATAAGAACTGTCAGCTACAATGTCTTACATCCAGCAAATTTATTTTCAGGAATGAAAGGGAAATAAAAATATTCTCAGGCAAAGGAAAACTAAAAGAATTTGCCACTAGCTGACTCACCCTTAGAGATTGGCTAAAGGAAGTTTGTCAAAGAGAAAGGAAATGATGAAAGAAGGAATGTGGTAGCACAGAAAAGAAAAAACAGGAAGAGCAGAAATATGGATACACACAATACACTGTCCTTTGCCTCACAACTTCTATGAATCGCATTTGATGAAACAAAAACTATGCCTCCATCTGGTCCCTAAGACAACGATATTTAAAAAGTGGGGAAGGTGAAGAGTCCTGAATGGAAAAAAGATTTCCACACCTCGCTCAAAGTGGTGAAATACCGAGAACAGACTGTGATAAGTCGCATGTGTCTATTGTGATATTCATGCAACCACTGTGAGAACTACACAAAGATATGTACTCAAAAACACTACAATTAAATCAAGATAGAGTCCTCAGTGCTGTTTAAAGTAACCCTCAGAAAGGCAAGAAACGAGAATAGAAGAATAAGAACCAAAGGGAACGAATGGAAAACAAGTAATAAAGTGGCAGACTTAAGTGCTAACATGCCAAGAATTACCTTAAATGTAAATTATCTTATATAGTCAGTCAAAAGACAAGACTGGCAGAGTGAACTTAAAAAGAAAAAAAATGGACTGGATGCTGTGGCTCACGCCTGTAATCCCAGCACTTTGGGAGGCCGAGGCGGATGGATCACAAGGTCAGGAGTTCAAGACCAGCCTGGCCAACCCTGTCTCTACTAAAAATACAAAAATTAGCTGGGCACAGTGGTGCATGCCTGTAATCCCAGCTACTCGGGAGGCTGAGGCAGGAGAATTGCTTGAACTGGGACCTGGGAGGCAGAGGTTGCAGTGAGCCAAGATGATGCTACTGTACTCCAGCCTGGGCTACAGAGCGAGACTCAATCTCAAAAGAAAAAGAAAAAAAATGACTCAAGTATATACTGTTGCCAAGAAACTCACTTCAAATTTAATGGCTTAGGCAGGTTGAAAGTAAATGGATGGAAAAGACGTAACATGCAATAGCAGGAGTGGTTATGTTCACATCTAATAAAACAGAATTCAGAGCAAAGAAACTTATTAGGGACAAAAAGGGACTGACTTAGTCCATTTTCTGTTGCTTATAACAGAATACCGGAAACTAGGTAATTTATAATGAAAATTTATAAAGAAATTTCTTTATAAATTTCTTACAGTTGTGAAGGTCAGAAGTCCAAGTTCAAGGGGCCACATCTGATGAGGGCCTTCTTGCTGATGAGGACCCTCTGCAGAGTGCCAGGGTGGCCCAGGACCTCACATGGCAAGGGGGCTGAGTGTGCTGGCTCACGTCTCTTCCTCTTTTACAAAGCCACCAGTCTCATCCCCATGATAACCCATTAATCCATTAACCTGTGAATCTGTGAATGAATTAATGCATTCTTAAGGGCGGGGCCCTCATGATCCAATCCCCCACCTCTTAAAGTCCTCACACCTCTCCATACTGCCACATTGAGGATTAAATTTCAACATGAGTTTCAGAAGAGACAGATATTCAAACCACAACAGGGACATTACATAATGATAAAAGGATCAGTCCACCAGGAAGACACAACCATCCTATATGTGTTCACACTGAACAATCAAATTGCCCTTTCTTTTTGTAGTGTAACACTGTAGCCTTACTTCAGTGAATTCAGGTTATTCTAGCAAATCTCACCACTGGGCTGGGGATTTCCAAGACCACCTCCGCTTTCAGGGATCCAGTAGAAAGAATCACGGGACTTAGCATACAATTGTGACACAGTAAAGACATCCAGGATCATGATGGAAAAAAGGCAGAGTCTGGTGGAACCCTTCTGGGGCTTCCTATGTGCTCTCCCCACCCCCCATGAGGGATCATACAAAGTGCACTCCTCCCCCGGCAATGAAATGCAGCAACGTGTGTTTGAGGTTTCTGCCCAGGGAAGCCCATTAGAGACTCGGCACCCAAAGTTTTTACTGAGAGCTGGTCACGTAAGCACCCTCTGTCTAGCACATGCCAAAATGATAGACTCTTAAAAGGAAAGCAGGTGTTCAGCATAAACCATGATGTTTGTACAGTCTAGGCACAGGGAACCACTCTTATCAGTTAACGGTTGACTGGGAACACTCCAAGAGCCAAGTTCCCAGACCCTAGCCAAGGGCCAAACTTGGCAGCAGAGCTTTCTACAGAGAGCAGTCTCAGGCCTGCAGTGTTATCTCTTTTCTGCATAGCTGCGTAACCCTGTGGATATGCTTTTAAAAAACATTGATTTGGACTTTTTAAATAGGTGAATTGTATGGTATATGAATTATCTCTCAATGAGTTTTTTTTAAAAATCCCACCCAGATTTTCTTGTAGACATAGCCAAACTTATTCTAAAAATTTATATGGAAAAGACAGTTGCTCAAACAAATTTGGCAAAAAGGAATAAAATGGGAGGAGAACATTCTTCCTTACATTAAGGCTCACTGTAGAGCCACAGCAGTCAGGACAGTGTGGTATCAGTGGCAGCATGGACACGCAGATCACTGGAACGGAGTGGAGGATACAGAAATAGGTCCACTTGACTGGGCGCGGTGGCTCACGCCTGTAATCCAGCACTTTGGGAGGCTAAGGCAGGTGGATCACCTGAAGTCAGGAGTTCAAGACCAGTCTGGCCAACGTGGTGAAACCCCCATCTCTACTAAAAATATAAAAATTAGCTGGGTATCATGGCAAGTGCCTGTAGTCCCAGCTACTCAGGAGGCTGAGACAGGAAAATCGCTTGAACCCAGGAGGTGGAGGTTGCAGTGAGCCGAGATTGTGCCATTACCCTTCAGCCTGGGTGAGAAAAGTGAAACTCCATTTCAAAAAAAAAAAAAAAATCTCAAATATGTTGAGATTTTTGACATATGTTCCACTGATTTTTGACAAAGGTACAAAATTAATTCAGTGAAAGGGGCTGCTTTTCAACAAATGGTGCTGGAACAATTAGAAAACCACAGGCAAAAAAATAAATAAATAAACCTCAATCTAATCTTTACAACGTATAATGAAAATTAACTCAAAATGGATAGCAGACTTAAATTTAAAACATAATATTACACTTTAAATACATGGGATAAAATCGTTGGGACTTGCACTAAAAGTTCCCAGACGGGAAACCAGAAGCACAATCTAATTAAGCTGGACCACATCAAACTCAAAACTTTTGCTCTCAGAAAACCCATGTGAAGAGGAGAGAAAGACAAGCTACAGACTGGAAGAAAATATTTGCAAACCACATAGCTGACCAATGATTAGTAAGTATCTAGAATATAGAAAGAAGGCTCAAAACTCAGCAGTAAAAGAAATAAACAGTCCAATTAGAAAATGGGCAAAAGACATAAACATACAATATACCAATTGTAAACAAGCACATGAAGGGACACTCAGTCCATTAGTAACTGTGGAAATACAAATTATACCCCAATGAGGCTGGGCACAGTGGTTCACGCCTGTAATCACAGCACTTTGGGAGGCGCGGTGGGTGGATCGCCTGAGGTCAGGAGTTCAAGACCAGCCTGGCCAACACGGTGAAATCCTGTCTCTACTAAAAATATAAAAATTAGCCAGGTATGGTGGCAGGTGCCTGTAATCCCAGCTACTCGGGAGGCTGAGGCAAGAGAATCGCTTGAACCTGGGAGGCAGAGTTTGCAGTGAGCCGAGATCGTGCCATTGCACTCCAGCCTGGGCAACAGGAGTAAAACTCTGTCTCAAAAAACATAAATAAATAAAAAATAAAACCACAATGAGATATTACTACACACCTACCAGATTGAATAAAGTAAAAAGTAGTGACAGCACTCAATGCTGGCAAGGATGCAGAGAAGCTAGGTCACTCACTGGATGAAAAGGTAAAATGGGCTAGCCACTCCGAAATACAGTTTGGCAGTTTCTTATAAAACTAAACATACAATTTACCATCCAAACCAGCAATTTCACCTTGGGCATTTATTCCAGAGGCATGAGAACTGATATCCATATGGAAACTTACATACAAACATTCATAGCAACTTTATGTGGAATGGCCCAAAACTGGAATCGGCTTAGATGTCCTTCAATAGGTGACTGTAAATAAACTATGATCCATCCATACTGTGGAACACTACTCAACAGTAGAGGGGAAGAAACTATTATTTTGAAGCAACCTAAGTGTCCATCAACAGATGAATAGATAAAGAAAATGTGGTACATATACACAGTGGAGTACTATTCAGCTGTAAAATAGAAGCGGATCCTGTCATTTGCAACCACATAAATAAGAATGAATAAGACCTAATATTCGCTAGCAGGTGATGATAGTGAATAATAATTAAATTATTAAATTATTAAATGGCTGTATTTAATAATTATTAAATTATTAAATTGATGATAATAATAATTTAATAGTATATTTTAAAAATAAAAGTAGAATGGGATTGTTTGTAACACAAAGGATAAATGCTTGAGGTGATGGATACCTTATTTATCCTGATGTGGTTATTACACATTGCCTATATCAAAAATCTCATGAACCCTGTAAATATACACACCTACTGTGTACCCACAAAAATGAAAAATTAAAAAAAAGAGTAACAAACTATTGATACACAATGACTTGAATGAATCTCCAGGGAACTTTGCTGAGTGAGAAAAACTCCAGTCCCAAAAGGTTGTATAGCATATGAGTCCATCTGTAAAATATTTTGAAATGACAACATTTTTGAAATGGAGGACAGGTTAGTGGTTGCCAGAGGTTAGGGACCTAGGGGTGGGAGAAGCTAGAGATGGGTGTGGTTGTTTGTGGTGGTGGATACGTGAACCTGCACGGGTGATACAATTGTATAGAACTAAATATACACACAAATGAGTTTAAGTAAAACCTGGGAAATTTGAGATCAATGGAGTGTCTCAATGTCAGTGTCTGGGTGGTGATATTACACCACAGTTTTTGCAAAAGGAAACCATGGGGAGAAACTAAGCAGGGTGTAAAAGGGATCTCTCTGATTTCTTTTTTTCCTTCCTTTCTTCTTTCTTTTCTTTTCTCTTGCCTTCTATTTTTTTCTTTTCTTTTTTTTTTGAAATATCTGTCACCCAGGCTGGAGTGCAGTGACATGGCATGATCATGGCTCACTGCAGCCTTGACCACTTGGGCTCACGCGATCCTTCTGCCTCAGCCTCCTGAGTAGCTGAGATCACAGGCATGCACCCTCATACTAGGCTATTTTTTAAAAATTTTTTTGTAGAGACAGGGTCTTGCTGTGTTGTCCACACGGGTCTTAAACTCCTGGCCTTAAGGGATGCTTCTGCCTCAATCTCCCAAGTAGCTGGCAACAGTTGTGAGCCACTGAGCTTGGCTAACTTTTTTTTAAACATTTTTTGAAAGAGATGAGTCTACTGTGTTGCCCACGCTGGGCAACTCCTAGGCTCAAGTGATGCTCCTGCCTCAGCCTCCCGAATTGTTGAGATTACAGGCGTGAGTCACTGCACCCAGCCTGAATTATTTCTTACAACTGCATGTAAATCTATAATTATCTTCATTAAAATTTCAATTACAAATAATAAATCAAGCAGAATCCTGTAATTCAGGAAAAGACATCATGGCAGGCCCCATGAAGTATCCCACAGCCCTCCCCTGTGCATTTCTCGGGGGGGGTCTGAGGTCTCAGAGTTTCTTTCACTGACACCCATCCTGTCTTCTCAGGGTTGGAGTGCAATGCCTTCCTTTCTTTCAAAGCACTCTCCTGGCATTTTCATCCATGCATACAGTTGCTTTTCCTCTGGTCACACAGGCATCAATCATTGCCTTTAACAGACCCAGAGGAGGGATCCTTAGCAGAGGGAGGCCAGCAGCCAAGAGAGGACCATGGCACTGCCCACCTGGAGGTGTCAGTCCCCACGGTGTGCAGCTGTGTGTGCTCAGGGTGCGTTCTCTCACACAGCTTTTACGACTGCGATCTCTATTGTGTTTAAAACCCAGAAGCAAGCCTCCAACTAACCCACGATGAGGATGTTGGTCTTTTCCCAATGTTTTATGACTGGGTGAAGCAGGCATTTCTCTATGTGTGCAGCAATTGAGGACTGATTTACAAAAACTCTCCTACTAATATTTGCCTAAGGGAGGAACTGGAATTTCATTTTGGTTAAGGGTGGGTGTGGTTAAAAAGAGCGTGCCCGGCTGCCTTGCTGGGAGCATCTTAGAGTAGAACATACAAGCTCTCCTCTCCCAAAGCAACTCTCAGAGTCACAGAGCTGTGCACAGGCTGTTCAAGGGCATTTCATTTGTCTTTACCTCTTCTTTCTGGATCTTGTGTTAAGGAAAGAAATGGAAACACCAATAAGAGCATCGTTGTAGAGAGATTTGGCCATGAACCAGGATTGTAGCAAAGGGGTGACTTTTCTCACTATCACCAAGTACTCCAAAGAAGCATAGAATCTAATTAATTTCCTCCCTATTGCTTCCATATTTCCCCCAAGCCCCATAAGTTTAGAAATTCTGATTCCCAGGCCCCTGAACCTGCACATCCCACTCCTCCCTCCACACCCGTGTGCTGAGGAGGGGAGAAGAGAGTGCCCACAGATACAGCAGGGCGGTCACGACCAGAGCCAGGAACCAGGGCACTGGTGGTCCACTTAACTGCACACCTGGAGAGTGGCTGAGCAGCGGGTGGGTGCGTTTCTTTTCACTGGGGTGAGATGGGGATTGTGGTGAATCATGCTGAAAACTGCAGAGGCAGCATCCATCCTCACCAAGGAGAGACCAAGGTTTAATTTTTAAAACAAATGAACAGCTTGAGCCTATTTTTTTAAATGACAATGACCAAAAATGTGCAGTGTGTGCCATACAGAAAAGACTACCTCACAAAATCCAGAACATTCTCCCTCCCTTCCTGCTCCCCCGTCAGGGCAGAATGGCCTCCCCAGATTCCCATCCCATTTAGTTGGCAACCAGATTGAGGCTTGGATCTGGGTATAATTGCTGATCTACAAATTCACGGAAGAATCCAGGCCAAAGTATAAAATACTTTATTATTGTCTAGGGGAACAGGGGAGTGGAGAATGTGTGTGTGTGTGTGTATGTGTGTATGCACATGTGTATGTGTGTCTACGTGTGTATGTGTGTGTGTATTATATCACATCTAGAGAAATAGCTCTGTGTAATTAACCTTTATTCTGTATCTCTTAGGCAAAATCCCTGGGTTTTGTTTCAAGGATACATTTTTTGTCATTTTTCAAACATGAACCCCCATTCTGTGTCATGTAAAGTCTGCAATCAGCCATTGGGAGTCTCGGGTTTCCCTTGGGGATATGTGGAAACTAAGCCTCGCCCTCATCCCTCCCAAAACATATACACTCTCCTCTCTCACTCTGTCAGCTTTTTCAACTCAGCTTATTAAAGGCCTTTAAAAGCTTCTAAAACTGTGCCTTCAACACGCCGTGCCTTTGTTCTTCCACGCCTTTGTTCTTTTGCCAGCCATGAGCTCAGGGGGCTGCCTGGCGGGCCTAAGCCTGGGGAATGCAGGGCGTGGGTCCACAACTGGCTATGCCAACGGAGCAAAAGAGGGAAAGGGGCTCATCTTCCAGGCTGCATCACGCTGGGGGCGAGCGGGTTCACAGGGAGCCGGCGGCAGTGGACACCACAGCCTGGTGATGTCAGACACCAGCGGTTTTCAGAGAAGTCTCTCCAGCCCCAAGCGGCAGCCTGTTTTCCTTGTATGTGTGCAGCCAAAGCCCCTGGAGGGGCTGAGAGTGGGGGCTGAGTCTACCTTGGGCCAGGGCCCCCCCACAAGGCCTCCGATGAGTCCTGGAGGATCTCCCTCTCAGGTACTAATAAGGTGTCCAAGTTGCAACACGCTTTTTGGCCTTGTCCACCCTATGGTTTTCAAGGCTGCTTAAAACTTGCTAATGTTAAAATATGTATTACCTGCTTGTTGTCTGGCAGCTTAAAATACCTGTGTGGAGAATAACAGCCTAGACGGCACCCATCCTTGCTGAGAAAGGTTTTAAAAGGAGGTGCCGCTTCGAATACCCCTCACATCAGGAATTGTATCATTTGTTCACAGCGTTGCTCACTTGCCGATCTCCAGCAGACAGATGCCTGTGCAGTACAACGTGTTATTTGCTGTCTGCCGGTGAAGCTTGACCCCCAGTGGCTGAGTTTTGCCTCAAGAAGGTGAATGTGGATGTCTTATTCTTCCCACACTTCCACAGGTCTCCCCCTAGGCCATCATTTTGCAGTTAAGCTGTTCATAAAATCGAATGGGTCAGGATACAGTTAAGTGATTTAACAGTAGTGGCCCCAGTGCAGAAAACAACGAAACCACAACGCACAGAAGACCAAATTGGAAAGCAAGATTGTTCTTGGTAATTTTCAGATTCAAAAAATTGATATCTTACTTTTTACTTCTTGTGTACGTTATTTTCTTGGTCACACACGTGATTCTATCTTAAAAGACAGAATCATAGAATAGGTAATATTCCACTCGGAAGTCAGAGCTAGGTCTCCAGCTCTATGAATTCTGTTTGTCCTTCTTCATCTGCAAATTGGGGATAATTCTTATCTACCTTCCCCACAGGTGTTCATGATAACTAGGGTAAAACAAGTAAAACATTTAGGATGAGTAAGTGCTGAGTGCATTTTAATGATTAATATTATTAGTGTAATCAAAATTATATTAGTTTTTTGAAATCATAATGACATACGTCTTGATGTGAATATATATATTTACTATTTTAACATATGTAAAAATATTCATCAAGTCAAAGATATCTTCTCTTAATCAAAATGAAAATAATTATTTCATGTGCTTTGAGGACGAATTGCAATGGAAGTCTTTAATAATTGGAAGATGAAGCACGTTTGCTCTGAAATCTGACACGGAACAAGTATGGTCCATGAATTAGGTTTTATTACATTTTTATCCTCTTACCTTTGTAATTGCTTCAAGTTGTTTCACCACTGGTTAGAGTGATTTGCAAGGGCAAGTTATGATGCCAAAATGATGTCAATGAAAGTCTGGACTAATGACAAATGATGTCAAAACCTGAGAATGTGAATGCAGATTGTAGTTAGACTAAGAGAAAGTTAATGCCAAGAAGCACATGAAGCTAATGCTACACGTGAAAGACTATGGGAAAAATTAAAGAAACGAGATGAGATATGTGCCATATAATCGTGTCTCTGTCCTCTTTATGCCTGACTTTTTTTAGACAAATTGATCATAAAAATTAATTAAAGTAAAAAGCGGTTCTCAGTCTGTGTCTTCACTGTACTGAGTGAATTGGACAATTTGCCGGTGCCCAGAAGAAAGCAGGCCCTCCTCCATTACCTCTGTGTGAAGCCCAGAAGGAACCTCCAGACTGTTGTGTAAGACCTGGGGTACCTCTGAGTCCTCGTATTCCAGTGGAAGCTGGAAAAGATCTGGGGGGGTCGACAAATTCCAATCCTTCCCTTTATAGGGATGCAAAATTGAGGCCCTGGTGCTCATGTGACTTGTTCAAAGCAATTATTGCCAGCTAGCTGCAGAGCTGAACAAGCAGGCCTGTTCCATTGTGCTGGGGAAATTCTCAGCCCTCCTCCCTCCCAGGTCTTCCCCATCTGGGGTCCCCTCCCTCCAACCCCAGCTGATGGTTATTTATTCATTTATTTATTTCCCTCTAGTGGTTATTTATTCATTCATTTATTTATTTATTTATTTTTATTTTCAATGAGCATCAAGTTCCACTCTCTCGTGGTTATTATATCGTAACATCCCAGGCAGGGTGTTGGTTTGGGCCCCTCGGAACAGTCACTGAGGGGGCAGCTCCCGAGGAATGCAAATGATCCGAGGATGGACTCACCTGGGGGTCACTCCTGTGTCACGATCTGCCTTGTGCTCTGGTGTCTTGCTCTGACTTAGTGACTTGGCACTGTTAAAGCATCACAGGCCTCGGAGAGCAGGTGGAGAAGACGCCTTTTGGACTGGAAGCCCTTCCTTCACAACGAGGCCAGCTCTGGATGTTGTGTGTGGTTTCCTCGGCACCGTATTTTAGCAATGACTGTGCTTTTGATCA
The DNA here is from genome assembly GCF_030222135.1 of Aotus nancymaae. Taxonomy (NCBI): domain Eukaryota; kingdom Metazoa; phylum Chordata; class Mammalia; order Primates; family Aotidae; genus Aotus; species Aotus nancymaae. The sequence goes on along the minus strand of NW_026988546.1, from coordinate 6,538,733 downwards.
CAGCCTGATAAATGTCCCAAAGGCCTGACTCAGAGCCACACTCTGGAAATGACGCAGAGAGCAGTAAGCCCAAAGACACAAAGCTGTCCCGATGGGCACTCTGAGGGCTTCTGTCTGAAACAGTCACCTCCAGGCCTGCTCTGGCCTCACACCCCCTGCAGCATCGCTTGGGTGGTGGCCCCATATGGGGAACTGCACTGTGGTGGAGCGCTGGTCTACCACAACCTCCCTTTCTAGCCTAGCCCAGCCTTACCTGCCAGATGACAGCCCGGCAATGCCTGCGGTGTTCACTCCTCCAAATTTGCCAGCTCATCGGGGTACTGACGACCTGAACGTGGACCCTAATGAATCCCCACCTTGCTAGTCTCCAGTGACTCTCTGCTCACCTGCCTTGTAGCCCAACTATGTTGTGCCTCTTAATCCCCTGTCACTTGAATATTTTGGATCTTTGTTTGCAGAAGCCTCGGAAACTAGATGATTTTAGAAAATAAATATGATCTCATTAAACCTACATATTGACCTGTGTTGTGAGCCAATCTCTTAAATTAGGGCATTCCAGAAGTGTAAAGAGACAGCTTTGCCATTCATTCCAACAAACAAGCTGTCTTTGTCCAGCCAATTAGAGATGAGGACTTTTTCATAGATGATCCCATTTCTCCATGAGGTTGAAATATTTTCTCTTTGTCACCATTAGATTAATGCACAAAGTCCCCCAATTAAATGCTAAAAAGTAACATAGCTCTCCCAATAAGGATTCCTGCTACACACGGGCCCCTATATGGCAGGCAGCTCTCTTCAGGCTTCCCTATAAAGATGAGGAGGGTGATGCCACCTTCCTTTCAATTGCTGTTGAATTAAACCCATATTCTGCATTGAACACAGGCAGAAATTCGGGAGTATCATTTAGGAACTCAAAATAATTGAGAGCATTACTCAGTTGTAATGAGTATTACTCATTACTCCAAAGCTCCCAGAGTCGGGGTGGAGGGAGGGATGAGTGATAAAGTTGAAAGTTTTCCTTGTCCTTTTTCAAGTCTGAAAGCAGACATTCTAGGTTTGAAATATCTGTTTCTGAGTATCTACAGGAATACCCCATGAAGATCAATGTCTCCATTCAAAATTGTTTAATAAGTGCTATCTTCATATGGTGATGTGAGGAACACCAACCAGATGAAGCTAACTGATCACAAAGGCATCTCTCCTGAGCTCATCAAGCTGCCGATGGACAGGCATGTGCACTGCTGGACTAACAAGAGAATAGGATGGCCCCCTGATATACGTTTCCCAACACTTCAGCTGTCATAAACCTCACTCAACATCTTTGTGACTATTTGTTTGACATTTTTCCTCCCCCATAGGCTATAATCTCTGTGAAAACAGACCTTGTCTCCCTGGATCACAGCTATATCCACCAAGGCCTGGCACAATGACTGGCATTCAGTAGGCACTCAATAAACATCTGATGAATGAATGAGAGATGGATTGATGATGGATGGATGGATGGATGGATGGATGGATGGATGGATGGATGGATAGATGGATGGATGGATGGATGGATGGATGGATGGATAGATGGATGGATAGATGGATGGATGGATGGATGGATAGATGGATGGATAGATGGATGGAGCTCAACGTATTCATATTGTGGTCTTGCATTCGTTTTCCAAAGAAAACATAGGAGTAGCATGCTGACACAATGTGGAATTGGGAGAAATTGCCCTTCCTCCAATTTAATTGAAGAAAGCTTCACATGTAATTTTTAGACTTCTCTGAAGAGTGATGACCATATTTTTCTGGTTACATTTCTTTTCTATGAGCCCTTTATTTTGTGAAATTTCACTTCTAATATTTTCTTCCATCTAATTCCATTCTAGTCTTTATTCTAAGTTTGATTTATTTGTTGTTTTTGTAGCTATAATGTCCCAGGATCTGTGGCAATGGGCTGTTTATAAATTTTACCTGAAGAAACTGCATAATTGTCACACCTACCCAAGATATATTGAGATATGATGCATTCCCTTGGGCTGTCATAACAAAATACTACCGACTGGATGGTTTAAACAACAGAAATTTATTTTCTTACACTTCTGGAGGCTGGAAGTCCAAGATCAAGGTGCCCCAAAATTTGGTTTCTGGTGAGGGCTCTCTTCCTGGCTTGCAGTCAGCCACCTTCTCACTGTGGCTTCACATGCTCTTTTGTTTGTGCACACGGAGAGAGAGAAAGATAACAAGTTCTCTGGTGTCTTCTTTTAAGGACACCAGTCCTGGATTGGTTTAGGGCCCCATTCTTATGACCTCACTTAATCTTAATTATCTCCTTAAAGATCCTATTTACAAATACAGTCACATTGAGGGCTAGGGCTTTAACACGGGAATTCAAGGAGGATGCAACTCAGTCCATAGCACACGACAAATGGAATTCCTAAGACACTCCAAATTCTTTGCCTGTGGCTCCTCTAGTGTTGCCCATCACCCTATGTGCATGTGCAGGACTTATCTATATACTCTTTCGGGTGGAACAGATACCGTGTTTTGCAGCCGTTGGAAAGTCCAAGGTAAAATTTCTGTTTTGATAACAACTCTTATTAAAAGATGAAGTGCCTTTCTAGTGGGTTTGTGTCCAGACCCTGAATCTATGTGCCCTGTTTGGAAATAGAACATTATGTGAACATATTTATCAGATGTGTATCAAGCATTCTAGCCAGTTTTCTATGACTTAGTTTGGAGAATGGACTGACCTAAACCTTCAGAAGCGAGCCCATAGGGCTTTCAAGAGGCTGGGTAGGACATAGAACCATCCTGTGTGGAAGGAAAGCCATTTTCCTCCACCTTCCCTCTGCCTCCCGCCTCCTCCCAGGTCCTTCCACCTGGATGACTATTGTCCAGCTTCCAGAGCGCAGCAAGAGGCTGCTGACTTCCTCTTCCCTTTTTTATGTTCAGATAGAGCTGAAACCATCAGTCATGATGTGTGTTGACTTGGAGAGGACAGAGACACCAATGTCATGTCTATCCTTGACTCAGCCACAACTCTGGGGCGGAGAGGCGGAGAAGTGGAAGGAGACATCCCCACCTCTGGCTTCTTGAGAACGGACAGTCCCTGGTGCAAGTGGACTGGGCTCACAGTTTCTCGAATGCCCATAATTGAAAAAAAAAACACACCGTACCGCATGGATAGGACTAAATCTATTATGCACAAACTTCTCCGTTATCGTATATGAATCCAAGAGCCACGGTAAAATGAAATTTACATCTGTATTATTAATTACCAGTTTCTTTGTCCTATAAAGGTGTTCTACTATATCCATCAACTCAGAGGCTATCATTTCTGTATTGATCATTTAAAATGCACCAAAATCAGAAAATAATAAGATTTCACGTTCATGATGATTTCTCTTTTCCTACAAGAGCGAATTCTACCCATGATGATATCATATTCTTGCTTCTGAAAGAAATAAACCTTAAAAAATAAATGCGTAGTTGTTCCAGTTAAAGAAATGGATTTTTTAAAGCCTGAGGCATATGATCATTACTATTTGTGGATAGAAACATGGCAGAGGGTTTTTCAATAAAAGTTACACCCTCCCAAACAAATAACCTTGCTGCAAAAGAAACTTCATGCTTCTGCTCAGAGACAGGTGTCTTGCTAAAATTATTTCTCTATTATCTGTTCCTTCACAGTGGAGATGCCATTGCGTTTGAAAAATCTACTAATTATAACAGCATTATCCAACAAGAAGAAACAGTGAGTGTTGAATCAAATAGATTTACTATAATAGACCCCCAACCCAGCAATACTCAGTGATTGCTTAGTTCGATGCAGCTATTTTACTGTGTGTAATGTGCTTTCTCCAGGTAGCCCCTAACCATTCACCCATCTGACCATGAATGTTGAGTGCTCACCACCTTCCACACACTGTGCCAAGAAAGACATAGCCCCTGTCCTTAAGGAACCTACTGTTTGGCTGTACATTCCCTGCTTAACTGTGTTTCTTCAGCTAAAATTAAAAACGATATATAGGCTGTTGGCAATAAATGTGTCTGAAGCGTCTCCCTATTACAGTTATAGCTGTGTGAATTAGGACACCAGAACTATGAATAACTAATCTATGACATCACGAGTTGATTTTGTTTTAGTGGGCCAAAACGATATGATAGTACTTGGATACTGTCTTAGCGCGAGCTGCAAATTATCATAGACAGGGTGACTTCAGCACCAAACATTTATTTCTTACAGTTCCAGAGGCTGGAAGTCCCAGGTGCCAGCATGGCCAGGTTGGGGGAGGGCCTTCTTCCAGGTTGCAGACGACTTCTAACTGTGTCTCACATGGTGGAAAGAGAGGGAACTAGCACTAATCTCATTTATGAGAGCTCCACTTTCATGACCTAATTACCTCCCAGAGGCCCCACCTCCAAATCTCCAAATACCATCACATTGGGATTAGGGTTTTCTTTTCTTTTTCTTTTTTTTTTTGGAGACAAAATCTCGCTCTGTCTCCCAGGCTGGTGTGCAGTGGTTCTAACGATTCTCCTGCCTTAGCCTCCCGAGTAGTTGGAATTACAGGTACCCACCACCATGCCCAGCTATTTTTGTATTTTTAGCAGACAGGGTTTTACCATGTTGGCCAGGCTGGTCTTGAGCTCCTGACCTTAAGCGATCCATCCCCCTCATCCTCCCAAAGTGCTGAGATTAGAGACATGAGCCACTGCACCCAGGAAGAGATTAGAGTTTTAACATATGAACAAAAGGAGTTACCAATATTCTGTCCATAACAGATACTGTCTTGTTGACAAGTGTTATTGAACAGATAACCTTTTATAAACCTGTTTTGTGACTAGCCATCTTGAGGGATGAATGGGTTGTGAAAGAACAGCAAACACCAAAGCCCCTCTACTTAAGCAGAACACAGTTTTGTAGTCGGAAAGCTAAGACAGACATGGAACAATGGGCACCATATCAAGTGGCCAGTGAAGGCCATGAGTGGTTTGGGAACGCCAAACTGGAGGCGAGGGAGAAGGGCTATGGGAGGCAAGTGTGATTAGGGGGAGCTGCCCAGAAGAGTGTGGTTCCTACTGTTGCTGTGGCAAATTAGCACAAACTCAGTGACTTAAAACAACGCAAACTTATTCTCATACATCCCTGGAAGTCATAATTCCACGCCATTCTTACCAGACTAAGATCAACATGTTGGCAGAGCTGTGTTCCTTCTGGACATTCTAGGGAAGAATCCATTCCTTTCCTTTTCCAGCTTCTAGAGGTCACTCTCATTCCTTGGCTTACAGCCTCCACCCCATCTTCAAAGCCAGCAAAGGCAGGCCAGTTCCTTCTCATGCTGCAGTCTGTCTGGCTCACTGCAGCTGGGGAAGGTGGCCCTCTCTAAAGCACCTTTGTGGTGACGTGAGGCCACGTGGATAAGGCGGGAAAACTTCCCCATCTCAAGGTCCTTAACCTTAATCACATTTTCAAGGTCCCTCTTGCCACACAAGGTAACATAGGTTCCAAGGTTTAGGGTATGAACATTTTTGGGGTGGAGAGGCCTGATTCTGCCTGTCACACTGCCCTTGAAGCTGTCCTGGAGGGAGCGCTGGCTCCTCTCTTAGGCGTGCATTCATTTTGAGGGTGTAGCCTGCATTGGAGCTGGGAGGTGATGACAAACGTGTGTGGACCCCAGCGTGTGTATGTTGGGGAGCGGCGCACTGGGCAAGGTAGGTGGAGAGGGTCAGAGTGCACAGAGCTTGCCAATGTTAGGTGGAGAACTTGAATTTGACCCAAGAGACTGTGGGGCACCATCAAGGCATCTTCAGAAGAACAACAGGATACGTTTACTTTGGGGACAATAATTCTGGGAGCATCCAGTGTCTGCAAGGATGCAGGAAGGATAAAAGGCATTCAGGAGAATTGATGGGGTAACTCAAAGGAGGCAGATGGTGCCTGGTAAAGCAGGTGATGGTGGGAAGTTGTCACACATCAGACTCCCAAGGGTGACACCTAGTGAGCGCTCACTAAAGAGTAAATACATGAATGGTAGCATGTAACTCCAATGACATTTCTTGAATTTATCGAAAATCTCAGACTGCATTTAATATACCTAAATGATCTAAGTAGAATTTCTCACTTTTTTATTTGCCATTGTTTTAGATATAGCTTTTTTTTTTTTTGCCACGTATTTGTCATTATGCAGTATTTATGTATTTTATTTTTTAGAGACAAGGTCTTGCTCTTTTGCCCAGGCTGGAGTGCAGTGGCGTGATCACAGCTCACTGCAGCCTTCAACTCCTAGGCTCAAGTCATCCTCCCACCTCAGCCTCCTGAGTAGCTAGGAATACAGGTGCATGTCACCATGTCCAGCAATGTTTTTTTATTATCAATATTATTTTTATAGAGATAGGCTCTTATTATATCGCTCATGCTGCTCATGAACTCCTGGCCCCAGGCAATCCTCCTGCCTCAGCCTCCAAAAGTTCTGGGATTATAAGCATGAGCCACCACGCTCAGCACAGTATGAATTTAAAAATCGGTGGATTTTTAAAGACTGATATATAATAAATGCATATATTTTCTGGATACATGTGATATTTTGATACCTCTGCATACTGTGTGAAGATCAAATCAGTATAATTGGAATACCTATCACCTTAAACATGTATCTTTATCTGGGGGCAGCCGAATTATTCTTTCTGGGTATTTGAAAATATAAAATAGATTCTCGTTAACTATAGTCACTCTGCTGATTGATCGAAGCCTAGGTCTCATTTCTTCTGATGGTCTGTTTGAACCCACTGATCAACTTCTCTCCATCCCCTTCTTTGCTTTGCTGAATTATTGTTCCTGCACTGGAATTCCTCAGCACGCTTCCTGAACGCCTTCTCCTGCAGAGTCTCCTGCAGGGATCCACACTTGTACTCTACTTTTACTTTAGATTTCTGGTTATGTTGTTAAGGAAATATTTCAATTTATGATTTTAAAAATATTGTTTGTGAAAGACCAATTCTTTTCAGTTTTGAATGGAAGGATTATGGCTATAAGTAATGTCTATGGAGAAAGAGCCCTCAGGGAATTGACTTCAAAAGCTCATGAATTTGCTCTTTATTATGTTTTGTAATAAAACACTTATATATTCTCCTTGTAATCATTTCTTGATTATCCCAGCAGTACATTGTCAGATGTCTTCTTCTGAACAGGTGATGCTGTGTTCTATGTGCCATGTTGAAATGTAGAGATTTCTGCAGCATTCAACAAAGAACCATCTGCCTAAAGCTGCAGTTCTCAGCATGGACAAGCAGAAGGCTCAGTAGGGAAGCTGGTTATACATCTAGAGTTCTGATCTCATTGGATTCCCTAGAGGCCTAGGAACATGGATCTCAAGTGCCCCAAGGGATTCTGATGTGTTTGAAAACACACCTTTGGGAGTACCAGCAGTAGCAGTCACTCAAAAAACATTGACATAACCAGGAGGTCAGGGTGTGAGTGCTATGGAAAATGTGGCTGTAGTTGGGGCCTTGCAGTATGGGCAGCTAGCCCAGAGTTGAAACTGAGGATTCCTCAGTTCACCTACAGAAGCGCTGATGATCAGGCCAATGAACTTCACGGAATAGCTCCATCCTTCTGCATGATGAACTTAAGCATCACCCACACCCACTTACAAGAAGAGCCATCATCCGACAACTTTGAATAAAGCCAATATTCTAAAGTGCGGTATGAATGAGGCTTGGACAGCACCCAGTAGACAGACCCCTTTGATTTGTCACCTCTCTGTTTCTGCTTTACATTTATTTAGACATCTATATCCCTACGTCATTCCAATAATATTAATGGGGGAAGTTTTAATGTGGCATCTTGATAATACTGTATGCATAGTATGCATTTTCTCCAGGGAGATAGTCAGTTGCTTTCATCAGACTCTCAAAGAGGTTCAAAATCACAACAGAGTTATGAAGGACAGATTTTAGGGCACCGAGAGGACAGTTGAGCATTCTCCCTAAACTCCTCTGATCCTCAATGCAGTACTGGTTGATACCGGGGCATCAGAGAGGAGGAAGACACAGTGGTGTCTGTTTTCTTGTGTGTGCAGCACTGCGTGGGATGACGGCTGAGCTCACTCCTCCTCTAGGGTGGGCACAGGTGGTCAGAGAAGCTGACCTGCCCTCTGATGCCTTATAGACAGGAATGAACCAAAACCCACAGAAGCAATTCTATAAGTAAGTAACTTAGTGAGGCTTGGGGTGTGTAAGGACTGAGCAGGCTAAGGATGGAATGCTGACCTAGGAACTATAGGGTCAGAGGGAGGGTCATGAGATTGAAGAGAAAATGGCGTAGCAGAGTTGGCAGCTCAATTTTCAACTTGGAGGAATTCTTTCATCCTACTTTATTGTAAGGGAAATTATTCAAAAGCAGTTTATGACAATGCTGAATAAATCATTTCAAATAAAATTCATACCCTTTATTCAGACTAGGAGTCCTCCCCGTGGCCAGAGAGCACAGCAGCATGAGTAACACGGGGAGGAATGTCACACTTGCTTTCTGCCATGCCACCTTTCGTCCTCCTTCCCATCCTGTAATTGGTTCTTTTTTTTTTTTTGAGATGTAGTTTCACTCTTTGACGCCCAGGCTAGAGTGCAGTGGTGCGATCTTGGTTCACTGCAACCTCCACCCCCTGTGCTCAAGCAATTCTTCCACTTGTCTTCTGAGTAGCTGGGACGACAGGCACCCACCACCACACCCAGCTAATTTTTGTATTTTTAGTAGAGATGAGGGTTTCACCATGTTGGCCAGGCTCGAACTACTGACCTCGAGTGATCCAACGTGCCCAGCCCTGTAACTGGTTCTTCTAAAACAAAGTCTGTGCTCCTCATTTTCCTCATTGGCAATGGCCCTGAGATTTCTGTTATAACCAACCGTTGTTATGAAATAGGCAGGATGACCCAAACAGGGTATGATTTTACTTGAAGAAGGAACAATTACATGGACAAGGGTTGTAGAGGTATATGTGATATTAAATAACTCATAGATAATAGTATTATTATACTTTGCTATACAGGATTTGTAAATAGATGACCACAAGAGTCATACATTTGGGTAATATATTAAATCCTAACCCTTTCCTGATGGCCATTGTTCACAGAATTACAGATGACAATTAGCAGCATTTGGAATAAAATACGAGGGGAAAGCTGCTGGAATCGGTAATGTGTGCAGAGGTGTGGCTAAAAGGTTATATACAATATTAACTTAGAGTAGTGAGATCATAAGATGATTTATATGCCAGAAAATAATGTGTTTTACTTTAAAGACATAATCCATTGCAAAAATGAATTTTAGTGTGAAGATCATTCACCAATTAAGACAGACCCAGTTGGATCCCCTTTGTCTGAATTCAGGAGATGTCCATTTTGGGAGCAAGAACTGGCAAAGAAGCACTCCTATAAAACGGTAGGTTTACACTCGTGGGGAGCTTAGCCTTTCATGCCGTGTGATGCGTAGGGCAGTAAATAGCTTCCTTTTGTGCCTGTGGCCATGGTTGTTTCACATGGAATTTTATTTGCCTTTATGGGACAGTGAGGACCAGCAATCTTCCCTGGTTTGATGGTGCTCAGGAAGTTCAAGGCTCCCTATTACATCCTATGGCAAGGGTCCTCCTGGGACTGCTTCTTCCCCAAGACAAAAAAAGGAACAGATACACAGATTTTCTAGAAATTAGGGCTGAGGATTATGGAGGGGGAAAATTGAAGTTTAGAGAAAAAGATGTCAACGTTTGGTGGCCTTTGTAGTGGTCGAACAAATCTGCAAATATGAGTGATAACACTGAAGTGAAAGGCATACATGAACTATCACCCTAGAAGGTCTGCATTACTTTATAGAAACAAACAGACAAAATGCTGTGGTCCAAGTGAAGAGCCCAGCTATTGTCATATGAGGATTGCAACAAGAGCAGCCTCTGAGAGCTTCAGAAAAGTCTGTGAGGATCAGCTCATTTTTGAAGTGGCCCACGAGCTTAAATAATTTTCCACATTCTTTCTAGATGGCCTTCCTTGCTGACGAATACTGCAACTATTGTCGAGACGTTTTACTCAACGTGAGGAATAAAGAACTTGACAGGGTAGGGTTTTATCTATAAAATACAAGCATTTATGAGTCATTATTAATCATTTTATTTGAAGAGACCCCATCAACAGATGTCCGGGGCACTGAAGTGCTTATATGCTATGCACTTATGTTGTAGTTATTGAGTTCTTGAAGGTGACATTGATATTCAGTATAATCAGTTGGAAATTCTCCAAGTCGCTAGTACAAATAACTTAAGGCTCTAAATACAAATTCAACTATTTTTTAGATCCAAATTCTGCTGATTTTGAATAAAGGATTAGTAATAAAATTCACCCTGGACTCTTCAATGGTGCTGAAGAGCCATTTTATTGATCCGCGCTAACTGAAGATGGAGCAGGACTTCGCAGCTGAGTGATCTGGCATGGGTATTGTCACGATTGGATTTTATCCTGGAATCTGCTGCGGAAAACATGAATAAACCTTTCAGCTGTTCTGAATTTCATCTTTTGCAGTGTGAGATGAAAAATCCAAGAAAAAAAATGCACATTCAAATGAGTTTTTTCCGATGCTTTGGTATATTCTAAGCACTTCAACTTTGGGTGATAACGTTCATTCAGCACGAGCTCATTTGCTACCTACTCGGCATAAAGCATTCTAGTGAGGGCGAAACCAAGATACCTTCAGGATGCCCCCTGTCCTGTTGATGCAATGTTATAAATATCTATCCACACTGCATATGTGACATATTCCTTTCCCTCTTCACTTACTCAACAAATACTTATTTAATTCCTATCCTGTGACCTACGCCATTACTGGGACTAGAAAGGTATTCTCCATAAGACTTGAGAGTTAGTAGTCTGGTAATGAAAGGAACAATATTACCCAATAAATAAGATGCAATGTGGAAAGTTCTAGAATAGTTGTATGATTAGACTGTTCTGGGTCCCAGAGAAGAGTAACAGAGAAGGCCAGGGAGTGCTTCCAAAGCAGGCCACGTTGCTGCTGACTCTAGTAGGAAAGGCAGAGGTGCAATAGACAGAAAATGGGGTAGGAGAAGGATTCCAGGTAGAGCCCATGGTACAGGTAAAGGCAGCAGGATGTTTATGGGCACGACAAAAAGGCCACTATGACTAGATTTTTTTATTATTATTATTATTTTTCTGAGACAGAGTCTTGCTCTGTCACCCTGGTTGGAGTGTGGTGATGTGATCTCGGCTCACTGTACCTCCACCTCCTGAGTTCAAGCGATTCTCCTGCCTCAGCCTCCCAAGTACCTGGGACCACAAGCGTGCGCCACTATGCCTGGCTAATTTTTTGTATTTTTAGTAGAGATGGGGTTTCAACATGTTGGACAGGCTGGTCTCGAACTCCTGACCTCAGGTGATCCGCCTGCCCCAGCCTCCCAAAGTGCTGGAATTACAGGCGTGAGCCACCGTGCCTGGCCTAGATTTTATTATTTCTAAAGAAGAGAAGCCAGAGGGGAGGTGGGAAAGTAGGCTGATACTAGAAAGGGTGTCAGATGCCCCAGGAAAAACTCTGACTCATTGAGAAGACAATGTGGGAGCAGTGATAACAGGGCTTGGCCTTCATGGGGCAGAAAGGCAGTGAGGAGGTTTTGTCACAGTTGAGGTGAGAAGCGACAAGGGTCGGATCTGTGGCAGTGACAGTGATATCAGAGAGAAATGGGGGCAGGCTGGAGAAATATTTCAGAGGCAGGCGCAACAGGGTTTGGCATCCTGTGGTGGGGGATGAGCAGAGATGGGTTTGTGGGGGTGGCTCCACTCAGACCCCTTTCCCCAAAGCACCATGCTCCAAGGTTCCCAGCCTGAGAGAAAAGGGATTGCTACACCCTGTATTGTATTTTTCAGAGTCTCTTTGGAGAAGTCTTCTCTAGAAGACTTGATAACAGGATTTTAAATCAGGGCCTATGGCCATGTGATTCAGAAGCTGACTCTAACTTCTTCCTTGACGACCTACGCATGGGGCCAATGCCTTGTCTGGTGTCACTGGCAGGTCTTAGCACCAGAGCCAGGGAGGTAAGACAAGGCTGTGATGCCTCGCAGTACATCCCAAACAGGCAAGAGTCTTTATTGGCTGCAACGCAGATTGGCCACCTGGTTCAAGAACGGAAACTGAAGAGTCAACATGGGAAAAAACAGAAAAGAGGAGCCGCCATTTTGATCCTCCATGAAGCTGTCCACATAAGTCTTTAGAGAAGGCTCCTGTGTAGAGCTGCATCAGTCCCCTTTTCTTCTACAGTCGTTAGGTGACTTCTAACCTGATGGCAAGGAGGAGGTCTCTTAGATTAAGTACTATCACACCTCCCTCTGAGCTGAAAAATGATTGAGGCAGTCAGTCAGCCAGTCAACGAACATTTATTCTCTCTTGCCTGTGCCCTATGGCCCAGTCCCCATCTTAGTATAGTCAAGTGGAGCCCCCTTGTGGTCAGAAACAGCTTCCCTTCTGGAAACTGCCTTAAAATTTTAATAACGTTCTATATTATCCCATCCAACTCGCAGGCGCTCTCAGACAGGTTGCTGGAAAAAATTCTTCCAAAATACAGCTTAGAAAAGCTGCGAGGCAAAGCTTTACACGCACTGGAACAAAACTCATCCCATTGTCATCTGGGGCTAAGGAAGTATCTGGGGGAGGTCGTTAGTCTTGCGAGGTGCAAAATGAGTTTTGGCGATATTCTCTGTTACTTACCCCAGGTAGAGGACTTGCTTACTTCCTTCTGGAAGTCTCGGCCGCAAGACACAGTCATGCTGATGTCATTACCTGACGTGTGCCAGCTCTTCAAGTGCCACGACGTCCAGCTCTACAAGGTAGGAGAACGCGTGAGTCTCTGGGTTATATCCGTTGCAGAAATTGGCAGCAAACGCTGGGTTTGGACCCACAGCTCCAGCTCTCTGCCGTCTCCATGGTCCTCTGAGGAGTGAATAGTGGGGTGTGCGGACCAGGAGCCCTTTGATCTCTGCCTAACACTCAGCTTTCTTTTGTGAATTAGCTCGTGGAAACCAAAAGCCGATGCACGTAGCGACCTATGGTTTCACACCAGTGAAGTCCGAACTAGTCAAGTTCTTTCTCTGGGAATTTCTGTAAAAGAAGACGTTCTAAAATGACTAATTGGAATAATTGCTTTGTAATAGGCATAACTTCAGGGTTTTTGTTTTGTTTTGCTTTGCTTTGGTTGAAGCTGTATCTCTAAAGTGATTGCATTTGGAGGGTCAGGTCTATATCTTTTCTGGTTTAAAAATGTGTTCTCCTTCAGCGAGTCATAAGCCTTATCTTTTATTATTATTATTTTTTAAATCATCTAGTACTTCCAAGTTTTTAATACAAATATTGAAAACTGGAAGCTGGGTTCAGCCCTTAAATACGTTTGGTTTGACCCACCTAGTATTGGCCAGCAGTGTGTGTGTATGTGTGTGTGTGTGTGTGTGTGTGTGTGTGTTTAATTTGAATCAGTTATCAATCTTTTAAAAACATTTGAAAAAAATTCCAATTGTGGCTGCACCAGCCTGACGTCCTGCAAGAGAAACAGTGGCGGGGCTGCGTGGTGCTGCCCCCTCAGACTGGGTGGGGACTGGCTCTCAGACTTGTTGACACACGCCCTGTCCCTGTGGCATGGGTGAGCTCTGGTCACACCTGCACCATCAGTAGAATCATAGTGTCTTGATACTTTCGTTGTAGGGAATTGAGGACGTTCTCCTTCATGACTTCTTGGAAGATGTTTCTATTCAGTACCTGAAATCTGTGCGGCTATTTAGTAAGAAATTTAAGCTGTGGCTTCTTAATGCTCTGGAGGGTTTTCCAGCCTGCTTACAGATCTCCAAACTCAAAGGTAGGTTTCAATGAAAAAAAAATGAATTCAGGGCCAGTGCAGTGGCTCACGCCTGCAGTCCCAGCGCTTTGGAAGGCTGAGGCAGGAGGATGGCTTGAGCCCAGGAGTTTGAGACCATCCTGGGCAACATAGTGAGATCCTGTCTCTGCACAAAAAAAAGTTTTAAAAATCAGCTGGGTGTGGTGGCACACTGCTATGGTCCTAGCTACTCAGAAGACAGGCGGGAGGTTCACTTGAGCCCAGGAGGTTGAGGCTGCAGTGAGCCATGATCATGTCACTGCACTTCAGCCTGGGTGACAGAGCAAGACTCTGTCTTAAAAGTAAATAAATACATAAATAAATTCTGTAAGCATAGATGAAGCATCTGATTCCATCCTGGGTGGTAGCTTTCGGCTGCTGCCCCATGCGCTCAGCTACAGTCCAGAAGGCCCAACCTGCTCAGGATTTCTGACTTTTAGTGCTGGTGATGGATGTGTGCACTGATTAAGCCACACCCCTCTTAGCTATTTCTCTTCTGAATAATAACATGGACTTTTGGCAGGTCAAGGGGTTCTAGGTGTGCATATTCACCAAGGCATTCACGCCTCATACCTGAATTACAGCATCTCCCTGTTGAGTTTCTAGACTGCTTTCCCCTTCTGTCTGGCTGCCAGGCTGCAGTCTTTGAATGCTGCTTCCACTGGGCTATTTATCTGTTCAAGGCCTGCATGTGAAATTGGGGTTGTGGGACACAAACATTCAGATCATAGTAGCACTCACGTCAGATGCTGGGGTTACTTAACTTTTCTGGCACATGGGGACATGTCAGCTAAGTGGCCCCTGCCAGGAACTCCTAGCCACTCCGAGAGGGCTGGCAGACAGTGGGTGGGGAGGTTGCAGTTTAGCCAGCTGTGCCTTCTTACCCCAAACATGTACCTCCGCTTCCCCACTGCCCACATGAGAACTTGAAGTTATATTAATAGCCATATGTGTTGTTCTTAACAGAAGTTACTCTATTTGTCAAAAGACTAAGAAGAAAGACGTAACTTTCCAACATGGCTAAGGTAGGTTTCAGCCAAGTAGATAGGAGGGAACAAAGCAGTTTCCTGAAAAGAAGTGAAAGCTCTAAGTCCCTTTTAAGAGCAGGTGGTCACTCCATCCTTCCGCAAGGCAGAGGGCAGGCTGGGTGGCCTTGCCTGGTCACTGGCAGGGGAGTCCAGGTGGCCCCTGTGACTCAAAGCTAGAAGCCTGCCCCCTCTCCGCCCCTCCTCAGGAAGGCTCCAAGCTCCTGGCCTCTCAGGGCAGGAGGGAAAGCAGGTCAACATTTAAAAGATGCCTGATGGTGAGGCATGGGGGTTTACACCTGTAATCCCAGAACTTTGGGAGGCTGATAGGCAGATTACTTAAGGTCAGTAGTTCGAGACCAGCCTGGCCAACAGGGCAAAACTTTGTCTCTATCAAAAAGAAATTTTAAAATACAAAAACTAGCTGAGCATGGTGGCACGTGCCTGTAGTCCCAGCTACACTGGAGGCTGAGGTAGGAGAATCTCTTGAACCTGGGAAGTGGAGGTTGCAGTGAGCTAAGGTTGTGCCACTATACTCCAGCCTAGACAACAGAATGAGATTCCATCTCAAAAAAACAAAAAAATAAAAATAAAAGATGCCTGAGAGAGGCCCCACACAGAGGTGACAGTGTCAGAGATAACAGTGCCTTGTAGCAGAACCTATGAAAGACAGAGAAACACATTCTTCACCTGTGTGTGTGGCCCTGTGGACTCGGTGTTGCCAGGACACCAGTTACTTCAGCTCTGACCTTTTCACTCCTGGGGCAATTTAGAGAAAGGTTGAGAAGGGCTGAAGAAAACACTCATGATGCTGGCACATGGCTCGTGGGCCACCAGGAGTTCCCTCTCAAGTCCTGCAAGTGCCCTATTGGGACAGAGCCTGGGGACTGTCACTCTGTTCCAAATCAGTCTCCTCTGGGAGGAGCCCAGCTGGGGCTTCCGTGACCCGGTGCTGGGCTCCAACCTCCCAGCACAGACCCCTCTCCAGACTTTGCCACTGCAGTCCTCACGGCCGGTCCTGTTCTCCAAGGCTCTCACAGTCCTGACTCGGTTGGTCTGGCAATGACCCTGGAGCGTGCTCTTCCACTCAACCCACGCAGAGCAACAAGCATGGGTTCTGGAGCCAACCCCTGCTCTGAGTCTTATCTTCCCACTTACTGCCCCTCAGGAAAGTTACTTCATACCCTAAGAGCCCTCGGTGTCCTCCTCTGTGAAAGGGAGGGGTAACTCGTGCCTTCTCCCAGGACTGCTGTGAGGACCACTAAGTGCATCCCAGGCAGTCAGACAGGGTCGGGGACTAGATTGTCCCCATTTGACAGCTAAGGATATCACCTCCCAGAGGCTAAATTCCTCATGGCCAAGGCTCCCACGAGGAAGGGACAGCCAGCTTCTGAATCCCGCAGCCACGCCCTCAGGATCGGTGCAGTCTCTACCTACACCTTCCTCACAGAGGCCCAATCCACGGGCTCCCTCTCTAGAGCCATTTGGGCTTGGGGTAAGTGGGGTGCAGAGAAGCAGCAGCAGCCATGCCCAGATAGCCCTGAATGCATCGATCTGGAGATGCCTTCTTTCTAAATGCTGCTTTTCAGAAGGGCAGTTTTAGAATGTGTGTAATTTTAACCTTTTCATTGTTAAGATTCATTTTTAATGGGTAATACCTGCAACAATGTTTCTTTCCCCCCACAACAAAAGTCTTGGCAATTAGGAGGAGAGTTAGGCAAAAATAAAATGACAAGATTGAATTAAGTATCATGCCTCCCCATCGTCTTTAGATTATGAGAATGGTATTGAAAAGTAAGAGGCAAGTCAGTGTTCTGAAGTCGGATCTGCAGGCCATCATCAATCAAGACACTTTGGCTACTTCTAAGAAAGCCCTGGCAAGTGACTGGAGCGGCACAGATGAGCTGGAGAACAACCCAGAGATGAAATGTAATCTTCCTTCTGCAGCTTGCTTTATTGGCACGGCGGGCATAGGTTTGGGTCTAGCATGGCCATGGTTAACTCATGAGTTTCTTAATAGAGATAGAACTTTATAACTCTGATGTTCTAAGTTGTCTGCTCACACTTCTATTCCTGTAGTGGGGTGATGAACACCCCAGGGAATGCGCTATCCCTGTGCCCCCAGGACCTACCCCAGGGCCGGACAGGGCAGCAGCGCTAATACCTGCTGGTTGAGCTAATGAACGACTAGATGAGTGTGCTTGCTGCTTGACAGTGCCACCAGAATATCTCCTGTGGGGGAAAAGTTTAGTTTCTGCATCTGTGTTGTACGTGCACAGGCTCCTGCGTCTCCTCAATCATGCCTGAATTGCCTTGAGCTAGATGTCTGACTTGCTACATTCTCCCACCACTCTTTTACTTGCAATGTGAAGTTTAACAATGGTGCCTTCACCATATTTCATTACTTTCCAAACAAGTGATAGGAAACAGGTGGATATTCTTGCCCTTTGCTATTGATCATTGTCATTGTCTTTCAAGAAAAAAAAAAATCCCCCTTCATTAAAGAGCTCAAGTTGCTGGCTGGTGTGTGTTGTTATGTCCCTGGCAAGTGAACATAGCGGCAGAAGGAGCTCTCCAGACTCAGGGAGGATGTGGGAAGCAGGGAGCTGCCGAATGGTTACTGATGATGGATTATGGGCATCTCTAGGCCCTCCTATGATGGCTACAGAGAGGGTGCCAGGCTCCCCTGTGGGTGCCCTTTCCAAACACTCACTACCGGATGCCCCAGGTAAGTCAGATGGCCACTCCCTCTGTGGGCATAACGCCTTGCTATTACTCTCGGCTGTGTCTGTAGCTGCCTGCCCAGCTCTCGTGAGCTCCTTCAGGCTGTCGGCTGTGTGTTATTCACCCTGGGCCACCCAGCATTGCACTGGCCCACAGGAGTACTTCAGTGTTTTGTGACTTGATGGATACAGGATTCGTGAGTACACAAAAGCACCACCTAAAAATTAGCCCACCCTCTTTCTTTCACCTGGAAGCAGGCCTGGCTTTGGTAGGGCTTGCCAGTTATTAAAATACGTCCCTATTGGTGAATGACCTCGACCTCTGCCTGCTCCCCTCCACCGTTCTGTCTCTTGATAGTGTCCCCTGGCTGACCCCGATCCCAGATCCTCCCATAAGGCACTTTTTTCCCCACCAATCCAGCAACTAAAGGGTTAACACCTAATCCAGCAGGCTTCAGAGCTGTTAGTAGAATTACTAATTCTGATTAGTAATTCTGCAGTTCTTATTAGTAGGAACCCAAAAGGTCCCTGTTCCCAAGGCACTACTCACCAAACCCTGTTCTTGCCCCCAGCTGGAGCCCAGGGAGTTCCAGGAGGGCATGAGACCCCCACTCCCGCCGACCGCCAGGTGCCTTCCAGACTGCACGCTGGTCTGGCCAGGGATCCTGTGCTCCTACTGGCATCTTCGTGAGTCCCAACAGGAAGATGTAGTTCTGCAGGGAGATAGGAGACTGACAGGAGACTGACAGCCGCTGCTGATACCTGCAGGCAAATGCTTCCAATTCCAAGTCCAAGTGCACCTCTCCCAAGCCGTAGTAGGGGGCCACTGCAACGGACTCAGTGTTCCAAACTCTGTTTGGTATGCAGAAGCACTCAAAAAGCTAGCAAGGCCAACGGCCGTTCTTTCTCTGTCAGTGCTACCTGTGCAGGTGGAGGACCCAAGACCTGACCTCACACCAGGCTCCACCTCACTGAGTGCATAACCCCAGGCGAGGCGCTCACCCTCTCTCAGCAGCTTTGATGTCTGCCATCACTTAAATGACATTAATAAACCAGCCCTTTTACAAAGACGGCAAGGATAGGTGAGGTCACGTCTGTACGTGCAGTGAGCTCATCTGAAGACAAGGTCTGGATAATCGCAAGGTGTAGTTATGGTTTCAAAATATTTCTATTTCAACAAGTGGCAGAGATGGCTCACAACAGGCATGTCCATGTAACCCTGAATAGATGACCGCAGAGGTGACAAAGCCAGCCTCAGGACATCCTCTGTGTTCACAATGAGCATGAGGCCCTGGGGAGTCCCTTTGAGCTATTGTTCAGTGATGTTCCCTAAGTTACCCAATACAAAAATATCTACAGAGAAATTCTGCTCTGGTGCATGCAATCTTTTGGTTTGTTTATTTTGTAACTTTGTAGGTTTAAGAAACTTAATTTCTTTGCTGGGAATATCAACAGATCTCAGTGTATTCCTCAGCTGTCTGTCTTCACATCTCCAAGCATTTGTGTTCCAGGTAGGAAACTGTGACTTTAAATTTTTAAAAAAAGCATGTTGACCATTCTAGGTAAATAAGTGCCCATTGCCTAGGGTATGGAAAAGAGGCTTCTTAGGCTCTGGTCAGAAAGGTGTCAAGGGTGGCCTGGGTGTGAGGGCAGGGGGTAGCACTGAACTCTGTAGTAAAGAGGAGAATGGGGGCTTGGGGGAGCACATCACACAAGTGTGTGTGTGTGCATATGTTTGCGTGCATGCGTGTGGGGGGCAAGCCTGCGTGAGCATGTGTGTCAGTGTGTGTGTGAGCATGTGTGTCTGTGGGTGTGGTGAGCATGGTGTACAGGTGAGTGGGTGCGCGTGAGCATGTGCAGTGTGTGTGTGTAAGTGGATGAGCATGTGTGGATGAGTGTGTGGACAGGTGAGCATGTGTGTGACTGTGTGTGAGCATGTGTGTAAGTGGGTGTGGGTGAGTGGGTGTACAGGTGTGTATTGCACCAATGGGAGTGTGGAAGAGGAGGAGGGGTTCTGTCTGTTTTTGGGGGGAGAGCAACGCTTGTCTGCATGTTTTGCACATATGTTCCAGTAAAGTATCTGGCTTGATTTCAAAAGCCCAAAGATGGCTTGGTTGTGGATATGGGCAGGTTTGGTCGTTCTCACCAATGTGGCTCTTGGGATTTGCTTCAGTGGCATCCTGGGCTTGATTTTCATCATCCTCTGTTGGGGGAATCACCTGTGGAGAGCTGAGAATGTCACGAGAGAAGCCACGGTCCCTCGTTCCATGGACCCAGGGCAGGTGGGGAGAGCTAGGGGCTATGGGTTAAAACCTAGAGGGAGGCCAGGCACGGTGGCTTATGCCTGTAATCCCAGCACTTTGGGAGGCCAAGGTGGGGGTATCACATGAGGTCAGGCGTTCGAGACCAGCCTGGCAAACATGGTGAAATCCCGTCTTTACTAAAAATACAAAAAAAATTAGCTGGGCATGGTGATGCATGCCTGTAGTCCCAGCCACTCAGGAGGCTGAAGCAGGAGAATCGTTTGAATCCGGGAGGCAGAGGCTGCAGTGAGCCGAGAGCCACTGCACTCCAACCTGGGCAATGAAAGCAAGACTCCATCTAAAAACAAACAAAAAACACCTAGAGGGAATGAGGCAGCCCAGGCCCCACCTCTTGAGACACTGTGCTTGCCAAGGCTGAAGTGCTTGGGAAAGGCCTTGAAGAGAAGGTAGGACTTAAAACTGGGATAAGAAGCATGTGTAGGATTAAAATAAGCTGAGAGGGGGAATCGGGCATTCAAGAGCAGCAGTGAGCCTACCTAGGGAGGAAGGAGCACTCCACACTGGTGGAGAGAAGGAAGACTCCAAGGGCCTGGGGCTGGGCGTGTGGCTTGGGGCTATGTCTTTAAGCTTCTGGCCATGTTGCAGCCAGTTCCTTGTGCCATCTGCCTTGCCTTGTCTGTATGTCTCACCGCTCAGTTTGAGAAGAAAGGGGAGAAATAACAATCGAGACCAAGAAGACTGAAGGGGCTTTAGGATCTTAAACCTCCTAGATATGAACCAGAAAAATCCTCAGGAAAGAGCTCAAAAGCCAGTTCCAACCTTTGGCAGGTGTCTGGTCTCATTTGCTTCTTGAAAATAATTATCCCAGATTCTGTATGGTTTTTATTCCTCCTGTTGATCTCAGGCAAAGCTTATTTATAACAGCAGTGACCATGTCCAGAGCTGGATGGCTATTGAGACATTTATTCATTCGCTAACTGAAGGCTTGTATTGTGCATCCTCACAGATAGCTGTCCACCGTCTGTTCCTTACGTGGAAACTGGAGCTCAGCCTCCAGCTTTAACCAGATGAACCCACTGAGATCATCACCACCAACCCTGCCATCCTACATCGTAAACCACAGAGTGCTGTGTTTCCCAAGTCCGTCATTGCACCTTCAGCCCTCACAAAGGAGGCATGTTAGAAAAATGGTGTTTTTGTAACTGCATGTCTTTGAAGGCCTTTTTTTGTAAAATAGCTGAACTGGTTTTTACACACCAGATTATTGTCAATCAAATGCTCAGACTGTTAAGATGCACACCCTTGGGCTTGTCAGAGATGCCCCATGGCTTCAGCTAGCATCTGGCAGTCAGCGAGCACAGGGCAGTTTGGGTCTTGGAGGAGCTTCTATGTCCGGGGACATGAAGTGCTGCACTGGAGGTGATGGGCAGAACCCTCAATGGTGTTTATGGCTGACTTTCAAATGTTTGTGCAG
The DNA here is from genome assembly GCF_030222135.1 of Aotus nancymaae. Lineage (NCBI taxonomy): Eukaryota > Metazoa > Chordata > Mammalia > Primates > Aotidae > Aotus > Aotus nancymaae. The sequence continues at coordinate 6,517,340 of NW_026988546.1, read as the reverse complement.
AGAGAGCCCTGGTCACTCAGAGCTGTATTCCTCGATACTTTTAGGAAGTATCCTTGTGGGTTGGTTGATTTATTTATTTATTTATTGAGATGGAGTCTCGCTCTGTCACCCAGGTTGGAGTGCAGTGGCAGGATCTCGGCTCACTGCAACCTCTGCCTCCGGGGTTCAAGTGATTCTCCTGCCTTAGCCTCCTGAGTGGCTGGGATTACAGGTGCCAGCCTCCCCGCCTGGCTAATTTTTGTATTTTTAGTAGAGACAGGGTTTTGCCAGGTTGGCCAGACTGGTCTAGAACTTCAGACCTCAAAGGATCCGCCTGCCTCAGCCTCCCAAAGTGCTGAGAATACAGGCGTGAGCCACCGTGCCCGGCCAGATCCCTGTGGTTTTGTACTCACATTGTCCCTTCGGTGTAAAATCCTCTGCTGAACACCGATGGGAAGGGGCTCCTCCCAAGAGTTCATCTCAGATAGTGAGAAACACTGAGGAGGATGCTGCTACCGAAAGGACCTCATGTCCCCTGAAGCTCAGGGCCACTTTCTGGTGTGCCAAGGGTTTCGCTGGGGCAGAAGGGAAAAGAAGCAATGACAAGAAAGAGCATTTCTTTGTTCCTAGCCAGCCTCTCCATCTCTTCCTCAAAGACATGTGGTGGAGCTGTGGTTGGTCCACAGGCATGTGAGTGAGTTTGAGAAGAGGCTTGGAGCATGGCTATCAACAGATGCATTTGAAATCCATGACTTATGGCTTACAGTTGGCTTCAAGTGTGGCCCAAGGCTGCTCTCTGTCTGGGTAGAGGGAACTTCTTAGTCTGCATGCAGCAGCATCTTATTGGTACCCAGGTTAGTGCCAATGAGGCTGTCAGATGACCTTGGTTCCACTGGATGCAGGGGCTGGGACTTTCCAGTCTGGAGATCGCTTACACAGCAAGCATGACGACCAGCTTTTCCAAATAGGCACCTCTACTTTTCATCATTATGGGATTCTGTGCCCCCTTTACACAATCAGATTAGACATGCAGAAGTGCAAGAATAAAACAGCCCCCACCCCTCTCGATGGCCCTTCCCAAGCGGACTTCAGTGAGGCTGTCCCTACAGTGTTTCTGTGTCACACATCACAAGTGAGCTCTTTTTCTAAAACTGAATAGTGCTGGGCATGGTGGCTTATACCTCTAATCCCAGTGTCTTCGGGAGGCCGAGGCAGGAGGATCACTTGAGCCCAGAAGTTCAAGAACAGCTTGAGCAACACAGTGAGACCTTTATCTCTACCCCACCTCCCCCCGAAAATTAAATGAGTCATGGGCAGTGGTGCATGCCTGTAGTCCCAGGAGGCTCAAGTGGGAGGATGTCTTAAGCCCAAGAGTTTGAGGCTGCAGTGGGCCAAGATCGTACTACTGCACTCCAGCCTGGGCAACAGGAAGGCCATGTGTTCAAAAAAATAAAAAAATTGCATGGTGATTTTAAGAGAAAAAGCAAGCCAATTTTCCACGTCCCTCCCTCCTTCTCTTCACCAACTTTAAAGGGCTCTGCCCTGGAACCATCTCCATGGAAGATGGAGAAAGACCAGACATTGGCCCCACTGCCTCAGTTTCCACTCTTGTTATTTCGACTTTCTCTTCTTAGGCTCTTTAAAAATGCGTGTGCATGACAAATGTGTGCATTTGAAATCATACTATGCTTCTTGATTTTATCATAAACTGCAGCCTTTTTTCTCACAAAAACTTAATAGCCAAATAGAAGCAAAGAAGAGTTTATCAAATTGGCCGCCAGCTTCCAGCTGAGATGGAATCTTCTTCTCACTGCTGTGAGCAAAGCCATGACCCTCTGCCACAGAGATAGTTTTGGTGAGTCAGAGATTTCAAAAATATCTTGTATTCTACCTTTTAAAAATGTCATTATAGAATAAGTATTTTGCATATTGCTATGTAGAATCGAACATCTTCTTTTAACTTTTTTATGTAAAATCTAAGATACAGCAAACCATACAACACCATAGTCATTTTTATTTTTAACGTCAGTGTGATAGGCTGTCAAATAGATGGACTATGCTTTTCCTTCCTGTTTCATCAGCGTTAGACACACAGGAAGGCTCCCCTTGTTACTGAATTATGAGCTTTGTGACATTTTGAAAAAAAGCACTGAGAGAGACAACTGAGATAGAGGAAAAAAATGGGTTCTTTGGAGCACCCATACTTAACTCTCAGGAATAACGATTAGGTTGCCATTGTATGCAGATTACAGAAAGAGTGAAGTAATATTCATTTTGCAAACTTCCTGGTCAAATCATTGATCTTCCTCTGTTGGGGAAGGTTACATCTTTGATGCAGTTGCTTTATAAAAAGGGTTGTAGGGGAGGATGGCTGTGGCTAATGCCTGTAATCCCAGCACTTTAAGAGGTCAAGGCGGGTGGATCATCTGAGGTCAGGAGTTTGAGACCAGCCAGGCCTAACAGTAAAACTCTGTCTCTACTAAAAAATACAAAAATCTGGGAGGCTGAGGCAGGCAGATCACGAGGTTAAGAGATCAACACCATCCTGGCCAACATGATGAAACCCTGTGTCTACCAAAAATACAAAAATTAGCTGGGCTTGGTGGCGCACACCTGTAGTCCCTGCTACTTGGGATGCTGAGGCAGGAGAATTGCTTGAACCCAGGAGGCAGAGGTTGCAGTGAGCCAAGATCATACCACTGCACTCCAGCCTTGCACCTGGTTACAGAGTGAGACTCTGTCTCAAAAAAAAAAATACAAAAATGAGCTGGGTGTGGTGGCAGGCACCCGTAATCCCAGCTACTCTGGAGCCTGAGGCAGGACAATCGCTTGAACCCAGGAGGCGGAGGTTGCGGTGAACCAAGATCGCACCATTGGACTCCAGCCTGGGTGACAAGGGTGAAACTCCACCTCAAAAAAAAAAAGGGGGGGTTATAGTAAGGGAAGTTCACCACTCAGCCCACCAACTTTGTGAAATGGATCATTCTTTTGAAAGGTATTTCTTGCTTTCCAGGCCCTTTCCTGGGCACTTGGCATATAGCAGTGGAAAGATAGTCTCCACTGGCAAGTGATCCCTGCACAGAGAGCTGCCAGATGCCCTCACAGCAAGTAGGCAAGAAGGAAGAGAAAGCAAGCCCTATTCTAGACCAGTTCTGCAGACACCCTGGAGCTCATGAGGGCTGCTGCTGTCAGCTGCCATATAAGTGACACTCACTTATAGTGGGACTCTTCCCTTTAATGAAGTCCAAACTGACTGTGCTTTATGCTCATGCTCTTCCAGAGCAGAGTTCACGTGCATCATGGAAAAAAATCAAGCCCTGAGCTGGGTGTGGTGGCTCACGCCTATAATCCCAACACTTTGGGAGACTCAAGTGTGTAGATCTCTTGGGCCCAGGAGTTTGAGACCAGCCTGAGCAACATGGTGAAACTTCATCACTACAAAAAAAAAAATCCAAAAATTAGCCAGGTGTGGTTGCCCAATACTCCCAGCTACTTGGGAGGCTAAGGTGGGAGGATCACTTGAGTCAGGGCAGCAGAGGTTGCAGTAAGCAGAGATTGTGCCACTGTACTCCAGCCTGGGCGATAGAGCCTGACTCTGTGTCAAAAAAAGAAAAGAAATCTAGTCTGTAGTTGTTACTTTTTCCAGTCTACCTTCTCTGTACCTCCATATGAAATCAGTGTATTCACATCAGTAGTTTGAACAGTGGTTTCAAGACTTGGACTATGATTTTCCAAGGTTAAATAGTCCAGATGATGTTGCCAAGTTCATCTCAGGCAAGGTCATGCCTTCCGCAGGTGCAGTTATCTCTCACCCAGATCCGTGAAGGAATAGAACATTACTCAGGGAAAAAACTGTGAAGGGCTTTTGAAATGGATGAAAGATTACTTGAAATGAACAAAAGGCTTTGAAATGGACAAAGGGTTGGCACAGCCTTCTGGGTTCTCTCTGCCTTCCATTGTCTTTGAGTTAATTTTACAGCTCTGTAAGTTGCAGCAAACTGATAATGCAGGTGACCCTCACCCACAGAAATACAAGCTAGTTGTGTCAGGTGGTTGTGATTGATACTGCCCTGAGGACAGAACCCTTTTGCATCTATTTGTCAGAGCGTTCTTTTCTGTCTTAGTATATATTTAGTACTTTGAATTCTCTTGTGAACCAGTGGCAACATCTTACTGAGGTAACAGTAAGATGTAATACATCATTTAATTAATGAGTTAAATAAAACCTTTGATTTGTCCATTCCATATCTGTAGAAGAGTCATGGTTTTACCTTTATTTAAAACTTATGTTCTAACAATTGCAATAGGCAAGATTTCCCCTTCTGTTTCTAAGGCAAACATTAATGATTGTTTTCCTTTCTGGGAGAGCAAAGGCCTTGGGATTTGGGGCATTTAGCTAAGTCACATACCCTCCTGTCTCTCCAATGACAGCACCTGCAGCCCCACCTGAGAGGGTGCCTCTCACAGGTGGAGCCCTAGCTGGCTTCCTTACCCACTTCCCACGCAAAGAGCTGCAGCCACAGGGTCAGCTGGAGGGGCAAGGCACTACGTTTCAAGCACCACAAAACAGCAGCAGGGCCCCTTCTGCACGCTGCCCCCATTTCCTCCCACCCCTTCTGGACGTTCCTGTGTGTCATACATGGGGCATGGTGAGGCCGAGGGGCACCCTCTCCAGCTCTGGGAGCAGCACTCAGGTCCCTGTAGGGTTTGTTTTCCTCCCATCTCACACTGGATGGGTTCTAAGTTCCTTTTCATGGCTTAGGGTATTTAGCTCTCAGTCCTTTCCATCCAAAAGCTGCCGTGCCAGGGGTCCCCTACTTATGGACGCTGCATAAGAGGCCCAGGCCCCTTCAGGGTCAGCTATTGGAATGAGGCTCAGGTACACAGGTGTGAGCCACGGAAAAGTTGTTAGTTTCATAGTGATTTGTTTACTGTCTGTCTATCAAATGTATTCATTTTTGGTTATTATCTAAATGTAGGCTCCTGGCATCTGTTTCACTTGCTGCTTTTGGAATATGTGATTCATATACTTCAGTCATGCCTAGAGGAGGAAGAGGAGGACATGGGGAATGTCAAGGAAATGCTACCAGATGACCCGACTCTCAGCCAGCCAGACCAGGCACTTTTCCACCCTCTGAATTCCTCACTGTCCCAGGCGTGTGCCAGCCCCAGCGTGGAGCCACTGGAGGTGATGCTGACACACATGGGCCAAGGCCGATATCTCATGGGTGTGAGCAACGTGGTCCTCAGGATCCTGGGCTTCCTGGTGGACACTGCCACAGGCAATAAGGTAGGGACACCAGGACCCCCTTCCACACAGCTGTTTCAAGGGAAGTAAGAGCCATAGGCGGTTAGGAAAACCCTCAAGATCACATTGTCCAAACAATGATAAAGGATTTCACAATCATCTTTGCCCTAGGTGATTTTGCCAGTGGTGAGTATAATTCACTACCTGTAGATTACTGGTCGCTCAGGTTTGTGGTTCATTAATAAGTGCCTGGCACGATTAGAAGTGTGGACCATCTGGATGGCCTGGGTCTTTCTTGCCTTCTCAGAGCATACCTGGCTGGGCGAGATTAACTCAGCAATAGCACACCGCCAACCTCTGAGTGGCATGCACTGAAAATACCTCTAGTGTTTAAAAAAAAGGAAGCATTGAATAGTCTGAACAGAGGCTTTTGAAAAGATTAAATTGGGATACCTGTTGAAAGATATAAACATAAAAGTTTTACCTATTTACCTAATACCTACTATATAGCCCTTATGTATGTTATTTTGAAGCCATACGATCCTGTAGAATATTTGTTCTTGTCATTCTCATTCGATTGATGAGGAAACTGAGGCTCAGAGAAGCTGAGTGACTTGCACAAAGTCACACAGCAAGGAAATAGTAGAACAGAGATTGGAGCCCCAGCCTGCCTGATCTCAAGTCCATTCTTCACCCACAATCCTAGACAGGAGGTTGGTTTATGCCCTGAGGAGTGCAGGACCCAGGTTAGAGAGGTTGGACATGGACCTCAGTGCCACGAAGCAAAGTTGGACTGATGGAGGAATGACTGCAGTGCCTCCATGGAGGAGCAGGGAGTGGACTGGTTAAAAAAGGAAAAACTGACAGCAGTTGTCTTAGGACTAATTTCTCTGCACATTTGATGTTTAGCCACTATCCATTATCTTCTTTTTATGACAAATTCCCCTCTTGCGCAGATGAGTTGTGCTTAGTAGGAAATTGAAGCAGGTGCAATCATTCAACCTGAAGCAGGTTAATAGTGGTCTCGGCTGTGGCAGTGAGTCATAGCCTAAAACTCTTCATGCCTTAGAGTTCGCAGAATAATAGAAACCTTCCAGGACGCTTTCTTTCCTAAGCAAACTCTCATTCTGAGTTTTCCAATTGCAGAGATCCTGCACACACTGTTATTGAGCAATGCTTGGACAAGACACCTCCATAGACAAAAAAAGAAAAAAAAAAAGCAGGAGCCAGGGAAATGCATCTCTCAGGTTTATCAGTTCTCTATCTGCACTTGGTCTTTGTTTTCTCACCTTGAGATAGTAAGTCACATATCCAGCTGCATTCAGTGCTCTCTGTGAGGTAGATTCAGATGTGTGTCTGTAAACCTCCTCCATGAGTGTCCACGTAAAAAAGCAGACATGATCAATGAAGCATGCAATAGTGAAACACTGACCCCAACTTGGGGTTGCTGATGAGAGCTGGGCCTCCTTAGATGGCAGCAGCTAAGGTGCTTTCAGGAAGCATGTGTTTTCAGAAAGTTCGCAGAAATAAGACCCAGTTAGATCTGAAGAGGCGATGGCTTTCCTAGGCTGTGCCCAGGAGAATGGCTCTCCCTGCTGCTGTACCTGGTGGCAGAGCCCTCCAAGGGCCGCCAGTGTCAAGCACCTGAGTGTTCTCCAGGGTATTCTGTAGAGCCCTAGCAGGACCAGCATTCGTGCTGGGCTGCAGTGTCCAGCTCCAAGTGAGCAACTCTTTGCACTCACCATCTGGGGCGAGAGGTCAGAGTGTAGCATGACAACTTGTTAAAGGAAAAAAAAAACCTTTCAGTGACACTTGTTAAAGCACCATAAGGAAGGCTTTATCCATAAGGAAGGCTTTATTCAGTACCATCTCCATAGGGCTTTTGCAGTGGGGGAGGGAGACTGGGCTTAACTCTGAGAACAGCAGGGATAGGGGTGTGTGGGTGTGGCATTTATAGCCTAGGAGCCAGGTGTGGGTCAGTGGATGGGAACTTACTAAGAAGAAATGTCAGGGGTAAGGGGGATTCTGGCTAAACCCACCTAACAGGATTCTTGTAGAAGTTTGGCCAGCTGGGGTGACCAGACATCACCTGGGAGCTGGCAGAGGATGAGGAAACTGATCAGATATGGAGATGGGGCATTCTTGCTAAAGTAACTCAGCAGGGTTCTGGCTAAAACTGGATTTTACAAGGAAGTGTGCGACGGAGAAGGTTCAGAAGCCAAACAAAAGTTCAGCCAAGTGGATAATGTTTGTCAAATTGTATACACATGCTTCTTAGTCAGCAAAGTAACCAGGAATCAGCTTTTACCTCTTCAGTCACAGTTAGAAGGCGTGAAGATAGACGCTGACAGTCTCCCTGAGCCCAGTGTTTAAATGCATCTTTCATCTCAGTGAAATAGGTGTTATCATCGAGCCCATTTTACAGCTGGCATGACTGAGGCACTTGAAGGGGTTGAGGAATTGTCTCAAGGTCACCTCACTAATCACTGGGAGAACAGGAATTTACACTTCCACAGCTCCTTCCGAGTCTGTCCTTCTCAGCATTCTCTCTCTTTTCCAGAGCGTATGCTACCATCTGCTTTAATTCCAAAATTGGTCGCTTGGGATTAATTACTAAAAATACCTTCAAGTCTGATAAGGGCAATTCTGGTACATACATTTCTGCATTCAAATTCTATGTCTTCCACTTATTAGCTAGAACCTTGGACAAATTGCTTAACTTATGGAGATACTCATGTCTAATTCTATAGGGCCATTATGAGGTTTAAATGAGTTAATTGTTGTAAAATGCTTAGACTGTTTCCTAGCATATAGTAAGTACCCAATAACCACTGGCCATCATGATTATTTCTCCACCACAGCCTCCTAAGCTGAGCACTTTCCCTTAACACTCCTGGCCCAATTTTTAGCGTCTCTGAAGTTCCTTGCAATGACGTTTGACCTATATTTAATGGGTGGAAACAATAGAGATGATATTAAATACTTAATTGAACTACATAATTAAGCAATACAAGCAGATGAATGTCAGGCAATCCAAGGTAATACACATTAGAGATTAATTAAACCTGCTTCTGTTCGTTCATGCCTGCTGAATTAGCTATAATGACTTAAACAATCACACCAAAAAGTTACGCTCATCTGATTTTCGTTGCATCCATTATTCAGCACTTGCACTCATCATCAACAAAAAGCACACCCTGTGTGTCCCATCTGCATTCATCTGCCATGAGTTAACACCCCATTTGGCTGCACAGCTGTGGCAGCCTCATTCCCTGAACAATTTAGCACTGGCCTGCACCTACAGTAACAACTGAAGTCAGCATTCTGGATTGCCATATCCATCTGTTCCTCTTCTACAGTCTAGTGGTGTTCAAAACAGTCAGATGCCAATGCATGTTTAAGAACAAAGTGAAAAACTATAATGATATTAAATAATGAATTTGGGTCATGTACTCCAGGATTACAGAAGAGAAAAAGAAAAAGATTTTTTTAAGTGTCTCTTCACCTCTAGGTAAAGGTGAAAACAATTTTTTGAAAAAGAAGAAAAACATCTTTTCATTGGATGGTGATGGTGTTTGTCGAATTTAGAGAAAGAGGGAGACATACTTTCATGATCCTTGCATTTGAAGTAATCGTGCACACATCTCTATCAAAGTATACTAGCTTACAGGAGGTTTATGGATGAAATCAGACCAAGCAAATACATTTCTGTTGGTTTTAAAGGAGTCATGGCCAAAGATTTGCAAGTCTTCCAAGTTTCTCGGAGCTAAGGGAGGGATGGTATATTTGCCATTCTCTGATAGAAAGATGTGCTGGGTCAGCTGAAGTGGCTGAGGAGAGCTTCAGCTAACTTAGAACCTCCACACCTCTTGAATCTCTTCCGTCCCAATTGAGTAACCAATACCAGATTGCTGTTTTCATAGGTTCCTCCCCACCCCCATTTAATGGTTTATTTGACAATGAGGGAAGGAGAGCCTGTGTGGGAATTTGACCTGACTATGTCAGCTCCAGAGACTTGTTGAGAATGTGGGGATTAGTACCCGTCTGGAGACTCCCAGATTGACGGGTGCTACAGCCACATGGAGACCGTGCGTGCCTTTTATAGGCTCCCTCCTGACTTTCACGACCCATCTGCTTTCTCCAGTGTCTGTCTGTTCTCCAGTGTCTGATAAGGAAGAGTGTTAGTTTGCTCTCACGAGGACATTTCTCACAAATTGCAGAGCCCTCTTCCTTTCCCTAAAGAGAGCCCATCAGCTCCCCACCCCTGCACCATCTCTGCCTTGCAAAGCCTCCCACTGAGTCCTCCCCAGACCCTGAGTGTTTTCCTGAGAAATCAGGAGTTCTCTTAGTAAGAATAAATGCATGGGCCAGGCACAGTGGCTCACGCCTGTAATCCCAGCACTTTGGGAGGCTGAGGCAGGTGGATCACCTGACGTCAGGAGTTCGAAACCAGCCTGGCCAACATGGTGAAACCCTGTCTCTACTAAAAACCCTGTCTCTACTGGGCATGGTGGCACATGTCTATAATCCCAGCTACTTGGGAGGCTGAGGCAGGAGAATTGCTTGAACCTGGGAGGCTCAGGTTGCAGTGAACTGAGATGGTGCCATGGCACTCCAGCCAGGGCAACAAGAGTGAAACTCCATCTCAAAAAAAAAAGAAGAAGAAGAAGAAGAAATGCATGAACTTCCCCTTTACATCCCAGGGTAGGAGCACAGGCTTGGTAGAAGAATTCAAATGGTAGTTCCTGCAGCAAGAAATAGTATAACTGTCTCTTTTTGGCTTTTCCCTTTAAACATTTCCCTCTTGCAGCGCATCCAGGTGCTGTTGGAAGATGAAGCTGCAGACAGCGCAGTTAAACTCAGACTTCCTATGGGACAAGAAGCCCTCATAACCCTAAAGGATGGACAACGATTTGTGATTCAGATATCAGATGTACCCCAAAGCTCTGAAGACATTTATTTCAGAGAAAGCAATGCTAATGTGTGAGATTATTTATTTGAATAGAGAATAAGAAAACAGACTTGCATTCTTAAAAATATTAAACACTAAAGTTTTTCTACTGACTAAAGAAGATGTTATGTATATAATAGATGTAGCATTATCTATTTTATGTTTATATGTATTTCAAGGAGGTGGTTTTGATAAATGTATAAACTGATTTGGACAATAATTTTTGTCTCTGTTTTCTTTTGAGGATTTCCAAGTATTTCTATTTTGAGACATAACAGAAAAGAAATTTGAGAATGCCTGTTGGGAGTAAAGAAATGGCTAAGGCTCCAAAGAAAGAAAAAGTTCAAAGTATACCAACTGGTGCAATCAATAAAATGCCAGTGGTAATGTTTTTCTTCCCCTTGGTGGAGCGCCTCGATCGAAATAGAATTTGTAGATAGATCCTTCTCAGGCAATGAGGAACAGAAAAAAAAAAATCAATGTGATATCACTGTTAAATTCACTCACTGGTCCATTAAACACCTTTGGTTCACTATCCTGATTTTCTTAAAGTGAGATAGAATTTTGAATGCAACAATGTCTGTAGCAAAGGCTAATGTCCTGCTTTGAATCACTCTTTAGTTCTCTTTTTGTAGCAAAATCCTAAAAACTGCTGAAACTAAGAATAGAGCATTGCTACACAAAATCCATTTCTATGTAACTGATTATAGTATTTCAAAGCAATTTTAAAATTCGTGCTTAACATGATTTCCAGTATATATGGAAAAATAGAGAATATTTTATTGATCTCATATTATATATGAAATGAACTAAATTTCACATATATTTCATAAGGAATGAATTAAATTTACTTATGAAATGAATTTCATTTCCCTAAATGCTTGGAAATTAAAAAAAAAAAAACCTAGTAACTACATGTCTGTGGATTCATTAAGAATTACTCATCTTTATGGTTAAAAAAATGATCATTTTTAAGAGCCCTTTGCAACTACATTTAATATATTATCTCAAGCTATCTGGGAGGAGTTGTTCTTTGTCAAACAATGAGTCAGAGAGACATTTATTCTTTTGCTCACTGCTCAGTGACTTTGCATGTCAGGTGTTTGCTAATAAGTAGACAGTTGGTGAACTGAGTCACAGAACAAAGGCAACAACAGGATCTGTAAGTCTGGGAATGGTGAATTTTGTTTGCATATTTTGGGATAAACTGATTAGCAAAGAGCTAGCAGAAGTCATTCGGGCATTCCGTCCTTGAATGCCCAAGCTTACCAAGGAAAACAATTTTCATTGTTTCTCTGTAGCGTTAACATTAGGATAGGGGATGAGGATGGGTAGCAACAGAGAAGGGGAGGGACTTCTGGGACTGTTGTGATTTATATTATGGTTTCTTTCTTATTTAATCTTGAAGCCTGTCTAGGAGAGCCCTGATAAGGTGGGTGAGGGAGAGAGTAAGGTTTGGGTGTGTTGGTGAAACTAAAATGCAAGAAGCAGAGAATATTGCTCACAGACCTAGAGAGGTTAGGAGCACCGAGGCACTGGGAGGCCCAGGAGGAGTCAGAGGCAGCAGGGAGCTCAACCAGCCTGTGGCTGAGCCTGCGGAACCTGCCTTTATTAAGGCTCAGGGCGCTATTCCTTAGGCTTTCCCTCGGGACTTAGGGATCTGGGTCATTTAAAGAAAACATGCATAAAGGAGGGAACTCATTTACACGACTCCAGTGTTGACCATTAGATTTTTCCGCAGCCAGCAGCCAGCAGCTGTGGCCTGAGCTGGGTTTGGTGTCAGTGAGATGAAGAACAAGCAGACTCTATTGCAAACACCACACAGAGAGGAGAAGCCTCACTGAGGCCAAGGATGACAGGATTCAGCTGGATTTCAAACAAACAGCTTATGTCAGGCCTAAAAACGGGTGTCAAGGCTGCAACTCCATGAAGCCTATGCCAGGAACCCTCATGGTGCTCCCATTCTTGGTCTGGGGACTAGCCATACAGTATAGTAAGTTCACCTTGCAAAAAATGTGTCTCGAAGCTTGTGATTTGACTTGATTACATTTCTGCATATGTTATATATGAAAGTATATCTTAAAAAAAATACAAGGTGGCCGTGCACAGTGGCTCACGCCTATAATCCCAACATTTTGGTAGGTCAAGGTGAGAGAATCGCTTGAACATAGGAGTTCAAGACCAGCCTGGGCAACATAATGAGATCCCCATCTCCACAAAAGAAAAAAATCAGCTGGATGTGGTGGCACGTGGTTGTCGTAACAGCTACTCAGGAGGCTGAGGCAGGAGGATTGCTTGAGCCTAGGAGTTCAAGACTGCAGTGAACTACGATCATGCCACTGCACTTGGATGACAGAGACCCTGTCTTAAAAATAAATAAATAAATGGCATTGCCCACTTTATGGGGACTAGATTGGCAGTTTCTGATGGGAAAAAAGACTAAAAAGCACATGAGAGGATTTCAAGAGAAAGCGAGCTACGCTTGAAAAGCCGTCAGGTGCAGTGGCTCATGCCTATAATCCTAGCACTTGGGAGGCCAAGGCGGCTGGATTGCTTGAGCTCAGGAGTTTGAGACCAGCCTGGGCAACGTGGTGAAACCCTTGTCTTGATGAAAAATATCAAAATTTAGCTGGGCATAGTGGTGAGCGCCTGTAGTCCCAGCTACTTAGGAGGGTGAGGCAGGAGGTTGAGGCTACAATGAGCTGTGATTGTACCTCTGCACTCCAGCCTGGGCCACAGAGTGAGGCCCTGACTGAAAAAAAAAAAAGAAAAAGAGAGAAGGGAGGAAAGAAGGAGGGAAGGGAGGAAGGAAGGGAAGGAAGGAAGGAAGGAAGGAGGGAAGGAGGGAAGGAGGAAAGGAGGGAAGGAGGGAGGGAAAGAGGAAGGGAGGGAAGGAGGGAGGCAGGGAGGGAGGGAAGGATGGAGGGAGGGAGGGAGGAAAGGAGACAAGGAGGGAGGGAGGAGGGAAGGAAGGAAGGAAGCCTGGTCCACCAGAGCCAACAAGCACTGATGTGAGAACAGAGCTGCACCTGCCTCATAGGCAAGTCTTTGTTTTTAACTCCCAATCCCCCTCCTTGATGAGCTGAGACAGGAGGCCCAGCAAGGAGGAAAATAAAGAAATAATCTAACCACGTCCGCCTCACCCACCTCAGCCCTCATGTCCTAAAGCAGATAGCAGGAAAGAGGAGAAGATGTCAACTCTAATAACGTTTGACATTTTGATTATCACACTGACATGTTAATTATGAAAGAGAGATGGTTCCTATGATTGAAAGTAACTGGTGGTCTATTACCTGAAAGTGAACATGAATATGAACAGGAAATCCCCCATCCTCTACCCCAAACTTAGATTTTTCTTCAGGAGCCAGAACGAATCCACAGAGGAGGTTGCAAAGGTTGCTTTCTGCTTGTACTACAGATCAGTTCACTATTAAAGCATAACAAACTAATCCTTCACGGCTTAAAACAACCACCATCTATGTATTATTCCTCGCCAGTCCACAGTTCGCTTGGGTGGCTGGTTCTGCTGTTCTGGGCTGGACTCAACAAATCTCAGCTGGGCTCACTCAGCCCTTCAAGGTTCCTGACAGGTGTGTAGGGGACTGGCTAGTCTAGGATGGTCTCAGCTGTCCTCCGTGTGGTTCCCACATCCCTTCAACTGGCCAGTTCATGCATATTCTTATGGCAGGAGGGAGTCCAAGAGAGCAAATGTGGAAACACACAAGCAAGTTTTCACATCTCCCTTTGCATCAAGTGTGGTCTTGTCCCACTGACCAAAGCAAGTCATGTTGCCAAGCCCAGGGTTAGCAAGGTAAGGTACTCCTAATGGGTACGGGTGCAGGGAGGGGTCAAAGAACTGGAGTTGTCAACCACGTCACTCTACCACCTACCTTACCCAGTTCACCTCACTCAAAATAACATCTAAATCATTATCCCAATAGCTCCGTTCACAAGTGGAAATGACCTGCTCAGGGTCCTCAAGTAGCAGTGAGATCCTGGTCATCTGAAGATTCCACAGTCAATCACCCCCATCAGTTGTGACATTATTACAGCACTGCCCTCCATGCAACCTAACTCGATAGGAAACAAATGCATAGAGTTAATATTATTTACTGAATCAGTAATTTGAAACAGGAATAATAATGAGAACCTGTACAGACAGATATCCCCCTAGGGCACACTACTGGTTACCAATATGGTGAGTACAGAAAGAGGCACATCACGTTTCTCTTCACGGTAATAATAGCTGCACCAATATGTATCTTGGAACATAAATGTTCACTCATGATGATGATAAGTTGGAAGCCCACTACCATGCTGGCAGCAGACAGATTTTTCAGAAACATATATCTGATCAAAAATGTACAGTAATGTATTCCAAAATTAAGTATTTGCCATGGATTTTTTCTTTTACCAGGTGCTCCTTAACACTTGGAATTGTAGGGGTAGAAAGCTGTGATACCTTTCCTCACCCATCATAAAGGTCATGGCCAACACTTCTGTATCAAAAGAAAAATAAGAAAAGCATAACAAATGTATTTAATATTTGATCAATTGTATTAGACCATTCTCACACCGCTACAAAGAAATACCTAAGACTGGGTAATTTATAAAGAAAAGAGGTTTAATTCTCATGGTTCCACAGGCTGTACAGGAAGCATGGTGGCATCTGCTTGGCTTCTGGGGAGGCCTCAGGAAACGTACAATCATGGCAGAAGGTGAAGGGGAAGCAGACAAGTCTAACACAGCCAGAGTAGGAGGAAGTGGGCAGGATAGATGCTATACACCTTTTTTTTTATTGCATTTTACGTTTTGGGGTACATGTGAAGAACATGCAAGATTGTTGCATAGGTACACACATGGCAGTGTGATTTGCTGCCTTCCTCCCCATCACCTATATGTGGCATTTCTCCCCATGCTATCTCTCCCCAACTCCCCACCCTTCACTGTCCCTCCCCTATTTTCCCCAGACAGACCCCAGTGTGCGATGCTCCGCTCCCTGTGTCCATGTGTTCCCATTGTTCAACACCCACCTATGAGTGAGAACATGCGGTGTTTGATTTTGTGTTCTTGTATCAGTTTGCTGAGAATAACGGTGCTATACACTTTTAAAATGACGAGATCTCACGAGAACTCACTCACTATCAGGAGAGTAGCACCAAGGAGGGTATCCACCTCCGTGATCCAATCCTCCCAGCAGGCCCCACCTCCATCGCTGGGGATTACAATTCAACATGAGATTTGGGCAGGGACACAGATCCAAACCATATCATTGAAGTTTTATGTGATGTGGAAGCCTAAATAAATACTCAACGACGGAGGGAAAACTGTCCATTTTCATGCTCAGGTGCAGTGAAGAATGAACAACAATGAAGAAAGTGACTGGACAAAAAGTGAATGATCTAATGGTAATAGACTGAGTAGGAAAACCCAGCAAGGCCTGTCTATTCAGATTCTTCTTCCTCCTTCTGTGTGTCATTCCCTTCCCCAAGTGTAGGGCAGGACCCCTTCTGGAATGAGGTCTCATGACCTACTCTCAGACAAGGTGGGTCCAAGAATCTCTTTATGGCCAGCTCCTATACAGAAAGGCAGAGGGGTTTAGAGTCATATTTCTAGGCTTTATGACTGGCTTTGAAGGAGAGGGGTTCTAATTTCTATGATCCATCTTTGGGAAGAGAAATTCTAGTTCCTGTCACCTGCCTTGTGGGAGAGAAGGGAGCAGGAGAAAGAAAGGTAGGAAAAGGCCAGAAAGAGATTTTGCTTCTGAGGCTCTTCCACTGTCCTTTACTTCAAAGTACTAGCATGTCAAAGCATTATACTCTAGGCATCATTTTCTGAGCCCCATCAGTATCAACCATGAATAAAATAGACAAATCTCTGCTCTTATTAAGCTTATGTTCCTGGTACGGGAAGACTGACACTGAACTAGTCAGCAAGAAAAAGCAAAATATCTTAAGTAGATAGAAGTGTTATAGTGAAAATTCACTATGGGGATGGGATTGCTGCTTTTTTTTTTTTTTTTTTTTTGACAGAGTCTTGCTCTGTCGCCTAGGCTAGAGTGCAGTGGCACGATCCAAGTAACTGGCATTACAGGTGCATGCCACTATGCTCAGCTAATTTTTGTATTTTTTAGTAGAGACGGGGTTTTGCATGTTGGCCAGGCTGGTCTTGAACTCCTGACCTCAGGTGATAGGCCCACCTCGGCCTCCCAATGTGTTGGGACTGTAGATGTGAGCCACGGCACCCAGCCGGATGCTGCTTCTTATAGGGAATTCAAGCAAGATCTCTTTCATAAGGTGTAATTTGAAAAGAGACCCGAAGAAAGTAGAAACTGTGTGAGAGTTTCCTAAAAAGGGGGAGGAGAATGAATCAGAGAAGTAGGAGAGCACTACCAGGCAGTGCTAATGCCCCTTTAAAGTTAATGGCCATAAATCTGAAGTGATTAAGGAACTTAAAATCATATATATACTCTTTATATATAATGTATATGTAATTAAAATCATATATGTACTACATATAAATCATATATACTACACATGTATATGACCTATATATATAGACTTTAGATTTATAGCCATTAACTAAATTATACATATATATGATTTTATGTCCCTTAATCACTTCAATATATATAGTATATATAATATATTGATAAAAGAAATTAAAGGCAACACGAGTAAGTGCAAAAACATCCCATATTCATGAATCAGAAGACTTAATTTTGTTAAATTGTTCTTACTACCCAAAGGAATATATAAATTCAATTCAATCCCTATCAAAATCCATATAGTAGCTGCAGGTAGAGGCTCACACCTTGGGAGCCCAAGGTGGGAGGATCATTTGAGACCAGGAATTCAAGACCAGTCTGGACAACATAGCAAGACCCCATTTCTACAAAAAATGTTTTTAAATTAGCCATGCAAGATGCCATGTGTCTATAGTCCTATCTATTCCAGAGGCTAAGGAGATAGGATTGCTTGAACACAGAAGTTTGAGGTTACAGTGAACTGTGATCATTACCACTTCACTCCAGCTTGAGCAACAGAGTAAGACTCTGTCTCTAAAACAAACAAAGAAGAATAGTAAACAAAATCTGCAATGATATTTCCTTACACCCATTAGAATGGACATTATAAAAAATAACAACAGGGATCTTCTGGGTCTGCTGGCAAGGTCACTGAATAAGAACAGCTCCAGTCTGCAGCTCCCAGCGAGATCGACGCAGAAGGCAGGTGATTTCTGCATTTCCAAGTGAGGTACCCGGTTCATCTCATTGGGACTGGTTGGACAGTGGGTGCAGCCCCCAGCGGGCAAGCCAAAGCAGGGTGGGGCGTCGCCTCACTGGGAAGCACAAGGGGTCAGGGGAGTTCCCTTCTCTGGCCAAAGGAAGCCTTGAGAGACTGTAGTGGGAAAAACAGTGCATTCTAGCCCAGATACTGTGCTTTTCCCATGGTCTTCACAACTGGCAGACCAGGAGATTCCCTCCGGTGCCTATGCCACCAGGGTCCTGGGTTTCAAGCACAAAACTGGGGGGCCATTTGGGCAGACACCGAGCTAGCTTTGGGAGTTTCTTCTCATACCCTAATGGCACCTGGAACACCAGCAAGATGGGACCATTCATTCCCCTGGAAAGGGGCTGAAGCCAGGGAGCCAAGTGACCTGGCTCGGTGGGTCCCACCCCCACAGAGCCCAATAAGCTGAGATACACTGGCTTGATATTCTCACTGCCAGCACAGCACTCTGAGGTTGACCTGGGACACCTGAGCTTGGTGGGGGGAGGGGCATCCACCATTGCTGAGGCTTGAGTAGGCGGTTTTACCCTCACAGTGTAAACAAAGCCACTGGGAAGTCTGAAGTGGGTGAAGCCCACCACAGCTCAGCAAGGCCGCTATGGCCAGACTGCCTTTCTAGATTCCTCCTCTCTGGGCAGGGCATCTCTGAAAAAAAGGCAGGAGCCCCAGTCAGGGCCTTATAGATAAAACTCCCATCTCTCTGGTACAGAGCACCCGGGGGAAGGGGCAGCTGTGGGTGCAACTTCAGCAGACTCCCTTCCTGACAGCTCTGAAAGGAGAAGTGGATCTCTCAGCACAGTTTGAGGTCTGATAAGAGACAGACTGCCTCCTCAAGTGGGTCCCTGACCCCCTTGTATCCTAACTGGGAGACACCTCTCAGTAGGGGCTGATACACACCTCATACAGGAGAGCTCTGGCTGGCATGTGGTGGGTGCCCCTCTGGGATGAAGCTTCCAGAGGAAGCAACAGGCAGCAATCTTAGCTGTTCTGCAGCATTCACTGGTGATACCCAGGTAAAGAAGTTCTGGAGTGGACATCCAGTAAATTCCAGCAGACCTGCAGCAGAGGAGCCTAACTTAAAGGAAAACTAACAAACAGAAAAGAATAATAACAGCATTAATAGAAAGGACGTCCACTCAGAGACCTGATCCGAAGGTCACCAACACCAAAGACCAAAGGTAGATAAATCCACAAAGATGCGGAGAAACCAGTGCAAAAAGGCCGAAAATTCCAAAAACCAGAATGCTTCTTCTCCTCCAAAGGATCAAAACTCCTTGCCAGCAAGGGAACAAAACTGGATGGAGAATGAGTTTGACGAATTGACAGAAGTAGGCTTCAGAAGTTGGGTAATAACAAACTCTTTCAAGCTAAAGGAGCATGTTCTCACCCAATGCAAGGAAGCTAAGGACCTTGAAAAAAGGTTAGATGAATTGCTAACTAGAATAACCTGTTTAGAGAAGATCATAAATGACCTGATGGCGCTGAAAAACACAGTACAAGAACTTCATGAAGCATACACAAGTATCAGTAGCCAAACTGATCAAGTGGAAGAAAGGATATCAGAGATCGAAGATCAACTCAATGGCAAGAAGACAAGATTAGAGAAAAGAGAGTGAAAAGAAATAAACAAAGCCTCCAAGAAATATGGAACTATGTGAAAAGACCAAATCTACATTTGATCAGTGTACCTGAAAGTGATGGGGAGAATGGAACCAAGTTGGAAAACACTCTTCAGAATACTATGCAGGAGAACTTCCGCAACCTAGCAAGGCAGGCCAACATTCAAATTCAGGAAATACAGAGAACACCACAAAGATACTCCTTGAGAAGAGCAACCCCAAAACACATAATCATCAGATTCATCAAGGTTGAAATGAAGGAAAAAATGTTAAGGGCAGCCAGAGAGAAAAGTCAGGTTACCCACAAATTGAAGTCCATCAGACTAACAGTGGATATCTCTGCAGAAACCTACAAGCCAGAAGAGAGTTGGGGCCAATATTCAACACTCTTAAAGAAAAGAATTTCAACTCAGAATTTTATATCCAGCTAAACTAAACTTCATAAGCAAAGGAGAAATAAAATCCTTTACAGACAAGCAAATGCTGAAAGATTTTGTCACCACCAGGCCTGCCTTACAAGGGCTCCTGAAGGAAGCACTAAACATGTAAGAAAAAAAAAAAAACTGGTACCAGCCACTGCAAAAACATATGAAATTGTAAAGACCAACAATGCTATGAAGAATCTGCATGAACTAATGGGCAAAATAACCAGCTAGCATCATAATGACAGGATCAAATTCACATATAACAATATTAACCTTAAATGTAAATGGGCTAAATGCCCCAATTAAAAGACAGACTGGCAAATTGCATAAAGAGTCAAGACCCATCATTGTGCTGTGTTCAGGAGACCCACCTTACATGCAAGGACACACATAGGCTCAAAATGAAGGGATGGAGGAATGTTTACCAAGCAAATAGAAAGCAAGAAGAGCAGGGGTTGTAATCCTAGTCTCTGATAAAACAGACTTTAAACCAACAAAGATAGATCAAAAGAGACAAAGAAGGGCATTACATAATGATAAAGGGATCAATGCAACAAGAAGAGCTAACTCTCCTAAATATATATGCACCCAATACAGAAGCACCCACATTCATAAAGCAAGTTATTAGAGACCTACAAAGAGACTTAGACTCCCACACAATAATTGTGAGAGATTTTAACATCCCACTGTCAATATTAGACATATCAACGAGACAGAAAATTGACAAGGATATCCAGGACTTGAACTCAGCTCTGGACCAAGCAGACCTAATAGACATCTACAGAATTATCCACCCCAAATCAATAGAATATACATTCTTCTCAGCACCACATCGCACTTATTCTAAAATTGACCACATAATTGGAAGTAAAACACTCCTCAGCAAATGCAAAAGAATGGAAATTGTAACAATCAGTCTCTCAAACCACAGTGCAATCAAATTAGAACTCAGGATCAAGAAACTTACTCAAAACCACACAACTACATGGAAACTGAACAACCTGCTCCTGAATGACTAGTGGGTAACTAGCAAAATTAAAGCAGAAATAAAGATGTTCTTTGAAACCAATGAGAACAAAGACACAACGTGCCAGAATCTCTGGAACAAATTTAAAGCAGTGTGTAGGGGGAAATTTATAGCACTCAATGCCCACAAGAGAAATCAGAAAATATCTAAAATACACACCCTAACATCATAATTAGAAGAATTAAAGAAGCAAGAGCAAACAAATTCAAAACCTAGCAAAAAACAAGAAATAACTAAGATCAGAGAAGAACTGAAGGAGACAGAGACATGAAAAACTCTTCAAAAAAATCAATGAATCCAGGAGCTGGTTTTTTGAAAAAATCAACAAAATAGACCACTAGCAAGACTAATCAAGAAGAAAAGAGAGAAGAATCAAATAGATGCAATAAAAAATGATAAAGGTGATATCACCACCGATCCCACAGAAGTACAAACTACCATCAGAGAATACTATACACACTGCTATGCAAATAAACTAGAAAATCTAGAAAAAATGAATGAATTCCTGGACACATACACCCTCCCAAGACTGAACCAGGAAGAGGTCAAATCCCTTAATAGACCAGTAACAAGTTCTGAAATCAAGGCAATAATTAATAGCCTACCAACCAAAAGCAGCCCAGGACCAGATGGAGTCACAGCAGAATTCTACCAGAGGTACAAAGAGGAGCTGGTACCATTCCTTCTGAAACTATTCCAAACAATAGAAAAAGAGGGAATCCTCCCTAATTCATTTTATGAGGCCAGCATCATCCTGCTACCAAAACCTGGCAAAGACACAACAAAAAAAGAAAATTTCAGGCCAATATCTCTGATGAACATCAATGCAAAAATCCTCAATAAAATACTGGCAAAACAAATCCAGCAGCACATCAAAAAGCTTATTCACCATGATTAAGTCGGCTTCACCCTGGGGATACAAGGCTGGTTCAACACATGCAAATCAATAAACGTAATCCATCACATAAACAGAACCAATGACAAAAATCACATGATTATCTCAATAGATGCAGAAAAGGCCTTCGACAAAATTCAACAGCTCTTCATGCTAAAAACTCTCAATAAAATAGATATTGATGGAATGTAGCTCAAAATAATAAGCGCTATTTATGACAAACCCACAGCCAATTTCATACTGAATGGGCAAAAACTGGTTTGAAAACCAGCACAAGACAAGGATGCCCTCTCTTACCACTCCTATTTAACATAGTATTGGAAGTTCTGGCCGGGGCAATCAGGTAAGAGAAAGAAACAAAGGGTATTCATTTAGGAAAAGAGTAAGTCAAATTGTCTCTGTTTGCAGATGACATGATTGTATATTTAGAAAACCCCATCATCTCAGCCCAAAATCTCCTTAGGCTGATAAGCAATTCAGCAAAGTCTCAGGATACAAAATCCATGTGCAAAAATCACAAGCACTCCTATACACCAAAAACAGACAGAGCCAAATCATGAGTGAACCCCATTCACAATTGCTACAAAGAGAATAAAATACCTGGGAATACAACTTACAAGGAATGTGAAGGAACTCTTCAAAGAGAACTTCAAACCACTGCTCAAGAAAATGAGAGAACACAAGCAAATGGAAAAACATTCCATGCTCATTGATAGGAAGAATCAATATCATGAAAATGGCCATACTGCCCAAAGCAATTTATAGATTCAATGCTATCCCTATCAAGGTACCATTGACTTTATTCACAGAACTGGAAAAAAACTGTGAAACCAAAAAAAAGCCCACATATGGAACCAAAAAAGAGCCCACACAGCCAAGATAATCCTAAGCAAAAAGAGCAAAGCTGGAGGCATCATGCCATCTGACTTCAAACTATACTACAAGGCTATAGTAACAAAAACAGCACAGTACTGGTACCAAAACAGAGATATAGACCAATGAAACAGAACAGAGGCCTCAGAAATAATACCACACATCTACAACCATCTGATCTTTGACAAACCTGACAAAAACAAGCAATGGGGAAAGGATTCCCTATTTAACAAATGGTGTTGGGAAAACTGGCTAGCCATATGCAGAAAGCTGAAACTGGATCCCTTCCTTACACCTTATACAAAAATTAACTCAAGATGGATTAAAGATTTAAACATAAGACCTAAAACCATAAAAACCCTAGAAGAAAACCTAGACAATACCATTCAGAATATAAGCATGGGCAAAGACATCATGCCAAAACACCAAAAGCAATGGCAACAAAAGCCAAAATAGACAAATGGGATCTAATTAAACTAAAGAGCTTCTGCATGGCAAAAGAAACTATCATCAGAGTGAACAGGCAACCTACAGAATGGGATAAAATTTCTGCAATCTATGCATCTGACAAAGGGCTAATATCCAGAATCTACAAAGAACTTAAACAAATTTTCAAGAAAAAAAATAACCCTATCAAAAAGTGGGTGAAGGATATGAACAGACACTTCTCAAAAGGAGACATTTATGCAGCCAACAAACATATGAAAAAAACCTCATCAGAGACGGATCCAAGATGGCCAATTAGGAGCAGCTCAGGATTGCAGCTCCCACCGAAAGCGCAGAGGGTGAGTGGATGCCGCATTTACAGACAGATTTTTATTGCCCACAGACCAGGAGATTCCCAGGCAGAGGAGCCCCATGGGTCACCAGCATGGCTGTTTTGGCCAGCGCGGCTGTTTTGGCCAGTGCCCTGGCACTGCGGGTCTCTGCACAAAATACATGGGTCTGGGCACCATTTTAGCTGGTGATTGGAGCTCCTGGGAGACAGAGTCGCCCATTTAACTGATAAAAAAGGGGACTGAAACAGGAAGCCAGGCCAGGAGATTCCTGGACAAAAAAAGCGCCATGAATCTCAGTGCAGCTGTTTCAGCTGGCGCAGTGGGTTGCCCCACAGGAAATCACACAGATCCCAGTGCCTTTTCAACAGGTGACTGGAACACCTGGGAAATAGAGTCACCAGTTCAACTGAAAAAAAAGGGGGGTCTGAGGCAGGGAGCCAGGTGATCAGGCTCAGCTGGTCCCACCCCCACAAAAAAAACAGCAATCTGAAATGCTCTGGATTGAGAGTTTCACAGCAAGCACAGCTGAGCCTGGGACAGTCCAGCTCTGTGGGGGAGGGGCGTCTGCCACTACCGAGGCACTCCACCACTATGGAGGTAGTCCACCATTGCCAAGGCAGCCCACCATTACAGAGACAATCTGCCATTACAGAGGTGGGCTGCCATTATCGAGGCAGTTCTAACTATACCCGTATAAACTGGACTGCAGGGAAGTTAACACAGCAGTTGGGCAGAGCCCACAGCAGCTCAGCAAAGCCTCTGCAGGCAGACTGTGACTAGGTTGCCTCCTCGCTGGGCAAGGCAGCCCTGAAAAAAGGCAGCAGCATGACATAAACTTATAAATAAAGCCCTAACTCCCCAGGACAGAGCACCTGGGGAAAAAAAGGGGGGGTTATGAGTTCAGCTGCAGCAGACTTAAACGTACCTGCCCAGCAACTCTGAATGAACAACAGAGCTCACAGCTCAGAACTTGAGCTCCTATAAAGGACAGACTGTCTCCTCAAGCAGCTCCCTGACCCCCTTATATCCAAAGAATCACCTCATAAAGGAGAGCTCAGACTAACATTGGGCGGGCATCCTTCTGGGACAAAGATAGCAGAAGAAACTGGCAGCAACCCTTACTGTTCTGCAGCTGCTGCAGGTGATCCCCAGGCAAGCAGGGCCTGGAGGGGACCTCAGCAGTCCTGCAGCAGAGGGACCTGAATGTTAGAAGGAAAACTAAGAAACAGAAAGAAATAACTTCATCATCAACAAACTGGATGTCCACTCAGAGAACCAATCTGAAAGCCAACAACTACAAAGATGACAGGTGGATAAATCCACAAAGATGGGAAGAAACCAGCACAAAAAGGATGAAAACACCCAAAACCAGAATGCCTCTCCTCCTACAAGGGATCACAACTCTTCGCCAGCAAGGGAACAAGGCTGGATGAAGAATGAGTGTCATGAATTAACAGAAACAGGCTTCAGAAGGTGGGTAATCAGAAACTTCTCTGAGCTAAAAGAACAGGTTCTAACCCAATGCAAAGAAACTAAGAAATTTGAAAAAAGATTTGATGAAATGCTAAGGAGAATAAACAACTTAGAGAGGAATATAAGTGAATTGATGGAGCTGAAAAACACAACACGAGAACATCATGAAGCATACACAAGTTTCCACAGCTGAACTGACCAAGCAGAAGAAAGGATATCAGAGGTCGAAGATCAACTCAATGAAATAAAACGAGAAGGCAAGATTAGAGAAAAAAGGGTAAAAAGGAATGAATAAAGTCTCCAAGAAATATAGGATTATGTGAAAAGACCTAATCTACATTTGATAGGTGTACCTGAATGTGATGGAGAGAATGAATCCAAGCTGGAAAATACTCCTCAGGATATTATCCAGGAAAACTTTCCCAACCTAGTAAGACAGGACAATATTCAACTCCAGGAAATACAGAGAACACCACAAAGATATTCCTCAAGAAGACCAACCCCAACGCACATAATCATCAGATTCACAGGGTTGAAATGAAGGAGAAAATGCTAAGGGCAGCCAGAGAGAAAGGTCGAGTTACCCACAAAGGGAAGCCTATCAGACTCACAGCAGATCTCTCAGCAGAAACCCTGCAAGCCAGAAGAGAATGGGGGCCGATATTCAACATCCTTAAAGAAAAGAACTTTCAACCCAGAATTTCATATCCAGCCAAACTAAGCTTCTTAAGTGAAGCAGAAATAAAATCCCTTACAAAGAAGTAAGTACTCAGAGATTTCATCACCACCAGGCCTGCTTTACAAGAGCGCCTGAAAGAAGCACTAAACATAGAAAGGCACAACCAGTACCAGCCACTCCAAAAACATACCAAATGGTAAAAAGCATTGACACAATGAAGAAATTGCATCAACTAATGGGCAAAACAGCCAACTAGCATCAAAATGGCAGGATCAAATTCACACATAGCAATATTAACCCTAAATGTAAATGGACTAAATACCCCAATCAAAAGACACAGACTCGCAAATTGGATAAAAAGCCAAAACCCATCGGTGGATTGTATCCAGGAAACCCATCTCACTTGCAAGGATACAGAAAGGCTCAAAATCAAGGGATGGAAGAATATTTACCAAGCAAATGGAGAGCAAAAAAAAGCAGGAGTTGCAATTCTCATCTCTGATAAAATAGACTTTAAACCAAAAAAGATCAAAAGAGACAAAGAAGAACATTACATAATGGTAAAAGGATCAAAGCCACAAGAAGAGCTAACAATCCTGAATATATACACACCCAATGCAGGAGCACCCAGATATATAAAGCAAGTTCTTAATGACTTACAAGGAGACTTAGACTCCCACACAATAATAGTGGGAGACTTTAACACCCCATTGTCAATATAAGACAGATCAATGAGACAGAAAATTAACAAGGATAACCAGGACTTGAACTCAAGCCTGGACCAAGCAAACTTAATAGACATTTGCAGAACTCTCCACCCCAAATCCACAGAATATACATTCTTCTCAGCACCACATCACATCTACTCTAAAACTGACCACATAATTGGAAGTAAATCACTCCTCTGCAAATGCAAAAGAAAGGAAATCACAACAAACAGTCTCTCAGACCACAGTGTAATCAAGTTAGAACTCAGAATTCAGAAACTAACTCAGAACCACACAGCTTCATGGAAACTGAACAACTGGCTCTTGAATGTTGACTGGATAAACAATGAAATGAAGGCAGAAATAAAGATGTTCTTTGAAACCAATGAGAACGAAGACACAACGTACCAGAATCTCTGGGACACATTTAAAGCAGTGTCTAGAGGAAAATATATAGCAATAAATGCCCACATGAGAAGCAAGGAAAGATATAAAATTGACACCCTATCATCAAAATTGAAAGAGCTAGAGGAGCAAGATCAAAAAAATTCAAAACCTAGCAGAAGACAAGAAATAACTAAGATCAGAACAGAACTGAAAGAGTTAAAAACATCACCAAAATAGACCCCTAGCCAGATTAATAAAAAAGAAAAGAGAGAATAATCAAATAGATTTAATAAAAAACAATAAAGGGGATATCACCACAGATTCCACAGAAATACATACCATCATCAGAGATTATTACAAACAACTCTATGCACATGAACTAGTAAACCTGGAAGAAATGGATAAATTCCTGAACACTTGCATCCTCCCAAGCTTAAACCAGGAAGAAGTCAAAACCCTGAATAGACCAATAACAAAGGCAGAAGTTGGGCAGCAATTAACAGCCTACCACTCAAAAAAAGCCCAGGTCCAGATGGGTTCACAGCCAAATTCTACCAGACATACAAAGAAAAGCTGGTACCATTCCTTCTCAAACTATTCCAAACAATCCAAAAAGAGGGAATCCTTCCCAAATCATTTTATGAGACCAACATCACCCTGATACCAAAACCTGGCAGAGAATCGGCAAGAAAAGAAAACCTCAGGCCAATATCCATGATGAATATAGATGCAAAAGTCTTCAATAAAATACTAGCAAATCGATTGCAACAGCACATCAAAAAGCTTATCCACGATGATCAAGTAGGCTTCATCCTGGGGATGCAAGGCTGGCTCAACATACACAAGTCTATAAATGTAATTCACCACATAAACAGAACCAAAGACAAAAGCCACATGATTATCTCAATTGATGCAGAGAAGGCCTTTGACAAAATTCAACAGCGCTTTATGCTAAAAACTCTCAATAAACTAGGTGTTGATGGAACATATCTCAAAATAATAAAAGCTATTTATGACAAACCAACAGCCAATATCATACTGAATGGGCAAAAACTGGAAGCATTCTCTTTGAAATCTGGCACTAAACAAGGATACCCTCTCTCACCACTCCTATTAAATATAGTATTGGAAGTTCTAGCCAGAGCAATCAGGCAAGAAAAAGAAATAAAGGGTATTCAAATAGGAAAGAAGGAAGTCAAATTGTCTCTATTTGCAGATGACATGACTGTATATTTAGAAGACCCCATCGTCTCAGCCCAAAATCTCCTCAAACTGATAAGCAACTTCAACAAAGTCTCAGGATACAAAATCAATGTGCAAAAATTACAGGCATTCCTACACACCAATAACAGACTTAAAGAGAGCCAAATCAAGAATGAACTGCCATTCACAATTGCTACAAAGAGAATAAAATAACTAGGAATACAACTGACAAGGAACTTAAAGGACCTCTTCAAGGAGAACTACAAACCACTGCTCAATGAAATCAGAGAGGACACAAACAGATGGAGAAACATTCCATGCTCATGGTTAGGAAGAATCAATATTGTGAAAATGGCCATACTCCCCAAAGTAATTTACAGATTCAATGCTATCCCCATCAAGCTACCAATGACCTTCTTCACAGAACTGGAAAAAAACACCTTAAACTTCAGATGGAACCAAAAGAGAGCCCACATAGCCAAGTCAATTCTAAGCAAAAAGAACAAAGCTGGAGGCATCACACTACTGGACTTCAAACTATACTACAAGGCTGCAGTAATCAAAACAGCATGGTACTGGTACCAAAACAGAGATATAGACCAATGGAACAGAACAGAGTCCTCAGAGGCAAGACTGCACATCTACAACCATCTGATCTTTGACAAACCCGACAAAAACAAGCAATGGGGAAAGGATTCCCTGTTTAATAAATGGTGTTGGGAAAACTGGCTAGCCATATGCAGAAAGCAGAAACTGGACCCCTTCCTGACACCTTACACTAAAATTAACTCCACATGGATTAAAGACTTAAACATAAGACCTAACACCATAAAAACTCTAGAAGAAAATCTAGGCAAAACCATTCAGGACATAGGCATAGGCAAGGACATCATGACCAAGACACCAAAAGCATTGGCAACAAAAGCCAAAATAGACAAATCGGACCTAATCAAACTCCACAGCTTCTGCACAGCAAGAGAAATAGTCACCAGAGTGAATCGGCAACCAACAGAATGGGAAAAAATTTTTTCAATTTACCCATCTGACAAAGGGTTGATATCCAGAATCTACAAAGAACTAAAACAGATTTACAAGTAAAAAACAAACAAACCCATTCAAAAGTGGGTGAAGTATAGGAACAGACACTTTACAAAAGAAGACATACATGAGGCCAACAAACATATAAAAAAATGCTCATCATCACTTGTCATTAGAGAAATGCAAATCAAAACTACATTGAGATACCATCTCACACCAGTTAGAATGGCAATCATTAAAAAATCTGGAGACAACAGATGCTGGAGAGGATGTGGAGAAATAGAAACACTTTTACACTGTTGGTGGGAGTGTAAATTAGTTTAACCATTGTGGAAGACAGTGTGGCAATTCCTCAAGGACCTAGAAATAGAAATTCCATTTGACCCATCAATCCCATTACTGGATATATATCCAAAGGTTTATAAATCGTTCTACTATAAGGACACATGCACACGAATGTTCATTGTAGCACTGTTTACAATAGCAAAGACCTGGAACCAACCCAAATGCCCATCGATGATAGACTGGACAGGGAAAATGTGGCACATATACACCATGGAATACTATGCAGCCATCAAATACGATGAGTTTGTGTCCTTTGTAGGGACATGGATGAACCTGGAAACCATCATTCTCAGCAAACTGACACAAGAACAGAAATATCAAACACTGCATGTTCTCACTCATAGGAGGGTGTTGAACAATGAGAACACATGGACACAGGGAAGGGAACATAATACTCAGGGACTTGTCAGGGGATTGGGGGGCATTAGAAGAAATACCTAATGTAGCTGCCAGGTTGATGGGTGTGGTAAACCAACATGGCACGTGCATACCTATGTAACAAAGCTGTACATTCTGCACATGTGCTCCGGAACTTAAAGTATAATATAAATAAATAAATAAACATAACAACAGGTGTTAGTGAGAAGATGGAGACATTAGAACTCTTGTGCACCACGGGTGGTAATATAAAACGATGTAGCCATTTTGGGAAACAGTATGGAGGTTCATTAAAAGTAGAATTATCTTGTGATTCGACAATCACACTTATGGGTATTTACCCAAAAGAATTCAAGACAGGGTCTCAAAGAGGTATTTACACTCAAAATGTTTATTGCAGTAGTAGTCACAATAACTGTAAGGCAGAAACAACCTAAACATCCATCAACGATGAATAGAAAATGTGGGCCCGATGCAGTGGCTCATGTCTGTCATCCAAGCACTCTGAGAGGCTGAAGTCAGAGAACTGCTTGAGCTCAGGAGTTTGAGATCAGCCTGGGCAACATAGTGAGACCTCATCTCTACAAAAAATAAAAAAGAGCCAGGTCTGGTGGTTTGCCTTTAGTACCAGCTACTCAGGAGGCTGAGGAGGGAAGATCACTTGAACCCAGGTTATCCAGGCTGCAGTGAGCCATGATGGTGCCACTGCACTCCAGCCTGGGCAACAGAGTGAGACCCTGATTTAAAAAAAAAAGGAAATGTGATATATGTATGTGTGGACGCAGAAGGCTAAACAGAAACTCAGAAGAATGTAACTACTTGTGTCTCACCTATCTGTGACCTGGAAACCCCCTCCCTGTTTCAAGTCTTTCTGCCTTTGCTTCAAGTTGTCCTGCCTTTCCAGACAGAACCAATGTACTTCTTACTTACATTGACTAATGTCTCATGTCTCCCTAAAATGTGTAAAACCACATGCCCCAACCACATTGTGCACATGTCATCAGGACTTCTTGAGGCTGTGTCACGGGAGCATCCTCAACTTTGGCAAAATAAACTTTCTATATTAACTGAGACCTGTCTCAGATTCTGATTCTGAGGGCCCAAGATATTTTCCTTTCACACATGAGATGGAATATTATTCACCCTTAAAAAGAATAACCTCCTGTCATATGCTACAACATGGATGAATTTTGAACATCATGCTAAGTAAGGTAAGCCACTCACAGAATGACAAATACTATCTAATTCCACATATAAGTGGTATGTGGTTATCTAAATAGTCAAACTCATAGAAACAGAAAGTAGAATGATGGCTGCCAGGAGCTGGGGGAGGGCAAATGGGAGCTGCTGTTCAATGGATAAAGAGTTTCAGTTATGCAAGGTGCAATTCTAGAGATTTGCTATGAGCAATTTTCTTTTCTTTTTTTTTCTGTTAAAAAAGAAGAAAGAAAGAGAGAAAAAAGAAAAGAAAAAAAAAGAATGAAGAAGAGGAAGAAAAAGGAAGAGAAAGAGGGAGAGAGAAAAGAACAGGAATATTGGTTTATTGCCCAGTCGAGAATGCAGTCTAAAAATGGGAATTGAAAACCTCTTTTATGCCAGTAATTGTGCTTAACAATGGAGACAGGAAGGAATAAGGGAAGAAAATAACAAGCAGCCAACCAATATTTCGTTTAAACCTACGAAATGCTATGCAATTATTGAGGAGTAATTTACTTGCAATTATGTAGTCACTTTTGGAATAGGTGTGATATGGTACTGATAAGAATGTATGTTTTGTGTATTTGAAGTGGAGAGTTCTATAAATATTTATTAAGTTTACTTGTTCCAGGCCTGAATTCAAGTCCTGGATATCCTTGTTAATTTTCTATCTCGTTGATCAGTCTAATATTGACAATGTGATGTTACAGTCTCCCACTATTATTGTGTGGGAGGCTAAGTCTCTTTATTAGTCATTAAGAACTTGCACAAGAAAAACTGCCAAAGTCCCTGAGGATGAATCATTGCTCCCTGTGGGAAAGATTACCCTGCAGCTGCCCAGGTACCCTGAGAGCAGGATAAAGGGAAATGCTCACTTCCCAGAGCAACAATATCAAACAGTTAGAAACGCAGTGGCTGCAGTTAATGGCTCTCTGGGCAACAGAAAAGAGCTCTTCCAATAGGAACAAGACACTGGCAAGGTTGCAGAGAAAAGGGAACACTTATACTCTGTGGGTAGGAGTGTAAATCTGTTCAACCATTCTGGAAAGCAGTACGGTGATTCCTCAAAGAGCTAAAAACAGAGCTACCATTTGACTCGGCAATCCCATTTATAGAAATACAAATCATTCTATCATGAAGACACATGTACATGAATGCTCATGGCAGCACTCTTCACAATATGGAAGACATGGAATCAACCTAAATGCCCATTAATGACAGATTGGATAAAGAAAATGTGGTACAGATACACCATG
Organism: Aotus nancymaae; assembly: GCF_030222135.1. Lineage (NCBI taxonomy): Eukaryota > Metazoa > Chordata > Mammalia > Primates > Aotidae > Aotus > Aotus nancymaae. The sequence goes on along the minus strand of NW_026988546.1, from coordinate 6,485,589 downwards.
GAATACTATGCAGTCACAAAAAAGAATGGGATCATGTCTTTTGTGGGAACATGGATGGAGCTGGAGGATATTATCCTTAGCAAACTAATGCAGACACAGAAAACCAAACACTGCACGTTCTCACTTGGAAGTGGGGACCAAATGATGAGAACACATGGACACAAAGAGGGGAACCAACACTGGGGTCTACTTGAGCAGGGAGGGAGGATGGGAGGAGAGAGAGGGGCAAAAAAGATAACAATTGGGTACTAGGCTTAATACCTGGGTGATGAAATAACACGTATAACAAACCCCTGTGACACGAGTTTGCCTGTATAATAAACCTGCCCAGGTACCCTGAACCTAAAATAAAAGTTTAAAAAAATGCATCTCCACGCCCAGCACAATGCGTTTTTCTAGGATGAATACATGGCCTGCATAAGCAGCAAGGGACGGGCCCCTCCTCTATGACCATTCCTATAAAATCATGTTAGAACAATCCTGGAGAGAAAAAGCCTACCACAGGAATAGCTGCGGTGGAGAAACGTCCTTAGGGCATTAAAAACACAGACAATTATCTTCAGGAATAAACGGCAATATTCCATTTGCTAAAAGTGGAAAGTTTTCTCTGCTGTTAAATAGGCACACTGGGCTGGGCATGGTCATTCATGCCTGTAATCACAGCACTTGGGGAGGCCAAGAAGGGTGGATCACCTCAGATCAGGAGTACGAGACCAGCCTGGCCAACATGGTGAAACCCCATCTGTACTAAAAATACAAAAGAAAAATAAATGAGCCAGGCGTGGTGGCACACGCCTGTAGTCCCAGCTACTTGGGAGGGTGAGGCAGGAGAATCACTTGAACCCAGGAGGTAGAGGTTGTAGTGAGCTGAGATTGCACCACTACACTCCAGCCTGGGCAACAGAGTGAAACTCTGTCTTTAAAAAAGGAAATACGTACACTGGTTGGCTATGTAACTCTGAGCAAGGTTTCACAGACTCTAAGAAAACTTGATTCAATCTGCAGTTTTCAAACGATAGGAGAGTGAAATCCCAGAATCAGACCTTCTGATGCAAATAAAATATTGTTGCCTGGTTTATGGTTATAGTAAATTTGATAGTGTTTATTATTTTTGTACTATTGAGCATACATGGTCCTGACAACCGTAAGCAAAGAAAGGATCATCTTTCAAGTAACCATTCTTGGATATTTCTGTGTTTACAGAATAATTCTCTTCCAAGAGCAATGAATATGCAGCTGGACACATATGGCAAGATCTGACCTTCTAAATCACTCTTCCTGGAGTTAAAGAAAACATTGTCTGGACATTCTTGTGATAACATCACAAGATGAGGCTCTTGAGCACTTATTCTGAAACCCAACATATAAATATTCTTTGTACCGAGGCCACCTTGGATTGCAGCAGCCATGCTGGCATAAGATTCAATGCTTTCCTGTAATTGTTCAGTTATTGGCCTTGAAAGTGGCTGTCATTTATTTCATCGCAATTGAGAGCTGTTTTTCCAACATATATATTTTTTCAATAAAGGGTGCCGTTCAGCTGTGAGACAAGAGGCTCACTGCTCATTCTGCACCCACAAACATAAGAATAATAATTTGGGAATTTGAAATAAGAACTATGAAAGGACAGAGAACTATGAATTGTGGAATTGTAAAAGCTGGAAACAAATCCCCAGATTATCTATGACAACTTCCTCATTCTATGGATGGAAAAACTGAAGCCCAGGCATATTTATGAAAAAGAGGGTCCCATGAGCTTTCTCAAATAGCCATCTGACTTAGAGAAAATGAACTCCCAATCTAACTCAAAAGGCCATCTGTGTGGGTCAGGACAAGCACCAGCCCAGCTGGGGAAGGGAGACGGTCTACACCCTCTGTCAATCTCGGCAGAGCTCTGTTTCTGTTGGCAGCTGGTGAAAGGGGTACATCTGTTTTCCTCCGAGGTAAGAATCATGATCATGATACTCATATACCCGGTGTGTGTTTTCCACCTCCTCTGATTCTACAGGACCAGGACAGAAAAAAAAAATCTAAGGGAGTAAACTCTGAAAATAAGTAGGGTTCCACATTTGCTCAAAGTATAACTGAAATTATGAATGTCATCATGATGAATGTCATCATTAGTGATGTGATGAATGTGATACCAGCTCCCAGCAGGAACAGTAGCAGCTGCTATCTGCTCAGTGGGTCCATCTGGGAGGAGGCACTTGGCCCTGTGGTTCAGCTCCCAATTCTACAGAACTATTTCTGAGAGTGGTGGATCCCTCTTCTACCGTGTTGCTCATCTTCTAATAACTCATTACAGTTCTATAATGAACAGAGAGCATTTCTACTCAAACCAACAGGGCAGGGCATAAAATGAGCACCCGCTGCTACCTAGGAGCACAGCAGGACCCACCGTGTCAAAGCAGGCCCCTGAAGGAATTCTACACAGTTACATACAGCACAAACTCCAAGCATCAGAATAACAGTCCGTAAGCTAAAAAGCAAGCTCAGAGTTTCCCTTCTATTACAATGTGTTTAAAAGTATGCCTATTGTCCTACATTAGAAATCTCCTATAACTTGCATTTTTTTTTTTTTGAGACAGAGTCTTGCTCTGTCGCCCAGGCTGGAGTGCAGTGGCATGATCTCAGCTCACTGCAGCCTTCGCCTCCCAGGTTTCACTGATTCTCTTAGCCTCCAGGTTAGCTAGGATTACAGGCAGGCACCACCACGCCCAGCTAATTTTTGAAAATTTTTTTTAGTAGAGATGGAGTTTCACCATGTTGGCCAAGCTGATCTCCAACTCCTGACCTTAAGTGATCCACCTGCCTTGGCCTCTCAAAGTGCTAGGATTACAGGCACAAGCCACTTGCATTTTTTAAGTCCCATGAATACCTGATTGCTCATTCTTTCATTGAAGAAACATTGGTTGAGCTGGAACTATGTATCTAATGTCATGAAAAGTGAAGATGCAAAGATTAATAAGATGCAGGCCCCTCCCCTCAAGGAACTTGTTATCTAGTGAGGAAAAGAAATATATACCAAACAGATTACCAAACCCCGTACTTAAGGCGTGCTGGAGGTGCACAGGTATGATGGGCACACAGAGGAAGAGCCCCTGAGAGAGTAGGCAGGTGTTCCAGAGAAGACACTATGCTGGGAAAAGGTCAGCCAGGTGATATGGCAGGTTAGGTCAAGGGGAAGGGTAGGCAAATCCAGAGAAATGGCAGAGTAGGGTAGGCAGAGAGCCCAGGAAGATGGAAGACCCAGTCAACAGCCAAGGCAATGAGGGCCTGGGTGCCTTGTTCATGGACTTGGATGTGCCTTGCAGGCAGCGGGGAGACAGACAGTCCAGTGAAAGTTTACTGCATGGAAGTCTGCCTTTACTATGCAAAACTGGGGGCAGTGACTCCTAATATCAGGGTATCAGAGTCCATTTCTGAATCATTTCTTCAAATGAAAGTAGGACATCTTGGTTCTATAAAAACTTATTAACCTAATTGTGCACAATCCATTTACTCTCTCTGAACTCCACATCCCTCGTGACAGGTTATCAATAATTCCTACCCCTTAGCTGTTACACAGGAATGCTGAAAGCATCAGGCAACAGCTTGCAGGGAGTTACCCAAATATAAGGCGCAACCCCTCCTTATTTCATTGAATCAAATTCCAAATCACAGTTTCCTGGAGTTCTTATTCCTCACCAAGCAAAATCCTTCCCTGATGTCATTCCCGCTTCGGTCCTGAATAGCCAGGATATTTGAAAAAGCTGGATCTTAGGGTACAGGCTTGACTCCAGGCCAAGGGAACTAAATCGGTGAGACAGGTGCTAGGTGCAACTCACAGATCTGGGGATGGCCCAGAGAAGGCTTTGATCTCTGAGTCTCTCACCATCCCAGCTTTGACCAGATATTAGAATAGGTCGGCTGCAGGGGCTCTTGCCTGTAGTCTCAGTACTTTGGGAGACTGAAGTAGGCATTATCATTTGAGCCGAGGAATTCAAGACCAGCCTGAGCAACATGGAGAAACCCCAACTCTACAAAAAGCACAAAAATTTTGCCAGGTGTGGTGGCAGGTGGCATGCACCTGTAGTCCCTGAAACTCAGGAGGCTGGGGTGGGAGGATCCCTTGAGACCAGGAGGTTGAGGCTGAAGGGAGCCGTGAAAGCACCACTGCTCTTCAACCTGGGTGACAGACACCATGTCTGTAAAGAAAAAAAAGAAAAGAAAAGAAAAGAAAGATGTAAGAATAAAGGCTCAGAGGGCCAGGGAGCAACAACGCACAGCTACTACTAACAATTCATACTGATTTTAAAAGTTCACAAGCTTATCAATGTGATTCATCTTTAAATCTTCAGACTCAAAAACTGTAAAACAAAGTATGGGCGGGGAAGATGTCAAAGCTGGAGGAACATAAAGGGAAAAGGAAACAGAAAGAGTAAAGGGAAGAGGTGAGGGGTGGTGACAGGACAATGAAAGGAAGGAGGTGGGTAAATGAAATGAGGCAGAAGGGAGGCAAAGACCCTGCGCACCAGGAAGCTCACTTTTTTTGAGACGGAATGTCACTCTGTCACCCAGGCTGGAGTGCAGTGGCCCTATCTTGGCTTACTTCAACCTCCACTTCCCGGGTTCAAGCGATTTTCCTGTCTCAGCCTACCAAGTAGCTGGGATTACAGGCGTGAGCCACCATGCTTGGCTAATTTTTTTTTTTAACAACAGGAAGATTTCAATCAAAGGAAAGGCTGCCATGATAGACAGTCTCCCTTGGCTTGCTAGCTCAGGCCTTGGAGTTCCAGGAGCCTGACTGATCCCTACAGGCAAAGCCTGAAGAGGTCAGATTTGCAAAAGAAGTCTCCTTCAAGCATCCTTTTCCATGCGCCCTTTACTGACTATCTACTTTGATCTGACCTCAATGGGCCCATGTTCTCCTCCCCCTTGGAACCCCAAAGTGCTTCTCCTTATCAACCCTGCTGTAGGAGACTCCTCTAACATAGTCATTTCCTAAGGAGAAATCTGTGAATGTCTTTCAACACGTGCAAAAGCAGCTTTGGTAAGTCAGTTCCTGGATCTTTAGATGCCACCAGGGATCTGCATGGGACATTCAGTTGCTTATGAACAATCAATCAGAGCTTTCCAATCAGGAAAACTGTCTATGTGGGCTCTTTTAAAAAATATATTCGAAAAGTGCAACGTTTTCATGCAATCTCCCTGTTCTCTACCAACCGTAAGCACTGGGAAGGGTGCCCACCACCTATTGCTGAGACCTTGCCAGCAGAGAACACACACAGGACCAGGGTCTTTAAGAATACTTGTGGAATGGATGAATAAATGAATGGATGGGTGGATGAATACAAACATGTCAGAGTACAAACAAACAGGCAAAAATTAAGCATGAAAAATGAGGAACATATGTGAGCAATCCACTCTGCAAAGCAAACCCAACATGTACTGTGCTTTGGCATATGACATCATGAGGTTCCATCGCTGCCCTCATCCCTCCTTCCAGATAAGCTGCTGCTTTCACAGTGTATAGAACTCTTGTTATTATGTTTGGACTCCAATCCCATGTGAACACACAGCTGAACAGTCCAGGATGAGGCCTGGCCAGGTCAAGAAGCAAAAAGCCAGCTGCGAGTCATGCCTCCTTTAGGAAGAACACAGAGATCTCCAACACAGGCTCCAGGTGTCAGCAGAAGGCCCTGATGTTCTACAGACATGCGGTGCCTAAATCAAAGATCCTCCATCCAAAGGCACAGGACTCTCACACCTGGAAATGTGCTCCGAGAACATCCCGCACCATTTTGTTTTCCTATGGATGGGAGTATCTACACACAAAAACAGCTCACTCCCAACACTCTTCATTCATGTAGCTAAATGGTCTGTTTTAAATAGAAATTCTGATGAAATGGAGAGGGCCATCAGGTCAAGGAAAGTTGCTGTTTTATAAACTAGAATAATGGATCAAGCCTTGGACTTCCTAAAGTGGGAGAATCACTTGAGCCCAAGAGTTCAAGGCTGCAGTGAGCTGCAGGGCTGCCACTATGCTCCAGCCTGGGCCATAGTATAAGACCCAGTCTCTACAAAAGAAAAAAAAAAATTGTATCAGTTGGAAATGGTGGTGTGTGCCTGCAGTCCTAGCTACCTGGGAGGCTGAGGCAGGAGAACTGCTTGAGCCCAGGAGTTTGAGACTATAGTGAGTTATGATGGCACCTGTGAATAGCCACTACACTCCAGCCTGAGCAACACAGTGCACCCTGTCTCAGAAGAAGGAAAGAAGGAAGGAAGGAAGGAAGGAAGGAAGGAAGGAAGGAGAGGAAAGAAAGAAAGAAAGAAAAAGAAAGAAAGAAAGAAAAGAGAAAAAGAACGAAAAAGGTGTATCTAGCATCCACTTGAAATCTATTTTAAATTGTTGGATTTTTAAACAATCTTAGTTTGTAAGATGTAAAACTGACTGTGCTTCCTACTGTATAATATATTTATGGATTAATTTAATGAGCCTTTACTATAAGCATGTACAGGCAGGTGTCAGAGGTGTACTGTAGTTTACATAAACTGGTAACTTCCAACTAAAAATAAAAATAAGTAAATAAAAATCTTCATCTCTGATAGTTCTGTGTGAGACAATGCTTGAATAAGGTAAACTGCTGTCTTCTGAATTATTCTTTGAATATTGAATAAAAAAAGAAATGGGAAAACAATAAATATCAAGTTTCTGATCCAAAGTCCATGCCTACAAGAGAGTTACATGCGTTTTGATGTCCTTCAGCCTTTTGAACCCAGCAGACAAGAATGTGTTGAGTAACCACCGTTTCCCATGTGCTCTGTGAGGCACTGGGAAGCAAGATAAAACAGTCTATCAAGGAGTTCCAGTCTAGTTCTAGCTCCAAATAATTTTTTTTTTTTTTTGAGATGAAGTCTTGCTCTGTCACCAGGCTGGAGTGCAGTGGTGCGATCTCAGCTCACTGCAACCTCCACCTCCCGGGTTCAAGTGATTCTCCTGCCTCAGCCTCCCAAGTAGATGCAACTCCAGGCACACTCCACCATGCCCAGCTAATTTTTGTATTTTTAGTAGAGACGGGGTTTCACTATGTTGGCCAGAATGGTCTCGATCTCTTGACCTTGTGATCTGCCAGCCTTGCCCTCCCAAAGTGCTGGGATTACAGGTGTGAGCCACCATGCCCGGCCTTAGTTCCAAATAATTTAAATCACCTTTAAGATCCCATCTTGTCGTTTAATCCCAAAACACGTCAACTGCAGCACTGCAGGACAACCACAGATGCACAGGCTAGAATGGCTGATGGCCTCACACCCATCAATCACACCAGTGTGGGGACAGAGGGAGACCGCATCCTGCGTGCTACTGCTCCACCATGCCTTCCCTGAGGGAGTTCTGAACACTTCTACACCTACAAAATGAAAACACCCACTTTCGCTCATGGCAGGGTTCTTCTCTCTCCTCCCAAGTGCCGATCGCTGTTGACTCTTTTGGATATCTGAGGTGCCTATGACCCCCCACCCCCATGCTGGCCTTTCCCTTGGCATCCAGCAACTTCCATGAATGACTGGCCACCTCCTTCTCACTTCAGTCCTGCCGCTCTGTGGGGTTTCTCTGGTGCACTGCAAGAGGACTCTGTCCCAAGAGGCTTGCACACTTCCTTCTGCTTCATTCATTGACTGCTGGCTTCTTACTAGTTCCAAAAGTTGTATTAACCCAAACAGACAGGTCTATTTCCTTGTTGACTGACAAGCTCCATATTTACATACTACAAGGACATTCTGACATTAATTCTGTTTAGCCATGAAAAGAAGGCCACTGCTTCTGCCACAGATGTCCCTCACCTCACTCAGGACCGTATGCCTGGAGGATCTTGAGACTGCAGACAGAATCGGGGCAGTAAAGGCTTGGGTCATGAAGTCTGAGTACGAGTGTGAAGTCTTGAGTTCACACCAGGTGTGACACTACCCATGAGCACTGGGTTGGACCTGGGAGACCAGATGCTTCTCCAGACCCCTCGTGACATCCCCATGCAGGGGGCATGTTTAACCGCAAGAGGAAAGCCAAGACTCCCAGGAGCAAAGCAGTGATCAAATCTTAGAAAAGGGAGAATGACAGCTGGTGGGGAGAATTTTTAAGTAGATGTTACAAGAGAGCTATAGTAGTAGGGTTTTCTAGAGAAGTAGAACCAATAAGAGATATACATTGATTTATTGCAATGATATAGCTCATGCAATTACAAAGGTAAAAAAGTTCCAAGACCTGCAGTCAGCAGGCTGGAGACCCAGGAGAGCCAATGGTGCAAGCTGCAGTCTGAAAACAGCAGACTCTATAGACCCAAGAAGAGCCAATGTTTCAGTCTGAGTCCAAAGGCAGAAAGGACAAATGTCCCAGCTCAAGCAGTCCAGTTGGAGGAGTTCCCTCTTCCTCAGTCTTCCTGTTCTATTCAGGCCTTCAACTGTTTTGACAAGGCCCCTCACATTATGGAGAGCAACCTGCTTTAACTCAGTGTACCCACTCAGATGTACATCTCATCCAAAACACCCTCCCAGACACACCCAGAACACATGACCAAATGTTTGGGCACCACATGGCCAGTCAAGCTGACACATGAAAGTAACCATCACAGGAGCTAAAACTGAAATCCACAATTCAGGATGACAGAGGAAATTCACTTGACTCACCCCAAAGTCAAAATGCCAGCCTAGTCTCCAGGAAGACTCAGTTCTCAGCCACTAGTGAGAGCACATGCATTTTGCTTCAGATGGTCATCTTGAGGAAGTGACCTCAGTATAATGCAACCTGAGATGAACACTTAATAAATGTGGCTTTGATAAAATTCTCATGATAAAACTACACAGAAGAACTCAACGTCTCATGTTTCCATTCACCCAAGCTCAAGGAACTTTGTACCTCATGGCATCTGAGTCAAGAGAACAGCTTACCAACTCAAGCCCTACGCTGACGGAGGAGGCAGACTGAGTCACAGAGACTGAGTAACTGGCCCTCGGCACAAGACAGGAGTAAACTCCTCCTAATTAGCCAGTCTGATTTTTTTTTTTTTTGGCAATATTCTACTGGGTGTTTTTGACTGCAATTTAAACAGCTTTCAGTACTGGAAGTGGTTTAACAAGCAATCTTGGGTCAAAGTATGCAGCATAAGGCCTCACAGAAATATTCAAATGTTTTTTAAAAAAAGAAATGTTCAAATGTTCCTCCCTTGGTGTGTTTAGTGGTTAGAACTCAGGTTATTAAGTTAAGCTGCCTGGGGTCAGATCTCAGGGCTACCATTTAGAGGCTGAAAAACCCTGAGTTAAAGTTGCTTTGATCTTTGTTTTCAGTGTCTTTACCTGTAAAAATGAGGCTATCAAATATGTATACACTGTCTATGATGTGCAGGCTTTTAAACAACCTGCCAAAAAGACAACAGCATTGTCCCTGTTTCCCAGTGGAGGAAATGGAGACACCACAAGATTAAGTGACTTGGCCCACACTGCACAGGCTGAGAAACCCAGATGTGAATTCAGGCCGCCTAGATGCAGTCCCCAGCATCCTCTAGCCTACCGCATCTCCCTGTGGCTGTTTGTGAGACGGTAAACTAAAATGAGGAGGAACCTATGTGCCCAGAACAGTTCCTGCTCTGTAGTATGCCCATCAACAGCCTTCATTGACTTGTGACCGTGGAAATGCATTTTAAACTATGGCAGGCTAATAAACACCATGGAAACACAATTCTATGCATTCATTGATGGTCTTCTAAATTGTGGGGTGATCTAAATCTAGTAACACTTGAAAAAAATTTATATAAATGCACAATAAAACGTTCTTTGAGTTTGGTTTTGTTAAAGTTTAATTGGTAGACTTTAATTGATAGGAATTCCTGTACTACTAAGACTTCCTGCAAATGTTTTTTGGTTTTTTGGTTTTTTGTTTTGTTTTGTTTTGTTTGTTTGTTTTGTCTAAAACACCTTCAGGATAGTGTTTTTAGTATTTTTTACTTTCCTTTATTATTATAAGACACTCATTAGTAGAGTCAGCACCAAATATGTGAGATGTATTTGGAGTTGTTTTAAAGACAGTTCTCCTGATTCTAAGCCCAAATTTTGATTTATTACCTTCCAAAATATGTGGAAGGGAGTGCGGGACTTAAGTTCAGCGCTAAGTTCACTACTGCGTGGAGGCCAGCCACACATTTCAGCTAACAGGGTTAGCCTAGTTCCATTGAAAACCCCATTGGAGATATGAAAGTAAATATGACTGATTCATTTAAAATCAGAAAAACACTCAATATTTTCTTCCCTCAATTTCTGGTAGGCAAAGATATCACATGAGTGTGACTTAAGAAAAACTTAATCTTTTTCATTTAAAATAAGCCATTTTTTAAAAACCAAATGGTTCAGTTACTAAACGTCTATCCGAGTCAAGGAGCGAGGTCACACTGCAAACTCCATTTATTTCTACTAAAGAAAAATAGCCCGGACACCCCCGCGCAGACCACCATGCCAGGACAACCCGCTCGGGAGTCGGGCCTGGAAGCAGGGGGACAGCGTCGCCTCCCTGCAGCCGCCGGCTGGGACCCGCTGCCAGCCTTTGCCCAGGCTCGCCCGGCCCCTGCCCGCATGGCGGTGCCCCACCTGGTGAGGACGTGGACTGCAGTCCTCCCTCTGGGGATGGGTCGGTGGGCTCCTCTGAGCTCCGGCGCCCCCAGAGTCTACCCCCCTCCCACTGCTCCTCTCCCCTCTCCCCAAGGTCTTTCCACCCCGCACCCCCAGGGATCGGCGCCCCTCTCCCGGGTGTACCTCACAGCTCAGCTCCTTTCTCCCGGCTTCTCCCCGCACGGTTCGGCTCCCCTCTCCCCGTGGTCTCCCCGACCCCAGCTCTGCTCTCCTCTCCCCAGCTCCCCAACTCCGGCTCTGCTCCCCTCTCGCCCGGTCTCGCACGGGGATTCGGCCCCCTCTTCCGAGCCCCGGTGCCTAAGCCCCTCGCCCTCCCTCCGGGGCGCCGGGGGTTGGAGGTACTCACGGCGCCGCAGCGGGCCGGAGACTCCGGACCGGGCGGGCGGGCGGCTGGTGACTGCAGCTCCGGGGCCGGCCGAGTGCAGCCCAGCGAGGCTCCCGCCCTCGAGAACCCCCGCCGTGTCATTTGACCATATAAGGAGACGCACGCCTGCGCTCGCTGGCACCGGGCGTCGGGGCGCGGGGGACGGGCGCCCCCAGGCCTCGCGGTCGCTGGGCCCCCGCCCCAGGCTGCGGCGCTCCCGGCCCGTCCCCTTTGTTCGCCAGGGCTCTTTCTTCGTGCCCTCCGGGTCCTTGGAGCACCGTGGTTATCCCGAGCGTCGCCTCGGGCGTGGGCTCTCGGGCGCGAGTTTCGGACGAGGCCGGGGCGCAGTGGCAGGGGTCTGCTCACGCCGGGACCTCTGCCTGCTCCCAGGAGCGGCGGGTAGTGGGGGGCCGTGGAGGGGGAGCTGGCGAAACCCGAGGAGGGGCGGGGGGCGGCGGAGGGAGGAAGGATAGGGCCACTTCTCAGGAGGCCTGTGCCTGGCATATATTTGCATCTTGGACTTTTTTCTTTCTTACCCTGAAGATGCTTCTTCGTGAAATGAACCCCACAGATGACCGTAAAGAATCCTTTGTGCCGGGCGCGGTGGCTCACGCCTGTAATCCCAGCACTTTGGGAGGCCGAGGCAGGTGGATCACGAGGTCAAGAGATCGAGACCATCCTGGTCAACATGGTGAAATCACGTCTCTACTAAAAGTACAAAAAATTAGCTGGGCATGGTGGCGTGTGCCTGTAATCCCAGCTACTCAGGAGGCAGAGGCAGAATTGCTTGAACCCAGGAGGCGGAGGTTGCGGTGAGCTGAGATCGCGCCATTGCACTCCAGCCTGGGTAACAAGAGCGAAACTCCGTCACAAAAAAACAAAACAAAAAAAAAAACCACCTCTTAGGGCTTCCAACTCTGGACTCAGTAATTTACCAGAAAACTACGAAATGTCAGTTTCTGGAGTGGGGGAGGGAGAGTGGAGTAGAGGTAGACTAAACATAGACTAGACTCAGGAACTCTAAACAGTTGAAAGTATTACTTCCTCTGTCAGTTACTTCACCTAGATAAACAGGAGGTAGAAAAATTGCAGCCAGTGGGTCTGAGCTGTACAAATGCTGAAATTTCATTCTCTGGGAGAGGCCAAAGGCAGAGCTTCTAGGAGTGTGCTTGAAACTGCCACCCTGTGGTGGAGTTGTGAGGGGGCTGCTGGTGGGCTAGATCCATCTGTGCAGGGACAAACAGTAGCCTCCTACCTGGATGAGGGCTACCCCAGGGGGATTAGGATGACCTCATCATTGCCAGGAAGAAAGTGAACACATGAAAATATGAGCTGGGAGGGTCAGACCTCCCTAAGTTTGTTACCCTGACTGACCACTGCCATTAAGATTTTTAAGCATTTTGTCACCGTTAAAGGATTTCACACAAGCTGTTCCTCCCACTCAAACCTTGGCCAAGAAACTGGTGGATGATTTGCGCTTGATTCAGAGGTAGTCATTCTTAATTGCCTCACATGGTTGGAAGGTGAGAAAGTGTCTAAGATCATAAAGGTTGGTGGGAAGGGGTCAGGAATGATCAAACCAGCTCCCCTCCTGGCAGCGGGGTCAGGAGGCAGGACCCTGCATGTCTTCTTATGACACAGTAGCAGATCCCAGGGCGGTGGCTCAGAAAGCTGGATTCGCTTTTTCTGAAAACACTATTTGCCCAGATCCAACAGGAAAGTCTATGGAAGTTGACTCTACAGGCAGGGTCTGCACCTGCCTGTGCCCGTGGGCTGGGTGCAGTTGTGATGGCAGACCCAAGGGCCTCCAGCAAACAGGAGAAACTTGATCTGGTTACAGCGATGATCTTGCAGGATTCAAACTTTGTTCCTTTGCCTGTCAGACTTTCAGGAAAAGCTCAGCTTTCCACAAAGGGCAGGCTTTTTTCCTTCCCTTTCGGCTTCTGCCCTGCTCTGGTTAGGAGGGAACATGCTTGGCTCTCTCTCGAGATAGAAAATTTCCACATCCCGTTTCTTCCCTCTCTCCTTTTTCACAAACTGATTTATTGGATGTAAATAGTGTTTAAAGCCTCAAAACATGCCTGACTTTGAGCCAAATCCACAAACAACTCCATGATTCCGAGTTTCCCATCCGTGGTTAGAGTTTATTTGGAGCACTGGATACAAGTTTCCAGTGTGGTTTTGATACCGCATTAAGAAAGGCTATGTTTGGTGCATCAGTGACCGATAAAATGAAAGTATTCACACTCACAGTTCATTTGGGCTAGTAAATGTTGCTGGATGGTTTCAGACGAAAAGTATTTCTAAGGTAGACTCTAAAAAATTTTGCTTCTTGTTTGAGATCTCTTTGTCTCTGATTTCAATCCTTTTCAGCAGCAATCTATTCATGTGTCTGCTTGCCTTCTCTTGCAGTTTTACTTCTGTTTTTCCTCTGTCAATGATTCCGAAATCCATTTAAAGGAAGTATTAATGTCCAAAGTCTGTGCAAACCTAGCAAAATTCTCTTTTGAATGAACTATTTGCTTCCCTAAAATACCTGAAATACCAGGAATTTCTGAAATGGGAGTTTTATGCCTCACTTATTTTTCAGAATGTTTATTTTATTTATTACTATTATTTTTGAGATGGAATCTCACTGTTACCCAGGTTGGAATGCAGTGGGGCAATCTCTGCTCACCCTGGTTCAAACGATTCTCCTGCCTTGGCCTCCGAAAGCGCTGGGATTACAGGCGTGAGCCACCATGCCCAGCAAGAATGTTTATTTTAAACCACACTGAAATCTGTTAGTCTTTGTGAATTAACTTTATGAGTCAACATTAAAAATTTGAAATCCCAGGTTCTCTCTCCACTGCCACCAGTCGTTTTGTGCTATTTCAGCTTTGATTAGGGTCATTAACAGAAAATCCAAATGGTCTGGCCAGAAAGAACCTGGACTGGCCAAGCTCTAGGAGGGAGGGGCGAACTCCAGGCCCAGGAGCTCCTATGGAGCAGTGTGTGTGGCCACAGGTAACACCCTTCACTTTTTGTGTCTTCTTTACCTTACCTGTGAAACAAACAATGTACCACCTCTCTTCTTACTTTAAAGAGTTACTTCCCATTATCTATTTTTTCTTCAAGCCATTTTTATGGCTGATTGACAATTGAGAATGTCTCCTGTGGCTAATTCTGCCCCATGGTACAGATTTGTGTGTGATGAAAAGCTATGCTTTAAGTTCTTCTAGAGAGCAAGTTTAGGAATATCCTTCATGTATTTCAGAAGGTGCTTTAAAATTGGACCTGGAAGTCATAACAGAGCTTCCTGGAACAACCAAGCTTCTTTCTCCCTCATTGCATAGTAGTTGACTGCCGAAATACCAGAAACAGATTTTCTAAAATACCTGACCTTCAGCATCTCCTGGCAAGACTATCTGCCAAAAATAAAAAACCTTCAAAAATTCTGGGTCATCCTAACTCTATAAATATCCCTGAAATCATATGCAGAGTCAGAGATTCTGAGCAATTACTCCTCAGTAAGACCAGAAAAGTCACTGTCACCACGGGGGCTAGAGGGGGTCCAGCGGTGAATCAGTATCAGATATCTCAACTATTCATGTAGCCGTCTTTAAATTTGAGGGCTTTTTCTTTTCTTTTCTTTTTTTGCCTTCCTTTTAATAACTTGAAATTTGATTTCCATTTGGCACATGGCTGTAATGTAATCTAGCTAACATTTTCTGGACTCAGTTCTCTTTCCCACCCTCTTGGCATGGAGGGTCTATCTGTATTGCTGTATTGCTTCTGGTCCCTTGAGTTTCCAGGTCAGGCCAGAAGCAAATGGAGAGAATGCTTGAGAGGTTTTCTTTTTCTAAGAATACATTTGGAAAATGATGAGGACACGGAAGCAGATACTGCGATCCTGTGCAGGAGAGTCTTTGAGAACCCTCCCCGCTCATTCCCTTTGCACCTCACACCTTCCACCTTTGGCCAGTGAGGGGAGACACCTTTCATCCTGTGACTCCTGGAACTCCCTTCCTCACTCTCTTCCACCTGGCAGACTCCTGTTTATCCTTAGATCAAATAAAGTATTCCCACTAGGAAGGCTGCATGGGTAGCCATCATAGCCTCATTTTTGACCAGTCCACACCGTCTTTCCCATATTTATAATAACAGAGGAAAGACTGTGAGCAAGAACTGAGACATTTGTATCTGTGTTCACAGCACTTTGTAACTTTATCAGTATCACTGAATTTAATTCAGTTTCCTTGAAAATGCCTAAGCCAATAAAAGGCTGCTATCCATTGGCTCTATATGGCCCTGCTCAGATCAAACACATCAGGCCCATTTCCCATTTAGGCAGTTGAATTATTTGGGCTTTGCTCTGAGATCCAGTTGGCAATTAACCTGAATTAAAGCAAAGCCAAGAGTCTGGCCTTCCAGATGTCAGCAGATGCAAAGTGGGAATCTCTGCCTGAATTAATGGAAGTAACCCCCAGGTTATAGCATCCACAGGTACAATGAAGAGCTGAAAATGAGGCTGCAGGGAAGTGTGCATGTGGACGTTCTGGGGGTGGTGCTTCTGTCTCAGAGTCCAGCTTTTCTTCACTAGTGAGGGGCTGCTTCTCCTTCCCCAATCCTTCTCCACCACCACCAGCACCACCATCAGCCTAGGCCTTAATCACAGAGAAGATCACTCATGGAGGGACTTCCTTGAAGTCTGCATTCTGCAAACTGAAGCCACCATCTTCATTTTTAGGAGTCTATCTGGGGAATTCATGTCTTTAGTTTCTGCTTGGGGTGTGTTGATTTTCTAACAAATGCTTTAAAAAAATTTTCTGTACAAATGTCACATACAAAGTTAAACAAAAATTCTGTCTCCCAGAGAAATTGCATAAAGTTTCTTTCATCTCTACCAGCATGAGTATGTGTCATTTGTGGAAGCAGGCCTACTTGCCATGACAACAACTCTTCTGTGGCTTTGCAGAGGCACCCTCCACAGTCGGGGTGTGCTTTTGCTAGGCAGCCGGCAGGGATGGCCCACATAGGACCATTGCCTTTCAACCCTACCTATTTTAAGGTGGATTCACTTGGATTGAGAAACTGGTATTTTCCCCTCACTTGCACATATTTTGGATGTGTAAATATTTTCAAAAGATAGATTAGACTAATACATGCACACCTTCCTCGACCGTCAGCATCCGAACCCACAGGGATGACTGGGAATTTCCAAGTCATGTAATCCTAATGTTGATGTGAGCATGCGCAGGCTGCCTTAGAACACTGGCCAACGCTGGAACCAGCACTTTGGCACTTGCAGAATCACAGCCTTCCTTTACGAGAAGAACGCCTTCACCCAGCCAGTTGGCTTTGTATCTAGAATTCATTTATTTTGGACAGGTCTTTCTTCCTCATTTACAACTGGCACACGGATGCAGAGAAAGGACAGCAGGTCCTGGCTGGAGCAGAACTAATGGGGCAGACAGTTAGCGAGTACTGCTGATGGCCCGGATCCTAGATGTGGAGTTTGGGGGAGCAATCATTCATCATCACTACTACGACCATGATGTTCATCTTATCAGTATATTTCAACTGCTGATAGGGTGGCATTTTTGGTGTAGGAAGGTGAGACCTGGAGTGGGTTTAGACTCAGAGTCTTGAAAGATTACTTTCTTTCCCTTTCCATCTGAAGCTCTCAGAAGAGAGGCAGCAGTTTCAGAGGGACCCTACATCCAACGTGAGACCAGACTGAGCAGAGGGGAGACCAGGCTGAGCTGAGGAAGCACCAGGCCATGGTACCCTCTCTGTGGGTGCAAGAAAGCAGCAGGAGGTGGCGGTAGGAATGGCTGAGGGGAGGGGCTATGGCCCAGTGGAGGAGAATGCCTTCAGGCTACGAGGTTTTAGCTCACAGAGAAGGAGCCTCAGAGTCCACCTGGGAAGAGCAGGCCCAGTGAGAACAACAGGAGACCCTCTGCAGGAAAAATGGGCAAGTGAGGGAAAGAAAGACTATGGGGAAAGCAAGCCAAAGGAAGTTTTTGTTGGGGAAATATTCAAGGATTCTGTACTTGGCAGGTGTGCAATTTATATGTGCAAACACGGCGCTGGGTATAATTCACCTGCTGATTTCTGAAAGTCGACAATCGTTTCAGAAGAAGAAGGTGAAGTTGCCCCCGATGGTCTCCCGTGATGCCCATGTGTGGCTGTGGCCATTCCAAGTAGGCCCTGGCATTATAAGCCCAGCAAGATAGCCAGATAGGGAAGGAGAGGGGAGATTTGCCAGCTCTTCATGTCAGCCTCCAAGTTAATGGTAGATTTTACATTTTTGTGCAATAAAGGCATTAACATAATTAACAGCTTGGTGCCAGTTTAAATATGCGTGTGTGCTTAGGAACAATAATACCACTTTGTTCATAGTTTGAGAGAGCCCCATTTCTGATGTGCTAGTAAATAATGTGATATTATCGTTCACATGCCCATCTAGCCTCTTTGTCCCAGAAAAATAACACAAAGGGGTGACATAAAATCCACCTTGGAGCCATCTTAGTGCTAGTTGTTCTTGATTCCCCTGAAGACCTGGAGCTGCCTGTGTGAATCAGACTGGAAAAACACGTGGCTGCACTTTTCCACGAAGCAGGTAACAAAGCCACAGTTCCTGCCTGGGAAACCTGCCCTAGCATCTCCGCCAGGAGAGCAAGCCGACTCATGCCTGGGCTCCCACAGGAGCCCTGTGCCAAGTTCACCGGAATGAAGGGACACTGCTGAGGATCAGGAATACCAGGAGCTCAGCCCAGTTACCAGGCTGGGCTGGGGATGCTGAGACGACTTTGCAAACTCAGACAGAGCTGAAAACTGAGTCTGCCATCCAGAAGGCAGGACCCAGACAGAGTTCAGGAGTCACACCAGAATCAAGACACAGGAGAAGTTTGCTAACTTAAGTCCAACCTAGAATCAGATTCAGAGCAGAAGGGCAGCGAGACAGTTTTGTTTCCCAAAAGGAATCAGGCAGAGGCCAGAGAGGCAGCTTGCCAGCTGAGAGAACCCCTGGGCAGTCTTAAACCCAGGCAGGTTATTGGGAGTTGCTTCACCTTCTCGTGGCAACATTAGGATTACATGACTTGGAAATTCCCAGTCATAACTTGCACGCCTGCTTTCCCTGAGCAGATAACCCCACACAGCTGCAAAATGAATTGTTTTCTCTTCTTCTGGAGGGTCCATGACCAGTCTCTTGGCAGTTGGAGAGGTGAGGGTTAAACTGAATGGGAGTCTGTGTCAGGGGCCATGACCTATTTTAATGGAGGGTCTCTGACAGCACCAGTCTCTCAGTAGATATCACCTGAATGGTGCTAAGCCACCTGTTAGCAGATTTAGCAGGGTGATGCCTTTTGAAGTCTAAAGTTTTGACTGCTCATCTCTGGGAAATGTGTTGCATCCTATGCTATTATTTGGTGGTGGCGTCCAAAACCAACACTTTGGTCTTTCTCAGACGAGAAGGATTCTTGGCACAGGCAAGCAGAGGGAAGTGTGTGGTATGTGCGTCTTCCTGTATCAGCTTGTGTGTTGTGCTGGAAACCTGAGGTGTCCTCACTGGTGGACAAAAATGCTGCCAGATTTAAGGTGAGGAGCAATGGAATGAGTAATCCTTCCAGAGAGAAGTTAGCAGTGCCGGACCCTGGGGGTGGCAGTCACAGCTGCCAACATTCGAAAATGGACTTAGTTATTCTAGGAAGCCAAGTGCTGCACGTTGAGCCAACCTCAGGGGAGACGTCATGGGGCCAGTACATAGAAGGTTTTTAAGATTCTACATTCCATTTCATCATTTACAAAATGTCCGCCGTTTTGACCCTGAACCTACAGCTTGCTAACTGAATCTTCGTGAAATTTAAAAGGGAGAGGGAAACAGTAATGAGACCCAACAGAAAAGAAGTACCAGTGAGCTTCTGTGGACACAGGTGTGTATATAACCATCATCATGCTAATCTCTAGATTCATTCTTTCTCGTTTCAGCCAAAAAACAGATTCTAAAATTAAGGCAGACTGACACCCACTATGTCCTAAACTGTAGACACATTAAAGGTTATCAGCACAATTTCCTAGTATTGTCTTTGAGTTTGATTTAAAATGTAACTTTTTAAGATAAAAACTGTCAATGCTGTCATATACCGAGTTTTTTTAAAAAAAAAAAACAAAGTATAATGTACAATGTTTTTTCCCTCATTCTTTTTCAAGCACAGCTTGATAAACCTTGTCTCTTACTCCTGGTTTTAGATAAATTCTTTTTTTCTACTTACCTAGAATCCTCACCTTAGAAATGAAGAATTTGTAAATGGTCCTGAACTTAGGACCTTTTTGACTTTAAAAGTTCTCATGGTTCCCAGCACTTTGGGAAGCCGAGGCGGGCAGATCATTTGAGGTCAGAAGTTCAAGATCAGCCTGACCAACATGATAAAATCCTGTCTCTACTCAAAGTACGAAAATTAGCTGGGCATGGTGGTGGGTATCTGTAATTCCAGCTTCTCAGAAAGCTGAGGCAGGATAATGGCTTGAACCCGGAGGCGTTCAAGGGAGGCGGAGGTTGCGGTGAGCTGAGATTGCGTCATTGCACTCCAGCCTGGGTGACAGAGCAAGACTCCATTTCAAAAAAACAAAAAAAAAGTTCACAGGGTGTCCTTCTCCTAGTACTTGGATTGAGTAGAGTGCCAGGAGAAAACTATTCAGCAGGAAGTTGTTTGCTAAGTGACTCATCCTCACAATGCCACCAAGGTGAATAAATCTCAACCATCGCTTCTAAGGCTTAAAGTCCAGTGTGACTGGAAGGGAGGGAGCCAGCTGGGTAACGATGAAATTCCATTTAGTTCTGGTCAAGGTTAAGATATGGAAAGTATACTCCCTAATAGAATCGAAAGCAGGGTTTGGAAGAAATACTTGCACACTCATGTTCACAGCAGCATTATTCACGATAGCCAACAGGTGGATGCAACCCAAGCTTCCGTAGATAGGTGAATGCCTGAGCAACATGTAGTACATCCATACAATGGGCTCTTATTCACACTGAAAAAGGAAGGAAATTCTGACACACGCTCCAACACAGATGAGCCTTGAGATCATTATGCTAAGCTTGAACAAGAATTGCTTGAACCCAGAAGGCAAAGGTATCTTAGATAACCAAAAGGTATAATCATCAGGAAAATAGAAAAAACAGGCTGGTGGTGGAGATGAATTCAAATTTGACCAATTGAAGCAGAAGCAGTTTGGGGACAGCCATCCAAATAGAAAAATTTCCTAAACTTGTAGAAACGTGAGATTCAGGGGGAAGGTTGGAGCTGGTGGTATGAACATAGGGGTCATTAGCCAAATGGTAGGTAAAAATCAGTAAAGCAAAAGAGCAAATAAATAAACCAGGAAAGTGAGTGAGGTCATGCAAGAAAGAATGTGAATGGTTAAGAGTGGGTCGAAGGTCAAGTTCCAGGGCAGCCTAAGGTTTAGGGGGCAGTATCCACAGAGGTGACTGAGAAGGAAGCATCAAGGAAGGATAGGGAGAAAGAGCCAGGAGCCAGTACAGTGAAGTCAGTGACTGACATAGCCAAGGAGTGGTGGCCAGGGGCTGCTGGGAGTGTGTTGCATGTGGCAGCACAGTGGCTGTTGGTGACATCTGGATGTGCTCAGTGGCATCATGGGGACAGAAGCACATTGCAGTGGGCTGAGGGTCAGTGGCAATGGAGGTGTGGAGATGGTGGTATAAGAGGTCTAATGGGAAAAAAGGAAGAAATTCTACATAGCTCAGTTCTACAGGTAAGGAAACTGAGGCCCAGAGAGGGCAAATAATGTGTTCAAAGTCAGAGTTAATGGTGCAGAAGGACAGGATGCAAATCAGGACAGTGTGTGATGGTGTGACTGCTCACATTTCCTGGTTCTGTCCCTTCCACCAGGCTGCCTCACGGAGCAAGGCAGTGATCAGTTTCTGAGCTCTCATGACCCATCCTTAAAGCTTCTCCTTCTCAACTAGCTCAAGAAATAAAATAGTCAAAACAGCCAGGCGCGGTGCCTCACGCCTGTAATCCCAGCACTTTGGGAGGCCGAGGCAGGTGGATCACGAGGTCAAGAGATCGAGACCATCCTGATCAACATGGTGAAACCCCATCTCTACTAAAAATACAAAAAATTAGCTGGGCATGGTGGCACGTGCCTGTAATCCCAGCTACTCAGGAGGCTGAGGCAGGAGAATTGCTTGAACCCAGGAGGCGGAGGTTGCAGTGAGCCGAGATCACGCCATTGCACTCCAGCCTGGGTAACAAGAGCGAAACTCCGTCTCAAAAAAAAAAAACAGCCGGGCGCGGTGGCTCAAGCCTGTAATCCCAGCACTTTGGGAGGCCAAGGCGGGTGGATCACGAGGTCAAGAGATCGAGACCATCCTGGTCAACATGGTGAAACCCCGTCTCTACTAATACAAAAAACTAGCTGGGCATGGTGGCGCGTGCCTGTAATCCCAGCTACTCAGGAGGCTGAGGCAGGAGAATTGCCTGAACCCAGGAGGCGGAGGTTGCAGTGAGCCGAGATCGCGCCATTGCACTCCAGCATGGGTAACGAGCGAAACTCCGTCTCAAAAAAAAAAAAAAAAAAAAAAACAAAACAAAATAGTCAAAACAGAAAAGCAAAGCCTCTCCTCAACCCTCTTCCTTATTTCTTCACCCTCCTGACAAAAATGGACTGAACATTTTCCAAGATCAAGAAGCATAAAGCCTGATTTCTTTTTCTAGTCAGGCTAAGGAAACTATTTTCTTTCCACTTTCTTTTAAAGAAAAGAGGAACAACACCTCTCCATGGAGCTATTCTGGCAGTTAACAACCAAGCTAAGTGCTACTTACCATATAACTTTGTAAGATATCAGAGAAAAACAGTTTACAAAAATATTTTTACAGGCGGGATCTTGCTCTGTCACCCAGGCTGGAGTGCAGTGGCACAATCACAGCCCACTGTAACCTTAAACTCCTGGACTCAGGTGATTCTCCTACCTCAGCCTCCTGAGAAGCTGGGACCACAGGTGCGCCACCATACCCAACTAATTTACTTTTATTTTTGTTTTTGTAGAGACAAGGTCTTGCTATGTTGTCCAGGCTAGTCTTGAACTCCTGCCCAAGCAGTTTTCTCACTCTGGCTTCCTAAAGCCGTGGAATTACAGATGTGAGCCACCATGCCCAACCCCAAGCTGTTTTTTTCCTATTGGATGCTCACAAAACAGAACACTTCTGTAACCCCAGATGAGTGTGATTTCTCCCCCACATACCAAGCAATTCTGCAAGTGATTCTCCAGGAGACACCAGCTGGGTGTCCTCAAATTCAATTCAATTCTGACACTATATGCCCAGAGTTAGATCCCACAGGTTGAGGGTGCAGTCCCACAAGACTGCTGCCCCAAATATCAGATGCCACATCCAAGTAGTAGGTTGTCACTTATACTTCTGACCAACAGGCTATTAATTGGGGAGGGGAGTCCTAGAACCCCTCTTTGGATTCCATTAATTTGCTAGAGCAACTCACAGAACTGAGGGAAGCACTTTATTTATGTTTACCCATGTATTATAAAGATTTGTGGGATACAGAACAAGGCAGGGGGAAGGCATGCGGTCACCACCCTCCAGGAACCTCCACATGTTCAACCATCTGGATGCCCATCTGAATCCTGTCCTTTGGGTTTTCATGGAGGCTTCCTTGCATAGGCCTGATTGATTAGACCATTGGCCACTAGTGATCAACTTAACCTTGAGTGCCTCTGTCCTCCTGGGAGGTTGTGGTTGGGGCTGAAAGTCCCAACCCTCTAGTCATGCCTTGGTTTTTCCAGTGATCAGCCCCCATCCTGAAGCTGCCTAGGACTCCCCAGCCACCAGTATTTCATTAGCATACAAAAGTACTCTTATCACTCAAGAGATTTAAAGCCTTTTTGTTTTGTTTTGTTTTTGAGATAGAGTCTCGCTCTGTGGCCCAAGCTGGAGTATAGTGGCAGGATCTCACTCAGCTCACTGCAACCTTCACCTCCCAAATTCAAGCAATTCTCCTGCCTCAGCCTCTCCAGTAGTTGAGATTACAGGTGCACACTACCATGCCGGGCTCATTTTGTATTTTTAGTAGCGACAGGGTTTCGCCGTGTTGGCCAGGCTGGTCTCAAACTTCTGACCTCAAGTGATGCACCTGCTTTGGCCTCTCAAAATGCTGGGATTACAAGTGTGAGCCACTGCACCTGGCCAGATTTAAAGGATTTTAGGAGATGTACATCAGGAAACTGAAAGAAGACAAACTATCTATTGCACAATATCACCAGCTTCTTTAAAATTTCTCAGTAACCTAGGACTTACAATTTTCTCTAACACAACTGTAGTGTAAGTGATGTTGGCTTACATACCTTTTGATCCTGAAGTTATATTTGTATATGTTTGTTGTACACAAACACAGATGTATGCAGACACTAGAACGTTGTTTAAGGTAGCAAAAGTTGGGAAGCAATCTAAATGTTTATAGGTAGGGGGAAGAGTCAAGTCATTCGTCCATACAATGGAGCAAGCACTACACCGCTATAAATAGTGAGGCAAACTCTCTCTCTCCGGGCCAATCTCCAAGACAGGGTGCTAAGTGAAAGAAGAAAGTTCAAGTCATTGTGTGGAGTATCCTACCATTTGTTAGAAAAGGGTGCGTGGCCATTACACGTTTGGAATATCTCTGAAAGGATGCACAAGGAGTTGGCAATAGTAGTTGCTTCTGAGGAGAACTAAGGAAGACTTCAATGTGAAGGGAAGGGGAAAATCACTTTTAATTACTCTCTTCTGGTACCTTCTGAATTTTGCACCATGTGCATTGATTATCTGGTTAATAACTAAAATAATATAAAACAAATAAATAATTCACATCTCTTACCACAGCAAAGGCGGTTTAAATAATGCCTTTAAACAACTAAATTCAATAACACTTTTAAACAGAGATTGAAGGTGGCTTCACAATGGGCAGGGAAATATGTGACACTATTTGCAAGAAAAAAAACCCGTGTCTGTAAAAATAACATTAAAATGTGTTGGGAAACAGCCCGAAGAAAAGCTGTTCCTAAAATAGAACCAACAATAAATAAATAAACAAATAAAGTAAGCAATGCAAATTCCTTAAAAGCACAGAGATTCTGCATCTCTAAATTACTTCTTTGTGGCCCTAACCCCAAGTTAAGCAGCAGGGACTCCTTGGAACCAAATGGTACAACATGGTGGGAGCAGAGCCCAGAGGGTACAATTATCTAGATGCTTTTAGCAAAGAATACATCTATAACTCAGTGTTTTATATAATGGAAATATGTGGGGAATATTAACAAGAATTGAAACTGTGTGTGGAAACATATTCAATCAATTTCAAGTTTAATTAAACCAGCTACTCTCAGCCCCTATTCTCAAAGAGTGCCTCAAGTAGCACAACCCTATATATTCTTTAATACTATTAAGGATCCCAAAGGGCTTTTGTTTATTTGGGTTGTATCTATTATATTTATGGCATTAGAAATTAAAACTTAGGAGCTAACAAATTAATTCACTTAAATTTAACAACATTAAGTCTGTAACATGTAACACAGAATATTTTCATGAAAAATAACTATATTTTCCAAAACAAAACAACTAGTAAGAAGAGTGGTGTGGTTTTACGTTTTTGCAAATCTCTTTAACATTGAGCTTAATAGAAGACAGCTGGAAAGCTCAATTTTCATGTCTGCTTCTGCATTTGATCTGTTGAATATGTGGTTTTGGTTGAAATTTAAGAAGGAAATGCAATGTTATGCAGAAATGTAGTTGGAAAAGAGAAACATTTTGATAGCCATCTCAGATCATCATCTCTCTGTCTCTATAGATAGATAGATTTTGTTTGTTTGTTTGTGTGTGTGTGTTGTCTACCTACTGTGTCCCATGCTTCTTTAAGAAAAAAGTGATACATGTGGGGATTAAAATCAAGAGCATCATTGAACTTCACCTTCCCTCTACCCAGTTGCCCCAAACTCCCCTGCCCTCACCCGTTGTGTTCCCAATCCCTTCCTTAGTGAACGAAGAACTTAATCCTAAAAGCCCTGGCACAAACCCCAGGTTCTCTTTCCCTAGCTTCTCCTCTCTCCCTGTCCCCCATTCCTAGAAGGACAGGCACCTCAGTTGAAATGCATGGGAGAGCCCAGAGTGGGGACAGAGACGGAGGAAGGCTTCCCCCTCAGGGAAAGGGACCGAGGAGTACAGTGCAGTGAAGTGAGGGCTCCCATAGCCTGGGGTACCAAAACGGGGCCCTGGGGCCAGAGGAAAGGACACTGGTCCCCCTGAGAAAGGAGACCCAGCAGCCTCAAAATCCTCTCATTGTGCATAGTCACTGCTTGATCGCTTGCCCTTCTGGCACCGGTTACAGAACCACACACGGACCACATTCTTCTCGAGCCCAAGCTGCTGGGCGATGTGGCTGATCTGCTGAAGTGTGGGTTTCAGGCACTGCAGGAACAAATTCTCCAGGTTGCCTCTCACTCGGTTCTCGATACTGGTTCGATTTCTCTTTCGGACCTGCACGAGGGCTTCTGCTTTGCATATCTCCTGAAGATTTTCATTGTTGTCAGCTTCCTCCATCCACTTCTGCAGTAAAGGCCACAGCTTACACATGTTCTTGAAGCTAAGCTGCAGAGCCTCAAAGCAGCAGACGATTGTTTGGCTGAACACGTTTCCAAACAGAACCCCCAGGGTGAGCCCCACATCAGCCTGTGTATATCCCAGGGTGATCCTCTTCTGCTTCAGGAGCTTGGCAAATTGCTCAAGTTCTTTCTGCAGAGCTTTGATGTCTTGGGACTCCTCCGGGGTTTGTTCCAGCTTCTCCTTCTCCAGCTTCACGGCACCAGCGGGGACGGTGCAGGGCTCCGGGGAGGCCCCCTCGGAGTTGCTCTCCACCCCGGCTCCTGCTTCACCCTCAGGCTGAGAGGTCTCCAAGCCGCCTTGGGGCACTCGCCCCAGTCCAACCTGGGGCCCACAGTATGCCATCCCCCCACAGAACTCATACGGTGGGGGGCATGGGAGAATCCCCCACACCTCAGAGCCTGGCCCAACCCCTGGCCCGATTCCTGGCCCTCCAGAAGGGCCCTGGAAGCTTAGCCAGGTCCGAGGATCAACCCAGCCGGTCTCCGGCCCCCCTGGCCCATCACCTCCACCACGTGGAGGGGGCGAGAAGGCGAAATCTGAAGCCAGGTGTCCCACCATGGGGAAGGAAGGCGCCCCAAGCTGGGGGCCTGGTGAATAGATAGATTTTACACCAAAATTTGACAAGTAGTTGTTTCTTAACTACTTCTTAAAGATTGTAACATGGAATCTGAAACCACATCAAGAAACGTTTCATATTCTATTACACTAAAGCCCATTTGGTCTATCTTAAGCTTCAAACAGATCTTTAACATACACATTATTTTGTTAGATATAGAAAACAGTGCTTCTACAGATCTTTCAAATGCTGATACATTTCATTATACAATATTAACAGATTACAATAATTTTTTTTTTTTTTTTGAGACCGAGTTTCGCTCCTGTTACCCAGGCTGGAGTGCAATGGTGCGATCTCGGCTCACTGCAACCTCCGCCTCCTGGATTCAGGCAATTCTCCTGCCTCAGCCTCCTGAGTAGCTGGGATTACAGGCACGTGCCCCCATGCCCAGCTAATTTTTGTATTTTTAGTAGAGACGGGGTTTCACCATGTTGACCAGGATGGTCTCGATCTCTTGACCTCGTGATCCACCCACCTCGGCCTCCCAAAGTACTGGGATTACAGGCGTGAGCCACCGCGCCCGGCCAACAGATTACAATAATTAATATCACCATCCATCTAATCAGAGGTTTTTAAACACTGGGAAACTGCCGAGCTCACAGTTTCCCAAAATACTGATTTTCACCTGAAAACTCAAATTTTATCCTTGAAAACAAAAACAAATACTGTTCATTGTTTCCCTTAGAATGACAGGCTACTCTTCATTTTTGAGAAAATATCTACTACCAAAATCTAAGTATTTGTTTGTCAGTTGTTGTTTCCGGTGAAAATGGAAGAAATGTCTTGTTGAACTTACAACTTGGGCCATTGCACAACTGCCTTTCCTCAAGACAGCCACAGTTCTTTGATATGAGCAGAAGTGCTTGATGCATCTTCTCTTTCGTCGCTCAGAATATCAAAAAGATGGGTGTTGCTGGGTGCAGTGGCTCATGCCTATAATCCTAGCACTTTGGGAGGCCGAGGGAGTGGATTGTCTGAGCTCAGGTGTTTGAAACTAGCCCGGGCAACATGGTGAAATCCTGTCTCCAGTAAAATACAAAAAATTGGCCAGGCGTGGCAGTGTGCACCTGTAGTCCCAGCTACTAGGGAGACTGAGGCAGGAGAATTGCTTGAACCTGGGAGGTGGAAGTTGCAGTGAGTTGAGATTGTGCCACTGTACTACAGCCTGGGCAACAGAGTGAGACTGTGTCCAAAAAAGAAAATAATGTGTTTAAGTGTCCAGATTTAATAACAATAATTTTACTGTGGCCAGGCGTGGTGGCTCACACCTGCAATCCCAGCACTTTGGGAGGCCGAGGTGGGTGGATTGCCTGAGGTCAGGAGTTCAAGACCAGCCTGGCCAACATAGTGAAACCCCGTCTCTACTAAAAATACAAAAAAAAATTAGCTGGGCGTGTTGGTGGGCACCTGTAATCTCAGCTACTTGGGAGGCTGAGGCAGGAGAATCCCTTGAACCTGGGAGGCGGAGGTTGCGGTGAGCCGAGATCATGTCATTGCACTCCAGCCTGGGCAACAAGAGTAAGAATACATCTCAAAAAAAAAAAAAATTGTTACTGTTTCATCAAGGTCGTTCTGGAATGCGACGGGGCTTTTCTTTTCCCTCTTAGTGCTTGGTGATGAAGAATATCATGAATACTGGTTTGGTTTGGAACCACCACCTTGATTCTTGCTAAGGCACTAGAAGTTTTCCCACCGTGACTTTAGTACCAGCATAAATGTCAACACAGTGAAAAGACAAGTAATTATATCCTACTAGTATTAAAACAGCTTTGACCACACAAACTCTTTGAAAGGGACTCAGGGTGTAAGAACCACATATTGAGAAACATTGAATTAAAACACTTTAGTCTGGGGAAGTCATTATGCTTTGTAATAGAAGTGGAAGTAGTATATTTTCCATCATATGGGTAAATGGTGGGGATTCAGACAGTCTGGAAAGCTAGTGTCTCATATCTGTTCCCATTCTTGACTCTGCAAATGGTCACCCAAGGCTGCCAAGGGCTCATCATTGAGATGGTGGTGGGCTTATTGAGCTGGATATCCTAACACCTGGACCTTCTGGTCTGAAAGATGTGGGGTAGCCAGACAGGTAAGCACCAGGGCGAGCCACCTGAGTCACAGGGATACACTCTCTCCAACAGAAATTATTTATTTTATTCCTATTGGAAATAAGCCACAGAGACCCAGAGGGTCAAACAACATCAACAAAAACAAACAAAAAACACACTTTAATCTCATAAGTAGGTCAGAGTTGCACATTTCATGAGAATTGGATCCAAAAGACCAGGTACCACTAATTCTCCAGATATTTCAGTTGAGCTGATTTAGTGAGCAGCTTCTGTTCTGCACTTTACATTTTTATGAATACAGCTGTGGATAAAGTATGTGCAGACATAGAGTGTTCTATTTCTTCTTTAAGGTTATATCTGTCTATAAAATGTATTTATTCATACAGTAGCTGACCCTGCCACCCCACCTTATCTGCAGTTTCTCTTTCCATGCTTTCAGTTACTCATGGTCCACAGTGCGGCTGAAAATAGATTAAGTACAATACAATAAAATATTTTGACAGAGAGCGGCCACATTCACATGTGTTTTATTACAGTATATTGTTATAATTATTCTATTTTATTAGTATTGTTAATCTCTTGCTGTGACTAGTTTATAAGTTAAAATGTATCATGGGTATGTATGCATAGGAAAAAACATAGTATATGCGGGTTTTGGGACTACCCACAGTTTCAGGCATCCACTGTGAGTCTTGGAAAATATCCCCAGCAGATAAGGCGGGACTACTGTGTAGTATTTGTATACGAATATTTTATTTAGTATATGTCAGTCTACAAAGTAGGCTTTCCTGTACCCATACATCAGAAAGCCAGACATGCAGATCTATAGAAGGCCACTGGAGGATCAGAATATGCCACACCAAAATATGTCACACCAAAATATGCCACTTTGGCATAAAGATTTAAATTTTTTTTTTCATAGGTTTTTGGGGGAATAGCTGGTGGTTGGTTACATAAGTGAGTTCTTTAGTGGTGATTTGTGAGATTTTGGTGCACTCATCACCCAAGCAGTACACACTGAACCCAATCTGTAGTCTTTTATCCCTCACTCCCTTCCCACCCTTTCTCCCAGAGTCTCCAAAGTCCATTGTATCATTCTCATAAGGATTGCTTTGAAGTGAAGGCAATTAAGAAGCAGCAAATGCAGAAAAAGCAGGACATAGATTTCCCTTTGTGAAGGTGTTTCTCCTCTCCTCTTCCATACTAAGAGGAGAACAACTCTTGTCACTAGAGGCAGAAAGTCTGGACCAAGACAGTTCTGCATAAACATATCACCCCTACCTTTCATTGGATTCCCCTATATGTGTACTCTTCCACTCCTAGAAGCCCAGGTTGCTTTTTGATTCTTTTGAAACCCCATCTCTACTTAAAAATACAAAAATTAGCCTGGTGTGGTGGCGTGCATCTGTCATCCCAGCTACTTGGGAGGCTGAGGCAGGAGAATTGCTTTAATCAGGGAAGCGGAGGTTGTGGTGAGCTGAGAGCAGGCCATTGCATTCCAGCCTGGGTGACAGAGAGTGACTCTGTCTCAAAAAAAAAAAAGAAAAAGAAAAAGAAAAAGCCAACAGAGCAATGATGTTTCCAAAAAAGGCAAGATGCAGCTTTTAGAATGATTGGAAATTACAGTTGAATTTTGAATTATTTGCAAGCCACTTGAAGATTTCAAAAACTAATTTCATCAATTCGAACAATAGCCCTTACTGGTATAATTATCTGCATTTTACAAGAGTAGAGATTGAGGTACAAAGAGAGGATACACTATACTTGCCTGAGGGTCCCATGAAGCTTCTGACAATATCGGGGGACATACTGATACTCCTAACAGTATTTTTAGCTATTCAGTGGAAAACAATTGCATCACTTTTTTAAGATCACAGTCATTAAGGAATCCACCATATTTCTGTAATAGGAAGAATGTTTATCTCTGTGTCTTGTCCTTCTGGTTAAAGGGTATTTGCTTCCTCTTTGGCAATGTAATGACCACACTATGTCATCACTGGGGCTGTCTTTCTATCTTGGATGCAAGATTTTACCCTGTGCATTTGTCAAACTGCTCTTAGCTCTTGGAAAAACAGGTTCTCTGCTCCCATAAGGAAGTGAGAATAAAAGAATTTTCCAGCTTTCTAAAAGGCAATGTGCGTTCTGTCTTAGCCACTTCCCATCACCCCTAGCCCCACCAGGAAAAGTCAGTATTCATTTTAGATGTCTAAAAGTAATTGCAACTAAGTTACCTTAACCAGACTCCATAATTCAAGTCAAAAGTAACCAAAAGCGGAATGAAAAACACATGGTAAAGAACGGAAACAGCACGTCTATTAAAACACCTTTGCAGTTTGCTTTTATCTCTCCTTCCAGACATCCTGCCTAGGGTCGCTGTCTTCTGCTCTGCACTATGTTCCCCCTCCTCCCTTCCCTGAGCCAGCAGTCCTGGAAGGCAGCCTTTGACGTGAGGGCTCCCCACTCCTGCATCTACCTTCTGCAAAATTACAGGAAGAGGCTGGAAGCCCCTGCACTGCTGCAGAGATCCTGAAAGAATGCAGAAGTGGGGCCAGGCACTCAGGCAGGGATATTTCCTCTTATTTTGTGGCACAGAAGGGAGGTGCATGAGAAAACACGCACTCCCACACTTAGGCACAAATAGTGCTGGGGTGCAGATGCTGCCGAGGAGGTGTGGGGTTGCTGAGAATTAGCCGAGTTGCTTTGAAGCTTCTCAGAGATCTCTCCTCACATGGCCCGATCGGTCTTTTGTGAATGGTGCGAGGTTTGACCTCGTGATCCACCCGCCTCGGCCTCCCGAAGTGATGGGATTACAGGCGTGAGCCACCGCGCCCGAAACATAAATCTTTATCAAAAAAAGAAAAGAGGCCGGGCGCGGTGGCTCACGCCTGTAATCCCAGCACTTCGGGAGGCCGAGGCGGGTGGATCACGAGGTCAAGAGATCGAGACCATCCTGGTCAACATGGTGAAGCCCCGTCTCTACTAAAAATACAAAAAATTAGCTGGGCATGGTGGCGCACGCCTGTAGTCCCAGCTACTCGGGAGGCTGAGGCAGGATAATTGCCTGAACCCAGGAGGCGGAGGTTGCGGTGAGCCGAGATCGCGCCATTGCACTCCAGCCTGGGTAACGAGAGCGAAACTCCGTCTCAAAAAAAAAAAAAAAAAAAAGATTTATGTTTATAGAACTGATCACATAGGAAGGCATTTCATTGACTCTAGCCTAAAGGATCAAACTAAGCCATCTGCAGCGAATGGAGGATGACTGAGAGGGGTGCGTAGGAGTAAGAGAGCTGTCTTTGGCACTGTAAGAATCCAGGAAAGGAAAAAGAAAACCTGCAAAGATGGTTTATAGCAGGACTGCAAACTTTGGTGGCAGCCCACACCCGGAAGTGCATTTTTACATCACAACCACTTCAAAGACCCTCACATTCAGTGCTACAAAAATATACTGTCATGAAAAAATTATGGAATTTCTTACTATGTGAAAAGCATTCTATCCCCTTTCATTCTATTTTTTCCTACTCTAGTTAATGTCATTTTGTTGTTAAAAATATACTGCCCTCAATCCAATGAACTGATTTCATAACCCATAACATGCACTATGAAACTGACCCTGAGCTTGAAACACTTTTGTTTCAGTGAAGCCTGGACAAGAGAGAGTGACTTGTGAACTTGTGGAGAGGGTGGCAGAAAAGCACCCCAATTTAGAACAATGTCACACACACACACAAAAAGCTCTGGGGGTTGGGGTTGGAGATGCAACTCTCAAATGTCAATAATCAATAGGAGAAATGTGTGCCTGACTTTCAAATGGAGGCCCTTGTGAGGGAATTACTTTGTCGATCTGCCTTCTAAGAAATTGTACTTTGGCATTTCTTGTCTATCATGTGAAAGGAATAAGAGTGTTTGAGGTTGCAGGCAAGTACTTAGATGTTGAATAATCCCTCTAAACCATTATGCTTACAGCTAAGGCAGCTTCACGACGGCCTGAGTGCTTGGGTGTGAGGCTTTGGACCCTGAGAACCTGCAGTTACACCTGTGGACCTGACATACTTATTAAAAGTGCTCTCAAAAGCACCTCAGTTTGGACCATAAATTCAAAGGTTACCCTAAGTATGAATAGCTGAGGAAAGTGTATCTAGAGTATGCAATCTACTTTATTCTTACTGCTTTGTCACATAAGTACACAGCCCATGCGAATTCACCTCTGATTTCTAACACCATGTTGCTCACATTCAGGAAAGGATCAAAGTAATGCAACTGGATACCAAGTCATCCTGTCCCCAGAACTCACGGTCGTAACAGGTACCAGGCGGCTAGAAGGCTGCTTAGGGTGTTCCCTAGTCCTTCCCACCTGGAGGAATAAAGGCCCTTTACGATTCCAGCCCTTGAGGCCCTGAGCCATCCCTGACTGGGTGGAGGTTTGTGTATACATGTAGGGGCGGCCTGTGCCACTCACAGGTAGAGTAGAGGCCTGGACATAGTTCAGCTGACATAGCTTTGGGAGCCAGGGGCTTCCCGAGCTGTGAACACCCCATCTTCCCCAAACTGCAGCTCATCTCCAGCTTCTACTTTCCCTGCAACCCCACTTCTTTTGTACCCAAATAAGGCTCGTGTCCTGTTGGCTTGCCCCCTCCCTGGTGGATCAGAGCTGGCTCTTTTGCTGGGCCTTGGAACCACGTTTGGGATCTTTCCAGCCCTGAGAGGTTAGGCTCCTCAAAGGCCGCCAGCCTGACTTGGAGCCCGCCCACCCACTGCGCCCTCCTGTGGGCAGGTCCACCCATGGCTGCCACATGACCACACTTGTCCTGTCCCTTGGCTCTGTATGCGTCAGCTTGTTCGCCACCTTGCTGGGCTGGTTCCTGGAGCTTCTATCTGTTGTGACCTGGGTCATCACCTTCTCCCTGGTCACCTGTGTGGCCAGACCTTGTGTCCTTCACTGGAGCATCCTGAGCTAGGTTGCCCCAGCTTTTCCTCACCTGCTCCTCTTTCTGTGGGGATCCTGCTTCCAGGTCTGCGCTTGGTGGCTGCGCTACACTCTGCACAGACACTCTGTTGGACAAGACGGATGTCATGGCCTGTCCCCACACTGAGCTTTCATTTCTACTTTGTAAACTACTTTTACCGAACATCTGTGGTTGCTTAAGAGTCAATAATATATTTGGAGATGAGGTGAAATGGATTGTTTTAAACCCTACCTTGATGAGATAAAACAATATTGAAAGTTAACTGTGAGACTTTGGCATCCTATACTGCCGAGGAGAAGGACAGAAGGGGATGACCTGTCTTGTTTAACGTGGCATGCAAAACCCGAATCTGGGATCCACAGCTTACCATACTCCCTCCACTGCCACAGGGAGGAAAAGCACTTCATAAACACCAAAGACTTTACTTCAAGAAATAGGCCAGGATTCAAATCACAGTTCTGCCTCTTAGTAATTGGTAGCAAAATGATGGTCTCCCAAGATATGCACGTCTGAATTCCCGGACCCATGAATGTGACACCTTACTTGACAAGAGTGGCTTTGCAAATGTGATTAAGGATCATGAGATAGGGAGATTATTCTACATTATCTGGGCAGCCTCCAATGTAATCACCAGCGTCCTTATATATGAAAGATGGAGTCAGGAGAAGCAGAGTGAAAGAGACATGTGAAGATGCTGTGCTCTGGACTTTGAAGATGGAAGACCATGAGCCAAGGAATGCAGGCATTTTCCATAAGCTGGGCAGGGTGGGGAAACAT
The DNA here is from genome assembly GCF_030222135.1 of Aotus nancymaae. Classification (NCBI taxonomy): domain Eukaryota; kingdom Metazoa; phylum Chordata; class Mammalia; order Primates; family Aotidae; genus Aotus; species Aotus nancymaae. The sequence goes on along the minus strand of NW_026988546.1, from coordinate 6,451,492 downwards.
TTCTTCCCTAGAGCCTCCAGAATGCAGCCCTGCTGATACCTCGATTCTGGCCGAGTAAGATCTGTTTCAGATTTCTGTCCTCCAAAACTGTAAGATAGTAAATTTGTGTTGCTTTAAGACAGTAAGTTTATGGTAATTTGCTACGGCAGCCATAGGAAACTAGTAAAGCAACTATAGCTTCTTAGTTCAGATACTTTTTTGGATTTGTTTCCTCATCTGCAACCTAGGAATTGTAATTGTCCCTGCACCAGGTGGCTGCTGTGAAGACGGGACAGTGCAATGCAAGTCAAGTGCACCATGTACTTTCTGCCACACGGCGTGGGCTCAGTTGATGGTAGCCATGGTTATTAGCGCCTCCTTGAATCCCTACAAGTGGCTGACAAGGTTACTATATTACTCCCATTTTACAAATATGGTTCTGGGAAGTTAAAATCTTGCCTGTGGCCCGTGTGAGCGGCAGAACTAGGACCTTGCGCCCTGGCAGCCTGACTCATCAACTCCCACCCTCCTTCCTTGACAAAATGCGAGTGTAGTGGAAGTTTTTAAAATGAATTTTAAGTGGTGAACAAGGGACATTAGACTTGGATCCTAACAAGACCTCTGTGTCCAGTGATAAGCATTGTTGGGGCTCAGCAAACAACACCCCAAAGTGTGGCGCTGTGGCTCGCTGAGTGCTTGGAACCGAAGCACACTGGAAAGGCCTCTGAAGCAAAGTCTCTCTCTGATCTTCTTCTGTCCTCCTTCTGTTTTGTTGCCTCCCTTAAGGCAGGTCAGAGAAACCAGAACCACTCTTTCCCCAAAATAAAACCTAGAAATAGGCCAGGTGCGGTGGCTCATGTCTGTAATCCCATAACTTTGGTAGGCCAAGGAAGGCGGATCACCTGAGGTCAGGAGATCGAGACCAGCCTGGCCAACATGGTGAAACCCCATCTCTACTAAAAATACAAAAAATTAGCTGGACGTGGTGGCACATGCCTGTAGTCCCAGCTACTCAGAAGGCTGAGGCAGGAGAATCGCTTGAACTCAGAAGGTGGAGGTTGCAGTGAGCCGACTTTGCGCCTTTGCACCCCATCCTGGGCAACAAGAGTGAAACTCGTTTAAAAAAAAAAACCCTAGCAATATTACTCTAAGCTTTCCCATGCCTTTTTGTGTAGGAGTTGGCCATAAAGAAATTCCCGGACCTACCTTGTCTGAAAGGAGATCCTAAGACCTCATTCCAGAGAGGTCCTGCCCTGTGTCTGGGAGGAAAGACTGCCCCATAGAAAGGCCAATTTGAATGAGAGCAGAGAGTCCTTGCTGGGGTTCCCCACTCAGTCTGTTACCATTAGGTCATACCGATCATGTCCAATCACATTTTTACACAACTATACACTCTTAATCAAATCTAACCATAAAAATGACCAGTTTTCTGTTGGATCTTTGGGTCTTCATTTCTGAAGCCTCCCATGTCATGAAATAAATTAGTTGGCTATTCTCTTGTTAATCTAGATTTTGTAATAAGAATGCCAGCCATGACCCTTATGATGAGGAGGAAGAGTTTTGTACCATTCCGACTCTACAATATGAATTACAGTCAAAAAGTTTCTAAGATCTCAAATTAAATGTATAAAAATAGATTATTCACACCTTCATCCTTCAAGAGACATTTATTTAGTACCTAGTAGGCAGCACTCACTGTTGTAGGTATTGGGGATACCTCGCTGAACAAAATAGAGTCTCTGCATTCATTGGAGTGCACATTTTGTTGGAAGAGAGATAAACATATATAGATATGCAGGTGTGTATATGTGTGAGAAGGCAAGTAAATCAGCATTAGAGAGCTAGAGATTGATAAGGAGTGTCATTTTATATGAAGTATTTAGGGGTAGTTCTCATGCTGAGCGTGAATGAATGAAGGCTAATGATTGTCTTAGGGAAGAGTCTGGCAGAGATGCCAGCAATTGTGAAAGCCCTGGGGCAGGCAGGGCAGTACTTGGCATAACTGGATCAGGGCAGTGTGGCTGGATCCCCTCTAGATGGACAGGGAAAGACAGAAGAGATGAGGCCCCAGATTCCTGGGGCCCTGATTATGTAGGGCTCTGTCAGCTATGGTTAGAGTTAGGATTTTATTTTGACTCGGGAAGCCATTGGAAAATTTTGGGGAAAGGAGACACACTATCTAATTTAAGTTACAAATGCGATCGCAAATTTTAAACAGAGGCCTGCAGTTAAATTGAGCTCACATTGGCCTCTGGGGTTGCTTGGCTGCTCCTGCCCGAGGCCGGTGGAGGTTTGCTGACACGTCCCAGGAAAGAGTGAAGCACAGCAGACAAAAGTAGAAGCAGCTCAGGGCAGCGTGCCAGGATCCTGCCAGAGCTCATCAGCAGCCACGGTGGAGGATATGCTGCCACTGCTGCTTAATAACGGCAGCTGAAGGGTTTATCAATCCTTCTACCTAACTTTCATGATTTAAACAAAGTTGAACTTGCCACTATTCATTTCCAAACTGTCTGACTTGTGGAGAGCCCTGTCTTAATTAGAAGGTCCTTATCCCGCTCTTCCTTGCTGCCTGCAGAGCTTTTCTTCCTGAGAGTGTTTGTAGACATGGAACCGTGGGTGTGCAGATTCCTCCCCTCACTTGGATGATTGCCCATGCTCGTTAATTTGAGTGCCAACACATTTGCACCTGCTCATAGGTTTTTGCATTTTCAGTTTGCAGGAGTAGAGAGACAGGGACCCAAAAGGAGTTTGTCTCATGCACTTTCCAGATCTCAGCTTTATGTCTTACACACGCTATTATTTTTTCACTGAACCTAACTGATCTGAATGTCTTGTTTGACCTCTGTCTTTTGATTTTGGGATTGGAAGAGCATAACATTTGACCACTGGTCCTCTATTCGATATAAATAAAGTTGAAGTAAAGAGACTATTCTCTCTCACCTGGTTTTTTGGTTCCTAAATTATATTTAAAGAGAGCAAAATATTACTGTTTCCTAGTAAGTTAATTAAAAGATTCTGAAGAAAATTGGACAGCTTTTCAAAAAGAATTTTGCAGAGTTTAGAATATTTTAGCATTTTCATCCTATTCTCTTCCTCCAACACAGACAGACTCATACGGAGACACACACAGACACACGCAGAGACATATATACACAGAGACACATGTGCACATAGACACACCCACACAGACTGATACATTAGTAAATGGAAGATTCCAAATCAAAGAATCTACTCTTTAAGTAGATTATCATCAAATGTTAGTACTTATTGCATCCAAAAAATTCCATTTAAAAACCACGTCCTTGTGCTATGTATCCAAAGGTAGGGAGTGAATATGAAACCTGGTTCCCAGCCAGGATTGCAGAAGGGAAAAGTACTGGGCAAGAAGAAAAACTTGTAGCTCCTTCCTTTGGATTTCGACACTCCTAGAACTCAACTGAATTACACACAACAGTTTGGTTCAGCAAATATTTATTAGGCAGCTGTACACTGTGTGCAAGTTACAGTGCTAGCTCTCAGGGCTTGAGTAGGGTGATGAATACCCTTCCCAACCTCTTGAGAAGGTGCTGGAACTAAAGGGAGAATTAAAAATGAAAAATAAAAATAAGGTCAAAGTCCTCATTTTTCTTTTTTTTTTTTTGAGATGGAGTCTCTCTCTGTTGCCCAGGTTGGAGTGCAGTGGCATGATCTCGGCTCACTGCAACCTCTGCCTCTCGAGTTTAAGCAATTCTCCTGCCTCAGCCTCCCAGGTAACTGGGATTACAGGCACATGCCATCACACCCAGCTAATTTTTGTATTTTTTAGTAGAGATGGGGTTTCCCCATGTTGGCCAGGCTGGTCTTAAACACCTGACCTCAGGTGATTCACCCACCTTGGCCTCCCAAAGTGCTGGGATGACAGGCGTGAGCCACCGTGTCTGGCTTCATTTTTAAGATGAGGTCCTTTCTCCATTGTGGGGGCTTTTCCAAGTGTCTAGTGGGATTAGTGTGAAGCTGGTATTGCACTGCCTGCATTCAAATTCAGCTTCCCCTGTACTGCCTCTGTGCCCCTTTGCTTCTCAGTGCCTCAGCGTCCTCATCTATAAACAAGGAAACTGTTAGCATTCCTTGTGGAGCCACCCACCCTGCACATCCTGAGTGTGTGTGTGTGTGTGTGTGTGTGTGTAGCACTCACAACGCTGCTGCACTCGCCATGAGCACTTGAACGCCAACAAATATTATCTCTCTAATTCAGAGCTTCATTTTATTTTAAATCTGGAATCCAAATTAGTCTTATTCTAGATACTTAATGAAAACCATGTTTTTCTTTTTTGCCCTTTTATTTTGGGGAGCCAAGAAACTTCCTTATTTCGTCTTACAAAATGTTGGGTTTTAGAAATATCCCAAAAAGAACAAAGAGAAGTGAGGCAGCCCTTGTCCTTAAGTCATTACCCAGCCCTCAACACATTTAGCACGTTTTCTGGTACCTTGGAAGGAATCTTATCACTTTCCATCTCCGTATTGTTCACATTCCTTCCCACCTGTAATGTTCTCAGTCTCTGCTAATTCCTCCTTTTGTCCAGGTGCCATGTCCCTTGCTCTGTAAACTTTATGCCAAGTATTTAAAAACATCCATAGATTTTTGCCCTCAATGCCTGCAGCATTCATTTATGTCATTCAAACCATGCTGCCCATTGCATATGGTAAGAGGGTTGCTTTTTTGCCATTCAAGTCTAAAGCCAACTGGATTGGAAAGTACCAGAAAGAAAGACATAGGCCAGGTGCGGTGGCTCATGCCTGTAATCCCAACACTTTGGGAGGCCAAGGTGAGCAGATCACCTGAGGTCAGGAAGTCAAGACCAGCCTGGCCAACATGGTGAAACCTCGTCTCTACTAAAAATACAAAAATTAGCTGGGTGTGGTGGTGCATGCCTGTAATCCCAGCTACTCAGGAGGCTGAGGCACAAGAATCGCTTGAACCCAAGAGATGGAGGTTGCCATGAGCCAGATTGCACCACTGCACTCCAGTCTGGGCAACAGAGTGAGATTCCATCTCAAAACAAACAAACAAGCAAAAAATCCCAACAACAACAAAAAAGACATTATCTTTAACTTGGTTGCACCCTCAGCAATGAATAGCATGGTCCTAAGCTTCAGTTTCCTTCTCTGAAAATAGGACTAATAATAAAATTAATAATAACATTTGCCTATAGGGCTGTTGTGTTAAATGAGCTAAAACATAGTTCCTGAATATAAAGATCATTTAATAAATTTTAACCTTTTTTTTTCCAGTTCGGGTCTTGTTTTCTTGCCCAGGCTGTTTTCTAACTCTAGGCTCAAGCAATCTTCTCCCTTCGGCCTCCCAAACTAGCCATTATTCTTAATAGGCTAAATCATTCTGATTGGTTATTTACAATTTTTATAATTGGTGGTAATAATTAGAGTGTTTTATGTTTGCATAGAATTTTGCATTACTAAAACTTTTATCATTAGTTTTCATGTAGAACATTTAGTAAACCATTTAAAATGTAAAGAAAAATATAAAATTACTACTAATCTTATCCTTCAGAAATGATAATTGTATATATTTTGGTGTATTTTTTCAGTACATATATTATGAATATTGCTTTGTATTTAGAGCTTTAAAAATTGAAAGTTCTATGTAAACTTTATTTTTGATGGTTGCCTATATTCCATACTATGGCTATATTATATTTTATTTAACCATACTCCACTTTTGAGCTATTGCACTGTTTATTAGTTATTACATATTATTACATATATATATACACACACACACACACACACAATGTTTTTATGTAACCCATTGTGCCTTCATCTTAACCATTTCATCTTCTTATAAAGGATACGACTTGAAGTAGAATATTCAAATCATGTCATTTTCTATTTTGTGTTCATATGAAACCACGGGCTGATATTTTGAAATTAGTTTAGATTTAGCTGAACAGAACTAAGCCCAGGCAAAAAGCACTATGATGGCTTTTACTTAATATGAAAATAGGTGGTCCCCACAGCCACTTCAGATACCATCTAGACATGCTTACTCTTTAAACACCAGAATAACAGCACTTTGGCAGGCAGAGGCAGGCAGATCACCTGGAGTCAGGAGTTCGTGATCAGCCTGGCCAACATGGTGAAACACTGTCTCTGCTAAAACTATGAAAATTAGCAGGGTGTGGTGGCACATGCCTGTAGTTCCAGCTACTTGGGAGGCTGAGGAAGGAGAATCACTTGAACCTGGGAGGCAGAGGTTGCAGTGAGCTGAGATTGCACCACTGCACTCCAGTCTGGGCGACAGAGCAAAACTCTGTCTCAAAAAAAAAAAAAAAATAGTAATAATAATAATAATAAAAGAGCAGAATGAAATTCTTGCACTTTCCTCTTCATATCTAATTGTATGCTCCCCCTTAATAAAACACATCAAGTATGTTTTCCGAATTGTTGGCTTCAGATGGTTTTAGTTCAGTTTAATTTTTCAGTATTGCTCTTTAACTGCAACAAAAGTCCTGTGTTAAAATGGATTTTTATTCCTCTTTTCCCTATCTAAAATGTATCCATTAAATTCAAATAAAGTCCCAAATTGTAACACATTAAATTACTCAGCACTTATGTTGGTTCTTCTCTATTTTTCATCCATATTTTAGTGTATTAGAGACTAAGTGAGGAGGTGCTGACAAATCAATGGTAATAAAAAAAAAATCAGTAAATCAGATTTTGTAAGGCATGGCAGGCATGCAGATCAAGGCACAAGATGGTTGAGTTTTTCCTGATTCAAAAGGGACCAGTACTAGGGTAGGAATCAATTACCAGATCATACTTCAAACTGATGTTATATCGCTATATTCTAATAAAATATCTTATCTAAATCTTTATGCCCTTTGACTCTTCATCTATCCAACTATTGTGACTATTTTAATATATTGACTAACCAAAATGGGTCATAATGATGTATAGAGATAACTGATTTTCAAGGAATTAGATTTTGAATCAGCAGTAAAAGACATTGACCATAAATTGGAGAGAAAGCAGATTACCAAATAACTTGATTGATATATATGTTTCTGCTAATTGTAATTTACAGTTTCCCAAATAACTTAATGTTTTTGGATTCACCTTAAAATATCTCGTACTATGAAGTGAATGGTTAGTCTTTCAATCAAAGATACCTAAGAATCAATAAATAATTAAAATGAACAATAAATTGCAAGAATAGTTACCTTTGAGTAATAAGAGTATATATAATTTTCCATTTTCTTCTTGTTGCTGGCCTGTATTTTCTATAGTAAACACAGATTATTTGTAGAGTAAAAAAAAAAGAAAATGTAAACACTCAATATAATTTTACCTCATCCTTTGGTGGGGAGAGAATGAATTAAAATCAGTCTCTGGGCCATGTATTGTAAACATGAAATATTTTAGAGATCAGTGGAAAGTGTGTAGGTCCCTGTGCTTCAGGTCATGGGAATGCAGTGAGAGGCATGGCTTGGCCTGACCTTGGGGATTTGAAATCAATGGAGAACTCTGGAAGCTCTAAATAGAACAATGAAACTTAAAAGTATGAGATGTTCTAAAAGACAAGGTGGTGGGTGAGCAGTCAGGGAAACCTATGTTGGAAAATATGCAACTTTTCATGGAAGTAATATATTAAAATATTTTTTAATATAAGAAAAAGCCTCCAAAATGTAATCATTTGAGTGGATTAGTCAGCTATTCAATTAAATATAAAAACTTGGGTCAGATGGATCTCAACATATAATAAACCTTATTCCAGCCCATCCTGGATACCCCAAAACCCTGATTTGATCATTACACATTCTGTGTATGTACTGAACACTCACAGGTACCCCATAAATATGTAAAATATCACGTATCAATAAAATTGTAAAAGCCTAGCAATAAAATAAAATTCAAATAATATTCTTCAAGAAACAAATAAAATGATGAAAATAAACTTACATACAGCAAATGTGAGCTACAATAGCATTAACCTGTAATGCAGGTGTTTATTAACACTCTTCGTACTCCAGAATAATTTAGAAACAAAAACCGGACTGACAACTCTTTCTTTTCTTTTTAGATTAGACTTGATAAAGTGTCTTGCATGGAGTCTGGCTAGAGGATATTTATATAGATGATGTCTATTATCATATATATGGCATCCTATCAGTATTGAGATTATTACACAATTGGCCAGGGCATTACTCAGGACTGTGCATCCTGGAGTTTGCCCTGCTCTGGAAATTGTAAAATATTCATGCATTTCCTTTTTAAAGCACGCAACAGCTCTCTGGACTTTCAAACCATCAGCCACGAAGAGTCATGTTGTATAAACATACTTTCCCAGGGTAATCAGACTCATCAGTAATTTGCCATTTCAGCCCAGGCTTTCCGGAAATTCTGTCAGGGAGAAAAAATTCAAGTGCACTGTGGTTTTCCCCCTTTCCAATGTTTATAATATTTCTTCTTTTGCTTTCCCCTTAAAAAATGTTTTCCGGTGTTCAAATCTGATTCCCACTGAGTGGGGGCAGGGGTTCAATTTCATTTAAACCTCTCCTTATTCCCAATGAGCAGGGTTCTCTATCTTCAAGCCGACACCCCTGTATCTCTGGGCAGGGTGCCTTCTCTTCCTGGGCTTTGCCATTGGTAGGAGCCAGCAGCCAGCACCACCTGCATCTCTGCTGGGGTCAGTGAGCTCCCAGTGCCTGAGAGCCTTCTCCCAGGCCTGGGACACTCCCTGTGCATGGAGCAGGATGCCTACATGGCTGCTGTCCAAGCCTGCTGCAGAGTCAGGCTGGGAAGGATGGCAAGAGTGAGAGAAGGGCACGGGGAACCAGTGGTCCTTACCTGCAGTGTCAGGGTTCTGTCTTCTGTCCTCCAGCCTGTTGAGCAGGGACAGCGGCTGTGCAGGCAGACGGCCTGGTTAGATGGCCCCAACGTTCTGTGCAGCTGCCGGCCAGTTGCGCTGCCCTTGTCAGTGGCACTATAAATAAGGTAAGTCTGGACATTGGCCAGGCTCAGGAGATAAGAACCCAGCCCCTGGCTCCTACATGCCATTTAAGGTCTTCACATTAAAGGAGCCTCAGCTCCCAGATGGGAAAGGGCTGCCATGTCCTCATTTGTCCTGCCTGCCTCAAGGACACCTCAGGCCTGACATTTTCCAGTAATCCAAAGGGTAGCTGAAGTGGAAAGGCCACCAGTGCCAGAAAGGGACCTTACTTTGGCAAACAAGAGGCAAAGCCTCCAACAGGCTGCCCAGCTGCACTTCTGTGCACCCCTCAGATTAGATGCCTGGCATGGAGGCCCAGGAGTGGAAGGACACTTCCCCCACACAGCCCCTTTGTGAGCTAGGAAATGTGGATTCCTAGTTCTGCCTTTTGGAAAGAGCTCACTGACCTTCTCTTTGGCTTATGAGGTCATTTGCTTCGCTGAGAGGATGTTAGGGAAGACCGAACAATCGGCTTAATAAATGGCAGGCATGTGGGAAGCCATGGCGTGAAATACATTTGCAGAAAGGTCTCTCCCTCCCTTCCTCCCTGCTCATGCATGATTATAAGGGTTTCTTTTTTTTTTTTGAGACGGAGTTTCGCTTGTTACCCAGGCTGGAGTGCAATGGCGCGATCTCGGCTCACCGGAACCTCCGCCTCCTGGGTTCAGGCAATTCTCCTGCCTCAGCCTCCTGAGTAGCTGGGATTACAGGCACGCGCCACCATGCCCAGCTAATTTTTTGTGTTAGTAGAGACGGGGTTTCACCATGTTGACCGGGATGGTCTCGATCTCTTGACCTCGTGATCCACTCACCTCGGCCTCCCAAAGTGCTGGGATTACAGGCTTGAGCCACCGCGCCCGGCCTATAAGGGTTTCTTGAGCCACACATTGTTTTCTCTATGGAATTAAAACAGTGAAATCTTCCCAGAGCCTTTTAAAAGCCATATGCTGGGAGAGGAAAGAGAAAACTAATTTGGAAGACCAACAGCTCCTGATTCTTTTTAAATTTCTTACTTACGAGTATGCTGAAAAGGCACTCGCCCACGGCGAGGGCCAACTTCTTCCGATGATTATTTGGTGACAGCTGTCTGCATCACCAAAACAATTCTAGGCCTGCAGATTTATCCCGAGGAAAGAATAGTGTATGTGGGCAGAGATAGAGCTGCAAGGACATTTCTTGAAGCTCTTTTTTTCCTCAAAATCAGGAAAAGTTGGAAACAACGTAAATAGCTCACAAGAGGGGACTGATTAAATGAGAAATTGTGTATGGTCTGGGCGGGGTGGCTCACGCCTGTAATCCCAACACTTTAGGAGGCCGAGGCAGGTGGCTCACGAGGTCAAGAGATCGAGACCATCCTGGTCAACATGGTGAAACCCCGTCTCTACGAAAAATAGAAAAATTAGCTGGGCATGGTGGTGCATGCCTGTAGTCCCAGCTGTTCGGGAGGCGGAGATTGCGGTGAGCCGAGATCGTGCCATTGCACTCCAGCCTGGGTAACAAGAGCGAAACTTTGTCTCAAAAAAAAAAAAAAAAAAGAGAAATAGTGTATGAAGAAGCAAAACAGACCAGTCGCAGTGCTTTATGCCTGTAATCCCAGCATTATAGGAGGCCGTGTCAGGATGAAAAATATGCACAATATGCAATTACTATTAAATATAATTTGCCCATAGTTGCACACTGAATTCCTTATCATGGTAGTTAAGTATCAGAGCTTCTGGTTTTCTCACTCTTCATTCATGTATTTACCAACCATGTGCTGAGGCACTAGGACAAGCACTGGAATTATAAGATGAAGATGATACAGTCCACCGCTCAACAACTGTATGCTATAATCTGAAAAACAAACAGGCAATTCCCATAGAGAGTCATAGATACAATGACAGGCATTTATCAGAAGACACAAAAGGGATACTAGCCCAGGTTTGTGTCAACATTGTAGGCTTTTTGGTGGAGGTGACTCATAGGTTGATAACTGAAGGATAAAGAAAACATACGTAGGATAGAGGGAAGAAGTAAATGCAAAGAGCTGGAGATGAGGACGATCACTGTGGAGCTCCATGTAGTCTAGTGTGGCTGGATGCTAGAACAAAGGGGCAGAGTATGGTGAGTGGTTAACAAGGCATAAGTATACTCTTTCTTATGATTATGTTTTCACATTTTTCACTAAAGGGATATCAGAAAAAATATTTAATGCAGTTTTTATTAACCAAGCAATGGAGAGGAATACAGTACACTACTTACATTTTATTTCAGAAATCAATGATTTGAATTTAATTCATAAATTTTGGCAACATACCTTCATCTACTTCTGTAGTTTCATTTTCTTGCAACACATGTTGCATCTGAAATAAATCAAATATTACTTATAATGTTTCAGTCAAACAAAAGACATTACCATGTAAACCTGTTGTAAGTCAAGGAGCAACTGTACTGTAGATTGATCATTCCTAATCTAAAAATCTGAAATTCAAAATGCTCCAAAATCTGAAACTTTTTGAGCATAGACACGACACCACAACTGCAACATTCCACACCTTACCTCATGACAGGCTGCAGTGAAAACAGTGAAAACTGTTACCTGCAAAAAATTACTGTAAAACATTGTAGAGAATTACCTTCCAGCTATGTGTATAAGATGTATAAGAAACATAAGTGAATTTCATGTTTAGGTTCAGGTACCATCCCCAAGATATTTCATTAGGTATATGCAAATATTCCAAAGTCTGAAAAAAATCTGCTTCTGGTCCCAAGCATTTTGGACAAGGGATATTCAGCCTGTCCTACTGGAAAAATAAAATTCCTTTTCAGTATGATAGAAATTAAGAGATTGGCTTACCAAAGTTGAACTTTGCATGATTTTCTGAAGCTGCTCAATTTGGTCGTCTTGCTTTTTAATTATATTTCTTATCGTGGAATTTTCTATGTGAAGCCTAAAATGTGCATTTAAAAATAATTACTCTCATATACAAATGTTTTAAAATCATGTAAATTCTAAACAAACTTCTGAAGGTACAGTTACACAAATTCTTAGAGATTTTAAAAACAGATGTTTGGGCAACTGTGTCATTTTTCTACCTAGGAATAATGTAGAAAAATGATGTGTTTCAATATAGTTTACAAATGAAACTTTTCCTTGGCTTCACAAAGGCATACTTATTATCATAACTGATAACAATTCTCATACTACAGTGCTCTTTTGCTTTATAAATACTCAAGTTATTTAGTGTTCAAACCGTACTTTTGTACATAGCCTTCTATATTCTCAGCACATCTTAAAGTCGCTGTAAGTTGATCCTGCATTTCCTGAAACTAAAACAAAGAATTAAACCATTTACATTTGGAAATGACCTAAATGTCCATCAGTAGATGAATAAATCAACAAAATATAATAGATATAAAATATTGTTTTAGACTATCACAGTCTTTTTTATTTAAAAAAGGTCATAATCCAGGAAAAATCATCCCATTACCTGTTTTTTTGTAACTAATTTTACTGGAACACTGCTATACCCCTTCAATCCACATATTGTTTATGGCTACTTTCAGGCTATAACTGCAGGGTTGAGTTATTTAAGAGGGATCTTACGGCTCACAAAGCCTTAAATAATACTATCTGGCCCTGTACAGAAAAGTTGACTGATCCATTCTCTAGGAATAAAACACAATATTCTTCCTGCTTTTGAATGATATTTTATTAGATAAATACTCAAATTTACAAATTGGTAAAATGTGGAAAGATAAAGGATTACCTTATGGTAAGCATTTATATTTTTGAATTCCAAACACTACCACATCAACTATAATTTGAGTTTTTTGTATGTATGCATTTAGTTTTATTATAGCAAAGCAACTTGCACATTTTTAATATTTAAAACTAAGCATCATCTTTCCTTTGTAGGAAAAGTTCAAGAAATTTTAAAAATAAGCAGGAACAAAATTAAAACAAAGTCCATTCCAAGTAAGATCTTACAAGATCATATTGACTCTCCCATTGAGTAGCAGGACTCAAGGCATCATTAAAAGAGAAGTCATTAAAAAGCATCATCCTAAACTGCAAGGTGTCCATTAAACATGCTAAAGGAGAAGCCCTGTTGTCTAAATGCCCACTTAACCCACCCAAACATCTCAAACCCACCCTTTGCTGATCTTCTATAATCCCCTTTTTAGTTTTTTTTAATAAACAAGAGAAAATAGATACATGTTGGCAAATGCTAACTGTCTATGTTCATGTAGAAACAGAGTGTACTCTCTGAGCCCAATACAGAGTAAGGATTTTCACCAAAATAAAAATTTATTCAGTAGAATGGCCTTTCTGTACAAAATTAACCTGAAATCTATGAAATAAGTATACACAGGTTCTTTATTCATTCAGAAAAGTAGAGATTAAAAATAAGATAATTTTCTGAAACATTCCATTAGACATTATCCTCTGAATTAATCTGGCTTTTCTCATCATGGCAATAGAGAAACCACTAAAAACAGACTAACAGGAAAAAAGAAAAACCTCTCTGAACTTATGTGAGAAAGGATGCATAATTCTCAACTTTCCTAAGGTTAAATATTTAAGGAAAAAATATTTGTATAAAAATGGCAGAATGAAAGCCAGAGATTAACAAATAGGTGTATTATAAAGATAATAAAATTTTTATAAAATTACTTAGAATGAAAATACAAAAGAAAGGCATCCACTATAAAATTTTAATAAAATTACTTAGAATGAAAATACAAAAGAAAGCCAGCCACTAAAATTAGTACCCCAAAAACTTTATATTAGTTAACCACCTACAGATTAACTGTTGTTGGCATGTGAAGTTTCATACATACTTGACTTCTCATCTGGCCTGCTTTCTTCTTTGAATCCTCCAGCTTACTTTCTAAATGGACGGAGTGATGCAATGACGCATCCACCAAAGTTTTTGATGTTGATGCTTTGTGTAGGGCATCATCCCGTTTTTGTTGAAGTTGTCTCACAAGTACCTGATGTTATTTTTGTTACTGGTTTTACAAATCACCTTATTATTGAACCGTTAATAATATTTAACTCTAAAGTATACACTTTGAAAAATATCACCACACAGACAGATTCACCTTCTTTTCCTCATATGTACACATTCCTGTTTATTACTGAATCCCATTAAGGATACAGAAGGTGTTATCTTCCTATCAAACTAGTATTGTTACTCACGCAACATATTCAGCTCACTAGTCATTCCTCCCCTGTTGAATTTGTAGTGCTTAAAAGCCTTCTGAAGTCTCAAAAAGAAATGAGTATGTGGGTGGGACTGATGGTAGTAAATTACACATTGTGGAATGATTTCCCTCTTTTTTTTTTTGTTAGAAACTCAAATCAACCTCAGAGTTCCTCACATTAAATCATCTGCTTAAATCCTTCCAATAGATTTCTATCACAGAACAAAAGTAAAATTCCAATGGCTTTAGATGATCTAAGTAACCTGCCCTCCACCTCCCGACCTGACCTCAGCTGCTGTGTCTGACTACTCCATTCCTACTCTACATGAATCCTGCCACTCCTCATTAGTCTGAAATCCTCCTTAGTCTGAAAATTGGGGCATAGCATCACAGATAGCTATGCCTCTATTTGTCCTAGACAAAGTTATATCCAAATGATAGTAATTAAGCCTTGATGTAAAAATTATAAGCAAATTTTTCATAAAAACAACAAAGTGAATTATAAATGCCAGTAGGAAGATTAAATCAAATACAGTTTGGCTAAAATTTACCACATTTTCCTCATACTATAAGTAAAGTTAGATGCCTTTAAAGGGTGGAATGATCATATCTATATATAATTTGAGATTGAAATAGTTTCAGATTTAAGACGAACAGTTTCAGATTTAAGTCAAATTGACATGAAGAAAAACAAAACTGTACCGACTAAGATATATTTAAAGCTACTGAAGAAAAATAATTATGACACAGGGAGTACACTTCGGTTCATCTGGAAAATCTGATATTAACTGTCAAAGTACCCCACTTAATTGAATAAATTTCAAAATACCATTTTAGGTATATGCATTTCCATATATCTGATTTATCATGGTCTTAAAATGTGGCAACACAAATACATTAAAATTATTATTTCAGCAGTATAAGACTACATTAATATTAGTCTATAATAACAAAATTTCATAAGTGACACATTGACTTTAATCAGAGGAAAGCATCTCTCAGTTCTAACTTTGATTTGCTGGAAACAAGGAATGTTTCTAAGCTGATATAGCAGATATATTTATCATATATATCCTTTTTTATATTCAACTAGATTCAACATTTAGCTGTAACCAAATATTACTTTAAATTTTACTTATATTTTTCTTGATACTCACTTCTCTTTCTGCTTTCTCTCTTTCATACTGACATTGTTTTTCTTTCAATTGATTAACTTCATTGATCAACCTCTGATTCTCTTCTTCTAGCAAAATACAGAGCTTTCTGCACTCAGCTTGAACATTTTGTACTCTAGCATCACATTTGGCTTGAATATTCATTAATGTTTTTTCTTGATTGTCAGCTTTGTTGTGAGCATCATTCAGTTCCTGTTGAAGCAACATACTTTGTCTATGTAGTTGACATAATCTTTCCTGCTTTTCTAAGCATTTTTCTACTTTATCTTGGCCATTTTTGTACATTTTTTCAATGTCCTTCATTTGACACTGTGTTTGATTTAGGTCTCTTTGCATGCATTCAAAAACCAAAGTCTTGGCTTTCAGAGCCTCTCTTGTGTAACAGAGCTCAGTTTCGAGGCCACTGGACTTACTCTCAGCTTTAGAAAGTTGCTGAGAAAGAATCAGAACATGAGAATTCAAATTTTCCTGTAAATGACAACATTTATCTACTGTGCCCTGGAAAGCAAGCTCTTGGTCTCTTTCTGATGACTGACTTTGATCATGATCACGTACAACAGCATTCAGTCTACAACGGTATGATTCAATTTCTCTTTCCAGTCTTTGGTTGCTTTCCTTTTCCTTCTCCAGTTTGGAATGGAGCACTGTGTTCTCATCTGTCAGAGCAGTAAGCCGTCCACTAGAACGGGCTATCATTTTTGTTAATGTTTCCCCAATCCATTTTAGAGTCTTTTGAAGGTCTTCATTCCTCCCTTTTATAATTTCAATGTCTTTTAAATATTTCTTTTCCAGGTTTTGATATTTAATTGTGTCTCTTTCCATCCTAAGCCTGGCAATTGCATCTTGCATCAAGTGGTTTTTATGCAACAGGTCTTCTTCTTTTCCATGACTATCAGAAATCTAAGCAAAACAAAGAAAACTTTTAACTAGTACCCAATAGGATAACATATTATGATTGCTTCTGAAATTAAATAATAACCTGTACATTTATACAATGAGAGGGTTGCCATAACTGGATATCTAACTGGAAAAAAAAGTTGAGTCAAAACCTCAAACCTCATAGAGGTTTGAATTCCCCAAAGTTTAAAAATTTGAAGACAGTGAGTCTATGAAGGCAAAAAAGAAACCACTAAATAATTTTTTTAAATCTCAGAATTAAAAAAAAAGGCTTTTACTGAATTACAACAAACCCCAAGGCATAAAGGAGTAATAACTGCGACTATTTTATAAAACTGGGTTAGCACTCTAACACCTAATCTATGCTTCTCCCTAGAGTAAGAGTCGTTAGCTTGGCAGATATTTGGACAGATGAATGAAATTTTCCAAATTCTTTAAGTTCCTTTTTCCTAAAATACTGTATAGATATTCTACTTTTCTAATATTGTTATGGTCAGTTTTAAGAATGACATTTACTGATAAATGATATATCTAGGCACTGTACTAAGTACTTCTACATGCACAAATCAATGAACTCATTTACTTATAATTCTATAGTGAAAGTTTAAAAATATAAGCAAGCTGCAGGATTTTCCCCAGGTTTTCTGACTCTACTTCTAGTGCTCTTCCACCAAATCAGTTACTTCTGTTAGGTAGATATACACATACAAAAATAGTCTTTTATTTCCAAACACCAAAAGTCAAGAAAATTAAATTTATTGAGCTCCTCTTAGAAAATACGAGATTATTTACTATTATGATAACTTTTATTTCCTTTCCATAACATTTGAAACAGTAATTAACATGAAATAGGGAAAAATATGCTGAACTATGTCACTAGGAACAACATTCTTACAATACCATTACGTATATATTATTGAATATCATTGTTTTCAAAAGGTTTTGAACTAAAACAAAATATTGATGTCAAGATTTATTATAAATAATTGTAGCTATAAGTGCCATGATTCATTTTTTAAGATAAAATAAAATTTTTGGTTTGTTTTATGCCTAAATAATATATACTAAATTAAAGAGATATTATAACTAATATTAATAAAAGTAGAAACATGAAGTTTCACCAAACATTAATTTACCTGATTTGAATCATTTCTCACAGTCTCCAATTCCACCTCCAGTGATTTGATAGCCAGTTTAAGTTGTTTTATCTCTTTGGCGTCTTTCACATATTGCTCTTCTATTATTATCTTTTCCCTAACTTTTTCGTGCAACTCTTCAGAATTTCTTCCTTTCTCTTTTTCTTGTTGTGTGGCATACCTGTAAATATACTTACCTTAGAATTTATTTTATCAGTGAAGATTAAGCTCTCTGATTTTTTATCTTGCCCAATTCCTACCTAAGGGGTCCAGGGAGTCACGTTCTACAAACCATGGATTCTTATCGGATTGGTTTTATTTGACCCTGTACATTGTGACTTGCTTTTCAATCTGACTCTGGCATAACATTATGAGAAAAGGAAGAAAATATTTAATCAAAATATACTTCTTTGTCATGCCTTGAAATTGCCCTGCAAAGTCTCTTGTGGGAAAAAGTCACATTCTATACCTTCCTTTCTTTGCAGATTCAGGAGATAATCAACAAAGAGCCAGGCACCCTTTTGGGTCCCATGAGAAACATTTTATGATCTGCTTTCTCTCTCTCTGAAATCTGCTGAGAGATTCCTCTGCAAAATAAAACTTCATCCCCACAATCATTTATCTCAACCTGAACATTCTTTTCCATTAATCCCAGGTCTCCAAATAAACTCAACCAATTGTCAACCAGAAAATGTTTAAATTTACCTATAGCCTGGAAGTCCCTGCTTTGAGTTGTCCCACCTTTCTGAACCAAACCAATGTATAAAATGTATAAAACCAAGCTGTGCCCCGACCACATTGGGCACATGTTCTTGGGACCTCCTCACGGGCCATGGTCACTCATATTTGGCTCAGAATAAATCTCTTCAAATATTTTACAGAGTTTGACTCTTTTTGTTGATATCAGAAAATAAAACATTCATATGTTGGTTTATTATCCTCACAAAGTTTCTATGTTCTTAAATATTATTTTTCTTTCTAGTTCTCATGTTTTTAATTTCTCACCTCGATCTCATCCAAAGGACATGTATAAATTGAAGAGTATTGATAAAAGAACATCCTGCTAATCTGTAAATTTCTGTTACTAGTAACTCTAGTAAATACTATTAAAAGGGATGTTGAAAATTATTCAGTAAAGTTGCAAGATAAAAATTATCTTCTTTCACACAGTAATTACTCCTCAATTAGAATGGATCATTTACAGTTAACTAATTAAAATGAAGTTACTTTTTATAAATAAGTCAATACATTCACTAGAAATAAATTTTCATCTTCATGAAACATTGCAGGTATCCCTTAGCATAATTTACATTGTACGATAGCACTTTCAGATGTCTTTATGAAAAATGTATCAGCAGATTGCTGTAATCCAAGACTAGATTAAGAATCTAATATGTTACCCTACACTTTTTAAGATTGCTTTTTGGGTAACATTTTCAACCTATCCTGTTGATTAGTATATATTTTATAAACAATTTTAAAATCTGTTTTAAAACAACACAAGATCTAATATTTAAACAATAAAGAATAATCTGTGTCTTCAGCATAGAACTTTGAATTAATTTTATCTATGTAGCAGAGAGAGATGATGAATAAGCTAATCAGTAATCACTTTCCATTTTACTTTTTATTCCCCGCATATTAAGAATAAAATGATAATTTTTGTTTGTTTATTTTTTGAGAGGGAGTCTGCAATGGCATGATCTCAGCTCACTGCAACCTCCACCTCCTGGATTCATGTGATTTTCCTGCATCAGTCTCCCAAGTAGCTCGGATTACAGGCAAACACCACCACACAAAGCTAATTTTTTGTATTTTTAGTAGAGATGGGGTTTCACTATGTTGGCCAGACTGATCTCAAACTCCTGACCTTGTGATAAACCTGCCTCAGCCTCCCAAAGTGTTGGGATTAAAGGCATGAACCACCACACCTGGCCGATAATTTTTTAAATAATTGTTCTGGGAAGAGAAAAATATCTATTTCATGCTCTGTTGATTCAATTATAAATTAATATAAACATTCTTAAGAACAATTTAGAAACTTTGATCAAAGATCTTTTTTAAAAAGTTTCTATGCTTTAACCAGAATAATTTACTCAAAGTAAATAATTAGAAATGTAGAAAACCATGTATATGTAAAAAATGTTCTTTGCAGCATTAATACAAAAACTTTTTAAAACCTAAAATTCAATTTGTCAATTAAATAATGACATTTCCATAGGGTAAAATTCTATACACTCATTAAAACTACGATTTAAAAGAATATGCATTTAGTTATTAGGGAAGTATTCACAATTAAGAACTTGTGATATTGGCCGGGCACGGTGGCTCAAGCCTGTAATCCCAGCACTTTGGGAGGCCGAGGCGGGTGGATCACGAGGTCAAGAGATCGAGACAATCCTGGTCAACATGGTGAAACCCTGTCTCTACTAAAAATACAAAAATTAGCTGGGCATGGTGGCGCGTGCCTGTAATCCCAGCTACTCAGGAGGCTGAGGCAGGAGAATTGCCTGAACTCAGGAGGCGGAGGTTGCGGTGAGCCGAGATCCCGCCGTTGCACTTCAGCCTGGGTAACAAGAGCGAAACTCCGTCTCAAAAAAAGAAAAAAAAAAAAAAGAACTTGTGATACTATATTGAAGAATTTCGCACTCCACATGATTAAGAAGCTTTCTTTCCTGTTAAATCCTAGAAAGAAAATCAGCGATTACAAAAATTCTCCTTATACATCCTTAGTAATAAATAACTCAAACATTTCTTAAAAACTAGAATGTCATACCTCAAACTGCAGAGTGCTTTTTCCCATTCATGTTTTTCATGCTCTAACTGTGATATTATTTCTTTTTCTTCAGATAGTCTCTTTTGTAGTATACTAATCTTATTTTTCATTTTTTGAATTTTTCCTGTAAGTCGCTCACAGTGATTTTCTATTGATCTTTCACGTAAATAAATTGCATTTTTAATTTTTAATAGGTGAACACAATCTGTAAACAGGAAAAAACAAAGTAGAGATAAAATACATGAGTAGATTTTTTGATATAAAGGACTGTGCATTTTAACAAGCATTGATTCATACACTGAACAAATATGTACATATTGAATGCCTACAAGGTGGAAGACATTATAGTAAGCTCTGCAGATAAGAGAACACCTCTGCTCTTGTTTTGGCTTAAAGTATAGTGAAGAACCAAGATAAAAGGTGACAATTATAAACTCAGATAGGTACTGTGAAAAAAAAAACATAGTTATATGATTGCATAAGATAATTTGATCTATACTTCACCCAGGGAAGATTTCCCTGAGGAAGAGATGGCTACACAGAGAAATGAAGGATGAGAAGGAAATAGGCAAAGAGGAAAGCAAAGCATTCTGACCAGTTTGCAGCAGGTGATGAAGCTCTGCTGCAATCTGCTACTAGCCCTGATGGAGAACAGGTACTGATTTTTCTTCTTACCTAAAAAAATATAAAAACAAAACAGACAAAATACATTAAACAATGATTTTCAACACAGTGGACTTCAGGCAATGAAGATGGTAGGTGATCACTGAAAGGCAGAAAACAAATACAGCAGGCCTTATAAATGTCCCAGCTCTTTTAACAGAGTTTTGACAGAGGTTCCAGGCCATGACAACGGGAGAAAATCTGACACAGAGCTGGGGTGATGAAGCTGAGAGGCTAGTAAAACTAAAGCAGATAGAGATGACAGGACAGAACACTGGAGAGAAGAAAGCAGTACAGGAAACAAATCCTGAAGATGTGCAGAGATTCCCATTTGAGTATTCAGGAGAGTAATGAAAAGTCCTTGTGTGCTAGGAAACTTCCTCAGAACAATGGAAAATAAAAAAAAACACTTAAGATTATCAGAAATTATTTCTGGGGTTCACACCATGCCTGGAAGAGGGTCTATTCCCATGAGCCAGGCTAAAAAACCCTCATACTTCACAGGACAATGAATAATCAGAAAGGTCTTGCCTCAGGAGTGAGGAATTACCCTAAATCTAACAGCAAAAACGGAAAGATTATAAGTAAATCGCTGTACTCCAAATAAAACTCAAGAGAGTAAGTGAAGGCATGGAAGCTATTAAAAAAAAAAAAAAAAAAACCGGGCCAGGCGTGGTGGCTCACGCCTGTAATCCCAGCACTTTGGGAGGCCGAGGTGGGGGGATCACGAGGTCAAGAGATCGAGACCATCCTGGTCAACATGGTGAAACCCCATCTCTACTGAAAATACAAAAAATTAGCTGGGCATGGTGGCGCGTGCCTGTAATCCCAGCTACTCAGAAGGCTGAGGCAGGAGAATTGCCTGAACCCAGGAGGCGGAGGTTGCGGTGAGCCGAGATCGCGCCATTGCACTCCAGCCTGGGTAACAAGAGCGAAACTCCGTCTCAAAAAAAAAAAAAAAACAAAAATAAAAACAAAAAACCGAAACCATATTTGCAAAGATGCAAATTACATTTTCAGAGGTAAAAACTACAGTGGATGGAAAAAAGACAAATTAGGGATAACAAAGGAAAAGATTCCTAAATTTGACACAATAAACTGTGAGAAACTTTCAAGCAGCTAATATAGATAACTCCGCAAATAAAAAAGAGGGGACAGAAAAAAAAATTAAAGAAAAAATGGACAAACATGTTCCAACCTTAATATAAACCATAATCCCACAGATTCAGGAAAGAAGTGTCTGGGACAGAAAAAAATGAAAGTGTATCATTGTCATCTTTTATACCATCTACGATGTATAATATTACTTGAAGGTGGACTGTGATAAGTTAAAATTATATACTAAAAATCCTAAAGTAAACATTAAGATAGCAAAACAGTTATCTCTAATAAACCCAAAAATATATAAAATTGAATCATAAAATATAGCTGACTGATCTAAAAGAAAGGAGAAAAAGAAGGGGAACAAATAACAGCTGGGACTAATAGCAATCAAACAGCATGATGACAGAAAAACATGACTATATCAATAATCACATTATAAATGACAGTTGTCTAAAAACCTCAACTCAAATGCAGACTGCCAGACTCAGTAAGAAAGCAAGACCCAACTACATGCTGCCTATAAGAAATGCACTTTAAATGTAAAGACACAAATTAGTTAGAAGGTTGGAAAAAGATACATGTTAACACTTGCCAGAGGCAGCTGAGTGGGAGTGGCTGTATTAATACCAAGTAGATTTTATAGCAAAAAAAAAAAAAAAAAAATCCAGCAATAAATAACAAAAGGTCATGTCACAATAGTAAAAGGATCAGTTAATGAGGGAAAACATAACAATCTTAAGTGTTTATACCCCTAAAAACAAGCCAGCTTCAAAATATATGAGGCCAAAGTGGATAGAACTACAAAAAGAAATAGACAATTTCTAAGTAACCTGAGGTTTCAATACCCTTTACTCAATAAGTGATAGAACAAGAAGGCAGAAAATCAGCAAGAATAAACAGACTTGAACAACACTATGCTTCTCAAGTACCAATGGAACACTTACCAAAATAGACTATATTTTAGGCCATACCATAATTCTCAATTAAAGGACTGAGTCAGAAGGATTGAAGTCATACAAAGTATATGCCCTGACCACAAATCAATCAGATTAAAGACCAATAAGAAAAATAACTCTGAGAAACACTCAAATATTTGAAACTAAGTAACACACATCTAAATAATCCTGGGTCAAAGAAGTAATGAAAAATAGAAATTAGAAAATATTCTGAACTGAATAAAAATGAAAATACAATGTGTCAGAATTTGTGGAATGCAGCTACAACCGTACTTGAATACAAATGTTAGCACTGCTGAATGTCTATATTAGAAGAGTCTCAAATCAATGACCCTGACTTCTACCTTAAGCAGCTAGGTAAAAGAAGAGTGAATTAAACCCAAAGCAAGCAGAGGAAAGGAAATAATAAACATCGGCTGTGGTCTGAATGTTTGTGTTCCCCAAAATTTATATCCTGAAACCCAATCACAGAGGCGATGGTATTAGGAGGTGGGATTTTTATAGGTAGTTAGGTCATGAGAGCCAAGCCCTCATGAATGGGATTAGGGCTCCTATACAACAGACCCCAGAGCTCCTTCACGCCTTCTGCCAAGTGAAGACAGAGAAAAAGAATGCATCTGTGAACCAGGATGTGGTCCCTAACCATACACCAAATCCAATGCATCTTGATCTTGGACTTTGCAGACTCCACAACTGCGAGAAATCAACTTCCATTGTTTGACTCAATCTATGGTATTTTGTTATACTGTTGGCTTCAGAAGAAACAATAGAGAAAGTCAACAACACAAAACACTTTGAGGAGATCAATAAATGTGATAAAACTCCATTTAGCCTGGCTGCTCAGAAAAAAGAAATAAAACAAATGACTAATTTCAGAAATAATGAGACATTATTACAGATTCTATAGATAATAAAAATATAACAATATTATAATTTCTATGTAAATAAACATGACAACTTAGATAAAATTAATAAATTCCTTTAAAAATGAAAATTAGCAAAACTCAAACAAGAAGCAGTAGATAACCTGAATTTCCCATATCTATAAAAGAAAGTTAAGTTATAACTGAAAACCTTCCTAAAAGAAAACTTTGGACCTAGCTAACTATGCTGGTGAATTCTCAAAACATTTCTGGAATAATACAACTGTACAAAAACTACCCCCACCAAAAAAACAAACAAACAAACAAACAAAACAGAAATATATCTTAACTCAGTTTGTAATGTTAGCTTTACTCTGAACCAAAACCAGAAAATAGTATTACCAACAAGCAAATTCCGTCATGAACATGAATGTAAAACTTCAACCAATTTGTGATGCAAATAAGACATCCTCCAATAGCTGAGTGAATAAACTGTGGTTAAACAGTCATACAGTGGAATATCACTTTATGTGAAAAAGAAATGAGCAATCAATCTATGACAATATGTGAAGGAACCTTAAATGCATATTACCTATTGACATAAGCTAATCTGGAAAGGCTACTTAATGTATGATTCCAACTGTATGAAACTCAGGAAAAGGCAAAACTATGGATAAAGTAAAAAGGTGCCAAAGGGTTAGGGATGGCAGGAAAGGATACATAGGCAGAGTGCAGAGGATTGTACCTTTGTCCAAACCCACATATGTACAGTACCAAGTATGAACCCCCAATGCAAATTATGGGCTTTGAGTAATTGTGATATGTCAATTTAGGCTCATCTATCATAGCAACTACCACTATGGTGAAGGATATTGGTAATGAGGGAGGCTACATATGTGCTGGGGTGGGGGTATACAAAAAAATGTCTGAACTTCCCTCTCAATTTTGCTGGGAACATAAAAATGGTACCTAAAAAATAAAAACCTTTATAATAAATTTTAAATGAGACTTTAGTAAATTGAATCCAACAGTATAATAAAAAGATAATATATCATAAACAAATGAGGTTTATCCTAGAAATGCAGCGTTAGCTTAACCTCAAAAAATCATAATTATTTACCATATAACAAAGTAAAAGACCCATAGGATCACTCCAACAGATAGAGGCATCTGATAAAATTCACTCCTGATGTTTTAAAGCAGAAAAACTCAAGAACATAAGAATCCAAGGGAACTTCCTCAGCATGATAAGCAACACCTATGATGGATCTACAGCTAACATGCAGCATAGTGAAAAATGGAATGCATTTCCCGTCAGATGAGGAACAACAAGGGAATGTCTGCTGTCACCACTTGTAGGTAGCATTGTTCTGAAGATTCTAGTTAATACAGTCAGAAAAGAAAAAGAAATAAGAGGCATCCACGCTTAAAAAAAAAAAGAAAGAAAATAGTCTTTATACATAACCATGGCCATACAATAGGTATGGGTAAACCCCAACCTGTGGGCCAGCTTCTTGTCTTTTATTGGAACCCAGCTGTATTCATTAATTTATAGATGGTCTATGGCTGCTCTCATACCACAATGCCAGAGTTTATCAGCTGCAAAAGAGACCCCTTTGACACGTCTAAAATATTTACCATCCTTAGTAAAAGGGTAGTTTGAGAAAGAAAGGTTTGACAACCTTTTGTCTACGTAGAAAACCTGATCAAATCTACCAAGAACGTGCCAGAACTAATAAGTGAGTTTAACAAGATTGAAGGATACAAATTCAACATAGAAAAATCAACTGTATTTCTATATGCTAGCAATAAACCATCAAATTAAAAATTTTAAACATTTTTAGTTTTATAAAAATGTATGTTTAGATTAGCGTTGCTCAACCTGTATAAAGTCAAATACATCTACACTAACTAAACTATAATTTACAACTTCATTAAAAATGAAATACACATAAATCTGATAAAATATGGGAAGACCTATAAAAACTAAAAAATATTACTGAGAAAATTTAATATTACCTCTATAAAAGCAGACACACACTTTATTGAGGAGTAGATTCACTATTGTTAAGATGTCAATTCTCCCCAAATTAATCTACAAATATGACACAATCCCAACCTAATTTCCAACAAGCAAGCAGTCTTTATTTTATTGATAAGCTGATTTTAAAGTTCATGTGAAAATGCAAAGGATCTAGCATTGTCAAAACAGAACAAAATTAGAGGAATCATTTCAGGAATTACTATAAATCAACATTAACCAAAACAGTATGCCACAGGTACAGGTTGAGTATCCCTTATTCAAAATGTTTTGGACTAGAAGTTTTTCAGATTTTGGATTTTGGAATATTTGCATAAGCATGGTGAGATATCTTGTGGATAGGACCCAAATCTAAACACAAAATACACTTATTTTTCATATGTACCTTATACACAAAGACTGAAGGTAATTTTAAACATGACTTTTGGAGAGAGGAGCCCAGGCCGCCCGCGCTCGCGCCTCGCCGGCCCCTCCCCCGGTCGCTGCAGCCGCCGCGCCGCCGCTGCAGGTAGGAGGCTCCCCTTCCGGCGGGCCGCAGCGGGGCGGGGTCATGGGTGGGGAGGGCGGGCCGGGCGCACGGGGGCCGCGGGCGGGGGGCCGGCATGGCGGGCTTTCGGGCCGCGCCACTGCGACCCCTGCTCTGCAAGCCGGGCGCCGGGCGGCCGCCTCCGCGCGCCGCGATGGGACTCGGATAGTTAGCGGCCATGAGAAATATAGTGGAAAATGCAAAACAACGAAATTATAAAGCCTGCCAAATACTTATCAGAATTGGAAAAGAGCATCCTGCTGGCTTTAGTAGAAAAGTACAAATATGTGCTGCAATGTAAGAAAAGTGATGCGGGAACTATTGCCCTTAAGCAGCATACCTGGCAGGCGCTGGCCCACGAATACAACTCTCAGCTGAGCGTGTCCCTGCGGGATTTCAAACAGCTGAAGAAGTGCTGGGAGAACATAAAAGCTCGGACCAAAATAATTACGGCCCATGAAAGGAGAGAGAAGGTGAAACGGAGCGTCAGCCGGATGCTGAGTACTCACGTCCTAGGGAAGGAGAAGATCGCCAGCATGCTTCAGGAGCAGCTCTACTTCCTGCAGAGCCCCCCGAGGAGGAGCCCGAATACCACCCCGACGCGGTGGCCCAAGAATCATTTGCTGTTTCAAATAGAGAACTGTGCGATGATGAGAAAGAGTTCATACATTTTCCAGTATGTGAGGAGACCTGTCAACCTGAACCCTCTCGTGTCAGAATAACAGCCAATAAAAACTACAGGAGCAAAACCTCTCAAGAAGGTGCTTTAAAAAAGATGCATGAGGAAGAACACCATCAACAAATGTCCATCTTACAACTGCAGCTGATACAAATGAATGAGGTGCATGTGGCCAAAATCCAGCAGATAGAGCGAGAGTGTGAGATGGCAGAGGAGGAACACAGGATAAAAATGGAAGTTCTCAATAAAAAGAAGATGTATTGGGAAAGAAAACTGCAAACTTTTGCCAAGGAATGACCTGTTTCCTCATTTAACCGGCCCTTTCCCAATTCACCCTAAGACTTTGGGGGTGGCTGTCTTGTAATTAATCTGTGTTGGCAAAGAATGTCTGGAACATGGACTTGTGGTCAGTAACCTGTAACAGAGTTACAACTAGGAAAATTAGAGTGGTAGTAGTCACTTATTTAAGAATTCATTCAGGTACCAACAGCTGCACCCTCTGTATTCCTTAAGTGGCAAAGAAGCTGTTATAGTCTTCTGAAAATTATCACTATGAGTGCTATAATTCTGAATGTAATGTCTCTTAATTAGAATTCATACAAGAACCATGAAGAAACACACACACACACACACACACACACACACACACACACACACGCAAAACATGACTCTTAATGATTAGGGGCATGAAACAACATTTGTATACATGAGGTCAGATGTGGAATTTTTCCACTGTGGCATCCATGTTGGCAATCAAAAAGTTTTGGGTTTTAGAGTATTTCAGGTTTGGGATATTTAAATTAGTGATGCTCAACTTGTAAAAAGAAAGTCAAACACAGACAATCCCCAACTTAAGGTGGTTTGACTATTGACTTTACAATGGGTTTACCACAATTTGAGGAGCACCTGGAAATTAATAAAACTCAACAGAGAGTTCAGAAATAGATAACACATATGCAACCAGCTTATGTTTGACAAAGGCAGGATGGCAATGCAGTGGAGAAAGGGTAGCCTTTTCAACATATGGTGCTAGAACAATTGGATGTTCATATCCAAAAAGTGAACTTGAATCCATACCTTACTCCATCTGCAAAAGGAAACTGAAAATGGAGCATAGATTTACATATAAGACCCAAGTCTATAAAATTTCTAGAATAAAGCATAGGAAAAAATCTTTGTTACCTTGCGCTAGGCAAACACTTTTTACATCTGACACAAAATGCAAAATCTGTAATTCAACAATTAAATTGGACTTCATCACGATTAAAACTTCTGCTCTTCAAAAGATACTACAAAGTGAGTGAAAGGTGAACCCCAAAACTGGAAAAATATCCTTATAAAAAAGTAGCTAAAAAGTAACAGTATCCAAATACATACAGAATTACTAAAATTCAACAAGTAAGTAAACATCAACCTATTTTTTAAATGGCAAAAGATTTGAAAAGACAGTTCGCCAAAGAAGATATATAGATGGCAAATAAACGCATGGAAAGATGTTCAACATTTTTAGTCATGAGGATTATGTACATTAAACCCATATTAATATACATAATACACACTCATCAGAATGGCTAAAATTAAAAAAATAAATAAATACAGCAGTAGTGTGACAACATGGCAAGCAGAATTGTCATTTGCTGCTGATGAGAAGGGAAAATAGTACAAATATTTTGGAAAACCATTTTGCAGTTTTTAAAAACAGGAATATAAAGGGGCGTGAGGAGACTTTAGTGGGTGATGGATATATGTTAACTATCTTGATGGTAATAAGTTTCACAAGTGTATACATCTGTTAAAACTTATCAAATGGTACCTTTTACATGTGTGCACTTTATCATATATCAATTATTTCACACTAAAGCTACTGATTATGGGAGCAAACACCTAAGGCACTGGCTGTGATACCGAGAAAGGAATGCAATGATGCAGTGCAAAGCTAGAGGATTGAGATCTGTACCTTACTGCAATAAGTGGCAGCTGAGTTTTCAGCAAGCAGGTAACATGATCAGTATTGATTTTTTACAACTATATAATTATGATTGCAGAACAGGCCATGGTTTTGGAAGGTGGAATAGTAGGAAGGACAGTTATAAGGTTACCACAGTATTTCAGGTGGGAGGAAATGGTAACCTGACCATGGGTAAATGGGTAAAGGCACAAAAGAGAAGCAGAGTAAACAAACACATTGGGAGTGCCATTCACACTGATAAAGGTACAGTGAAATGATCATAGCTCTTTAGCTGAGAGTGTACAAGATACAGTAGTTCTCATTCTTAAGGCATATTTCTGAAATGAACATTCTTATAACATATCAGCACTCTATGGTACAGTGGTAAGCAGTGTGTACATACACTGCTATAGAATAGAAAAAAGCCTTATATTTATGCATTATCCTACCTTTACACTGCATTCCATGTTTATCAATGAGTAATATAACTTTCTTACAATTAGAGGAAAGAGAGTCATCATCCTCTGAGGCTATTTGAGATGACTGAATTATGCCATCAAGGTCATCCCTAAAATGTATTTGGTTTTTCATCTGGAAAATAAATAACACTGTTTCAAAATGTCCCCAAAATAGTTATAACATATACTAAATGTAGAGAAGTGGGAATTATTCGACTAGCACAAACACAGTATTTTTTTTTTTAGCAATTTCCTTTATGTTGACACTTGTTCAGAAAGTCACATGGTATATATGGATAAATTAGTTTCCCAGTCCCTATGCCATTTAGAAAACTGACAGAGAGACTTGAGTTAATTAAGGAACCAGGATTAGGATAATGTCTTCCTGAGCTTGTATCATTTCAACTGCAGAAACAATCTATTTCTACATACAATAAGTATTTAGATAACCTCATTCTACACAGGAGATTTTCATAAATAAAATTTTCATAAATAAAAAATTCAAATGGATCAAATAATTGGTGAAGAGAAAAAAGAGCAGCATCAAGTGACCCTCTAATTCTTTTTGAAGTTGAACTTTCTCCAAAGCCAGGAACTCTACTTTACTTGTAATATGCTTACCTCATTCTTAAATCTACGCATGTATCACTTAATTCCACTTCTAGACATACTGTTGATGTTCTGTCATCATGTGGTGGAGAATAATGCACATTTTCTAATTAAAGTTGTATGCCTTTATACTTTTCTTGCACTACGGTTGTCATATAATGGCTTCTGGAACAAATTCTGTATTGGTTTTGTATCATTGTGTTTGTAACAACAAAAAGACTATGATCTTTTTTTTTATTATTATTATCACATGCTTCATTTTTTTGAAGCAGGTAAGCCACATATCTAAAAGGTTTTTTGAATCACTAAACTGAGGTATATGTCTGATGTTTAATTTCCAATTAGCGGTACTTTGGTTCTTATTTTTTTGTCATTTGCCTAACAACCTATTAGTCTTCATTTATTTCAACCATAACTACTTCTTGATTTCTTGCTTTTGTACTTTTCGTATTATTATAACAATTTTCCTGGTCTGGGTTAAAAACATGTTCAGTATCTGGTTTGTGGTCATTTTCACAGTCTACTTTAATTTCCATTTAAATAAAGCTTAGAAGGTGACTGGCAAGCATATTCTGGGGACCCAGAGTATGAATGAGATAGAAAGGCATTTTTGAGACTGGGTTATTTTTGTTCAGGAAATACCTGGACTACTACAGAGACGGACATGCCAGACACATCACTTTTCTGACAATCAGGTGAATCATTTGTCAAATCTGAGGGTATTTACTTAAGTTTGTTCTTCCTGTAGAGTTACCATGTAGTCACTCTTCCTCAATACAAGCAGTTTTGTAATTTTCACCAAACTCTGCTTTATTTGTGATGAATTTTAAAGCTTTTTTCACCCTAATTTGTCTTGTTTGATCCACATTCTCTCATACTTCTGCATACAAGAAAGTTCTGCATATATAAAGAAGTCCTTTCTATCACAACACTTTTTCACTACTAGTTGTTGAGACAATTTTTGCACATGCAACAGTGGAAGAGTAATTTGCTAGTTTTGTTTCTCAGATGACTTTTCTGAGTGTGTGTTTTCAAAATAACTTTAAATAATTAAGTGTAAAACGAGAAAAATTAAAAAATAATTAGAATTTAATATTAAACTTCTTAATCTATGTTTACCTACTCCCACATCACTGGATTGTAACTAAGAAGTGAAAAATAATTTGGAATAGCCTAAAATAGGTGAAAAACATAAACCATGAAACTTTCATTTGTCACTGTTTGTTTGGACTAAACTTGACTAATTCATTATGTGTTAAATTTACCAAAAATGAATTATGAGATGACCAGTGGTACTACAAAGGCACCACCACTTAAAAAGATTTTATCACTATACCTACAGTGTACACTTGAGTGTTTTTCCAAACATTACTAAATGATTAGGCAAACTTTAAATTATTAGGAGCCAAAATCAACACCAGTAAGAAAAGCAAATTCTTACATTTTAATGCTAATTATGTATTGTAATATGATTGACAGTGTTATATATTTATATAGATTATAGGCTTAAGTTCTAAGGTCCACTAATGACAGTGGATTTAATACATTTAATAATATTTACAGATTTCCTATATTGAAATACAGCAGGAAGTTATTGTTTGTACACTAATGCCAAAGATGCCGTTCTGCAAGATATGATTCTCTTGATAGACAGCTGAGTTGACTTTATGATCCATTCTCTTCCTGAACATAGTAGCTAAAGTCGGAGATCACAAGGGAAAATAAATTCTTAACTTTGGTATGACTGGCAATAAAAGAAAAAACTGCAAAGTTTGAACCACTAGCAAGAATTACTCCTTTAGAATCCAATAAAGCGGTCATCAGTGTTAAATTGTTCATAATTTCTATTGCTTCAAATTGCAATTCAATAATTGATGTACCTTCTTTATTATAATAGGAAGTTATAAAAATAGAAGTGCAAACAATATCAGGAACTTTTAACTCAATTCCAAGAGTAAAGATTAGATATAAGTTACTATAGATTCCAACACTATTTTGAGTTCTATGACTAGTTAAAATGTTTTTTAAATGGAATATTAAATTACAATCAACTGATACTAAAAGGCTAATCCAAAGGTAAATTCACTTGGAATATGCTATATTACCAAAGCAAGGAAAACAAGATTAAACCAGATATTTGGTCTAATCTATTGATTTTAAATTTTTACATACCCATGGCTGGTTATTTTCATATTCTTCAAACCTCTTTTGCTCTCCCTCTGATGCCATTTTTAAGTCTTGTTCTGCTAAAAAAAAAAATTATATATTTAGTTAAAATGAGCTACACAGAACATTTAGATAAAAGCCATAGTCTTTCTAAAAATAAAAAATAAAATTATTTTATAAATTGAGAGTTTAAATGAAGGTTAATCTTTAGTATAATATTTACTTCTTTAAGAAATGCTTTTAATCCTCCAAAACTTCAGCAAACCACTTGGGGAGGCACTAGATGTCAACAGGTTCGAGCCATACAAACATTGTCAAAGATTCACTCAGAAATTCATCCATCCAACATCAATGAACAAAACCATCAGAAATAAAACAAAAGGTAAAAATCTGGTAGAAACAGATAAAAGTAACAGTACATTGTTCTTTACTTCTTAATAGTAGCTTTATAACAACACACTGAGCCTGCTGTTCATTATTAATGATTTCCAAAATGACTGCTACTGTTTACACTTTCATCAATGTGCAGTCTCTTCTTTATATCCTAAATATTTTCCTCAACTATTCTGATGAATTTCTCTCATCTTTCTTAAAAGATGAAAGACTCAGACAGCTACGTGAAGTCTTCCTTGATTCTGGCTATCTTTCCTCAGATAAACAGTTTTATTTAATATAGGTTTTAAAAATATATATAGTTAAGATTTCAAAAGTGAGATTATGTCTCAACTAACTATAATTAAAATAGAACACTGTATCTATTCCAATGTAAACATGCTGACTGATAATGAGAAAAATACTCTTTAATAAGAATAGCAAATCATGATCCTGAGAGAATAAGTGTCAAAGCTGATGGGAGGATGCTATGGTCTGTCTTTAATGCAATCCATCAGGTTCAATTATACCATTATGCTACAAGTACTTATTATTTTCAACTATTTTTCCTATTATTTAGGAAGTACAAAGTTGTGAGGACACTTCCAATAAATATATAATTTATTTCTCATCAAAGAAACTGTTTAAAATTACACAGCTTAGATAGACAGAATAACAAAAGAACTATTCATTTTTTTTTCATTCTCAGGTGGGCTACTACTATGTCTACATTGCTCATATCCTACAGTTTGGCCCTGTCAAAAAGTTTCTTGATCCACTTATGCAAGAAGATTTTTAAAAACATCAAAATAGTGTATAATAAGTTTCAATGTGTAAATAATAGCCAAAAATGAAAAATTTAATTTTCAGACTTATTAATAACTTTTTATACTTCAAAATCAGTGCAATATTCACTGAATATATCAGTTTTGTTATTCAAATAATGAATGCTATAACTTTTTGTTTCTAAAATTGATTTGATATATCATGCTTATCTCTAAGGTACTTTCATGGAATTGCGATCTTATAAAAAAATAGGTTTCTTATTAAAATCAAAGTTTCTTAGTTCAAATACATTTACTTTGATTAATATCAAAACTTCTATATAACTTTCATGAATTATTCCCACCCCTTCTTTCCTCTTTATTTAACAGTAGTATCTTACATGTATAATTTCTATTTCCTAAATTTTTGTTCCTTCCCCTCTGGCTAGAATGATGCTCAGAAATAATAGCAAAATGATACTTCTGCTTTGACTCTGTCATGTTTTGAACTGCTATCAGATGACAAACAGGTATATGGAAAGGTTCTCAGCATCTCTAATCATCACAGACATGCAAATCAAAGCTACAATGAGGTATCTTCTCACCTCACTTAAAATGGCTTTTATCCAAATGACAGGCATTAAGAAATGCTGGTGAAGATGTGGAGAAAGCGGAACCCCTGTACACCATAGGTGGCATTGTGAATTAGTACAGCCACTATGGAGGACAGTATAGAGAGTCATCAAAAAATTAAAAATACAACTACCCACTTGATCCAACAATCCCATTGCTAGGTAACTACTCAAAAGCAAGGAAATCAGTATTATAAAAGAGAAATCTGCCCTGACATGTTTATTGCAGCACTTCTCACAATAGCCATAATTTGGAATCACTCTAAGTATACATCAACAGACAAATGGATTTAAAAAATATGATACATATACTGCTCAGCCATATGAAAGAATGAAATCCTCTCATTCGGAATAACATGGATGGAACTGGAGGGCATTATGTCAAGTAAAATAATCCAGGCAAAGAAAGAAAAGCTTCACACGTTCTCACTCCTTTGTGGTTGTGAGAAATTTAAAAAATAGAATTCATCGGGTCGGCTGCGGGCGGCCAGGCGATCCCTCTGCGGCTGCAATCTCCTCGGGCCTTGGGTGAGACGGCGAGTGCTCAAAGGCTCCTGGGACGGTGGTGGAAAAAACCGAGTCATCGTGGGCAACCGGATGGACGCCGGCGGAATGAGTGGCAGCTTTTGGGGGTGGTTTCGGCCCGGGACACTGCGGTCGGAGAGGAGCGGTTAGAACTCGGGGAGCCTCCAGCGCCCCACCAAGGAGACCCCAGTGGAGAGGGGTGCCTTAAGACTTAAGGGAAAGGCCCAGCGCGGTGGCTCACGTCTGTGATCCCAGCACTTTGGGAGGAGGCTGAGGCCGGTGGGTCGCTTGAGCCCAGGAGACCAACCTGGGCAACATAGGGAGGCCTTGTCCCTACCAAAAAGTGAGAAATTAGCCGGGCGCTATGGCGCACACCTGTAGTTCCGAGACGCTTAGGCGGGAGGATTGCTTGAGCCCAGGAGGTGGAGGCTGCACTGAGCCCAGATGACACTACTGTACTCCAGCCTGGGCAACAGAGCGAGACCTTGTCTCAAAACAACAACAAAGACTTGTGGGAAAGAACGACGCCTTGCTGACCGAGTGGGGCCAGGCCCCTGCCCACGCTGTCTACGGTCCTGCGTGGGGCCCTGCAGCGGCTCCCGTCTGCGGCCCCCAGAGGCAGAGTCGCCCTCCCAGCCCCCTAAGAGGAGGAAGAAGAGGTACCTGCGACATGACAAGCCCCCTACACCTACTTGGCCGTGATTGCCTTGGTGATTCAGGCCGCACCCTCCCGCAGGCTGAAGCTGGCCCACATCATCCGTCAGGTCCAGGCGGTGTTCCCTCTGTTCAGGGAAGAATACGAGGGCTGGAAAGACTCCATTCGCCACAACCTTTCCTCCAACCGATGCTTCCGCAAGGTGCCCAAGGACCCTGCAAAGCCCCAGGCCAAGGGCAACTTTTGGGTAGTCGACGTGTCTGATCCCAGCCGAGGCACTACGGCTGCAGAACACGGCCCTGTGCAGGCGCTGGCAGAACGGGGGTGCGAGAGGAGCCTTCGCCAAGGACCTGGGCCCCTACGTGCTGCACGGCCGGCCCTATCGGCCTCCCAGTCCCCTGCCGCCACCCAGCGAGGGCTTCAGCATCAAGTCCCCGCTAGGGGTCTCCCGGGAGGGGGCACCCTGGCCGGGGCTAGCTCCACAGAGCAGCCCAGTTCCTACAGGCATGGAGAATAGTGGGGAAGAGGCCGTGCCCACCCCACTCCTGCCCTCCTCTGAGAGGCCTCTGTGGCCCCTCTGCCCCCTTCCGGGCCCCACAAGAGTGGAGGGGGAGGCTTCCCAGGGGGGAGCCATCGGGCCCTCCACCGTCTCCCCAGAGCCTAGGGCCTGGCCTCTCCACTTACTACAGGGCACCTCAGTTCCTGGGGGGCTGTCCGGGGGGGGACACAGGGCCTCCCTCTGGGGGCAGCTGCCTACCTCCTATTTGCCTATCTACACTCCCAATGTAATGCCCTTGGCACCACCGCCCACCTCCTGTCCCGTGTCCACCGTCAACCAGCCCTGCCTACTGAGGTGTGATCTCTGAAACCCGAGGGCCCCCAGGGCTGCTCTGGGATCTAGATACCCTCTTCCAGGGGGTGCCACCCAATAAAAGCATCTATGACGTTTGGATCAGCCACCCTGGCTGATCCAGCCCTGGCAGCCCCAGCCCCAGGCTGACTGCTCTCTTGGTGCAGCCTGTGAGGCCTCTAAGGCAGGGGCTGCTCCTCCCTCCTGCTCCCACCCTCGGCTTGTTGACAGGGAGCCAAGGCTAGTGGGGAGTCTGCAACCACAGCAGCCTCAAAACAGCAGGCAGCAGCCTTGCTGGGAGTCCACGGTGTTTATTGGACTACCTGATGCGTGGCCATGGCCCACCTGGGCACAGCCCTCGCCCCGGTCAGTCATGTCTGTTTCCCTACACCCAGAGGCAAAGCTGGAGGGACAGGGCTGAGCCTGGAATTGCCCTTCCTAGTTTCCTCTTCTCAGCCCACCACCCATCCATCCGTCTCTGGCCATCACCTCCCCTCCCTCCCTTGCTCCAGGCTGCGGGAGGGAGAGCCTAATGGTGAATCCAGCCTGAAGTCCTGCCCTCTCTCATCTATCTGGGAAGGAGGTAGCACCTTTTTCAGGAAAGGGGTTAGGGAGTAAAAAGACTGGACCCTACATGATCCTAGTGGTGGGGAAGATAACAGTAAAGGAATTTGCAACATTTAAAAAAAAAAAAAAAGAACTCATGGAGATGGAGAATAAAATCAATGTTACCACAGTATAGGAAGGGTTTGAGGGTGGTAGGAAATGAGGATGCTTAATAAGTATGAACTATAGTTAGATACAATAAATAAAATGTAGCATTTTATAGTACAAAAACATGACTACAGTCAGCAATAACTTGTACATTTTAGCATTACTGAGGGAGTAAAAATTAAAAGACAGCACAAAGAAATTGTGAATGCTTGAGGTGATGGATAACCCATTAACCATGATGTGATTATTACACATTGTATGCCTCTATCAAAATATCCCATTTATTCCATAAACATAAGCACATACAATTTACACATTAAAATTAAAAACAAAAATATATATATAAAGTAACACACACACATACACAGACACACACTGTGCTAATCAAAACATCTGATTGGCTTAATATAATAAGGGTAACAAAACAGACCAGAACCTATAAAAGTTAAATATGTTACCAAGTAAAATATTTCATTAGATAAAAACTATACTTCGAATTGACTTTTAAAGCAAAACAAATATTTTAGAGTATCAAAATTGATCTCTTTAAATTGCTAAAAACTATTGAAATTCCAAATCAAAAACTTCAGAGTATCCAAATATAAAAGCAGAAACATCTGAATACACCCTTATTTTTCAGGTCATGTGTGGTGGCTAACTCCTGTAATCCCAGCACTTTGGGAAGCCAAGGCAGACGGATCGCCTGAGGTCAGGAGTTCAAGACCAGCCTGACCAACATGGAGAAACCCCATCTTTACTAAAAATACAAAATTAGCCAGGCATGGTTGTGCATGCCTCTAATCCCAGCTACTCAGGAGGCTGAGGCAGGAGAATCCCTTGAACCCAGGAGGCAGAGGTTGCAAGATTATGCCATTGCACTCCAGCCTGGAAAACAAGAGCGAAATTCCCTTTCAAAAAACAACACAAAACCTTATATTTTAAAAATATACTTTCCTTATGTGTGTAAATCTGATTTTTAAAAACATAAAAAAGATAACAGCTATATTATTTATAAGAAATCCTGAAATAAAACATAAAAAAAAATAATTGAGAATGAAAAGACTATGAGCATTACAAATAGATTAATGTACTCCTTTCCAGAGTTAAATTTGCATTGCAAAGTTTACCTGGCAAGGATGTTTGTACATCCTTCATTTTGATGGCTATATTCAGAACAGAATCTTTATTTTCAGTTGTAACCTGAATGGGTTTTAAAACAAAATGATTAGCACATGATATATGTTGTATAGGATATGATGTTAATAATTAAATATATAAATATAAGAGTAATTACCTTCAAGGTGGGAAGATTTTCAGGATATTCTAACAAGCAAAAAAATATATATATAATCAATCATATGTGAATACGGTAAGGCCAATCATACATTCATGGAGTGTTAGCATCAAACTAAATACTCTTGCTTGTGTTAGTGTAGGATTTCATGTTTTTCTAGTTTATTTCTTTGAGACAGTAACATGACAGAAATACACTGAAGAAAATGAGAATACCGCCTTCAAAAAACATATACTTACAAGTTAAAAAGTGAGATTATGCACCATGTCTATCAATAAAAGAAAGTATTGCTATCAATGTGGATAAGCTAATAAGAGAAATGTGATCTAAAATCAGAGGAGCAACTCATACACCTGGAAATCAATGTCAAAGCAGGTGGTACATACTCCTGCACATCTTTCATGCAAGACATCAGAAGGATTTATACCATTATGCTACAAACATTCATCATGCTCTTTCACTTGCCCAATAACTAAGAAGATACACAATAACAATGACACTTCAGTTGAGTGTATACTTCACATCTCTTCAGTGGAAGTGTCCTGAATTGAGCCGTTTGGATATATGTTTGGTGAATCCTAGTAGATAATATTCCTTATTTATCATAACCATGTGGTGTAATAATGTGCCTACATTTCTTGTATCCTCTAGTTTAGCCTTCTGAAAGTTTCTTCATCCACTCATGGCAAGAAGATAAAATATATAAACCCCATCAAAAAGTACAATAAATTATACATACTTATACAAAATGGAATTGCTATAGGCATTAGATATTAATAACCTTTTATATTTGGAAATCAGTACAATATTCATTGAAAGTAACCATTTTAGGATTCAGTTAATGCATTCAACATTACTTTTTTCTAAAATTAGTCTAGTTTGGAGTATCACTTTAATCTATAAAGAATTTTCATTAAATAGCTATTTTAATAAAAAAGCTAGCAAAAAACCTAATGCTTTCATATTAAATTTTAACTCATCTGAATAACTAATAAAAAATATATCTCTGATGTCTGATAGTAATAAACAGGAATAATGAGTCACTGTGGTTTATCCCAATTCTACACTCCTTCCAGATTCCAGTAGTCATTGGAGAAGCCAGAAATCAAATCTGGTAGGCAAATATTCTAAATACATCTGAAGTGAGTTCACCCAGGTTTCCTCAGCAGAAGCCCCAAAATTACCTAAAAAACTTATTCCTTCCCCTCTTTCCTGCCTTGTAATCCCTCTTTCTTGATGAAAATAATTACATCAGTGGTCACATTGCTTCTCATTCTACAGAGTTTATGGATTATTATGACAACTTCTTCCCTCTGGTTTTAGCAGTACCATCAGACATCTATAATTTCTATTACTTCGTCTCTTTCTCCTTCCCCTCTCCAATGAAACATGCTATGAAATAAGAGCAAAATTATGCTGTCCCCTGATCCTTTTATGTCTTGAACTGCTTTCCAATAGTTCTTCTTCCTGATTTCAATGTACAGAAGTCTATAACCTGGCTATTCAGATCATGGCCAAGGACCAGCAGCATCAGCATCACCTGAGAACGTACTAGAAATGCAGAATCTCAGGCCTGCTGAATCAGAATGTGCATTTTCAAAGAGCCCCGTGCTGATTTATTCAGGGGTGGGAAGCCCTCTTCTATCTTTAGTGCACATGACATTAAATATCTATTGCTAAATTACCTGCTCCAGATTTTTCAACAACCGTTATTCCTGTGGCAATATTTGAAAGAGAAACTTTCTTTTTACTTATAGCCTGAATGGAATGAGAAACAAAATAATCAATAAATAATATATACTTCATAGATTATATAATTAGTAATTCAACATATAAATGAAAGAGTCATTACCTTCCAGGCCGGTTGTTTCTGAGAAGACACTGAAAAGCAAAATGGATATATAATCAATCATATGTAACTATGATAAAGCCAACCATACATTAATGCAGTGTTAGCATCAAGCTGTATCCTCCTGCCTGTACTGAAGCAGGAGATGAGGGCAGAAAAACAAATTTTCCTCCTTGCCTTTGGTATAAGCAAACTTCCCTGAGTCCTTCCCCCTCCTGTGGAACTGTACCCTGCTCTGCAAGTTTTATGAGTTTATAGATTCTTGTATTCTTGTTCTCTATAGCTAATAACTGCAAGTTTTCTGTTTTTCATCTAAGCAGCACAGTGAAGGTCATGAGATACGTCTGAGCAAGTCTGGATTGCAGCCATCTAGGTGCCATAGCAAAGGATGCAAGATAAGCTTGTGTGAGGCTCTTCAGCAACCTAGATAACGGCCATCTAGGTCACATAGCAAAAGTCGTATGTAAGCCTGAGTTATAGGCTCGTCATTGCTTGATAAACTGCCTTTGTTCTGCTCTTGTATTTTGTGTATAAAAGTCAAGCCCTGGGCCAGGCGTGGTGGCTCACGCCTGTAATCCCAGCACTTTGGGAGGCCGAGGCAGGTGGATCACGAGGTCAAGAGATCGAGACCATCCTAGTCAACATGGTGAAACCCCGTCTCTACTAAAAATACAAAAAATTAGCTGGGCATGGTGGCACGTGCCTGTAATCCCAGCTACTCAGGAGGCTGAGGCAGGGAGAATTGCCTGAACCCAGGAGGCAGAGGTTGCGGTGAGCCAAGATCAAGCCATTGCACTCCAACCTGGGTAACAAGAGTGAAACTCCAACTCAAAAAAAAAAAAAAAAAAAAAGTCAAGCCTTGTCTTTGTTCAGAGCTCAGCCTTTGAATGCAAATCTGTTGAACTGGTGCACACCTTAATGAAATCCTCCTGTTCCACCAATTGGTCTCTCTGGTCTCCTGATTCCCGTAACAGTACTAGTGTAGAATTTGATGTTTTATAGATTATGTCTTTGGGACAGGAACATGAGGAAATATACTGAAGAAAATAGGAATACAGGCTTCCACAAAATATACAGTTATAAAATTACAAAGAGATATTATGCATCATATGTATATTACCAAAATAAAAAGTATCAATATCAATGTGGATATGCTGAGTGATGAGGACCAATGTGATCTAAAATCAGAGGAGCAACTCATACACCTGGGAATCAATGTCAAAGCAGGTGGTACATACTCCCGAATGTCTTTCATGAAAGATATCAGAAGAATTTATACCATTATACTACAAACATTCATCATGCTCTTTAACTTGCCTGATAACTGAAAAGATACACAATCACAATGACACTTCGATTGAATGTACACTTCATGACTCTTCAGTGGAAATGTCCTCAATTGATCAGCCTGGATATATGTTTAGTGAATCTTAGCAGATAATATTCATTATTTTTCATACCCATGTGGTGTAATAATGTGCCTACATTTCTTATATCCTGTAGTTTAGCCTTTCTGAAAGTTTCTTCATCCACTCATGACAACCAGGTATAATATAAAAGCCTCAAGAAAAAGTATCGTTATCGATTTTGACATATTTCTACAAAATAAAACTCCTACA
Source organism: Aotus nancymaae (assembly GCF_030222135.1). Classification (NCBI taxonomy): domain Eukaryota; kingdom Metazoa; phylum Chordata; class Mammalia; order Primates; family Aotidae; genus Aotus; species Aotus nancymaae. Next base: position 6,410,066 of record NW_026988546.1, on the reverse strand, counting down.
CAGATTAGTTATTAACAAGCTTTTACATTCAAAAATCATTCCAATATTCATTGAAAAAAAAATTTTAAAAGTCAATTAATAAATTCAACATTATTGTTGTTTCTAAAATAGTCTTGTTTAAAGTATCATGTTATTCTCTAAGGAATTTTCATTAAATAGCTATTTTATCCAAGAGTTAGCTCCCTGAACAACGAAGACAATATATTCATATTCAAATTTATCTAATTTGTATAACTAAAATCAACAAAACATGTATTTCTGATGCCTAAGAGTAATATAGAAGAGTAATAAGTCAGGGTGGTTAATGCCAATTATAGCACTTTTTCTTGCTTCAAGTCATTCCTGGAGCAGCCAAAATCAAATCTTCTTATATGTAAATATTCAAAATGAATGTGAAATGAGTTCATTCAGGTTTCCTCAGCAGATATCCCAAAATTAAATAAATAACTTCTTTTTTTCCCTCCTTCCTGACTCACATTTCCTCTTTCTTGAGGAAAATAATTACTACATCAGTGATTTCCTTAGTTCTCATTCTACAATGTTCATGTGTCATTATGATCACTTCTTCCCTCTAATTCTAGCAATACTATCTGGTGCCTACAATTTCTTTTACTTCATCTCTTTCTCCTTTCTCTGTTTATGAAAACATAGCTGTAGATGTAAAGCAAATTATGCTGCCGCTGAGACTGTTACATCTTGAACTGCTCTCTGATGGCTCTTCTTTCCAATTACAATGTAGAAAGGTCTATAATCTTACTATTTAGATCATGGCCAAGGAACAGCAGCACCAACATCTCCCAAGAATCTCAGCCCTGCTGAATCAGAATGTACAGCTTCAATGAGCCACCCACTCATTTATTTTGGGGAAAAGGCATTCTCTTCTATCTTGAGTAAACATGACATTAATTGTGAATTGCAAAATTACCTGTCTCAGATTTTTGCCCATCCTTTATTTCTGTGGCTATATTCAAAACAGAATCTTTCTTGTCAATTGTAGCCTGAATGGGATGTAAAACAAAATAATCAATACATAAAATATATTTCATAGACTATACAGTTAATAGTTCAAAATATAAATGAGAGTGTAATTACCTTTAAGTCCAGCTGTTTCTGAGAATACACTGAAATCAAAAGGGATATGTAATCAATCATATGTAAATGTAATAAAGGTGTCCATGTATTCATGTAGTATTAGCACCAAGCTGTATCCTCCTGCCTGTATTACTGGATGTTTAGATGTTTTACACTTTGTGTCTTGAAACAGGATCATGACAGAAATACACAGAAGAAAATAGATATAAAGGTTTCACAAAACATAAACTTCCAATTTCAAAAGTAATAATATTTTCATATGTCTATTACTACAATAAAAACTTGTTATTATCAATGTGGATATGCTGAGTAATGAGGACCAATGTGATGTAATATCAGAGAGGCAACACATACACCTGGGAATCAATGTCAAAGCAGATGGTAAAGGCTCTCGTATGTTTTTCATGCAAGACATTGGAAGGATTTATACCATCATACAACAAATATTCATCATGCTTTTTGACCTGCCTGATAATTAAGCAGGTACAAAATGACAATGACACTTTAGTTGAATGTACACTTCATAACTTCTCAGTGGAAGTATCCTGAATTGATCAACTTACATATATGTTTGGTGAATTCTACTATATAATATTCTTTATTTCTCATATCCATGTGGTGTAATAATGTGACTACATTTCTGGCATCCTCTAGTATAGCCTTCAGAAAGTTTCTTAATCCACTCGTGGCAAGAAGACATAATACATAAACCTCACAAAAAAGTATGACAAATTATTAAATTTGACATACATATACAAAATAAAGTTACTACAAGGATTAGATGTGAGGAAGCTTTACATTTAGAAATCACTCCCATATTCATAGAAATAACTACTTTAAGAGTCAATTAATGAATTCAACATTATTATTTCTAAAAAGTTCTGGTTTGAAGTATAATGTTGTTCTCTAAAGCATTTTCATAAATTACTTTTTTATCCAAAAGTTAGCTCTTTGATAAAAGAAGACTAAGTATGCATATTCATGTTTATCCCATTTGAATAATATCAACAAAACATATATCTCTGATGCCTAATAGTAACGTAGAAAAGTAATGAGTCAGGGTGGTTTATCTCATTTCTAACACACTTTCCTGCCTCCAGTAGTTCCCAGAGAAGCCAAAATCCAATCTTCTTTAATGCAAATATTCTAAATTCATCTGAAGGGAGTTCACTCAGGTTTCCTCAGCAGAATCCTCAAAATTACATGAATAACTTCTCCTTTTCCCTCTTTCGTGCCTCACAATCTCTCTTCCATAAGGAAAGTAATTACTAAATCAGTAGTGTCCTTAGTTGTTGTGCTACACTGTTTATGGGTTATTATGATCACTTCTTCCCCGTTTTGGCAATATCGTCTGAGGCCTATAATTTCTATTATTTCGTCTCCTTCTCTTTCCCCTCTTGATGAAAACATGCTGCAGAACTAAAGAAAAATTATGCTGTCCCCTGAGTCTGGTATGTCTTCAACTGCTCTTTAATGGTTCTTCTTCCCAATTTCAATGTAGGGAAGACTATAATCTTACTACTCAGATCAAGGCCAAGGACCAGCAGCATCAGCGTCAACCAAGAAATTATTACGAATGCAGAATCCCAGGCCTCCTCAATCAGAATGTGCGGCTTCACTGAGCCTTCCGCTGATTTGTTCAAAAAATAGAAGTTCTCTTCAGTCTTGAGGGAACACGACATTAAATGTGTATTGCAAAATTACCTGTCCCAGATTGGTCTCCATCCTTTACTTCGCTGGCTATAACTGCAACAGATGTTTTCTTGTCACTTGGAGCCTGAATGGGATTTGAAACAAAATAATCAATACATTAAGTATATTTCATAGAGTATATATAGAGTTGATAATTAAAAATATAAATGAGAGTGTAATTACCTTCGAGGCTGGTTGTTTCACAGAAGACACTGAAAATAAAAAGGGATATATAATCAATGATACGTAAATACGATAAAGTTAACCATACATTCGTGCAGTGTTAGCATCAAGCTTTATCCCCCTGCTTGTATTAGCGTAGGCTTTGATGTTTCATACTTTGTGTTTTGGAACAGGAACATGACAGAAATACACTGAGGAGAACAGAAATACAGGCTTCATGAAACATACACTCACCGATCTAAAATCAGAGGAGCAACTCATACACCTGGGAATCAATATCAAAGCAGGAGGTACTATTCCCGCATGTCTTTCATGCAACACATCAGAAGAATTTATACCATTGTACTACAAATATTCATCAGGCTCTGTAACTTGCCCGACAACGGAGAAGGTACACAATTACAATGACACTTCAGTTGAATGTATACTTCATAGTATACATTCATATTCATACTTCATGTCTCTGCAGGGGAAAGGTCCTCAATAGATCAGCTTGGATGTATGTTTGGTGAATACGCGTACATAATATTCATTATTACTCACACCCATGTGGTGTAATAATTTTCAACATTTCTGATATCCTCTAGTTTAGCTTTCTGGAAGTTTCTTCACACACTCATGCAACACGATATGACACATAAGCCTCAATATACAGTATCAGCCTTTATCGGTTTTGACATACTTCTACTAAAAAAACTACTACAAGCATTAGATATTAATAAGTTTTACATTCAGATATCACTCCAATATTCATTGAAAATAACCATTTTTGGAGGCAGTAAATGAATTCAACATAATTTTTGTTTCTAAAATAGTCTTCTTTGAGGTATCATGTTATCCTCTAAAGAAATTTCATTAAATAGCTATTTTATCTAAGAGTTAGCTCCTTGAACAATGGAGCCAATGTATTCATACTCTAGCTTATCTTATTTTTAATAATTAAAATCAACAAAACATCTATCTCTGATGCCTAATAGCAACAAAGAAGAGTAATGATTCACCGAGGTTTAGCCCAGTTCTAGCACTCTTTCCTGTTTCTGGTAGTTTCTGGAGCAGCCAAAATCAAATCTTCTTTTACGCAAATATTCTAAATAAATCCAAAGTGAGTTCACTCACGTTTCCTCAGCAGAAACCCCTAAATTACATACATAACCTCTTCTTTTCCCTCCTTGCTGCCTCACAATCCCTCTTCCTTGGAGAAAATAATTTTTGCATCAATGGTCTCATTAGTTCTCTCATTCTACAGTGTTTATGGGTTATTACAATCACTTCTTCCCTCCGGTTTCAGCAAAACAACCTAGTGTCTATCATCCCTATTACTACATCTCTTTTTCCTTTCCTTCCTGAAGAAAACATGCTGTAGAATTAAGGCAAAATTATGCTGTTCCTTGAGCTTGCTATGTCTTGAATTGCTCTTCAGAGGTTCTTCTATTTAATTTCAATGTAGAAAAGTTTATAATCGTACTACTCAGATCATGGACAAGGACCAGCAGCATCACTGGTGCTAAATAACTTATTACAAATGCAGAATCTCAGGCTTCCTGAATCACAATGTACACTTTCAATGAGCCCCCTGCTGATTTATTTGGGAAGGGAAGTTCCCTTTTATCCTGAGTGAACATGACATTAAATGCGTATTGCAGAATTACCTGTCTCAGATTTTGATCCATCCTTTTTATCTGTGGCTGGATTCGAAACAGGGTCTTTCTTTTTACGTGTAACCTGAATGGGATTTGAAGCAAAATAATCAGCACATAAAGTATATTTCACAGACTATACAGTTAATAGTTCAAAATACAAATGAGAGTGTAATTACCTTCCAGGGCCATTTTTTCTGAGAAGACACTGAAAAGAGAAAGGGATACATAATAAATCATATGTAAATATGATAAAGATATCCATACATTGATGCAGTGTTAGCATCAACCTGTATTTTCCTGCCTGTATTAGTGTAGGCTTTGATGTTCTATACTTTGTGTCTTGGGACAGCAACATGACAGAAACACACAGAAGAAAACAGGAAAACAGGCTTCCAAGAGTTAGCTCCTTGAACAACAAAGACAATGTATTCATATTCAAGTTTATCTCATTTTTATAGCTAAAACAAAAAAATACATCTCTCTGTTACCTAACAGTAATAAAGAGGAGCAATGAGTCAGTGTGGTTTATCTCAATTCCAGCACTCTTTCTGCTTCCAGTAGTTCCTGGAGCAGCCACAGTCAATCTTCTTTTATGCAAATATTCTAAACGCTTCTGAAGGGAGTTCACTCAGGTTTCCTCAGCAGAATCCCCAAAACTGCATAAATAACTTCTTCTATTCCCTCCTTCCTGCCTCACAATCTCTCTTCCTTAAGGAAACTAATTACTCCATCAGTGGTGTCCTTAGTTGTTGTTCTACAGTGTTTACGGGTTATTACGATCACTTCTTCCCCCTGGTTTTGGCAATATGGTCTGATGCCTATAGTTTATATTACGTCATCTCCTTCTCTTTGCCTTCTTGATGAAAACATGCTGTAGAACTAAAGCAAAATTATGCTGTCCCCTGAGTCTGGTATGTCTTCAACTGCTCTTTAATGGTTCTTCTTCCCAATTTCAATGTAGGGAAGTCTATAATCTTACTACTCAGATCAAGGCCAAGGACCAGCAGCATCAGCGTCAACCGAGAAATTATTACGAATGCAGAATCCCAGGCCTGCTCAATCACAATGTGCAGCTTCACTGAGCCTTCCGCTGATTTGTTCAAAAAATAGAAGTTCTCTTCAGTCTTGAGGGAACATAACATTAAATGTGTATTGCAAAATTACCTGTCCCAGATTGGTCTCCATCCTTTACTTCGCTGGCTATAACTGCAACAGATGTTTTCTTGTCACTTGGAGCCTGAATGGGATTTGAAACAAAATAATCAATACATTAAGTATATTTCATAGAGTATATATAGAGTTAATAATTAAAAATATAAATGAGAGTGTAATTACCTTCGAGGCTGGTTGTTTCACAGAAGACACTGAAAAGAAAAAGGGTTATATAATCAATCATATGTAAATACGATAAAGTTAACCATACATTCGTGCAGTGTTAGCATCAAGCTTTATCCCCCTGCCTGTATTAGCGTAGGCTTTGATGTTTCATACTTTGTGTTTTGGAACAGGAACATGACAGAAATACACTGAGGAGAACAGAAATACAGGCTTCATGAAACATACACTCACCGATCTAAAATCAGAGGAGCAACTCATACACCTGGGAATCAATGTCAAAGCAGGTGGTACTATTCCCGCATGTCTTTCATGCAACACATCAGAAGAATTTATACCATTGTACTACAAATATTCATCAGGCTCTGTAACTTGCCCGACAACGGAGAAGGTACACAATTACAATGACACTTCAGTTGAATGTATACTTCATGTCTCTGCAGGGGAAAGGTCCTCAATAGATCAGCTTGGATATATGTTTGGTGAATACGCGTACATAATATTCATTATTACTCACACCCATGTGGTGTAATAATTTTCAACATTTCTGGTATCCTCTAGTTTAGCTTTCTGGAAGTTTCTTCACACACTCATGCAACACGATATGACACATAAGCCTCAATAAACAGTATCAGCCTTTATCGCTTTTGACATACTTCTACTAAAAAAAAACTACTACAAGCATTGGATATTAATAAGTTTTACATTCAGATATCACTCCAATATTCATTGAAAATAACCATTTTTGGAGGCAGTAAATGAATTCGACATAATTTTTGTTTCTAAAATAGTCTTCTTTGAGGTATCATATTATCCTCTAAAGAAATTTCATTAAATAGCTATTTTATCCAAGAGTTAGCTCCTTGACCAATGGAGCCAATGTATTCATATTCTAGCTTATCTAATTTTTAATAATTAAAATCAACAAAACATCTATCTCTGATGCCTAATAGCAACAAAGAAGAGTAATGAGTCACCGTGGTTTATCCCAGTTCTAGCACTCTTTCCTGTTTCTGGTAGTTTCTGGAGCAGCCAAAATCAAATCTTCTTTTACGCAAATATTCTAAATAAATCCAAAGTGAGTTCACTCACGTTTCCTCAGCAGAAACCCCTAAATTACATACATAACCTCTTCTTTTCCCTCCTTGCTGCCTCACAATCCCTCTTCCTTGGAGAAAATAATTTTTGCATCAATGGTCTCATTAGTTCTCCCATTCTACAGTGTTTATGGGTTATTACAATCACTTCTTCCCTCCGGTTTCAGCAAAACAACCTAGTGTCTATCATCCCTATTACTACATCTCTTTTTCCTTTCCTTCCTGAAGAAAACATGCTGTAGAATTAAGGCAAAATTATGCTGTCCCTTGAGCTTGCTATGTCTTGAATTGCTCTTCAGAGGTTCTTCTATTTAATTTCAATGTAGAAAAGTTTATAATCGTACTACTCAGATCATGGACAAGGACCAGCAGCATCACTGGTGCTAAATAACTTATTACAAATGCAGAATCTCAGGCTTCCTGAATCACAATGTACACTTTCAATGAGCCCCCTGCTGATTTATTTGGGAAGGGAAGTTCCCTTTTATCCTGAGTGAACATGACATTAAATGCGTTTTGCAGAATTACCTGTCTCAGATTTTGATCCATCCTTTTTATCTGTGGCTGGATTCGAAACAGGGTCTTTCTTTTTACGTGTAACCTGAATGGGATTTGAAGCAAAATAATCAGCACATAAAGTATATTTCACAGACTATACAGTTAATAGTTCAAAATACAAATGAGAGTGTAATTACCTTTGAGGCCCGTTCCTTCTGAGAGGACACTGAAAAGAGAAAGGGATACATAATAAATCATATGTAAATATGATAAAGATATCCATACATTGATGCAGTGTTAGCATCAACCTGTATTTTCCTGCCTGTATTAGTGTAGGCTTTGATGTTTTATACTTTCTGTCTTGGGACAGGAATGTGACAGAAAAACACTGAAGAAAACAGGAAATCAGGCTTCCAAGAGTTAGCTCCTTGAACAACAAAGACAATGTATTCATATTCAAGTTTATCTCATTTTTATAACTAAAACAAAAAAATATATATCTCTGTTGCCTAACAGTAACAAAGAGGAGCAATGAGTCAGTGTGGTTTATCTCAATTCCAGCACTCTTTCTGCTTCCAGTAGTTCCTGGAGCAGCCACAGTCAAATCTTCTTTTATGTAAATATTCTAAATGCATCTGAAGGGAGTTCACTCAGGTTTCCTCAGCAGAATCCCCAAAATTGCATAAATACCTTCTTTTTTTCCCTCCTTCCTGCCTCACAATCTCTCTTCCTTAAGGAAAGTAATTACTCCATCAGTGGTGTCCTTAGTTCTTGTTCTACAGTGTTTATGGGTTATTACCATCACTTCTTCCCTCTGGTTTTGGCAATATCGTCTGAGGCCTATAATTTCTATTACTTCATCTCCTCTTTTCCCTCTTGATGAAAACATGCTGTAGAACTAAAGCAAAATTATGCTGTCCCCTGAGTCTGGTATGTCTTCAACTGCTCTTTAATGGTTCTTCTTCCCAATTTCAATGTAGGGAAGTCTATAATCTTACTACTCAGATCAAGGCCAAGGACCAGCAGCATCAGCGTCAACCGAGAAATTATTATGAATGCAGAAACCCAGGCCTGCTCAATCACAATGTGCAGCTTCACTGAGCCTTCCGCTGATTTGTTCAAAAAATAGAAGTTCTCTTCAATCTTGAGGGAACATGACATTAAATGTGTATTGCAAAATTACCTGTCCCAGATTTGTCTCCATCCTTTACTTCTCTGGCTATAACTGAAACAGATGTTTTCTTGTCACGTGGAGCCTGAATGGGATTTGAAACAAAATAATCGATACATTAAGTATATTTCATAGACTATATATAGAGAGAGTGAATAATTAAAAATATAAATGAGAGTGTAATTACCTTCGAGGCTGGTTGTTTCACAGAAGACACTGAAAAGAAAAAGGGATATATAATCAATCATATGCAAATACGATAAAGTTAACCACACCTTCATGCAGTGTTAGCATCAAGCTTTATCCCCCTGCCTGTATTAGCGTAGGCTTTGATGTTTCATACTTTGTGTTTTGGAACAGGAACATGACAGAAATACACTGAGGAGAACAGAAATACAGGCTTCATGAAACATACACTCACCGATCTAAAATCAGAGGAGCAACTCATACACCTGGGAATCAATGTCAAAGCAGGAGGTACTATTCCCACATGTCTTTCATGCAACACATCAGAAGAATTTATACCATTGTACTACAAATATTCATCAGGCTCTGTAACTTGCCCGACAACTGAGAAGGTACACAATTACAATGACACTTCAGTTGAATGTATACTTCATGTCTCTGCAGGGGAAAGGTCCTGAATAGATCAGCTTGGATATATGTTTGCTGAATACTCGTACATAATATTCATTATTACTCACACCCATGTGGTGTAATAATTTTCAACATTTCTGGTATCCCCTAGTTTAGCTTTCTGGAAGTTTCTTCACACACTCATGCAACACGATATGACACATAAGCCTCAATAAACAGTATCAGCCTTTATCGGTTTTGACATACTTCTACTAAAAAAAAATACTACAAGCATTGGATATTAATAAGCTTTTACATTCAGATATTACTCCAATATTCATCAAAATAACCATTTTTGGAGGCAGTAAATGAATTCAACATAATTTTTGTTTCTAAAATAGTCTTCTTAGAGGTATCATGTTATCCTCTAAAGAAATTTCATTAAATAGCTATTTTATCCAAGAGTTAGCTCCTTGACCAATGGAGCCCATGTATTCATATTCTAGTTTATCTTACTTTTAATAATTAAAATCAACAAAACATCTATCTCTGATGCCTAATAGCAACAAAGAAGAGTAATGAGTCACCGTGGTTTATCCCAGTTCTAGCACTCTTTCCTGTTTCTGGTAGTTTCTGGAGCAGTCAAAATCAAATCTTGTTTTACGCAAATATTCTAAATAAATCCAAAGTGAGTTCACTCATGTTTCCTCAGCAGAAACCCCTAAATTACATACATAACCTCTTCTTTTCCCTCCTTGCTGCCTCACAATCCCTCTTCCTTGGAGAAAATAATTTTTGCATCAATGGTCTCATTAGTTCTCTCATTCTACAGTGTTTATGGTTTATTACAATCACTTCTTCCCTCTGGTTTCAGCAAAACAACCTAGTGTCTATCATCTCTATTACTACATCTCTTTTTCCTTTCCTTCCTGAAGAAAACATGCTGTAGAATTAAAGCAAAAATACGCTGTCCCTTGAGCTTGCTATGTCTTGAATTGCTCTTCAGAGGTTCTTCTATTTAATTTCAATGTAGAAAAGTTTATAATTGTACTACTCAGATCACGGACAAGGACCAGCAGCATCACTGGTGCTAAATAACTTATTACAAATGCAGAATCTCAGGCTTCCTGAATCACAACGTACACTTTCAATGAGCCCCCTGTTGATTTATTTGGGAAGGGAAGTTCCCTTTTATCCTGAGTGAACATGACATTAAATGTGTATTGCAGAATTACCTGTCTCAGATTTTGATCCATCCGTTTCTTCTGTGGCTGTATTCGAAACAGGATCTTTCTTGTGACGTTTAACCTGAATGCAAATTTGAAGCAAAATAATCAGCACATAAAGTATATTTCACAGACCATACAGTTAATAGTTCAAAATACAAATGAGAGTGTAATTACCTTCCAGGCCCATTTTTTCTGAGAAGCCTCTGAAAAGAAAAAGGGATACATAATAAATCATATGTAAATATGATAAAGATATCCATACATTGATGCAGTGTTAGCATCAACCTGTATTTTCCTGCCTGTATTAGTGTAGGCTTTGATGTTTCATACTTTGTGTGTTGGAGGTGGAACATGACAGAAATGCACTGAGGAGAACAGAAATACAGGTGTCATGAAACATACTTATAATTTCAAACGTGATATTTTTCTTTATATGTCTATTACCACAATAAAACAGTGTCATTATGCATGTGGATATGCCGAGTGATGAGGAAAACATGTGATCAAAATCAGAGGAGCAACTCATATGTCTGGGAATCAATGTCAAAGCATGTGGTAAATCCTCCTGCATGTCATGTCTTTCATGCAAGACATCAGTAGGGTTTATACCATTATACTACAAATATTCATCATGCTCTTCTACTTGCCTGATAATTGAGCAGGTGCACAATGACTATGATGCTTTATTTGAATGTATGCTTGACAACTACTCAGTGGAAGTGTCCCAGAACGATCAGCTTGGATATAGGTTTGGTGAATCCTAGTATATAATATTCTTTATTTCTCATACTCATGTGGTATAATAATGTGCCTACATTTCTTGCATCCTCTAGTTTAATCTTCAGAAATTTTCTTCATTCACTCATGGCAAGAAGACATAATATATTAACCTCTTCAAAAAGTATAATAAATTATCAAATTTGACATACTTATACCAAATAATGTTGCTACAAGGATTAGATATGAATAAGCTTTTACATTTCAATCTCACTCCAATATTCACTGAAAATAAACTGTTTAGGAGTCAATTAATGATTTCAAATTATTTTCTTTCCAATATGGTCTGGTTTGAAGTATTACGTTTTTACCTAAATAATTTTTATTAAATTGATATTTGATCCAAAGTTAGCTCCTCGAAAAACAATGTCAATGTATGTATATTCATGTTTATCTCATTTGAATAACTAATATCAACAAAACATATATCTCTGATGCCCAAGAGTAACAAAGGCTAGTATAGACAAAGACAGGATAGAATATTAAAAACATAAAAGGACACAGTGGCTTGTTAATATAATCTCAGCTACTCAGAAGGCTGAGACAGAAGTATCACTTGAGCATCCCAGGAGTTTGAGACTAGCCTGGGAAACACAGCAAGATTCTATCTTTATAAAAATAATCATGCAGGCTGGGTGCGGTGGCTTGTGCCTGTAATACCAGCACTTTGGGAGGCCAAAGTAGGTGGAACACTTGAGGTCAGGAGATGAAGACAAGCCTGGTCAACATGGTGAAACCCCATCTCTAATAAAAATACAAAAAGTAGTCAGGTCTGATGGCACACACCTGTCATATGCCTATTTCTAAAACACTGAGTGTCAATAGCAATGTGGATACACCAAGTGATGAGTACCAATGTGATCTAAAATCAGAGGAGCAACTCATACACCTGGGAGTCAATGTCAAAGCAGGTGGTACTATTCCCGCATGTCTTTCATGCAACACATCAGAAGAATTTATACCATTGTACTACAAATATTCATCATGCTCTTTAACTTGCCCGACAACTGAGAAGGTACACAATTACAATGACACTTCAGTTGAATGTATACTTCATGTCTCTGCAGGGGAAAGGTACTAAATAGATCAGCTTGGATGTATGTTTGCCGAATACTCGTACATAATATTCATTATTACTCACAACCATGTGGTGTAATGACTTTCCTACATTTAGGGAATCCTCTACTTGAGCTTTCTGAAAGTTTCATCACACACTCATGCAACACGATATGACACATAAGCCTCAATAAACAGTATCAGCCTTTATCGGTTTTGACATACTTCTACTAAGAAAAACTACTACAAGCATTGGATATTAATAAGCTTTTACATTCAGATATCACTCCAATATTCATTGAAAATAATTTTTGGAGGCAGTAAATGAATTCAACATAATTTTTGTTTCGCAAATAGTCTTCTTTGAGGTATCATGTTATCCTTTAAAGAAATTTCATTAAATAGCTATTTTATCCAAGAGTTAGCTCCTTGACCAATTGGGCCAATGTATTCATATTCTAGTTTATCTTATTTTCAATAATTAAAATCAACAAAACATCTATCTCTGATACCTAATAGCAACAAAGAAGAGTAATGAGTCACCGTGGTTTATCCCAGTTCTAGCACTCTTTCCTGTTTCTGGTAGTTTCTGGAGCAGTCAAAATCAAATCTTTTTTTACGCAAATATTCTAAATAAATCCAAAGTGAGTTCACTCGCGTTTCCACAGCAGAAACCCCTAAATTACATACATAACCTCTTCTTTTCCCTCCTTGCTGCCTCACAATCCCTCTTCCTTGGAGAAAATAATTACTACATCAATGGTCTCATTAGTTCTCTCATTCTACAGTGTTTATGGTTTATTACAATCACTTCTTCCCTCTGGTTTCAGCAAAACAACCTAGTGTCTATCATCTCTATTACTACATCTCTTTTTCCTTTCCTTCCTGAAGAAAACATGCTGTAGAATTAAAGCAAAATTACGCTGTCCTTTGAGCTTGCTATGTCTTGAATTGCTCTTCAGAGGTTCTTCTATTTAATTTCAATGTAGAAAAGTTTATAACCGTACTACTCAGATCACGGACAACGACCAGCAGCATCACTGGTGCTAAATAACTTATTACAAATGCAGAATCTCAGGCTTCCTGAATCACAACGTACACTTTCAATGAGCCCCCTGCTGATTTATTTGGGAAGGGAAGTTCCCTTTTTTCTTGAGTAAACATGACATTAAATGTGTATTGCAAAATTACCTGTCCCAGATTTTGATTCATCCTTTTTTTCTGTGGCTGCATTTGAAACAGGATCTTTCTCATCATGTGTAGCCTGAATGGGATTTGAAGCAAAATAATCAGCACATAAAGTATATTTCACAGACTATACAGTTAATAGTTCAAAATACAAATGAGAGTGTAATTACCTTTGGGGCCCGTTCTTTCTGAGAAGACACTGAAAAGAGAAAGGGATACATAATAAATCATATGTAAATATGATAAAGATATCCATACATTGATGCAGTGTTAGCATCAACCTGTATTTTCCTGCCTGTATTAGTGTAGGCTTTGATGTTTTATACTTTGTGTCTTGGGACAGCAACATGACAGAAACACACTGAAGAAAACAGGAATATAGGCCTCACAAATTCCAACATAATATAATTTGTCATATATCTACTCCTAAAATAAGAGAGTTTCAATAGCAATGTGGATAGCCTTAGTGATGAGAACCAATGTGATCTAAAATCAGAGGAGCAACTCATAAACCTGGGAATCAATGTCAAAGCAGGTGGTACTATTCCCGCATGTCTTTCATGCAAGACATCAGAAGGATTTATACCATTATACTACAAACATTCATCATGCTCTTTCACTTGCCCAATAACTGAGAAGGTACACAATTACAAGGACACTTCAGTTGAATGTACACTTCACATCTCTTCAGTGGAAGTGTCCCTAATTGATCAGCTTGGATATGTTTGGTGAATCCCAGTAAATAGCATTCATTATTTCTCACGTCCATGTGGTGTAATAATTAGCCCACGTTTCTCATATCCTGTTGTTTAGCTTTCTGAAAGTTTCATGATCCACTCATGACAACAAGATATTATATAAAAACCTCAATAAAAAGTATCATCAATTATCAATTTTGACATACTTCTAAAAAACAAAACCACATTAGATATTAAATGCTTTTACATTCAAAAATTACTCCAAAATGCATTGAAAAACTCATTTTAGAGTATATTAATGAATTCAACAATACTTTTATTTCTAAAAGTCTTGTTTGAAGTACCATATTATTTTCTAAAGAATTTTCATTAAATAGCTATTTTATCGAAGAGTTAGCTCCTTAAACAATAAAGACAATGTATTCATATTCAAGTTTATCTCATTTTGATAACAAAAAATAAAAAAAAGGTATCTCTGTGGCCTAACAGTAACAAAGAGGAGCAATGAGTCAGTGTGGTTTATCTCAATTCCAGCACTCTTTCTGCTCCCAGTAATTCCTGGAGCAGCCACAGTCAAATCTTCTTTTATGCAAATATTCTAAATGCATCTGAAGGGAGTTCACTCAGGTTTCCTCAGCAGAATCCCCAAAATTACATGACTAACTTCTTCTTTTCCCTCCTTCCTGCCTCACAATCTCTCCTCCTTAAGGAAAGTAATTACTCCATCAGTGGTGTCCTTAGTTGTTCTACAGTGTTTACGGGTTATTACGATCACTTCTTCCCTCTGGTTTTGGCAATATGGTCTGATGCCTATAATTTCTATTACTTCATCTCCTTCTCTTTCCCCCTTGATGAAAACATGCTGTAGAACTAAAGCAAAATTATACTGTCCCTGAGTCTGGTATGTCTTCAACTGCTCTTTAATGCTTCTTCTTCCCAATTTCAATGTAGGGAAGTCTATAATCTTACTACTCAGATCAAGGCCAAGGACTAGCAGTACCAGTGTCAACCAAGAAATTATTATTAATGCAGAAGCCCAGGCCTGTTCAATCAGAATGTGCAGCTTCACTGAGCCTTCCACTGATTTATTCAAAAAATAGAAGTTCTCTTCAATCTTGAGGGAACATGACATTAAATGTGTATTGCAAAATTACCTGTCCCAGATTTGTCTCCATCCTTTACTTCTCTGGCTATAACTGAAACAGATGTTTTCTTGTCACTTGGAGCCTGAATGGGATTTGAAACAAAATAATCAATACATTAAGTATATTTCATAGACTATGGAGTTAATAATTAGAAATATAAATGAGAGTGTAATTACCCTGAAGGCTAGTTGTTTCAGAGAAGATACTGAAAAGAAAAAGGGATACATAATCAATCATATGTAAATACGATAAAGTTAACCATACATTCATGTAGTGTTAGCATCAAGCTTTATCCCCCTGCCTGTATTAGCGTAGGCTTTGATGTTTCATACTTTGTGTCTTGGAACAGGAACATGACAGAAATACACCGAACAGAACAGAAATACAGGTGTCATGAAACATACACTTATAATTTCAAATGTGATATTATTCTTTATATGTCTATTACCACAATAAAATAGTGTCATTGTGCATGTGGATATGCTGAGTGATTAGGAATAAATGTGATCTAAAATCAGAGGAGCAACTTATACATCTGGGAATCAATGTCAAAGCAGGTGGTAAATGCTCCTGCATGTCATGTCTTTCATGCAAGACATCAGAAGGATTTGTACCATTATACTACAAATATTCATTGCGCTCTTCTACTTGCCTGATAATTGAGCAGGTGCGCAATGAGTATGACGCTTTAGTTGAATGTACACTTCACAACTCCTCAGTGGACGTGTCCCAGAATGATCAGCTTGGATATAGGTTTGTTGAATCCTAGTATATAATATTCTTTATTCCTCATACCCATGTGGTGTAAGGTCGGTTGCCTCGCCACGAGCTCAGACGCACACGCCTCCCCCTTTTGTCTGAAAGCTTGGACCTGCTCAGGCATGTTCCCTTCTCCCCTTCTCACACAGCCTGGCCTTCCGTTAAAGAACCCAGTATGCAAGCAGAGTCTTGTGATTCTAGCCAACAGCAGTCAAGTCTTTCTAGCCAATAGCAGCCGAGTCTTTCTAGCCAATAGCAGCTGAGTCTTTCTAGCAATAGCAGCCGAGTAATTCTAACCAATAGCAGCCAAGTCCTGTATGCAAACAAAGGCTTGTAACCTTAACCAATAGCAGTCCTGCTGTCCCACAACCAATCGAGCTCCTTCACTCCCTATAAAACCCCACATCTGAGAGGAGTCCGTGCGACTTCTCTGGCCCCTCCTGTTGGACCACAGAACCTCACCCGCGAGCCTGAATAAATTCCTTCATATTGGATCTTCTTGTGTTGGCCTCAGTTTCTTCTTTTTAAACTTGGCAAGAACCCAAGAACAAACCTTACATGTGGTATAACAATGTGTCTACATTTCTTGTATCCTCTAGTTTAATCTTCAGAAACTTTCTTCATTTCACTCATGGCAAGAATATACAATATATAAACCTCTTCAAAAAGTATAATAAATTATCAAATTTAACATACTTATACAAAATAAAGTTGCTACAAGGATAGATATGAATAAGCTTTTACATTTGAAACTCACTCTAATATTCATTGAAAACAAACCTTTTAGGAGTCAATTAATGAATTCAACATTATTTTTGTTTCCAAAATAGTCTAGCTTGAAGTATACTATTCTCTTAAAAATTTTTATTAAATTGCTATTTCATCCAAAAATTAGCTTCTGGAGAAACAAAGTTAATGTATATATATTCATGTTTATCTCATTTGAATAACTAATATCAACAAAACACGTATCTCTGATGCCCAATAGTAAATAAGAGTAGTAATCAGTTACTGTGGTTTATCCTAATTCTAGCACTCTTTACTGCTTCCAGTAGTTCCTGGAGCAGTCAAAGTCAAATCACCTTTTATGCAAATATTCTAAATACATCTGAAGTGAGTTCATTTATACTTGAGTCATAATTTTAAAAATCATTTTCTTTATACTCCTCAAGTCTCCTGATATACCTACATTTTCTGAGTTCAGCAGTTCAGCACTCTTGCCATCTGTTTGTCCAGTTTTGCAAAAACATACACGTCAACAAATAATGTTTCCTAGGAATACAACTAACAATGGATGTGAAGGACCTCTTCAAGAAGAACTACAATCCACTGCTCAAGGAAATAAGAGAGGACACAAACAGATGAAAAATCATTCCATGCTCATGGTTAGGAAGAATCAATATTGTGAAAATGGCCATACTGCCCAAAAGAATTTATAGATTCAATGCTATCTCCATCAAGCTACCTGTGACCCTCTTCACAGAATTTGAAAAAAAACACCTTAAACTTCATATGGAACCAAAAAAGAGCTTGCATAGCCAAGAGAATCCGAAGCAAAACAACAACAACAACAACAAAACAAAGCTGGAGTCATCATGTTACTGACTTCAAACTATATCACAAGGCTACTGTACTCAAAACAGCATGGTACTGGTACCAAAACAGAGATATAGACCAATGGAATAAATAGAGGCCTCTGAAAGAACACCACACAACTATCTGACCTTTGACAAACCAGAGAAAAGCAATGGGGAAAGGATTCCCTATTTAATAAATGGTATTGGGAAAACTGGCTAGCCATGTGCAGAAAGACAAAACTAGATCCCTTCCCCACACCTTATACACAAATTAACTTCAAATGGATATAAAAATTTAAACATGAGGCCTAACACCATAAAAACTCTTGAAGAAAACTTAGGCAATATCATTCGGGACATAGGCATGGGCAAGGACTTCATGAGTAAAACACTAAAAGCAATAGCAACAAAAGCCAAAATAGACAAATGGGAACTAATTAAACTTAAGAGCTTCTGCACAGCAAAACTATCAATAGAGTGAACCGGCGACCAACAGAATGGGAAAAAAGTTTTGCAATCTACCCATCTGACAAAGGGCTAATATCCAGAATCTATGGAGAACTTAAATTTACAAGAAAAAAACAAACAACCTCATCAAAAGAATGGGTGAAGGAAACGAACAGACAATTCTCAAAGGAAGACATTTATGCAGCCAACAAACATATGAAAAAAAGCTTATCATCAGTGGTCATTAGAGAAATGCAAACAAAACCACAATGAGATACCATCCCACGTCAGTTAGAATGGTAATCATTAAAAAATCAGGATACAACAGATGCTGGAGAGCATGTGTAGAAATAGGAATGCTTTTACACTGTTGGTGGGAGTATCAATCAGTTCAACCATTGTAGAAGACAGTGTGGTGATTCCTCAAGGATCTAGAACCAGAAATACTATTTGACCTGGCAATCCCATTACTGGGTATATACCCAAAATTTATAAATTGTTCTATTGCAAAGACACATGCACACATATGATTATCTAAGCACTGTTCACATAGCAAAGACTTGGAAGCAACCCAAATGCCCATCAATGATAGACTGGATAAAGAAAATGTGGCACATATACACCATGGAATTTTATGCAGCCATCAAAAAGAATGTGTTCTTGTTCTCTGCAGGGACATGGATGAAGCTGAAAACGATCATTCTCAGCAAACTAACACGAGAACAAAAAACCACATGCCGCATGTTCTCACTCATAAGTGGGAGTTATGTGGACATAGGGAGGGGAATATTACACACCAGAGCCTGTCAGTGGGTGGAGGGCTGGAGAGGGATAGCATTGGGAGAAATACCTAATGCAGATGACAGGATGATGGATGCAGCAAACCACCATTACGCTATGAAACAAACCTGCACATTCTACACATGAACCCCACAACTTAAAGTATAACTTAAAAAAAGAAGATTGTCACTAAATCTTCTACTGCCATATATTATAGCAAGATACACTCAATTTGAAACAGAATAGGAATATTTGCTGCAGAATTATAGTATATAAAAATACATAAAGGCCTAAAATTAAGTTGGGGCTATAACTGCTGTAAAGAAAATAATTCACATGACAGTCATAAGACTGTCATTTTAGAAAGACCTACATGCAAAACTGGCCCTTCACTGGTGTTTGGAAATTTATATTTTAAAGGTTTCTCACCATTTTCTAACTGAGAAAAGTAGATCACTGTACCTAAACTGTTTGCATAAACAATGTAGTTGACTCTGAACAGCTGCTTTTCTTCTGGAAGTCTGGAACTTTTGCACGTGTGAGAGAGGATGCCTATGTAACTAGCTTCCATAAAATCTTTGGATACTGTGTAAGTCTCTATGAGACTCATAGTGGTAAACAACATTGCACATATGCTGTCAAAATTCAAGGCTACAGGAATTAAGCACATCCTGGTAACTCCACAGGAGGGCTCCTGGAAGCTTGTGCCTGGCTTCCCCCAGATATGCCACATGTCCCTTTGCCCTGAGCTAATTTTATTTTGTATTCTTTCACTGTAACAAATCAAAGCCCTGAGTATGACTGTTTGCTGAATCCTTCTAAGTGAATCACCAAACATAGAGGCAGTCTTGGGAAACCCTGACACAATTGCATTACATGAGATTTTTTTTTTCCTTCACGTGACACAGACGGTTTATTCACACCTCTCCACCCGCCACAGTTCCACATCCCAGCTCATTTAAACAGTGCTTTTTTGTAATCAAAACATCCTTATTCTTTTTTATCTATGGTAATACCATCGAGAGTAATTCACTGTTAGAAATCTTACCTGGATTGCTATTTATAGAAAGCGCTTTAGATTTCTTTTCTTCTTTGTATTCAGAAATTAGTTTGAGAATGCTATGCATAAAATTAATAAAGGAAATTTACATGTTAATACTATTATTAAAAAAATTTACCAAACATACTAAATTACTAGAGTATTTTAAACAGTATCAGGATGTTAATTATCCTATACACTTCTCTTCTGTAAGCTCTACAAACTTCTTAGTACCTTTCGAATTAAATAATAACGACAGGTGAAGTACTCATGAAGTGAAGGCAGTATAGCTCATAAACTAACTCACATCACCTTGACATAATAGAAAGTCACCTTCCTGGCTCTTACTGATAAGTCCTGGCTCTATAGCCTACAGGTATTTCCTGTTAAACAGGTTGCTTCTCTTAGGCGCAATGTCTTCTTCTAGATTGCACTGCCTTCTTTCATGAGGTTGTTTTACATGTTTAATGAAGTAGCATTTTTAACATTCACAGAGAAATAGTAAAGTAGTGGAATCTGTTCTTAAATTTTATTGCTGGAACTATTTTGAAATCCCAAATCAAACCCAATTTGTGTTTTTTCATAGGTTCTAATATTCAAATGCTTCAGTTTAAGAAAAATGTTGTCCTAATTTTGTTTATTGTTCTATTATTTGTGGCTTATAATTCAGGGCATCTCAATTATTTCATAATTTGTAAATCAATTTATTTATGAATACATTATTTCATTAAAATAGGTAACATGATTGTCCACTATTACTGAGCTCATCAATTCCAAGGAGAGAAAACTAACAGATGTAAAGATCTGGCTTGGGCTACCACTATCACTTCTCTACAGATTCTAACTGAACCAGCAGATGTTTGCTAGAGTGACAGTTAATCTCCATGTTATCTCCAACTGACATGGAAGACAAAGCCCTACTTTCATTTATTTTAAGTTCCATAAAATAGATGAAAGTTGACATTTTCTCATTTCCAAGATACATACTAACAAAATATTTACACAACACCCCATGTGTTACTTAGCTCCATTCTCAGTTTATAGATCACCTTTGTAACGAAAATCACAATTCTAATATAAGGTGCCACCCATTTTGTTTTGATTCAAACTATTACTTAGCTGGCCAGCAGCCAAATGACCTTCCTGTGACTGCAAAATATGAAATGCTTCACCATGCTAATTTTCTTTGTATTGTTCCAATTTTAGTATTTGTGCTGCCAAAGCAAGCACAAAACCTTTTACATATAAACGCTGATGAGCCATGGATGAAACTTAGTTCTGTTAAATCTAACTAACCAACTTGAGACTCAGATAATTCTGATGAATGACTTCCTATAAAGCAGAATTTAAAAATATTTTAAAAACTTGAGATAGCGATGCAAGCAGCTTGAGAGATCTTCATTATTATAGAAAACAGACCACTTGAGGGGCCAACCACAAGTTGATGCCTACTGCCCTAAGGAAGGATGGCATAGAAGCTTCCACTACCTGAGAAAAGCTCTCACACTGTTTATTTTAAAAGTCTCAGGGTACATATCTGGTAGCAATAAAAAAACCTGTAATTTCTTTCTACAACATTATTTGAATATCTCTGACAGTTTAGAACTATCCCAACTAATATTTGCTTTAAAGAGAAAAAGAAAACAACAAAAAAACCAAGGGACTCAAAAAATAACTCACCACAAAGGTCTTGAAGTCCAGCTTAAAATGTGGGCTCTACATCAGGTTTTGAGTGTGGGTGAAAGTGTCAATTTGCTCACTATGTGTATTCATAAAGTTAGAATTCCAGCTAACAGAGCAAGGTTCTGGTGTTTTGGAAACAATGGCTGAACATATAAGTATATGCATGTGAACTAAAAAATAGTTGTAACTTTGAAGTTTTTTAATGGATCAATGTGAAGATTGAGTGATCTCAAACAGAAAGGGCATCAGGGCAACCTGGGTGGCAAAGGTTAATCATTACCAGACTGTAGGAGCACTTTCAATGGCAAGAAAGCAGCAACAGAATCAATGAAAACAAAACAATGATTAACATGTCCTTTCCCCCTCCCTTTCTGACTTATAAAAACTATTTGTCTTCCTTGAACTTATGGAACCCCTTAGGTTCTTGAAAAATTCAAGGATCAGGCTATAGTAGATGGTCCCCAGTAAACAGCACAAGATTTTTTTGATAAACTGGACATTTCAAGATCCAAATAACTAATTAGAAAAATCAAAGATGTGAAACTACTTTATCCTATGCATAGGGGTTATACTTGAAATAAAAAGAACATTGGAATCCCTAATGAGAAAAGTCTTAAAAGTTTCAATATCAAGAATCCTGTACGTACTGCCACTTATCTGGCCTTTTGCTTGATTTCTGGCTGATGAAGTTCCATAACTCTTGAAAACTTAAAAATTTGCCACTTGAAAACTACCTGAACCAAACTATGAAGTCTCACCTGATACATAAGATGCAATTGTTACAATTATTTTAAACTTCAATTTAGTGTTCACTAGCCTTTTTATGTAAAGACTTACATTTCATTTTTAGCAGCAGCAGCATAATTTTCTGCGGTCTCCCCATATACATCTTGAGAAAACACATCAATATTGTGCTGCAGAAGAAGAATGACTATATCTCTTTTTTCAAGACGAACAGCAAGTGTGAGGGCTGATCTAAAATAACAGAGAGATAATTAAGAACTTTAATAATGTTTTTAAAAGCTAAATATATATACTTTATCAACTTAATATCTTGCTTGTCCATGTAGAATTAACACAATTACATGTACTAATAAACAAGCATCTTGGGTGCTCAAGGGTTTATCTTTGTAAATTATGACAAAGGTTAAAAGCAATGAACAAAAAGGAAGCCTCTTGTCCCACTGTGGTATGACACAGTTAAAGTTGTTGACTTAAAGTCCTTTGATGGGCAAGAAACTATGCTCTGGCCACCTATCTAAAGTAGGTAATTTTAAGTGAAGAATTATTCATTTCTTCCCTAGTCTGATATATTATAATGCAAAATCAACTAAGGGGTCAGATAAGAGCTATCTGTAGGCTTAAAACAATAAAGCCTTAGCTTCAGTTAATGACACTGATAATCATGTGCTAGGCATTTAATTAAATGTCACATATATATATGGAGGATAATATATCCTTTAAGGGTGGTTGTGTGCACACACACACACACACACACACACACACACACACATATATATGAGCACATACTTACATGCTTAGCCATTGTTTCCAAAACACCAGCACCTTGCTGTGTTAGCTGGACATTCTAACATTTTATATATATATAATGACTTATACAAAACCACCCTTGAAGAATATATTATTATCCTCCTTTTCACGTAAGAAAACATACTTGGTGATAAGTAATATTCCCAAGGTCACACATCTAGCAAGTGGGAAAGCTTGGGATTAAACCCAGTCCTGTGTGAACCTAAAGCTTGTCTTCATTAAAGTTTTACTCATTTAAAGCTATCTTTTCTCCCTCTCCCCATATCAATTAAAAACAACATCAAAATACAGTAGAAATGAAAAACATGAAACTCCTTTAGCTAATATAAAATCATACAATCAAAAACATCACATTATTACATTATAAATAACACATCATATTACAAATAACAAACATCTGTCAATATACAGAGACTTCTATATATAGAAGCCTTCTATGTGTATAATGTCTATATATAGAGACAAATCCTACCAACACTCTTATGTTACTCATCCAAATAATTGTTTTTCTACCTAAATTATAATCTGTGTTGATATTTCTCACTATATCCCAATAATTAAAAGTTAGTCTTCTTATTAATGTAATATTTCTGACTTGAGTGGCTGCTATCACTCTAAAATGACACTCAGGTTTTAAAACAACACAACAAGAACTAAAGTCTGTACCTTTTAAGAGAATCAAGTGCATTTATATTTGCATTTTTCTTTAATAAAAATTCCACCATCTCTAGTTTTCCTTGACTCACAGCAAATAAAAGTGGTGGAGGTTCTTCCTGTAAAACAACAGCAACAATTTATAATTCACAAAATCACATATTTATCAACTGAATTGAAAACCTTATACAAGATCCTATGAGCTTAAATATATACAATTGAAATAACATAAGAGGTGTCTCTTTCTTTTTACTCCTCAGTGCTTTTCTACGTGCTGCTCCTTCCCCTGGAAACAACCCTACTCTGCCTCACTGTAAGAACTCTGGTCATCTCCAAAAGTCATTTCAAACATCTACCAGTTCCAAGAATCTTTGCTTCTGTCACCGCATTTAGCATGGTATTTTGTAAGGATTTTATTGTTTCCCACCTGAACCAAGAGCTTCTTCAGAGCAAGAGCTGTATTTTTTTCTCTATGTCCTCAAACCCTAAGACACAGTAATAAACGTTTCAGGTATTTTTATTAATGATCTAAATTATTATCTATGAGCAGTGTTTCTTAAACTATTAATACATTCCAAAGAATATTTACTTTACCAGAAGTTGAAGAAAGACTCCAAAAGAAAGACTCCATGATCACCCAAGTTTGAAAAATGTTACAAAACTGTGCAGTATGTAACTAGTATTTGAGAAATCTTTTGAACTTCACCTAATCCATATTTGTCAATACTTTTCATGTAGAACATTAACATTTGAGGAATTAGAGTTTCAGGGATACAGTTGTGAGAGCTTACCAGTAAAGGTGGAGGTTTCCTCTGGGTGATACACATTTGCTTGTTTCTATCAACGGTGTCAGAATCTCCTGGGGAGCACCTGACATTGTCATCTGAGATTCTGACATGATTGACAGTTCATTTGAAGCCTATTTCTTTTTAATTCAGAGAGCTGGGCTCTGAATTAAAAGAGATAGGCTTCAAATAAACTTTCACTCCTTATTATTAAATAGTCCATGGGTTTTCTCTAGTAGCATTTTTATCTTAGCTGTGAGAAAGCTCTATATGAAATGTTATTCTCAACTACAATCCTAGGACCCTGGTGCAAATAATTATGTAATTATAATCATAGGACCCCGATACATAACTCGTTTTAAAATTTATTTGTATTCTAGTTTTCATATTGTTACTTAAAATTTTTTTATTTTAGATAAACTATAAATCAGAAATAAAAATACAATGGCTTATCAATTAAAGCTCTAATAATTACCTATATGAATTATTTATAGCATAATAAAAGCCACTAAATTACCTGCATTTTTAGGAGACAATGCTGAAGAGAAAGATATAATATTGTTGGCAATATGCATAACCTATGCAACTATACCAACTGATAAACCTGAAAAAGCTTACCTGCATTCTAATAGGAAGATGATTCTTTATAGTATATATAAAGAAAAATAGTTTATAAAACACTGTCTAAATTCAAAAGTTCAACCCCATCACTAAAGGATTTATATACAATATAGACTACATATTTGAATAAATATAAAATATCTTGAAAACCTTGAAATATTTACTAAAATATAATATAAAACAGGGCTTGTAAAATCATCCTTACAGAGGCAAGGGAGATGACCTGAGGAAGTGAAGTACCTAAGTAGGTATAATAGCAAAATGAAGACCACATGCCTCATAGAAAGGCGCAACCTCTGGACAGCATCCTTAACAGTGAGATGGGCTCAAGGGACACCAGACTAGATCCTTTAAAAGAAGCCTGGAATCCAGATCTGTGTACAGTCTCCCAAACCTTACATGCTGACACAATTTATAGAGGCAAACCAAACACATCTATGGGCCACATTTAGACTATAGACCTTGTATTTTTATATTTGCTATGGATATATCTCTAAGCGGTTGTGCATAAAGCAAGTATTTTCATGCAAAATACTTCTTTTGTTTCAGATTTTTTTTTCTAAAACAGGCTCAAAAATGCAATAAAAATTATTATTAAGAGTCATAGTACCCACTTCAAGCACTTTTACAACATTCATTCATCTATAATTTATGTTTACTTTTCCCAGATTAGCCAGGTGCGATGGCTCACGCCTATAATCCCAGCACTTTGAGAGGCCAAGGCGGGTGGATCACGAGGTCAGGAGTTCAAGACCAGCCTGGGCAACACAGTGAAACCCCATCTCTACTAAAAATACAAAAATTAGCCAGGCATGGTGGTGGATGCCTAAAATCCCAGCTACTTGGGAGGCTGAGGCAGAGAATTGCTCGAACCTGGGGAAGCAGAGGTTGCAGTGAGCTGAGATCATGCCACTGCACTCCAGCCTGGGTGAGACAGAGCGAGACTCCTTCTACCACAAAAACAAAAAAACCCAGACTGTTCACCAAATGGATAATTAGTTTATAGGACTGCTGAAACTAAATCATTAAAAGGATACCTCTCCGTATTCTTACTAACTTCATGGTTTTCAGTGTTTAAAACTGCTATCCTGATTATGCATTGTTCTATGTACTTGACATACTGAGACAGTCCATAATAGAGCTTCAGCTTTAAAAAAAGGTTTAGAATTTATTACTATTATAATTGAGAGAACCTTGCTTTTAATAATGATGTATTGACCTAATCACCAGAATGATTACAAAGAGACTCAAAATCCTGAGTCAGTCTCTACTTATTAAAAGACTTCTCAATAGCAAGATGTTAGAAAAGATGTTAGTCTTAAGCTGATAGATACTGCAAATAATAGTCCTTTTAACTTCCCAACCACAGAGGTAGAGACAGATAAAAGTTAGGCTAATATTATTAGGAAGGAGAGATTTAAAGGAAGCAGCACTTATCAAACTCCAACTCTTCTGGAGATTTCTTAAGTTTTTGAGATAGGGGAATTTATATTATACTTATCTATACAGTGGTTCTTAACCAGTAGTGTATCAGTATCTCAAGAAACTTGTTGTTTTTGTTGTTAGAGACAGGTTCTTATTCTGTTGCTCTAGCTAGTTGTACCTCCATGCCCAGCTTCAAGGAAATATTTTAAAACATACATGCCCTGGCTATATTAGATTTGCTATATTAAAATCTTCAGGGGATATTCTAGACTTATAGATTTGCTTTTAATTTCCTCAGGTTACTGTCATGCACAATTCTAGCTTCGAACTAGCGCAGTTGATAATCACTTCAGTCTCATCTCTCATCCACATAGCAAATCCCCTTTATCATTTGGGATTTGGCCAAAAAGAGTAAAAAGCAAAAGATAGAGCCATTCACTGAAAACTCCATTTACTTTTCCTGGGTAGGGATAGAGAAGAGAATAGTAAACTCAAAATCCAACTTGATTTTACTATATATAAGCTCCTTATCTCCCATTGGCCCATAAAGACATTCTGAACTTGAGAGTACAGTTTAGATGCTTATCTAGGTGGCTGTTTCTGCCAGAATTGAATAATGTCCATTATTTATGTGTTCTTCTCTTTGCTGAACTGTGTCCCACTTCATCCCCACTATTCACTGCCAATCTGGTTTCCTCAGAGTCCTACCAAAATTGATCCATAGGCAATTTTACAACTTACAAACTCTTTCCCAAAGTAAGAAACTTGTCTAAACATATAAATTGAAAACAACACACAAAAAACCTCTTCTCAGTATTTTCCCTCATCACCTAATTTCCAAATTAGCTTGTGTATTTCTGATTGCTCTCCTTTTCATTTTTCCCTCTTAAGCTGCCTTTCCACAGGGGAATCACTTTTTTTTTTTTTTTTTTTTTGAGACGGAGTCTTGCTCTGTCACCCAGGCTGGAGTGCAGTAGCGTGATCTTGGCTCATTACAACCTCTGCCTCCTGGGTTCAAGTGATTCTCCTGCCTCAGCCTCCTGAGTAGCTGGGATTACAGGCATGCAGCACCACGCCCAGCTAATTTTTGTATTTTTAGTAGAGATGGGGTTTCACCATGTTGGTCAGGCTGGTCTCGAACTCCTGACCTCGTGATCTGCCCACCTTGGCCCCTCAAAGTGCACTTTCAAATGAAATCACCTTCACATACCTTACTTGTCAACAGCAGCAAGATTTACATTTATTGTGAAATGCTTTAATTTTCTTTGAAATTTAAAATAAAGCATATTTACAAGGGTAAATTTTACTTTCCTGTGTCACTTTACACTAATCAGAAAAAAAGAGTAATTTAGTGGAAAAAAACTTAACTATTACCTTTCCCAAATTCAGTTACCATGAATTACAAATTTATTGCCATTCATTTTTTGTTATAATTATTTACCATAAGTGCATGAAAGAAAGCTGTACCCTGTAATGCTTCTTTAAAAGTTCCAATATTTAAAGTAAAATCTTAGACAGTTAAGGCATTTAAAAATATTTTCATTCAAGGAATATTTGAGATTCCAAATATGAAAAAATGACCCTTATATGCTAAAATAAATGCATTTCAGGTAGTCTGAAAATAACATTGGTTGATCTATACCTTGCTGCTTCTTTCAATATCTGTACCATGTGAAAGTAGTCTTTCTATCATGTCTGTATCTTCATTGTACACAGCGTAGTGTAGAGCAGTCCTGCCATAGTAATCTGTAATATTTGGATTGGCGCCTTTTTCCAGCAGAATAGTTGCACAAAACACCTGCTTAAGTTGTATAGCCTGTCAATATTAGACCAAGAAAATGATTGTAAATACTGGAAAATAAAAATAAACACTCCACAGGATTTACCAACTAGTTACATAGTGGTATTACAATGAGACAAATTCATTTTATTCTATGTACTTAAACCAAATCCATCTCATGCTCAGAGTTGGCTTCTATATACCTTGATCAGAGGTGTCCTGCATTCACTGTCGAGGAGGTTAAGCTGGCAATTGTTGGTCACCAGGAGTTCTACCACTTCATATTGGCCAGTGGCACGGGCCAAATGTAGAGCAGTCCTGTGAGAATGAAAGGACTTTTTAAAACATGTAATTGACAGGGTGATGGATGCAGCCAACCACCATTGCATGTGTATACCTATGTAACAAGCCTGCATGTCCTGCACATGTATCCCAGAACTTAATTCACGTGTTATTTCTCTGTCTTCAAAAAAATATATTTAATTTTCTTGTAAAGAAAGTACAGTCTTTGTTAGCCCTTAATACTCACCATATTAATAAAAGAGCAGGCTATTTAACACAAAAAGCTTGGCCTTTGGATTCAGTTTAATTGGGGGCCTGAATTTTACTTTAAGCTCTTTTTAATAAATTTTACTTTATTTTAGCTAAAATTTAGCCTTTCTTTGCTTCAATTTCCTCATCAAGAAAATATATAAGAGAATAGTAGTTATCCCACAGAACAACACTGTGATGCTTACATGAGAATCTATGTATGGCATTTAGAACAGTTCC
Source organism: Aotus nancymaae (assembly GCF_030222135.1). Classification (NCBI taxonomy): domain Eukaryota; kingdom Metazoa; phylum Chordata; class Mammalia; order Primates; family Aotidae; genus Aotus; species Aotus nancymaae. The sequence continues at coordinate 6,380,817 of NW_026988546.1, read as the reverse complement.
TCACACAAATGACAGCTCAATAATTTTTAGATATTACTACTTACAAAGACATTTTATTTAGGTAAGATGATACAATCATAACTACATTGAGGTACGTATTAAAGATTAGAAGTATCACTGCATTTCAATCATTTTCAGATGTTCATGTTCTCATTATTCTCTTATATAAGCTACTATTCTCTTATATATTAACATCTCCTGAAACTGGAATACCATTTACAATTCATTATTTATTACAATTATAACTGGCAACATTTTAAACATTCTCTTAATGATATATAAAATAATGTGGTATCACCCAATCCATAGTGCCTTACATTAAATGGGATACAGTACATAGAACAGGCAGTTCTACTCATGTAATTAGCACCTAAATAAAGTACTATGAAAAAAGAAGACCAAAATAAAAACAACAAATTAACACATCTTAGATATGTAATCAAAACAACAAATTCTTAAAACGAAGTAATTCTTACTTCAATTTTCAAAAAAAAAATTAACCCAAAGAAAACTCAGGATTCAAATGAATAGGTGTGGCTCATTTTTTTCAATACTTAGATTTATAGACTGTTACGTAAATTAGGTATTTGCAATGATTAATAGTTGAGACTGTCATAGTTTTTGAAAAGGCAGTTAGTTACCTTTTACTATTTTCTAACTTCAGAAGTGCTTTTGTTTCAAAAAAAAAAAAAAAAGGAATAAAAGATTCAGCTGGGATTCAGTCCTAATACTTCCATTTTAAATCTCTCAGCTTGCTCAGGCTGGGAAGGTAAACATGAAGTTGTTCAACAAGAAGTTGAACAGTCCTGAGAGACAGTAGAATGAGTCTGCTACACAATAGGTATCAGATTATGTTTGATGAATAACTGGATTGAAAGAATGCACACATCAGTTGGGGAGTTTATTATGAAAGAAAACTATAAATTAAAGCAGTGGTTATGGAATAGTAATAATCACTTATATTTGCTCATTTTCATGAGGACACTGGTAAATGAACTTAAAATTGTTTGCATATATGTAATAAAACTATAATAAAAACATTTATATACTAAAATCTATGCATAATAAATGAGCACAAATAAAAATATTCTCTCTACCTCTGAAGAGGCTAAAAGTTCACAAAAGATACCAATAAACAAAAATAAAAATGAGGCCAGGCACGGTGGCTCACCCCTGTAATCCCAGCCCTCTGGGAGGCCAAGGCGGGGGAAATCACTTGAGGTCAGGAGTTTGAGACCAGCCTGGCCAACATGGTGAAACCCTGTCTCTACTAAAATATACAAAAATTAGCCAGGCATGGTGGTGCAAACCTATAATCCCAACTACTCAGGAGGCAGAGCTGGGGAAATTGCTTGAACCTGGGAGGTGGAGGTTGTAGTGAGCTGAGATCATGCCACTGCACTCCAGGCTGGGTGACAGGGCAAGACTCCACCTCAAAGTAAGTAAATAAACAAATAAATAAATAAAAATAAAATAAAATAGAAAGTGAGAATTATTTTCTTCTGTGCAAGATTTATATTTCTTCTCTTCCCAAGGATAATTTCCTTAATAAAAAAACATTTACTAGAAGTTTTATACATGGTCATCATTTATACATCATAACAAGAAAAAATCACAATATACCTGCCAGAAAAGAAAAAATGTTATATTTTGTACACATACTTGGCTTACAAACACCATAGACTGTGTACATGTATAATCAAATCTCCACTGAAACGGCCCAACAGAACCGTTAGGACCAGCGTGAGCGCGCACCTCAGCCGTCCCGCGTCACAGGCCCGAGGCGGAGAAACGGTGAAAACGGCTCTCTAGCGGGCCACGTGCAGGCGGCGGTTGCTGCCGAGGCGCCTCAGGCTGGCTGGGCTCCTTGGAGCGCGAGGCTCCTCGCTGCCCCAGGGCCCGTCTGACTGTCGCCCGCGCCCCCTTACCTTCCTCCACCGACTCCCGACATGCGGACCCCCCTGCGCTGGGCCCTCTGCAGCCCAGAGATGGGGCTGAGTGGCTTTTGCGTGGTGCAGCTGCCCAGGCCACAGCCCGACTTTGTGCTGCGTCGTCCCGGGGTCCGTGCTGATGGGCGCTCGGCTGGAGGGCGGGATCCGGGGTTGCCACCGCTGCAGCCTGCACCCCACTTGCAGGTGGCGGCTGCAGCTCCGGCTCCGTCGCGGGCCGGCGGGGCTCCTGGTCGCTGAGCGTGCGGCCCACCCGGCCGAGGGTGTTTCCCTCCTGCACCAGGGGCTGAAGTCCAGGTCCTGCGCTCCTGCCGCTGACTGCCTGACGTGCCGCTCGCTGCCCAGCTGGCTCCGGGGTCCACGCAGTCCTGGTGGGGGATTCCCAATCCGCGGCGACCGCTGGTCCTTGTGCTGGTGGCGGCTGGGCACTCTGCAGGCTCTGGCGGCGGCGGCGGCGCTGGCGGCGGCAGCGGCGCAGGCGGCGGCAGCGCAGGCGGCGGGGGCGGCGGCGCAGGCGGCGGCGGTGGCGCTGGCGGCGGCGGCGGCGCTGACGCTGACGCTGACGCTGACGCTGACGCTGACGCTGACGCTGACGCTGACGCTGACGCTGACGCTGACGCTGACGGCGGCGGCGCTGACGCTGGCGCTGACGCTGACGCTGACGGCGGCGGCGCTGACGCTGGCGCTGACGCTGACGGCGGCGGCGGCGCTGACGCTGACGCTGACGCTGACGGCGGCGGCGGCGCTGACGCTGGCGCTGACGCTGACGGCGGCGCTGGCGGCGGCGCTGGCGCTGGCGCTGACGGCGGCGGCGGCGGCGGCGGCGGCGGCGGCGGCGACGACGGCGCTGACGGCGGCGGCGGCCCTGCAAGTCTGACTCCGACTGCCCCGTGGACCCCGGGACCTACAGCCCCACGGCTCTCCCCTGCCCTCAGGTACCTCCCAGGAACTTCAGGATGGAGCTCAGTCCCCAGGGCCCTAAGAGGCTGGGAGCAACCCCAGATTTGAGGCTGGAGCTCAGCATTTCAACTGTGGACATCAGGCCAGTCCTCAGTGCCTTGAGGGAGGGACTCCAACGCCCCCAACCCCCATTCCCCATCCTTTCCCGAATGCCCCACTGTACCTCCAGGCCACCTGCCCCTCGGTTCCCCAAGACCTGAACCAGCAGAAAGGAAGGATGCTGCATTGACCCTCCCAGCGGCTAGGCACCCTGACCATACCCATCTTGGACCTCAGAGATGCCACTTTGTGTCCAATGCTTAGGGTCACTTCTGCCAGCCAGGGGCTGCTTGGCCTGCCCTGTGCCACCGAGGGCACTACCAGCCCTCCCTGGGCTCGGATGCCTGCCTCCCACGTTCACCAGGCTTTTACTGCCTACATCCCGGCACCAGCACGCCCAGACTCTGCCCAGCACATGCCTATTGCCCAGCTGGTATGTCAGGAGCCCTCAACTCCACACATGTCCCAGGCCCTCTTCCTACTCCCAACACCCCTGCCTGCCTGCCTTTCATTCATTTACTTACACCCTATGGACTGCCTACTGTGTGTCAGACACTGAGCTCACACCAGGACTATCAGAGGTAAAGCACACCAGCCTCCAGCCTCCTTTTGGCCCAAGTCTCCCACTCCCCCCAACCCTGTTTCTCTTCTTCTCTTCGTCTGACTTTGAGTCCAAGTGCCCTGCATGGACTTGGACACTGTGCATGAGCCACACTCACACACACACGCTCACACACACATGCTCAGACACACACGCTCACACACACACACGCACATGTGCACCCACACACATTTTTATGCACATGCACACATTCATGCACACAGATGCTGTCCCCAGGCAGCGGAACAGACAAATAGGTGTCCACAAAAATTCATAATGCTTGTCACATCTTAGGTAAACCTAGGAGGAAATCCTCCTGCTGGTTGTACATAGCCTTTGTGAGCATTTGATCTGTGGGAGATGTACATGCGTGCTCCCCCCATGACCATGGTGTTAGAGGTGTGTGTGCCCCTTTCAAGGGAGTGGGCTTTTACCCCAGAATGCTTAGAACATCCCAAGTTCAAGGAAGCTGGTTCATTGTCCCCAGGAGTCCCTGTTTTACTAGATGGCCCCACTACTGACACCATGAACAGCTGGGAAAAGAGGGTGGCCCTGTTGAAGAAGTGGGGACTCCTCATTCTCAGCCTCCCCTAACCCCACATTCCCCTTCCAGTTTCTTACCTCCTTTCCTGGTCAGACTTTTTTTTTTAGTAGATTGAGCTGTGCCCTTTAAAACTTTTTCCCTGTCAGGGGCTTTCTTTTCCTGGCAATGTGTAGTTAGTGTGCATAGCCAGCCACAGGCACCGAGACAACGCTGAGGCTGTCAAAGCCCCACTCCCAGGGAGCAGAGCCACAGATGTGACAGGAGGAGCAGGGGCAGCACAGGCACATCCCTCCCTCCAAGTCCCTTGGCAGGCCCGAAGGAGGAGGGAGGAGGGCTAAAGGCAGCTCCCAAGTGAGACCCACTTACTTGAGGACCTACCAGCAAGGCTCCACCCAGTCCCAGAGAGCCCGCAGGGGTCCAGTGCACAGTGAGCTCCTCACTGAGCCTGGCTAGATACAGGGCCCCTCACCCCAAAGCAGTTTTGCTGCTGTTTAAAAATTCTCCACTAGAGTTACCTCTCTGTGACAGGCACAGTTTTGTCCTCTTCCACTTGTAAAGGACAGTCATCCTAGGGGGAGAGATCGAAGTCCCCTGGCAGTGATTTCATTCATATCATTTGCCCTGAGAAAGCAGCACAAAAACCTAGCACCTCCTGGTGCAGTGAGATGCTGGGGACGGTGGGGGCCCGTCGTGGGTCAGACTGTGTGTGGAGGTGGCCAGTCCACACACGCTGATGTGACCTGAACCCCTGGAGGCCATCTTCACTCAATGTCCCCCCTCTTCTCCAGGGACGTGGTCTCCACCACAGTGTCCTCCAGGGACCTTCACTCTCCAGGATGCATCAGGTCTCCGGGAAGAGGGTGACTGTTCCATCTGTCCCCAGGGTCACTACTGCAGGTTAGTCACTGCCCAGAGCCATTCACCTCCTGCCACCGGGTCAGACTAGAGTGTGGGTGGGAGAGCAGGCTCGATGCTCTAGTTCAGGTGTAGGGGGTGGGGGTTGAGACCACCGCCCTGCCTGGCCACCCAGGCCTGAGTGGGGAGAGAAAACCTGACCATTAGGTAAAGGAGAGACAGGACAATTAGCACAGGACAAGTTTGAAAAAAAAAACCACAGGAAAAAAAAAAAGACAAATGCATTCAAACTGAGAAAGGATCCGCATAAGGTGGAAAAGCTCTGCCCAGTTTCTGCCTTAACATGGGGAAGCTCCTTGCAGGCAGAAGTCTGGGCCTCCAGGGGACACCAGTGTACTGTATGCACATTCAGGGGACAGATGGACAGTTCTTCCTTCTCCTACTTCCAAATTTTCTTCCATATGCAAAGCACTTGTGGTTACTTGGCCAGGGAGAAACAATAAATGGTACCTTTAAACAGGATGATCAGACATTAGGCCTGAGGGCACCCAAATTCCACCTGAACACCCTATGCCCACTCAGTGTGGCCTGGCTTCTGCATCTGGATGGTAGGGACATTCTCATGGAGTAGAAGTCACTGGAGAACTCTAGACCTGGGTCAGAAACTGACAGCCTCTAGGGCTGGATGGATGGGGCAGGGCAGTTCCCTGACTCTCAAAATGACACTGGGCTCACACCCAGAGGGAGCCACAGCACGGGGGTCTTGGTCTAGGAAAGTCCCCAGCACTGGCTGAAGGCAAACACCTGCAACTCCATAGATGGTGTAGGGCTCATCCACAGAAGAGTTGCTTGATATTTCATGCAGAAGTGGACCTGCTGCAAAGCATATTTTTTTCTGCTTAAAAGCTGATCGCAGAGGATTCCTCAGGCTCTGTCTGGAGGTTGGTCTCCCTCGGCTCAGGAAGTCTGTCCCTAGGTCTAGCCTGCTCTCTCCTGCTGCAGAGCTGGAGATCAGACTCAGGTTGCCTTGAAGCCTAGGATTAAGCCCTTGGGGACCCAGCAGGCCCCAGACATTCCAGGAACAATGCAGGATGCAGGTGCAATGCCTGCCAGTGCCCTCTGTCCCCATTTTTACCGCAGGTCTAGCAAGGCCACTGAGCTCTCCAGGAGCTGTCCGCTGCTGGCAGCCCTGAGTCCTGCTCTTGGTCCATGGAGCTCCATATACTCCAAAGAGGAAAAATGCGCAGGAAGCTACTGCTTGCTGGTGGAAGCACACAGTGGGGCTGTGAGCCTCGTGCTGGGCCTGGCCAGGGGTCAGCCTCCCGCCCCACTGTGCTGCGCACACATCACCTTGTCTCTGTTGTATATTCAGGCCATCCGTCTAAGGAAAGAGGCCGAGCCACAAAATATAAAGAGTTTACTTAAGCCAAAGTGAGGACAGCTGCCGAGAAGACTCAGCCCCAAGTAGCCTTGGATCTGAGCTCTATTTGGCCTTTGTAACAAGGAGGCGTTTAAGGCAAAAAAGGGGAGGCTGGGAGAGGGCAGGTACAAAGTTGTTCGTCAGGAATTCTCACTGGTTCACAGAAAAAAACACTTGATTAGTGATTGGCTAGACATTGTTAAGCCATAGAGCATGGGTTACCAAATCCGGTGAGACTTTAATAGGTTAATTTACAGCTGCTTGTGGCAATAGCAAACAGTTTCAAGAGATGAATACACAGCTCAGAGGGGGCGGACGGGATTGCTGCCTCATTTTAATGCCTTTCTGGGCCTGATCATCTAAAAGGACTCACATTCCTCAGATAAAATTCTTTTCTTTTCTCAGGGCCCATTCAAAGTTCTCTTAGGGCACAGGCAAAAGCACGTCACCCTGTGGGCACGGAGAAAACTAAGACCCGGGGCAGGCTCCCCCCAGCCCAGGGCCCGGGCTCCAGGACTCATAGGGGGCCCTCCTTCCTGGCTTCTCACTCTTCGCCCTCTCCTGGTCTATTAGAGTTGGACAGGTGTTGGGGAAATGTCCTGCTGGTTACTTCTGTCCACCTGGGACCTCTGAGGTGAGGATGCCAGGACCCAGGCAGCCCCAGATGCTGTGTCCCCAGAGACAGTGGTGCACAGAGCTGTGTCCGACAGGTGACCACCCTCGCATCTCACCTGTGGGTGTGAAAGAAGCCCAGGACCACCTGTGCAGGGAGTTCTTTAATTGTCACTGACAGACTAAAAGCAGGTGACCCCAGTCTTCCTACATTTACCGTGTGTGCACACGTGTGTGCACGTAACATGAATCTGCTCCCAATGCAATTTGGATGGTGGCTGATTTGACAAACATACAAAGCAAGTTGGGGCAGGACTAATGCCCAACCCTCTCGGCTCCAGGCCGCCCCTGGACAGGGTCCCCCACAGTCCTGGCACTGTGCCCTGCCTGCCTTCACAGGCACCAGCATGTCCCCTTTGTTCTCTTGGATTTTACTGCCCTGAGGGCAGTGAAGAGCCCATTCCTTGTCCACCTCACACACCAGCGGCTGACCCTGGAACCAAGCAGAAAGAATACTGTGGGCCTTGCCCCCCTGGGCGCTGGTGCAAAGCAGGTGAGGCGGAGGGCAGTGGGACCTGTGTCACAGCCCGGAATGTGCTGCTTCCTGAGGGGAGCCTGGGGAAGCCACATCTGGGGAGGGAAGTGAGGGCAGCCCTTGCTCTGCAGGCACCCCAGCCACTCAGGCCTGCCCCTCTGGCCACTACTGCCCTGGAGGGAGTGAGACCCACCCAGGAGCCCCCCAGGCCTGCCCTGAGCATACCTACCTGGCAGGAGAAGGAGGCCAGAGTCAGGTGGAGTGCCTCCCCTGCCCTGCCGGGTACCACTGCCCATGGCCAGGTGAGAGCCTGTCTGCAGGCTGGATGTGTGGGGGCCTTGGGGAGGAGAGGGAAGAGCCTATTGGGGGCCCCATCAGGCAGCCTTCTTAGCCTGATGCTTTTGCTCCCAGGTCTCTCTTCCTTTGAAGACCACCCATGTCCTCTGGGCCACTGGTGTCTAGGTGACCAGGGTGCCCTTCTCTGCCCACCTGGCACCTTTCAGTCAGAGCCAGGGGCATCAGCACAGGAAGACTGTGAGCTCTGCTCTCCAGGCTACCACTGCCCAGACCCTGAGCTTCAGGGCCATGCAAATGTGTTTTCCATCCCCTTCCGAGCCGGATCTGAGTGTCCAGCAGGTGAGGCTGCAGGATGACCCCAGCCCCTTGCCATCACTCCCCTCATCCCTGAGACTCAGGCCTGGGCTCAGCAAGAAGCCCTGATTGAGCTCAGGCCACAGATATGGACCAACCCCCACAAGGCCCGCACAGTCTCTGGTGGCATCCACATCACCTGGATGTCCCCAGACCAAGGTGCCTTCAAGCCCCCTCTTGCTCCTCATTTGAGTCAAGGAGGAGGCTGGCCAGAGGTTTAACTAGAAATAGCATGCCCAGTACAGAGTGTCCAGTGCCTGCCACAACTCAAGGCACAACCAAAGTCACCCTCCTGTTGGCTGCCTTCAGGGGAGCTGTGGCCTCAGTGCCACCTGCCCTATGCGTCCTCACCAGAGCTCCCACCCCCACCTCATGAAATATATCCTCCTTCCTGCCCCAGCCACTGGCTCAACAAGGACAAAGGAACTGCCTGCCATTGATTACTGTTTGTGACGTCACCACCCGCAGGCGTTGCCTTCCCTGACCACATGAGACTCCTTTCACCCACAACTTCCCACTCCTTCCTGCTTCCCACACTGCTCCCCAGCACCTCAGAGGCCTTACACCACTGCTGTCCTCCCTGCCCAGGCCCCACCTGGGGAGCCCAGGGACCCTCTTGGGTTCTCCTTCAGCTCTGGACCTCCCCTGGCTTCCAAGTGCTGCTGATAGGTGAAGAGGGGGCTCGGTGTGTTTTCCCAACCACGCCCACGTTGTGGCCTGCTCTCCCGCATCCCGGCCCTGTCTCCTCAGGTGCTGTGACTGAGGTCCCATGCAGACCCAGCTCCTACTGCGGGCCTCAGATGGGGGTGCCCCCGCTCTGTCCGGGGGGCTGTGCCTGCCCAGCCAGCTCCTCCACCTACAGTGGCCCAGGACAGCGGTGAGTTCCCTCCCCCATCCCCCGAGAGCCTGAGCCCCAACCCCAGCCCCTGGAACTGCTGTCAGCATCCTACATGAGGCCCCACCTTGACAAACCTGTGTGCCTCAGAAATCCAGCCAAGGGGCAGGGCCCAGAGGCAAGCCCCTGTGACCCACTGCCTGGGCTTCCCAGCTAGGGCCAGCCTCTGCCTGCCCCAGGAAAGGGGGTCGGGGGGAAGCACATTGCCCTGGGATGCCCCTGTCAGAGTGCAGGCCCATTCTGTGTGAGGCAGCCAGATGGAGCTCACAAAAATACAGCAGCCCAGTTACATTTGAATTGCAGGTAAAGGATAATACATGTTTACTATAAGTATGGCCCATGCAGTATTCAGGGTGCACTTCTACTAAATCATGCCTCTCTTGTTTATCTGAAATTTGAATAGGACTGGGCATGGAGTATTTCATCCGGTAAGGGCCATCCCATGTCTGGGACTGAAACTCTGACATGATATCCACTCCACAACACCACTCTGCCCAGGGTGAAATGGGCAGGCAGGGCCGGCCTGGCCACCTGGGCATGGCTTATCCACCAACAGGAAGGCAGCTTGGTGCTGTGGCCCCACCAAACTCAAGGCAATCCCAGGACCCCTGACTGGGACAGAGTCCCCCTCCCCCAGCAGCTGAGGCCCCAGGCTAGGGAAATTTGGCCCCTGCTAGTGAGAGGAGAAACCACTGCACACACTGACCTGGCTCTGTCTCTGCAGCTGTGTCTTTCCCCACTACTGCCCCCCGGGCAGTACCCAACCTCGTGCCTGCCCCGGGGGCTCTGAGGCCCTAAACGGGAGCGGCCTCAGGGTCTCTGAGGAGATGGGCTGCCGCCTCTGTGAAGTGGGCACCTACCAAAGCTGGGTCCTGGATGCCCTGCCCTGCCAGCCCTGCCCACCTGGATTCAGCTGCTCCCAGGGTGAGTCCCAGATTCCAAATTGTATATATTTTATGGATTCAATTCATTCAGTAATTCGGCAAATAACAAACAAGCAGACATAAAGTGAAAATATGTCAGTTAGTGATAAGTGCTGTGAATAGACAAACTAAAGGTGGAATGGTAGAGGAATATTGATGTGTGTGAACATGTATGTATTTGCACTTGGGCAAGCCTGCTGTGGAAGACTTTCAGCAGAGTGCTCAGGGAGGACCTGTACATTATAACTTCATGTCAGCAAACTATAAGGGAAATACAGTACTATTTAAGTGACAATAAAGAAGTAATTAGTAGCTCTCTGAGGAAAGTAAGTTTAGTCACACTCTATCTTCGTGTCAAACAAGAAAATTAATTGTTTGTGGATAAAAAAAGTTAAACGTAAAAACAAAACAGAACAATATTGAGCCATAAAATTGAGGACAATATATAAGCATCTATTTGACCACCGAGAGGAAAGGATATTCTACACTTAAAAGTAATGAAAAAATCATGGCTGGGCACGGTGGCTCATACCTGTAATCAGGCAAAAGAATGATGGGTTTGACTACATCAATATAAATATTTTCATCTATTAGCATAACAAAAGAAAGTAAACAACAAGTTAGACAAACATCTGAGAACTGGACAAAAGACAAGAGATGGTTCATAAACATGAAAATAAAATGACTGATAATAAGTGATTAATATGTGTCTCATTTATACCCAAATAAATGCAAATTCAGAAAACAACGAGATAACATTTTTCTATTTTGGCTGTCTAATTAGATTTTAAAAGTAAAGTTCCTCAGTGATCTCCTGGGTGTGGTTGATAGCTACTGTCTTGTGCTATTGAGTGAGAGAATATGAATTATTGCAGCACTTCTGGAATGCAGTTTGGGAGCATGCATTTGCCGGGTTTAAATGTAGTCTTCAATCACTGTTCTGCCATCAAGTAACACCCAGGAAATAATAAGAAATGTAGACAACATTTAAGTGGTATTCACAATTCACCAGACACTTGCAATAGTAACTCATTTAACCTTCACATCAGCTCCAGGAGATGGTATTATTATCCCTTTCTGTGGATAAGGAAATTGAGGCACAGAGCAGGTAAGTCAGTTGCCCACAGTTGTTCAGCTGGTAGAGGGTAGAATGGAGATTCAAATCCAGCCAGGCTGGCACCTGAGCCCATGTTGCAAAAAAACCGAGCCATCCTGCCTTACCCATGAAGATGATCATAGGATTATCTCATAATACAATGCATCTGGTAAATGATAATATATCCACACGAAATAATATTAGGTGGCAATTAGAATGGTTTTAACAAAGAGTTTTATGACACAGGAAAGATGCTTATTATATCATAGTAAGTGGAAATGCAGGATATGCAATCATTTAAACATCTTAATTATGTGACATTTATAAAAAGTTCAAGAAAACATGCTAAAATATTATGCATGTTGAGAATATTTTCTTCTTCCAGTCTTCATTTTGTAAATGTCCTACATTGTATTTAAATTGCTTTAGAAATCAGAAAAATTAAAAAAAAAGAAACTTGAGTTATTATGTAAGAGCAAAAATATTGATATTAAACATAACAATCAAAAAACCCTTAAAATTCTTACATGTAAGGCACTTAATATTTATATTCTTCTGTATCTATTTTATTAATACTTGCTAGAGTACCTTTACATTTATTAGAATAGTTCTTTTTCTGGAAATGAATTTATTATTTAATATAACCTTAATCTTTTAAATTCACACGTAAAACTTAAGTACATTAAAAATTTTATATACACACATCCACATTTGCAGAATGCTGTGTAAATACCAACTATTTTTTGTATACTGGGATCCTATTTTTCGTATACTGAAATCTTAATATGTTTCATATTGAAACTCAGAGTTAACTTAGTTTGCTGACACATCTTCTAATTTTAACTTTGTATCTTGGTAGATATTGAATTTTTTTTAAAGTGATGCTTTTTTATAAGGTTATATCAGCCTTAACCAGAGTAGTGACATAAAGGAAATAACATTTTTTATTCTATCCAAGATAAAAGAAAAGGCAGAGTTAATAATAAAACGTGTGCGGAGGTAGTGGGGGAGGTTTCAAACCATAGAACTGGTCTAATTTGATTATGCACAGTTGGTACTTTCCATTCATACTTGTCCCTTTTGTCTTTACATTATTGATTATTATCTCTTGGAAATTCCACCAAATATTTGATGATTTTCCCATAAGTCTGGACGTGAATGTTTTGGCAGCTTAGCCATTAAGCTTTATCCTGGATTTAGGCATTGATAACACTTTTTTTTTTTAGGATGGAAGGTGAGTAGTCATTGGTGAGAGGAAACTATTCTGGGCTGAGAGGCTGCCATGCACTCAGGAAGTCTGCATAAGCCTTAGATGGTTTAATCACTGGATAATTCCAGAGGCAGGCCTTCTTATTATCTCTGGTTTGGTAATGAGCAAACAGGCTCTAAGACTTGCCCAAAGTTGTGCAGCTTGTCAGGACTCAAACTGGAGTGGCAGCCCAGGTTTGTGTGTTTCTGAAACCAGACTCTGCCATCAGGCTGTGCTCCCTGCACTCAGGATGGTTAAACGAGGAACATGGTATTATTTATGCAGTATTTAGACTCTGAATCATCTCCACTGTGGGAGATCCTTCCTCCAATGGGCTCTCAAAATTGTAATCAGAAGTGTGAAGGCAAGATTATAGTAAGATCAAATTTTAATGCAGATCTTTGTTCCAAGGGTTATGGTCAATGTAAAGGAGGGGTCTGGAGTGTAGGAGACTGTAATTTTGTTTTTCCATTTCCCTGAAGTAAACTCATATGGGCAGCCACAGACACATGCACACACATACACACACCTATGCTTCAGTGACACGTTAGCGAGTGCTGGCGATGTGCTAGGTGTCATGTTGGATTTTAGTGATACAATGAAGAACAAAATAGACTTAGTTACTAGACTTATGAAACCTACATTCTGAACAAGGAAGATAGAGTTTTAAAAATTCAACCCCTGAATGAAGATCTCATTACAAGTCATGATGAGCATTTTGATGTGAAAACACACGCACATTCTCTTACGTGGGCAGAACTGCCATACATAGCTCAGCATGTCACAAATTTTTTATTCATAGTATGGTAATATTTTTAACAGTACTATTGTATTCAACTTTGACCTTGGAGGCAGGATTTAATAGACCAGGGCAGAAATTCATCAGGTTCTGTTGTGTCAGAAAAATGAATTATTAAGGATATCTTCCAGAAGCAAAAATTCATTGCCTTGAAATTTTATTTATTTTATATGGCTGAAAGTTCTGAGAATTGGTTACTATGAAAATCTTCTAAGTTGATTTTCAAAAAATATGTGTGCCAGAAGATTTTTAAACCTTCATAAGATAGGTATGCTTTTGTCTGAAAGCTTTGGCTGAATCTGTTTTATTCTATTTTCTAGAGAAGCCATTTGAAGCAGAATCCAAACCATGAATTGTAGAGAATTAACGTTGACCCTTTGGGTGCTTATATTTGTAAGCACCACAGGTAAGTGATTATAAATACTCACAAACATATTTTATTAGTAATTGAGAAATGATGCTCAAGTTTTTTCTTTTAATATAAAGATGGCTACTGAAGATGCTGAATTTATTAAGATTAGTGACCTAATTTATTAAGATTGGTGACGTTGCCAACCATTTGGTATCCCAGACTTAGAGATAAGAGTCACAGGAATGGGATCAAGTAAAAAAGACGTACATGGTGTTATCAGAAAAGAAAAGATTCTGCAGTCCAAGTTTATGTAGTGAGAGCAGAGTGAAAAACTTGCATCTTGAAGTAAATTACATTTGTCTGAGGTGAAAATTTCTTTCATGTTACTTGAAATTGAGGAGGTGATAGCCATCTTTGTTATTGGGTTTTAGAAAGTTTGAAACACTCTCCTTCCTGAGAGGAGGCAAATATTCATCTCATTATTTAAGTAATAATGAAAAATGTAAATGAAAAATATATTAGAGAGGTTTAAAAAAATAAAATGAGAAGGCATATACAAAAAAGAGTCTGGCTAGACCAGGGAGTTCAAGTAGGCTTCACAGTAGATGTCAAATACCAATTTTAATTTATTAGCAGTGATTGTCTAGAGTTCTTTTTTTTTTATTGAGAAGGATTCCGAGACTCCATTCTTTAGAGTTCCATAATTGAATAGCAAGACATTCCTTAGGCTTTGGGAAAGAAAATGGGAGCACAAATATTAATTTGCCTTGCTGTATTATCTGGGAGAGGGAAGCACATGGGCCTGTGTTCCCTGCTTTGAGAATTACTGCTGAAGAGATAGCAGAATTAAGCTTTTAGTACTTTCAAATAACACAGGTCCAATCTCAGGGTATATTTACTTATGTGGATCCAATTATTGTTGAGATACCTGCAATACAATCCTACCCAGATGGTAAAGGAATGAGGTAGATATTTGTTTTTTCATATGCAATGATCTGTCAGAAATAAGTGGAAAAGCAAGGTGAAGGAAAATGTGTCATGAGTCCCATGTCCTGTGGACATACACTAACAGCCTTGCACCTCGTTACAATGACAGCATGATTCAGGCACAGAAACAGCCATGTAGCCTATTGTGCAAGGTTGCCAAATTCCTCGCTGTCTGCCCTGGAGAGCACTTTTCATGAATGGTTTCCTCTAGGGAGACATGACAATGTTCTACATATAGGATTCACTGAACCTAGTTGAGTTTAAGTGACAAAATTTTATGATTGTTCAAACTGAAGACAGTTTCAAACACAGACTTTATTGTTGTTGGCCCTGCTGGGTTCTTATACTGTGTTCAAAGAAAAATAGGAGTGCCTATTTTGGCACTTGGAACTCTGCACACCTTGAACTCCTCTCATTTATCCCAACAAGGACCATTTCCAACAAGCATTATGGTAATCAAAAAGTCTCTAATGGTAAACACATAATTAGATATCCAAAGCTACTAGCTGCCCAGGGGATGAGGTGTGGACTTTTGACTATCAACCTCCCACCTCTGGAGAGTGTGTAATTCAGATTAGGTTTTTTCAAATGATAATACTTCCAGAGAGCACATGTCCATCCAACACAGTCATGTGTTTATAGAAGCTTTTTAAGACCCGCCAAAACCTGGAAACCCAGAAATAACCCAATATGCAATAGACATTTGTTTAATAAACCAAATCCCCAACATGTATCCCTTTATAAAATGGATAAATTGCCAAATAATGACACAATTAGATACTACATGACAATGAGAAAGGAACACATCACTGCTATAGCATGAATGCCTTTATAACTTAATCATGTCAAAATAACACAGACATAAAGGAGCACATATTGTATGGTCTATACATTTTATCATATTAAGTCTAAAACAGGAAAATAAATGAACTGTTAATGACTCATCATGGTTTTCAGTGTCAATTGAAATTGACACCCACATATACAAATGTATCACACCTTCTATGTTAAAGTATTAATGTAAAATAGCGATTGCATAGCAACCAGAAAACATAAAGTTGGCGCTCCATAACTCTTGTTCTTTGAGTTAGATTTGACATCCACGTCTTCAAAGAATGTGTATTAGTTCATTCTCATGCTGCTAATAAAAACATACCTGAGACTGGGTGATTTATAAAGAAAAACAGTTTTATTGGCTCACAGTTCTGTATGGCTGGGGTGGCCTCAGGAAACTTACAATCATGGTGGAAGGGGAAACAAACACATCCTTCTTCACATGGTGGCATCAAGGAGAAGTGCTTAGCAAAAGGGGAAAAACCCCTTATAAAAACATCAGATCTCATGAGAACCCACTCACTATCAGAAAAGCATTAGGGTAATTACCCCAATGAATAAATTACCTTTCACCAGGTCCCTCCTATGACACATGGGGCCTATGGGAACTACAATTCAAGGTGATTTGGGTGGGGAGACAGCCAAATCATATCATTCCACCCTTGGCCTCTCCAAAATCTCATGTCCTCACATTTCAAAACACAATTATGCCTTTCCAACAGTCCCCTAAGGCCTTCACTCTTTCCAGCATTAACTCAAAAATCCAAGTCCAAAGTCTCATCTGAGACAAGTCAAGCACCTTCCTCCTATGAGTCTATAAAATCAAAAGCAAAGTAGTTACTTCCTAGATACAATGGAAGTACAGGCATTGAGTAAATACACCCTTCGAAATGAGAGAAGTTGACTAAAATGAAGGGGCTACAGGCCCCATGCAAGTTCTAAATTTAATAGGGCAGTCATTAAACCTTCAAGTTCCAAAATGATCTCCTTTGACTCTATGTCTCATATCCAGGTCATGCTGCTGCAAGAGGTAGGATCTCATGGCCTTGGGCAGCTGTGTTCCTGTGTCTTTGCAGGGTACAGCTCCCCTTCTGGCTTCTTTCATGGGCTAGTGTTGAGTTTCTGGGCTTTTCCAGGTGCATGGTGCAAGCTATCAGTGAATCTATCATTCTGGGGCCTGGAGGATGGTGGCCCTCTTCTTTTAGCTCCACTAGCAGGGTCCCAATGGGGACTTTGTGTGGGATCCCCAACACCACATTTCCCTTCCATAGTACTCTAGCAGAGGTTCTCCATGAGGGCTCCACCCCTATGGCAAACTTTTGCCTGTACATCCAGCATTTCTATACATTCTCTGAAATCTAGGCATAGGTTCCCAAACATCAATTCTTGACTTCTGTGCACTTGCCGACTCAACCCCATGTAGAAGTCCAGGCTCAACACCATGTAGAAGCTGCCAAGGTTTGAGGCTTGCACCCTCTGAAGTCACAGCCCGATCTGGTATCTTGGCCTGTTTTAGCAATGGCTAGAGGGCTGGGATGCAGGGCACCAAGTCCCTAGGCTGCACACATCAGAGGGCCCTGTGCTCAGCCCAGGAAACCATTTTTTCTCCTAGGCCTCTGGGCTTGTAATGGGAGGGGCTGCTGTGAAGATCTCCGACATGCCTTAGAAACATTTTCCCCATTGTCTTGGCAATTAACATTTGAGTCCTGCATAAGAACATTTCTTATGCAAAATTATGCAACCAGCTTTAATTTCTTTCCAGAAAATGGGTTTTTTTCTTCAACCACATCCTCAGGCTGCAAATTTTCCAAACTTTTAAGCTCTGTCACCTCTTGAATGCTTTGCTCTTAAGAAATTTCTTTTGCCAGATAATCATCTCTCAAGTTCAAAGTTCCATAGATCTCTAGGGCAAGGGCAAAATGCAACCAATCACTTTGCTAAAGCATAACAAGAGTCACCTATGCTCCAGTTTCCAACAAGTTCCTCATCTCCATCTGAGAACACCTCAGCCTATACTTTATTGTCCATGTAATTATCAGCATTTTGGTCAAAGCCATTCAACAAGTCTCTAGGAAGTTCCAAACTTTTCCATATTTTCTTATCTTCTGAGCCCTCTGAACTGTTCCAACCTCTGCCTGTTACCTAGTTCCAAAGTCACTTCCGCATTTTTGGGTGTTTTTACAGTAGTGCTCCACTCCTGGTACCAGTTTACTGTATTAGCCCATTCTCACACTGCTAATAAAGACACACCTGAGACTGGGTAATTTATAAGGGAAAGAGATTCAATGGGCTTACAGTTCTGCAGGGCTGGGGAGGCCTCAGGAAACTTACAAAAGGGGGAAAAGCACCTTATAGAACCATCAGATCTAGTGAGAACTTATTACCTTCCACTGGGTACCTCCAGTGACATGTGGAGATTATGGGAATTACAATTCAAGTTGAGATTTGGGTGGGGCCACAGCCAAACCATATCAGAATGCTTCTGCCACAACACTTCCTCTTTATGCTGTGGTTAACAATTTTGAGTTAAAACCAGATTGCTGCTTTGAGAAATAAACCCTGACTACACAGAGGGCATTCTGTTCATGTCTGAGAGAAAATGTTTCATTCAATTTAAATATTCTCATCCTCAAAATGTGATAAAAGTGCACCCAAGAGCCATCAGAAGATTGATTATGAGAAAGACCCATTAATGCTGACCTTGAAGTACCAGAGCACAGAAAGAGGGGAAGGAGCACCTATCCTGTGTAGATGAGGGTCAGGTATATTTTCAAAGCCAGACAATCTGGGTCAATCGAGAAAGAGGGAAAGTGACACATATGCAAATTTGGATTGATATTATATAAATGAACTCTTGATTATCCACATGGTGACCTACAGCAATAACAAATGTACACACACCCTAAGTTACATAGGCACACCTTTAACCACACTTACACGTGCTGGGGAATGTTAGATAGGCAGGGTGAATGCAAGGTGTGTGAGATTTCTGATGATGCAGAGGAAGAACGCCAAATTGCTAGGTTTCTTGTTTTTCACTGAGACTCCTCAGCTGGGTATGTTTTGAGGTAGGTATGAAAACGCTGTGACTTCTGTGGCTTTCCTTATGAAGAAGTTAAAATGTGTAATATTTTCTTTTAAAAGATGACACATTTATCAGTCTTCTAGCTACGATTATTTAAATTCTGATACCCTCCTGTTGGGGAGAAGCTGTCAGAAGTTGTGTTTTCATCTATGTTCTGAAAGTGCCTTATCCCTTCTAGTGTTGAAAAGGTTGATGAAAAAATAAAAGAACCCACAAGAAAGTGACACCAAGATTTCTCAGGGCTTTCTTACTGACTTTGCTTCTTCACCTAATACATTAGGAGACAGAAAGTTACCTTTGTCATTTTGGTTTTTGTTTTTATTTCTTTTTACTTTACTAATCTTTTGAAGAGTCTTCTTGTACTTCACGTCCCCACATTACTGCGGTTGAAGGGGAACCTTTCTATCTGAAATATTGCTCGTCTTCACATGAACATAAGATTGAAGCAAACACCAGAAGATGGCAAAAAAGCAGTGGATCACAGAAACGTGTGGAGCTGAACCCAAGCAGTTCACCAAGAATTGGTTTGCAAGATCATGCTTTGGAGTTTTGGCCTGTTGAGTTGAATGACACGGGATCTTACTTTTTCCAAATGGGGTGAGTAACGGTTTCTTTTTAGAGTGTATTTTATAGCCCTCTTGTCCTTTGTTCAGCAACTCAAATATGCATTAATCTGAAAGGTCAAATAATCAGCACATCTTTTTCTTTCCTACTCTTCCTACAACATGAAATACGTTCTTTGTTATAGAACAAAATAAATTTATCTCTCTCTGTTTATTTTCTTAATGACCTTAGTAAAAGGAGGTTACCTTAATAGGATTTCTTTTTAGGGGATCCTTGTCAATAAGAAGTCGCAATTGCATGAAAGTCAGTTTTAAAATTCAGCTGCTCCTATTGTCTAGATGCCCCCAGTCAAATGAAATCAGTGGCTCAGACTTCACAGTAATATTAATGTATTGTGAAGGGGACAGTGTCAGCTTCCTGGGTGGCATCCTTGGTGGGGAACAGACATGGGGTTGATGCAGACACACATGAGTCCAGTCTGCAGTGGTTCAATGGGAGCCAGAAGGCAGTGCTAGTGGAGCGTGTGCATCTGGCAGCCAATCACAACCCACAGCTTGGGGCAGTGAGAGAGTGCAACATGGAAATGCTTTGAAGTTTACTCATGGGGTGTCCCTAGATTTTGCCAGGATACTCATAATTTAGTTGCGTAACTTCCATGAAATGAGTGCAGTCAACTGAAAGCATCACCTACACTTACTGAATGCGTTTCTCTTTAGATGTACCTACCTACATATGTAGGTATTGTTATAGAGACTTGAGACTGACCTGCAGGAAATAGCTCAGGGCCAGCTGAAGGATGATGGTGTGCAGATTTCATATGTAGCAGATTTCTTTTAGAAGCACTTCTAGACTGAGTCTTGATCATTATCAACCATGCTGTTGAGAGCAGAGTGAGCTATCACTATGAAAGCTTGGTAGCAGTCCTGTGGTTTTGCACCAAATTAGGTCATTTTTGTTTGTTTTTATACATAGGAAATCCCAGGCCTTAGAAAAAATTAAATAGATCTTTTGATAAACACCAATACATCTTCAGGTGACCTTTGAAAAACAATAATTACAGAAATGGGTCACAACTGGGATTTTTCATAACTCTAAGGACGAATGAATACTCACAAATGGGGTAAAGGAAAAAGAACAACAAACACATCTGCCCCCGCTTTTGACTCCTGATTGAATGAAATTTATTTAAAGGAATAAAGTATTCTGGACAGGGCATAGAGAGCACATTGAAAGGAACAGCCAGGCATCTATGATCATCACTTGGAAATAACAGAAGCAAATGGTATTGGTCATCTTTCTGACATAGGGAGTAGAGAATACAGCCTGACTTAGGAAACAACAATGGAAGCAAAAGATTGAGGTAGGATTTCAGAGAGGTGTGGAGAGACAGGGTAGCAGACAGGAGATGCTGAGAAAAATGAGGTGTCCCAGAGTGGATATTGGAGACTGATCACTGTGAGAGTGAAGTGATGAGGAGAGAAGCAGCTTTGACGATGGCTTTGACGATAAATGGGATTCTACATGGAAGCAGGTTGTTTTAGACACCTAGGAGCATAGAAGATACAGACATCTTCAAATATAGTGCAATTGGTAAGCAGTATTTACTGCAGATGTGTGTGTGTGTGTGTGCACATGCATGTACAGACACGTGTGTTGTGCAATTGGTAAGCAGTATTTACTGCAGATGTGTGTGTGTGTATGTACACATGTGTGTTCTAACTTAGGTGTGTAAGCCTTTGTAGTTTGATGTGGAATCTATCACTGAACAGACTTTACACCTGAAATTTTCCCATTAGAACAGTAATTCTTTAATTCTTAGGAGTCCATTGCTAATGATCAAATGCCACTAAAGACTGATAATTCAGTCCTGCAGTGAAAATCACTTTGTCTCACCAAATTTTAAGAAAAAAAACAACTAAGAAGGAAGGGGATATAGGAGTTTTCAATGATAGAGGTGAAGAAATGAAGGTGTAGAGAAATGCACACACAGAAATGTAATAATCAGATCCTAGGCTGACAGGCAGCAAGTTCAGCTTGGTGAGCAGCCTCAGAAGAGGGGGCTGGTGCTTATCCCCTGGTGTGTGTGGACAAAAATGAGTGGCCTTCATAACCAGGATGGGCTGGGCCTGTGGCAGGAAAGTGTGGTCACAGCCTTGGGCCAGTTGGCCTAAGTGTTCACCAGCCTTGGAGTTCCTGGATGGCAGGTGCAGTGTGATGTTGCTTGTTTCAGCATTCCCATTGCAGTGTCCTGCACATGGAGTATAATCAGTCCTCTAGCATTTGTTGAGCATTAGGAATTGAGGATTACAGAGGTAGAGAACAATGCAATCTGACAAGATGGGAATATTCATGTACTCTATTCCTTTTAAGCAACAGGTCAGAGAGATCCAGAAATCTCTGTCTCTCCAGTTCATCAAGGCTGGGGAGACTTTACAAAAATACACTGGAGAGGAAGATTCTGCCAATGGGATTCTGAATCCATTTCAAGGACCAGATAGCTCTATCATGTCCCATGGCTGCTGACCCATTGTCTCTAACCATGACAACAGTCTGCCACCTTCTCCAGTCATGGCCAATCTTTCAAAAAGTCATGCCCAAGGTGAAGGGGCCAGATTCATTGGATTGTGAAAGTGATTAGAATTGTGCAAAGCACTTCTGGCCTTTGGGGCCAAATAGATGTGCATTTGCATCCTGGCCCCATCTTGTAGCAAGTGTGTGCCCTGAGCAAGTTGTTTAACCTCTCTGAGATTTAGCATTCTCATTGGAGCCTAAGGAAAATAGTCATCTCCCTTGCACTTACATAGTCTAACACTTGGAACTCAGTAAGTGCTAGT
Organism: Aotus nancymaae; assembly: GCF_030222135.1. Classification (NCBI taxonomy): domain Eukaryota; kingdom Metazoa; phylum Chordata; class Mammalia; order Primates; family Aotidae; genus Aotus; species Aotus nancymaae. The sequence goes on along the minus strand of NW_026988546.1, from coordinate 6,359,033 downwards.
CCTGTTTTCCTTCTATCCTATTGAAGGGGAACTGGAAGAGCCTAAAGTGAGCACACATGTGTCAGGCATATAGGATAACTTAACAACAAGTGTCTGCTGTGTTTAGTAAACGAATCTACATATCCCAGGTGCAGGGTAAGCTAACATCAAATTGGAAACATTTTCTTTTTAAGAACTTCATTTAAAAAATACTGTATCTTTTTCCAATTCTAGATCACTAATTTATTTCTTCCTTCCCTTCCCTCCCTCCCTCCCTCCCTCCCTCCCTCCCTTCCTTCCCTCCTTCCCTCTCTTCTTTCTTTCTTCTTTTTCTTTCTTTCCCTTCCTTCCTTCCTTCCTTCCTTCCTTCCTTCCTTTCCTTCTGTCTGTCTTCCTCTCTTTCAACAGAGTTTTGCTGTTGTTACCCAAGCTGGAGTGCAACAGCACAATCTCGGCTTGCTGCCACCTCCGCCTCCTGCCTCAGCCTCCCAAGTAGCTGGGATTACAGGCACCCACCACTACACCCAGCTAAGTTTTGTATCTTTAGTAGAGACGGGGTTTTACCATATTAGTCAGGCTGGTCTCAAACTCCTGACCTCAGGTGATCCACCTGTCTCAGCCTCCCAAAGTGCTGGGATTACAGGAGTGAGCCACTGCACCTGGCCTAGTGATAGTCCTGATCACTAATTTCTGATCAGGAGGAAAAACAACTATAAAATCTACTCATACTCACTTTTGGTCAGTAAGGCATTTAAAGAGCTAATTCAATTACACTGAGGGCAGCAACTCCAGACTTTGGTTTATTCAACAGTAAGAGAAGGGGATTGGAACAAATTGCCTTGAGAAACATGAAACCTAACGCATATACACACACATTTAGAAAACAACATCAGGAGTTTATAGACTTGGTGAAACCAAAGCCAACCTCCAATCCTGGACTAAGACTCTCTAAACTTATCCATCACCAAAGATCATTGACATTGTAAACATCTCCTGTTCTGACATCCATAATATATTGTCTGCAGTAGGATATGTACGTGTGTGTGTGTTTGTGTGTTTGCGTGCATGTGTGTGTTTCTCTGTGTGTGTAGACTGCTCAGGTTTTCATTTTTTACCTCCTGCTCCCATGACAGTTGTTAAATTTCTTGCTCCTCTGAACCAAAAGGAGGCAGAGCAGGGTTTGCACATCAATGAATCGATCTCTTTAAAAAAATAAAGGAAAAATATAGCATTGGTTACTAAAGGGAAGAGGGTGACATTTGCAAAGTTTCTGTAGCATTATAAAATACATTTACATCTTTATTCCATAGAAATCATACTCAGGAATGGAACTTAAGTGTCATCAGAAGAAATAAACACAGCTGTTTCACTGAGAAACAAGTAACTAGTAAAGCTGTGAGAGTTAAAAAATTTTTGCAGATAACCTGTGAAAACAGTTACTATCAAAAACTGGTCAACAGCACATCATTGTATAAGGTAATGCTTTTTATAATATTTTAACTTTAAGACTTGATGGAAAAGATAAAATTCCCAAATCAGGGGCTGAGGGCTACCATTTTGGTCTCATAACAAAGAAGCTGCCTGACCCCACATGGCCTACTGGCCCTGTTTGAGCCAAGTTCCTCACTGGTTTGTTGCCAAGAGCTGATACATAGTATTGATATGTGTTCCACAGTATTTTCCCTGGATTTGGTGTTCAATAAATGATCACAGCTTCCTCTCCCACACCCTTCCTTCATTTTCCTTCTCTTTCAATAAGTTAATTTTTAGGAATGCTAATTTAAGGATTTCCATTTCTCCTGTCACACATACTTAATATTTAAAACTCGATTGTATATGTTTTTCTGAATATATTAGTTTATTTTATAAAATTAGAAGATGGAAAACTGAAAAATGAAGAAAGCAAAAATCACTCATAATTTCATCAGTTAGAGACTTTGTGGTTTTTTTCTGTGAAGCATCTGGTTTTTAAAAGCGGTCTTTTTTTTTTTATTGCTTTTTTCTTCTAAAAATCATGTTGTGACTATCCCTTCACATCTTTAAATAATCTTCGAAGCATGGGCTTTCATTTTGCATGTGCCTGGTTTCATCTAACTTATCCCATTGTTATTGGACATTTGTGAATTTCCTATTTTTCACCATTATTTAAAGATGAAAATGATTACCATTTCCACAAATCCTTGGGTGTTTATGTAATTTGTCGTTCAATCAAATCCCTAAATGTAGAATTATTGGATCAAAGGCTGAGAGCATGTTAGCATGTTTATATGGCTTTTTCTCCACACAATCAAATTCATCTCCAGGGAGTTATGCCAATTTTACCCACACTTGATAAAAGAATTCCAATTTTCTGTCACCTCCACAACACTGGGAAATAATACTCCTAGAATGTTTAAAATTTGATATGAGGCCGGGCGCGGTGGCTCAAGCCTGTAATCCCAGCACTTTGGGAGGCCGAGGCAGGTGGATCACGAGGTCAAGAGATCGAGACCATCCTGGTCAACATAGTGAAACCCCGTCTCTACTAATACAAAAAATTAGCTGGGCATGGTGGCACGTGCCTGTAATCCCAGCTACTCAGGAGGCTGAGGCAGGAGAATTGCCTGAACCCAGGAGGCGGAGGTTGCGGTGAGCTGAGATCGTGCCATTGCACTCCAGCCTGGGTAACGAGCGAAACTCCGTCTCAAAAAAAAAAAAAAAAATTGATATGAAAAATTTCTAAACCTCCTAGTGGTTTTTCACTTTTCTTAGTAATAAATTAAACTTTTGTATATATTTATTAGATCTTAACCACAATAAGGCAATTTTGTGGATTGTCTGTTTATTTTCTCTGTTTTCTTCAGTTGAATTTTTAAAGCTCTTATACACCATTAAAAAGCATACCTCTTACTTGTTGAATTTTAAAAGCTCTTATACACCATGGAATACTGTATAGCCATAAAAAATGATGAGTTCATGTCCTTTGCAGGGTCATGGAGGAAGCTGGAAACCATCATTCTCAGCAAACTAACACAGGAACAGAAAACCAAACACAACATGTTCTCACTCATAACTGGGAGTTGAACAATGAGAACACATGGACACAGGGAGGGGAACATCACACTCTGGGGGACTAGGGGAAGGATAGTATTAGGAGAAATACCTAACATAATAATGGGTTGATGGCACGTGTATACCTATGTAACAAACCTGCACGTTCTGCACATGTATTCCAGAACTTAAAGTAAATAATAAATAAAAGCTGTTTTAGACCATGCTATAGGAATTATATATACACATATATATAGTGTGTGTGTGTATAGAGTGTGTATATGCATAAAAAACATACACATTCCTATCCATGCACACACACAACACGAATTGTGTAGTTCAGGGATCCGCAATCCCCGGGCCACCCCACCATCACTCACATTGCCACCTCCTGTCAGATCAGCAGTGGCATTAGACTCTCATAGGAGTGCAAACCCTATTGTGAACCAGGCATGAGAGGAATCTAGGTTGCACACTCCTTGTGAGAATCTAATGCCTGATGATCTGTCACTGTCTCCCTTCAACCCTAGATAGGACCATCTAGTTGCAGGAAAACATGCTCAGGGCTCCACTGATTCCACATTATGGTGAGTCATATAATTATTTCATTATATATTACAATATAATAATAATAGAAATAAAGTGCACAATAAAAGCAATACACTTGCATCATCCCCAAACCAACCATATCCCTTCAACCCCCCCACCCTCGGTCATGGAAAAATTGCCATCCATGAAACCAGTCTCTCTGTCAAGACGGTTGGGGACAGCTGATGTAGTTTATATTGAATAACAAGTATGAATCATGTGCTTCTGTCATGGAAACTTTAAAGAGCTGTAAGAGAGAGTGGTCTGAACAGAACTCAGGAAAGCTGAAACAAGTGATGATGATTTCCCTGAAACCTTTGTTTGTACCTTATGCTTGAGCACTGTTTACTTGTGGTTTTCAAAAACAGCTCTTATTCTGAAATGTTTTCTAAACATTTGAGTCAGTCCTGAGTTGACTTGACTCTATGTCCCATCAATGTACTAATGCATTACAGTACATTTAAATTAGTGAGGCTTGGTGTGCCAAGTTTTAAGAAATTCCAAAATACAGATATTTAAATTAAGAACATTGGTGCATCAAGGATGTTTAGCTAAACAATTGACTACAGGGCTAAGTATTCTAAGCCTGTTGACTGACCATGACTTTACCTGAGAGCAAGGAGGGTAAATCAGTAAACCATTAACTGGAAAAGAAAATGAAGAGTCTTTCATCTTTTCCACAGCTTGGAAAAATTAGTCTGGTTTTATAAAACTTTGACTTATACATAAATAAGTTACTGATGTGAGGTACACATGTGGGTGCTTCATGGGCACATTCTATGCACAATGGGGTCTAGCCCCAGTGGCTGCCAGCTCTGAGGAAGAAGTCTGTGGGCAGTAGATTCTCTTTGCCTGGTGTTTGCAGAAACAGTGTCCATTGCTCAAGGATGGTCATTCAGCCCTCAGCCCTCCTATGTGGTCCTTGGATGACTCCGGGACCTACGTCTGGATATCAGATGTGCTGGATTGAAGAAAGTGATTTTATTTATTACAATTAGTATTAATTCCTGTGACATGTATGGAAATGTGTGTGTGTGAAATAGAGATGTTTGGGTGTACCTATGGATTTGAATATTGTTGATGCATTTCTAATCAGCTTGCTGGCTTCTGGCGAAGGTTGTTAAGGGCATGGGTGGTCTGCTAGCTACTCAGTTCTCTGAGTAATTCTCCTCCCACCCCACTACCCACCTCTGGGACGTGTAGGGTGGAATACACAAAATTGGACTGAACATGTGGGAAACAGAGATGTCACTCAAGCAAGGATTTTTGTTGTAGTGTTTTCTCTGTCTCTGTCTCTCTGTTTGTATCTCTGCATGCGTTTAAAGGAGAGGTGAAAGGAAATTGACAAAAGCAGCTACAATGCTTCTATTTCCTCATGCTGTACTTCCCAGTATGTATTAATAACGACAATCATAACAACAGCAATGGGACTGCTTTTTATTCTTTCAGTAAAAGTAGTATCAAGTAACAGACATATACGCAGGAATTGCTTCTTTCCATTCTTTTTTCCTTTTTCTCTAAAGATATTTAACTCAAAAATTTGGATAATTGTAATATGAATTCGGCTTTTACTTAAAGTATTTTAACTTGCTTTCTTAAAAACAGAACTGTAAAAAACTACTGGAGCACAAGGAAAACCCAATGATAAAGAAGAATGCTGAGTTTGAAGATCAAGGGTATTACTCCTGCGTGCATTTCCTTCATCACAATGGAAAACTATTTAACATCACCAAAACCTTCAATATAACAATATTGGGAGGTAAGGGAAATCTTAGAATTGGGAAGAAACAGATGTATTTTAGTAAAGTGGAATTTTTTTTATTCTTGAAAACTGCGTAGGAATTGAGAAACCACTTAGTTGGGGTTATGACCACATCACTAGTTCAAATATAAGGGTCAAAATCTTCATTTTGGTGAACCTCTACTTGGCTGAAAAACAACCTCTTTTTGGGAAGGAAATGAAAATCTATATAAATAAACCACACATAAGTCAGCTCTTTCTCATATATTTGAGTAAATTCTGGAATCTTTTGTTGTTAAATTTACATTTTCACGCCATAAATATTTATTGAAGACATCTGTAGTCAATAAACTGTACTCAGCACAACGAGGCAGGGAAGCAAGGAAATATGAGATGAAGTGAGCACTGTACTATTCTCAAGGGATTTGATTGTAATCAGGAGAGGCAATAAGCTACATGAAGGTGCCACCGTATCAAACAGCATCACCTGTGAGGCTGCAAGAGTGCAAGGGGAAGCTGGAGGAAGGACAGATGCAGGAGACTCAATTTGACCTTGGTCTTGGAGGGGGAGCTTCATGAATGAGGGAAGACCTGCTGAGGAAAGGGCTGTCGGCTGAGAGAGTGTAAGGAACACTGATGTGCTGATGGGAAGGGAGCCATGCTGGGCCCAGGCTGTGTGTGATGGAAGAACAGAATCCTGGGACATTAAAGGTATTTAATTAAACCTCACCCAGTGAAGATATTCATCATAAAGCACAGTCATTAATTGATCATCCAGTCCCTTCTTAAAAACTACCAAGGAAATGACCAAATCACACAGCAGCGTAATCCAGATTTTAGTATCTGATTGTCGAAGTCTTTTTTTCTGTTGAGTCCAAATATTCCCTTCTCGTAGCTTCCAACCACTGATTTTGGTTTGCCTTCAAGAATTTCATAGATTAAGTCTGGCCCCTTCTTAAAATGACAGCTCCTTTGATGATTTGAAGACAATGGTTTATCCAGCCTAGACTTCCCCCCGCCATCATCCTGAGGAACTGGAAACTGTAACACCTGTGTGGGTGGCTTGTTTAGCAAAATCTGTGGGCTCGCATTCGGTACAGCCTTTGCTTTAGCAGCATCTTTCCTCTTCACTACAACTGTGTAGCGATATACACCCACGTATTGCCAGGGTAACAAATTGCCCCAAGTTTAGGGACTTTGCTAAAATCAAAGTTTTGGCAGGATTCGCTACTTCCAGAGACTCTAGGGGAAAATACATTTTTTTTGCCTTTGCCTTTTCCCATTTCTAAGAGGCCACCTGCAGTTCTTGGCTTGTGCCACTTCATTTCAGAGTCAAACACATTTGATTCCCTCATCCCATCTCCTTTTTGACTCTGACCTTTCTGTCTCCCTGATGACCTTGAGACTACATTGTGCCCACCTAGATAACCCAGGGTGATCCCCTTGTCTCAAGATCTTTAATTTAATCACATCTAGAGGTTCCTTTTGCCATGTAACGTATCTTATTCACAGGAACTCGGGAGTAGGATATGGGAAACTTTGGGGTCTATTATTCTGCCTGCCACAGCCCAGAGCCTAGGAAACCCAAAACTGAATTTTTAAACTCAAAAACTTAAATTCTATGTATAATCATCTACCTTGGGCCGGGCCAGTGGCTCATGCCTGTAATCCCAGCACTTTGGAAGGCTGAGGCAGGTGGATCACAAGGTCAGGGGTTCAAGACCAGCCTGGCCAACATGGTGAAACCCTGTCTCTTGTAAAAATACAAAAATTATCCAGGCATGGTGGCAGGTGCCTGTAATCTCAGCTACTCAGGAGGCTGAGGCAGAGAATTGCTAAAACCCAGGAGGCAGAGGTTTCAGTGAACCAAGATCACGCCACTGCATTCCAGCCTGGGTGACAGAGTGAGATTGAATCTTAAAAAAAAAAAAAAAAAAATCATCTACCCTAAAATCTCCAATTTTACTTTCTTACATGTATTTTTATCTTATATGAATCTCTGTTCCTTTGATTCTTTCAGAACCTACACCCTCTTTCCCACCATCTTTGCTTTTGCTTTCCACCCATCAGCAACTCTTTCCTTCCTTCTTTGACGAAGCCATAAGAGTATCCATTATTAAAAGGGTACTTGCTATGGGCCAGGGATTGTGCCAAGTACTTGAGTTGAATCATCTCATATCATCCTCACAACAGTTCTGTGAGGCTGTGGCCTTGGATGAGTTAATTTCCTTAGTTCCTCTCTGCCTCAGCTTCCTCATGATGAAATGGGACAGTAATAGTTCATCCCTTGTAGGGCTGGTTGATGACGACCGAGTGAGTGAGTGTGTGTACAGCTCTAGGATGGCTCCAGGGACAGGAAGAGCTCTGCTGTAATGACCATATCCCACTGCTGGGTTCCCATACCTCACCTGCAGCACAAGATATTCTTCTCCCATAATTTTCCCTCTTATTTTTCTTGTCTCCTTGGAGAATGTCAGCTGAGTCTCTAAGGACTCCACTAAAATGTCCCTCCTCCTTCATGCCCCCATGACCTCTTGTTTGTATTTCTGATTGCTGTCAGAGTTGCATTACATGTGTGTCTCAGTCAATAACTTTATAAGTGTCTGGAAAGGTTTGCACTGAGTTCTGTTCCTCATCTTTGCATCTTGAATACCTATGACTGGCACTTGGCACATAATAGGTGCTCATTACATGTCTGTTGTGTGCATTATTGAGAGAGCAACAACTCCTTCGATGCTACATACAACAAAAGGTCTAGACACTTCACCATCCTAGCTATGTTTTTGGATTTGGTAAAGTTGCCATCAGTTTACAGAAATTAGAGCTTGTAAGTTGGAGAGGACCGTCAGGGGGTGTTCTGGCCTGTATTGAGGACAGTGGGGCTCTGAACTCCTGCCTTCTCCATGTTGTGTCTTTATTATGGTACACTTGCCATCACAGATGGAGATCTCTTACCTGCCACATGGTGACCGCTGTAGTGGTGGAAAAGTGTGATACCTCTCCTCCCCATGATAAGGGTCATGACAATGCTCCCATAAAAAAGACAGATTAACAAGAAGCAAGCAAAACGAGTTTATTTAATCAAACTTTTCTGTGACATGGAAGCCTTCAGAAATGAAGACGCCAGGGCCGGGTGCTGTGGTTCATGCCTGTAATCCTAGCACTTTGGGAGGCTGAAGTGGGCGGATCACCTGAGGCCAGGAGTTTGAGACTAGCCTGACCAACATGATGAAACCCAATCTCTACTAAAAATATAAAAATTAGCTTGGCATGGTGACAGAACCTATAATCCCTGCCTCTTGGGAGGCTGAGGCAGGGAGAATTGCTTGAACCCAGGAGGCGGAGGTTGCAGTAAGCTGATAGTATGCAAGCCTGGGTGACACAGTGGGACTCAATCAAAAAAAAAGAAAAAAGAAAAGAAAGGAAGGAAGAAAGCAAGGAAGGGAGGGAGGAAAGGAAGGAAGGGAGGGAGGAAAGGAAGGAAGGAAGGAAGGAAGGCACACCCCAAGACTCAGGGAAAACTGTTTTTTAAGTCCTTAGGCTCTAGAAGCATGGACAGCCACATAGAAATATGATTGGACAAAAGGGTATGACCTAATGCTAATAGACTCAGTGGGGAAACCCACCAAGACCTGTCTGCTCAGATTCTTCTTGGCCTCTCTGTTGCATTTCTTTTTCCTGGGTAATAGACTGAGTGGCAAAACCCAGCAAGACCTGTCTGCTCAGATTCTTCTTGGCCTCTCCGTTATATTTCTTTTTCCTGGATAGAGGGCAGAGGGTATTAAGATCTACTGTCAGACCAAAGAAGGTCAAAGAATTTTTGACCAGCTCCTAGACAGAAAGGCAGAAGGTTAGAGTCATGCTTCTAGGTTCTATGGCTTATTTTGGGGAAAGGATTTTAGTTTTTATGATCTGCTTTGGGAAGAAGTCTGGTTTCTATGACTTGCTTTGGGGAGAATGGGGGCATGAAGCAGAAGGGCAGGAGAAGGTCACAGAGATCTTGATTTTGAGGCTGCTTTGAGGCCTTCCAATGTCCTTTAGTTTAAAGTACTCAACCTGCCAAAACGCCATACTTTGGGCACTGTTTTTGGAACCCAGGAGTACCATTGCCTTCAGCTCATGCCCGTGAATCACAGTCACCCGAATTTCCACCGGGCATCTGCCACTTTCCTGGTCTCATGCTATGGCTGATCTGGTGGCATCTCCTCCTACTGCTGACGACCTCTGTGCCATTTTGATTCTGATGCTAGCCTCCTAGGTAGACTGGTCACGTCAAGGGTATGCACTAAGGTGCTGTCTTCCTTTTGTGACCTACATGGGACTGCTTTCTTCACTTTATACCAGTTGTACAAACTCAGGGCTGATCTGGATTTCCTATGATTTCATTTGAGTGTTAGTAGACAGCACCCTTTGCTTAAGATGTTCTTCACAATTCCCCTTCTCAAATCTTCCATGCAAGTTTTTTGGGGAAAAAAAATCGATCCAGAGAAAGGTAGTCAGTAGCAGTTTTCCCCTTCATACGGAAATTGCTTCCTGCCTCTTTGTCTTTGAATTCAAGTCCATGTTGCTTCATGCTGCCAGATCTGAAAGTTAGTTCCTTCCCTAGATACATCTCAGCTCCTCTTGCCTGTCTGCCAGAATTTCAGGCTTGCCCAGAGACTCTGAATCCCGGGGAACCCAGTCCTGACTGTCAACCCCAGGGTCTACTGTGCTGGTTTCATTCTCCTGTTCCTGCTCACATATCTGCCCACTGCATTCTCCACTGCTCACTCTGTGGCACTGCACTTTCTGAGAGGGCTCAGGGAGGTGTGGAAGCTGCAGGAAAGCTTTTGAGTCCCACTATACTCCACTTGACCAGGCATTCTGCTTGCTGAGCACCCGCAAGTCCCAGAAGCGCTGCTCTGGACATTGCTTGGAAACGCCCCCAAAGCACCGTGGTTACTAGAAGGGAACAGTCCTGGTCATGAGGATCATTACCAATGCAGATATCAAGGTCAACAATAACTTAACTATGTACCAGTTTAAATTTATGACCACAGCTGCTCTTAGGGCTTGCAGTTGTCAGCTGCCTTAGGCAAGAGCCTGCTGAGTGATGATTTACTTCCCAAGCATCACCAGATGGGGACTGAGAAGACAGGATTTATGTGCAATCCTTCCAGTCGAGGTCAGAAGCCACTCAGGAGCAAAAGTAGAACTTGGCCTATAGGCATGGACTTAACCAACAGGGCCAGGGCTGAGGTGAGGTCCCTGGGGCACAATATGGAAGGGACACTGCTCTTAGCATCCTGCCAAGGAACAGTGGGCACCTAGAAGGATTTGCTTTTTTTACCCTGTCTTGGCCCCATGCCCTGTAAATCCATCACAGGCCAGCTGAGGAGGACAGATGGAGGGAATCACGACAGAGCAGAAAGGCTCTTCCCAGTGATTTTGCATGGTCCAAGTCCTGCTTGTTTGATCATCTGGGAGTCAGGCAGCAGTGGAGGGGCATCTTCCTCTGCCTTTTAGTTAAAGTGAGCAGAAGCTGCAGATCTGAGTGAGAGGAAACCACGTATAAGGTGCTTTAAGCATCTCTGTGAGTAGGGAGTTGATGGAAAATGAAACAACAAACAACATATCTACAACCTTTAGTTAATGCAAATAGGACTCAAGTGAATGCAAACTGCTGACTACTGGAATCTTTGTTACATGAAATGAGCACATTCTAATAGATGCTTGTCTTAGAGAAGCTCAAGGCAACACTAATATATTTGTCTTTTCTTTTGTCACTTCTAGATAGCGGTTATATAGTTCCGGTTCTTCTTGGATCAAAGCTTAACCATGTTGCAGTGGAATTAGGTATACTCCAACAGACGTATATTCTGTATTTATGAGTAGGGGACATAATACAGTCTTCCAAGGGTAAATATGATTCATTATTGAATGACACCAGATACACATTTCATATTTAGCAAATAACATTACAAAACTAGAAAAAGGGTGGCATTTTTTGAATGTTGCCACTTTTAACCTGACTTAAAAGAGGCAACATTTTGAAGTTCAAGAGACAGTGGAACTGCCTGTGGTCTATAGACTGTTTTTGTTGTCCTGTGTGTGGCTTTTATTTAACCGTCTCCAGGGTCATTTCTAAATATGAAAATTCAGGCTGGGCATGGTGGCTTACACTTGGAATCCCAGCACTTTGGGAGGCCAAGGTAGGCAGATCACTTGAAGTCAGGAATTTGAGACCAGCCTGGCCAGCATGGCAAAACCCCATCTCTACTAAAAATACAAAAATTAGCTGGGCATGGTGGCATGTGCCTGTAGTCCCAGCTACTCAGGAGACTGAGGCAGGAGAATTGCTTGAACCTAGAAGGTGGTGGTTGTAATGAGCCAAGATCATACCACTGGACTCCAGCCTGGGAGACAGAGCAAGACTCTGTCTCAAAAAAAAAAAAAAAAAAAAGAAAGAAAAATTCAATGAGAACATTCTGGAGAGATGATTCAAACTAATTTAGTGGTTTGAATGTTTGATTAATTGATTGACTTTGAATCAATTTACTGATTTGACTGTATGTATATTTAGGGTTTGTCTAGCTAGATCCTATGAATCAGCATGTCCAATTGAGTAATTTCTTTCGAAAGAGGAAAAAAAGAAGGAAAGGAAGAAATTCACATATACTAAATATGCTAAGCCAGGTATTGTGCTAGGTCATTGAAATATATTATTGAATTAAATCCTCCAAGCAACACTGAGGCATGTATTCTCATTTTATGAATTAAATAACTGAAGTACAAAAAGGCTAAGTAACGTGTCCAAAGTTGAATCACTGAAAAGTGGCAGTCTCTGTTGATTGCTTCCAAAGTCCACACCTTATAACCACAGTTGGAGCCACAGTGGTTTATATGACCATATGTGCCCAGTGCAGCTGGGGTCCTATGCCATTTGTACCTGAGGTTTACCTGCTTTATATTTTTATTTATTTATTTGTCTTTATTATTTTTTCTTCTACTCAGTGGGGCTTAACCTGCACCTTTTGTTCTAGTTTGTACACCTGAAGAGTTAGATAATTAATTTTAATTATCCACTGGTAGTATATACATTCAAGTTTCCCAGTAAGCACTACTTTAGCTGTTTGTCATATTTTCATACTATTCAGTTTAAACCATTTCTTCAAGTTTCCCTTGTAATTTGTTTTTCCACCAAAAAATATTATTGTTTTAAAATTTCCAAATATTTGGGAAACTTTCTAGTCATTGTCTCTTGTTGATGTCCACTTTAATTTCATTATAGTCCAAGATTATACACAGTGTCATTTCAACCTTTTGGAATTTGTAGTGACTTACTTAAGACCTACAATATGGTATATTTTGCTGAATGTTCCAAGGGCATTTGAAAAAAGATATAGTCTATTGGTTTTGGTTTTATTATTCTTTAAATGTCAATTTGGTTAAGTTTGTTAATGGTGCTGTTCAAAAAATTTATATCCTTACCAATCTCTTATCTGCTTGTTCTATCTGTTGCTGAGAGAGGCATGTGAATATCTCCAACTATTAAGGTCAATTTGTCTCTATCTCCTTTTGTTCTGTAAATTTTTGTTTTATATACGTTGGAGCTATCTTATATGCCTACACAGATTTATGCTTGTTGAATTGACACTTTTATCATTATGAAATATTTCTCTTTATCTATCATAATATTTCCTTTCTCAATGCATTGCTGTGTCATATGAAATAGCCACTAGTTTTCTTTTGCTTGGAATTAGCATATTTGTCTTTTTTTTTTACATCCCTTTACTACTAACTTTTTTTTGTTCTATACATAAGTGTCTCTCATAAACTGCATGTATTTGGATCTTTCTTGAAATCTGGTCAGCATGATGTTTAGTCCATCTGTATATTTAAAATTACTGTTATAGTCGGTATATCATATATCCATGATATAAAAATATTCATTTTATTCTTTTTAAAATAAATTACATTTTGTTGAAAATGACCATATTTCCATCCACTTGTTCTTCTTTTCTCTGTTTTCTTTCAAACAGTTATTTCGAGTTTTTATCTACTAAATTCTGCCTCTGTAGGCCTGCTTCTATTATCTATCTTTTCTATTGATAATTGTGCACATTTTCTGTCTCTTTGTGTGTCTCTTAACTTTTTATTGTTGATATTTGTGTATCAAATAATTAAAGTGAATACGGTTTGTATTATTTTTTCTTACAAGTAGGTAGTCTGAGAGTTTGGGTATCTCAGTTGACTCAGAACTGAGCTGGGGTGGCTGGGATGTAGGTACATTAGATCCAATCTGCCTTGATCTCTGATAGCTGTGGGGAGAGGGATTGCTGCGGTCATGTGTTAGTTGCAGCCATTTTCTCTGATAGGACTTGCTCTCCCGATTATCATGGAACTCATGGCTTATCCACCAACAGGAAGGCAGCTTGGTGCTGTGGCCCCACCAAACTCAAGGCAATCCCAGGACCCCTGACTGGGACAGAGTCCCCCTCCCCCAGCAGCTGAGGCCCCAGGCTAGGGAAATTTGGCCCCTGCTAGTGAGAGGAGAAACCACTGCACACACTGGCCTGGCTCTGTCTCTGCAGCTGTGTCTTTCCCCACTACTGCCCCCCGGGCAGTACCCAACCTCGTGCCTGCCCCGGGGGCTCTGAGGCCCTAAACGGGAGCGGCCTCAGGGTCTCTGAGGAGATGGGCTGCCGCCTCTGTGAAGTGGGCACCTACCAAAGCTGGGTCCTGGATGCCCTGCCCTGCCAGCCCTGCCCACCTGGATTCAGCTGCTCCCAGGGTGAGTCCCAGAGAGGCCTGGGCAGGAGCAGGGGGACTGGGCCTGGAGGGGATTCTGAGTGGAGCTCGGTGAGGTGGGTAGAGGCGCAGACAGGGAGGGACCCTAAGGGCCTGGGGACACCTGGGGTGTGCAGGAGAAGAGGCCTGGAGCAGTCCAAGTCACAAACCCAAGAACATGGGGAGGATGGGGACACAGAGCAGGTGTGTCAGCTGCCTCCGTGTCAGGTTTAAAAGTCCTCTAGATGCAGAGCAGAGCAGCACGCACACAGATGTGTTGCAGCCAGTGGCCCAGGCACTCTGGAGACTAGGGCAGCCACTGCCCAGCGTTCTGCAGTGCCCAACACCCTTCCCTACACCTGGCTGAGATGGACAGCAAGGGCTGTGGGGGGTGAGGGGGTTACAGGGTACAGAGCCCTCCACTGCCCCCACAATCTAGATCCTTCCCCCATTTTCTGTGTGGTTTCCCCCTCTCCCTCAGCATGTATATCCCTCCCCTGGACACCCCCAGCCCACGCTCAGTTGCTGCCGTGGCCGGGGCAGAATTTCTTCTCTGCGTTCCTCCAGGGTCAGAGTTATCAGGGCCAGCCCTGCCTGGTGGGCCACTACTGCCCTGCAGGGACTCGAAGCCCCAGGCCCTGCCCAGCAGGGACCTTCAGAAGCAGCAGCAGAGCCAGGGCTGCTGAAGAGTGCCAGGGGTGCCCTGTGGACACCTTCAGTGCCCTGCCTGGCCAGGTGGGCTGCCTTACCTATGGCAGTGCTGCTTTCTCTCCACCAGGTGAGTGTCAGGCCTGCCTGCTCCAAACGGCTGACTGCCATCTGGGACCTGCAGCTCTGAGGGTCCAAGATGTAAGGTTTCAGGAAACAGCCACCTATGGCCGAGTGGAGCTGTTCTAGGAGAGCTGCAAGTGAGGGCAGGTGCCTGTCTGTGACTCCCAGGCACTGGGTTGGATTATATGGATGGAACCAGCGTGCATGCAAGGACTCTAGCAGGCAAGGGGGTGGGTGTGAGGGAACCAGCTCAGACCAGGCTCAGCCACTTGCTCAAGATGGCTCAGTGGATGGGGCCAGCTCTGCTGAGGGCCGACTGGACACTGTGGCATGTACAGGTGGAATGTGTGTATGCATGGGAATGTACAGCAAACTCACAGGGCTGAACTTTAATTGAGTGTCGTCAGGCCTCCCTGAGCAGATTCCAACCCCAACAGTGGCAAACAAGCCAGAACTGCAGGAACCACCGTTGGCCACCAGGTGCCAATCACCACCTCAGCCCCGTGCCTCTCCCAGAAGAACAGAGCCCCTTTTTGTCTCCCAACTAAACCTGTGTTTTCCCCTGCCCACCTTCCTGTCCTGCCAGCTCTGCCTGTCAAATCCAGTCCACCCTTCAGGCCTTGGTCTCTGCAGACCTCGCCTCTCCCGCCATCAGGAGGCAGCCTGTGCCATGCTGCAGGACCGCCCCACACAGCTTTGTGGGGTCGTGGATGGGAACGAGGCCTTACATCCAGTGTCTAGTGCATCCACAGTTCTCAGCCCAGCACCTACAGGGCTTTAAAAAGGCAGATGCGCTGACCTCATCTCATACTTTTACCTAATTGGCCTAAAGGGGGCCTGGACACCAGTGTTCCTTAAAAACCTCTCATGAAAAGTCAGGGTTGACAATGACTAAGAAGATCTCATTCAATCCCTGTAAAGCCATCTAGAGTCAGAACTTTGGTCAAACTCAGTGTCTGATCTCCCCACTGAGGCCATAAATTCCCTGAGCACAGGGACAGAGCTGGCCCCAGCCAGGCTCAGTGCTGGGTGCCTGTGAGGCTAAGGGACTTCTCTATTCCCAGGTGCCTCTACCTGCACATGTCAGGGCCTGAACAGGATCTTCCAGAAGTCAGATGGTTCCTGCATCTGTCAAGCAGAACACGTGTCCTTCAACAACAGGGGCCTGGAAAGTGAAGAGGAGAGCAGCGGCCATGAGGACTGCCAGCCCCAGGAGAGCCCCTGCAGCCTCTAGACCAGCAGGCGCAAGGAGAGGTGAAAGGAGAGGTCTGGGGGTGCTGGTGGGCTGCGCCCAGGCACTTTGGCTTAGGTATTTGGTTTCTGCTTGGTCCTCTGAGCCAGGTGCATTACTCCTTTGCCAGTGAGAACGAGTTAATTCCTTAACATCTAACAGCAATGCTGGCTTCGCCAAGCATCTTAGAGAGTAATTCGTGAGTGTGCTCCCACTGCTGCCTGTGCAAAGCTCGCTAGACTCTGAGGAGTCCTTTGGAGCAGCCTATGGGGATGCTGAAGCTTCAGGTGGGCTCACTCCCTGTGGCAGTCTCCCCTGGGAGGGGGGTGACCTTGCCCTGTGCCCATGCCTGGGGCAGCTGGCAGGAAGGGCCACATTCCATGTGGCTGGGAGGCCAGCAGAGGAGCACAGAGCCCCTCCCCAGGCATACGGCTCCCACAGCAGCATCAGAGACCCTCCTTTCACGACTGGAGGCTCTGGAGCTCATTGCTTTTGAAAAGGCAGCAACTTCTTTAGAGGGAGCCATTTTATCCCATCAGTCATTTGGTGCAGAAAGCCTTGTGCAGGCCCATAGCTCAGCCAGCCCCTCCTGGACAGAGCACAGCCCCCTATCCCCCTTATACCCACTACCCACCAACTGCAGGCCCCACTTCAGACAGCTCATGCCTGTTCAGAGGTTTCCCCTTTGAACCTAAATCTCCAGTTACTGGTGGGTTCCAATCCCACATTTCAACCACAGAGTCATGACCCCAAGGCCAGCCTGGCCCCCTCAGTCATGTCTCGGAAGCCTCAGGTATTCTCTGCCTACCCTTCTCATTTGCATTCTGATTAGGCAGCTCTACCTGCCCCTGGGAACCCAGCCTCTGGGAGGGGGCAAAACTAAGGGACTGTGTCCTGCTGCTTCATCTGTGCCACAGAGAGGCTGTTGCCAGCCTCTGGCTGTGGCCCCTCCACTTCATCCTGCCCTGGCTGGTGTCCAGCACCCTCAGGGGCCCTAACTCACCTGGCGCTCACTTTCCAGCAGCCTCTCCTCTCTGGCCCTGCTTCTGCATGCAAAATGGCCTGCATCCTGCCACCTTCCAGCCTAGCAGTTCTCAAAGCAGGGCCTGTGCACCAGCAGCATCAGCATCATCTGGAAATGTGATGGAAATACACATTCTCAAACCCTACACCAGGCCCACTGGGTCAGAAATGCCAGGGGTGGAACCCAGCCATCTGCACTTCCACAAGCTCTTCAGGCACCTTTGAAACCCATTCAACCTAGCCCCCCGCCAAGGCAACCTCAGCCGAGAGCCCCTCAGCTTGGGTGAAGGGCTGGCCCCAGGGGATATCCTTGGAGTCTATCCCTCATGCCAACAGCCCTGCCTCAGGCCAAAGCTAGGGCCCCTGACAGGCCCTAGGACACAAGCTCCCTCCTCCTGGTAGCCAAGAACACCGAGTCCCTGGCGTCTGTCTCATCCTCTAGCTTCCCTCTGTCCCTCGGGGCTGAGCTGCTGGGACTGGGATGGCTCCTAACTGCTCCTTCCACTCCAGAGACCAGGACATCCTCAGAGCAGCCCCAGCACTCACTCTTCCTGACCTCCAGCCCCAAATCCCCCATCACTCCTCCAAGCCCTGTGAGCCTGACACACGCCAGCTGGCCCAGCTTCTCACCCCTGCAGGTCAAACCTGCCCCCTTCACACCTAAAGAAGTTGAGATGCTGACTAGTCATGCCATCAAAGACAGCACAGGAGGCACAGCAGGGGTCACCACTGAAGTCAGATGTTCCTCAGTCAGAGGCATGGTTGCTTCACGGAAACCATTTCAACTCATCTCTGATTGGAATAGGCAGACTCCCTCATCCCCAAGAGGCCAGGACTTTTCCCAGGCAGAGGGCAGTCCAGGCCTGAGACCTCCCAGCCCACCCCAAAGTGGGTGTGACCAGCCCTAGGGTACAGAAAAAAATATCCAAACTACCCAGATTCATGTTTTCTTCTCATTCATTTTTCATTTATATTTTATTCTATCTTTTAAGTATAGTAAAATATATGCTATAATTTTTTTACAACAACCTTTTACTCTTGATGGAGCATGATCAAGTTTGGCTACCACTGGCCTAAATACTCGGCCTGCTCCAATGGGCCTGTAGCATCCGTGACTTGACCCCCAGGGAAGAGGCTGCAGTTCCCCTGTCCTCCCTGATCCTGGATCCACACTCTCAGGAGGGTGTCATGGAAACAGCCTCATTTGATGCTGTGTCCTCTGGTGGACACAGGTCCTGGTGATCGGCCTGTTCTCCTGAAACACTGGCCATTCTGACCTGTAAACTGCAGTGTCCTCCCCACACCTACTTCACAGCCAGTCTCACCACTACCCTCTCCAGGAAGCCATCCCTGACTAATCCCGAACTAGAGCCCCGGTCATCTCCCCAAGGCAGCCCATTGTCCTCTGTTATTTGTGGGTTTCTTCTACCCCCAAGTCTAACTCTAGTCTTAGCACAGTGAGTTAATGACCTCCGGAGAAGAGTCTCATTCTCCCGAGGTTCTGCCCTGTGTCTCTGGAATGTTCCGTTATACTGACAGCGCCCCCCCCCCCACACCTGGGCCTGCAGAGGTGCCAGGGCCAACACTGTTCTACGACCCCCTCCGCAGGTCGCCAAGCGCCGCATGCCTGGAGAAGTGCGCCTGGCTGCCACCTGGGAGTGTGTGTCCCCGCAGCAGCATGACTGTACCTCCTTCTGCCACCCGGTGGGCGGGGAGCTCAGCGCTGAACTGGGCATGTAAGTGAGGAAAGAGAATGAATCATCTCCTGGCAGGCCCTCACTGTCCCACAGGGCCTGTCCTGAAGGGTGTCTGTGGACCCAGCCCTGATGGGAACTTAAGCCAAGCACAAGCTCCTTCCAGAAGCTTCCCTGGGTCAGCATCCCCAGGGGTCCCCGCCAACACCTGCCAGGCCAGAGCCGCCCAAGGCTGAGGAGTTGCTGGCCCCATGGAACAGTGGTCTAGGCCCTAGGCCCTGATCCAAGTCCAGGAGCTGACTCCTATCACATGGTAAGCCCAGAGGGGGCCTCCAGTTCTGTCCTGAGCCCCAATCCTGCTGCCGACTTGTGGACTGGGCAGAGAGGGGTTGCCTCTGGATCAAAAGGACTATTCGAGGCCAAGCAGCTTTCTTCCCACACCTGCCTCTGCAGGACACCAAAGCAGTAGTATATGTCCCAGACCTCCATTAGAAGTGCAGTGGCTGTTTAGGAAGCAGGCAGCCTGCCCTCCTTGGGGAAAGGCTGACGACTCACCCATCCCTCCTGAGGGGCCTGCCTTGGCTGCAAGGATCAGGGCCAGGGAAGCCTCTCCACACCCACTAGGGCAGCCCCCCACCCCTCCTCTTTTGCAGCTGCCAGTGTCACAAGTATGTCTCAGCAGAGGAACTCTGTGACGCCCAGTGTCTGGCCCAGGCCCTCCAGCTCTCCTTGGCCTGGGGCCCCAGCAGGGAGCTGATCCTCAGCGTGAAGAACGAGGCTGGGGACAGCATCCAGATGGTGAGCCTGACTCAGGGAGGCTGGGTGGGAGGCCACCTCTGCCCTCTGGGGATCGGGAGATGGAGCCACCCAGGCACCACGTCTAAGGAAACTAAGTGGCAGAGGGAAAAGCCCATGTGGTGACTGGTCTTCCCTACCCAGCCCTGCTGTTTGCATGGCTTTCCACTTGTAAGCTGAAGGCAAGGGCAGGAAGGAGGTAGCAGGTGGTATTTTGTACATTAACATCAATCATTCTGTTTAAATGCCAAATGAGACCCTGCCATGGCCAGTAAATGGTGTGCACTCTGCTGGAGCCAGCTCTGGGCCTCCCTTGTTCTCAGTAGGACCTCTAACCACAGGGCAGGGCCATGTGTTGGCCTTCAAGGTGATAGCTGTAGCTGTCTTCAAGGCCTTGATGCCTCCTTGGGGTAGAGGGTGCAGGGGGCCAGGGCCTGGGCCAGACCGGGCCGGTACATGCAGAAGGCAGGTCAGGCTGGCCCTGCATGGATTGCATCTGCCAGGGGGTTCTGGGTGGTATGCTGTCTGCAGCCACTGAAGGGCCACGGAGGATCATCTGGCTTGGGACTGAGCAGCAGATTGGGGGTGATAGGGAGATGTTTCCAAGTCGGTCTCTAAATAGGATGTTAGTAGGTGGAGGGAAAAGGGCACGCAATGACCCAGTAGAGGGTCCGGATTGAATGATTGAGTTTGGGTGTGTTCTGAAGAAAAGGAGGGAGATGGGGCCCAGGAGGCCACACTGGGGAGGCTGAGGGTGGCTGTCACTGCATCCCAAGGAACACCAGAGCCTGGCTTGGGTCTTTGTCTGTCCACCTGTGCCTCCCTTCCTCCCAGGCCTCGTAGCTCATGCTGCACTTTCTCAGGAAGTATCAAGCACTCTGAGCCCAGACCAACTTTTCCAAGGGAGTGCCAGCATCCATCTGGTCCAGTTTAGCCCCCGTGGCATCTTTGGCTTCATCATCTCCAGGGCAGATGTGCTAGACTCCTTTCTCCTCGGTAAGTGGAGGAGGAGGCACCAAACCCAGGCCTTCCCAGAGAACGTAGGGGGTGTGGGGCATGGCTGCATTCTCCTGGCAAGGGCAAAGCATGGGAGCTGCAGGGCCCACCTACAGGTCCTCGGAAACGTCTCAGCTGTGTCCCAGGTGCTGTGGAGAGGAGAATCTGGCAGAGGTCACAGAAGATCACAAAGGAGAGACCTTTCGATGGAGAGGGACCAGCAGGGAAGGGAGGCGGGTGGGGCTAACAGGTGAGCACAGGCTTTCCCCAAAGCCCAGGTCTTCAACAGGCCTTCCCCAAACTCTCCCAGGACCACCTGAGGCCAGCCCCTAGCTGCAAAGGCGTTATCAGACCTCAGGCCCAGAGCAGACTGGTCCCCAGTTTCATGGCATCAATCCTCGTGCTCCAAACCCTGTGGTCTGCTTGGGAGCAGGGGACGTGATCCTCTTCCAGCTTCATATCCTTGCCCACAGTGAGTGCTGCCCACTGAGCTCCATTCGGGCCCTCTGATCCTTCTCCTGGCCTTCCAGGTGACTTTGCCTAAGACCAGGACTTGTCCCCAAGTACTCACTTCACCATGGGCTGCGTTTCCATATCCATACATTCAGGGAGTTGGGACAGATGTTCCTGCTCCGACGTTCTGCAGCATTGAGACCTCTGTGCTTCAAGGTGGTGGGGATTCACCCAGGCCAAGCATACCCCTGCCTGGGGCCCCAGGCCTTCACAGACCTTCCCAAAGCCCAGCAACCCTTGCAGTGGCAAGCACCAGTTGTGCCACACTGTCATCCTACAAAGCTGGACCCCAAAACACCACAGACTGCTCTGTTTGGGGGCACCTCAGTTGATAAGGAACATCTTCCTTGCATTGAGCTGAAACCTGTTCTCCCTGTGGCCCCAGCCCTGGGAACCTGCAGAGCAGGCCTTAGCCCTCCTCCTCTGACAGAACGGGGCACTCAGACTCTCCTGGTTGTGGCTGCATCCTCTCTACACGTGGCATTTTTATTCCATCCACCAAACGCTGGCCCTGGAACCCTCAGCAACCCAGCTGCCTCCCATTCTCCTCACGCAGCACTGGTGATCTGCAGCCAAGAGGGAACTGAACCCCGAGAAATGAGCTCTACGTCGGGCCTGTGCTCTCCGTAACCCACTGGGACCTGGGCAGCCCCTGCCCCTCTAAGCCTTGGTCTTGTCATCTGTGAAGTGAACCCAGTCACTTCCCCTTTCTCCACACACACAGCCCCATGTTGGACAGGAGCTGGGGCTCAAGAAGAAGAATTGACAGCCATGCTCAGCAAAAGGCCTCCTTGTGTGGAAGAACTGCCAGGCCAAGCCACTTGGGTTTCTGTCAGAGGCCCTACCACTCCCTTGGCAGCCCGTCACTCAGCCACTTGACAGCACACATTTAGCACCTGCTGCATGCCCGCACCATGCCACGTGCCGGGGGCAGAGAGAGGAGCAGCCTCTCTTAGGAGAGGGCCAGGTGCTGACTGCTCACCCCCAAAGGCATGAGTCCTGGTGGCTCTGCTCAGGACATGCTCTCTGTGTGCTGGTGGCCTCTGTAGGCAGAGGGAGGAGGGCTTGCCCTAGCACCAAGATCATTCAATGCACCATCATGTGCATGACAGGGTGAAACATGTCATCACATGGGAAGCACGCCTCAGTTCCCCTCACTCTTCTGAGAACAGGTACTGCGCAGTGTACCCATTCTGAGAACCCATTCTGAGTCCTGCTGAGACTAACCCTGGATCTGGGCTGCTCAGGGGTGGGATTGGGACAGGCACTGGAACCCAGCCCAGCCCCACATTCACCCCCAAGACCGCTCGGCCAGCCACTACCCCGTGTACCAGAAGCAGCATCTGTTCAACAGCAACCTCCACTGGGACTCCGGGGCCTTCCGCAGACTCAGCCACCTGGTGCAAGAGACGCACCTCAACTTCTCAAGGTAACTTCTTGAGTTACCTTCTCCTGCCGGGAGCTTGGGAGGTGGGAGGGGAAGGGGCGAGGTTCCTCCATGTGGCTCACAGCCTTTCCCTCGACGGGCCAATAGGAGAACACGGGAACCTGCAGACCATGCAGGTGGCCAGACCAGAGCCCAGGGTGAGGAGAGGCCTCCTGTCTGCGGGGCGAGGGGAGCTTGGCAGGTGGGGACTCCTGGTGCCCAGCAGGGGTCACGGCGGCTTCTCTGGACAATGTTGTTCATACGCAGGGAGACATCTAGACTCGGCTTGGTGTGAGTGGCCCATAATGGCTGAACCCCCACATTCTGACTCCTGATCTCTGCTTCTCAGGTTTGCCCATCAGTTCCTAGATCCAGGCACATACATGTTTCAAGACAACGGGCAACCAGAGAACCTGGCCGTGGTGCTGGTGAAGGAGGAGGGGGTGGCCTGTGGTCCCGGCCAGTCCCCTGTGCAGCCCTCATCCCCGTAACAGCTGGGCAGACACGGCATCCTCAGGCACAGGCTGCCAAACCTGGGCCCAGACTGGGTGATGATCACAGGTACTGACTGACAGGACGTAGCAGCGAGGACTGGAGCAGGCAGGGAGGAGTGCCGTGCCCGGCTCCGAGTGTGTACTGTGTGTCAGCCTTGTCTGAGGCTCTGGGCATGGCTTCCAAACTCCAGATATGTCCACAGTGACAATAGCATGGTGCAGTTTGTCCTCGACCTGGGACTTCATTTGCAGACAAAGAATTTTCTCCATTTGGGCCTCCTTTCTTGCCTCCCCTTTCCCACTTCCCATGCTCCGTTGATCTGGAGAGCTGCCCCAGTGGACAGGGTCCTTGAGTGGAGTCACAGGATCACAGACACCCTAGACTAGCCCCCACTGTGGGTTTCCTGTCTTCCTTCCTTCTTTTCTCCAGAGGTCAGCACTCTACACTAAGCTCTTTAAGCTGGCGCCTGCCCAGTGGGCAGAGAAGACACAGCCCTTTGATGGCTGAGACTGAGAGCCCTGAGCACAGGGCAGCAGCTCTCTCTCTCTCTCTCTCTCTCTCACACACACACACACACACACACACACACACGTGCATACATGTGTGCATGCATACATACACTCAGAGCACAGGCTTCATGTGGGGCTGTCCCAGGAGAGACTACACAGGGAAGGGCACAGGGTAGAGGGGAGGGCCTCCCAGTGGGAGACTAATGGCAGAAAGCCCAGAGGCAGGAAGGGAGCTGTGAAGAGTTAAAACTGCAAGGGTAGCAGGGCAGAGGCCAGGGCCACCGAAGCAAATGCAAAACAGCAGCCCTCAGGGTCCCAGGCAGCCTGGAGGGGCTCTGAGTGGCCACTATATTCTCCTCTCCCGTCCACCTTCCAGGGGTGCTGCTGGCTGTTGGCTTAGCGACTGTGCTGTTGACAGGCCTGGGCCTCCTGCTGAGGCCCTCCCTGCCCCACACCTGTCCCATGCAGGCTTGGAGGCCTTGGTGGAGAAGCCTGGGACAGCCTCAGGTGCCTGCTGAGTGTGTGCTCCTCAGGGAGAGGTGAGTCCTCCCTGCCCGCTACACACTAGGCCCAGCCCTGGCCCAGCCCAGGGACTGCTGTGGTGGGTCTGGACACTCCCCGGGCACTGGCCAAGCTCCCCCTGTCCCTGTGAACTTGAGACAGATGTCCCCCAGAGTTAACCCATGGTGTGGGCTTCATGTGGGGTTCAGCACTGCTGCTCCTGTCTGGGCACTGAGGCCGACTCTTCCTTTTAGCCTCCCATTCTATGAAGACCTTGGCCCTGGGGATCTGGGGAAGGAGCTGGCTCCGAGAAGGCCATGGGCCGGGGCACAGGTACCATGCTGGTGTGCAGCCAGCCCCACCTCGACAACACTTGTTATATTCCTTTTACTAGATAGTAGCTATCCTATTGGGGGCATATACAATGATATCTCCTTGTAGTTTTGATTTGCATTTGTGCCTAATGATGAGTCATATTAAGCATCTTTTTATGTGCTTATTGGCCATTTGTATATCTTCTTTTGAGAAATATCTATTCGAGTTCTTTGTCCAGTTTTGAATTAAGTTGTTTGGTTTTTGTGGTTGTTGTTGTTGAGTTTTAAGAGTTCGCTATTTATCACATGTATGATTTGCCAGTATTTTCTCTGATTCTGTGGGTTGCCTTTTTACTCTGTTTATAGTGGGTTTTGAGGCACGAAATTTTTTAAGTCGTGAAATGCGTGTATTTTTTCTTTTATTGCCTGTGCCTTTGGTATTGAATTTAAAAATTTGTTGTGATATCCAATGTCGTGGTGTTTTTGTCCTGTGTTATTGTCTAAGAATGTTATTGTTTTAGGTCATACATTCAGGTCTTTGAGGCATTTTTAGTTAATTTTTGTGTATGGTGTTAGGTAAGGGTCCGACTTGTTCTTTTGCATGTGGATCTCTAGTTCCCTCAGCACAATTGATTGAAAAGACTGTCCTTTTCACCCCTGAAGTCTTCCTTGTCAAAAATGATTTAACTGTATCTGGAAGGGGTTATTTCCGGCCTCTCAATCCTTTTACTAGTTATAGGTCTATTCAGATTTTCTGTTTCTTCATGATTTAGTCGTGGTGGGTTTTGTGTTTCTAGGAACTTGTCCATTTCATCTAGGTTATCTTCATTTGTTGACATACAATTGTTCATAGTACTCTTAGAATCATTTTTTATTTTTGTGGACTTGTCCTCATTTTCATTTCTCATCTTAGTAATTTGAGTCTCTTCCTTTTTTTCTTAGCTCATCTAACTAAAGATACGTCAATTTTGTTACTCTCTCCAAAGAAACGACCTTTGATTTCCTTGATTTTCTCTATTTTTTCTATTCCTTTTTTTGTTTATCTCTGCTCTAATCTTTGTTATTTCCTTCCTTCTGCTAGCTTTAAGTTTGTTCCTCTTTTTCTAGTTGCTTAAGTTGTAAAGTTAGATTGTTGATAGAGATATTTTTAGTTTTTTGATGTAAACATTTATAGATACACATCTTCCCCCTTAGTGCTGCTTGAGTTTTGGTAAGTGGTGCTTTTTTATGTTCATTTGTCTCTATTTTCTAATTTCCCTTATGATTGCTTCTTTGATCCATTGGTTGTTTGAAAATATGTTGTTTAATTTCCAGCATATTTTTGGTTTTTCAGTTTTTCTTCCATTACTAATTTCAGCTTCATCCCATTGTGGTTGAAGAAGATACTTTTTATGACATCCATCTTTTTAAATCTATTGAGACTTAATTTGTGGTCTAACAAATATTCTATCCTGAAAAACATCCCATAAGCACTTTAGAAAAATGTACATACCGTTTTTGTTGAGTAATGTTTCTGTATATATCTGTTAGATCTAGTTGATTTATTGTGTGTTTAAGGCTCCTATTTTCTTACTTATATTCTGTCTGGTTGTTCTGTTACTAAGAAGTGGGTACGTATGTATCATGGAACACTATGCAGCCATAAAAAAGAATAAGTTCATGTCCTTTGCAGGGACATGGATGAAGCTGGAAGCCATTATTCTCAGCAAACTAACACAGGAAAAGAAAACTAAACACCACATGTTTTCCCTTATAAGTGGGAGTTGAGCAATGAGAACCTATGGACACAGGGAGGGAAACTTCACATACCGGGGCCTCTTAGGGGGTGTGGGCAAAGGGAGAGAGAGCATTAGGACAAATACCTAACGCATGCGAGGCTTAAAACTTAGGTGATGGGTTGATAGGTACAACAAACCACCGTAGCCCACATATACCTATGTAACAAACCCGCACATTCTGCCAATGTATCCCAGAAATTAAAGTAAGATTAAAAAAATAAATAAATAAATAGGCATTAAAGTCTCTAATCATTATTGTAGAACTATTTCTCCCTTCAATTCTGATAGTTTCTGCTTTACATAAATTTTAGTGGTCTGTCATTCAGTGTGTCAATGCATATCACTGTTATATCTTCTCGCTGCACTGAAACTTTTATTAGTATTAATATATAGTATACTTCCTTGTCTCTTATAAACTTTTTTTATTGAAAGTTTATTTTGTGTGATACTAATATAACTATCCCTGCTCTCTTTTGGTTACTCTTTTTATGGAATATCTTTATCTGTTCACTTTCAATTTAGTTGTGTCTTTGAATGTAAAGTGAGACTTTGTAGATAGCAAATCTACAAAGTTGATCATGTGTTTTTATGATCATGTGTTGGATCATGAGTTTTTATTCATTTTGCCAATCTCTGTTTTTTGATTGGAGAGTTCAATCCATTTACATTTAAGGTAGTTACGATAAGGAGAGCCAAGAATCATTTTGCTATGTGTGAGAACAGGTGGACGGCTGTTACAAAGTCAAAAACAACAGATGTAGGTGCAGTTGCAGAGAAAAGGGAATACTTATACACTGCTGGTGGGACTGTAAATTAGTTCAGCCATTGTGGAAAGCAGTTTGGAAATTTCTCTAGGAGCTTAAAACAGAACTACCATTGGCCCAACAATCCCATTATTGGATATATACCTAAAGGAATATAAATCAAATACCATAAAGACACCTATATGTTCATTGCAGCACATTTACAAAAGCAAAGACATAAAAACAACCTAGATGCCCATCAATGGTGGATTGGATTAAAAAAATGTATATATACATCATAGAATACTATGCGGCCATTAAAAAACAAAACAAACAAAACATGTCCTTTGCAGCAACATGGATGCAGTTAGAGGCCATTATCCTAAGTGAATTAACATGGGGACACAAACTGTTTTTATTTACAAGTAAGAGCTAAACATTGAGTACATATGGACCTAAAGATGGGAATGCCAAACATCAAGGCTCGCTTGAATAGGGAAGGTGGGAGGAGGATGAAGGTTGAAAAACTACCTACCTGGGTGACAAAATCATTTGTACATCAAACCCCAGCAACATGCAACATGCAACTTACCCATGTATCAAACGTGCACATTAACCCCTGAACCTAAAATAAAAGTTGAAACAAAAGACTTTAAAGGCAACAGAGGCTGGGCATGGTCCATAAATAAGGACTCATATAAAATATATAATAATTAACCCAAATGTTTTTTTAGTTCACATGACATAAGTAAATCTTTGATAAATTAATTATTTTCAAACTTGTTGACAAAATAAAATTACAGATGGCTTCAAAATTGTCAACATACATTATTGCCTGGGTTTGCTAGTTTACATAAACACCTTATATAAAGCTACATATATATATATGTATATGTATATAAAGTTACATACATATATATGTAACTTTCTCTATTGATATGTGCAGTGACATTATCTCAGATCAATGCAACCTCCGTTTCCTAGGTTCAAGCAATTGTCTAGCTTTAGCCTTTCAAGTAGCTGGAATTACAGGTGCCCACCACCACGCTAAGCTAATTTTTTGTATTTTTAATAGAGATGGGGTTTCATCATGTTGGCCAGGCTGGTCTCAAACTTCTGACCTCAGGTGACCCACCCGACTCAGCTTCCCACCGTGCTGGGATGACAGGCATGAGCCACCGTGCCCAGCCTTAAAATTCTTTAAGCAACATGAAAGCCAAACACCAAAAGCCAAAGGTGAGTTTGCAAAATTCAATTATTTATAACTTCTATGCATTGAGTTACTGTAATCTTGGATTTACTGACAGACTTGCAGCAATTAGCTATACAATACACAAGCATTTTGTTAAAACCATTTAAGCTAAAGAATTCAGAGACTTTCGTTGTGTTGTAATGCTTTTTGTGGTATTTTTAATAATTTGTCCTAAAGTGGCTGGCAAAAAATATTTTATATATATCTGCATAAATCTCAACTGACAGCACCATACCAGGAGACTTTGTCACCAGGTATATGGATTTCTTTTAATTCCATAGGAAGCAGAAAAATCTTTATGGTTGGAATGGATTGAAAAAGCCACCTAATGTCCCAGGAGGTAAAGTCCCTCATTTTGCCAGCTGTTTAGGCATCGTATGCCCATCCTTGATTTGGAGGGTTCAAACTCATTCTATTCCTCAAAATCAGCCCTTGAAATCTTACATGCCCAGCTTTTCTGCAGTAGTCCCTGGGCCTCTTAGAGGAAAGGTGCTTTTATAGTTTTGGCAGGAGGGCATTAGTGATAAAAATAGAATGGTAGGCCCAGTGGGATTCTAAATCATTTTTAAGTTTTGAAGCTATCAGGTAGAGAGAGAAAATGTGTTTCATTTTACCCAATTTTGTAACCTATAAATAGCTCAAAAAGAAAAAGACGCCCCCCACCCCCCACTGAAAACAAAGAATAAGTGACATTTTAAACAAGAAGAACGTAAGTCCTGCCTAGCTCTAATCATGACAGGAAGAGGAAACTGACAGACAGCTAAATATTCCAACTATTTAGTATTAAGGCAGAGAACAAGCTATACTAATTCAGATAGAGGCAAAATCATTACATGAGTATTTGTGACTTTGTATAGAGGGCTGATCCCATGTCACATGATAGGAGTTTATCTTGGCTGTCACCTTCTACCAGGCCTGAAGATGAGGCTTTGGTTAAATTGAATTTGGTGCCAAATACCAGCTCAAGATTCAGTAGGATTTGAGGCATCCTTATAGATGAGATAAGTGTACCCAGGAGTCAAAACTCTGAAACTTAATAGCACAATGATTGCTTAACAATACTGATGAAGTCCCTTTCCAAAGGGGCTGGAAGGGGTTTCTTTTTTTTTTTTCTTTAATAAATCTATAGTTTTATTAAGACAAAAACTGACAGTGTAGTATGAAATTTACATTTAAACAAAGTTTTCACAGAAATCTAACACATGCCTAAAAATATTTTACAATGTAGTTCTAGATCCAAGTCTAGACAATATCAAGAACTGATGGATCTCATGACTCAAGAAAGAGCATTTTGGGTATGTTACTTCTTAGGATTTCTTCAAAAAAGTGTGTGTGTGTGTGTGTGTGTGTGTGTGTGTGTGTGTGTGTGTGTGTTTTAAAGTGAACCACTGCCCCGTATGAAAGTTTAATCTTCTCCTGGGACCAAGGTTTTTTAAGTGACCCAACTCTTGAATCAATTCAGTGAAACTGTGCTGTCAGTGACTGAACCCTGCCACCAATGGTTTCAGAGTTCAAATCTCAAAAAAAGAGAACGGCTCCAAGAGTTCTCCCCACTAAGAGCATAGGCCCTTGTCTTTCCCTACTGTCTTATCTCCTCTACCACCCTCTTCCTCTTCCCCAACACCTCAGCCAGTGGCTTGGATGAACAAGCTGATATTTATAATTTTGGTACTGGAAAAGAAAGGTCTTCTAATTTCAGGAATTAGCACCTCTGAGACAGAATGATCTGCTTGTATTGTATACTCTCCAATAAAAGACCTTCCCTCCTCAGTCAATTTCCATTTCCAAAATGGCAACTTTGATAACTTAGAAACTGGCTTAGTCCTTTGTGGGGAACAGCAGTAAGTTTAGGCAGGGAACACCTTGGCTTATAGGTTTCAGACATTCACAGCTTTTAAACAGTCTCTCACAGTCCTTATTTATGGTGCCAATGACATTTTTTTGAAAAGTAAAATATTCTGGACATAGAAGCATATCATTAGTTGTCTGTTCTTTCCATTGCTTCACCATTTCCCCTTTCAGGCCCCCAAATTTAATCAAAATGATAATACCCATCTCCCTTTCTCCCCTCCCCATCCCTCCCTCCCCCAAGTAATACACCGCTGATAGCCAAAAACTACACACATGCTATGCTGTTAAAATGCAGAGTTAACTCTATTGGGAAGAAGGCTGTGGGTTGTGGGGATGCTCTTGGAAGATCTACAGTATTTTTTTGCTCTCCCACACACCCAATTCTGCAAGTTTTGTCCTTCATAGAAGGCCCTTTGCTTTTCTCAGCAAAGTGCAGAAAAGGTTGCCTTGAAACACTTATCCCCCTTCCCCTCCACTGGGATGGGTGTGCAAACTGTATAGCTTGGAACGGCTTTAAAGCACTTGGGCTGCTGCAGGGCACAGAAACTATACTGGCCCTTCAAAGGACATCTTCTCAAGCCACCTCTGTGGTGTCAAGACAAGTAGAACTCCTTCCCTTCCCACCTGAAACCCACAGTCAGATGTGACAGGGGCTGGTACTCAGGAGAGTTAATTCTTGTCATCTTTTTTGTCATCATCCTCCGAGGGGTAGGAATGCCATGTGAGCCTTTCCTCATAGAAGGATATGACAACCTATGGGCACTTGACATTGGCTTCCTTGGCAGGGTCCAGGTCAGCCTCATCAGAGTTTTTGCATTTTATTAGGAACATGAGCTCTCCACTGGAGTCTGTAGCTCCAATAATCCGCTCCGGCTCCAAACCTCGAGCAAAGCCTTGTGGCTTTTCTGACTCTTCTTTCTTCTTCTTTGCTTTGCTCTCCTCTCCCTTGTCTTCAGAATCAGAATCAGCTTTGAGCTTGCCTCCCTCCGATTTATCTGTCTCATGTGCTGTTTTCTGTGACTTCAGAAACTCGGCAATGAGGTCAGGGCAATCCAGATTCCCTTCTGGCTCCCATGTGTTGTCCTCATCTGAGAAGCCCTTCCACTTTAGGAGGTACTCCACTTTGCCCTTTACCACTCGGCGGTCGAGAACTTTTTCCACCACATATTCCTCTTCCTCCTCTTCTGGCACCTCCTCCACTTTCTTCTTGTTTTGTTTTTTCCCCATAGTGCCCGCTAGCTTTCTGGTATGAAGGGTGAGGCTGCTCAGAGCAGCACCCAAGAGCCGGAGAGGAATCGGAGCTGCGCTACTGGCGCCCCCGGGGGGAGTGGCACCCAGGAAGGCAGCAAGCCCGGTGGCCGCAATGGAGCACCTCACTGGAGCGGCTACCGCAGGCCCCGGCCAATGACCCTCCCCTCAACCGAACCGGAAGGGGTTTCTTAACTGAAGTCTAGTTATCAGGTTGGAGGTGATGATACTGGAGTTTATGACATAATTGGGTGTAAAAGATTTTATAACCTGGGGGTGATTAATTTTTATAGTGTTAATAAGCCCCCAGCAGTAAGTCTAAATCAGAGACATAATATAGGATTTGACTTTTGAGGATGTTCATCAGAAGATATTAACAGGCTCAAAACACTTGATTAAAACAGAATCTCAGTTATTCATTTAACCAGAGGGATAATCAAAAGACTTCAAAAACTATATGGAAAGTTACGTGAGTATAAAAACGTTAACCCTTTTAAGGTTTAGTTTTTTAAGTACTACTTATAATCTAATAAAAACAGCAGTATGCCTGGCATGGTGGCTCCTTTGGGAGGATGAGGTGGATGGATTGCTTGAGGCCAG
The DNA here is from genome assembly GCF_030222135.1 of Aotus nancymaae. Classification (NCBI taxonomy): domain Eukaryota; kingdom Metazoa; phylum Chordata; class Mammalia; order Primates; family Aotidae; genus Aotus; species Aotus nancymaae. The sequence goes on along the minus strand of NW_026988546.1, from coordinate 6,327,186 downwards.
GAGTTCGAGACCAGCCTGACAAAACCCCATCTCTACAAAAAATACAAAAGTTAGCCAGGCATGGTGGTGTGCATGTAGTCCAGCTACTTGGGGGGCTGAGGTGGGTGTGCCTGTAGTACCAGCTACTTGGCAGGTTAAGGTGGGAGAATCAGTTGAACCCAGGAGACAGAGGTTGTAATGCCATTACTCTCTAGCCTGGGCTAGACTGTTCTCTGCCCTGGCAGCCACCTCACTCTCATATATTTAAAAATACACAGGAAAAAGGTATAAAAATACACAGAAAAAAAAATCACTAAAGAAGGCTTTTATTTTTCCTTTTTGGTAACTAGCCTAAAAACAAAGATTTTACATTCTATCAAGATAATTCGGGCTGGGTGCAGTGGCTCACACCTGAAATCCCAGTACTTTAGGAAGCCAAGAGGGGTGGATCAACTGAAATCAGGAGTCTGAGACCAGCCTGGCCAATATGGCAAAACCCTGTCTCCACTAAAAATACAAATATTAGCTGAGCATGGTGGCACATGCCTGTAATCTCAGTTACTTTGGAGGCTGAGTCAGGAGAATCATTTGAACCCAAGAGGCGGAGACTGCAGTGAGCTGAGATCACCCCACTGCACTCTAGCCTGGGCAACAAGAGTGAGACTCTGTCTCACAAAGAAAAGAGATAGATCCTTATGGAAAGCCCATTTGGATAACCTGAAAACCGAACCTGCTGAAAGGAGAACTTGAACTAGTCAGAAAAAGGAAGTATGTTGGTGTCATGAGTGAACACTGTTACAGAGGCCTTGAGCAGGAGAACAAATGGTTCCCAGCAACAGCCTGGGAAGTTGCCGGGTTATATTGACCACTTGGGACATATGTTGGGGCTCAAAGCAATACCCACAAATGAAAGCCTCAGAAGGGCCTCAGAAGTAAACATTTTTCTGTGGCCTCCCTCTGCTTTCGTGTCCCTTAGTCCCATTTTCTCTCAAGGGAACTAGAATCTTTCTTCTCCAAGGCAGGTCCCAGAAATCAGACCTTCTTTTCCTCAAAGCCAGCCATAAAACCTAAAAATATTACTCTAAATTTTCCTCCACCTTTCTATGTAAGAATTGGCCATAAAGAAATTATCTGACCTTACACTGGGCAAAGTGGCTATGCCTGTAATCCCAACATCTTGGGAGGCCAAGGTGTGAGGATCACTTGAGTCCAGGAGTTTGAGACCAGCCTGGGTAACATAGTGAGACCCCATCTCTAAAAAAAAACTAAACAAAATTAGCTGAACATGATGGTGCATGCCTGTAGTCCCAGTTACTTGGAGGCTGAGGTGGGTGGATTACTCGAGCCCAAGAAGTAGAGGCTGCAGTGCACTGAGATCACTACACTGCACTTCAGCCTAGGTGACAGAGTGAAATCCTGTCAGAATTAAAGAAAGAAAGAAAGAGAGAGAGAGAGAAAGAAGGAAGGAAGGAAGGAAGGAAAAAGGAAGGGAGGGAAGGAGGGAGGGAGGGAAGGAAGGAAGGAAAGAAAGGAAGGAAGGACCTGGCCTTTCTTGTTCGATTATAGGTCATGAGACACCCAGACCCAGAAGGAAGGAATGCATGCTCAGGGAGGTTAAGAATCAGAAGGTTAACCCAGCAGACCTTTCTGGTTTTTTCCATACAGTCTATTAGCATTAAATTACATGCTTGTTCAATCATATTTTTATGTAGCTGTTTATACTTTGTCAAACCTAAGTGTAAAAATGGACAATTTTCTCTATACCTTGGGTCTTTATTCTAAAAACTCCCACACATACATGCCAAACAAATCTGCATGCCACCTTTTCAAATAATCTATCTCTTGTGAGTTAATTTTTCAGAAAAACTTCAAACTAAAACATAATAAGACAGAACAAAAGTACAGAATTAAATTATCTGGAGGAAAACATTGCCTTTTTAACCTTCAAGATAAAACCTTCTGCATCACACCATAACAACAGATTTAGAACTGAAAGGGAAAAAAATGTCATAAGAGCCAAAAAAAGTTGAAGGATGAGTTACCATCCCAGGCCTTCTCAAAGTGAGAAAACCTGAGGCAACAGACTACAGCAGAAGTTGGACTCCTGAGCTATCCAGCTGAGAAATTTCAAAAAGAAACAGCTTATGGAATTTTAAATGTACAACTTCTTGCAATTTTTTAAGAGTAAATCAATATTTTAAGAAAATCTTGTTGTTCTTTAGTCTTGCAGTAGTGGATTTTTTATATCAAAGCCCAATCTCTAGAAAGACAAATTTTCTTTTAATTAAAGTTAACTGGCTGGGTGTGATGGCTCACACATGTAATCCCCCACATTTGGGAAGCCAAAGCAGGTGGATCACTTGAGGCCAGGAGTTCGAGACCAGCCAGGCCAACATAGTGAAGCCTTGTCTCTACTAAAAATACAAAAATTAGCTAGGCAGGATGGTGCACATCTGTAATCCTAGCTATTCGGGAGGCTGAGGCACACACAAGAATCACTTGAATCCAAGAGGCAGAGGTTGCAGTGAGCTGAGATCACGTCCCTGCACTTTAGCCTGGGTGACAGAGCAATATTCTATCTCAAAATAAATAAAGTATAAAGTCAACTTAATCACATAAAAATTATTTTATAAATTCTTTTTGCACTGTGTGAGGCTACTCTTTGACTCCTACAAAAAAAAAAAAATACTTGAGACTGGGTAATTTATAAAGAAAAGAGGTTTAGTTGGCTTATGGTTCTACAGGCTGTACAGGAAGCACAGCAGCATCTGCTCCTGGAGAGAACTCAGGAAGCTTCCAGTCATGGTGGAAGGCAAAGAAGGATCAGGCACATTACCTGGTGAAAGCAGGAGCAAGAGAGAGAAGGAAAATGCCACCCACTTTTAAACAACCAGATCTCACAATAACTCACTCACTATCAGGAGGACAGCAGCAAGGAGATGGTGCTAAATCATTCATGAAAAGTCCACCCCATGATCCAATCACCTCTCACCAGGCCCCAGCTCCAATGCTGGGGATTACAATTGAACATGAAACTTGGGCAGGGACACAGGTCCAAACTATATCACAAACCTTATCAGATTTACACAGACCATTTACAACATGCTTGGACTTTGTTTTCTCCTAAAAATCACTCTTTCTTAAATAACTAGTCATTTTATATCAGGACAAAAATTTCCATACAGGATCCTTTCTCATACAGAATTATTTTCTTCTTAATCCTTCTTACCAAAACCACCTTCTCACTCATATCTGTAATTTTCTTTACATCTCTCTTACTTACCAGTTCCTTTTTACCTAATTTATAAATAACCATTGACTTATACCAAAAAATATTTTAATAAGAACATTATTTTCATAATTTTTTCATCAGAACACATCTTACTTTGGCATACTTTATATGCAGATTTATATATTAACTAGAATTTGTATTTTTGGTAACTTAAAATTTTTGTGAAAACCTAGAAGTAGAAAAATTTTTAAACAGTTTTGCTTGTTCTTTTTATTTAATGTACAAAGAGTAGTACAGAAAGTAAAATGTCCATACACCATCACCTAGACTCAACAGTTATCACTATTTTGCCATATTTGCTTTATTTATCCTCATGTTTTTGCCTGGAGATCTTTAATAAAAATCATAGAAATAAAATTTCACCCCTAAATATTTGACTATGAATCTCTAAGAATAAGGGAATTTCCTGACTCATAATGCTATCACACCTAAGAGAATTAACAGCTCACTGATATCACCTGACATGCTGTCATACTCATATTTCCCTTACTGAGCCAGAAATGTCTTTTTCAGGATGGGCAATAGTGGCTCATGACTGTAATCCCAGCACCTTGTTTGGGAGGCCAAGATAGGAGTACTGCTTGAGGCCAGGGGTTCAAGATCAGCCTGGTCAACACAGTGAGACCATGTCTCTATTAAAAATAATAGTAATAAATATAATAAATAAAAATTGCCTGGGTGTGGTAGCATGAGCCTATAGTCACAGATACTCAGTGTGGAGGCTGAGGCAGGAGGATCCCTTGAGCCCAGGAATTTGAGGTTACAATGAGCTATGATTGTGCCACTGCACTCCAGCCTGGGCAGTAGAGTGAGATCCCCCCCTACCAAAAAATAAAACAAAAGCAAGGTATGGAAAGATGTGGAAGTTAACTATATATGTATGAAGTTAATACACATACATATATATATATATATATATATATAATTCCATCATTATAACTTTCTTGCAAAATAAGTGTTTAAGTATTATCTCCATTTTGTAAATAAGTTTAAGCTCACTACCAGAAACTACAGAACCTAGATATAAACCCATATCCTTCTGGTTAAGTTAGTGTGGCATCCTAAGACTTTAAACATGTACCTGTGGACATCTCCTTTTTCACAGTCAGAGAAAGAATATCTTGCTACTTCTTGTTTATGTATAAAGCATTCCATCGAAAACCCATTTAAGAATGCTGGTTTACCAGTGACTGAAGGCATCCCTGGACATCTTCTTACCACTGGCTGAGTCATCTCAACAAGTATACTTTGCCTAAGACTATTTTCTTAATTTTAAACTTACTTTGTAAACAGCTTATTACCCACATCCCAGAGTTGGTCTGAAAATACTGCAACTCCTGGAATGTAGTGAGGACTCAGTAAATACTAGCTATGTTTGTAAGAAAATTCTGAACAAAAATAGGTATGCCATCCTGCCCAGTGATTCCTATTTCAGTCTCTAACATGGTTCTAACTGTAATGTTCATTATTAATAACTTTTCAGTTCTCTTCAATGTCATAACAAGTTGCTGTGTTCTAAAATACTATGCACAATAGCAAAGAATATAGGCAGAAATAAAAATTATGTGGAGCAATTAGGTTCCAAGAAACCTGATGTTGCAAGTGCTACCAGTTGGTAGCTTCTGGGGATAACAGAATAAAAATGTAAAAGCCCGTTATGTTAAAGGCTAAAGATGCTTACTCTCTCCCTGTGGTGCCCTCCTCACCCCACCCCTTTCAATTGTGCCCTGTGGTTTAAGGGTTGCAACCTGCTTCTGCTAGTAGACAGCTTTGTATGTGCCCAAAATAGCACAATTCAACCTTTATACAGAGGAGGCAAAGTTGACAAGTTCCAATTTTGTTAATCCCCTTCAAATCCCATCATCACTTTCTGAAACACAGAAACAATCACTCTTGTACTCAGCAATGTGCCAAGGTTCACACAGGAGACAGGTAACCCCCATGTCATTCCTGGGATGGAGGCATTCCTAGCATTGTCTTATTGATGGTTGTTGGGACAAAATAAAACTTCCTTCTTGGAAATAGTGAAAGTGTGAAAGAAAAACTTGTGGGCAAGGGGGAATTGATTCATGGGTATATTAATTCAGTAGCTTCCACAATTCCCATTTAAAAAAAGCAACAACTAGTAAAATAGCCTATCAGGTAGATTTTCATTAAAAACTGTTTATTTATTACATTCATAAACAGATTCTGAGAGGTTTTGAATCAGATCTTACACGAAAATAAGGCCAAAGAGGTCCAGTAAAAGTATCAGTGAAAGTATAGATGTGAGATTTCTCAGTCATGTTATAGAATGAGATCTCACCTGGCTAACGGTCCAGGAAAATACCAGTGCCTCTGACTTTCACTTCTAACAAGAGAGGGGCTTGACTCCAGATGGATTAAAGACTTAAACATAAGACCTAACACCATAAAAACACTAGAAGGAAACCTAGGCAAAACCATTCAGGACATAGGCGTAGGCAAGGACTTCATGACCAAAACACCAAAAGCATTGGCAACAAAAGCCAAAATAGACAAATGGGACCTAATCAAACTCCACAGCTTCTGCACAGCAAAAGAAACAGTCAATAGAGTGAATCGGCAACCAACAGAATGGGAAAAAATTTTTGCAGCCTACCCATCTGACAAAGGGCTGATATCCAGAATTTACAACGAGCTAAAAAAGATTTACAAGAAAAAAACAAACAAGCCCATTCAAAAGTGGGCGAAGGACATGAACAGATACTTTACAAAAGAAGACATACATGAGGCCAACAAGCATATGAAAAAATGCTCATCATCACTGGCCATTAGAGAAATGCAAATCAAAACTACATTGAGATACCATCTCACACCAGTTAGAATGGCAATCATTAAAAAATCTGGAGAAAACAGATGCTGGAGAGGATGTGGAGAAATAGGAACACTTTTACACTGTTGGTGGGAGTGTAAATTAGTTCAACCATTGTGGAAAACAGTGTGGCGATTCCTCAAGGACCTAGAAATAGAAATTCCATTTGACCCAGCAATCCCATTACTGGGCATATATCCAAAGGATTATAAATCGTTCTACTATAAGGACACATGCACACGAATGTTCATTGCAGCACAGTTTACAATAGCAAAGACCTGGAACCAACCCAAATGCCCATCGATGATAGACTGGACAGGAAAAATGTGGCACATATACACCATGGAATATTATGCAGCCATTAAAAACGAGGAGTTCGCGTCCTTTGTAGGGACATGGATGAACCTGGAAACCATCATTCTCAGTAAACTGACACAAGAACACAAAATCAAACACCACATGTTCTCACTCATAGGCGGGTGTTGAACAAGGAGAACACATGGACACAGGGAGGGGAGCACTATACATGGGGGTCTGTTGTGGGGGAGTGGGGGGGACAGTGGGGGGGTGGGGAATTGGGGAGGGATAGCATGGGGAGAAATGCCAGATATGGGTGAAGGGGAGGAAGGCAGCAAATCACACTGCCACGTATGCACCTAAGCAACAACCTTGCATGTTTTTCACATGTACCCCAAAACCTAAAATGCAATAAAAAAAAAAAAAAAAAAAAAAAAAAACAAGAGAGGGGCTGGAAAAGCTCCTGGTGCATGAGAGCCATCATCCTGCAGCAGAATCCTCCAACATCCTTGCTGGACGGATGGTGGTCTCCTTTCTTTTGTGGGAAGAGAATCTTTGCAAATGCCAATAGCCTATTCGGACTTAATCTCCCACTTCTACCTCCCAGAAATGCTTGTCAGAATGAAAATAGAGTAACACAGGACAACTGGTTTGACTACAAATCTTTTTGGAAAACCAGGAATCTTTTGTTTTTTCTTTGTAAATCTCACACATTTTTTATCCTCAGGTACAATTAAGATAGGGTGTGCTGTTTCAGGGCCTAGAATTATGTCTACTTTAAATTTCTTTATAATTATCTGCAGAGCAGAATATTGGGGAGGAAACTGCAGCCTCTCTCCTTAAATTAATTGAAAAGATTGACAGGCTATTCTCATTTTCAGACTCGTAGAAAATTTTAATTTGTGAGAGCAATTCCACTTCAGATAACTCACTGAGCTGTACAACCTTAATTAATTGGCTTTTGAGTGTATAAATCTAGATTTAAAATGCTGTTATGTGTGCACTGAGTTTCTGCTGATTGCCCTTCTCTTCAGCTAACCTGCAGAGAACTGCTCATTGCTCATATTCTAAAAACTGGCTCAGGTGCTCAAATTCAGAGGATAATTCCTACTTTGGTTTTCCACCTTCTCTCTCAGTTCTAAGGAGTTTTTTGCTTTGAATGCTTATTAATTTTTGAAGGTCTGCCAGTTGCTTTTTCAGGGGCTGGATGTAACTGCAGAGCCTTTTCCTGTAATGAGAGGCAGTTCTCTGGGTGTCACGTAGTGGCCCTGGTGGTAAGGGGACTGAGTCTACAGGGGACACAGCACCACTAGGTCCACCTCTCAGAAAACAATCAGGAACTGGTTGTGCTTCCCACACAAGGGTGTCTCTTCCTGTCTGTCTTCAATGCTGTGGAGCTTGACCATTTCAATCATCCTTCCCAGCTGGGTGTTGCTCCTGATGTGTGCCCTCTCCTCTCAGCACTGGTGACAACAGACAGGGCAAGGAAAACTTCCCTGTAGATAACTCAAGACCATGCCAAGCACTGAACAGAGAGCTGCCACTGGTCAGGGCCACCTCCACTCAGGATCCCTCTGTGGTTGCCAGATGTAAATCAAAGATAACAACCCAGGCAAGTTGCAATCATTTCAGAGGTTTATTTGCCAAGGTTAAGGACGATGGCCCATGACATAGCCTCAGGACATCCTAAGAACATATGCCCCTATATGAGTTCTCACTTATTTAAACCAAACAAAATAAAATTTCCTAAGCCATTTCTGACTGACTACACCTGATTTTATTATGTAGACACAACTTATATCATAATACATGTATATATGCAGAAACATATCTAAACACACATACACACATATAAAGATCTTAGAGCTCTAATTTTAATATCAGTCTTGAGGTAATAAAACATATAAACTTATGTGAATAAAAAAAAGATCCAGATTATTTTTCTGATAAGATTTGATAAGATTAAACTTTAGTATTTTTTTAACAGGCAGTTTTACAAAGGCTGTGAACAGAATTTGGAGTCAAGCAGTTCAAGTCAGTTTCCACTATACTGGACTGGACAAAGAAAAATTAACTGTGCAAATGTGACTCAATTATATAAGGAGGCCCAAAATATAAGAGTTCTAACAAAGTTTGAATAGTATTTTCTCGGACTTGGTTTTTTGTCCTTGAAGGTAAGAATGTCATTCCTTTTGTTATAGAGAAGATATCTTTTTATTTTTGAAATAGGATCTTGCCTTGTCACCCAGGCTACAGTACAGCACAGTCTGGAGAGGTGTCTTTACATGTGAATTTCACTTTTTGTTTTTAAGAAACAGTGTGAAGGTCAAAATATTTTTTAAATATCTGCTGGTTTTCAAGTGTTTTTACTTGAATAATCAGTATGCCAGAATAGCTAAGGAGTTTTTGAAACAAAAGTGTTTAGCTAAAAGAGGGATAAAAAGGAGGAATTGCAACAAGGGGAGAAGAACGCTTCAGAGAGGAAAGCACCTCAGCTGGCTCTGAGACTATTTTGCAGCAAGGAAATTTTTGAGCCCTGAATGTTGGTTTTTTTTTTAGCCTCAAGCTACCAATGAGAAGTACATGTCTTATTTGGAATACATAATTTTATAGCCATGATCTTTTAGTTTAGTTTTAAAAACAACAAATCGTGTTAATGATCCCTGTAATGTTTAGATGTGTTACCAGCTAAAGTCCCAGAAAATATCTCAGCATGCTTTTGAACTTTGAGACCCCATTTTGAAGGTGCTCTAGTTTAATGCCAAATACACAAAAGCCAATTAAACACAAGTGTCTAATACTCAAAGGCCAAACAAACTCAAGTGTCAATGGAAAGTAAACAATGTACTTACTAGGAAGGATGATAACCATTTTACACTGAAAGGAAAAAATCCCCTCACTTAAACCTTGAAGCCCAAATCTTGCAGCTGAAGTCCACAGAAGGAAATTGATTCCCTCTCCAAAGGAAGTCTCCCAAATGGGAGGGGGAAAGACCACTACTCAACCAAATTCTACATAAAACATAACTCCAACAAAATCAGGAGTTTCATCCAAGAAAGACTCACCAATAAGGAGTTTCATCCAAGAGAGATTCACCAAGAGAGACTCACCAAGTGGAAGTGGGGGACTCAGGGGGCCCCAGTGTGGGTCCTCACACCCTACTTCCAAGGACTCATGATTGTGCAGGCGAGGCAGCTTAGTATCCCGCTTCTGACACCATGTAGATTAAAGTCAAAATAAAAATGTAAAAACAAATCTCTAAATTTAATGTTTCATGTGGGGAAGAAGAATTGAACTTTGGGCATACATGCAGACTAGGTTGTTTCTGATATGTCCAAAAAACAAAGGGAAAGTTTCAGATTTTGTGAAATAGAGAAATGTTACACATTGCTTTTCAAGAAAGATTATTGGTACTAATAAGAGTTTGGGAAGCAGACAAGGGTGGTGAGTGATGGTAGTGGACAAAATTCGTTTAAGATTTACAGCAGTCCATTTCAGGAACTATTAGTTAAAACCGATCTCAGGTGTCAACATTCAGATTCAGCAGCCAGTCTTGCAGAGAATCACATTTCAGGAGGAACACTGTGTCCTGAGTGCTTTTTCCCCCTGCTTTCTCAACTCTGTTTTAGTTGGGTAAGACAAGAATGACCCAATTTGAACAAATAATTCTAACAATACCCAGAGTACAATATGCAGCTGCATCTTCCTGGTAGACCAGAGGAATAACATTTGGTGGCATCTGTGTGGTTGGAATTGCTGATCTCAAGACACAGTGAAGGGCAGTCTACTCTATCATTCTGAAGTTTTTCATGCATACTGTGCACAAAGACATAAGGAGAAATAAATATATGCACACATATAAATGTAGAGTTTTTAAGTATAAAACAAATATGTGATATTTGTAAATATATGCATCAACATATAAAAATAAAAATTGCAATATGGATATTTATACATAGAACTTTGTAGCACAACTTGTCACTCTATGGACATCTTTCTCCATATAAGACAGATGAAAACTAACCCCTAAGGATGGTCCAGAAAATGGTGTGTCAATAGGGGTGGGTAGAAGACATACTTTCCACAGAGAGGTAGAAAAAAAGTGTATGAACCCCTAGGTTTTGGTGGAGAAATTGGAAATGTGAGTTGATAAAAATAGTAGTGAACTGGAAAGACAGCCAAGCCATGATAAAACTGCACTAATGGACACTGAAATCTTTTGGGATGAGGAATGTGGCCCCAGATGCTGAAAGATACACAATCCCAAGGAAACCTATTCTTCCATCTGCAGTTGGTGGATCTGGAGATACCTATAGACAGAAACCCACAAACAGGAGTGAAGAACACCAAGAACAGACATGGAAAACATAGGTCTGAATTAAGAAATCCTTGTGTACCCCAAAGTAGGTAGCAGGTGAAGAAAGCCAGGTCAGATGAAGGCTACTAACACTGTCAGCCAAGGTGGATGGATGATGCTGTTGTACAATCTAGTGACCAGATTGTACAACAAGACAGTTTCAGCACGGTGGATGTGAACAGTGCCTGTGCAAGCCCCCAAGGCTGTGGGCCCATGTATCTGTTTTGAGGCCAGAAGCTCTGTTATTTTTTCAGCTGGCCTTTGGATTTCAAGTCTACGATGAGAAGTGTATGGCCAGGCAAGGACCCCTGACTCTTACATTCTTAGACTCCTGGGGAGATGGCAACCAGAGGGGACCTGACTGGAAGACTGATTGATGTTACCTGGTCCCATAGGCTTTTGGTGGAGAAACAAATGGCCCTGACACCCAGAGGCCAATGCACAGCTGCTTCTTCCCAGTCAACCAGAGGAATGACACTAGATGGCATCTCTGTGTGTTGGAATTGCTGTTCTCAAGAAAAAGTGAAGTGCAGTCTGGCATTCTGGAGTATTTCACATCAGCAAAGACATGACAAAATATAAATATATACATGCACATAAATGTGGCTACTATTAAATATAAGAAATATGTAATACGTAAATATATGCATCAACACAGAAAAATAACATTTAAAATATATATATTAATATGTACAACTTCATAGTCCTGACTTCCACTAGGTGGTGGTATTTCTCCATGCAGGACAGAAATTTATGCACATAGATGAATATATAAATAAAGATATCATATATGGTTATATATAAGTATAGACACATTTATAAGGAAATACAGATAGATATAAATAAATATGCAAAAAATAAACGTTATCTTAAAAAAACACAAACTCATGAACACACACAGATTTACTTGCATGTATACTAGGGGCCATTGGGCCCTCTTGCCACCTGTCAGTGAAGGGACACAGAAAGGCCACTGGAGTCTTTCCCTGAACATTCCATGTGACCCTACCCTGATGGCAAACACCAGGCCAGGGACTTTAACCAGAGCCTATCAAAGTGCTGTCATCCTCTAGCAGGAAGCTGTCCATTCCTCCCAATCCTTTCAATCATGATAGATGCTTTTTTTTTTTTTTGATACAGAGTCTCACTCTGTTGCCCAGGCTGGAGTGCAGTGGTGCAATCTCAACTCACTGCGACCTCTGCCTCCCATGTTCAAATGATTCTCGTGTCTCAGCCTCCTGAGTAGCTGGGATTACAGGTGTGAGCCACTGCACCCGACCGATGCTCTTTTTTTAAACGTAAAGGTGTGTGAAAACAATTTTGTCCCAGTATGGGTGAGTGGAAAGAAGGCTTTCTGCAGAAAGGCAGAAAGGCAAGGTCTGAGCCCCCAGGATTGTCTGAAGGCACTGTGAGTGTGGAGGAGTACAATAGTTCTGCACTGAAAAACAGCCAGGCCAGCTTAAAACTGCGCTGATTGTCGTTGGTGGCTTTAGGGGAAAGTAAACCCAGATACTGAAGGTTACACAGCCCTGAATAAGCCTGTTCTGGCAGGTTTCAGCTAGGTCTACAGAACCCTGCAAAACAGACATGAAATACCTAAATTCAAGATACCTGGGGTTCAGGTGCCTGAGGCCTCTATTGCTAGTAGTAGAAACATGGACAAATATATGTGACTTGACATACACTGCTGGACCCCAAAGTAGAAGACTGGAAAAAAAAAACAAGTTCAGACCATGCATGGTGGCTCATGCCTGCAATCCTAGTACTTTGAGAGGCCAAGGCAAGAGGATTCCTTGAGCGCAGGAGGTGGAGGCTAAAGTGAACCATAACCATGCCACTACACTCCAGCCTAGGCAACAGAATGAGATCCTGTCTCAAAAATAAAAATCCCAGGTCAGAGGTTACTTGGTGACCCTGCCAGCCCAGGTGGATGGAAGAAGCCTATTCCCTCACTGGAGTCTGGCTTGTGGGTGGAGGCCAATCCATCACAGTGGGTGTGAACTGCACATATGCAAGCCAGGAAGCTAAACAGTGACTGAGAAACTGGGCAGGGCATCCGGCCCTGGGCCAGGACAACTGCTAGCTTTTAAGCCTGATTTAGTTCCCAAGATAATGTCAACTCATGGATGGCCACACAGAAAGTTCCATCTTTTCTGTTGTTAGAGCTCAGGAAGGTATAGACCAGATATGACTTAATGAAAGACTACTGGATTTTACTTGGTTCCATAGGTTTCGTGTCCCCATTCACCCAGAAACGAGTCAATTCTGTCTACTTTCTCCTAGTGCAGGGGCATAACTTCTTCCAAACACAAGCGATTACATAGTCAGTTGCAAAGCTCTTTCTTTTAACTAGAACAGAAAAGCAATGCTCCATAAGGTCGCAGCTTTTGGAAATCACAGCTCTGAAAAACATTAGAACGCAGTTTGTCAGTGTGGAGTATATCACACCTTCAGGGCACAAGCAAAGAAACAAGTAATAAGTATAAACATTATGTGGACATTTTTAAACATATAAAAGCATAAATAACATATAAATACATGGATCAAGATATAGACAAATAAAAATTAAAGATATTTACACATGTGACTTTCTAGTGCTGTCTGCCAGTCTATGAAGATGTTTCTCCATGTAGAGCATATATACATGTACATGAATCCATATATAGAGACACACATATATAAAAATAGAGATATTGAGTATAATTACCTATAGGTGTGTGTGTGTGTGTGTATATATATATCTATATACTCAAATACATAGAGCAAAAATGTATAAATATAAATATCTATCTGTGAGATCAATATAAACTAAAAGAAGCCACAAACACAAGCACACACAAACACACAAACAGATGCATTTAACATCATAGTAGGGGTCACGGGGACCTGTTGCCATCTACTGTCAGCAAAGACAACCAAAAAAGCCACTGCAGTCTTTCCTTGTCAGTTCCATGTGACCCCACCCTGATGGCAAACCCCAGGCTTTAACCAGACCCAACCTAAGAGCCATTACTCAATAGTAGGGAACCTGTTCCCTTCTCTAAAACCTTTGAATCAGGAAATGTACTCTTCTTGTAAATCTGAGGTGGGCACCAAATGGTATTTCAGGTGTGGGTGGCATTTTTGGGTGGGTGGAGACGAGGCTTTCCAGAGAGAAAAGAATGAGTAGGTCTGAGCCTACAGTATAGCCTGGGGGCACTGTGACAGTGGGTTGTTTAAGACAGTGCTGAGCTGGAAGTACAGTCAGGCCAGGGTAGGTCTGCACTGAGGGCCACTGGTGGCCTTTAGGGGCCAGGCAAATGGCCCTAAGTGTGGAAGGCTACACAGTCCTGAATAAGCCAGCTCTGGCCAGTTCCAGCTGGATGGGCAGAACCCTACAGGGCAGTCAGGAGGAACCTCTGATTAAAGACACCTGGGGGCCAAGTAGTTGAGACCTCTGTCACAAGTGTGTGAAACATAGCAAAAGGTATGTGTCTTGACATAAATTTCTGTATGCCAAAGGAAGAGGCCAGCGAAGAAAACTGGGTAAAAGGCAACTGGTGGATTCTGCTAGTACTAGAGGATGGAAGCAGCCTGTGGCCAAACTGAAAACAGGCTTCCGGGCTAAAAGCCACACCACTGTGGTGGATGTTAAACATGCATGGTCAAGCCAGGAAGCTGAAGAGAGACCTAAGACCCTGGGCCAGAAGCACTGCTAGCTTTCTGGTTGGACTTTGGATACCAAGACAAGACCAAGAGGTCTATGTCCACCTGCAAAGACCCATCCCTTTTATTCTTTGAAGTGCAGGATGTCATGGATGAGATAGAACTTGAATGGAAGACCACCTAATCTTACCTGATCCCATAGGACTTTGGCACTGCCATTACCCCTAAAACAGCAGTTTGCTCTTTCTGCTCTCCGCTAGTGCAGGAACACACTTTTCCCAGTCACCAAGGAAACCGGTGTCTCCTCTATTCATAGTGCAGTGTACAACCGTGTCTTCTTACAGGACCAGAAAAACAATACTCCATAGGGTCCTTTTTGGAACTGCTGCTCTCAAAAAACAATAGAGCATAGTCTGTCTGTCTGGAGGGGATCACCAATACAGGGCATAGGCAAAAACATGACTCAAAATCAATAAATACACACAGGTAAACGCAGATGTTTTTTAATATATTAAGAAATATGTGATGCATAAATATATGTCTCAACATAGAGACAATAAAAATTAAAATAGAGATATTTATACACACAATTTTCTAGTGTTGTCTACCAGACTGTGTTGGTGTTTCTCCCTGTAGGAGAGAAGCAAATATATGTATATATTTGTACATATATGTGAAGATGTATAATATATAATTATCTACTGGTATATATACATAAATATATAAAAATAAATAGAAAAATCTATCTTTGAGATAAATATCTGAAAGAACCCACAAGCACAGTCACATACCAACGCACATACAAGTGCACCATTGCCACCTCTTGGAAGTAAAGAGAGATGAACAAGCCACTGAATTCCTTTCTTGCCAGTTCCTTGTGACCCTGCCCTGATGATAAATACAAGACCTGAGACTTTAAGCACATAAGCCTAAGTGCCATCATTCAACAGGGGAAACCTATTTCCTTCTCTAAAACCTTTGAATCAGAAAGGGTGCTATTCTATCGAACTTCTGAGGTGGAGTTAGTGAATGGTGCTTCAGTTTGGGTGAGGGAAAAAGAGGCTTTCTGTTTAGAGAAAGAAAGGTTACACGTGAGCTCCCAGGATAAGCTGAGGGCATTGTGACAATGGGTTAAGTAAGACGGTACCAGGCAAAAAGGTCAGTCAGCCCAGGGTAGGTCTGCAATGAGGGTCGTGGGTGGCTTTTAGGGGACAGGCACTGGCCCTACACGTGGAAGGCTACACAGTGCTGAGCAAGCCAGCTCTGCCTCATTGTGGGGGGATCAACAGAATCTTACAAGGCAGACTTGAAGAAACTCTTATTAAAGGCAGCTGGGGCCAGGTGGCCAAGGCCTCTTTCACAAGTAAGAAACGTGGACAAATGTATGTGGCTTGACATACACTTCTTGTCTCCAAAGTCAAAGGCCAGTGAAGAAACAGTCAGAGGCCAACTGCTGAACCCTGCTGGCCCAGGTAGATGGAAGCTGCCATAGAGAGTAGCAAACATATTATATATATACATAAATGTATATGCACATATATAGAGAGATTTTACATGTAACTACCCATAGGTATATATACATAAGTATATTAAAAACATACATAAATCTCAAAATTTATCTGTGGGATAAACCTAATCTGAAAGAACTAACAAACAGGCAGACACCAACACATGGACAGATGTGTTCAGATTATAGCAGGGGTCACTAAACACTTTGCTACCTGCTGTTAGCAAAGGGAGCTGAAGAGGCTACTGGCTCTTTCTTTGCCAGTTTCATATGTATCTTTCCTGATGGCAAACACCGGGCCAATGACTTTAACTAGACTCAGTGCAAGTGCCATCAACCTCCAATGAGAAAAGTTTCAACTTCCTGAAACCTTGCAATCAAGATAAGTCCTCTTATTTTGAACACCTAAGATGAGTTTATACAATCATGTTCCAGTGCGGGTTTGTGTAGAACTGTTTTTGTGCAGCCAGAATTAAAGGGTAGATCTGTACCCTCAGAATGCTCTAGGGACAAGGCAAGTATGGCCATATGCTTTGGCTCTGCTTTCCCACCCAAATCTTGTCTCAAATTATAATCCCCATAATCCCCATGTGTCAAGGGAGGGACCTCAAAGGAAGTGATTGAATCATGGGGGCAGTTTCCCTCATGCTATTCTCACAAGATCTGATGTTTGTTTTGTTTTTGTTTTTGAGACAGAGTCTCACTCTGTCACCCAGGCTGAAGTGTAGTGGCACCATCTCACTGCAACCTCTGCTTCCCAGGTTCAAGTGATTCTCCTGCTTCAGCCTTTCAAGTAGCTGGGATCAACAGAACCCTACAAGGCAGACCACCACCATGCCTGGCTAATTTTTTGTATTTTTAATAGAGATGGGGTTTCACCATGTTGGCCAAGCGGGTCTCGAACTCCTGAGCTCAAGTGATCCACCTGCCTCAAATTCCCAAAGTGCTACAATCACAAGCATGAGCCACTGCACCCC
The DNA here is from genome assembly GCF_030222135.1 of Aotus nancymaae. Lineage (NCBI taxonomy): Eukaryota > Metazoa > Chordata > Mammalia > Primates > Aotidae > Aotus > Aotus nancymaae. The sequence continues at coordinate 6,310,299 of NW_026988546.1, read as the reverse complement.
GCCTGATGGTTTTATAAGCATCTGCCATTTCCCCTACCTGCACTTCTTCTCTCACCTGACACCATGTAAGATAACGCTTGCTTTCCCTTCTGCCATGATTGTAAGTTTCCTGAGGCCTCCCCAGCCCTGCAGATCTTTGAGTCAATTAACCCTCTTTCCTTTATAAATTACCCAGTCTCAGGCAGTTCTTTATAGCAGTGTGAGAACAGACTAATACAATAAATTGGTACCACATAGTGGGGCACTGCTGTGAAGATACCCAAAAATGTGGAAGCAACTTTGGAACTGGGTAACAGGTAGAGGCTGGAACAGTTTGGAGCACTCAGAAGAAGACAGGAAGATGTGGGAAAGTTTGGAACTTCATAGATGCTTTTTGAATGGCTTTGACCAAAATGCTGATAGTGATGTGGCCAATGAAGTCCAGACTGAGGTTGTCTCAGGTAGAGATGAGGAACTTGTTGGGAACTGAAGTTAAGGCCTCTCTTGCTATGCTTTAGCAAAGAGACTTGTGGCTTTTTGCCTCTGCCCTAGAAATCTGTGAAACTTTGGACTTGAGAGAAATGATTTAGGGTATCTGGCAGAATAAATTTCTAAGCAGGCTGGCATTCAAAAGTTTACAGAGCATAAAAGTTTGGAAATTTTTCATCCTGACAATGCAGAAAAAAAAATTCCGGGGAGAAATTCAAGCGCACTGAAGAAATTTGTAAAAGTAACAAGGAGCCAAATGCTAATTGCAAAGACAATGGGGAAAATGTCTCGGCATGTCAGAAACCTTTGAGGCAGCTGCCCCTCTCCCACCGCATCACAGGTCTAGAGGCCTAAGAGGGAAAAATGGTTTCCAATGTGTAGCCTCCAGACTTGCTGCTCTGCATCCCAGCCACTCCAGCCATGGCTAAAAGGGGTCAAAGTACAGCTCAGGCTGTTGCTTCAGAGGGTGCAAGCCCCAAGCCTCAGTAGCTTCCACATGGTGGTGTTCCTGCAGGTGCACAGAAAACAAGAATTGAGGTTTGGGAACCTCCACCTATATTTCAGAGGATGTATGGAAATGTCTGAATGTCCAGTCATAAGTCTGGTGCAGGGGTGGAGCCCTTATGGAGAAAGTGGTGCAGAAGGGAAATATGGGGTTGGAGCCCACACACAGTCGCCACTGGGGCACTTCCTGGTGGAGCCATGAGAAGAAAGCCACCATCCTCTAGACTCCAGAATAGTAGATCCACTGACAGCTTGCACCATGCACCTGGAAAACCCACAGATTTTACAGCAGTGTGAGAACAGGCTAACACATATGCATAGCTATGATGATACTGGGCTGGAAAAACAACCAAGCTAGGGTTGGTCTGAACTGAGGAAGAATGGGATTTTGTGAGCCAGCAATATGGCTCCAGATGTTGAATGTCTCACAGTCCTGAATGAGCCTGTCCTGTCCGATTTTAGCTGGATCTTGAGGACCATATAGGACAGGCTCAAAAAACACCTGAACAGCAGACACCCAGGTACTAGGTGCTGGAGGCCTCTTTTACAATTTTGAGGAGCATGAGAACCGGAAACTGAATTTACAGTCTCCCCTTCTGTATGCCAAAGTAGGTGTCAGACAAAGAAAACTAGGTTGGAAGCATGGTGTTAGATCCTGCCTCCTTACCTGGATACCTTTTACCAAATTAGGACCCAGATTGTGAGGCTGGGCTGGTCCATCACTGAAAATGTGTACTAGAAGTACCACAACTTTTTGGTCTGGTCTTTGGGTCATCAGTGCTAGGTTGAGAAGTTTATGGCCATGCAAGCCCAAAGAGCTCCATCTCTTGTGTTGTTAGAAGCTCAAGGAAGTAGTGGCCAAATGGGATTTGAATGAATAACTACCTGATATTACTGTATTCATGGGCTTTTGTCTCCAGCATTCACCCTGAAACACCAGTTCAGCTCTCTCTGCTCTATTCTAGTGCAGGAGCACAACTTCTCCAAAACACCAAGGCAACAAATGGCCCTGACACACAAAGTCCCATCTACATCCACATTCATGAGGGGTCTTAGGATTTTGAATTGCTGCTCTCAAGATATAGTGCAGCACAGTCTGTGACTCTGGAGTGCTGTATGCACACAGGTCACAAGCAAATACCTAACCAGAAATATGCCTATACATGTAAATATGTATGCTTTGTTTCTATTTTTTAAATTTTTATTTGTGCAAACTTAAGGGATACTTGAGAAATTCTGTTACATATATATAATGTTTAGTGGTCAAGTCAGGGTACTCAGAGTGTTCATTACTCTGGTATGATACATTTTTGTTCAGTGTAGTTATCCTACTCTACCATCAAATGTTGAATTCATTCCTTCCATATTATTGTTAGGTTTGCACCCTTTAACTCACTTCTTTTTATCCTTCCCCCTGTCATCCATTTACCTTTTCCAGTCTCTTATATCTGTTTTTCCACTGTCTGCCTTAATATGTTCTAAATTTTTAACTCCCAGAGTTAAGTGAGAACATGCAATACGTGTCTTTCATGCCTGGCTTATTTCTCTTAACATAATGACCTCCAGTTCCATCCAAGTTGCTGCAAATGACATGACTTCATTATTTTTAAAGCCAGAATAGTAACCCATTGTGTATATATACCACATTTTCTTTATCCATGCATTCACTGATAGACATTTAGGTTGATTCCATCTTTGCTATTGTGAATAGTGCTGAAATAAACATGCAAGTACAGGTATCCCTTTGATAGATTTACTTCTTTTCCTTTGGGTAGATACCTAGAAGGTATTGCTTAATTAAATGATTCTTCTATTTTTAGTTTTTTAGAAATATCCATACTGTTTTCCATAGTGGCTGTACTTGTTTACATTCTGACTAACAGTGTATAAGTATGCACTTTACTCCACATCCTTAAAAACATCTGCTTTTTTGTTTGTTTGTTTTTGTTTTTGTTTTTGTCATTTTGATAGTAGCCATTCTGACTGAAGTACAATAATATCTCATTTGTTGTTTTGATTTGCATTTCTCTGATGATTGGTGATACTGAGCATGTTTTATATACCTGATGCCATTTGTATGTCCTCTTTTGAGAAATGTCTATCCTTACCTTTGCCCACTTTTTAATGGGATTATTTGGTTTTTCCTGTTGAGTTGTTCAAGTTCCTTGCAAATTCTACATATTAATGTCCTGTCAGATAAATAATTTGCAAATATTTTTCCCTTTCAACAGATTGTCTCTTCACTCTCTTGATTATTTCTTTTGCTGTGCAGATTTTAGTTTGATCAAAATCTCATTTATTTTTGTTTTGTTGCCTGTGCTTTTGAGGTCTCAGCCATTAAATCTTTCCCTAGACAAATGTCCAGAAGAGTTTTTCCTAGATTTTCCTATAGTTCTGGGTCTTATGTTTCAGTTCTTTAATCCATTTTAAATTGATTTTTGTAAACAGTGAGAGATAGAGGTCCTGTTTCATTCTTCTTCATATGCCTACACAATGTTTCCAACACCATTTTTTAAGAGGGTGTCCTTTCCCCAATCTAAGTCATCGTTGCCTTTTTTGAGGATCACATGGCTGTAAATACGTGGCTTTATTTCTGGGTTTTCTATTCTGTTTGTCTGCTTTATACCAATAGCATGCTGTTTTTATTACTATAACCTTGTTATATATTTTTGAAATCAGGTAATGTGATACCTCCAGCTATATTTTTTTTGCTCAGAATTTATTTGGCTATTTGGGCTCTTTTTGGATTCCATATGAATTTTAGGATTGCTTTTTCTAATTCAGTGAAAAATGACATTGGTATTTTAGTAAGGACTGCCTTGGGTCTGTAGATAATTTTAGGCAATATGATCATTTTAATAATATTAATGCTTCTGAGCCATGACATGGGATATTTTTTCATGTTTGTGTTACCTATTATTTCTTTTGTGTTTTATAGTTTTCCCTGTAGAGATCTTTCACCTCCTTGGTAAAATTTACTCCTATGTATTTTTTTGTAGCTCTTGTAAATGGGATTGCCTTTTTTGTTCCTTTCTCAATTAGATCATTATTTGTGTGTAAAAACACTACTGATTATTGTACATTGGTTTTGTATCCTGCAGCTTTCCTGTAATTATTTATTTATCAAGTCTAAAGGTTTTTTGGTGGAGTCCAGGTTTTTCTAGATATAAGATTATATCATCAGCAAAAAGGAAAAATTCTCTTTTCCAATATGGATTTTTTTTTTTAAATTTTACTTTAGGTTCTGGGGTACATGTGCAGATCATGCAGGGTTGTTGCATAGGTGCATACTATATACAGCATTTCTCCCCATGTTATTCCTCCCCACCCTTCCCATCCGCCGCTGTCCCTCCCTTAGCCCCCTCCAATTGCCCCCAGTGTGTGATGCTCCTCTCACTGAGTTCACATGTTCTCATTGTTCAACACCCGCCTATGAGTGAGAACATGTGGTGTTTGGTTTTCTGTTTTTGTGTCAGTTTTCTGAGAATGATGGTTTCCAGATTCATCCAAGTCCCCACAAAAGACACAACCTCATCTTTTTTATGGCTGCGTAGTATTCCATAGTGTATATGCGCCACATTTTCTTTGTCCAGTCTATCATTGATGGGCATTTGGGTGGGTTCCAGGTCTTTGCTATTGTAAACAGTGCCTCAGTGAACATTTGTGTGCATGTGTTTTTATAGTAGAACGATGTACAGTTCTTTGGGTATATACCCAGTAATGGGATTGCTGGGTCAAATGGAATTTCTATTTCTAGATCCTTGAGAAATTGCCACACTGTCTTCCACAATGGTTGAACTAATTTTACACTCCCACCAACAGTGTAAGAATGTTCTTATTTCTCCACATCCTCTCCAGCATCTCTTGTCTCCAGATTTTTTAATGATCGCCATTCTAACTGGCATGAGATGGTATCTCAATGTGGTTTTGATTTGCATTTCTCTAATGACCAGTGATGATGAGCATTTTTTCATATGTTTGTTGGCTTCATATATGTCTTCTTTTGAAAAGTGTCTGTTCATATACTTTGCCCACTTTTGAATGGGGTTGTATGTTTTTTTCTTGTATATCTGTTTTAGTTCTTTGTAGATTCTGAATGTGTTTCATCTCTTTCTCTTGACTGATTGCTCTGGATAAGACTGCCAGTGCTATGTTGAATACGAGTGCAGAAAGTGAGCTTCCTTGTCTTGTTCCAGTTCTTAGAGAAAAAACTTTCAACTGTTCCCCATTCAGTATAATGTTATCTGTGTGTTTGTTGTATATGGCCTTTATTATTTGCAGTGTGTTCCTTCTATACCTAGTTTGTTAAAAGTTTTATCATGAAGAGACATTTGATTTTATCAAATGCTTTTTCTGTGTACATTGAGATGATCATACTTTTTTTTTTCTTTCATTCTTTTGATGTGATGTATCACCTTTATTGATTTGAAAAATCCTGGCATTCCTGGTATAAATCTCACCTAATCATTGTGTAGTATCTTTTTGATGCACTGTTGGATTTGGTTTGCTATAATTTTGTTGAGGATTTTATGTTTATCAGGGATATTGAACCACAATTTTCTCTTTTTATTGTATCACTGTATGGTTTTGGAATCAGGATAATGCCGAACTCATAGAACGAGTTAGGGAGAATTCTTTCCTCCTCCATTTTATGAAGTAGTTTCAGGAAAATTTATATTAGTTCTTTGTATGTTTGATAGAATTCAATTGTTAATCCATCTGTTCCTTGGCTTTTGTTTGTTGAGAAACTTTTATTGCTGATTCAATCTCACTTCTCATTACTGCTCTGTTTAGGTTTTCTATTTCTTTTTTATTCAATCTTGATAGATTGTATTTTTCCAAGAATTCATCCATTTTCTCTAGGCTTTCCAGTTTGCCAGCCTATAGTTGTTGATAATAGTCCCATGATCTTTTGCATTTCTGTGGTATCTATTGTAATGTCTCCTTTTCCATTTCTGATTTTGTTTGTTTGGGTCTTCCTTCATGGTTAGTTTAGCTTGCAGTTTATAAATTTCATTTTGTCTTTTCTTGAGGAACTTTTCATTTTGTTGATAATTTGGGGGTATTTTAATCTTCATTTAGTTCTGCTCTAATCTTTATTATTTCTTTTCTTCTGCTAATTTTGGGTTTGGTTTGATCTTGCTGTTCTAGTTCCTTTGGGTGCATTTTTAGATTGTAAGTTTGTAATCTTTCTACATTTTTGATGTAAGTATTCGTTGCTATGAACTTCCCTCAGTTTGTTGTGATTCTATTTTTATTTGTTCCAAGGAATTTTTTATTTCCATCTTAATGTCTTTATTAACCCAGTAGTTATTCAAGAGCATGTTGTTTAATTTCCACATATATGTATTGTTTCCAGAGTTCCTCTTGGCATTGATTTTTAGTTTTATTCCATTGGGGACTGAGAAGACGCTTGATATGATTTCAATTTTTAAAAATTTGTTGAGATTTGTTTTGTGGCCTAATATATAGTCTGTCCTGGAGAATGTTCCATGTGCTGATGAAAATTATATATATTCTGCAGTTGATAGATAAATGTTCTTTAAAGATCTGTTAGGTCCATTTGATCTAAAGTCTAGTTTAAATCCAATGTTTCTTTATTTGGTTATTTTCTTTTCTAAATTATCTGTCTAATGTTGAGAGTGTGCTGTTGAAATCCTCCACTGCTACTGTATTGCAGGCAATCTCTCTTTGGATCTAACAATATTTGCTTTATGAATCTGGGTGGTCCAGTTTTTTTTTTTTTTTTTTTTTTTGTGTGTGTGTGTATTTGCCTTTTCTCTGTTTTTTTTTTTTTTGTTTGTTTGTTTTTGCTGTACTTGACTTAAAATCTGCTTATTTCTTTCTGTGACAGACAGAAACTAAAAGCAAGCAAGAGTATTACACCTCTACTTTCTGTCTATTTGTGTGTTTACTAGTTAGGTAAATTTCTTAAAAACAGCATATAGTTGTATCATGCCTTTCAATATATTCATTTATTCTATACCTTTTGAGAGGATAATTTAATTTGTTTACATTCAAGATCATTATTTATATGTAATGCTTCACTTCTGTCATACTGTTGAGTGCTTTCTAGTTGTTTTATATATCATTTGTTTATTTCTTTTTCTCTTAGGGTTTGTTGTTGTGGTTTAGTGGATTTCTGTAGAGTACCATTTCAGTCCGTTCTCTTCCTCCTTTAAATGATTGCTTTACCAATGAACTTTATATTTTTATGTGTTTTAATGATGGTGAATGTCATCTTTTCACATCCAGATTTAGAGGCCTCTTGAGTATTTTTTTGTAGGACCAGTCTAATGGTAATAAATTCTTTATGTATTTGTTTGTCTGGGAACGACTTCAATCCTCCTTTATTTATGAGGTATAATTTTGCTGGATATAATGTCTTGACTGTCTGTTTCCTTTTTTCAGTGCTTTAAATATATCATCCTATTTTCTTCTGGTTAATAAGATTTCTGAGGATAAATCCACTGTTAGTCTGATGGGGTTTCCTTTACAGGTGACTAGATGCTTTTCTCTTGCTGTTTTAGGATTTGCTTTTTGACTTTCACTTTGGATAGTCTGTTTATAACATGCTATGGGCAAAAGCTTTTTGCATTATATATGCCCGGGAATCATCAAGCCTCCTGTATCTGAATGCCTAAATCTCTTTTAACATATTTAAGTGTATCCACCAGTATATTAAAAAAATAACAAAAATATTTATACATATATATTTGTATCACTGCCAGTTGGTGGCAGCATTTCTTGATGCATACAATAAGAAAATATAGATTTATAAATATTTATAAATAAAAATAGATATATAATTACATATATGTATATATAAATATAAATGAAATCTATTACATATTCATATATATACACACACACCTGTAGTAAACATAACTTAAAAAAACAACACATACATACAGATGCACTTACATTTATACCAGAGGTCATTGAGCCCTCTTGAACCTACTGTCAGTGAAGAGAGCCATAAAAATCCTAAGAGCATAAGAAGCATTCCCTTGCTGTGCTATGTAATCCTATGCTGATGGCAAATACCAGGCCAGTGCTTTTGAGCAAGACCCAGCCCACATGCCATCTCCACCAGTGGGAAAGCTCTCCACTTTTCCCAAACTTGTCGATCAGAATAGGTACTTTTAGAAAAATACCTAAGGTAGGTGCATACACTGGTGTTCTAGTTTGAGTGAGTGGATGAAAGGCTTTCTGCAGAGAGGAATAAAGGCTAGGTCTGCACCCTCAGGATGCTCTGAGGCAGTGGGAATGTGGATAAGATCATACCAGCCTGGAGGAACAGCCAAGCCATGACTGGTCTGCACTGAGGGATGATGGAGGCTTTTATGGGCCAGATAAATGGCCCCAGATGTTAAAGGGTACACAGCCCTGCATAAGCCTGTCCTGGCTGGTTTCAGCTGGATCTAAAGAATCCTGCAGGGCAGATTTGAAGAACTCTTGGATTAAAGACACCTGAAACCAAGTACCTGAGATCTCTTTCCCAAGTTTGAGAAGCAAGAAAAACAGGAGACTGGTTTTGCAAATCTTTTTTTTTTTTTTTCATGCCAAATTAGGTGGTAAAGGAAGAAAACAAGATCAAAGATAGAACGTTGAGCCCCGCCTCCTCAAACAAATGGCTGACGCTTGTTGCCAAACTAGGGCCCAGCCTCTGTGGCTAGGTGAATTCCTCATAGCAAATGTGAACTGCACATGCATAAGGAAAGCCCTGAGACCCTGGGTAAGGCATCTGGCCTTGGGCCAGGAGCACTAGGATCTGTCCCATGAAAGCTTTGGATAAGCAAAGCTGTTAGAAACTCAGGGATATGGTCGCCAGACAGGACTTGAATGGAAAACCCCTTAATATCACCAGGTCCCATGGGCCTTTGTCACCTTCACCTGGAAATACCAAGTCAACTCTCTCTGCAGCACTGTGGCCAATGATGTAATGCTTAAAACAGGAATTGGAGTGATTCGAATGTGGGCAGATGAAGGTAGTCGGCTTAGCAGGTTTCGAATGCTCTTTACTTCCTCTGAGGAGCCTCCCTGCACGGGCAGCACTTTCTTTTGCCATAGCAACATGTGCATCAATAATTCTTTAGTCTGTAATGGTGTCCAAAATTGTGCATACCCTTGGAATGAAAATCATTGTAAAGAAAAGAAAAAACCAGACTCTTTGAGCAAATCACTAAAACGCATGGGACAATTATTGGCATTACTTCAGGGATTGTCTTGGTCCTTCTCATTATTTCTGTTTTCGTACAAGTGAAACAGACTCGAAAAAAGGTCATGGCTTGCAAAACTGCTTTTAATGAAACCGGGTTCCAAGAAGTGTTTGATCCTCTTCATTATGAACTGTTTTCATTAAGGGACAAAGAGATTTCTGCAGACCTGGCAGACTTGTCGGAAGAATTGGACAACTACCAGAAGATACAGCACTCCTCCACCGCCTCCCGCTGCATTCATGACCACCACTGTGGGTCGCAGGCCTCCAGCGTCAAACAAAGCAGGACCAACCTCAGTTCCATGGAACTTCCTTTCCGAAATGACTTTGCACAACCACAGCCAATGAAAACATTTAATAGCACCTTCAAGAAAAGTAGTTACACTTTCAAACAGGGACACGACTGCTCTGAGCAGGCCCCAGAAGACCGAGTAACGGAGGAGATTCCTTGTGAAATTTATGTCAGGGGGCGAGAAGATTCTGCACAAGCATCCATATCCATTGACTTCTAATCTTCTGCTAAAGGTGATGTGAATTCTTTTTTTTTTTTTTTGGAGACAGAGTTTCGCTTTTGTTACCCAGGCTGGAGTGCAATGGCGCAATCTCGGCTCACCGCAACCTCCGTCTCCTGGGTTCAGGCAATTCTCCTGCCTCGGCCTCCTGAGTAGCTGGGATTACAGGCACGCGCCACCGTGCGCAGCTAATTTTTTGTATTTTTAGTAGAGACGGGGTTTCACCATGTTGACCAGTACGGTCTCGATCTCTTGACTTCGTGATCCACCCGCCTCGGCCTCCCAAAGTGCTGGGATTACAGGCGTGAGCCACGGCGCCCGGCCGATGTGAATTCTTAAGTGTGTATGTATTCAGCCTCCAGGACACCATACTGTTTCCAGCAGCCAACCTTTTTCTCCCATCGCAGCTACGAAGACCTTGATTTACCATTAACCTATCATATGGTGATGTTTTTATTCTCTCAGGCAGTCTATATATGTTAAACCAATCAAGGAACTTACTCTATTCACTGTGAACAATAATCATCATCTATTGCTTTGTGTCATTTATAGAAAGCACCCAGTCAAATAGCATTGGAAGAGGTGGTTGGATGGAGCCAGGCTCAGGCTGCCTTTTCGTTTTAGCAACGGGAATACTGCTCTTGACTGATACAGCTCTGTCAATATTTTGATCCTACAATAAACTAAGGTTTTTCTTTACAAAAATAAAAATAATAATAAAATAAAATAAAAGCTATAAGATCTTTATGTGTGTTTATGTATACTTGTCTGTTTCTGCATGTGTACATATACTATGTTATATGTTGTGTCTACATAATAAAATCTGATGTAGTCAGCCAGAAAACTATCAAAATCCCAATACCATAGCCAGAGACATTTAAACTGCAAACCAGGAAGAGAAATTGATATTTTTCACATGGCAGACAGCTTTTCCTAAGACATTAGAACAAGAATCCATGTAGTAATGAAAATCCTACTCCCTCTCAATGCTATTTTTCACTTGACAAAATAATGCATAATTAAATATTCACAGTCAGTGACTGCTACAGGTAATTTGAAAAAAAAAAAACCTGACCTTAAAAAATCCTTCTGGCCAGGTGCAATGGCTCACACCTGTAATCCCAACACTTTGGGAGGCCGAGGCAGGTGGATCACTTGAGGTCAGGAGTTTGAGACCAGCCTGGCCAACATGGTGAAATCCCATCTTCGGTAAAAATACAAAAATTAGCTGGCTGTGGTGGTGTGTGCCTGTAATCCCAGCTACTCGGGAGGCTGAGGCAAGAGAATAGCTTGAACCTGGGAGGCAGAGGTGGCAGTAAACTGACATGTTGCCACTGCACTCCAGTCTGGGCAACAGAGGAAGACTCCATCTCAAAAAAATAAAATCCTTTTAAACTACCTGGTGGTCGCTGTTGATAATAATCCTAACACAACTTTTTGTTCAAATTGTACTGCTGGTACCTTTTGTAGAGTTGGCATTCTCTGCTTTAATTCAACTCAGTCATAAAATGCTACTCGGTGGTTAAAATAGTTCTCACCCCGTTTCTCCCATGGTTTTTAAAATTTGTTTCCTTGGTTTTTCTTAGGCTTGAGATCCTGGCTTAAAATCATTGTGTAAACTAAATTTAATATTGTGGTTAATTTTTTTTAATTTTTAAGCTTTGTTTTTCTTGCCTGTCTAATCTTTATAAAGCCATCTCTCCCAGCAGGATAAGATTAGCCCAATGCTTTGTGATAACTGCTAATACCTTGGAACTGATAAGGTGGAACTCAATGCTAGACTCCAGGCAAAGTTGCCCTGAAGATTTTTTTCTTTCGACCCCGCTGCTATTCAGTGTGTACTGGGTCCCTCACATAGACTCTCATACATCAAGGAACAATTAACTTCAAAATGGTTCATCATCAATGCCTTCAGAGAAAGGTCTTGATCAAAAGGGGAAAAATGAAAGTCAGTCATGCAAATTGGATTATTCTTTTCATGCCCAACTAAAAGAGAGTTGAAAAGCAAGAAAGGAAAAGCACTCAGGACACATAACATTGCTCCAAGAATTTAATTCTCACCAGGCCTCACTGCTGCAACTTCTTGTTGCAACTTGAAACCAGTTTTATATAATAACTTCTGAAACAGCCTGCTGCAACTTCAAGACTGGTTATCCTACTGCAGTCACTCAGCAGTCAGACATTGCCAGGTCCCAAAACTTTACTAGTCCTGAAGAGCTTTCTTTCAAAACAATACGTGACGTTTCTCTTTCTAATAAAACCTCTAACCTTCTCGTTTTTTCTTTAGATATACCAAAGACCACTCAGACTGTTTGACTGTTTGTATGCTCTAAATTGCAAATCTTGCTTTCCAAATAAAACATTTTAAATTTAGAGATTTGTCTCTCTTATCCCAACAAACTTAAACAGAACACCTAGTTTAGAGACAGCTGGGGAGCCAGGTGGCTAAGGCCTCTTCCACAAGTTTGAGAAGCATGGAAAACAGGGTCCTGGCTTTACAAACCCTTCTGAATGCCAAAGTAGGAGACAGACAAAACCAGGTCAGAGTTAGCGTGCTGGACCCTGCCTCTGCACATGGATGGATGATGTCTATTGCAGAAGGAGGCCCAGCTTTCACAGCTAGGCGGGTTCTTCCTAATGGAAGTGAACCACACATGCACCAGCCAGGAAGCAACAGAGAGTCCTGAAAACCTGGAAAGAGCATTTGGCCAGGAGCCAGGAGCACTGCCAGCTTTTGTTTCAAGACTTTGGATCACTTAAGGCTAGGCTGAGTAGTATATGACCAAGTAAGCCAAAAAGAGCCCATCCCTTCTCTTAGAAATTCAGAGAGGCAGTGACCAGACTGGACTTAAATAGAAGGGTTCATGATATTATCAGGTCCCATAGGCTTTTGCCACCCCTGTAGCACATAACAGCTAGCCAACTCTGTCTACTCTTGCCTAGAGAGAGAGCAAGTCTCCTCTCAAGAACCAAGGAAGCAAATGACTCACACCTGTAGTCTAGTATACACTTGAGTCTGCACTAAACCAGAGTACCAACACTCAGTTGGGTCTCAGTCTTGTAGAATCACTACTCTCAAGAAACAGTGTAGCACAATCTGTCCATCCAGGCTGTTTCATGCAAACACAACATAGACAAACACATGCTAGAAATATATATGTACACAAAAAAATGCATATATGTTATAAATATACAGAAAAATATTTAATGTATATAACAGATACATCAACATTGGAATTAATACAGAAATATATATAGATATACATATGAATATGTAGCTCTGCCTCCCACTCTGGGCTGTTTCTCTATGTGGTGAAGAATAACAAACAGAAATATATATATACATACATATATATACACACACACACACACACAATGTATACATATATATTTAGAAATAAATAAATATAGAAAGTGTACATAAATACACAGATGTATAAACAAATGAATATATAAATGCAAATATGCACATATAAAATAAACATAATCCAAGGAAACACACATACACACACACTCACACACACACACACGCACACACACAGACATTCACATCAAGGGCCAGTGAGCCTCTGGCCGCCTCCTGGCACTGCAGGAAGCCAAAAGGCCACTGGAGTTTTTCACTGCCAGTTCCAGGTGTCCCTGGACTGATGTCAAGCACCTTATGCCAGAGCCAGAACAAGGGCCATCCTACTCCAACAAAGAAGCATCTAATTGTCCCGACCCTATCAATCAGAATCAATGCTCTTCTTTTCAAGTGCCAAGGGGAGCACATAGAGTGAGTCCCATTCTGGTGGGAGGAGTGCAGCTTTTAGTGGAGACGAACAACTGCTAGGTCTGAGCCCACAGGTATACTGATGTCAGTGGCAGTGTGGGTGGGTGAGGTGGCATCAGCCTGGAAGGATGCCCATGCCAGTGTAGGACTATGCTGAGGACGATGGGGGCTTCCGAGGGCCAGGAAAGTGACTCTACATGCTGAAGACCACGCATTTCTGAGTAAGCCTATTCTGGCCAACTCCAGCTGGATTCACAAAGCCCTAAAGGGAAGACTTGAAGGCTACCTGGACTGGGGACACCTAGGGGTTCAGATGCTTGAAATCTCTTCTACATGTTTGAGACACACCAAAGACAGGGTGTTGGCTAGACAACTCCTTCTGGCTGCCAAAGCAGGTGACAGTCAAAAGGAACTAGCTAGGAGACAGTGTTGCACTCTGCCTCCCCATGGGGATGGGTGATGTTCATGTCAAACTAGGGCACAGCTTGTGGCATGAGGTATGTCTGTCATGGCAGTTGTGAACTGCACATGTGCAAGCCTTGAGTCTACAGAGAGCCCCCAGGCCCTGGGCCAGGCACCTGTTCTCCAACCAGCAGCATTGCAAGCTTTCAATCAGACTCTAGGATTGTCAAGACTAGGCTGAGAAGTGCATGGCCATCCCAGCCAAAAAGAGCTCCATCTCTTCTGTTTTTATTTTTCTCTTTTAAGAGAAAGTGTCTCGTACTGTCACCTGGGCTGGAGTGCAGTGGCGCAATTATAGTTCACTGCAGCCTCAAACTCCTGAGATCAAGCGTTCCTTCTGCCTTAGCTTCCTGAGTAACTAGGATTAGTCGTGAACCACTACACCCAGCCTCTTCTGTTTTTAAAAGCTCAGGAAGTAACCTCTAGATAGGAGTTAAATGGGAGACACTATGGTATTCCCGAGTCCCATTGGCTTTGCGGCTCGCCCCACCCCCGTGTTCCAAAACAGTCAGCCAACTCTCTGTGCTCTCGGCTTGAGCTGCAGACCAAGTACCAAGGGATCAAATGGTTCTGATCCATGAATTTGATATATAGCCTGCATCTTCACTCTAGAGCAGTGGACCAGCACAGGGCAGGGTCTCAGTCTTTTGAAATCATTGCCATCAAAAATCAGAATAGTCTGTCAGTCTGGGGTGTTTCATGGATACAGGAGAGAAGCAAAGATATAAATAGAAATATATGTACATCCACACATATAAACATCTATGAGTATATATAAAGTAATAAAATGGATATAATTATAGACAGCAACATTTAAGTTAGTTAATTCATTATTTGCCTTAATTTGGTCATCACACCTTGTATACATGTATCAAAATACCACTCTGTACCCCATAAATGTGTACAATTATTATGTGTTGGCTAAAAATTAAAGGAAACAAAGAATTCTATTCAGGAAAAATATTAAGAAAAATTTTTTTCAAGTGAACAGGCCACAAAAGAACTTAAAGCAGGTACTCAAGCAAATACTTATACATGAATCTCCATAGTGGCACCATTCACAATCACCAAAGGTGGAAACAGTCTAGATGTCATCAAGGGCTGAACAGATAACTAAAATGTGGTCCATTCATACAATGCAAGATTATTCAGCCACAAAAGGCAATGCAGCACTGATAATGTTATCACGAGTGTACCTCAAAGATACATGCTCAATCAAAGAAGCCAGGGATGGGCCAAGAGGCAGATTAGAAGCAGCTCATGTGTGCGTCCCGGGAAGCTGCTCATCTAAGAAACCACGTCAGAATCCATCCAGGCAGCCAGGGCGCAGAGTGGAGTGAAGCGGAGCAGAGAGGAGCGAAGCTGAGCTGCAGCCTACCGGAGAACAACTCGGAGCCAGGAGAAGCTCCCCAAAATAGGAAAGGGTGAGTGAGTGGGAACCCCTGGGGATTCCCACTCTCCACAGGGACCTGTGCAAGGCTGGGAACCAGAGAATCCCCCGGCCCCCGCCACGCCCCCCGCCACGCCCCCTGCCACGCTTCTAAACTGAGGCAGAAAGCCACCGGGATGTTTTGTAGAAGCAATTCTCAAGTCCAAGGGGACCTCTGCAAGCCTTGGACCCCAGAACAGACTGGCACCAGTGCCATAGCCTCAATGGAGTCTTGGTGCCTGGGAGCAGTAAGATTGCTCCACCCGCCCTCCCCAGACAAGTCTCCTCCAGATCCTGGCCCAGCAGTCTCATTTGTCTGAACTCAGCCAGTGGCGCAGCCTCCTGACGCTCCGGGAAACACTCGGATGACAGGGCGGCTGACCCCACGGGTGGACAACACCTGCTAAAGCCTCCAGCCCAGCAGTCTCGCTACTGTCTAAATAAAGCCTGCAGGCGCAGCCTCCTGATGCCCTGGGAAACACTCAGAGAACAGGGCCAGGCACTCCACCCATCCCGCCTCTAGCGGCCAGACAGGCCACACTCGCTAGAGCTTCCAGCCCAGTGGTCCTGTTTCTGCCTGAACTCTGGGGGCGGGCACAACCCCATCTTCCCCCAGGAATCCCAGAGAGCCGATGAGATGACCTCACCCACCCCTGAAGCTCCTACCAAGCAAGACTTGCTGGCTTGTGGAGCCGCGGAGCCAGCTGTATGCTGTCTTCCAGAGACTCATCTCACACATGCAACGACACAGATAGGCTCAAAGTAACAGGATGGAGAAAAATCTACCAAGCAAACAGAAAACCAATAATTAAATAAATAAATAAAAAGCAGGGGCTGCTATTCTCATTTCAAACAAAACAGACTTTAAAACAACAACAATAAAAAAATACAAAGAAGGGCATGATAAAGTGTTCAATTCAATGAGAAGACTTAATTCTTCTAAATATATATACAGCCAACACAAGAATTATGTGTGCACCCAGGGAGAACCAGGGAGCACTGAGATTCGTAAAAATAAGTTGTTAGAAACCTATAAGGAGACTTAAATTCTCACACATAGTGAGAGACTTCAACACTCTACTGACAGTATTAGACAGATCATCAAGGCAGAAAGCTAAAAAATATTTGGGACATGAACTCTACACTTGACCAAATAGAACTAACAGACATCTACAGAACTCTCCACCCCAAAACAACAGAGTATATATTCTCATCACCATATGGTGCATACTCTAAAACTGACCACGTAATTGTTTTTGACAAAAAAAAATTCTCAACAAATTTTTAAAAATTGAAATCATACCAGCCACAGTCTTGAACCACAGCATAATAAAAATAGAAGCAAATACTAAGAAGATTGCTTAAAACCATAAAATTACATGAAAATTGAACAACCTGATCCTGAATGACTGCTAGGTAAATAATGAAATTAAGGCAGAAATTTTTTTTAAAGTCTTCAAAACCAAGGAAAACAAAGATACAACATACCAGAATCTCTACAACACAGCTAAAGTAGTGTTAAGAGGAAAGTTTAGAGCATTAAATGTTCATATCAAAAAGTTAGAAAGATCTCAAATTGACGATATAACATCACACTTAGAAGAACTAGAAAAACAAGAGCAAAACTAGAAAGGCAACCCCAAAACTAGAAGAAGATAAGAAATAACCAGAATCAGAGCTGAACTGAAAGAAATTGAGGCATTAAAAAAAAATACAAAAGATCAATAAAACGAGAATTTGGTTTTTTGAAAAGACGAAATAAGATAGAATACTAACTAGACTAACAGAGGGAAAAAAGAGAGAAAATCCAAATAAACACAATCAAAATTGACAAAAGGGGACATTATCAGAAATACAAAAAAACTCTCAGAGACCATTATGAACACCTCTAGGCACACAAACTAGTAAACCTACAAAATGTGGAAAAACTGCTGAAAGCACAACTGCCCCAAATTGAACCAGGAAGAAATTCAAACGCTGAACAGACTAATAATTAGTTCTCAAATTTAGTCAGTAATAAAATAATTTCCATGTAATTTTATGTTTTTGAGCAAGAAAAAGCCCAGGATCAGATGAATTCACAGCCAAATTCTACCGGACATATAAAGAAGAGCTGCTACCATCCCTATTTGAAACTACTCCAAACAATTGAGGAGCAAGGACTCCTCACTAACTCATTCTATGAGGCCAGCATCATTCTCATAGCAAAGCCTGGCAGAGACACAACAAAGAAAAAACTACAAGCTATTATCCCTGATGAACACAGGTGCAAAAATCCTCAACAAAATACTAGCAGACTGAATCTACCAGCACATCAAAAAGCTGATCCACCATAATCAAGCAGGCTTCATCCCTAGGGTGCAAGTTTTGTTCAACATGTGCAAATCGGTAAATGTCACTTACCACATAAACAGAACTAAAAACAAAAACCACATGATCTTCTCAACACATGCAGAAAAGGCTTTTGATAAAATTCAGTATCTCTTTATGTTAAAATCCCTTAACAAACTAGGTATTGAAGGAACGTATCTCAAAATAATAAAAGCTATCTATGACAAACCCACAGCCAACATCACACTGAACAGGGAGTAGCTGGGAGAATTCCCCTTGAGAACTGGAACAAGACAAGGATGCCTACTCTCATCACTCCTATTCAACACAGTACTAGAAATCTTAGCCAGAATAATCAGGCAAGAGGAGGAAATAAAGGCATCCAAATAGGAAAACAGGAAGTCAAACTATCTCTGTTTGCAGACGATATGATTTTATACCTAGAAAACCCTGTAGTCTCTGCCTAAAAGCTCCTAGATCTAATAAACAACTTCAGCAAAGTTTCAGGATACAAAATTGAGGTACACAAATCAGCAGGATTTCTTTACACCAACAATATCCAAGCTAAGTGCCAAATCAATAATGCAATTTCATTCACAATAGACACATATACACACAGAAATACCTAGGAATATAGATAACCAGGGAGGTGAGAGATCTCTATAACAAGAACTACAAAACACTGTTGAAAGAAATTGGAGCTGACCCAAGCAAATGGAAAAACATTCTATGCTCAAGGACAGGAAGAACCAATATTATTAAAATTGCCATACTACCAAAAGCAATCTCCAGATTCAATGTTATTCTTATCAAACTTTTTCACAGAATTAGAAAAAAAACTATTCTAAAACTTATAAGGAACTAAAAAAAAGCCCAAATCACCAAAACAATCCTTAGCAAAGGGAACAAAGCAGGAGGCATCACACTACCTCACTTCAAACTATGCTACAAGACTACAGTAACCAAAACAGCATAGTAATGGTACAAAAACAGACACATAGACCAACAGAACAGGATAAAGAACCCAGAAATAAAGCCACACATCAACTACAACCTACTAATCTTTGGCAAAGGTGACAAAAATAAGCAATGGTGAAAGGACTTCCTATTCAATATAATGATTCTGGGATAACTGGCTATCTAGATGCCAAAATGAAATTGGACCCCTACTTATTACCATAAACAAAAATTAATTCAAGAGGGATTAAAGACTTAAATGTAAGACCTCAAACTTTAAAAACTCCCAGCACTTTGGATGGCCAAGGCAGGTGGATCGCCTGAGCTCAGGAGTTCAAGACCAGCCTGGGCAACATGATGAAACTCGTGTTTACGAAAAAAAAAAAAAATTAGCTGGGGCCAGGCGTGGTGGCTCACACCTGTAATCCTAGCACTTTGAGAGGCTGAGGCAGGTGGATCGTGAGGTCAGGAGTTCAAGACCAGTCTGGCCAAGATGATGAAACCCCATCTCTACTAAAAATACAAAAATTAGCCGGGCAAGGTGGTGGGCACCTGTAATCCCAGCTACTTGGGAGACTGAGGCAGAGAACTGACTCAACCCAGGAGGCGGAGGTTGCAGTGAGCCGAGATGGTGCCACTGCACTCCAGCCTGGGCAACAGAGTGAGACTCCATCTTTAAAATATAAATAAATAAAAATACTAGCTAGGCGTGGTAGCACACATGCCTGTAGTCCCAGCTATTCAGGAGGCTGAGGTGGGAAGATTGTTTGAGCCTGGGAGGTGGAGGTTGCAGTGAGTCAAAATCACATCTCCAAACTCCAACCTAAGGGACAGGAAAAAAAAAAGAATTATGGAACTAGATAGTGTTAAGAATGTCCTAAATGTCACTGAATTATACATTTTAAAGTGCTTAATCTTATGTGAATTTTTCCTCAATCTTGAAACTTTTTCAAATTCTTGAAAAAAAGAAATATGTAACATATATAAACATATACATTAACATAAATATGTATAGTATAAAAATTTGTAGCATACATACATAACCTCGCTGCCATTCTGGGCTAGCTTACCAATAAGGCAGAAGCAAACACATAAAAAATAAATATACATATATAGATATACATACACATAAATATGCATATTTATAAATTTAGAAATACAAAACATAGGTGACTATACAAGAAAACATATATTTATGAGCATATAAATATATAGGTAACATACATAAATATATTTAATATAGAAATTTACACATATATATGTAGCACTCTGCCACTCTGCAGGGTAGAAGCAAACATACACACCCACATACATGTGTATCCACATATGTATGTTTTTATATATGGACGTACAACTACTTATATTTATTAATATATATGAAATACATAAAAAGTAAATATATACATAAGTAAATATATACATAAGGTATTGTTAAATTGAATTAACTTTGTCCTAAAACTGCTTCCGTACTTATTTTAAGTTTGGCCTAACAAGTTCTCTATACATAGCTAGTTGTAACCTAACTTAATGTGTAAAAATAACTGTAATTTAACCTAAGACTATAACCTTGTAACATGTAATGGAGTCTCAGCCAATGAAAACAGCTGAGCCTTCAGCCAATCAGAGGCTGAAAGCAGCCAAAACATGACTATATAAGGCAAATGCCAACAGCAGCCAATGAGGCTGTTTCTGTGCTCTTCTTTTTCTCTGGCTGTAAATATAACCTGCACATATGGTGTCATGGAGCGTTCTGAGCCATTTTTGGTGCAAACTGCTGCCTGATTCCTAAATTGTTTCTTTGCTCAAAAAAACTCTGCTAAATTTAATGTATGTAAGGGTTTTTTAAACCGATTAGTGTAGGAAATGCAATTTGAAGTAGAACTTCCATCAAACCCCAGAAGCACAAAGTGCCCAAGCACAGTGACCCACCAGGCCCATTGTGCACAGCAATCTCTCACAGCAGAAAGGGTCCTGGGCAAGTTCTCTTTCAAATTTTGAAGCTCCAAGGATTTGTGTTTTGAGCTATGCATTTGTTTAAGCAAATTTTTTTATCCAGACTGGGTTTGGAAGTTGATTCTGAAATAATAAATAAAAGCTAAGTAAGATCTTTAAACTAAATTTGTTGTAATTTTGTCTTTTGAGAGTTCTGGCAAGCTGAATGGGATCCACCTCCCAAGACCCTTCGAGGAATATAGGAAAGACACAGCTGGCCCCTCTCGCTGGCCCCTTTGTCCTCTTCCTCTTAGGCCAGCCTCTATTCTCTTTGCGTTGAACCTTGATCCTTTTGGGTTTCGAATTCCAGGGTTTTGTACTGTGAGATGGCAAATGACCTTGTGGTGGGTGCCAATGGCCAGTTTGTGCTGTGAGAGGACATATGGCCTTTTAAGGTTTGGGTAGCTGATAAGTCATTGGCAAAAATTGGAATAAGTCCAGCATCAAATTGGATTTGATGGGGAACTGTATTGAATCCAGGTAAGAGGCCACTCAGTCTGATGATCAGATGGAAACTGGACTGGATTCAGTAGATAGGTAAGTTCCACCTCCCTAAAGATAACCTAGAGTTACAGTGGCCGTATTGGGGAAACCATTACAAAGGTAAATAGGTGCATGTCTTCCCAGTTACAACAACTGCAGGGATTGAGAGTACTTGTACCAGGCCACTGGAAAAAGAATTGTCCGCTTTTACAGCAGCCATCTCATGGGTCATCCCTTTGGCCCGGACTGTTTCCCCACTAAAGGAAGCCCCCAGAGGTGTCACTCTTGGGACAACTATGGACTAATCTAATTAGCCCGCTCTGGTTTTTTCTCTCTCTCTCTCTTTGATCCTACTTCTCCCATGGGAACCTCTCAGTTGACTGAAACCACTCTTTTCAAACCCTTGCTGCCATTTCTTTTTTTTTTTATCGTCATGAACTTTGCTATGTCCCCAAAGTCTTACTTAGTGAAATAAGCCTTTCTGACTTAATTTCCTTGTTGAGAACAGGAGGGTGACCAGTAGCCAGGCCAGTCATAGAATTAAATATGCCACCGAATTCATTAATTTCCTACAGTGTTGAGAGAAGCACTAACAGTGCCAGTGACCATGTAACATGGATTTAAGCTACAAGTCATAGAACTGTGATGAGAAGCCTCAGAGCTGAACAGAGGGTAGAGGAAAGCATTTCCCCTCCTCTCTCGAATCAGCTTTCCCAGGTATACTTCTTGAAGAATAAGAAGTTGAAGTGTTCAGGACTTTTATACCTGTTCTACTTTGGCTTAGTTTAAATGATTCTTACTTTATTAGCCTAGAAATGGCCAAGAAAACTTAAGGCTCAATAATTAGTTACAAATATAAAATATCCCCAATTTTTAAGACAGAAACAACTTATAAATGTATTTGTCTGTAAAAATTGTGTATAGTTTTACAGAAAGTCTATTTCTTTGAAACAAAGGGAGGGGAGTCTCACATTACATTAGTTTTCTGCTCTGTCACCCAGACTGGAGTGCAATGGTGGGATCTCAGCTTACTGCAACCTCCGCTTCCCGAGTTCAAGCAGTTCTCCTGCCTCAGCCTCCCGAGTAGCTGAGATTACAGGTATGTGCCACCATGGCCTGCTAATTTGTGTATTTTTAGTAGAAACGGGGTTTCACCATGTTGTCCAGGCTGGTCTGGAACTCCTGACCTCGTGATCTGCCCACCTCGGCCTCCCAAAGTGCTGGGATTACAGGCCTGAGCCACCACACCTGGCCAAGGAACCTATTTCTTACCGTTTTTCTATGTTAAACTCTGTCCTGGTCAGTTCTAGAGTGTATGCGGAACCAAACGATGTAATCGTATTCAAACTTGCTGTCGTGGAACAAATGTGACTCATAAGTATGCAGGCTCTAATTGTCCTGTCTGGTTTTGGTAAGTATTCCTTAGATAGGTTTTTCTTTGAAAACCTAGGATTGAGAGGTTGATGAATGAAAATTAATCCTTTCACTTTGTTGTATATAGGTTTGCAATAATTAGATCAGAGTGGAGTTTTAAGGTCATGAGGGGGCTGATGACTTACAAATAATGGGCTCTGATTGGGCAACTACTCATCTGAGCTCCTTCCATTTGATCTAACTAAGCTTGTAAAATTTACACTAAGCCCATGAGCTCATCTTTAAAAAGTTTTTACTAACAGATTTTCAGCTGTTCCAAATGGGATTTATTAGCGGAATGTGTTTAAAAGGATAATATCAGATGGATGAAAGGTATTTGATCCCTTGTTTCCTTAATAAATTATAAAATGATGACTTGGAAAAACAGGCTAGAGTCTAAGCACAGTGCTATTATTAGGCTTTCTTGTTAAACATAGGTCTAAGCCTAAGTATGTCAATACAACAAATACTGTTTCATTTCTATTAAGAAAAAAAAAAACATCTTTCTGGCATAAGGACGATTTTCATCTGGTTATTTTGAAACACTTTTGTAAGATAAATTTACATCTATAAAGAAATGTCTCTGGGCACTGGAAGACAAGGAGGACTAAATCACTAGGAACTCTTATGATAAAGAAGCCATTGGCTTAAATCAGCAAAACAAGCCGTCCCTTTGTTTAAGGTGTTTTTCTGGCCACCTTGTCTTAACTAGAACTGTACCTCCACCCTCCTTTTTGGTTTAGGCAAATGACAGTATCTAAACCTGAAGTCTCAGCTCTGTGCCTTCTACCATGTCTTCTCTAGAACCTGATAACTATCTCTTTAAAATGCGAGACTCATCAGAAAAAGAAGAAAAAAGAGGTATTTGGAAATTGTGCAAATTAAAGCAGCCGCTGATGCCAAAGGCCTGAAGAGCACCTGTATGGCAGACACCTGAGGAGCCAGGTGCCCGAAACCTCCTCCAACTGCTTGAGGAGCACCAAAGCCCAGGTGCTGGCTGGACGACCCCTTCTGGCTGCCTAAGCAGGGGGCAGAGGATTGAACCCTGCCTCCCAGGTAGGTGGAAGATGCCTGTTGCCAAACTAGGGCCCAGCTTGCCAGTGAGGAGGGTGAACTGGTGATCCCCTACAGAGTGGACCTCAGAACCACACGGCCCCGGCTTCACCTAGGCCAGCGAAGCAGAGAAATGGTTAACATTAACTGCACGAGGCCCACTCTAGCCTTAACCTCTGCAATGCAAACCCTTCCCTCAGAGACAAAAGCATGACAAGGAATTCTGAGGTCATGGGACAAGAACCGTAAGTTCCCCAGTGGGAGACTGAGGAGGCAGGGTCCCTCCTGCCCTTGGTCTACTGGCTAAGAACCTTCCTCAGCCTGACCTTTCCACATTGCACTTTCAGATCTGTTTGCAATATTCCTCTCTTAGCGCTGAGGGAATCACAGTGTTAGATCCTGAAATCTATAGGCTCCTAAAGGATGGTTAAAAGAAACCTCAGCAAGAGAAGCAGAAAATGTTTCCTCTTCCTGAAAAACTGTAGAAAGGCAGGCACCATTCTGGGTGAGAACATGGTCCTTTATGTTTTATTAATTTATTTGTTTATTTTGGGATGGAGTTTCACTCTTATAGCCCAGGCCAGAGTACAGTGTGTTGCAATCTCTGCTCACTGCAACCTCCGCCTTTTGGGTTCAAGCGATTCTCCTGCCTCAGCCTCCCAAGTAGCTGGGATTACAGGTGCCTGCCACCACGCATGGCTAATTTTTTGTATTGTTAGTAGAGATGGGGTTTTGCCATGTTGCCATGTTGGTCTCGAACTCCTGATCTCAGGTGGTCCACCCACCTTGGCCTACCAAAGTGCTGAGATTACAGGTGTGAGCCACCGTGTCCGGCCTGCAAATGTCTTTAAAGACAGTGCATTTCAGAGGCTGTGGCAGTGCCCTGTGAATGTACCAAAACCCCCAGCCCTGGGAGCTCTGAGGGGCAGGCCCAGCTCCTTGCCAGGCTAACAGTACTGAAACCCTGCTCTTCAAGACATAACCTGATGACCCTGCAAAATTTCTTAATCGACTGTGGACCATGAGAATCTGCATCTCATGTTAATTAAGACAAGAAAAAAAGAACAAAAGAGCAACTCCCAGGTTATAAAGAAAATGAATTTTAATATAATATTCAAGTGTGGCATTGCTAATAATAACAAACATTTCCCCTCCCAAATGGCAAACACTTACACTGGCCTATCACACAAAAATTCAACCACCTTCCCTCTGCCCCGCATATCTCCTCCCCAGTGATCCCTCTCTCATGCAGCCTCATGAGCCTGGGCAGCGATGAATGGCACTTTCAGGGGCATGAGACTCCACGTGAGTGGGACTCAGCTGGGACCCCTCTCCGTGTGGAAGCTGGAGAAGCTGCCCTAATACCAGCTGAAAGTGTCAGTGACGTCGCTGCTGCTGAGGTACGGGCTGCCTCTGAGCTGGTCTCAGGGTTGAGCTGCTGCTGGTAGTGGGCTCTGCCCTGAGGGCCTGATGGCTGGTCAGAAGGGCAGGCACACATGGGTGCCTTCCCAAGGACTCAGGCCACCTCCCTACTGCAGCCCCTGCACTGTGTGCTCCAGGCATGTGCTGAGTGGCTGGTCAATCACCAGTGCCCCACTGATCCCAGTCCCCAGAGAGATCATTTAGCATCACTCCACTTCACAGAGGGGGAAACTGAGGCCCAGAGAAGTAAGGTGACTCTTCCCAGTCATAGGGCTGGTCAGCAGTAGGGTGGGAGGCTAGTCCCTTGCTGTCTGACTCCCTGAGCCCACCCATAGCCCAAGGCAACCAACCTCTGCCCACCCTGGTCCAGGCCCCCTGTCGTGGGTGATGTCTGTCTTCCTGGCCTTTGTGCTCCTAACCAACTGGGATGGAGCTTCCAGCTGGCATGACAGGTTGTAGCTACAGACAGAAGGGTGGCTGTGAGGCAACCAGGAGTCTCACCAGGACGCCCTCCCAGGGCCTGTCCAGAGTGGGATCTAGGTTCCAGGCATTGCCAGGCCACAGGGTCTGATGCTGACCAAGAGGCCATGGCCACAGACTTTCTGGAAATGGCCCCCAGGGAGAGTTCAATCCTACTGTCCCAGTTCCTGCCCTGGCCTTACTTGGCCTGCTTCATGGTCCCAAACCAGGAGCCAAAGTGCAGCTTGGGCTTGAGGTTGTAATTGTTTGCAGCCAACCAGAGCAGCGGACCTCCTTGGTTACTTTGAATTCCTGGGGCCAGAGGGAAAAACAGGGTGGTGTCAGGCCTGGCCAGGGATGCTGGAGGGGCCTGTCAGGGTATTAGATAGGGGAGTGACCAGTCTTTGTTCATAGGGAACCCCTTCCTCCTCTCCAGTCCTGTCTGGACCCCACCTGTTCTCAGAGCTGGCTCAAACAGCCACTCCTCCAGGAAGGTGTCTGTGGTTTCAACCTGGTACTCCCACCTGCCCGTCTTCCTGGAGCCCCTCTTCCTTCTCTCTGTATCCTCATAAATCTAAGATGAAGGGGATGGATCTGCCCGCTGCTGCTCACCTTATGACTCTTGCGAGGTTGATCAGTCTCCCCTGGCAGGCCGACAGCCAAAGTCTATCAGAAAGGGTCCTCTGGCCCAGAGCCAGCCCCTGCCCACCCCTGTCATGCTGCACCCAGGGTGAAAGACCCAGGTCAGGTCTGGGTGACAAGAGGGGGACATAGGGGCTGAGGCCCAGGGACCTTCTAGCTTAACCTCTCTGAAGATAGTTGGGAAACTGAGACCCCAGGCAGGAAGGTATGGCTCTGAGAGATTATTCTCATTAACCTGGAACGTTTTTGCAAGCTGTTAGGTATAGGAAGTCTGTCACAGGTAAGAGAAATACTTTTCTAGAGCATGAGAGACAGCAGGTTCACCAACTGCCATAACTGAGAGCCATTGCAGATGCACGGCCCTCCCCTGCAACCCCTGGACCTCCGCATGGTCTGGTCCTAAAGGGTTATGCCTCATGGCAGGGAACAGGGCCCTCAGGACCCCCCTGCCCCACTCCAAGTTCTGCCACTGCTTTGACTGGTCATGACATTCAGATTGTCACCAAATATAAGGATGTTAGCAGGAAGACTCATTCAATACAAGTGAGTTCAGACATAGAAAGGACAAAAGGGGTTGAAAAAGCCCCTTTTGTTTCTATTTTTTTATTTTGGAAAAATACTTTTATTGTGAAAATTCACATATATATAGTAAAACATTCAATCAATGCAAAAGATAGACAATGATTCACAAATGAGTTCCCCTTCCACTCTAGATCCCCACCCCAGATCCAGACCTCCTGAGCCCGCTTCCCCGGTCTCATCACAGATCCAGACCTCCTGAGCCCACTTCCCCGGTCTCATCACAGATCCAGACCTCCTGAGCCCGCTTCCCCGGTCTCATCACAGATCCAGACCTCCTGAGTCCGCTTCCCCGGTCTCATCACAGATCCAGACCTCCTGAGCCCGCTTCCCCGGTCTCATCACAGATCCAGACCTCCTGAGCCCGCTTCCCCGGTCTCATCACAGATCCAGACCTCCTGAGCCCGCTTCCCCGGTCTCATCACAGATCCAGACCTCCTGAGCCCGCTTCCCCGGTCTCATCACAGATCCAGACCTCCTGAGCCCGCTTCCCCGGTCTCATCACAGATCCAGACCTCCTGAGCCCGCTTCCCCGGTCTCATCACAGATCCAGACCTCCTGAGCCCGCTTCCCCGGTCTCATCACAGATCCAGACCTCCTGAGCCCGCTTCCCCGGTCTCATCACCAATGATTTCTCGGACATCTGCATTAGTTGTCTATTGCTGCTACAACAAATAGCTACAGACTCAGTGGCTTCCATTTACTATCTTATAGTCCTGGTGGCCAGAAGTCCTAAGAGGATCTCACTGGACTAAAAGTGCTGCTGGGGCTGTGTTCCTTCTAGAGGTTCAAGGGAAGAATTGGGTCCCTGCCTTTCCCAGCTTCTAGGTGCTCCAGCTTCTAGAAGGTCTGTGGCCTCCTTCCATCCTCAAAGCCAGCAACAGCAGGTGGAGACCTCATCCATCATGCATCACTTTCCCTCCTGCTTCCTTCAATTATTTTTTATATTTATGGGGAACGAGTGCAGGATTCTTACACAGTCAAAAAGCTCCTTATAGAGAAGCTTAGAACTTTCAATACAGCTTTCATTTTTGCCATTTTAATTTTCCGTTTAATTTAAATATATTCTCTTATTTGACCTTCATACTCTATAGAGAAATATTTCTGTTTCAGCTTGTATTGACAAGCTGCTTGCACACAGCCCCCCAGTACCCAACCACCCAGCAGAGATCCTCATTCCCATGAAACAGTTAAAGCAACTGAGGCCCAGGAAGGCTAAGGGTCCTGCCAGGGTCATTCAGCTTCCAAGATAAGGAGCCAGTTCCAGACCTGGGTTTGTGCAGCTCCAAGCTCCTCCATCTTTCTACCATGGTAGACTTAGACTATGGCAATCTAGCAAGTGTGGCCACACAATGGCCAAGTTGGATTTAGATGATGTTCTCTATAAATCCATTCTCCTCTCCCATGTAAGCAAGGCAAAGTACTCCAGGCCATGGGGAGTCCCTGAAGACTCGATGAACTGCAGTGGCAACGTGAGGAGGTTGCAGGTTGACCAGAACTCACCAACACAGCAGGAGAGCAGCGTGGAACCTGCAACCCAGCCAAGACCCTGTGCCTTGGATTGGGGGAGAAAATATGTGGCCATTTCTCTCTCTCTCTCTCTTTCTCTCTCTCTCTCTCTCTCTGTTGGTCTGGCTTTTCCTGCCAGAGCCACCCCTTTCCCTCTTCCTAGAGGGATGGTGGTTCTTTAAGGAAGGGAGAAGAAAAGTGCACGGTGTAATAGGGCAGGGAGAAAAGGAAACAGAGAAGGGGACTTTCCCATGAGCAGGCAGAAGAAGAAAGGCAGTTATGGTGTGTAATGGACATGGATGCAGTGGCGTAAAAAGTGGGGTCAGCCCTAGAGGAGAGACAGAGAGAAAGACAGACAGAGAGTACTGACCCTTACGATTAGCATGGGATCTGCCTGCAAATGCTGTTTAGGGCCATCTCCTCTTCCTGTGCTGCTGTTTTTGAGAGTGATGCTCCTGAGCCCCACGACTCAGTCAAACTTGATGTCCCCTTGAGGCAGATTCAGTGCTGGGAGTCCAGCATGACCTGCCTGGATCTTTCTGCATTGAGAACAGGGCAGATCTTGACTCCAATACAGGGGCTGAGTGTAAACAGGCAACAGCTGGGTTTCTGAGTCAGAAAGACTTGGTTAATTGCTAATTGCTTGGGTGAGTAATTTAATTTTGTTGAGTCAGATTCCTCAGCTATAAAATGCAGATGACAATACTTATTCCTCTGGGTTGTGAAAATGGAAATGCTAAGCACGATGTCCACTTCACAGAAAGATACCAATTTGGTGGCTTATTTTCCTTTTTACCTTCAGATGTGGCTATCCTTGCCTCCCAAACAGACCCTTGACTTTCAAGTGGTTGGGGTCCCATTTGCACAGGGGGAGACCTTACAGCCTACGTTGAGTCTATGCTTACCACTTAGTGAGCACTGTATCCCCTCAGGGGCCTCTGCATCATCTTTCCTCCCCACCACTGCATCTGCACACATTCCCCTCCTTGGGTTGGGCCTCTGATCAGTGACAACCTTGGTATGGTTGTGATGGTTAGTCTTTCCATCAAATGAGCTAGGTTATATCATTGGTTATTCAATAAAACACTAATCTAGGTGTCACCGTGAAAGTATTTCGTGACCTTGTTATGCACATGTTACAAGTACACAAGATGCATTTACTACAGCATAGCATTTGGCCTGTGTGCCAGCCTGGAGTCTGCCCGACAGATCATAGCCATGTTAGTCCCACAGTCACAGGGGCCAATCGATTAAATTCTCTTCTCTCCCTTGAGAACTAAAAATAAAATCCTAAGCCCCACAACTAACTTAACAGACCCCCTCTCGACCAACAAAACCTCAAATAAATCTTAAAATTGAGTTCCTGGCCATGACAGAAAGGAGGAAAGACATACCTCCCTGTACCTCATTCCTTCTTACAGTTTAGACTCAACAACTGAACAGCATAAATGTTAAAATAGAGATCATGAGACTGACAGAATACACAGTTTGTGGCAATAAGACCCCAAATTATAAACAGGACCCAGGGCCATGCTAGGCAAGGGTTAAGTCATGCACCCT
Source organism: Aotus nancymaae (assembly GCF_030222135.1). NCBI lineage: Eukaryota > Metazoa > Chordata > Mammalia > Primates > Aotidae > Aotus > Aotus nancymaae. Next base: position 6,280,531 of record NW_026988546.1, on the reverse strand, counting down.
ACACTTAATGAATAAGCCAAGTTCTAACTACCACATGGTTTTTATTTTTTCTCTGGCAGCCAAGCAAGCACTGGCCTTGAGAGAAGCAAGATTAAAATAACTACAACTCACCCAGTTCACAGATACTGAGCAACTGCCCTCCTGCCCCACCAACCTTAATGACAGCTTTCACTGGACAAGGGACTGATTTCAGTAACTTTCTCCTGATAAGAGACCATCTTCCATGGACTAGTTCTGGCCAGTTTTACAGAGGCTGTGTGCCTTTACAGAAGCTGAGTAATTTTATGTCTCTGCTTCACTTTTTGATGTGTAGGACCCAATTATAATGCATTTAAATGTCAAGTCTCCCCCGAAAAATGAACATGCATGTTTATTTAATATGCATATGTTAGGACCTCTTTTATGAGTATTCTCATAAAATGATATCGCTCCTCTGATATCCTGTTGAATATGTATATGTGGCCAACCCATTGGCTCAAATTCCTGTCCTCTCCTTCTCTCCCTGGAAGTGCCTGCTTCTGGCCTTGGCTGGAGGCCACACTTCCCAGCCTGTCATAATGGCCACCTTGCAGAAGAAATAAAGTCCTCTTTTCTAAATTTATAAATTGTGTCACTTTTCAGTTGATGGTCTCTTTCTACACACACACAATTTATACAGAAAAAATCTGGAGACTGTATGTGGCGATGGATATTAAGTGTGTGGCACCAGGGCAGGTGGATCACAAGGTCAGGAGTTCAAGACCAGCCTGGGCAACATGGTGAAACCCCATCTCTATTTAAAAATACAAAAATTAGCCAGGTGTGGTGATGCACACCTGTAATCCCAGCTACTTGGGAGGCTGAGAATTCTCCTGAGAATTGCTTGAATCCGGGAGGCAGAGGTTGCGGTGAACCGAGAGCACGCCATTGCACTCCAGCCTAGGTGACAGAGCGAGACTCCGTCTCAAGAAAAAAAAAAAAAGACAACCCACAGAATGGAAGAAAATATATTCAAACTACTCATCTGACAAGGGGTTAATAATCAAAATATATAAGGAGCTCAACTCTACAGGAAAAAATCTAATAATCCAGTTTAAAATGGGCAAAAGATCTAAATAGACATTTCTCAAGAGAAGACATATATGGCAAACGGGCATATCAAAGGTGCTCAACATTATTGGTCATCAGAGAAATACAAATCAAAACTACAATGGGATATCATCTCACCACAGTTAAAATGGCTTTTATCCAAAAGTCGGGCAATAACAAATGCTGGCAAAGATGTGGAGAAAAGGGAACCCTCATACTCTGTTGGTGGGAATATAAATTAGTACAACCACTATGGAGAACAGTTTGGATCGTCCCCATATAACTAAAAGTAGAGCTACCATATTATCCAGCAATCCCACTGTTTCCTAAAGAAAGGAAATCAGTATATGAAAGAGATATCTACACTCCCATGTTTTTTTGTTTGGTTGGCGTTTTTTGTTGTTGTTGTTGTTTTGAGATGGAGTCTCGCTGTCACCCAGGCTGGAGTGCAGTGGCACAATCTCGGCTCACTGCAACCTCCACCTCCAGGGTTCAAGCAATTCTCTGCCTCAGCCTGGACAGGCGTGCGCTGCCACGCCCAGCTAATTTTTGTATTTTTAGTAGAGACAGGGTTTCACCATCTAGGCTAGGCTCGTCTTGAACTCCTGACCTCGTGATCCACCTGCCTCGGCCTCCCAAAGTACTGGGATTACAGGCGTGAGCCACCATGCCCAGCCGCATTCCCAGATTGTTGCAGCACTGTTCATAATAGTCAAGTTTAGAAGCAACCTAGGTTTCCATCAACAGCTGAAAGCATAAAGAAAATGTGGTACTTATATACAGTGTTGTTTTTGAGATGAAGTCTTGCTCTGTCACCTAGGCTGCAGTGCGAGTGAGTCTTGGCTCACTGCAACCTCCACCTCTCAAGTTCAAGCGATTCTAGTGCCTCAGTCTTCTGAGTAGCTGAGATTACAGGAGTGCGCCACCATGCCCAGCTAATTTTTTTTTTCTTTTTTTTTTAGTAGACACGGGGTTTCACCATGCTGGTCAGGCTGGTCTCAAACTCCTGACCTCAAATGATCCACCTGCCTCAGCCACCCAAAGTGCTCAAGCCTATAGTGAATAGTCTGTCTTTACAGTGCTAACAAATTATATTCATATTTTTTAAAATGACTTAAGACCTTGCCAACACGGTGAAACCCTATCTCTATTAAAAATGTAAAAATTAGCCGGGCGTGGTGGCTCACACCTGTAATCTCTGCTACCTGGGAGGCTGAGGCAGGATAATTACTTGAACCCAGGAGGTAGAGGTTGCAGTGAGCCGAAATTGTGCCACTGTACTCCAGTCTGGGCAACAGAGTGAGGCTGCATCTCAAAAAATAAATAAACACACAACAAAGCCACAGCTCATATGAAGAAAGAAAGAAAGAAAGAAACTCACACTCATAACTAATAAGAGTGGAGAAGATAAAGGATTCAGGGACGCAAAACTTCCAACTGCTTTTCCCTCATCCAGACGGTCACCCAGGGTCATCAGAACCAAGTATTTGGTTATACTAACAAGAAAGGAGAAGACCCAAACAGATAAATTCCCCCACCTTTCTCCCTTCTGTGGACAACTTCAGATGCAGTTCCATCAATGTCAATCAACTGGTGAACAGGTAACAAATGTGGTACAACCACAACCAAAAATTCAGCAATAAAAAGGAACAAAGCACCACACTGTGACATGGTCGAACCTCAAAAACATTAAACACAGAAGACCACACATTGTAGGATTCCATTTATATGAAATGTTCAAAAAAGGCAAATTAATACTGACAGATTAGTGGTTGCCTAGGACTCTGGGTTAGAATGAAGATTATGTAAATGTAAATCAGAATAAGGAATCTTATTGGCATGATCAAAGTGTTCCAATATTGATCTGTGGTGATGGTTGTACCACTCAGTAAATTTACTAAATATCACTGAAATGTAAGCTTGAATTGGATTAATTTCATAATACAGAAAATATACCTCAATAAAGCTGCTTTAAAAAAAATACTGCTGAACAAACTCCTTTATCTCTCAAAGGCTTGTTCAGAGCAGCAGCCAACATGGTAATTAATACATATCATGGCACTGCTTGGCATCTTGCCTCACTTTCCTTCCTCCTCATCCTCATCTCCCTCGGCTTGCACTTCCCAAATTAAGTATCTCTGACAGACATCATGCAGTAAGGTCAGAGAGGTTACACACTGCCCACCCTTGTTTTCATTTTTTGTTGTTACTGTTAATGTTTTGTTGGTATTGTTATTGTTCTGGATGAAAAGAAACACCTGAGCAAAACCCTAAGTTCAAAATCAAATACATAACTTTTGGTTAAACGTGGTAAACCGATCACATGAATTATTAAGGATTACTTCCCATAAAAATGGTTTTAAAGTAAACAGAATAAAGAGTAAAGAGGGAAAGAGGTAGTAGAGATCATTTCTCTCAGATTTTAAGAGCTAAAAAGTGGATGGTGAGAGGCCAAGGTGGGCAGACCACTTGAGCCCAGCAACCTGGGGAAGATGTCAAATACATCTCTACGAAAAATTTAAAAAATTAGCTGGGCATGGTGGTGCACACTTGTAGTCCCAGCTACTCAAGAGGCTGATGTGGGAAGTTTGCTTGAGCCCAGGAGCTCAAGGCTGCAGTGAGCTGTGATCACACCACTGTACTCCAGCCTGGGAGACACAGCAAAACCCTGTCTCAAAAGATGATTGATTGAGAGGAAGTGGCTCACGCCTGTAATCCCAACACTTTGGGATGCCAAGGCAGGCAGATCACTTGAGGTCAGGAGTTCGAGAACAGCCTGGCCAACATAGTGAAACCCCGAAATACAAAAATTCGCCGGACATGGTGGTGTGCACCTGTAGTCCCAGCTACTCGGGAGGCTGAGGCATAAGAATCACTTGAACCCAGGAGGCAGAGGTTGCAGTGAGCTGCGATCGTGCCACTGCATTTCAGTCCAGGTGACAGTAAGACTCTGTCAACAGAAAGGAAAGGGAAAGGGAAGGAAAGGGGAAAGGGAAAATGAAAGGAATGGAAAGGGAAAGAAAAAAGAAAGAGAGAGGGAGGGAGGGAGAGAGGGAGGGAAAGAAAAAGAAAGAGAAAGAAAGAGAAAGGGAAGGAAGGACGGAAGGAAGGAAGGAAGGGAGGGAGGGAGGGAGGGAGGGAGGGAGATGGAGTAGTAACTGACTTAGTAAGAGGAAACAATGACACCCTAAGTGCCTACTAAGGATACCAAAAAGAAGCGAGACAGTTGGACCTACAAAACCATAAGAAGATCATCATTTGGAATAAACCAATACCAAGTGAGGTGCAAGGACAAAATCAGAACTGATCAAAGTTTGCATATTTAGTGGTTGAAAGCCCCAGGTACCCTTTGCCTTACACAGTCTGGCAATTGTCTCGCATCACTCCACACCCACAGGAAACCAGAGATTTAGTCCCTAAAAAAACCAAAAGCAGTATGTTCCAGACAAGAGATGAGGCAGTGATGGGACAAAGGGATTTTCAGCCATACAAGGACTTAAAACCTTAATACCCATATACTCTTTCTTTTAAAAACCACTAGAGGACGTGCTTCAGGAAAATAAGATAGTAAACCAAAAAGAAAGACTGTGAAATCCAGGAAACAGACACTCCAGGACTACAGCTACATGCCAGGTCCCGGGGCAACCATACCTGCCCAGCTATGAGGAAACTCCAGGGAGAAAAAATGGAAATCAATAGGTTATCTGCAACAATAAATTATCTGATATGTGGTGTTAAATTAAGCATTTGGAAAATGTAATAAAGATTAAACTTTGCTAGACATTTGTTATACCTTTAGGGTATCTGAGAGGGAAGGCAATGATATGTACTAATGATAGAAAACTAAGCAATGACAGAAAACTAAGCAAATGAAAAAGTAAAAGCAATGTGGGGGCAGGGGGCTGTTTAAAAAAGGAAATGTAATCGTGTAAGACTGCTTGGCTCACATATAAATGGTATTTACATTGTCATGATAAAAGAAACAACTATCAGCCGGGCGCGGTGGCTCACGCCTGTAATCCCAGCACTTTGGGAGGCCGAGGTGGGTGGATCACGAGGTCAAGAGATCGAGACCATCCTGGTCAACATGGTGAAACCCCGTCTCTACTAAAAATACAAAAAATTAGCTGAGCATGGTGGCGCGTGCCTGTAATCCCAGCTACTCAGGAGGCTGAGGCAGGAGAATTGCCTGAACCCAGGAGGCGGAGGTTGCAGTGAGCTGAGATCGCGCCATTGCACTCCAGCCTGGGTAACAAGAGTGAAACTCCGTCTCAAAAAAAAAAAAAAAAGAAGCAACTATCATTTTAACCCAAAATTATGATACATCCATTTAAGGGAGGTAGCAAGTATAGGAGTTCAATATTCAAATACTATTGAAAAAAGTAGTTCAGTAACTATAACTACTGCTAGAGGAAGTCAATAAATGTATAAAACTGATAAATCAAGAAATAACCACATAAGTATATAATTTAGAAATATAGCAGTAAATTTCAGATGTAACAGCTGAAAGAATTGAAAATAGATGCTTCGGGAGAACTGAATAACTCCGACTTTTGATATGAGCACTTTAGTATTATGTGATTACAATTGCATTCATAACTGGTAAGTTAAGACCCTATTTATCATATAAAGGATTTTTTAAAGTTACAATGTAAAAGTGGGTTTTTTCTTTCCTTTATTTAAATTTAATAGGATAACTTGTTCATAATTAGCCATATTTGAGACAGTTCCAAAGCACAGGGGTCAAAGATGTTTTGGCACTTAAGCACAAAGCTGTAAGCAGCACCTGCTCTAGCTCCCCACTGTTCAAGGGTGGGAGAACCAACTACTGGGCACAGACAACAGCCCTCAATTCTTCAGCTCACTAACGCACCAACCACCCAGAGCTTACTAATTCAATCCTGCCAGTTCAGTGTTCCTCAAAGCGTGGTCTCCTGACCACATCGAGATCATTTCCAAAATTAAAAATAAGGGTATAAAAACTTGATCACCTGAGTTTCTTATGCTTTTAAAAAAGAAAACAAAAACAAAAACTTTTACAGCAATTTGACTGGGTAAAACTGTCTTTTGATTCTAACAGAAAAAAAATAGACTGATATTCTACATGTCTACCTTTTCATTCACTTTTCTCTTCTTTTTTTTGAGACAGTCTCACTCTGTTGCCCAAGCTGGAGTGCAGTGGCGCGATCTCAGCTCACTGCAACCTGCACATCCGGGTTCAAGCAATTCTCCTGCCTCAGCCTCCTGAGTAGCTGGGATTACAGGTGCGTGCCATCACACCTAGCTAATTTTTGTATTTTTAGTAGAGATGGGGTTTCACCACATTGGTCAGGCTGGTCTCGAACTCCTGACCTCGTGATCCTTCCGCCTCAGCCTCCCAAAGTGTTGAGATTACAGGCATGAGTCACCGTGCCTGGCCTCATTTCACTTTTCTACTCATTTGTTTTTACTATAATTTAAAGCACAGAGAAGCCCTGCTGAGGTTGAGCCACTTAAAAAGAATACATTGCAGCAGGTGCCATTTCCATGTGTCAGTGCATTCATTGTGTCTGAACACAATTGTGCTGGGCAGGGGACCCAGGGAGATGCAGACAACACAGAATGTATGACTGACTTTCCATATCTGGCATTTTGTGTCCATCCCCGTTTTTCTTGAATTCCATTAGGGTAGATGGATCATCTGCTTCATTTACCACTGAGTATCTAACTCTCAGGAGTCAGCCAGCACACATCCACAGTACTTGCGTTTGGTTAATATGGTTAATCGTTTTTCACTTTGTCTCCCCAATTTAGTTCTACCTAATGCCACCTAGATATCAAAGTTTCTAAGATTCCAGTTTTTAAAACCTGGGATGTCCTAAAACTTACCATTGTGACTTTTCCTTAGAGATTCTTACAGAAAAAAACTACTTCCCAATGTATCACTTTATTAATGACTCAAGAGTCATGTTTTCTTCTGAATAATGCTCACCAACTCTTATTACTGAACCAGCTCCATAATAAAAGAACAAATTCTGTTTGGTGAGTGGTGATATAACATTATAAAACCTAAGAACCACTGCTGCCACAGTGGTCACCAGTAATAAATATAAGATTACCTTGGCCTGCATTTTCTTCCTAGTCATCTTTCCATGTCTAAAAACTTTACCCTGACCTGGGTTCGAGACAAGCCTGGTCTGTATGGTGAAACCCTATCTCTACTAAAAATACAAAAATTAGCCAGGTGTGATTGTACACGTCTGTAGTCCCAGCTCATCGGGAGAATCGCTTGAACCCGGGAGGCGGAGGCTGCAGTGAGCCGAGCTTGCACCACTGCACTCTAGCCTGGGCAACAGAGCAAGACTCTGTCTCAAAATACACACACACAAACACACACACACACACACACATATTTATAAAATATTGGTTTAAAAAAGGCAAAATACAAGTTTGCAGCTAAGCAAATGAATGTACACTTATCAAAGTTTCAAGCAGTAAGGAGTTAAAAATCCATCATCAGCAGAGTTTTGTTCGGTCGTTGTATTTTCTGTAGAGCTTTTGATGTTTCTAAGTAAAATAGTTTTTAAAAGTCTGGAGTTGAAACTCTAAGAGACTAACACACCAATACTTGTTCAACAGGGCTGATTTCTTTCCACCTTGCCCAAGTACAGAATCTTCCAGCATGAAGGAAATCTATGTCTCAGAACAAGCCTGAACATGCCTCTCAGAGGCAGATCAGCTGACACGATCTCCTCCTAATGACAACATCTAGTTTTACAAAATTCATTTTGCCCCACTGGATGTCTTTACCTCCAATGAAGAGTAAGAGATGCTACACCTAAAAGATAACACTTAGAAAACCCCTCACAGAAGTTTAAGTACTTGCTCCAAAATGCTAATGATTTTTTTTTTTTTTTGAGATGGAGTCTCGCTCTGCTGCCCAGGCTGGAGTGCAGTGACACGATCTCAGCTCACTGCAACCTCTGCGTCCCAAGTTCAAGCGATTCTTCTGCCTTAGCCTCCCGAGTAGCTGGACTACAGGTGCACACCACCACACCTGGCTAATTTCTGTATTTTTAGTAGAGACGGGGTTTCACCATGTTGGTCAGGCTGGTCTCAAACTCCTGACCTCGTGATCCGCCTGCCTCAACTTCCCAAAGTGCTGGAATTATAGCCATGAGCCCTGGCCCCTAATGATTTTTAAAAGCCAGACAATATATATGGCACTTAACCACTGAGCAACTGAAAGTAACTTTAGCACTTTCACCTCTTTTTTTTTTTGAGACAGTCTCACTCTGTTGCCCACCCTGGAGTACAGTGCTTCGATCTCTGTTCACTGCAACCTCCGTCTCCCAGGTTCAAACGATTCTCCTGCCTCAGCCTCCCAAGTAGCTGGGATTACAGGCGTGCACCACCACATCTGGCTAATTTTTTTATTTTTTTAGTAGAGACGGGGTTTTGCCATGTTGACAAGGCTGGTCTCCAACTCCTGACCTCAGGTGATCCACCCACCTCGGCCTCCCAGAGTGCTGGGAATCCCAATGCTCCTCCTAATACCGTGGGCAAAGAGTTTACCCACTTAAAGGGACATACCAAAACCTGCAGAGAACAGTGAACTCAACAAGTTAAACCTAGCAAAAAGTAATGCCCAAGTATCCACCCCACCCTCTCCTCCTCTCTACCACCACTGCCACTATCCTGCCTCGGCTTTCCCCTCCTGTCAGTGGACCACTGCCCAAGGCCAACCATCTTACCAGCTCGTTCCCAACACACATCTGGATCAAGCCCCCTACTTCAGGGATCCCCAATTCCAATGAAAACTTTCCGTAGCTCCTCAATGCTTAAAGATGTCTCTCCTCAAGTCCAAATCATATCTCCTTGAAATTCCCACTACTCCCTAACCTTCCTACCATTCCCAAAGGTCACTCTTAGCCCTACTGCCTCACACACACACACCACCCCTCCCCTGCCTTTCTTCAATAAATGAGGGGGCTACCATTAGCGCAGTGTTGAATGGACGTCAAATGAGCGAACTCTTAGTGTTAGCTCCCCTTACCATCAAGGTCTTTGGGCCTAGGGTACATTCGTCCTCACCTCCAGGGTCCACATTATACCCTTCCTCCGATGACAAGATCAGAATGGGTCAGTCTTCCATAAAGTCTATGAATGATCCCTCCTTTGAGTGAACCTTGATTTCAGACATTTCACCTGCTGAATTCTGAACTCCCTGACTTCCATGTTACTGTTACTGGATTTTCCCTCTGGCCCCTTACAGTCCTTCCAAAACTCAGAATTGTCCTCAGGCTGACAATCTTTTTTTTTTTTCCGAGACGGAGTTTCGCTCTTGTTGCCCAGTCTGGAGTGCAATGGCGCAATCTCGGTTCACTGCAACCTCCACCTCTCAGGTTCAAGTGATTCTCCTGTCTCAGACTCCTAAGTAGCTGGGATTACAGGAACCCACCACTATGCCTGGCTAATTTTTTGGTATTTGTAGTAGAGACGGGGTTTCACCATGTTGACCAGGCTGGTCTTGAACTCCTGACCTCAGGTGATCCGCCCACCTCGGCCTCCCAAAATGCTGGAATTACAGACGTGAGCCATCGTGCCCAGTCAGCAATCTTTTATTCAAGACATTTGGAATACCAGCCATCATATGCTCACAGAAAGCAAAATAACAATAGTTACCCCAAGAAAAACACAAAAATTGTCAAATAAATACTTAAAATAACAATAAGGCCGGGTGCAGTGGCTCACGCCTATAGTCCCAGCACTTTAGGAGGCCAAGGTGCAATCACTTGAGGCCTGGAGTTGGAGGCCTGGAGTTCAAGACCAGCCTGGCTAACATGGTGAAACCCTGTCTCTACAAAGGATACAAAAATTAGCTGGGTGTGATGGCACACGCCTGTAATCCCAGCTACTCAGGAGGCTGAGGCAGGAGAATCACTTGAACCCAGGAGACGGAGGTTACAGTGAGTGGAGATGGTGCCACTACACTCCAGCCTGGGCAACAGAGAGAGACTTCATCTCAAAATAAAATAAAATAATAAAATCCAAAATAACAAGGAAACAAACTTGATTTACGTCTGGTTTTAGTTTTTCACACTATCATTGTCACCACTGATCATACCACAGACACTTCTTTTATAAACATACGGTATTCTGAATGTAACCTTGTGAAGAAAAATTTACAAATTTTTTTAAGTTCATTGAGTATTCTTCTCTCAAAAACCTAAGGGTGAAAATAAATTTCTCTAAACAGAATACACAGTTTTTCACCTCGCTCTGTTAAGATGAAGTTATATACTGTTCAACTATACCAGACCATTTACCACTGTTGTCAGAGATACAGAAAATTCAAAGTTTTCCCCCCAAAAAACTGGATCAAGTCACCTACTCTCAAGGATCCCCAATTCTAACTAAATCTTTCAGTGGCTCCTCAATGCTTAAAGATGTCCCTCCTCAAGTCCAAATAATATCTCCTTGAAATTCCCTCTATTCTCTAACCTTCCTACCATTCCCAAAGGTCACTCTTAGCCCTACTGCCACACACACACCCCACCCCTGCCTTTCTTCAGTAAATGAGGGGTGTACCATTAGCACAGTTTCACAGGGAAGTTGTTTACTCCAAAAATGGCTATTTCATAGAACCTATCAAATCTCAGAAAACTCTCTTTTCAACTCATTCACTTCATGTAAATGTAGATGCCTCAAAATAAGCAACCTCTGCACTAATGAAAAATAGAAAACGTGACACTAAAATAAATTAGGACTACAAATTCTGCTTACAGATTTAACCTGAAATTATGCTTAAAAATAAAGACATTTTTATAAATAACAAATCAGTAACAAGTATCTTTCAAACTTTAATGCTATTCATCCTAAAGGTTGTTTAGCAGCAATAAACAAACTCTGGAGTGTTAATAATCTAATCCCAAAGCTACCACAAGCAAATCATACTGACAAAAATCCTAAATTAACCCCTATGCATAATGGCAAGTGGTTCTAGAAATCAAATACTTAAAAAGAAAAAAAAAGAGGTGTTCTGCTATTTTCACCACCTCTAAGACTGAAGCTCCCAGTACCTGCTGATAAACATTAAAAAACTTCTGGTTATAGTTAAAAAAAAAAAAAAAAAGTATAGTAAAAACATTTTTCTTGATGTATGAGACAATCAGGAAAATGTTAACACTGGATATATGACATTTTTCTAAGTGTGATAATGTGATTGTGTAAAAAAGAAACATTCTCAAGTATTTATGGCTGAAATGGCATTTGGGGTTTACATTAAGATAAAGGAGGAGGAGAAGAATACAGATGAGACAAGTTTAGTCATGTGCTGATAACTTAAACTTAGCTCTCTAGTCATTATGTTTGAAATTTTCCATAATAATATAAAAATGAAATTGCTTATGAGCAAGATCTCAGGCACTATTTTGTTCTGTACTGTAGGCAACTTTTGCACAGATTTCTTAATTCCTTAGGTTTGCATCATTAGAGAAATTCTCAACCTATGTAGAGACTTTATAGCAGACAGCTGTGTCATGCCGGTATCCCAAATACTTCCCAAACGTAGTGCTCAGCAAATCTACTTCAAAAGCTTGGGAGGGTGGGGGCGATGGATCTAAAAAGGCAATGAGGGGAAATAACAATGAACCTGCCCAAACCCTTAGCATAAACAGCTCCCACCTCTTAAAACCAACAAATACAAACTGGGGTTTCCTTCTTTCCTTTAGTTTAAAGACTATGTTGCCTTCTAGCTTACTTCTCTGCCCTTAACATCCATGCTGACCAAAAAAGACACAAACAATCCAACTACTGTGTAACCAGGTCAAAAACAAGCTCTGGCTAATTCATTTGGAAGACTACACTCACCACTCAGATTTGGCCAGAAAAACTGGGTTAGAAAAAAACTGGTGCTTAAACAAACAGCGGACGGAGGAGGTCTTTTAGCCAGTACCAACCACTCAGTGAGTTGCAACACAATCTTTTCCAAAATTTTCCAAAGCCTTCCAAATTCAGTTGAGCCCGGCAAGCTGAGTTAACAGGGCTCTCTTTCAAATTCAAAAATCTGGCCTCGGCCCCAACAGTTAACCAACAAAACACATGCTAATTCACTTGAGATCACCTAAGAATACTGACCGAAGTTCGGACCACAGTCCAGTCAGTACATCGCCCAGACTAAAGAAGTTTGGGCTGAGGAGAGGCGTTCAAGTGACAGATAAACTCTACTCATAAAGGAGAAGAGACAATAAGATCCACACTTAATCTGGTCTAAGAAAACGTCTACACTCAGCTTCCAACCCCCCACTCCACCCATTTTTAATGAGACAATGACAATTCTTCATGGTGAACCACAAAGCCCTGCTTCCCCAACCTTGTACCGACTCTAACAGAACACTCCCCCAGTGCAGATAACTTTTAGAAAACGTTCAGTAATGAGAAACAAATCAAGACAGGAAGAATTTAACATTCTGTTCTGAATTTTCATGGCCTACGCCTCCATCCCGTACAGGTCTTTCATAATCTCTAGAATGTGCACTGGATAAAATGAACAGTTAGTCACATCAGGTGTCAGCTACTCAGCGCAGACTCAGTCTCCAGATTTGCTAGTTTCATTTGTCGTTGGGGGTGGCGGGTGGGTGTTAAATTTTTTTAAAAGAGAAAGACCTGGGTGGGTGTGAAACCAGGACATCCTCTATACTCCGCTCCCCATCATTTCTGTTTCAATTACACAGCTGTCAAACAGGTTATTCCTGGAATTCAGATTTTATAATCCCCACACTGTAATTCTTCCTGCTCCTGTTGCCCAAACACACACTCCTCCCTGCTTCCCCAAAATATGTATCCATCAATAGAAAGGATGACAGCCACAGTTATAAAGTATTCCCAGGTAATGCCAAACTCCCCACCTTGAGCAACTGGCAAGCACTGAGTGGAGGCTGAAACATGATGACAATTTTCACAAAGGCCAAAGCAGTGGTTTAGGATCATCAGAGGCAAGGCCCGCCTCCACGGGATTTTAATTCACACACAAACTCAAAAGGCCAGATTTAGGGAATAAAAAGAAAAAATTCAGATTGTCTTTTTTTTTTTTCCATTTTGTTGAAGGAAACTGCATACCTAAGAGTGTAGCTTATTTCCTAATCTCAAAGCCAGGAAATGAGGTTTTTTAAGGCCAGTCTGAATATAAACTCGGTGTGCAAAAACAGAGGGACTGCAAGGCGAAACCCCTTTCCCAACTTTGGCCAAGCGGCGTGGCCTCCGGTCAGCAGCGTGTTTATCACCCTCTCCCTGTCTCCCAACAAGAAGTTTCCACATGCCACGGGAAACAAAGAAGGCGCCCACACCGACCTTATAGACTTGTCCATAGGTGCCATTTCCAACCACTTCCACCAGCTCAAAAATCCCAGCAGGATCCTGGAGAGGAAGGAGGGAGGGGTTATCATTTAAAAGAGGCAAAAAAAAATGAATAAATCAAGCAGGGCAGTTGGAGAGAAAGGGCGGTGACAAAAGAGATGGGCTTCGCCCGGCACCGTCCCCCGGCGCTCGGGGGTCGTGCGGTGGGCCCGGGGCGTGGGGGCGGCGGAGGGTCGCTCCCGCCCTGCACCAGCCGGCACAAGCAGACAAAGGGGCCGCCGCGCCCGCGGCTCTGCCCACGCCCCGGCTGCCCGCTTCCCGCTCCCCGCGCGCCCGCCCGCGGGCCCACTCACCCGCAGGGAGGAGAGGTCGATGTCCACCAGACTTTTTGCAGGGGAGTCGTTCGCCATTTTCCCTTTTTGCCACCAAAAAACAAATAACAATAAATATCCCTGTCGCTGTGGATATCCCCGCCGCAGGCCAGGCCGCCGACGGCGCTCCTCGCGCGGCAGCCGGCCGGCCCGGGACTCTCCTCGCGGGGTCGGGGGCGGCGGCAGCGTGCTCGGCCGCGCTCTCGGGCCGCTCGGGGCTCTCGGCCGGCCGGGCCGCGCGGCGGGCGGGAGCGTGCGCGGGCGGTGGCGGCGGCGGCGGCGTTCACACCATGGCGCGGGTCCGGCCGTCAGGCCCCCGGGCGTCGCCTGCCGCCTCAGGCCCCGGCGCCCGCGTCCCGCGCCGCGCGCCTCGAGGACGGGCCTGGAGCGTGGGGCCGCGGCGGCGCCGAGAGTTGAACGAGTGAGCGCGAGGCAGCGAGACAAAGATAACCCGGGAGGCGGAGGCGGAGGGGGAGGGGGAGGGGGAGGGGGAGGGGGCGGCGGCGGCGGGGGCGGGGGCGGGGGCGGGGGCGGGGAGCGAGGTGGGGAGGGAGGGGGCGGCGGCGGCCGCGCGGGAGGAGGAGAAACAGGACACCAAAAATATATTCTGAGAGAGAAAACAGCTCCCCCTTTCCTCCTCAGGCAGGAAAAACGGGCGGAAAAGCACTTACACCCCGAGCCTTGCCGGGGAGGGCGCGGGTCGAGGCGCCCGCGCGGCGTGAATATTCATCAGGGGTGGGGCCCGAACAATGGCTGGGCCGAGGCGGGCAGCAGCCCCAACTAGACGCCGGGCGCCCAGGGTGCGGCCTCAGCGCCCGACCCCGCACGGCGCTCCTGAAAACGGCAGGAGGGGGAGGAAACGGGCTGGGGTTTCCCCGGGGAGGAGCTGGGGTGGGGAAACGCCCCTACCTCGCGCTAACAACAAATGACATGAAACTGAGCTGGACCGACACTAAGAGGCCACCGACCCTCGCGTCTCCCAGGTCGAGGGTGTGTCCCTCTGGCCGCGCCCCGGCTCAGGAGAAACGCGAACCGGGTGTCGCCGCGCGGAGGAGGGGCCTCTCACCCCATCCCCCACCCCACCACCACCTCCCCAGAGATGGAGACCCTTAAGTCCCTCGTTTCCGTCTTCCCTGCACGGTTTTCTTTTCCTTTCTCTGCTTTTGCAGACTAAATGTGCAGTACGATTGTGGTTGTAGTTGGGGGATTCGCTGAGCATCGCTGGGCTGCCCGGTCAAATCCAAAACAGCTCCTTGTAACTGCCTGGCGCTGCGCTCCGGGCTGCGCTCGGTAGGTGGGCACTGTGTTTGGGGCCCTTAGTACCAATCTGCGTTTTGTAACCTGGAGATTACTAAGGATCAACAAACAGGTTTCTTCCGGCAACATCGGAAGCCAGTCGGTAGTTAAGCACTTTAATGCCAGTGAACCGACAGTCATTTATGTTGCATTCCTCCACCGTCTGAAAACTTTCAGTGGCTCCCTGTCACCTGACAGGTGTTCTCAAAACGTGAGTACTTCAGACAAAGTGCCGATTGCCGGGCCCTGCCTCCAGAGTTCCCGTTTCAGGACGTTTCCGATGGGCCTGAGAATGTGCATGTGTAAGTTCCCAGTGTAGCTAAAGTCGCTGTTACGTGGATCACTCGTGGAGAACAGTGGCCTCCGGCTATTCATGATTAGATTTTCACAGACATCACCATTATCATCTACCAATTCTTATGCACTTACTGTGTCTCCCCCACACAAATGCGTTGTGATGAGTCCTTTACACTACAGCCTTGAAGGAATGTTATCCTTTTTTAGGTAAGGAAAGCAAAGTACTGAAAGATAAGGAATATGCTCAAGTTCCTTAAAAGCACAGCCTGGAAGTGGAGCAGGGATTTTCGCCAGGTTAGCTATTCCCAAAATCCTAATCTCTGATTCTGCCAAGTTAGTCAGCTCTACCCAAAGTATGCATAGCACTCTCCTGCTTCAACAGTTTGGTTTCTGAAATTTTTGACTACGAGAATCCCTGGGAAGGGTAAAATATATTGAAGGGCTCCTGGCATCATTTATAAGGAAAATTATAGTAACCTAGTGTTCTTATGAATGTACTGGTGCTTTTAGATAATTTTGGTTTTTTTCAGTCAGCAGCAATGGCATTATCTATGAGTGTAAATAAAATAATTTACTCAAAGAACTAGACAGAAACACATCTGAACTTTTCAGCCTGTCTTACTATTGATAACATTGTTTCCTTTCTTTCTTTTTTTGTTTTGTTTGTTTGTTTGTTTGTTTGTTCTGAGATAGTATATTGCTCTGTCACCCAAGCTGGAGTGCAGTAGTGTGCTCTCAGCTCACTGCAACCTCTCCCTCCTGGATTCTGGTAATTCTCCTGCCTTAGCCTCCCAAGTAGCTGGGACTACAGGCACCCACCAACACACCCAGCTAATTTTTTATTTTGGGTAGAGACAAGGTTTCACCATGTTGGCCAGGCTGGTCTCAAACTCCTGACCTCAGGTGATCTGCCCACCTCAACCTCCTAAAGGGATTACAGGCGTGAGCCACTGTGCCTGGCCTATTGATAACATTTTAATAGTGTTTATTATGAATAATATAATTAATAATAGACAATGTGCTAAGTCCTTCATATGTATTATCTCATTCTGCTCTTAATTTCCAAATGACACTCTTATTTTTCCCACTTTACACATTAGAAAACCAGCATTTAAAGAAGTTAAGTAACTTGCTCGCTATGCACAACTAGACCTGATGCAGAAATGCCAGGGCCTCCCCAAAGCAGCCTCCTTCTACAGGTTCAACTCCAAACCCATGACTCTGAAGCCCACCTCACACCACCCCTTCCTCTCCATCTATCCAAATTCCTTCATCACCTCAAGCCCAACTCAAAATCATCTCTTCCTTCTCCTTCAGGTTTTCTTTAAATCGGTCTTTCTCCTAAGCTTCTATTGTCTCTATCACCATTGTGACCGTTATCTCCTACTTTCAAGTCAGTACCTATTCTGGAAATGCCTACACAGTGCAAGGCACTGGCTTAACTATTGCCTGGGATATCAAAAGATCAAGAGAGTCTACCCTCGAAGAGCTTACACATTGATAATTGGCATAAGACAGCTTCATAAATAGCCATAGCACAAAGCAGAACAGTATAGATTTTAGCAAGATGGAAACAGCACTAAACAGGTCTAGTGGAAAGTATGCTGGATTTGGGGCAAAATTGAACTGAGTTTGAATCCTTGTGATTTGTCAGTTGTGCAACCTTACATGTGCTTCTTCTGAGCTTCCCTTTCCTCTTCTGCATATCAGATGAAGACTGGAGATGGGAAGAACAAGCAAGAGGCAAGAGCCGATGCCAGGGTAATAAGTAATGAGATGACAGGAGATGTTAATATAAGAGGTCTTGAGACAGTAGATTATCTAAGGCTTGGCATCTGATAGGATGCCAGAAGGCAGTGTAGACAAGAAGGTAAGAGACTTGTTTGTGGTTCAGAGCCTGGGAGGATGTCCACACTTGGGACGATGTTGTCACAACAGAGTAAAGGATGGCAATTACTAAATGGTAGCAATAAAGGAAGATTTTGTTTTGAATCCAAAACCAAAGTTAATTACCTTTACATGCAGGAGCAACGTACACATGCCTAGCTTGAAACTCCACTCTAGCGCCCAGCGTAGGGGTCATGTTTTCAATCAACACCCATGTATTAGCTTGGGCTGCCATTACAAAATACTACAGCCTAGTTGGCTTAAATAACAGAAACTTATTTTTTTGCAGTTCTGGAGGCTAGAAGTCCAAGATCAAAGTTCTGGCCAGCTCGATTTCTGTTAAGGGTTCTCTTTCTAGGTTGCAGACAGCCTCCTTCCTAACGATGTTTACACATGGCCTTTCTTCAGCACTTGCTTGAGGAGAGAGAATGAGCTTTCTAGTGTCTCTTATGAGGCACTAATCCTACACATCAGGGCCCCACCCTTAAGACCTTGCTTAACCTTAATTACTTCCTTAGAGCCTCTGTCTCCAAACACAGCCACACTAGGGATTCAAGCCTCAACAAATGAATGGAGAGATTGGGGGAGGGGACACAAGTGCTCAGTTCATAATAAGCTGTGTGTAGTACATGATGCCAGGAGGTAGTCTTGCCACTGCTTTCATCCTTAATAATCTGTTGAGGACACAAATCCACCCAAAAGGACAATCAAGACGATACACTGGAAAATAAATACCAATTTGACATTTTACATGGGGAGGAAAACAATATAGCTTGCTTGGACGAAGAATGAGAAGTTGAAAGAGTAAGCAGATTGGCCCCACTGGGCAGAGGACTCAGTTCAAAGAACCTTGAGAAATACAGCAAGATGGCCGGGCACAGTGGTTCATGCCTGTAATCCCAACACTTTGGGAAGCTGAGTCTGGAGGATCACTTGAGCCCAGGTGTTCCAGACAACCTGGGCAAGGTGGTGAGACCTGCCAGACACAGAAAAATTTTTTTTAATTAGCTGGACATGGTGGTGCACACCTGTAGTCCCAGCTACTCAGGAGGCTGAGGCAGGAGGATCCTTTGAGCCCAGAAATTCAAGATAGCAATGACCTATGTCTTCACCACTGCATTCCAGCTTAGGCAACAAAGCAAAACCCCATCTCAAAAAAAAAAAAAAAGGAATAGTATTTTAACTTGTTTTTTGTTGTTGTTGTTTTTGTTGTTGTTTGGGTTTTTTGTTGTTTTGTTTGTTGAGACAGGGTCTCTATCACCCAGGCTGGAGTGCAGTGGCACAATTGTGGCTCACCGTAGCCTTGACCTCCTGGGATCAGGCAATCCTCCCACCTCAGCCTCCAGAGCAGTTGGAACTACAGGTGTGCAGCTCCACGCCCAACTGATTTTTGTATATTTTTTTGTAGAGACAGGGTTTTGCTGTGTTGCCCAGGCTGGTCATGAACTCCTCTCAAGCGATCTACCTACTTCAGCCTTTCCATGTGCTGGTATTACAAGTATGAGCCACTGCACCAGCCCTGAATAGTATTTTAAATGCAGAGGAACTTGCTATTTATAGAAGACCTATCTGAAACATTTTTTAAGGAAAATTGCTGTTTCTTAATTTATCCTTTTTATAAATTTATATTTTTATATATCAGGATTGCCTAAATCAAGTTAAATGATATAAAGTTCTTTACCAGTGAAATCCTCAAAGGGCCTCAAAAATTGGGTCAGAGATAGCCCTAGCTTTCGAAATCTAGATGGGATTGTAGGAAGTAGTTGGGCAAAGCTGGATGGGGATGATAGTAATTGTCAGGTTTATCTGGTTTTGTTAGGTGCTTGGGTGAAGGGAATCAGGAACTCTGCCAAGGAAAGGCTGAGTTAGACCTGCTAGCTAAGGAGATAATGGACTTTTATTTACACTTGATCAAATATTTGTGTTCTCAGCCTGTGCAGCTAAATCTCAGTATTGACCAGGCCAGTGGTCCTCTCTTATCCTCAGACATTTAATATGTTACAGTTGAAATAGAATCATGAGTTATAACATCATGCATCAGATCCTGACCGCATGCATAAGAGCCCTCACTGAAGAGGAGGTTCAATCATAATCAAGTTGATCCCTTTAAAAATGAATGAACCACAAGCCTCCATTAGTAATACTGAAGGCTCGCCCATCCTATTGATTTAGTTTTCAGTTAATTATAGTGATTGCAATCTCAAAGCCTTCTAAAATATGTCCTATAACAAAAGATTAAGTGGCGACATACCAACAATAAACTATGAACTGTAAATGCCATATTTATGAATTAGACTTTGAGGTCTTTCTTGCTCTTGCTCTTTTAAATTATCATCTTCATCTTCTTTTCCATATCTTCATTCTGTATTCTGTGGCCAACTAGTTAGAAAAGGTAGTCAAAACTGGGTGAAGAGACCATCGGGACTGACATGGGTCACCTGTATTTGTCCTAATTCTTGGCTACAGACAGCTCCAGGAGGTTATTTGGGAGTCGAGGAGTAGGGAGGTGGTAAAGCTGGATGAGAAAGTGTGTCTGGGCCAGGCGCAGTGGCTCACGCCTGAAACCCCAGCACTTTGGGAGGCTGAGGTGAACAGATCTCCTGAGGTCAGGAGTTTGAGACCAGCCTGGCCAACATGATGAAACCCCGTCTCTACTCAAAATACAAAAATTAGCCAGGTGTGGTGGCGGGTGCTTGTAATCCCAGTTACTCAGGAGGCTGAAGCAGGAGAATTGCTTGAACCCAGGAGGCCAAGGTTGCAATGAGCTGAGATTACAGTGAGCCGATATCGTGCCATTGTACTCCAGCCTGGGCAACAAAAGCAAAACTCTGTGTCAAATTAAAAAAAAAAAAATGTCCAGATGGGCACAAAGTCTACGACTCCTGGAAATGCACCTCTGAGTCACAAAAGGAAGGGCCACTTATTCTCACAGCATTGCATCTTTTATTGGATTAGAACTTATCACTATTAGCTGCCTGGCTTGTAAGAATATATTTATTGAGATTTGAAATAGTACTTGTGGAGAGTTGTTATACAAGCATTATCTTTAGCATCACAGCTTAGCTCTTTAGTTATATAGAAAGGAGAAAATGCAGAGGAAGCTGGATGTCAGTAGATAGCAAGAAGAATTAAAGATGGAATGATCTGGATATGGCCACTTATAAGCTCATTTTGAAATTTCAAGGAACTGAGAACAAGTCAGGCACTCAGAAGAGAGAACCAGTTGCCTAGGAAAAATTTCAAAGCTATTTTTCAGAACTATTAATTGTTTAGAAAGAATCAGACCTCTAAGAATGTCCCTTTCTGCCCTGCCATTCTATGCAGAGTGGATGAAAAATAGAATATGTATTCTGTTGTACAGACGGTTCCTCGGTGCCCTAAGGTTCCCTAGAGATGGTTCAAGTTTTCCTGAATATTCCAAGGGAGGTCTGAAGAGTAATAGGACTGTTGAGCTCACTGCCTGGCCCTCCCTTCTTCCACCACCCAAGTTCTGCTTTTTTAGATTTTATAAATTAGGAATGTTTGTAATATTTTTTAAGATGACATTTCCACTGCTAAGAGAAGTTTTAAAAACCCTGAGTTAAAGTGTACTTGAAACCAAGACTTACATAATCACATGGCAGAGATATCTATTAAATATATTTCTGCTGAGTTCAAAACTAAGTAACACTTTTGAATTAGGCTGTTCTTGCTTTGCTGCAAAGAAATACCCGAGACTGGGTAATTTAATAAAGAGGTTTAATTGGCTTACAGTTACGCAGGCTGTACAAGTGTGATGATGACATCACTGGGCTTCTGGGGAGGTCTCAGGGAGCTTTTACTCAGGATGGAAAGCGAAGTGGAAGCAGGCACATCACATGGCAAAAGCAGGAGCAAGAGAGAAAGAGTAGGGGGAGAGGTGTAACACACATTTATCTTATTATTATTGTTAGTATTATTATCTTGGAGACAGAATCTCACTCTTTCACCCAGGCTGAAGTGCAGTGGCCCTGTCTCGGCTCACTGCAACCTGTGTCTCCTGGGTTCAAGTGATTCTCTTGCTTCAACTTCCCAAGTAGCTGGGACCACAGGTGCACATGCCACCATGCCCAGCTAATTTTTTTCTCCTTTTTCTCTCTCTCTTTTTTTTTTTGTAAAGTAGAAACAGGTTTTCACCATGTTGCCCAGGCTGGCCTCAAACTCCTGAGCTCAGCAATCAGCAATCTACGCGCGTTGGCCTCCCAAAGGATTACAGGCATGAGCCACCATGCGCAGCCCTGCAACACACTTTTAAAGGAGATCTCACAAGAACTCACTTACCATCTCAAAGAGAGCACCAAGCCATGAGGGATCCACCCCCATGACCCAACACCTCCCACCAGGCCCCACCTCCTGCATTGAGGGGTTACAATTCAACATGAGGTTTGGGCCAGGACAAATATCCAAACTATGTCAACTTTAAACATTTTTTGGAATCATTGCCGTAACCTGAGAAGAGAAATAGAAATGATGGAGGGGAGGGAATCTGGAAACCTGGGCTTTGGATTTGGTTCTACCAGAATCTACCGTGTCATAGTAGTTACATCACCCAACCTGGTATCTTGGGACTAAGTATGCATTAATTATCTGATGCTTTGTTAACATACTAACACATAGATCTGAGAGTGAGCTGTGACCCCATTCCAGTTTATTTAAGTGTGAGCTCAGTCTATTAGGGTCTATTTGGTAGCCTTCTTGTTAATTAAATAGCCTACCTGTTGTGCAGAGAGCACATTTTAGGGAACTGACAGATAATAAAAAGCATTTTTAACTCCTTCAAGAGTCAGAGCCAAGAGACTGTCTATAATAATAAAAATAGAAATATGAAAGAAAGCTGCCCAACAATAATCTAGGCAACATTGACTGTATTGAAAAATTTAAAGGATGTTTACAAGAGATTTGTAATAACATAGAGAATGAATGTTATAATATGAATTGAAAATATCACTGTACAAAATTTGCATGAGATTATGGTCACAGCTATGTAAAATTTTTAAACTATTCAGAGGAAAACTAATGGCAAGAAATGCATGAAATTTTGGTAGTTTTTCACTGACAAAACTGTTTTCTTTCCTCCTCTTAGGATGTGGTTTTTTTTTAAATAGCGTTTTTTTTCTTTGAGATGGAGTTTCACTCTGTTGCCCAAGCTGGAGTGCAGTGGCGCAATCTCAATCCACTGCAACCTCCACCTCCCTGGTCCAAGTGATCCTCCTGCCTCAGCCTTCCCGAGTAGCTGGGATTACAGGCACATACCACCACTTCCGGCTAATTTTTTTTTTTTTTTTTTTGACAGAGTTTTGGTCTGTCACCCTGGCTGGAGTGCGATGGTGCCATCTCCTCTCACTGCAATCTCCTCCTCCAAGGTTCAAGTGATTCTCCTGCCTCAGCCTCCGTAGTAGCTGGGACTACAGGTGCATGCCACTACGCTTGGCTAATTTTTTGTATTTTTTGTAGAGACCAAGTTTCATTGTGTTAGCCAGGATGGTGTCCATCTCCAGAGTGCTGGGATTACAGGTGTGATCTGTCACGCCTAGCCTTTTTTTTTTTTTTTTTTAGTAGAGACAGGGTTTCACCATTTTGGCCAGGCTTGTATCGAACTCCTGACCTCAAGTGATCTGGCCACCTCCCAAAGTGCTGGGATTACAGGTGTGAGCCACTACACCCAGCCCTAAATAGCTTTTACAATAAATGAAATAAAGTAATTAAATTAATTTCCCAGGGCTACTCAAAGTACCATAAACTGAGTGGCTTAAAACAGTAGAACTGTGTTGCCTTGCACTTCTGGAGGTTGGGAGTCCAAGATCAAGGGATCAGCAGGGCCTGCTCCCTCTAAACCCTGGAGGGGGTCCTTCTTGCCTCTTCTTGGCTTCTGGGGGTTGCCAGTATGTGCTGTTCCTCAACTTGCAGCTGCATCACTCCCATCCCTGCCTCTGTCATCCCATGCTGCTCTCCCTGTGCATCTGTGTCTTTACATGGCTGTCTTCTTACAAGGACTCCAGTCGTATTGGATTAAGAGCCTACCCTACTCCCATGTGACCCATTGTTACAGCAGGTAGCCAGTCAGGTATGAGCAAGGCAGAAGAGGGCTTCCCCAACTCTCACCCCACCCCACTTCCCCACTTTGACCCCCACCCCCACCCCTGCACACACGAGGAATGTCAGGGAACCATCAAGTGATGGTCAGGCGGTTACTGTCTCTCTAAAATAATTGGTCACAGTAGGCACCAGGGAAGGACTATCTCCCAAAACATAGAAAACACCTGACACTGGTGATTAGCAGCTTCCCCTAAAATCTCAGGAATCAGGCAAGTGGCTCAATCGTGAACGTTAAGAGGCAAAATGGCAGAGTTTAATTGGTACATGACCTTCCTCTAGGACTACTAGACTGGTAAGGGAAGAACGCCTCAGGCGAGCATGCGTCCAACTCCAGTAAACACACTGCGCATGCTCCCCTCCCAAGCGTTAGCAGGCCACCTCGCATGCAAGCAGCCCACCTGAAGGGAAGAATCAGGAAAAAAGGGAGGCAACTCCACCTCCACCCCACACCCACCAAGGCATGCCAACACATAGTCCACAGTCAAACTGCGCACTTGATCTCTCAAGTCGCCCACTTGGCCCTCTTCCGAGTGTACTTCTCTTCCTTTCATTCCTGTGCTAAAGCTTTTTAATGAACTTTCACTCCTGCTCTAAAACTTGCCTCAGTCTCTCCTTCTGCCCCTCAGTCAAATTCCTCTGAGGAGGCAAGAACTGAGGTTGCTGCAAACCTGTAGGGATTTACTGCAGGTACCACCATAATTATACCTGCAATTTTACTCTGTTTCCAAATGAGATCACATTCTGAGGTTCTGGGGGTTGGGACTTTAACATATCTTTTTGGATATCGGGGAGAGAAAATTCAAACCATAGCAGTAATTTAACAATTTTGATGTTTCTTTTCTTTTTTCTTTTTTTGAGATGGATTCTCACTCTATTGCCCAGGCTGGAGTGCCTTGGTGTGATCTCAGCTCACTACAACCTCCATCTCCCAGGTTCGAGTGATTCTCCTGCCTCAGCCTCCCGAATAGCTGGGACTACAGGCATGCACCTCCACGCCCGGCTAATTTTTGTATTTTTAATAGAGACGGGGTTTCACCATGTTGGCCAGGCTGGTCTTGAACTCCTGACCTCATGATCCACCCGCCTTGGCCTCCTAAAGTGCTGGGATTACAGGCCTGAGCCACCACACCCAGCAAATTTTGATGTTTCATGCAGAATTGAAGACCCTTATTCTTTCTCACCCTAATGTAATGTTTTCCACGCTTCGGCACACAGGTGGTTTAGGAAAGTGGTGCGTTGGGTAGTTTTTGCTGTGACCCCTCACTTTCTCCCTAGCCACCCCTCTCATTATCTAATATGTCCCCTTATTCCCAGGGGACATGTTCCAAGATACATGGGGACACCTGAAACCAAAGATAGTACCGAACCCTATATATATTATGTTTTTTTCCTATACATATATACCTGTGATAAAGTTTAATTTATAAATTAGGCATAGTAAGAGATTAGCAGCAATAACTAAAAATAGAACAATTATAACAATGTGCTGTGCTTGGGTCATGGGGGTGAATCCCTCATGGCTTGGGGCTGTCTTCATGATAGTGAGTGAGTTCTTGCAAGATCTGGTCCTTTAAAAGTATGTGGCACCTCTTTCCTACTCTCTGTCTCTCTTGCTCCTGAATATAGGAGAGACCATATTCATTAAGTTATGTGAATATGGCTCTCCCTCTCTCTCAGAATTGTTCTTGTGTGGTAGCCACTTTTTTCAGACCATAGTGGACCACATGGTACCTGAAACCACTGAAAGTGTAAGTGTGAATAAGGGGACACTTATTCACATGTTGACCAGGATGGTCTCGATCTCTTGACCTTGTGATCCACCCATCTCGGCCTCCCAAAGTGCTGGGATTATAGGCGTGAGCTACTGTGCCCGGCCAAGGGGACTATTATAATTAGGCACATACCAAGTTCATAGCACTGTGCTAATCTATCAAAATAAATCTCACAAAACTCTCTTCTAACCATCAGTTGCTTTCATTTATACTATAGTTTTCAAATAGACTGAGTTTTAAACAAGTAACTACAAGGCTGGGCGTGGTGGCTCACACCTATAATTCCAGCACTTGTGAAGGCCAAGGTGGGCAGATCACCTGAGGTCAGGAGTTCGAGACCAACTTGGCCAACATGGCAAAACCTTGTCTCTACTAAAATACAAAAATTAGCTGGGCGTGATGACAGGTACCTGTAATCTCAATTACTCAGGAAGCTGAATCAGGAGAATTGCTTGAATATGGGAGGCAGAGGTTGCAGTGAGCCAAGATCACGCCAGTGCACTCCAGCCTGGGCGACAGAGTGATGCTCCCTCTCAAAAAAAAAAAAAAAGAAAGGGCTGGGCGTGGTGGCTCATGCACTTTGGGAGGCCAAGGCCAGCAGATCATAAGGTCAGGAGATCAAGACCATCCTGGCCAACATGGTGAAACCCTGTCTCTACTGAAATAGAAAAAATTAGCCAGGTGTGGTGGCATGCACCTGTAGTCCCAGCTACTCAGGAGGCTGAGGCAGGAGAATCACTTGAAGCTGGGAGGCAGACGTTGCAATGAGCCAAGATCACCCCATTGCACTCCAGCCTGGGCGACAGAGCGAGACTTCATCTCAAAAAAAAAAAAAAAAAAGACGAAAAACAAACAAACAAAAACCAACAGAAAAAACAAGTAACTACAGTTTGTAAATCGCTATAAAGAATATCTTTGGCCAGTCAGGGTGGCTCAAGCTTGTAATCCCAGCACTTTGGAAGCTGAGGCAGGAGGATCACTTGAGGCCAGGAATTTGAGACCAGCCTGAGCACCATAGCAAGACCCTGTTGCCACAAAAAGTAAGAAAATTAGCTGGGCATTGTGGCCTGCACCTGTAGTCCCAGCTACCGAGGAGGCTAATCCCAGGAGTTGGAAGCAGCAGTGAGCTATGATTTTGCCACTGTACTCCAGCCTGGATGACAGAGTGAAATCCTGTCTCTAAATAATAATATTTAAAAATTAGCTTGTAAAAAAATTTCTTAGACCTTTTTATAAGCATATAACAGAAGACAGGGAAGAGATTAATAGGGAAGAAAGAAGGAAGAAAACTAAGATAGAAATAGATGGAAATAGAAGTTGATTTTGCCAAAGGGAATATTTTTTGAGCATTGAGTAATGTCCAGTTTGGTGGAGATATTTTTGAATTAGCTAATGTTTTAAAATAGTGTCTTACTGGCTTTGAACTTTTTTGGGTGATTTTTTCTACTGCCGTGTTAGAAATAATTTTCTTTTTTATATTGAGATCTAAGCATGTTTATTTAATTTTTTGGAAGAATCATGTCTGTTGCTAATTTTGACAGAATTGCTTGACATAAAAATATAAATAAAGAACTATGGTGTGGCTTGGATAAAGCAAGCATGACTTTATGTTCCCTGAATATGGTTATATAGCTGCTGCATGCCTTTGCAAGTAAAAATATTTATTTTGTTATATACATTTATTTATTTTCATTTTTATTTATTTATTTTTCTTGAGATGTAGTCTCCCTCTGTCACCCAGGCTGGAGTGCAGCGACGCAATCTCAGCTCACTGCAACCTCCGCCTCCTGGTTCAAGTGATTCTCCTGCCTCAGCCTCCTGAGTGGCTGGGAATACAGGCACATGCCACCATGCCCAGACAATTTTTCAATTTTTAGTAAAGACAGGGTTTCAGCATGTTGGCCAGGCTGGTGGTCTCAAACTCCTGACCTCAGGTGATCCCCCTGCCTCGGCCTCCCAAAGTGCTGGGATTACAGGCGTGAGCCACCATGCCCAGCCTGCATGCATTTATTTTAATGAGTAATTATGAGAATGTCAGTGACATCTTGAAATTGGCATGTGTATTCCATTGTGCAGTTACACTCTTTTATTTCCATTTTTCTTTTGGGAGTGCTTTGTGTTTAAAAAGCTAAGGAAATTAAATTCCTTAAATTGGCAAAGCTATGCCAAATACAATGAAACTTTACTATATAAGGCAGGAAATTAGAATTTGTTGTTCTCCCAGCAGCTGGTATTTGGCTATTCTGCACATTACATGACAGAAAAGTTAAAATGGGGCAGTTTTTCCTTGCATGAATTTTGCTAGGAGACAAGACTATCACTTCTCTCAACTTGGTGCACAGGACATGGGCAGGACCGACCCAACCAGATGGGGAGAGTGTGCCCACCAGCTCTGGGTCTCCTGGGACCTCAGCGTCTCGCACTCCGAGCTCCTTTTGTGTGTCCTACAAGAAGAAGGCCAGAAATTAAACTTGCAGAAATTAAACTACTCATGCTGATGTGGCATGGATAGTTGGCAGCAGAGTGCAGTGGCTCTCCCAGCACTACTATTACTATTACTAGCAGTCCCCACTTATCAGGTGCCAGCCACTCTACACAGCACTTTTCCTGCAGTATTTCATTTAATCCTCCCACTACTCTGTGTAACAAACACTTCTGTTATTTCTGTTTCATGGAGGAGAAAACCAAGACTTAGGGACTTTTTTTCTTTTTGAGACAGAGTCTCACTCTGTCGCCAGGCACCAGGCTAGAGTACAGTGGCACGAACTCCGCTCACTGCAACCTCCACCTCCCAGGTTCAAGCAATTCTTCTGCCTCAGCCTCCCGAGTAGCTGGGACTACAGGCGCGCGCCACCATGCCCAGCTAATTTTTGTATTTTTTTAGTAGAGACGGGGTTTCACCATGTTGGCCAGGATGGTCTCGATCTCTTGACCTCGTGATCTGCCCGCCTCGGCCTCCCAAAGTGCTGGGTTTACAGGCATGAGCCACCGCGCTCTGCCAACTTAAGGACATTAAGTAACTTGGCCATGATTGCACCTTTATGGAAAACAGCAAATCTCGGATTAAAAACCAGACTCATCTGGACAACTCATGGTTTTGACTTCTAAGTTTCAGGTAACTTACGCTTTTTTTTTTTTTCTTTTTTTGAGGTAGAGTCTCACTCTGTTGCCCAGGCTAGCAGTGGCACCATCTTGGCTCACTGCAACATCCATCTACCGGGTTCAAGGGATTCTCGTGTCTCAGCCTCCTGAGTAGCTAAGATTACAGGCGTGCTCCACCGTGCCTGGTTAATTTTTGTATTTTCAGTAGAGATGGGGTTTCACCATTCAGCCAGGCTGGGCTCGAACTCCTGGCCTCAAGTGATCTGCCTGCCTTGGCTTCCCAAAGTGCTGGGATTTTAGGCATGAGCCACCACACCTGGTCAACTTAGGCATTTTAAGATCCAAGACTTGGAAGATCCAGTTCCTTGACATAAAGGAACATAAAAGAGGAACTTTATGAAGTTTTTTCTCATTATAAAAATAACACATATTTGCTGGGCATGAGGGTCATGCCTGTAATCCCAGCTATTCAGAAGGCTAAGGCAGGCAGCTATTTCAGCCCAGGAGTTTGAGGCCAGCCTGGACAATGTAACAAGGCCCATTATTTTAAAAAGTAATAATTTAAAAATAATATATTCATTGAAGAAAATAAAGTATAAAGTAAAAAATAAAATTCACCTACAACCCCTACCAACAATCATTAACATCTAATACATTTTCTTTGTTCTTTTTCCTAAGCATGTTAGGTTTATTTGTTTATTTATAAATGTAATCAGAAATGTACTGTTTGGTAACCCACTTCTTTTGACTTCATATATTGCTAACATTCTCACATCATTCAATACCATGTTACAACCTAATTTTTAGTGGCTGTATTGACTGTAATGTAATTTATTTCACCATTTCTGTGGTTTTGGGTAGTTAACTCATTTCTCATCAGTCACTATTTTAAATACCACACATGCTAGTAATTTCCGTAAGCAAATTCTTGGCATGGGATGGCAGATTCAAAGACTACGAGGCTGGGAGCGGTGGCTCACCCCTGTAATCCCAGCACTTTGTGAGGCCAAGGTAGGCAGATCACCTGAGGTCAAGGGTTCAAGACCAGCCTGGTCAACATGTGAAACCCCATCTCCACTAAAAATACAAAAATTAGCTGGACGTGGTGGCACATGCCTGTAGTCCCAGCTACTCCGGAGGCTGAAGTAGAAGTATCATTTGAACCCGGGAGGCAGAGGTTGCAGTGAGCTGAGATTGGCCACTGCACTCCAGTCTGGGTGACAGAGCGAGACTCCATCTAAAAAAAAAAACACATGCCCACAAAGACTATGAATATTTGTTAGGTTCTTGGAACATTTTGTCAAACTCCCTCCAAAAAGGCTCTGCCAAGTTATAAGAGGAGGAGTTTTGTGGGTTTTTTTTGTTTTTTGTTGACGGAGTCTCACTCTCACCCAGGCTGGAGTGCAGTAGCTGATCTCGGCTCACTACAACCTCCACCTCCCGGTTTCAAGTGGTTCTCCTGCCTCAGCCTCCCAAGTAGCTGGGATTACAGGCACTCACCACCATGCCCAGCTAATTTTTTTTTTTTTTTTTTTTGTATTTTTAGTAGAAACAGGATTTGACCAGGCTGGTCTCAACTCCTGACCTTAAGTGATCTGCCTGGCTCGACCTCCCAAAGTGCTAAGATTACAGGCACGAGCCATCACGCCCGGCCTGAGGAGGAGTTTAAAGGTGAGGGGACTTCAGTTTCTAGCTACAGGCTTTTGAGGGAGATATCACGGAGAACGTAAACCATCACTTCTCAAGATATACCTTATGGGCCGTCTGCCACCTGCTGTCTTTCTGTGGGGTCCAAGAAAGACCCTCGGTCTGGCAGAGAAGACCTGGAATAGAGGATGTGACATCAGGGCTCTGCAGTGCCTGCCCACTCACGGCTGTAAGTTCAGTGGTCCCTGAGAAGCATGGAGAACCATAGCAGTAGGAAAGCCAGAAGATGAAAAGGCAGTTCCTAGGTAAACAAAGGGGTTTCCTGCCCACTGTTTGTTCTGAGCACAGCCCTGGAATGGTGCCGCTTTACAACCACTGGTATTTTGCTGAGAGAGATTCAGATTTAGGTGAGGTCACACTACCCCATGCAGAGAAGCCCGGACCCTGTTCCATTCTCCTGCATAAGGCTGTCTGTCTCTCCTCAAGGAAAAAAGCCCCTGTGTCAAAGATTCTCCCCCTCAACAAGTGGAAATAAATACTCGGCATTATATCA
Source organism: Aotus nancymaae (assembly GCF_030222135.1). Lineage (NCBI taxonomy): Eukaryota > Metazoa > Chordata > Mammalia > Primates > Aotidae > Aotus > Aotus nancymaae. The sequence continues at coordinate 6,250,088 of NW_026988546.1, read as the reverse complement.
AGGAACCCTTGAACTTTCTTTACAAGTAATTATCTCTATTTTTCAACATTTGCTGAATTCCAGCCGCACAATAGATGCTTTCCAAGATACAGAGGGTCTCAAGCTTTTTGGGTTGCAATCTTGAGAAACCAACAAGCCTGGCAAATGTGAGAAATGAGGGGAATGCACTTAGTTGAAATGGGGTCTGAAAAAGGGCACTCTTGGTAATTATATGTCTGGTTACACATTCTTGACAACTATTTACAGCTCTGACTGACTGTGAAAAGACAATGCCCAGTTTGTTGGCTCAAACAAAGGCAAACAAGGCTCAACCCCAAGTATGATTCTGTGTGCCATTTTGTAACATCAAAACAAGAAAGGCAGGGATCTTGGTGTGTGGTGTGTACTTACGTTCGCTAAATGTGGAGAAAAACAAAACCTTAGATTTCCAGATTTGCCTATTCACTTCAGATGTGGTTAATACATTATGCGCACACATGATTTAGACTACCAAATACCTGCTTTTCTTACCTAGTATTAAAGCAGATCAGAAACAAGAAGCGTGAGACACTGTGAAAGAAGTGAGTTGTAGCCATAGTCTCTCATAGACTTGGCTGCTATTCGGGATTGGTTGCTTCTGCATTCAAAGTGACTGTGGTCAGGCCGGATGCCAGTGGCTCATGCCTGTAATCTCAGCACTCTGGGAGGCCAAGGTGGGCAGATCACTTGTGGTCAAGAGTTCGAGACCAGCCTGGGCAACATGTGGAAACCCTGCCTCCACTAAAAATACAAAAATTACCCAGGCGTGGTGGAGTGCGCCTGGAATCCCAGCTACTCAGGGGGCTGAGGCAGGAGAATCACTTGAACCTGGAAGGCAGAGACTGCAATGAGCTGAGATGACACCACTGCCCTCCAGCCTGGGTGACAGAATGAGACTCCATTTCAAAGCAAACAATAAAAAGAATAAAAAAAAAAAACAAAAAAAACCAACAAAGTGACTGTGGTCAGTGCCTAAGAAAGGAGAACAGCATGTTAAACTCTGACACTGATTCTGATGGGGGGGAGGTGGTGGTGAGTAATAAAGTGTGCTAATACAGGGGCCTTAATATATTTTAATCTGCATATAATAAAGCATGTTTAATTACCATTAAAATATATTTTGTCATGGTGTTTCTACATAGATAGCTTCATAAAGCACATGCAAAGACAATAATAGTATAGCAAATCTATTATTCTGACTTCTAACTCAAAACTGTGGTAGAACTCTGCATCTTTCTTGCATTTTATATATCAGGTCATATTACAGTGAGCTGCTCACTCATTCTAAACTTATTGGTGGTAAAACACTAGGTTAGCCTGTCACTGCTAATGTATTCTATAACTTAATCTGCATGGTGGGTTACATGGTGGTATACAAATGCAAAAATTTATCATGGTGTACACTTAGATTAGTGCATGTTACTGTGTTATACTTCAATTAAAACAAACAAACATCGGCCGCTCATGCCTGTAATCCAAGCACTTTGGAGGCCAAGGCGGGCGGATCACCTGAGGTCGGGAGTTCAAGACCAGCCTGACCAACATGGTGAAACCTCATCTTTATTAAACAAACAAACAAACAAACATCACTAAGTGTTTGATGGAAATCAATAAGATCAAAAGTGTTTGATGGGAATCAAAAGTCAGCATGGGCAACATAGTGAGATCTCATCTCTACAGAAAGAAAATTTTTTTTAATTAGCTAGGTGTGGTGGTGCACATTTGTAGTCCTAGCTACTCAGGAGGTTGAGGTGGGTGGATCATTTTGAGCCCAGGGGGTTAAGGCTGAAGGGTGACAGAGCAAGACCTTGTCTCAAATATATATATATATTTGTTTATGATATATAGATATATACACCATATATATAAATATGTATCATATACAAATACATATTACAAATATATACTATATATATATACATATGTATATATATATGGTTATATATATGTGTATATATGTATGGTAAGGTCAAAAGAACTGTGAATTAGGGGAGGGTAGATTAGAGTTGTCTCCTCCAAGATCACCAAACTAATTATGTGAAAATGGACACGTAACCTTCAATCAAAAACACACTAGGGAGCCTCTGTTCTGACACTTCTTCTTTACAGAGGAAAAGAAGCTTAAGAGTGGTAAAGCAAATTGTCTAGATGTTAGGGTAAAGCTTGTTTTCAACTCAGAACTTCTGACTCAAAACCAAATACATAGCCTGCTTCCAAATTCCTGTTTTGGCCTGTTTCTTGGCCAAAAAAATAAGGAGATTGAGTTCTTCTTGACAAAAATACTTAATAAGAACTAATCAAGCTTTGTAAAGACTGAACCTCTTATTTACAAGAAATACAAGGAACGGAGGAACAAGTTAAATGACAACATGAGGAAACATGGGATAGCCTACAAATGGCCTGGACTCACCAATGAGTCAATCTGAATTTACAGTAGCACTAACAATGTCAGATGTTTCAATCTTGAGATAATGAACTTCCAAATGCTATATTTTCATTTCTTGACTTGGTTGGAAGGGAAAAATAATTATTACTAGAATTAGCTGATTTTCTATTTGAAGTGTCATTTACAAATGTAAACTGATATCATTTAAAAATCTTTTTAGATTTCTTCTTTTATTAAGCCAACGTATTAACAGTTACCTTTTTGTTTTTCCACTCATAAAATAAATTTAGAAGAACCATTTGATATAAATGAAAACTCATGTTTCACAGGTAATATGTAAATGCTCATTCTGTATGACCCAAGTTCAAATGTTGTTTTGGAGCACAGTAATCTTAACATACCTACTAATGGCTGGGCTCAGTGGCTCATGCCTGTAATCCCAGCACTTTGGGAGGCCAAGGTGGGTGGATCACGAGGTCAAGAGATCGAGAACATCCTTGTCAACATGGTGAAACCCCATCTCTACCAAAAATACAAAAAAAATTAGTTGGTCATGGTGGTGCATGCCTGTAGTCCCAGCTACTTGGGAGGCTGAGGCAGGAGAATTGCTTGAAACTAGAAAATGGAAGTTGCAGTGAGGTGGGATCACGCCACTGCACTGCAGCCTGGCGATAGAGCGAGACTCCAAGACTCCGTCTCAAGAAAAAAAAAAAAAAAACCCTGCTAACATTCAAGTACATGCTGTTGCGTCCTCAGCAGACACGTGTCTTTTGGTTTGCATTTCACCAGTGAAATCATTAAACTTAGTAGTAAGTAAGGTCCCCATGGTGGTTGGTCTATGTCAACAAATATTTTGTGCAAGGTTATAAGTTCATTATAAGTTCATCATTAAAATTAATGAAAAGTAGAAATTTGGTATTTAATTTCTTATTGAACATGCAATTTTTAGCCTCATTCCTCCAAAATGCAATGCAGATACTCGCTGAATTTCTCAAAATAAATAGTTATAGATTTACACCGTACAGTAACGTACAAGTCCACTGTAGCAAAAGTGTTCAGACTACTTTCTAAACGCTCTATGGGGGACTGCTCACCTATTTCCTGTCCATATTTTAAGTGCATATTTCCTATAATTTCCCATATTTTCCCAATGACCATGACAATGACACCTCAGAGATCACTGTGGGTTTCAGTACAACTGGCTGGTACAAAAAGTGGCTGGCAAGGACAAGAACATTAAATATTTCTCCCATTATCTCCAAGACCAGAATAAATTAGCTGTCCCCAGATGTTCCTTCTCTGAGAACTTTGTTTTGTCAGCAAGTGTGCTTGCAAGCCTTCCTTGAAAGGGAGGTGTTAAGTACAGTGAGTCTGAAAAGGGTTACCTTCCAGATGCGATCTTATGTTGAGGCCTCTGTTCACAACACATGGGTCTCAAATACTTCGAACAGAAGCTAGAAATACAAGGTGGAGTGATATCAATATCAATATTAATAACAATGGCTTAGTAACAATATTAGTTAAAAAGTAAAAAATCTAGATTTTTATAACAAGCTAAACCAGATACGATGTCAGTACAACTAACGCAAACTGTCTTGGGCAAACCATGGCGTGCTTTTACCCTAGAACTGGGGAGCAAAGGTGAACAAAGCTTTGATGAATTGAAGAAGTTTCACAATGAATAGGATAGGCTTAAATATGGAAGTGAGTTGTTAAAAACTCAAAGTGACAGGAGAGGTGTGGAATCTGGGCGAGATGTTAAGGTACTTTCCTCCCAGTGTAAGGAGGATCCTGTAATTGAGGAGAATTATCAGAACTAATTAGCCTGTTTTGTGTGCACACTTCATTGAGTTGACACTTGCTCAGTAGGTTGATGACTTCAGTGTTGACTAATCCTCCCAGTCACAGGTGTATAGAGTGGGATTACCTTCTTCCTGGAAACTAGGCAAATTACTATGATGGCAGATCACGAAGAAGGCAGAGATGCATGTGAAAACTGACATCTTTGTGCCATTTCTGGACAAAAGTCTGAAGACACTGATGTGTAAGTGAAAGTCCTCCTTTGCACACCTTCACCATAGCCTGTACCCTCCCAAAGGTGCCATTTATAACTATACAACAGGCCACCCCCAACAATTATCCAGGGGGCTCTGCTGATTTTTTTTCAAAATAGCCTCGTCATCATTGATTACAAAGGACTAAGGAGGAAAAGAAAATGACTGTCAGCAGTTCTCATTATAGCTTTGACCAGAGCTGCTGAAGGATCCCATCTGTAGAAGGCAAGGCTATCTTTATGAATAGGCAAAGTGACAGTTGTCTGAAATTGATATTGAAGACCTCTCCCTCTGAAATATCTGAAATGCCATTATTGCTAATTTAACCCTTAGCATGAGTGTTATTTTCCTTCATTCACCATCCTTCAAAGTATACATATCACTGGTAGGGAAAGTATATTAAATTCCTAACATTTTAATGGAAATTAGTTTCTTAGATGATATTCTGTATAGGAGAAAGTAAACTACTTGACAGCTCTGCACACCTGAGTCAAGGAAAAGGTGGGTTCAGGGAGGAGGGCAAGTGAAAAGGTGAAACTTACATGGAGGGCGTACCAAGAACTCAGGAAAGGGAGTTAACTGGTTGGGCCAAGCACCATTTGTCTTTGAGACAAATGACGTGTTTTTAAGAATAAAGTAGAGACTGCTGAATCAAGTTGGCTAACTAAAGAACTGAAGACATGCTCTATCCCTTTCTCTCCATTAAGGAAAAAATTAAACAGAAAAACAGAACAGAAAATTCAAGAAAGAATCTTCCATGGTCCAGAAATTTGAGGAATTCGTAGAAGACAGAGGCCTGCAATGGTGGCAAAACAAGAACAAGAAAAATCCTGTTAGAAATTCAGGGCCATAAGAGTGGTTATAACTTTCTCTACACCGCATATATGATTACAAAGAACAGGCCTGGACTTTCAAGCAATTTTTAGGGCAATTAGTTAGACAGGTGTATTGGGAACGGTCTTTTCCCTTCCCCTGCTTTTCCAGTGCATATTCAGTGGTGACAGCAGCGTGTGTCCCCAAGTTAAAACCCTTTAAGCTGCTTTCAAAAGAGAAATAGTTACCACGTTGAGGTTAAAGAAAGGTACAGATGGACTCTGAAGTACCTCCGGACCTTCAAAGGGACACTGGAGGACAGAAGAAAGGATTGGAAAGAGTTGATTCAGTATTTGCTTCCAAAGTACAAGAATGCTTTTCCTGCCCAGGCGTGCTGGCTCATGCCTGTAACCCCAGCACTTTAAGAGGCTGAGGCAGGTGGATCACCTGAGATCAGGAGTTTGAGACCAGCCTGGCCAACATATAGTGAAACCCCGTCTCTACTAAAAAATACAAAAATTAGCTGGATGTGGTGGTGCACACCTGTAGTCCCAGCTACCTGAGAAGCTGAGAGGCAGGAGAATCGCTTGAACCTGGGAGGCGGAGATTGCCTTGAGCAGAGATAGTGCCACTCTACTCCAACCTGGGCAACAGAGTGAGACTCTATCTCTAAAAAAATAAAGAAAGAAAGAAAAAAGAAATGAATACTTCTCCTAAGAGGAGGACCCTCTTAGGGGTCCCACACAGGAGACCCACAGAATGAGTAATGGGCTCAGGCTCCAGGGAAGTAACAAACTGCAGGAGGGAGGGAGACTCAGAAGGCAAGCCACGCATACCAACCTAATCTCAAATCCTGATCCTTCCCTACAGTCAGAAGGAGACATACTATTCTTATTAAAACATTCAGTGAGGTTGGGCGTGATGGCTCACACCTGTAATCCTTTGGGTGGCCCAGGTGGGTGGATCACCTGAGGTCAGGAGTTCGAGACCAGCCTGGACAACATGGTGAAACGCCATCTCTACTAAAAATATAAAAATTAGCCAGTTGTGATGGCGGGTGCCTGTAGTCCAGCTACTTGAGAGGCTGAGGTGGGAGAATCACTTGAACCTGGGAGGTGGAGGTTGCAGTTAGCCGAGATCATGCCACTGCATTCCAGCCTGGGTGACAGAGCGAGACTCCATCTAAAAAAAAACATTAAATGACAAGTGAAGAAGACTCTCAAATATAAACACAAATAGCCAAGATTAGCCTAGTATTTGTGGAAAAGCTACACTGAGAAAAGAAAGGCATCAAAATCATCCAAAAGAAAAAAAAAAAACCTTAAAATTTAAAGTAAATAACCTTAAAAGGAAAGAAAAACAATACTTTAAAGTATAAGTGATATCCTTAGAGAAAAATTAAAAAGTTTTCATATCCTTAGTTCAAGATGGTAAAAGCACATTCATACATATCAATTATCCCATAATGTAGGGGAATTAAAATTCCTCCATTAAAGGACAAAGACTAATTGGTTTAAAGAAAAAAAGTCGGCCGGGTGCGGTGGCTCACGCCTGTAATCCCAGCACTTTGGGAGGCCGAGGCAGGCGGATCACGAGGTCAAGAGATCGAGACCATCCTGGTCAACATGGTGAAACCCTGTCTCTACTAAAAATACATGGGCATGGTGGTGCGTGCCTGTAATCCCACCTACTCAGGAAGCTGAGGCAGGAGAATTGCCTGAACCCAGGAGGCGGAGGTTGCGGTGAGCTGAGATTGCGCCATTGCACTCCAGTCTGGGTAACAAGAGCAAAACTCCGTCTCAAAAAAAAAAAGAAAAAAAGTCTTGAAACCATATACTAGCACCATAGTGTTTAATAGGATAGGCTCTAGATTTGAATCCTAGCTCCAATAGCTATTAAAAACCATTTATGGCCAGGCACAGTGACTCACAGCTGTAATCCCAGCACTTTGGGAGGTCAAGGTGGGCAGATCATGAGGTCAGGAAATCAAGACCATCCTGGCCAACATGGTGAAACCCCATTTCTACTAAAATACAAAAAATTAGCTGGGTGTGGTGGCATGTGCCTGTAGTCTCAGCTACTCGGGAGGCTGAGGCAAGGGAATCGCTTGAATCCAGGAGGCGGAGGTTGCAGTGAGCCGAGATTGTACCACTGCACTCCAGCCTGGCTACAGAGCAAGACTCCATCTCCAAAAAAAAAAAAAAAAAAAAAAACCCAAAAAACCCCAAAATCATTTATGCCTAATGTTCCATTATTGGAATGCTAAGCATGGGGGAGTTATTTATATCCTACTGCTCAATTTTTTTATTGCAAAAATTCAAAAAAATTGCAACCTCAGGCATAAAGGGATTAATGATTGATGAAATAAAAATTTACATAATTGGGCTGAATAGAAGGATGTATTCAGCTAAAAGTGTAAAATTGACCCCAGGAAGTCACCCTAAATATAGCACTAAAAAATAAACAGGGCCGGGTGCGGTGGCTCACGCCTATAATCCCAGCACTTTGGGAGGCCGAGGCGGGTGGATCACGAGGTCAAGAGATCGAGACCATCCTGGTCAACAAGGTGAAACCCCGTCTCTACTAAAAATACAAAAATTAGCTGGGCATGGTGGCGCATGCCTATAGTCCCAACTACTCGGGAGGCTGAGGCAGGAGAATTGCTTGAACCCAGGAGGCAGAGGTTGTGGTGAGCCGAGATCGCGCCATTGCACTCCAGCCTGGGTAACAAGAGCGAAACTCCATCTCAAAAAAAAAGATAAACAGTTATGAGATAGAAAGCAAATGACATGAAAGACAGGTAATTGAACATTTTTCCTATAAGCCTTCTAAATATAACAGAAAAAAGAGGGGAAGAATTATTCAAATAAATAATTGCAAAATTTTCAGAACTGATGAAAAGTATAAATTTTCAGATTTAAGAGTCCACTATGTGTTGAGCAAGAAAAAAAAGAAAAATAATCCAGAAGTGTCATCTTAAATTTTTAATCTCCAAGGATAAAGACAAATACTTAAAACTTCCAGAAGACAAAAAAAACCTCAACAACCAGGTTATTTAGAAAGAAAGGACAATTCTATCAGCATGGAAACAGTAGATCAGCGTAAGGTAGAGAAAAGGAAAAATTAACTTCAAAATTCTGAGTGGAAGTTACTTCAAACTTCAAATTTTATATCCAGCCAAAGTAACATTCAAGTGGGAGGTCAAAATAAAGATATCTTTATGAAACTGATTGGTTTTACTGTTCAGTTTGAACTTTTAGTGTTAGGTTTATAAACAGCAGTCTTGAACCCACTCAGTTAGGGTAACTGAGTAATTACCCTTAGTAATTAGTATGCATTGAAATTTTGCATATATTATTTGTATGTATAAAAATCTAGTTAATCTGGGAAATCAAACATAATAGGAGTATATTACTTTTCTTTATAGCTCTGTCCTGACATCTTTCAAAGTAATGTAAAAGCACAAAAAGTAAACTTTTAAACAACTTCCTGTGGTAGGTAGCATATATATTATTTTAACACTCTGAAATTTAGAAAGGTCTCTTCAACCAGCAGTAAGAAGAAAAGCTTCTTTCATTTTCTGTTTTCCAGGTCACTGGTTTTCAAATGTTCTTAATGCTTCTGTAAAAACAGAGACTAAAATCTTCTCTTCCTTATTCCCATTTTTCTATTTCTTTATAACTTTTGGTAAACCACATTGCCTGTGTCTGAGGCATGCTAGTGTGTTTTTATGAACAGATACTTTAAGTGGCAGAGTCAGTTAGACGTTTTGCAATATACAATGCTTTTCTTATGTGATGTTGTTAAACTCAGCTGCATATAAAGTTTTTTAATGTGAAAAAAAGGACATTTTTTGACATTAAAGATTTTTAAAGTTTACATCCCATAGGGCTTTTCCAAGATAATATTCCAGAATGTATTCCAGCAAAAAGAAAATAAATTATCATAGAAATTAGAAGATAAGAGATGCAAAAGAAAAGAATGAACGAGAAGGCCATAAAAACAAAAGTTTAAATTCTTGGTAGACAATGGAATATAATTTTCTTAATATTCTGGAGTTAAATTCCAACTATTTTCAACATGGGAGTGGTAAATTTGGGGTAAATCTGACTTGTCTTTTTCAAGATATAGACACTGATTTACTCTAACTGTTTTTAAAAATATCTAAGTTTAAACCTGTTGAGTAATAATTATATTGTTAATAATTTGAAGGTAATTGCTAGAAAATTAGAAATAGAATAAATAATGATATGGTTTAGATTTGTGACTCCGCCCAAATTTCATGTCCAATTGTAATCCCCAACATTGGAGGAAGGGTCTGGAGGCAGGCGACTGGATCATTGGGGCTGATTTCTCTCTTGCTGTTCTCATGATAGTGAGTGAGTTCTCATGAGGTCTGGTTGTTTAAAAGTGTGTAGCACCTCCCTGTGCTCTGTTTTCCTCTTTCTCCGGCCATGTAAGATGTGCCTGCTTCCCCTTCACCTTCTGCCATGATTGTAAGTTTCCTGAGGCCTCCCTAGCCATGCTTCCTGTATAACCTGCAGAGCTCTGAGTCAATGAAACCTCTTTTCTTCATAAATTACCCAGTCTCAGTTAGCTCTTTATAGCAATGCATTGCTATAAATACCTGCCAAATTAAAGAAGGAAAGAAAGAAAATGGAATAAAGGAAATGTTATCAATTCAACAAGGATAGAAAAAGAAAAATATAACAAAAAAGGATGGTAACTGGGAGTTATAAAATGACATGATATATTAATTAAGTTTCTCATAGCAACAAAAAATCAAAAATATCAATAAGCAGCTATGATGGTAAAAATTTATTTCCAGCTCACATCACTCAATAGTCATGAGTTGACTATGTTTCTGCCTCAAGATGTAGGTCTGTTCCATGTATTTTCTCAATCTAGGACTTGTAATGATAAAGCACCCTTATCTGAGACATACTTATTTTCATGGCAGAGGTGCAAGGAGAGAGAGGCTATCCACACTCTGCTGGCTAAAGCAAAGCACATGTCCTAGCCCATCATCAGTGAGGCACTGAAGTATAACCCTGTCTTAGGTGGAAAAGAGAGTGAATATTTGCTAGTAATAATACAATTTACCTCAGAGACTAAGAATACATTCATCCCTATTATTTATCCCAATAAATGTGATGGGTTGAAATTCCCCTATTAAAGGACAAAGACTCTAATGGATTAAAGAAAAGTCTATATGCCATTACTAGTAGTACAGTGATTAGTATAACACTACAGGCTCTGGATTTCCATCTTGGGTCCTCCATCTATTAGGTATATGTAAAGTGAGCATATGAGTAGTATCTACTACCTACTGAATAGAGTTGCTGTGATTAATAAATAAGTGTATAGTACCTGTACTCTACTATATGGAAAGTGCCATACAAGTTTTGCATGAAAAGTGCCTGGCAAATAGTGCTTAATGTTAGCTATTATTGTTACCATAGATACGTAAAACAAAATGACAGGTTTAAGGTGCGAAAATGCAGAATAAATATAGAACAAGAAAATACTAATTAAAACAAACAAAGAGGTCAGGTGTGGTGTCTCCACCTGCAATCCCAGCATTTTGGGAGGCCAAGGAGGGAGGATTGCTTAAGGCCAGGAGTTTGAGAACAGCTCTGGCAACATAGCAAGATCTCTTCCAAAGAAAACAGCCTGGGCTGGGCACAGTGGCTCACACCTGTAATCCCAGCACTTTGGGAGGCTGAGGCAGGTGGATCATGAGATCAGGAGTTCAAGACCAGCCTGGCCAACATGGTGAAACCCCGTCTCTAAAAAAAATGAAAGAGAGAGAAAATAGCTGGGCAATATAGTGAGATCCTCCCTACAAAAAATTTAAAAATAAACTGGGCATGGTGGTGCACGCCTGTAGTCCTAGCTAATTAGGACATTGAGACAGAAGGGTCACCTGAGCTCAGGAGTTTGAGGCTGCAACAAGCTATGATTGCACCACTGCACTCCAGCCTAGGTGACAGTGGGAGACCCTAGCTCAAAAAATAAATAAAGGAAAATAAAAGCACGGAATTAAACATTATGAATTAGAGATGATCCCACTCCTACTTAAGAAGTTTGAACATGGCCCATCAAAACAAGGGAGCGAACCAAGAAAATGAGAGACATGGGGTTAAATCCAAGATCCAACACAGGAGCATGATCAAGAGAATGCCCAGGAGGAGGGTCAAGAGAATCGAGGAGAACCGCAAAGCAGGAGGCCTGGAGCTCAGCCAATGACAGGGGAGGGCAGAGAGGAGCCTGCACACTGTGGACTGAGACCCAGACTTCTGCTGGAAAGCTGGGGAGGGATTAGGGCAAGGCACCTAAAAAAACAAGCAAAGAGAGAAATCCATTAACTCCTGAGAAAATAGAAAGCTATCTGAAAATGATATATAATCCTAGTATACGAAATAACTTGGCTGTGAATCACATCTCCATAGATGTAATAATGAATATTGATCTAACCAAAAATTACAACTATTTTGGGAGGATGTGAAGAATGGAAATGGGAATGCAGTGGGGTTACGTAAGAGAACAAAGTGATAAAGTCCGACAACAGGAAATGGAGAAAATATAAAACTGAAAATTCTAGAGATTTCAGTAGAGGGAAGATTATTTATTTATTTTTTATTTTGAGATGGAATCTTGCTCTGTTGCCCAGGCTGGAGTTCAGTGGCGTAATCTTGGTTTACTGCAACTTCCGACTCCCAGTTCCAGTGATTCTCCTACCTCAGCCTTCCAAGGAGCTGGGATTCTAGGAATGCATCGCCATGCTCAGCTAATTTTTGTTGTTTTTTATAGTAAAGAAGGGGTTTTACCATGTTGCCCAAGTTGGTCCTGAACTCTTGACCTGAGGTGATCCACCTACCTGCCTTGGCCTCCCAAAGTGCTGGGATTACAGGTGTGAGTCACAGTGCCCCTCTGGAAGATTATTATTTAGAAATATGGAGCAATTATCTGAAACAATGTACTGATTGGTTCTAGGCTGAGAAAATAGAGTGGGGGTTGGGGTGAGGAAGATACTTGTTTTAACTCTTTTTTTTTTTTTTGAGACAGGGTCTCACTCTGTGGCCCAGTGCAGTTGCAAGATCATAACTCACTGCAGACGTGACGTCCTGGGCTCAAGCTATCCTCCCATCTCAGCCTCTTGAGTAGCTGCAACTACAGGTGTGCACCACCATGCCCAGCTAATTTTTTAAAGATATTTTTTGTAAGACAGGGTCTCTCTATGTTGCCCAGCCTGCTCTCAAACTCCTGGGATCAAGCAATCCTCCCACTTCAGCCTCCCGGAGTGCTGGGATTACAGACATGAGTCACTGTGCCTAGCCATTGTAAGTCTTATAATATGTTTGATTTTTAAAACCATGTGTCCGGCTGGGTGCGGTGGCTTACGCCTGTAATCCCAGCACTTTGGGAGGCTGAGGCGGGAGAATCACAAGGTCAGGAGTTCGAGACCAGCCTGACCAACATGGTGAAACCTCATCTCTACCAAAATTAGCTGGGCATGGTGGTGGACGCTTGTAATCCCAGCTACTTAGGAGGTTGAGGCTAGAGAATTGCTTGAACCTGGGAGGCAGAGGTTGCAGTGAGCCAAGATCATGCCACTGCACTCTGGCCTGGGTGACAGAGTAAGACTCTGTCTCAAAACAGCAGCAACAACAACAACAACAAAAACCATGTGCCCGTGTAAATTAAAATTTATACAAATTAAAAAATAATTTAAAGACAGAGGCCAGGCACAGTCGTTCATGCCTGTAATTGCAGCACTTTGGGAGGCTGAGACAGGAGGATCATTTGAGGTCAGGAGTTTGAGACTAGCCTGGCCAACAAAATGAAACCCCCTCTCTACTAAAATTAGCGGGGCAGTTGTGGTGCATGCCTGTATTAGCAGCTACTTAGGAGGCTGATGCAGGAGAATCGCTTGAACCCGGGAGGCAGAAGTTGCACTGAGATAAAATGGCACCACTGCACTTCAACCTGGCAACAGAGCAAGACTCTGGGAAGGAAAGGAGGGGAAGGGGGAAGGGGAAAGAGAGGAAGGGAAGGGAGGGAGGAAGGGTGGAAGGGAAGCGGGGAGGGAGGGAAAGGGCAAGAGGGGAAGGGAAGGGAGTGGGGTAAGGGAAGGGGGTAAGGGAAGGGAGGAGGGAAAGTGGGGAGGGAGGGAGGGAAGGAAAGGAAAGAAGGAAGGAAGGTTTTGGCTGGGTGCAGTGCCTTATGCCTGTAATCCCAGCACTTTGGGAGGGCAAAGCGGGCAGATCACGAGGTCAGAAGATGGAGACCATCTTGGTCAACATGGTGAAACCCCAACTCTACTAAAAATACAAAAAAATTAGCTGGGTGTGGTGGCATGCCCTTTAATTCCAGCTACTAGGGAGGCTGACACAGGACAATCGCTTGAACCCGGAAGGTGGAGATTGCAGTGAGCCGAGATTGCGCCATTGCAGTTCAGCCTAGTAACAGAGCAAGACTCTGCATCAAAAAGAAAGACAGTAAGTTTTTGCAAAATAATATCAGACAAAATAGAATTTAAACCAAAAGCATTAGATAGGAGTAAAGAGATTTTATATAGATAAACGAACTATATGCCTAGAAAATATATTTTCACGAGCCTTTCCCCTTGTAATAACACAGCTTTAATATGCATGCAAATATGCAAGAAAAAATTGATAATCAAAATCTTAGTGGAACACTTTAACATATCTTTCTCAAAAACTGACAAAACAGACAAAAATTTAATTCTACATGCATGTGGAAGATTTGAATGATATAAATAACTACTGGATTTTATATATAATGGATATATGTACACATATATGCACATATATTTACACATACAAATATACGTATATATTCATATGCAGTCTTTTCAGTTGACCTCAGAATACTCATAAAAGCCTCTATGAAATTAGGCCACATAGAAAATCTCAATATAGACTGAGTGCAGTGTCTCACATCTGTAATCCCAGCACTTTGGGAGGCTGAGGCAGGAGAATCGCTTTAGCCCAGGAGTTCGAGACCAGCACTTTGGGAGGCCAAGGTGGGTGAATCACCTGAGGTCAGGAGTTCGAGACCAGCCTGGCCAACATGGCTAAACCCCAACTCTACTAAAAATACAAAAATTATCCGGGCGTGGTGGCACATGCCTATAATTCCAGCTACTTGGGAGAGGGAGACAGGAAAATTGCTTGAACTCACGAGACAGGTTGCGGTGAGCCAAGAGCGGGCCACTGCACTCCAGCCTGGGCAACAGAGCGAGACTCTGTCTCAAAAAAAAGAGATAGAAAAATAGAATAAGTCAATTATTACAGAAGAAATTAAAGTTAGTGAAAAATCCATCCTGAAAAAGCTATTTGTCTCAGACAGTTACAGGAAAGTTCTCTCAGACCTTAGGACATAGAAAAGTTCCAAAGGTTAGAAAAAGATGGGAAGTTTCCCAAATCATTCTACAAGACTAACACAGTCTTACTGACTAGAGAAACTTTAAAATAAATAGCCTAAAAAAAGAAAACTTAAAAATATAGGAACGTCGCTTAAAAATATAGACACAAAAATCCTAAGTGGGAATTAAAATTAAACAGTGTCAAATAGAATTTATCTATGTATGTAAAGACTAATTCTGATTGGCTAAATAGGGTTTATTCCAGGAATATAAATCTATTTCAATATTAGGAGATCTCTTATTAGAATTCAACACTTTCAATTTAAAGAAGAAAAAATATATAATAATTCCAAATGTGAAATAATATTTTGGTTAAATTTCAACATCACTTTCTGAGCAAACTAGAAAAATGGAGACTTTTTTTCAGCAAACATTATACTCAATTGTGAGATGATAGAAGTGCTCTCATTAAAAGTCAAGAACGTAGAGGGGTACTTGCTATTCCCACTCCTACTCAGCCTCATGATGGATATTCCAAAAAAGGTAAGCCAAGAAAAGAAGGGAGAGATAAAAATACCAGGAAGAAGAAAGGAGAAACTCTCATAGTTTGCATATGGTATCATACTCTGTTTAGAAAATTCCAGAGAATTGACAGAAGAAAAAACAAAACACTAAAATAGAGCGTTCAGTAAGACAACCACACACAAAAAAATCTCATTTTTCTGTATACTCTCATTAAGTGATTTAAAAATCCATGGCAGGGAACCAAAACCCTTTCACGTTAGTAACAACAAATGCCTTAAAACTGACTTACAATGAAATGAAGACAAGGATAAAACTTTAAGAAGCACAAAAATGGCCAGGTGCGGCAGCTCACATCTGTAATCCCAGCACTTTGAGAGGCCAAGGCTGGCAGATATGAGATCAGGACTTTGAGACCATCCTGGCCAACATGGTGAAACCTCGTCTCTACTGAAAATACAAAAATTAGCTGGGCATGGTGGCACGAACCTGTAGTCCCAGCTACTCAGGAGGCTGAGGCAGGGGAATTGCTTGAACCCAGGAGGCGGAGGTTGCAGTGAGCTGAGATCATGCCACTCCAGCCTGGGCTTCAGAGTGAGACTCCATCTTAAAAAAAAAAAAAAAGCACAAAAATAAGCACCTCAATAAACAGAACAGCAAATGGTGTTCCTAAATCCAGAGACTCAGTGTTTTTCTGATGTCAATTATCTCATTAGTTTATAAATTCCAAAAACTTTCAATAGGCTATTTAGAGGAAAGTTGGCAAACGGATGCCAAAGTGCTTCAGGAAGAGGAAACGAACAAGAACAGACAAAACATTGAAAAATAAGAATAATGGGAGAAGAACTGCCCTGCCAGAGAGCAAAATAAACAGCAAGGCTTTAGAAATTAAAGCAGGGTTTTAACCTTTCAGGGAAAGAGAAAAAGACAAACATCCGTTTATATGTGGGAATTTATTTTATCACCAAAGTGGCATCTCAAGTTAGTGGGGGGAAATGACAGGACATTTGCTATTCATTGAAGAAAATCAACCTAGATCACTTCCTCATATTATACAGACAAATACCAGACAAATTAAAGAAAATGTCTTGGTGCAGTAGCTCATGCCTCTTTGGGAGGCCAAGTTGGTGAATCGCTTGAGCCAAGGAGTTCGAGACCAGCCTGGGCAGCAACAAAATGAGACCCTATCTCTACCAAAAATCAAAAAAAAAAAAAAAGAAAGAAAGTCAGTCATGGTGGTGGGAACCTGTGATCTCAGTTACTCAGAGGGCTGAGGTAGGAGGATCATTTGAGCCCAGGAAGTCAAGGTTGCAGCGAACCATAATCATGTCGGCGTACTTCAACCTTGGTGACAGTGAAAAAAAAAAGTGTTCGAACGAAAATTTCCAAACTTGCAAGTAGATGGTGAAGATGTTTCTATCACCTTACCACAGACAGACTTTCTAAGCAACACAGCAGACCAGAAGTGCTCTCTGGTAATTTGTTCCAGCATCAATAGGAGACTACCACATTCCCTTTGCAGGCTCTCCTGGTCCCAATCCTAATAATCCAGGCATTCAGGCTGAGACTGATAAAGGCTAAGTCCTGGGATGGTGCCAGGGCCAAACACTCCAGTATGCTCACATCAGTCCCCTCTAAGCCCTGTTTCCTCAGCCTGGGAGGTCCCCAAGAGACTTATACTGTTTACAGCCTCCTGGGGGGAAGGTGAAACCGTATCTTCAGAGGCTTTTAAACCATGTCTGAGCTAACACTGATTCCTGGGACCCAAAAACATCACCAGGACTCCCTATTTAGAAAGAGAACATATAAGGCTGCAGTGAGCCAAGATCACTCCACTGCATTCCAGCCTGGGTGACAGAGAGAGACTCTATCTCAAAAAAAAAAAAAAAAAAAAAAAAGGAAAAAAGGAAGGAGGACATAAAAGCACTTCTGACTTTTTTTCTGTAACATATTTGGCTTCCACTTGAGATTTCATTCGACTTTTATTCAAACAGCTTCAGTGCTTATAAAAACTAGCGGTACAGAGCATGTCATTATAACCAGCACTGTCCAATAGAACTTTCCAAGATGATGGAATTATTCTGTCTTTACTATCCAGTTTGGTAACCACTAGCCACATGTGGCTATTAAACACTGAAAATGTGGCTAGTATAACAGAGGAACTGAATGTTTTACTGTAATTAAATTAATTAGTTAATTTATTTTGAGATGGAGTCTTGCTTTATTGCTCAGGCTGGAACGCAGTGGCAAGATCATGGCTCATAGCTGCCTCAATCTCCCAGGCTCAAGCAATCCTCCCACTTCAGCCTTTGGAGTAGCTGGGACCACGGGTACACACCACCATGCCCTGTTAATTGTTTTATTTGTAGAGACTAGGTCTCACTATGTTGTCCAGGCTGGTCTCAAATTCCTGGGCTTAAGCAATCCTCCCACTTCAGCCTTCCAAAGTGCTAGGATTACAGCTGTGAGCCATTACGGCTGGTTTAAATTTAATTATAAATAGTCACATGTGACTGGTGGTGAATGTATTGGGCTGTCCACATTTTAGCCTTTATCAGTCTCAGCCTGAGAGCCTGGTAATAGGCACATCAGAGTACAGGCCAGGATTATTAGGACTGGGACCAGGAGAGCCTGCAAAGGGTAATCCTATTGATGCTGGAACAAATTACTACACACTTCGTGGCTTACAACAACACAAATTTCTTTTTCTTTTTTTTTTTTTTTACTTACATTATTTCACTCAATCTTCATTTTTTTTTTTATTGCATTTTAGGTTTTGGGGTCACAAATTTCTTATATTATGGTTCTGGGGGTCAGAAATCTCAATTATATGAGTTAGGCTAAAGTTAGGTGGTGGCACAGCTGGCTCCTTTGGCGGGCAGGGGAGAATCCATTCCTTGCAGTTTCCAGAGGCTGCCTGCATTCTTCTGCTCATAACCACCGCCTCCATCTTCAAAGCTAGCACTTAGCGTCTTCAAAATCTCCCTTTGTCTCTGACCTCTGCTTCTGTCCTCATATCACCTTCTCCAAGTCTGACCTTTCTTCCTCGCTCTGATAAGGACCCTTATTATTACGTTTGGGCCTACTGGGCTAATCCAGTATAATCTCCCCAACCTAAGATCCTTAACTTAATCATAAAGTCTCTTTTGCCATGTAATGCAACAAATTCACAGGTTCTGGGGATTAGGCTGTAGACATTGTAGGGTAAGGGGACATTATTATTCTGCTTACCACCAAGGGTATTCAACTGTTCCCATCACATAAAATCTGGGCTAATGACCTCACCCCTGGAAGCTGACCTGGAGGTGGGCTCAAGCAAGTGGCATCTCTGTGGGCACAATTCCCACCTTCATGCTAAATCATGTTGGATTCAGCTCAGGGTAGACGGAGCAGGGCCCAGACTCCTTAAGAAGGCTGTTAGGCCCAGCAAAGAGAGGCTATGGGGGCCAAAAGCACTGAGCTTGGGCACAGAGCTCCAGTTCCTGGGGTGATAGCCTGGCTGCAGCCCTGAGGCATGGGAGACTCACACTGAGGGGGTTGGGTGACGAAATGAGGGTGTCTGTCGGTGGAAGCCTGTGCATTATCTTCTGCACATCCAGAGAGGTATTGACTGTTTTTTGAGCTGCAAAGTTATATAAACAGTGCAATGTTTAAAGAAGATTAAGCTGGCGGTTGTGTGCAAGTGAGGCCCGGGGGAGCGGGGTGGGAAACTGGTGAATAAATACGGGCAGGGAATGATTAGTATCAGAGGAGCAGTGGGAATAGGGAGAGAAGAAAATATGTGTAAGAAACATCCTGTCAAACAGAAAACACACTAAAAATACTACTGCTGAGCGGAATCAGAAATGGCAGCAACATCTTAAATCATTTTGGAAAAAAGCATTTCCGTTTTTATTGGTTTATATACTCAAAGAATTCGTGTAATTGTAGAGTCTGTTAAATGGTTTTATTAATGCCTGCAGCTGTCACTTCACAATATATATTTAACAGGAATACACCGAAACCTTACAGTACTCACCAAGTACTTCTTAAAATCATAGTTAGTTTTTCAGGTATTTGAAAGAGCATACTGCTACAGGTATCTGAATTAGCACAGGTAAGATATGAGGCTGAGGGTTGCTCCTCCAGGAGAACAAAAGATAGATATATTTCCACCATAGAAAGTTTTGACATTTACAGCCGGGTGCGATGGCTCACACCTGTAATCCCAGCACTTTGGGAGGCCAAGGTGGGCAGATCACCTGAGGTCAGGAGTTCAACACCAGCCTGGCCAACATGGTGAAACCCCATCTCTACCAAAAATGCTAAAATTAGCCGGGCGTGGTGGGGGGCACCTGTGATCCCAGGTACTCAGGAGGCTGAGGCAGGAGAATCACTTGAACCTGGGAGGTGGAGGTTGCAATGGGCGGAGATCATGCAACTGCACTCCAGCCTGGGTGACAGAGTGAAACTTGGTCTCACAAAAAAAAAAAAAAAGGAAAAAAAGAAAGAAAAGAAAAGAAAGTTTTGACATTTACTACCTTTCACCTTTAGAAAAAAATGAGCCCTGCTTTTTCTTACCAGATGGCCCCTCTCTCTGCGGCTTGTGTGCCATCTGGAATTTGTTCTGATAAATCCAAACATTAGGGCTATGTTATCTTCCCAGCTAAATATAACATTTAGTTAATTAGCCTGGCAACCTATGCATTTCTTTCATATGCTAAAAAAGATAGCACTGCATCTGTAGTGTGTGTTCTGGCTACTGGAGATAAACCACCAACAAGAAATCAATCTTTCTGGTTAGTGACCTCTAGAACAACTTGGGAGGAGGAGCCAGACTGGAGTCCTTGAGGAGGCTTAGACTACACTGGGGACTTGTGGTTGGCTGCATCCAGCATGGTGGGGGTTTGGATATGCATCAGATTCCGCATTACCCAATGTGCTCATATCTCCAGACACCGAAAAATGTCCACAAGCTGCTGGGCAGTGGCTCACACCTGTAACCCCAGCGCTTTGGAAGGCCGAGGTGGGAGATCACTTCAGGCCAGGAGTTTGAGAACAGCTTGGCCAATATCTCAAAACCCTGTATCTACCAAAAACACAAAGATTAGCTGGGCCTGGTGGTGTGCACCTATAGCCCCACCTACTCAGGAGGCTGAGGCACAAGAATCGCTTGAACCCAGTAGGCAGAGTTGCAGTGAGCCAAGATCACATCATTGCACTCCAGCCTGGGTGACAGAGCAAGGCTCTGTCTCAAAAAAAAAAAAAAAAAAGATGCCCTCAAGCTTATTTTTTTCTTTTTTTTAGAAACTCTTAATTTTTAGAGTTACAGACACATTAACAAGTGAAATCATTTTACAGGCTTGTAACAAAAGCAGCAGTTCCCCTACCAGCTTTCTTTTTTTTATTATTTCTTTAATCAGCAACTGCATTTGCACCTACCAGCTTTCTACTCCCAATTCCCACTACAAGCGATTCCAGTTCCAATTAGTTTAGCTGTTTATTTTGATTTTTGCCTCCATATTTTTAAATAACTTGCTTATGCTGCTCTTTCTTTATTTTTCTACTTTAATACTATCCTTTGTCTTCCTTCTGCAGAAGAAAATAATTGGCTCTCATACATTACAACTTCCCTCCCATTGTAAACATATTCTACTTTGGTCAACAGTTACCAGTATTTATATTACTATGATTGTGGAAATATTATTCAAAGCTTAGCTATGTGACATACTACATAATTAACTACATTTTCTTTCTGATTCAACACTCTTTTCTTAAGAGAATGACAATCTTAATTTTTCTTTTTAGGTTTTTATGTGCCAATTGCTAATTTATCTTCATTCTTATAAATCTCCTAAAATGTAAATTGCCTCTCCATACATTCAAACATAGTAGGTAATTTATCAATTTTTTTTCCCTTGGGGGCACCCCTCCTGTAACTCTCTGTCCTTTTGTTTCAACCTGATTCTGTTATGGAAACACCAGGGGTTCCACCTAGGTCCTGTTGCTCACTGAACAGAACGCCAAACATTGAGAGAGATTGTTGCCAAGGAAGAAGGCTTTAACAGGGTGCTACAGCCTAGGAGATCAGAGATCAGTCTCAAATCCGCCTCCCTGATGGACTAAACTTAGGGGTTTATATAGCAGGGAAGAAATGTAACAATGTGGAGGAAAACAGGAAATAGGGAGAGATAAGGAAGCAATCATGATGAATGAAGGGTCTGCCATCTCACTGCCCAGTGCAATGATTTGGTGAGTTGCAGTTCTTTGATACTATTTTTTGAGAGGCCTGAGGGTCTTTTCCCAGGAAAGGAACTCAGATAAAACAAATTTAAGCTTTGCCCAGTGGCAGTATTGTAGCCAATGAGGTTTATCCGAGGCGTGACTATTGCTAATTGAAAACTTTTCCCAATACCCCGCTGTGATGACTTGAAATATAGTTGACATTGGCAATTTTTGGCAGTCTCTACAGGGACTGAATAAAAAAAAATTTTTTAAAACAAACAAAAAAACAAATGTAAATTTCAAGCTTTAGCACCAGAAGAGTCAATTTCTATGTTTATCCAAAATAAAACAAAACAAAAATCTGTCTATGGGATTATTGGGTCAGTTTCAATTCAATAGCACCCCAGGCCTGCAGATCACTGTCACTGCAGGCCCTAGCCATCAGCATGGGCAATGCCTTCCCATGCCAGGACCCTGGGCTTGCCTCCCTCTAGAGCACTCCCTCATTTGCTGGAGCATATCTGTCCTTAAAAGAAAAATGGGAACAGGAAGGTAAAGTAAAGGTTTTTGACTTTTTATTCTACCCTCACCCTATGCTGATGGTGGTTGCTTAGATGTAAAATTTTAGTTTTGAAATCATTTACCCTAGAATTTGAAGTAAAATCCTTGTCTTCTGGTGGTCACTGACAAGGACTCTGACCCACTCTGATTCCCAGTCTTTCCCCAAGGCTTTGACTGTGCCTTTTCTTTCTTTCTTTAAATTGTTGGAAACTGTGGAGGTTTTCTGTGTTGATGATCTGAGATTTCCGGTGACCTGTGGATTGTCGTTCCTCCTTAGCTCTGGGCACTTGGTGATCCCTCTCCATCTATAAATGCACATCTTTCCATTCTGGAAATTGTCTTTTACGCTGGTTTGCTTCATTTCTTTTCCTCACTTTTCTCTGCTTATTCATTCTTGAACTCTTTTCCAGATAGTGGACCATCTTAACTTATTTGCTGTTCATTTATTTTTTACTTTTCTGAGCCAGGGTCTCTCTGTCACTAGGCTGGAGTGCAGTGGTACAGTCTCACCTCACTGCAACTTCTGCCTACTGAGCTCAAGTGATCCTCTGGCCTCAGCCTCCCAAGTAGCTAGAATGACAGGCATGCACCACCACACCAGGCTAATTTTTGTATTTTTAGTAGAGATGGGGTTTCGCTATGTTGCCCAGGCTGGTCTTGAATTCCTGAGCTCAAACAGTCTGCCCACCTTAGCCTCCCAAAATGCTGGGATTACAGGCATGAGCCACCACACCTGGCCATTTGCTAATATTTTGAAAATCTTGTTTCAACTTTTTTTCTCTGTCATTGTTCTATGTCTGTGATATTTCTTAGTATTATTTTCTTAGTGTTATTTTCTTAGTGTTATTTTATTGACTTCTATATATCTGCTCTCACATTTTTAATTCCTAAGTGCCCTCTTGTCAAAAAATTTGTATATAACCTCTTGTTCTTGTTTCTTGGGTGCAATATTTTTCCTTAGCTCTTTAAGGATGTTAACTCTATTTGTTTATTTGTTTTCTTCTGCTCTGTGCCTATTTCTCTCCCCCTCACCAACTTCCTTTTACTTAATCCCTGTGGTTCATGCTAGAAGCATTTCTCAAATGTATGGTGATCCTTGGCCATCTATTTATAATTAAGAGTGGAAATTCTGTGAGGGTAGGTGAGGCTTAATTGGTTGCTGTACTTCACTTAGGGTTCTGTGGCTGGGCTGTTTCACTGGGAAATCCCCAAATGTAAATGGTAGGTGTTTTCTCTCAGGCAGGTTATTTCTCTCTCTCTTTTTTTTTTTTTTTTTTGAGACAGAATCTTGCTGTGTCACCTAGGTTAGAATGCAGTGGTGCGATCTCAGCTTACTGTAACCTCCACCTCGTGGGTTCAAGCGATTCTCCTGCGTCAGCCTCTTGAGTAGCTGGGATTACAAGCATGCATGGATAATCTTTTTGTATTTTTAGTAGAGATGGGGTTTCACCTCGTTGGCCACCTCAAACTCCTGACCTCAAGTGATCTGCCCGCCTCAGTCTCCCAAAGTGTTGGGATTACAGGCGTGAGCCACCAGGCCCAGTCCTATTCCTGTTCTTAAGGAAAATGGTTGTGTCCGTCTTTCAGGGCTGCTATAACAAGGTACCATGACTGGGGGGCGTAAACAACAGTAGTCCACTTTCTTGAAGCTCTGGAGGCTGAAAGTCACTTTTGCAACCATCTCTTCCTGGGTGATATGAGCATGGCTGCCTGTGTTCTTGGAGTCAGATTGAAGAAGGGATGAGAGATGTCATTCTCTCAAGTGACGTTCTTAATCCCGTCTTCAGTATGGGAACACCATTTCCCATTGTTCCTGCAGGGCCAGAATCCCTCTGACCCTGCCTCTCCAGGGAGTGAACCCAGGGTCTTCTTCCAGTATGGGCTGGGGCAGTTGCCTGGTTGCTTAAACATGAAGAGGAAATTCTCCTCACGGAGGGGAAACACGGATATAATGGATTCTGAAAGTGACTTTTAACCAATATACTTGTTTTTAGTCTCACTAGGACCCCCACTCTTAAAGTCACCTGGTACCTCTAGTTCTTGAGTCTTTCTGACTTTCTGCTGTACAAATCAGCCTACTTCTGAGTTTCTTCCTCTGCCAGTTTAGATTTTGGCATTTTAAAGGGTGCTAAATCCATTAGCACAAACTCATGATTTTTAGGCTCCCAAATGTCATTGCTGTCATTTTCTATCTTGCTCTATGTCCTTTTTTTCATTCTTTTAAGTCTCATATCTGTTATTTGAGTGAAGGTTTTGGAGGGAATGGAGGTAAACACGTAATTCAATCTACCATATTTAACTATATATCCCTCTCGAGACCTTTCTGAGTGGATCAGAAGTCCTAGTAATGAGAAAAGTCTTTAAACATGGATGTTGGATGACAAGAAAAGTCACCTTGGATGTGAGTGACTGAAGGATAGATGGCAGCCACATCACAGAGGGGGTCAATCTTCAGCACTTAGGGAGCATTCACAATCTGTACAGCACCGACTGGGTTCGAGCTGGGGGGATGGAGGGAAAGACTGAAGTGGTGTATGGAAAGAGGACTGATTCCAGGCCAAATTTAAGAGGTTAAGACCTCTTTGACTCTTAGTTTGTTGCAAATGGAGGAAGAAGAAAGAAATGTAACTTTCATCTTTTACCTCTTTTATTTTTTGAGACAAAGTCTCACTCTGTTACTCAGGCTGGAGTGCAGTGGTGTGATTTCTGCTTACTGCAACCTCCGCTTCCCAGGTTCAAGCAATTCTTCTGCCTCAGCCTCCCGAGTAGCTGGGATTACAGGTGCCCACCACTATGCCTGGCTAATTTTTGTATTTTTAGTAGCGATGGGGTTTCGCCATCAGGTTGGTCTTGAACTCCTGACCTCAAGTGATCTGTCTACTTTGGCCTCCCAAAGTGCTGGGATTACAGATGTGAGCCACTGCACCCTGCCTACCTCTTCTATTTTTAACACCATGGGTTCATAGATGGGTGTGTGACACATCCTTGTGTTATAGGGGAAATTGTTTCTGTAACATTGCTTAGAAAGAATGTTCCAGTAGTTACAACCAGGGTAACTACCTTCACATTTTAACTACCAAGTTCATCAAAACTCTTGATAAATACAACCAAGTCATATAAATTATTGATATTTTTTTGTTTTGTATGGTAGGCTTGAACACAAAGGCTCTCATCTGTATATGATTACTCTACCAGGGAATGGACCTCAGCTCCAGGTCCCTTGATGTCTGTGGTAGAAGTGCCAGGATTTTAGGAAAATAAACAAGGGGAAAAAAAAGCAAGGGAATAGAAAATGGATTTTTAAAACAATATCGGGGTAAACAACATGTTCGTAGATAGCAGCTTCATTAATAATAGCTCAAAACTGGATACAACCCAAATGACCATCAACAGAAGACTAATGAACCACAAATTATGGTACGTCCATACCATCGAATGCTACTTAGAAATGAAAAGAAATGAACGACAGATACATGCAATAACTGAAACTAATCTCAAAAGTATTATGCTGCACCGTTCAGACACCAAACAGTGCACAGTATATGATTCTTTCCTGTGAAGTTCTAATCCATAGATACAGAAATCAGAACAATGGCTGCCTGTAGGGATGAGGAGTAAAGATTAAGAAAGGGCGCAAGAGGGCCTTCTGGTGAATAGAAATGTTCTATATTTTCATTGGGGTAGTGATTATCCAGGTGTATGCATTTATCAAAGTCATTGAATTTATGCTTAAGATCTATGCATTCCACTCTATGCAAATTTTAACTAAAAGGAAGAAAATTAAATGAGCAAGTCTTTCCAAATAACCTCAAAATGCTCTTCCTGTGTCTCCCACAAGCTTCAGAAGTACTGAGATATTAGTCCTTGTTGTTTTTGGAGTGGGGAAGTTCACTCCAAAGTCTTTCAGCTAGAACAAACGTGACCCCACCCCTGTGCCTGTCTAATTTCTACTCATTCTTCAGCACCACCTCAGGGTGCTTCTCTACACACTGCTTCTCTAACTGGGGTAATGCTCTTCACCTGTGTGCAATCCTGCCGCCTCAGTCTCCCAAACAGCTGTGACTATAGGTGTGAATCACCACACCTGACCTACTGATGAATATTTTTGTTTTGAGACAGGGTCTTGCTATGTTTCAGGCTGGTCTCAAACTCCTGGCCTTAAGTGATCCTGCAGCCTGGGTCTGCTAATGGATATTTTGGCTGTTGTTTTAAGACAAAAGTCTTGCTCTATTGCCCAGGCTGGAGTGCAGTGGTGCAATCTCAGCTCACTGCAACCTCCACCTCACTAGTACAAGTGATTGTCCTGCCTCAGTCCCCCAAGTAGGTAGGATTACAGGCACATGCCACCACGCCCAGCTAATTTTTGTATTTTTAGTAGAGACTGGGTTTTGCCATGTTGGCCAGGCTGGTCTCGAACTCTTGAACTCAGGTGATCTGCCTGTCTCAGCCTCCCAGAGTGTTGAGATTATAGGCAGGAGCCACTGCACCCAGCCTTTTCTTTATTTGGAGACAAGGTCTCGCTCTATCACTCAGGCTGGAGTTCGGTAGCGCAATCATGGCTCGCTGCAGCTTCCACCTTTTGGGCTCAAACCATCCTCCCACTTTAGCCTCTCGAGTAGCAGGAACCATAGGCGTGCATCTCACACCTGGCCTATTTTATTTTATTTTTGTAGAGAGGGGTCTCACTATGTTGCTTAGGCTGGTACTAATGGATATTCTTTAAAGGTTCCTGAAATAGGGTCAGTGACCCCTAAGACACAGTACTACCCTATAGGCCTTCTTCACTCGTCTCTTTCCAGCTTGGCTTGCCTGCCACCTCTCTGAGGGCTACCCACCCTTCCTTGCTTCCTGGTATTCCTTCACAAATACCAGGAAGCAAGGAAGATGCGCAGGTAACTGCTGTCTGCAGCCTGTACTTCTGGCCATCCCCATAGCAGCAACATAGAGACTCTGTTCTCATTACTCTGTCTTGGGCCACTACGCTAGGCCTTCATTTTGCCTAAGACACTGATTCATGTCTCCACATTTGTCACTCAAAGTCTATTAATTTTTTTTTTTTTTTTGAGACCGGGTCTTGCTCTGTCGCCCAGGGTGGAGTGCAGTGGTGCAATCCAGGCTCACTACAACCTCCGCCTCCTGGGTTCAAGCAATTCTCTGCTTCAGCCTCCCAAGTAGCTGGGATTACAGGCACCTGCCACCATGCCTGGCTAAGTTTTTTTGTATTTTTAGTAGAAATGGGGCTTTACCATCTTGGCCAGGCTGGTCTTGAACTCCTGACCTCAAGTGATCTGCCCGCTTTGGCCTCCCAAAGTGCTGGCATTACAGGTGTGAGCCACCGCGCCTGGCCTAAATTTGATTAATTCCTTATTTTATTTCTAGACCTTTAAATGATATTATAAAAATAGGGCTTCTTGGCCTGGTGCAGTGGCTCACGCCCGTAATCCCAACACTTTGGGAGGCCGAAGCAGGTGGATCACTTGAGGTTAGAAGTTCAAGACCAGCTTGACCAACATGGCAAAATCCATCTCTACTAAAAATACAAAAATTAGCTGGGTGTGGTAGCGGGTGCCAGTAATCCCAGCTACTTGGGAGGCTGAGGCAGAAGAATCGCTTGAACCCAGGAGGCAGAGGTTGCAGTGAGCCAAGATTGCACCATTGCATTCCAGCCTGGGCAACAGAGCGAGACTCTGTCTCAAAAAAAAAAAAAGAAAGAAAAGGAAAAAAGGCTTCTTTAAGTCGTTTCTTTAAGTGGTCCAGCTGGATGAAATTATTGTCAGCTAATAAAGATTATCTTTTTTTTTTTTTTTTGAGACAGTTTCTCTCTTGTTACCCAGGCTGGAGTGCAATGGCGCCATCTCGGCTCACCGCAACCTCCGCCTCCTGGGTTCAGGCAATTCTCCTGCCTCAGCCTCCTGAGTAGCTGGGATTACAGGCACACGCCACCATGCCCAGCTAATTTTTTGTATTTTTAGTAGAGGCGAGGTTTCACCATGTTGACCAGGATGGTCTCGATCTCTTGACCTCGTGATCCACCCACCTCAGCCTCCCAAAGTGCTGGGATTACAGGCGTGAGCCACCACGCCCGGCCCAAGATTATCTTTAAAAAGAATCCTGAGACACTTAATAAACACTGGTCAGATATAATGACACTTTTTTTTTTACATGTCACCTATAGGTCCCCCTGGAGAAACCACTGATTCCCAGGTAGTGTACACAGAATTTAGTATGTGTTGGCGCTCCAGGCATGCTTGTTGAACTGACTCAGCTCATCCTATCATATTTTCATAAGTATTTTCCTGTGGCATGCTCTATGCCCCATGAACATGGGTTCTTATTAGAGATCCTACATTAATGGGACTGCTTGCTACCTTGGCACAATTGCTCTCTATACCAAACTTAGTAAGTGGCATCCTGAACTAAATAGAACAGTAGTTAAGTAGTACATTGCAGAAATAAAGACTTTCGATTCTCAACTTTACACTTAACCTTTCAATGGGTCTGGTCATTTTGATACAGGAACTCTCTGGGGTTTCAGTATTGCAGTTGCTTGTCTGCTGTCCCTGTGGCCTAGAGCAATATGAAAAAGTGGGAGGAACATTGGCAAGGCTTTGGAACCAGGTAGAACTGAGTTTAAACCTTGGTTCAGTTGTTCACCAGCTATGTGACTTCAGGCAAATTTCCGAACTTTTCTGAGCCTTGGCAGATTTGTTGCAAATACCTGTGTGACTCGGTCATTGTGCAGGTTGGAGTTCATGGAGATAATAGCATAGCATGGAACACGTGAAAGGCCCTGAGTACATAATAACCATAATAATGTAACAATAATCATATTTTCCACCACTCTACTTGGGATGACACCTTCAAAGCAATTGTTAGTGCCTGGTTTGCATATTCTATGCCCAGGGAAGCCACCTAGAGCACAGTTACATGAGGACCCTACTGCTGCTGTAGAGAGGTAGGTAATGTACAGGCACACCTCACTTATTGTGGTTCTCATATATTGTCTTTTTTTTCTTTAGATGGAGTATTGCTCTGTTGTCCAGGCTGTAGTGCAGTGGTGTGATCTCAGATCACTACAACCTCGACCTCCTGGGTTCAAGCAATTCTCCTGCCTCAGCCTTCCCAGTAGCTGGGACTCTGGGTGCCTGCCACCACACCTAGCTAATTTTTGTATTTTTAGTAGAGATGGAGTTTCACCATGTTGGCCAGATTGGTCTCGAACTCCTGACCTGAGGCAATCTGCTCACCTTGCTCTCCCAAAATGCTGGAATTACAGGCATGAGCTACTGCACCCAGCCTATATTGCCTTTTTTGCAGATTGAACATTTGTGGCTACCCTGTGTCAAGTAAGTCTGTAAGTCTATTGGCTTCATTCAGCATGTAGCCACTTTGTGTCTCTGTGTCAAATTCTGACACAATGATCATAATAGTTATCACAATATTTTAAAGTTTTCATTATTGCTGTATCTGTTAGGGTGACCTGTGCTCAATCATCTTTGATGTTACAATTATAAATGTTTTGGGGCAACATGAACCACGCCAATATAAAAAGGCAAACAAAGGTTCAATGTTGCATGTGTTCTGACTGCCCCACTGACGAGTCATTTCCCCATCTCTCTCCCACTCCTATGGCCTCCCTTTTCCTTGAGGCACAACGGTATTGAAATTAAGTCAGTTAATAACCTCACAACAGCCTCTAAGTGTTCAAATGAAAGGAAGAGTCCCACATCTCTCATTTTAAATCAAAAGCTGGAAATGGTTAGCTTAGTAAAGAAGGCATGTCAAAAGCCAAGACAGGATGAAAGCTAGACCTCTTGCACCAAAGAGTTAGCCAATTTATGGATGCAAAGGAAAACTTCTTGGAGGAAATTAAAAGTGCTACTCCATGAATACATGAATGATAAGAAAAAGAAACAGACTTATTATAGATACAGTGAAAATTTTAGTGGTCTGGATAGAACATCAAACCAGTCACAACATTCGGTTAAGCCAAAGTCTAATCCAGAGTAAGGTCCTGACTCTTCAACTCTTTGTAGTCTAAGTGAGGAAGCTGCAGAAGAAAAGTTGGACGCTAACAGATGTTGGTTCTCGAGGTTTAAGGAAAGAAGCTATCTTCATAACATAAAAATGCAAGATAAAGCAGCAAGTTCTGATGGAGAAGCTGCAGCAAGTTATCCAGAAGATCTAGCTAAGATCATCGATGAAGGTAGCCACACAGATTTTTAATGTACATGCAATAGCCTTCCCAGTAGCTATTGGAAGAAAATGCCATGTAAGACTTTCACAGTCGGAGAGGTCAATGCTTGGCTTCAAAGCTTCAAAGGACAGGCCGACTTGTTAGGAACTAGTGCAGCTGGTGAGTTTAAGTTGAAGCCAATGCTCATTTCCGTTTTGAAAATCCTAGGGCTCCTAAGAATTATGCTAAGTCTACTCAGCCTATGCTCTGAAAATGGAACCGCAAAGCCTGGATGACATCACATGTGTTTACAGTGTGGTTTACTGAATATTTGAAACCCAATGTTGAGACCTACTGAACAGAAAAAAAAATTCCTTTCAAAATGTTACTGCGTATCGACAATGTAGCTGGTCACCCAAGAGCTCTGATGGAGATATGCAGGGAGATTAATGTTTCCATGACTGCTAACAACATTTATTCTGCAGCCCATGGATCAAGGAGTGATTTCAGCTTTCTTGTCTTATTATTTAAGAAGTGCATTTTATAAAGTTATAGCTGACACAGATAGTAATTCCTCTGATAGATCTGGGCAAAGTAAATTGAAAGCCTTCTGGAGAGCATCCACCACTGTAGATGCTTTTAAGAACATTCATGATTCATGGGAGGAGGTCGAAATATCAACGTTAACAGGTGTTTGTAAGAAGTTGGTTCCAGCCCTCACGGATGACTTTGAGAGGTTCAAGACTTCAGTGAAGAAAGTCACTGAAGATGTGGTGGAAAAATACCAAGAGCACTAGAATTAGAAGTGGAGCCTGAAGAAGTGACTGAATTGCTGCAATCTTATGATCAAATTTGAAAGATGAAGAGTTGCTTCTTATTGATATGCATAGAAAGTGGTTTCTTGAGGTGGAAATTACTTCTGGTGAAAATGCTGTGAACATTGTTGAAATAAAAACAAGGGATTTAGAATATTCCATGAACTTAATTGATAAAACAGCAACAGAGTTTGAGAGGATTGACTCCAGTTTCGAAAGAAGTTTTGCTGTGGGTAAAATGTTTTAATACAGCACCACGTACTACAGAAAGAAATCTTTCATGAAAAAGAGAGTCAATGAATGAGGCAAACTTTATTGTTTTATTTGGGAAATTGCTACAGTCACCTCAAGTTTTAGCAACCACCACCTTGATCAGTCAGCAGCCATCAAGATCTAGACAAGACCCTTTACCAACAAAAAGATGACAGCTCGCTGAAGGCTCAGATGATTATTAGCATTGTTTAGCAAGAAAGTATTTTTATTTGTTTATTTATGCATGTATTTATTTATTTATTGTTACAGTCTCACTCTATTGTCCAGGTTGGAGTGCAATGGCACAATCTCGGCTCACTACAACCTCCACCTCCAGGGTTCAAACAATTCTCGTGCCTCAGCCTCCTGAGTAGCTGGGATTATGAGCGTGCGCCACCACCATGCCTGGCTAATTTTTGTATGTTTAGTAGAGACCAGGTTTTCCCATGTTGGTCAGCCTCAGCTCAAACTCCCTGGCTTCAAGAGATGCACCTGCCTCAGCCTCCCAAAAGTGCTGAGATTACAGGCATGAGCCACAACACCCAGCCCGCAACAAAGTATTTTTAATTAGGGGATGTACATTTTTTAGATATAATGCTATTGCACACTTAATAGAACACAGTATAGTGTAAACATAAATTTTGTATGCAGTGGGAAGCCAAAACATTTGTGTGACTTGCTTTACTGCAGTGGTTTGGAAACAAACCTGTAATGTCTCCGAGGTATGCCTGTAGAAACTCACATTTTCATCCTTGAACCCAACTTGACACACCTTAACATATATTTCCTGTTTGGTCCAGCCTGCTTCTCACGTGAGAAGAATTTGCCTCGTAATCCTAATGTTTGAGGAAAAAAAATCCTTTTCTAGTGGGATAGAGGACAGTTCCTTTAGAATCAGGTGAGATATGGCCTCCTCACAGCCCTGGCTCCGGCTCAGGCCATGCTCCCTCATTGTCTGATGGAATCCTCCTCTCAAGGCCCGTTCAATATGCTTCTATTCCTGTGACCTCAGGTAAGTCATCTCACCTTCCCTGGCCTGTTTCCTCATCCTTAAATGCCATAGTTGGCACAGCCAGATGATCCCAAAGTGAGCAATCTGAGAAGCAACATGAACTCCAGTACTCTCTGACCCTGGTGCTTGGTTTCCATTAGTGAATGATACATTTACCTAAAGAAGAACCTGTTTAAGGGATTTCTACCTGGACTGCTAAAGTCCTCAGTACTGCTCACCATAGCTTCCTCCCTTCTTCTCAAGTAAATCAAATCACCTTTTTTCTCATTCTTATTTTGTCAGCAAGTGCTTTCCCTCGCTTCACTGATGGAACCTGATCTATAATCGCTCTGTGTTCACCCATAATTCCTTTCCTTTTGCCTTTTACCTGCCTACCAAATTTTGGCCCATCCAGAATTTAATACTGCAAATGGTATTTCTAACACACTTTCCAAAAACCTCTTTTGTATCTATCACCTTAGGTGCCCTTCCGACAACCATGCGTGGTAAGATGCTTTCCTACCATTGACAGATATAGGAACTGGGGTTTGGGCACAGTGCATCTAAAGCTCAGTAGTCAATAGGTGATGGCACCTAGATTAAAGCATGGATCCTCTGACTCCAAATACTTGAAAAATCATCAAGACTCACATTTCCATGTTCTGTCAACATGTTTATGGTATAGAATAACTTTTTTTTATTTTTACATCCCCACCGAGGAACCCAAAAATCCATAGAATAACTTTTTTTCCAGCTGTAAAAGTTGATTATTGCAGGCCAGGTGCAGCAGCTCACACCTGTAATCCCAGCACTTTGGGAGGTGGAGGCAGGTGAATCTCCTGAGGTCAGGAGTTCGAGACCAGCCTGGCCAATGTGGTGAAACCGCCATCTCTACTGAAAATTAAAAAATTAGCTGGGTGTGGTGGTGCATGCCTGTAATCTCAGCTACTTGGGAGGCTGAGGCAGGAGAATCGCTTGAACCCGGGAGGCTGGTGTTACAGTGAGCTGAGATTGTACCACTGTACTCCAGCCTGGATGACAAGAGCAGAACTCTCTCTTAAAAAAAAAAAAGTTGATTATTGCAGTAAAAATAACTCATCAAATACAGGTAAAGGAGTGTGGGAATTGGGAATTCATCTTGCTTCTCCACATGCTGGCTTAGGCTTGAGGATGTTTAGAGCAGGGAGAGGCCTTGGAAATCAACAAGTCCGACCTCACACTTTCTACAAATGAGTAAACAGGCATCAAACGAGAAATGTGTTTTGCCCAACGTCAGATTGAGTTTGGCCACTACCTACAGAACTTTCAGAAAATGGAAGGAATGGTAAATAAACCTTGTGAATTGGGGCAAATTGGACCTGCCCATGGGTCCACTCCTTCTCACTGGAGCATTTGGTCTGTGGCAGACACACAGTGGCTGTGCTCAATGGGAAGTGATTCTGCCAACTCTCCCAGGGGAGCATCCCCTTCTAGGAAAGTACATTAGCAGTGCTCCTTCTGCGTCTCTTGCGTTTATCCTCTTCGAGCTTGAAGATGGCTGACCAGGGTGCCACTGGCTACCGAGGGAAGCAGGGCTGGACGAAAGAAGTCGGAGCTCAAGCCATTCTGCTCTGGAAGCAAAGCCCTGCCATGTTTCTTGGCCAGAGGTGCTACCATCTTCATGAAGCCACAGTTGCTACAAGCTTCTCAGCCTCGAGGCTGCTTGCCCACCTGTCTCCTGCCTCTTACAGCCTTTCTACTTTACTGGCACTCCCAGCTTCTGCACACTCCTTGCTATTCTCTGCGGGCCTTGCACGCACTTCTAGCTCATCTGTGGGACAGACCCCAGCCCAGCCTCTACCTGGGCCATCCTGGGCTATGAGCACCGCTCTGTGCTCCTCCAGGCTGGCTTCCCTCAGCCGCTGCTCCTGCCCGTATGGAAAGAGACTCACCAAACCTACCTTGCAGGGTTGCAGAAGGTATGACTGAAGTCATACTGGAATAGTGCCTGACCCAGAGGTGTCCCAAATGATGGTAGCTATTAATATGATTTGCAACAGTGTCTCCTCTATCAGACGGCAGAATCCTAGAGGTGAAGGACCAGGCCATTCATTTTTGCATCCCCTATGCCTGGTCCATATTAACTGCTTAATAAATCCTGGCTAACTGTGTCTATGAGCATCTGCTGCTCACAGTCATGGTGGTTCCCAAAATGATTGCTAGAATGATGTTTTCCCCAGTCCAAGCTGCCAGCCTTGTGACTGGATCCTCTTGTTTACCAGGACACAGCAAGACTCTAAGAGGAAGGAGTGACCTTCACACAAGTGTTCCTTAAACTGTCATAAGAACAAAGAGAAAAGGGGAAAATGAACCTCTTTATGGAGGGACATTCTAGAATGTTGAAATCAGGACTAGGGGGAAATGGTTAGAACTGCTGTTTCACAGAGGAGTCTTTGCTCAAGGGCCCGGTTCCACCAAGCCAGACATGCCGTGGCTGGGCACACAAAGGTCACACTGGCTGGATGTCAGGGCCCTGTGAACATGAGCTGCCTTCTGATGTGCAGGAGGTGGGGTGTGGTTTGCACATACATGTGACTTTAAACTCAGTTTGGATATCAGGTATGCCAAGAGGTTTCCAATGACCAGAATAATCTATTCAAGAGCTGCTTTTCTTGGGGGAGGGGTGGTAAGCCTGGAGCAGCACCACAAACCCTCAACCATGAGCTCCAAAGGCCCAGCCCTGGTCCCTGCCACCAAGACCACCAAGTGCACGTAAGGGCTCACCTTTTGGTTAACACAAAGGGGTGGTGGTGTGGCAGAGGGCTGGTTTGGTCACTGAAGTTACAAACAAGAGTGGTAGCTGAGCACAGTGGCTCAAGCCTGTAATCCCAGAACTTTGGGAGGCCAAGGTGGGTGAATCACTTGAGGCCAGGAGTTTGGGACCAGCCCGGGCAACATGGCAAAACCCTGTCTCTACAAAATATTTTTTAAAATGAGCTGGTCATCCTGGCACACCTGTGGTCCCATCTACTGGGGATGCTAAGGTGAGATGTCTTTGAGCCCAGGATGCAGAGGTTGCAGTGAGCAGAGATCACCCTCCACTGCACTCCAGCCTGGGTGGCCAAGTGAGACCCTGTCTCACACAAAACAAAACAAAACAACGACAATAAAAACCAAGAGTGGTAAGCTTCAGCACTTACTCAGGCTACTACACATTTCTCAGGTAATTGCTAAATTTGGCAAGTAATATCAACTTTCCCAAATCCCACTACTCCTTCACAATGCAGGTCCAGTGCCCTTCCACCTTCCACAGAGCCCTGACTGCCCTGCTTGTTGCGATGCGCAGGGCACAGTCTTTAAAATAGAGGACACTCCATCTGGTCCATCTCCTCCTGCACTTATCCTCCTGTCTCCCTTATGTTATTGGTATTTACACGAACCTCTTGTGTATCCTATCAGACTGTAAACTTCCCATAATTAGAATAAGAAGTCCTCTTGGGGCCGGGCGCAGTGGCTTATGCCTGTAATCTCAGAACTTTGGGAGGCCAAGGCGGGAGAATCACAAAGTCAAGAGATCGAGACCATCCTGGCCAACATGGCAAAACCCCGTCTCTACTAAAAATACAAAAATTAGCTGAGCGTGGTGGTGTGTGCCTGTACTTGGGAGCTAAGAAAAAAGAATCTTGGGTGTGTACCTGTACTTGGGAGGCTGAGAAAGAAGGATCACTTGAACCTGGAAGGCGGAGGTTGCAGTGAGCCGAGATCGCACCACTGCACTGCAGCCTGGCAACAGAGTGAGTCTGTCTAAAAATAAAAATAAAAAAAGAGAAATCCTCTTGTTCCACCCTAGCACGCAGTACAGTGCCTTGGCTGTGGGGTAAATTATAAATATTTCTTGAATGAACAAAGGAAAAGGTGAAGTAAAGTGTATCTGGAGACTTCAAAGCTACAGAGAGCTTTTAAAATAGTGGAAGTTCTCATATAGTCATTTAAAAACAAAATTTACAAAGTGATTTGGAAGACTGAGATAATTATTCAGAAGGAAGAGAAAAGCTTCTTTCTTTTAAATATGCCTGGCTATTTTGTGAGTTCCTCAAAGAAATGGACCATATTTAAAAATTTCAAATTCCCATTGCCTAGTGCATTTTTGGCAAAATTATTTCTCTTTCACTGTTTTTAAAGATGGAAATATTTTTACTGCTCTTGCTAATTAAAAACTGACCTATGCTCAATGTAAACATTTAAACAATCTGGAAACAGAAAGTGGTAAGTGTAAGATCCACCGAGGTCCATGTTTCTAGAGGTTATTTGCTGATATATTTCCATGGTTTTAATGCAATGAGAGTAACATCCTGATACTGTTTTACCCATTCAGTCTGTAATCTGCTTTTAAAAACTAGTGAAGGCCAGGCGTGGTAGCTCACGCCTGTAATCCAAGCACTTTGGAGGCCAAGGCGGGCAGATCACCTGAGGTCGGGAGTTCAAGACCAGCCTGACCAACATGGTGAAACCCCTTCTTTATAAAAAAAAAAAAAAAAAAAAAAATTACCAACTAGTGAAATGGCTGCGCCCAGTGACTCACACCTGTAATCCCAGCACTTTGGGAGGCTGAGGCATGAGGGTCACTTGAGTCTAGGAGTTTGAGACCAGCCTGGCCAAAATAGTGAGACTTTGCATCTACAAAAAAATTAAAAAAAAAAAAAAAAAAAAGCTAGTGAAATATTTGGCTTCATTTGCACATAGATACACATAAGTCTCCTTCATTCTCTAGCAGCTGCCCGGTTCTGTTTATTACCTCTTACTGTTAGAGTTTCAGGCAGGCTTCAGTTCTTGCGACAAATCACACTGAAGTAAAATCCTTGTACATACATCTTTAATATGTATTTCTCAGATTACTCTTTTTTTTTTGACAGAATCTTTCTCTGTCACCCAGGTTGGAGTGCAGTGGTGCAATCTCAGCTCACTACAACCTCTGCCTGCAACCTCTGCCTCCCAGGT
This sequence comes from Aotus nancymaae, assembly GCF_030222135.1. Taxonomy (NCBI): domain Eukaryota; kingdom Metazoa; phylum Chordata; class Mammalia; order Primates; family Aotidae; genus Aotus; species Aotus nancymaae. Next base: position 6,212,928 of record NW_026988546.1, on the reverse strand, counting down.
TCAAGTGATTCTCCTGCCTCAGCCTCCTGAGTAGCTGGGATTACAGGAGCATGCCACCACGCCTGGCTAATTTTTTGGGGTGTGTATTTTTAGTAGAGATGGGGTTTCACCATGTTGGCCAGGCTGCTTTCAAACTCCTGACTTCAAGTGATCCGCCTGCCTCGGCCTCCCAAAGTGCTGGGATTACAGGCATGAGCCACTGCACCAGGCCCTCAGTTTACTCCTAGACGTGGCAGTTATGGGTCTATGGGCATGAACATTTAACATTGATAGATAATGCCAAATTCTCCTCCAAAAACTTGTATTTTCTGATTTATACCCCCAACATGAACTGAGAAGGCCTACCAAGCTTACGTATCTTTTAAGTCAGTTGTCCCCAACCTTTTTGGCACCAGGGACTGTTTCATGTAAGACCAATTTTTCTACAAACTGGTGAGGAGGGAATGATTCAAGAATATTACATGTACTGTACACTTCGTTTCTATTATTATTACACTGTAATGTATAATGAAATAATGATACAACTCACCGTAATATAGACTCAGTGGGAGCCCTGAGCTTGTTTTCCTGCAACTAGACTGTCCCATCTGGAGGTGATGGAAGACAGTAACAGATCATCAGGCATCAGATTCTTATGAGGGGAACACAACCTAGGTCCCTTGCCTGTGCAGTTCACAATAGGGTTCATGCTCCTATAAGAATCTAATGCTGCTGCTGATCTGTCAAGAGGCGGTAATGCAAGTGATGGGGAGCGTCTGTAAATACAGACATAGCTTTGCTCGCTCACCCACTGCTCACCTCCTGCTGTGCGGCCTGGTTCCTAACAGGCCACAGACCAATGTGGGTCCACGGCCTGGGGGAGCTGGGGACCCCTGTTTTAAGTCTTTCCTGGCATATGTTGAAAGATTTGTGGTCAAGGTGATTTTTACAATGATACTTTTGGTGTGTAAAATGCTCTGTGGCTGGGCGCGGTGGCTCACGTCTGTAATCCTAGCACTTTGGGAGGCCCAGGTTGGTGGATCACCTGAGGTCAGGAGTTCAAGACCAGCCTGGCCATCATGGTGAAATCCCATCTTTAAAAAAAAAAATGCTCTGCGGTTTTCCAGGTATTTTTACATAGAATGCATATTCTCCTTGGGTCTTCTCAGTAGTCATGGAGTAAGTAGGAAAGGCTTTATTATTCCTGCTTTAGAAACTCAGCCCTAAAGACTTGCCCTGGGTTTCACTGCACGTCAGTGTCCATGCCTAAAGTGGGGCCCTTGAACTGCGTCTCTGAATTTCCTTCTACAAGCTGGAAGGAGCAGCCATGAGAGGGCAAAGCCATTTGGGATAGGACCTCCCAGGGGTTTTGCAAATCTTGCATTTATGCCACAGAACAAAGAATGACCTGATTAGGGGGTTCAATTTCTTTAGCTGAAATAAGTCATCCTCTTTTCTGACTAAGCCATGCTGGGGAAGGAGGAGACGGGAGGCCCAGTGTGTTGCTGTGGGGTCTGTCACGAAGCCCCAAGCGGGCAGTCAGTGGTGAGCTCAGGGTGGGTAGAAGGTGGTGAGCTCAAGCTCAGGGAGCAACCTTGCCATGAACTCTTCTTCTGCTCCATTCTCCAAAGCACCCCATTTGGAATTTGGGGAGGAGACTGACCCAGGAAACTCTCATCCCCTTTTTGTTGGTGTCCTCAGAAATGAAATGCTATGAATTTGTTTGCACATTAACACATGGCTTCAATTGCACACAGTTATTAATATTATTTGAAGTGTAATTTAGTGGTCCTCGAAAAAGAAAGACAATAGCATGCTTAGTGCTACTGTCAAATAGAAGTTCACTTGGAATATTGGGAGGACATGCTTTGATAATCTGAGGCTTCCTTACTTCTACAGAGTAACTTAAGCAGAAAGGTTTCTTTTCTTTTCTTTTCTTCTCTCTCTTTCTTCTTTCTTTCTTTCTTTCATTTTTTTTATCAATAGAGATGGAGTTTCACCATGTTCCCCAGGCTGGTCTTGAACTCCTAAACTCAAGCAATCCACCTGCCTCAGCCTCCCAAAGTGCTGGGATTACAAGCATGAGCCACAGCCCCCAACCAGTTGCTTTTGATTGAGGTTGGAATGGAAAGTTCCATGTCAACATGGGCCAGCAGATAGCTGAGGCAAGGTGGAACACTTTGGAAGGGACACTCACTCACTGCATAAATATTGCATGGACTAGGACGACATTGCCCAATGCAGAGGCCTCTAGCTCTCTGTGGTTCTTGAGCACTTACAACGTGGATTGAATGTTTAATTTTATTTAATTTTAGTATTTAAGTTTGAAAACTGACTCTCCATTCAGTTACAGAAAACTTTTAAGTAAGTTTCATACAACTTGGGTATCTCGTTATCTGGAAATGCTTTTCAATGTAAATTTTATGAAATATAAAACTTGATATGGTGTTTCTGATGAAAATTTGGCATCTGAATTTAGATATTCTTAATGTATAAAATACACACTGGCTTTTGAAGGCTTAGCAATATGAAAAAAAGGCAAAATATCTGGATGATTTTTTATACTGATTATATTTTAAAGTGATAGTATTTTTGAAATACTGAATTGAGGCCGGGCGTGGTGGCTCATGCCTGTAATCCAAGCACTTTGGAGGCCAAGGCGAGTGAATCACCTGAGGTCAAGAGTTCAAGACCAGCCTGACCAACATGGTGAAAACCCATCTTTAAAAAATAAAAAAAAAGAAATACTGAATTGAAATATATAAAAATTAATTTTACCTGTTTTGTGCTTTTACTTTTTTTTTAAGGCACTAGACTGGATCATGTGTTTTAACATTTTTTTACGTAGTTTCTAAGAAATGGTAACTGTCTTGAGCATTCACTTATCCGTTCATTTATCGAGCATTTATTGAGAAACTGATATTTGCCTAGCTCTGAGTAAGAAAAACAGCTGCAAAATTCAGAAAAGCATATAAATTTGCTGCACATTGTATGAAAATACGTGTGTGTGTGTTTGTGATCCCACTGAAATGTAATATTCCTTAAGACAAATATCAAATTTATGGTTATTTTTTCTTAGCATCATGAGTTAAACACTTAGCTCATTAAGTTACAGACGTTTTTGTTTTGTAATATATGTATTTAAGCCTCTAATTTTCCCATAAGTATTCTTTTAGCTGTATTCCCAAAGAGTTGATAAGTTGAGTTTTCTTCTATTTCTTTTTTTTTGAGATGGAGTTTCGCTTTTGTTGCCCAGGCTGGAGTGCAATGGCATGATCTTGGCTCACTGCAACCTCCACCTCTGCGGTTCAAGCGGTTCTCCTGCCTCTGCCTCCCAAGTAACTGGGATTACAGGTGTGTGCCACCACGCCCAGCTAATTTTTGTAGTTTTAGTAGAGACAAGGTTTCACCATGTTGGTCAGGCTGGTCTCGAACTCCTGACCTCAGGTGATCCACCTGCTTTGGCCTCCCAAAATGCTGGGATTACATAAGGCGTGAGCTACCATGTCTGGCCAAGTTGAGTTTTCCTAAGTACTCATTTTAATATTGAATGGATCCCACTTTGTTTTCTTTAATTTTCTTTTCCCTCCCCTCCCCTCCCCTCTCCTCCCCTCCCCTTCCTTTCATTTTCTTTTTCCGAGATGAAGTCTCACTCGTCACCCAGACTGGAGTGCAATGGGGTGATCTCGGCTCACTGTAACCTCCACCTCCTGGATTCAAATGAATCTCCTGCTTCAGCCTCCCAAGTAGCTGGGATTACAGGCGCCCCCACCACCACACTCAGCTAATTTTTGTATTTTTAGTAGAGACACATTTTCACCATGTTGGCCAGGCTGTTCTCAAACTCCTGATCTCAAGTGATCCACCCACCTCAGCCTCCCAAAGTTCTGGGGTTATAGGTATAATCCAGGCCACCGTGCTTGGCCACATTTTCTTAAATCTCTTTTGTGGAAGAGACTACTAATTGCTCACACAAATCCTGCTCCATTAGAAGTGGTTAGAATGGACTTTTTCACAAACCCAATTAAAACGCTATCAATTATATTAATAACCCTTGTAATGAAGGAAATAGCTCTGCTACTAACTAGAGAAACAGGTCCCTTACCAATTATAATGAGACAGATTAGGACAAATCAAAAGGCATGTTATTTTTCTCTGGGAACAGGAGGCTTGTGAAACAACAAAAAGACTACTTTGTAGACAGATTGTTAAAAAATAATCAATGAAGTTTATCTCTAATTTTTTGTGAGTATCAGGGTATAGCCACAAGCACTTTTCTGTAATACATTCCTAAGGACCAGCCCTCCAAGATAGGCACATGAGACTCAGTGAGGAATGGAGGTTAAACCACCACCTATCTGTCAATCAACCAAGAAATATTTATTGGACAACCTGAAAGGCCCTGGGAGAGATATTGTAAAGGACGGAAAGATGTTAAAAGTTGGAAGGATGGCCAGGCACGGTGGCTCACGCCTGTAATGCCAGCACTTTGGGAGGCCGAGGAGGGTGGATCACGAGGTCAAGAGACCAAGACCATCCTGGCCAACATGTCTACTAAAAAATACAAAAATTAGCTGGGCATAGCGGCGCATGCCTGTAGTCCCAGCTACGCGGGAGGCTGAGGCAGGAGAATTGCTCGAACCCAGGAGGCAGAGATTGCAGTGAGCAGAGACTGCGCCACTGCACTCCAGCCTGGCTCCTGGCGACAGAGCAAGACTCTGTCTCAAAAAAAAAAAAAAGTTGGAGGGATAACTAGTTATCAGGATCCTTACATATGTTGTTGCATTTACTGTTCCCACTAGTCCTATGAGGTGGAGATTTGTGTTGGCTTTGAAGTAGTTCAACCAATGGCCATATAACCCTACCAAGGGGCTGAACCAGGCATCTTGCCCAGGTCTCAGTCTTAAGCCTGATACACTGATTTCAGGAATAGGATCTCTGTCCTCAAACAGCTTTATCTGGAGGAGATAAAATATAAACAGTTGGCTGGGTGTGGTGGCTCACGTCTGTAATCCCAGCACTCTGGGAGGCTGAGGCGGGCAGATCACTTGAGGTCAGGAGTTTGAGACCAGCCTGGCCAACATGGTGTAACCCTGTCTCTACTAAAAATACAAAATTAGCTGGGTGTGGTGGCGCATGCCTGTAATCCTAGCTAGTTGGGAGGCTAAGGTAGAAGAATTGCTTGAACCCAGGAGGTAGAGGTTACAGTGAGCCGAGATTGCGCTGTTGCACTCAAGCCTGGGCAACAAGAGTGGAACACTGTCTCGAAAATAAATAAATAAATAAATAAACAGTGGAACAGTGAAATCATAATCCAACTGCTGTCACACGCGGCTTTTGTGGGCTGCAGTGGGCTGACAAGGACAGGCCAGAGGAAGAGGAAGGGAGAGCAGTTCAGGCCAGCGAGTGGCCTGAGCACGGACGCAGGGGAATGTCCATTCTGATGGTGCGGTCAGGGGCTAATGGACACAGAGTCCAGCATCTATTTCCTCCTTGCTTGTTTCATATGCTTGTGCTTTTTTCTCACCCTTCCATTTATCTGAAGCTGAGGAGTGTGGAGGGGTGGGAATGTAGTGTTCTTTTCAGCGAGTCCTTTCCCATACAGAGTTGGATTTCCAGCGTGGGGTGGGAGAGGGCTGGAGTTGTTAAGGGGTTTCCGTCTAAGCAGAGATGTGACAGGCAGTGTGGAGTCAGGGTGAAGTAAGGAGAATGTGGAGACCTGGTACCTTGAGCAGCATTTCTTTTCTTTTTTTTTTTTGAAACAGAGTCTTGCTCTGTCACCAGGCGCCAGGCTGGAGTGCAGTGACGCTATCTCGGCTCACTGCAACCTCCGCCTCCTAGGTTCAAGCAATTCTCCTGCCTCAGCCTACCAAGTAGCTGGGACTACAGACGTGCGCCACCACGCCCAGCTAATTTTTTTAAATTTTTTTTTAGTAGAGACGGGGTTTCACTATGTTGGCCAGGATGGTCTCGATCTCTTGACCTCGTGATCCTCCTGCCTTGGCCTCCCAAAGTGCTGGGATTACAGGAGTGAGCCATCGCGCCTAGCCCTTGAGCAGCATTTCCAGAATGCCAACCACATGCCAGCCCGGGTGGACCGAGAAGAGGGCAGAAGCAGGCACTCCTGGTGTGGGGAGGAGCCAGGCAGAGAAGGGGGCATTGGCTTGGCAGGGTGGAAAGACCCCTGTGAGCCGTTGTCCCCTGTTCCAACCTCACAGGCAGTGTGGCGCAAACACAAGACGATGAGTCAGGAGAATGTGGCCCAACTCCCAGTTTTCCTCCGGTTGGTCACACCCTCAAATCACATCCCCACGTCAGCCTGGAATTCCCAACAAAGGGGAAGTGGTACACTCCTGACCAAGTTCCTGCTGGCAAAGGCGCTCACATGCCTGCAGACCGCAGGTGAAGGGCCTTGGGTGGCATATTGTTCCTCCTGTTTCTCCCAGCAGCTGCCAGGGTGGGGATTGTGCGAGGTGTGGAGGCAGGTGCCAGACCAGGCGGCCAACAGGCCACGTGCAGATGTGTCTCTTAGCTTCCAGTTCAGCACAGAGCTCATCCACGTGTCCCTGAGAGATACACCTTAACGGTAAAAAAAATTATTAAAATACGTTTCTAAAAGGTAAGACAATTTCATTCAAAATCTGCCACCCAGATCCAACCACTGAAGACATTTTGGTGAATACCTTTGGAAAAGTATGCCTACTGTTTACAATACACATTTAATTTCTGTGGATAAAGTATAATACACACATTTAATTAAATATAAGAATCTAAGAGTGGGATCCTGTTACACATAGTGCTTTGTAATCTGCTTTTCTCTCACTCAATAATTGTATGTGATGGACATTTTACGTAACATGAAATATTATTTTGCAGTGCAGTCTTTATTTATTTATTTTTTGAGATAGAGTCTCACTCCATCACTTAGGCTGTAGTGCAATGGCATGATCTTGGCTCACTGCAACCTCCACCTCCCAGGTTCAAACGATTCTCCTGCCTCAGCCTCCTGAGTAGCTGGGATTACAGGCTCCCACCACCACATCCAGCTAATTTTTGTGTTTTTAGTAGAGATGGGTTTTCACCATGCTTGCCAGGCTGGTCTCAAACTCCTGATCTCAGGTGATTTACCCACCTTGGCTTCCCAAAGTGCTGGGATTACAGGTGTGAGTCACCGCACCCAGCCCAACGCAGTAGTTAATGGTTGCACATTCTCTAACTTACGTTGATTGGGTGCTACTCCCACTGAAATCTGCCCCAGTTTTCACTCTGCATCACGGTGGAGCTGCTTTTTGGGCAGGGAAGGAAACAAAGAGGAGGGATGGGCACTATTTCTATTTGGGCCCCACAGAAGTTCTGGAAGAAGTTGGCTCCCTCAGTGCCAGTGAGCAGAAAAGAAATATTTGGAGCTAAGAAATCTGGCCAAGGACAGTGGCTCACACTTATAATCCCAGCACTTTGGGAGGATGAGGTGGGAGGATCACTTGACACCAGGAGTTCAAGACCAGCCTGGGCAACACCAGGAGATCCAATCTCTACAAAATAATAATAAATTAGCTGGGAGTGGTGCTGCACACCTGTAATCCCAACTACTTGGGAGGCTGAGGCAGGAGGCTCCCTTGAGCCCAGGAGTTTGAGGTTACGGTGAGATGTAGTGGTGCCACTGCACTCCAGCCTGGGCAGCAGAGCAAGACTCTGTCTCAAAACAACAACAACAACAAAGAAGTCTGGCTTCTTCCTTTACCGCAAGCCTTGGAGAGGAGTTTGAGGCAGAGACAGAACTTAATGCAAAACCAAACAAAATGGTAAACGTAGGGGAGCTTGCCCGCCTCCCTCCAACCGGAAATTCCCTAGCGGCTGCTCTCAGTTGGAAGGAAGGAAAGCAAACCAGTTTGGAGTTGAATCTGAGAATTCATAGTCAAGTGTGACTGACAGATACACATTCCCTAAATAGTGGCCAAGGTATGTTGCTTTTGGAAGGGGCTATTTTCACTCCAGGGAATCCATAATTGGTTGTTTTTGGAAACATAAGGTGATCTAGTTGCTCACTGCATCTTCCTCAGCTAACCCGAAGTTTGAAGGCCTGCTAATGCTCCATCACAGTAACAGTAAGGGCTGAATGTGGGGATAGAGAAAGCTCCTCCAGGAAAACAAAAATGAGAAGGATCTATTTTCTTCCAAGGGCATATTGCCAAAAGAAATGCACCAATGTCAGCCCCACAAGGCACAACATGAGCCAGACCGTGGAGTTTGAACGCGAGTCCACTACTTGCCAGTATAAGTGGCCTTGCAAAACCCACTCAGCTGCCCAAGGGGTAGTGATAGAACCTTCCTGGTAGGGGTGTTAAAGATGTCAATGGTGAAAGCACACGAACCCTTAGCAGGGCGCCCGGTGTGCAGCGGGGCTCAGCGTGTTCCCAGAGCGTGCAGGGCTGACTAGAGAGAAGTGATCAGACCCTGGTCAGAGGCCAGGAAACGCTTCTCAACAGAGGTAGGCCTTGATCTTTGGAGGGGTTCCGATGACACAGATGGGGTGGGTAGGACTTCACAGAAATGGTGCAGCCGCACGGAGGAACAGAGGCTGAGCTCTACGGGGAAACATTGGCCCCGAGCTTTGTGTTCGGCTGGGGAGTGAGTAGGAGTCAAGCCAGGAAATGAAGGCCTTAGATGCTGGCCCAAAGAGACTGCCCAGTTTGTTAAAGAAATGAGGAAATACCAGAGGCTCAGAGCACAGGCTCAAAGGGCAGGCGTCCTTGGGTAGGAGTAACCAGGCAGATGTGGTGGGAGGAAGATGAGACAGATATGGGGGTCACAGGAGGCTGCGGTGGAAATCTAAGCAGGTAGTGGCCGGAGTACGGAGGATGCAAAGAAGTGTGTGGGGGAGGGATGGACAGGGAGGGCTGGGCTGGCATCACAGCCTGTGGCAGCAGAGCCCTCGCTCACTCGGCATAAAGTTATGCTGTCACTGTCTTGAAACTGAATCTGCTTTGAACAAGAAGCCCCACAATTCTGACCTGCTTCTCTCAAATTCTGTGGCCAATCTTGACAGGGAGACCAGCGAGATGTTTAGCTATGAAGAGGGGCAGAGGAGAGAAAGAACTGAAAAAGCTGTGGGGAATTTAGGTGTCAGAGGAGATAAGAAGACGGTGTTTGGGAGACAACACACGTGAGGAGACCCGCGATAGTGCTTTGGGAATTTGATCTTAGAGCTCAATAAAGAACTTTGAGCAATAGTTATTTATTTAGAAATTATATCATCTTCTGGCTGGGCAAGGTGGCTCAAGCCTGTGATCCCAGCACTTTGGGAGGCCGAGGTGAGTGATCACTTGAGGTCAGGAGTTTGAGATCAGCTTGACCAACACCGTGAAACCCCATCTCTACTAAAAATACAAAAATTAGCTGGGTGCAGTGGTGCGCGCCTGTAATCTCAGCTACTCGGGAGTCTGAGGCAGGAGAATCGCTTGAATCCAGGAGGTAGAAGTTGCAGTGAGCCGAGATTGCACCACTGTACTCCAGCCTGGGTGACTCTGTTTCAAAAGAAAAATAAATTTCACTTTATTTTAATGAAATACATTACTTCTGTAATTTAAACAATGAAATTAATAAATTCATTTATTGAATAGTAATACATGAAACTTCAGCAGTGGGCACAGGAAAGAAATGTTTAAAAGGATCAAGAACCAAATCTGGAAGACCACTCTTAAGGACGAAATTGTGTCTCTCTGGCCAGGCATGGTGGCTCACACCAGTAATCCCAGCATGTTGCGAGGCAGAGGCGGGAAAATCACTTGAAGCCAGGAGGTTGAGACCAGCCTGGGTAACACAGCGAGACCCCACCTTTACAAAAAAGTGAAAATAAATAAACAAACAAATAAATAAATACATTGTGTCCCCCTACCTCTAAAATTCATATGTTCAAGTCCTAACCCCTAGTATCTCAGAATGTGACTATATTTGGAGATAAGGTAGTTAGAGGTAATTAAGTTAAAATGAGGTCAGTAGGGAGGACCCTAATCCAATATGACTGCTGACCTTAGAGGAGGAGATCAGGACACAGACCCACACCAAGGGAGGACCTTGTGGAGACGAAGGGAGAAGCCGACATCTACAAGCTGAGGCCTCAGAAGGAAGGGGCCGGGTGTGGTGGTTCATTCCTATAATCCCAGCACTTTGGGAGGCCGAGGCGGGTGGATCATTTGAGGTCAGGAATTCGAGAGCAGCCTGGCCAACATGGTGAAACCCGTCTCTAGCAAAAATACAAAAATTAGCCGGGCATGGTGGCATACGACTGAAATCCCAGCTACTTGGGAGGCTGAGGCAGGAGAATCACTTGAACCTGGGAGGTGGAGGTTGCAATGAGCCTAGATCACGCCATTGCACTCCAGCCTGAGCGACAGAGCAAGACTCCATCTCGAAAAAAAAAAAGAAGGGACCAGCTCTGGGGGCTCCTTGATCTTAGACTTCCAGTCTCCAGAGCTTCAAGAAAGTGGACTCCTATTGTTTAAACCCTCAGTCATGGTACCTTGTAATAGCAGCCCTGAAAGACTGACACAACCATCTTCCTTAAGAAGAACACGAACGGGTGGAAGAGTCCTCAGAGACAGCACAGAAGTATCAGAGAGGTGGTGGGACAGGCAGGAGGTGGAGTCACAGAAGCAAAGTGCATCTCCTGGATGAGGGATGGCTGCCTGTGTGAATCGCTAGGCGAGAGGTCAGTGAGGACTCCGGGCTGACAGAAAGCTGCTGGGTTTTGAAATCAGGAAGTTGCTGGTGACCTTTGGGAGGATGATGTCATTGGTGCAGTGGGGTGCGGGGAGTCAGGTGTATTAGGTCAGGGAAGAACACACACAATGGTCTGTAGTGGTGGTTCCTTACTTTCAAGAAGTTTCTGAGATGCGATAGATAGTAGCTTGAGGGGAGGGCGGAATCAAGGGAAGGATTTTGTTAGATTAGGGTATCCCTGAGTCAGTCTAGCTAGAGAAACACCCTCAGAAAGGGAGCCCAGCCCTGGCCGGTGCTGACCAATGTACCTTTGTTAGATGACCCAGGAGCACCACACACAGTGTCTCACGCCTGTGATCCCAACTCTTTGGGAAGTCGAGGAGGGAGGATCGTTTGAGTCCAGGAGTTCGAAACCAGCCTGGGCAACGTGACAAAACTCCATCTCTACAAAAAATACAAAAATAATTAGCCAGGTGTTGTGGCACATGCCTGTGGTCCCAGCTACTTGGGAGGCTAAGTTGGGAGGATCAATTGAACCCCAGCAGTTGAGGCTGCAGTGAGCTATGACCATGCCACTTCATTCCAGCTTGGACAACACAGTATGACCCTGTCTCAAGAAAAAAAGAGCAAGAAGGACGCGGGGAAGGGTACAAGGCCCAGGTGGACAGCTAAACCCACAGCACTCGCTCAGTACAACATCTGGGGGAAAAGAAGGGCCCTTAGCGCTGCCTCCAGTTCTGGGGCAAGGGGGCCTAGCACTGGCTCTTTCTCCTTCTTTAGCTCCACAGTTTCCCATAAAGCTCCTGACGCCGCATTTCCTCTGATCTCGACCCCTTTGTAACTCCCCTTGGGGAATTTGGAGGGAGGGGCGGGACCGTCCCCATCCTCTCAGTTCCTAGCACTCGGGCTCCAGCATCTGTTAGGGGATTCACTGCAGCAGAGCAGAGGCAGCCCGTTTTGAAGCCAGAAGTGAGACCCTCCTCCAGACCTGAGACAGGCAGGGCTCCTGTGCTCACAGAGGCTCAGAGATGCCCCCTGTGCTTCCCCTCCTCGGCAGAACACTGAACTCTTTCATTGCACTCCCAGGCCCAGGCTCCAGGCTGCTGCCTTGTTTTCTTGGGAGATGGATGCTGAATCTCCCGACACCCTCAGCCTTAGCACCCTTCTCCTTGGCCAGTAGTTTTCAAACTTAAAGAAATGGCTAGGCCATGCATGGTTGCTCACGCCTGTAATCCCAGCACTTTGGGAGGCTGAGGCTGGAAGATAACTGGAGGTCAGAAGTTCAAGACCAGCCTGGCCAACATGGTGAAACTCTATCTTTACTAAAAATACAAAAATTAGCTGGGTGTGGTGGTGCATGCCTGTAGTCCCAGCTATTTGGAAGGCTGAGGTGGGAGCATTACTTAAAACTGGGAAGTGGTGGAGACTGCAGTGAGCCGAGATTGCGCCACTGCACTTCAGCCTGGGCAACAGAGTCAGACTTTGTCTCAAAATAAAAGGGCCAGGCATGGTGGCAGATGCCTGTAATCTTAGCACTTTGGGAGGCCAAGGCAGGTGATCACCTGAGGTCAGGAGTTCAAGACCAGAGATGGGGTAAAACCCCATCTCTACTAAAAGTACAAAAATTAGCTAGGTGTGGTAGCATGTGCCTCTAGTCTCAGCTACTTAAGAGGCTGAGGCAGGAGAATAGCTTGAACCCGGGAGGCGGAGGTCGCAGTGCGTTGAGATTGTGCTATGGCACTCTAGCCTGGGTGACAAGCGAAAAACTCATCTCATGAAAAAAAAAAAAAAAAGAAAGAAATGGCCAAATCCATCTTTCTTATAAATAATGCATTACAGAAATCCCTAAGATAGCGAATGGCTAAAGGTGCATTTTATTAGTGCACATTCCCATTATAATGTCAAATGTATTCTACTCACACATCATAAAGCCAAGCAAGGTGAATTACAGGTGTTTACAAATGGAAAACATAGAAATTGGTGTTATGGGAAACTATTGTAATACAATGGTCAACTATAGAGCAGAATTTGCACCAGGTCTCTCTGTTTGTACATTATTTTTGGGTATACCAGAGGAAAGCCTATCAAATCAGCTTTGCAAATCACACTTGACAATCACCGTCATGAACACAGATCCAAAGATAGGGCCTAAAGCCTGATGGAGCCTTCAGGGGAGTCAGTTGTCCTTCCGGCCATTTTGTTTATTGTTTGTTGCTGAGAATGAATGGGTAGAATAATCATTGCGGGACTGATTTGTTGATAAGATTAGTCATCGCCACCAAAGTTCAGATTTCTGTGAAGTATGCAGTTGCAAAATGGAGTTGCTTTGTTTTTAAACTACAAAATCCACATCATAATCACATCAATGAAAAGGCAAACAGATCTCCCTCTGTATTCTCGTCATGGGGCAAAGATATATTTTCCAGACTGATCCTGCTTGCAATGAACGCAACTGGGGAAAATAATACTGAAAGTTCATCTGACCTTCAAAGGAAGGAAAAACAGCAAAAGTGCATCTCACTTAGTTTGGCTGCATTCCATAAAGCGTAATCACAGTGGGAAGGTAAGAATACCACGTAATCAGATTGTTAAAGTGTTGTAAGGGGAATGGGTGGGGGAATTTATGCGGTTTTAAAAATAGGAAGTTCTACCCTAGAGTGTATCATTTCTGAAGTGAAGGAAGTTCCAATAGGCTATTAGAAGAGCCTGCACCATAGCAATTGGATAATACGTTTTCAACACATTTCTACTTCATGATAGTAAACACATGGCTTTTCACTAAATCCTACAGTTTGGATGTAAAGTAACTAAAATACACTCCAAGGTTGGCTGCTCTAAGATTTTGTTAAGCCAAAGAGAAACTCCTGTTTAGTTTTTGTGAAAGACAAGATTGTGTTGCATATCAGGATTTTTTTCATTTAAAATGCGGGTTTTCAAATGTTTTAAACTCGGAGGGGTGGAATGGCAACACGGCAATGTTGGTTATTAAACAGGTAAGCCGGCATGGCTAGAATGATGTGGGAAACGGCTTATTATTAGGAAGAGAAACTCTCAAGGTCGTAAAAAGCACCGAGGTGCTCTCTGGCTTCGGGTGTCTTCTCGCCGAGGTCATAGTGAAACAATCAAATTCGTCTGAGTCAAGAAGCTCAGCTGATGTGTGGAGAGACGCCCTGCACAAATGTCTGCTGCACTGCAGGCTGGTCACAGGGCCCATCTCACCCGGGATGGCTCCAGTGTGTTCAGGCTCTAGAATCCTGGCAGGGAGTGGGAGCAGGCCTGAGTAGCCTGGTATCCTTCGTGCAGGGGGAATCCTCACCTCAGAAGCTGTAAAGAAGCCTCTCAGAGCTGGAAAATCCCCTAGACCATGATACAGCGATTCCTTAAGAAGGTAAGTGGGGGCAGGGACGAATAAAGATCGCATCATTATCTCAACCCAATGTTCAAGGAAAAGAGATAGGCTCATACCTTGCTTTTCCATTCAAAGCTAGCATGCTGATGACTCAAGTTTGACCGTTATACCTTGTCTGCTGTCACATCAGTGCTATCCAAAGTGGAGCTTGCCAAAGGGTGGGGGGTGGTGATAAAGACCATGCATGGGCTTTGGATAAAGACCACGGAGCCACACTGCCTGGTTTGAACCCTGATACCTAGCCTCACTGGTTGTTGACTTGGACAAGTCATTTCTCCTGTCTGTGCCTTGGTTTCATCCTCTGGAGAAGAGGGGGAAGTCATGAGAGGGTCCTTGTGAGTTATCACTTGTAAAGACGACAGAAGAGGCCACTTGGAGAGCCTCCTGGGTCTCTGTGTAGTCCAGCCCAACACACATCCACGTATCTGGCACTGGCTGGCAGGGTTGGCAGGACCCTTCCGAAGGGTACAGTTTGGTACCAGGCATGCCCACCCACACCTCTTGACATACTCTTCCATCTTCATTTAAAATACAGATTTTCCAATTTATAAAAACTCCCTTGATATTGAGAGGGGAATGACAACATAGACCCACTGGTCATCAACAGCACAGGAAAGCAGGCAAGGGTGGAATGATGCCGGAAGCCGCTGGGGCCAGTCTCCCGGCTTGCTTTCTCCACCCTGTGATTCCGTTTTGAGCTCCCCATGCCTTCCTCCCTGCCCAGCTCTTCTCTCGGAGAGGTCCTCAAGAGCTGCACTAAGGCCCCCTCCCATCTCTCTTTTCTACCCCCTTTAAGCTACTTCATGCAACCCATAGGGCCCACAGCCAGCCACTCCAGGGCTCACACATTTCCCCTGCAGCTCTGACCTCTGCTGAGCTCCAGGTGCAGAGTCAAGTTCACACTGCAAGGGTCCTTTAGGGTGCCTCAGAAGCACTACAAACCCAGAGAGTGAAAGCCCAGCTTATGCCTTTTGTACCCACGTGTGGCCCTCCCCTGGGTCAGCCATGGTTAAGGATCAACACAATCATTCATGCAGACCTGGTGAGCACCTGCTCTATCCTTCACTTGTTCAGTGCCTCCACAAACCCCATCAGCTCTACCTCCAAAGTACCTTTCAAACAAATCTCTCAACAGGGCGGAGACCAGCCTGGCCAACATGGTGAAACTCCATCTCTACTAAAAATTCAAAAACTAGCCGGGCGTGGAGGCGTGTGCCTGTAATCCCAGCTACTTAGGAGGCTGAGGCAGGAGAATTACTTGAACTCAAGAGGCAGAGGTTGCAGTGAGCAGAGATGGTGCCACTGCACTCCAGCCTGGGTGACGGAGCAAGACTCCGTCTAAAAAAACCAAACAAACCCAAAACCCAAATAAATCTCTCAAATATCTGCGCATTGCTCTCCCTCCTCACCTGGGGTGACCCAGGCCCATTCTCTGGCTCAGCTGTTGCCTCTGACTTTTCTACCTATATGTTCAACATAAAATATAGTTGAGGAAAGGGCTAACAAACACACTAATAAATAATTCAAGTTGTTTCAGATAATCTAAGTACCATGAAGAAAAATACACCTGGGTAATTGATTGGAGAGTGACCGAGAGGGTGGCTGGGGAAGGCTCTGTGTGGAGATCATGCTGAGGATGATGAGGAAGGGGACTCCAGGTCTGCCTCAAATACACAGGTCCTGAGATGGGAGCACCCTTGAAGGTTCAATGGTCAGATGATTATAGGCTGGAGATAAGGGGGTGAGTGGTAGGGGATGTGGAGCTCACAAGGGCTGGCTCCTGTGTGGTTCTGGAGGCCTTGGGGAGGAGTTCAAGTTTTATTCCAAATGCATTGGAAAGCCACTGATGACTTCTACGCAGAGAAGTAATATAGTTTGATTATGTTTATTAAGAAATTATCTCTCTGAGCCGGGCATGGTGGCTCACTCCTGTAATCCCAGCACTTTGAGAGGTCAAGGTGGGTGGATCACGAGGTCAGGAGATCAGGACCATTCTGGCCAACACGGTGAAACCCTATCTCTACTAAAATACAAAAAATTAGCTGGGCATGGTGGCAGGCACCTGTAGTTCCAGCTACTCGGGAGGCTGAGGCAGGGGAATCACTTGAACCCGGGAAGCGGAGGTTGCAGTGAGCTGAGATCACGCCACTGCACTCCAGCCTGGGCGACAGAGCAAAACTCCGTCTCAAAAAAAAAAAAAGAAAAAAGAAATGATCTCTCCGGCGAGGCACAGTGGCTCATACCTGTGATCCCAACACTTTGCAAGGCTGAGGCCAGTGGATCGCTTGAGCTCAGAAGTTCAAGATCAGCATGGACAACTTGGTGAAACCCAGTCTCTACCAAAAATACAAAAAAAATTAGCCAGGTGTGGTAGGATATGCCTGTAGTCCCAGCTACTCAGGATTACATTAGGTAGCTAGTCAGACATGAGCAGGGCAGGAGAAGGCTCTCCCTTGACACCACCAGGAATGTTAGGTGATCATCAGGTGATGTTCAAGATTGTTAACTGTCTCCCTAAAATAATAACTGGTCGTAGCCAGCTCCAGGGAAAGGCAGGCTCGCAGTAGTTAGGAAACATCTGAAACTGGTGATTAGCTGCTTCCTGATAAAATCTCAGGAGTTGATCGAGTGGGCTCAAGCATGTACATTAACTGGCATATGACCATCTAGGGACATTCGACTGGCATGGGAAGTGAGCATTCGTGCAACTCCAGTAAACACACTGTGCGTGTTCCCCTCCAAGTGCTGGCAGGCCACACTATACATCAGACAGCCCATCCAAAGGAAGAATCAGGGGGAAGGAACAACATATAAAACCCCAAGTCAAAGGTCAAATAGCACACTTGATTTCTCAAGTCGCCTGCTTAACCCTCCTCCAAATTTTACTTCCTTTCATTCCTGCTCGAAAGCTTTTTAATAAACTTTCGCTCCTGCTCTAAAACTTGCCTCAGTCTTGCCTTCTGCCTTCTGCCTCCTTGGTTGAATTCTTTCTTCTGAGGAGGCAAGAACCGAGGTCACTGCAGACCTGTATGGATTTGCCGCCAGTAACAGGGATGCTGAGAGGGGAGGACCACTGGAGCTGGGGAAGTCGAGGCTGCAGTGAGCCATTATTGTACCACTGCACTGGAGGCAAGGCCTGGGTGACAGAGGAGACCCTGCCTCAAAAACAAACAACAACAACAACAACAAAAATCTCTTCCTTTCTTTGTTCAGAATGTGTCTACTGAGAACTCACAAAGACGTCAGGTGGTAGGTGAATTGCTGGTGACACGAAGCCATGTCAAACACAGACTAAACCCAGAGGAAGGATGCTTCCACTCCTCATGATTCTGCATTCAGTAGAGTGTTTGGTACATATAGGCACTCAATTAATGTTTGTTCAGAAAATTAATGAATGATGACCCTGAAATCCAGCCTCTACCGAGGCTGATCTACGCGGCCAGCTGGCCAGTGATTGCATGACTGTCCACACAGACCCACAGGCCAGAAACTTAAGGATATCTTGACTTTCCTTTTCTCCGAGCGGCTTGTCACCAAATCCAGTTCACTCTATCACCTAAGCGTCTCTCAAATCTGTTCCCCTGGTATTCTTAGGAGGTACCAAGCTGAGCCTCTCCACGCCATGGCTAAGTGGCCACTCTCCGTGATCCCTAAATCCAGCTCTGTTGGTTTATAACCTGAAGACCATCTACACCTCCCTATGTCAGGGGCTCAGGTCTAGCGAACACATCCAGGTGTCTTGGACCTATGGCTTGTGGCTTTT
The DNA here is from genome assembly GCF_030222135.1 of Aotus nancymaae. Taxonomy (NCBI): domain Eukaryota; kingdom Metazoa; phylum Chordata; class Mammalia; order Primates; family Aotidae; genus Aotus; species Aotus nancymaae. The sequence goes on along the minus strand of NW_026988546.1, from coordinate 6,195,058 downwards.
CATACAGCAGTCAGTTACACAACATCTCTAGGTTTGCTTGAGCTTATTTGTAAAGCGGGTGTGATGGCAACCACCGGATCTCCTTCATGTTGGGATAAAGTGGGTTGCCTCTCTTTGAGGGCCAGAAAACATCACGCACACGGGTAAACGTGAAGTATGATTGTGACTGGGGCTGGGAGTCTAACAGGCAGAAGGAGCCTCAGTCAAGGTGGAGAAACCAGCAGAGCTGGAGTGATTTTTTTCTGCCTGACTGGAGCGCACTCACTCCTCCCCGTTTCCTGCAGCCCTGCTGGTGAGCCTGGTGAGAGTCTCCAGGCCCTGTGGAGACCCCCCAGCACAGCTGGAACTGCAGCAGTGACGCTTCAGGCACCTGAACCTCAAAGGGTCATTGCGTTTCCTGCCTTTCATTCCCAGAGATATGATCTTTTGCCCTCAAATCCAAACTTGTCATCTCTACTCACAGGAGAGGTTAAGGTCTGTCTTGGAGCTGCTGACTCTGGGTTCACACAGAAGAGAAGTTCTGGGAAGAGGCATCCTGAAAGCACCCCAAATCCTGAGACCTCAGGCCCTGCTTTGTTCACCCAACCAAGTGATTGAGCGTCTGGACAGGTGAAAACATTCCAAGACGCAGATTGCGCTAGAGCCTTTCTCTTAGTACCCAGAATCTGATACGTGTAGAGTGAAGCTGCATTTGATAAAAAGGCTGTCAGTTTGGTGTGTGTGGCCGTGCTGCCCTCGATCCTGCCCCTGGCCGGCGTTAGCCCCCTCTGGAGCACGCTGTTCTCCTCCCCACTCACTCTCTGCCCTGCGCTGGCACCCATGCAATTTTTTTCACTTAATTTTCTTCTAGATTTTCAAAGGGCACAAGCTGTGCATCTTCTGACCTTCCTCTGAGTCACACATTCTAGCCCATTTGTGCACTTGAGCTCTTGGCTACACGTACTAGTTCTTGTCTAAACCACAGCACGTGGGGGCTGAGAGGGAATGCACATTTGGTCAGCATCTACTCAGTGTTTTTCAGCACTTGCACCTCCCATGTCTCACTGATCCTCAGGCCCTGAGAACATAGTCCCCCCTTTTACACAGATGAGAAGCAGAACTTTACCACTGAGAGCTTGGGCAACATCCCTAGGGCAGCCCTGGGTTCAAATGCGAACTCACTTTCTCAGGGAAAAGATAGGTGAGTGATTTTGTTCATGAAGAATTTTGGCTTTTTTTAAATATATATATAGAGAGATGGGGTTTCACCAGACCAGGATGGTCTTGATATCTTGACCTCGTGATCCGCCCACTTCGGCCTCCCAAAGTGCTGGGATTACAAGCGTGAGCCACCGCGCCTGACCTTTTTTTTTTTTTTGTAGAGACAAGCTCTCACTATGCTGTCCAGGCTGATCTCCTGGCCTCAAAGCGATCCTTCTACCTCAGCCTCCCAAAGTGCAGGATTACAGGCACGAGGCACCATGCCTGTCTTTTTGCTCTTGTTTAAAACACATAAGCTATTGACATAAGATGGTTCAGTTAAGTTTTTTGGCAACATTTTACCTCTCAGCTTCTACTATTTTCTACTTCCCTTGGCACGCCCTATTCCTTGTTCAAGAATTGTTAGGCTGTATCCTGTTTCAATAAGTTCTCTATTAGCTCTGATCCAGATTCTCTGTGGCCAGCTGCTGCAGTCTCTAAGATAATGCAAACAATACTTACCTCTGTTCTCAGTTGCTGATCTTTTTAAAAACTTTTTTATAGAAACAAGAGTCAGTTTTCATAGGTGGGGAGCTGTGGCCTTTCTCGCCCAAGGCTCACATCTGCCGGCAGAAGGGCAACAGACAATGCCGTGCAGAACTCGAGAGCCGGCGCCGTTCCAAGCAGCTCCGTGAAGCATTCGAGCACATTAGGAGCAGTCCTGGGCACCAGCACACTGTGACCCATGTGACACGCTCTTGCAGCTGGCTCTCTAGCAGCCCCACACTGGAAGCTACTCAAATGTCCATCAGCTGTAGGATGGATAAATGAATGGTGGTGTATTCACACAATGGAATACCAGCCGCCACAGAGAAGGAGCTGCCTGTAGCTACAGGCAGTAATATGGATGAATGGCACAGACATAACATTGTGTGAAAGAAGCCGGATACAAAAGAGAACAGACTGCATGATTCCATTTCTACAAAGTACAAAACCAGGCAAAACTTATCTATGGTGTTAGAATATTGGTTACCTTGGGGGTCGGCAGTGACTGAAAGGGAGAATGAGGGGGCTTCTAGGATGTTGGTTGCGTTCTGGTTAAACAGGGGTATTTGGTTGTGAAAATACATTGAGCTGGACACCTATGATATATGCATTTTTCTGTATGTCTATTATTATTTTAAGATGGAGTTTTGCTCTGTAGCCCAGGCTGGAGTGCAATGGTGAGATCTCAGGTCACTGCAACCATGCCCTCTGTTTGTGTTTTAATGACCCCTTCTGATTTGTTTGTCACTCAAAACTGCTGCCGATAAACTACTCCTAGAGGATACTGAAAGATCCTTTCTTGTTTTTAAAAGAAATAACATGCTTAATCAAAAATTATTACAAATTGTGGAAGGAAATGGTACTGCAGGACCTTCATTTCTTTTTCTCCAGCAAAAATTGCATTTCCATAATTCAAGATCTAGTCACGAGGGCTTAAGCAAGACCTTGCGCCAGCAATCAGGCATGGATCGAATGCACTTTTGCCTTCCTAAGGTAAGTTCGGTTAAGGAATAAAACTGTCATACAACATTCACAGGATAAAGTGTGATTCCTGAGTCTAATATTTCAAAGATTTTTTTTTATGCAAGATAAAATAAGTCATAGATGACCACCTGCTACTTCCCTAGGGATCCCTTCATCTTGGAAGAAATGCTGATGCATTGTCCCAGGTTGGCCATCACTAAGAAATGGAGACTTCAGAATGCTCCTGGACCACGCCACCTCTGTGAGTTTTGTTTCATTTTTAATTTTCACTGAAAATAATAGACATGTAACTGGGCACTATGGCTCATGCCTGTAATCCCAGCACTTTGGGAGGATTGTCAGCATGTCATCATATATTCTGACGTCATAATACATGCTCATGATACTCCAGTAGATATGACACAAATTGGGGTAAGAGAAATTGGTCATAATACCTGCAGATTACGCTCTCATAATTCCTTGTGATGTCATAATGCGGATACATTATGACATCATAATATATTGTGACGTCATAGTGCATACTAATTAGCATGTCATCGTATATTGTGACGTCATAATACATGCTCATGATACTCCAGTAGATATGACACAAATTGGGGTAAGAGAAATTGGGAGGCCGAGGCGGGCGGATCACGAGGTCAGGAGATCGAGACCATCCTGGCCAACATGGTGAAACCCCATCTCTACTAAAAATACAAAATATTAGCTGGGTATGGTGGCACGTGCCTATAATCCCAGCTACTCAGGAGGCCAAGACAGAAGTATCCCTTGAACCTGGGAGGGGAGGTTGCAGTGAGCCGAGATCGCACCACTGCACTCCAGCCTGGTGACAGAGTGAGACTCCATCATCTCAAAAAGCAAAAAACCATACATTCTCCTAACATCAGCTAACCATCTCCTGTCGGGTCTCTGAAATGCAATACTTGAATACTGCTACAGTACTTTTCAGGTGACTGAAGGAAAAATCAAAGCTTCCATTTTGTGGTTTTGAAATATAGCTTTAATTCAAGACCTATAGGATGAATCACTGCTATGGTTGTTTCCAGCAAGTAATTTGAATTTCACCTTAACTCTCATACTGATGTCATATTTAATTGATATATTCTAATAATGTGCCTGCAAAATTTTCCCCAACACAACTCCAAGTCACAGTATCTGCAATTCTTTAAGACGTTTTCTCTTTAGAGTCCACCCTCAAAGGCTACTGGGACACAGCTTACGTTAACAGGAGGCTCTTGCAGGGGCCAGGCTCAGTTTGCCTTTTGCTGCATTCAAGTCTCCAAGCTTGTGGTCCTGAGTTATGACCTGCCTTTAGAATAAACCATCTCTGGCCAGGTGCAGTGGCTTAGGCCTGTAATCCCAGCACTTTGGGAGGCCACCGCAGGCAGATCACCTGAGGTCGGGAGTACAAGAACATCCTGACCAACATGGAGAAACCCTGTTTCTACGAAAAATACAAAATTGGCCGGGCATGGTGGCCCATGCCTGTAATCCCAGCTACTTGGGAGACTGAAAAGCAGGAGAATCACTTGAACCTGGGAGGCGGAGATTGCGGTGAGCCGAGATCACGCCATTGCACTCCAGCTTGGACAACAAGAGCAAAACTTCATCTCAAAATAAAAATAAAAATAAACCATCTTTTTGGTGTTATGATTTTTATTTTTTTATTTTTTCATGGATCATAGGAAACAATGGTGCTATGTTAACCTCTCAAAATGCATTCCTGTCAAAGCCATCATGTTTACTTTAAAAAGCACACGTCCTTGGCCTCTGTCAAACTCTCCTGTCAACTTCAGGCTGGCTTTTGGAAGTATCTGATAAGGTGGCTGTTCCAGTGTTCATCATTAACTGCAGAGCTGAAGAAAGAAAGACTGTGAGCTCAGATCACCACTTGCCTCAGTGAAACTTCTGAAGCCGTGACCAACCTGGAAATCTGATGATTAGCTTCAGGCACAGAGGGGAACAGAAACAAGAAGCTTGGGGAAAACTAATAACCGAAGCAGGTGAGAGGTGGCCCAGCTCTGTGTAATCATTTCTAAGAAACAATACACACATGGGTCCAGAGTCCAGGAGGCTTCCATGTTATCTATTTCTATTTTTCTTTCTTTCTTTCTTTTTCTTTCTTTCTTTCTTTGATTCTTTCTTTATTTCTCTCTTTCTTTCTTTTTTTCTTTCTTTCTTTCTCTTTCTTCCTTTCTTTCCCTTCTTTCTTTCTTTTCTTTCGTGATGGGGTTTCACCATGTTGGTCAGGCTGGTCTTGAACTCCTGACCTTGCGATCCACCCGCCTCAGCCTCCCAAAGTGCTGGGATTACAGGCATGAGCCACCACACCTGGCCTATTTTTTATTTTTTTATTTTTTTATTTTTGAGACAGGGTCTCACTCTGCTGCCCAGGCTGGAGTGCAGTGGCGCCATCTCAGCTCACTGCAACCTCTGCCCTCCCAGGTTCAAGCAGTTCTCTGCCTCAGCCTCCCAAGTAGCTGGGATTACAGGCCTGCCTCCATGCCCAGCTAATTTTTGTATTTTTAGTAGAGATGGGGTTTTACCATATTGGCCAGGCTGGTCTTGAACTCCTGACCTCAGGTGTTCCGTCCACCTTGGCCTTCCAAAGTGCTAGGATTACAGGTGTGAGCCACCACCCCCGGCAAGATTTACTTTCTCTAAAAAAGAGAAATATAAATTCCTAGGTGTGTGTCCCAGTGCCTGAGCAGGTGCTTTCTGCCATTTCGAGAGGAAACAGCAAGTCGGGTCTGTGAAAGATGGACCCGTCGGCAATGCTGTCTGTGTGGATGCTAGGGATGGTGGAGGCGGGGTCTGACTGTGCATGTGGGGGCCTAGGGCAAGTGGTGCCTGTGCCACACCTGGGGGCCTGAGGTCCTTCCAACCTCAGCAGTTGGATGGATGGGAGTTGGAGAGGGCTCAGTGAGAGTGCTGACTTTGTTGTTGTTCTGCTGTTTTTAATGCATGGCTATAGCATTTGCTCGTGACATCTCAAGTCAGGGGATGTGAATCTGGGATTCTCTCCCAGCCACTCTTGGCTCCCCATGGGGAATCCCTTCACATCTCATTAGACTTGCCTACCGCCATCTGGATCAAGTTGACCTTGATCCAATCGGGTGGGAGGGGGTAGGTGAGCAAAGGGAGGTGTGTGATGCTGCTCTTTGCAAAGAAGCCGGCCTGCCTGTGTCCCAAGAGCAAAGAGGTGAAGAGCTGGGACTTAAAGTGCAGCTGGCCTGAATTCCAAGCCCAGCTCTGCTGTTTGCTGCATCATTTTGGGCAAGCTACTCAACCTCTCTGCATCCCAGTTTCCTTGCTCATGAAGTGAAGTTGCCACAAGCGATTCTCCTGCCTCAGCCTGCCAAGTAGCTGGGATTACAGGCATGCGCCACCACACCCAGCTATTTGTTTTCTGTGTTTTTAGTAGAGATGGGGTTTCTCCATGTTGGTCAGGCTGGTCTCGAACTCCCAACCTCAGGTGATCCACCTGCCTTGGCCTCCCAAAGTGCTGAGACTACAGGTGTGAGCCACCGTGCCCGGTCTGCTTCAGTGTTTTCTAATCATCAGATGTTAAGGTTGAAATGGGGTCTCGGCATCAGTAACTCACCTGCTTTTGAACCTCCCTTTCCTGTGTTGCTGGTAGGTGGCCGTTCATCCCTGCTAGGACTCAGCTAGGAAAGGGGGCCACATCAATTCACAAAGCAACCCCTTTTTGTTATCCCTCGGTTCTGGAAGGGTTTTCCTTGCACTAAAGTGAAATCTGCCTCTCTTACAACTTCTTCACATAATTTTGAGTTTCGGCCTCTTTCCTTTCCTCTCTCTCTTCCACACGACAGCCTTTCAAAGTTTTGGAACAGCACTTTTCCCTTTTATGTCTAATTGTCATGTAAGCACTCTTTCCCCCCCCGCCGCCCCCCCCCCCCCGCCCCCCCCCCGCCTTTTGCCTCAGGTTAACTCTCCTAAAACTTAAGCACTGTTTTGTTTTTTTTTTTGAGACAGAATCTCACTCTGTTGCCTAGGCTGGAGTGCAATGGTACAATCTCAGCTCATTGCAAATTCCACCTGCCAGATCTATGAGATTCTCCTGCCTCAACCTCCTGAGTAGCTGGGATTATAGGCATCCACCACCACACCCAGCTAATATTTGTGTTTTCAGTAGAGATGGGGTTTTACCATGTTGGCCAGGCTGGTCTCAAACTCCTGACCTCAGGTGATCCACCTGCCTTGGCCTCCCAAAGTGATGGGATTACAGATGTGGACCACTGCTGTGTCCAGCCTTTTTTTTTTAAGACATAGTCTTGCTCAGTTGCCCAGTCTGGAGTGCGGTGGTGTGATCTCAGCTCACTGCAACCTCTGCCTCCCAGGTTCAAGAGATTCTTCTGCCTCAGCCTCCTGAGTAGCTGGGATTACAGGCTCATGCCACCACGCCCAGCTAATTTTTGTATTTTTAGTAGGGACGGGGTTTCACCATGTTGGCCAGGCTCTCAAACTCCTGACCTCATGATCGTCCCTCCTTGGCCTCCCAAAGTGCTGGGATTACAGGCTTGAGCCACCACTTCTGGCCTGGGAACAATATGTCTATGGAAGACAAATCTCTGGCCATCTTTACCAACATATCAGGGGAGCAGAGTAGACTGATCCCAGGGTCCAGCTATACCTGAAACCTCCAGAACTTCGACACCGCCCGTACACAGGCCTCTCCACACTCTTTGTTGTTGTTGCTGTTTGAAGTTAGTTTGAGTTGGTTTTTTCATCACTTGCAACCAAAGGAATTCTGATTTATCCAGATGGAAAGCTCGCCCAACAGGACTCAAGGGACTTAGTGTGTTCCCTCCTCACTCTGGAGTCTCTCTTATGGATATCCAGTGCTGTGTCATTGTCAGTATAGAGAAGGGCTTTTCATTCTTAGCACCCCTTGAACCTCAGAGATGGGGGAAGAATCTGGATTTTTTTCTTTCCAACTACTGAAGTGGACTAATCTGGGTCAGGGTGTATTTCAACCAAATGTGAAATACGAAACACAAGCAACAACCCACAAATCCTGTTTGTTGACCAGCCAGAGTGAGAAAAACAGAAGTCAAGGGACAGAGCTGTCATTACGGGTATAGTGACACCCACCAAAAGTTGCAGCAGAACACAGGAGTTCAGTCTCCTCTCTCTGGCTCTGACCAATAGGTTTTCTGCAGAATTGAAACTTGCAAGATTTGCTCAGGGGAGAGACCTGGTTTCCTTTTATTTCATAAAAAGAAACTTATTTTAAAAGTATAGAGTGAAATGTATAACCAAACTTCCGTAAGAATCTAAGACACATACACTCACTGTGTCAGTTTGCAAAGGCTGCCATGCAGACTGGGGGTTTAAACAACAGCAGTTTATTTTCTTATGGTTCTGGAGGAGCCGGAAGTTCAAGATCACCCTGTGGGCAGGGCTGGTTTCTTCTCAGGCTTCTCTCCTTGGCTTGTAGTTGGTCTCCTTCTCCTAAGTCTTCACCTCGCCTTCCTCTGTGTGTGTGTGTCTGTGGCCTAATGTCCTCTTCTTGTAAGGATGGCAGTCATTTTGGATTAGGGCCCTCCCTAATGGACTCATTTAACCTTGATTACCTTCTCAAAGACCTACCTCCAAATGCAGTCACATTCTGAGTTACTGTGGGCTAGAGCTTCAATATACAAATTTTGGAGGGACCCAAGTCAGCCCATAAAACTCACCAGTAATAAACTTTTGGATGCTCCAGCCAACCGTCAATTGCACAATGGTTAGGAAATTTAGAATGCTTGGTAGCCTTCATTTCTCTTAGAAATTGGATCAACAGCCTCTGTCAATCTTGGAGAACATGATTGCTTCATCAGAGCAGATAAAAACAGAGGCAGGTAAGGAACACCACGCTGCAGAAGCAGCCCCAGGCAAGTCTGCTGAGAGAGAGAGGAAAGCCAATTCCCCTAACAGACGGGGCTCACCTTGACAAATAACTCAGTGGAATCCTAGACCTCACCCTTTCCCAGACTGATTACTCATGCTTCTTGGGGCCGGGGTTGGATAAGGGGCTCAGAGGTTCACCTGGGCTACTTTTCCTTCTTAAAGGTTCCTCTCCAGGGAGCTCAGTGAGTTCAGTTCTAGGCACATTTACATTTGAAAGGCACTGGGGTGAAAGAATGAGGAAAGAAAAGGCACAGTTCCTGTCTTTGATCTTTTGAAACAACTTGAAGATTGGGCAAATTGCCCAGATAAAAAATAAATCATGGCCGGGCGCGGTGGCTCAAGCCTGTAATCCCAGCACTTTGGGAGGCCGAGGCGGGTGGATCACGAGGTCAAGAGATCGAGACCATCCTGGTCAACATGGTGAAACCCCGTCTCTACTAATACAAAAAAAAAAAAAAAATTAGCTGGGCATGGTGGCGCGTGCCTGTAATCCCAGCTACTCAGGAGGCTGAGGCAGGAGAATTGCCTGAACCCAGGAGGCGGAGATTGCGGTGAGCCGAGATCGCGCCATTGCGCTCCAGCCTGGGTATCAAGAGCGAAACTCCGTCTCAAAAAAAAAAAAAAAAATAAATAAATAAATCATTAAATTACATACAACATCAACATACGTTGCATATAACACAAGAGGTTATTTTTACTTGAAAAACTGCAATTTGAAATTGGAGTGAAGGACAACTAAAATATTTCAAACATGCCAAAGGAGGAACCCATTTAAAGGAATCCTATATTGGATCTTTATTTTTTAAGTCAATCTACTGCCACTATTTTGTTGGTGAAAGACATTCTGATTTTCGTGTTAAACAACACAGCCCAGAGGAGCCATCGGAGAAGAAAGAACCAATCTGGGATGGGGCTAACTGGCTTTTGCCTCCTTCCAACTCCAGGAGCTCCCTTTCCTACCTTGGGAACTTTGCATTTGCCGTATCCTGTGCTTGAAACCTGTTTTCTTCATAATTCCAGTGACTTACTCATTTTCCTCATTCACATCTCAACTCAAATGCCACACATCGGTAGAGAGGCTTCCCCCATTCCCCATTCTAATCCCAACTGTCTCTGTCCCAGGGATTCTCCAGGTGTGGTACCCAGACCACCAGCAGCAGCCTCACTTGGAAACCCATTAGAAATGCAAATTCAGGCCCAGGCAGTGGCTCATGCCTGTAAACCCAGCACTTTGGGAGGCCTGGGTGGAGGGATTGCTGGAGACCAGCCTAGCTAGTATGGTGGAAAAAAAAAAAAATTAGCCAGGCATGGTGGAAGTACCTGTAGTGCCAGACTTGGGAGACTGAGGAGGAAGGATTGTTTGAGCCCAGGAGGTGGAGGTTGCAGTGAGCTGAGATTGTGCCATTGCACTTCAGTCTGTCTCAAGGAAAAAAAAAAAAGAAAGAAATGCAAATTCCCTGGCCCTACTCCAGACCTATTGGACCAGGAGCCCCGAGGGTGGGGCCCAGCTGCCCAAGTTTGAGGACCACTGTTTTGTCCCATTCCTTGAAATTTTTCCTCCATAGCTCCTATCACTCTCGGAAATTACCTGACCCCCGCCCAAAAAAACAAAAAAACTGTTGGCCAAGCGCGGTGGCTCACACCTGTAATTCCAGCACTTTGGGAGGCCAAGGTGGGTTAGGACACCCTAAGGTTAGGAGTTCAAGAACAGCCTGGCCAACATGGTGAAACCATGACTCTACTAAAAATACAAAAATTAGCCAGTAAGCCCGAGGGAGGAGACCCTTAATCACACTTAAGCACTAAGAGCATCCCCCCCACCTCCCCGTCACCCTCCTATAGATTGTAGGCATGGTGTGGAGGAATCTTTCTGGAAGGCATTGTTTTTACTTAAACAAGATCAAACCCCCACCTAAGTTACTATACTCCATGCCTACTCCATGGTCCAAGACTCTTCCACATGTAATGTCTAGAGTTGTAAGCCTTTAAAAGGGCAGCGACTTTCTCTGTGAGCTCAAGCTTCGCTGTTAGGCATATGCCGCCTTGCTCCCAGCTGAATAAATCACCCCTTCCTTCTCAGTTTGGTGTTTGAGAGGTGTGTTTTGCCGCCTTTCCTGCTTCAATTCCAGCACACCTGTAATCCTAGCTACTCGGGAGGCTGACGCAGGAGAATCGCTTGAAGCTGAGAGGCGGAGGTTGCAGCAGAGATAGCGCCACTGCACTCCAGCCTGGGCAACGAGTGAAATTCCATCCCCCCCCCAAAAAAAAAACCAGAAAACTGTCACATTATGTTAGTCAGGCATGGTGGTGGGTGCCTGTAGTCACAGCTACTCGGAAGGCGAAAGCACGAGAATAGCTTGACTGTGAGAGGTGGAGGTTGCAATGAGCCAAGATTGTGGCACTGCATTCCAGCCTGGGTAACACAGCAAGACTCCATCTCAAAAAAACCAAAATGGTCACATTATAACTGTACATGTTTATGGGATACAATTTGATATTTACCTACCCCTATATGTTGTACAATGATCAAGTCAGGGTAGTTAGCATATTCATCACCTCATGCGTTTGTCATTTCTTTGTCAGGAGAACATTCGAAAACCTCTCTTCTAGCTATAGGGTGGTATACAATACCTTACAATTAACCGTAGTCAGTCCCCACAGGTTCATAACCACTGTTCTATACTCTGCTTCTATGAGATCACCTTTATTTTTTAATTCCACATGAGTGAGATCATGTGGTATTTGTCTTTCTGCATCTGGCTTATTTCGTTTAACACAGTGTCCTCCAGGTACAGCCATGTTGTCACAAATGACAGGATTTCATTCTTCTTCATGACAATAGAATTTTGTCATGCTTATATACCACATTTTCTTTACCATTCATCTGTTGATGGACACTTAGGTTGATTTCATATCTAGGCTATTTTAAATGGTACTGCAGTAAAGATGGGAGTGCAGAGATCTCTTCAACATACTGATTTCACTTCCTTTTTTTTTTGTTTTTTTGAGACAGAGTCTGGCACTGTCAGCCATGCTTGAGTACAGTGGTGTGATCTCAGCTTACCGCAACCTCTGCCTTCTGGGTTCAAGTGATTCTCCTGCCTCAGCCTCCTGAGTAGCTGAGATTACAGGTGTGCGCCACCATGCCCGGCTAATTTTTTGTATTTTTAGTAGAGATGGGTTTCACCATGTCAGTCAGGCTGATCTCAAACTCCTGACCTCAAGTGATCCATCTGCTTTGGCTTTCCATTACAGGCCTGAGCTACTGTGCCTGGCTCTTTGGATATATATCCAGCAGTGAGAGTGTTAGATCATACTATAATTCTATTTTTATTTCGGGGGGAACCCCTATGCTGATTTCCATAATAGCTGTACTAATTTACATTCTTATCAACAGTGTGCAGGTGTTCCCTTTTCTTCACATCCTCACCAACACTTATTTTCCCTTGTCTTTTTGATAAGAGCCATTCTGATTGGAACGAGGTGGTATCTCATTCTGGTTTTGATTTGCATTTCTCTGACATTTAGTGATGTTGAGCATTTCTTCTGTTGTCCATCTGTATTTCTTTTAAGAAATGTCTATTAAGGTTTCTTCTGCCCATTTTTAAATCGAGTTATTTGTTTTATTGCTGTTGAGTTGCTTCAATTCCTTATATATTTCTGAATAATAACCCCTTGTCAGATGGTTTACTGACATTTTCTTCCAAACCTATAAGGGAGTGTAGGTTTTCTCTTCACTTTGTTAATTGTTTCCTTTGTTATACAAAAGCTTTTTGATTTCATGTGGTACTATTTGTCTATTTTTGCTTTTATTACCTGTGCTTCTGAGTTCTTATTTAAAAAATCCTTCCTAGCTTAGTGTTGTGAAGTGATTCCCAATGTTTTCTTCTAGTAGTTTTATAGTTTCAGGTTTTACTTTTAAGTCTTCAATACATTTTGAGTTGATTTTTGTATACAGTGAGAGATAGAGGTCTAATTTCATTCTTCCCCATGTAGATATTCAATTTATTTTATTTTATTTTATTTTATTTTATTTATTTTTGAGACAGGGTCTCACTCTATTGCCTAGGCTGGAGTGCAGTGGCACAATCTTGGCTCACTGCAACCTCCACCTCCCGGGTTCAAGTCATTCTCCTGCCTCACCCTCCCTAGAATATTCAATTTATTAAAGGGACAATCTTTTCTCCAATGTGTGCTCTTGGTATCTTTGTCAAAAATCAGTTGGCTGTAGGTCCCTGAATTTACTTCTAGGATCTCTCTTCTGTTCCATTGCTTTATGTGTCTGTTTTTAGGCCAGTACCATGTTGTTCTGGTTACTTCGGCTTTGTAGTATGTTTTAAAATCAGGTAGTGTGATGCCTCCAACTTTGTTCATTTTGCTCAGAATTGCTTTGGCTTTTTGGGGTCTTTTGTGATTCCATATGAATTTTAGGATTTTTTTTTCTATTTCTGTGAAGAATGTCTTTGGTATTTTGATAGGGAGTGCATTAAATCTGTGGCTATCTTTGGGTAGTATGGTCATTTTCACAATATTAATTCTTCTAATCCATGAACACAACATATCTTTTCATTTATTTGTGTCTTCTAAAATTTTTTTCATTAATGCTTTATGGTTTTTAGTGTAGAGATATTTCACCTTCTTGGTTAAGTTTATTCCTAGGTATCCCTTTCTTTTTTTTTGATAGCTGTTGTAAATGGAATTGTTTTCTTCTTTTTTTTTTTTAGATAGTTCACTATTAGTGTATACAAACACTGCCAATTTTTATGTTGATTTTGTATTCTTCAGCTTTACTGAATTCATTTATTAGTTCTAAGAGTTTTTTTGTGTGCGTGGAGTCTTCAGAGTTTTCCACATATAAGATTATGTCATCTGCAAACAGAGGAATTATCTGACTTATTTGTTCGTTCCTTGCCCACCTCCCCTTGCTAGAATTAGTCTCATAATGAGGGAGGAAACCTCTTTTGCCTCAATGCTATAAACCCTGAACAGTGCCTGGCATGTAGTGAGGATTCAATAAATACTGGCTGAATAAATGAATGAATGATCTGATGGAAAGACGAGGGGAACCTCTGGGGTTGGACTGTCTGGGTTGAACTCTGACTCCGGTTCTTGCCAACTGTGTGACAAGGTTATCTGAGCTTCCTAAGACTGTTTCTTCCTTTGTAAAATGGGGTAGAGATATGATCTATCTTAAGGTTGCTGGGAGATAAAATGAAGTAATCCAAACAAGTGCTTCAGAAGTGTTTAATTAATGTCTATTATCATTATTAGCTAGTTTCCTCCTTCCTTAAGGTAAACAGAGCAAAGGGGGCTCCCTGAGGAATGAGGGATGAGAAGGAATTTGAATAGGCAAATGAAGCCATTTGTAGGCAATGGAAAAGGATAATTGGAGGGTGAAACTGTGTTCACAGAAGCTCCGGGACGGATGGGTGCAAAGAAGTAGAATATTTGGTAAAGGAAACCTGATGAACTTGGAGAAAGAACCAACACTCAGAAACCTGGAGTTCTGAGGATCAAAAATGAGATCCTGAAGTGAGGCAGGAGGCTCTGGAGAGTTCTGAAGGGTGCACTACCCCAGAACCGTCAATATCTTCCATGTGAATTTCTCCCCTCCTGAACAGGCATGAGGTCTGTCTTTTCCTCCTTGGATTATTTGCCATTTAGAGCAGTAAAGAGACTGGTCCCCACTTCCTTCTGAGTGTGCTTTCTCACTTAAAAGGAGAGGTGAGATGGAGTTTTGCTTTTGTTGCCCAGGCTGGAGTGCAATGATGTGATGTCTGCTCACTGCAACCTCCACCTCCAGGGTTCAAGTGATTTTCCTGCCTCAGCCTCCTAAGTAGCTGGGATTACAGGCCTGTGCCACCATGCCCGACTAATTTTGTATTTTTAGTAGAGATGGGGTTTTTCCATGTTGGTCAGGCTGGCCTCGAACTCCCAGACCTAAGGTGATCTGCCTGCTTCAACCTCCCAAAGTGCTGGGATTACAGGTGTGAGCCACTGTGCCCAGCCTAAAATGTATTTTATTAAAGCTCAACTTAGGCAGAATTATTAGGGAGATGGTGCATGTATCAAATGTTGCATATAGTGGGAGGTTCAGTAGATACAGCCTTAACCTATTTATGCTGGAGCTTGCAAAACTTTTTGTGTGAAAAGTCAGACCTTGGAGATAACCTTTATCAGTAGGATATAAATAAGTCCCACAAGCTTAGCGTTCCAATCATGGAACGCTAGGCATAAATGGGTTTTAATCAAGGCTTGGTGGGAGGATTCTGAGTGTTTCCATGGCAACAGAAGGAGGGGCTCCCTTCTGCTGCCGGAGTTTCTTGACAATCCCAGCTCTCTCTAGGGTTGGAGTTTTTGGTGATGAAGTCAGTCAGGACTAGCTTGTCTCTGGGTACAAATCCTACCGTCCATTGAATCCAAAATGCCAGCCTGTGAGGTTTGTATATGAGGTCTACTGGGCTGGGCATGGTGGTTAACACTTGTGAGCCAGAATCCCAGAACTTTGGAAAGCTGAGGTGGGTGGATCACCTGAGGTCAGGAGTTCAAGACCAGCCTGGCCAACATGGTGAAACCCTGTCTCTACTAAAAATACAAAAATTAGCCAGGCATGGTGGTGTGTGACTGTATTCCCAGCTACTTGGGAGGCTGAGGCAGAAGAATCACTTGAACCTGGGAGATGGAAGTTGCAATAAGCCAAGATGGCACCATTGCACTCCAGCCTGGTGACAGAGCGAGACTCTGTCTAAAACAAAACAAAACAAAACAAAAAACATATACAGTAAACTCTTCCTCTGGTCATCTGTGACGTTTTCCCGGATGCTGGCTTAACAGTGTGGGTAATATCATGGTTTAGCATAAGGACCCATGCTGTTCAGAATGCAGGTAGCAAGTTGTTCCAGAGAAGATCCATGAAAGTGAACCTTGCTGTCTGAAGGCCAGAGATTGACAGGATCTTGTTCGTTCTGCTCTGGTCATTGGGGTCAGTGACAGCCATCTCTACCTGCCTGCTGTAATTCCAGCCTCTAAGCAACTGCTCACATCACAGCCCTGTGCTGTGGTGGCAGCCCAGCCAGAACAGGGTTGTTTCTGCCACTAGGTATTCTTGGCTCGGTGATCAGGGCCTGTGACCTTTCAAGGACCCAAGACAGTATTTCAGACCTGGAAAAAATGTACTGGCTCCTAAACATGAAAATAAAACATTAAAATGGAAATAAATATTTAATTAAGTGTCTGCAAATTGTGATGTGATATTAATGAGTCAGCTGCCACTCAACTCAAGCCTTATATGGTTACATGAAAATATAACACGGTTTGAATCACGAGGAAAAAATGTATGTTATAACAAAACTCCAAACTGGAATTATAAAAATTATACAGCAAAAATGTATATGTTCTGTGGAATGTAAATATGTTGTAATGCGTTTGCTATGAAGTGGGCTGGGGTCCTGGGCACTGCAGTCCTAGACTTGGGCTTGAATCCACTACCTTGTAACATTGCCATCTTAGGCAAATCAATAAAACTCACAGAACAATGTTTTCTCATTTGCAAAATGAGTTTCAATGAGATCAAGGTCAGCAAGGTAATTTGTAGATGGAAGAGTGCCAGTGAAATGTATTGTCCTTGTTTGTGAAGAATCTAAGGCAAATAGGTAACAGTAGAAGGAAGGATTTTCTCATCTTCTGAAAACCATACTCCCTGTATTGCATTCTCTCTTAGTAATGGGTGCTGAGAGATCAGAAGTGGGCAAGGGGCCTCTTATACACCTTGAAGAAGTTATGACAGGTCTGGGGTCTTCTGATGAAAAGCAGAAAGTTTTTCTCATTTAGACACCAGTTGAAAATAATATATATATATGATATTTAAAACATAAATATATTTTGAGATGGGGTTTCACTCTTGTAGCCCAGGTTGGAGTGCAATGGCATGATCTCGGCTCACTGCAACCTCTACCCCCTGGGTTCAAGAGATTCTCCTCCCTCAGCCTCCTGAGTAGCTGGGATTATAGGCACTTGACACCATGCCCAGCTAATTTTTGTATTTTTAGTAGAGACAGGGTTCCGCCATGTTGATCAGGCTGGTCTTGAATTCCCGACCTCAGGTGATCTGTCTGCCTCACCCTCCCAAAGTGCTGGAATTACAGGCGTGAGCCACCGCACCCGGCTGAAAATATTATTTATGTACAGGCTGAGCATCCTTTATCTAAAATTTGAAATCCCAAATGCTGGTGAACCTTCAAACTGGGGCTCTGGCGGGGAGGGTTCTTGGCTTTGCTCAGGAAAGAATTCAAGAACAAGTCTGAGCTGACAGTGAAAGAAAGCAGGTTTATTAGAGCAACAGTATATAGCAAAATGGCTGGCTGCTCCATAGACAGAGCCGGGTTACCCCACAGGCAGAGTAGCACTTGTGGATTGCTGGCAAGTTATATTTATACCTACTCTTAATTATGTGCTAAATAAGGATTGGATTACTCAGGAACTTTCTGGAAAAGGGGCAGGGAGTGCCCAAAACTATATAGGGTAACTTCCAGGCATTGCCATGGTATTTGCAAATTGTCATGGCACTGGCGAGTGTCTTATAGCATGCAAATGCATTATAATTCCTAGTCCTAACTGGTTTGGACTGGTTTCTTTGCTACATCCTGTTTGATCAGCAAGGTTGTGAAAACAAGTCCTACTGATCTTCTATCTCAAAATGAGCTTTTCCTTTGAGTGGCAAAAAGTTTCAGATTTTGGAGCATTTCAGATTTTCAGATTTGGGATACTCAACTTGTATTCCTTATGTTCCCAAAATTCACCTAGAAGAAAGGTAATAATATAAGCAAAGACTAAACAGGACAAACCTTACAATTTAGATATTGTAGGTTCAACTCCCCTAAGCCCTAATCCATTCAGTCTGTCTTGCCAAGACATCCCATCAGTAAGCCAAAGCCAGTGGCATAATTTTTCAGACCCTCCTCCCTACCAAAATGGACCACATAAGTCCATCCCACGTTCACCTCAAGAAATACCCCATTAGCATGGCCAGTGCCCTCTTTCTTGGCTGGGTCCTAGACTGTCTGTATCACCACCGAGAGAAGCTTGGGAAGGAGCTTGCTCTTGGCTTGGGTAGGCGTCTCACGGGCACCAGCTGAGATCTCCTGCTGGATTCTTCTGTTGGAACCTGATCTATGGCAATGATTCAGATGGCCTAGTTGCAAAGAATATGCAGTAAAATCCCCTCACTCCAATATTGATTTATCTAAAACAGGACCTAATTCAGGGCAGCTCTAACCCTGCAGTTAATTATGTACCATATTATCCAATAAAAATTATTTTTAAAATCTAAATCTGGTTAAATTGGAATTCCCCCCCACCAGGTTTATTATACTTTGTAGTATTCAGATTTTCTGGATTTACTTACATAGCAGAACTTTTTGAGGGTTCTGGGGTGGGTCTGTATTGGGAGTTTGATGTTCTTGCCTCCTGCTCACTGGTTGTTTTCCCTGCAGCTCTGCTTTGATGGGTTTGGTTTAATGACCGACTCCTAGAGATGTCCTGTGCACTGGAGTGTCCAGGCCTGTGCACACCCTCTTGGTCATCTTCAGCTATGCACATTTTGCTCATTCTGTAAAGTCCAGCCAAGAGCTACCCCTTCTGGAAGCCTTCCCTGGGATACCTCAGATAACAGGTGCCTCTTTTCCTTTTACCTTTCATGACCCTTCATGCTGACACCACGCATTTTGGGATTCACATTCTTCTTTGGAATCCAATTCAACATTGTCTGTGATCTCATATGTGACAGATTCTGTGAAACATATAGAAAACTAAGTCCAACTTCCTGCCCTCAAGGACATTCAGCAATGTGTTAGAGGAGGCCCCTGAAAGAGAGGTCAGGGAAGAAGAGAGAGACTAACCTGGAGGAGTTAGCACAGAAAGCTGCACAGAGAAGGCAGCCTTCAAGCTGGTCTTGGGAGAAGCCCACAAACAGGAAATCCCAAGCCACAGAGAGACGAAAGGGGCTTGAGCTTGTCAGGGTTGGAGCACAAATGGCTATAGCCCAATTGGATTGTTAAGAGAACAGGTACTGGAGACAGACTCCCAGGGTTGGAATCTTGGCCCGAGAACTGACAAACAGTGTTTGAACAAGTTATTTAGCCTCTCTGGGCCTCAGTTACCTCACCTGGACATTGTTGATAATAATACCAGTTCCTGAGGTTGCTGTAGGAATGAAGAGATATAAAGTGCATAGGACTGTGCCTCCTATATGGTTATAGGAGCAGTGAAGATGAACAGCTCTGGGGAGGAGCAGAGACCCATGGGGAGATGCCACCAACAAGGGGCCAATATGGAGTGAAGTTTCTATATTAGGGGAGGAGGTGAGTTTGGGCTTTATCCCTTGGCCAATGGGAATTTTGCTTAAATGTTCATGAAGGTATGTTTTATTGTAGTTAAAACTAAAGAGAAGAACTGTGTCTCATACCTTCTTGTCTTCTCGACTGCATCCAGAACAGTTTCTGATGCTCAAGAAGTGTTTGAATAAATAAATACCAGGCTAAAAGATTCTCTCCTCTGTGTACATCGTATCAATACACTACATCTTACTCAAGTGTTCATGGAAGCTTCCCTTACATGTTTCTACTTTTTCCAGACTCACATCTATGAACTCACTCTTCACCCTCACTGTGATCTTTAATCTTTAAAGCTCTCTTCTAATCACCTAGGACATTTGACTCTGAGTGTATGTTTGCCTAAATGTCTGCCTCACAGTCTGCAATGTCAAATATGCGTGCTGTCCCCAAGCCTAGCCTTCCAGTGAGCTCACAGGCCATTCCACTCCTGGGCCAGCGCCATAGCCTCCCTCTGTTCTCACATTCTCAAGCCCTTGCTCGCCGCAAGCGAATTCATTACATTTAGTTGCCAGGATTTACTGAAATTTAATGCTGTCTACCTTCTACTGGGTGCTCAATGCTGCCTGCCAACCGTTTGTCTTTTATGCCTTTAAAAAATAAAATATTACAGACATCTACAAAAGCTATAGAGTTCAAATAACCATTCCAAAGTTATTCTTCATTTGAACATTTCCTGGGCCAAAAACTAGAATGATGTCAAACCCCCGAAGTCCCTCTCACGCCCCTTCCTAATCACCATTACTTTGTCTTTTGGTAAGAATTTCCTTACCTTTCTTCATAATTTTGCCACTTAAACACGCACCATTAGACACTATAATTTAGTTTTTCCCATTCTCTGAAATTCATATAATTGGAATTAAACAGCACATATTGTGTGTTATGTTTATCTGGCTTCTTTCACTTAATATTA
This sequence comes from Aotus nancymaae, assembly GCF_030222135.1. NCBI lineage: Eukaryota > Metazoa > Chordata > Mammalia > Primates > Aotidae > Aotus > Aotus nancymaae. Next base: position 6,175,135 of record NW_026988546.1, on the reverse strand, counting down.
TGTTTGTGAAACAAAATTGTAGTTCATTTGTTCCCAATGTTGTTTATAAATAGACCATAATTTTTTTTTTTTTTTTTTTGCAAGGTCTCTCTCTGTTGCCCAGGCTGGAGTGTAGTGTGGCAATCAGGGCTCACTGCATCCCTGACTTTCTGGGCTCAAGTGATCCTCCTGCCTCAAGACTGAAACTACAGGCGTGCACCACAATGCCCAGCTAATTTCTTTGAATTTTAGTAGAAATGTGGTCTCCCTATGTTGGCCAGGTCGGTCTTGAACTCCTGAGCTCAAGTGATCCTCCCACCTCAGCCTCCCAAAATCCTGGGATTACAGGTGTGAGCCACTGTGCCTGGCCAATATACCTTACTTATTTATTTATTTTAAGACAGTGTCTCGCTCTGTCACCCAGGCTGGAGTGCAGTGGTGCGTTCTCAGCTCACTGTAACCTCCATCTCCCGGGTTCAAGCGATTCTCCTGACTCAGTGTCCTGAATAGCTGGGACTCCCAGTGCACACCACCATGCCTGGCTAATTTTTGCATTTTTAGTAGAGATGGGGGTTTCACCATGTTGGTCAGGCTGGTCTCAAACTCCTGACCTTGTGATTCACTCGCCTCAGCCTCCCAAAGTGCTGGGATTACAGGCGTGAGCCACTGTGCCCAGCCTGTCTTGACTCTTTATTGACCTTTTCATGTCCATAGTTAGGCACACCTTGTTTCATTGTGCTTTGGTTTATCATGCTTCAAAGAGGTTGCATTTTTTACAAATGGAAGGTGTGTGGCAGTTCTGCATCAATAACATATTTTTCTTTCTTTTTTTTTTTTTTTAGAGATGAGGTTTCACCTTGTTGGTCAGGCTGGTTTTGAACTCCTGACCTCAGGTGATCCACCTGCCTCGGCCTCCCAAAGTGCTGGGATTACAGGCGTGAGCCACCGTGCCCAGTCCAATAAAGTATTTTTCAAACAGCGTGTGCTTACTTCAGATCTGTGGCACATTTTGGTGATTCTTGTAATAGTTTAAACTTTTTGATTATTATTATATCTTTTGTGGTGATCTGTGATCATCGATCTTTGATGTTAATGTCATAATTGGGGATGCTATGAACTGCCCGTATAAGACAGAAAACTGCTTACTCCCCAGCAAAGCGATTCCCTCCCCATTCTCTCTCTCTTTCTCTCTCTCTCTCTCTCTGTCTGTCTGTCTGTCTCTCTCTCTCTCTCTCTCTCTCTCTCTCTCCTAGGGCCTCCTTATTCTCTGAGAAGCAACAATATTGAAATTAGGCCAATCAACAACCTTACTGTGGCCTTTAAATGTTCAAGTGAAAAGAAGAATCACACATCGCTGACTTTATATCAGAAGCTAGATATGATGAAGCTTAGTAAGGAAGGTGTGCTGAAAGCTGAGACAGGCTGAAAGCCAGCCCTCTTGCCCTAAACGATCAAGCTGCGAAGCAACAGAAAAGTTCTTAAAGGAAATTAAAACTGCTACTCCAGTACAGACTTATTGCTGACTTGGAAAGTTTTAGTGGTCTGGTTAGTAGATCAAACCAGCCACAACATTCCCTTAAGCCAAAGCCTAATCCAGAGCAAGACCCTAACTCTCAAATCTATGAAGACTGAGAGAGATGAGGAACCTGCAGAAGGAAAATTAGAAGCTAACAGAGGTTGGATCCCGAAGTTTAAGGAAAGAAGTAATCAACATCACATGAAATTGCGAGGTGAATTTCTTCAACGAAGAAGCTGCAGCAACTTATCCAGAAGATCTAGCTAAGATCATTGATGAAGCTGGCCACACTAAAAGAGGGTTTGTTTGTTGGTTTCTTTGTTTGAGAATGGAGTCTTGCTTTGTCACCCAGGCTGGAGTGCAATGGCACGATCTCGGCTCACTGCAACCTCTGCCTCCCAGGTTCAAGCGATTCTCCTGCCTCAGCTTCCCAAGTAGTTGGGATTACAGGTGTGCACCACCATGCCTGGCTAATTTTTGTATTTTTAGTAGAGGCAGAGTTTCACCATGTTGGCCAGGCTGCTCTCGAACTCCTGACCTGAGGTGATCCGCCCACCTTGGCCTCCCAACGTGCTGGGATTACAGGCGTGAGCCAGCACACCTAGTCAAAACAGAAGTTTTTAACGTAGAATGCAACAGCCTTCTATTGAAAGAAGATGCCATCTCAGCCTCTCATAGCTAGAGAGGGGAAGTCAATGCCTGGCTTCAAAGCTTCAAATGACAGGCTGACTCTCTCATTAGGGGCTAGTGCAGCTGGTGAATTCAAGTTGAAGTCAATGATCATCTATCGTTTTGAAAATCTCAGGGCCCTTAAGAATTAAGCTAAATCGACTCTGCCTGTACTCTATACAGGGAACAACAAATCCTGGATGACAGCACATCTGTATATGGAGTGATTTACGAAAACTTTGTCTACTCTTCATTCCTGAGACCTACTGCTTAGGAAAGAAATTCCTTTCAAAATATTACTGCAGGCCGAGTGCATTGGCTCATGCCTGTAATCTCAGCACTTTGGGGGGCTGAAGTGAGCAGATTGCCTGAGTGCAGGAGTTTGAGACTAGCCTGGGCAACGTGGTGAGACCTCGTGTCTACTAAAAATACCAAAAATTACCCAGGTGTGGTGGCTTGCACCTGTAGTCCCAGCTACGTGGCCCAGTTACCTTACCCCACCAGAAGACAACTGAACAACGCAGACCTCAAATTCTACGTGTGAAGAACAACTTGGTGAAAAAAAAACAATATGTGTAATCCTTTTATTTAAACAATGCTCAGCAGAAGACAGAATTAACTTTGTTGAACCGTAATGCAGAATGTAAGAAGCCTGAGGGAAAATTCCTTGTTCTTCAAATACAGTCTGTTGTTACATAAGACCAAGTGTTCTGGGATGACGAGAGATTCAACACGGCACAGAATCATTCTCTCTTGCTAAAAGAGGGCTTAATATTTAGAGGGAGGAAAAAGAGAAATCATAGTCATTTTCTGTTTGTAAAGACTTATTCTCCAAAAGGCAGACATGGAAAAAAATTATCAAAACAAAGAAGTGAAAATATACAATATAATAATGAACCCTATGTTTTAAGTGAGATTCCGGATCTACTGGGTGATCTTGGCCAAGTCAGCTACATCTGCCTGTGACCCAGTTCTCCTTATCAACACTGAAAATCTCTTTATTGGTGCTAATTTCTTTCAAATGTGTGTGCAGTGGACTAATGGGAGAAAAATGTCTGCAAAATGCCAGAGGGTTTTATTTGCAAATATTCAGGTATTCCTTATGCAGAGGACAGCAGATACCTGCTCACTGCAAGCACAAATTTTTAACAGTTCAACTCCAGGCAGTGAGTGAAAAAAAACCAAGGCTGAATTGTGAAATTGTTATGAAAGGCTGAATGAGTTGTGAAATGTATCGATCTCGATTTCTGGAAACACTGGGCCAGAGAGACACTGTCCATTAATGAGATGTGTGCACAGAGGGAGACAACTTAGTTTTGTTTTCACGTTGCTGTCTCCTAAGAGGAACCAAAGCATGATTGCCCTGAAGAGGTAAAAAGGCTACTTTGCATGACAGCTTTCTGCTAAGGCAAAAATGCAGATAATGCAGTCATCCCTCTTCGGTCTAGGGAATCACTAATACCAGTCAAATATAAAAAGATCGCACACAGCATACAATTCTGGAGAAGCAGTTTACATGGTTATCTTAGTTCCAGTGGCCCCGGGGTGAATTTTCTGTTTTGTGGTCATAAACGCTTTGTAAATACACAAGAATTTTTATAATCAAAAAACAAAAATTAACCAGATGTGGTGGCATGCGCCTGTGATCCCAGCTACTTGGGAGGCTGAGGCAGGATGGTAGAGGCTGCAGTGAGCCGAGATTGTTCCACTGCACTCCAGCCTGGGCTATAGAGTGAGATGTCATCTCAAAAAAGAAAGAAAGAAAGAAAGAAAAACACTTTAGGCCCAGCGTGGTGGCTCACACCTGTAATCCAAGCACTTTGGAGGCCAAGGCGGGCGGATCACCTGAGGTCGGGAGTTCAACACCAGCCTGACCAACATGGTGAAACCCAGTCTTAAAAAAAAAAAAAAAGAAAAGAAAAACACTTTATTGCTTAGCAATGCTAATGGTCATCTGTGCTGTTGGTGAGTTATAATATTTTGGCTTTTGGAGCATCCTGTTTCACGTTGATGACTACTCACTGATCAGAGTGGTGGTTGCTTAAAAATGGGATGCCTTTGGCAATTTCAGAAAATAGGAACAAATTTGCCCCATCAATGACTCTTCCTTTCATGAAGAATTTCTGTGTAGCGTGTGATTTCACCCACAGTGGAACTTGATTCAAAATTGGAGACAATCCTCTCAAACTTTGCCACTACATTGTCAACGAAGTTTATGTAATATTCTAAATTATTTGTTGTCATTTCAACAATATTCACAGTGTCTTCACCAGAAATAGATTCCATCTCAATAAAACACTTTCTTTGCTCATCCATAAGAAGTGCAAGTTCTTGTCTCTTCAAGTTTTCTCATGAGATTGCAGTAATTCAGTCACATCTTCAGCCTCCCCTTCTAATTCTAGTTCTCTATTTCCATCATGTCTGCACTGACTTCCTCCACTGAAGTCCTGAACTCCTTAAAATCATTCATGAGGGTTGGAAACTCCTGCTAATCTTGATATTTTGACCTCCTGCCATGAATCATGAATATGAATATTCTTTTTTTTTTTTTTTTGAGACGGAGTTCCGCTCTTGTTATCCAGGCTGGAGTGCAATGGCTGGGTTCAGGCAATTCTCCTGCCTCAGCCTCCTGAGTAGCTGGGATTACAGGCATGCACCACAGTGCCCAGCTAATTTTTTGTATTTTTAGTAGACGCGGGGTTTCACCATGTTGACCAGGATGGTCTCGATCTCTTGACCTCGTGATCCACCCCCTCAGCCTCCCAAAGTGCTGGGATTACAGGCGTGAGCCACCGCGCCCAGCCTGTTCTTTTTTTTTGAGACGGAATTTAGCTCTTTTTGCCCAGGCTGGAGTCCAATGGTGCGATCTCAGCTCACAGCAACCTCCACCTCCCAGGTTCAAGCGATTCTCCTGCTGAGTAGGTGGGATTACAGGCATGCACCACCATGCTTGGCTAATTTTGTATTTTTAGTAGAGACAGGGTTTCTCCATGTTGGTCAGGCTGGTCTTGAACTCCTGACCTCAGGTGATCCATCCACCTTGGCCTCCCAAAGTGTTGGGATTACAGGCGTGAGCCACTTCATTCGGCCACGAATGTTCTTAATGGCATCTAGAATAGTAAATTATTTTCAGAGGGTTCTCAATTTACTTTGCCCACATACATCAGATGAATCATTCTCTGTGGCAACTATAGCCTTACAAAATGTATTTCTCAAATAATAAAACTCAAAAGTTAAAATTACTTCTTGATTCATGAGCTACAAAATAAATGTTGTGTTAGCAGGTGTGAAAACAACCTTAATCTCCTTGTACATCTCCATCAGAGCTCTTGGGTGACCAGGCACATTGCCAATGAGCAGTAGTATTTATTTTAATTTTTTTGATTGTTTGTTTTTGAGACAGGGTGTCACTCTGCCTCTGAGGCTGGAGTGCAGTGGCACAATCTCAGCTCACTGCAGCCTCACCCTCCCAGGCTCAAGAGATCCTCCTATCTCAGCCTCCTAAGTGACTGGGACTCTAGGCATGTGCCACCACACTTGGCTAATTTTTTTTTTTTTTTGTATGCTTTGTAGAGATGAGGTTTTGCCATGTTTCCCAGGTTGGTCTCAGACCAAGCTTGAGCAATCTGCCTGCCTCAGCCTCTCAAAGTGCTGAGATTACAGGTGTGAGCCACCACACCAGGCTGAGCAATAATCTTTTGGTTGGTTTGCTTGTTTCTTTGTGAGACAAGGTCTTGCTCTGTCGCCCAGGCTGGAGTGCAGGGAGCACGATCCTGGCTCATTGCAACCTCCGCCTCATGGAGTCAAGTGATTCTCGTGCCTCAAGAGTTGATCAGTTTTCTTCTGCTAGGGGTAAGGTCACTGGGCCACTCTCTTAAGAGCGTAAGAATATGAATAAGCAGATCCTCCATCATCCAAGGGCTGTTTTTGTACTCCATATCCATATACTGAGGGGTCCACTAGAGGTGTGGAATTATTCAAGTGAGGAATTGAATCAATTTTAGCAGCAATCTGCTGGACCGGTGCAGGGCATCCATGCAGCCCTCGGCCTTCATCCCCACAGAAGCGCTCCGCCCCTACACCAGCTCCGCTATTACCGCCTCTGCCGCTGACGCCACCACTCAGCTACCCAGTCTGGCCTCCCGCTCCGCTTGGGGACCTGTAACCACAAAAAGCTAATTTTTGTATTGTTAGTAGAGACGGGGTTTCACCATCTTGGTCAGTCTGGTCTTGAACTCCTGACCTCGTGATCCAGCTGCCTCTGCCTCCTAAAGTGCTGGGATTACAGGTGCGAGCCACTGCGCCCCACCAATAAAGTATTTTTCATTAGGGTATATACATTATTTTTTAAACACAGTGCTATTGCACACTCAATAGACTACAGTATAATGTAAACATAACTTTTATACTCACTGGGAAACCAAAAGGTTTGTGTGGCTCACTTTATTGCTATTGTGGTGGTATGGAACCAAACTCATAATATCTCCAAGGTATGCCTATAAATGTTAAAAATAGGCTTGTCAGCTTTTTTACATAAACAAAAAATACCTGTAGAAATTGTAATTGTTTTGACTCTGGACGCCAGTCTTGGGGGAGAATTGACAGCTTCACAATATTGAATCTGCAAATGCATGAACATGAATATCATTTCTTAGGGCTCTTCAATTTTTCACAGTAATGTATTATGATTTTTTGCATCTCTTTTGTTACATTTGTTGCCAAATAATATTTTGGATGTTTTTGTAAGTGGTATTTTTTAAACTTTATTTTTCTAACTGCTCATGCTTGTATAAGGAAATATGATTGACTTTGAATGTTATTTGTGTTCAGGTATCTTGCTAATTGTATTTAATAATTATAATAATTGAATAGATTGCTTTGGATGTTTTAATGTATACTATCACTATAATCTGTGAATAATAAAAATTTCCTTTCTTCTTTTCCAATCCATACATATTTTATTAATTTTTCTTCTTGTCTTACTACAATGGGCAAGACTTTCAGTTAAATGTTGAATAGAAGTGGTAATAGGCATTTTGTTGTTGTTTTTGTTTTTTGAGACAGAGTTTGAGTTTTGCTGTTGCCCAGGCTGGAGTGTAATGGCATGATCTTGGCTCCCTGCAACCTCCACCTCCTAGGTTCAAGCAGTTCTCTGGCCTCAGCCTCCCAAGTAGCTTGGATTACAGGCACCTGCCACCATGCTCAGCTAAATTTTTGTATGTTTTCAGTAGAGACAGGGTTGTACCATGTTGGCCAGGCTGTCTCAACTCCTGACCTCAGGTGATCCACCTGCCTCAGTCTCCCAAATTGCTGGGATTACAGGCATGAGCCACTGCACCCAGTCGGGCATTCTTGTCTTATTATTGATGTCAAAGGGTACACACTCAACATTTAACTGTTGAGTACAACATTTACTACAGATATTTTGTAGATTCTTGTATCAGTCTGGGTCCAATCAGATCCATCAGAAACCACATGATAATTTAAACAGAAAAGTTCAGTATAAAAAATTACTAAGCAAAGATAGGATGGTAACTCTAAAGATGTTTAAAAGGTACCCTAGGGCTCTGGGAGAGTACACAAGGAAGAGTGGCTGTCTTCCAAAGCCTGGGGTTCCACTCTTACTCTAGACCATGTGGTTGCAGCACTCTGGTTGGTGGAGAAATTTGCTGGACTGCACAGGCTAGAACTGGGCCATAGTCAATGGGCAAGCAGAAAACCACTCTTTAGAATCCAAAGCTGGTGGGTTACTGGGTAGATGTATAGAAGATGTTAGGCTGCCACTAAGAATGGCTTGCTGGGAACCTTGTAAGGGTCATGGGAAGTTAGTTACTGGGCCTGGGTTAATGCTGAAAGATGCTGTGGACTACATATTCTGGGCACATTGCTGGAGTAGATAGAGCATTATCAAATGTCCCAGCACATTTACACCTCTGACCATCTATGCAGCAGGAGGAAGTAAAAGCAAAAACACTTAAACAACAAGAGAGAAATTAAGGAGCAAAGGACACTCAGAAAGCAATTAACAAAATGACAGGAATAAGTGCTCACCTATCAATAACAACCTTGAATGTAAATGAATCAAATTCCCTGCTTAAAAGATATATGCTGGCTGAATGGATAAAAATAATATGACCCAACTATATGCTGCTTACAAGAAACTCACTTCATGTGTAAATTCATACATAGACTGGAAGTGGAGGGATGGAAAGAGATATTCCACGCAACTGGAAACCAAAAGCCAGCAGAAGTAGCTATACATATATCAGATAAAACAGACTTTAACTCACAAACTGTAAATAGAGATGATGGTTATTACATAATAATAAGGAGATCAATTCAGCAAGAAGATATAACAATTATAAATGCATATATGCCCAACATTGGAGCACCCAGATACATAAAGCAAATATTAGATCTAAAGGGAAAGATAAACTGTATTCCAATAATATTGGTAAAGTAGGAGGCAAGACTAGACTCTGAAAGCAGGGTTCAGATGCTAGACCAAATTGAGGACTCACTAAAACAGATTGGGGTTGGCCATGTGTGGTGGCTCACGCCTGGAATTCCAGCCCTTTGAGAGGCCAAGGCAGGCAGATCATCTGAGGTAAGGAGTTCAAGACCAGCTTGGCAGACGTAGTAAAACCCTGTCTCTACTAAGAATACGAAAACTAGCCAGGCATGGTAGCAGGTGCCTGTAATCCCAGCTACTCACAAGGCTGAGGCAGGAGAATCACTTGAGCCCAGGAGATGGAGATTGCAGTGAGCCAAGATCATACCACTGCACTCCAGACTGGGCGACAGAGCAAGACTCCATCTCAAAGAGATAAAATAAAATGAAAAATAAAACAGGTTGGGGTGGAAGTATCTTTCTATAAGACATGCCCAGCAGCCAGGCGCGGTGGCTCATGCCTGTAATCCCAGCACTTTGGGAAGCCAAGGAGGGTGGATCACCTGAGGTCAGGAGTTCGAGACCAGATGGGCCAACATGGCAAAACTCCATCTCTACTAAAAATACAAAAATTAGCCAGGCATAGTGGCACACACCTGTAGTCCCAACTACCAGAAGACTGAGTCAGGAGAATTGCTTGAACCCGGGAGGTGGAGGTTGCAGTGAGCTGAGATTGTGCCACTGCACTCCAGCCTGAGAGAGCGAGACTCCATCCCAAAAAAAAAAAAAGGACATGCCCACCAATGTGCCATGTCAATTTACCATTGCCATGGCAACACCTGGAAGTTACTGCCCCTTTCCGTGGCAACAACTTGACAACCCAGAAGTTACTACCCTCATCCTAAAAACTTCTGCATAATCTGTCCCTCAATTTGCATATAATTAAAAGTGTATCTAAATATGAGTGCAGAACTGCCTAGGAGCTGCTGCTCTGGGCACATTCCCTATGGGTACCTCTGTTGCTGCTGTACACTGCCACTGTCTAACACCACCAGCTTGCCCTTGAATTCTTTCATGGGTGAAGCCAAGAACTCTCCAGGACTAAATCACAATTTGAGGGCTTGCCTGTACTGCATTAGTTAGAGACTTCAACACCCCACTCACTAGATTAAACAGATCATTTAGACAGAAAATCAACAAAGAAACACTGGATTTAAACTGCACTTTCGACCAAATGGACCTAACAGACATTTACAGGATATTTTATCCAACAGCTGCAGAATACATATTCTTCTCATCAGCACATGGAACATTCTTCAGGGTAGACCACATGTTGGCCACAAAACAAATCTCAACCAATTTAAAATAATTGAGATCATATTAAATATCTTTTCTGACCACAATGGAAAAAAAAACTAGAAACCAGTAACAAGAGGAACTTTCAAAACTGTACAAATACATGAAAATTAAACAACATGCCCCTGAACAACAACTGAGTCAATAAAGAAATTAAGAAGGAAATTTAAAATGTCTTGAAATAGGCCCAATGAGGTGGTTCACGCCTGCAATCCCGGGGAGGCTGAGGCGGGCAGATCATGAGGTCAAGAGTTTGAGACCAGCCTGACCAACATGGTGAAACCCTATCTCTACTAAAAAATACAAAAATTAGCCGGGCATGGTGGTGTGCACCTGTAATCCCAGCCACTCAGGAGGTGGAGAATCATTTGAACCTGGGAGGCGGAGGTTGCAGGGATCCGAGATCAAACCACTGCACTCTAGCCGGGGTGACAAAGACTCCATCTCAAAAACAAAAAAGTCTTGAAACAAGTGAAAATAGCAACAAAACATACCAAAACCTGCAGGATACAGCAAAAGCAGCATAAAGAGAGAATTTTATAGCAATAAACATCTACACCACGAAAGTAGGAAGATTTCAAATAAACAATGTAATGATTCATCTCAAGGAACCAGGAGAGTAAGAATAAACCACACACAAAATTAGTTGAAGGAAAGAAATTTTTACAAATCAGAGAAGAAATAAACCAAAAGCCACTGCACTCCAATCTGGGCGACAGAGCGAGACTCCATCTCAAAAATATATGTATACGTGCCACCATGCCCGGCCAGAAATAAACAAATTGAGATTAAAAAAATACAAAAGATCGGCCGGGTGCAGTGACTCACACCTGTAATCCCAGCACTTTGGGAGGCTGAGGCAGGTGGACCACGAGACCAGGAGATCGAGATCATCTTGGCCAACACGGTGAAACCCCACCTCAACTAAAAACACAAAAATTAGCTGGGCATGGTGGCACGTGCCTGTAATCCCAGCTACTTGTGAGGCTGAGGCAGGAGAATCGCTTGAACCAATGAGTTGGAGGTTGCAGTGAGCCGAGATTGTGCCACTGCACTCCAGCCTGACAACAGAACGTGCCTCTGTCTCAAAAAAAAAAAACCAAAAAGATCAACAAAATGAAAAGTTATTTTTTGAAAAAATAAACAAAATAGACAAACTATTAGCTAGACTAAGAGAAAATATTCAAATGAATAAAATCAGAAACAAAAAAGGAGACATTACAACTTAGAAATACAAAGGATCACTAGAGACTATTATGAAGAACTATACCTCCTAGATTGGAAAGCCTAACAGAAATAGATAAGTTTTTGCACATATACAACCTACCAAGAAAAAACAGAAAACCATAATGAGCCAGTTATGAGTAACAAGATCAAGTCAGTAATACAGTCTCCCATCAAAGAAAAGTCAAGTACCTGATGGCTTCACTGCTGAATTCTACCAAACATTAATACACAAACAACTAATACCAATTCTTCTCAAACTCTGCCAGAAAATTGAAGAGGAGAAAATTCTTCCAAACTCATTTTACAAAGCCAGCATTACCCTGATAGCAGAACCAGACAAGGGCGTGGCAGAAAAAGAAAACCACAGGCCAGTATCACTGATGAACATAAATCATCAACAAAAATCTAGCAAGCCAAATCCAGTAGTACATTAAAAAGATCATTTACTATGATTAAGTGGGAATAACCCAGGAATGTAAGCATGGTTCAACATAAGCAAATCAATGAACATTTTACATTACATCAATAAAATGAAGGACAAAAACCATATGATCATCTCAAAAAATGCAGAAAAGGCATTTGATAAAATCCTCAACAAACTAAGTCCTCAACATACTAGGTATAGAAGGAGCATACTTCAACCTAATTAAGGCCATGTATAACACACAGCTAACTTAATATTGAATGGAGAAAGCTGAAACTTTCCCTCCAAGAAGTGGAACAACGCAAGGAAGGCCACTGTCATCACTCTTGTTCAACATAGTGCTGGAAGTCCAAGCCAGAGCTATTAGGCAAGAGAAAGAAAGAAATTGAAAAGGATGAAATTGTCCCTGTTTGTGAATGATATGATCTTATATATAGAAAACCCTAAAAGCTCCACCAGAAAAACTTTTAGAGGTGATTTTAAAATTTAGTAAGGTTGCATGATACAAACTCAATATACAAAATTCGTAATGTTTCTGTGTACCAACAACAAACCAGTGGAAAAAGACATCAAGAAAACAATCCCATGTTAAATAACCACTAAAAAAAAAGGAATAAACTTAACCAAAGAGGTAAAAGATTGCTACAAAATAAAAACAAAAAAACCTATGAAATGCTGATAAAAAAGAAACTGAAGATGTTACATCAAAATGGAAAGACATCTCATGTTCACGAATTGGAAGAATTAATATTGTGAAAATGCCATACTACCCAAAGCAATCTATAGATTCAATGCAATTCCTATCAAAATACCAATGATATTCTTCACAGAATTTAAAAACAAATTCCATAATTTGAGTGGAACTACAAATGACTCCAAGTAGCCAAAGCAATCTCAAGCAAAAAGAACAAAGCTGGAGGCACTACATTACCTGACTAGAATATATATTACAAAGCTACAGTAACCACAACAGTATGGTACTGGCATAAACACCAACACATAGACCAATAAAACTGAAAAGAGAGCCCAGAAATAAACTCATATATTTATAGCCAACTGATTTTTTAGCAAGGTGCCAAGAATATTCAATGGGGAAAGCACAGTCTCTTCAATAAATAGTTTGGGAAGATTGTGAATATCTGTATTTAGAAAAATGGAATGAGACTACTATTTCTTATTGTATACAAAAATCAACTCAAAATGGACTAAAGACTTAATTGTAGGACCTGAAACTATAAAACAACTGGAAAAAAACTTTGGGGAGACTGACTTGCACAAAGTTTCTTTTTGGGTAAGACCTTAGAAGCACAGGCAAAAAAAGCAAAAAATGGATGAATGGGATTACCTTAAGTTAAAAAGGATTGTGCTGCAGAGGCAACGATCAACAGAGTAAAGAGGCAACCTACAGTATGGGAAAACAATATTTGCAAACTATTCGTCCAATAAGGGATTAGTAACCAGCATATATAAGGGACACAAACAACTCAATGGCAAAAAAAAAAAAAAAAAAAAGGCAAATCATCTGAATAGACATTTATCAAAAGAAGACATAAAAATGTCCAATAGGCATATGAAAAAAATGCTCAACATCAGTTATCATCAGGGAAATGTAAATGAAACCCACAGTGAAATATCATCTCACTCCATTTAAAATGGATATTATCAAAAAGACAAAACATAAGGGATGCTGATGAGGGTGTGGAGAATGGAGAATTCTTGTTCATTGCTAGTGGAAATGTAAATTAGTATAGCCACTGTAGAAAAGAGTATGGAGTTTCCTCACTGCAATTTCTGCCTCCCAGGTTCAAGTGATTCTCCTGTCTCAGCTTCCTGAGTAGCTGGGATTACAGGTGTCTGCCACTATGCCCAGCTAATATTTTATGTTTTTGGTAGAGACAGGGTTTCACCATATTGGCCAGACTGGTCTCGAAATCCTGACCTAAAGAGATTCCCCCTCTTCAGGATCATTAACTTTCTCCAAAAGTGCTAGGATTACAGGCATAAGCCACTGCACTTGGCCTGTTTTTAGGTTATTAAAATTATTTTTCATAAATGAATTTTAAATTTTATCAAATGACTTTTCTACATCTATTGAGGAGACCATATGGTTTTTCTCTGTAGTTACATGATCAGATATGTTAATCAATTTTTTTATTGTGGTAAAATATATGTAACATAAAACTTATGAGGCTTTCTGTACATTTTGATAATTTTTAAGTGTACAAATTCAATATCATTAATTATGCACATGCCATCATTATTACCTAGCTCCAAAATGTTTTTATTACTCCAAATGAAAACTTTCTAGCCATTAAGCTTTAACCCCCTCCATCTCACCTCCTCCCGGCACCTCATAATCTCTAATCTATTTTCTATCTATGAATTTGCCTATCCTAGATATTTCACTTAAGTAGAATCATACAATATTTGTCCTTTTTTGTCTGGTTTATATCAATTAGCATAATGTTTTCAAGGTTCATCTATGTTGTAGCATGATTCAGAACTTCATTTCTTCTTCTGAACAAAACATATATATGATGTTTCGTTTACTCATTGTAATGGTTAATTTATGCACACACTCAGCATGTACAAAGCTCTGTTTTTCTGGAGAACACTGACTAATATATATCCATTCCTTTGCTAATGACAGTTCGGTTGTTTCCATCTGGGCTAGCTATGTACATTCATGAACGAGTATCTGTTTGAGTCTCTTTTCAATTCTTTGGGGTTTATAACTAGGAGCAGAATTGCTAGGGCATATGGTAATTCTATGTTTAGCTTTTTAGGAACAACCAAATCGTTTTCCAGAGCTGCTGCCGGGTTTACTTCCCCCTAGCGATGTAGGAGCTTCCAACACAAACAGGCTGAAAGTGAAAGGATGGAAATTTCCAAGTCCATGCAAATAGCAAAAGATAGGGGTGGCTCTACTACTATTAGGAAAATTAACTGGACTTTGGAAAAATCAAAACCCCATAAGGCTGTCAGAAGCACTGCCCAGATGCCTCCGCGGGAACCGGCAGACACTCTCGAGGGAAAAGGACTCCGCGCACGCTCACCTCTCTAGGGGATTCTCTTCCCAAGTCCCTGGGGGATCTCTCATGGCCTTTAGCCGTCATCAGGTAGCTGCTGCTTCTCTTTCGTTTGGCTTTTTGAGTGTGCACATTGGGAGGGGTGGTCTAAGTTGTTGGAAAAGGAGGTCTGGTGTTCCCTCCCCCACCTTTCCGTTGCTGCCTCTCGAATTCCACACAGGAGCTGTGGCATCGTTCACTGCGGTGTTCAATCTACCACTCAGTTCTTCAGACTCAACACCTTGCTTAGCTTTCACCCCACTGAGGAAGCCAATCTTCCCCTACAGCCGCCTCTGCCTCAGTATTGTTGCAGGCTCTTGTTTGATTGTTTTTGTATCTCTATATCTATTTGTGTGCTTGCTTTTCTTTCTTTCTTTCTTTTTTTGAGACGGAGTCTCACTGTGTCATCCAGGCTGGAGTACAGTGGTGTGATCTCGGCTCACTGCAGCCTCCGACTCCCGGGTTCAAGCGATTCTCCTGCCTCAGCCTCCTGAGTAGCTGGGATTACAGGAACGTGCGATCATGCCCAGCTAATATTTGTATTTTTAGAAGAGACAATGTTTCACCATGTTGGCCAGGATGGTCTAGATTTCCTGACTTCATGATCTGCCCACCTAAGCCTCCCAAAGTGCTGAGCTTATAGGCGTGAGCCACCGTGCCCAGCCTATTTGTGTACTTCCTTTCTGAAAATGCACTATTTAGGCCAGGGGCGTGGTGGCTCACTCCTGTAATTCCCAGCACTTTGGGAGGCCGACGTGGGCGGATCATCTGAGGTCAGGAGTTCAAGACCAGCCCGGTCAATATAGTGAAACCCCATCTCTAATAAAATTACAAAAAGTAGCTGGGCATGGTGGTGCGCGCCTGAAATCCCAGCTGCTAGGAAGGCTGAGGCAGGAAAGTTACTTGAACCCAGGAGGCGGAGGTTGCAGTGAGTTGAGATCATGCCACTGCAGTCCAGCCTGGGCGACAGAGCGAATCTCCATCTCAAAATAAATAAATAATAAAAATGCACTGTTTACAGGGCCTCAACTTTCTATGTCCCACCTCCCCCAGTTCCCATGTCACACTGCTGTTCATCAACTAGAGACAGGCTTCAATCTCTCCTTATCCCCGGATTTTCCATTGTGTTTACAAATATTCCCAGGTATTTCTCACCTCAGGAAACCTTACCCCACATCTCCTGCCATCTTGGTCTGTCATCTCATCTTTTTTTTTTTTCCTCATTGTTATCTTCTCTTGAAAAGGAAACCTGTGGTTTCTGCTCCACTCCCACCCTCATTCTATTGAATTGCCTTTGTAGATGGTCGCCAATAACATCTAGGTTGGAAATTCAATTTTTAGGGGTCACTCTTCTATGTTGATTTTACTGGAGCACATGAAACTGGCCTACTATTCCCTACATCTCTTCTTTCCCTTGGCCTAAATTGTAGTTCTATTTTCCTCAGCCCTCTACCTTTCATCCATATGTCTCTCCCACTTCAGCAGGCTTCTCTTCTCACATTCCTCATCAAACAAGTATAACTGCAGAATTGCTGCAGGGTCTTTGGGCGGATGGATGGTTCCGTTGTTGCAAAGCCAAGCATCCATCTCACAGCTGGGCCCTAGACATGTCCTAGAGCAGGGAATGGGGAAAAAGAGAAACAGATGGTTCTGCCTCAAAGTATAAAAAGCTCTTTCAGTGATAGGCTGGGAAATATTTTGCAGGTTATAGTGCCTTTAGGAAAATGTTTCTCTTCCTTTACTGTGTATTTAGACTACACTGTTTCTGAGAATGACTGTTTGTCCTTGAAAGGGGTGTGTGAGGTTGTATTTTCATGGTATGTAGGACAATTTAGAAGACTACCCTCACCTCCCACCATGGAGACACCTGGGCAGGGATCGAACCTGCATGGGAGAGGCCTCAGCACTCTGCTCCCGAAGCCACCTGCGTTGGGGCTCTGAGGAGATTAACTCACATGCTGGGAAATGTCCTAGTATTTACTGCATTCCCTGGATTGCATGCCTGTGTGGAGTGAGGATGTGGCTCCATGTGAGAGCACCCACTGGGTCCAGAAGAGGGATGTGGAGATTGACACACCAAAAATAAATAAATAATAATCAGAAGGGATTTTCTTAAGGAGGGGAAGAGAAGATTCATGGACCTCAAGTCATGAATGCAAGGCTGGGAAGTTGAGTCTGCCTTGTGAAAGCACTGGCATTTCTCCTCTTCTTCCGGACTCTGGGATAAAATATTCATATTTAGCATATGGACTTCTATTTCTTCTTTCCTACATTATAATTTCTTCCAGGTATCCCCAAAACTTTGATAAAGATGTTGCCATGCTCTAGAGACTTGTGTATGAGTGGTCGTGTGGATAAATCTGGAGCAGCCCAGAGAGAAGACTGGAGCCATCTCTGCATCGTCCCCACCCACCCAGGTGGATCCTGCTGAGGGAAGGGCAGGAGACCCAGAGGTGTGGATGCTGAGAGGGAGGGTGGAACAGGGTGGGCAACCACACTGCACTGCACCCCAAAGACGTTACAGGAAGGTGCCTTACAAGGGAAGACAGACTTCCCAAATTCTGGCTTGAACTCTGTTTTCTGCTCCCCTTTTGCTCCCCTGATGCACCTCTCCTCTCTACGTGTTACATCCTTCTCATGGGCTTATATGTACCCATGGAATCAACCTCTGCCTTTCCCTTATTACTCCCAGATTCCCATACCTTCTGTCCTGAATTCTCACCCCTATTCCTGCCAGGTGACTGTGAGGACGAATTGTTCACACTGCAAACTCTACATGAGTAATTCCATCTACATGGAATCTTTGCTTTCCCTCTACAGCCTTCCGTCCATGCCAGTGTCTCTCTCTTTCCCATTGTTATTTTCAGTGGTTGCACAGCCACTTCCCATCACCCAGGCTTGGAATGGGGTCATCTCTCTTGTCATCCTCATCATTCGAGGGGTCACATCCCGTCCAGTCTTCATTTTTAGTGGCTCTTCCTTTTGCCCCCACGTTTCCATTCCCACTGCCACAATCCTAACCTGGCCATTCACTTTAGGCTCTGATTCTCGTGAGACCCTCCTGGTTTCTGACCTCTTGTTTTGGCCTCTTCCAGGAATCTGCATGTCACCAACCAGGCTCATATCTTCCAAAAATGTGTTCGTTCCTCCTCAGTTGGAAGCTTTAGTGGTTTCTGTTGCCTACCTAATACAACCAGATGCCCTGCCTGGTACTCGGCCCTCCTTCCTTTTCAGTTTTATATCGCATTGCACCCCTAAATGGGCCTTGTCTTCAACAAAACAGAGCTAGCTTGCTTCTTTCTTTCTTTCTTTCCTTTCCTTCTTTCTTTCTTTTACTTTCCTTTCTTTCTTTCTTTCCTTCTTCCTTTCCTTTCCTTTCTTCCTTCCCTTCCTTCCTTCCCTTCCTTCCTTTTCTCATTCCCTTCCTTTCCTTCCCTTCCCCTCCCTCCCTCTCTCCCTCCCTCCTTCTTTCCTTCCTTCCTTCTTTCCTTCTCTCTCTTTCTTTCTCTCTTTCTCTATTGAGACAGAGTCTCACTCTGTCACCTAGGCTGGAGTGAGTGCAGTGGCATGATCACAGCTCACTGCAGCCTTGACCTCCTGGACTCAGGTGATCCTCCCACCTTAGCCTCCTCAGTAGCTGGGACCACAGGTGCGCACCACCACACCTGCCTAGTATTTGTATTTTTGGTAGAGATAGGGTTTCGCCATTTTGCCCAGTCTGGTCTTGAACTCCTGCCCAAAAGTGATCTGCCCACCTTGGCCTCCCAAAGTGCTGAGATTACAGGCTTGAGACAGGGCGCCCAGTCAAGAGCATGCTTGCTATTTTCCTTCCTCCTTGTCTCTGCTCACAGTTTTCTCATTTTCTGGTATATTCTTTGCTTTTTTTCAGCTGACACATCTTTCACAATCTCTACTTCAAACGCCACCCCACAATCAAGGCCAACATTCCTATCTCACCACCTTAAACTTATCTTTTACTGATTGTGTATGGTTATGTGTTATAGGTATATACGCAGATGTCTTATTTCTCCAACTGAAATAAAAGGCTTGTGAGAATAAAGATACATTTTCTGTTTTGTATATCCTCCACAGACCCTAACAGAATGATAGGCACATATTAGTCAGTGGATGTTAGAAGAACCAGAATAAAGAAAAGTTCAAGAAAAAAGTGCCAATAGGAATCATAGAAATTGGGAAGAGGTTTTCTTTTATCTTTAGGAGGACTTCTGAAGAAAAGAACATTTTAAAAGCCAATCTAAACAACACATCTAAATAATGCTTGGCTTCTTGTGTCCTTTGTGTTTGACCAAATTTGATTAGAACATGCAGATTCAAGGAAATTAGCCAAATGGCTTTTCCCTGAACAAAATCTACTTTTCTTGCGATGGCTGTGTAGGAAGTTCAGGTGTGAACACAGACTGAGTCTAGTTATTTCCAATCAAACATAGGTCGTTCACAGATAATATTGAATTTCTTATTGCTCAAGCCATTTGCAAGTCTGGTTTAATTGTCTACGTACTACTAGAAAACTCTATGTTAATATGATTAGATTTCCTCTTCCAGAATAATGTAAATAAGGTTTCCTAAAAATGAAAGTAGAAGAAAATGACATTATCCAAAGCCAGGGCAAGTTCTTAGCCTTTAATTCTACAGAATTGATGTTACCATTCTGGTCTGCTCAAATATTGCTGCTGTGTATACCCAGAGAGGAGGCATGAAATGGCATGTTTTATCTATTAAAATGATTAATTTTTGTTTGCTTGGGTTGATAGTTTTTTTTTTTCTTTTGAATTTCATAAAGCAGTGGTTTTTACTCAGTCCTAACCTTGAGGATGTTTTGATGTCAGTGAGTGTTTGGCTAGTTGTACTGCAATTTTGCCAAATTGCTTGAAGTCAGGAGAAAAAAATCATAAAACAGATTTTTTTATTGATGACTTGATATTGAGTGGATTTGGCTGCATTATCTCTGCTTTTCCATTTTAATCAAAGGAGGGTAAGTACTGAAATGTTCAGAATCAAAGCTCAGCTGGAGCAAATTCTGAATCAGTCAGATGTCTTTCTTTCTGACACACACACACACACACACACACACACACACTCCCCTTCTATTTTATCCCATATTTTTTAGAGAACAAATCTTGGACTATATTTTTTAAATGAGGTGTTTGTCAAGTAATCTGAACTGTCTGAACCTGAAAAAATCGTGGATCCTAGAAACCTCCTAATGGGCTGAAATTATGGAAATTTGCCAGACTATAAAACCGAATGACTGGAGTCACTTAACCTCTTGGGATCTGTAACCTATCTGTCATGGTGAGAATGGATATGGTAAGAAAAGAGGAGGAGTGTGGGTTCTTTCAGGTAGGACTGCCAATTTAATGAAGCAAATATTTGAACATCTGTGGTGGTCATGCCTTGCAGATAACCAGCTACAGGAAGTGTAACCAGTCAAGGACCTCATCTGCTCCACTCTGAAATCCATCATTAGCTTGTACCGAGGCCATGCCTCCCATGGGCTGCTCAGTCAGTGCCTGAGCAAGGCAGGAGCATTAAGGCAGGTCTATTGTTGGAGCCCCAGGACTCCTCAGGCTCTGCTGAACCTTCCTTTTACTGAGTGGCAGCCCAGGAGAATTTCACCCAACCTTCCCTCCCTCTCCTTCACTCAGAGTCAGACTTGTATCATGATCTGATAACTGTCTCAGCCTTTTCCAGCTTCTCTCCTATTTTCTCTCACACAAGCATTTCCCCTAATAAAATGCTTCCACATTTAATCCCATATACTTCTCCAATGACCTGGATTAGCATAGTATCTAGTGTGTGCAAAGTGACATTCAATAAGCAAACCTGGCTGGGCGCGGTGGCTCACGCCTGTAATCTCAGCACTTTGGGAGGCCGAGGTGGGCAGATCACGAGGTCAAGAGATAGAGACCATCCTGGTCAACATGGTGAAACCCCGTCTCTACTAAAAATACAAAAATTAGCTGGGCGTGGTGGCACGCGCCTGTAGTCCCAGCTACTCAGGAGGCTGAGGCAGGAGAATTGCTTGAACCCAGGAGGTGGAGGTTGCAGTGAGCCGAGATCATGCCACTGCACTCCAGCCTGGAGCCTGGCGATGGAGCAAGACTCTATCTTAAAAAAAAAAAAAAAAAAAGCAAACCTTTGTCAGTAGGAATGGGAGAACAGCTGACCTCTATTTCCTCCTTCCTTGCTTTTGGAGAGCTGAGCTTGTGTGCATGAGAGGGGTGGGTGCACTTTGATGCTTAGCATGAACTCAATGAATATGTTTGGCATCATTCATTTCTTCCATTTAATTAATTATTCAATCAATTGTTCCTCTTTTTTTTTTTGAGACGGAGTCTCACTTTATTGCCCAGGCTGGAGTGCAGCTCACTGCAACCTCTGCCTCCCAGGTTAAAGCAATTTTCTGCCTCAGCCTTCTGATTAGCTGGGATTATAAGCAACTGCCACCATGCCCAGCTAATTTTTTTTCTATTTTTAGTAGAGATGAGGTTTCATCATCTTGTCCAGGCTGGTCTTGAACTCCTGACCTTGTGATCCACCCGCCTTGGCCTTCCAAAGTGCTGGGATTACAGGCATGAGCCACTGGGCTCGGCCTTTTTTTTTTTGAGATGGAGTCTCACTCTTGTTGCACAGGCTGGAGTGCGGTGGTGCGATCTCAGCTCACTGCAACCTCCGTCTCCTGAGTTCAAGTGATTCTCCCACCTCAGCCTCCCAAGTAGCTGAGATTACAGGTGACTGCCACTATACCTGGCTAATTTGTGTATTTTAGTAGAGATGGGGTTTCACCATGTTGGTCAGGCTGGTTTGGAAGTCCTGACCTCAGGTGATCTGCCCGCCTTGGCCTCCCAAGGTGGTGGGATTATAGGTGTAAGCCACTGTGCCCCGAAATTGTTCCTCTTAAGAGTCTTTTTCCTGTTTTTTTTTTTTTTTTTTGCTTGTTTGTTTTTGAGACAGTGTCTGACTGAGTCACCCAGGCTAGAATGCGGTGTCGTGATCATGGCTCACTGCAACCTCTAACTCCTGGGCTCAAGCCACCCTCTCACCTCTCAGCCTCCTAAGTACCTGGGTCTACAGATGTGTGGCACCATGCCCAGCTAATTTTTGATTTTTGTTTTTTTGGTTTTTTTTTTTGGTAGAGACGAGGTTTGCCATGTTGCCTAGGCTGGTCTTGAACTCCTGGGCTCAAGTGATCCTCCCTCCTTGGTCTCCCAAACTGCTGGATTCAGTGGTATGAGCCACTGAATCTGTCCCCTCTTAAGAATCTTGACATCAGTAAGAGCATCTTTAAGCAATTATTTATTTAAGTGGTGAATGAAACTTACTTTTCAAAAGCAACTACCAAATACCAAAAATAGGGTTGGATAAGATGGGGATTGCAGAACAGCATGTACATATTTTCACCCTTAATCTTGAAAAACATTTAATCTAAGGCCAGGCCCGGTGGCTCATGCCTGTAATCCCAGCACTTTGGGAGGCCAAGGAGGGTGAATCATGAGGTCAAAAGATCGAGACCACCCTTGCCAACATGGTGAAACCCCATCTCTGCTAAAAATGAAAAAATTAGCTGGGCATGGTGGCATGTGCCTGTAGTCCCAGCTACTCAGGAGGTTGAGGTAGGAAAATCACTTGAACTCAGGAGGCGGAGGCTGCAGTAAGCTGAGATCACACCACTGCACTGCAGCCTGGACAGAGTGAGACTCTCTCTCTCTCTAAATAAACAAATAAATTTTTAAGAAAGAAATACATTTAATCTAGGAAGACAAGATTTATGATCATAAAACCATACTTAATAATATTAAAAAGTCTATAATTCAGTATATAATATATACTTGTACGGGACTGACTGAAAGTATAGAGAGGAGATAGAGACCAGAATGTTTGTATGTTTATAGGGTCATGATCCAAATTCTCATCTAGAAAAATGTTCTATCCAGATTCTGTTTGCAAAGATTCCTCCTGACCAGAGACTTTCATTTCTTTTGGTGAGTGCAGCCCTTATTTGGTGTATCTAAAGATGAGGTCTTTCTAGCCGGCATGCTCTGGAGGAAGTGAGATTCTACCTCAGTGTCAACTCCCAGAGAGCTGACTCACACAGTAAAAGATTCCAGTAGTCTTTCCCGTCTCTCTGCTGCAGGTAAGCAAAACCCTAGCTTCACGTGGGAGGCGGGCTCCAGGAAGGTGCTGTTTAATATAATTTAGAGGTAGGAAGCTATCTGGCCAAAGTTCCTTATTTCAGAGGCGAAGAAATGGAAAGAAAATGAAGGTAAGTGACTTGTCCAAGGTGGCACAGTAAGGAATATTTTGTTAGAAGCAGCAGCCGATCCCACTTATTTCAAGCAAAAATATAGAATTTGTTATAAAGATTCAGAGGTATTCCATGAAGTCCAAAGGGAAAGATAGAGTTGGGCTGGAAATAATGCTATAGAAAGCCATGGAGAATTCAGGGAATTCTCTCTTTACATTTTCACCTGACGTTTCTCGGTGTCTGCTTGGTGTTTTTGGCCCTGGCTCTCTGCTGCTTAGAGAGCACCCAGAGGCACATTCCAATTCCAGTCACACAAAGAAACTGGTTGGGTCTTTTTAGTCCCTAGTCAAAGTTTTGGGAGGAAGGAATCTGATTGATACAGTTTGGGACAACTGTCCAACCCAGTTGAATTAGTCATTGCTGGGGGCAGGGGACTCATATAATATAAACTTGGTGGTATGTGAGGATAGGGGATGAGAATAGTACATAGCAAAGGGCAGAATGGTCGGGAGCTGCGCTGGCACCCCAGAGACATCTGCTGTAACTACCTTACACAGTGACCGTGGCAGAGACAGGACGGGACTGTTTTCTCACTCCCGGTCTTTGATGACTTCACCAGAACCATGGGTCTAGGGCAGTGCAAAATCATGCATACATACATACACTACAAACACATACATGTGCACACATATATACACATATCATGCATACATATACTACCTACATACATACACATGTGCATACATGCATACAAACACACATATATATGAACCCTCATATATAAGGGAACTTCAAAAAGTCTGTAGGAAAATGGAATTACAAGAAAAAGTAAAATTATAAACTTTTTTAAAATTAATTAATTAATTTATTGAGAAAGCATCTCAATATGTTGCCAGGCTTTTCTTGAACTCCTGGGCTCAAGTGATCCTCCTGCGTCAGCCTCCTGAGTAGCTGGGATTATAGGCCCATGCTGGGCTTATTTTACAACGTAGGTTCCATCAAGTCTAAGACACTTTTGTAAGTGATGATACCAGCCATGTAGCCCATCCCTAAAGAACTGAAGATCCTGGGAATCGAAGCATGTCAATGCAATCTTTTTTACATTATTAACTGGAGAAAAATGAGTGCCCCGATAGATTTTTTAAGATTAGGAAATAAATAGAAGTCAGAAGGGTCCAAATTAGAACGACAGTGTGGATGCCTACTGATTTCCCATCAAAACCCTCGAAAGATTATCCCCATTTGATGAGAAGAATGAGGAGCATTGTCAGGATGGAGATGGGCTCTCAAGTGAAGCTTTCTCCAGTGTTTTTCCACCAAGGCTCCAGCTAACTTTCTCAAAGTACTCTTATAATAAGCAGATGTTATTGTCCTTTGGCCTCAAGAAAGCCACAGGCAAAATACCTTGAGCATCCTCCGAACTGTTGCCATGACCTTTGCTCCTGACCGGTCCACTGTTGCTTTGGCTGGGCCAGTTCCACCTCTTGGTACCCAGTGCTTTGATTGTACTTTGGCTTCGGGATTGTGCTGGTAAAGCCACGTTCCATCTCCTGTTATAGTTTTTCAAAGAAATGCTTCAGGATCTTGATCCCTTTTGTTTAAAATTTCCACTGAAAGCTCTGCTCTTGTCCGCAGCTGATTTGGGCACAACAGTTTTGGCCCCCATCAAGTGGAAAGTTTGCTCAAGTTTAATTTTCAGTTCGAATTGTGTGAGCTGAACCAATTGAGGTGTTTATGGTGTTGGCTGTTGTTTTCTCACTCTTGCTCTTCAATGATGTTAATCATTGGTCCTCTTCAATTAAGGCACAAACAAGATGAATTTTCCCCTCATAAACTGATGTGGATCATCTGCTGCGGTGGGCTTCATCCTCAATATCATCTTCCTTCTTTAAATCAGTTATTCAGAAATTGCTGATTTCTTCAGGGCATTATCACCGTAAGCTTTTCATAAAGCATTAGTGGTTCTACCATTCTTCCACCCAAGTGTTGCCGTAAATTTGATGTTTGTTCTTGCTTCGATATTGGCAGAAATCATATCGCTCTGATAGGAGATCTTTTCTTTATTATTATTATTATGTTTTATTATACTTTAAATTCTGGGGTACATGTGCAGGTCGTGCAGGATTGTTACATAAGTATACATATGCCACGCATCCATCCCCTGTCACCTATATTAGATATTTCTCCTGTTATTCCTCCCCAATCCCCCCACCCCCTGCTACCCCTCCCCTAGCTCCCCTGACCCTCCAACAGGTCCCTGTGTGATGTTTCCCTCCCTGTGTCCATGTGTTCTCATTGTTCAACACCCACTTATGAATGAGAACATGAGGTGTTTGATTTTCTGTTCTTGTGTCAGTGTGCTGAGAATGATGGTTTCCAGCTTCATCCATGTCCCTGCAAAGGACATGAACTCATCCTTTTTTATGGCTGCATAGTATTCTATGGTGTATATGTGCCACATTTTCTTTATCCAGTCTATCATTGATGGGCATTTGGGTTGGTTCCAAATTGATGTCTTATCCTTCTTAGGGCCACAAATTAGATCCGGTTCAGACATGTTATTACAAGCTGGTAAATAAGCATGAGCTTATTTTGGTGCAAAAAAATTTTTGAAATTCATGAATAGTTCTTTCATAATATGCATTTTCTATGAAAAAAATTTTTTTTCACACAGTGTTTCACTTTGCCACCAAGGCTAGAGTGTAGTGGTGTGATCTTGGCTCATTACAGCCTCTACCTCATGGGTTTAAGCGATCCTCCTGCCACTACAGGCATGCGCCAATACACCCAGCTAATTTTTTGTACTTTTTTGTAGAGACAGGGTTTCGCCATATTGCCCAGGCTGGTCTGAAACTCCTGAGCTGAAGCAATGCACCCGCCTCAGCCTCCCAAATTGCTGGGATTACAGGCATAAGCCACCATGCCTGGCCTTCTGTGAACTTTTTGAAGACCCTCTTACATACATATATACATGCATAGGGGCTGTTTGACAGGTGCTTGTGAGGGCAGAAGGACAAGGAAACTCCCTGCATGTCATAGTTTGCAGACATTTTTCTTTGATTTTTTTTTATATTGCAAAATAATTTCTAATTCTATCACTTTCAAGAAGAAACTAAAATAATTTATATTGCATGATTAGTTTAGCTGATTATGTGCCATATATTTCTAAAAGTCTCAGGGAAGTTTTCTTTAGGGTATTGGAGCTCTTTGTACCTCCTTAAGTTTCATAGCTTTAGGACTAGTAAATAAGACAAAATGATCTGAAGATTTAACAAACACATCTTCACCTTTTCTATGGCAATTCTTTTATGTGGTAGGTGAGGTAAAGAAGTAGAGAAGCAGCAGCAGAGATTAGAACAGGGATAAATGAAATAGACAGTGGAAAAACAATAGAATCAATGAAACCGAAAGCAGCTTCTTTGAAAAGATCAACACAATTGACAAGCCTATAGCTAGACAAAGAAAAGAAGAGAAGATACAAATAACTAAAATCAGAAATGAAAGCGAGGACGTTACAACTGACCTTATAGAAATCAGAAGAATTAAAAGCAAGTACTATGAACAGTGGTACGACAACAAATTAGATAATCTAGATGGAATGAATGAATAACTGGGAACACACAAATTAGTGAAACTGACTCAAAAAGACATAGAAAAATCAACACACCTGTTACAAGTAGGAAGATTGAATCAGTAATCGGAAACCTCCCAGCAAACAAAAGCCTAGGACCAGATGGCTTCACTGGTAAATTCTACCAAACGTTTAAAAAAGAATTAATGCTAATCCTTCTCAAACTCTTCCAAACAAATAGAAGTGGGAACAGTTTCTAACACATTTTATGTGGTGAAAATTACCCTGATGTCAAAGCCAGGCAAAGATACAGACCAGTATTTCTTATGAATATAGATACAAAAATCCTCAAAAAGAGCTAGAACAGGCAAATCCATAGGGACAGAAAGCAGATTAGAAATTACCAGGCAATTGGGGATAAGGGAAAGAGGAGAATGATTGATTAACGAGTATGGGATGCTTATATGGGGTGATAAAAACATTTTGAAACTAGCTAGAGCTGGCGGTTGTATAACATGGTGAGTATACTAAATACCACTGAATTGTATACTTTAAAACAGTTAATTATATGTTATATGAATTTTGCCTCAATAGTAATAAAAAGAACATGTAGAATAGGAGATAATTGCTGTGGCCACGTATATATGTGGATAATATAGATAATCTGCAATTAGATAAGTAAACTCAGATAATCAAGCATAGACTACTTCGGACTTTGTTATTTAAGGAGCGACATCCTTATTTAGGAAGCTAGTCTGACAATGCATTTTCTTTTCTTTTCTTTTCTTTTTTTTTTTTTTAAGATGGAGTTTCACTCTTGTCCCTCAGGTTGGAGTGCAATGGCATGATCTCAGCTCACTGCAACCTCCACCTCCTGGGTTCAAGTGATTCTCCTGTCTCAGCCTCCTGAGTAGCTAGGATTACAGGCATGCACCACCACACCTGGATAATTTTTCTATTTTTAGTAGAGACGAGTTTTCACCATATTGGCCAGGCTGGTCTTTAACTACTGAACTCAGGTGATCCATCTGCCTCGGCCTCCCAAAGTGCTAGGATTATAGGCGTGAGCCACTGCGCCCGGCCTGACAATGCATTTTCTTAGAGTGAAGGTGATATTCTGAGCCTGTTCTCTTCCTTCCTGTCATGATGTAGTGGCTCACACTTGTAATCTCAACACTTTGGTAGACTGAGTTGGGCAGATCACTTGAGGCCAGGAGTTTGAGACCAACCTGGAAAAAATGGCAAAACCCTGTTTCTACTAAAAATACAAAAATAAGTTGGCATGATGGCGGGCACCTGTAATCCCAGCCAGTTAGGAGACTGAGGCATGAGAATCTCTTGAACCTGGGAGGTGGAGGTTGCAGTGAGCCAATATCGTGCCCCAGGCACTCCAGCCTGGGTGAGAGTCTCAAAAAGAAAGAGAATTCTTTTTGTGAGACATTTTTAACAGGACAAGCTTTGAAGACTAATAGTTTACAAAGATTATTTTCACATACTTCCTAAAAGGATTTTGAAATTATTCACTTTGTTGCATATTTTAAGTGATATTTATAATTTTTACATAAGTTTAGATAGATGCAAAAAAGCATTAAACATCGTTCTAATTTGATGTTTAATGCTTTTTTGCATCTATCTCTTTAAAAAGTTTCCAATAGAATTTCAAAACTATAATAATTTGAAATTCACCAACATTCATTTAAAGAATGAACTAAGGTAGTTTTTTCCTCTTGAACCAGTATTTCCAACTCACTTTTTCCATAGCCTTTGTCCTCATACTATATTTATGCATAGAAGTGTTTTATTGGTTATCCTACCACATAAAATCAATGCATGGAAACTGGAATTGTACCATTTCAGTACAGGCATCCTCTCTCTCTCTCTCTCTCTCTTCTTTCCTTCCAACTTGCTGTCTTTGTCTTAAGCAACTTTTCAAAAGAAAAGAACAGGAAATGCTAGGCTATTTACATTGATCCAGAAATTGTTTAACCAGTAAACAGTTTTGCATAGCTGTAATGTATGTCAATGTTATTTTGTTCGTCTTTTCTCACTTAATATTTCATTCACAATTTTTTGTCTAAGTATTCAGTTTTCTTCCAAATTTTTTTATTATAATTATAATTTTAGAACATGATTGATTACAACAACAGAAATATGTTATCAATATTAATAGCTAATGAAACATAAAAGGCAGAATTTGGGAGGAATGAATCTCTAAATCAGAAACAGCATAACCAGTTATTTAATATTCATGTAATGAAAGGTAGATAACGCCAAAAGCTTAATGATTGCTAGTATATTATTTATTTCTTGCTTTTATGAGGTAAAAAAGGTTATCATCTTATAAAATAAAACAAAGTTGAATATCTACCTAGTTAATATCTCATAATACTTGTAAAAATAGTTTTTAACCACTACTTTGAAAAATATACACCAAATCTGAAAAAAGTTATGTAACAATTTTGTCAGTGGGTTTTAGTCAATGAATCACGAAAACTGGCAGAAATCATTATGCTACATTGAAAACAGTGACGTTGACCACTATTTCTTTGGCTATTTGAAGCTATATTTCTTTCCAGATAATGTCACATCCTAGGGATGAGAATCATTCTTTAGCAGTAGTAAGTGGGGTGGACTCTTTTCAATTCAGGACTCAGACACACTTTCCAACTGAGGGAATTAGTAAGGTGAAAACCATTTGCGATCATAGATTTAAAGTCTCCTGAGTGTCCTCATGTATAAAATAATGGTATAGGTCTCCATGCTTTTAGGTTACGGTGTCATAGAGGAGTTGTTACAGTAAATAGCTAGTCAGACATGAGCAGGGCAGGAGAGAGTCTCCCAACCCCCACCAGGAATGTCAGGAGACCATCAGGGGATGGTCAGGCGGTTGTTAACTGTCTCTCTAAAACAATAATTGGTTGCAGCCACCACCAGGGAAAGGCAGTCTCCCAATAAACAGAAACACCTGAAGCTGGTGATCAGCAGCTTCCCAATAAGATCTCAGGAGCTGGGCAAGTGGGCTCAAGCATGTGCATTAAGAGGCAAAATGGCAGAGCTTAACTGGCATATGACCTCCTAGGGACATTCAACTGGGAAGGGAAGAATGCCTCAAGTGAGCATGCATCCAACTCCAGCAAATGCACCGCGCATGCTCCCCTCCCAAGTGCTGCAGGCCACTGGGCAAGCAGACAGCCCACCCCAAGGAAGAATCGGGGAGAAAGGACGCAAGATGATGGAAGCATGCCAAGGTATAAAACCGCAAGTCAAAGATCAAACAGTGTATCTGAATCTCTCAAGTTGCCGGCTTAGCCTTCTTCCAAGTGCAATTTACCTCCTTTCATTCCAGTTCTAAAGCTTTTTAATAAATTATCACTCCTGCTCTAAAACCTGCCTCAGTCTCTAACTCTGCCTTATGCCCCTCAGTTTAATTATTTGTTCTGAGGAGGCAAAAATTGAAGTTGCTGCAGACCCATATGGAATCCTTGCCGGTAACAGTTTACAGGGGGTCTGTATTTATATAACCAATTCCCCATTCTTGAGCGTCTGCAAGAATCCCTATCTTTTACAATTGTAAATAATAAATTTTTTCTGCAGTGTAAACAGGAGAAAATACCTACCCAAAGTAGGGTATTGGGCTAGAGGGCACGAAACACATTGACGGTTCTTTATTATACATATTGCCACACTGTTGTCCTGAATGATCAAACTGACTTAGAATTTGACCAAGCTGGATATTTACATTCTTATTTGCTAGCTTTATAGGTCCTTCAGAGTATCATAAAAATGTATATTTACATTTCTAAAATTGCGGCTATGCATTGATTCATTGTATTTGCTCGTGTGTAAACTGTCTGGCTGCTTTGATCCCGTATCAGATAGAACCTAGGTATTGATCTTTCATATTTGTCCTCAGTCTCTGTCGTCCGGGAGGCATTTTATCAGCAATGTTTTCCCTTCTCTCTGCACACAGGTTGTTGGCTTGCCCTTGGCGCACTGGGGCGAGAGGTCTGGTTATCAAAGGAGATGCTGCCAGGGCACAGCTGCTCCGTCCTTGAGCCCCTTTGAAGTCTAAACAGGAAGCGTTTCAGCATGAATTAGCACTAGATTAGTGCTTTCAGTGCTATCTCTAAGCAGAGTTAACTTCTGTCCTTTGGGTTTTATCACACCTCCTTCCTGGGACCTACTAATGCAATGTTCCAAGATTGAGAGCTTCCTTTTTAAAAAAAGAAGAGGAGTCATATACATTCTCAATGCCTGTGAATTCTAAACACTACTCATCTCTAAAATATTTTGGTTTTGTGATGTCTTTCTGTTCGTCAAGTGCAGCACTGTTTGCTCACATTCAAAAGTGAGAATATGCACCTTCCATAACTCCTCTAGGCCAGACCCTGCCATCATCCCATCAAGACTGGTACCCAAGCTTTGAGCTCAAACCTGGACCATTCTAACCATTTCCTCTTAAACTTCATCCTGGGTAATAGCAACTGAAAAATTTGGAAAAGGAAGTTGCTTTTCAGTGCTTGGAAGTGGAGTTACCACTTGTTTATGATCAACTGATAAAACTACGCAGAGGCAACCCTCCAGGACAGGGCCTCACCAAAGCGGGGAGTGATGTCAAGAACCATGGCAGGGGCACGTGTAATTCTGGGAGGAGATTGGTAGAGGTCAATCTATTCTGCCTTTTGGGCAGCTGCTGGGATAGCTGGAGGTAGGAGAACTTCTCCTTTATCTCTGCTAATGACTAATCATCTGCTTTCCCCAGGACAAGCTCCCAACTCTAGGTTATTCAGGAGTTGTTCAAAGGGGGAAAAAGTCCATTCCCATGAAGCAGGTGTGTCAGACAGTATTGGCGCTCAGTCTCCCTGCAGAGCATTTCCAAGTTGATCTCAGAATAATGCAGCCCATGAAGAATGCTAAATGCTCGTGATTAGTTAAAACTCGAAGAAATAAAAAGTTGAAGTGGAGACAATATATATCTGTTTCAAAATAGAGGTATTATGGGGCTGGAGGGGAATGAAATTGCTTAAAAGTTTTCTTTTTCTTTTGCGACAGCGTCTCGCTCTGTAGCTGGAGTGGAGTGGCATGGTCTCCGCTCACTGCAGCCTCTGCCTCTGGGCTCAGATGATTCTCCTACCTCAGCTTCCTGAGTAGCTGAGATTACAGGCATATGCCACCACACCCAGCTATTTTTTGTAATTTTAGTAGCGATGGGGTTTCACCATGTTGGCCAGGCTGCTCTTAAACTCCTGACCTCAGGTGATCTGCCCACCCTGGTCCTCCAAAGTGCTGGGATTAAAGGCATGAGCCACTGCACCAAAAGTTTTCTTAATTAGTCAAAATCAAAATGTTATAGATACGTGAGTGTGATTACAGAGATGTTTGATTTTAGCTTGGTCTCTGATAAATACGTTGCTATAATTCTTTGCTTTAGGTTTAGGGGAATTTTTACTTTTCCTTTTTTCTTTACAGATCCTCATTTGAAAATGGAAAAAGAAAAGAAATGGAGGCATTGTGTAATATTTGCCTAAATATCACTGAAGAGATCCATTTATTGTTAGTGCCTAATTAAAAACCCTCAAATGAAAAGAGAAATTTTGGTCTTTAAGAAGAGCTGTTTCCCATAGGGAGAGCTTTCTTTATTCTTCCTTGCCATTTAAGAGTTTAAAAGGTTGAGAAGGAGAGCTCTCCTTTTTCTGTTCCCACTTGCTCGAGTTCTTATGGATTAACTCCTCCTCCTCCTCCTCCAGATGCCACCAGGACCCATCTCCTAGTGATATGGCAACAGGGAGCGTGAAATGATGCCTCCAAGTGTAAGATACAGGTTTCTAGGCAGGAAGCGATGGATGAGGGCTCTCTTATGAGAGAGGGTGCCATGGGGTGAGGGGACATTCATAGCATTGCAAAGAAAGTATCACATGGAGGAATTGTCTCCCCTTCCAAACAGGAAATAACCATCCTTCCCCAGAGGAGTTTCCACACCCTCCTCCCGGAATAGCATTTTGGGTAAGAATGTGGACACTGAATACTCAGTGCCAGAACTCCAGCTACCCATGCTGGAGCCAGGAGCTGACAGAGGTCTTTGGAGGGCAGCAACATTTTATAGAAATAAAGCAATAGGGATTTGCTCCTTGTGGACAGTACTGGTTGTGTGTAAGCCAGAGTCAAGGGTAAGGAAGGCTTGAAGCTAGGAGTGAATAGCCCAGGACCTCCAGACAGCAGGAGACAAGGGTGAGAGACAAGGTCAAGGGCACAGGAGAAGAGGACTGGGGCTGGACCAGAGGTAGCCCAAGGTCACTGGAGGAACTCAAGCATGACAGGCACCTGAGGAGACTGACAGTCTGTTTTAGGAACTTAAGATTTATGTAAAAAAGCAGGTCACCAAGGGAGCAGCGGCTCATGCCTGTAATCCCAGCCCTTTGGGAGGCTGAAGAGGGAGGATCAAAGGATTGCTTGAGGCCAGGTGTTCAAGACCAGCCTGGGGGAACATAGTGAGACCCCCATCTCTACAAAAATAAAACAAAAAATTAGCCAGGTGTGGTGGTGTGCACCTGTAGTCCTAGATATTCAGGAGGTTAAGGCAGGAGGATCACTTAAGCCCAGAAGTTCAATGCTGCAGTGAGCTATTATCACACCACTGCATTCCAGCCTGGGCAACAGAGCAAGACCCTGTCTCAAAGAAGAAAAAGAAAAAAGCAGGTCTACATAGTAAAAGTCAGTCTTAACTTCTTTAAGGTCTCACTTTCAAGAACCCCTTGCTGCTGCTGCTTCTCCTTCTTCTCCTTCTTCTTTTTCTTCTTCTTCTTCTTCCATCTGGGCTGAGTAGGCAGTTCAGATTGCTGTCTAGAGACAACTTCTATTTAAAGAATCTGACTTGTTGGCTGGGTGTGGTGGCTCATGCCTTAATCCCAGCACTTTGATCAGGCCAAAGCAAGTGGATCACCTGAGGTCAGGAATTCGAGACCAGTCTGGCTAACATGATGAAACGACGTTTCTACTAAAAACATAAAAATTAGCTGGGCAAGGTGGCAGGCGCCTGTAATCCCAGCTACCCAGGAGGCTAAAGTGGGAGAATCACTTGAACCTAGGAGGCAGAGGTTGCAGTGAGCTGAGATCATGCCATTGCACTTCAGCCCAGGCAACAAGAGTGAAACTACATCTCAAAAAAAAAAAAAAAAAAAAAAATCTGACTTGTCAAGGCTCATTTCTGCTAGAATCCTAATGTGTTCAAAGCTCCTGAGTGAATGATGGCTCTTGCAGGGGTCATGGGCTGTCATTTTACCCCCTGCTTCACTCATTTTTCTAGCCAACCCTGGATCTCAGATGAGAGGACGTTCAATATTAGAGACAAAGATCATTTTCAGCTAAGCAACTCTTGTGTTTCCCTGGCAACCCCAGAAACTTCCAACCTGTAAGAGCCACAAAATCCCCCTTTCCTAAAGTGAGTTCAGAAAGGAAGAC
Source organism: Aotus nancymaae (assembly GCF_030222135.1). Classification (NCBI taxonomy): domain Eukaryota; kingdom Metazoa; phylum Chordata; class Mammalia; order Primates; family Aotidae; genus Aotus; species Aotus nancymaae. The sequence goes on along the minus strand of NW_026988546.1, from coordinate 6,141,210 downwards.
AGAGTTAGTGGACAGGGGCTGGCAAACATGTGACCTGGGGTCAGCTCCCTTCCCCTGTGGCCTGAGGGGCATCACCCAGGGGTCACAGTCTTTCCAAGCCTTGATGTGAACCTAGACTCTTCTAATCTCCAACACTCAGCACTCCAGCAGCTTTGTTAACCACTGGGGTTGGCATGCAAGTGGAAATTTATTTGCCATCCCAGTGACAGAATAACTGGTCCTGGCTGTACTTTGAGTACATTGATCAATTAGATTCTTTTCTACTAAGCACAAAGGACATGAAATAATTGAAAACAGTAAAAATGTATCTTCTTCTGAAGATGCAGATAATCCTAATAGGAAAATAGGGGCTGGCCCTCTGGGTTCTGTGTAAATAAAGGCTTCTTAGTCTATTGCAAGCGGAGTCCAGGCCGGGATGGAATGGAGGTGTGAATCGAAGTGGGAAGTGGAGAGGGTATGTTTTTCAGGTGTTTGAAATGAGTCAAGAGCAAGCCTGGGGGAGAAGAGGGATCATGCCAAGAAGACAGAACAGCCTGAGCATCCCAGGGGCAATGAGGGCCCCAGGAATCGTAAGCAGCTGGGTTGGGAGAGTCCGATTGTAGGAGAACAGAGCAGGGCTCTGGAACTCCAGGGCAGGGACACAGGCAGGAAATCTGCAGGTGCCATTGATGTGCATGGGCTACAGCTGAGCCAGGGTGGAGCAAACAGGCCTGGAAGTCCGAGCATGCAGGGATATGGAATTAGGAAGTTTAACTTAAGACACAATGGAGAAGAAAAGCCACCGAAGTGAATCTGATCTGAAGGGAGGGAGGGATTCTCCTGTTATTTTTATGCCCCTTCCTGGTGTGGCAAACACAGGGGATGTCAAGGGGGACTGACGCCCAGGATTTACATTGAGAGAGTGAAAGTGTGGATAGGCAGCTTGGTGAATCCCTAGGTGGGCTGGTGTGAGGCCGACGAGGGCATGAGGGAGAGAGGGGAAAGCCAGCCAGCGTTTGAGGGCCTACGAGTCAGCCCAGAAAGTTATGCTGAGCTATTGAAATCATCCAGGTGGCAAGAGGATTCGATTCGGTGGCATTCTTCCCATGTGACATGTTTTCTTCTCATGTCACTGCTAAAACCTCTCAAATCTGAGTTGGAAGGTAGAGCAGCTACCATTTGAATGAGGGTAGTGGGGGCCAAGACAATCCTACTTTTAATCAGGTTGCTGGGATCAGATGTCTGAGTCCATGGAGTCAAGAGATAGATTTATTCATTCATTTGCTCATTCACTCATCTGCTTGTTCAACAAATATTATTATAAGCTGGGTCCTACCGTTTGGGTGACTTGATACAACTCATTTTGCCCATCAATAGGATGGCCATGAACTACAATGCACATACATTCCTGTCCTCTTCAGCACAACAGCCAGCAGGAGAGGGGGATGAAGACAAGGCAGAGGCAGGCGAGGAAGCAGACGAGCCAGGGACCCCTGAAGGGGCCGGACTAGGAGACTCCAGCAGTGCCTCAGCTTCATCATCTGGCTTCTCCCAGTCCCTTCCCCTGGTGCCTGGTGCTCCACCCAGCCCTGACCACTAACTGAGCATGCCCACACCCACACGTGAACTGAGACTAAAAAAACCACCAACATTTACTGAGAACTTCCAATGTGCCCGGGGCTAGGCTAGATGCTTTATGGTCAAGGTCACATTTATCCTCGCATCCACTCTATCGAGTAGGCGCTGTCTTCACTTTTGTGCAGATGAGGAAATTGGGGTTTAGAGTGGTTAAACAGTCAGTGGTGGTGTTTCCTGCACTATTGGAAGTTTCTTCTGTCTACAGAAAAATGTTGGCTTTCACAGGAAGTCAAGCCAAATGGGTTGGAGTTGGTATTAGTTCCCCAGGGCTGCTGCAGCAAAGCACCACAAACTGGGTGGCTTAGAACCATGGGAATGAACAATGGGACTCATGGTTCTGGAGCCCAGAAGTTAAAGACCACAGTGTCAGCAAAGCCAGGCTCCCTCTGAAGGCATTAGGGAAGGATGTGTTCCCTCATTTCTGGTGGTTCCTTGGCTTGTGGCAGCAGAAGTGTAATCTTTACATGATGTCCTCCCTGTGTGTGTGTGTGTGTGTGTGTGTGTGTGTGTGTGTGTGTGTCTACACTTCCCCTTCCTATAAGGGCTCCAGTCATATTGGAGTAGGGACTGACTAGAGGCTGTACCAGCATGATCTCGCCTTAACTGATTGCATCTACAATAACCCTATTTCCAAGTAAGGCCACATTCTGAGATCCTGGGGTTAGGACTTCAGCACAGCAATTTGGAGGGAGACAATTCAACTCAACTCGTGCCAGAGCTGTTGGGGCAGATGGAGGAATCCTAGTTGTTTTGTGACCTATTTTTATACGGTCCCAGAAGGACCACACAGTTTACTGCTACCTGTGTGAGTGCAGTGGGGGAAGTCTGGGAATTGAGGGGGAAGGGAGGCTCTACCAACTCTTCTCTTCTACTTGTGAGCCTCACCCAGGGTCAAGCGGTGTCTGCTTCTCCTGAAGGGGATACAGAGGCCCCACCCGCCCCCCATCTTGTGAGGACTCATATGTTCTCTGTGCATATAAGTTTTTTTTTTTTTCCTTTTTTGAGATAGAGTCTTGCTTTGTCACCCAGGCCAGAGTGCAGTGGTGCAATCTTGGCTCACTGCAACCTCCACCTCCCGGGTTTAAACGATTCTCCTGCCTCAGCTTCCCAAGTAGCTGGGATCACAGGCTCAGAGGCATGTGCCATCATGCCAGCTAATTTTTTGTGTGTGTTTTTAGTAGAGACAGGGTTTCACCATGTTGGCCAGGCTGGTCTCGAACTCCAGACTTCAATCCACCTGCCTCGACTTCCCAAAGTGCTGGGATTACATGTGTGAGCCACCATGCCCAACCTCTCTGAGTATTTTCAATATGCAGTGAGTGGAATCTGGATTCGGAAACTGTGGATACAGATGGCCAACTATACCTGGTTCAACCCACTATTTTATGACAGAGGAAACCCAAGTCCAGCTCACACATCCAGTTCGTGGTCAAGGAATGTAGGCTCCCAGCCCAGAGTTCCGCTGCCCTGCAGTTCTTCTGTATATTCCACCCTCCAACTGTGACTGGTTGGAGTAGTGGTGGCTGGAGAGCATTTCCATTTGTGTCACACCTAATCTGGGGCCAAGCAGGAATCAGCAATCAAACAACAGTGTCATTAGTTTCCAGACTTTCATGGTCTCAAGTTAAAATGGAGCCTTTTATTGCTTCTCCATGGAAGCCACCTCTGTCTATTGCTTCCTATATCCTAAAAATAAGACAATTCCATAGTTTATTTTTAAAGAAAAATGAAAAAAGAGAATGAGATAGAGCCCTCATATGGATTCTCATAAAAATCAAAGAGACCAGGAGGGTGAGGCTGAGGGCATATTAAATTTCAGGCCTGCTTGCTGATATCCTTTGGATCAAGGCCCACGGGTCACATTCTCTTCCTGGCTTCTATATATAGTCCCGACAGTTAGACTGGCCTTTCCTCCAGAGGACAGCTCCACGCTGCTAGATGTGCACCCGTGGGAATTTTGATAAAAGGCTGCTCTAGTTTGCATTTTCTCTCTTCATAGTTGGTGCTAGAACCAGTTCTAAAATCATGGATTTTTTTTTCTTCAGATTGTTACTTGAAGTGTATAATAAAAAAAGGATTGCTTTCCCAGCCTTCATGGCTGCATACTTCAGAAAGGGAACGTGATTCTATTTAAAGAGATGATGTAAACTATGACCGCATATGTGTTTACAAACACGTGTCATGTCTAAGTTTCCAACTCTTAACTAACAATAAGCTCATGAAGAGCTGCTAGCTAACTCGAATATTTACGCGTGGCCAACAGAGACAGAAATATCTTGTTTAGATGGCTGACACTGACACTGGATGCCGGAAGTTTCTCTCACTCTCCCCTTAGCCAGTCTCTGCACCTCCCTGTGGCTGCAGTTTTCTTTTCCTTTAACCAGTGGCTTCCTGTTTACTGCTCACATCAGTGTGTTGGACCTTTCCCTGGGCCTTCCCATAAAGCCTTAGTGGTGAGTGCTGGAAGCTAGATCACATGCACACAGATGGCTCTTCCAAATGAAACTGATTTGGAAATTTATTGCTGTGGCATTTCAAAAATTATGTGTATTCTTCACTCCCTATTTTAACATGGAAAAGCTAAAAATTGTTCATTAATTGGGAGGAAAAGATTGTGAACATTTTATTTATTCAAGAAACCAGGCCAGGCATAGTGGCTCACACCTATCATTCTAGTGCTTTGGGAGGCCGAGGTGGACGGATCACCTGAGCTCAGGAGTTTGAGACCTGCCTGGCCAACATGGTGAAACCCCGTCTATACCAAAAACGTAAAATATCAGTTGGGTGTGGTGGTGTGCACCTGTAATCCCAGCTACTCAGGAAGCTGAAGCAAGAGAATTGCTTGAACCTGGGAGGCAGAGGTTGCAGTGAGCTGAGATGGCACCGCTGCACTCCAGCCTGAGAGACAGAGCAAGGCTCTGTCAGAAAGAAAGAAAGAAAGAAAAAAAAAAGGGAGGGAGGGAAGGAAGGAAGAAAGAAAGAAAGAAGAAAGAAAGAAAAAAGAAAGAAAGAAAGAAAGAAACCAATTAACAAATTAGAGGCACAGAAATCTAAAGCCAAGAATCTGGGGGGAAAATCTTTCAAAATAAAAGGGGTAGTATTTATCAGCACCATAAAATAGGGTAAGAATTTAGAAAATAAAAATTTAAGAAAAACAAGGTAGCCCTTAACATCACCTATGAAATTGTCCTCTCAAAACAAATGAATCGGCCATGCGCGGTGACTCAAACCTGTAATCCCAGCACTTTGGGAGGCCCAGGTGGGTGGATCACCTGAGGTCGGGAGTTTGAAACCAGCCTGGCCAATATGGCAAAACCTCGTCTCTACTACAAATACAAAAATCAGCCTGGCGCAGCGGTGGGTTCCTGTAATCCCAGCGACTTGGGAGGCTGAGGCAGGAGAATCTCTTAAACCTGGGAGGCGGAGGTTGCGGTGAGCCGAGATCACACCATTGCACTCCAGCCTGGGTGACAGAGCCAGACTTCATCTCAAAAAAACAAAAAAACAAATGAATCAAACCTCTGGATCTAATCACCCATTGACAAGAAATCCGGGAGACAGATGAACATGTTAAATGGCTGCAAAGCATTGCCATTCACAATATCTAGAGCACGGGATCTAGACCAGTAGGACAAAATCTAGTTTCTTCAGCAAGTATATGAGAAAGTACAGAAGTGGGGGCGGGAATATAAGAGGGTCGGTCATTCTATGAATGACATCAAATATCAATCACTTGCGATGTTCAGACCTTATTATGGAGACAATGGGAGGTTTGAACATTAACTGGATATTTGATTATGTTAAGGAACCATTGTCAAAATTTAACACCATGATAACAATATTGTGTTTACATATTTTAAAAGTAATTCCTTTCTTTTCGAAGGATATATTGAAATGGTTACAGAGGAGAGATCCTGGATTTGCCTCAAACAATGTACTGGGCAGGAGATAGGCGGGAGGACAGATGAAGCAAGAGATCCTTGACTTGTTCATAGCGGGAGCGGGGATTTGAGTGCATGAGGAATTATGAGGTTGCTCTACCTACTTATTTATATGTTTGAGATTTTGCATGATAAGACAAAAATGATAGCATTGCTTAAAGCAAAAATATGGAATCCAGCAATATCCCCCAAAACTGGCTGTATTAAAGGAACAAATCAGAGGTGGCACAGGTGTAGGTTGCTGGACGTCCTCAGGTCCCCTCTGCTACCTCCTGTCACCTTGCCTGATGCCTCCCATTTCACTTTTTCCTCCCAAGTGTCCCAGGCCTGGATGTTCAGGGAGACTCGTCAAGATCCGCTGGAAGGTATGTGAGTGCGTGAGGCATGCACCAGCCCTCATGGAGGACGCGCTGGAGTTCTCAGCCCCCTTCTTGCTCCTTGGGGCCCTCCCGCTTCCTGGCCGTGGATGGAGATTTTTTTTAGAGACAGAGTCTCACTGTCACCTAGGCTGGAGTGCAGTAGCATGATCTTGGTTCACTGCAACCTCCACCTCCTGGGTTCAAGTGATTCTCCTGCCTCAGCCTCCTGAGTAGCTGGGATTACAGGCACGCGCCACGATGACTGGATAATGTTTTGTATTTTTAGTAGAGATGGGGTTTCACCATGTTGTCCAGGTTGGTTTCAAACTCCTGGCCTCAGGTGATCCACCCTCCTTGGCCTCCCAAAATGCTGGGATTACAGGCGTGAGCCACCGTGCTCAGCCATCAATGGAAATTTAAAACAAATTTTTAAAAAGATTTTTATTCTAAGCAACTTACTTCTCTTTGCTCATCCTCAGCCTATTGTGGCAGTTCCCTGAGGATTCCTTCCTTTCTTTCTTTCATGAAGCACAGCTCTTTCCCTGAGGAATATAGTCTCAGTTTTAAAATCAGGGCTGTAGATTGCAGAAGTGGCCAGCTTCTCCCCTCAACAGGTGAAGTCCATTTCCTGAGCCCTTTGATCTGGAATGACCTTGCGACCTGGAACCAGCAGACAGCCTGAGGGAGGCATACACATTCTGAGCCAGGGCCTCAGGAGGCCTGGAGGTGCCACTTTGCTTTTCTTGGAACATGACCTCCTTGAGAACGCTCCCAGGCCTGACTCTGGGGTGAGAAGACCACACAAAGCAGAGCTGAGCCACCAGGATGAGGCCCCTAGATCACCCAGTTCCCAGCTGACCACAGATCATGAGTGATCCCAGCAAGACCAGTCAGGCCAGCGCACAGCAGAAGCAGCCGGCGAGCCTAGAGTTCTGAGCTTGGTAGACAGTTGTGGTTCTAAGGTATTCACTTGGGGAATTTTTTAAATGCAGAAACAGCTAAGAGATATTACCTGCAATTATTAATACTTTCCTACCGCATGGTCCAGTTGGGTGGTTACTAAGGAGTAATAGGTACTTGACCAGAGTGGTCATCAAGAAGATGTATTAATTAATATGTATTAATACTCTTCGTCAAGAAGAGTATTAATAAAGACTTAGAGGTCAGAGAGGTCTTCCCAGAGCAAGAGATGCCTAAATTGAGACCTGAACATGAGTAGAAATTAGCCAGGGAAAGGATGAAAAAAGATTTCCAGGGAAATGGAACTGTGCCCAGAAGACTGAAGGCACTAGAATAAATGAATGAATGAACAGATGAATGACTGAATGAATGGATGAATGATAATTATTAATGTAACACCTTTGAATCAAAGACCCTTACAGTAAAGGACAGATATGCTCCAGGTTGCAATAAAATGAAGCTTTTAGCTTCCATCTGAATTGTCTGGGTATTTTGTCTTTGAGATCTTTAAGTCTAACCCTCTCAGGAAGGTAAGCTGAGCCCAAAGTACAGGCTGCTTAGTTTCGTAGAGATTCAAGTACACATTTATCCACCATGAGAAAATGAGTTCCTTAGGGGCCATGGATTGTGTATTTTAGTATTCCTAGACCTACCAGTTACCTGGCACCAAGTGTGAGAGTAAATAAACAAGCCACTGTGTTACTGACAAGGCTTTAGAGTTCGAGAAAAATTTAAATCCCCAGGGACATTTTCAGCATACTTTTTTTTTTTTGAGACAAGAGTCTCACTCTGTCACCCAGGCTGAAGTGCAATGGTGTGATCTCGGCTCACTGCAACCTCCGCCTCCTGAGTTCAAGCAATTCTCTTGCCTCAGACTCCTGAGTAGCTGGAACTACAGGCATGCACCACCATGCCCAGCTGACTTTCGTATTTTAATAAAGACAGGGTTTCACCATGTTGGCCAGGCTTGTCTTGAACTCCTAACCTCAGGTGATCCACCTACCTTAGGGTCCCAAAGTTCTGGGATTACAGGTATGAGCCACCACACCTGGCCTTCATCGTACTTTTTATTAATACTGTAGGCCCAAATTTGCTCATGCCCTGTCACCAGTCTCTGCCTAGACCTTAGTATATATAAATATCACTTTATTCAAACAGCCTTTGCTTTAGTTTCGTCGGTCTTACATGCTATCCTGCTGTGTTCATTTTGATCATCCCTCGAACGTTTTAAAAATCAGCACCTCCTGAACTTCTCACTAGGAGGAGTTTGATCCTTCATCTCTGTGCTTTCCTGTGTTAGAGAATGATTAGAGCTTCCGGGGCCATGAACCCACGTTACATTCAGTCTAGTTTCAAGAAGGACAATGCTTCGAAAAGGCTCAGAGTGGGAACCATGCAATGCTAGAACTGAAATAGAAATACGCCAGTTTTCAGCAATGAGTAACCAACTTATACATCTTTCTGACATACTGGAGAGAAAGCAGCTAGATAGCCTCTGATTTTCTTTTAATTAAAGAAAAGACCTACGAGATACAAAAAACTAAATTAACCTACATGTTTCAGCTGTGGATTTTATTTACAGAGATAAAACTCGGGGCTCACATGTATCCATTCCTAATGTCTGACAGAGTGGTGAGCAAAGGAGGAAAGATTAATAGATATTTAGACAGGCAAGGGGCATTAAAGATCACCTAGTTACATATACCTGTCCTTTACATGCACTCATTTTACAGAAAAGAAACTGAGTCAGGGAGAAGCTAAGCATGTGCCCAAACTCAGAGAGCTACATGTATATGTACAGTTTCATTATCTTGACTGTTGGTGATGGTTTCTCAGTGGATATATAAGTCAACACTTATCAAATGATATACTTCAAATACGTGCAGTTATTTTATGTCAAGTATGCCTCAATAAAGTTTTCTTTATGAAAAGAATAAAGGTAAGATAAAGGGGGAAAATCCCAAATCACTATTGAACTGTAATCTTTAAAAATCCAGCTATTGACATGTTTTCCAACAAATTAATTATTTGACGGAATAAGAGGGAAGAAGAACTCATAAATCAAAAGCAATGTAAGGGACCTATCTATCAAATGCAACGCATAGATTTATTTGAATCCAGATTCAAGCCAGGAGCGGTGACTGACATCTGTAATCCCAGCACCTTGAGAGGCCAAGGCAGGTGGATCACTTGAGGTCAGGAGTTTGAGACCAGACTGACCAACATGGTGAAACCCCATCTAGTAGAGAAATTACAAAAATTCACCAGGTGTGGTGGTGGGCACTTACAATCACAGCTATTCAGGAGGCTGAGGCGGGAGAATCGCTTCAACCCGGGAGGCAGAGGTCATGGTGAGCCAAGATCGCACCACTGCACTCTAGCTTGGGTGACAGAGTGAGACTACATCTCAAAAATAAATAAATAAATAAATAAATAATTGAATCCAGATTCAAACAACTCAACTTTAATATAAAATATTTATGAGAACATCAGGAAAATGTATACACTGACTGAATATTTGATGATTTTAAGGAATTAATGGCTTTTTTAAACCATGATGATGATATTGTGATTTTGCTTGAAAAAATTGAAAAGGAGGCTTTTTAGAGAGATACAGACTGAGTTATTTATTGATGAAACATTAGGATGCCTGTCATTTGCTTCAAAACAATCCAGTGGAGACATTTGAAATGTTAAGAAATTATTATTAAGATTTTTGATGTGAACATGGTATTCTGGGTAGTTTTAAAGAGTCCATATATATATATATGGTTTTTTTTGAGATGGAGTTTCACTCTTGTCACCCAGGCTGGAGTGCAATGGCGGGATCTTAGCTCACGGCAACCACTGTCTTCAGGGGTTCTCCTGCCTCAGCCTCCTGAGTGGCTGGGATTACAGGCATGCACCACTACACCTGGCTATTTTTGTGTGTGTGTGTGTGTTTAGTAGAGACGGGGTTTCATCATGTTTGGCCAGGCTGGTCTCGAACTCCTGACCTCAGGTGATCCACCCACCTTGGCCTCCCAAAGTGCTGAGATTATAGGCGTGAGCCATTGCACCTGGCCTAGAGTCTTTCTTTGTATTTTTAAGATGCCTAATGACATCTTTACAGATGCAACGATGTGATATTTGGAATTTGCTTCAAAATAAACTAAGCAGTGGGGAGTTGGTGGGGATATAGATGGTCATTGTTGATGCTGCTTATGGACACGAGGTAGTTCAGTGGGAGGTTCCTCTCTGGCTTGGTAGATATTTGACATTTTCCAAGATACAAAGTTTTAAAACCAAGGCTATAAAGTTATTGATTCATGTCTGGAGTATAAATTGGTGTTGGCCCATCATGTGAAGGGCTACTGAAGAACTGGGCACACACACAAAACTAGGGAAATGGCACACAGATTCCAAATGGAAATGGGAGAACCGTGTTTGTTTCTAGGTCTCTGTGAGACATGCTCTGGAGTGTGGACATACAGAAAGCAGACAATAAGGTTATCAAAAAAAAGAAACCAGGAAACCCAGTGTCTTTCATGACAGATGAAAGCAATTTAACCTCCGTTACCATCAGAAGCCTTCAGGTACTGGTGTTTGAAATAAAATTAATGTGCTGGCATTTAAAGATGAAAAAGGCATCCCCAGCATATGAAGCAAAAGTTATAAGAAATTGTTAAATACTGTGTTTCTACAGTTTCCACCTAGGTCAAGGGTAAGTTTTGCCCAGAGAAAACTGAAGTTTTGTTTGTTCCAGTTCTTCATCACATCCTGTTTCAAGTTGTCCTAAAACAAAACCAGAAACAACAACCAGCACAAAAATGCCATGCCTTCAATAGTCCTCTAAGTGTTCAGAATAAAGGCTCTGGTTTTCCCTTGGGCTCAATTTTCATGATTGTGTCTCCTTTGTCACTATGTTTTTCGTCTTCCTCACTTTCAAACTGCACTTCCTGTCCAGAAACACTACACCGAAAGTTATATTTAACTTTTCATACAGAATCCCTCATGTTGCATCCAGGAAGCTGAGCCTCTAAGTGCAGGGTGGGATCACAGGGTCAAGATGTTTCCTGGATAACAGCTTCATCACTGCTCCATCCAAACTCCTAACGCCCCCGCCATCCACACCCCTGTCCTCAACTCAGAGCATGAGTAGCCACCAGCAGACAAAGGGCTCGTTTTGTGTGCGCGTTGCTGCCTCAGTGTCAGGGACACTGGATTTTGTTGACTCCCACTCATACATTCATGCAGACCATGAGTCCTAGTGCATGTCACCTGTGTAAGTGATCTTTCCCTGTTCAGTTACAGCCACCTGTCACCTGTCCACTTGTAGGTAAGACTCCAGGAGAAATTATTCCCTCCCGTCTTGAGTATAGACTCAACTGAATGGTAGATGAAGGGATCAGCAGCTGGAGATCAACAGGGCAGATTTTGACTGATAAAAGCTAGGATGGAGGATGCGGCATAGGTGATCAACCCAAGCTGGCTTGCTAACACACTCTCCATCACTCCTTCACATACATCCCTCCCCTGCCCCCAGATCCGGATCATGGAAAGTCCACTTAGAAGAAGCATGGGTTTGTAAGCATACCCTCTAAGCCAAGAGTGTAGTTGACACTGGCTTGGGGCAGACAGGGAAGAAGAGAGGTTGGTACTTCAGGGCTTAGAGCCTTTTAATAGATTACATCCTCCCAGTGGAGAACATGGACTAATCGCTGTCTCTCATGAATCATGTAGCCTGTGGAGGAGTAAGTAAGGGGTAGTAATAGACCAAGAGTATTGCTCAAGAGGTTATCAGCTCATAGGTCATAGGAGGAGTGGGGTAGGAATGTTCCTTCCTAATAAATGGGTGCATATTAGGGAGTGAGGTAGGTGTGAGGTGACTGTGAGGGTTCAGGACAAAGGAATAAAAAAAGAAAATAAGGACTCAAACTTTCCACCCTAGGAATCACAGGCTTCATGGAGGGACAAGACCAAGAATGGCCGGTGTCGGCTGAGTTAGTTATTGTTTCAAGTCAATGACTGAGTGATGACCTTTCATGTTACAACTTTTCTGAGTAGTTGCCTAAACAGATCCTGAGTGGTGAAGTTGAAGCTTGGTGGGGGCTTTTCAAAACATGGGAACTACTTCCGACAAGGAAGCCTAGTTTCTAGTTCAAGAACTACGAGCAAAATTGGATAACTGACCCCATGATAGCCTCTGCAGTAAATCGATATGCACAGGAAATGACATGGTTTTGAGCAGCCTTCAAAGTTAACTTAAATGTTCATGATCTCACTCCAACTGAGACCAAGTACTAAATAATGAAACAGGAAGTAAAGTGCTTATATGTAGTAATCATTATGGTTATATTTAGAATTAGGTAGGCCAAATGTGTAAAATTCAATATTTATTGATTATTGTGGTGAGAAAATATTTAAATAACTCCTTGCAAGCAGGGATAGTGTCTACATTTGCTTACAATTATATTCCTAATATTATCAGAATGCCTGGTACACCACAGCCCTCCATAAATACTTGTTGAATGAAAGAATGAATGTCAACCTAGTGGGTGTTGGTAGGTATATATTGTTGCATAGGACAGTAGAGATTGGTTTTGGCAAGAGATTTTCTGCTCTCTAGGAGGACAAGGAAAAGGTTAAATAAATCTGGTTTACCAGAAGTTATAACAAGATATAGAATAAGAGCCAAGCAAGCTAGTTTGGGCTTGCAGAAGCAGTCAGATCACTGAGATTAGAAATAGAAGAGAATAGGTTTCCAGGCCTACTGATGTAAGCACCTGTGTTCCCTAACCCTGCACAGTGGGTGTTGAGATTCTTTACCCATAGAGTCAAGAAACCTCATCTGTTTCTCACTCTAAACCAAGCAGAGTGAACGTCATGGATGGAAAACATCCAGAAACACAGACGAACTTCTGCTTCTGACCAAAATGTAGTAACAAGGACTGGATTTATTGTCCCACTTGAAAAGACTGAAACACTGAAGAAAATATATGTTTTCAAGACATTGGACATCAAGGAATGAAGGACAGGGATCTCTGAGAGGGAAAAACAAACAAAACATGCCCCAATTTACTGCCTTCAGAGAGGGTCCAAGCTGTAGCACAGGGAAGGGAAGCCAGGTGGGGCCCCATCGTCTCCATGAGTTGAGTAGATGGCACTGGGAGTCCAGGGAGAACAAGGTGACTGAGTTTTCAGGGAAGAGTACTTAAGACCAAAAAACTGCACATGAAGACTCGTCATCTGCAGGAAGTCTCCCACAAGTCTTCAACTGAGTATTAATCTTCGTGTGCATACAAGGAGACTACCAGAAGCCAGATGCATATTACCCAAAAGCATTAGAGGAAATAATCTTCTAAGCTCACACAGGGCCAGAAAAGTTTCTCTTCCTACCAGCCAGTGTGAAAAACCTCACAGTTCATGGAACATCAGATAGAGGACTCAAGTGTTTTGCCTGGTACACCATATGAACTCCATAAACACTTGTTGGTTGAAAGAATGAATGTCAAGTTAGTGGGGATTGGTGGAGTATATAGTGTTGGGTAGGACAGTAGGGCAGTAGTGGAACAAAACTATCACTAGACTATCCAATGTTCTAGCCCTACCTACCAATCTTAAAAGCAAAATCTGAAAGGGCAAAACTATTTCCAAGTAACTTAACTGCATGTCAAAACGAAGTTCAATAATATTTATAGAAATATAAAAATATCCAGAACTCAAAAGGTAAAATTCACAGTCTGCCATTCAGTTAAATATTACCAGGCATAGAAAGAAGTAGAAAAATATGAGGGGAGAGTAATTAATGGAAACCTACCCAGAAATTATACAAATGATAGAATCGGTAGACAAAGACATTAAAACAGTCATTATAACTATGTTTCATATGCATGAGAACCTAGAGGAAAGATTAAACCTGGTAAGCAGAAATATGGAAGACATAAAAAAGACACAAATAAACCTTTTAGAAATATATTCTTCAATGTTTGAGATAAAAAATACTCCAGATGGGGTTAACAGAAGATTTAGATACTACAGAAGGAAAGGTTAGTGAACTTGAAGACATAGCAATATGAATTATCTGAAATGAAAACAGAAAGAAGAAAGACTAGGGAAAAAAATCAACAGAACATCAGTGAATTGTGAGGTAACTTAAAGCAACCCAATGTACATGTGATTAGAGTCCCCTAAAGGGAGTAGGGGACAGAAAAAATATTTAAGAAAATAATGGCCAAAATTTTTCTAAATTTGATGAAAACTATAAACACACAAATTTAAGTCCCATGAATTCCAAACACAAAAAACATGAAGTAAACTACACTAAGCCATATAATAATAAAATTACTTTAAATTATGAATAAATAAATAATATTAAAAGCCATCCCGGGGAAAAAGACATGTTATGCACAAAAAGAACAAAGAATGGCAGCTATCTTGTCTGAAACAAGGGAGGGTAGATGATAGGGAAGCAAACATCTGAAAAACATTGTCATCTCAGAATTCTACATCCAAAAAACATGTCTTATAAAAACAAAAGCAAAATAAAGACTCTTTCAGATATACAGAAGTTGAAAAAATTCATCACCAGCAAACCTGAACTACAAGAAGTGGTAAAGTATGTCATCTAGGCAGAAGAAAAATGATACTAGATAGAAATCTGGATCCGTGCAAAAGAAGGAAGAGTACTGGAAATGGTAACTATATAAGCAAATTTAACATATTTTTTTCTAATTATTTTAATCTCTTTAAGAGATTATTGGAAGTTTAAAAAATAATAATATTATATTGTAGACTTTTAAACATGTATACAAATAAAATGTATGATGTCAATGGCACAAAGGCTGGGAGAGGAGAAATAGAAGTACACTGTTGCAAGTTTCTCATACTATAATTGACATGATATAATATTACTAGAAGATAGACTGTCATAGGCTAAATCATAAAGCAACCACCATTAAAACACAATAGAGTTTTAGCTAATAAACCAACAAAGGAGATAAAATGAAATTATTTAAAAACGCTCAACTAGTCCAAAAGAAAACAGAAAATGAGAAAGAACAAAGAACAGATGATATAAAACATGTAGCAAGATAATAGATTTAAATCCATCCATATCAATAATCATATTACACATACATGGTCTAAATAGGACAACTAAAAGGCAGAGATTTTCAGACTGGGTTGAAAAAAAAAAAACAAGACCCAACTATATTATGCATTGTCCCGCACCCCAAACCCAGATATTTTGTAATCCTTTAATCTACAATGTGCTGCTGGTACCTGGACAACTGTACCCTTCTCTTGCTATTTCATCTAGAACAGTTCTTTCTCCACCCAATGAGCCTCTATTCCTGAAATATTTTATGAAACAATATTTAACTTTAAATTTCTCCTTCTGCAATGACTCCTCGCTACTGACCCATCCAACTCAAACTTCATTTTAAGTAACTGTATTTTTGCCCAATTCCTTTCTGTCTCAAAGTGCAAACCACCTTGGTTGACCTTCATTCTTTGCAACACACATGGGCAGAGTGTGGGTGCCTCTTCCACATTATGCACCATTTAGAAAGACATACGAAGTTTATGGACAAAAGTATTTCTGCCTATTCTCTGCTTTTGCCCTTTCTTAGTCCCTGGGCTTTTTCCATCCTGGAAAAGATGCCCATAATGGCCCATTCTTAATTCGAAAATAGAGTGAAGAGCCAGAAAGGGAAGGATTGGGAAGGGCTAACTTCTCTCATTCCAATGCCACAATGAGGTAAGGCTCAGTTTGGGGAAGCTTTTATTTTAGCCTATAATGTGATTTGTCTCAATATTTCTATGAGCTAGAGAGAGAGGAAAAGGGAGAAAGAATTCTATATGGTCATATAAGTGGAAGAGTATGCCCATAATTAGAAGGTCCCATGTTTGAGATGTTTCTGCAGAAGCTGAATGAGTTGCCACCCTGCCTTGCATTCGTGTGGTAGAGCAGTTGTTCTCTGGGCACAGGTAGCTGCTCAGTAATGGCTTTGATTTAGCCTGTCCCATGAGAATCAACCATTCAGCCAACCAGAGCAGGTTCTCTGCACTAAGCATATGGATCACACTAGAGGAACTGAGAGACACAGAAGGCTTCAGGGAAGAGGTAATGTTTGAACTAGGCCTTCAGAGTCTTCAGGGAAGAGTCATTTCCTGTCTCTAGGCCTCAATTTTCTTGTCATTAAAATGAGGAAATTGGATGGTCCCCAATTTCAACATTAGCTCTTCCCATAGGCAAGAGAAGGTCTTTCCCAGTAAAAATTGCTCAGCCCACCCACAGGCAGGAGGTGCTGTCCCTGGAGAAGCGTCCCTCCCCGACTCCACCATCTTATTCCGTGTGGACCATTTGAGGGGCTGGGCAAGCTTAAAGTCATCATCAACGGCTCCAGTCAAACACTTAGGGAATAATTAGTTATACTTTTAACGTCTGATCTGGGTATAAACACTGTCTCCTTGTTCATTTCTTTAATTTTGAAATGGTTATGACTCACCAAACTTCTTCTGATTAGTTGTGAAAGGTCACTTCCAGGCCACAAAGCCATAGACTATATTAATAAGGACTTCTTGCTTCAAAGACCAGTTATTAGATAGCAACTCCTAGTAGGTTACTTTCCCAACTATAAAATGTGGCTGGTCATAAAACCTATCTCAAAGTTAATGTAGGGGAAACAGTACAATGCCTAAGCATTTAACATGTGTTATTATTAGTCATCTTTTAAAGACACAGTTACGCCAGTTTTAAATGGTCATGGAAAATCTTGCTTTCTATGTCTTACTTGGGGATACTGTAAAACTTCAAGTCATGAATGTTAAAACATACAAAAATATATCTACTAATACATTGGAACACTACCTGCAAGTCTCTATTGAGGATTGAGAAAAATGGGTTTGGTGGGTTTGCTGGGTTGAGAAAAATGCTGCTTGGTGAAGGTCTTTTACCATTTCATTAACTAAACTTCCTTAGATTGGCATCATGAACAAACCAGTATTGTGTAACTCTGCTCCATAATGAGTGAGGTGAGAGCAGTCGTCGGGATCTAAAAGGCCTCATTCAATTGCCCTGAAGGAGATGGGCTTCAGTGCCCCCAGGCTTTGTTAATGAGATTTCTGGCTACAGCCAAATGAAGAGGTCAAAAAAATCCTCTTCTCAAAAAGCAGCTATAAAACTGAACAAAATTGGCAAAAACAACAATTTCAGTGCCCTGCAAATTGATCAAAGGGATATAACAACTTAAGAAGCATTTATGCACAAAAAACTACTAAAAACAGTGGGAGTCTGTGGCATTCTTGCCTGGGGCTGCTTCCATTTCCACTCCCCAGGTAGGTGAAGAGAATGTTTTGCCAGAGCAGGTGGGCCATGAGGTCCGGCAACTTCACTGCCACCATGAAAGGGGATTGCTTCATTTGGAGCCGTGGAGGACACCCACATCCAAGATGGTCTAGAAACGACCATCTTGGCAGTGGGCAAGGGGTGGCTTTAGTAGCCTAAGGTGCCTTTCTGATCGAGACAAGTATATTTACGGTTATCTGTGTGTTTGTGCAGAAGAGAGTGAAGACATTCCAAGGTAGCCACACTCATGGTCAGCCATGAGGCTGTACACAAGACACAGAGGGAATGCAGGTGAAAAGTAAAAGCTTGAGAAAGGCTTGAAAATGACCTGAATTTTTAATGTGTCCCTTGTCCACTCACAGAGGATAGAAACTTTATTAATTTGAGGTTCTTAAGCAAAGCCTGTGTCAAGTCTAACCCCTGGAATCAAAAAGCAGACATTATCATATTGAAGTGAAAACTGTAAATGAAAAAGTGTCTGAGATAGATCTTAATGGACTTAGAAGTTAATGTTGCCAAGGTTGAGGATGTGCTTGGGAAAAAGAAACACAAGTTACAGTAGGACCTATGGCCTGTGCTTCTTCCAAAGAGGGTTTTGAGGACTTCAACATTTAAAGGGGAAAGAGTGGTAAGGAGGGAAAGGAGGAAGGAAGAAAAAAAAAAGAAAACAAGGAAGGGAGATTCTTGTAAGGCTTTGATGAGCACTCACTGAATCCACATTTGACATGTGAAAAGAGTGTGGGGAAAGTAGTTTATGCATTCATGTACATTTTACATAAGATAAAGCAAGCATGTGAAATTTCAGTTATCCGAAAAACAAAAGGAAGGCAGTTTTTGTGTGACTCAGTTCCCAAGCTCAACTTTCCCTTTGATGTAATGAGTTTAGGGTCCCAAGATTTCATTTCCCTTTCACAGAACTAAGATCCAGCCACGTGTGGTGGTTCACACCTATAATTCCAGGACTCCGGGAGGCTGAGACAGGAGGGTCTGCTTCAGTCCAGGATTTGAGATCAGCCTGGGCAACATGGCAAAACCTTGTCTCTACAAAAAATTTTTAAGAATTAGCTGGGCATGGTGGCAGGTGCCTTTGGTCCCAGCTACTCAGGAGGCTGAGGCAGAAGGATCACTTGAGCCTGGCAGGGCAAGGCTGCAGTGAGCCATGTTCAGGCCATTACACTCCAACCTGGGTGACAGAGTGAGGCTCTATCTCAAAAAAACAAAAAACAAAAAAATTCCCCAAAAAACAAAGACCAAAGTCCAACTATATCCTGTCTCCAAGAAATAGAAGACACAGACTTGAATATACAAAAGAGGATGGAAGTAAGATAATGGAAAAGGACATATGAAACAGTATCTATAAGAGAGTTCAAGTGACTATATTAGCATCAGACAAAATAAATGACTACAAGACATATAATCAGAGATATATAGGAATATTTCATAATAACAACAGGGTCAATGCATCAGGAAGTATAACAATTCAAATGTATGCATACCTAAAAACAAAGCTTCAAAATATATAAAGGAAAAACTGACAGAATGGAAATAATTCCATAAAATATTTGAATATTTGATTACTACCTCTTAATAATTGATAGAAAAACTAGACATAAAATCAAAAAGGATATAGAATTAAACAACACTATTAACCAATTCAATCTACCTGACATATACTCATCACTCTGACTACAGAATATACTTTTTTTTTCAAGTGTATATGAAACATTCCCTTAGACCATATGTTAGGCCACAAAACAAGTCTCAATATATTTAAATAGATTAATTATACAAAGTATGTTCTCTAGCTATTACAAAAGTAATTTAGAAACCTCATATATGTCTTCTTTTGTAGTGTCTGTTCATATCCTTCACCCTCTTTTGAATGGGCTTGTTTGTTTTTTTCTTGTAAATCTGTTTTAGTTCTTTGTAGATTCTGGATATTAGCCCTTTGTCAGATGGGTAGATTGCAAAAATTTTTTCCCACTCTGTTGGTTGCCGATTCACTCTAATGACTGTTTCTTTTGCTGTGCAGAAGGCTCTGGAGTTTGATTAGGTTTCATTTGTTTATTTTGGCTTTTGTTGCCAATGCTTTTGGTGTTTTAGTCATGAAGTCCTTGCCTATGCCTATGCCCTGAATGGTTTTGCCTGGATTGTCTTCTAGAGTTTTTATGGTGTTAGGTCTTATGTTTAAGTCTTTAATCCATCTGGAGTTAATTTTAGTGTAAAGTGTCAGGAAGGTGTCCAGTTTCTGCTTTCTGCAAATGGTTAGCCAGTTTTCCCAACACCATTTATTAAACAGGGAATCCTTTCTCCATTGCTTGTTTTTGTCAGGTTTGTTACAGATGTGTGGCATTGCCTCCAAGGCCTCTGTTCTGTTCCATTGGCCTATATCTCTGTTTTGGTACCAGTACCATGCTGTTTTGGTACCAGTACCATGCTGTTTTGCTTACCGTAGCCTTGTAGTATAGTTTGAAGTCAGGTAGTGTGATGCCTCTAGCTTTGTTCTTTTTGCTTAGAATTGACTTGGCTATGTGGGCTCTCTTTTGGTTCCATGTGAAGTTTAAGGTGGTTTTTTCCAGTTCTGTGAAGAAGGTCATTGGTAGCTTGATGGGGATAGCATTGAATCTGTAAATTACTTTGGGCAGGATGGCCATTTTCACAATATTGATTCTTCCTAACCATGAGCATGGAATGTTTCTCCGTCTGTTTGTGTCCTCTCTGATTTTGTTGAGCAGTGGTTTGTAGTTCTCCTTGAAGAGGTCCTTTACATTCTTTGTTAGTTGTATTCCCAGGTATTTTATTCTCTTTGTAGCAATTGTGAATAGCAATTTGTTCTTGATTTGGCTCTCTTTAAGTCTGTTATTGGTGTATAGGAATGCTTGTGATTTTTGCACATTGATTTTGTATCCTGAGACTTTGCTGAAGTTGCTTATGAGTTTCAGTCTCAGATTTTGGGCTAAGATGATAGAAACTAGTGAACTAAGTAAATCTGGGAAATTCCATGCTACTTGAAAATTAAACAGCACATTTTCACATAACTCATGGGTCAAAAAAGATATCACTAGGGAAATTAGAAAATACATTAAGCTAAATGTAAACGAAAACACAACATATAAAAATTTACAGGATTCAGCTAAAGAAGTGCTTAAATGGCTGTAACAGAAAAGAAGACCTCAAATCAATAACCCAATATTTTACATTAAGAAAATAGAAAATGAAGACTAATCTAAGTCCAAAGCAAATAGAAGAAAGGAAGGAATATAGATTACAAGAGATATCAATGAAATAGAAAACAGAAAAGCAAAAGAAAAATCAACAAAACTAAAATTAATTCTTTGAGTAGAACAATGAAATTAAGAAATGTTTAACTAGACTGATGAAGAAAAAAGAAAGAAGACACAAATTTCCAAAATCAAGAATGAGAGAGAGAACATAGAGAGGATGTTGTTATTGATCCTACAGAAATGAAAAAGATTACAAGGGCTATTATGAACAACTTTATGCCAACTAATCAGACCAAAAAATGGACAAATATTTAGAAAGACAAAAAATATCAAAGCTTAAGAAGAAATAGAAAATCTGAATAGAACTCTAAGAAGTAGAGAAATTGAATTAGCTTACAGCTTTCCACAAAGAAACCTCAGAACTTGATGGTTTCACTGGTGAATTCTATCTAATAATTAAAAAAGATGTAACATTAACCCTTCAAAAACTGTTTCAAAAAATGGCTACACTTCCCACTTTATTTGAAGGCCAATATTACTCTGATATCAAAGCCAAACAAACACATTTTAAGAAAAAGCTATAAACCAATTTCTCTAATGTTCATAGACACATTATTCTTTAAAAAGATATTATAATAGTAAACTGAATCCAGTAACATAAAAAGGATGATACGCTCTGACAAAGTAAGATTTATCCCAGGAATGCAAGGTTGGTTTAACATTTGAAAATCAACCATATAATACAGTATATTAACAGAATAAAAAACAAAGTTCACATGATTATCTCAATAAAAGCAGAAAAACACTTGACAAAAAAATATATCACACCCTTTTATGATAAAAACTCTCAATAAATTAGTAGTAGAAGGCAACTTTCACAACTGGATAGAGGGCGTGTGTGAAACACCCGTAACTAATATACTGGCTAGTGGAAAGGTTAATGCTTTCTCCTAAAATCAAGAACAAGGTAGAACTGTCTATTCTTGTCACTTTTTAAAACACTGTACTGGAGGTTTTAGACAGGAAAGTAGTCAAAAACAAAATAACAACAACAACAACAATAAAAACAAAGCAATAATAGCAAGGTCATTCAGATTGGAAAGGAATAAGTAAAACTGGGTTTATTCTCAGAAGAGATGATTTCTGAGAATCACGTATGCAGAAAATGACGAAGAATCCTCCTAAAACTAATAAGAACAAATAAACAAGTTTAGCAAGGTTGTCTGACACAAGATCACTATAAAATAAATAAATTGTAATTTTATATGCTAGCAATGAAAAATCAAAAATAAAATTAAGAAAATAATTCTGTTCATAATAGCCTCAGAGAGAATAAAATAGGAATAAATTGTAAATAAAATACAAGACTCACACATGGAAAACTACAAAACATTGTTGAGAAAAATCAAAGACAAGCTAAATAAATGGAGAGATATCACAAGTGAGCATGGATTTCAATATTATCAAAATGGCAATTCTCCCCCAAATTGATTTATTAATCTAACACAATCCCTATCAAACACCCAGGAAACTCTTTTTGTGAGAATTGGTAACCTAATTTAAAAACATCTATATAAAAATGCAAAGGGCCTACAGTAGCCAAACAATTTTTTAAAAGAAAACAAGTTAGGGACTGACATTACTCAATTTAAAACCTACTCTAAAACTACATTTTTTAAGACTATATGGTACTAGCACAAGGATAGGCATATAGATCAGTGGAATGGAATTTTGAGTCTAGAAATAAACCCTCACATTTACAACCAACTGATTTTCTAAAAAGGTTCCAGAAAACTCGATTCAATGATGAAAGATTAATTTTTTCAACAAACATTGCTGGGACAATTGAATAACCACATGCCAAAAAAAAAAAAAAAACAAAACACAGAGAGAGAGAGAAAGAACTTAGGCTCTCTCATTTCACAGCATAAACAGAAAAATTACCCCTCCAATGGATCATAGACATAAATGTAAGAGATAAAATTATTACGCTTGTAGAAGAAAACATAGAAGGCAATTTTTCTGACCTTAGATTAGGTTATATATTTTTATGAGTGACACCAAAAGTAAGATCCGTACAAGAAAAAAATTGATAAACTGGAAACCATCAAAATTTAAAGCATTCATACTTTAAAAGACACCACTAAAAAAATAAAAATATAAGTCAAAGACTCAGAGAAAATGTTTCCAAACCTGATAAAGGACTCATATCTAAATTGTATAAAGAGTTCTTCAAATATATATTGATAAGAAAGCAAATAACCAAGTATAAAAATGGTTGAAAGAATTGAATAGGCATTTCACTAAAAAATTATACAAATGGCTTAAAAGCTCTTGAGAAGATGTTCAATTACATTAGTTACTAGGAAAATGCAAATTAAAACTACAATGAGATACAACTACATGCTCACTGGGATGGCTATTATCAAAAAGCAGACAATATCATGTGCGACAAGGGTGTGGAGAAATTTTAACTGTCACATGTTGCTGGTGGAAATTTAAAATAGTGCAGCCACTTTAGAGAAATCTGGTATTTTCTTAGAAAGTTATACTTAACCACTTGATTCAGCTCCTAGTAATTCACTCCTTATAAATCACTCCTAGATTCACTCCTAGTAATCTACCTAAGATTAATGAAAGCACATGTCCACACATAGACATGTGCACATACTCAGAGCATTATCATTCATAATAGCTCAAAACTAGAAACAATCCAAGTGTCTATTAATTGGGAAATGAATAAGCAAAGTGCATCTCATGCATACAGTGAAATACTCTTGTGAAAGTCTTGTCATAGTCAACTAAAACAGAGTTGAGAAGCCAGGAGGGAAAAACCCTGGGGACACATACCATCTCTCCAAAACTGTAATTCTCTGCAAGCGCAATTGCTAAAACTGCCTGCTGTAAACTGAAACCAGTTTTATCTACAGCTGCTGAAATAATTTTCTGCAATTCTAAAACTAGTTTTGCCCACCACCATCACTTACCAGTCAGAGCCTGCCAGCTCCCTAAAACCTTAGTAGTGCCAATGAACTTTCTCAAAGAGCAACATGTAACATCTATTTTTAAAAAATAAAACCTCTAAACTTCTCCTTGTTTTTTGGACATACCAAAGACAAACCAGTCTGTGTGTATGTCCTGAACTGCAATTCTTTCTTCCCAAAGAAAATGCTACATTTAGAGATTTGCCTCTATATATTTTATTTGACTGCAACACTTTTCAGCAAGAAAAAGGAAAAAAAAACTACTGATACAGAGATGAACCTCAAAAATAGTCTGCTAAAACAGAGTGAAAGAATCCAGAAACAAAGGCTATATATTGTATGATCCCATTTATATTAAATGTCCAGAAAGGGTAAATTGATAGATAGAGAGCAGATTAGCCATTGCTAAGGGGTGGGGAGAAATAACTACAAACCAGTCTGAGGGAACTTTTGGGTTAGTGGGAATGATCTAAAACTGGATCATGGTGATAGCTGCACAACTCCCTAACTTTGTGAAAAATTATTGAATTGAACACTTACAATGAATGAATTTAAAAGTCAGTAGATTTAGCCCTTTTTTTTTTTTTTTTTTTTTTTTTTTTGAGACGGAGTCTTGCTCTGTCACCAGGCTGGAGTGCAGTGGCGTGATCTCGGCTCGCTGCAACCTCCACCTCCTGTTTCAAGCAATTCCCCTCCCTCAGCCTCCTGGATTATGCCTTACCAATAAAGCTGTTTAAGGAGTCTCTCTGAGCCTATTCTGGCTTAGGAGGCCGCCTGATAAACAAACAAACAAATACATTTGCTTATTTGTAAATCTGTTTTAAAACTTGAAAACACGAACTACAGGAACCTGAAAATCCAGCTGCAGTCCGTTTGGTTCTGCTTTCCTATGAATCATCTCTACTGCTGAAGTTAAGTTAGAATTTGGAATGATTCCATGAGTTTAATGGATAGATCTCCAATATTGGTTTTATGTACCCAACGACATTTAAAGAAATAAGCATTCAGTAAATATTGTTGTCTATTTACAGAACTGTGCTGTTTTCTATGCTTTCTTTAGTGCAAGCTGCTTCACTTTGCAGGTGGTATTACTACCTGATATAAGCAATAACTAATTAAGAGCTCAGCTCCTGCACCAGAAGCCTTAAATAACAAAGCTGACCTTTAGAACTCTAAAAGGAAAATATAAGAGAATGTATTTATAATGCCAGCATAAGGAAAGTTTTCTTGGCTGGGTACTGTGGTTCACTTCTGTAATCTCAATAGTTTGGGAGGCCAAAGCAGGGAGATTGCTTGAGGCCAGGAGTTCAAGACAAGCCTGGGCTACATAGCAAAAAATTTTATCTCTACAAAAAATTTTAAAATTGGCTGGGCATGATGGTGCATACCTGTAGTCCCAGCTGCTCAGGAGGCTGGGGCATGAGGATCGCTTGAGCCCAGGAGTTGGAGGCTGCAGTGAGCCGTGGTTGTGCCACTGCACTCCAGCCTGGGTGACAGAGTAAGACTTTGTATCCAAAAAAAAAAAGAGAGAGAGAGAAAATGTTCTTAACCCCCAAAGTGCTAACCAGAAAAGTGAATGACTGATAAATTTGACTACATTAAAATTAAGACTGTTTCTTCCTCAAAAGATATCATAAAAAATGAAAAGGCAAGGCACAAACTAAAAGTCATTATTTTCAACATCTGTAACCAACAAAGGACTAATATCCAAAATATATAAAGAGTTCTTACAAATCAATAAGAAAAAAAGACAAACCCAATAGAAAAATAAGCAGATGACCGGAACAGTCTCTTCACAGAAAAGGAGCTGGAAGTGGCCAATACTTACAGGAAAAGATGATCAATATCATTAATAATCAGGGAAAGAAAATTTAGGCCTTAGCAAGATATCATTTTGTCCCCAGGAGCTTGGCAGGTGTGGGAGGGACTATGAAACACCCAGGACACTTACACACTTCTGGTAGAGGTAGAAACTGGTCTCTGGTGAGGGCATAAACTTGTAGACCCACTGTGAGAAATGATTGTAATAATGCAAGG
Source organism: Aotus nancymaae (assembly GCF_030222135.1). NCBI lineage: Eukaryota > Metazoa > Chordata > Mammalia > Primates > Aotidae > Aotus > Aotus nancymaae. The sequence continues at coordinate 6,115,758 of NW_026988546.1, read as the reverse complement.
ACCCCAAGATCCCACTCAGGAATTTTTACCACAGACAAATTCTTTCATATATACATACCAGAAAAAAAGTGTAATAATGTTCATAACAGCTGTGTTTGTATGACAAAAACTTGAAACAATTCAAATGTCCCATGGCAATACAAGATGCAGTATGTTTATCCAATAGAATAGTAAACAGCAGTGAAAAAATCCATCAGCCATAGTGAACACTCATCAACATGAAATGAACTTCTTAAATATATGAAGTCAAGAGAGAATAGCTTCAGAAGAATACAAACAGCATGATGCTCTATTCTGTACACAGTTTAAACTCACTCAAAACTGAGCACTGCCATTTAGAATTACATATATTATGATAAAATATAAAGAAATATAAAGAATGGCCAGGCACGGTGGTTCATATCTGTAATCCCAGAACTTTGGGAGGCCAAGGTGGATGGATCGCTTGAGCCCAGGAGTTCGAGATTAGCCTTGGCGACATGGTGAAACCCCATATTTATAAAAAAATACAAAAATTAGCTGGGTGTGCTAGCATACTCCTGTAGTCCCAGCTACTGGGGAGGCTCAGGTGGGAGGACTGCTTGAGCCTGGGAGGTTGAAGGTGCAGTGAGCAGAGCTTGTGCCACTGCACTTCAGCCTGGGTGACAGAGTGAGACCCTGTCTCAAAAATAGATAAATACAAAGAAATATAAAGAATAAGCACTCCATTCATGGAGGCAGTTACCTTCTATGTGGAGTCAGGGGGATGCAATTCAGAAGAGGGCACAGAGACTTCATAAGTGTCGGCGATGGTCTACTTCTGCTGGGTAATGAACAGTACTTCTGCTGGGTAGTGGACAGTACTTTTGCTGGGTAGTGGACAGCACTTCTGCTGGGTAATGAATGGTACTTCTGCTGGGTGGTGGACAGTACTTCTGCTGGGTAGTGGACAGTACTTCTGCTGGGTAATGGATGGTACTTCTGCTGGGTAATGGATGGTAATTCTGCTGGGTAATGGACATTACTTCTGCTGGGTAGTGGACAGTACTTCTGCTGGGTAATGGACAGTAATTCTGCTGGGTAATGGATGGTAATTCTGCTGGGTAATGGATGGTACTTCTACTGGGTAATGGACGGTACTTCTGCTGGGTAATGGACAGTACTTCTGCTGGGTAATAGGTGGTACTTCTGCTGGGTAACGAACAGTACTTCTGCTGGGTAATGGACGGTACTTCTGCTGCGTAGTGGACGGTACTTCTGCTGGGTAATGGATGCATAGGCATTGGCTGTATTATGATGATGACGATGTGTATATCACATATAAAATATTTTTATCAAAAATATCATGTTTAAAATAAAGTTATATGACAAATAAAAATACAGTTAGATATAATTTATGTAAATCTATAAAGCACAGAAAACAAGATGTATTTTGTTTCTGGATACATACGCATATAGAAAATGTAGAACAGCCACATAAGGATACACACTAATATAATCAATTGTGGGCATTTTTGGAGAAGAACGATGTTGGTGTGTTTGTGACAAAGGGATTCCAACTGTGGTCTGTAACTTTCTCTTTAAAACATTAAAAAACTCACGCTAAGATAGTAAAGCACTGATATTTAACTCTGAGTGTTGGGTACACAGGTGTTAGAAGTACGCTTTCCAGACTTAGGATGTGCGTGCACGGGCACACACACACACACGTGCACATGCGCACACACACTACAGGACACCCAGTTAAATTGAATTTCAGATAAACAACCAACAACATTTTAGTATAAATAATTTTTAACAAAAACATCTCCCATTGGGACAGCCTATGCTTTGTCTGACACCCCTACTTATATTGATCTCTACATCTGAAATATAAGAAAAATATGTTTGTCCTGTTTATGTACATTATGAAAATATTAATCAGCAAAAAATTAACCTCATGGGTTTAGTGTGCACAAAACAAGGGCAGGGGACTACAGAGCATCCTGCCTCTCTGCCACGGGCTGCCTGGACCTTCAGGGATTTCTGACCAGATCCATTTGCTCAGATTGTTTAACTCCAAAAACCAATATACCCATCATGTAAACACTGTAGTTACCATTTGCTGTATGCTAAACCTTGACATGCATTATCTCATTAAACAATTCCACAGCAACTCAGTCCTGGAACTATTTTTCCTAGTTTTCTTATAATTTCTGGTACTTCCCCAAGGCCCAGAAATTTGCCAGTGTCACAGTGAGTCAAGGGTTCCAAAGCCATTGTTCTTTCCACCTGCCCTCCAACCCCCAACACGCACACAGCAATCTTTCCCAGTCCTTCATGGTCCCTCCCGTCCTGGGCTTCCCTATCCCTTTCCATCTGGTTCCTCTCTCAGCAAGGAGCATTTACTAACCTTGTGCTTTTAGCCTTCTAGATACCGATGACCCTCCTACTTAGACTGCATACTTCTTTCCATGTCACTGCCCAACCCAGCTCCAAACTTCTGCTAAACTAGTGCCTCCTGGGGAGAAGGCACTCAGGATGCATTTGCCAGTTGGTGGGTCAGCATTTTCTCTCAGGGCATTCTGGAAAGCAGCCGTGGACTTGACCACTTCCAGCAGTTCTACTTTAAACACAAAGTTCCTGGGCTTCCAATTTCCACATTAAAGTGCTCCAGTTCCTCTGGTCAGCAGAGAAACTTGGGGTCTTGCAGCCCCCTACACAGACATCATCTGGGCAGCCCAGAGACGATAGTCTGGTGAGCTTCTGTGTATAAACAGCCATGTCTATGCCTACTGCTTCATTTTAAAATGCCCTAAACACAAACCCTTTTTGTCATTTAGAAGAGCATGGAAAAAGCCCCTTCTGCCCCATGGAATAACAAAAGACCAGTTGGCTTCCTTTCAAATATGCTAATTGCCCAGCTTCCAAGTTTCAGTTCAAGGCCCATTTTTATGCCTGACTTAAAAATAAAGCCCTGACAATATGGTCTTGAATGGAAATGCTGACCACACTAACTGGTGAGAACAAGCAGCTATTCCAGGAAAGAAAACAATGGAGGCAGGCAGTGCGCGCATGTTCCGCCTGGCCTGTGTGGGGCTGTTTGTTTCCAGGCGGCCAGCCCGGCCCTACAGCTGGCTCCAGGCTCCAGAGCCGAGACCCCAGCCTGACTTCTTCACTAGAAGTTTGAGGAAATGTGATCCTATCTTTCGGTTCTCTCTGGATAAAAGTGGAACTAGCTTTACTTTTTTTTTTTTTTTTTTTCCCCAGTTACGTCGTAGGGAGAGTTTGGACACCACACTTAGGGACAACTCCTTCTGAATCTCCAGATAATGGACGTGCACACACGGACTTGGGGACAGGTTGTGTGCAGCAGTTTGGAGTCTAGGCAGCATTTAAAACTATAGCCACAGCGTAATTCTAGCACCTTGGGAGGGTGAGGCGGGTGGATCACCTGAAGTCAGGAGTTTGAGACTAGCCTGGCCAACATGGCGAAACCCCATCTCTACTAAAAGTACAAAAATTAGTTGGGCGTGGTGGCGGGCACCTGTAATCCCAGCTACCCAGGAGGCTGAGGCATGAGAATCACTCGAACCCAGGAAGTAGAGGTTGCAATGAGCCAAGATCACACCACTGTACTCCAGCATGGACAGAGTGAGACTTTGTCTCAAATAAATAAATAAATAAATAAATAAATAAATAAATAAATAAATAAATAAAAAATAGCCAAGCCTTCCAGACCACCTGAAACAAGTTTCAGCCAAAATAACTGGAAGGATCTCACTAAGATCACTTTTCTGGGGTGATGCAGAGAGCTGACATTATAACCCAAATGATTTGGAACTCAACCCAAAGTTTAACAGCTCTGTCTGGATAACAGCCTGGTGTTTTATGTCAACGGAGGAATCATCTCCAATTCTAACCAAAACAAATGAGAAGCTGATCTGTGTTATGTATCATCTCCCTTCATTTAAATTCCTCAGTGGGGTTGATGCTATTGTTCCCATTTTACAGATGAGGATTCTAAGCCGCAGAGGGGTCGCATTAGTTAAACAAGTGACCCCAGATCATGCTGAGATGAAATTCAAAACCAAGAGTGAGATGCCACACTGCCCCACCTTTGCTACTCAAAGAGTGGTCTGGGGGACCCACAGCAGCTGCAGCATCACCTGGGCAATTGTAAGAAAGGCAGAGTCCCAGGCCCTGCCCCCGACTCCTGAATCAGAATCTGCATTTTGACAAGACCCCAGGCTTTACATGCACATGAAGGTTTGTGAAGGCCTGGCCCACACTGCAGGCCTTCTCAGAGGACCCTGCTGCCAAACAGACCCAGACCTGGAACTGTGAGGGTCTTAGAGACTGGACGTGACGTGAAGCCTGGCATCTAAGGCGAGTCGGTGCCAGGTGGAAGGAAATGCAGGTTTCAAGCATAGCAGTTATAGATGTCTCAGAGGACTACCTTGGGTGCCAGTGTAGAAAGGAACAAAATCTCTGGATTTAGATATTTTATATTCAATTTGGGTTCTGCCATTTACAGGCTACAAAACCTTGGGAAAGTTGTTCAATTCTCTGACTCTCAGTTTGTTTCCAAATTAAGAATAATGCTACATCTGAGGTTGTTCTGATGTTAAGTGAGACGATATACACACAAACATACTCAGTAGGCCCTCTCTATCTTTCTTTTTTTTTTTTGAGATGGAGTCTCGCTCTGTCACCCAGGCTGGAGTGCAGTGGTATGATCTCAGTTCATTGCAACCTCCACCTCCTGGGTTCAAGCGATTCTCCTGCCTCAGCCACCGAGTAGCTGGGATTATAGGCGCATGCCACCACGCCTGACTAACTTTTTGTATTTTTAGTGGAGACGGGTTTTCACCATGTTGGCCAGGCTGGTCTTGAACTCCTGACCTCAAGTGATCCACCCACCTTAGCCTCCCAAAATGCTGGGATTACAAGCATTAGCCACTGTGCCTGGCCAACCCCTCTCTATCTATGGGTTCTACATGCTTGGATTCAACCAACAATGGAGCAAAAATGTTTGAATAAAAAAAAGTGTCGATACTAAACACGTACATATATTTTTCTTGTCATTATTCACTAAACAATATAGTATAACAACTATTTACATTGTATGAGGTATTATAAATAATCTAGAGATTATTCAAAGTACTTAAGGTGTATGGCAGGATCTGTATAATTTACATGCAAAAACTGTATCATTTTTCATCGGGGACTTCATCCTGTGAGATCTAGGCATGGGGTGCTCCTGGAACCAATCCCTGTGAGTCCAAGTGACAACTGTATATGCATATACATACACGTTTTGTACATATATGAATGACACATGTGTGTATATATACACACTGGATGCATGTATATATTCATATATACACATGTATATAATGTGGATATATGTGTATAATACACATGGGTATATATGTGTTTAATGCATATACACACATATATGGTATACATATATGAACATACATGTATATGGGTATATATGTATCTGTATATATGTATACATATACACATGTATGTATATGCATGTATGTCATCCCTTGGAATCTGTGGGGAATTGGTTCCAGAAGCTCCCCACATGCCAAAATCCCACAAATAATGAAGTCCTTGATATAAAATGATATAGTATTTACTTATAACCTATGCACATCTTCCCATAGACCTTAAATACTTAAGTACTCCAGTATACCTTAAATATACACACATGTGTGTATATGTGTGTGTGTGTGTGTATATATATCTCCAAACAGTGTGTATATATACATTACAATTGACTGATTATGCATGTATATATACATATATATGTACACAGTGTGTACATATATACAAGCATAGATAATGAGAGAATGGAATGTCACAGGATATCAATAAATGGATATTAACTATTAATATACCTATTAAATGTTATATCAACCAGCATCTGAGGGTACATTAAAAAAGGGTTTTCTTGTAAACAACAGAAACCACTCTGGCCAGTTCATGGGGTTCATTACTATTAGATCGTTTACAAAATTCCTTGAAGACCTGGAGAAGCTGACTATAGGGAGGCGGTTCCAGGAACAACTCCCAGCCTCAGCAGCACACTCTGAAGAAAGCCATCCATAAGGGGTCACCACCACACTCATGCTGCCTCCTTGGCCCTCCAAGCTGGCTGAATTACTGATTGTCTTGCCCTCTCCCCGCCCCTCTTGGCTCAGGTCCCAGTGGAAGAAGCCTCACGTTTGCCTCTCTCATTGGTGGAATCTGAGCCCATCAGAGCCCTGGTTGGGAGGAAACCTGGGAAATGGAGTTTTTAGCTTTTTGTCGACTACAAAACAAGAAGGCATTCTAGAAGGCACTGAAATGGGTGACAGGGGACAGTCTAGTATCCATCACAGGGAGCTGCAAGCTTTGTTATGCCCTAAATCAAACAATCTGATTTAGGGGTCAGGGCCTCGTCTGGGGCAGGAGCTGTGAGATGGGGATGGGGTGGGGGTGGGTGGTTGCAGATCAGGACAGATCAGCAGGTGTCGGGAACTAGAAAGCAGAATGTTGCTGGGAGCTGCAGATAGTTAAATGTGTTCATGCTGGGGACTGTATCAGACTGACACACACAGCTGGAATTTGGGGACTGCTGCTGGCCAGGCCTTCTAGGGTTACATTAACAGACTAGGCTTTCTCTCTGTGCCCACATCTGCTCACTTGGAACACAAACTGCATCTGGGTATCTCCAATCCCCATTGCAGTGCCCAGTCTGGCTTGGCCTCCCTTGGCCATGCTCCCTGCTCAAAACTGTAAAGCTAGGGGTTGGGGGTTGGGGAGCTAAGGACTTGATGAATCACAGCTGACCCTTAAATGTCACAAGTTTGAACTGCATGGGTTTACTTATGCTCAGATTTTCTTCCATCTCTGCCACCCCTGAGAAAGTAAGACCAATCCTCCTCCTCAGCCTATTCAACGTGAAGAAAATGAGGATGAAGACCTTTATGATGATCCGCTTGGACTTAATGGATAGTTAACATATTTTCTCTTCCTTGGGATTTTCTTAGTAACATTTTCTATTCTCTAGCTGACTTTATTGTAAGAATACAGTGTGTGTGTGTGTGTGTGTGTGTGTGTGTGTACCACACAAAATATGTGCTAATCAATCAACAGTTTATGTTATCAGTAAGGCTTCCAGTCAACAGTAGGCTATTAGTAGTTAAGTTTTTGGAGAGCCAAAAGAGAGATACAGAGATTTCTGACTGTGCAAGGGGTGGAGGAGGTTCAGTGCCCCTAACCCCCAGGGTGTTCAAGGGTCAGCTGTAGTTAGTCTCAGAGATGTGTCTGAGCATCACTAGATACTTCCAGTAGTGAGTTTCCAAACCATGGAAGTGAGCAGCCGAGGATAGACCGCCACTCATCAGGGGTGCTGGCCATAGGGCCTCGAAGATTCTTCCTAACCCTCCATGTCAGTGCTGCTATGAGACATAATGTCTTAAGCTTCCAGAAGGAGACTCTGCTCAGGGAGAAGCTAGGCCCTGTGGCTGCCTGAAAGGAAAAATCTGGAGCCAGGTTCTCTACAACCTGCAAATCATCCCCAGAGCGGTGTCTGCCTCCGTTATGTGCTGAAGCACCTGACTACCGGGCACCTTAGAAGGAGGGGATAATACTCTTACCACTGTTTTAGACAATTAAAGCACTGTTCTGTGTGCTTGTGACCCAGAACAGTTAACGCTCTTCCCAAAGGGGCCCAGCTTAGGCACCGGAAGAATTTGAGGAAATGCCCATTTTCACAAACCAATGAGAATTGACATAGAAATAGATCCTTTTTGTCAAATTATGAATGTCTGTAGATCACAACTGGTTGAGAACCTGGAAAAAAACAAAGCAAACTGCGAGCTGAGCGGATGGGATTATAATAAGGCTCTTCTTCTCTTTCATTTGGATTTCTGTTAAATATTTTTAATGAAATTTCTTTGTAGGCTTCAGAAAAAAAGAAATCACTTCTCTGAGCTTAAAGGGCCTTTTATTAATCATGAGAGCAGGAAGACGAACGTGTTCCTAAATTTATCTCATTTTTTCTTTGGTGGCTGATGTAGTGGATCAAAGGCTTTGGGTCCACATATTAATAATTCCAACTACAAAAATAATAATAATAATAATTCCAACTACAAGTTGCCTGAGCCCTGGGCCCTGCAGTTTGCCATCTATGTGTGCTCGTTGTTCTCGTTGGTTTGGTTTGATACAGCTGGGTGGTGTTGGTTTGGGGTGTTGGCATCCACACAGCATCAGAAGGGACAGGACACTGGGGCCTTTTCCTTTCTTATAAAAACCAAAATATTCCTCCACCATCGACAGGCTTTGACACTGACTTCCGGATGAAGATGGCAGATTGAACACCTGCATCTAATTCTGACCTCTCCTGAAGCCCTACCAAACCACAGTAAAGAGAGAACAGTGAGGTTTTGGAAGTTAGAAAACTCTTGAAAGCTAAATCTGGCAGTGCAGAAAGCTAAGCTCAGCGTGATTTCCATCACAGCACCCTCAAACAGCTCAAGAAGGCACTTGAAGTGGGGGAGAAGCGATGGGGGTGGTTTCCCCATCCCCACTCCCCCACTGCCTCTCCCCAACCCCATCAGGAGTCTGGAGATTCAGTCTGTGGAGACAGCAAAGAGAGTCTCAGGACTGAGAACATCAGGCACAAGGAAAGGTAAGGCTCCTAAAAGCATGAGGCAATGAAATGAGTTATGTCTGCTGGAAGCTGCAGTGGGCAGCCTCTTCTCTCACTCAGCTCCCAGAATGCAGGCAGGCAGGTCTTGACCCTCTAGGCAAGATGCTGAAAGCTTCTCCTCAGGGGAATCAGATGGCCCAGAGGAGAGACCTGAAGGTACTGACGTCAGGGGTTCCCCAGCACATGGCCCAGCCAGATAACCTGACTGAGAATTTAACAGTCAACAACTCCCACCACCTCCCCACCACATTCCCCCAGTACAGAATGTACAAACAGCCTTTCACTCCTGGGCTCTAAACCCAGGGAGATGGTGCCTTTAAGAGATGGCTCTAAATCCATCCCTTTTGACCTTCACGGTGTAGCTATTTTGAATCTCCTCCTATCAAGTAATAGATCCTTCTAATCAGCAGTGGAAACGTGATCAAGTCGCTTCCATCTTTAGTATCCTTCCTTCAATGCCCCATTGTCTTCAGCTCCACACCACACCTCTTCTCCCTATTAAAGTCACATGTTCTCACTTTCCAGTTGTATTTCGACCCACTGCATACTATCTTGTATCTCACAACCCAGAAAATCTGCCTCACGCAAGGAAGGGCATGGGAATTGCTAACAACAGAGACATCTTGGTCCTTCTCTTCTCAACTTGGCAGCAACATTCAATAGTGTTGATATCACCTTCCTAAGATATTCTCTTCCATCAGTTGCCACAAGCATCCTCTTCTAGTTTCTCTCCTGTTTAGTGACCACTTCTCAGCTTCCTTTGCTGCCTCATCCTTCCCTCCCCAACCTATAAATCCTGGCATTCTTCAGGGTGCGGTCCTGGGCTTTTTGTTTCTCTGTGCTCTCTCCTTAGTGGATCCTATTCATTTGATTCCCAAATGTGTACCTCTCATTTTTGTCCAATGTCAGCCTTGGAATTCTAACCGGACTCATCATTTCCCCTCCAAATTCACCCCTCCCCCAAAGCCCCTGTGGCAAATGATCAGTATCTGTGGAGTTGCTCGAGTTGAACACCACATTGAGAATCATCTTTGACACCTCCTTCATGTCCCATGTCCAAGCCTTTACCAAGTCCTGTTGATTATATATTCAAAACATACCACAAGTCCATTTCTTTGTGTCCATCTTCATGACCAGTACCCTGGTCTAGGCCCCTGCTATCTCTTGCCTCCTGACAGCTTTCCTCATATTCATTCTTGCCCTTCAGTATCACCCCCCCTGCTTCAGACAGTCCAGTGGGTGCACTTTCTATTGTATCTAGGATGGGAACAAAATCTTTAACTTGGCCTCTAAGATGCGAGGTAATCTAGTTCCTCCCTGTCTAGTTTTCGTTCCGGCCATTCCAGCCTCTTGGGTCTCCCTGCCCCTGGGCTTTTGCCCTTGTTACTTCCTCTGCTCCCCAGTATCTTTCTTCATTCACCTCCATATTCAGATAACCCCTCTTTATCCTTCAAATCTCCATTAAATCACTTATTTAAAAAATTGTCTCTGATTCCCCACTCCTACACCACATTCCCATTTAGATGGGACCCCGTGATGTTTGCTATGGTTTGAGAGTCCCCCGGCAAAACTCCTGCTGAAATGTAATTGCCAATGTCATGATGCAGGAAGATGGGACCTTTAAGAGATGACTAAGCCATTAAGACGAATTAACGTCTTTCTCAAAAGACTAGGTGAGTTCTCTCAGGAATGGATTAGTTCTTGCAAGAATAGGTTGTTACAAAGCCAGCTTGCTTCTCTTGCTTTGTCTCTCTGCACAAGCCCGTGTCCCCTTCTGCTTCTTTATCATGCTGTGATGCAACACGAGCCTCACCAGAAGCTGGGCAGATGCCAGCGCCACACCCTTAGGCTTTCCAGCCACCGTAACTGTGAACCAAAGAAATCTCTTCTTTATAAATTACTCAGCCCCAGGTAGTCTGTTATAACAATGCTAAACAGACTAAGACAATGTCCATATTCTATTACAGCAACACTAAATGAACTAAGACAATTTCAGTCTCATAGCAGTCACATTCTCCTTTGTAGCACTTGTATGATAGCATTAGTTGTGCAAGTGTTGGTGCCTTCTCCACTAGATTATGCATGATGAAGATGGAGACAATGTCTCTCTTGTTCAATGATGTAACCTCAGAACCTACCATAGGGTCGAGAGCATAGTATGTGGTCAATATATATATATATATTAGATAGAATCTTGCTCTGTTGCCCAGGCTGGAGTACAGTGGCATAATCTCGGCTCACTGTAACCTCCACCTCCCATGTTCAAGTGATTCTCCTTCCTCAGCCTCCTGAGTAGCTGGACTATAGGCATCTACCACCACACTCAGCTAATTTTTGTATTTTTAGTAGAGACGGGGTTTTACCATATTGACCAGACTGATCTTGAACTCCTGATCTTATGATCCACCCACCTTGGTCTCCCAAAGTGCTGGGATTAAAAGCATGAGCCACCGCGCCCGGCCAATAAATATTTTAAATACGTGATCATGAAAGCTATTCTTGAATTCAAGGAAATCTTCTGGAGCATTTTTTAAAATTTTATTTTTGGATCTGCAATCTTCTAGGGGAAAAAGAACACATCTTATATTCCATGTCACCCTTTTAAAATTGCAATGTTTGTCAATCCTCAAATATACATTAGCATGTTGCAGTAATTAGTACTGTCTTATATTTTGCTATCTTTACTACAACAAAGGGGATGCCAGGGAAATTCCCCTTGTGGGTCCTGAATATCCAATCCAATGTTGCCTTATTTCATGACTTCTTCCTTTTGGTCCTCAGGCTATCCCTTAAAGTGGCTCAGCTTAACTGTAGGCCACAAGCTACACGAGGGGTCTTCAAAAAGTTCATGGAAAATGCATATAATGAAAGAACTATACAATGGAAATAGAAATGGAAACTATGGTTTTCATTTTTTGTGCCAAAATAAATTCATACTAATTTGTTATAACATGTCTGAACAGGATATAGTTTGAGACACTAAGAAAGATTTCCTCATTTTGAAAAGAGCTCCTATCAGAGCAACATGAATTCTGCTAACACTGAAGCAAGAACAAACATCCAATTTATGGTGATGCTGGGGTAAGAAGAATGGTGAAATCACTGACGCTTTATGAAAACGTTATAGGAACAATGCTCTGAAGAAGTCAGCAGTTTACAAACAGATAGCTCATTTTAAGAAGGAACAAGATGATACTGAAGATGAAGCCCACAGCAACAGACCATTCACATCAATTTTTGAGGAAAAAAATTCATCTTATCCATGCCCTAACTGAAGAGGACCAATGATTAACAACAGAAACAGGCTAGGCATGGTGACTCACGCCTATAATCCCAGCACTTTGGGAGGCAGAGGAGGGTGGATAACGAGGTCAAGAGATCGAGACCATCCTGACCAACACGGTGAAACCCCGTCTCTACTAAAAAAATACAAAAATTATCTGGGCGTGGTTGCATGTGCCTGTAGTCCCAGCTACTCGGGATGCTGAGACAGGAGAATTGCCTGAACCCGGGAGGTGGAGGTTGCAGTGAGCCGAGATCACGCCACTGCACTCCAGTCTGGCGCATGGCAACGGAGCGAGACTCTGTCTCAAAAAAAAAAAACAGAAACAATAGCCAACACCATACACATCTCAACTGGTTCAGCTTACACAATTCTGGCTGAAAAATTAAACTTGAACAAACTTTCCACTTGATGGCTGCTAAAACTGTTGCACCCGAATCAGCTACAGACAAGAGCAGAGCTTTCAATGAAAGTTTTAAAGAAGTGGGATCAAGATCCTGAAGCATTTCTTTGAAGAACTGTAATGGGAGATGGAACGTGGCTTTACCAATATGATCCTGAAGACAAAGCACAACTAAGCACTGGCTACCAAGAGATGGAAGTGGTCCAGCCAAAGCAACAGTGGACCAGCCAGGGGCAAAGGTCATGGCAACAGTCTTTTGGGATACTCAAGGTATTTTGTTTGTTGACTTTCTGGAGGGCCAAAGAACAATAGTATATGCTTATTTTGAATGTGTTTTGAGAAAGTTAACGAAAGCTTTAGTAAAAAAATGTCCAGGAAAGCTTCACTAGAGAGTCCGTCTCCATCATAACAACGTTCCTGCTCATTCCTCTTAACCAACAAGGGTAATTCAATGAACGTTTCAGTGGGAAATCATTAGGCATCCACCTTATAGTCCTGATTTGGTTCCTTCTGACTTCTTTTTTATATCTTAATCTTAAAAAAATTCTTAAAGCGCACTCATTTTTCTTCAGTTAATAAATATAAAAATGACTGTATTGACATGGTTAAATTCCCAGGACCCTCCGTTCTCTAGGGGTTGACTAGATGGCTAATATCGTCACTTACAAAAGTGTTTTGAACTTGATGGAGCCTGTGTTGAGAAATAAAATTTATAATGCTAGGTCTGAGTTAAAGGAGTGTGATTGGCTGTTAGTGATGCAATCTGACTGTGGTGTATGTGTGCATGTGTGGGCCAGCCCCGAGTGCCCAGCCTCTCTTCATCACAACTATGACTGCTCCCAGCTAGACTCGGAGAGGGAGCAGCTCTTGAGCCTTCCTAACCTGGACTTTTTTTTTTTTTTTTTCTTGAGACAGAGTCTCTCTCTGTTGCCCAGGCTGGAGTGCAGTAATCTTGGCTCACTGCAACCTCCGCCTCCCAGGTTCAAGTGATTCTCCTGCCTCAGCCTCCTGAGTAGCTGGAATTACAGGCGCCCACCTCCACGCCTGGCTAATTTTTTGTATTTTTAGTAGAGATGGGGTTCCACCATGTTGGCCAGACTGGTCTCAAACTCCTGACCTCAGGTGATCCACCTGCCTCGGCCTTCCAAAGTGCAGGGATTGCAGGCATGAGCCACCGTGCCTGGCCCAGCCTGGACTATTTTGTGCACTGCCCAACATCTGCTGGTGGAATTATCCTTTGCTATCGACTAAATGTTTGTATCCCCCTCAAATGTGTATGTTGAAACCTTAATTCCCGATGGAATAGTATTAGGAGATGGGGGCCTTTGGGAGGTAATTAGGTTTAGATGAGGTCATGAGGATGGAATTAGTGTTCTTATAAGAAGAGGAAGAGACACCAGATCCCCCATCCCCTGCCATTCGGGGACACAGCGAGATGGTGGCCATCTGCAAGCCAGGAAGCAGTCCCTCTCCAGGAACCACATCAGCCAGAACCTTGATTTTGGACTTCCGGCCTTTAGAACTATGAGAAATAAATTTCCGTTGTTAAAGTCACTTAGTCCATGGCATTTTGTTATAACAGCTCAAGCCATCTAAGACATTTCCCAGCTCCCCCTTCCATAAATCTGCCCTGTATTCTCCCCCGGCTAGGGGCTGTCCACTCCCTCCCTGCCTCTGGGTGGAAGGCAGCTGTTGAGTTTACTTTTGTGTAACTCTTATCTGGTGAAACTTTGTTGTCTAAGTGCTTACTCAGAGAAAAATAACCTACTCTTAAACTCAGCCTTGAAACTAGAAAATTACTTTTTAAATAGAGAAAACATTCACTTAAGACGGCTTTAGACCTGCACTGCAGCCACCAGCCTGAGCCATGGGCCACCAAGCCCTCCTGCTTCTGCTGGTGGCTTTCCTGGTTCCCGGGACCACCACAGCTCTCCAGCTGGCCTTAAGGGCTCTGGGAAGCCTGCACTTGCCAGCCAACCGCACATCCCACCCGGCTGTTGCCAAGAACTACTCGGTTCTCCACTTCCATCAGAGGGTTGATCATTTTGGATTTAATACTGTGAAAACTTTTTTAACAGCAGTATCTAATAGCTGATAAATGCTGGGAGAAAGAAGACAGGAACATCATCTGGTTTTGCAGTAATACATGGTTCATGCGGTATACAGCTGAGGAACTGAAAGCTACGTTGGTGTATGCTGAACAGCGATACTGTGGAGACTCCCTGCCCTGTGATGACCCATTCAAGGATTCTGGACACTTGGATCTCCTGACATCAGAACAAGCTCTGGCTGATTCTGTAGAGCTAATCAAACATTTGAACAGAACAATCCTAGGAGCTGAAAATCACCATGTTGTGGCCCTCCGGGGTCCATACGGTGGCATGCTTGCAGCCTAGTTCAGGATGAAATACCCTCATATGGTAGTTGGAGCTCTTGCAACTTCTGCCTTTATCTGGCAGTTTAAGGATTTAGTACCTTATGGTATATTTATGAAGATCATAACTACAGATTTTAGGAAAAGTGGTCCATATTGTTCAGAGAACATCCACAGGTCCTGGGATGCCATTAATTGACTCTCAAATATGGGTGGTAGTTTGCAGTGGCTTACTGACATTCGACATTTGAAAGGCTGGATCTCTAAAAACTGGGTGAAACTTGCAGTGGTGAGCTATCCTTATGCCACTAACGCTTTATAGCATTTGCCTGCTTGGCCCATCAAGGCCATGTGCCAATATTTGAGAAAAACCAATGTATCAGATTCATTGCTGGTGCAGAATATTTTCCAAGCTGTGAGTGTATATCCTAATGATTCGGGCCAGGTGATGTGCCTGAGTAGTTCAGAGGCAACAGCTAGCACTCTGGAATTCCTGGGTTGGAGTTATCAGGCCTGCACAGAAATAGTCATGCACTTTTGTATCGATGACCTGTTTGAACTTCACTTGTGGAACTTGAAGGAGTTTTCTGATAAGTGTTTTAAACAGTGGAGTGTGAGACCAAGGCCCTCCTGGATCACTACTATGTATGGAGACAAAAAAATAGTTAGCACATGGACATTGTTTTCAGCAATGGTAAACTAGACCCCTGATCAAGAGGTGGAGTAACCAAGGACATCGCAGACACCTTTGCTGAATTCACCATCTCAAAAGGGCCCACCGTTTAGATCTCTGAGTCAACCATACCTGAGATCCCACGTGTGTACTGTTAGCCCCCTCCTTGGAAGTTAGACACGTGAAGAAATGGATCAGGGATTTCCACTACAGGGCGGGAAAGCAGCACTCAGAAACTTTTGGACATTGTTAGTTTCTTCTTTTATGTTCACACCACCCACGTTCCTGTTCACTTTGGTTTTCTACATGTAATTACTTTCCCTTGTTCCTCACTCAGTTTGATGGCACCAAGGTGGAGACAGAAGAGAGGGTGATGGTGGTGACAGCAGCCATCCCAGGAGTGTGATTTCCTGGGCTCTCGCTGTCTTTATGCTACCTCCAGGAAGATTCTCTTCCTGATCTCTCTCCCACACCATCGGTGGTCCTCATCACTGGAGCAGAGTTCCTGACTGCCTTTCACAGAGGAAGAGTCATTTCCTGTGTTTCTCTGCAATCAGGGATTTCTCCTTGGTTTTGAGGTTGAAGTCTCTTTGACCCATTTAAAAGTCCCCACCCCTACCCCAACAAAAAGGAAAAGCAGAGGATAGATAAAAATGATGTAATTGCAGCTGGTAGGATGTCTGATGCCAATCCAGGAAATAGGAGCCATTTCTTTTGTACTAGATTTAATGATTTAATGACTTTGAACTGTGCTGTATTTTTTTTTTTTTTTTTTTTTTTTTTTTTGGTAGAGATGGGGATTTCACCATGTTGCCCAGTCTGGTCTTGAACTCCTGAGGCTCAAGTGATCTTCCTACCTCAGCATCTCAAGTGCTGGGATTACAGGTATGAGCTGTCAACCCAGGCCTGTGCTTTAAATAAAGAATAAGCCTGGACCTTTAAAAAAATATGGCCTTTGGGAGGCTGAAGTTGGCGGATGATGAGGTCAGGAGATCAAGACCATCCTGGCCAACAAGGTAAAACCCCATCTCTACTAAAAATACAAAAATTAGCTGGGTGTGATGGCACATGCCTGTAATCCCAGCTACTTGGGAAGCTGAGGCAGAAGAATTGCTTGAACCCGGGAGGCAGAAGTTGCAGTGAGCTGAGATTACGCTACTGAACTCCAGCCTGGCGACAGAGCTAGACTCCATATTTAAAAAAAAAAAAAAGGCTTTACATGCACAGGTACAGGCAGAGCTCACACTTTCTAACCTTTCTCATTGTACCTATTATACTGATATACTGCCGTTGACTAAGTCATTCCCCTATTGTTGGTTCTGCAAGTTATTTCCAAGTTTTTATTACTACAAACAGCAGCAATCTGGACATTTTACTACTGATTGCTGTTCTCTAACTTTTAGACATTTCCTCAGAGTTTCCTGGTTAAAGAGTACGTGTTATCTCACAGCTTTTTTTTTTTTTTTTTTTGAGACAGGGTCTGGCTCTATTGCCCAGGCTGGAGTGCAGTAGCACGAACTCAGCTCACAGCAACTTTCACCACCCAGGCTCAAGCGATCCTCCCATCTCAGCCTCCTGATTACAGGTGCACACCACCACACTCAGCTTTTTTTTTTTTGTAGAGACAGGGTTTCACCATGTTGGCCAGGCTGGTCTCTAACTCCTTACCTCAAGCGATCCGCCTGCCTCAGCCTCCCAAAGTGTTGGGATTACAGGCATAAGCCACTGGGCCTGGCTATCTCACTGCTCTTAGAGCAAAGGCCACATTGCTTTGCAAAAGTCACTATGATATGTAGGGTACGAGTGATGTGCAAATGAGCCTGTTCTATCTCATACCTACCAGTACTAAGTAGCGTCATTTCTCTTTATTTGAACTAGTTTAAAATATACTTATTGGGCCCTTAGAATTATTTAATTATTCATTTCTTTCTACGCAGAGTTGTTTACATTGTAATTAACAAAATGCTAACAACACTCAGAAATCAATTTGGCAAAACAATTTCCGATTATTTTGCCAACAATCCAAAATCTCTGCCTGAAGACTCACAGATTCAATTCTGACACAGCCCTTTTCCTGTTCTTGAATGGGTAAGTTATTGGTTTTTAATATGAGTTAAACTTGAAAGGATTTATGAGGACGAATGGTGAGTGACAAAGCAAGCAAACGAATAGATAAGCAAGAAGGTATTTCCTTTTCCAGCACAGGCCTCCTCAAAGTCACTGTGTTCGTTGCAGGCCATCTAGTGGATCCACGTGGGAAAAATGTCCAGTGCTGAGGGAGGGGAAGGAGAGAGGGGAGCTGTTTTCCCAGGTGCGCACAGATCCAGCAGGCTCTTCAGACACAGGACGCCAACTTAGGGTCCTGTTCCTCACAGGAGGAAGAGTTGTAGGATCCCCTGCTCCCAGCAGTTCCCAAGTACTATCATTCTGCGTTTCCTGGGGAGATGATCCGGCCAGCCTCTTCCTGGTGTGGGTGTGTGGGAACCAGCAGGGACTGGAACACAGTTGTTAAGATCTGCTTATGAAACTGCTTAAAGTTGGGGATTCAGTGAAAGACACGACTTTCTAGCACAGAAAACTTCCCCCAACTTCCGTAAGCTGAGGTGCCAACATTACAGGCTTTTATTCCTTTGCCAACCATTCATGTAGTCCCCTGTATATGGGCCAGGCTATGTGCATTCTACAGGTGACTCTAGCTGGGGTTGAGTCCAAAGTAGAGGAAAGGACTCAGTTGTGAAAAACCAGTAAACGGTAGACAGCAATGAGACGGGCATGGGGCCACTCTATGATAGAGAAGCAGAGAAGGGTCTGTGGAGGAGGTGGAATTTTCTTTTTCCTCATAAGCTTAAATTTGGCTTTATTTAAACAAAATGACACATAGTTCCCTCCTTCCCCTAAGCACTTCCATTCCCAACAGGTGACCACTGTTTGGAGTTGGCTTGGTATAATTATTTCCAGGAGGTGGATTTTAAACTGGGTCTTAATGATGAGATTTGGTCAGTGGAGGGGATGGGCGAAGAATGATGTGCTGGGACTCTGTGGAGTGGGAAGAGTTAACTATAGATGGGCACAGACCTGTTATCATTGTGAAATTCTAATTGTCTAATATCCTCAGGTCCCTTGAGTTTCTGACAGTCTTCATCTTAAAAAAATAAAAAAGAAGAAAGAAAGAAAGAAAAGAAAGAGGAAAAAAAGAGTTAATTCATTCCAGACACCTGGATTCCTTCAGTTTTTTTTTTTTTTTTTTTTGGCTTTCTTCTTTGATTTGACCACTGAGTGAACCCAAGATGATGAATCATGAGGCTTCACCTCACAAATGTTCTATTGCAAGGCCTTTGACTTTCAGAACTTTTTTTATTGCATTCAGATTCTCAGGCAACTCGATATTTTCCTGCACTCCCTGGCCCTTGCTGGGAAGGGTGGCATTTATTTGCCTGTAATTGTCGGGGCTTTTGCTATGCAGAAGCATGTACTTAACTCCTGATTCAGTTACTCACAGCCTTGTTCTCTGTAGACCTCCTGGACTAGTTTCTATGCCCTTCTCCCAGACAACCTATACTAAACTCCGTCAGAGTACTTAACAATCCATATTGAAAACTGCTACTAATTGTTTGACTATATGCAGACCATAAAGCCCATGGAAGCTGTCTACTCACTGTGGTAGGCTCAGTGCCTAGGATCTTAAGTATCTGCAGAATGAATGTATGAGTAATGAACAACCAATGTCCTAGAGGAAACCTATTGCAGGAGTGGCTACAGAGTAAGTACATTAGCCACAGGGCACAAGGGATAAACAGATAACTCACTGCCAGCTCAGCACTGCTCCCCACACAGGAAGTCTGAGGTTAGCCTCCTTTGTTGATGCCCGACTCATTTGTTCTTGAGGAGTGTTAGAACATTCTGGGATCACACTGTTCAGTGCGTGACACACATTCTCCCCAACCCTTTTCCTCTACCTCTTCCCCAGTCAGTTGTGACCCACAGTCAGCACATGCTACAAAATCATCCTTAGCACATGGATGGCACCACTCCATGGCCTGTGCTTACCTCCCCTCCTGGAGCCTCAGAGGGAGCCAGCCTGCTGCACAGAGTGTGGACAGCCCAGCCACAGGCAACTGCCCCAGTTCCAGGGTCCACACTGAACCCTGATCCACATTTCCTGTTGCTCTTTTCCTTAACTCTTCAGTTTCTTGATGTCCTCCTCAGCCTCTTCATGTCTGCCTCAGGTCCTCTGAGCTAGTCAGGAGAGGCTAGAAGCTGCTGCAGTAACAAGCATCCTCCAAATCTTAATGACCTCATACATTAAGTTTGTAACTGTCATAGGTCTATTGCCTGACATGTGCAGCAAGTCAATATGCCAAGAGATTGGGTCACAGCAGAGAAATAGGTTTAATCATAGGGCCAATGAATGAGGAGATGGGAGAAACCCTCAAATCTGTGTCCCTGATGAGTTAGTGTTTTTAAGGGTTTCAGAGTGGGCTGAAGTGTGGAGAGAGTTGATTGGTAGAAAAGTGCAGGGTGAAGTCATGGGGCAGGAGAGGAAGAAGCTGGATTCTCATGATGATTTTGTTTCTCTGTGGGGGTCTTCAAACTGGTTGGTTGTCAGTTGTTCCACTGAAATTTGGGATCTGGAAAACATCTTCAGGAATTCTTAAACAAAAGTCTCTAACACCAGAGATCCTATCTATAGGAACAATGGGGATGCCAGTGGTCGCTATCCAGTGCTGCGTGACTTTCCCTTATAAGGAAGTGGGTCAAAGGGCAGCCTGATACTGGGCACAGGGGCTCACACCTGTAATGCCAGCATATTGGGAGGCCAAGGAGGGTGGATCACTTGAGCCCAGGAGTTTGAGGCCAACTATTAGGCAACACAGCAAGACCCTCTCTCTACAAAAAAAAGTTTTAAAGGAATTATCCAAGTGTGGTGGCATTTACCTGTGGTCCCAGTTACGCAGGAGGCTGAGGTAGAAGGATCACTTGAGCCCAGGAGGTTGAGGCTGCGGTGAGTCATGATTATACCACTGCACTCCAGCCTGGGCAATGGAGCAAGACCTATCTCAGAAAAAAAAAAAAAAAAGTGCATCCTGATTAATGCTTAATTATAACTATATTTCTATCCAGACTTCTTGTCAATCATATGAGGATGGCTTCAAGTTTGTTTCTTGCTGGTCCTACATGTCTATTACGGGTTGGCAGGGATTTCTACAAACATTTAAGGACCCAGGTTGATAAAGGTTTCCCCACACCCAAGTCCTGATCACTGTGGCATGAGAAGGAGGCAATGCAACAAATAGCACACAAGCCCGCAAAGCTCACATTTCAAGGCCAAAGCAAGTCATGTGAACAGGCCTAATTTCAGTGGGTGCACAGAATTAAAATCTTACCATGAACTAGAAGGAGAAAAGAACTAGAATAGTTGTGGATGGCTTTAGTGACTGCAGCCTCCCCTCTTACTGACAGTGTGCGGAGACCCGCCAGCCCTGCTGACCTTGGCTGTCCTTCCTGGCTCAGCTTGGCTCACTCCTTCCATTTTAATCCACCCACGGGTTGCAGGGGAAAAAAATCTCTCTGGCTGAGGAAACCAACCACTACTTCCTGCCAGAGGAAGGAACAGATCATCATTCATGGGAGATGAGAGTCATGTTGTTAAGCAAAATTCCCAGAGAATTCCCACTCTCTTAAGCCAGTAATTTTTACTCAGCCAGTCAGGTAAGTTCCACAAACATTTCTCAAGCACCTATTACGTACCAAGGACCCTGGGAGTTGCTGGGTTACACGTTTTAAACACACACAGTCCTGGCTGTGAAAGAACTCTGATACTAACATGCAGGCAGGCACATTCAAAAACCTCCCAAGCAAGTCTTGCCTTTGCAGAAGTACTGACGGGGCAGGAGGAAGGCGTTCCTGGGGAGCCAATGGGGAGACTCGGCATGCTTCTCAGGCCAAACTCAGGAGCTGATAATGTTCTCTTCAGCAGAGAAGTTGCATCCAGGAATCTTACCGCTGCCTGCTCTGGGCAGGATAAAAATGCATCATTTTCAACAAACCGACGCCTTTCTGAGAGATGCCAGTGCGTGATGTGGTGAACGGTCTTAGCATGGGTTCAAGTCTCAGCTTTTCCACTTACAAGTGAATGGCTCTCTGGGCTTTTTTCTCATCTCTAAAATGTTGTTTCTGTGAGGATTAGATGAGACAGTGTCTGCAAGCCACTCACCACAGTCCCCTGAAGGTAGCGGGCAGCCAGGAAGCATTTGCCTCTGCTGACATCTTTGAGGTTTGTCTGAGCATCTGCAGTGGATGCCCAATGCACTTGACACTCAAAGTGGATTCCTTTTTATCACACATACACCATTTACAACAACATGTTTTTAGTAATAATCATTGTAGTAGTCTGTTTTTATGCTGCTGATAAAGATATACCTAAGACTAGGCAATTCACAAAAGAAAGAGGTTTACTGGACTTACAGCCGCATGTGGCTGGGGAGGCCTCACAGTCATGGTGGAAGGTGAAAGGCACATCTCCCATGGCGGCGGCAAGATAAGAGAATGAGAGCCAAGTGAAATGGATTTCCCCTTATCAAACCATCAGATCTCATGAGACTTATTCACTACCACAAGAACAGTACGGGGGAAACCGCCCCCATGATTCAGTTATCTCCCATCTGGCCCCTCCCACAACACACGGGAATTATGGGAGTACAATTCAAGATGAGATTTGGGTGGGGACACAGGGGACACAGAGCCAAGCCGTACCAGAAATGCAATGACTAATAACGGCGGCAGACTAATGCAGTAACAGTTCCCTTTTATTGAACTTTGTATATACAATCATGAGAGTAAAACTTAAAATGTAAAATAAATACCCACTACAACAAAGGAAACAGGCAATGGATTCGTGCTTTTTAATTGCATTTTTTTTTTCGTATCAAGGAAAACTATGTACCTAAAAACTGATCTTCCAGCTGAGCATGGTGGCTTACGCCTGTAATCCCAGCACTTTGGGAAGGCAAAGCGGGTGGATCACCTAAGGTCAGGAGTTCTAGACCAGCCTGGCCAACACAGCGAAACCCCATATCTACTAAAAATACCAAAATTGGCCAGGTGTGGTAGCACATGCCTGTAATCCCAGCTACTTGGGAGGCTAAGACAGGAGAATTGCTTGAATCCAGGAGGCAGAGGTTGCAGTGAGCCGAGATCACGCCATTGCACTCCAGCCAGGGCAAAAAGAGTGAAACTCTGTCTCAAACAAAACAAAACAAAACCAAGGAAACTGGTCTTTCATGGCTGTAAAGAATATTATAGTTAAACAGCAATTGAATAAAAAGCAAGATGAATGGAAAAAATACATTTCAATTTTAAATATTCATATTTTCAAATATTTTTCAAATTTAATATGTATTTCAGATATGAAGAATTTACACATAACAGATATTTTCAGGTTGCTTTCTGTTTCACAGAAAGTATAATATCTCTGTTATGTGCAAAGTTTAAATTTTAAACATAAGTCAAAACTCCAAGTGATCCCATAGAAAGGCACAATTGAAGTAACTCCATTTTTCTTTCTTTATCTTTACAGTCACACTATCATCAGTGTTCTTTTCAAACCTACTACTTAAAGGCAGGAATATGTAGTTCCACAGAGGATGAGACGTGAACTCAAAGTGAACTTTCTCAAAAGGAACACAAAGCAAACTTACTCTCCTAAGGAACGGATGTAGCTGAGTTCATGCTAATTCAGGGCCAATTGTATAATTGCAAGTTGTCTGATTTAACTTCCATGTAGTGTACAATGTCTATGTAGGATTGCAGCAGGCAGAATTCTAAGACAGCCCCCAAGATTTCCAGCTTCTGGTTTACAAACATCTTCTCCATCATCGAATTAAACATTAATATAGGGACTGCTCTGAAAGACTTTGCAGATGTAATTAAGGTCCCAAATCAGTTGATGTTTTGGGAAGATTATCCAGGTGGGCTTGGCCAAATCCCACAAGCCTTCCAATCTGGTGCAGAGATCAGAGACATGGGAATTCAGAGATCTAAAGCATGAGAACTATTTAACATACATAGTTGGTTCGAGGATGGAGGGGTCATGAGGCAAGGAATGTGGGTGGCCTTAGGAGTCAACAGCAGTCCCAGCCAAGAGACAGACAGTGAGGAAATGGGATCTTCAGAACTAGGATGACAGCAAGGATCTGAATTTCTTTCTTTCTTTTTTTTTTTTTTTGAGACGGAGTTTTGCTCTTGTTACCCAGGCTGGAGTGCAATGGTGCAATCTTGGCTCACTGCAACCTCCACCTCCTGGGTTCAGGCAATTCTCCTGCCTCAGCCTCCCGAGTAGCTGGGATTACAGGCACGCGCCACCATGCCCAGATAATTTTTTGTATTTTTAGTAGAGACAAGGTTTCACCATGTTGACCAGGATGGTCTCGATCTCTTGACCTCGTGATCCACCTGCCTCAGCCTCCCAAAGTGCTAGGATTACAGGCGTGAGCCACCGCGCCCAGCACCATCTTTTTTTTTTTTAATTTAAAATTTTCCTTCTTTCTTTTTTTTTAATTTTTTTTTTTTTTTAAGATGGAGTTTCACTACAATGGCCAGGCTGGTTTTGAACTCCTGACCTCAGGTGATCCACCCACCTCGGCCTCTCAAAGTGCTAGGATTACAGGCTTGAGCCACCATGCCCGGCCTAGGACCTGAATTTCCAGTGACAAGGATGAGCTGGGAAGTTAATTTTCCCCTAGAACCTCCAGGTGAGGACTCAGCCTGGCCGACAACATAACCTCAGCACTGCATCTCAGAGCAGAAAGCCCACCGTGCCACACTGCACTAGACTTTTGACCTATAGACCTGTGAGCAACAGGTGGGTTTGTTTTAAGCCACTTAGTTTGTGGCAGTGGGTTATGCAGCCACTGAAAACTAATACAATATAGAAGTAATATGAATATGTTAAGGTTAATATAAATAGATTTAAAATCTACATGAACTATAGCCATTGTTTAGAACTTAAACCAAAAAAGATGTTTTTGTAGGGAGGAAAATTTTATCACTGACTTTGTTTAGAATTGCCAAAGCACAGCGATAAATGAAAGTGGACGGACTTTTAGTCAATTTTATTATTACTCTAAAATTCTCTATGGACAGTGGCCCTGAGTCCCTGCAGCTGAAGGCTGTTCCCTTTGCTCTGCTCTTGGTAAGCTCCTGGCACCCAAAGGGAGGAAGAACCTTCTAGCCCAGGTAGTTATTTGGTAGCAGAGCAGAAACCTAACCCTAGGCCCCTTAACTCCCAGCCCATCCCTTATTAGGTGGCCCTTCATTAAATTAAGGCTGCACACGTGTGGCGCAGAGTTACGCCAAGTCTTCTACAGGTTTTCTGGTAAAATTCTTAGTAAGGCAACCAGCTAGAATCCACTAGGAATCACTAGCAAAAGGCTGCCAAGTTTTATCCAAACTGAACACCTAATTGAGTGAATACTACCTAAAAGCAAATGGGGCTGCATAGATGGTCATTTGTCATAGTCTGCTCAGGATGCTGATAACAAATACTATAGACTGTGTGGCTTAAACAACAGAAATTTATTTCTCACAGTTCTGGAGGCTGGAAGTCCAAGATTAAAGTGCTGGCTGATGGGGCTGCTGGTGAAGCCTCTCTTCCTGGCTTGCAGAGAGCCGGCTTCTCACTGTGTCCTACATGGCAGAGAAAGACTGGACTCTAGTCCCTTCCACTTCTTATATGGACACCAGCCTCAAGATATGAATTTGGAGGAGACACAAGCATCCAGTCCATAGCACCGTGATTGGCCTCTGGGCTGGCATGTGATTTCAGACCTTTTGAAGGAGGTGCTATTTTTATATAATTTTTTATTTTTTTGAGAAGCTTTTTAAAAAAATATTTCAACTTTTATTTTAGATTAAGGGGGTACACATGCAGGAGATTGTTACATGGCTATATTGCATGATGCTGAGGTGTGGGGCATGACTGATCCCATCATCCAGGTAGTGAGCATAGTACTCAGTAGTTAATTTTTCAGCCTTCACTCATCTCCATCTTTCCTCCCTCTGTAGTCCCCCGTGACTTGTAAATGAGAACATGTGTTATTTGGTTTTCTGTTCTGCACTAATTCACCAAGGATAACAGCCTCCAGTTGCATCCATGTTGCTGCAAATGACATGATATTCTTTTTTATGGCTGAGTAGTATTCCATGGTGTATACAACACATTTTCTTTATCCAATGCAGATGTACTATTTTAGATTTGCATAGCTGTAAAGGACCTTGGAGATCTTACACTCTAGTTTCCCATTCTGAGCACATACTTCCTTGCTGTGTGATACAGTTAGGCTTGTGTCCCCACGCAAATCTCATCTTGAGTTGTGATCCCCAGGTGTTGAGGGAGAAACTTGGTGGGAGGTGATTGGATCACACAGGCAGTTTCCCCTGGGCTGCTCTTGTGATAGTGAAGGAGTTCTCACGACATCTGATGATTGTATAAATGGTGGTTTCCCCTGGGCTTTTCACTCTGTCTTTCTCCTTCCACCATGTGAAGAAGGTCCTTGCTTCCCCTTCCGCTATGATCGTCAGTTTCCTGAGGCCTCCCCAGCTGTGTAGATCTGTGAGGCAATTAAACCTCTTTCCTTTGTAAATTGCCCAGTCTCAGGAATTACTTTATAGCCATGTGAGAATGGACTAATACACTGTGTTTCTTCTAATTAATTAATCACACTGCACATGCAAAGGTCATTTTTCCATTGGCTGCAGGGACCACGGAGTAAGCTCCAGAGTGTCAGAGGACCTGAGGCAAGCTGGCCACCCCTCACGCAGCACAGGGCCACAGCACATTTGTATTCAGAGATACAGTTGCCACATTTATTGGTATTTCTGTCATGATTCATCTTCAAGGCAGAGTTGTGGTTTGTCAGTTACATGTAGTTTGAAGGCATTTTCCATTTAGTTTATAGATGTGTATCTCAATCTGTGAAACTTGTGACCACTGAGATATATCCCTGGACTCCTAGTTTGAGAAACCCTTTGTTTGCTAAAAGGTAAGTGCTGTATCTCCCAGTGACAACTGTACCAATGTGTTCCAGTAACATACAAAGATGCAAACTGTCAATGAAATCTTTGGGCAATACCTGGTTTTTCAGATAATCCTGACTGTGTTGCATATTAAGTCTTTTTCTGATTACTCTCCATATAATAATAATAATGGATAACATTTGTGTCCGTTCTCCCCCTCTTTTAAGTTCTTATGGCTGATCCCAAAGAATGCAGAGCCCACATGGCCCAGCTTTTATGTGAATCCCTCAAAAAGCACAAAAAAGGGGTCCAATTTTATAACCTACACCAGCAATTCTTAAACATTTTGGTCTCACTCTTTAAAATTACTGAGGGCTCTTTTTAGAGGCACCTCAGAGGCAATCAGCCACTTCAAGATGAAGCTGAATGTCTCCTTTCCAGCTGCTGGCTGCAAGAAGCTCCTTGAAGTGGACGAGGAATGCAAACTTTGTACTTTTTATGAGACGCATACAGCCATAGAAGTTACTGCTGACGCTCTAGGGTGAAGAATGGAAAGGTTCTGCGATGGGAATCGGTGACGGAAATGACAAACGAGGTTTCCCATGAAGCAGAGTGTCTTGACTCATGGCTGGGTCTGCTTGCTACTGCTGAGCAAGGGGTATTCCTGTTACAGACCAAGGAGAACTGGGGCAAGAAGCACAAAGCTGTTTGTGGTTGCATTGTGGATGCCAGTCTGAACTTTCTAAACTTTGTTATGGTAAAAAAAAAAAAAAAAAAAAAAAAAAAAAAGAATAGAAGGATATTTCTGGACTGACTGATACTGTGGAGCCTCATCGCCTGGGGCCCAAAAGAGCTAGCAGAATCCACAAACTTTTCAGTCTCTCTGAAGAAGATACTGTCCACCAATGTGTTGTAAGAAAGCCCTTAAAGAAGGCAAGAAGCCTGGGACCAAAGCACCCAAGATTCAGCTTCTTGCTACTCTATGTGACTTGCAACACAAATGCTGACATATTGCTCTGAAGAAACAGTGTACTAAGAAAAATGTGGAAGAGGCTGCAAAATACACTGAACTTTCGGCCAAGAGAATGAAGGAGGTCAAAGAGAAACACCAGGAACAGATTGCCAAGAGATGCACACTGTCCTCTGTGAGCTTCTACTTTTGCATCTAGGCAAAAATAGGGTGTTTTGAGTAACCAATAAATAAGACTGGACTCCTGAAAATAAAATAAAATTGAGGAACTTGAGAGTTTTTGTGTATGTGCCTTCCATCTAATGCTATTTACTTTGTGATATGGTTTGGCTGTGTCCCCACCCAAATCTCATCTTGAATTGTATCTCTCATAATTCCCACGTGTTGGAATTATGGGACGGACCCAGTGGGAGATGATTTAATCATAGGGGCAGTTTTCCCCATACTGTTCTCATGAGAGTGATAAGTCTCATGAGATCTGATGATTTTATAAGGGGATTTCCCCTTTCACTTGGCTCTCACTCTCTCTTGCCTGCTGCCATGTAAGACATGGCTTTCACCTTCTGCCATGATTGTGAAGCCTTCTTAGCCACATGGAACTGTGAGTCCATTAAACCTCTTTTGCTTTATGCATTACCTAGTCTCAGCTATGTCTTTATCAGCAGCATGAAAACAGACTAATACACTCTGTTAGAAATTAGATCTGAGAATTTAAAAATTATCTTTCTTAATTCTCTTTAAAAATAATAAATCCATTGGTTAAGATAAGTAACACATTTTTATTGAAAAAGTCTGTATTAAAAAAAACTTTAACCGGAAGAGTAGAATTGTTTTACATTTGGCAAATCTTTTTAATGTCTGGCTTAATAGAAGACAGCTGGGTTCTCAGAGCTGCTTCTGTACTCCGCCAGTGGCAATATCACACATCGGGTGGCTTCTAGTACACTCCACTGTACGACTGAGAGGAAGTGAGTGAAAAAGGCAGATAATAGCTTCATGTTATGGTGAAAATACTTTCAGGCATGCAGGTGCCCTGAAGGGTCCCAGGGACACACAATCCCCAACACATCTTGAAAACCACTGAGCCAGCCTCTCTTCAAATGCCTTTTCCTTTTCTTTCCAATTCTTTCTCCTCTGAAACTGCTCTGGGGATCTTACTGTGAGACCATGCTTCCATCAATCCAACAGCCAGTGGGGCAATATTTTCCCATGTCTTTCTATCCTCCCATACTTGCTGCACTGAGTAGCTCTACTTAGCCTTTTTCTTTTCTTTCTTTCTTTCTTTTTATTTTTTTGGTGCTTCTTCCATCACTCAGATGATCACCCAGTCCTTCTCCAGTTCCATCCACTTCTCCTATCCTCTCATCTTAATCTTTTCTCCCATTTTGTGTCACAAAAATTCACAAACTGGGTGGAAAAGGCAGTTCTTTATTTAAAGGAGAGGAGAGGTTGGACGTGGTGGTTCTCACCTATAATCTCAACACTTTGAGAACCTGAGACCAGCGTGGGCACCTAGTGAGACCTTGTCTCCACAAAAAAAATTTAAAAAAAAATTAACTGGGTGCGGTGGTGCACATCTGTAGTCCCAGCTACTCAGGAGGCTGAGGTGGGAGGATGCCTTGAGCTCATGAGTCAGAGGCTGCAATGAGCTGTGATTACGCCACTATACTCCAGCCTGGGCAACAGAGCCAGGCCCTGCCTCTAATAAATAAATAAGGGAGTGGAGAGCAGAGTAGAAGCTGAGCAGGCAAAGATTGAATTCCCTTAGGGGAGAAAAAGGGAGGTTACAATTTAATCAGTTTCCTTTCTTTCAAAAGGCTAAGCCCTAAGTGGTTTGAATCCTAATAATGAGTGTGGTGGCTCACACCTGTAACTCAGCACTTTGGGAGGTTCAGGCAGGTGGATTACCTGAGGTCAGGAGTTCAAGACCAGCCTGGTCAACGTAGCTAAACCTTGTCTCTACTAAAAATACAAAAATTAGTTGGATGTGGTGGCACACACCTGTAATTCCAGCTACTAGGGAGCCTGAGGCAGGAGAATCACTTGAATCCAGGAAGCAGAGGTTGCAGTGAGTTGAGATTGCACCACCACACTCCAGCCTGGGTGACACAGCAAGACTCCATCTCAAAAATAAAACAAAACAAACTAATAAAACACTGCTTTATGAAAGCCCCCCTCCGTGACCCCCAGGGCACCCTGTGTGTACTCTTGTCATGCTCCCTGCCTCTCACATCCCACTGCTCTTGCCTACCGGTTTCCCCAACCCTGGCTGGGCTATCACACACTGCCTGGCGCTATAAGTATTCAATAATGCATGGATGTATGCAAGAGCAAATGTGAGGTGGATGGGGGTTTCCCCTTTGCGGTTATTTCACTGCTTCTTCACTTATCTGGGCCCCCACTTCAGCCCCTGGAGTCTAGGACCCAAGTCTAATTTACCACTGCACCCCTGTGCACAGTGGCTGGCACATGGCGGGTGTCTACTCAATGTCCACTGAATGACGAGGAACACACCTGTTTGAAGGCTTCAGCCTTGTGTCGAGATCGCCTGAACAGAACATCGGTGGCTGCCTCATTTTCCCCTTGGTTGCACGCCACAATATTAAAACTCAAAACTTCCTTGCCCCAAATCGTGCATGTGCTATTTGTTTTGCTGCAAACAAAGTAAATGATGAATTTTGCCTTGGCCCAGTCTTCTTTTAGGCCAAAGTCATTAAAAGCATCTGTTCCTACAGACGGAGGATCCAGTCAAGATTTGAGCAGATAATGATGCAGAAAACATCTGTATCATAAGAAGAATTTGAGAAAGATGAGGGGAAAGAGTTTGAAATTATAGTGCCTTAAATAAAAGAATATTTCCCCATCCCACTTCTCCCCCTCCTTGTTTATGATAAAAACCAGACGGCTGAACTGAGTGCCACTGAAACCTGGGACCCCAGTTCTAGGGAATTGACACTTGGATGGGGAAATGGTGTCTCAGGTAGCCATAGGAAGGCCTGGGGGTTCCGTGCAGATGTTGGGGGGCTGTCTGTGCTTTTGTGTACATCTGCCTCCCTCAGGAGGGCCAGGAGGGCCTTACCTCCCACTTCTGTGTCTCTCCCCTGGCAGGGGCAGAGTGAAGCCGAGTGGGTGCTGGGAAGGACGCCCAGCTGAGCCCCTAGGCCTTCCTTCCCCTTCCTCCTCTTTCACCCTCCCAGTGATAAAAGAGGCCCCAGATCAGATTAAAATGACATGTTTTGATGGTTCCTATAACTGGAAGGACATTGCTCTATCTCCTTTCCTGAAAGTCATCATCTCTGGGGAGCCCCAGATGAACTTGGACGTTATGTCTGTATTTGCTCTTTGAGGCAGGGCCCACCTGTATTCTGGGGTGAGCTCCATTATCCCACCTTTGCCAAAGTACACAGCAAGGGTCAAATAGAGGCATCTGGCCTTAAGCAGCAGCTTCTGAGTCCCCTTTCCTGTGGGTCTAAATGGCCACAAAGAATCTTGGCATTTATTCATTTCTTTATTGCTGGCTTTCATTCAGTTGCTGTTGAGAGAGTTTTGTCATATGAGTTCAGAGGTAGGTTTATTTGCAAACTTATTTATTATACTTATTTTAACTTATATCTTACTTACTTTAAACTCCCCCAACATCTCTGTGCCTTTTAAAATTGCATTTAAAAAATGCTAGGCTGGGTGCGGTGGCTCATGCCTATAATCCCAGAAATTTGGGAGGCCAAGGTGGGAGGATCACTTGAGCTTAGGAATCTGAGACCAGCCCGGGCAATATATCAAGACCCCGTCACTAGAAAAATTAAGAAATAATTAGCCGGGCATGGTGGTGCACACCTGTGGCCCCAGCTACTCAGGAGGCTGAAGTGGGAGGATTGCTTGACCCCAAATGCAATGAGTGGTGATTGTGCAACTGCACTCCAGCCAGAAAGAAGGAGATTCTGTCTCGAAAAAAAAAAAAAGGATGCTAGATGAGCTATTCATTTGTAAAGGGTCTGGAGATGAAGCGTGGTGGGTGTGGGACTCCCAGGCCACTGTAGTACTCCAGGCTGTTCACTGTTGAGCACTTACTGATTTTTGGAGGAGGAAGTATAGTACCCTAGGCTCTTCATCTTCATCTCGGGGAGGACGGACCACAAATCTTTCTGCTTCCCTTCAGGCCAATAGTTTCATGGTGTTGCAGAAGGAAGGAAATAGAGGGAAATGAGAAAAGGGAACAGGAAGGCTTTCCCTCAGATTAAAAGGAGGTGAGGAGGTGGGAGGAGAAACTAGGAGAAATACAGAGTGGCCCTGGCCACATGGGAGAGAGGGAGAGCCTCTGTTCCCTGCTACTGAGGGGAGCAGAGTGCCTGATGGTGGCAGTGGGCCGAGCAGGGCTCACTCTGTGGGGCGTCAGCGGGCCCAGTGGGGCCTCCCCCGGGTGAACACAGCTACCTCAGACCCAGGAACTGGGTCTTCCAGCCCAGCCCCAGCCTACAGCAGGAATCCTCCTACTCGGGGCTTCTCCCACTTCAGCATGCATCAGAATCACTGCGAGGGTTTGTTGGAACACGGTGAGCTGGGCCCTACCTCCAGAATTTTTTTTTTCAAGACAGAGTTTCACTCTTGTTGTACAGGCTGGAGTGCAATGGTGCAATCTTGGCTCACTGCAACCTCTACCTCCCTGGTTCAAGTGATTCTCCTGTCTCAGCCTCCCAAGTGTCCCAAGTAGCTGGGATTACAGGCATGCGCCATCATGCCCAGCTAAATTTTTTTGTATTTTTAGTAGAGATGGGGTTTCACCATGTTGGCCAGGCTGGTCTTGAACTCCTGACCTCAGGTGATCTGCCTGCCTCAGCTTCCCAAAGTGTTGGGATTACAGGTGTGAGCCACCGTGCCCAGATAACCCCCATTTTGAACTCAGGTGTAGCTGGGTCCCAGTCCAGCTGGGGTAGCTAGAGCCTGAGAATGTGCATTTCTAAGGCCTGAGAATGTGCACTTTTAAGTCCCTGGTGATATTCATGCTGCTGGTATGAAGAGCACACTTTGAAAACCATGTTGCAGCTCCCCAACCTCACAGTTGCCTGTGGACCTGTTTCGCCTGGTCCCCATTGTATCACCCTTGTGAACCTCCCCACTCATCTCCATGGCTTTTCTCCCGGGCATCTCGAGGAGTGATGAGGACAGCGCCCCTTTTCTCCACCTGCTCTTGGGGTGGGGCTCAAGCAGGTTGAGAACTTCTCCCTGGGCAACAAGCATTAGTTCAGCATTTATGTTTTGGAGGAGGAAGCTGTTTCTGTTTATTCAAAACAAAAATTTTGCAATTGTCCATCAAAACTTGCACTAAATATGGTTTGCACTAAATGCTGAAGATTCAAACCATATATAAGCTTTGAGCACTTGTATTATAGTAAAATAATACAATGTGCCATTTTAATCACTTAAAATATACACTTAGAATTGTACACCTTAAAAGTGTACAATTCTGCCGAGTGTGGTGGCTCATGCCTGTAATCCCAGCACTTTGGGAGGCTGAGGTGGGTGGATTATCTGAGGTCAGAAGTTCAAGACCAGCCTGGCCAACATGGTGAAACCCCGTCTCTACTAAAAATATAAAAATTAGCCGAGCATGGTGGCACGCATCTATAGTCCCAGCTACTCAGGAGGCTGAGGCAGGAGAATCACTTGAACCAGGAAGTGGAGGTTGCAGTGAGCCAAGATTGCACCATTGCACTCCAGCCTGGGCAACAGAGTGAGACTCTGTCTCAGAAAAAAAAAAAAGTATACAATTCCATGACATTCAGTACATTCACAATTCCACGATATTAGTACATTCACAATTCCATGATATTCAGTACCTTCACAATTCCCTGATATTCAGTACATTCACAATTCCCTGATAGTCAGTACATTCACAATTCCGTGATATTCAGTACATTCACAATTCCGTGATATTCAGTACCTTCACAATTCCCTGATATTCAGTACATTCACAATTCCCTGATAGTCAGTACATTCACAATTCCCTGATAGTCAGTACATTCACAATTCCCTGATAGTCAGTACATTCACAATTCCGTGACATTCAGTACATTCACAATTCCGTGATATTCAGTACATTCACAATTCCGTGATATTCAGTACCTTCACAATGCAACCACCATCTCTAGTTCCAAAACATTTTCCAAAGTAAAACTTACTTAGTAAGTAGTTTCTCCCATTCCCTCATTCCCCAGCCTCTGACAACCATTCGTCTACTTTCCGTCTCTATGGATTTATCTCTTCTGAATATATCATCTACAAGGAAGCATACAATATGTGCCCTTTTGTGTCTGGCTTATTTTATTTGGTTTGATGTTTCCAAGGTTCATCAGAGTTGTAGCACGCCTCAGCGCTCCATTACTTTGTATCGCTGAGTGGTATTCTATCACGTGGATAGATCCATTGCTTGTTGTTTTGAAGCCTGCACTTGACCCTGCCTGCCTACTTGCTGGCCTTCCTGTCTCTTCTCTTCCAGGGCAGGAAATCCCTGTGCTATTCTCAACAGCAAACAGAATACCTAAGATATAGCAGGTGCTCTTAAATATTTGTAACTGGGATGGCCAGCTGACTTCCTTTCCCTTCTTCACTCTTCTGCTTCCATCCAATATTTCTTCAGCAAAAAGTAACTGACCACCTGAGGGTGGAGACCTGGGCTGGCTCTATTTAGGCCCTTCTTCCAGTGAGCTAACAGTATAGGGTGGCAGGAAGGGGGCACTTTCTTTCTTTTTTTTTTTTTTTTGAGTGAGAGAATCCAGAAAGATGGAATCCAGGAGAGGAAAGCAGCTTCCACACTGAGTGGAAGGGAATAGAGAGAGATGGAGTTTAGGAGGGGAAGACAGACTTCCATGCAGGGAGTGTTCATAGAAGGGGACACCAGAGGGAAAATCCAGGATAGAGAAAAACAGCTTCCACGAGCACAAGAGTGTTCGTGGAAGGGGATCCAAACATGGAGTCCCGGGGCACTTTCTTTTTCAAAGCCCCAGCTTCTTTCCCCTGGGCTTACAGGTATTTGGTGGCCTGTCTGGAGGGCTGGGAATAAGAGGGATTTACACATGGGGCAAGATGGTTCGGTACTCAGTTATGCCTGAAGGTGTGCCAGGTAGCCTGTGGCCGTGTGGTTGGCAGGCTGGGCTGGAGGGGTACTGGGAATACAGGTTGCAGTGAGCAGAGTCCTCCATGGCTGCTCCTGGGTGTGGGCAGAGTCTCAGGCCTTTAGCAGAGCTTCCTGACATCCTTCCTCCCCCTGCTAGACCCTTGACCTCTCGACGCCTCTGGGAGCTGGAACTTCTCATAGCCTTGAGGCAACAGAAGCCTATTCTCCTTCTTTCTATTTTACTCAAGTGTTTTGTCTGTGCCCAAAACCGGGACACTTCTTTGTCTCCCGTTGCCTGATCAAGTCCATCCCCAGGGAAACAAATATAGAACAGCCTCTGTTCGAAGGGGGATTTTTGCATAATGTTCTAAAGTATTAAACTGCTTCAAGGGCCTTTCGTGGGTAATATTCTGGAATAATATGGTGGCTACTATCAAATCCCTGTCCCTTAGAAACTATGTGAACTGGGCTGTGGGTCTGTCATCACCACCTGTCTATTCAGCTTTTCCATAACCATGACTGCAAGATCAGCTTACCATCCACCTGACCACAAGCCTGACTATTTGGCTGTGATCACTAAATTAGACACGTTTTCTTGAGAGCTAACATACAGCTATAGCCTCCTAGCCCGAGCAGATTATTTTCAAACTTATCTCAACTGACATGATTTCAATATGTGTAGCAGAAATGAAGCATTTGAAATGCCCTTTGTGAAATAATGTGAAAACTACTTCTGCAAATAGACTGAAAATAAGAAATCTCTCTTTAAAAAAGCAATATACATTTTCATTTTGCCATTTACAGATTCATGAGAATGGCTTTCAGAAATATTTTCCCAAAGAGTACAATATGCCTTGCATCTGAGGTGGCTTTTTGACTTTGGTAATAAAAAGTGATTACAGTGGCCTATTAATTTACAGAGACTAATTCAAGCCTGGGGATACAGTCTAGAATTTTGTAGGCAGTTACCAACAGCTGCAAAAAGCCCCGTGAATCCTGGTCCGAAGTAGAGCCGTCATAAAAATTATAGCAATGAAATCTGCAAGGATTAAGGGGTAGCGATGATAAAACAGCAGCCAGACTAATTTCAGCTGCAGAATCGCATCATGTGAGTGAATGGCCTTCCTGGATTAAACTTCAATGCAAGAAATTATTGTGAGCACCCATTATGTGCCAGGAATGTGAATGGACTGAGAAATACAAAACAGTCACGATAAGCTCAGTAACACACTTAAAGCACCTCCCTTTTAGAAGCACAGTTGAAAGAACAACTTTACCAGGGGTTGGGAAGTTTCCTTGGAAGAAATGACATAAGGGAAGGCCACTGTAATCACTTTTTATTACCAAAGTCAAGGCAAGGAGAAAAGGAAGGAGGAATCCTAGATGTGGAGGCTTTCTATCTTGGACATCAAGGCAGGTGAAGCTGGAACAAAATAAGACCTCGGGGGAGGCTTGGGAGGGAGGCGGAAGCTATGTTTGCACACCCGACATTTGAGGTGCCTGCAGAATTTTCACTTGGCTTTGGAGAATATGACAACAACAGCGACAATATATTTTACGTTTTCAGTTCTGCTGATTTATTTTTTTAAGGCTTCAAACTCACACTCCATGCCACACTCTCTTACAGGCAGATTGCTAATCTTTTTTTTTTTTTTTTTTTTTTTTTGAGATGGAGTCTTACTCTGTCGCCTAGGCTGGAGTGCAATGGCTTGATCTCGGCTCACTGCAACTTTTACCTCCCGGGTTCAAGCGATTCTCCTGTCTCAACCTCCCAAGTAGCTGGGATTACAGGAGCCTGCCACCATGCAGCTAATTTTTGTATTTTCAGTAGTCATGGGGTTTCATTATGTTGGTCAGGCTGGTCTCGAATTCCTGACCTCAGGTGATCCACCTCTCTTGGCCTCCCAAAGTGCTAGGATTACAGACATGAACCACAGTGCCCAGCAGATTGTTCATCTTTTATAGCAACTTCACTTCCTCAGAAATTATCCTTGGCAATGGACTCAGATTTGTGTGAACTCAGGACTGTCTTTGTCTTCTCATCCCGTGCCGGGGGGAACCCAGATAATTTCTGGTCACAGCTGCAGATCTGAGGTTGTAAGTGATCTCTTGGAAAATAGCCATAAAGTTGCTGAAATTATCCTTTTAAATTTTTTTATTTCATTTCATAACATAAAATACTTTAGCTTTGTTCTTGTGACTAGATCTCAATTCCTGGCATTTCCCCAACCGTGCTGTATTATCAAAGAGCTTCATGAATTTTTAAACAAAATTAGCCTACTTTCCAGAGCCTTTCTTTTTCCAGGGACTTCAACTTTTTAAAGATTAGTTACCCTCGCAGAAAAATCCAGAATGAATGAAAACTGTTGCTTCCACCACCCACTGCAGCACATAGATTTTTTTTTTAACTTCTCTTCTAAATACTTTCTTGGAAATTACTCTGGTAGGGTCATTCTTTTTTTCTTAGCTCACCATTGCTTATTATAATTGACTTTATATATATAATTGTATATTATATATCTACAATTATATTATATATATAATATAATTGACTTTATATATATAATATATATAATTGACTTTATATATATAAAAGTCAATATATAATTGACTTTTCTTTGCAAATCTAAATTTGTTGCTGTTTAATAATTACCCGACTTCCAGAATGTAGGTAAGGTTGTACCGTCAGTTCCTATCTTTTAAGAAATTATTTTTTTAAACATGCAATTGTTTTAGCCTGTATTAGGATCATAAACTGTAATTTAAAGGACTACTACATATAAAATATAAGACTTGTACATGGCAAAAATTCACCCAAATAATGAATGAATAAGTAAATAAAACAACCAATTGATCAAAGGAAAAGCAGGGGAAAATATCCAATTGAGATGGTTAATATGCAAATTACAATCTTTACTACAGAAAGAGCTGTTGTGGGCAGGATGTGATGACTCATGCCTGTAATCCCAGCACTTTGGGAGGCCGAGGTGGATGGATCACTTGAGGCCAGGAGTTTGATACCAGCCTGGCCAACATGGTGAAACCCCGTCTCTACAAAAAATATAAAAATTAGCCTGGCATGGTGACACATGCCTGCACTCCCAGCTACTGGGAGGCTGAGGCTGGAGAATCACTTGAACCCAGGAGGCAGAGGTTGCAGTGAGCTGAGATCACACCACTGCATTCTAGCCTGGGCAACAGAGTGAGACTCTGTCTCAAAAAAAAAAAAAAGAAAGAAAGAAAAGAAAGAAAAATTTGCTAAGAAAATCACCATCCACTTGTGCAGAGAACTCTGTAGAATTTTATTCACTGCTCTCTTGTTTACAGAGGGGAAAGGGATAAGATTTCCTGTTTGTTTAATAACAAAATATATTATCTTAATAATAAAAATGATAAAACTATTACTATTAAGGGGAAACATGAAGGATATGATTGAAGTTTTCTGTTTTTGGGTGATAGAATATTTTCCCTTTACATGCCATCGAGAAAAGCACTAGAACCTTATGAATTTGACATAATTTGGGGAACGTGGAGATGACTTAGCACTGGAGCATGTCCAGCCAACATTAAGGTCAGACGACAAAGATCACTTTCAGTCAGCACAGTGTTAACAGCTAAGGAAGCTGAGGCTCAGTTAGATCTATTGTCATAAAAGACAGAATATTTTTTAATTCTTTTTTTTTTTTTTTGAGATGGAGTCTCACATTCTGTCACCCAGGCTGGAATGCAGTGGTGCAATCTCAGCTCACTGCAACCTCCGCCTCCCAGGTTCCAGCAATTCTCATGCCTCAGCCTCTGGAGTAGCTGGGATTACAGGTGCCCGCCACCATGCGTGGCTAATTTTGGTATTTTTAGTAGAGACAGGGTTTGGTCAGGCTGGTCTTGAACTCCTGACCTCAAGTAATCCAGCTGCCTTGGCCTCCCAAAGTGCTGGGATTACAGGTATGAGCCACTGCACCTGGCCTAGATTCTTAATTTTATATTTTTGGAGTGCTGTTGTACAATCTCAGCTCACTGCAGGAGTAGATTAGAAAACAATTTCTCTCTGGTAAAGAAAGTCACCCCAAAGCTTACAGTTTTCTTGTCCTGTTAGGATATTAACCAATTTTGGACATTAACCATCTCCTGCTAAAAACAATTCATATGTGGAAGTCTTAACCCCTAATTCCTCAGAATGCATTTGGAGATAGGGCCTTTGAAGAGGTGATTAAGGAAAAATGGAGTCATTAAGGTGGGCCCTAATCCAATATGACTGCTGTCCTCATAAGAAGAGATTAGGACACAGACACACACAGAGGGAAGACCACATGAAGACAAAAGGGAGGCCAGGTGCTCTGGCTCATGCCTGTAATCCCAGCACTTTGGGAGGATTGCTTGAGCCCAGGAGTTCAAGATCAGCTGAGGCAGCATCCTGAGACCCTGCCTTTACAAAAAAAAAATTTTTTTTAATTACCCAGGTGTAGTGGTGCGCACCTGTAGTCCCAGCTACCCCAGAGGCTGAGGTGGGAGGGTTGCTTGAGTCCGGGAGGTGGAGGCTGCAGTGAGCTATGATTGTGCCACTGCACTCCAGCCTGGGTGACAGGGCAAGACCCTGCCTCAAAATAAAAACAAAACAATAAAAAAGGGAAAAGGTGGCCATCTATAAGCCAAGGAAAGAAGTTTCAGAAAGAACCAACTCTGCCAACACCATGATCTCAGACTTCCAGCCTCTAGAACTATGAGAAGATAAATTTCTCTTGTTTAAATCACTCACCGCAGTACTTTGTGGCAACCTGAGTAATACTCTTAGCTAAGTCATTTCGGCAAACTTTTCCTGATTAAATACATTCTTGAATTCTACTTTGAAACAGCTTTAATGTCCTCTTGAATCTCTCACTAGTGTTTGTATGTAACTCATGTTTTTTAATCTTTTGAACACTGAACTTTGATATAAAAAAATTTTTAAGGTCACATTGTAATCCCAGCACATTGGGAGGCCAAGGTGTGAGTGGATCACTTGAGTCGGAATAGGTTGAGACCAGCCTGGCCAATGTGGCGAAACCTTGTCTCTACTAAAAATACAAAAATTAGCTGGGCTTGGTGGCACCTGCCTGTAGTCCCAGCTACTCGAGAGGCTGAGGCAGGAGAATCACTTGAATCCAGGAGGCAGAGGTTGCAGTGAACCGAGATCATGCCAGTGGACTCCAGCCTGGGTGACAGAGCTAGACTCTGCCTCAAAAAAAAATTTTTTTTAAATCTTGTTCCCCTCTTATTGGACATTTATTAAATCTGAGTACACATTTCCAAGTGTTCTTTTGTTAATTCTTTTGATATCTGGGATAGCAATCGATACGTTGTGAGCCAATATGCTCCTCAGCTTTAATTTGATCTTTTGTTTTTAGCGTCCCATGGGAACTTCAGTTAGAGTGCCCTATGGCTAGTTATCTTCCAACTTACTCAGATAACTCTCCTTCCTTCTTGGTATTATCTTGGTCAAAGGGAGCTCTCAGGGTTTTTGTCAGTGAAGGGCCCTGGCCTCGAAAAGCTTTCTGGGTTAAAGAGGGCAGGCAGGCAGAAGAAAGGGAGGTGTTTCCAGACTTAAGAGAAGGGCCTGGAGAGAGACTGCTCGGGTATATCTCTGCAGGGTGGAGGGAGTTGCAGCATTAAATATTCTGTACCTGCATCATTCTATGATGTTAGCAGACATAAAATCTAATATAACCCTTTTGCAATTCATCTGGGATCATATCTTTAATCTCACCAGTCAGAATCTGACACTTTGCTCACAGCAAGGCCACCCCTGTTTACATCACTAAAACAGCTATTCCCCATCACCAGAGTGGATTAAATTTCTTCCATTTACCAAAGATAGAGAACAGGCCCTCTCTTTGCAATGAGATGGGAGGTAGTTGTTTTTATTAAGAAAAACATTAGGTGATTTTCTGTAAGAAAAACATGTATTGGCCGGGTGCAGTGGCTCACATGTGTAATCCCAGCACTTTGGGAGGCCGAGGCAGGTGAATCACAAGGTCAGGAGATCAAGACCATCTTGGCCAACATGGTGAAATGCTGTCTCTACTAAAAATACAAAAATTAGCTGGTGCGGTGGCACGCATCTGTAGTTCCAGCTACTAGGGAGGCTGAAGCAGGAGAATCGCTTAAACCCAGAGGTGGAGGTTGCAGTGAGCCGAGATTGTGCCACTGCACTCCAGCCTGGTGACAGAGTGAGACTCCGTCTCAAAAGAAAAGAAAAACATATATTCAAGGCACTAGGCACCAATAGGGAAACAGCCTGATGCAGAAAATGGTATCGGGGCCTTTGGAATAATTAATTAATTAATAGCAAATGAAACAATTAACTTAAAATTTAATAAGTAATTAAGATAAGTGGGTGCTCATTGAGAGGGAGTGCAGGCTGGTTGGGAGGGGTATGAGGGAAGTGGGGGTCAGTTTGAAGACTACAGCCCCGGCCCCAAGTGCATAGGCCCTGGGAAGAGAAGCAGAGAAACAATCACCTTTATTTTCTTTAATCCCCAGGAAGAAATAAATAATAAATATGATATTTTTTATTTTCATCCTTGCCAGCAGAAGATCAATTAATAAATACGTTACATGCCTTTTTCTGGAAGACGTTGTGCTGTCTACTGTCCAAAAGTGGTGGTGGCTGACTCAGCTCATTGCTGAGCTCACGGCTTGGGATCATGAGAATGGACAAGGTGGACATGCGCTGAGCCCCTGCACATGCCAGGCACTGACCAGCAGGGTCTCATCTCATGGAACCAACAGCCCTGAAGAGAAGCTATGTCATCTCACTTTGCAGGGGAGGAAATGAAGCTCACAGAGTTAAGAACTCTGCTCACAATTATTTTGAGGCCAAGCCAGGTGCGAAATTCCAAGTCAACTCCCAAAGTTCATGCCATACAGGCACCAGTAAGTCTAATATGCATCCTCAAATGAACCAAGTGTGTCCTGGAATCAACAAGCATTTTTCTTAACTGTCTAATTTATCTCATAGGCAACAATATTGTAACAATGATTACACAGCATTTTTAAAAATCATAAGCAACAAAAACCTGTCATTGAAATTCGAAGGACAACCAATGTTATCCCTGCCTTACTGTCTCACAGCCTATGCCCTCTTCCTATCTGTGTGCCCACGGTTGTTTGTTTTCGTTTGCCCTATATGGGTATTATAAGGCCGGTTGCCTCACCGGGAGCTCAGACGCACACACCCCCCTTCTTTTTTCCGAAAGCTCAGACATGCTTGGGCATGTTCCCTTCTCCACTTCTCGCACAGCCTGGCCTTTCCTTAAAGAACCCAGTATGCAAGCAGGGTCTTGTGATTCTAGCCAATAGCAGCCAAATCTTTCTAGCCAATAGCAGCCGAGTCTTTCTAGCCAATAGCAGCCGAGTAATTCTAACCAATAGCAGCCAAGTCCTGTATGCAAACAAAGGCTTGTAACCTTACCCAATAGTAGTCCTGCTCTCCTACAACCAATCGAACTCCTTCACTCCCTATAAAACCCCACGTCTGAGAGGAGTCCGTGCGACTTCTCCAGCCCCTCCTGTCGGACTGCAGAACCTCGCCCGGGAGCCTGAATAAACCCTTCATACTGGATCTTCTTGTGTTGGCCTCAGTTTCTTCCTTTTAAACTCGGCAAGAACAAACCTTACAAGTATTTCTTGCAGTTCTTTTGCTACCTGACCCTGGCCATGCCCCTGAAACTCTACCTTTGCTGCACTATACAGACTTGATTTTGACAATGTGCAATGTTGAGTGTTCTTCTGATATCTTTCCCCAGATCAGGAGGAATGACCCCATACTAAGAATGCATTCATCAACCAATATTTAGTAAGTTCCTAAAAAGTACATCAGGCACTAACAATAAGGCCTCAGTTCTGAGAACATAAAAAGGAATATAGGCCAGGCTCCATGGCTCACACCTGTAATCCCAACACTTTGGGAGGCTGAGGTGGGAGGACCGCTTGAGCCCAGGAGTTTGAGACCAGCTTGGACAACATGGCAAGACCCCCATCTCTACACAAGATACAAAAATAGCCAGGTATGGTGGTGTGCACCTGTAGTCATAGCTACTCAGGAGACTGAGGTGGGAGGATCACTTGAGCCTGGGAGGTTGAGGCTGCAGTGAGCCATGATCATGACACTGCACTCCAGCCTGAGCAACAGAGTGAGAACCTGTTTCAAAAAGAAATAAAATTACAATGCAGTCCTTGACATTAGTAAGCTTCAGATCTGGTAAGGAAAGAGAAGTAAACAAATTGAAATACAGCTGATAGCAACTACATAATTCAGACCAACCTGCCTGACGAAAACAATTAAAAAGATGCATAAAATGCTGTTGTTGTTTCAGAAAACTTACGAACATCCGGGAGTTAATATGACACTGAAATGTTACCAGGCCAAGAACCAGAGAACTGAGTATCTTAGATGATTTTGTGATGCTATAACAAAATACCTGAGACCTGAGACCAAGCAATTTATTAGAAAACAGACATTTATTTCTCAAAGGGCTGGATGCTGAGAAGCCCAAGATGAAGGCACTGGCAGGTTTGGTGGTCTGGTGAAGGCTGCTCTCTGCTTCCAAGATGGCGCCTTAGTGTTGCCTCCTCAGGAGGGGAGGAGCACGGTGTCCTCACAGAGTGGAGGCTGACAGGCAAGCCGCTGTATGCTATGCAAGGCCTCTTTATAAGAGCACTAATCTCATAAGCAAGATGGCTCACGGTCTGTCACCTCTTAAAGGCCCTACCTCTTAATGCTGTTGCATTGGCAACACCTGAATTTTGGAGGGAACATATTCAAACCGTGGTATTCCACCCTTGGCCCACCAGAATTTGTGTCCTTCTCACATACAAAACGTAACCACGTGTCACGTAATGATGGGGATATGTTCTGAGAAACACACTCTTAGGCCATTTCATCATCGAGCGGGCATCATACGGCGTGCTCACACAGACCTAGATAGTACAGCCTACCACATCTAGGCTACATGGTATGGCCGACTGCTCCTAGGACACAAGCCTGCACGACATGCTACTGTACTGAATACTGTAGGCAACTGTAACACCGCGGCAAGTATTTGTGTATCTAAACAACTAAACATAGAA
Source organism: Aotus nancymaae (assembly GCF_030222135.1). Taxonomy (NCBI): domain Eukaryota; kingdom Metazoa; phylum Chordata; class Mammalia; order Primates; family Aotidae; genus Aotus; species Aotus nancymaae. The sequence goes on along the minus strand of NW_026988546.1, from coordinate 6,072,158 downwards.
AAGTTACGGTAAAGGGCCGGGCGCGGTGGCTCACACCTGTAATCCCAGCACTTTGGGAGGCCGAGGCAGGCGGATCACGAGGTCAAGAGATCGAGACCATCCTAGCCAACATGGTGAAACCCTGTCTCTACTAAAAATACAAAAATTAGCCAGGCGTGGTGGCACACGCCTGTGGTCCCAGCTACTCGGGAGGCTGAGGTGGAAGAATCACTTGAACCCAGGAGGCAGAGGTTGCAGTGAGCCGAGATTGCGCCACTGCACTCCAGCCTGGGTGACAGAGTGAGACACTATGTCAAAAATATAAAAAAATAAAATTGACTCTTATGATAACACTTAGCTTAAAACACAAACACATTGTATAGCTGTATAAAAATATCTTTTTCTCTATATTCCTATTCTATAAACTTCTTTCTGTTTTTAACTATTAAAATTTTCTCTAACTTTTTGAACTGTTTTATAAAAAACTAAGAGCCAAGACCCAAACATACACATTAGCCCAGGCCTACACCAGGTCAGGATCCTCAGTGTCACTCACTGTCTTCCATCCCTTCATCGTGTCCCACTGGAAGGGCTTCAGGGGCAGTAACATGCATGGAGCTGTCATCTCTTGTGATCACAGTGCCTTCTTCTGGATACCTCCTGAAGGACCTGCCTAAGGTTGTTTTACGATCACGTTGTTAAAAAAACAAGTAGGAGGAGTATGCTCTAAAATAATGATAAAAATTATAGTATAATAAAAAACATAAACCAGTAACATAGTCACTTATTATCATCAAGTATTATGTTCTCTACATAACTGTATGTGCTAGACAGCAGGTTTGCGGACACCAGCATCACCTGGGATGGGGAAGTGATGTGTTGTGCTGTGATGCTATGAAGGCTATGATGTTCCTAGGCAATAGGAAGTTTTCCTTGTAAAATCTTACAGGGTCACTGTCATATAGGTAGTCCATAGTTGCCTAAACCATCCTTATGTGTTGTATACTGTACATTCATTCTCTCCCACTAGCCTCAAGTATTTTAATTTGTCCCAGGATTAACTCAAGCCTAAAGTCCAGAGTCTCATGTAAGTCAAATATGGGTGAGACTCAAGGCAGGATTCATCCTGAGGCAACTTTCCCTCCAGCCTGGTGCCTAAGAAGCCAAACAAGGTATGTGTCTCCAAATTATAATGGGACAGGCACAATACAGACGCTTTCATTCCAAAAGGGCGAAATGGAAAGAAGAAAGTCATAACAGGTCCCAAGTAAGTCCAAAACCTAATAAGGCAAAGAACATTAAAACAACATTAAATCTTTTTTTTTTTTTTTTTGTAACAGAGTCTCACTCTTGTCTCCCAGGCTGGAGTTCAGTGACACCATCTCAGCTTACTGCAACCTCTGCCTCCCAGGTTCAAGCAATTCTCCTGCTTCAGCCTCCTGAGTAGCTGGGATTACAGGCGCCTGCTACCATGCCTGGCTAGTTTTTGTATTTTTGGTAGAGACAGGGTTTCACCATGTTGGCCAGGCTGGTCTTGAACTCCTGACCTCAGGTGATCTGCCCACCTTGGCCTCCCAAAGTGCTGGGATTATAGGCATTAGCCACCACACCCAGCCATAATAGTAAATATTGAGGCCTGAGAACAATCCCGTCTGACTCGATGTCATGCCTTCTAGATATACTGGGTTGGTGTTGGGCTTCCAAGGCTCCACAGGACCCTACCCTCAAAGCTTTGCTGGGAGCAGCCTGTAATGCAGCTCTCAGCAGTTGGAGTTGGGTACCCAGGACTCTCCCAGGCTGGCATTGCACATTGGCAGCTCTACAAGTCTGGGGTCTTGGGGACAGCCTGCCCCCATTGGCTGCACTAAGCATTGCTCTAGTGGAGATTCTCTGCAGTGAGCCCACCCTGGAGCAACTTTCTGCTTGGTCCCCAAGGCTGTCCATGATATCCTTTGAAATCTGGTGGGAGAAACCATGCCTCCACAGCTCTTGCATCTGTGCACTTGTGGAGTTAGCACCACGTGGATATTGCAAAGGGTTATGGCCTCAGTCTTCGAGAGCGGTGGCTAAAGCCATACCTGGGCCCACTTGAACACAACGGGGTCAGTTCAAGAATGCTTCGCAGAAACACGGGGCATGGAGTCCCAGGGTAGCCCTGGGTCATGAGCCCTGAGGCCCCTGGGCCCCTCCCTTGAAATCATTCTGCCCTCAAGGGCCTAGCACTCTGGGCCTATGATGAGCAGGTGACCTTGAAGGTCTCCACAATGCCTTCAAGGTCGGTCTCCTATTATCTTGATGAATAGCATCTGGCTTCCTTCTGTCCCTACTAATCTCCTTAGCAAAGGTTGCCAGGCCACACTTTTTTTATTCTTTACATGGCCAGGCTGAGAGCTTTCTAGATCTTTACATCTGCTTCCCTTTTAACGATCAATTCCATCTTTAAATCATTTTTCTCTTTTTGTACTCTATTGTAAGCAGTGAAGAGAAGACATACAGCCCTTTCAACATTTTGCTGCTTAGAGATTTCTTCCACTAAATATCCTAGTTCATTGCTCTTGAGTTCTGCCTTCCACAGACTCCTGGGACATGGACATAATTCTACCAAGTTATTTGTCACTTTGTAAGAAGGATGGCCTTTCTTCTAGTGTCCAGTACCTTGTTTCTCATTCTCATCAGAAATCTCCTCAGGATGGTCTTCCTGGTTCATATTTCTACCAACATCCTACATACGGCCACTTAAGTAATCTCCCAGAAGTTCCAGACTTTCCCTGCGCTCTCCTCTTCTGAGCCTCCCCTAGTCACCCTAGATGCTCCATTCTTAGCACTCTAGGTCTTTTACAGCATTCACTTCAAAACTGTTCCAGTTCTACCTATTACCCAGTTCCAAGGCTACTTCCACAGTTTTAGGCATTTGTTACCAGTGATTTGGTGCCTCACTTCTCTGGTACTAATCTGTCTTTGCCTGTTTTGTGCTACTATAACAGAATACCACAGACTGGGTATTTTATAAAAAACAGAAATTTGTATTCTCACAGTTTGGAAGCTGGGAAATCTAAGATCAGTAAACCAGCAGTTTTGGTTGTTCAGTGAGGGGTGCTCTCAGCTTCCAAGATGTTGCCGAAATTTATATCCTCTAATTGTATATCCTCTGGAGGAGAGATGCACTGTATCCTACTGTGTAAAAGGTAGAAGGACAAGCCACCAAAAGCTGTATGAAGCCTGTTTTATAGGGGCTGTAATCTGAAACCCTCATAGTCTGATCCCTTTTTAAAGGCACCACCTCACTGGCAACACCTGAATTTTAAAAAGAAAGGTTTTTTTTTTGTTTTTTTTTTTTTGTTTTTGCTTTGAGACAGGGGTCTCCCTCTGTCACTCAGGCTGGAGTGCAGTGGCTCCATCATGGCTCACTGCAACCTCTGCCTCCAGGTCCCAAGCGATTCTCTTGCCTCAGCTTCCCAGATAGTTTGGACTATAGGCACATGTCACCATGCCTGGTTAATGTTTGTATTTTTTGTAAAGATAGAGTTTTACTATGTTTCCCAGACTGGTCTTGAACTTTTGGGCTGAAGTAATTCACCCACCTCAGCCTCCCAAAGTGCTGAAATTACAGCCATGAACCACACACCCAGCCAAGGGGAAGCATTTACAACCTAGCAATGAAACATGCATTTGGAGTAACTTTTGTATGAGGATATCTGAGATGGGATTAGTGGTTCAGAGGCTGAACTGCACTTTTGAGAGCCTTATGAAAATGGGGGTCAAATGTCAGAGTCCAGGGCAGGCTAAGTTTGGGTCCCCTGCTAATTAATCCCCTGCTTAGGCAGGAACCACAAAGGTCTGATCCTGAGAAGTAAGAGTAAATAAAAAGGAAATCAGTGCTGGCATGGACTACAACCAAATTTTGAGTCCTTTTGGTTACTTAGAAAATCTCTAGCCCTGAAGATAGTTTAAGGTGACACTATTGATAGAGTACCAAAGTACCTGACATAAACGAATGAAAATTTTTTTATAGGGGAAAATAACATTATCCTAAACTTCAAATTATTACTACAAATAACTTCTGAAACATGATGTCAAGCACAAAATAAAAAATAACCAGGCACCACCTCCAACTCATTAGGAGAGCTCCTATTAAAACAAACAGAAAATAAAAAATGTTGATGAGGATGTGGATAAATTGGGACCTTTATGCACTGTTAGTGAAAATATAAAATGGTGCAACCACTGTGGAAAACAGGATGGTGATTCCACCCAAAATTAAAAACAGAATTACTATATGATCCAACAATTCTACTTCTGGATATAAGCCCAAAAGAATTGAAAGCAGGGTCTCCAAGAGATATAGCTATGCCTATGTTTACAGCATATTCATAGCAGCATTATTCACAGCAGCTAAAACATGGAAGCAACCCAAGTTTCCATTGACCATAAAATGCACATGCAAAATGTGGCATATACATAAAATGGAACATAGAAAACATTACAATAAGTGATGGACAAAAATCATACAGTAACAAAAATACAAATACTGTATGATTTCACTTATATGAAGTACCTAGAGTAGTCAAATTCATAGAGACAGAAAGTAGAATGGTGGTTGCCAGGGGCTGGGGTGTGGGTGCAATGATGAGTTAATATTTAATGGGTACAGAGTACGAGTTTTGCAAGTTAAAAAGAATTCTAAAGATGGATGATGGTGATGTTGCACAACAATATGAATATATTTAATACCACTGAACAGTACACTTACAAATGATTAAAATGGTTAATTTATGTTGGACGTATTTTACTAGAATAAAAAAAAAATTGAAAAATATTTGAAAGAATTACCAGACTACCAGACATACAAAAGAGATGATGTTAATGAGAAATAGCAGGAAAAAAAATCATAGCAACAAGGACTCCAGATATTGGAAATGTCAGACACAGACTGTCAAACAACCATGCTGAATATGCTCAAAGAAATAAAAGCTCAGCTGGGTTCGGTGGCTCATGCCTGTAATCCTAGCACTTTGGGAGGCCGAGGTGGGTGGATCACCTGAGGTCAGGAGTTCAAGACCAGCCTGGCCATTATGGTAAAATCCTATCTTTAAAAAAAAAAAAGAAAAAGAAAAAGAAACAAAAGCTCAAAAATTTTGGCAGAAAATTGGAAACTTTAAAACAGAAATCATATTTAAAACAGAAATCAACATTCTACTATCACTTATTAGAAGCACCTCCACTTAATATTATCACATTGGCAACATCTGAACTGCAAAAAAGCAAAATCAAGTGGTTGCCATGGTTTAGGGGGAGTGGGTGAAGGGATGAATAGGTGAAGCATAGGAGAATTTTAGGACAGTGAAACTATTCTCTATAATTCTGTAATGATGGCTACATGACATTATGCAACTGTCAAAATACACAGAACTGTACAACACAAAGAGTGAACCTCACTGTAAATTGTGGGACTTTAGTTAGTGACAATGTATTAATATTGATTCATTAATGCAATAAACATGCCACACTGATGCAAAATGTTAATAATAGGAAAAACTGTGTGTGGGAGGAGCACATATGGGAATATTCTGTATTATTGGCTTAATTTTTTGATAAATCTAAAATCATGAGCCTCAAGTCAGGGTAAGAAAAAAATGAAAATAAAATAAAATCATTATAAGAAATAAATTCGGCCGGGCGCGGTGGCTCACGCTTATAATCCCAGCACTTTGGGAGGCCAAAGCAGGTGGATCACGAGGTCAAGGGATCGAGACCATCCTGGTCAACATGGTGAAACTCTGCCTCTGCTAAAAATACAAAAATTAGCAGGGCATGGTGGTGCGCACCTGTAGTCCCAGCTACTCGGGATGCTGAGACAGGAGAATTGCTTGAACCCAGGAGGCGGAGGTTGTAGTGAGCCGAGATCACGCCATTGCACTCCAGCCTGGGTAACAAGAGCGAAACTCCATCTCAAAAAAAAAAAAAAGAGAGAGAAAGAAATTCTACCAATTTTTAAAAAGGAAAATCATCAGTGTGAAAAAGGAGCAAACAGAAAGCTTAGAAATGAAAAAATACAATATAAAAAGGAGTCCCACAGTTGGGATTAACAGCTAATTAGAAATGGATGAATTGAAAGTTAACTTATTGCAAGATAGGCCAGGGGAAAAAACACTAACCTGAATGAAGCACAGAATGTGAAAGGGATGAAAAATACAAAAGGAGAGGATTAGTGGCATAAAGAATAAAGTGAGAAGGTCTTACATTCAACTGGTATCCCTAAAAGAAAGGAGAATTGTAATAGGGAAAATTTAACATCTGAAGTAAAATTGCTTATGCCTGTAATCTCAGCACTTCGGGAGGCCAAGGCAGGTGGATCACTTGAGGTCAGGAGTTTGAGATCAGCCTGGCGAACATGGTGAAACCCCGTCTCTACTAAAAATATAAAAAGAAATTAGCTGGGCGTGGTGGCACACACCTGTAGTCCAAGCTACTCGGGAGGCTGAGGCAGGAGAATCACTTGAACCTGGGAGGCAGAGTTTGCAGTGAACTGAGATCACGGCACTGCACTCCAGCCTGGGCAACAGAGTGAGACTCTGTCTCAATAAATAAATAAATAAGTAAATAAAAATAAAGAAAGTAAAATAATAGAATCTTCTAAAAGTGATGAAAGACATCAGTCCTCAAACTCAGAAGTCCTATAAATTTGACATAAAGTAAATTTTTAAAAATCTAGGTCCAGACAACTGAGTGAAAAACAACACTAAAGACAATGAGAAAATCTTAAAAGCAGTCAGAGAATGAAAATCAGCTTATTTAAAAACAAAAACAAAAACCCAGCTGACTTTACAACACAGACAACAAAAGTCAGGACCCAAAGATGAGAAGTTTTCAATGTGCTTGCCAACTTAGCATACTATAACTATGTTCAAGAATGAGGAGTCAGAAAATTACAATAATTATCCAGGCATCATGGTGGTTGCCTGTAATCCCAGCTACTCAGGAGCCTGAGGCAGGAGAATTGCTTGAACCCGGGAGGTGGAGGTTGCAGTGAGCCGAGATCACGCCACTGCACTCCTGCCCAGGACCTGTCTCAAAACACAAATAAACCAAAGTTAATCATAAAATCAGAGGGTGCTCAACAGACAGTGAAACTAGTAACACAGACCTCATGATAGGAGGTCAATATTAGAGGAAGTTAAAACAGGTGCTCCTGCCCAGCAATTACCAGTGGAAGATGCAAGATGAGAACAGAGGTAGACTCTATTTCCTCATCGGAACAGTCATGTGCCACCCAATGGGCTCCCAGCTTCCTCCAAAACATTTGATGTTTCATGATGTGCTTTTAACCAGCGGTGTTGGCCAAAGAGATTGTAATTTATAGCTGTTGCCCATCTTAATCTCAAAACTAATTGGACCCACTCCCCAGTGATACCCTGACAGCCCCTCCTCCCTTGACTAGCTTGTGGGCTCACAAAAGTCACTTGACCATCAACCAGTGATGTGAATATTGCCTTTATTACTAGCAAAGCTGCTGTCTTCAGGAAGAAGAGTTGCCTTTGTGGGGTTTAAGAAACTTTCTTCTTCCTATATGACAAATAATTTTTAGCAACGTGAGAGCTGAGTCTGGTAGCCATTGTTTGAGCTTTCCTGTGCTGGGTTTTGTGATAAATCAAGACTTTTGTTTTGTTTTGTTTTTCTTCCTTGCAGGGGAAGTCAAATGCAGCTGGCCTCTTCACAGTGGGCTGAATCTGGAGTGGCAGGAAGTTCGAGTGATGGCTCCTAGGATGGGCCAAACAAAAACACCCACCCCGCCTCAAGAAATGGAAACTGCTATGCTAGAGCAGAAGGTGTGAGAAATTGTCTTCGAGAAACACAGAACTCACGTTCCTATCACCTCTTCTTAGATGACAATTCTCATTTTTTCAGTCATTCAGCAAACATTGACTCAGCAGCTCCTAGTATCTGCTGAGCACTCTGCTCATCAGTGTCCCCTTTAAAGAGCTCACTTTACAGAGGAAGGACAACCGAGCACACCGACTGGTAGAACCAGGCAGGAGCAACACTGTGACAGAGGTGAGCCCAGTGGGCCTGGGAGGGCACCGGGAGGGCACAAGGGAGCCTGCACTTAGGCTGGCTGGAGAAGATGGGGGGTCTCTGGGAAGCCTTCAGGACAAAGGGAGCATAGCTAAGCTGAAGTGGGCTGGGCAGCATTCAGCTGGGGAAGATGAGAAGTCTAGAGATTCCAGACAGAAAGAGCAGCTTGTGCAAAGGCACTGAGGCGTGCCAACACACAGCTCAAGGAACTGCAAGTTCTGGGCTTCAGGGAGCTTAGAGGGGAGATGAGTGATGTGAGGTTAGAGAAGCAGTTGTGCAAATCGAAATTTCCTTCCTTCCTTCCTTCCTTCCTTCCTTCCCTCCTTCCTGCCTCCTTCCCTCCCTCTCTTCTTTCTTTCTTTTTTCTCTCTTTTCTTTTTACTTCTTGTTTTTTATTTCAGTCTACTTGCCATCCAGTAACATCTTTCTTTCTTTCTTTTTCTTTCTTTTTCTCTTCTTTCTCTTTTTTCTTTCTTTCCTTTCCTTCCTTTCCTTCCTTTCTCTCTTTTTCTTTTCTCTCATCCTTTTCCTTTCTCTTTCTTTCTTTCCTTCTTTCTTCCTTCTTTTTCTTTCTTTTTTCTTTCTTTCTTTCTTTCTTTTTCTTTCTTTCTTGGTTTCACTCCCATCACCCAGGCTGGAGTGGCAGTGGCAGGATCTCAGCTCGCTACAACCTCCACCTCCTGGGCCCAAGCGATCCCCCTGCCTCAGAAGAGTAGCTGAGACTACATGCATGTGCCACCACACCCAGCTAATTTTTGTATTTTTAGTAGAAACAGAGTTTCCCCATGTTGGCCAGGCTGGTCTCAAACTCCTTACCACAAGTGATCCATCCACTTCGGCCTCTCAAAGTGCTGGGATTACAGACATGAGCCTCTGCACCTGGCGTAAGTAAATTTTGTACAAATATTTGAAATGATAGCCCTATATCCATGAGAAGTAAAAGAATTCCTCAGGTGTATGGCCATGTCACCATATTCATTTTTGGTAAATGGAAGATCCAGAGTGTGACAGAAATATGAATGATGGTGAAAAATTAGGCAGGTTACAAATTTTGTTGCAATACAAATTGCAGCTGTATGATCTTGAGCAAACTGCTTAACTTTTCAAGGGCTCCATTTCTTTATCTATAAAACAATAAAAAACATCGACTCCGTGGGCTTATAACCATAGCAGTGTTTTACGAGTTTTGTGAACATATGTGATGGAATGCTAATAACAGTTGTATTAGTGTTTAGCGTTACCATCATTATTCTAATCTGCATCATCACTGCCAGGTCAGTAACTCTCCCCAACCCTCTGCACGAGGAGAGGAGGAGAGATGGAAAGGAAAGAACAGAGAAATAGACAGGAATGGAAGGGAGGGAGCAGAGGGCTCCTGAATCCCAGAGCTTCTGGGGACCATTGACAGGGGAAAGCCTGCTTGGAGAAAGAGGAGGAAGGTGGAGGGCATCTGGCTAGGCTACAGACGCGGAGGGAAGGAGATGTGGCCAGTCGTGAGGTGGGCAGATAAATTAAAGTGTTTATGAATCAATATTCTATAACTCTCAATTATGATCACACTCTCCTGATTTTTCTAAAATAAAACTTCTGGAGCAAGGAAATCCTAAATTACTAAATGTATTCAGTTTTCATACTGTTTTTCAATGCACTAAAGCGCGAGGTCAAGTGCTAGCTAGAAGGAAAACCAGAGGCAATGTATTTGCATCATTTCAAAATGCTAAATGTGCAAAACATGGCTAAATACATAGGTTTTGTTTTGTTTGTTTGTTTTGAGAAGGAGTTTTGCTCTCGTCTCCCAGGCTGGAGTGCAGTGGCTTTATTTCAGCTCACTGCTACCTCTGCCTCTTGGGTTTATGTGATTCTCCCACCTCAGCCTCCTCAGTGGCTGGGATTACAGGGGCTTGCCACCACTCCCAGCTAGTTTTTCTTTTTCTTTTTCTTTCTTTCTTTTTTTTTTTTTTTGCATTTGTAGTACAAACAGTGTTTCACTACTTTGGCCAGGCTGGTCTCAAACTCCTGACCTCAGGTGATCGTCCCGCCTCGGTCTCCCAAAGTGCTGGGATTACAGGCGTGAGCCACCGCGCCCGGCCTAACAGCTTGCTTTCTTTTACTTCTCACAGCTATGCTCTTCGGGAAGCACTTGACAATCCAGGAACCAGCCCCTCAGAGGTCCCCCAGGCAAAGCGTGGCCCTGTATGTTCTGTCACTTAAATCTGTGGCCTTGTGTGTTCTGTCACTTAAATCTGTGGCCCTGTGTGTTCTGTCACTTATTGGCTACACAACTTTGTGCAGACTCACTTCAAGTGTCTTTAATTCCCTGCAAGTCTCCTTTTCCTCCCTGTGAAATGAGTCCATTCTACTGGATTCATGAACTCATGCATCAGATCTTGAGAAGGTATTGATTGGTTCTTCTGCATGTGCTGGGGCTCAGGGGTGGGAGATCTAAGGTTTGGTCTGCTCTGCTAGAGTTAGCCCAGTGTCATGACTCAGGCAGTCCTCTGAGATCATGCCCAGTCTCCTTAGGTAAACATGACTTATTTCTCAGTTTATTTCCCTCCCCGGCTTTCTCCAAGATGGCCCCAGGGCCTATGAAGAAGAAGGGTGGCTCACCCAGTGGGAGGATGCTATAACTCAGGGTTCAAGCCAGGGCACTCTTCACAGTGGGAAAGAGAGCTAGCAGCAGCTGCCCAAAGTGGCAGGCAGGCCTCACCCATGCGGGTCCCTCCTGGCCCCAGGCCCATGGACTCTAAGACAGTGCCATTGTCCTCTGGGTGCTGGCCACGCTGATGGCAGCCACAGCCAATGTGTGGTTGCACCTGGGTCATTCTCCCTGATGGACCCGTTTCTACTTCTTCCTGTGGGCTCTGTGGGTCCTGTGGTCTGGCTGGGACTCCTGTGATCCCTGCTACGGGACCCATTCGGTGGTCCTCAGCTGCATGACCACACTGACAAGGTCCCCAGCCAGACCTCCAACTACTGTCTAATGGATTCTGTTGTACAGAAGTTTTGGGGGTAGCCCTACTTTCATTCCTGTGTCTTTGTCAGAGATGGTGTTGACCGTGGATACCCCAAGGGCAGGGACCACTGCAACGCATCCTTCCTGAGGTCTCCCCGGCCCCTAGCATGCACGAGGCTCATGTGGGTGCTCCCTAAATATCTGTCCAGTGAATGACTGAACTCCAGCTCCCCCTCAGCTCAGCCATGGGGCGCCAAGTGTCCTTCAAAATGGTCACCTCCAGAAGGGTGTGGGAGCCACCTCCTTCTCCCAGATCCTTACTGAGAAGACAAATGACAGGTACTAGAAACTCATGAACTTGGCTGGGCACAGTGGCTTACATCTGTAATCCCAGCGTTTTGAGAGACTGAGGCAAGTGGATCATCTGAGGTCAGTAGTTCGAGACCAGCCTGGCCAACATGGAGAAACCCCCGTCTCTACTAAACATGCAAAATTACCCAGGCATGGTGGTGGGCGCCTGCAATCCCTTGGGAGGCTGAGGCAGGAAGATCACTCGAACCCAGGAGGCAAAGTTTGCAGTGACATGAGATCACACCACTGCGCTACAGCCTGGGTGACAGAGTGAGACTCCATCTGCTCCCCCCGCACCCACCAATAAACTTCATGAACTTGTGATAAGAAAAAGAAACCTGCTCTAAACGGCTCAAGGAAAAATGTAATTTGTCGGAGGACACAGAGGAGCTCCAGGAGAGACTGCTGGGCCACTTGGGAGCCAGGAAATTATCAGGGGTCTGCCTGCTCCAGCTCTCCAGACTTAGGTGCCTGTGACCTCTTACCTCCACTTCTCTTGGCTCGCCTGCTTCCTGTGCAAGGTTCTAACATGTTGTTAAATGGAATGGCCTGGCCGAGGAACAAGCAGAGGCAGGTGGGAGAGGTCCCTGCCTCTCAGCTCACCTGTACAAAAGTACTCTAAGAGGCACTGGACAAGTGTTTAGGATCCCAGCACAGCAATAATATGAAAATAGTATTTTTAAAAGACCATCTTGATAACTATTTGCATCTTAGACTGGCTTTGGGGGGGTCTTAAGATTAGTGGTTTTTAAAGCCAGGCTTTGTTTCATAAAACAAGCTTTAACAATCTTTACACATCTATTGAGATGTGTTTACCTTTGTTCTCCAGCAAAGCTCACAGGCAGATGCTCTTTGTAAAGCATCTTTCCTGCTTCTCTCTGCTGGGGAATTCCAATGGGTAATTAGCAGAAGGAGGATCACATGACCAATTGAAAGGCAGTCTGCTGTCCTTTAGAAAGATGTGTCAAACATGTACTTTGTCCGGAGATGCTGTAGTGAAATTCATTTCACGGTGGGGATAGTACCAGGAAATAATTCCATGCAGAACGGCAGGGAGCAGGCAGCTGTTCCAGTACGTTTTTACCAAAGAATAATATGAACCATGAGGACAGATGAAGGTTTTTCACACCCCAAATCAGCTAATGCTATTGTTTAAAACTGCTTTTCAAAAATAATTTTTTCATGCCTGTAAAAAGCTTTGAAATAGTATTTACACAAATCCAAAGCAATTGACTTAGTGTACCTTTTCTCATTTTTTGGAAAATTATTTAAATAAATTGGGGTAAGATTTATGATTTTGCTCACAATTATGATTTGGAAAAGTGCCTGCCTTGCTTACACGATGGCTTTAATGAGATGACTTATTACATTCCTACTAATCATCTGCAGAAAAGGAAACCACGTTTCATTTTGTTTTTGCTTGGCTTCCAGAAAAGTCCCACTTTTAATGAAACAAAAGAATTCAAATGCATTACTTTGCAAATTACAATTTACAAGCACTCTGTGACAAATGACGGCTGTTTCTTTTCATTCCACACATTCTCAGAGTTCCTCTGCAGATAATGCTATTTGTATACCATAAGTGGTCAGCATCTCTCTACAAAAAGGGAAAAAGGAGAACTGCATTGGGGAAAACCATCTATAGCGATGGGATATTGTCATGGTCCTCTGAATCACGGATTTTAGATAAAGAAATGGCAGAGAAGTGTTTTATTTTTGGAGCTAGGTTTTCTCATTACATACAGTCTCCTGAATGCAATGTTCCCATTAATTTCAACTGGGGTAAAAGCCAGATACTCAAAAGGTGAACGTAGACCAAGAAAAATTGCAACATATGATAGTGATTTGGAATCTCTCCAGTGAGATTGCTTTGCTCCAGTATAGTTTGAAAGTCTCCAAAGCTTACTGGTTTAGAGCCCAGGGATCTTGGGTAATCTCTTCCAGGCTAAAATGGAACATGCAGTTGTCTGTTCTCTGCAATGCTCTCCCTGCACAGATGCAGCTACATTGTGCATTCTGGACCCAATCCACTATGCTCATTAGCTTTATTTAAAAATACATCTATTGCCTGAAGACACCTGGGTACATCCACAGAAAGTGAATAATTGCAAGAATTGAATGAAATTAAGCACCCCAGATCAGAGATGGTTTTGTGCAAGGAGAAGGCACAGCTGGTGCCCTTTTAGGTGAAATGAGACTAATTAGATAAGCTAGAAACCAATTAGATGGAAGTAGGTAAAAGAAGTTACTGTTTAGATAAAAGAGATGTGGTTCTCCAGCTTTGTGTAAGTAAAATGTGACATAAGAAACTGGAATTCTGCTTGATATAAACTTTAGGATTTATTTTCCTTGTTAATGGTTTAGATGTTAGAGCAAAGATGATCAACTTGGAGTTAGAGAGAGACTAGATTTTCAGGTACAAGGCAGCACATGCATGGGTCTAGCAGTCTCCTCAGTGAAAGCCGAAGAATGAAGTTTTTGGTTACGTCACTTCCAGTTAAACATTCTTTGAAAAGAAAATGGATTTTACCTAATTCTATTCAGCAAATTATGTGGCTATATGGTCAACTCAACTGAAAGCCTTAATTATGCTGCTAGTAATGGAGTCGTGTGCAGAGGTAAATGTCCTTTGCATATTTAGCACATTATGAAGGCACACACTGGGAATAAATCTTCTGAGAGTGTCATTGTATTAGCACGAAAACTACTCTGATCTAGTCTATAAGACGGCTGGTCAAACTAGGGACACCAGCTGTCACCTGTAATAGATGAAATTAATAGGCCCTTTGGGTGGAGGGTGGGAAATTTACCACATGGCCTCATTTCTAGAGTCCTCTAATCAACAAGCCTCAAGAGCTCTGAGCCAAGATAAGATGATATTTGCTTTTCATGGCATCTAACATTCGATGCAATAACTGCAAAGAGACCACTGGTCCACCAGATGGTCATGGTGTCCCCATTGTATTTCCAAAGTCTGTTCCAGTGCCTGGTACTGGTTGATCGTCAGTAAATGTGCAAATATTATGGCACCAGCAAGGACGTAATAAGGCCCTACCTAAATAACAGCAGGCTCTTCCTGTGGTTGTTTTCAGTCTCTGTGGACAGCAGCAGTCATCTTGGGAAGTTTCCTGGGTGGAAGGGAGCTGCTGCAGGACCAGTATGAGAAGAGGAAGGAACCATACCCTCAGCTTGCTCGGGCCACTGAGAAGGACCTGCCTGTTCCACTGCAGGAGGACAGAACTTAGCACTCAGGGCAAAGCAAATCAGATGAAGGAACCTCATGGGGCTCCCTCTCTGAGTCCAAAGGGATGTGTTCCTCTCCTAGAGACAACCAAAGGAGGGCGGACCTGCAGAGTGCAGCCTTGGAGAGCCCTGCCACATCGCCTCACCTCATTGTTTCATCTCTTTTCTTCCTGTGGGTTCTTCATCATGGTTGCCATTCAGCAGTCTCCCAACTGTTTGTTACCCACATAGTTGGCCTCCCATCCTGATATGGATGCTCTTGAGGCACGAGGTGAGGTTCCCCACAGCTCCTGGCTTGAGAGAGGATGATATGGAGTCAACTATCCCCTACTGGGTGGTGGTTTAAAGCAGCCTGCCCTGAACAAGGAAACTCAGCTGAGAAGATAAATAGAGCTAACAGTGGCCCTACGCACTTGTTGATAATGTCATTCCCACTCACTCACCTATCCCACTCCTACACTCCAAATGCCCCAGGCTTCAGGACCAAGCTGAGTCATGGGGCAGGGCCCCAAAGGAGAGTCAGATGCTATCCCAGGTCAGCTCTGGTGACCTGGTCAAACTTCAGGGCCCAGGTTCTGAATGTCCTGCTATCTCTCTCTGGAACTGACCTTGGAACCTCACCCTGGTGATGGTGTCCCTGAGGAAGAGGATGCTGGCCCTGGAGATCTCTGGTGAGCCCCAGCAACTACCTTCTGTGGCTGGCACAGAGGAGGCAGTAGACACTTTGTTAATCTGTTCAATCGATCTCTTTCCTTCTTCCAGATATGGTCCTCAGATGTGTGTGTGTGTGTGTGTGTGTGTTTTGGGAGCAGAATTTTTTTTTAAAACCATGGTAAAATATACGTAACATTTACCATTTTGACAATTTGTAAGTACACAATTCAGTGGTGTAGTATTAAGTTCGTTTGCATTGTTTTGCAACCATCAACATCTATTTCCAGAACTTTTTATCTTCCCAAACGAAACTCTGTCCCCATTAAAACACGAATCCCCCAGCCCCCAGCCTCTGGCAAGCCCCAGTCTACAGTCTGCCTATGAATTTGACTTCTCTAGGGACCCCATGTAAGTGGAATCATCCTTTTCTGTGTGCTTTATTTCAGTTAGTATAATGTTTTCAGTGAATCGTATTGTAGCATGTCTCAGAATTTTGTTCCTTTTTAGGGGTAAATAATGTTCTAGTGCATGTATATGTACTACATTGTGTTTATCCATTCATCTGTCCAAAGACACTTGGGTTACTTCTACCTTTTGGCTATTGTGAATAATGCTGCCATGAACATTGCTATACACATTTGTTTTCCTTCCTGCTTTCAATTCTTTTTGGGCATACATTCAGAAGTGGGACTGCTGGATCATAAGGTAATTCTATGTTTAGTTTTTGAGGAACGGCCATACTGTTTTCCATAGCAGCTGCACCACTTCTTCTTCTTCTTCTTCTTCTTCTTATTGTTATTATTATTATTTTGAGATGGAGTCTCACCCTGTTGCCCATGCTGGAGTGCAGCGGTGAAATCTTGGCTCATGGCAGCCGCTGCCTCCCAGGTTCAAGTGATTCTCCTGCCTCAGCCTCCCCAGTAGCTGGAATTACAGGCACCCACCACCACCAAGCCCAGCTAATTTTTGTATTTTTAGTAGAGTCTGGGTTTCACTTTGTTGGCCAGTCTGGTTTCAAACTCCTGACCTTAGGTGATCTGCCCGCCTCGGCCTCCCAAAGTGCTGGGATTACAGGTGTGAGCCACCACGCCCAGCCAGCCGCACCACGTTAAATTCCCACACGCAATGAACAAGGGTTTCAATTTCTCTACATCCTCACTAACACTTGTTCGTTTCTGGGTTTTAAATAATAGCCATCCTCTTGGGTATGGTTTTGATTTGCATTTCCTAATGACTAATGACATTGAGCATCTTTTCATGTGCTTTGTAGCCACTTATGTATCTTCTTTGGAGAAATGTCTATTCAAGTCCTTTGCCCATTTTTAAACTGGGCGGTTTGGTTTCTGTTATTGTTAAGTCAGCAAATGTGTTTTTGATCTAGATTGAGAAATCTTTACCCGGGAAACTCTGAAGCAGTTAGCAGCCACGATAACGGCTGCATGACTGAGCTCTGACTACGCCGCAGCGTCGCAAGCGAACGCCACTTAATACTCAGCAACCGCACAGTTCCCCAGAAAGGAAGTGAGTTTGGAGAGGGCCAGCAACTCCATGTCACACAGCAATCACACTGACATAAATGGCTCTTGAGGGCAAGGACTGGCAGGGCCTGGCTGCAGACTCGGGGACTCACGTTGAGGTGGCCCTGCTCACCTGGGGCGGCACACTGGAGTCACCAGGGCCAGCCTCCTAGAAGTCCCGCCGCGCCCGCCTTCCAGAAATTCTGAGCTCTGAGATTTTTCAAAACTCCTAGGTCCAGTGGTTTTCGGCAACCGCGGGCACATTAGCGTCACCCGGGGAGCCTGAAAAAGGAAAAAGCCGGTCTGCCCAAGCTGCCCCCGCTCAGACCAATTCATTAGAACCTCTTTTGGAGGCGGGGACTGGGGGGAAGCAGCAGCCCGGCATTAATATCTTTGAAAACTGCCCGAATAACTGCAACGCTCAAGCAAGTCAAGGACCCTCACGAACTCAACACCGCGACCAGATTGGAAAAGGTGTCAGCTGGCGTTTGTTGTTCGCGTCCTTGTTTGATTGGTTGCTACGGAGGAGGGACGGGAGCTGGGTGCGGGCGAGACGCGGCTCCAGCCTACACCGCAGGGTGCAGGGCGGGGTCCGCGCATCCTCGGCGGGGCGTGTGGGTTGAGGGGCTGTGGCCTGGCGGGCTCCCCGCGCGCCCTCCGCACCCCTGGGCTCGGGCCTGGCGGACTGGGCTCCTGCCCCACGCCCCGCAGGCCCCTTTCTAAAGTAAACACTGGGGAGCATCGGTGGCCGGACCAGTGCAATCCAGCGCCGCCCACGGCCGCCGTTCGCTGCCTGCCTCGGTGCTGCAGACCCCCGGCCGAGCCATGGCCGAGGGGGTGCCTGCCTCGCCGTCGAGCGGCGGTGGCAGCCGGGGCCCGCACAGCGGCATCATCCAGTGGTGAGCCGCCGGCGCCCGGGACGCTCGGAGGGAGGAGGTGGGGCCGGGGAGGGGAAGCGCCGTTCCCAACGCGGCTGCCTCGGGACGCCGGGTGAAAGTCGAGTGCGAGGAGGGGCCCCAGGCCCAGCGCCTTCTGATGCCCGCCCGCCCGCCCCAGCGCAGAGGGACCTCCCATGCATGCACACCAACAAAAGCCCCGGGTCCGAGTCGGCTATGGGGCCGCGCTTCCCATCTGTGGGCTCCCCGTTGTCACCCTTCCCGCGGGAAACCGTCCCGTCCGCCCTGCGGGGGCCTGTTGGTTGAACCCTGCTTCCTTGTACGTCCAAAAGCGCCTGGACATTGGCCAGGGGAAGAAAAGCTTTCTCTCTCTAGATCCAGAAAGGGATGTTTCCTAATTTAACGCTAAGGAGTTTTTAGTTTTAGCAATGCATTCTACATTGTTTGTGAAATTAACTTCTAGCTATTTAAATCGAAGCAGGAAAAAAAGGGAAAGAAAAATACCCTTACCCCTTGGGACTGAGAAACTCATGGGGTTGCAGATTTTCTTAAATAGGAAAATTGAAACCAGTTCTAGGACCTTTAGAAGGTGAATAAATGTTATATAACAGACTACATTTTTCTGTTTTTAAGTTTCAAAGCATATTTCTAAGGGAAGACTCTTGAAAAAATCATGTGAGTAAAACAAAAATGAAGTGTGTGTTTGTGATTTTAACTCCGGCAGACCTACAGTTACCATTTTCCTCCAAAAGAACATTTTTGATATGTTATCACTGAGAGAAAAAAAATCAAAAGAATAAATATTGAAGCACACAGCGTTTTTCAGTGTTACACAGCCGGGCTGGATTTCTGCTATGCTCACTGACCCAGGACCCTCACGCATCGTTCTTCTTCAAAGAAAGGACTCAGGATGCCTTACAATGACTTCAGGTCGCCATTTAGTAAATTAGAGTTTCCAGGGTTTGACTTATGCTCCAGAGATTTGAAAGAATGATGAGACTGATTAAAAAATACCTGAACTCACGCCTGTAATCCCAGCACTTTGGGAGCCTGAGGCAGGAGGATCTTTTGAGGTCAAGAGTTCGAGACCAGCCTGACCAACAGGGTAAAACCCCGTCTCTAGTAAAAATACAAAAATTAGCCGGGCATAGTGGTGTGCGTCTGTAATCCCAGCTACACAGGAGGCTGAGGCAGGAGAATCGCTTGAACCTGGTAGGCAGAGGTTGCAGTGAACTGGGATTATGCCGCTGCACTCCAGTCTGGCGACAGAGCGAGACTCCATCTTGAAAAAGAAAAATATCTGAGCATCCTCCTAAAACCATTTGTGAACTCACTTCAGATAGTAACCAAGGGGCCCTATTATTATGATGCTCTAGACCAAGCTTGTCCAACCTGCAGTCTGCATGAGGCCCAGGATAGCTTTGCATGAGGCCCAACACAAATTTATAAACCTTTTTTTTTTTTTTTGGTGGTGGAGTTCTGCTCTGTTGCCCAGTCTGGAGTGCAGTGACACCATCTTGGCCCACTGTGACCTCCGCCTCCTGGGTTCAAGTGATTCTCCTTTCTCATCCTTCCAGAGTAACTGGGATTACAGGCCTGTGCCACCACACCCTGCTAAGTTTTGTATTTTTGGTAGAGACGAGGTTTCACCATGTTAGTTAGGCTAGTCTGGAAGTTCTGACTTCAAGTGCTCTGCCTGCCTCGGCCTCCCAAAGTGCTGGGATTACGGGTGTGAGTCACCACACAGGAACTTCGTAAACTTTCTTAAAACAGTATGGTTTTTTTTTTTCTTTTGCTCATCAGCTATCATCAGTGTTAGTTATTTTATATGTGACCCAAGACAATTCTTCTTCCAGTGAGGCCCAGGGAAGAAAAAATTAGATACCCCTGGTATAGACCAATTTAGCAGAGAGTCTGACCTATTCAAGTCCCATATTACAAGTTCCTATTCCTATAGGCCTCTCTTCAAGGTTGGGGGGTGGAGGCAATGGAAATGAGGGAGGGGTCACCATTTCACTGTGGAGGGCTGTTCTTTAGGCATCCAGTTGATGAGGTGGTGTGTTTAACAGATCGTTGGGGTCAGGCACCGTGGCTCATGCCTGTAATCCCAGCACTTTGGGAGGCTGAGATGGGCGGATCACTTGAGCTCAGGAACTCAACACCAGCCTGGGCTAACATGGTGAAACCCCATCTCTACTAAAAATAAAAAAAATTAGCTAGGAGTAGTGGCTCGTGCCTATAATCCCAGCTACTCAGGAGGCTGAGGCAGGAGAATTGCTTGAACCTGGGAGGTGGAGGTTGCAGTGAGCCAAGATCATGCCACTGCACTCCAACCTGGGCAATAAAACATCTCAAAACAAAACAAACAAACAAAATAAAACAGATCATTGGCACTAGTGGTTTTAACATCATCAAAAACAGCCTCTGGGCCGTATTCCAGAGCCTGGAGGATGTTGCGAACAACCGCAGTGGGGAGTGCAGGGCGAGGGGGTCTGGACGCCCAGAGACGGCTCCGTTAGCTAGCATCTGAATGAAAGACCAGGGAGGGGCCCAACTGTTGTCCTGTGGAAGAAACGTGCCATTTTCCGCATTAGTTCATTGTTTTGTCTTCTCATCAGTCACTTGGTAGGTCCCCAACATGTCTTAAAGACATCAGTGCCATTGTCATCCACACTGGATAAATTCTCCCAGGAGAAAGGTCCCAGGAGAGCTTGGCCAAGTCTCAGGGGTCTAGAAGGTTTCTGTTTCATAGACAGGAAGGACTGTAGAAATGGGGAGAGATGGGGTTAAAGCTCCGGGGAGCACAAAGGAATGAAGAACAGTGATCTGACTTCCTTGCTGGGGTGCAAACCCAGCAGGTCTGATCCCTGGCTTCAGACTCCAGGCAAAACCTAAGAATTATCTAATCCCAATGCATGCTGAGCCCTGGCTATAGACTACATAACTATCTCCCACATAGACTTTTACAAATTTCTGCAGACTCTGTTGAAATTTTCAAAATACCAATTTATTTGGAAAGGTGCAGAATTCATGGTAGCTTTTGATCAGTCAGAACCAAAAGGTCCTGTAGTTCCTTGTGGGGGGGGGCTCACAACATTTTGCTTCTTTCTTTCTTTCTTTCCTTCCTTCTTTCCTTCCTTCCTTCCTTCCTTCCTTCCTTCTTTCTTTCCTTTCTTTCTTTCTTTCTTTCTCCTTCTTTCTTTCTTTCTTTCTTCTTTCTTTCTTTCTTTCTTTCTTTTTGAGATGGAGTCTCTGTCTCCCAGGCTGCAGTACAGTGGAGCAATCTCAGTTCACTACAACCTCCGCCTCCCAGGTTCAAGCGATTCTCCTACCTCAGTCTCCTGAGTAGCTGGGATTACAGGTGCACGCCACCATGCCCAGCTAATTTTTGTATTTTTTGTAGAGATGGGGTTTCACCATATTGGCCAGGCTAGTCTCGAACTCCTGGCCTCAGGTGATCTGCCTGCCTCAGCCTCCCAAAGTGCTGGGATTACAGGAGTGAGCCACCGTGCCCAGCTGCTTGTGACATTTTTCTTTAAAGCATACTCAGAAAATGTGTGAACCACTGGCTAAGTATTTGTGCTCTGAAGTCAGCAATCATCAGATTGTTCATCACTCAAAACGAGGAGAACATCATGAATGTTCTCAAGATCTTAATAATCCACCTTGTCTGATGGCAAGACCAGGAAAACAATGTCATTATCCAGCTAAGCAAGGAATCTAGTGATCTGATTCACTTCAAATATAGACAGGCTTTATTGCCAGGTGTATTGCCAAAGGACATTTTGGTGGCAGAGTATAAAACCCTTAACCAGTGTCATCTGCCAGCAGCTCTGCCAGTCTCCATTCAGTCTCTCCTTGGAGCCCCAGCTGGTTGGAAGTCAGGCTCACCTACAGCAGGTGCTCTGTGTTGCCACTCTGCCAACATCAGCATCTTTCTTGCTTCCATTCCAGATTTTGATGGTAGATATAAAAATGATAATAATAAGAGCTTCTATGTGCATGCTAGGGTACTAGGCACCTCATGTACTTGTTTTCTAATCACAAACACTCTCAGGTGTCTCGGAGTCAGAATGGAAACCTCCCGGGGTAATAGACATGATGGTAATTTCATATGTGTGCGGACACTGAAGGCTGAGGCACCTGCTGGGTGACAAAGGCCACTTTCGGACCTTCTGTTTGTCCAGTTACGGCGTGCTGACTGGCTGCCACTGGCCAGTCTCTGCGATTTGGCTTAGAATGTTGGGCAAATGACCACAGACACGTGGTCAGAAACAGGATGAATCTCTTGGAACTGCCAGGATCAAAGCAGCCACACAGGGCTCACATCTGAAGGCGGCCCTTTCTTTACATGTGTGGCATAGGAAGGACTCTTGGCCACAGACCGTTACTGTTATTCTTAATAAGAGTATTATTTGGCCTTCCTACTCCACTCAGGTAACAGGCAGGCTCAGTAGTATCATTTTGAAATTGGAAGACAGCAATTCATAGACAGAACAAATGAGCGTCTGTCACAAGAAAGAACAATCCGCAAACATTGAAAACTAGAGTTCATTTTAAGAAGTTTTTATTTTTTACACTTCTTTTTTAAGGAGATAGTTCCCTAACTAAATCTGGAGTAACTATGAATAAACAGAAGTGAGTCTGAATTCAATGCACATCACATTTTGCCACAGTTTCCTGGATTTAGCCAACATTTGTCTGTGATACTTCCAATATTGAGTTTTTCACATATCAACAAGTAGTATCTTAACAAAAGAAATATAAGCCAGGTGCAGTGGCTTGTGCCTGTAATCCCAGCACTTCGGAGGGCCAAGGTGGAAGGATTGCTGGACAACAGGAGGTCAACACCAGCTTGGGCAACATAGTGAGACCCTGTCTCTATAAACAAAATTTTTTTTTTAAGTATCTGGACATGATCACGTGCCTGTAGTCCCAGCTACTCAGGAGGCTGAGGCAGGAGGATCCCTTGAGCCTAGGAGTTTGAGGGTGCAGTGAGCTATCATTGCACCACTGCATTCCAGTCCGGGCAACAGAGGGAGACTTTCTCTCTCTCTCTCCCCCGCCACCCTCTCCATATATATATAGAAAAACAAATGCCAACAAGCAAATGTATTATCTGTAAAGTCTTTGCTAATAAATATTCCTCTTTGTTTGAGATATATATATAACTGTATGCTGACTACATATGGAATCTGCCACTCCCACAACCCACCATCTCACCAATAGGTATTACCCTGTGCTCAACCTTGAGCCAAATAACTGATGCAGTAGCAGCTTCATATAAGTGTCAGGTTCCTACACTGATTTTGGGAAGCATCCTAGAAAATCTACTTCCTTGGTGCCTGTACTGGGTTGAATTATTTATTTATTCCACTTTATTTATCCCCCCAGAAAAACTCATGTCCACCCAGAACCTCAGAAGGTGACCTTACTTGGAAATACAATCTTTGCAGATGTAATTAGTCAAATTGAGGTCATATTGAATTAGGATGGGCTCTAAATCCAATCACTATTAACTTGATAAGAAAATTCACAGAGATGCTTATCATGCATGGTAGCTCACATGTGTAATCCCAGCACTTTGGGAGGCCGAGGCTGTCTTAAGCCCAGGAGTTCGAGACCAGCCTGGCCAACATGGCAAAACCCCATCTCAAAACCCCGTCTCTACTAAAAAAAATACAAAAAGGAAATAAAATAAAATTCACAGAGATACAGACACACAGGAAGAAGGCTGTGTAAGACACCAGCAGAGACTGGAGTGAAGGCGAGGAACACCAAGGATTTCCGGCAGTCACCAGAAACGAGGAGAAAAATATCAAGCAGGGTCTCCCTCAGAGCCCCAGGAAGGAACCGACCTTTCTGGCACTTGCATTTTAGA
The DNA here is from genome assembly GCF_030222135.1 of Aotus nancymaae. Taxonomy (NCBI): domain Eukaryota; kingdom Metazoa; phylum Chordata; class Mammalia; order Primates; family Aotidae; genus Aotus; species Aotus nancymaae. The sequence goes on along the minus strand of NW_026988546.1, from coordinate 6,048,608 downwards.
CTTCCAGCTTCTAAAACTGTAAGAATGCATATCTGTCGTTTGAGGCCACTGGGCCTATGGTAATTTGTTACCCCGAAGAAGCATTTCAGGGCCAGAGATTCCCCCATTCCTTATGTCCATGTTTCTTTTTTTTTCTGGGAAGCCAGCGGGGTTAACAATTGTGACTATGTCCTTTAGTTCCCAAGGAAAGTAAATTTGGGCCTCAGTGTGCCTCATTCCAGAAGATAAGCTGTATACCATCTATACATAGCTTGGATAGGAAATGTATTGTCTGTAAAGTCTCTGCTAAATAAATATTTCTCTTTGTTTAAGAGTTATACTGGCTTGCTTTGTATATTTTTTTAAAGAACGACGGTCTATCCCAACCAGGAAAGGAAGTTTGGCTAGATGTAACTATGGACACTTTCTGATCCAGGTCACCTTCACCACTCACTCCCACACTCACATACTGCTGCTGGAACAGGCACCTGGCTGTCCCCAGGGGCTGGGGGTGGTCTGTGAACCTCAGGCTGAGCCCCTCATTGCTAAGGAATACACCCTGCCCCCCGGGCCAAGAGCATTTCGGTAGTTGAAAGTCCCACTTAGAGCAGAGGTCACAGGCATTGCAGGTGCGTTCACAGGCACTGCTGCATTCCCTCCGTGCTGCTTTGGCTGTATACCCAATGGGGAAGAAAGCAGAGCAAAAGAACTCTGCTTCCCTTGGTGTCTCTTGGTGTCTTGCATTTTACACCTCATCGCAATTCAAAGAATTCAAACATCGTGGCCTGCCCTAAAACCACAGGAGTTTAAGAACCATGCAAGCAACTGCTTCAGAGGAACAGGGATCAGAGAGGGAAGGATGTGAACCCTTGGCCTGAGTCACAGGCAAACGGGGCCTGGGGAGCCAAGCTGGCTCCTGCAGTCACCTGCAGGAGTGACAGGCTCTACCTGGGTATTGCTCTGTGTCTTATTCATAAAGTGGAATAAATAATTCTCCACTTTTTAGTTATGTAGCTCTTGGCTGTAACCTTTATAAGGGTTTATGAAACAGTATCTGCTGAAGGCCTAACTTGAACTTCTTTTTAGCATGCCAAGCTGCCAAGAAACAAACAAAAACAGAAACACATTGTAGACTTCTGATCTTCTAAAAGCCACAGTCAATATACTTAACACTGGCCTAAAGACAAACAGGTGATGCCAGCTGTGAGCCTTCGCGGAGTTCACAGGATCTAGTTTAATAAATTAGACATGTTGCATTTATTGGGACCTCACATACGTCTTGACCATTGATTTTGTCAAAATATTTTGCTCTAGAAAAACAAATGCCAGTTTCCTCTTCCTAGTCCTCCTCTCCTGCAGGTTGGTCGACAACTTCTGCATTCGCGAAGGGTGCAGTGTGCCTCGCTGTCTCACGTATGAGATTTACGTGGAGTCCTGTGGGCAAAATGCTGAGAACCAAGTCAACCCGGCCACCTTTGGGAGGATAAGTTGTGAAGGTTAAGAATGCTCTGTTCGCTGAGTGCAAAAAAGGGAAGCAAGTTAATGGAGGAAATGTTGAAATGTATTTGGATCTAATGGATTTTCAGTGAGCATCTTCGGCCTCCTTCCCACCAGCTGGTCAACAGAAGAACCATTCTGTTAGCCACTTCCCTTTGTCCACACTTCATAGTGAGGGGCCGGGAAAGATGAGGAATGGGGTAGCACCTAAGGAAATGTAATTATGGCAGCTCCAAGCACTCCTCAGGGAGCCGGGTTTGCTGGGCCGCTATTCCCTGCATAGAACGCCAAGCTCTGAGAGCTGCTTTGGCACCACACAAGCTCTGAGAGCCACTTTGTGGTATGGGACAACTGATATTTCTCACAGTTTGATTGTACTGAGAGAACCCATTGACTCTTAAAAGATTTCCTCTGGAGGTTAAGATTTTTTTTTTTTTTGAGATGGAGTTTCACTCTTGTTTCCCAGGCTGGAGAGCAATGGCACGATCTCAGCTCACTGTAACCTCCACCTCCCAAGTTCTAGCAATCCTCCTGCCTCAGCCTTCCAAGTAGCTGGGATTATAGGCACCTGCCACCATGCCCAGCTAATTTTGTACTTTTAGTAGAGATGGGTTTTACCATGTTGGCCAGGCTGGTCTTGAACTCCTGACCTCAGGTGATCCACCTGCCTCGGCCTCCCAAAGTGCTGGGATTACAGGCATGAGCCACCATGCCTAGCCTCTGGAGGTTAAGATCTATATCCTGGAACTTTGTTTAAGACCACATACTGTACAGCAAACATTAGCACAAACATTGTCCAAGACCCCCTGCATTCAACAAATGTTTATTTAGCCACTGCTGTGTGTCGGACTGAAGATACAATGAACAAAATAGATAAAATTCCTGCCCTTAACTGAACTTCTGGTTGTCACAGCCACCTAGTCCAGGTAGCATTCATGTCATTTCATGGTCGAGAAAACAAACCTGGAGTGATTAAAGCTAAGGGTCCCACAGCTGGTTGCAATATGTGGGTGGCAGATACAGCTTCTTGAATTGTGACTCAGAGCTCTTTCTACTTGGTCTTCCTCTAAAATGTTTTTGAACTCAAAGAGATGTTGGAGGTCACCTCGTCCAAGTGTACACCCAATAGAAGATGTCTTCTAAAGCACCTTTGGCTGGGAGCCTCTTATGAGGACCAGGTGCCCTCTTCTAGCAGAGACAGTGCTGTCGGGGCATAGAGCTGGGTGAAGGGACAGCACATTTCTGCAAAGAAGATGATTCCCCTTCTGGGAAAACACAGCCCTATACCAGGATTTGTGGCATGGTAAAGAGAACACAGGCTGATGAAAAACTGCACAACTCCTCATCAGGGGCCTTGGAGCAGTTCATGACCTGCACAGCCATGTCCCTGTGGGTGGTCATCCGGCTTGGATTTCAGTGATCTAGGTGACAAGGAGATTGTTCACTGGGCCACAACGCTGCTGGTTCAATTTCTTCCCTCCCGTTCTTCCTTCTTTCTCCCTCTTTTTTAGTGGTCCTCAGGTGGACAGAATTGGATTGGTTAATGACACACTTTCTTCATTGAGGAATGCGTGGTTTAAGAACTTACTTTGGTGGGTTCTTTATACAATGTGACAAGTGTCTATGAACCTGCCACCCAAAATGAACCATATTGCCAGTCCCCCACATCACATCTCCTCACCCTCACTGCTGGTGGGAACCTTCATCCTGTTCATGATGACCTTGCCTTTTGAAAAAGAAATTTAGTGCACTTATATGTATTGTTTAAAAGCCTATTTTTAATTTTTTTTTTTTTTTTTTTTTTGAGATGGAGTCTCACTCTGTTGCTCAGGCTGGAGTGGAATGGTGTGATCTCGGCTCACTGCAACCTCCACCTCCCAAGTTCAAGCGATTCTCTCACCTCAGCCTCCTTAGTAGCTGGGATTAGAGGCACCTGCCATCATGCCTGGCTAACTTTTGCATTTTTGCAGAGACGGGGTTTCACCATGTTGGCCAGGCTGGTCTTGAACCTGACCTCAGGTGATCAGCCTGCCTAGGCCTCCCAAAGTACTGGGATTATAGGTGTGAGCCACTGTGCCCGGCCTATTATACATTTTTGTTGTTCAACTTTATTAAAAGGGATATTGTGTTGTTTGCAATCTTTGGGAACTTTTTTCACTTAATAGTATCTTAAGATTCATCAGAATTCAATGACCCATTGTGTAATATTTCACAATGTACTCATCCACTCTCCCATTGATGGGCATTTGGGTTGTTGCCCCTGTGAACATTTGTGTATGTGTGTCCTGGTGTGCTTGTGCAGATTTTCTCTTGCATCTGTATGTCCAGGAGTGAACTCGCAGAGTCAGGGGGTGCAAGGCTGAGTGACATCAGAGGACGTGACCACACCGTTACCCTCCCCCGAGCAGTCCTGTGGATTTCAATTTTACTTGCAAAACATTGAAATGATTAGATCCATTCTTCCAAACAGTCTTCATTTTTGAAACTTCTGGTCATTGGTGGAAGTTCTGCACTTCTGATAATCACAGAGTCTTCTATTATGGAAGCTGCTCACATATTTGAAACAACTGTTCACCTCTCCCTGTCCCTTTGCCTCCCTGCCCACCAGTTTTATTATGACTTCAATTATTGATGTTTCTCTTAAAGGTGGCCCCAAGGGTGCAACCCACTCCCTCGGATGTGCTAAGGACAAGAGCGCTTACCTTTTTTTTGGCTACTATTGGCTTTTATTTTTCTCTATCTGTTGATTTCACTTTAAGCTTGTAGTCAACAGAAACAGCCCTAAAGTACTTTTTTCTAAAGAGTTGAAATTAAGGTAGACCTCCCAAAACAGTTTTGTAAACCGCGAAATATTAATACTCGATATAAATACAAAATAGTGTTGTTGTCAGACTGTTAACTATTTGAACCCAAGAGTAGCTATTCTCTTATTCCTATTGTATTTTACCTCTTCAGTTTCTTGATTTGTTTTGTTTTTTTGAGATGGAGTCTTGCTCTATTGCCAGGCCGGGGTGCAGTGGCGCGATCTTGGCTCACTGCAACCTCCGCCTCCTGGGTTCAAGCGATTCCCCTGCCTCAACCTCCTGAGTCACTGGGACTACAGGTGCATGCCACCATGCCTGGCTAATTTTTTTGTATTTTTTTTTTAGTAGAGACAGGGTTTCACCATGTTGGCCAGGATGGCCTCAATCTCTTGACCTCGTGATCTGCCCGCCTCAGCCTCCCAAAGTGCTATGATGACAGACGTGAGTCACCGCCCCCGGCCACCTCTTCAGTTTTGACCTGTAGTTCTATTTCTCACCATCTTCTTGAATCACAGGTGGTTTATCCAGTCTTCCCAACCTGCTGAAGCAGCTACGTTTGAAAAGTATGTCTTTTATCAAGTCGTCTTGCTAGGTGACCGTGGAGGTGAAACAGCCTTATAACAGGTTTTCTCAATAGCTTGGGAATTCCCCCAGCTGCTATCATCCAGCTCATATTTTGCCATTTCATCACTCCGAATATTGGGAAACATCATCCAAGACTGAGCTGAGTGCTGGGTGTCCTGGTCCTGCAGACTTTTCCTATCCAGCCATCTACCTACCACCCGTATCAGAGGGAAGGGGGTGACTTTAGCTTTACAAGTTTTAGCTCCATGGGATTCCTACCTCCTTTACTAACATAGCAGAAGCTCTTGTTCACGATTATTTAAAGATCTTATTATAAGGCTGTTTCACCTCCGTGGTAATTCCACTGTAAAGCATTTTAAAAAAATTGTTAAAGAGACGCCAGTGTGCGGCAACATGCACTTAGGTGGCTTTTTTTTTTTTTGGGGGGGATGGAGTCTTGCTCTGTCGCCAGGCTGGAGTGCTGTGGCATGATTCCTGGCACACTGCAACCTTTGCCTCCTGGGTTCAAGCAATTCTCCTGCTTCAGCCTCCTGAGTAGTTGGGACTACAGGGATGCACCACCACGCTCAGCTAATTTTTGTATTTTTAGTAGAGACAGGGTTTCAGCATGTTGGCCAGGATGGTCTTGGTCTTTTGACCTCATGATCCGCCCGCCTCAGCCTCCCAAAGTACTGGGATTACAGGCATGAGCCACCGCGCCCAGACTGGCATTTTTTGATCTCAGTACTCTAGGATCCCCTTAGAATTCCCCAAGATGCCAAGGTACTAACTTTCAGCTCTTATTGGAAATTTGCCTGAAGAATGGGCCACATCAGTTGTGCTAGTATTGGGAAGGATCTCCGTGCTGCTGAATTTGTGACTAAATGGAGAAGGGAGGGGAAAGGAAAAGGATATGATCCCTAAGTGTGTTTACAAGAGAAACAACAAAATCCGCAATTCTCACTTCCTCCCTCCGCCCCTGGGAATGGAGTCGGTTTCTTGCCAGGTTCCTGTGCAGATGTTGGAATGTTTCTTGCTCTTTGTGGCAGTACTGGGCATATGATGGGTAAGCCTCATTCCTGGTACAAGTGATATTTTATATGGATTAGGGAATTTCCGGAAGGCCAACTTCCTCGTTTGAAATAACATTTAGTGATGTTTTTCTGATTATAAAAGGACTACATCCCCTTTGCAGGAAATGTGGAAATTAGAGGAGAATGTGTAAAAAAAAGAAAATGAATGCCGACTGTCGCTTCCCTGTCCAGAGATATAGGCACATGTGTGTAGTTCATTTGCCGACGTGCACACTCACTCATGCACACATATAGGACTGGCAGGAACTGGAGGGGTAACCACATGGCGACTTCGTCTTCCTGTTTTGTGTCTGAGGTGCCCAGTGGCTAGTTCTTCTCCAGCTCCTGAGCGAGCATTTGAGCAAGCAGCATGACCTTGCTGGAAATTCTTGGATGATACAAAGTCTTGTTGTCACTGTAATTACCCAACAATGTCATCAGTCTGATGCTTAAAGTATCCAGTCCCAGATAATATCAAAACTCTGAACTTTTTTTAAAGTGGAGCCATTTCCCCATCCCCTCCAGTTTGGTATCTTGCCACAGAGAACTAGACCTGGGGCTTCTTCCCTCCCTCCCCCTCCTCCCGCAGCTCACCAGGTGTGGCCTGACCCCTCTGGGAGGGAGAGAAGGAGGTAAGTGGCTGGACAGTTCTTCATGGCTGCAGGCTCTGGAGGCCAGGTGGACCCTGACCTCCTGGTGCTGGTGTTCAGAGCACCCTTGGGACTGTCCCAGCGTGCATTGACAGGCTTGGTGAAGGATCCTTTTCAGCGGTCACATGCTGCCTACCCAATGTTCTACCTCCCAGGGCTGCTGTGGCTGACCACCCATCTGGGGGGCCTTGCAGGGCAGAGTCTGGGCCCTCCCACATGCCAGCTCTTTCATGGAGATGATGCAGCCATCCTTGGCCTGCACAGACTGGGTGAGCCTACGAAACCCAGAGCTGCACCCATCTCTTCCACTCTCCTGCCAGAGCCGCTGGCCAGCCCTGCCTTCACTGCCCACCAAGAGTCTGAGGACGCTGTTTGAGTGATACAGGCCTAAGGGGGCCCACACCCCTCCCACACATGCTTCACAGGGAAGAGGGTGGTTTTGAAGCTGGAAAGCCCCTTATGTGTCCTCTTCTCTCTACCTTGTTGAGGGTGATGAGTGTTAAGGGCTTCTGTAGAGTTCTGTAACCACATTTCAGCTAAACACCCGAGGACACAAGTCCCCTAGGGTATGCGTCTCACAATTCACTTTGCTGCCTGTTATCTGCTGTCTTCTTGCCTCATCCAGTCATATAGAGGCTGCGTGGATGGATGGATTGAAAGATTGATGTGTGGATGGATGACGGACGAACAGATAATAATTAGACAAGAAGACCCCTCAGAAGACTTTCTCCTTCCTGATTTGAGTTCCGTCTGCTCTTTGGGCCTTGAGTACCACGTGGCCTCTTTTTGCTGCCTTACCTCCTGGCCACGCCTATTATAAGGACTCCTTTTGACAGACTTCTTCAATTCTTTTCACTTGAGTTTGCTGTTTCCTGTCGGGACCCTAATTGATAAAGATAGATAGGTAGATTGACAGATACCCAGGCAGACAGACAAATGGGCATCAGGTAATATGGTAACATTTTAATAGCACCAAGCCTGAATGGAACTTAGATTGTAACCCTGGGTAAGATAACCATCTTGTTTCCACTTCATCATATGTAAAGTGAGGATATTAATACTAGTACCTACTTCTTGAGGTTCTTTTAAGAAAGAAATGAGAAAACACATGTAAAGAGAATAAAACAGCCCTGGCATGTGGAAAGCACCCAAGAAATATTAACTTTTATCATTATTTTTGCCTCAAGTATCACAAACATTTTCACATTAAAATATTTTCAAATGCATCTTGTATAATAGCTGTGAAATATTTTGGGGGATGTACCATAATTAACCATATCCCCCCTTTTTTTGAGGCAGAGTGTTGCTCTGTCACTTGGGCTGGAATACAGTGGCATGATCTCAGCTCACTGCAACCTCTGCCTCCTAGGCTCAAGCAAGCCTCCCACTTCAGCCTCTCAAGTAGCTGGGACTACAGGTGTGCCACCACACCTGGATAATTTTGTTTTGTTTTGTTTTGATTTTAGAGACAGTATTTTGCCAAGTTGCCCAGTCTGGTCTTGGACCCCTGGGCTCAAGCAATGCACCCGCCTCGGCCTCCCAAAGTGCTGGGATTACAGGTGTGAGCCACCGCCCAGCCTATCCATATCCTTTACTGGAAATATAGGTTGTTTGTAATTTTCTTGTTTTAAACACTATAAGTCCCCATCCATATCTGGTCATTTTTCTAGGATAGATCCCCACATGTGGCCTGCCAAATTGCTTTCTCCAACCAACTGTAAACAATTACAGTCAGTTCTCACCTCTGATGATAATTCATGGTATTCTTACACAAATTCATAATATTCCTACCCCAGAAAACTTGTTGGGTAAAAACTAGAATTAGCTGTCTCTACTTGCATTTATTGGGTTGTAAGGTGAGCACTTTCAATGTCCTTTGGTCATTGTGTACGTTGTGTGTGTATATATTACCACCAGACCATTTTCTATTAGGGCATATTTCCTATTGATTTGTTTGAGCTCTCTCTATATTCAGGATATAATTTTAACTTAATTATATTTTCTGCAAGGTATCATCCCAGTTGCTTTTTTCATTGTAACTGTGTTGTATTTGTTCTCTATATTAGAATGAAATCACAGGACAGTCCTGGTTGGGATGACTCAGTATAATCAAATGTGCAGAGTATTATGTTGCTGGACAACCAGGCACCTTACTTCCGCTTTTCTCTCCAAAACACCAGATTATTTCCAGGGGCTAGAATCTGAGCCTGCTGCATACTTTCTCATAATTTTCTTTAGGTGCTTAAGATGTGCGTCTTAATTTTATTTTGCAACTAAACATATAGGAAGGCTTTTCAGTGATTTTCTTAAGTTAGAGGAGATGAAATTGTCAGAATCTCTGGTTGACAGGAATTTCTAGCCTCTAATTCTGCATTTAGATTTGGCTGACTTTTCTTTTTGTCTTCTGTCATTTTCATCCTATACAGTTTGGTTCTCCTTCCCTGAAAGACCCTCTGCATTTGCAGGCATGACCAAGGTATTAATTGTGTCAAACTTGCCTATCCTATTCTTTCATCTTGCCTCCCCCACACCCTGGCTTGTTTGAGCTTCCTGCAGGAAGAGGTAGGACCTGGAGCCAGACAAGACAAATAATGATTCATATTTCCATAGAATTCCACTGCTTGGGGGCTAATTTTAAGAAAAAGAAGAAGAAGGAGGAGGGCTGCAACATGAAACCAAGAAGAAGTGAGGGCTGAATGGTTATGGACAGGGTGTGAATAGAAATAATTACTTGACAGCTCTGAACACCTTGGCTTTCCTGCTCTGTTTTGTAACTTCATGATGGTCCAGGGTTTCCACTCTCAACACCATGTCATGGATGCCACGCTCGTCATGAACCTCTTTGATTCAGAAACTAGAACAGACTTCTATCGGTCATAAGTGTAATATCATGGCTCTCTAACAAAGTGCTGATAAACAAGATAGCATTCACTAACCAAACCCAGAAAGAGAAAAAAATTAGGCAAACGAATGGATAATGCAAAGTGAAATGATTATCACATTAGAAAAAGAGGAAAATAGTAAAATTATCGCCTTCTCACAGGTTGGACTATGATGCCAAACTGTGAGACCAGTTATGACTATGGTTCATCATTCCCTGTTTCCAGAGAGTTTTTAATGACAAGGGGAAATATGCATGGCATAATGTTGAGGGAAGAGAGTAGAATGCAAAACTGCAGACATGCTAATTGTGTGATGCCGGGTATTAACAGTGAAACACAAAGAACACACACACATATTGGGGCTTTGAAAACAAGACTGGAATCAATGACATTGAGGATTTTTAGTTTAGTTTTGTTTTTCTGAGATGGAGTTTCACCCTTGTCGCCCAGGCTAGAGTGCAGTTCACTCTCGGCTCACCACAACCTCTGCCTCCTGGGTTCATGCCCCGCTAATTTTTGTATTTTTAGTAGAGATAAGGTTTCACCATGTTGGCCAGGCTGATCTCAAACTCCTGACCTCAGGCGATCTGCCCACCTTGGCCTCTCAAAGTGCTGGGATTACAGGCATGAGCCACCATGCCCAGACAACACTGAGGTTTAAATGGCAGTTTTCTCCAAGTGGTATGTTTTCTTTTTTTCTTTTCTTTTTTTAGGGGGGATGGAGTCTTGCTCTGTCACCCAGGCTGGAGTGCAGTGGCATGATCTTGGCTCACTACAACCTCCACCTCTTGAGTTTAAGTGATTCTCCTGCCTCACCCTCCGGAGTAGATGGGACTACAGTGTGTGTGCCACCACGCCTGGCTGATTTTTGTATTTTAGTAGAGACCAAGTTGTAGAGACGGGTTTTACCATGTTGGCCAGGCTGATCTCAAACTCCTGACCTCAAGTGATCTGCCTGCTTCTGCCTCCCAAAGTGCTGGGATTACAGGCGGGAGCCACAATGCCTGCTTCCAAGTGGTATGTTTTCTTTTTCACACTTGTCTGATATTTTTCCCCAAAAATTTCATTTACATTTCTTTTCTTTATTGTTACCTTTATTTCTTTATTATTATACTTGTTTTCTTTATTTTTTTTAATTATCAGGAAAGAAGAAATATCTTTTAAATATTATAAGATAAAATATGGGAAATTTGTTTCTTAGTTTTCTAGTTGCAACTTTAAATCTGCCTTTTTCTTTTTTCAGAGATCACCTGCTCCATGGGATCATCCGCAACAGTGAGTGCCCCTTTCACTCTCAAAGGTGTCCTAGTTTAAACAATAAACTATAATGAATTATATGGTCACCCTTGGTATAAAGCATCCTATATGTGAGGCAGCTGCTGTGGTGGAGAGATGAGGAACCTCTAGTGTGGGTAAGACAGGGACCCTTTTCTGATAGCTGAAGAGGGAGGCTAAGATGTCCGTTTACTTTTATCCTCAAGTATAACATGACGTGTGTCAGAAACGTACAAAAGATACCATGAGAACTCAAAGATGGGGAGCACACATTTTGGGTGGGTGATCATGAAGGGCCTACAAGGGCGTTGGGCTTTGAGTGAAGCAATGAAGGACAGATTAGAATTTGACAGGTGGTGTCGGAGAGGGATGCAGGAGTGCGGAGGACATCCAGGCTTAGGGGAGCAAAGATAAAGGTTCGTGAAGGCGAGGGCTTTGTCCTGCACAGGTGTGCATGGAGCTTTACTAAAACATAAATCCGGAGGGCAAGTTCAGAGGGCCTAGATTGCCAGGCTGGGTAGTGAGGGGTGTCCACAAGTTCTTTGGAGGCTTCCTTTAGTAAAATGGTAATTACCAGAGGCTGGGGGAATAGGGAGGAATGAAAGGTGGGTTAATGATTAATGGATATCAACATACAGTTAGATAGAAGGAACAAGCTCTAGTATTTGATAACACAGTAGGGCGACTCTAGTTAACAATATATTGTGTATTTCAAAATATCTAGAAGATTTGGAATGTTCCCAACACAAAGAAATAATAAATGTTTAAGGTAATGGATATGCTAAACACCCTGATGCATGTATCACAATATCACATGTACCCCATAAATGTGTACAATCAGTATGTTAAAAAAAAGAAGCAGCAGCAAAGAGCAAACCTTCACCAGACACCAAATCTGCCTGCACCACGATCCTGGACTTCCCAGCCTGCAGAACTGTGAAAAATAAATTTCTTTTGTTTATAAAGTACCCAGTCTAAGGTATTTTGTTACAGTTGCAGGAACAAGGACATATTCCCAGAGTGGGCACTGAAATAGCTATTGAAGAACTGAAAATTCAGCATTGGGGTTAAGAAGAATAGATGGGAAAGGGAAGGGTGATGGGCCCGGAGATGGTCCCAGGGCACTGGAATCAGACAGGAGGCAGGTCTGAGAGACCTCTCAGAGGCAGGGTCTTCGGGATCTGGCAGTTGGTTGAGTCAGTGTAGTAGAAGGGAGCAGGGATGATTCAGCCAACCTTATCCCACCTAAACCCAACCTCAAATAAAGTCATTATGTTCTGTCCCAACCAGCTCTTCCTCTTACATCGCTTATTCATCTCTTAGTCACAGGGATGGAAAAGTTACATTGGCAAAAATAGAGAAGCTAGGAAAACGAGTAGCTATAATGAGATTTATTTTAGTGACTGTTAGAACTTCCCGGTGCGAACGTGTTCTCTCACTTGCTGATCTGTAGGCTCCTGAAGGCGGAGTATAGATCCTACATTCCACTGTGTGCTCCGGCACCTAGCAGTCAGTTAACTAACAGATAATTTGGAGAGCCCTGCACACTCCAGGAAAACAACTAACTAGGCAGGCATTCGGCACTCAGAGGGGAGAGACCATTAGTGTCCTGGGGACTCTGTTTGTTTCCAATATCACAGAGAGAGGGCCTAGGAGTGGCCCTTGTTGGGGAAGAAAAATAGACTTTATCATCAGCGAGGAAGAGGACTGCCAGAGAACAAAGATAAAGGCAAGGGTGACATTGGCTGGTCATGAGATAAGCCCAGCAGCAGGCACTTTTCATGTACTCTATGCTTGGCAAATACTTAATAATTGATCAACTTGGCCAGGTGCAGTGGCTCACACCTGTAATCCCAGTACTTTGGGAGGCCGAGGTGGGTGGATCACGAGGTCAGGAGATCGAGACCAGCCTGGCCAATATGCTGAAATCCCGTCTCTACCAAAAATACAAAAATTAGCTGGGTGTGGTGGCACACGCCTGTAGTCCCAGCTACTCGGGAGGCTGAGGCAGGAGAATTGCTTGAACCTGTGAGGCGGAGGCTGCAGTGGGCTGAGATCATGCTACTGTACTCCAGCCTGGGCGACAGAGTGAGATTCTATCTCAAAAAAACCCAAAAACCAAAAAACACAAACAAACAAAATAATAAATCAACTTTAAAGTCTTGACCAATTAAGGGATTTTTAAAAAAGCATTAAGATTTAAGGATAAGTTCACTACCAATGCCACATTTCTGGACATACTTAAAGTGTATTTTAGAAAGCAGAAGTATAAGAAATGGTACACTGTTGTTAATGAGTTGTACTGATGAAAATGTCTATTTTATTATATGATATATAAGAACCTGTGTGACAAATTCCTCTTAAAAATTAAATCTCAAAACAAATAAGTTTATCTCTCTAGTTTTTAGGTGATGAAAACTCTGTAACTCATCTGCCATTTATTTGTTCATTCAACAAATATTTCAGTTCCTCCAGTAAGTCAGGATTGTTCTAGCTACCGATGATACAGCAGTGGACAACATAAACAAGGCCTCTTCTTTTATTAAGCTTAGTTAGGAAAACATAAAAAAAAAAGAACAACAGGCCAGGCATCAACATGGGCAGACTGTTTGAGTTCAGGAGTTCAAGACCAGTCTGGGCAACATAGCAAGATCACATCTCTCTAAAAAATACAAACAATTAGCTGGGCATGGTGGTGAACTTGTGGTCCCAGCTATTCGGGAGGCTGAGGTGGGAGAGTCACCTGAGCCCAGGAGGTCAAGGCTGTAGTGAGCCACGATCACACCACTGCACTCCAGCCTGGGCTACAGAGCAAGACCCTGTCTCAAAAGAAAAAGAACAATTGGAGATGTGATCTGAACACAATACAGTGAAGTCATGGAGAGGCCTCCCTGAGACAATACCATTTGAACAGAGTGCCAGTCAAGGAGCCAAGTAAAGATCTGGAACAAGTGTTCCAGGTAGAGGAAAGGGCAGTGCAAAAGGCCTGAGGCAGAGAGGAGTTCAAGGAGCAAGAAAGTCTAAGGGTAGACTTCAGTGGGTGAGCAGGAGGGTGGGAAGAGAGGAAGCTGAACACAGAGGTGAGGGAGAGGTTAGAGAGACCAGGGAGAGGCTTTTGTGGCAGCCCTGGAAGAAACAGCTTATTCAGATGAGTGACTGAATTAATTTTAATTCTCCCAAGAAGCAGCAGAACACTATGCAATACTGCATGTGGATAAGAGCAGAAACTGAAACAGACTGCCTGTCTCTACCACTAACTAGTAAGCTGTGTGATCTTAGGCAGGTCACTCAGTCTCTCTGTGTCTCAGTTTCCTCATCTATTAAGTAAGGATAACAGTATCTACTTCATGGGACTGTTATGAGATTACATTAATTAATACAGGGAGAATGCTTAGTGCAGCATTTGGCACACAGTAAACATTCGGTAGGGCTCCTAAGCATATTGATCTGTACTTTGATGTATTTATTTTATCATGCCTGCATGATTTTTTCACGGTATTTGTATATTATTTTTATTCCAGTTATTGTATTTTTCAGTTGTATAATTTCTACTTGATTCTTTTGTATGACTTCTATTACCTTGCTGAGGTTTTCAAATTTTTCATTTGTTTCAAGAGAATTCATAATTACTTGTTGGAGTATTTTAATAACGATGGCTTCAAAATCCTTCTCAGATAATCCAGCATCTGAATCGCCTCAGTCTTGGCATCAGGTGATTGTTTTTCTCATTCAAACGGTGGCTTACCTTGTCTTTGGGATCATGGGTAAGTTTCCATTGTATCCTGGGAATTTTGGTTATGTTAGGAGACTCTTGATCCTATTTAAATCTTCTGTTTTAGACAGAAGGCAGTCGCCCTGTTTAGGTTTAGTGTGTAGGTTCTGGCCTACTTCTGTGGGCTGTGGGTCCAATGCCAGCTCAGTTTCCTGAGCCTTTGTGTGCTATTCTGGTCTGCTTCGTTCTTCTGGCACTGCTGGGACTTCTGATTAATCCTTACTGGTGCCATCTGCAGGAGCTCAGCCTACTTCCCTGGACCACTTTCTATGGAGAGTGCAGAGAGCCAGAGAGGCTGGGCCTGGGTCTCCTTATGCCCCTTGGTGTCAGGAGGGAGACATCAGGCTCTGCCAATGTTGCCATGTGGGTAGCATGACCTGCCCTTTCAGTGCCCCACATGTGGGATGGGCATTGAATTAACCCAAGGCTTCACTACTGTGCATGCAGGTGGATAGCAATGACCCCACGTGCACATACCCAGAGCACTGGCAGGCAGGCTGATCCCGATCCTGAGCTTACCTGCCATGCTCTGGGTATGGGTATATGGAGCATGGAGGTCAGTCTACCAGGATTCTGAAGCTGCTGCTGTGGGCAGATGGGTCACCAAACCATGCCCTGGTTGTGGAAAGAGGATTGCAGCTCCCTTCTAGGTGTCCACTGGGCTTCCCTTCCCTTTCCTAGTCCTTTGGCCAGAGTACAGGCTTTTCTTGGGATTTATGCCTATGCCTATTGAAATAACAGACTGTACTGCACATTTATCCAGTGCCCAGTCCAGGGGTGTGTGGAAGACAAGCAGAAAACCCGGAGAACCCACCACATTGTCATTTCTCTACTCCCGTCATCTCTACCCAGTCTACCTTTTTCTCTCCAGGTTTCGGAGTCCTTCTATCATTGTCTGTAGAATAATTTCCACAAATTTAGTTGTATTAGAGGCAGGAGCAAGGAAAAGTGAATCTGTACCACCCTGTTCCCTGTACATGATTTGTGATATAAGCTACTACAGATACTTTTTGAAAACAAACCATATATACATTATGAACCAATACTACTAGTGAGCAGAATGCTTAATTATATGACTGTGCCTTCAAAATATGATCAAGATATGATCAGTTCATATTTCAAAATATGATAAAAATACTTCAAAATATGATCAGTTAAAATACAATGGCAGAGACTTCTGGTTGGGACAAGATGAACCTATTTCTCCATGCCCCTCCACCCTAAGCACAACTGTAAACCCTGGAAATAATGCAAGAGGCAACCAAAGGAAAACTCTGAGAGGTGGTAATAAAAGAGTGAGCTGGTTTGGGACCCCAGGACTGTACAATCAGCACTGCATCAAGCATCTTGCATCCCCCGCCTGCACCCTGAAACCCAGACCCAATGTTTCCCAAGCCTGACCTAGCAAGAAAAGGTAACCCAGGTAGATCCATTCTTCCTTCCTTAAGTTCCTCTAATAATATCAGGCAAAAGAATTTTGGGGGTGGTTAATAGAGATAATACTCTCCTTCCTCCCTGGGTCTGAGACACCCCTTTTCCACCACAAGATACCGAAGGTGTGAGCCAATCTGCCCAGAGACCCAGCTTCAATAAGCCTCTTGGTCCAGGAAGCCTCTTTTTCTGCAGCCTGACACTCTTCCATTCCCCAGAGGCAGCCGGGAGCATCAGTAGGAGGAGCATCTCCCTCAAGGAGAGAAGTCCTAAAATCTAGCCTGGGGAAACCCTTCTCCCTGCTCAGGTAGAACCAGCAGTGAGAAACAGCAGGCTGAAACAACACCACAAAGGCTCTGAAAACAAAAAACAAAGAAAAAGAAAACCTGGAAGCAGGCAGAAAAGTAACACATTACATGTAACAGTGATTTGAATGACAACACATTTGTCATCGAAACCAAGAAAGCCAGAAGGAAGTGGCATGACAGGTTTCAAGGGCTGAGATAAGAACTGTCAGCTACAATGTCTTACATCCAGCAAATTTATTTTCAGGAATGAAAGGGAAATAAAAATATTCTCAGGCAAAGGAAAACTAAAAGAATTTGCCACTAGCTGACTCACCCTTAGAGATTGGCTAAAGGAAGTTTGTCAAAGAGAAAGGAAATGATGAAAGAAGGAATGTGGTAGCACAGAAAAGAAAAAACAGGAAGAGCAGAAATATGGATACACACAATACACTGTCCTTTGCCTCACAACTTCTATGAATCGCATTTGATGAAACAAAAACTATGCCTCCATCTGGTCCCTAAGACAACGATATTTAAAAAGTGGGGAAGGTGAAGAGTCCTGAATGGAAAAAAGATTTCCACACCTCGCTCAAAGTGGTGAAATACCGAGAACAGACTGTGATAAGTCGCATGTGTCTATTGTGATATTCATGCAACCACTGTGAGAACTACACAAAGATATGTACTCAAAAACACTACAATTAAATCAAGATAGAGTCCTCAGTGCTGTTTAAAGTAACCCTCAGAAAGGCAAGAAACGAGAATAGAAGAATAAGAACCAAAGGGAACGAATGGAAAACAAGTAATAAAGTGGCAGACTTAAGTGCTAACATGCCAAGAATTACCTTAAATGTAAATTATCTTATATAGTCAGTCAAAAGACAAGACTGGCAGAGTGAACTTAAAAAGAAAAAAAATGGACTGGATGCTGTGGCTCACGCCTGTAATCCCAGCACTTTGGGAGGCCGAGGCGGATGGATCACAAGGTCAGGAGTTCAAGACCAGCCTGGCCAACCCTGTCTCTACTAAAAATACAAAAATTAGCTGGGCACAGTGGTGCATGCCTGTAATCCCAGCTACTCGGGAGGCTGAGGCAGGAGAATTGCTTGAACTGGGACCTGGGAGGCGGAGGTTGCAGTGAGCCAAGATGATGCTACTATACTCCAGTCTGGGCTACAGAGCGAGACTCAATCTCAAAAGAAAAAGAAAAAAAATGACTCAAGTATATACTGTTGCCAAGAAACTCACTTCAAATTTAATGGCTTAGGCAGGTTGAAAGTAAATGGATGGAAAAGACGTAACATGCAATAGCAGGAGTGGTTATGTTCACATCTAATAAAACAGAATTCAGAGCAAAGAAACTTATTAGGGACAAAAAGGGACTGACTTAGTCCATTTTCTGTTGCTTATAACAGAATACCGGAAACTAGGTAATTTATAATGAAAATTTATAAAGAAATTTCTTTATAAATTTCTTACAGTTGTGAAGGTCAGAAGTCCAAGTTCAAGGGGCCACATCTGATGAGGGCCTTCTTGCTGAAGAGGACCCTCTGCAGAGTGCCAAGGTGGCCCAGGACCTCACATGGCAAGGGGGCTGAGTGTGCTGGCTCACGTCTCTTCCTCTTTTACAAAGCCACCAGTCTCATCCCCATGATAACCCATTAATCCATTAACCTGTGAATCTGTGAATGAATTAATGCATTCTTAAGGGCGGGGCCCTCATGATCCAATCCCCCACCTCTTAAAGGCCTCACACCTCTCCATACTGCCACATTGAGGATTAAATTTCAACATGAGTTTCAGAAGAGACAGATATTCAAACCACAACAGGGACATTACATAATGATAAAAGGATCAGTCCACCAGGAAGACACAACCATCCTATATGTGTTCACACTGAACAATCAAATTGCCCTTTCTTTTTGTAGTGTAATGCTGTAGCCTTACTTCAGTGAATTCAGGTTATTCTAGCAAATCTCACCACTGCGCTGGGGATTTCCAAGACCACCTCCGCTTTCAGGGATCCAGTAGAAGGAATCACGGGACTTAGCATACAATTGTGACACAGTAAAGACATCCAGGATCATGATGGAAAAAAGGCAGAGTCTGGTGGAACCCTTCTGGGGCTTCCTATGTGCTCTCCCCGCCCCCCATGAGGGATCATACAAAGTGCACTCCTCCCCCGGCAATGAAATGCAGCAATGTGTGTTTGAGGTTTCTGCCCAGGGAAGCCCATTAGAGACTCGGCACCCAAAGTTTTTACTGAGAGCTGGTCACGTAAGCACCCTCTGTCTAGCACATGCCAAAATGATAGACTCTTAAAAGGAAAGCAGGTGTTCAGCATAAACCATGATGTTTGTACAGTCTAGGCACAGGGAACCACTCTTATCAGTTAACGGTTGACTGGGAACACTCCAAGAGCCAAGTTCCCAGACCCTAGCCAAGGGCCAAACTTGGCAGCAGAGCTTTCTACAGAGAGCAGTCTCAGGCCTGCAGTGTTATCTCTTTTCTGCACAGCTGCGTAACCCTGTGGATATGCTTTTAAAAAACATTGATTTGGACTTTTTAAGTAGGTGAATTGTATGGTATATGAATTATCTCTCAATGAGTTTTTTTTAAAAATCCCACCCAGATTTTCTTGTAGACATAGCCAAACTTATTCTAAAATTTTATATGGAAAAGGCAATTGCTCAAACAAACTTGGCAAAAAGGAATAAAATGGGAGGAGAACATTCTTCCTTACATTAAGGCTCACTGTAGAGCCACAGCAGTCAGGACAGTGTGGTATCAGTGGCAGCATGGACACGCAGATCACTGGAACGGAGTGGAGGATACAGAAATAGATCCACTTGGCTGGGCGCGGTGGCTCACGCCTGTAATCCAGCACTTTGGGAGGCTAAGGCAGGTGGATCACCTGAAGTCAGGAGTTCGAGACCAGTCTGGCCAACGTGGTGAAACCCCCATCTCTACTAAAAATATAAAAATTAGCTGGGTATCATGGCAAGTGCCTGTAGTCCCAGCTACTCAGGAGGCTGAGACAGGAAAATCGCTTGAACCCAGGAGGTGGAGGTTGCAGTGAGCCGAGATTGTGCCATTACCCTTCAACCTGGGTGAGAAAAGTGAAACTCCATTTCAAAAAAAAAAAAAAAATCTCAAATATGTTGAGATTTTTGACATATGTTCCACTGATTTTTGACAAAGGTACAAAATTAATTCAGTGAAAGGGGCTGCTTTTCAACAAATGGTGCTGGAACAATTAGAAAACCACAGGCAAAAAAATAAATAAATAAACCTCAATCTAATCTTTACAACGTATAATGAAAATTAACTCAAAATGGATAGCAGACTTAAATTTAAAACATAATATTACACTTTAAATACATGGGATAAAATCGTTGGGACTTGCACTAAAAGTTCCCAGACGGGAAACCAGAAGCACAATCTAATTAAGCTGGACCACATCAAACTCAAAACTTTTGCTCTCAGAAAACCCATGTGAAGAGGAGAGAAAGACAAGCTACAGACTGGAAGAAAATATTTGCAAACCACATAGCTGACCAATGATTCGTAAGTATCTAGAATATAGAAAGAAGGCTCAAAACTCAGCAGTAAAAGAAATAAACAGTCCAATTAGAAAATGGGCAAAAGACATAAACATACAATATGCCAATTGTAAACAAGCACATGAAGGGACACTCAGTCCATTAGTAACTGTGGAAATGCAAATTATACCCCAATGAGGCTGGGCACAGTGGTTCACGCCTGTAATCACAGCACTTTGGGAGGCGCAGTGGGTGGATCGCCTGAGGTCAGGAGTTCAAGACCAGCCTGGCCAACACGGTGAAATCCTGTCTCTACTAAAAATATAAAAATTAGCCAGGTATGGTGGCAGGTGCCTGTAATCCCAGCTACTCAGGAGGCTGAGGCAAGAGAATCGCTTGAACCTGGGAGGCAGAGTTTGCAGTGAGCCGAGATCATGTCATTACACTCCAGCCTGGGCAACAAGAGTGAAACTCTGTCTCAAAAAACATAAATAAATAAAAAATAAAACCACAATGAGATATTACTACACACCTACCAGATTGAATAAAGTAAAAAATAGTGACAGCACTCAATGCTGGCAAGGATGCAGAGAAGCTAGGTCACTCACTGGATGAAAAGGTAAAATGGGCTAGCCACTCCGAAATACAGTTTGGCAGTTTCTTATAAAACTAAACATACAATTTACCATCCAAACCAGCAATTTCACCTTGGGCATTTATTCCAGAGGCATGAGAACTGATATCCATATGGAAACTTACATACAAACATTCATAGCAACTTTATGTGGAATGGCCCAAAACTGGAATCGGCTTAGATGTCCTTCAATAGGTGACTGTAAATAAACTATGATCCATCCATACTGTGGAACACTACTCAACAGTAGAGGGGAAGAAACTATTATTTTGAAGCAACCTAAGTGTCCATCAACAGATGAATAGATAAAGAAAATGTGGTACATATACACAATGGAGTGCTATTCAGCCGTAAAATAGAAGCGGATCCTGTCATTTGCAACCACATAAATAAGAATGAATAAGACCTAATATTCGCTAGCAGGTGATGATAGTGAATAATAATTAAATTATTAAATTATTAAATGGCTGTATTTAATAATTATTAAATTATTAAATTGATGATAATAATAATTTAATAGTATATTTTAAAAATAAAAGTAGAATGGGATTGTTTGTAACACAAAGGATAAATGCTTGAGGTGATGGATACCTTATTTATCCTGATGTGGTTATTACACATTGCCTATATCAAAAATCTCATGAACCCCGTAAATATACACACCTACTGTGTACCCACAAAAATGAAAAATTAAAAAAAAGAGTAACAAACTATTGATACACAATGACTTGAATGAATCTCCAGGGAACTTTGCTGAGAGAGAAACTCCAGTCCCAAAAGGTTGTATAGCATATGAGTCCATCTGTAAAATATTTTGAAATGACAACATTTTTGAAATGGAGGACAGGTTAGTGGTTGCCAGAGGTTAGGGACCTAGGGGTGGGAGAAGCTAGAGATGGGTGTGGTTGTTTGTGGTGGTGGATACGTGAACCTGCACGGGTGATACAATTGTATAGAACTAAATATACACACAAATGCACAAATGAGTTTAAGTAAAACCTGGGAAATTTGAGATCAATGGAGTGTCTCAATGTCAGTGTCTGGGTGGTGATATTACACCACAGTTTTTGCAAAAGGAAACCATGGGGAGAAACTAAGCAGGGTGTAAAAGGGATCTCTCTGATTTCTTTTTTTCCTTCCTTTCTTCTTTCTTTTCTTTTCTCTTCCCTTCTATTTTTTTCTTTTCTTTTTTTTTGAAATATCTGTCACCCAGGCTGGAGTGCAGTGACATGGCATGATCATGGCTCACTGCAGCCTTGACCACTTGGGCTCACGCGATCCTTCTGCCTCAGCCTCCTGAGTAGCTGAGATCACAGGCATGCACCCTCATACTAGGCTATTTTTTAAAAATTTTTTTGTAGAGACAGGGTCTTGCTGTGTTGTCCACACTGGTGTTAAACTCCTGGCCTTAAGGGATGCTTCTGCCTCAATCTCCCAAGTAGCTGGCAACAGTTGTGAGCCACTGAACTTGGCTAACTTTTTTTTAAACATTTTTTGAAAGAGATGAGTCTACTGTGTTGCCCACGCTGGGCAACTCCTAGGCTCAAGTGATGCTCCTGCCTCAGCCTCCCGAATTGTTGAGATTACAGGCGTGAGTCACTGCACCCAGCCTGAATTATTTCTTACAACTGCATGTAAATCTATAATTATCTTCATAAAAATTTCAATTACAAATAATAAATCAAGCAGAATCCTGTAATTCAGGAAAAGACATCATGGCAGGCCCCATGAAGTATCCCACAGCCCTCCCCTGCGCATTTCTCGGGGGGGGTCTGAGGTCTCAGAGTTTCTTTCACTGACACCCATCCTCTCTTCTCAGGGTTGGAGTGCAACGCCTTCCTTTCTTTCAAAGCACTCTCCTGGCATTTTCATCCATGCATATAGTTGCTTTTCCTCTGGTCACACAGGCATCAATCATTGCCTTTAACAGACCCAGAGGAGGGATCCTTAGCAGAGGGAGGCCAGCGGCCAAGAGAGGACCATGGCACTGCCCACCTGGAGGTGTCAGTCCCCACAGTGTGCAGCTGTGTGTGCTCAGGATGCGTTCTCTCACACAGCTTTTACGACTGCGATCTCTATTGTGTTTAAAACCCAGAAGCAAGCCTCCAACTAACCCACGATGAGGATGTTGGTCTTTTCCCAATGTTTTATGCCTGGGTGAAGCAGGCATTTCTCTATGTGTGCAGCAATTGAGGACTGATTTACAAAAACTCTCCTACTAATATTTGCCTAAGGGAGGAACTGGAATTTCATTTTGGTTAAGGGTGGGTGTGGTTAAAAAGAGCGTGCCTTGCTGCCTTGCTGGGAGCATCTTAGAGTAGAACATACAAGCTCTCCTCTCCCAAAGCAACTCTCAGAGTCACAGAGCTGTGCACAGGCTGTTCAAGGGCATTTCATTTGTCTTTACCTCTTCTTTCTGGATCTTGTGTTAAGGAAAGAAATGGAAACACCAATAAGAGCATCATTGTAGAGAGATTTGGCCATGACCCAGGATTGTAGCAAAGGGGTGACTTTTCTCACTATCACCAAGTACTCCAAAGAAGCATAGAATCTAATTAATTTCCTCCCTATTGCTTCCATATTTCCCCCAAGCCCCATAAGTTTAGAAATTCTGATTCCCAGGCCCCTGAACCTGCACATCCCACTCTTCCCTCCACACCCGTGTGCTGAGGAGGGGAGAAGAGAGTGCCCACAGATACAGCAGGGGGGTCACGACCAGAGCCAGGAACCAGGGCACTGGTGGTCCACTTAACTGCACACCTGGAGAGTGGCTGAGCAGCGGGTGGGTGCGTTTCTTTTCACTGGGGTGAGATGGGGATTGTGGTGAATCATGCTGAAAACTGCAGAGGCAGCATCCATCCTCACCAAGGAGAGACCAAGGTTTAATTTTTAAAACAAATGAACAGCTTGAGCCTATTTTTTTAAATGACAATGACCAAAAATGTGCAGTGTGTGCCATACGGAAAAGACCACCTCACAAAATCCAGAACATTCTCCCTCCCTTCCTGCTCCCCCGTCAGGGCAGAATGGCCTCCCCAGATTCCCATCCCGTTTAGTTGGCAACCAGATTGAGGCTTGGATCTGGGTATAATTGCTGATCTACAAATTCACGGAAGAATCCAGGCCAAAGTATAAAATACTTTATTATTGTCTAGGGGAACAGGGGAGTGGAGAATGTGTGTGTGTGTGTGTGTATGTGTGTATGCACATGTGTATGTGTGTCTACGTGTGTATGTGTGTGTGTATTATATCACATCTAGAGAAATAGCTCTGTGTAATTAACCTTTATTCTGTATCTCTTAGGCAAAATCCCTGGGTTTTGTTTCAAGGATACATTTTTTGTCATTTTTCAAACATGAACCCCCATTCTGTGTCATGTAAAGTCTGCAATCAGCCATTGGGAGTCTCAGGTTTCCCTTGGGGATATGTGGAAACTAAGCCTCGCCCTCATCCCTCCCAAAACATACACACTCTCCTCTCTCACTCTGTCAGCTTTTTCAACTCAGCTTATTAAAGGCCTTTAAAAGCTTCTAAAACTGTGCCTTCAACACGCCGTGCCTTTGTTCTTCCACGCCTTTGTTCTTTTGCCAGCCATGAGCTCAGGGGGCTGCCTGGCGGGCCTAAGCCTGGGGAATGCAGGGCGTGGGTCCACAACTGGCTATGCCAACGGAGCAAAAGAGGGAAAGGGGCTCATCCTCCAGGCTGCATCACGCTGGGGGCGAGCGGGTTCACAGGGAGCCGGCGGCAGTGGACACCACAGCCTGGTGATGTCAGACACCAGCGGTTTTCAGAGAAGTCTCTCCAGCCCCAAGCGGCAGCCTGTTTTCCTTGTATGTGTGCAGCCAAAGCCCCTGGAGGGGCTGAGAGTGGGGGCTGAGTCTACCTTGGGCCAGGGCCCCCCCACAAGGCCTCCGATGAGTCCTGGAGGATCTCCCTCTCAGGTACTAATAAGGTGTCCAAGTTGCAACACGCTTTTTGGCCTTGTCCACCCTATGGTTTTCAAGGCTGCTTAAAACTTGCTAATGTTAAAATATGTATTACCTGCTTGTTGTCTGGCAGCTTAAAATACCTGTGTGGAGAATAACAGCCTAGACGGCACCCATCCTTGCTGAGAAAGGTTTTAAAAGGAGGTGCCACTTCGAATACCCCTCACATCAGGAATTGTATCATTTGTTCACAGCGTTGCTCACTTGCCGATCTCCAGCAGACAGATGCCTGTGCAGTGCAACGTGTTATTTGCTGTCTGCCGGTGAAGCTTGACCCCCAGTGGCTGAGTTTTGCCTCAAGAAGGTGAATGTGGATGTCTTATTCTTCCCACACTTCCACAGGTCTCCCCCTAGGCCATCATTTTGCAGTTAAGCTGTTCATAAAATCGAATGGGTCAGGATACAGTTAAGTGATTTAACAGTAGTGGCCCCAGTGCAGAAAACAACGAAACCACAACGCACAGAAGACCAAATTGGAAAGCAAGATTGTTCTTGGTAATTTTCAGATTCAAAAAATTGATATCTTACTTTTTACTTCTTGTGTACGTTATTTTCTTGGTCACACACGTGATTCTATCTTAAAAGACAGAATCATAGAATAGGTAATATTCCACTCGGAAGTCAGAGCTAGGTCTCCAGCTCTATGAATTCTGTTTGTCCTTCTTCATCTGCAAATTGGGGATAATTCTTATCTACCTTCCCCACAGGTGTTCATGATAACTAGGGTAAAACAAGTAAAACATTTAGGATGAGTAAGTGCTGAGTGCATTTTAATGATTAATATTATTAGTGTAATCAAAATTATATTAGTTTTTTGAAATCATAATGACATATGTCTTGATGTGAATATATATATTTACTATTTTAACATATGTAAAAATATTCATCAAGTCAAAGATATCTTCTCTTAATCAAAATGAAAATAATTATTTCATGTGCTTTGAGGACGAATTGCAATGGAAGCCTTTAATAATTGGAAGATGAAGCGCCTTTGCTCTGAAATCTGACACGGAACAAGTATGGTCCATGAATTAGGTTTTATTACATTTTTATCCTCTTACCTTTGTAATTGCTTCAAGTTGTTTCACCACTGGTTAGAGTGATTTGCAAGGGCAAGTTATGATGCCAAAATGATGTCAATGAAAGTCTGGACTAATGACAAATGATGTCAAAACCTGAGAATGTGAATGCAGATTGTAGTTAGACTAAGAGAAAGTTAATGCCAAGAAGCACATGAAGCTAATGCTACACGTGAAAGACTATGGGAAAAATTAAAGGAACGAGATGAGATATGTGCCATATAATCGTGTCTCTGTCCTCTTTATGCCTGACTTTTTTTAGACAAATTGATCATAAAAATTAATTAAAGTAAAAAGCAGTTCTCAGTCTGTGTCTTCACTGTACTGAGTGAATTGGACAATTTGCCGGTGCCCAGAAGAAAGCAGGCCCTCCTCCATTACCCCTGTGTGAAGCCCAGAAGGAACCTCCAGACTGTTGTGTAAGACCTGGGGTACCTCTGAGTCCTCGTATTCCAGTGGAAGCTGGAAAAGATCTGGCGGGGGTCGACAAATTCCAATCCTTCCCTTTATAGGGAGGCAAAATTGAGGCCCTGGTGCTCATGTCACTTGTTCAAAGCAATTATTGCCAACTAGCTGCAGAGCTGAACAAGCAGGCCTGTTCCATTGTGCTGGGGAAATTCTCAGCCCTCCTCCCTCCCAGGTCTTCCCCATCTGGGGTCCCCTCCCTCCAACCCCAGCTGATGGTTATTTATTCATTTATTTATTTCCCTCTAGTGGTTATTTATTCATTTATTTATTTATTTTTATTTTCAATGAGCATCAAGTTCCACTCTCTCGTGGTTATTATATCGTAACATCCCAGGCAGGATGTTGGTTTGGGCCCCTCGGAACAGCCACTGAGGGGGCAGCTACCAAGGAATGCAAATGATCCGAGGATGGACTCACCTGGGGGTCACTCCTGTGTCACGATCTGCCTTGTGCTCTGGTGTCTTGCTCTGACTTAGTGACTTGGCACTGTTAAAGCATCACAGGCCTCGGAGAGCAGGTGGAGAAGACGCCTTTTGGACTGGAAGGCCTTCCTTCACAACGAGGCCAGCTCTGGATGTTGTGTGTGGTTTCCTCAGCACCGTATTTTAGCAATGACTGTGCTTTTGATCACAGCCTGATAAATGTCCCAAAGGCCTGACTCAGAGCCACACTCTGGAAACGACACAGAGAGCAGTAAGCCCAAAGACACAAAGCTGTCCCGATGGGCACTCTGAGGGCTTCTGTCTGAAACAGTCACCTCCAGGCCTGCTCTGGCCTCACGCCCCCTGCAGCATCGCTTGGGTGGTGGCCCCATATGGGGAACTGCACTGTGGTGGAGCGCTGGTCTACCACAACCTCCCTTTCTAGCCTAGCCCAGCCTTACCTGCCAGATGACAGCCCGGCAATGCCTGCGGTGTTCACTCCTCCAAATTTGCCAGCTCATCGGGGTACTGATGACCTGAACGTGGACCCTCATGAATCCCCACCTTGCTAGTCTCCAGTGACTCTCTGCTCACCTGCCTTGTAGCCCAACTATGTTGTTGCCTCTTAATCCCCTGTCACTTGAATATTTTGGATCTTTGTTTGCAGAAGCCTCGGAAACTAGATGATTTTAGAAAATAAATATGATCTCATTAAACCTACATATTGACCTGTGTTGTGAGCCAATCTCTTAAATTAGGGCATTCCAGAAGTGTAAAGAGACAGCCTTGCCATTCATTCCAACAAACAAGCTGTCTTTGTCCAGCCAATTAGAGATGAGGACTTTTTCATAGATGATCCCATCTCTCCATGAGGTTGAAATATTTTCTCTTTGTCACCATTAGATTAATGCACAAAGTCCCCCAATTAAATGCTAAAAAGTAACATAGCTCTCCCAATAAGGATTCCTGCTACACACGGGCCCCTATATGGCAGGCAGCTCTCTTCAGGCTTCCCTATAAAGATGAGGAGGGTGATGCCACCTTCCTTTCAATTGCTGTTGAATTAAACCCATATTCTGCATTGAACACAGGCAGAAATTTGGGAGTATCATTTAGGAACTCAAAATAATTGAGAGCATTACTCAGTTGTAATGAGTATTACTCATTACTCCAAAGCTCCCAGAGTCGGGGTGGAGGGAGGGATGAGTGATAAAGTTGAAAGTTTTCCTTGTCCTTTTTCAAGTCTGAAAGCAGACATTCTAGGTTTGAAATATCTGTTTCTGAGTATCTACAGGAATGCCCCATGAAGATCAATGTCTCCATTCAAAATTGTTTAATAAGTGCTATCCTCATATGGTGATGTGAGGAACACCAACCAGATGAAGCTAACTGATCACAAAGGCATCTCTCCTGAGCTCATCAAGCTGCCGATGTACAGACATGTGCACTGCTGGACTAACAAGAGAATAGGATGGCCCCCTGACATACGTTTCCCAACACTTCAGCTGTCATAAACCTCACTCAACATCTTTGTGACTATTTGTTTGACATTCTTCCTCCCCCATAGGCTATAATCTCTGTGAAAACAGACCTTGTCTCCCTGGATCACAGCTATATCCACCAAGGCCTGGCACAATGACTGGCATTCAGTAGGCACTCAATAAACATCTGATGAATGAATGAGAGATGGATTGATGATGGATGGTTGGATGGATGGATGGATGGATGGATGGATGGATGGATAGATGGATGGATGGATGGATGGATAGATGGATGGATAGATGGATGGATAGATGGATGGATGGATGGATGGATGGATAGATGGATGGAGCTCAACGTATTCATATTGTGGTCTTGCATTCGTTTTCCAAAGAAAACATAGGAGTAGCATGCTGACACAATGTGGAATTGGGAGAAATTGCCCTTCCTCCAATTTAATTGAAGGAAGCTTCACATGTAATTTTTAGACTTCTCTGAAGAGTGATGACCATATTTTTCTGGTTACATTTCTTTTCTATGAGCCCTTTATTTTGTGAAATTTCACTTCTAATATTTTCTTCCATCTAATTCCATTCTAGTCTTTATTCTAAGTTTGATTTATTTGTTGTTTTTGTAGCTATAATGTCCCAGGATCTGTGGCAATGGGCTGTTCATAAATTTTACCTGAAGAAACTGCATAATTGTCACACCTACCCAAGATATATTGAGATATGATGCATTCCCTTGGGCTGTCATAACAAAATACTACCGACTGGATGGTTTAAACAACAGAAATTTATTTTCTTACACTTCTGGAGGCTGGAAGTCCAAGATCAAGGTGCCCCAAAATTTGGTTTCTGGTGAGGGCTCTCTTCCTGGCTTGCAGTCAGCCACCTTCTCACTGTGTCTTCACATGCTCTTTTGTTTGTGCACACAGAGAGAGAGAAAGATAACAAGTTCTCTGGTGTCTTCTTTTAAGGACACCAGTCCTGGATTGGTTTAGGGCCCCATTCTTATGACCTCACTTAATCTTAATTATCTCCTTAGAGATCCTATTTACAAATACAGTCACATTGAGGGCTAGGGCTTTAACACGGGAATTCAAGGAGGATGCAACTCAGTCTATAGCACACGACAAATGGAATTCCTAAGACACTCCAAATTCTTTGCCTGTGGCTCCTCTAGTGTTGCCCATCACCCTATGTGCATGTGCAGGGCTTATCTATATATTCTTTCGGGTGGAACAGATGCCGTGTTTTGCAGCCGTTGGAAAGTCCAAGGTAAAATTTCTGTTTTGATAACAATTCTTATTAAAAGATGAAGTGCCTTTCTAGTGGGTTTGTGTCCAGACCCTGAATCTATGTGCCCTGTTTGGAAATAGAACATTATGTGAAAATATTTATCAGATGTGTATCAAGCATTCTAGCCAGTTTTCTATGACTTAGTTTGGAGAATGGACTGACCTAAACCTTCAGAAGCGAGCCCATAGGGTTTTCAAGAGGCTGGGTAGGACATAGAACCATCCTGTGTGGAAGGAAAGCCATTTTCCTCCACCTCCCCTCTGCCTCCTGCCTCCTCCCAGGTCCTTCCACCTGGATGACTATTGTCCAGCTTCCAGAGCGCAGCAAGAGGCTGCTGACTTCCTCTTCCCTTTTTTATGTTCAGATAGAGCTGAAACCATCAGTCATGATGTGTGTTGACTTGGAGAGGACAGAGACACCAATGTCATGTCTATCCTTGACTCAGCCACAACTCTGGGGCGGAGAGGCGGAGAAGTGGAAGGAGACATCCCCACCTCTGGCTTCTTGAGAACGGACAGTCCCTGGTGCAAGTGGACTGGGCTCACAGTTTCTCGAATGCCCATAATTGAAAAAAAAAACACACCGTACCGCATGGATAGGACTAAATCTATTATGCATAAACTTCTCCATTATCGTGTATGAATCCAAGAGCCACGGTAAAATGAAATTTACATCTGTATTATTAATTACCAGTTTCTTTGTCCTGTAAAGGTGTTCTACTACATCCATCAACTCAGAGGCTATCATTTCTGTATTGATCATTTAAAATGCACCAAAATCAGAAAATAATAAGATTTCACGTTCATGATGATTTCCCTTTTCCTACAAGAGCGAATTCTACCCATGATGATATCATATTCTTGCTTCTGAAAGAAATAAACCTTAAAAAATAAATGCGTAGTTGTTCCAGTTAAAGAAATGGATTTTTTAAAGCCTGAGGCATATGATCATTACTATTTGTGGATAGAAACATGGCAAAGGGTTTTTCAATAAAAGTTACACCCTCCCAAACAAATAACCTTGCTGCAAAAGAAACTTCATGCTTCTGCTCAGAGACAGGTGTCTTGCTAAAATTATTTCTCTATTATCTGTTCCTTCACAGTGGAGATGCCATTGCGTTTGAAAAATCTACTAATTCTAACAGCATTATCCAACAAGAAGAAACAGTGAGTGTTGAATCAAATAGATTTACTATAATAGACCCCCAACCCAGCAATACTCAGTGATTGCTTAGTTCGATGCAGCTGTTTTACTGTGTGTAATGTGCTTTCTCCAGGGAGCCCCTAACCATTCACCCATCTGACCATGAATGTTGAGTGCTCACCACCTTCCACACACTGTGCCAAGAAAGACATAGCCCCTGTCCTTAAGGAACCTACTGTTTGGCTGTACATTCCCTGCTTAACTGTGTTTCTTCAGCTAAAATTAAAAACGATATATAGGCTGTTGGCAATAAATGTGTCTGAAGTGTCTCCCTATTACAGTTATAGCTGTGTGAATTAGGACACCACAACTATGAATAACTAATCTATGACATCACGAGTTGATTTTATTTTCGTGGGCCAAAACGATATGATAGTACTTGGATACTGTCTTAGCGCGAGCTGCAAATTATCATAGACAGGGTGGCTTCAGCACCAAACATTTATTTCTTACAGTTCCAGAGGCTGGAAGTCCCAGGTGCCAGCATGGCCAGGTTGGGGGAGGGCCTTCTTCCAGGTTGCAGACGACTTCTAACTGTGTCTCACATGGTGGAAAGAGAGGGAACTAGCACTAATCTCATTTATGAGAGCTCCACTTTCATGACCTAATTACCTCCCAGAGGCCCCACCTCCAAATCTCCAAATACCATCACATTGGGATTAGGGTTTTCTTTTCTTTTTCTTTTTTTTTTTGGAGACAAAATCTCGCTCTGTCTCCCAGGCTGGTGTGCAGTGGTTCTAACGATTCTCCTGCCTTAGCCTCCCGAGTAGTTGGAATTACAGGTACCCACCACCATGCCCAGCTATTTTTGTATTTTTAGCAGACAGAGTTTTCCATGTTGGCCAGGCTGGTCTTGAGCTCCTGACCTTAAGCGATCCATCCCCCTCATCCTCCCAAAGTGCTGAGATTAGAGACATGAGCCACTGCACCCAGGAAGAGATTAGAGTTTTAACATATGAACAAAAGGAGTTACCAATATTCTGTCCATAACAGATACTGTCTTGTTGACAAGTGTTATTGAACAGATAACCTTTTATAAACCTGTTTTGTGACTAGCCATCTTGAGGGATGAATGGGTTGTGAAAGAACAGCAAACACCAAAGCCCCTCTACTTAAGCAGAACACAGTTTTGTAGTCGGAAAGCTAAGACAGACATGGAACAATGGGCACCATATCAAGTGGCCAGTGCAGGCCATGAGTGGTTTGGGAACGCCAAACTGGAGGTGAGGGAGAAGGGCTATGGGAGGCAAGTGTGATTAGGGGGAGCTGCCCAGAAGAGTGTGGTTCCTACTGTTGCTGTGGCAAATTAGCACAAACTCAGTGACTTAAAACAACGCAAATTTATTCTCATACATCCCTGGAAGTCATAATTCCACGCCATTCTTACCAGACTAAGATCAACATGTTGGCAGAGCTGTGTTCCTTCTGGACATTCTAGGGAAGAATCCATTCCTTTCCTTTTCCAGCTTCTAGAGGTCACTCTCATTCCTTGGCTTACAGCCTCCACCCCATCTTCAAAGCCAGCAAAGGCAGGCCAGTTCCTTCTCATGCTGCAGTCTGTCTGGCTCACTGCAGCTGGGGAAGGTGGCCCTCTCTAAAGCACCTTTGTGGTGACGTGAGGCCACGTGGATAAGGCGGGAAAACTTCCCCATCTCAAGGTCCTTAACCTTAATCACATTTTCAAGGTCCCTCTTGCCACACAAGGTAACATAGGTTCCAAGGTTTAGGGTATGAACATTTTTGGGGTGGAGAGGCCTGATTCTGCCTGTCACACTGCCCTTGAAGCTGTCCTGGAGAGGGCGCTGGCTCCTCTCTTAGGCGTGCATTCATTTTGAGGGTGTAGCCTGCATTGGAGCTGGGAGGTGATGACAAACGTGTGTGGACCCCAGTGTGTGTATGTTGGGGAGCGGCGCACTGGGCAAGGTAGGTGGAGAGGGCCAGAGTGCACAGAGCTTGCCAATGTTAGGTGGAGAACTTGAATTTGATCCAAGAGACTGTGGGGCACCATCAAGGCATCTTCAGAAGAACAACAAGATACGTTTACTTTGGGGACAATAATTCTGGGAGCATCCAGTGTCTGCAAGGATGCAGGAAGGATAAAAGGCATTCAGGAGAATTGATGGGGTAACCCAAAGGAGGCAGATGGTGCCTGGTAAAGCAGGTGATGGTGGGAAGTTGTCACACATCAGACTCCCAAGGGTGACACCTAGTGAGCGCTCACTAAAGAGTAAATACATGAATGGTAGCATGTAACTCCAATGACATTTCTTGAATTTATCGAAAATCTCAGACTGCATTTAATATACCTAAATGATCTAAGTAGAATTTCTCACTTTTTTATTTGTCATTGTTTTAGATATAGCTTTTTTTTTGCCACATATTTGTCATTATGCAGTATTTATGTATTTTATTTTTTAGAGACAAGGTCTTGCTCTTTTGCCCAGGCTGGAGTGCAGTGGCGTGATCACAGCTCACTGCAGCCTTCAACTCCTAGGCTCAAGTCATCCTCCCACCTCAGCCTCCTGAGTAGCTAGGAATACAGGTGCATGTCACCATGTCCAGCAATGTTTTTTTATTATCAATATTATTTTTATAGAGATAGGCTCTTATTATATTGCTCATGCTGCTCATGAACTCCTGGCCCCAGGCAATCCTCCTGCCTCAGCCTCCAAAAGTTCTGGAATTATAAGCATGAGCCACCACGCTCAGCACAGTATGAATTTAAAAATCGGTGGATTTTTAAAGACTGATATATAATAAATGCATATATTTTCTGGATACATGTGATATTTTGATACCTCTGCATACTGTGTGAAGATCAAATCAGTATAATTGGAATACCTATCACCTTAAACATGTATCTTTATCTGGGGGCAGCCGAATTATTCTTTCTGGGTATTTGAAAATATAAAATAGATTCTCGTTAACTATAGTCACTCTGCTGATTGATCGAAGCCTAGGTCTCATTTCTTCTGATGGTCTGTTGGAACCCACTGATCAACTTCTCTCCATCCCCTTCTTTGCTTTGCTGAATTATTGTTCCTGCACGGAATTCCTCAGCACGCTTCCTGAACGCCTTCTCCTGCAGAGTCTCCTGCAGGGATCCACACTTGTACTCTACTTTTACTTTAGATTTCTGGTTATGTTGTTAAGGAAATATTTCAATTTATGATTTTAAAAATATTGTTTGGGAAAGACCAATTCTTTTCAGTTTTGAATGGAAGGATTATGGCTATAAGTAATGTCTATGGAGAAAGAGCCCTCAGGGAATTGACCTCAAAAGCTCATGAATTTGCTCTTTATTATGTTTTGTAATAAAACACTTGTATATTCTCCTTGTAATCATTTCTTGATTATCCCAACAGTACATTGTCAGATGTCTTCTTCTGAACAGGTGATGCTGTGTTCTATGTGCCATGTTGAAATGTAGAGATTTCTGCAGCATTCAACAAAGAACCATCTGCCTAAAGCTGCAGTTCTCAGCATGGACAAGCAGAAGGCTCAGTAGGGAAGCTGGTTATACATCTAGAGTTCTGATCTCATTGGATTCCCTAGAGGCCTAGGAACATGGATCTCAAGTGCCCCAAGGGATTCTGATGTGTTTGAAAACACACCTTTGGGAGTACCAGCAGTAGCAGTCACTCAAAAAACATTGACATAACCAGGAGGTCCGGGTGTGAGTGCTATGGAAAATATGGCTGTAGTTGGGGCCTTGCAGTATGGGCAGCTAGCCCAGAGTTGAAACTGAGGATTCCTCAGTTCTCCTACAGAAGCGCTGATGATCAGGCCAATGAACTTCACGGAATAGCTCCATCCTTCTGCATGATGAACTTAAGAATCACCCACACCCACTTACAAGAAGAGCCATCATCCGACAACTTTGAATAAAGCCAATATTCTAAAGTGCAGTATGAATGAGGTTTAGACAGCACCCAGTAGACAGACCCCTTTGATTTGTCACCTCTGTTTCTGCTTTACATTTATTTAGACATCTATATCCCTACGTCATTCCAATAATATTAATGGGGGAAGTTTTAATGTGGCATCTTGATAATACTGTATGCATAGTATGCATTTTCTCCAGGGAGATAGTCAGTTGCTTTCATCAGACTCTCAAAGAGGTTCAAAATCACAACAGAGTTATGAAGGACAGATTTTAGGGCACCGAGAGGACAGTTGAGCATTCTCCCTAAACTCCTCTGATCCTCAATGCAGTACTGGGTGATACCGGGGCATCAGAGAGGAGGAAGACACAGTGGTGTCTGTTTTCTCGTGTGTGCAGCACTGCGTGGGATGACGGCTGAGCTCACTCCTCCTCTAGGGTGGGCACAGGTGGTCAGAGAAGCTGACCTGCCCTCTGATGCCTTATAGACAGGAATGAACCAAAACCCACAGAAGCAATTCTATAAGTAAGTAACTTAGTGAGGCTTGGGGTGTGTAAGGACTGAGCAGGCTAAGGATGGAATGCTGACCTAGGAACTATAGGGTCAGAGGGAGGGTCATGAGATTGGAGAGAAAATGGCGTAGCAGAGTTGGCAGCTCAATTTTCAACTTGGAGGAATTCTTTCATCCTACTTTATTGTAAGGGAAATTATTCAAAAGCAGTTTATGACAATGCTGAAGAAATCATTTCAAATAAAATTCATACCCTTTATTCAGACTAGGAGTCCTCCCCGTGGCCAGAGAGCACAGCAGCATGAGTGACACGGGGAGGAATGTCACACTTGCTTTCTGCCATGCCACCTTTCATCCTCCTTCCCATCCTGTAATTGGTTCTTTTTTTTTTTTTTTTTTTTTTTGAGATGTAGTTTCACTCTTTGATGCTCAGGCTAGAGTGCAGTGGTGCGATCTTGGTTCACTAGAACCTCCACCCCCTGTGCTCAAGCAATTCTTCCACTTGTCTTCTGAGTAGCTGGGACGACAGGCACCCACCACCACACCCAGCTAATTTTTGTATTTTTAGTAGAGATGAGGGTTTCACCATGTTGGCCAGGCTCAAACTACTGACCTCGAGTGATCCAACGTGCCCAGCCCTGTAACTGGTTCTTCTAAAACAAAGTCTGTGCTCCTCATTTTCCTCGTTGGCAATGGCCCTGAGATTTCTGTTATAACCAACTGTTGTTATGAAATAGGCAGGATGACCCAAACAGGGTATGATTTTACTTGAAGAAGGAACAATTACATGGACAAGGGTTGTAGAGGTATATGTGATATTAAATAACTCATAGATAATAGTATTATTATACATTGCTATACAGGATTTGTAAATAGATGACCCCAAGAGTCATACATTTGGGTAATATATTAAATCCTAACCCTTTCCTGATGGCCATTGTTCACAGAATTACAGATGACAATTAGCAGCATTTGGAATAAAATACGAGGGGAAAGCTGCTGGAATCGGTAATGTGTGCAGAGGTGTGGCTAAAAGGTTATATACAATATTAACTTAGAGTAGTGAGATCATAAGATGATTTATATGCCAGAAAATAATGTGTTTTACTTTAAAGACATAATCCATTGCAAAAATGAATTTTAGTGTGAAGATCATTCACCAATTAAGACAGACCCAGTTGGATCCCCTTTGTCTGAATTCAGGAGATGTCCATTTTGGGAGCAAGAACTGGCAAAGAAGCACTCCTATAAAACGGTAGGTTTACACTCGTGGGGAGCTTATCCTTTCATGCTGTGTGATGCGTAGGGCAGTAAATAGCTTCCTTTTGTGCCTGTGGCCATGGTTGTTTCACATGGAATTTTATTTGCCTTTATGGGACAGTGAGGACCAGCAATCTTCCC
This sequence comes from Aotus nancymaae, assembly GCF_030222135.1. Classification (NCBI taxonomy): domain Eukaryota; kingdom Metazoa; phylum Chordata; class Mammalia; order Primates; family Aotidae; genus Aotus; species Aotus nancymaae. Next base: position 6,012,484 of record NW_026988546.1, on the reverse strand, counting down.
TGGCTTGATGGTGCTCAGGAAGTTCAAGGCTCTCTATCACATCCTATGGCAAGGGTCCTCCTGGGACTGCTTCTTCCCCAAGACAAAAAAAGGAACAGATACACAGATTTTCTAGAAATTAGGGCTGAGGATTATGGAGGGGGAAAATTGAAGTTTAGAGAAAAAGATGTCAACGTTTGGTGGCCTTTGTAGTGGTCGAACAAATCTGCAAATATGAGTGATAACACTGAAGTGAAAGGCATACATGAACTATCACCCTAGAAGGTCTGCATTACTTTATAGAAACAAACAGACAAAATGCTGTGGTCCAAGTGAAGAGCCCAGCTATTGTCATATGAGGATTGCAACAAGAGCAGCCTCTGAGAGCTTCAGAAAAGTCTGTGAGGATCAGCTCATTTTTGAAGTGGCCCACGAGCTTAAATAATTTTCCACATTCTTTCTAGATGGCCTTCCTTGCTGACGAATACTGCAACTATTGTCGAGACGTTTTACTCAACGTGAGGAATAAAGAACTTGACAGGGTAGGGTTTTATCTATAAAATACAAGCATTTATGAGTCATTATTAATCATTTTATTTGAAGAGACCCCATCAACAGATGTCCGGGGCACTGAAGTGCTTATATGCTATGCACTTATGTTGTAGTTATTGAGTTCTTGAAGGTGACATTGATATTCAGTATAATCAGTTGGAAATTCTCCAAGTCGCTAGTACAAATAACTTAAGGCTCTAAATACAAATTCAACTATTTTTTAGATCCAAATTCTGCTGATTTTGAATAAAGGATTAGTAATAAAATTCACCCTGGACTCTTCAATGGTGCTGAAGAGCCATTTTATTGATCCGCGCTAACTGAAGATGGAGCAGGACTTCGCAGCTGAGTGATCTGGCATGGGTATTGTCACGATTGGATTTTATCCTGGAATCTGCTGCGGAAAACATGAATAAACCTTTCAGCTGTTCTGAATTTCATCTTTTGCAGTGTGAGATGAAAAATCCAAGAAAAAAAATGCACATTCAAATGAGTTTTTTCCGATGCTTTGGTATATTCTAAGCACTTCAACTTTGGGTGATAACGTTCATTCAGCACGAGCTCATTTGCTACCTACTCGGCATAAAGCATTCTAGTGAGGGCGAAACCAAGATACCTTCAGGATGCCCCCTGTCCTGTTGATGCAATGTTATAAATATCTATCCACACTGCATATGTGACATATTCCTTTCCCTCTTCACTTACTCAACAAATACTTATTTAATTCCTATCCTGTGACCTACGCCATTACTGGGACTAGAAAGGTATTCTCCATAAGACTTGAGAGTTAGTAGTCTGGTAATGAAAGGAACAATATTACCCAATAAATAAGATGCAATGTGGAAAGTTCTAGAATAGTTGTATGATTAGACTGTTCTGGGTCCCAGAGAAGAGTAACAGAGAAGGCCAGGGAGTGCTTCCAAAGCAGGCCACGTTGCTGCTGACTCTAGTAGGAAAGGCAGAGGTGCAATAGACAGAAAATGGGGTAGGAGAAGGATTCCAGGTAGAGCCCATGGTACAGGTAAAGGCAGCAGGATGTTTATGGGCACGACAAAAAGGCCACTATGACTAGATTTTTTTATTATTATTATTATTTTTCTGAGACAGAGTCTTGCTCTGTCACCCTGGTTGGAGTGTGGTGATGCGATCTCGGCTCACTGTACCTCCACCTCCTGAGTTCAAGCGATTCTCCTGCCTCAGCCTCCCAAGTACCTGGGACCACAAGCGTGCGCCACTATGCCTGGCTAATTTTTTGTATTTTTAGTAGAGATGGGGTTTCAACATGTTGGACAGGCTGGTCTCGAACTCCTGACCTCAGGTGATCCGCCTGCCCCAGCCTCCCAAAGTGCTGGAATTACAGGCGTGAGCCACCGTGCCTGGCCTAGATTTTATTATTTCTAAAGAAGAGAAGCCAGAGGGGAGGTGGGAAAGTAGGCTGATACTAGAAAGGGTGTCAGATGCCCCAGGAAAAACTCTGACTCATTGAGAAGACAATGTGGGAGCAGTGATAACAGGGCTTGGCCTTCATGGGGCAGAAAGGCAGTGAGGAGGTTTTGTCACAGTTGAGGTGAGAAGCGACAAGGGTCGGATCTGTGGCAGTGACAGTGATATCAGAGAGAAATGGGGGCAGGCTGGAGAAATATTTCAGAGGCAGGCGCAACAGGGTTTGGCATCCTGTGGTGGGGGATGAGCAGAGATGGGTTTGTGGGGGTGGCTCCACTCAGACCCCCTTCCCCAAAGCACCATGCTCCAAGGTTCCCAGCCTGAGAGAAAAGGGATTGCTACACCCTGTATTGTATTTTTCAGAGTCTCTTTGGAGAAGTCTTCTCTAGAAGACTTGATAACAGGATTTTAAATCAGGGCCTATGGCCATGTGATTCAGAAGCTGACTCTAACTTCTTCCTTGACGACCTACGCATGGGGCCAATGCCTTGTCTGGTGTCACTGGCAGGTCTTAGCACCAGAGCCAGGGAGGTAAGACAAAGCTGTGATGCCTCGCAGTACATCCCAAACAGGCAAGAGTCTTTATTGGCTGCGACGCAGATTGGCCACCTGGTTCAAGAACGGAAACTGAAGAGTCAACATGGGAAAAAACAGAAAAGAGGAGCCGCCATTTTGATCCTCCATGAAACTGTCCACATAAGTCTTTAGAGAAGGCTCCTGTGTAGAGCTGCATCAGTCCCCTTTTCTTCTACAGTCGTTAGGTGACTTCTAACCTGATGGCAAGGAGGAGGTCTCTTAGATTAAGTACTATCACACCTTCCTCTGAGCTGAAAAATGATTGAGGCAGTCAGTCAGCCAGTCAACGAACATTTATTCTCTCTTGCGTGTGCCCTATGGCCCAGTCCCCATCCTAGTATAGTCAACTGGAGCCCCCTTGTGGTCAGAAACAGCTTCCCTTCTGGAAACTGCCTTAAGAAAATTTTAATAACGTTCTATATTATCCCATCCAACTCGCAGGCGCTCTCAGGCAGGTTCCTGGAAAGAATTCTTCCAAAATACAGCTTAGAAAAGTTGCGGGGCAAAGCTTTACACGCACTGGAACAAAACTCATCCCATTGTCATCTGGGGCTAAGGAAGTATCTGGGGGAGGTCGTTAGTCTTGCGAGGTGCAAAATGAGTTTTGGCGATATTCTCTGTTACTTACCCCAGGTAGAGGACTTGCTTACTTCCTTCTGGAAGTCTCGGCCGCAAGACACAGTCATGCTGATGTCATTGCCTGACGTGTGCCAGCTCTTCAAGTGCCACGACGTCCAGCTGTACAAGGCAGGAGGACGCGTGAGTCTCTGGGTTATATCCGTTGCAGAAATTGGCAGCAAACGCTGGGTTTGGACCCACAGCTCCAGCTCTCTGCCGTCTCCATGGTCCTCTGAGGAGTGAATAGTGGGGTGTGCGGACCAGGAGCCCTTTGATCTCTGCCTAACACTCAGCTTTCTTTTGTGAATTAGCTCGTGGAAACCAAAAGCCGATGCACGTAGCGACCTATGGTTTCACACCAGTGAAGTCCGAACTAGTCAATGTTCTTTCTCTGGGAATTTCTGTAAAAGAAGACGTTCTAAAATGACTAATTGGAATAATTGCTTTGTAATAGGCATAACTTCAGGGTTTTTGTTTTGTTTTGCTTTGCTTTGGTTGAAGCTGTATCTCTAAAGTGATTGTATTTGGAGGGTCAGGTCTGTATCTTTTCTGGTTTAAAAATGTGTTCTCCTTCAGCGAGTCATAAGCCTTACCTTTTATTATTTTTTTTAAAAAAAATCACCTAGTACTTCCAAGTTTTTAATACAAACATTGAAAACTGGAAGCTGGGTTCAGCCCTTAAATACGTTTGGTTTGACCCACCTAGTATTGGCCAGCAGTGTGTGTGTGTGTGTGTGTGTGTGTGTGTGTGTGTGTGTTTAATCTGAATCAGTTATCAATCTTTTAAAAACATTTGAAAAAAATTCCAATTGTGGCTGCACCAGCCTGACGGCCTGCAAGAGAAACAGTGGCGGGGCTGCGTGGTGCTGCCCCCTCAGACTGGGTGGGGACCGGCTCTCAGACTTGTTGACACACGCCCTGTCCCTGTGGCATGGGTGAGCTCTGGTCACACCTGCACCATCAGTAGAATCATAGTGTCTTGATACTTTCGTTATAGGGAATTGAGGACGTTCTCCTTCACGACTTCTTGAAAGAAGTTTCTATTCAGTACCTGAAATCTGTGCGGCTATTTAGTAAGAAATTTAAGCTGTGGCTTCTTAATGCTCTGGAAGGTTTTCCAGCCTGCTTACAGATCTCCAAACTCTAAGGTAGGTTTCAATGAAAAAAAATTAATTCAGGGCCAGCACAGTGGCTCACGCCTGCAGTCCCAGCGCTTTGGAAGGCTGAGGCAGGAGGATGGCTTGAGCCCAGGAGTTTGAGACCATCCTGGGCAACGTAGTGAGATCCTTTCTCTGCACACAAAAAAAAGGTTTAAAAATCAGCTGGGTGTGGTGGCACACTGCTATGGTCCTAGCTACTCAGAAGACTGAGGCAGGAGGATCACTTGAGCCCAGGAGGTTGAGGCTTCAGTGAGCCATGATCATGTCACTGCACTCGAGCCTGGGTGACAGAGCAAGACTCTGTCTTAAAAGTAAATAAATACATAAATAAATTCTGTAAGCATAGATGAAGCATCTGATTCCATCCTGGGTGGTAGCTTTCAGGTGCTGCCCCATGCGCTCAGCTACAGTCCGGAAGGCCCAACCTGCTCAGGATTTCTGACTTTTAGTGCTGGTGATGGATGTGTGCACTGATTAAGCCACATCCCTCTTAGCTATTTCTCTTCTGAATAATAACATGGACTTTTGGCAGGTCAAGGGGTTCTAGGTGTGCATATTCACCAGGGCATTCACGCCTCATACCTGAATTACAGCATCTCCCTGTTGAGTTTCTAGACTGCTTTCCCCTTCCGTCTGGCTGCCAGGCTGCAGTCTCGGAATGCTGCTTCCACTGGGCTATTTATCTGTTCAGGGCCTGCATGTGAAATTGGGGTTGTGGGACACAAACATTCAGATCATAGTAGCAGTCACGTCAGATGCTGGGGTTACTTAACTTTTCTGGCACATGGGGACATGTCAGCTAAGTGGCCCCTGCCAGGAACTCCTAGCCACTCAGAGGGCTGGCAGACAGTGGGTGGGGAGGTTGCAGTTTAGCCAGCTGTGCCTTCCTACCCCAAACATGTACCTCCGCTTCCCCACTGCCCACATGAGAACTTGAAGTTATATTAATAGCCATATGTGTTGTTCTTAACAGAAGTTACTCTATTTGTCAAAAGACTAAGAAGAAAGACGTAACTTTCCAACATGGCTAAGGTAGGTTTCAGCCAAGTAGATAGGAGGGAACAAAGCAGTTTCCTGAAAAGAAGTGAAAGCTCTAAGTCCCTGTTAAGAGCAGGTGGTCACTCCATCCATCTGCAAGGCAGAGGGCAGGCTGGGTGGCCTTGCCTGGTCACTGGCAGGAGAGTCCAGGTGGCCCCTGTGACTCAAAGCTAGAAGCCTGCCCCCTCTCCGCCCCTCCTCAGGAAGGCTCCAAGCTCCTGGCCTCTCAGGGCAGGAGGGAAAGCAGGTCAACATTTAAAAGATGCCTGATGGTCAGGCATGGGGGGTTTACACCTGTAATCCCAGAACTTTGGGAGGCTGATAGGCAGATTACTTAAGGTCAGGAGTTCGAGACCAGCGTGGCCAACAGGGCAAAACTTTGTCTCTATCAAAAAGAAATTTAAAAATATAAAAACTAGCTGAGCATGGTGGCACGTGCCTGTAGTCCCAGCTACACTGGAGGCTGAGGTAGGAGAATCTCTTGAACCTGGGAAGTGGACGTTGCAGTGAGCTAAGATTGTGCCACTATACTCCAGCCTAGACAACAGAATGAGATTCCATCTCAAAAAAATAAAAAAATAAAAATAAAAGGTGCCTGAGAGAGGCCCCACACAGAGGTGCCAGTGTCAGAGATAACAGTGCCTTGTAGCAGAACCTATGAAAGACAGAGAAACACATTCTTCACCTGTGTGTGTGGCCCTGTGGACTCGGTGTTGCCAGGACACCAGTTACTTCAGCTCTGACCTTTTCACTCCTGGGGCAATTTAGAGAAAGGTTGAGAAGGGCTGAAGAAAACACTCATGATGCTGGCACACGGCTCGTGGGCCACCAGGAGTTCCCTCTCGAGTCCTGCAAGTGCCCTATTGGGACAGAGCCTGGGGACTGTCACTCTGTTCCAAATCAGTCTCCTCTGGGAGGAGCCCAGCTGGGGCTTCCGTGACCCGGTGCTGGGCTCCAACCTCCCAGCACAGACCCCTCTCCAGACTCTGCCACTGCAGTCCTCACGGCCGGTCCTGTTCTCCAAGGCTCTCACAGTCCTGACTCGGTTGGTCTGGCAATGACCCTGGAGCGTGCTCTTCCACTCAACCCACGCAGAGCAACAAGCATGGGTTCTGGAGCCAACCCCTGCTCTGAGTCTTATCTTCCCACTTACTGCCCCTCAGGAAAGTTACTTCATACCCTAAGAGCCCTCGGTGTCCTCCTCTGTGAAAGGGAGGGGTAACTCGTGCCTTCTCCCAGGACTGCTGTGAGGACCACTAAGTGCATCCCAGGCAGTCAGACAGGGTCGGGGACTAGATTGTCCCCATTTGACAGCTAAGGATATCACCTCCCAGAGGCTAAATTCCTCATGGCCAAGGCTCCCACGAGGAAGGGACAGCCAGCTTCTGAATCCCGCAGCCACGCCCTCAGGATCGGTGCAGTCTCTACCTACACCTTCCTCACAGAGGCCCAATCCACGGGCTCCCTCTCTAGAGCCATTTGGGCGTGGGGTAAGTGGGGTGCAGAGAAGCAGCAGCAGCCATGCCCAGATAGCCCTGAATGCATCGATCTGGAGATGCCTTCTTTCTAAATGCTGCTTTTCAGAAGGGCAGTTTTAGAATGTGTGTAATTTTAACCTTTTCATTGTTAAGATTCATTTTTAATGGGTAATACCTGCATCAATGTTTCTTTCTCCCCACAACAAAAGTCTTGGCAATTAGGAGGAGAGTTAGGCAAAAATAAAATGACAAGATTGAATTAAGTATCATGCCTCCCCATCGTCTTTAGATTATGAGAATGGTATTGAAAAGTAAGAGGCAAGTCAGTGTTCTGAAGTCGGATCTGCAGGCCATCATCAATCAAGACACTTTGGCTACTTCTAAGAAAGCCCTGGCAAGTGACTGGAGCGGCACAGATGAGCTGGAGAACAACCCAGAGATGAAATGTAATCTTCCTTCTGCAGCTTGCTTTATTGGCACGGCGGGCATAGATTTGGGTCTAGCATGGCCATGGTTAACTCATGAGTTTCTTAATAGAGGTAGAACTTTATAACTCTGATGTTCTAAGTTGTCTGCTCACACTTCTCTTCCTGTAGTGGGGTGATGAACACCCCAGGGAATGCGCTATCCCTGTGCCCCCAGGACCTACCCCAGGGCCGGACAGGGCAGCAGCGCTAATACCTGCTAGTTGAGCTAATGAACGACTAGATGAGTGTGCTTGCTGCTTGACAGTATCACCAGAATATCTCCTGTGGGGGAAAAGTTTAGTTTCTGCATCTGTGTTGTACGTGCACAGGCTCCTGCGTCTCCTCAATCATGCCTGAATTGCCTTGAGCTAGATGTCTGACTTGCTACATTCTCCCACCACTCTTTTACTTGCAATGTGAAGTTTAACAATGGTGCCTTCACCATATTTCATTACTTTCCAAACAAGTGATAGGAAACAGGTGGATATTCTTGCCCTTTGCTATTGATCATTGTCATTGTCTTTCAAGAAAAAAAAAATCCCCCTTCATTAAAGAGCTCAAGTTGCTGGCTGGTGTGTGTTGTTATGTCCCTGGCAAGTGAACATAGCGGCAGAAGGAGCTCTCCAGACTCAGGGAGGACGTGGGAGGCAGGGAGCTGCCGAATGGTTACTGATGATGGATTATGGGCATCTCTAGGCCCTCCTATGATGGCTACAGAGAGGGTGCCAGGCTCCCCTGTGTGTGCCCTTTCCAAACACTCACTACCAGATGCCCTGGGTAAGTCAGATGGCCACTCCCTCTGTAGGCATAACGCCTTGCTAGTACTCTCGGCTGTGTCTGTAGCTGTCTGCCCAGCTCTCGTGAGCTCCTTCAGGCTGTCGGCTGTGTGTTATTCACCCTGGGCCACCCAGCATTGCACTGGCCCACAGGAGCACTTCAGTGTTTTGTGACTTGATGGATACAAGATTCGGGAGTACACAAAAGTACCACCTAAAAATTAGCCCACCCTCTTTCTTTCACCTGGAAGCAGGCCTGGCTTTGGTAGGGCTGTGCCAGTTATTAAAATATGTCCCTATTGGTGAATGACCTCGACCTCTGCCTGCTCCCCTCCACCATTCTGTCTCTTGATAGTGTCCCCTGGCTGACGCCGATCCCAGATCCTCCCATAAGGCACTTTTTTCCCCACCAATCCAGCAGCTAAAAGGTTAACACCTAATCCAGCAGGCTTCAGAGCTGTTAGTAGAATTACTAATTCTGATTAGTAATTCTGCAGTTCTTATTAGTAGGAACCCAAAAGGTCCCTGTTCCCAAGGCACTACTCACCAAACCCTGTTCTTGCCCCCAGCTGGAGCCCAGGGAATTCCAAGAGGGCATGAGACCCCCGCCCCCGCCTACCACCAGGTGCCTTCCAGACTGCACGCTGGTCTGGCCAGGGATCCTGTGCTCCTACTGGCATCTTCGTGAGTCCCAACAGGAAGATGTAGTTCTGCAGGGAGATAGGAGACTGACAGGAGACTGACAGCCGCTGCTGATACCTGCAGGCAAATGCTTCCAATTCCAAGTCCAAGTGCACCTCTCCCAAGCCTTAGGTGGGGGCCACTGCAATGGACTCAGTGTTCCAAACTCTGTTTGGTATGCAGAAGCACTCAAAAAGCTGGCAAGGCCAACGGCCGTTCTTTCTCTGTCAGTGCTACCTGTGCAGGTGGAGGACCCAAGACCTGACCTCACACCAGGCTCCACCTCACTGAGTGCATAACCCCAGGCGAGGCGTTCACCCTCTCTCAGCAGCTTTGATGTCTGCCATCACTTAAATGACATTAATAAACCAGCCCTTTTACGAAGACGGCAAGGATAGGTGAGGTCACGTCTGTACGTGCAGTGAGCTCATCTGAAGACAAGGTCTGGATAATCGCAAGGTGTAGTTATGGTTTCAAAATATTTCTATTTCAACAAGTGGCAGAGATGGCTCACAACAGGCATGTCCATGTAACCCTGAATAGATGACCGCAGAGGTGACAAAGCCAGCCTCAGGACATCCTCTGTGTTCACAATGAACATGAGGCCCTGGGGAGTCCCTTTGAGCTATTGTTCAGTGATGTTCCCTAAGTTACCCAATACAAAAACACCTACAGAGAAATTCTGCTCTGGTGCATGCAATCTTTTGGTTTGTTTATTTTGTAACTTTGTAGGTTTAAGAAACTTAATTTCTTTGCTGGGAATATCAACAGATCTCAGTGTATTCCTCAGCTGTCTGTCTTCACATCTCCAAGCATTTGTGTTCCAGGTAGGAAACTGTGACTTTAAATTTTTAAAAAAAGCATGTTGACCATTCTAGATAAATGAGTGCCCATTGCCTAGGGGATGGAAAAGAGGTTTCTTAGGCTCTGGTCAGAAAGGTGTCAAGGGTGGCCTGGGTGTGAGGGCAGGGGGTAGCACTGAACTCTGTAGTAAAGAGGAGAATGGGGGCTTGGGGGAGCACATCACACAAGTGTGTGTGTATGCATATGTTTGCGTGCATGCGTGTGGGGGGCAAGCCTGCGTGAGCATGTGTGTCAGTGTGTGTGTGAGCATGTGTGTCTGTGGGTGTGGTGAGCATGGTGTACAGGTGAGTGGGTGAGCGTGAGCATGTGCAGTGTGTGTGTGTAAGTGGGTGAGTGGGTGTACAGGTGTGTATTGCACCAATGGGAGTGTGGAAGAGGAGGAGGGGTTCTGTCTGTTTTTGGGGGGAGAGCAACGCTTGTCTGCATGTTTTGCACATATGTTCCAGTAAAGTATCTGGCTTGATTTCAAAAGCCCAAAGATGGCTTGGTTGTGGATATGGGCAGGTTTGGTCGTTCTCACCAATGTGGCTCTTGGGATTTGCTTCAGTGGCATCCTGGGCTTGATTTTCATCATCCTCTGTTGGGGGAATCACCTGTGGAGAGCTGAGAATGTCACGAGAGAAGCCACGGTCCCTCGTTCCCTGGACCCAGGGCAGGTGGGGAGAGCTAGGGGCTATGGGTTAAAACCTAGAGGGAGGCCAGTCACGGTGGCTTATGCCTGTAATCCCAGCACTTTGGGAGGCCAAGGTGGGGGTATCACATGAGGTCAGGCGTTCGAGACCAGCCTGGCAAACATGGTGAAATCCCGTCTTTACTAAAAATACAAAAAAAATTAGCTGGGCGTGGTGATGCATGCCTGTAGTCCCAGCCACTCAGGAGGCTGAAGCAGGAGAATCGTTTGAATCCGGGAGGCAGAGGCTGCAGTGAGCCGAGAGCCACTGCACTCCAACCTGGGCAATGAAAGCAAGACTCCATCTAAAAACAAACAAAAAACACCTAGAGGGAATGAGGCAGCCCAGGCCCCACCTCTTGAGACACTGTGCTTGCCAAGGCTGAAGTGCTTGGGAAAGGCCTTGAAGAGAAGGTAGGACTTAAAACTGGGATACGAAGCATGTGTAGGATTAAAATAAGCTGAGAGGGGGAATCGGGCATTCAAGAGCAGCAGTGAGCCTACCTAGGGAGGAAGGAGCACTCCACACTGGTGGAGAGAAGGAAGACTCCAAGGGCCTGGGGCTGGGCGTGTGGCTTGGGGCTATGTCTTTAAGCTTCTGGCCACGTTGCAGCCAGTTCCTTGTGCCATCTGCCTGGCCTTGTCTGTATGTCTCACCGCTCAGTTGAGAAGAAAGGGGAGAAATAACAATCGAGACCAAGAGGACTGAAGGGGCTTTAGGATCTTAAACCTCCTAGATATGAACCAGAAAAATCCTCAGGAAAGAGCTCAAAAGCCAGTTCCAACCTTTGGCAGGTGTCTGGTCTTATTTGCTTCTTGAAAATAATTATCCCAGATTCTGTATGGTTTTTATTCCTCCTGTTGATCTCAGGCAAAGCTTATTTATAACAGCAGTGACCATGTCCAGAGCTGGATGGCTATTGAGACATTTATTCATTCGCTAGCTGAAGGCTTGTATTGTGCATCCTCACAGATAGCTGTCCACTGTCTGTTCCTTACGTGGAAACTGGAGCTCAGCCTCCAGCTTTAACCAGATGAACCCACTGAGATCATCACCACCAACCCTGCCGTCCTACATCATAAACCACAAAGTGCTGTGTTTCCCAAGTCCATCATTGCAACTTCAGCCCTCACAAAGGAGGCATGTTAGAAAAATGGCGTTTTTGCAACTGCATGTCTTTGAAGGCCTTTTTTTGTAAAATAGCTGAACTGATTTTTACACACCAGATTATTGTCAATCAAATGCTCAGACTGTTAAGATGCACACCCTTGGGCTTGTCAGAGATGCCCCATGGCTTCAGCTAGCATCTGGCAGTCAGCGAGCAGAGGGCAGTTTGGGTCCTGGAGGAGCTTCTATGTCCGGGGACATGAAGTGCTGCACTAGAGGTGATGGGAAGAACCCTCAATGGTGTTTATGGCTGACTTTCAAATGTTTGTGCAGAGAGAGCCCTGGTCACTCAGAGCTGTATTCCTCGATACTTTTAGGAAGTATCCCTGTGGGTTGGTTTATTTATTTATTTATTTATTTATTTATTTATTTATTTATTGAGATGGAGTCCCGCTCTGTCACCCAGGTTGGAGTGCAGTGGCAGGATCTCGGCTCACTGCAACCTCTGCCTCCGGGGTTCAAGTGATTCTCCTGCCTTAGCCTCCTGAGTGGCTGGGATTACAGGTGCCAGCCTCCCCGCCTGGCTAATTTTTGTATTTTTAGTAGAGACAGGGTTTTGCCAGGTTGGCCAGACTGGTCTAGAACTTCAGACCTCAAAGGATCCGCCTGCCTCAGCCTCCCAAAGTGCTGAGAATACAGGCGTGAGCCACCGTGCCCGGCCAGATCCCTGTGGTTTTGTACTCACATTGTCCCTTCGGTGTAAAATCCTCTGCTGAACACCGATGGGAAGGGGCTCCTCCCAAGAGTTCATCTCAGATAGTGAGAAACACTGAGGAGGATGCTGCTACCGAAAGGACCTCATGTCCCCTGAAGCTCAGGGCCACTTTCTGGTGTGCCAAGGGTTTCGCTGGGGCAGAAGGGAAAAGAAGCAATGACAAGAAAGAGCATTTCTTTGTTCCTAGCCAGCCTCTCCATCTCTTCCTCAAAGACATGTGGTGGAGCTGTGGTTGGTCCACAGGCATGTGAGTGAGTTTGAGAAGAGGCTTGGAGCATGCCTATCAACAGACGCATTTGAAATCCATGACTTATGGCTTACAGTTGGCTTCAAGTGTGGCCCAAGGCTGCTCTCTGTCTGGGTAGAGGGAACTTCTTAGTCTGCATGCAGCGGCATCTTATTGGTACCCAGGTTAGTGCCAATGAGGCTGTCAGATGACCTTGGTTCCACTGGATGCAGGGGCTGGGAATTTCCAGTCTGGAGATCGCTTACACAGCAAGCATGACGACCAGCTTTTCCAAATAGGCACCTCTACTTTTCATCATTATGGGATTCTGTGCCCCCTTTACACAATCAGATTAGACATGCAGAAGTGCAAGAATAAAACAGCCCCCACCCCTCTCGATGGCCCTTCCCAAGCGGACTTCAGTGAGGCTGTCCCTACAGTGTTTCTGTGTCACACATCACAAGTGAGCTCTTTTTCTAAAACTGAATAGTGCTGGGCATGGTGGCTTATACCTCTAATCCCAGTGTCTTCGGGAGGCCGAGGCAGGAGGATCACTTGAGCCCAGAAGTTCAAGAACAGCTTGAGCAACACAGTGAGACCTTTATCTCTACCCCACCTCCCCCCGAAAATTAAATGAGTCATGGGCAGTGGTGCATGCCTGTAGTCCCAGGAGGCTCAAGTGGGAGGATGTCTTAAGCCCAGGAGTTTGAGGCTGCAGTGGGCCAAGATCGTACTACTGCACTCCAGCCTGGGCAACAGGAAGGCCATGTGTTCAAAAAAATAAAAAAATTGCATGGTGATTTTAAGACAAAAAGCAAGCCAATTTTCCACATCCCTCCCTCCTTCTCTTCACCAACTTTAAAGGGCTCTGCCCTGGAACCATCTCCATGGAAGATGGAGAAAGACCAGACATTGGCCCCACTGCCTCAGTTTCCACTCTTGTTATTTCGACTTTCTCTTCTTAGGCTCTTTAAAAATGCGTGTGCATGACAAATGTGTGCATTTGAAATCATACTATGCTTCTTGATTTTATCATAAACTGCAGCCTTTTTTCTCACAAAAACTTAATAGCCAAGCAGAAGCAAAGAAGAGTTTATCAAATTGGCCGCCAGCTTCCAGCTGAGATGGAATCTTCTTCTCACTGCTGTGAGCAAAGCCATGACCCTCTGCCACAGAGATAGTTTTGGTGAGTCAGAGATTTCAAAAATATCTTGTATTCTACCTTTTAAAAATGTCATTATAGAATAAGTATTTTGCATATTGCTATGTAGAATCAAACATCTTCTTTTAACTTTTTTATGTAAAATCTAAGATACAGCAAACCATACAACACCATAGTCATTTTTATTTTTAACGTCAGTGTGATAGGCTGTCAAATAGATGGACTATGCTTTTCCTTCCTGTTTCATCAGCGTTAGACACACAGGAAGGCTCCCCTTGTTACTGAATTATGAGCTTTGTGACATTTTGAAAAAAAGCACTGAGAGAGACAACTGAGATAGAGGAAAAAAATGGGTTCTTTGGAGCACCCATACTTAACTCTCAGGAATAACGATTAGGTTGCCATTGTATGCAGATTACAGAAAGAGTGAAGTAATAATCATTTTGCAAACTTCCTGGTCAAATCATTGATCTTCCTCTGTTGGGGAAGGTTACATCTTTGATGCAGTTGCCTTATAAAAAGGGTTGTAGGGGAGGATGGCTGTGGCTAATGCCTGTAATCCCAGCACTTTAAGAGGTCAAGGCGGGTGGATCATCTGAGGTCAGGAGTTTGAGACCAGCCAGACCTAACAGTAAAACTCTGTCTCTACTAAAAATACAAAAATCTGGGAGGCTGAGGCAGGCAGATCACGAGGTTAAGAGATCAACACCATCCTGGCCAACATGATGAAACCCTGTGTCTACCAAAAATACAAAAATTAGCTGGGCTTGGTGGCGCACACCTGTAGTCCCTGCTACTTGGGATGCTGAGGCAGGAGAATTGCTTGAACCCAGGAGGCAGAGGTTGCAGTGAGCCGAGATCATACCACTGCACTCCAGCCTTGCACCTGGTTACAGAGTGAGACTCTGTCTCAAAAAAAAAAAATACAAAATGGTGGCAGGCTGGGTGTGGTGGCAGGCACCCGTAATCCCAGCTACTCTGGAGCCTGAGGCAGGACAATCGCTTGAACCCAGGAGGCGGAGGTTGCGGTGAACCAAGATCGCACCATTGGACTCCAGCCTGGGTGACAAGGGTGAAACTCCACCTCAAAAAAAAAAGGGGGGGGTTATAGTAAGGGAAGTTCACCACTCAGCCCACCAACTTTGTGAAATGGATCATTCTTTTGAAAGGTATTTCTTGCTTTCCAGGCCCTTTCCTGGGCACTTGGCATATAGCAGTGGAAAGATAGTCTCCACTGGCAAGTGATCCCTGCACAGAGAGCTGCCAGATGCCCTCACAGCAAGTAGGCAAGAAGGAAGAGAAAGCAAGCCCTATTCTAGACCAGTTCTGCAGACACCCTGGAGCTCATGAGGGCTGCTGCTGTCAGCTGCCATATAAGTGACACTCACTTATAGTGGGACTCTTCCCTTTAATGAAGTCCAAACTGACTGTGCTTTATGCTCATGCTCTTCCAGAGCAGAGTTCACGTGCATCATGGAAAAAAATCAAGCCCTGAGCTGGGTGTGGTGGCTCACGCCTATAATCCCAACACTTTGGGAGACTCAAGTGTGTAGATCTCTTGGGCCCAGGAGTTTGAGACCAGCCTGAGCAACATGGTGAAACTTCATCACTACAAAAAAAAAAATCCAAAAATTAGCCAGGTGTGGTTGCCCAATACTCCCAGCTACTTGGGAGGCTAAGGTGGGAGGATCACTTGAGTCAGGGCAGCAGAGGTTGCAGTAAGCAGAGATTGTGCCACTGTACTCCAGCCTGGGCGATAGAGCCTGACTCTGTGTCAAAAAAAGAAAAGAAATCTAGTCTGTAGTTGTTACTTTTTCCAGTCTACCTTCTCTGTACCTCCATATGAAATCAGTGTATTCACATCAGTAGTTTGAACAGTGGTTTCAAGACTTGGACTATGATTTTCCAAGGTTAAATAGTCCAGATGATGTTGCCAAGTTCATCTCAGGCAAGGTCATGCCTTCCGCAGGTGCAGTTATCTCTCACCCAGATCCGTGAAGGAATAGAACATTACTCAGGGAAAAAACTGTGAAGGGCTTTTGAAATGGATGAAAGATTACTTGAAATGAACAAAAGGCTTTGAAATGGACAAAGGGTTGGCACAGCCTTCTGGGTTCTCTCTGCCTTCCATTGTCTTTGAGTTAATTTTACAGCTCTGTAAGTTGCAGCAAACTGATAATGCAGGTGACCCTCACCCACAGAAATACAAGCTAGTTGTGTCAGGTGGTTGTGATTGATACTGCCCTGAGGACAGAACCCTTTTGCATCTATTTGTCAGAGCGTTCTTTTCTGTCTTAGTATATATTTAGTACTTTGAATTCTCTTGTGAACCAGTGGCAACATCTTACTGAGGTAACAGTAAGATGTAATACATCATTTAATTAATGAGTTAAATAAAACCTTTGATTTGTCCATTCCATATCTGTAGAAGAGTCATGGTTTTACCTTTATTTAAAACTTATGTTCTAACAATTGCAATAGGCAAGATTTCCCCTTCTGTTTCTAAGGCAAACATTAATGATTGTTTTCCTTTCTGGGAGAGCAAAGGCCTTGGGATTTGGGGCATTTAGCTAAGTCACATACCCTCCTGTCTCTCCAATGACAGCACCTGCAGCCCCACCTGAGAGGGTGCCTCTCACAGGTGGAGCCCTAGCTGGCTTCCTTACCCACTTCCCACGCAAAGAGCTGCAGCCACAGGGTCAGCTGGAGGGGCAAGGCACTACGTTTCAAGCACCACAAAACAGCAGCAGGGCCCCTTCTGCACGCTGCCCCCATTTCCTCCCACCCCTTCTGGACGTTCCTGTGTGTCATACATGGGGCATGGTGAGGCCGAGGGGCACCCTCTCCAGCTCTGGGAGCAGCACTCAGGTCCCTGTAGGGTTTGTTTTCCTCCCATCTCACACTGGATGGGTTCTAAGTTCCTTTTCATGGCTTAGGGTATTTAGCTCTCAGTCCTTTCCGTCCAAAAGCTGCCGTGCCAGGGGTCCCCTACTTATGGACGCTGCATAAGAGGCCCAGGCCCCTTCAGGGTCAGCTATTGGAATGAGGCTCAGGTACACAGGTGTGAGCCACGGAAAAGTTGTTAGTTTCATAGTGATTTGTTTACTGTCTGTCTATCAAATGTATTCATTTTTGGTTATTATCTAAATGTAGGCTCCTGGCATCTGTTTCACTTGCTGCTTTTGGAATATGTGATTCATATACTTCAGTCATGCCTAGAGGAGGAAGAGGAGGACATGGGGAATGTCAAGGAAATGCTACCAGATGACCCGACTCTCAGCCAGCCAGACCAGGCACTTTTCCACCCTCTGAATTCCTCACTGTCCCAGGCGTGTGCCAGCCCCAGCGTGGAGCCACTGGAGGTGATGCTGACACACATGGGCCAAGGCCGATATCTCATGGGTGTGAGCAACGTGGTCCTCAGGATCCTGGGCTTCCTGGTGGACACTGCCACAGGCAATAAGGTAGGGACACCAGGACCCCCTTCCACACAGCTGTTTCAAGGGAAGTAAGAGCCATAGGCGGTTAGGAAAACCCTCAAGATCACATTGTCCAAACAATGATAAAGGATTTCACAATCATCTTTGCCCTAGGTGATTTTGCCAGTGGTGAGTATAATTCACTACCTGTAGATTACTGGTCGCTCAGGTTTGTGGTTCATTAATAAGTGCCTGGCACGATTAGAAGTGTGGACCATCTGGATGGCCTGGGTCTTTCTTGCCTTCTCAGAGCATACCTGGCTGGGCGAGATTAACTCAGCAATAGCACACCGCCAACCTCTGAGTGGCATGCACTGAAAATACCTCTAGTGTTTAAAAAAAAGGAAGCATTGAATAGTCTGAACAGAGGCTTTTGAAAAGATTAAATTGGGATACCTGTTGAAAGATATAAACATAAAAGTTTTACCTATTTACCTAATACCTACTATATAGCCCTTATGTATGTTATTTTGAAGCCATACGATCCTGTAGAATATTTGTTCTTGTCATTCTCATTCGATTGATGAGGAAACTGAGGCTCAGAGAAGCTGAGTGACTTGCACAAAGTCACACAGCAAGGAAATAGTAGAACAGAGATTGGAGCCCCAGCCTGCCTGATCTCAAGTCCATTCTTCACCCACAATCCTAGACAGGAGGTTGGTTTATGCCCTGAGGAGTGCAGGACCCAGGTTAGAGAGGTTGGACATGGACCTCAGTGCCACGAAGCAAAGTTGGACTGATGGAGGAATGACTGCAGTGCCTCCATGGAGGAGCAGGGAGTGGACTGGTTAAAAAAGGAAAAACTGACAGCAGTTGTCTTAGGACTAATTTCTCTGCACATTTGATGTTTAGCCACTATCCATTGTCTTCTTTTTATGACAAATTCCCCTCTTGCGCAGATGAGTTGTGCTTAGTAGGAAATTGAAGCAGGTGCAAACATTCAACCTGAAGCAGGTTAATAGTGGTCTCGGCTGTGGCAGTGAGTCATAGCCTAAAACTCTTCATGCCTTAGAGTTCGCAGAATAATAGAAACCTTCCAGGACGCTTTCTTTCCTAAGCAAACTCTCATTCTGAGTTTTCCAATTGCAGAGATCCTGCACACACTGTTATTGAGCAATGCTTGGACAAGACACCTCCATAGACAAAAAAAGAAAAAAAAAAAGCAGGAGCCAGGGAAATGCATCTCTCAGGTTTATCAGTTCTCTATCTGCACTTGGTCTTTGTTTTCTCACCTTGAGATAGTAAGTCACATATCCAGCTGCATTCAGTGCTCTCTGTGAGGTAGATTCAGATGTGTGTCTGTAAACCTCCTCCATGAGTGTCCACGTAAAAAAGCAGACATGATCAATGAAGCATGCAATAGTGAAACACTGACCCCAACTTGGGGTTGCTGATGAGAGCTGGGCCTCCTTAGATGGCGGCAGCTAAGGTGCTTTCAGGAAGCATGTGTTTTCAGAAAGTTCGCAGAAATAAGACCCAGTTAGATCTGAAGAGGCGATGGCTTTCCTAGGCTGTGCCCAGGAGAATGGCTCTCCCTGCTGCTGTACCTGGTGGCAGAGCCCTCCAAGGGCCGCCAGTGTCAAGCACCTGAGTGTTCTCCAGGGTATTCTGTAGAGCCCTAGCAGGACCAGCATTCGTGCTGGGCTGCAGTGTCCAGCTCCAAGTGAGCAACTCTTTGCACTCACCATCTGGGGCGAGAGGTCAGAGTGTAGCATGACAACTTGTTAAAGGAAAAAAAAAACCTTTCAGTGACACTTGTTAAAGCACCATAAGGAAGGCTTTATTCAGTACCATCTCCATAGGGCTTTTGCAGTGGGGGAGGGAGACTGGGCTTAACTCTGAGAACAGCAGGGATGGGGGTGTGTGGGTGTGGAATGTATAGCCTAGGAGCCAGGTGTGGGTCAGTGGATGGGAACTTACTAAGAAGAAATGTCAGGGGTAAGGGGGATTCTGGCTAAACCCACCTAACAGGATTCTTGTAGAAGTTTGGCCAGCTGGGGTGACCAGACATCACCTGGGAGCTGGCAGAGGATGAGGAAACTGATCAGATATGGAGATGGGGCATTCTTGCTAAAGTAACTCAGCAGGGTTCTGGCTAAAACTGGATTTTACAAGGAAGTGTGCGACGGAGAAGGTTCAGAAGCCAAACAAAAGTTCAGCCAAGTGGATAATGTTTGTCAAATTGTATACACATGCTTCTTAGTCAGCAAAGTAACCAGGAATCAGCTTTTACCTCTTCAGTCACAGTTAGAAGGCGTGAAGATAGACGCTGACAGTCTCCCTGAGCCCAGTGTTTAAATGCATCTTTCATCTCAGTGAAATAGGTGTTATCATCGAGCCCATTTTACAGCTGGCATGACTGAGGCACTTGAAGGGGTTGAGGAATTGTCTCAAGGTCACCTCACTAATCACTGGGAGAACAGGAATTTACACTTCCACAGCTCCTTCCGAGTCTGTCCTTCTCAGCATTCTCTCTCTTTTCCAGAGCGTATGCTACCATCTGCTTTAATTCCAAAATTGGTCGCTTGGGATTAATTACTAAAAATACCTTCAAGTCTGATAAGGGCAATTCTGGTACATACATTTCTGCATTCAAATTCTATGTCTTCCACTTATTAGCTAGAACCTTGGACAAATTGCTTAACTTATGGAGATACTCATGTCTAATTCTATAGGGCCATTATGAGGTTTAAATGAGTTAATTGTTGTAAAATGCTTAGACTGTTTCCTAGCATATAGTAAGTACCCAATAACCACTGGCCATCATGATTATTTCTCCACCACAGCCTCCTAAGCTGAGCACTTTCCCTTAACACTCCTGGCCCAATTTTTAGCGTCTCTGAAGTTCCTTGCAATGACGTTTGACCTATATTTAATGGGTGGAAACAATAGAGATGATATTAAATACTTAATTGAACTACATAATTAAGCAATACAAGCAGATGAATGTCAGGCAATCCAAGGTAATACACATTAGAGATTAATTAAACCTGCTTCTGTTCGTTCATGCCTGCTGAATTAGCTATAATGACTTAAACAATCACACCAAAAAGTTACGCTCATCTGATTTTCGTTGCATCCATTATTCAGCACTTGCACTCATCATCAACAAAAAGCACACCCTGTGTGTCCCATCTGCATTCATCTGCCATGAGTTAACACCCCATTTGGCTGCACAGCTGTGGCAGCCTCATTCCCTGAACAATTTAGCACTGGCCTGCACCTACAGTAACAACTGAAGTCAGCATTCTGGATTGCCATATCCATCTGTTCCTCTTCTACAGTCTAGTGGTGTTCAAAACAGTCAGATGCCAATGCATGTTTAAGAACAAAGTGAAAAACTATAATGATATTAAATAATGAATTTGGGTCATGTACTCCAGGATTACAGAAGAGAAAAAGAAAAAGATTTTTTTAAGTGTCTCTTCACCTCTAGGTAAAGGTGAAAACAATTTTTTGAAAAAGAAGAAAAACATCTTTTCATTGGATGGTGATGGTGTTTGTCGAATTTAGAGAAAGAGGGAGACATACTTTCATGATCCTTGCATTTGAAGTAATCGTGCACACATCTCTATCAAAGTATACTAGCTTACAGGAGGTTTATGGATGAAATCAGACCAAGCAAATACATTTCTGTTGGTTTTAAAGGAGTCATGGCCAAAGATTTGCAAGTCTTCCAAGTTTCTCGGAGCTAAGGGAGGGATGGTATATTTGCCATTCTCTGATAGAAAGATGTGCTGGGTCAGCTGAAGTGGCTGAGGAGAGCTTCAGCTAACTTAGAACCTCCACACCTCTTGAATCTCTTCCGTCCCAATTGAGTAACCAATACCAGATTGCTGTTTTCATAGGTTCCTCCCCACCCCCATTTAATGGTTTATTTGACAATGAGGGAAGGAGAGCCTGTGTGGGAATTTGACCTGACTATGTCAGCTCCAGAGACTTGTTGAGAATGTGGGGATTAGTACCCGTCTGGAGACTCCCAGATTGACGGGTGCTACAGCCACATGGAGACCGTGCGTGCCTTTTATAGGCTCCCTCCTGACTTTCACGACCCATCTGCTTTCTCCAGTGTCTGTCTGTTCTCCAGTGTCTGATAAGGAAGAGTGTTAGTTTGCTCTCACGAGGACATTTCTCACAAATTGCAGAGCCCTCTTCCTTTCCCTAAAGAGAGCCCATCAGCTCCCCACCCCTGCACCATCTCTGCCTTGCAAAGCCTCCCACTGAGTCCTCCCCAGACCCTGAGTGTTTTCCTGAGAAATCAGGAGTTCTCTTAGTAAGAATAAATGCATGGGCCAGGCACAGTGGCTCACGCCTGTAATCCCAGCACTTTGGGAGGCTGAGGCAGGTGGATCACCTGACGTCAGGAGTTCGAAACCAGCCTGGCCAACATGGTGAAACCCTGTCTCTACTAAAAACCCTGTCTCTACTGGGCATGGTGGCACATGCCTATAATCCCAGCTACTTGGGAGGCTGAGGCAGGAGAATTGCTTGAACCTGGGAGGCTCAGGTTGCAGTGAGCTGAGATGGTGCCATGGCACTCCAGCCAGGGCAACAAGAGTGAAACTCCATCTCAAAAAAAAAAAAAAGAAGAAGAAGAAGAAATGCATGAACTTCCCCTTTACATCCCAGGGTAGGAGCACAGGCTTGGTAGAAGAATTCAAATGGTAGTTCCTGCAGCAAGAAATAGTATAACTGTCTCTTTTTGGCTTTTCCCTTTAAACATTTCCCTCTTGCAGCTCATCCAGGTGCTGTTGGAAGATGAAGCCGCAGACAGCGCAGTTAAACTCAGCCTTCCTATGGGACAAGAAGCCCTCATAACCCTAAAGGATGGACAACGATTTGTGATTCAGATATCAGATGTACCCCAAAGCTCTGAAGACATTTATTTCAGAGAAAGCAATGCTAATGTGTGAGATTATTTATTTGAATAGAGAATAAGAAAACAGACTTGCATTCTTAAAAATATTAAACACTGAAGTTTTTCTACTGACTAAAGAAGATGTTATGTATATAATAGATGTAGCATTGTCTATTTTATGTTTATATGTATTTCAAGGAGGTGGTTTTGATAAATGTATAAACTGATTTGGACAATAATTTTTGTCTCTGTTTTCTTTTGAGGATTTCCAAGTATTTCTATTTTGAGACATAACAGAAAAGAAATTTGAGAATGCCTGTTGGGAGTAAAGAAATGGCTAAGGCTCCAAAGAAAGAAAAAGTTCAAAGTATACCAACTGGTGCAATCAATAAAATGCCAGTGGTAATGTTTTTCTTCCCCTTGGTGGAGCGCCTCGATCGAAATAGAATTTGTAGATAGATCCTTCTCAGGCAATGAGGAACAGAAAAAAAAAATCAATGTGATATCACTGTTAAATTCACTCACTGGTCCATTAAACACCTTTGGTTCACTATCCTGATTTTCTTAAAGTGAGATAGAATTTTGAATGCAACAATGTCTGTAGCAAAGGCTAATGTCCTGCTTTGAATCACTCTTTAGTTCTCTTTTTGTAGCAAAATCCTAAAAACTGCTGAAACTAAGAATAGAGCATTGCTACACAAAATCCATTTCTATGTAACTGATTATAGTATTTCAAAGCAATTTTAAAATTCGTGCTTAACATGATTTCCAGTATATATGGAAAAATAGAGAATATTTTATTGATCTCATATTATATATGAAATGAACTAAATTTCACATATCTTTCATATGGAATGAATTAAATTTACTTATGAAATGAATTTCATTTCCCTAAATGCTTGGAAATTAAAAAAAAAAACCTAGTAACTACATGTCTGTGGATTCATTAAAAATTACTCATCTTTATGGTTAAAAAAATGATCATTTTTAAGAGCCCTTTGCAACTACATTTAATATATTATCTCAAGCTATCTGGGAGGAGTTGTTCTTTGTCAAA
Organism: Aotus nancymaae; assembly: GCF_030222135.1. Lineage (NCBI taxonomy): Eukaryota > Metazoa > Chordata > Mammalia > Primates > Aotidae > Aotus > Aotus nancymaae. Next base: position 5,989,517 of record NW_026988546.1, on the reverse strand, counting down.
CAATGAGTCAGAGAGACATTTATTCTTTTGCTCACTGCTCAGTGACTTTGCATGTCAGGTGTTTGCTAATAAGTAGACAGTTGGTGAACTGAGTCACAGAACAAAGGCAACAACAGGATCTGTAAGTCTGGGAATGGTGAATTTTGTTTGCATATTTTGGGATAAACTGATTAGCAAAGAGCTAGCAGAAGTCATTCGGGCATTCTGTCCTTGAATGCCCAAGCTTACCAAGGAAAACAATTTTCATTGTTTCTCTGTAGCGTTAACATTAGGATAGGGGATGAGGATGGGTAGCAACAGAGAAGGGGAGGGACTTCTGGGACTGTTGTGATTTATATTATGGTTTCTTTCTTATTTAATCTTGAAGCCTGTCTAGGAGAGCCCTGATAAGGTGGGTGAGGGAGAGAGTAAGGTTTGGGTGTGTTGGTGAAACTAAAATGCAAGAAGCAGAGAATATTGCTCACAGACCCAGAGAGGTTAGGAGCACCGAGGCACTGGGAGGCCCAGGAGGAGTCAGAGGCAGCAGGGAGCTCAACCAGCCTGTGGCTGAGCCTGCGGAACCTGCCTTTATTAAGGCTCAGGGCGCTATTCCTTAGGCTTTCCCTCGGGACTTAGGGATCTGGGTCATTTAAAGAAAACATGCATAAAGGAGGGAACTCATTTACACGACTCCAGTGTTGACCATTAGATTTTTCCGCAGCCAGCAGCTGTGGCCTGAGCTGGGTTTGGTGTCAGTGAGATGAAGAACAAGCAGACTCTATTGCAAACACCACACAGAGAGGAGAAGCCTCACTGAGGCCAAGGATGACAGGATTCGGCTGGATTTCAAACAAACAGCTTATGTCAGGCCTAAAAACGGGTGTCAAGGCTGCAACTCCATGAAGCCTATGCCAGGAACCCTCATGGTGCTCCCATTCTTGGTCTGGGGACTAGCTATACAGTATAGTAAGTTCACCTTGCAAAAAATGTGTCTCGAAGCTTGTGATTTGACTTGATTACATTTCTGCATATGTTATATATGAAAGTATATCTTAAAAAAAATACAAGGTGGCCGTGCACAGTGGCTCACGCCTATAATCCCAACATTTTGGTAGGTCAAGGTGAGAGAATCGCTTGAACATAGGAGTTCAAGACCAGCCTGGGCAACATAATGAGATCCCCATCTCTACAAAAGAAAAAAATCAGCTGGATGTGGTGGCACGTGGTTGTCGTAACAGCTACTCAGGAGGCTGAGGCAGGAGGATTGCTTGAGCCTAGGAGTTCAAGACTGCAGTGAACTACGATCACGCCACTGCACTTGGATGACAGAGACCCTGTCTTAAAAATAAATAAATAAATGGCATTGCCCACTTTATGGGGACTAGATTGGCAGTTTCTGATGGGAAAAAAGACTAAAAAGCACATGAGAGGATTTCAAGAGAAAGCGAGCTACACTTGAAAAGCCGTCAGGTGCAGTGGCTCATGCCTATAATCCTAGCACTTGGGAGGCCAAGGTGGCTGGATTGCTTGAGCTCAGGAGTTTGAGACCAGCCTGGGCAACGTGGTGAAACCCTTGTCTTGATGAAAAATATAAAAATTTAGCTGGGCATAGTGGTGAGCGCCTGTAGTCCCAGCTACTTAGGAGGGTGAGGCAGGAGGTTGAGGCTACAGTGAGCTGTGATTGTACCTCTGCACTCCAGCCTGGGCCACAGAGTGAGGCCCTGACTGAAAAAAAAAAAAGAAAAAGAGAGAAGGGAGGAAGGAAGGAGGGAAGGGAGGAAGGAAGGGAAGGAAGGAAGGAAGGAGGGAAGGAGGGAAGAAGGGAAGGAGGGAAGGAGGGAGGGAAGGAGGGAGGGAGGGAAGGAGGGAGGCAGGGAAGGAGGGAAGGATGGAGGGAGGGAGGGAGGAAAGGAGACAAGGAGGGAAGGAGGAGGGAAGGAAGAAAGGAAGCCTGGTCCACCAGAGCCAACAAGCACTGATGTGAGAACAGAGCTGCACCTGCCTCGTAGGCAAGTCTTTGTTTTTAACTCCCAATCCCCCTCCTTGATGAGCTGAGACAGGAGGCCCAGCAAGGAGGAAAATAAAGAAATAATCTAACCACGTCCGCCTCACCCACCTCATCCCTCATGTCCTAAAGCAGATAGCAGGAAAGAGGAGAAGATGTCAACTCTAATAACGTTTGACATTTTGATTATCACACTGACATGTTAATTATGAAAGAGAGATGGTTCCTATGATTGAAAGTAACTGGTGGTCTATTACCTGAAAGTGAACATGAATATGAACAGGAAATCCCCCATCCTCTACCCCAAACTTTGATTTTTCTTCAGGAGCCAGAACGAATCCACAGAGGAGGTTGCAAAGGTTGCTTTCTGCTTGTACTACAGATCAGTTCACTATTAAAGCATAACAAACTAATCCTTCACGGCTTAAAACAACCACCATCTATGTATTATTCCTCGCCAGTCCACAGTTCGCTTGGGTGGCTGGTTCTGCTGTTCTGGGCTGGACTCAACAAATCTCAGCTGGGCTCACTCAGCCCTTCAAGGTTCCTGACAGGTGTGTAGGGGGCTGGCTAGTCTAGGACGGCCTCAGCTGTCCTCCGTGTGGTTCCCACATCCCTTCAACAGGCCAGTTCATGCATATTCTTATGGCAGGAGGGAGTCCAAGAGAGCAGATGTGGAAACACACAAGCAAGTTTTCACATCTCCCTTTGCATCAAGTGTGGTCTTGTCCCACTGACCAAAGCAAGTCATGTTGCCAAGCCCAGGGTTAGCAAGGTAAGGTACTCCTAATGGGTACGGGTGCAGGGAGGGGTCAAAGAACTGGAGTTGTCAACCACGTCACTCTACCACCTACCTTACTCAGTTCACCTCACTCAAAATGACATCTAAATCATTATCCCAATAGCTCCGTTCACAAGTGGAAATGACCTGCTCAGGGTCCTCAAGTAGCAGTGAGATCCTGGTCATCTGAAGATTCCACAGTCAATCACCCCCATCAGTTGTGACATTATTACAGCACTGCCCTCCATGCAACCTAACTCGATAGGAAACAAATGCATGGAGTTAATATTATTTACTGAATCAGTAATTTGAAACAGGAATAATAATGAGAACCTGTACAGACAGATATCCCCCTAGGGCACACTACTGGTTACCAATATGGTGAGTACAGAAAGAGGCACATCACGTTTCTCTTCACGGTAATAATAGCTGCGCCAACATGTATCTTGGAACATAAATGTTCACTCATGATGATGATAAGTTGGAAGCCCACTACCATGCTGGCAGCAGACAGATTTTTCAGAAACATATATCTGATCAAAAATGTACAGTAATGTATTCCAAAATTAAGTATTTGCCATGGATTTTTTCTTTTACCAGGTGCTCCTTAACACTTGGAATTGTAGGGGTAGAAAGCTGTGATACCTTTCCTCACCCATCATAAAGGTCATGGCCAACACTTCTGTATCAAAAGAAAAATAAGAAAAGCATAACAAATGTATTTAATATTTGATCAATTGTATTAGACCATTCTCACACCGCTACAAAGAAATACCTAAGACTGGGTAATTTATAAAGAAAAGAGGTTTAATTCTCATGGTTCCACAGGCTGTACAGGAAGCATGGTGGCATCTGCTTGGCTTCTGGGGAGGCCTCAGGAAACGTACAATCATGGCAGAAGGTGAAGGGGAAGCAGACAAGTCTAACACAGCCAGAGTAGGAGGAAGTGGGCAGGATAGATGCTATACACCTTTTTTTTTTATTGCATTTTAGGTTTTGGGGTACATGTGAAGAACATGCAAGATTGTTGCATAGGTACACACATGGCAGTGTGATTTGCTGCCTTCCTCCCCATCACCTATATGTGGCATTTCTCCCCATGCTATCTCTCCCCAACTCCCCACCCCTCACTGTCCCTCCCCTATTTCCCCCAGACAGACCCCAGTGTGCGATGCTCCGCTCCCTGTGTCCATGTGTTCCCATTGTTCAACACCCACCTATGAGTGAGAACATGCGGTGTTTGATTTTGTGTTCTTGTGTCAGTTTGCTGAGAATAACGGTGCTATACACTTTTAAAACGACGAGATCTCACGAGAACTCACTCACTATCAGGAGAGTAGCACCAAGGAGGGTATCCACCTCCGTGATCCAATCACCTCCCAGCAGGCCCCACCTCCATCGCTGGGGATTACAATTCGACATGAGATTTGGGCAGGGACACAGATCCAAACCATATCATTGAAGTTTTATGTGATGTGGAAGCCTAAATAAATACTCAACGACGCAGGGAAAACTGTCCATTTTCATGCTCAGGTGCAGTGAAGAATGAACAACAATGAAGAAAATGACTGGACAAAAAGTGAATGATCTAATGGTAATAGACTGAGTGGGAAAACCCAGCAAGGCCTGTCTATTCAGATTCTTCTTCCTCCTTCTGTGTGTCATTCCGTTCCCCAAGTGTAGGGCAGGACCCCTTCTGAAATGAGGTCTCATGACCTACTCTCAGACAAGGTGGGTCCAAGAATCTCTTTATGGCCAGCTCCTATACAGAAAGGCAGAGGGGTTTAGAGTCATATTTCTAGGCTTTATGACTGGCTTTGAAGGAGAGGGGTTCTAATTTCTATGATCCATCTTTGGGAAGAGAAATTCTAGTTCCTGTCACCTGCCTTGTGGGAGAGAAGGGAGCAGGAGAAAGAAAGGTAGGAAAAGGCCAGAAAGAGATTTTGCTTCTGAGACTCTTCCACTGTCCTTTACTTCAAAGTACTAGCATGTCAAAGCATTATACTCTAGACATCATTTTCTGAGCCCCATCAGTATCAACCATGAATAAAATAGACAAATCTCTGCTCTTATTAAGCTTATGTTCCTGGTACAGGAAGACTGACACTGAACTAGTCAGCAAGAAAAAGCAAAATATCTTAAGTAGATAGAAGTGTTATAGTGAAAATTCACTATGGGGATGGGATTGCTGCTGCTTTTTTTTTTTTTTTTTTTTTTGACAGAGTCTTGCTCTGTCGCCTAGGCTAGAGTGCAGTGGCACGATCCGAGTAACTGGCATTACAGGTGCATGCCACTATGCTCAGCTAATTTTTGTATTTTTTAGTAGAGACGGGGTTTTGCATGTTGGCCAGGCTGGTCTTGAACTCCTGACCTCAGGTGATAGGCCCACCTCGGCCTCCCAATGTGTTGGGACTGTAGATGTGAGCCACGGCACCCAGCCGGATGCTGCTTCTTATAGGGCATTCAAGCAAGATCTCTTTCATAAGGTGTAATTTGAAAAGAGACCCGAAGAAAGTAGAAACTGTGTGAGAGTTTCCTAAAAAGGGGGAGGAGAATGAATCAGAGAAGTAGGAGAGCACTACCAGGCAGTGCTAATGCCCCTTTAAAGTTAATGGCCATAAATCTGAAGTGATTAAGGAACTGAAAATCATATATATACTCTTTATATATAATGTATATATAATTAAAATCATATATGTACTACATATAAATCATATATACTGTATATATAAAATCATATATACTACACATGTATATGACCTATATATATAGACTTTAGATTTATAGCCATTAACTAAATTATACATATATATGATTTTATGTCCCTTAATCACTTCAATATATATAGTATATATAACATATTGATAAAAGAAATTAAAGGCAACACGAGTAAGTGCAAAAACATCCCATATTCATGAATCAGAAGACTTAATTTTGTTAAATTGTTCTTACTACCCAAAGGAATATATAAATTCAATTCAATCCCTATCAAAATCCATATAGTAGCTGCAGGTAGAGGCTCACACCTTGGGAGCCCAAGGTGGGAGGATCATTTGAGACCAGGAATTCAAGACCAGTCTGGACAACATAGCAAGACCCCATTTCTACAAAAAATGTTTTTAAATTAGCCATGCAAGATGCCATGTGTCTATAGTCCTATCTATTCCAGAGGCTAAGGAGATAGGATTGCTTGAACACAGAAGTTTGAGGTTACAGTGAACTGTGATCATTACCACTTCACTCCAGCTTGAGCAACAGAGTAAGACTCTGTCTCTAAAACAAACAAAGAAGAATAGTAAACAAAATCTGCAATGATATTACCTTACACCCATTAGAATGGACATTATAAAAAATAACAACAGGGATCTTCTGGGTCTGCTGGCAAGGTCACTGAATAAGAACAGCTCCAGTCTGCAGCTCCCAGCGAGATCGACGCAGAAGGCAGGTGATTTCTGCATTTCCAAGTGAGGTACCCGGTTCATCTCATTGGGACTGGTTGGACAGTGGGTGCAGCCCCCAGCGGGCAAGCCAAAGCAGGGTGGGGCGTCGCCTCACTGGGAAGCACAAGGGGTCAGGGGAGTTCCCTTCTCTGGCCAAAGGAAGCCTTGAGAGACTGTAGTGGGAAAAACAGTGCATTCTAGCCCAGATACTGTGCTTTTCCCATGGTCTTCACAACTGGCAGACCAGGAGATTCCCTCTGGTGCCTATGCCACCAGGGCCCTGGGTTTCAAGCACAAAACTGGGGGGCCATTTGGGCAGACACCAAGCTAGCTTTGGGAGTTTCTTTTCATACCCTAATGGCACCTGGAACACCAGCAAGATGGGACCATTCATTCCCCTGGAAAGGGGCTGAAGCCAGGGAGCCAAGTGACCTGGCTCGGTGGGTCCCATCCCCACAGAGCCCAATAAGCTGAGATACACTGGCTTGATATTCTCACTGCCAGCACAGCACTCTGAGGTTGACCTGGGACACCTGAGCTTGGTGGGGAGAGGGGCATCCACCATTGCTGGGGCTTGAGTAGGCGGTTTTACCCTCACAGTGTAAACAAAGCCACTGGAAAGTCTGAAGTGGGTGAAGCCCACCACAGCTCAGCAAGGCCGCTATGGCCAGACTGCCTTTCTAGATTCTTCCTCTCTGGGCAGGGTATCTCTGAAAAAAAGGCAGGAGCCCCAGTCAGGGCCTTATAGATAAAACTCCCATCTCTCTGGTACAGAGCACCCGGGGGAAGGGGCAGCTGTGGGTGCAACTTCAGCAGACTCCCTTCCTGACAGCTCTGAAAGGAGAAGTGGATCTCTCAGCACAGTTTGAGGTCTGATAAGAGACAGACTGCCTCCTCAAGTGGGTCCCTGACCCCCGTGTATCCTAACTGGGAGACACCTGTCAGTAGGGGCTGATACACACCTCATACAGGAGAGCTCTGGCTGGCATGTGGTGGGTGCCCCTCTGGGATGAAGTTTCCAGAGGAAGCAACAGGCAGCAATCTTAGCTGTTCTGCAGCATTCACTGGTGATACCCAGGTAAAGAAGGTCTGGAGTGGACATCCAGTAAACTCCAGCAGACCTGCAGCAGAGGGGCCTAACTTAAAGGAAAACTAACAAACAGAAAAGAATAATAACAGCATCAATAGAAAGGACGTCCACTCAGAGACCTGATCCGAAGGTCACCAACACCAAAGACCAAAGGTAGATAAATCCACAAAGATGCGGAGAAACCAGTGCAAAAAGGCTGAAAATTCCAAAAACCAGAATGCTTCTTCTCCTCCAAAGGATCAAAACTCCTTGCCAGCAAGGGAACAAAACTGGATGGAGAATGAGTTTGACGAATTGACAGAAGTAGGCTTCAGAAGGTGGGTAATAACAAACTCTTTCAAGCTAAAGGAACATGTTCTCACCCAATGCAAGGAAGCTAAGGACCTTGAAAAAAGGTTAGATGAATTGCTAACTAGAATAACCTGTTTAGAGAAGATCATAAATGACCTGATGGCGCTGAAAAACACAGTACAAGAACTTCATGAAGCATACACAAATATCAGTAGCCAAACTGATCAAGTGGAAGAAAGGATATCAGAGATCGAAGATCAACTCAATGGCAAGAAGACAAGATTAGAGAAAAGAGAGTGAAAAGAAATAAACAAAGCCTCCAAGAAATATGGAACTATGTGAAAAGACCAAATCTACATTTGATCGGTGTACCTGAAAGTGATGGGGAGAATGGAACCAAGTTGGAAAACACTCTTCAGAATACTATGCAGGAGAACTTCCGCAACCTAGCAAGGCAGGCCAACATTCAAATTCAGGAAATACAGAGAACACCACAAAGACACTCCTTGAGAAGAGCAACCCCAAAACACATAATCATCAGATTCATCAAGGTTGAAATGAAGGAAAAAATGTTAAGGGCAGCCAGAGAGAAAAGTCAGGTTACCCACAAATTGAAGTCCATCAGACTAACAGTGGATATCTCTGCAGAAACCTACAAGCCAGAAGAGAGTTGGGGCCAATATTCAACACTCTTAAAGAAAAGAATTTCAACTCAGAATTTTATATCCAGCTAAACTAAACTTCATAAGCAAAGGAGAAATAAAATCCTTTACAGACAAGCAAATGCTGAAAGATTTTGTCACCACCAGGCCTGCCTTACAAGGGCTCCTGAAGGAAGCACTAAACATGTAAGAAAAAAAAAAAAACTGGTACCAGCCACTGCAAAAACATATGAAATGGTAAAGACCAACAATGCTATGAAGAATCTGCATGAACTAATGGGCAAAATAACCAGCTAGCATCATAATGACAGGATCAAATTCACATATAACAATATTAACCTTAAATGTAAATGGGCTAAATGCCCCAATTAAAAGACACAGACTGGCAAATTGGATAAAGAGTCAAGACCCATCATTGTGCTGTGTTCAGGAGACCCACCTTACATGCAAGGACACACATAGGCTCAAAATGAAGGGATGGAGGAATGTTTACCAAGCAAATAGAAAGCAAGAAGAGCAGGGGTTGTAATCCTAGTCTCTGATAAAACAGACTTTAAACCAACAAAGATAGATCAAAAGAGACAAAGAAGGGCATTACATAATGATAAAGGGATCAATGCAACAAGAAGAGCTAACTCTCCTAAATATATATGCACCCAATACAGAAGCACCCACATTCATAAAGCAAGTTATTAGAGACCTACAAAGAGACTTAGACTCCCACACAATAATTGTGAGAGATTTTAACATCCCACTGTCAATATTAGACATATCAACGAGACAGAAAATTGACAAGGATATCCAGGACTTGAACTCAGCTCCGGACCAAGCAGACCTAATAGACATCTACAGAATTATCCACCCCAAATCAATAGAATATACATTCTTCTCACATCGCACTTATTCTAAAATTGACCACATAATTGGAAGTAAAACACTCCTCAGCAAATGCAAAAGAATGGAAATTGTAACAATCAGTCTCTCAAACCACAATGCAATCAAATTAGAACTCAGGATCGAGAAACTTACTCAAAACCACACAACTACATGGAAACTGAACAACCTGCTCCTGAATGACTAGTGGGTAACTAGCAAAATTAAAGCAGAAATAAAGATGTTCTTTGAAACCAATGAGAACAAAGACACAACGTGCGAGAATCTCTGGGACAAATTTAAAGCAGTGTGTAGGGGGAAATTTATAGCACTCAATGCCCACAAGAGAAATCAGAAAATATCTAAAATACACACCCTAACATCATAATTAAAAGAACTAAAGAAGCAAGAGCAAACAAATTCAAAACCTAGCAAAAAACAAGAAATAACTAAGATCAGAGAAGAATTGAAGGAGACAGAGACATGAAAAACTCTTCAAAAAAATCAATGAATCCAGGAGCTGGTTTTTTGAAAAAATCAACAAAATAGACCACTAGCAAGACTAATCAAGAAGAAAAGAGAGCAGAATCAAATAGATGCAATAAAAAATGATAAAGGTGATATCACCACCGATCCCACAGAAGTACAAACTACCATCAGAGAATACTATACACACTGCTATGCAAATAAACTAGAAAATCTAGAAAAAATGAATGAATTCACATACACCCTCCCAAGACTGAACCAGGAAGAGGTCAAATCCCTTAATAGACCAGTAACAAGTTCTGAAATCAAGGCAATAATTAATAGCCTACCAACCAAAAGCAGCCCAGGACCAGATGGAGTCACAGCAGAATTCTACCAGAGGTACAAAGAGGAGCTGGTACCATTCCTTCTGAAACTATTCCAAACAATAGAAAAAGAGGGAATCCTCCCTAATTCATTTTATGAGGCCAGCATCATCCTGCTACCAAAACCTGGCAAAGACACAACAAAAAAAGAAAATTTCAGGCCAATATCTCTGATGAACATCAATGCAAAAATCCTCAATAAAATACTGGCAAAACAAATCCAGCAGCACATCAAAAAGCTTATTCACCATGATTAAGTCGGCTTCACCCTGGGGATACAAGGCTGGTTCAACACATGCAAATCAATAAACGTAATCCATCACATAAGCAGAACCAATGACAAAAATCACATGATTATCTCAATAGATACAGAAAAGGCCTTCGACAAAATTCAACAGCTCTTCATGCTAAAAACTCTCAATAAAATAGATATTGATGGAATGTAGCTCAAAATAATACACGCTATTTATTACATACCCACGGCCAATTTCATACTGAATGGGCAAAAACTGGTTTGAAAACCAGCACAAGACAAGGATGCCCTCTCTTACCACTCCTATTTAACATAGTATTGGAAGTTCTGGCCAGGGTAATCAGGTAAGAGAAAGAAACAAAGGGTATTCATTTAGGAAAAGAGTAAGTCAAATTGTCTCTGTTTGCAGATGACATGATTGTATATTTAGAAAACCCCATCATCTCAGCCCAAAATCTCCTAAGGCTGATAAGCAATTCAGCAAAGTCTCAGGATACAAAATCAATGTGCAAAAATCACAAGCACTCCTATACACCAAAAACAGACAGAGCCAAATCATGAGTGAACCCCATTCACAATTGCTACAAAGGGAATAAAATACCTGGGAATACAACTTACAAGGAATGTGAAGGAACTCTTCAAAGAGAACTTCAAACCACTGCTCAAGAAAATGAGAGGACACAAGCAAATGGAAAAACATTCCATGCTCATTGATAGGAAGAATCAATATCATGAAAATGGCCATACTGCCCAAAGCAATTTATAGATTCAATGCTATCCCTATCAAGGTACCATTGACTTTATTCACAGAACTGGAAAAAAACTGTGAAACCAAAAAAAAGCCCACATATGGAACCAAAAAAGAGCCCACACAGCCAAGATAATCCTAAGCAAAAAGAGCAAAGCTGGAGGCATCATGCCATCTGACTTCAAACTATACTACAAGGCTATAGTAACAAAAACAGCACAGTACTGGTACCAAAACAGATATATAGACCAATGAAACAGAACAGAGGCCTCAGAAATAATACCACACATCTACAACCATCTGATCTTTGACAAACCTGACAAAAACAAGCAATGGGGAAAGGATTCCCTATTTAACAAATGGTGTTGGGAAAACTGGCTAGCCATATGCAGAAAGCTGAAACTGGATCCCTTCCTTACACCTTATACAAAAATTAACTCAAGATGGATTAAAGATTTAAACATAAGACCTAAAACCATAAAAACCCTAGAAGAAAACCTAGACAATACCATTCAGGATATAAGCATGGGCAAAGACTTCATGACTAAAACACCAAAAGCAATGGCAACAAAAGCCAAAATAGACAAATGGGATCCAATTAAACTAAAGAGCTTCTGCATGGCAAAAGAAACTATCATCAGAGTGAACAGGCAACCTACAGAATGGGATAAAATTTCTGCAATCTATGCATCTGACAAAGGGCTAATATCCAGAATCTACAAAGAACTTAAACAAATTTTCAAGAAAAAAAATAACCCTATCAAAAAGTGGGTGAAGGATATGAACAGACACTTCTCAAAAGGAGACATTTATGCAGCCAACAAACATATGAAAAAAACCTCATCAGAGATGGATCCAAGATGGCCAATTAGGAGCAGCTCAGGATTGCAGCTCCCACCGAAAGCGCAGAGGGTGAGTGGATGCCGCATTTACAGACAGATTTTTGTTGCCCACAGACCAGGAGATTCCCAGGCAGAGGAGCCCCATGGGTCGCCAGCATGGCTGTTTTGGCCAGCGCGGCTGTTTTGGCCAGTGCCCTGGCACTGCGGGTCTCTGCACAAAATACATGGGTCTGGGCACCATTTTAGCTGGTGATTGGAGCTCCTGGGAGACAGAGTCGCCCATTTAACTGATAAAAAAGGGGACTGAAACAGGAAGCCAGGCCAGGAGATTCCTGGACAAAAAAAGCGCCACGAATCTCAGTGCAGCTGTTTCAGCTGGCGCAGTGGGTTGCCCCACGGGAAATCACACAGATCCCAGTGCCTTTTCAACAGGTGACTGGAACACCTGGGAAATAGAGTCACCAGTTCAACTGAAAAAAAAGGGGGGTCTGAGGCAGGAAGCCAGGTGATCAGGCTCAGCTGGTCCCACCCCCACAAAAAAAACAGCAATCTGAAATGCTCTGGATTGAGAGTTTCACAGCAAGCACAGCTGAGCCTGGGACAGTCCAGCTCTGTGGTGGAGGGGCGTCTGCCACTACCGAGGCACTCCACCACTATGGAGGTAGTCTGCCATTGCCAAGGCAGTCCACCATTACAGAGACAATCTGCCATTACAGAGGTGGGCTGCCATTATCGAGGCAGTTCTAACTATACCCGTATAAACTGGACTGCAGGGAAGTTAACACAGCAGTTGGGCAGAGCCCACAGCAGCTCAGCAAAGCCTCTGCAGGCAGACTGTGACTAGGTTGCCTCCTCGCTGGGCAAGGCAGCCCTGAAAAAAGGCAGCAGCATGACAGAAACTTATAAATAAAGCCCTAACTCCCCAGGACAGAGCACCTGGGGAAAAAAAAGGGGGGGTTATGAGTTCAGCTGCAGCAGACTTAAACGTACCTGCCCAGCAACTCTGAATGAACAACAGAGCTCACAGCTCAGAACTTGAACTCCTATAAAGGACAGACTGTCTCCTCAAGCAGCTCCCTGACCCCCTTACATCCAAAGAATCACCTCATAAAGGAGAGCTCAGACTAACATTGTGCGGGCATCCTTCTGGGACAAAGATAGCAGAAGAAACTGGCAGCAACCCTTACTGTTCTGCAGCTGCTGCAGGTGATCTCCAGGCAAGCAGGGCCTGGAGGGGACCTCAGCAGTCCTGCAGCAGAGGGACCTGAATGTTAGAAAGAAAACTAAGAAACAGAAAGAAATAACTTCATCATCAACAAACTGGATGTCCACTCAGAGACCCAATCTGAAAGCCAACAACTACAAAGATGACAGGTGGATAAATCCACAAAGATGGGAAGAAACCAGCACAAAAAGGATGAAAACACCCAAAACCAGAATGCCTCTCCTCCTACAAGGGATCACAACTCTTCTCCAGCAAGGGAACAAGGCTGGATGAAGAATGAGTGTCATGAATTAACAGAAACAGGCTTCAGAAGGTGGGTAATCAGAAACTTCTCTGAGCTAAAAGAACAGGTTCTAACCCAATGCAAAGAAACTAAGAAATTTGAAAAAAGATTTGATGAAATGCTAAGGAGAATAAACAACTTAGAGAGGAATATAAGTGAATTGATGGAGCTGAAAAACACAACACGAGAACATCATGAAGCATACACAAGTTTCCACAGCTGAACTGACCAAGCAGAAGAAAGGATATCAGAGGTCGAAGATCAACTCAATGAAATAAAACGAGAAGGCAAGATTAGAGAAAAAAGGGTAAAAAGGAATGAATAAAGTCTCCAAGAAATATGGGATTATGTGAAAAGACCTAATCTACGTTTGATAGGTGTACCTGAATGTGATGGAGAGAATGAATCCAAGCTGGAAAATACTCCTCAGGATATTATCCAGGAAAACTTTCCCAACCTAGTAAGACAGGACAATATTCAACTCCAGGTAATACAGAGAACACCACAAAGATATTCCTCAAGAAGACCAACCCCAAGGCACATAATCATCAGATTCACAGGGTTGAAATGAAGGAGAAAATGCTAAGGGCAGCCAGAGAGAAAGGTCGAGTTACCCACAAAGGGAAGCCCATCAGACTCACAGCAGATCTCTCAGCAGAAACCCTACAAGCCAGAAGAGAATGGGGGCCGATATTCAACATCCTTAAAGAAAAGAACTTTCAACCCAGAATTTCATATCCAGCCAAACTAAGCTTCTTAAGTGAAGCAGAAATAAAATCCCTTACAAAGAAGTAAGTACTCAGAGATTTCATCACCACCAGGCCTGCTTTACAAGAGCTCCTGAAAGAAGCACTAAACATAGAAAGGCACAACCAGTACCAGCCACTCCAAAAACATACCAAATGGTAAAAAGCATTGACACAATGAAGAAATTGAATCAACTAATGGGCAAAACAGCCAACTAGCATCAAAATGGCAGGATCAAATTCACACATAGCAATATTAACCCTAAATGTAAATGAACTAAATACCCCAATCAAAAGACACAGACTCGCAAATTGGATAAAAAGCCAAAACCCGTCGGTGGGTTGTATCCAGGAAACCCATCTCACATGCAAGGATACAGAAAGGCTCAAAATCAAGGGATGGAAGAATATTTACCAAGCAAATGGAGAGCAAAAAAAAGCAGGAGTTGCAATTCTCGTCTCTGATAAAATAGACTTTAAACCAAAAAAGATCAAAAGAGACAAAGAAGAACATTACATAATGGTAAAAGGATCAAAGCCACAAGAAGAGCTAACAATCCTGAATATATACACACCCAATACAGGAGCACCCAGATATATAAAGCAAGTTCTTAATGACTTACAAGGAGACTTAGACTCCCACACAATAATAGTGGGAGACTTTAACACCCCATTGTCGATATAAGACAGCTCAATGAGACAGAAAATTAACAAGGATAACCAGGACTTGAACTCAAGCCTGGACCAAGCAAACTTAATAGACATTTGCAGAACTCTCCACCCCAAATCCACAGAATATACATTCTTCTCAGCACCACATCACATCTACTCTAAAACTGACCACATAATTGGAAGTAAATCACTCCTCTGCAAATGCAAAAGAAAGGAAATCACAACAAACAGTCTCTCAGACCACAGTGTAACCAAGTTAGAACTCAGAATTCAGAAACTAACTCAGAACCACACAGCTTCATGGAAACTGAACAACTGGCTCTTGAATGTTGACTGGATAAACAATGAAATGAAGGCAGAAATAAAGATGTTCTTTGAAACCAATGAGAACGAAGACACAACGTACCAGAATCTCTGGGACACATTTAAAGCAGTGTCTAGAGGAAAATATATAGCAATAAATGCCCACATGAGAAGCAAGGGAAGATATAAAATTGACACCCTATCATCAAAATTGAAAGAGCTAGAGGAGCAAGATCAAAAAAATTCAAAACCTAGCAGAAGACAAGAAATAACTAAGATCAGAACAGAACTGAAGGAGTTAAAAACATCACCAAAATAGACCCCTAGCCAGATTAGGAGATAATAAAAAAGAAAAGAGAGAATAATCAAATAGATTCAATAAAAAACAATAAAGGGGATATCACCACAGATTCCACAGAAATACAAACCATCATCAGAGATTATTACAAACAACTCTAAGCACATGAACTAGTAAACCTGGAAGAAATGGATAAATTCCTGAACACTTGCATCCTCCCAAACTTAAACCAGGAAGAAGTCAAAACCCTGAAAAGACCAATAACAAAGGCAGAAGTTGGGCAGCAATTAACAGCCTACCACCCAAAAAAAAGCCCAGGTCCAGATGGGTTCACAGCCAAATTCTACCAGACATACAAAGAAAAGTTGGTACCATTCCTTCTCAAACTATTCCAAACAATCCAAAAAGAGGGAATCCTTCCCAAATCATTTTATGAGACCAACATCACCCTGATACCAAAACCTGGCAGAGAATCGGCAAGAAAAGAAAACCTCAGGCCAATATCCATGATGAATATAGATGCAAAAGTCTTCAATAAAATACTAGCAAATCGATTGCAACAGCACATCAAAAAGCTTATCCACGATGATCAAGTAGGCTTCATCCTGGGGATGCAAGCCTGGCTCAACATACACAAGTCTATAAATGTAATTCACCACATAAACAGAACCAAAGACAAAAACCACATGATTATCTCAATTGATGCAGAGAAGGCCTTTGACAAAATTCAACAGCGCTTTATGCTAAAAATCCTCAATAAACTAGGTGTTGATGGAACATATCTCAAAATAATAAAAGCTATTTATGACAAACCAACAGCCAATATCATACTGAATGGGCAATAACTGGAAGCATTCTCTTTGAAATCTGGCACTAGACAAGGATACCCTCTCTCACCACTCCTATTAAATATAGTATTGGAAGTTCTAGCCAGAGCAATCAGGCAAGAAAAAGAAATAAAGGGTATTCAAATAGGAAAGAAGGAAGTCAAATTCTCTCTATTTGCAGACGACATGACTGTATATTTAGAAGACCCCATCGTCTCAGTCCAAAATCTCCTCAAACTGATAAGCAACTTCAACAAAGTCTCAGGATACAAAATCAATGTGCAAAAATTACAGGCATTCCTACACACCAATAACAGACTTAAAGAGAGTCAAATCAAGAATGAACTGCCATTCACAATTGCTACAAAGAATAAAATAACTAGGAATACAACTAACAAGGAACATAAAGGACCTCTTCAAGGAGAACTACAAACCACTGCTCAACGAAATCAGAGAGGACACAAACAGATGGAGAAACATTCCATGCTCATGGTTAGGAAGAATCAATATTGTGAAAATGGCCATACCCCCCAAAGTAATTTACAGATTCAATGCTATCCCCATCAAGCTACCAATGACCTTCTTCACAGAACTGGAAAAAAACATCTTAAACTTCAGATGGAACCAAAAGAGAGCCCAGATAGCCAAGTCAATTCTAAGCAAAAAGAACAAAGCTGGAGGCATCACACTACTGGACTTCAAACTATACTACAAGGCTACAGTAATCAAAACAGCATGGTACTGGTACCAAAACAGAGATATAGACCAATGGAACAGAACAGAGTCCTCAGAGGCAAGACTGCACATCTACAGCCATCTGATCTTTGACAAACCTGACAAAAACAAGCAATGGGGAAAGGATTCCCTGTTTAATAAATGGTGTTGGGAAAACTGGCTAGCCATATGCAGAAAGCAGAAACTGGACCCCTTCCTGACACCTTACACTAAAATTAACTCCACATGGATTAAAGACTTAAACATAAGACCTAACACCATAAAAACTCTAGAAGAAAATCTAGGCAAAACCATTCAGAACATAGGCATAGGTAAGGACATCATGACCAAAACACCAAAAGCATTGGCAACAAAAGCCAAAATAGACAAATCGGGCCTAATCAAACTCCACAGCTTCTGCACAGCAAGAGAAATAGTCACCAGAGTGAATCGGCAACCAACAGAATGGGAAAAAATTTTTTCAATTTACCCATCTGACAAAGGGTTGATATCCAGAATCTACAAAGAACTAAAACAGATTTACAAGTAAAAAACAAACAAACCCATTCAAAAGTGGGTGAAGTATAGGAACAGACACTTTACAAAAGAAGACATACATGAGGCCAACAAACATATAGAAAAATGCTCATCATCACTGGTCATTAGAGAAATGCAAATCAAAACTACATTGAGATACCATCTCACACCAGTTAGAATGGCAATCATTAAAAAATCTGGAGACAACAGATGCTGGAGAGGATGTGGAGAAATAGGAACACTTTTACACTGTTGGTGGGAGTATAAATTAGTTTAACCATTGTGGAAGACAGTGTGGCAATTCCTCAAGGACCTAGAAATAGAAATTCCATTTGACCCATCAATCCCATTACTGGGTATATATCCAAAGGATTATAAATCGTTCTACTATAAGGACACATGCACACGAATGTTCATTGTAGCACTGTTTACAATAGCAAAGACCTGGAACCAACCCAAATGCCCATCGATGATAGACTGGACAGGGAAAACGTGGCACATATACACCATGGAATACTATGCAGCCATCAAATACGATGAGTTTGTGTCCTTTGTAGGGACATGGATGAACCTGGAAACCATCATTCTCAGCAAACTGACACAAGAACAGAAATATCAAACACTGCATGTTCTCACTCATAGGAGGGTGTTGAACAATGAGAACACATGGACACAGGGAAGGGAACATAATACTCAGGGACTTGTCGGGGGATTGGGGGGCATTAGAAGAAATACCTAATGTAGCTGACAGGTTGATGGGTGTGGTAAACCAACATGGCACGTGCATACCTATGTAACAAAGCTGTACATTCTGCACATGTGCTCCAGAACTTAAAGTATAATATAAATAAATAAATAAACATAACAACAGGTGTTAGTGAGAAGATGGAGACATTAGAACTCTTGTGCACCACTGGTGGTAATATAAAATGATGTAGCCATTTTGGGAAACAGTATGGAGGTTCATTAAAAGTAGAATTATCTTGTGATTCGACAATCACACTTATGGGTATTTACCCAAAAGAATTCAAGACAGGGTCTCAAAGAGGTATTTACACTCAAATGTTTATTGCAGTAGTATTCACAATAACTGTAAGGCAGAAACAACCTAAACATCCATCAACGATGAATAGAAAATGTGGGCCCAATGCAGTGGCTCATGTCTGTCATCCAAGCACTCTGAGAGGCTGAAGTCAGAGAACTGCTTGAGCTCAGGAGTTTGAGATCATCCTGGGCAACATAGTGAGACCTCATCTCTACAAAAAATAAAAAAGAGCCAGGTCTGGTGGTTTGCCTTTAGTACCAGCTACTCAGGAGGCTGAGGAGGGAAGATCACTTGAACCCAGGCTATCCAGGCTGCAGTGAGCCATGATGGTGCCACTGCACTCCAGCCTGGGCAACAGAGTGAGACCCTGATTAAAAAAAAAAAGGAAATGTGATATATGTATGTGTGAACGCAGAAGGCTAATCAGAAACTCAGAAGAATGTAACTACTTGTGTCTCACCTATCTGTGACCTGGAAGCCCCCTCCCTGTTTCAAGTCTTTCTGCTTTTGCTTCAAGTTGTCCTGCCTTTCCAGACAGAACCAATGTACTTCTTACTTACATTGACTAATGTCTCATGTCTCCCTAAAATGTGTAAAACCACGTGCCCCAACCACATTGTGCACATGTCATCAGGACTTCTTGAGGCTGTGTCATGGGAGCATCCTCAACTTTGGCAAAATAAACTTTCTATATTAACTGAGACCTGTCTCAGATTTTGATTCTGAGGGCCCAAGATATTTTCCTTTCACACATGAGATGGAATATTACTCACCCTTAAAAAGAATAACCTCCTGTCATATGCTACAACATGGATGAATTTTGAACATCATGCTAAGTAAGGTAAGCCACTCACAGAATGACAAATACTATCTAATTCCACATATAAGTGGTATGTGGTTATCTAAATAGTCAAACTCATAGAAACAGAAAGTAGAATGATGGCTGCCAGGAGGTGGGGCAGGCAAATGGGAGCTGCTGTTCAATGGATAAAGAGTTTCAGTTATGCAAGGTGCAATTCTAGAGATTTGCTATGAGCAATTTTCTTTTCTTTTTTTTTCTTTTAAAGAAGAAGAAAGAAAGAGAGAAAAAAAGAAAAAAAAAGAATGAAGAAGAGGAAGAAAAAGGAAGAGAAAGAGGGAGAAAGAAAAGAACAGGAATATTGGTTTATTGCCCAGTCTAGAATGCAGTCTAAAAAAGGGAATTGAAAACCTCTTTTATGCCAATAATTGTGCTTAACAATGGAGACAGGAAGGAATAAGGGAAGAAAATAACAAGCAGCCAACCAATATTTCGTTAAAACCTACGAAATGCTATGCAATTATTGAGGAGTAATTTACTTCCAATTATGTAGTCACTTTTGGAATAGGTGTGATATGGTACTGATAAGAATGTATGTTTTGTGTATTTGAAGTGGAGAGTTCTATAAATATTTATTAAGTTTACTTGTCCCAGGTCTGAATTCAAGTCCTGGATATCCTTGTTAATTTTCTATCTTGTTGATCAGTCTAATATTGACAATGTGATGTTACAGTCTCCCACTATAATTGTGTGGGAGGCTAAGTCTCTTTATTAGTCATTAAGAACTTGTCTAATGTATCTGGGTGCTCCTGCATTGGGTGCGTGTATATATATGATCGTTAGCTCTTCTTGTTGCATTGATCCTTTTACCATTATGTAATGTCCTTCTTTGCCTCTTTTGATCTTTGTTGCTTTAAGGTCTATTTTATCAGAGGAATTGCAACTCCTGCTTTTTATTTATTTATTTTTGTTTGCTCTCCATTTGGTTGGTAAATCTTCCTCTGTCCCTTTGCGACTTCGTGTATCATTGCATGTGAGATGGGTCTGGATACAGCGTACTGATGGGTTTTGGCTTTTTATCCAGTTTATAATATATATGAGTTTAATACTGCCATTTGATGCTAGCTGGATATATTTTGGAAAGGCTGATACTGGTTGCTCCTTTATATGTATAGTGCTTCTTTCAGAAGCTCCTGCAAAGCAGGCCTGGTGATGGGGAAATCTCTAAGTACTTGGTTGTTTGCAAAAGATTTTATTTTTCCTTTGCTTGTGAAGCTCAGTTTGGCTGGATAGGAAATTCTGGGTTGAAAGTTCTTTTCTTTAAGGATGTTGAATACTGGCCCCCACTCTTTTCTGGCTTGTAGGGTTTCTGCTGAGAGATCTGCTGTAAGTCTGATAGGCTTCCCTTTGTGGGTAACCTGACCTTTCTCTCTGGCTGCTCTTAGTATTTTCTCCTTCATTTCAACCCTAGTGAATCTAACGATTATGTGCGTTGGGGTTGGTCTTCTTGAGGAATATCTTTGTGGTGTTCTCTGTATTACCTGGAGTTGAATATTGTCCTGTCTTACTAGGTTGGGAAAGTTTTCCTGAATAATCTCCTGAAGAATATTTTCCAACTTGGATTCATTCTCTTCGTCACATTTTCAGGTACACCTATCAAACGTAGATTAGGTCTTTTCACATAGTCCCATATTTCTTGGAGACTTTGCTCATTCTTTTTTATCCTTTTTTCTCTAATCTTGACTTCTCGTTTTATTTCGTTAAGTTGGTCTTTGAACTCTGATATCCTTTTTTCTGCTTGATCAATTCGACTGTTAAAACTTGTGCATTCTTCACGAAGTTCTCAAGTTGTGTTTTTCAGCTCCATTAATTCACCTATACTCCTCTCCAAATTCTCTATTCTCATTAGTATTTCATCAAATCCTTTTTCAAAGTTCTTAGTTTCTTTGCATTGGGTTGGAACAAGTTCTTTTAATTCACAGAAGTTTCTTATCATCCACCTTCTGAAGTCTACTTCTGTTAATGGAACGCACTCGTTCTCCATCAGGGCTTGCTCCATTGCTGATGAGGAACTATGATCCCCTGTAGAGGGAGAGTCATTCTGATTTTGGGTATTCTCAGCCTTTTTACGCTGGTTTCTTCCCATCATTGTAAATTTACCCACCTGTCATCTTTGTGATTTCCGACTTTCAAATTAGGTTTCTGAGTGGACGTCCAACTTGTTGATTCCCAGCGCTGAAATCTGAGCAATCCACTGCGCCGGCCAGAACAGCAGTGTTAAGATTGTTGGTGCTTTTCTGCCTGGGAATCTGCCGAAAGGGGACCCAGTCCCGCTCGCTCTGCACCAAGAACTGCCATGCCAAGGTGCCAGCAAAACCACTGCGCCGGCCACAAGAGTCGCTCTGGCGACCCGTGGGGCTCCTCCGCTGGGAATTTCCTCATCTGTGAGTAACAAAAATTCATCTGAAAGTGTGGCTTCCTCTGGTTCTCTGCACTTTCACTGGGAGCTACAATCCCGACCTGCTAGTGATCAGCCATCTTGGATCTCTCTCCTGAGACTGTGTTTTTTATTGATGATTGGTCTATGAGCAATTTTCTTATAGTTCACAATTCTGTACTGTACACTTAAACACTTGTTAAGAGGATAGATCTCATGTTACATTTTTACCATTTTTTTTAATGGACAAAGACATTAACAGGCATTTTATAAAAGATTTCAAACTGAGCAATAAATATATGTAAAATGATCAGCCATATTAGTCATTAGGTAAATGCAAATTAAAATAACAATGAGATACCATTGCTCATCCACCAGATTTGGTGCGGAGGGATGTGCAGTGGATGAACCAAAAAAACTTAACGTAATCTGTGTTAATGAGAATGTAGAGCTGTAACAGTAACTTTCACACTCTGGCAGTGGCAGTATAAATTGGTACAATCATTTTGAAAATGTTTGATTTTCAAGTATATATATTTCAATGTATATATAAACATATTCCTACCTATATCTTTACTATCTGGCATGTCTTTGCAAAATAAATCCCTATGTCTCTCCAGAAAGACACTATCTCTAGCTTTTCAAAGTTATTAAAACAGGTTTGGAATCTGCAGATAAGCAGGAAGTCCATGGAGAGTTATCTTCCAAAATCTGAGTTTAGGAAGCTGTTAAATATTCAGGGGTAAGCGGGCAAAACAAGCAACACTGGCTGTCACTGATGAAGCATTTACTACATTCTGGCACAAACTGTGTGATGAGGTTTGAAGAGTGATTATTGATCACCCTCTTAAATCCCCTTTGAGTGTGGAGCTAATTTGGAAAATAAAACAAGAATCAAAAACCTTAATGGAGGTAAAGCCCATGGGAAATTTTGACTGAATATGATTCCTATTAGATTCTACAACTGAACCTACTCCCTTAGTCACAGACAGGGCGGGGAGACCTCCCACCTGCTGAAGGGGCAGGGCAGCTCAGGCAAGACAGAAGAGAAGCGTGAACAGACCATTCAGAAAAGAACAGCCTTGCAGGGGCTGAGAAAATCAGGTTAAACTTGCCTTTCGAAACTCATCCATCAGAGGGGTCACTTCTCCCATGAGGAGGCAGGAGTAAGAAAACAGCCAAAAGCCTGCA
Source organism: Aotus nancymaae (assembly GCF_030222135.1). NCBI lineage: Eukaryota > Metazoa > Chordata > Mammalia > Primates > Aotidae > Aotus > Aotus nancymaae. The sequence continues at coordinate 5,966,625 of NW_026988546.1, read as the reverse complement.
ATATTCTCCACAGTTTTCCTTTCCAGGGCTTGGACCAGAGTTCTGGTCACCTAGAACAAGGGGCATGGCCAAGGCGGTATTTGTCCACGTGACTTCGGCCAGATTGTTTCAGCTTAAATGCAAATAACTTGATTCTGCTACTAGATGTACTGGCTGCGATGCCCTCCTGACACAGCAAACTGTAAGAAGGTTATTGTCCTTGCAGAGAAGGAGAATGGGCATCAGCAGGAATTGGTGCTAATCTCACCTCCACCATTTACTCAGTTTTCTCCTCTAATACGATGTAGTAACAATCCCTACCTTGTGTCTAGATAACGAAATACAGTCAGCCCTTCATATCTATGGGTTCCCAACCAACCACAGACTGAAAATATTGGAAGAAGAAGAAGAAGGAAAAAAAAAATCTGGACGCAGTAGTTCACACCTCCAAAAGTAACTCAGCACTTTTAGAGGCTGAGATAGGAGGATCACCAAGCCTGGGAAGTTGAGGCTTCAGTGAGCTGTGATTGTGCCACTGCACTCCAGCCTGGGTGGACAGAGCAAGACCCTTCCTCAGAAAAATAAAAAATGATAAAGGATAATTGCATCTGTACTGAACATATACAGGCTCTTTTCTTGTTCTATTCCCTAACAATATAGTAAACAACAACTTATGTAGTATTTACATTGTATTAGGCATTGAATAAGCAATTTAGAGATTAAAGGAGAATGTGCATGGGTTATATGCGAATGCTGCACCAGTTTTTATAAAGGAGTTGAGCATCTCTGGATTTTGGTATCCACGGGGGTCCTGGAACCAATACCCCTCGGGTACCAAGGGACTACTGTATAGCGTTTGCTCCATGCCACGCACTGTTCTAAGCCTCTTCAAATATTAATCGTTTAATCGTCCCATCCATCACCTTACGAGGTAGACATTACCTTTGTCAGCTAACAAAGGAAATGGGCAGTGAGAGGTTAAGTGGCTTGGCAGGTTCCACAGCTGTTGAGCGGAGGCGCCTATTGAGCTGGGATTTGAACGCCCACCCTCTGGCTGCGCAACGTGTGTCATCCTGCAGGAAACGAAGCCATCCCGGGACCTGGCCCGCGAGGAAGACTCCATAGGATGCGCGGCGTGTGCGCGGAACCTGGTCTTCTACGAGTCTGGACTTCGAGCGTGGCGCGCGGCTGCAGGGATTCTCCGGGACTTGCGCCGGGGACCGCGCCCGGGACTCCTGCGGGGGTGGGAAGAGGGCTCCGGCTCCGCGCCTCCGCCGCAGGGGGGCGCTGCCGGGCTCCACGGCGCTGGCGCTGCTGGCCGCCCCCGCGGCTGGGCGTGCCGCCTGCAAGATGTCCGTGCGCCGCGGCCGGCGGCCGGCGCGGCCCGGGACCCGCCTCTCCTGGCTGCTGTGCTGCAGTGCCCTGCTGTCCCCGGCCGCGGGCTACGTGATCGTGAGCTCCGTGTCCTGGGCCGTCACCAACGAGGTGGACGAGGAGCTGGACAGCGCCTCCACCGAGGAGGCTATGCCCGCGCTGCTGGAGGACTCGGGCAGCATCTGGCAGCAGAGCTTCCCCGCCTCGGCTCACAAGGAGGACGCGCACCTGCGGCCCCGGGCGGCCGCCGCGCGCACCAGGCCGCCCCCCGCGCCGCCCGGGATGTTCTCCTACCGGCGTGAGGGCGGCCAGGCAGGCGGTGCCCCCTCGGCCCCGAGGCTGCGAGCCGCCACCGCCCGCTCCCTGGCCCACGACAGCGCCTGGGGCTGCCTGGCCACCGTGTCCGCCCACGAGAAGGTAAGCGCCCGGCGGCGAGCGCGAGGGGGCTTGGCATTCAGGAGGAGGCCGGGGAATGGGGACGTGCTCGCGACCGCTCGGGACTGGGATCCAGGTCCACCAGACGCGCTGGATGGGACCCTCGACACTGTACATAATGGAAGGCGATGGTGCCTCCGTGAGCTGGCGAAGTCGGGGGAGGGTCGGAGAGGGACGTGGACAACCAGGCTTCCTGCCAGGTAGGGTTGGGTACCGAATCCCCGTCTAGAGATGGCCAGGCAGAGAGACGGACACCTAACCAGCGTCTGACGGAGACCTGAACCAAAGCAGCCAGAGCCGCCTTTGGAATCTCAGAGTAGGCGGGGACAGCCCTTCCCAGCGCAGGGCACAGACCCGTAGACCGGAGCTCCCCATCACCTCCTGACCTGGAGCTGAAGTGGAGACGGGGACAGAGACAGCACCAAGGCTTCGTTGGAAATCTGCATTTAAGAAAATGGAGTTCAAGATTTTTTTCTGGAAAGGAGGTTTATTATGCAAAGTGTGTAAAAGCTGGAATGAGCTATCCGCTGCACTTTTTATCTTCAGTTCGCAAATGCTTTACTCACCTGTTAGACATGATTCCACGTAGAATGACGTGGACAAGTAATGCACATATAACTTCCACGCCTCCAGAAAGCTTTTAGGGGTGTTAAGAGAGATAAAAGAGCTACAGGGCAGTAATGTGAACTCCTATTTACTTCCTACAAAAACAGAATTAGTATTTTATAGAATGTGTAGGACACTGGCCAGGTTCTTGCCCCAGCTCTGGGTCTCACCAAGACTGTGGCCGAGTCAGTGGCTTCTCCACTTTGCTTTCCTCATCTGTAAAATTATGTGGTTAACCAGGCAGTTTTTAAGGTTTGTTTTTTTTGTTGTTTTTTTTTTTTTTTTGCTTAAAAACTACCTAAATGGCAACTTTATTTCGATTTTGGCAATGGTCTTAACCTCTTCAGTGTCAAATGCAGATCCAGTTGGATATTCTCAGCACCCAAATGATTTTTCACAGCTGTATTTTGCACTTCTAAGACACATCGTAAAAGGACAAAGGTTAAAGATGATACTAATCTTGGTTGAAAACACAGATCTTTTCAAGAAATTAAGTCTAGCGCCAATGTTTTGGAGATATTTTGACTTTCAACATTCCTTCTCTTAGCTTTGTTAGGAGTTCCTCTTTCTAATCCTTATTGACGTTTAATCTAAACAATAAATTCAGAAAACATTTATAATGTACTGCCATGTATGCAAAGCATGACTCTGGGCAGCTATGTCAAGCTGAAAAATGGGATATATGAATGAAGTTATATTACCATTTTGGAAGATTCCTTAACAATTCCTGTTCCTAAAAAATTGAAGCCCTGCCTTTTATAACTACACACCATTATCAAGCAACCCTTCAAGGACAAAGGTAACTCCTGGATTCTGAGCTAAGTAACAACAAGGTGCACTTCGTTAGGAATAAAATCATGGAAAATTGGGATGTTTGACTGGCAGGATTTGGGAAAACCTAAGCACTAAATATTTTTGTTGGCCAGGTGCAGTGACTCACAAGTGTAATCCCAACACTTTAGGAGGCCGAGGAGGGCAGATCATTTGAGGTCAGGAGTTCAAGACTAGCCTGGCCAATATGGTGAAACCTTGTCTCTACTAAAAACACAAAAATTAACCAGGTGTGGTGGCACACACCTGTACTCCCACCACCTGGGGAGGCTGAGGCACAAGAGTCACTTAACCCAGGAGGCAGAGGCTGCAGTGAGCCAAAATCGCACCACTGAACGCCAGCCTGGGCAACAGAGACTGTCTCAAAAAATAATAATAGTAATAAATAAATGTTTTTGTTTATATCTGCAATCACAGAAACATGATATACCACCTGTCTTAGTCCATTTGTATTGCTATAAACAAATACCTGAGGCTGGGTAATTTATAAAGAAAAGAAGTGTATTTGGCTCACAGTTCTGCGGGCTGTTCAGAAAGCATGGTGCAGCATCTGCTTCTGGGGAGGCCTCAGGCTGCTTCCACTCATGGTGGAAGGTGAAGAGGAGCCAGTGTGTGCAGAGATCACATGGCGAGAGAGAGAGCAAGAGAGAGGGGAAGGTGCCAGGCTCTTTTTATTTTTATTTATTTATTCCCAGACTGGAATGCAATGGTGCAATCACAGCTCACTGCTGCCTCAGACTCCTGGGCTCAAGCAACCCTCCTTCCTCAGCCTTCCAAGTAACTGGGACTACAGGTGTGTGCCACCCACCATGCCAAGTTAATATTAAAAAAAAAAAAATTTGTAGAGATGGGTGTCTCGCCATCATGTCCAGGCTGATCTTGAACTGTTGGTCTCAAGGGATCCACCTGCCTTGGCCTCTCAATGTGCTGGGATTACAGGGTGAACCCCCACGCCCAGCTGGCACCAGGCTTTTTTAAACAACCATCTCTCAGGGGAACTCTCAAGGAACCTAACAGAGGGACAATTCATTCATTACCTCAAGGAGGGCACCAAGCCATTCATGAGGGATCCACTCCCATGACCCAGACACTTCCCGCTGGGCCTCCCCTCCAACACTGGGGATCAGATTTTAACATGAGGTTTGGAGGGAAAGATATCCAAACTATAGCACCACCCTTCTCCCACCCTACTGGGTGATCATGAAGAAAAACTGGCATATCATGTTTCTGTGACTTCCTTTATGCAAAAATGGTAACAAATCAATTTCTCATAACTTGCTGGTCATACAATGAAATATTATTGATGACAATTTTTAAAATGCAGCTAATAAATGAGAAAGTGATGTAGCCCTAAAAGAAACAATAAAAGGAAGTTCCTGAAGTCCAAAGAGCAGGCAAGACATTAAAGACTTAAATTTCCTCCCTAAAGTTGCTAAAAACATGGGAGCGGCAGCCAACCTTGGGAGTTAAGGCAGTGGGACTGTAACGGGCAGCTTGTAGGAAAGGCTTAGCACCACCCCTAGAAATGTCATTGTTCCTCCCCCAACATGAAATTTTAAAAGTGAGTATTTATTTGCCATGCACAGGCAGCTTCAAGAAGAATCCTTTCACCACCCTTCCAAACAGAATGCCATTGCTAAGCATCTCCTATAAAGGAATTCTAGAGCCACCACTGAGTGAATTGGGCAGACTGGGGACCACCTTACCTTGATTTACTACCTGTCAAAGCCACTGTGATGCCATGATCCCCCCTCAACCCTGGTGCCGTATTTCCTAGCCAAAGGCACGAGCTAAGCTCCCAGATCAAGTCAAGCCACAACTCTGCACTGAAAAAGCCTTTTTTTGGTGTTTGTTAGATCCAGGGACTACCATTTGGGAACTGCCTGCCCATCAGTGACGGCCCCATCAACAATAGCACTGGGATTCCTTTCTTCTACATGACAGCCAAGGACCCCGTGGTGGGCGATCTGATGAAGAACCCCATGGCCTCACTGACGCTGCTGGAATCAGAAGGGGAGTTCTGCAGGTAGACGAGGGTTTGCCCTCACTTGCATGGGTCCTGGGAAATTTTTGACAGAGAGTTGGGCATGGGTTTCTCTCTGGGTCACATGACCTTAACAGACCTCTAAGATGCACATCAATGTTCACCCTTGAAATCAGATCAATTAGAATTCCACCACTCACCAAGCAATGTGATTTGTAGCAAGTTACTTAACCTCTAGGAGCCTCAGTTTCTTCATCTGTAAAATGGGAATAATAATCGTTGCCTCCGAGGGTTATTGCAAATGTTGGAAATAGGTGCAAAATGCTTTGTGCAACACTGGCAGGAGTCCAGACGGCTCCTGTTATTATGGAAAAGGGCTAGAGTAGGAGTGAGGGTCGGTAAAGGAAGAGCCAGTAGTTCATCTCCCCAGCACAGAGTCATGCGACACAGAGTCTATTTACTGTCTTTCCAATTTATTTCTATCCTGTCCCCAGAGATATGTGCAATAAAGAGCCAGCATTTTTTAGTACATCTTTTCAAAAACTCTCTGAAAGAAAACGTTTCTAAAGACATTTAAGTAGTAACAGAACACTGATCCAGGCCCCTTTGTCTGAATTCAAAATGCAAAGCCTGAACTCATATCCTCCCAGGGAGATGTCTGCATGGAGCTGGTATGGGGGCTGCATGTGAGATCCCCTTACCCTTCCCAGAGGAGCAGCAAATGCCCAGGGTGGCCTGGGGTGAGCCCTTTAACCTCCAGGACCTAAGTCACTCCACCTAAATGTAGTGATGCTTTAGAAAATCAACAGGCCACGGCAGGGCTCGGTGGCTCATGCCTGTAATCCCAGCACTTTGGGAGGCCGAGGCGGGGGGATCATGAGGTCAGAAGTTCGAGATCAGCCTGGCCAATATGGTGAAACCCCATCTCTACTTAAAATACAAAAATTAACCGGGCATGGTAGCAGGTGTCTGTAATCCCAGCTACTCGGGAGGCTGAGGCAGGAGAATCTCTTGAATCTGGGAGGCCAAGGTTGCAGTGAGCTGAGATTGTGTCTTTGCACTCCAACCTGGGCAATAGAGTGAGACTCCATCTCAAAAAAAGAAAAAAAAAACAGAAAGAAAATCAAGAGGCCTCATCCCTCCTCTGAAATTCTCTTATTCTTTATGTACAGCGCAGAAAACATAATAACCAAACAATGTATTAGTTCTTACAGAGGCTAATCAAAGCAACTATACAAGCAAGATGCTGCCTGGATAAGCCATTGTTTCCCTTCAGCCATGATAGACCATGTGGAGATACTTCAGCTGACCCTGTTCCTCACCAGGTTACAGCAAGAAGCCAGGAAAAGAAATGTTTCCTTTCTCATGGAATATTCTCCCTGTTCTTGGTCAATCAAGCTTGCTGTTACTAGAAGTGTATTTCTAGGATTCTGTTTTTTTGTTTTTTTGGTTTTTCTTGAGACAGAGTTTCACTCTTGTTTCCCAGCCTGGTGTGCAGTGGCATGATCTTGGCTCACTGCAGCCTTGAACCTCTACCTCCCGGGTTCAAGCAATTCTCCCTGCCTCAGCCTACCAAGTAGCTGGGATTACAGGCACCTGCCACCAGGCCTGGCTAATTTTTATATTTTTAGTAGAGATGGGGTTTTGCCATGTTGGCCAAGCTGGTCTTGAACTCCTGACCTCAGGTGATCCACCTGCCTCGGCCTTCCAATCCAGGATACCTTTCTAAGCTTCTCAGGCTTTCCTCATTCAGGTATCCTGAAAGCAGTTGTGCTGAAGCGTGTGGCTCCCAGAACCCAGAGCACAACCACTCTGGGGACAGGCAACAGAATACATGCCTGGAACAAATCTGCAGCAGCACTCCAGCTTTGGGAGGATTTGTCAACTGGCAACCCCCAGGCAGACGGCAGCAGGAGCTGGAGCTAGAAGCAGTGAGATATCTCACTTAGGAGAGGTCCTGACAAGGGAAAGGGTCTCAGGGTGACTTCCTTCAGCCCCTAGGGAAGACTTGCTTGCATGGTCTAGAGCCACCTATGTGGACCATCTTCATGCCAGGCCACATGTGGGACGTGCAAACACCTGTGCAGCCTGCCAGCTAACTGGGTGAGGCAGTTCATGGCTGGAGGTGAGCACCCCAGGGCCAAGGGCAGGAGCATCTTAGCACACCTGTTACTCTGTCCTGGGAGAGGAAGGAAGAGACACACTCATGGGTACCCCTTAGTTTTTATCTTCATGTAAAGCTGTTTCTCAGAACTGCTGCACCCCCAACACTGGTTAAGCTTCCAAAGTATTGAAATATGATGTAAATAAATGCCTATAAAACCAAGTTTTGCCTTAGTAAGCCTCATACTTCAATGCAAAGGTTACCCAGCAGTGGGGCTTTTGCTGTCACCCTAGGGTCTACGACTTCCCATAATCGGTGTAAACCCAGACGTGACTCACCTGTGTGAGGTTCACATTCCAAGTGGAGCATTACATTTTAGGTTTCACCTTCTGAATCTTGTTAATGTTGAACATAGGGACTTAACAAGTCAAAGCCATGTGGCCTGCTTTGAAAAAGAGAATCCAGAGAGAGATACAAGATGGCTGACCACTAGCAGCTTGGGATTGTAGCTCCCAGTGAAAGTGCAGAGAATGAGAGGACACCACACTTTCAGACGAATTTTTGTTGCTCACGGACCAGGAGATTCCCAGCAGAGGAGCCCCACGGGTCACCAGTGTGACTCTTGTGGCCGGCACAGCGATTTTGCCGGCGCCTCAGCGTGGCAGTTCTTGGTGTACAGTGAGTGGGACTGGGTCCCCTTTTGGCTGATTCCCGGGAAGAAAAGCACCAACAATCTCAACACCACTGTTTTGGCCAGTGCAGTGGATTGCTCAGATTTCGACGCTGGGAATCAACAAGTTGGACGTCCACTCAGAAACCTAATTTGAAAGTCGGAAATCACAAAGACGACAGGTGAATAAATTTACAATGATGGGAAGAAACCAGCATAAAAAGGCTGAGAATACCCAAAATCAGAATGTCTCTCCCTCTACAGGGGATCACAGGTCCTCATCAGCAACGGAACAAGCCCTGATGGAGAACGAGTGCGTTCCATTAACAGAAGTAGACTTCAGAAGGTGGATGATAAGAAACTTCTGTGAATTAAAATAACTTGTTCTAACCCAATGCAAAGAAACTAAGAACTTTGAAAAAAGGTTTGATGAAATGCTAACGAGAATAGACAATTTGGAGAGGAATATAGGTGAATTAATGGAGCTGAAAAACACAACACGAGAACTTCGTGAAGAATGCACAAGTTTTAACAGTCGAATTGATCAAGCAGAAGAAAGGAAATCAGAGGTCGAAGACCAACTTAACAAAATAAAATGAGAAGTCAAGATTAGAGAAAAAAGGATAAAAAAGAATGAGCAAAGTCTCCAAGAAATATGGGACTATGTGAAAAGACCTAATCTACGTTTGATAGGTGTACCTGAATGTGACGAAGAGAGTGAATCCAAGTTGGAAAATACTCTTCAGGATATCATTCAGGAAAACTTTCCCAACCTAGTAAGACAGGACAATATTCAACTCCAGGTAATACAGAGAACACCACAAAGATATTCCTCAAGAAGACCAACCCCAACGCACATAATCGTTAGATTCACTAGGGTTGAAATGAAGGAGAAAATACTAAGAGCAGCCAGAGAGAAAGGTCAGGTTACCCACAAAGGGAAGCCTATCAGACTTACAGCAGATCTCTCAGCAGAAACCCTACAAGCCAGAAAAGAGTGGGGGCCAGTATTCAACATCCTTAAAGAAAAGAACTTTCAACCCAGAATTTCCTATCCAGCCAAACTGAGCTTCACAAGCAAAGGAAAAATAAAATCTTTTGCAAACAACCAAGTACTTAGAGATTTCCCCATCACCAGGCCTGCTTTGCAGGAGCTTCTGAAAGAAGCACTATACATATAAAGGAGCAACCAGTATCAGCCTTTCCAAAATATATCCAGCTAGCATCAAATGGCAGTATTAAACTCATATATATTATTAACTGGATAAAAAGCCAAAACCCATCAGTACACTGTATCCAGACCCATCTCATATGCAATGATACACAAAGACGCAAAGGGACAGAGGAAGATTTACCAACCAAATGGAGAGCAAACAAAAATAAATAAATAAAAAGCAGGAGTTGCAATTCTCTCCTCTGATAAAATAGACCTTAAAGCAACAAAGATCAAAAGAGGCAAAGAAGGACATTACATAATGGTAAAAGGATCAATGCAACAAGAAGAGCTAACGATCCTATATATACACACACCCAATACAGGAGCACCCAGATACATAAGACAAGTTCTTAATGACTTATAAAGAGACTTAGCCTCCCACACAATAATAGTGGGAGACTGTAACATCACATTGTCAATATCAGACTGATCAATGAGATAGAAAATTAACAAGGATATCCAGGACTTGAACTCAGACCCGGAACAAGTAAACTTAATAAATATTTATAGAACTCTCCACTTCAAATACACAAAACATACATTCTTATCAGTACCATATCACACCTATTCCAAAAGTGACTCCATAATTGGAAGTAAATCACTCCTCAATAATTGCATAGCATTTCGTAGGTTTAAACGAAATATTGGTTGGCTGCTTACTTGTTATTTTCTTCCCTTATTCCTTCCTGTCTCCATTGTTAAACACAATTATTGGCATAAAAGAGGTTTTCTATTCTCGTTTTTAGACTGCATTCTAGCCTGGGCAATAAAGCAATACTCCCGTTCTCTCTCCCTCTTTCTCTTCCTTTTTCTTTCTCTTCTTCATTCTTTTTTTTTTCCTTTCTCTCTTTCTTTCTTCCTTTTCTTTTCTTCAAAAAAAAAAAAGAAAAGAAAAGAAAAAGAGAATCCACAGCCTCAAATAAATAAGCCAAGCAGGGGGCTCCTAGGGCCACCCAGGCATCTGGTAGAAGTGTCCGCAGCTACCCAAACACCTGGGGGAGTTTTGAAGGACAGCCGGGCAAGATACCAGCAGGAGAACCCCTCCTGCCTGCCCCCGGGCCTGAAGAGGTCGCCAGCAAAAGCAGAGTTCATCGTCAGGTGCTTCCGAGCTTCACAGCTTGAATCTCCCACAGGAGGGAGGAGATTCAAAAAAGCGTCCATGTCTTATGATGATAATGAAAGGTCAAGGCCACCTGATCCTCAGCTTCAGAAGGAATCTCATACTCAGAAAAGTGAAAACTGCCTTCCATCCTGTGTATGGAAAACTTGCAACAGCATTTTTAACCATCCTTTGTGGCGCCTTCTGGGGACTCCTACTCCTCTGCTGATCTGTGCAGTGGGGAGGACGTAGGTTATCCCTGTTTCATCCCAAGGGGGAAGACAAAGCCAGAACTAGGCTTTACTGGACTGTAAAAGAAGTCCTGACAGGGAGGAAGTCAGGAGGCCACTGACCTCTGAGGAAGGAAAGGGGGTGCCTTCACAGTCATTTCCTACAGCCCACTGGGTGTCTCTGGGAGAGGGGGCATTTCAGTGGCAAGCCTGCCTCTGCATTCATCAGGGTAGCCCCATTTACTGAAGACTCTGCACTGGCATGGGCTGGTGAGTGCCACCTCCACCAAGGACACAGCCCGGGAGCAAGTAGCCTCCAATAACTGGGGCAAGAACAACTTAGGCTCAGGGAGGGAGGAAAGCAAGTCTGAGACTATTGAGAGGGCGGGCTACTTTCACAGCTCCCTTTGGTGCCAAACAATTGTATCTACAATGTGTGCGCGTTTAATAAGCAGATACATAAATGGAAAAATCGATTATACATAGATAATAGGTAGATAATTGATAGACAATAGATAGATTATAGATAGATAAGAGATAGATGGATGAATAGATGATGGATGGATGGATGAATAGGTAGTTGGATGAATAGATAGAGGATAGATGGATAATGGATGAATAGGTAGATAGACAATAGATGGATGATGAGTAGATAGATGAATGGATGGATGAATAGATACATAGATGATGGATGGATGAATAGATGAATAGATAGATAGATAGATAGATAGAAAATAGATAGATAGATAGATAGAAGCTTTTACACATTTCAACTGTTCTCTATTCAAAAGAGCAAATATTGGCCAGGCGGGGTGGCTCACACCTGTCATCCCAGCACTTTGGGAGGCTGAGGTGGGTGGATCACAAGGTCAGGCATTCAAGACCAGCCTGGCCAAGATGGTGAAACCCCGTCTCTACTAAAAATATAAAAATTAGCTTGCCATGGTGGTGGGCGCCGGTAGTCCCAGCAACTCGGGAGGCTGAGGCAGGGAATTGCTTAAACCTAGGAGGCAGAGATTGCAGTGAGCCGAGATCATGCCATTGCTTTCCAGCCTGGGCAACAAGAGCAAAACTCCGTCTCAAAAAAAAAAAAAAGATCAAATGTTACAGTTGTCCCTACTTGGTCTCCCCAGTCCACTCTTCATCACCTTGAACTCATCCTCAATCCAGCAGCTGGGGTACTCTCTTAAAATCTACATCAGATCCTGAGGAAAAGCAGCAGAATCCTTAATATGGCCTAGGAGGTCCTTCACAGTCAGGCGCCTGCTTCCCTCTAAGAATAAATAATAGTGTCTGCCTCTTAACTGATTGACTTAATATTTGATTTATACCTAGTTTTATCAAATTAAAAGCATTAACCTGATAGCTTGTTGTAGTCAAAGCTGACATATGTTCTTTGGCATGGAGCTAAGAAAATGCTTTTCCATTAGAAATCCCCACATGTAGGTTGACAAGTCATGTCACTCAAAAGTGATATTTAGATCCATTAACAGACCTGTGTCTTAAAGATAAAGTTAGATCCAAGACAAAATAGGTGAAGGACATTGAGTATCCATGGCCTCAAGAGTCTCAGGAAATTTAATGAAGAAAATGCCCAGCAGGGCCAGGCGCGGTGGCTTACGCCTATAATCCCAGCACTTTGGAAAGCTGACAGGGACAGATCATGAGGTCAAGAGATTGAGACCTTCTGGCCAACATGGTGAAACCCTTCTCTACTAAAAATACAAAAATTAGCTGAGCGTGGTGGCGTGCACCTATAATCCCGGCTATTCAGGAGGCTGAGGCAGGAGAATTGTTTGAACCTGGGAGTCGAAGGTTACAGTGAGCCAAGATCGTGCCATTGTACTCCAGCCTGGTGACAGAGTGAGACTGTCTCAAAGAAAAAAAAAAATCCAGCAGATATAATTTCCTTAACCACAGCCATGAGAAGGCAATATCTTGAGAATGATGAAAGGAATGAATATCTCTTCATATTTTACAGCTTTCTAGGGACCTTAAAGAGTTTTTAAATGAATCTCTCAAGTCCAGCCTGGCCTAGTTCATCCCACCTAGTTAGGGATTTTTTCCAGATCTTTTCGTTTCCCTGATCCACAGGTCCCCGAACTTTCCCTAAAATGTCACAATGAAGTTCCTGGATTTAATTGAACTCATTTGTCCTGACTCCCAGCCCAGGGCATAATGATTAGGTGTTATCCCAGGGCATAAGAATTGGGCATATTTGCCCTGCCCTTCTTTTTGGAGGAGATAATTTGGAAGATGAATCTGACTGGATGATAAGTAGAATGTGACTTTCAGCTGGAAAAGCACTAGGTCAGTGATTTCTGTGGAACAAAGTTGCTGGGCTAGAATGAAATACCCCGCCAGTTCAGCATGTCACTTTTCCCACTGGCATGACATAGAGCGGAGGGGAGGATATCTGAGGGCCTTCTGGCTCCATGGTTGACTGGAGGTAGGATACTCCAAGAATGGTGGAGACAGAATAGGTGAGCACAGCCATCAGGGCTGATATGTATTTTGTATATAGATTTCTACATAGATTGTTATAAAGTGTGAACTCTTGCAAATTTAGAGTAGAAGAGTGACTTTCAACTGCTTGAAGGGTAAGGATGAGAGGGACACATTATTACCTGGACGGCTTTGTCCCTCCCCCAGGACCCCTGAGGGGAAGCAGCACCCAAGTGATGCTAACATCACTCTAAGATAATGAGGATATTAATTAGGTCTTATATGCATTTCCTGGGTTTCTAGTAAAGGCCTATTAAGAAATGTGATTTAGGCCAGGCACGTTGGCTCACGCCTGTAATCCCAGCACTTTGGGAGGCCGAGGCGGGAGGATCACGAGGTCAAGAGATCGACACCATCCTGGCCAACATGGTGAAACCCCATCTCTACTAAAAATACAAAAATTAGCTGGGCATGGTGGCATGCGCCTGTAGTCCCAGCTGTTCGGGAGGCTGAGGCAGGAGAATTGCTTGAACCCAGGAGGCGGAGGTTGCAGTGAGCCAAGGTCGCGCCACTGCACTCCAGCCTGGCCTGGCAACAAAACAAGACTCTGTCTCCAAAAAAAAAAAAAAGAAGAAATGTGATTTAGGCCCAGGATGGCTTATGTCATTTGTAAATGGAGTCATGATTAGAGTCTGACAGAAAGACAAATCCTGAATGTTCTCACTTACACGTGAAATCTGGAGAAGTCAACTCATAGAAGCAGACAAGGCTTTTCGCCCAGGGACCAGGCGAAAGGGGAAATGGGGAAATGATGATTACAGGATACCGAATTTCAGTTAGAAGACAAACTTGTTCTGGGGATCTAATGTATAGCACTGGTTGGATGTGTGAATTAATGTGATTTGTATATACATCAAATTGTCACATTGCAGATGTTGAATGTTTTCAATCTTTATTTGACAATTAAATATTTTTAAAATGTTAAAAGGTTAGTGTAAAAAAACCGTGAAAGGAAGGTGGCTTTTCCACTTCTCAGACATTATACCCAACGAGCCAGAGCCTACAAACATGTCTTGCCTAATAATTGTTACTTTATTTAAAGTCTGTTTTATCCAATTATTCTGTTTACTCCTGGGTGCTGTGATGCCTTCATTTAATTAATGAGATGAATTAGGGGTGGGCATCTATTTCCCAGCTCAGGTTAAAATGGCAAATGGAGAATAAGAGTCTAGCTTAAAAGAGTCACTGGCAATCAGTAACCCCCTCTCCTCTTCATTTCCCTCTCCCTCAATGATGTAAGCGTGAACACATGCCCCTTAACTAAATAAATTTATGCTCAACCAAGAAACCCACTTCATGAAAATTCAATAAATATTGATTGACAAAGAAAGGCTGCCCAAAAATGTCTCTTTCCCTGTTATATCTTCCCTTACAGAGCATGCAGCCGTGAACAGCATGGGTTAGAGGTTTGCATCTTCTTAGTGAATCAGGGCAGCGAGCCCTTGGGACCAGGGAGGACTCATCCACGGAGTGATATTCTCCCTGATCATTTTGGATCAATTTTCATTTGAAGATCAGGATGTAAATGAAACCCAAAGAGGTTTATCAGATGCTTTTCCTGAAATAAAAACATTTCTTCTTTAAAAAAACAAAATACATTTTTATTATACAACAGTTTGTGTGGTTTAAACAATTTCTTTTCATAGAGTACATTTTCACATTAGAGATTCCCACAGTGGGAAAAATAACAATTTATCACTTAGAGTTTTATGTTTGTGGACAGATTGTTTTAGAACAAGTAAAACATCTTCGAGAATTAAGTCTCAGTTTAGAATTTATAATATTTTGATACATCTCCAAGGGGGCCTAATCTTTAAATGAAACTTCTCTATATTCAGAAGCTCTCCAAGCTTTTCTTCCTATGATTTAGAAATTCATGATATGAGAGATCAGCATTTGCTAATTTTAAAGTTTCCCTAGTCTAGCTGGTGTCTACTGACGAGAGAGGGAAGCTTTCTAAAATTAAACACTGTCTAATTTTCTGCAGTTTTTCTTCATGAATTAACAGTATTTCCTTCTGTCCATTATTCCCAAGGCAAATAGAGGAGAAATTTGATCATGTGATAGTAACAAAGCTGGATTCTCTTTAAGAGATTATTAAATTAAAAGGCAAAAGCTCATATTATGTTGTTTAACTGTGAGTCTTGTGAGAAGCTGGGAGGCAACCCCACCAGAATACAGACCTCAGTCTCACAATTTCTTGGACATGATTCTTCTCAAACCTTGTCCTCAAAGATTAAATTATGTGCCGGGCACAGTGGCTCACACCTGTAATCCCAGCTATTTGGGAGGCCAAAGCAGGCAAATTACTTGAGGTCAGGAGTTCAAGACCCACCTGGCCAACATGGTGAAACCACATCTCTAATAAAAATACAATAAAATCAGCTGGGCATGGCGGTGTGCACTGGTAGTCCCAGCTACTTGGGAGGCTGAAGCAGGAGAATCGCTTGAACCCAGGAGGTGGAAGTTGCAGTGAGCCGAGATTGGGCCACTGCACTCCAGCCTGGGTGACAGAGTGACACACTGTCTTAAAAAAAAAAAAAAGATTAAATTCTGGAAATAACCATGTGATTGAGAGATGTCTGTTCAATGGACTTCTCTGTTATTTCCTCCTTATTGTGAGGTGAATGACACAAAAAGCAGAGGCAAAGAGGCAGACACCAGTTTCCCTTTCCTTCAATAACATGGACAGATGTCCCTCGACTGCATTAATGCCTGGGTTTAAAGTATTCCATCAAGAAGGTCAGAGCTTCCACAGCATGGCAGCGGCTTTGCAGATGCGCATATCATGACAGTTGAACAGCACAGCCCAGCAAAGCTGAAAGTGCAGAAAGGCCTGCTTTGACAGCTTTCTGTGATGCACCCCCTTGAACACAGTCAACAACAACTTGTCCAAGGCCCCAGTGACTATGGAGAGGGAAGGCTGCAACCAGAAGTAAGAGTTCAAATAAGCAGCTGGGAGCAGGCCCAGGTGCAAAACACTGTTAGCCCTTTCACTAGTCCAGTGGAAAGACACCGCCTTGGAACCAGAATGGTGGCTCGGTGTCAGGTGAATGTGCTGCACTCCACCCCATCCTGGAGTAGGGTGGTCCTGAGGAAATACCGAGGCGTAAGGTCTGACCACTGGAGTTCAGAGAAGCGGAGCTCGGCCTCCCTGGGCACCAAAGAGGGCACTCAGCCACCTCGTTCCTGAGGGCTCCTAAAAACATTCCTATTGATATTTTGAACAAATGCTACTTTCGTAGGTAGACTGGTTTGATGATCAAGAAAGGAGGATTCAGGAGTACTTTTTCCTCTTCCTCCAAAGGCTCTTAATGAAAGGTGGTCATGGGTCACACCCCCTCTTATTCCCCAGGGATTAAGGTGTCCCTGCCTTACCATGACCAGTGGCTCTTGGCAGAGCCCTTTGATCGGCCAGGCCTTGGTGTGGTTTTGCAAACTGAAAAGATTCCAGTTTGCAGAGGAATCTAGTTTCTGAAAGGAGGGGCCAGACCATGGAAGAGATTGAAGCTCACAGGGCCTCAATGAGACCTAGAATGGAAGCCTCTCAGAAACCAGGATCCCTCAGAACGACTTGCTAGTACAGGCGCGTATTGAAGATGCAAATCAGCACTGAGGAATCACACACCAGAGAGGGACTGCTCACACCAGAGCAGCTGGGGTGGCGTGCCGGGACATAGACGAAATTCCTGCCCTGTCTCATAGGCAGCCCTCTGTGCTGCAGACACATCAACAGGAAGAGGAGCTGCTTCTGTGAAACAGAGGAACTGAGGGGAGGGTGTCAGCAGGAGGGTTGGTTTGCCTTTATGTCATGGGTTCAAGATAAACCATTCATGCAAACAACTAAATCAATGTGCACCAAGTTTAATTGTTTCTTCTTTATGAAAAGTAAAAAGAGATTCTGGAAATGCAAATGCCACTCCTCCCCCAGCCTCCATCTTTTTAACTATACTTGTAGGAAGAAAATGTCAAATGATAGATGAAAACCTCAGACCAACCTAATTCCAAAGGCAGGCCCTGAGATTTGTTCCCCTAGAGCTGGGTTTAGAAAGCACTCTATTCATTCAGTCATTTTTAGATGGGCTGGATCAAGCAAACACACAGTGGGCACCTGCTTGCAGCAGCTGGCTTGCTTAGAGCCAAGATTTGTCTCTGTCTGGAGTCTGTGTCCACCTGAGACAGAATGTGCATTTCAAAGCCCAGGGCTGACCTAATCGGATATAGAAGCTGAATCCTCCTTTTGAAAGGAACATATAAGTCTAAATAATTCCTCTCTGTTCTGATTCATGTTACCTCTTCTCCTTTGCTGTGCATTTCTGTATTCCTAGAGCTAACATTAACCTGAGTGGTTTTATTTATTTTTTTATTTTATTTTATTTTTTTGAGACAGTCTCACTCTGTCACCCAGGATAGAGTGCAGTGGTGTGATCGTGCCTCACTGCAACCTCCACCTCCCAGGTTCAAGCGATTCTTCTGCCTCAGCACTTCCTGTAGTGGGCCTACAGGCAGGCAACACCATGCCTGGCCAATTTTGTATTTTTAGTACAGATGAGGTTTCTTTCACCATGTTGGCCAAGCTGGTCTCGAACTACTGGGCCTCAAGTGATCCGCCCATCTTGGCCTACCAAAGTGCTGGGATTACAGGCATGCACCACCATGTCCGGCCCTGAGTAGTTTTTAAAAGAGCTGTCTGCCAGGGGCAGTGACTCACGCCTGTAAGCCCAGCACTTTGGGAGGCCGAGGCAGGCAGATCACGGGGTCAAGAGATCGACACCATCCTGGCCAATATGGTGAAACCCCGTCTCTACTAAAAATACAAAAATTAGCTGGGCTTGGTGGCGCGCACCTGTAGTCCCAGCTACTCGGGAGGCTGAGGCAGGAGAATTGTTTGAACCCAGGAGGCAGAGGTTGTGAGCCAAGATCGCGCCACTGCACTCCAGCCTGAGGCCTGGCAACGGAGCGAGACTCTGTCTCAAAAAAAAAAAAAAATTAGCCAGGTGTAGTGGTGCACACCTATAGTCCCATATTCAGGAGTTGAAGTGGGAGGATCCATTGAGCCTAGGTGGTGGAAGCTGCAGTGAGCTGCAATCGTGCCACTACATTCCAGCCCGGGTGACTCTGTCTCAAAAGAAATAAATTGCAGACACTGTCTCAAAAAAAATAAAAAATAAAAATAAATAAAAGAGCTGTCTAGGAAAAGTCAGAGAACTTTGCAGAGAAAAAGCTTGATAAGCCAGTGTTCAAATATTCTGTTTCACCTTCCTGTCGTTTGTGAGGTCATATCTCATAGTAACCTGCAGTCACTTCTCTCTCCCTAATTTTATTTCAACCCTGTTAAGGTTTGTCTCTGTGGTTCCTGTCGATTACATGAATTCACTAATGACTGTAGTTCCTCTGTCATTACACTACCCTTTTCCTCCATCTTCTGGCCACCTGCCCCCAACCAGCTTATCAATGTTTTATTTATCTGTTAGCCATGACTCCATCTTAAGCAGAAATGATACAAATAAGTGATGAGGATATGACACCCAGAAATATACATCCTCCAAAAGGCTTTCGGGGCTTTTAAAATGAACATATGGGTTTTATTGCAGGACTTTTAGCACCTGGCAATCATTAAACTTCTTTCTGTCTCTATGGATTTGCCTATTCTGGACATTACATAAATGGAATTATATAATATATGACTTTCTATGGCTGACTTCTTCCACTTAGCATAATGTTTTCAAGGTTCATCATATTGTAGCATGTGTCTATAATTCATTCCTTTTTATGGCTAATATTCCATTGCATGAATTTACTACATTTTATTTATCCATTTTTATTTACTGATTCATCATTGGTTGATGAACATTTGTTTCCATGTTTTGGCTCTCATAAGTAATGCTGCTATGAGCATTCATGGACAAGTTTTTGTGCAGATATATGATTTCACTTCACTTTGGTATATGCCTAGGAGTGGAATGGCTTGGTCTTATGGTAACTGTGTTTAACTTTTTGGAGAACTGCCCAGCTGTTTTCCTAAATATATGAGGGTTGTGATTTCCCTGTGTCCTCACCAACACTTATTATTGTCTGTCTTTTTTATCATAGCTGTCCTAGTGGGTGTGAAGTAGTATCTTGACGTGGTTTTGATTGGCATTTCCCTCATGACTAATGATGGTGAGCATCCTTTTGTGTGCTTATTGGCCATTTGTATGTCTCCTTTAGGGAACTGTCTATTTAAGCACTTAACCCATTTTTAAATTTGGTTATCTCTTTATTGTTGAGTTGTAAGAGTTCTTTATATCTTCTAGATATGAAAGGTATATATGAAGTTTTAGATATATGACTTGCAAATATTGTGCTTACGTGTCTTTGTCTAATTTTCTCTTCTTTTGTCTTGGAAGAAGCAGGAAAATGCTGAGGATTCCATACTGACATTCCAATTGCCCATGCTCTCTGTCAGTGTCCTTCCTCTCCTGTAGGCTGGGCTTTCCCCACCAGATAAGCAAATAATTGAAGTAACATTTCTGGGATGATAAAGAAGTGTACCCAAGTTATCTAGTGTGTAGAAATGGCAAGAAAGTGTATAAACATGAAAAAAGATTTCAATTAATTGAAAGGAATTTGGGGAAAGCTGTTACTCCAAACGTATAAAGACAAGGTACAGAGATACTAAGAATAAATTCAGTTCAACATGAATTAAGCATACCGTGTACAAGACAATGTGTTAAATATTGTGATGAAAATAAGACATTTGTGCTTCAAATGAGATTTATTGAGCACTTACTATAGGCCAGGTGTGCATAGGCATGAACACTTAAAGGCACAAGCTCTTGTTGCCTCCCTGCTTATTTGTCACCATCATTTGAATCAAGACAGCAAGCTCCAACACGTGACCACATACACGAAGTCCCCTGACAGTTAATACCAAGGCTCTCCACAATTCGGGAGCTGAGTAGGGTCCCACAGTGTGACTGCAATTTCCCCAACCTTGACATCCTCAACCCCATCTGCATGTCTGTCCATCCATCTACCCATCATCTCCAGCTCAGCCTGCCCAACCTGACCCGGCCTTCAAAAATAAGACACTAAGCTCCTCCTTGGTGTATCCTTCCCCTCTTTTTTTTTTTGTTTTTTTTTGGAGACGGAGTTTCGCTCTTGTTACCCAGGCTGGAGTGCAATGGCGCGATCTCGGCTCACCGCAACCTCCGCCTCCTGGGTTCAGGCAATTCTCCTGCCTCAGCCTCTCGAGTAGCTGGGATTACAGGCATGCACCACCATGCCCAGCTAATTTTTGTATTTTTAGTAGAGATGGGGTTTCACCATGTTGACCAGGATGGTCTCGATCTCTTGACCTCATGATCCACCTGCCTCGGCCTCCCAAAGTCCTGGGATTACAGGCGTGAGCCACTGTGCTCGGCCAATCCTTCCCTTCTTTACCTCTTTCTTCTCATCTTAAGACTGTATCTCAGTTTTCTAGTCCTAGTGATCACTGATTTATTCCCAAGGATTTCATTTTCTTCCTCTCTTGTGACTCAGCCTCCTGGGACTGCTCAGTCCGAGGCTCCTCCCTCTGAAAATCCCATACCCTTCCCTGGTTTTCTAGGACAGCCTTGCTGATCTTGGTTTGTTTGAAGCCACTTCCTTCCTGCTTGTTTGTCCTTGAGGTCTCTGCAGCATGGGCAGACCTAAGGCATGCTGGGGCTGCTGGGCAATGTGACCTTTGAAGCAGCAGAGCTTCCTCTATAAAATGAGATGAGACTCCAGGGTGCTTAGAAGTATTTATGGCCTAAAAGGGCCCTGGCCATCCACTCCTGCCTTTCACCGTTCAGACTAGGAGGCTGAGGGGCTGAGAACAGCAAGACAGGAAAATGGACGGTGCAGTAGTGAGTCTTCATGGCCACACCCTGCTCTCTGCTGCATGGTGTCCACAGACAGCTCCAATCCTGGCTCAGCCTCCCTTTCCCTCTGGCCTCTGCTCTCCCTGTAGCCACCTTCTTTCCTTTTAAATGAATCATGCTTTCAAATGGCAGGCAGGTCCCTTTTAAAATGTATTGTTTGTGGAGCATCTCTGACGAGATCAATAGCAGGCTTCTCGAAAGGACAATTGAACATGCCATGCAGGGAGGGCGTCACTCCATAGCATATGTCACGTATGAAACTAGGGGCCACCCCCTGGATCTGCTGTGATACAGAAAGAGGAAAAAGGCAGAGCACCCCCTGAGGTTCCTTTGGTCTATGGAGGCCTCTACGACATCCTGACATCCACCATCCAGGCTGAGGCATAGTGACCCAGGTCTGAGCAGCGAGAGACCTGCCTGCCCAGGACAGGTCCTGGCAGTGTCTGTGGAAATGTCAGAGGGAACTCAGAAGACATCTGAGAAGTGGTTTCAGGGTGGCCTCCAATCAGGTCAGCACTTCAGCAAGACCCTCAGCAGGCGGAGAGCTGCCAGGGCGCCCCGCTTCAGTCCCAGAGGATCACCTGATCCTGAGGATGAGCCAAGTGGGCCGTGGGGTGACCTTGAAGCCCGCGGTCTCAGCCCAGCTGCTAGCTCAGGGCCTAGGAGCAGGTCTGAGGCCAGCCTGACCCTGACAAGCTTGATTCTAGAACCATCTGGTGGGCTGTGGTATGACTAAACCCTGCTCGGGAGCGGTCTGAGCCCAGGAGAGCCACCTGATTCTCTTGAAAATACCAATTCTGGGCTCCAGCAGTCTCTGAAAATAAGGGCCTTGGGATCTGCACTTTCAAGGAACAGCCAGGGTACTCTTGATGCACAGTTAAATAGGACAATTAAAACATGAGAGAAAAGGACTTCTGATCTGAGGCTCACCAATTGGAGCCCTAAGCCCTCCAATTAATATCTGCCTGGCTTTGAGCAACTTAATTTGTCTGAGTCTCAATTTCCTTCGCCCTAAATGGGAATGATAGTACCTTAAGTCCACTGTGGGGATAAAATGTTTCAATGTGTGTAAAGTTTTGAGCACATGCTCAGTACTAATAAATGGTAGGTGTGGTCAGTAACAGATGTCTCTTCTGCACTGGACTGGGATGGCAGAGACCAGAAAAAAAAGATGGAAATCAATAGTGCCCTATTTACACTGTACCCCTCCTGTGTATAAAGGGAAGTACAGTATGTCATATACATAGTAATAGAAATAACTCATGTGTTCCTTACAAGAGTCCCAAGAGAGAGGTACCACTTGTTAGCCCCTTTTTAAAGATGAGGAAACTGAGGCACAGAGGGTGTGAGGGACTTGCACAAGGATCCACAGGTTAAATCCTCATGGGGCTGAGATTCACTCCCAGGCAACCTGGTTCCAGAGCAGGGCTGTCACCCACTGTATTCCCTTCTTCTATGGGATCAGCTGCATCCCAGAGGCAGTGAGAACCCCCATTCAGTTTCAGAAAGCACTGATTCAGAAGCTGCAGAACACAAATGCGGAAGTATTTTTTAAGTTGATTTGAGTTGTTCGAATATCATGTCCATTATAGGCTTGCACTGAAATAGAGGCAAGACATGAAACTTGCTCTAAATGCATGCACGCAGGTCCGTGCAGGCCACCTCTTACAATAAAGCATTCGTGTGGACAAATACTCACTGAGCATCTGCTGGGTAACGAGCCATGCTAAACATCGTCATGGATAAATGTGAAGAAAGCAACTGCCTTTGAGGGGAGGGAGAAGGTAGAAGATGCACGCACGTGGAAATAAGCATCATTCAAGTTGCATGTGTTAGCTCCCCTACAAGTCATCAGTCTGTAGAAGATTGGAGAAGAGAGAGAAGCTCTTATTAACCAGTGGTGTCTTCTCAGTCTGTACCTCTTCCTGCTCTATCCAGTCCACTCTCAAGCCAGCACCCATATGTGCCGGTGACTCCCAAATGTATAGTCCCAGTTGAGACCACTTATCTGAGCTCAAGACCCCAAGTCCACCTGCTTCCTAGGCATGTCAAGCCCAGCCTCCTCTCCTCCGCAGAGGCCTCCTCTGTCTGGGCTCCCCATCTGCGTGGCTGTTTGGAGCAGACTCAGCTGCCAGCTGTGGCTCCTTCTCCCTCCCAAACCCATACCCAGTCCGAAAGGCTCACCTGCCCTATCTCCTAGGCCTCTCCTGTACCGCTGCTTCTCTCCACCCCCTGGCCCAAGCCCTTAGCATCACTCAATGTACTCCAGATTGTCCTGACTGGTCTCCGTGGATCAACCCATTCTCCATTCTAAAGCCAGAGGGATATTTTCAAAACACCCATCTCATCATTCTACTGTCCAGCTTAAAATTCTTCAATCTTTCCCATTCCTCTTAGAAGAAAATTCTAAAATCTTAACATGTCCTGTGAGGCCTAAATGGCCCACCCCCGCACAGTTCTAGCCTCGGAAGTCACTCTCTCGCCTTGTCTTTATCCTGGTCTCAGTGGCTTTTTGGCTCTTAGTCTGTGCAAATAATAGTAACAAAATACCACAGACTGGGTGGCCTATAAACAATAGAAACTTATTTCCCACAGTTCTGGAGGGTGGAAGGCCACGGCTGAGGCAGATTTAGTGTCTGGGGTGAGCACCTGCTCTCTGGATCATAGGTGGCGTCTTCTCGCTGTGCCCTCACATGGGGCAAGGGGCCAGGGAACTCTCTGGGGCCTCTTTTATGATAAGACACTAATCCCATTCAGGAGGGTGGAAAGCACTTTTGTCTATCATGCTTTCCCTGCCTACCCCTTATCTGATTCCCACTCATTTTCTAGGGTTCAGCCTTCATTGACCCTCAGAACTTCATTGCTCCTCAGGATTCCATACTGTAATAGCAGGTGATGAAATCATTAATTGCGTGTCAAGCTGTCTGGTGTCTGCGTCTCCTGCTGGAGTGCAGCTCGCTGAAGGCCAGGAACACGTCTTTCTTGCTCTCTGCAGCCCTCAACAAGTTCAGGGCCTGGAGCACAGTGTGGGAATATTCATGGGGGTGTTGAGGAAGGGCGTTTTCATTTCCCATTGCTGCTGTAAGAAATTGCCACAGACTTTGTGCTTTAGAACAGCATCGATGTATTCTTTTACAGTTCTAGAGGGCAGAAGTCTGAAAAGAGTCTCACAAGACTAAAACCAAGGTGTCGGCAGAGCTGCTTCCTTCTGGAGGCCTAGAGGAGAAGCCGTTTCCTTGCCTTTTCAGCTCCTAGTGGCTGCTTGCATTCCATGGCACCTGGCCCCGTACTTACCTCACTCTCAGGGCTTGCTTCTGTCATTCCATCTCCTAGTGCTCACTTGAGACTTCTGCCTCCGCCTAGGAGGATCTCCTGTTTGCATTGGGCCCACTGGATAATCCAGGATAATCTTTCCCTCTCAAGATCCCCAACTTAATCACATCGGCAAAGTCCCTGTTGCCATATGCAGTTGTGTTCACATACTCTGGGGATTAGGACATCTTTGGCATCGGGGGATCAGGACATCTTTGGGGGAGCTGTTATTCCACCTACCGCAGGATGGATGTAACAGTTTCAGTGGATTTGAAGTGGAGATAGAAACATGGTGATTTATTCTAATGTATGCTACAGCCCTCTTTGGTATGTTGGAGGTGTCATGATTTCACTTATTTATAATATAAATGTTTTAAATATAGAAATTGAAATGGCTCAAACACGTGTGAGATTCAATTGATGAAGATAAATTTTAATGTATTCTCAGCCTGTCAAAGTTATAAAGAAATGTGAAAGCTCAAAGGAAAGGGCTTACACATTGAACTGTCTTGCTAGACAGTGCCTCACTGCTCCGAGCAGACTCTTCAGCACGCCTGCTCCTCTCCTATCCGGGAAGTGGATCCACATCCCCCCTTTTCTGGTCTTGTCTTGTGTGTGGCTGGTCAGTGTCTGTTGAATCACAACATTTGACACTGGATAAAAGAAAATTCCAGCCCAAGATGAGTAAGGAAATGTAATGGACCACTCTTCCAGTTACACATATACATTCATCCCTTGGTATCCATGAGCAACTGGTTCCAGAAACCCTCCTCCAGCCTCTGCACCAAAAGACACCAAAATCCACAGATGCTCAAGTCCCTGATATAAAATGGGATAGATGCATATAACCTACACACATCCTCCTGTGTACTTTAAGTCATCTCTAGATTATTTATAATACCTAATACAATTTAAGTGCTCTATAAATAGTTATACTATATTGATTTCTTATTTGTATTATTATTATTATTATTTGAGACAGAGTCTCACTCTGTCTCCCAGGCTGGAGTGTAGTGGTGCAGTCTCAGATCACTGCAACCTCCACCTCTTGGGTTCAAGCGATTCTCCTGCCTCAGCCTCCCAAATTGCTGGATTGCGAGTGCATGCCACCACACCTGGATAATTTTTGCATTTTTAGTACAGACGGGGTTTTGCCATGTTGGCCAGGCTGGTCTCAAACTCCTGACCTCAGGTGATCTGCCTGCCTTGGTCTCCAAAGTGCTGAGATTACAGGTGTGAGCCACTGTGCCTGGCCTATTTGTATTATTTTTTATTTTGTACTGTAGCTTTTTTTCCTAAATATTTTCAATGCCTGGTTAGTTGGATCCACAGATGCAAAATCCATGGATGTGGAAGGCCAACTGTATGTGCAAGGCTTCTGAACAATACGCATTTCATTCAGAGAACCTTAGGGAAGTCATGGATGGGAACATTGAATTGAGGAGTAAAAGAGACATCAACAGCCTGAAAATGGGCAAGCATCATTCAGAGTCTCAAAAATCAGAGGTTGGGAGGATCTGTGGGTGAACACAACTTACACAGTGATTCTGGAAAAGATGGTTTCTGTGCCCTAAGAATAAGAAGTGACCACCTACAGGCAGTATTGGTTGGGAAGAATGTCATGTCAAAAGACCATCCCTTTCTTTTATAGTTTTCCTATGATGATGAATCAGGAAATGTTGGGGCGATCCCCACAAGGAAACTATTGTGGATTTCCCTGAGACATCTGAAGAAACTTGCAGGATCATATTCTCATAGACAAGATGGAATAATGTAAACTGGGGAATAATAATTTGGGCAGATTTATATTTGTTTATTTCTCTTATATCTAATTGCACTGTGGTGGATGTGAAACTGCGGATGAATGAACAATTGGGTGAATGACCAAACGGGTCTATTAGTAGGGTGGGTTTTATTGAACTCTATGTAGGAGGTTTCTGGTTCCTTGACCTTTCGCAATATCTTGAAAAGTAGGGGGAAAGGGTTTTGGGAGCTAGAGGAAGGAGTCTGGGGTTGAACTGATTGGAAGCTTGATACAGAGACATGGAAAGAGACATGGAAAAATACATATTTGGAAGACATAGAAAATTGTCAAGAGAAGTCAATGTCATAACCAGGAAAATGGTGCCAAGAAGGGTAAACAAAACTGGGAAAAAATTAACTAGGACCGTATGAGGCATTATACTGGCATGCCGTAAAATAAAATAAAAATTAAATTAAAAACAAGATAATAAAATAGACAAGTTTTTTCTGTGCCCTAAGAATAGGAAGAAGTGACCACCTACAGGCAATATTGGTTGGGAAAGATGTCATGTCAAAAGACCACTCCAGGAAACTATTGTGGATAGCATCCCTAGGAGGATGGAGTAGAGGGCGGTGGAGGTGAGACGCCTCCCCAACCTTGCTCACCTCCTGCTGGAGTTTCGAGGGCAGTTCTGGGTCCCATAGTTTAACAGGGACATTGATAAGCTAGGATGTCTGAAAGCAGCCAGCCTGGAAAGGAGCAGTCTCAGGAACAACACAGTGCTTTCTGCAGATGCTGGAAAGGCTAGCACCGAACAGGAGAATCCTGTTTGTTCTGCGGTTACCCTGGGGAACAGGAGTAAAACTGGCAGTGGAAGCTGCAGGCCTCACCATTTTCCTCTCTGCTGCCATTGCACTTGCCTTCAGCACTGCGTGGAGGGTGCATCCTACACTCCAGCTTCTCCAGCCAGGTTCTCACCACCCACACTCCAGATTTGCTAGCAAATGCATCACATTCAGAATTTCCATTCCAAGACTCCTACTCTGTATCCTTCTTGCCTGTGCAACCCTCCTGCAACATGCTGGGACCACATGGAACTGCCAACGCTTTGCCCCCATCACGATCGTCCCACCCGTCAGCACATCCTGGCTCCTCTTTCTCTTTGCCCAGGTTAGACTCCATGGTCTATCTTTACGATTGCTCTGAGACCACCGAGACCACCTACACCTCCTCTGACCCTTTTGCCTCCTGCCTGGCCATACCTAAACCCTACTTCTACCTCCTCTGTTCCTGCTCCCAGGTGGCTCAGGTCTGCCCAGGCAAACCACGTAGCTGACAGAATCCTCCCATGCATTCTCAACACTCCTAGAAAATCCCATTTCATTTCCCCAGTAAGATCACTTATTTAAAGAAGAAACCTAAGCGTTCCCCTTCCTTCTCTCTCAGTTGCAGATGACACCCATACTTACTTGACACAGTACGAAATCCTAATAGGCAACTCACTCCTCTCCCTCCACTAAGTTGAAAGATTTACCTGCATTTCCACCAGTGGATCTCAAACAGGGAGCTGGGAGACTCCTCCTCAGGGACATTTGGCAATGTCTGGGGACCTTTTTGGTTGTTACAACTTGGGTTGGGGTAGGGGTGCTGCTGGCATCTAGCGGATAGAGCCCAGGAACGCTGTTAAATACTCGATTATGCAAAGGACAGCCCCTCACCTCAAAAAATCATCCAGCCAAAATGTCAGTAGTGCCAAGGCTGAGAAAGCCTGGTCTACACCCACCTTCCATCTGTCACTCTCTGGCTGTATACATCAGGGAGAGACAAAGCCTAGCGACGTGTCTCAATTGGTTCTACTGGCATTTGGGGTAGGACAGTTCCTTGTGTAAGACCGTCCCATGCATTGGAGGACATTTAGAATTCCTGGCCCCTGGTGGGGAGCAGTGGCTCCTGCCTGTAATCCCAGCACTTTGGGAGGCCAAGGTGGGTGGATCATCTGAGGTCGGGAGTTCAAGACCAGCCTGGCCAACATGGCGAAACTCCATCACTACTAAAAATACAAAAATTAGCCAGGCATGGTGGTGTGCACCTGAAATCCCAGGTACCCAGGAGGCTGAGGCAGGAGAATCGCTAGAACCCAGAGGGCAGAGTCTGCAGTGAGCCAAGATTGTGCCACTGCACTTCAGCCTGAGCAACAGAGCAAGACTCCATCTCAAAAGTTCTCCCAGTTGAGAACCATTATACAATGATGGTGATTTTATCATTCACAGGATTGGGTGGTCCAATCTATTTCCTTTTTTCGTGTGTGTGTGTGTGTGTGTGTGTGTGTGTTTGAGACAGGGTCTCACTG
The DNA here is from genome assembly GCF_030222135.1 of Aotus nancymaae. Classification (NCBI taxonomy): domain Eukaryota; kingdom Metazoa; phylum Chordata; class Mammalia; order Primates; family Aotidae; genus Aotus; species Aotus nancymaae. Next base: position 5,938,300 of record NW_026988546.1, on the reverse strand, counting down.
TGTCACCCAGGCTGGAGTACAGTGGCATGATCGTAGCTCACTGCAGCCTCAATCTCTTGGGCCCAAGTGATCCTCCTGCCTCAGCCTCCTGAACTAGGGCTACAGGTGTGCACTACCTGCCCGACCAATTTTTTCTATATTATAAAAAATCAAAGTAAGGTCAAACAAATATTTTGCTGTCATTTGCTCAGTATGTTTATATATATATTGGTATAACTTCCTAAATCCTCAAAGAACATAATACATCTTTTCCCCTAACATTTTTCTTTACCACTGAACACAAACATATAAAAATAAAACAGACTTTTAAATATACTATCAAGATATAAAGAGTGTGGGAAGGTTATACATATTTTTAGAAAAACGCACCCTCTTGAAGCTCTTACAAAATCATAGCCCATAAAAATATGAGCGTCAAATAAATTGTAGCAAGAGGAGGATTACTTATCTCAGAGAAGTTTAACTATCCAGAACACAAACTTCACATTTAATTGAAGATCATTTGAATACAAGAGCACTGCTTTATTGTGTCCTTTATGACTTCACAGGTCATGTAATCCACTCTGTTGCATACAAAGTGCTGTGACTGATCATTCTCCCAATTCAGAAGCATTCTGGAACCCCGATACAATGGGGTCCATGCCTGTGGGCATGAAACCCACCCACTAAGAACAGAGCCTTTTAATATTTTGGTCCCTTGACTCCCTGGATTAAATCTTCACATACCATATTAGTATCTGTTATAGGAAAAATAAAAATAAAAAGGTTAAAAATCGAGATCATCCTGGCCAACATGGTGAAACTCCATCTCTACTAAAAATACAAAAATCAGCTGGGCATGGTGGCATGCACCTGTGGCCAGGCGTGGTGGTGAGTGCCTGTAGTCCCAGCTACTTGGGTGGATGAGGCAGGATAATTGCTTGAACCCAGGAGGCAGAGGTTGCAGTGAGCCAAGATCGCGCCACTGCACTCCAGCCTGAGTGATAGAGCAAGATTCTGTCTCAAAATAAATAAATAAATAAATAAATAAATAAGAAGAAACCCCTGGCTGGGTATGCAAGCACTTCACCCAGCAGATGCCACCTGTTGAGTGCTAGGCAGGCACCAGGGCAGCCTCGATGAGTGAGTGCAGTCAGGGTCCAGAGGGCAGACGTCAGGACAGCTCCTGCCACTCTCCACCACAGTCCTCAGTCCTCGGGCAGGTAGGACATCCCTCTGGGCTCCCCAGATGGCCACTATGAGAGCATGGATCAGGTTTTTCTGGTCCAACTCTTGAAAGTTGAATCCTCTTGGTTTACAAGCTGCCCATCCTCACAGGGCATGGGTGGCGAACTCTAAAGTCAGGTGAAAAGGGAAGAAATACCCAAAAGAATGTCCACTGGCCTGAAGGAGAGCTGCAATCAGCACAGCCCACGTCCTTCAGCTCCTAGGGTCACTCACACCAGTGAAACACAAGGAAAATAAGTAAGCTCACTCAAGTTGCAGGAGGTAGAGAGCCCAATGGAGCACCCCACGATGCTTCTTTACAGCCTTTATGAAAAATAGTTCATTGATCGCTATTAATACATCTAACATTAGGTGGGCATGTCTCCACCATGTCTAAGAACAGAGACAAACAGAGCTCCAGAAACATGAAGCCATGTAATTAGTGAGCAACCTTTCAGTTGAAAGAAATAGAAAAGTAAGCTCGTATGGACTTAAAGAATTGAGAAATTTAACAGTTCACTTAACTGAAAAATTCAGAGGTAGGCTTTTCTTAGGGGCTAAACAATGTCGACCAAATGAGGCTTTTTCCCGCTCCCTCTCTCCTGTGGTGTCTGTTTCATGTTAAGAGTGGCTCCACTGTAATCCAGTGTGGCTGCCCTCCAGGTACAGATGCTCCTCTGTTTATGTCCAACAAAAGTGAGCATCTCTCCAGGTGGACTCCAAAGAAAGTTGGGGGGGTTTCCACCCCAGAAGTCCTCAGCAAGTAGCTCCTTGAGCTTTCGTGACCAAACTTGCTGTTGTGCCAGTCCCTGAATCCATCATTACAGGCAGGGATTGGAATTTGCTGGTTGGCTTAGGCAATCCAGGTTCTCAGGGCCTGGGGATGGATGGACTAAGGTTCCTGAAGCTGTATGTGAAAGGGAAGTAGATACCTAAACAAAAGATGAGATCTGGCCGAGCGTGGTGGCTCACGCCTATAATCCCAGCACTTTGGGAGGCTGAGGTGGATGGATCACAAGGTCAGGAGTTCAAGACCAGCCTGACCAACACAGTGAAACCTCGTCTCTACTAAAACTACAAAAATTAGCCAGTCATGGTGGTGGGTGCCTACAATCCCAGCTACTCAGGAGGCTGAGGCGGGAGAATTGCTTGAACCCGGGAGGCAGAGGTTGCAGTGAGCTGAGATCACACCACTGTACTCCAGCCACTCCAGCCTCGGTAACAGAGCGAGACTCCATCTCAAAAAAAAGAAAAAAATAGATGAGATCTGTTACCCAGAGGAAAGGCAATACCTCCTACAACCCCTTTTTACCAAAGTACCCTCTCATCAATCGACAGCATGCATCAGGGTCCCCAGGGTGCTCAGGGCCCTCTCTACTAGCTGGTGTTGCATTTGCTGGCCATTTCAGGGGCACAGCTGCCAGTAACCACATGTGTGTTGTACTTCTGTGACTAAGGGAGGGGCTGCCATCCAACTTCCTTTAGGCGCTGTATTCATTTCCTATAGCTGATGTAAAAACTTACTACAACTTACTGGCTTAAAATAACCCAGATTTATCATGTTATTGTTCTGGAGGTCAGAAGTCCAAAAGAGGTCTCACCAGGAGTCTTGTTTCCTTGCTTTTCTCAGCTTTGAGAAGCTGCTGGCACCCCAGGGTTCATGCCCCTTCCTTATTCAAAGCCAGCCACGGCCAGGTGGGTCTTCCTTAGTCAAATCACTTCAAGGCTTTCCACATAATGATCTTTTGATTGCCTTGGGCTGATCTTCCGATCCAAAGTCAGCTGATTAGAAACCGACTTGTAGGGAACATATTCACATGTTCCAAATATTAGGATGTGGACAGCTTTGGGGAACCATTAGCCTGTCTACCACATGTAGAAGAAAGTGATACAGAGTTTAGCTGGGTTTTCCACTGTGTAAATGCCAAGTTTTCTATTTACCTTTAAAAATATATAATCTCCTTTCTATTTCTATATAATCACCCACAGTAGAGAAGCAAAAATGCTCCCTATGTAAATGTACTGTTATTACTCTATAATGACTTACATCTGAGGGCTAACTTCATTGCTTTCATCACAACAATTTTATGAAGAAATTAGCTTTAATAGTGAACAAATAAATTGGATGCAACTAATGACAGCCTCATTCTGACCGAAATTCTAAATATTATTCATATACGTGAATTCAGTTTCTTCTTACTATTTTCACTTCTTTTCTCCTTTGCAACTCAGTTACTTTTACAAAGATACAGATGTGGCTTTTGTTATGCAGGTTACATCCTGTCATTCTTTCATCTTAACTCACAAGAAACATTTACAAGTTAACAACCACATTTTTGCAGTATCAAAAATACCACAGATTATAATTTTCTTTCTTTTTTTTTTCTGAGACTGAGTCTCGCTCTATCGCCCAGGCTGGAGTGCAGTGGCACAATCTTGACTCGCTGCAACCTCCATCTCCCAGGTTCAAGCTATTCCCGTGTCTCAGGCTGCTGAGTATCTGGGATTACAGGTGCCCACCACCACGCCCAGCTAATTTTTGTGTTTTTAGTGGAGACAGGGCTTCACTATGTTGGCCAGGCTGGTCTTGAACTCCTGACCTCAGGTGATCTGCCTGCCTCAGCCTCCCAAAGTGCTGGGATTACAGGTGTGAGCCACCACACCCAGCCCTTTCTTTCTTCTTCTTCTTTTTTTTTTTTTTTAGATGGAGTCTCGCTCTGTAGCTCAGGCTAGAGTACAGTGGCGCAATCTCGGCTCACTACAACCTCTGCCTCCTGGGTCCCAGTTCAAGCAGTTCTCCTACCTCAGCCTCCTAAGTAGCTGGAATTACTGGCATGAGCCACCATGCCCAACTAATTTTTGTATTTTTTAGTAGAGATGGGGTTTTACTATGTTGGCCACTCTGGTCTTGAACTCCTAACCTCATGATCCATCCGCCTCAGCTTCCCAGAGTGTTGGGATTACAGGTGTGAGCCACCACACCCAGCCTCTTTCTTCTTCTAATGGAGCTGCACAGCACATATTTTTCTTGATAACCAAAATGAGTCCCTGAAGCAAGTGTCAATCAATTGAGATTTATTAAGCCAACCTCAGGGCATGTCCCAGAACACACAAGCCACAGACCTATTTGTGGCTATTTTCCTAAAGAGGTTTTCAGGAGGTTTACCATTTGTACATTTTCTTCAAGGGGAGAAAGGCATGTAGGAAGAGGCAGGTAGGTGGTAAGGCAATGGTTGTATCTCTGTGGGACTTCAGTTAGAGCCCAGTAAGTCAACACTTTGCATAAGATAAAGCGAATGTTTGAAAGAAAAAAGGGAGTAAAGGAAGAATTAATTATGCAGATGTCTCTGGGTAAGTGGAGGAATGATTGATCCAGTCTTGTCTTTGTTCTGCACCTGGGAAGAAAAGCTTGCAATTGACATTGTCAGCGTAGAATCAGACTTAGTTTCAGGAGCTAGACTTCGATTGCAGACCTAAAGTTAAAATTGGCATGTCCTTGTTTATGAGAGGCCAGCAAAAAATTTACTTATGAATGGTCTGTGGGGGCAGTCATTTGGAGACCCCTGAGGCCTTTTACCTTTTCCCAGGGAGTCTGGGTGATGCATAATGCTGGTAACAGCGATTCATTTGGAAGAGGGGGTTGCATGACTCAACCTCTAGGCTTAACCTTCCCTTTGGTATAAGGAGTTTGAGGGTCCAGAGATGTGTTTTTTGTTGTTGTTGTTGTTTTTGTTGTTTGTTTGTTTGTTTGTTTGTTTGTTTGTTTTGAGACAGAGTCTCACTGTCCCCCAGGCTGGAGTGCAATGGCGTGATCTTGGCTCAGTGCAACCTCCATATCCCAGGTTCAAGCGATTCTCCTGCCTCAGCCTCCCGAGTAGCTGGGATTACAGGCGCCTGCCAACACACCCGGCTAATTTTTTTTTTTTAGTAGAGATGGGGTTTCACCATGTTGGTCAGGCTGGTCTCAAACGCTTGACCTCGTGATCCACCCACCTCAGCCTCCCAAAGTACTGGGATTACAGGCTTGAGCCACCACACCTGGCCCAGGTCCAGAGATTTTTAAAATTTCTTCAACTAACTGTTTTTGTTACAGTAAGTAGCTAGTCAGACATGAGCAGACCAGGAGAGGGTCCACTCGTACCCCCACCAGAAATGTCAGGTAACCATCAGGTGATGGCCAGGTGGTTGTTAACTGTCTCTCTAAAATAATAATTAGTCATAGCCAGCTCCAGGGAAGGGCTGTCTCCCAATAGATAGAAAAAACCTGAAGATGGTGAACAGCAGCTTCCTGGTAGTATCTCAGGAGTTGGGTGAGGGGCCTCACACATGTGCACTAAGAGGCAAATGGCAGAGTTTAACTGGTATATGACCTTATAGGAAGACTTGACTGGTAAGGGAAGAACACCTCAAGTGAACACGTGTGCAACTCCCATAAATGCACTATGCATGCTCCCCTCCCAAGAGCTGGCAGACCGCTGCACATGCAGACGGCCCACCCCAGCATAAGACTCAGGGAGAAGGGATGCAAGACCCCAGAAGTGTGCCAACATATAAAACCCTAGGTTAAAAGTCAAACCATGCACTTGGTCTCTCAAGTTGCCTGTTTGACCCTCTTCCAAGTGTACTTTACTTCCTTTCATTCCTGCCCTAAAACTTTGTAATAAACTCTCACTCCTGTTCTAAAATTTGCCTCAGTTCTCGCTCTGCCTTATGCCCCACTCTGTTGAATTCTTTCTTTTGAGGAGGTAAGAATTGAGGTTGCTGCAGACCCATATGGATTCACTGCCTGTAACATTTTTACTTATATCTTTATCATGGACATCTATAGTTCTACCTCATCTGTTTTAAAGGCTGTATGTTATAGTATTGATAAAACTTTATTTGTATTTCCCCACTGCTAAGCATTTTGGTTACTTCTAATTTTTGCCACCATAAATGATTCTATAACAAACATCCTTGCAACAGGCTCTTTTTTTCCCTATGTTGTAGCATTTTTTTTGCCCTCAAGGCAAGCTTTTGAGAAAATGTCCCAGCAAGATATTTAAAAGTTTATAATCAGATAATTGGATAAAGAATCCATAAACCTTGGGAATTGATTGGATCTGGGACATAGAGGAGAAGTCAAGTCTGGGATATACCCAGATATAAGGAACCAGATGGAGCCAGGAGTGGTGGCTCACACCTGTAATCCCAGCACTTTGGGAGGCCAAGGCAGGTGGATCACTTGAAGTCAGAAGTTTGAGACCAACCTGGCCAACATGGTGAAACCCCATCTCCATCAAAAATACAAAAATTAGCTGGACATGGTGGTGTGTGCCTGTAATCCCAGCTACTTGGGAAACTGAGGCCTCATTTACACCTGGGAGGCAGAGGTTGTAGTGAGCCAGGATCATGCCACTGCACTCCAGCCTTGGCAACAGAGTGAGACTCTGTCTCAGAAAAAGAGATAAATAAATAACAGACCAGATGAGAGGTAGCCTGGCTTTCTACTTGAGACCAGAGGACTAGGGTCCTAGAGGCCTGGCTGCACCCCTACAAGCTCCATGGCCCTGGACGACTTAACCCCTCTGAGTCTCATTTTCTTCTAAACGGGGGCTAACAATATAACCTCCTACGGTTATCATGAAGATCAAATAAAATGAGGTGATGTACAAATGTCCTTGGTATAAAAATTAACAAATCTTGCTATATCAGCAGATGATGGGATATACATCAAAGCCTTTTCGAAATACCAAAAAAACTATGTGAATGTAAGTGACTAGTATTATCATCGTGCTGCCTCATCCTTGAACCATTTTCCCAAACACTTATGGACACAGCTTGCAACATGCATAAGGCACAAGCTGTGGCCAAGAGCTTTCTCTTGTGAACTTACAGGAAGCCACTATCTGAACAACATTTGGAGAATCAGATTCTCCTGTTTATGCTTCTTCCAGAAATAGGCAACCTGACATGATTAGAGATTGATGAGAGCTTTAAGTTCCCTTCCCCACAGGCCGGGTGGCTCACACCTGTCTTCCCAGCACTTTGGGAGGCCAAGGCAGGTGGATCACCTGAGGTCAGGAATTCGAGACCAGCCTGACCAACATGGTGAAACCTTGTCTCTTAAAAATACAAAAATTAGTTGGGTGTGGTGGCATGCTCCTGTAATCCCAGCTTCTTGGGAAGCCGAGGCAGGAGAATTGCTTGAACCCGGGAGGTGGAGTTTACAGTAAGCTGAGATTGTGTCATTGCACTCTAGCCTGGGCAACATAAAGAGACTCCATATCAAAAAGAAAAGGAAAAGTTTCCTTCCCCACATCCTCACTGCCAGGCGACCTTTACAATGCGGACAAGTCTTAGGATAAATCTGTTACCACAGAAACATTTCTTAGCCAGCAGTGACTAACATGATCACACTACCGTTCTTATTTCTCACACACTTCTTGCTGATTAAGGAAACCTCCAGTGCAGGTTCTCATGGCAAACATTTGAAACCCCTCATTCCAGTCACTGTGGGATCCAGACAGATGCATTGTACTACTCCAGAGATGCCATTCATATTACGCAGACATCCAACACCTCCCAAAGTTTTCTTGAGTTCATTTGCTTTGTTTTGTTTCTGCAGCTTAAAAAAAAAAAACCCCACCTAACGTGAGATCTACCCTCTTAGTAAATTTTTATGTGCACAATATCATTTTGTGAACTCTTATGCTGGATAGCAGATCTCTAGAACTTATTCATAGCAGAATTGAGACATCCTTCCCTTTATAATAACTCTCCATTTTGATATGGACGGGAAGCAAAAGGGCAGGGTCTCTGGCAAGGGCTCCACCCTTAAGCCTGGACATGCAGCCCTAAATGAGAACAGGCATTCCTGTTTTTGTGCCTGAATGTTGCTTTTTGGTCTGCCCCACCTCCATATCCTGTGCTTATATAAACCGTGGACCTTAGCTGGGATTGGGAAGAGCAGCTGAACTTCTAGAGAAGAAGTAACTGAGAGTTGGAGACTATGGATTGACACGGCTTAACTTCAGATGGCAAGACTTTGGAGAGGAGCCTGGCTGGAGATGGGCAGGCCTCAGGGAAAGATCACCTTCCTGCACCAGCCCCTTTCCAGCTCTTCCGCTGAGAGCCACTTCCACTGCTTCATAAAACCTCTGCACTCACCATCCTTTAAGTCTGTATGGTCTGATTCTTCCTGGATGCCGGACAAGAACCCAGGTACCAAGAGGGTAGGGTGTATGATACCCTGACTCTCCACCGCGTTGGTTAACACTTAGCCATCCCCGGCAACCACTGAAAGAGCACTGTTTGTAGCACATGCCCTCTGGGGCTCCAGAGTTTGCAGGCAACTGTTAGACGCCACCACAGGCTGGTACGAGGTTCATTCCTGCCAGTGCCTAAAGGCACTCGCCCCAGCTCCTGCACCTGCTCACCTGTGTACTCCCCCTCCTCTAAGGATTTGAGCTCAGCAAAACAAGCCACCCCTACCCACCAAACCACAACCTACCCTGCTGTCGCAAGTCTCTGGAGGGGATCAGGGAACTTTCCCATCTCAATTTCCTCCACCCTCAAATGTGCACTTTTGGCTAGCATACTTCAGATGTTATCTCACTGCCCCAGAACCAAACTGATAGCTCACCTACACAAGCGCACCTATTACACGGCCTCTGCCTGAGTATTTTAAAGTAACTATCTGTAACATAACCTGAATGATATAACCAGGAATGTGACTATTTTTAATTTTATAAAATCCTTAGAATTGCGGCTGATGTCCTATCCTTCTTCTAATATACAAAAAATGTTTTTCACGTGCAGAAAAAACATCGTTGACCCAGAGGATCCAAGATGTGTCCGGTTAACACTCACCGGCCAGATGATTGCAGTGTCTCCAGAAGAAGTAGAATTTGCCAAGCAAGCCATGTTTTCAAGGTGTGTAGATGCTTTAAAATTGATTTGCCCAGAAATACACAATAACAATAAGCCAAGGTCAGGCTATGCCATTTGATGCCTCTGATGCAGTGACAATGATTGGTCTACACTGCCCTTCAGTGGTAACAGGGCCAGGCTCAGCCTGGCTGTGGAGATCACTAGCAGTGGCCGCGGAAGCCAGGCGAATGCCTCTGGAGAGCACACCACTGAGCTATTCCAGGCACAATCCCTACCTACTTCCAACCTTTGACAATTCCCTGCCTTGCCGTGAAAATAGCTGAGTCTTCGTCAACACAACAAACATTTTCAAGCATCCACTCTAAACAAAGCATATTGCCTGCCGGGGATGGCAGCATTTCTCAGTGTGGTGCTCTCACCCTTACATCAGCAGGATGCTGACTTAGACACGGCTTTACTCACCCCACCCTGACCTACTTACTGAATCAATCTCTCCAGAAATAAGGCTCAGGAATCTATATTGTACAATGCATGCTCCAGGAAATTGATATGCTGCTAAAGTTTGAGAACCACTGCTGTAGGGGTCTACACAAGTGAGAGGGTGGCCAAGCCTGGAGGTCAGAGCTCGTGCAGGCTGAGGACGGCGCATGCACGCGGGGGTGGCCTTTCCACAGGTGTCCACTCAGGAGCAGCCGGAAGTGGAGGCTCAGAGCTGGGGTGCAGGCTGGTGCAGCAATGGAAACAGGCTAGAAGGCAAGTGGTGAGTTGGAGGAGCAATTCACAACCTCATGGGAAGAGGAAGATTCTGCATGCAGGGATGCAGTGAATAAGCACGGCTCGTAAGGACACGGAAAAGGGCTAAAGGCACAATCAGAGGAAACTAGAATGATTGGGATTGGGTATGTTCACATGAACTCATGGCTTTCAATACTTAAAGAAATAGATGTCGATGTGTGTGTGTGTGCACAAACGTTTTTATTTAGTTATTTATTTTATTGCTAGCTTTTAAACTCAACTCTCACTCTTTAGTTCTTCTCCTCTCACATGTTATTATAAGCAATGAGAAGGGGCCAAAATCTTTCCTAGATCCTAGATCAGTGGGTTCATTAGGTTCATTTCCTATTTTCTTTTTTTTTTTAATTTTACATTCTGGGATACACGTGCAGAACATGGAGGTTTGTTACATAGGGATACATGTGCCATGGTGGTTTGTTGCACCCATCAACGTGTCATCTAGGTTTTAAGCCCCGCATGAATTAGATATTTCTCCTAATGCTCTAACTCCCTTTGCCCCAATCGCCAACAGGCCCCAGGTGTGTGATGTTTCCCTCCCTGTGTCCATGTGTTCTTGTTGTTCAGCTCCCACTTATGACTGAGAATCTGCGATGTTTTTTGTTCCTATGTTAGTTTACTGAGGATGATGGCTTTCAGTTTCATCCATGTCCCTGCAAAGGACATGAACTCATTGTTTTTTTGTGGCTGCATAGTATTCCATGGTTTACATGTGCCACATTTTCTTCATCCAGTCTATCATTGATGGGCATTTGGGTTGGTTCCAAGCCTTTGCTATTGTAAATAGTGCTGCAATAAACATATGTGTGCATGTGTCTTTATAGTAGAATGATTTATAATCATTTGGGTTTATACCCAGTAATGGGATTGCTGGGTCAAATGGTATTTCTGATTCTAGATCCTTTAGGAATCGCCACACTGTCTTCCACAATGGTTGAACTAATTTACACCTTACCAACAGTGTAAAAGGGTTCCTATTTCTCCTCAGCCTCATCGGCATCTGTTGTTTTCTGACTTTTTAATGATCTCCTTTCTAACTGGCGTGAGATGGTATCTCATTGTGGTTTTGATTTGCATTTCTCTAATGACGAGTGATGATGAGCTTTGTTTCATATATTTGTTGGCCACATAAATATCTTCCTTTGCTTCATGACTAAAACACCAAAAGCAATTGCAACAAAAGCTGAAATTGATAAATGGGATCTAATTAAACTAAAGAGCTTCTGCACAGAAAAAGAAACTATCATCAGAGTGAACAGGTAACCTACAGAATGGGAGAAAATTTTTTCAATCTACCCATCTGACAAAGGTCTAATATCCAGAATCTACAAGGAACTTAAATTTACAAGAAAAAAACAAACAACCCTATCAAAAAGTGGAAGGATATGAACATTTCCTATTTTCTGCCTAACAACAAACAACAACATTGCCAAGTTTGCCTGCCACTACGTAATATAGGTACCTTTACCTCCAACTTTCAGTAGCCTTCCTATACTTTTATTTTTAATTTTAGAGACAAGGTATTGTTCTTTTGTGCAGGCTGGAATGCAGTGGCATGATCATAGCTCACTGCAGCCTTCAACTCCTGTGCTCAAAGGATCTTCCTGCCTCAGCCTCCTGAGTAGCTGGGACTACCTACAGGCACAAACTTTTTTTGAGACAGAGTCTCTGTCTGTCAACCAGGCTGGAGTGCAGTGGCACAATCTTGGCTCACTGCAATCTCTGCCTCCCAAATTCAAGTGATTCTTGTGCCTCAGCCTTCGAAGTAGCTGGGATTACAGGTGTGCACCACCACGCCTGGCTAATTCTTGTATTTTTAGTAGAGAAAGGGTCTGCCATGTTGTTCAGGCTGGTCTTGAATCCTGGCCTCATGTGGTCCTCCCGCCTTGGCCTCCCAAAGTGCTGGGATGACAGGTGTGAACCACTGCATCCAGCCGGGCACTACTACCATTTTATAAGCCCTCACTGTCAGTCTCCTCGGGATCCTTCCAGCTTCCACCCACTGCCTGGGCCAAAGCCAGTGCCCCATGGATTAGGGTTTGTTGCACCAGCACCACTTCCAGGTATCAAACTTTGTTCCAGTTATCAGTACAAAAGTATGTTGCTTAAAACAACAGCAATCATGTTACTATCTTGGCTGAATAATATTTGGGGTGTTATAGTGACAGATTAGCAACTTTTGTTCAAATGGATTAAGAAAAGAAAATAGTTTTGGATACTGTACTTTCAATTTCCCTGTATGTTTATTATTGTTTCAAAATAAATTATTCTTTAAAAAGACGATTGACTGAGTGTGTGGCACACACCTGCCATTCCAGCACTTTGGAAGGCTGAGGCAGGAGGATTGCTTGAGACCAGGAGTTCAAGACCAGCTTGGGCAACATAGTAAAACTACATCTCTACAAAAATTGTTTTTTAAATTAGCTGGGCATGGTGGCACACTACTCATGAGGCTAAGGCTGGAGGATCGCTTGAGCCCAGGGGGTCAAGACTACAGTGAGCTATGATCCTGCCACTGCACTCCAGCCAGGGCAACAGAGCAAGGTCCCATTTCTAATAAATAAATAAATAAATAAAGATCATCAACCTATGGTTGCATTTCCTTTGTAATAAATGTTTTTCCCAGTTTGGACCTGGTCTTTGAATTATGTTTACACCATTTTTAGATATAAAGGAAATGTTTATGAAGTTAAAAAAAAAAAAGAAGTGAACCACAGTTCCTGCCCTCAAAGACACTGCAGCAAGTTTAGGGGTATGCATCGGGGAGAGGCAAGTCAGTAAACAGTGCGAGCCAGGATGTGACGTCGCCTGTCAAATCTAGCTGGCTCTCACTTGCCTCAGTAGCTCTCAGCCTGCTCCATGACTAGAAATCTTTCCATGGGCAGACTGATTTCACGGGCACACTCCATTTTGTGAAAATTTCCTACAGAGATGCATAAAACCTTTCTTTACATTTCCTAATAATGGTAACCAGCCTCCACTGAGCACTTACTCTCTGTGGGTGTATTATGTGTGGTTCTTTGTCTCCTTCCCCACACAGCCCTATGAAGAGCCCCATCAGCATCACCCCACGTGACAGGTAAGGACACAGAGGCTTGTGAGTGCCAATAGCCCACGGGCATCATGGCTCATTAGCAGTTGAACTGAGATTCACACCAAGGAGCCTGGCTCAAGACTTGAGCCTTTAGCCACATGGGGTAGGGTCTACAGTCCCTGCCTTCCTACCGAGGTCCCAGGCACTGATACCCAGCTCCCCGGCTCTGGCTCTGGCTGATCTGAGCAGCTGTCAGTGCAAATGAGGCCTGGACTCTGGAGGTTCTGTGACTTGGCCCAGGGTGCCCCTCTCTGATAATAACAGCTTTACTGTGGTCTCTCTTTATTTCTGCAGGCACCCAGGGATGAGGAAGTGGCCTCGTCAGTATGAATGGTTCTTTATGAAGATGAGGGTAGAACATATCTGGCTTCAGAAATGGTATGGAGGCGTATCTGATATTTCAAAGGAGGAATATTTCAAAGCAGTTCCCAGAAAGGCCTGATGGAGTAAGAAGAAAGTCCTTAGTGTTTGCACTTAAATGAAAACCTTTTCAGTGATGAAGCCAGACAGCTATTGACCAGTGTCTCTTTGTTGAAGGGTTCACAGCAGCCCTGCCATCCCTACAGCAGAATGAGAGAAGGGGAACAGGGAACTCTATGCTAGATGTGAGATTAAAGTGGTCATTTGCAGATCTCCAACTCACATGGATACTTCGCATAGATAGTTTTTATTCCATTGTATTCAATCCAGACTCACCTATTCAGAAATCGTATAATAGTGGTGGTCAAAATGACATGTTGAGATCGTTGCTGTTTCCTTAAGAAAAAAACTGCCTGTACGTACAATGTGATTACTGTGTATTGTGAGAGTACTTTTGTTGCTTGCTGTGCCAAACGCAGTCTTGGTTCTAAGCTGACTGCAACCACGAAGGAGCTGACTGTGCATCACACAGCCACAACATTGTATTAGGGTGAGGGTGGAGGACTGTGTGTCTGTGGATTACTCCTCCTGCTGGTGGATTGCAAATGCATTATTAAGTCATACTGGCTAGAATATACTGGTCACTGATGCAACTTTTTTCCCCACCATAACGTGAAAACAGTTAAGAACCTAGGATGCTTTGTGCACAGCCCTTCTCTACATAACCAACCATGGCAGTGCATTAAAGAGGAACGAGTAGCTTCGACATTAAGCGTCCCAAAAGGTTGAGCTGCTCACACTTCTGGCAAGGGTTCCCCTCTCTCCCGCGTGAACGGGGCATCCAGAATAAGAAGTGCCCCATTCTGTGGTGGAGAAAGGGGAAAGGGGAGAGGGTGAAGCTGGGAAAGTAAAGGCAGCACATTAGAGAAGGAAGAAAGGAAGCCGGTAACTGAGGGCCTGCTGCCTGCCCAGCCCTGGGCCAGGCCCTCAAGGGAAGCCATCGCGTTTAAGCCCTGCAACCAATGAGACGCACATCATCATTGCCTCTTACAGACAAGAAAACCAGACTCAGAGAGGTTGAGTCCACATCCCAGACGGTGCACTGCAAACACGGGTGGAATGGTTCCTAGAAGACATCCAGTTTTAAGAAGGAAAGAGTTAATGAAATGCATGGGTAGAAACTGAACCAGGAAAATCAGCAAAGTGATTGTAAAAGAGAAGGACTAGCCTGCCTAGAGACGATGTTTCTTGCTTTTGGAAAAAACAGTCTTTGAAATTTGATTCTTACTACAGATTTAAACTTTCTACATATTACATGTAGGTGCTTCTAGTGTTTTCAAGAAATTAGACTGTACCTGTGTACACTTCTAAGGCCCACATGGACCTATGTATATATATCTAAGACCTCTGATCATTAAAACCTATAAAGGATTGAGCCGTCCCAAGTATCCTGTCTTTCTGTAATGGCTATAAACTTTATTTGGTAGGTTAGGGAGGTTGTGTAACATAAAAACACATCACTATATATATTTATTTATTTATGAAATCTACATTGTTCATGTAAATAAAAGTGTTATTAATGGTTATATACTTTTGCTTAACAAAATAACACACGATGAGAGTTTGAGTTGTCAACATATATTTTAAGCATCTGTTGCTAAAAACATAGTAAGATGCAGAGATTTCCTTGTCATAAGCCAATACTCAAAAGAGTTCCTAACAATGGTGATGTGTAATATATAAGAATAAGGTACCTCTGAGGGAACTTCATATTTTCAGAGTTTAAAATTATTGCTACTCCCAATTTAGAAAAAAGGGAGAAAGCTGGAAGAACAAATGACATGCTCAAATGTATTGCATAAGTCAACCTCAAACCTTAATACTTGGAGCTTCGCTACCTCCTGATCCTGTCTTACAGATAAGGTCCCCATGCTAGGTTTGTTTTATAGTCAGGTTCCATTTAGCTCATTAAAGGTCACTGCTGCTTCAAAGGGCTTTGCAGAGTGGATGCCATTTATAACCACTGACAAATGCTATTTATCCAAATTACAGGAAATGAAACCTGAAAAGGTTGGATAAGAACTGTGTTGAAAATTCATAGTTTTAAGTTTGATGGATTCCATTCAGGCAAGTGTGTTTCAGCAATCTCTAGAAATTTACATTGATTAAAATTTTAGCGGCTGTATTGGAAGTTCCAGACATGGCAATAAGGCAAGAAAAAGAGATTAAGTGCATACAGATCAGAAAGGAAAAAAAATGTATCCCTATTTAGAGATGACAGGATTGCCTACATAGAAAATTCCAAATAAACTATTTAAAAAAAAAAAAAAAAACTCTAGAACTAGTAAGTGAATGCAGCAAGGTCTCAGGACACAAGACCAGCATACAAAAGTCAATTGCATTTCTCTATGCTAACGATGAACATGTCAGGGGGTGGAGGGGGGGTACTGAAAACACAATACCATTTGCAATCACTCCAAAGTGAAATATTTATGTATAAACAAAACTTACCCAGGATCTGTGTAGCGAAAATTTTTTAATACTAAGGAAAGAAATTAATGATCTAAACAAAGAAAGAGAGATACCATGTTCTTGGATTGGAAGATACAAAACAATAAAGAGATCGGTTCTCCCCATCTTTATCTCTAGGTTTAATGCCATTCCTATCAAAATCCCAGCGAGGATTTTGTAGACCTATACAAGCTTATTTTAAAAGTTATTTGAAAGGCACAGGCATTCAAATAGCTAAAACCGTCTTGGAAAAGCAGAATAAGGTTGGAGAAATCATTCTATTTAATACAAAGAGTTATTATGTAGCGACAGTACTCAAGAAAGTGGTATTTGGTGGCCTAGAAACACACATTGATGGAACAGAATAGGGAATCTAGAGGGCCCACACAAATAGGCTCAACTGATTTTTTTTTTTTTTACAAAAGTACAGAACTAATTCAACAGAGCATAGTCTTTTTAATAAACTGGAGCAAGTGGACATCTGTAGGCAAATAAAATGAACCTTGGACTAAACTTCATACCTTATACAAAAATTAACTCAAAAGAGATCGTATCTGTACACATAAAATGTAAAACTATGAAACTATAGAAAATCTTTGGGAACAAGGGCTAAGCAAAGAGTTTTTAGACTTAATACCAAAAGCACAATTCATAAAAGAAAATTTGATAAATTAAACTTCATCAGAATTTAAAACATTTGCTCTGCAAAAGACCATGTTAAAAGGCCGAGAAGACAGGCTACATACTGAGAGAAAATATTTCCAAATCACACATCCAACAAAAGATTAGTATCTAGAATATGTAAAGAACTGTCAAAATTGAACAGTTAAAAAAATTTAATTAGAAAATGGAGCACATGAACAGACATTTCACTGCAGAGAATATACTAATGGCAAATAAGCATATGAAAAGATACTCAACAGTACTAGTCACTAGGGAACTGCAAACTAATACTACAATAAGACACATCTACATACCTGCCAAAATGGCTAAAATAAAAAAGTGATGATAACACCAAATGCTGACAAGGATGCAGATAAACTGGGTCAGGCATATACTAGTGGTGAGAATGTAAAAGGGAACAGCCATTCCGAAAAACCATTTGGCAATTTCCTATAAAACTAAACTAAACATACAACTGCCATACTGACCCTCAATTGCTCCCAGAATTTATCCCAGAGAAATGAAAAGAGGTTCACACAAAAATTTGTGCAAGGACATTCATATCAGCTTTATTGATAACGTTCAAAAACTGGGAGCAATCAGATGGCCTTTAACAGGTGGCTGGCGAAGCAGTGGGTGGTGCCTCCACGCCTGGACTACTACTCAGCAATTAAAAAAAAGAACTAAACTGACACGGACAACTACTGGGACGAATTCCAGAGAATTATTCTGAGAGAGCGAAGCCAATCATAAAAGTTTACACACTGTATGGTTCCATTTACGTAACATTTTGAAATGTAAATTTATAGGAATGGAGAATAGTTAAGGGGTTGCCAGGGAGGAATGGGGAGAACAAGAGAGTTGGTGTAACTGTAAAAAGATAACACAAGAGATCCTCATGGTGATGGACGTGTTCAGTATCCTGACCAAATCAATGTGAAAATCCTGGTTGGAATATTGTAGTATAGTTTAGCAAGATGTGCCATTGGGGAAAACTCAGTGAAAAGAACACAGGATCTCTGTATTATTTCTTAACAACTTCATGTGACTCTACAATTATCTACAACTATCTCAGCATCTACAATTATCTCTGAGTAAAAAGCTTAACATAAACAAGATTTAAGGATTAGCTTAATAAAGCATTCATACTCTCTCTCTTATTAGTCCCTAATAAAATGAGGAACTGAGCTATAGGCTAAAATTTAGAACAAAGGGATAGTATTTCATTTGTTAACCGTTAATATATGCATTTGCTGAAAAGATGCAAAATTCTTTAAAATTTTTCTAACTATATTCAATTTAATGTTAAATACAAATTAACAAGAATTCAGCAAATCTGCTGTATAGATTTTAAGTGGGTCACTTAGGAGGAGAGGACATCTTCAAATTTCTGATATAAATATGTTGAGTAAGCTGTAGGTATATATAGGCATCCAAGTCTACATATAATGATTCTCCACTGATTTTATAGAGAAGAACTATATTTCGAGTAATCTTCCTCTAAATATTGCGGAAAAGAATTCTGTTTTAGTGAATAAGCTAATTAAAGCCTATCCAGACCACCATGTTTTTATTTACAGTGACTGTACATATCCATGATTTTGACATAGAGTATAATTCTGATGTTACTTGTTTCAATATGCCTTGTATATATTGGCAGTTTATAAGATAGTCGCTTTTTGGTTGAAAAGTATTTACGCTGGGTGAGGTGACTCATGCCTGTAATCCCAACATTTTGGGAGACCAAGGCAGGAGGATGACTTGAGGTCAGGAGTTCAAGACCAGCCTGGGCAACATAATGAGACCCCATATCTACAAAGAATGTTGTTTTTCTTTTTTAAAAAAAAGACTCAGCACACCTGTAGTCCTAGCTACTCAAGAGGCTATGGTGGGAGGATTGCTTTGAGGCCAGGAGTTTGAGGCTGCAGTGAGCTATGATCATGCCACCACACTTGAGTGATAGAGTGAGACCTTGTCCCTTTAAAAAAAAAAAAAGATATTTCTAAAATTTTTCCAAAATGTCTGTATTTATTTAAATAATTGAACTATCAAATACTGTTCTGAAAATAAAACCTCTCTGGAATAATTTATTTATGCTTATTTGATTGCCATAACAGAAAGTCAATTATTGTAAAATTTGAGTTGTAATGATGTGATTGTGCCATGTAATGCATGTAGAATGCAAAATCTGTTTTCAAGACTAGATCTATTTAACCAAAGACTATTTCATTCCTGATATGATTTGTGTGTTTGATTAAATGAAATTATGATATGAATATATAGTCCTTTTACGTCATACTGCAAATCACCATTGCTAGATTTCTAAAAAAAATAAAGACACAACTACAGATAATCAGCAGTTAATTTTCCAACAGAAAAGAAAGAATTAGGCCAGGCACAGTGACTCACACCTGTAATCCCAGCACTTTGAGAGGCTGAGGTGGGTGGATCACCTGAGGTCTGGAATTTCATAACAGCCTGACCAACATGGTGAAACCCTGTCTCTACTAAAAATACAAAAATCAGCCGGGGGGTGATGGTGGGTGCCTGTAATTCCAGCTACTCATGAGGCTGAGGCAGGAGAATCACTTGAACTTGGGAGGCGGAGGTTGCAGTGAGCCAAGACTGTTCCATTGCACTCCAGCCTGGGCAACAAGAGTGAAACTCAATCTCAAAAAAAAAAAAAAAAGAAAGAAAAGAAAAAGAAAAAAGAAAAGAAATAATCAGCTGGGTTACTTTTGTTGGTTTCTTAAGGCTCTGAGTAAAATGCACCTAATTTGCAGACTTGAAAATGCCAGTGTAGCCACACTTTGGTATTCCTACTCTTGAAATATTTGCCATTTAAAATGTAGTTGTTATTCCTGGAGTTTAGGGCTAGGAAAAAGCCCAATCCCACTGATGAAAAAGCATGCACAAGGGGTCACGCATATAAAGTGTGGCAAGAAATGATGTGTGCCCACGAGGCCAATCCTGGGTAGCTTCCACAGACCACCTGCCAACACCCTGGCTTCTCCAGGATATTCTTGTCCTCCGCTTAGGGTAACCAACAGGCTTGGTTCACCTAGGAATGGGCAGGTTCCTGGAACGTGGGACTTTCGGCCATAAAGTCAGGAAAATCTTGGCATACTGAGAGAGGTTAGTAC
The DNA here is from genome assembly GCF_030222135.1 of Aotus nancymaae. Lineage (NCBI taxonomy): Eukaryota > Metazoa > Chordata > Mammalia > Primates > Aotidae > Aotus > Aotus nancymaae. Next base: position 5,918,659 of record NW_026988546.1, on the reverse strand, counting down.
CCCCCTCAATGCCACCTTAGTCTCCCACATCCTGGGCCACCCCCTGGAGCAGGCCATCTCCAGGGCGACCCACTTCTGACCACACACTCAGACATCTCCAACCACACTTCTGCCCTTCCAGCCTTTCTCCCCTGCCGCCAGAGCACTTGATCAGGAAAGTGGCCAACAGCAGGATGGAATTGCAGTGGAGAACACGGCCAGGCCCTGCACTCAAGATACATGTGGTTTCTAAGCAGTAAGTAAACAAGCACGTTTGGACCCCAGGTCATCGTTCTGTAGATTCAGTGCCCTGTCACTTCAGCCAGTATTCTCAACATCCCCACGGTTTTCATCAGAACCACGTGACAAACTCCAGCCTGGATAAATTCAGCACTCATCTCTACAGCTGAATAACATTCACAAGGATTGCTTCGGCCTTAAATCCAAGGGCTGCCATCCCTGACTAGGCCCTGCCTGTAGCAAGGCGCTCCCTGCCGCTGCCTTCCACCCTCTCCCGTATGCTCCCAGAGACCTGGGCTCTCTCCAATGAGCACTCCCTCAACTCCCTGGAGAATTTCTCCAGTGGCAGCAGCCACTTCCTCCTCCTACCTGCCTTGCTGGATGGTTTTCTGGGGCTGGGTTACTCTGCCTGGATGGGGGCAGGAGCAGGTAGAGACAGGTGTGATGGAAGAAGGGGAAACAAAGGCATTTAAGGTGTTTTCTTTTTTTTCTTCTTTTTTCTTTTCTTTTTTTAAGACAAAGTCTCAGTCGGTCACCCAGGTTGGAGTGCAATGGCATGCTCTCGGCTCACTGCAACCTCTGCCTCCCGGGTTCCAAGTTATTCTCCTGCCTCAGCCTGCCGAGTAGCTGGGATTACAGGTGCATTCCACCACACCTGGCTAATTTTGTATTTTAATAAAGACAGGGTGTCACCATGTTGGCCAGGCTGGTCTCAAACTCCTGACCTCAGGTGATCCACCCGCTTCAGCCTCCCAAAGTGCTGGGATTACAGGCGTGAGCCACTGTGCCCCGCCATTTAGGGTATTTTCTAAGAGTGGCTAGGGCAGGAAGGAAGATAGTGCAGGCAGCAGGCGGCTGTGGCAGCTGCAGCAGGGGACCTGAGCCCACGATCTGGAAGGCTCAGCATTGTCCACAGAAAGACATGTGAACGCCTAGTTCCAGAGAGATGACAGCAATGACAAGGCCAGGCTGAGGCTGTGGCCACGGATGGTGGAGGTGACTGGGAACATGTTGCCTGGGGTGAGCCAGATGCGGGTCACAGTGGAGGTGAGCAGGAGGGGGCAAGGCCAGCAGGGAAGAGGAAACAGGCTGACTGGGAGCCATGGGGGTGCGGGAGAGTACTGCCATCCTGCTTGTCAGCTATTGCTGAGGGCTACCGGCCTGAGTTTTCAAGGAGCTGGGTTGTTTTTATGTTGCTTTACCAGAGGAGGAGTGATCTGTAAAGCACCAACACAGCTTTAAAATAGCCTAACTAGCTTGCATCCACTATTTCTTAGCTTTGTGAATTTCGGGAATGAGTGAATCCTTCGAATCTCAGTTTTGCCTTGTGTAAAACTGGACAATTATTATGCAATACCTGGCATGCTATAAAGGTTACAGACATGGTGGTGTTATAGGACTTCTCATTTGCACATCGTATAGATGACATTTGTCCACGTGTCAGCCTCCTTAGCAAGACTGGGAGCCAGTAGAGGGGCTGATTTTGCACACTGCCGTTTCTGGCTTCAGGTAGGTGCTCAGCAAATGGCTAGAAAGAAGGGATGAGTTCGTTTTCTGAGGGCTTTGGCCCAGAGCCCCTGCCCAGATCTCCGTGGGTAGCCTTGCGGACACGCTTGTTTTTTTCCTTCTCTCCCGTGACTCTCCTCCCTCGCCTTCTTACCCCGCCTCACTGAGGTCTCCCACCCGCCTAACCACTTCCAGATTATCCCCTGAGCCTCCCGGAGGTTCTGACCAACTCCTTGGTTTGCAAGCCTGGTAATTTTCACTGCAGCCAAGGCAAAGGACCACCGCGCCCCCTGGTGGCTCCATCTTGGAAACCTCGCCTTTCCTGGAGCCTAGCATCCTGCCACGAGCTAGGTGCAGACATGAACCGCATCTAGTGTTCACATCTGCCCTGCAAGAAAGAAATGCTTCAGTTTTTCACATGGGAAACCTGAGGCTCAGCAAGCTCACAGACCTGCGCCCCTGGGATCCCAGGGTCAGGGAGGAGGCTGAGCAGGTATTAAACCCAGGACTGACTCCAACCTCCTTTCTCCTCTCTGTTTCCAGAGCGCTTTAGAGGTTTCCAGAGCGCAGTCAGACCTATGTTCCCCTCCTGCAGTTTTCCTTCTCTTCCTTCCGTTCTCAGCACCCCACCCTCTTCCTGCTCCGGACGGTGGCCAAGACCAGGCTCCATCTGCATCCTTCACAAGCCGCGTCTTCCCTGGTCCTACCGGCCACCTTGTGAGGCAGGTCCTCCCACTCTCGCTACTTGCCAACTCAGAATCACAAGGCTATGGTCCATTGTGAGCCTAGGTTCATGCTCTGAACTACCACCCAATAGTCTTACCCTGGAGTATTTATGTATTTTTTGGTATTCGATTGTGATTGACATTTTGATTTTAATTCAATGATATTTACAAGAACCATAACTTCAGTGTGGACTCATGATGGCCTCTCGCCAGGCTGGGGAGCTTTGGCCCCGCCCTGGCTCCACCCCTTCCTTTCTTAGGACTTTTGCTTTGCCAGCCCTACCAACCTCTCTATAGCGAATCCCCTAAATTAAGCCTCTGTTTGAAATAGTGTGTCTGTTTTCCTGCTTGGACGCTGACCGACATGCTTCCTAACAGACATTTTCAGCACATTGATCTCTTAGTTTCTCATGGAATGAAAGCATTTGTTCTATCATGACATTTCACATTTCCTGTGTCATCTTATTATATTTTAATTATTTCTGAAACCAGGCTCTGGATCTATCTTAATATGAAAGCCACTAGTAATAATTTTTTTTTTAACAGAGTCTGGCTGTGTCACCTAGGCTGGAGTGCAGTGGCACGATCTTGGCTCACTGAAACCTCCACCTCCCAGGTTCAAGGGATTCTCGTGCCTCAGCCTCTGGAGTAGCTGGGATTACAGGTGCCCACCACCACACCTGGCTAATTTTTGTATTTTTAGTAGAGATGGGGTTTTACTATGTTGGCCAGGCTGGTCTCAAACTCCTGGCTTCCAGTGATCCTCCCACCTTATGCTGGAATTACAGGCGTGAGCCACCTTGGCTGGCCAAGATACTTTTGAAAGAATCATGTAATTGACCTAAAAGTACTTAGGTACAAAAAAAAAAAAAAAAAAGGTACAAATGTTTTGGGTTTTTTGTTTGGTTTTTAACAGAAAAATTTTTTATTGTATTCATCAATGGTGTATTATATTCTGCAAAGTAGCTGGTGATATTTTTGTAAAGACCCAAATAATTCTCATTCCAGGCACTTTATTGAGAAAGTAAAAATCAAATCAAATTGAGAAAGGAAAACTCTTCCCTGCCATGAATCAGGCCAACCTAACAGACACAGACAAAGGCAGCTGCAAAGGTAACTGGAAACAGTGTTTCTCCCAGGGTCATGCTACATCTGTAAAATGTCACAAACCCAGTTCTGAGTGATTTCTGCTTTCTGCCTCAGTGAGAAACCTTGTTCTGAAGTCTTAGGCAGTCAGAAACTTAGCTGCTAGAAATCAAATCAGTAAAAATGAAATGTTCCACTTTTGCCCAGAGGATCCAAGTCTTTTAACAAGGAGAAGCAGCCTCAGTCTCCTCCCCACCACCCCCACCTGGCTGCAGATGCAGGCTGCAGATAATGGCTTCTAGACACAACACAGCAAAGCTATTTAACTTCCTAATTTTCTTTTTCTTTGTTTTTTTTTTTTTTTTGAGATGGAGTTTTGCTCTTGCCCAAGCTGTAATGTAATGGCACGATCTCCACTCACTGCAACCTCCGCCTCCCGCGTTCAAGCAATTCTCCTGCCTCAGCCTCCTGAGTAGCTGAATTACAGGCGTGCGCCACTATGCCTAGCTTATTTTGTATTTTTAGTAGAGATGGGGTTTCTCCATGTTGGTCAGGCTGGTCTCGAACTGCTGACATAAGGTGATCCCCCCTCCTCAGCCTCCCAAAGTTCTGGGATTACAGGCGTGAGCCACTGAACCCGGCTTAACATCCTAATTTTCAAGAAACAGGGAACTTTGCAGTTTAGGCCCAGCACTGAACCCTAACCCATAGCCTGTTCGCCTGGACTCCATCAAAACATTGCTTCATTTAAATTTTACCTAATCCCTTCCCCCAAATCACATAACCTTATCTCTTTCTTTATTTGGTGAAATGCCCAGTAGTTCCATTGACATGCAGTCTACCTCATTTCCAAGAGCCAATAAGCCTGATTTCACTGGACGTCTGTCCTGTCCTGTCCATCAGATCTGCCCTGATGACCTTTGGCTAGAACAATATCCACAGACCTAAATGCTGGCATTTTATAACGAGGGCACCCCACCCTCCTGCCTAGCCCCTAGGGAAGCCAAGTGATTATTCAGAGTTGTTTGATGAGCATACGAACAGAAGATATTATTTACTAAATTCAGAAACAGGCAAGTAAGTTCATCTTGATTTTCCAACAGAGAATGCAAACAAATTACTCTCATAACCCAGATGTGGTGGCTGTCTCCTGCCAGGAGACAGGGATGGGGAATGCTTAATGTCACTGATGAAGTTGTATTTCAAGGCACTGTACTACAAGCCATGAGATATTCTGTCTCCAACAATGTATTATATATTGATTTAATTAGAACTACTCAGTAAGTCCTGGGACGTCCTGCCATGGCAACCAACAATTTCCAAATATTCCGCTTAGGTAATCTAGATTACATCTCACTGCTTTCATTATCTACTGCTGTGTAACAGATTACCCCCAAAATTTAACAGCTTAAAACAGCAAACATGTATTATGTCACAGTTTCTAAGGCCAGCAATGCACATTATGCACACTGTTAGAATGTTTAGGGAGTTCAAATCCAGGTAAAAATAAATTTGATACTATTCCTTATTTAATGAAGATATTATCTACTTAAATAAGTTCATATTTTTTTGTGGAAGATTTTGTTGTTGTGTGTTTTAGTGTAACAGCACATTCATGTTCCTCAGGTCAGTAATACAAATACAGCTTTTGTTAGGTTCTAATGAAACAGGAGAGTTCCCTGATTCCCTTCACAGGACATGTGACAGGGGTGTCCCCCGCTTGGTTGCCCCACAGCTCAAACCCCTAAGGGGAGCATGCAGACAGGCAGGCGCAGAGGCCCACCCAAGCACTTTTGGGCTCTGGCCCCACAGCAGCATCTAACAGTGGGTGTCTTCGACTCTGGAAGCCCAAGTGGGTGTCTGTTACCAAGCTCTTTTAGATTTACCGTCTGCAGATGGCTTGTGTGTTCATCAGCTCAAGGGACCCTCTGCCTTATTGCAAGGGGGATATCCACTTCCATGATCCAACCACCTCCCACTGGGGCCCTCCTCCAGCACTAAAAATCATAATTCAACATGAGATTTGGGTGGGGACACAGAACCTCAGGGGTCTTGTTATTTTGCCCTGGCTAGTTTCAAACTCCTGGGCTCAAGCAATCTTCCTGCCTCAGCCTCCCACATAGCTGGGATTATAGGTATGCACCACCACTCCAGGCTCTTATTTGCCTAATATTTATTATAGTCAGCTTCTCTATACAATATTTAGGTTGCTAGTTAGAACTAATATAGTCTAGTGTTTAGCATACATTGATATCTTAATTCAAAGAGTTGCTTGCTCTTTTCTGATTCCAGAAGGTAACTATATGGGTAGTTATAGGACCTGAGTACTAATTTCATGACACACAGGAATGGCAGGAAGAAATGAAAAAAAAAAATGCCCATTGAAGGGGCTTGCTGGGGAAGCGGGAAACTAACTCATATCAACTCTGAGACATAGCCCAAGAAAAAGATTAGACTTCAAAGACTGAGATTAAATCCCAAAGCCCCAAGGCAAAAATATTAGATAAATTACAAAAGCAAGATTATCAGTCTGGAATCAAACTTTTCAAAACCAACATACAAATAAAACAACAATGGGCATTATTTAAAAAAAAAAAAAAGAAAGAAAGAAAGAAAGTGTAATCCAAGGATTTAAACCTGAGGAAGGAGACCCTGAATCACCCTTAAGCATCTAAGCCCATCTCTCCCTTGACTTCCACATTGCATTTCAACAGGATAAGTAAAGGCTGGCAGACCGGGCACCACCTGTAATCACCCTCCTATAGATCACAGGCATGGTATGGAGGAATCTTTCCAGAAGGCATTGTTTTTACTTAAGCACGATCAAACCCCCACCTAAGTCACGTACCCCATGCCTACTCCATGGACAAGGACCCTTTCACAACCCTAGAGTTGTAAGCCCAAGACCCTTTCACATGTAACTTCTAGAGTTGTAAGCCTTTATAAGGGCGGGGATTTTCTTTGTTAGGGAAGCTCAGCTATTGGGGGCATTCAGACCCGCCGCAGCTCCCGGTGGAATAAATCACCACTTCCTTCCCAGTTCGGTGTTCGAGAGGTTTGTTTCTCGGCCTTTCCGGCTTCATTATTTGGTTCCCTGGCCAGGAAACGAGTTTCGGTTGGCAGCCGGTTGGCACAGCCTTTCAGGCGGTTTTGCCAAGCCCTTCGGAGCATCCCTGTTGGGGGCTCCCGCCCGTTTGGGCGACGCAATTTCTGAGAGCGCTCCCGGCAAGGTGTTGGCCCCGATTCCTGAGAGCACTCCCAGGCAGGTATTGGCCCCAGTGGAAAGCCTCGTCAGAGCAGAGCAGGAAAGCCCCCACAGTGTGGATCCACCTAGTGGCTGAACACGGAGAAGAAACGTGTACCTGGAGTGTCCGGACAACAGAAACACAGCAGGATCGATCCTGGGAAACTGTCCCACCTCCTTTAGGTGGAAGCGTGGCCTGATCACCCACGTGTGCTGGATTTAACGGAGAAGAAACATGTACTTGGAGTATCCGGACAACAGAAACACAGCAGGATCGATCCTGGGAAACTTTCTCACCTCCTTTAGGTGGAAGCGCGGCCTGATCACCCACGTGTGCTGGAGTTGACGGAGAAGAAACGTGTACTTGGAGTGTCTGGACAACAGAAACGCAGCAGGATCGATCCTGGGAAACTTTACCACCTCCTTTAGGTGGAAGCGTGGCCTGATCACCCACGTGTGCTGGATTTGGCACTCTTGAACTCAGCTGTCTCTCTCTATGTCTCTCTATAACTAAGCTGGAAGTTTTGCTTTTGGTTTCAATTTGGGTGGGGGGAGGAGTGAGATTGTGTGAGTGATTGGAGAGGTCCAATTGGACTCATCAGCTGTGAAATGTGGGGGCAACAGGTCCATTAGAGGGGACCCCAAGCTCCAAGAAAATTGTGGGGCCAGCCGGGATTAGGGGCGATCTGCATATGGGAGGAAGCGGCGCTCGCAGTCTAAGCACTGTGAGAGGATTAATGAACGCTCCGAAGCCAAGCGGCATCTGAAACACCTCTGAGAGGGGAAGGTTCCTACCGGCCTGAAGCGAAAGTGAGAGAGGGTGTGTCGCATCGTGCAGGGTGCAAACAACAGGGAGAGGAAAGAATCTGGTACTTCTGAACTTGGAGCTCTCTGTCATTACCCTTGGAAGTCTTGTTTCCCTTTGGGTGGAGGGAGGGGTGCAATTGGACTCTGCTGTGAAATGTGGGGGCTGCAGGTCCATTAGAAGGGACCCCAAGCTCCAAGCGAAGTGTGGGGCCAGCCGGGATTGGGGGCAATCTGCATATGGCTAGATGGAGATCCCCTCGCAATCTAGGCATTGTGAGGTAGTTAACGAACGCTCCAAAGCCAAGTGGCATCTGAAACACCTCTGAGAGGGGGACGATCCTACCAGCCTGAAGCAAAATTGAGAGAGGGTGTGTCACGCTATGCAGGGCAGGAACAACTGAGGGTAGAGTAAGACTCTTTTTACTGCTTGTGAGTACTGTTTTTCTGTGCAAAAACATCGGTCACATTCATAGCAAGCCTACTCCTCTGGGGACTATGCTGAAAATTTTTAAGAAGGGATTTCGTGGGGATTATGGAGTAACTATGATACCAGGGAAGCTGAGGACCTTATGTGAGATAGACTGGCCAGCATTTGGGGTGAGTTGGCCCTCAGAGGGGAGCCTAGACAGGTCTCTTGTCTCCAAAGTATGGCATAAGGTTGCATGTGGTGAGCCAGGACACCCTAATCAATTTCCGTACATAGATTCGTGGCTGCAGCTCGTTCTAAACCCCCCACAGTGGCTGAGAGGACAGGCAGCAACTGTACTGATGGCAAAGGGGCAGACAGCTAGGGAGAACCCTGCTCCACCCACCAAGGGACACTGACTCCTCAGGTCCTGACAGATCCAGTGGCAGGGACACTGACTCCTAAGGTCCTGGCAGATCCAGCTGCAGAGTTTTTGCCAATGATATCACCTCCCCCTGGTCCTCCTTGCCCCTGGGCCTGAAACCTCAGAACCCCCACCAGAATTGCACAACCCTAAATCACCCAGCATAGACAAGAGACAATGTGGAGGGACTCCTCCCATAGCCGCCCGCTTCCTGGGAGGAACTCCTCCTATAGCAGCCAGCCTTCGACCCAAGGCAGGGGTGCAGATGCCTTTAAGAGAGCAGAGGTATATGGGAGTGGGTGAGGATGGCCACATGGTACCTGCTGTTCACCTCAGCTGATCTTATCAACTGGAAAAATAACACCCCGTCTTATACCAAGAAGCCACAAGCTCTCATTGACCTATTACAAACTATCGTCCAAACTCATAATCCTACTTGGGCTGACTGCCATGAGCTGCCTATGTATCTTTTTAATACTGAGGAAAGGCAAAGAGTTCTCCAAGCTGCCTCCAAATGGTTACAGGAGCGTGTTCCTACAGATTACCAGAACCCCCAAGAGTCTGTCGGAGTCCAGTTACCAGGGACTGACCCCCAGTGGGATCCAAACACCCTGAAGGGCATGCAGAAGTTAATCCGGTACAGAGGCCTTACTGGAAGGATTGAAAAAGGGAGACCAGAAGCCTACAAACATCAACAAAGTCTCTGAGGTTACTCAAGGGAAAGAGGAAAGCCCGGCACAGTTCTATGAGAGGCTGTGTGAAGCCTATCGCATGTATACTCCTTTCGATCCTGAGAGCCCCGAAAACCAATGCATGGTAAATATGGCATTAGTCAGTCAGTGTGCAGAAGATATTAGGAGAATATTGCAGAAGCAGGCAGGATTTGCAGGCATGAATACTTCACAGTTATTGGAAATAGCCAACCAGGTGTTTGTGAACAGAGACACGGGAAGTTGTAGAGAAAGTCATAGAGAAAACGAGCATCAGGCTCAATGCAGCACTGACTTGATAGCTGCCGCTATTGGAGGAGCACCCCCAAAAGGGCGGGAAAGGGGGCTCCCGGAAAGCTACCCAGTCTAATCGCACGTGCCTGCAGAATGACAGTGTGCTTACTGTAAGGAACTGGGACACTGGAAGGACAAGTGCCCCCAGTTAGCAGGAAAACAGGGAGATCTTAAGCATCAGGCTTCAGACAAAGGTGAAGGAGCTCTGTTCAATCTAATGGAAGGGCCACTGGACTGAAGGGGACCAGGCTCGATTGCCCCCAAAGAGCCCATGATCAAGGTGACACTGGTGGCAAGGCCATTGACTTCCTCATTGACACAGGTGCTAAATTTTTGGTGGTAATCACCCCTGTAGCCCCCCATCAAAGGAAACAACCAATATTGTTGGAACTACTGGGGTGTCAGAGAAACAGTCTTTCTGTTTGCCTTGGACTTGTGGGTGAGGGGGACACCAGGTAATTTACCAGTTCTTATACATGCCTGATTGCTTTTTGCCCCTGCTAGGAAGGGATCTGCTCAGTAAGCTATGGGCAACCATCACCTTCACCAAGAGTGGCTCTTTATGGCTGGCATTGCCTAAAACTGGAGTCATAATGGCCCTCAGGGTGCCTCGTGAAGAAGAGTGGAGGCTCTTCTTGACCGAACCAGACCAGGAGATAGAACCTGTATTCGCAAAATGATGGCCTATGGTCGGGGCAGAGGAAAATCCACCAGGATTGGCAATCAACCAGGCCCCTGTGCTCATTGAAGTCAAGCCTGGGGCTCAGCCAGTTAGGCAAAAGCAATATCCAGTTCCCCGTGAGGCCCTAGAAGGCATTCAGGTCCACCTAAAATGCTTAAAGGACTATGGAATTATAGTTCCTTGCCAGTCTCCATGGAACACCCACCTCTTGCTTGTTCCTAAACCAGGGACCAAAGACTACATGCCAGTGCAGGACTTGCACTTGGTTAATCAGGCCACAGTGACTTGCACCCAACAGTACCCAACCCGCACACGCTGTTGGGATCATTGCCAGTGGAGGATAGTTGGTTCACCTGCTTGGACTTAAAGGATGCTTTCTTTAGCATTAGACTGGCCTCAGAGAGTCAGAAACTATTTGCTTTTCAATGGGAAAATTCAGAAACAGGTGTAACCACCCAGTACACCTGGACCCAGCTACCCTGGGGTTCAAGAATTCTCCCAGCATCTTTGGGGAGGCACTAGCCTGTGACCTCCAGAAGTTTTCTGCTAAGGACTTAGGCTGCATCGTGTTCCAATATGCTGATAACCTTTTGTTGGGACACCCCACAGCAGTCAGGTGCACAAAAGGAACAGATGCCTTACTTCAGCACCTGGAGGACTGTGGGTATAAAGTGTCTAAAAAGAAAGCCCAGATTTGCTGACAGCAAGTGCAATACTGGGGTTCACCATCAGGAAGGAAGAGCGCAGCCTAGGAGCAGAGAGGAAACAAGTCATTTGCAACCTGCCAGGACCCGAGACTAGAGGGCAGGTGAGGGAGTTCCTGGGAGTTCCTGGGAGTGGTGGGTTTCTGTAGATTGTGGATTCTGAACTTTGCAGTACTGGCCAAACCCCTATAGGAAGTGACAAAGTGGGGAGACAAGGAACCCTTTGAATGGGGATCTCAGCAGCGGCAGGCCTTTCAGGAACTGGAAGAGAAACTTATGTCAGCCCCGGCTCTGGGATTACCTGATTTAACAAAGCCCTTCACATTGTACGTGTCAGAAAGAGAAAAAATGGCGGTTGGAGTTCTAACACAAACAGTGGGACCTTGGCCCAGGCCTGTAGCTTATCTCTCCAAGCAGCTGGATGGAGTTTCTAAGGGGTGGCCCCCATGCTTAAGGGCCCTGGCAGCAACTGCTCTGCTAGCACAAGAAGCTGATAAGCTAACTCTGGGGCAGAACTTAAATATCAAGGCACCTCACGCAGTAGTGACTCTAATGAATCAAAGGGCATCATTGGTTGACAAATGCTAGGCTGGCCAAATACCAGAGCCTGCTATGTGAAAATCCCCTCATCATGATTGAGGTCTGCAACACCTTAAACCTCACCACTCTGCTCCTGATATCAGAGGGCCTGGTTGAACAAAATTGCGTTGAGGTATTGGACTCAGTTTATTCTAGTAGGCCCGATCTTCGGGATCAACCATAGACAGTAGCAGACTGGGAATCATATGTGGATGGGAGGAGTTTTGTTAATCCACGAGGAGAAAGGTGTGCAGGCTATGCTGTGGTAACTCTGGATGCTGTAATCGAGGCCAAGCCACTGCCTCAGGGTAGTTCGGCTCAGAAGGCTGAACTTATTGCTCTGACTTGAGCCCTAGAACTGAGTAAAGATAAGTAAATATTTTCACTGATTCCCGGTATGCCTTTCTAACTCTTCCAGTACATGGGGAGCTGTACAAATAAAAAGGACTGTTAAATTCAGGGGGAAAAAAAATAAAGTATGGACATGAAATTTTGCAGTTGCCAGAAGCAGTCCAGAAGCCCCAGAGGGTGGCGGCCACAGACATCAGTAGGCCCACACCTCCGTGGCCCTGGGAAATTCCCAAGCTGATTCAGCAGCTTGTAAGGCAGCGTATACTCCCTACCGAGCAGCAGTTACAGCCTCTCTGGTTCCCCAGATACCTGACTTGGTGCCCACTTATTCTAAGGAGGAAAAGGACTTTCTCCAGACAGAAGGGGGGCAACTGATTAAAGAAGGATGGATTCGGCTGCCAGATAGAAGAGCAGGGGTGCTGCAGCTATTAGGGGTGGTGGTTGTACAGGCCGTACATGAAACCACTCGTTTAGGTCAAGAGTCACTTGAGAAGTTGTTAGGCTGGTATTTTTACATCTCACACTTATCACCCCTACCAAAACTGTGGCACAGTGATGCATTACATGTTGGCAGCACAACGCAAGGCAAGGTCCAACTATTCCCCCTGGCATTCAAGCTTATGGAGCAGCTCTGTTTGAAGATCTCCAGGCAGATTTTACTGAAATGCCCAAGTGTGGGGGGCATAAGTATTGTTGCTTCTGGTGTGCACATACTCTGGGTGGGTAGAGGCCTTCCCAACTAGGACTGAAAAGGCCCATGAGGTAACCTGTGTTCTGCTTCGAGGTCTCATCCCTAGGTTTGGACTGCCACTGTGCATCGGATCAGACAACAGACCAACACTTGTGACAGATTTTGTCTGAAAAACAGTGATGGCATTGGATATTACTTGGAAGCTGCACACTGCCTACTGACCTCAGAGTTCTGGAAAGGTGGAGCAGATGAACCAGATCATTAAAAATAGCTTAGAGAAAATGTGTCAGGAAACAGGATTAAAGTGGGTGCAGGTGCTTCTCTTGGTGTTATTCAAAATTAGATGTACTCCCTCTAAGAAGGCAGGATATCCCCTCTACAAAGTCTTATATCATAGGCCCCATCCCATACTGCAGGCACTCCCAAGAACTCCTCAGGAGTGGGGAGAGATTGAGCTGGAATGACAGCTACAAGCTCTAAGAAAAGTCACTCAGGATATTTCAACCTGAGTAAATGAAAGTCCTGTAAGCTTATTCTCCCCAGTTCACCATTTCTCACCAGGTGATCGCATATGGATAAAGGACTGGAAGGTGGCCCCTCTGAAGCCACAGTGGAAAGGACCCCTCCTGACCACTCCCACAGCCATAAAGGTGGAGGGAATCCTAGCCTGCATCCACCACAGCTGCGTGAAACCTGCAGCAGCTGAAACTTGGGAAATTAGACCAGACCCAGACAACGACTGCAGAATCACCTTAAGAAGGACAACAAGCCCTGCTCCAGCCACATCCCGGAAGCTGGCTGGTCCATGCACTGCCGAAACATGAGAAAATTCATCATGGGACTTATTCTTCTTAATATTTGGACTTGTACAGTAGGGACATTAACTGATTTCAGAGAATGCTGTCAGTGTGTGCACCAGGTTACTGAGATAGGATGTAAAGTTACCACCATTCTTTTGTTCTATAGTTATTATGAATGCACATGGACACAGAAGGGAACCTGTTTATGTAATGATACTCAGTATAAGGTGTGTAATCCAGGGGATGGATGGCCCGATGTCTGCTACGGTCCATCAGAGCCCCCTATGCATACAATTTTTGAAATTAAACTCATAACAGGGTGATGGAACAGCCCTACTAAGTTAACAGCTAAAATAGAGGAGAAGTGAAGCCCAAAACAGGTCACCCTGAAGTTTGATGCCTGTGCAGCCATCATGCCTATCCTTCATGGGGGGAGGGGTGCTGTGGTTCCCTCAGATGGGAACAAAAGAGCAGAAGTATCTCTGCCAGAAAACCTACTGGTGCTGTGACTGCTCTTATTGGTCATGAGTCACCTGGGCCACTTGGAAAAATGATAAAAATGATCCTGTTCACCTTGTAAAAGGGAGGGACACCATTCCATGGGGTAATGTCCCCTGCATCTCAGGGCATTGTAACCCAGTAGAATTAATAATCACAATAATCACCAACCCCCAAGGCCCCAAATGGGAAAAAGGGAAGAGTGTAGTGCTAGGAATTGATGGAAAAGGATGTGACCCTGAAGTCAGTATCCAGATTCAGGGAAAAATCCAGAAATGCTCAGCCCAGCCAGTGTACTAGCACTTCTTTGATATATTAAATAAGCCAGTGCCAGAGCTTCCAAAAAAGACAAAGAACTTGCTCCAACTTACTGAAAATGTGCCCATTCCCTTAATGTCACTTCTTGCTATGTATGTGGAGGAACTACCATGGGTAATAGGTGGCCACGGGAAGCCCGTGAGTTAGTTCCCCCTGACCCTGCCCCTGATCTGACCTCAGTTCAAAGAATTCAGACCAACAGTTTCTGAGTTTTAAAGATTTCAATTATTGGACAATACTGTTTGGCCAGAGAAGGAAAAGACGTCACTGTTCCAGTAGGAAAGCTTAGCTGCTTAGGGCAACAATTGTATAATGGAACAGAGGACACTGTAAACTGGTGGAGCTCAAATTACACAAAGAAGAATCCCCTCCTAAAATTTCCAAAATTACAGGATGCTTGGAATCATCCTGGGTATCGGAGAAACTGGATGGCCCCGGCTGTGTTGTACTGGATATGTGGACATAGAGCATATGCACAACTGCCTGAAAGATGGACAGGTAGCTGTGTCATAGGCATCATCAAACCTTTTGTTTTTCTATTATCTGTTAAGACAGGTAAGCTGTTAGGATATCTGGTCTACTCTGCCCAGGAGAAAAGAAGTATAAAGATAGGCGAATGGAAAGATGATGAGTGGCCACCGGAGAGGATTATTGAGTATTATGGGCTGGCCACATGGGTGGAGGATGGCTCATGGGGACACTGGACTGGACTCCTGTTCACATGCTCAGTCGGATCATCTCGTTGCAGGCTGTTTTGGAAATACTCATTAATGAAATGGGAGCAGCTCTGTCCATTTTGGCCCAACAAGAAACTCAAATGAGAAATGTGATTTATCAGAACCGGTTGACCCTAGATTATTTGCTAGCAGCTGAAGGAGGAGTCTGGGGAAAATTCAATCTAACCAACTGCTGCCTACACATAGACGACCAGGGTCAAATAGTTGAGCATATTGTAAGAGAAATGACCAAATTGGCACGTACGGCACGGATTTAACCCTGAATCCTTGTTTGGAGGTTGGTTCTCATCCTTAGGAGGATTGCAGACTCTCATCATAAGTGTTGTAATAATAATAGATATTTGCTTGCCACTCCCTTATTTGCTTCCCCTGTTCCTTCAGATGATTAGAGGATTCATCACTGCTGTAGTTAACCAGAGAACCACATCACAAGTATATTATATGCATCATTATCAATCAGTTTCTTCAGAGGATCATAAAATGAGAATGAGAGTGAGACTTCTCACTAATGTTATAGGTGAGATTCTCAAAGGTGGAGTGAGGAAGGAGACCCTTAATCACCCTTAAACCTCTAAGAGCACCTCTTCCTTGACTTCTACATTGTATTTCAACAGAAGTAAAGGCTGGCAGACGGGGCGCCACCTGTAATTGCCCTCCTATAGATCACAGTCATTGTATGGAGGAATCTTTCCAGAAGGCATTGTTTTTACTTAAACAGGATCAAACCCCCACCTAAGTCACATACCCTACACCTACTCCATGGACCCAGACCCTTTCACATGTAATTTCTAGAGTTGCAAGCCTTTATAAGGGCAAGGATTTTCTTTGTTAGGGGAGCTTGGCTATTTGAGGCATTCAGACCTGCCGCAGCTCCCAGCCAAATAAACCACCACTTCCTTCCCAGTTCGGTGTTCAAGAGCTTTGTTTCATGGCCTTTCCTGCTTCAAACCCAGTCAAATTGTTCTTTAAATATGAAGGCTAAAGAAACATAGTTTTCAACAGATAATAACTTAGAGAAATCTGTACCCATCTACCTTTCTTGAAGAATCTACTAGAGAATCATTGTTTTTTGTTTATTGTTTTTTGTTTTGAGACAGAGTCTCACTCTTGTCGCCCAGGCTGAAGTGCAATGGTGCCATCTCTACTCACTGCAACCTCCACCTCCTGGGGTTCAAGTGATTCTCCTGCCTCAGTCTCCTAAGTGGCTGGGCTTACTGGTGCATGCCACCACACCTGGCTAATTTTTTGTAGTTGTAGTAGAGACAGGGTTTTACCATGTTGGCCAGGCTGGTCTCGAACTCCTGACGTCAGGTGATCTACCTGCCTTGGATTCCCAAAATCCTGGGATTACAGGCATGAGCCACCTGTATCCAGCTGAGAATCACTGTTATCTAACCAAATGTGACTGAGAAAACTTTAGCAATCAGACTGTTGTGAGCATTTAGGAACATAAAACTATACATCTAAGATTAAAACAAAAATGAGACAAATGTGGAAGACTAATGTACAAACGTTGTATGTTATGACAAAGTAGAAATAAGGCAAGTAACATATGGGAGAAAGGAGTGAAAGCAAGGAAAATAGAATTAGCTCATTGAAGCCGGGCATGGTGGCTCACTCCTGTAATCCCAACACTTTGGGAGGCCAAGGTGGGAGGATCACTGAGATCAGGAGTTTGAGACCAGCCTGACCAGTATGGTGAAACCCCATCTTTACTAAAAATACAAAAAATAGCTGGGCGTAGTGGTACAGACCTGTAATCCCAGCTACTTGGGAGGCTGAGGCAGGAGAATTGCTTGAAGCTGGGAACTGGAGGTTGCAGTGAGCTGAGATCACACCACTGTACTCCAGCTTGGATGAGAGTAAGACCTTGTCACACAAAAAAAAAAAAAAGAAAAAAAAGAATTAGCTCATTGATTATTGTGTACTATAGGTGGGCTTTAAAAGGTACTGATTTTGGTGGGCATGGTGGCTCACACCTGTAATTGGGAGGTTGAGATAGGCAGATCACAAGGTCAGAAGTTCAAGACCAGTCTGGCCAATATGGTGAAACCCCATGTCTACTAAAAATTTAAAAATTAGCCAGACATTATGGCACACACCTGTAGTCCCAGCTATTTGGGAAGCTGAGGCAGAAAAATCACTTGAACCCGGGAGGCAGAGGTTGCAGCGAGCCGAGATCGTCCCACTGCACTCCAGCCTGGGTGACAGAGCGAGACTCCATCTTAAAAAAATTTTTTTTAAAGATAATGATTTTTTAAAATAAACCAGGTAGTAAAAGTTAAACAAGAAAACAGGGGAGCAAGTGAATTTTAAAATGTACAAGGGGGACAGGTGTAGTGGCTCATGCCTGTAATCTCAGCACTTTGAAAGGCCGAGGTGGGTTCATCACCTGAGGTCAGGAGTTTGAGACCAGCCTGACCAACATGGTGAAATCCCATCTCTACTAAAAATACAAAAACTAGCTGGGCGTGATGATGCATGCCTTCATGTTAGAGACATAGACAGGAATGTCTCCCAGCAGTCTCTCAGCTACTTGGGAGACTGAGGCAGGTGAATCGCTTGAACCCGGGGGAGCGGAGATTATAGTGAGCCAAGATCTCACCACTACACTCCAGCCTGGGCCACTGACCAAGACTCCATCTCAAAAAAAAAAAAAAAGAAAGAAAGAAAGCTGAAGTTCCAGGCTTCCGAAGGGCAGAAACAGAGCAACTAGGTTTATACAGGAGCCCAGGGAGTGGCACTTCAGGGTTCTGGCCCCTGCATGATTCTTCAACAATTTCCAGTTTTGTGCTGCTCCAGCTCAGGTTCGGAGAGGGGGCCCTGCTTCCCACTACACTGAGTTACTCACGTAACCTTTGACCAAAAGAAAAGGAAGCACTTAGTGCTATTCATCAAGACTAGTCCTGTGTGGAAGACTATTTCCACAAAGCAAAACAGTCATGCTTGTACCAGAAGAAAAGGAAATAGGCCTGGCCAGGAATGCCTAGCAGACACTCACTACACTGAGCTCACTGACCTGATCCTGCTGGGTGGAGATAGGGAGACTTGCAAATGTGCTAAACAAGGGCTACATTCTCCCACTGATCTCAGAGTAGGTTCAGAGAGCAAGGCTCCAAAGCTGGTGGGGAAGACCAGCCCTCCTCAGCTTGGTCCATCTCTGCTACCAGGCCAGCTGCTCTAGGGGAGTATCTATTTCTCAGTCAGAGGGAAGGAGAATTGGGTCTGCAGACATACTTGCTTGTTTGTTAATGATGTTTTGCTAATTTCCAAATGCATAAGCCTATGCAGTGGCTACAGCAATGCTATGGAAACTCTCACCTGCCATCAGCCTCTCAGCTTCTGGGTTCTGATGCAAAGGTTCTATGTCAGTCCAAGTCCTCCAAAAAGCAGACTCCAAGGTGGAATGAATAGGGCAAGGATTTTATTATGCCTGTGAGAGATAATGGAGAGGAAGCTGGGACGGGTTGAGAGCAACATCAGACCCCATGCAAGTCTGACTTGAGTGAAGGAGAGAGGGCAGAAAGACTGGCTGGAGGTGTCCTAGATGCTTATGTGAACTAAAGAAGATTTCACAAGGCCAGAGGAGAGCCTTCAAGCCAAAGCAGGCCATCAGAAGTCCCCATCCTCCAGGAACCGCCTTAAAATGCCTGGCTAAAGTGGCCAGTCCTGAGCTTAGTGCAGCCAGCAGCCCTGGTCATTTATGCCCCTGTAGTTTGAGGTCTATAATATGCATTCTATGAGCACAGCAAGTTCAAAGTCACTTAATCTTAAGGGTATATTCTGTTCAGTAATATGAAATTCTGAGAATTTAGGTCTGTAGACTCAAATATTCATATAACATCTAAATAATTGTTGATTTCATCTTACACCTTCCTCATGGTATCTTTGCTTTTTTTGGTTTTTGTCTGTTTTTGTTTTGAGAAAAGCACCTATTTTTTGCTAAAATATAAGATATTTATGAATAGGAGCTCTAGGTTCTATATTTCTTGACTTCAGCCTTAGCAATGTAGAAAGGTAGTTTCTGGAAGAAGCATAATTACAGAAATTGCCTCTGATCCTGATGCTAATGCCCAGCTGTGCAGCTTTAGAACTTGTTTTATTAACTTACCCATGAGTTGCTATGCTTCCCATGAACTGAATTCACACGACTGGTTTATACACCATCATGACAATTTATTAATGTTAAAAGCAGATAAAATCTTTGTAGTGAACCACAATTGTGGCCTTGATGTTACACCTGTTAGATTTTCAGGCAGCCAAATTAGAGCTCAAGATTGCAAGATAAGCATGGTGACTTACGAAAGAGGGTGGAGGGCTTTTATGGATCGCTTCTGTGGCATAGGCCAGGCAGGGTGAGCTTCTGTAGGCAAGGGGAGAGGAATGCAAGGTTCTGGGGCCTTCTCTCTGGCAGGTGCTGACAGATTACTGACTCAGCCTTAGTAATAACACTGATTCTCTCCTTCTAGTATCTCCTTCTGCAGTTAACAAAAACTTTAATCTTGCTGCACACTTCATTCATTTGTTCAATAAATATGTATTAAGCATGAGTGTGGTTAATTGTCTTGGGTATTGGGAATGCAGTGATGAATAAGGCATGAGCCTACTTTTTATTTGCAGTAATAATGTGAAATATCCAGATGGCTGACTAGTTGTATCTCAGGGACATCCCACCATCCACTTTCCCCGTTTCACGGGGGTAATGGCACCAATTGTTTTTACTGCACATTCTGGAATTTAGACTCGGGGGAGCTCTCAGTGGTCTTCAGAAACCTGTTTACCCGTTTCTGGAGGACTCCTTGTCTCATTCCTGGCAGCTGTTTTGCTCCTTCCCTATTCTCTAATCCCAGCACTTGCCCCATCTTAGTTTCTGGTGACCTCACTTCCCATTCTCCTGAGAAGAGAGAGTCACTTGCCCGGAACACCTTCAGCTTCTCTCTGTACGTCAAAAATGTCTGTGTCCACACCGACCTTCTCATCCTTTTACCTCGTGTCGAAAAAGGAAATATACTTCCTTCCTCCCAGGGTCACCTCTGTACGTCAACATCATCCTTTTAGCTTATTTTGCAAACTTGTCCCCTCAACCACTTCCTCTAATCTCCAGTCTCAATCTTCCCTTACCCCTGGTTTCTTCTCTTCAGTTTACAAACATTCCTGTCTTCCACTCCCCAAGAAAAGAAACACTTCCCTCAATTCTTCTGCTTCTTGGAATTATTGTTCTTGCTTCTTCTCAAACAACTTAAAGTGGTCTACACTTATGACCCCCAATACTTAGGCCAATATCAAGACTCTGCAGCACATGACATTGTTCCCATTGCCTTCTTAGCCTGTCCTGCCCTGGATGCCATAAAGCTGTATTTTTTTTGTTTTTTTTTTTTGTTTTTTTAAGACAAAGTTTTGCTCTTGTTGCCCAGCCTGGAGTGCAATGGCTCAATCTTGGCTCACCGCAACCTCCACCTCCTGGGTTCAAGCAATTCTCCTGCCTCAGCTTCCAAGTAGCTGGGATTACAGGCATGCGCCACCATGCCCAGATAATTTTGTATTTTTAGTAGAGATGGGGTTTCTTCATGTTGGCCAGGCTGGTCTCGAACTCCCAACCTCAGGTGATCCACCCACCTCAGCCTCCCAAAGTGCTGGGATTACAGGCGTGAGCCACCGTGCTCAGCCTAAAGCTATACTCTTTAGGGTCTTCTTCCTTGAACATTTATCTGCCATTGTCAGTGGCTCCTTTTTATTTCATTTCCCTTCCCAACCACCACTCCTTCTTTCCCCACCCCATTGCCACAGTTCCCTCCTGGCTAAGAGTCTCTTTTGTCTGTAGTCTCCACCACTGCTAGTTTAAGTCCTGATGGCTCCAGAAGCATCTCTGTGCTTTTGCTTCTCAAATTAGGATTGTGAGAGTTTACCTTTCTTTCAAATTGCTGACCTACATTGTCTGTGCAGCAGACTTGGATGTCTTGCCAAGCACCTCAAGCCAAATTCATCATCTTCCCACCAAACCAGTTCTTCCTGCTGCCTTACCTAGCTTAGTTTTTGCACCATCATTATTTTCAGGCATCTTTCTTTTCCTTTGTGCATATTTGAGCAGTTTTCATGACCTGTAAGTGTTGCCTTGATCATCTCTTCTTACATCCTGTCATTCCTTTCAGATTTCTTTCAGGACACCAATTCAGTGCCTCATTATTGGGGTTTTATTCTTTAAATAGCATCCTAGTTAGTCGTGTCCTTCACTAGTCCTTTCCTCTTTAGCTGCCTTCTCCTCAATTATATGAGGTTTATCTTTTATTTTTATTTTATTTCTTTATTTTTGAAACAGAGTCTTGCTCTATTGCCCAGGCTGGAGTGTAGTAGCATAATCTCAGCTCACTGCAACCTCCACCTCCCGGGTTCAAGCAGTTCTCCTGCCTCAGCCTCCTGAGTAGCTGGGATTACGGGTGCCTGCCACCCACACCTGGCTAATTTTTGTATTTTTAGTAGAGATGGGGTTTCATCACTTTGGCCAGGCTGATCTCGAACTCCTGACCTCAGGTGATCCACCTACCTTGGCCTCTCAAAGTGCTGGGATTATAGGGGTGAGCCACTGAGCCGGGCCAGGTGTATCTTTTAAATCAGAGTAGAACCATGTCATTTCCTGGTATTAAAGAAAAAAATCAATAGGTCCCTATTATCTACCAAATGGAAGAAAAACTCCATGGTATAGAATCCTAGTCCTTTGTAATATGGCCTCAAATGCTTTCTGACCTTGCCTTACTTGATTTAACCTGTGTACCCTATTTTTCATTCAAAATTGACTACTTACTAGTCTCAAACACAACTCCCATTTTCCCATATCCAAACCTTGGCTTATTTTGTGTCTTAGCTCAAATGCCTTTCCTTTTCATCCTGCCTACCCCTTCAAAATCTTAACTATCATTCAAAGTTGACTTCAAATTCACTGCTTCCATGAAACAGTGCCCCATTTTTCCATTTGGAAGCTCTCTCATTGTTTGGAGTATCTTGTGGTACTTACTACAATTTACCTAATAACAAGACACACTAAAATGAAGGTCTTATCTCTGCTACTCATTTGTAAATAAACTTGTGTCCAATTTCTCTTTGCATCTCCTCATACAGTGTTTCAGACACTCAAAGTATGGTCTACATCATTAAGCACACTGTTCAATTCAGCTGAAGTTTTTTTTTTACTTTATAGCAAGGCTATTTGGATGAAGTCAACAGTGGATTGATATACATTCTGGAACAAGCTCCTTATCTCATGGCAGATTAGTACCAAACAGTTCATTGACTGGTACCAGACCACATGTTAAGTAGTATTGCCTCAGGAACAGTATCTCTCAATAGATGTTTTTAAAAGACTTATTTTAGGTTCACAACAAAATTGAGCAGAAGGTACAGAGTTCCCATACCCAATCTGCCCTGACACAGGCCTCCCTGACTATCGACATCCCCCACCAGAGTGGAACATTTGTTACAAATGATGAGCCTACATTGACACATCATTATCACCCAAAGTCCATAGTTTACATTAAGATTCACTCTTGGTGTTGTATATTCTAAAGGTTTGAACAAATGTATAATGACACATATCTACCACTATGGTATCATACAGAATATTGTCACTGCCCTAAAAGTCCTCTGCATTCCACCTACTCTTCCTTCTCCCTAACCCCTGGCAACCATTGGCCTTTTTATTGTCTCCATGGTCTTCCCTTTTCAAGAATGTCATATAGTTAAAATAATACAGTAGTCTTTTCACATTGGTTTCTTTTATTTAGCAACATGCACCTACATAGCCTCTATGTCCCTTCATGACTAAAGAGCTCCATCTCATAATATTCCATCATCTGGATGTACCACAGTTTACTTATCCATTTGCCTACTGAAGGACATTTTGGTTACTTCCAAGTTTCGACAATTATTAATAAAGCTGTTTGCTATAAACATCTATATGCAGGTTTTTGTGTGGACATAAGTTCTCAACATCTTTGGGTAAATACCAAAGATCACAATTGCCGGATCATACGTTAAGAGCATGCTGAAATGAGAAAGAGGAAGAAAAACTACTTACAGAAATAATGGCCAAAAACTTCCCAACTGGATGAAAAACATTATTCTACGGATCCAAGGAGCTAAACAAAATTCCATTGCTCTTTACGAGGATAAACTCATAGAGATTTACATATAGACATATTATAATTAAACTGTTGGAAAACAAAGAGAGGATCTTGAAAGCAGCAACCGAATCTTGAAACCAGTAAAGAGAAGTGACTTATCACTTCTCTTTGATCCTCAATAAGATTAACAGCAAATTTCTCATCAAAAACCATGGGAGCCAAAAGGCAGTGGGAAATGACATGTCTAAATGCTGGAAAAAAAAAAAAAAAAAAAAAAAAAAGACTGCTAACCAGAATTCTATGCCAGCAAAACTGTACTTCAAAATGTAGGAGAAATTAAGACACTCCCAGATTAACAAAAAAATAGGAGAATTTGTTGCTAGCGAATATGCCCTTATATTTAGAAATACTAAAGAAGATGCTTCAGACTGAAATGAAAAAACATCAGATAGTAACTCTAATCCATGCAAAAAATAAAGAACACTGGTAAAGTTAACTGCAGAGGTGTATATAAAAGACAGTTTAACTGTATTTTTTGTTTGTAACCCTTTTATTCTCCTGATAGATTTTTAAACAACCACATAAACCAGTACATATAAAATTGTGTTGATGGGCTTATAATGTACAAAGATATAACTTGTATGACAATAATAGCAAAAAAGGAGGGTGAAAGAAACAAAACTATAAAGAAGCAAATTTTGTATTCTTTTGAAATTTAGCTGGTATTATTGAGAATTAGATTGATATAAGTTAAGTTGTTACTTGCAATCCTTAGGGCAATAAGTAAGAATATAACTCATATATGTAGATAGCAAGAAAAGTGACAAGTGAGTTAATGTTATAAACTAGAAATATCTACCTAACACAAAAGAACATCAGAAAAACAAGACATATAGAAAACAAACAGCAAATTGGCAGACGTGAATCCTACTTTATCAGTAATTACATTAAATGTAAATTTAAAAGGTCAATATTTCTTCCTTCAGTTCTGTTGGGTTTTGCTCCATGTATGTTGGGGCTCTGTTGTTGCAAACAAGTCAACAATAATAATTGAAGACTTTGCCAGGCACCATGGCTCATGCCTGTAATCTCAGCGCTTTGGGAGACTGAGGTGGGCAGATCATTTGAGGTCAGGAGTTCAAGACGAGCCTGGCCAACATGGTGAAACCCCATCTTTACTAAAAATACAAAAATTAGCTAGGCACAGTGTCACGTGCCTATAATCCCAGCTACTCGAGAAACTGAGGCAGGAGAATCACTTGAAACTGGGAGGCAGAGGTTGCAGTGAGCCAAGATCGTGCCACTGCACTCCAGCCTGGGGGACAGAGCTAGACTCTGTCTCGAAAAAAATAACAGTAATAACTGAAGACTTCAATACCCCACTTTAAATAATGAAAAAAGCAACTTAACAGAAGACTTGAATAACACTGTAAACCAAGTAGATCTAACAGATATCTATAGAAGACTCCACCCAACAACAGCAGAGTACACATTCTTCTCAAGTGCACATATAATGTTCCCAGAATAGATTGTATGTTAGCTCATAAAACGATTGAATTTTTAAATTGAACACATTTAAAAGTATTAAAATTACTGGCCGGGCGTGGTGGCTCATGCCTGTAATCCCAGCACTTTGGGAGGCTGAGGCAGGCGGATCACCTGAGGTTGGGAGTTTGAGACCAGCCTGACCAATCTGGAGAAACCCAGTCTCTTAAAAAAAAAAAATTACATAAAGTATGTTCTCCAACCACAATGAAATTAAATTAGGGCCAGAAGTAGTGGCTCACATTTGAAATCCCAGCACCTTGGGAGGCCGAGGCAGCTGGATCACTTGAGGTCAGGAGTTTGAGACCAGCCTGGCCAACATGGTGAAACCCTATCTCTACTAAAAAAACACACCAAAAAAATTAGCCAGGTGTGGTGGTGTGTACCTGTAATCCCAGCTACTTGGGAGGCTGAGGCATGAGAATCACTTGAACGTGGGAGGCAGAGATTGCAGTGAGCCAAGATCGTGCCACTGGACTCCAGCCCAGGAAACAGCAAGACTCCATCTCAAAAAACAAAACAACAACACAACAAAATTAAATTAGAAATCCACAACAGAAATTGCTTAAAAGTTACAATTTCAGTTTGGGAAAACGAAAAAGTTCTGGAGATGCATGGTGGTGATGGTTGCATAACAATATGAATGTACTTAATGCCATTGAACTGTACACCTAAAAATGGTTACTATAGTAAATTTTATATTATGTAAATTTTGCCATAATAAAAAAAAAGTCTTTTAAAAAAAAAGAAATACAACAGAAAGTAGTTTGGGAAATTCACAAATATGTGAACATTTTAAAAACTCATTCCTAAATAACCAACACATCAAAGGATAAAAAACAAGGAAAATTAGACAATACTTTGAGATAAATTAAAATGAAAAAATACCAAAACTTATGGGATACAGCTAAAGCAGTACTTAAAGAGAAATTTATACTGGTAACACCTTTATCAAAAAGAATATCTCAAATCAATAATTTAACCTTTCACCACCTTAAAAAACTAAAAAAAAAAAAGCAAACCAAACACAGAGCAAGCAGAAGGAAGACCACAACAAAACCTACACCAGAAATAAACGAAATAGAGAATAGGAAAAAACAATAAAGCAAATAATTTTTTTTTTTTTTTCCCAGGGGCAGACAGAGAGGTTCAAGGTCAAGCTCTGTCTCTTACTGCAGGGTGACTTTAGACCTGTCTTTAGACATTTAGATGAGTTTAGCTTTCCCCCTCCCCCACTTTTTTTTAAAGGAGAAAAAGAATGAACAAGAGGAAGAAAAAGGAAGAGAAAGAGAGAGAGAATGGAAGTATTGCTTTCTTACCCAGGCTAGAATGCAGTTTAGTAATGGGTATTGAAAACCTCTTTTATACCAATAATTATACTTAATGATGTAGACAGGAAGGAATAAGGGAAGAAAATAACAAACAAGCAGCCAACCAATATTTCATTTAAACCTATGAAATGCTATGCAATTACTGAGGAGTGATTTACTTCCAATTATGTAGTCACTTTTGGAATAGGTGTGAGGTGGTAATGTGTGTTTTGTGTATTTAAAGTGGAGAGTTCTATAAATGTTTATTAAGTTTACTTGTTCCGGGTCTGAGTTCAAACCCTGGATGTCCTTGTTAATTTTCTGTCTCCTTGATCTATAGAATCGTTAGCTCTTCTTGTTACATTGATCCTTTTGCCATTATGTAATGTCCTTCTTTGCCTCTTTTGATCTTTGTTGCTTTAAAGTCTACTTTATCAGACACGAGAATTGCATCTCCTGCTTTTTGTTTATTTGTTTATTTTTACTCTCTGTTTGGTTGGTAATTCTCCTCCTTCTCTTTGAGTCTTTGTGTATCGTTGCATGTGAGATGGGTCTGGATGCAGCACACCGATGGGTTTTGGCTTTTTATCCAATTAGAATATATATGTTTAATACTTGCATTTGATGCTAGCTGGCTGTTTTGCCCATTAGTTGGTGTAAATTTTTCATTGTGTTATGCTCTTTGCTTTTTGATATATTTTTGGAAAGGCTGATATTGGTTGTTCCTTTATATGTATAGTGCTTCTTTCAGAAGCTCTTGTAAAGCAGGCCTGGTGGTGGTGAAGTCTCTAAGTACTTGTTTGTTCGCAAAAGATTTAATTTTTCCTTCGCTTATAAAGCTTAGTTTGGCTGGATATGAAATTCTGGGTTGAAAGTTCTTTTCTTTAAGGATGTTAAATATTGGTCCCCACTCTTTTCTAGCTTGTAGGGTTTCTGCTGAGAGATCTGCTGTAAGTCTGATAGGTTTCCCTTTATGGGTAACCTGACCTTTCTCTCTGGCTGTCCTTAGTATTTTCTCCTCCATTTCAACCCTAATAAATCTGGCAATTATGTGCCTTGGGGTTGGTCTTCTTGAAGAGTATCTTTGTGGTGTTCTCTGTATTACCTGGAGTTGAATATTACCCTGCCTTGCTAGGTTGGGAAAGTTTTCCTGAATGATATCCTGAAGAGTATTTTCCAACTTGGATTCATTCTCTTCGTCACATTCAGGTACACCTATCAAATGTAAATTAGGTCTTTTCACATAGTCCCATATTTCCTGGAGACTTTGCTCATTCCTTTTTATCCTTTTTTCTCCAATCTTGTCTTCTCGTTTCATTTCACTGAGCTGGTCCTCGACTTCTGATATCCTTTCTTCTACTTAATCAATTCGACTGTTTAAACTTGTGCATACTTCACGAAGTTCTTGTGTTGTGTTTTTCAGCTCCATCAATTCACTTATATTCCTCTCCAAATTGTCCATTCTCATTAACGTTTTGTCAAACCTTTTTCAAGGTTCTTAGTTTCTTTGCATTGGGTTAGAAGTTCTTTTAATTCACAGAAGTTTCTTATCACCCACCTTTTGAAATCTGCTTCTGTTATTGGAACACACTTGTTCTCCATTAAGCCTTGTTCCGTTACTGATGAGGAACTGCGATTCCCCTGTAGAGGGAGAGGCATTCTGATTTTGAGTATTCTCTGCCTTTTTGGGCTGGTTTCTTCCCTTCATTATATATTTAATTCTCTGTCGTCTTTGTAATTACCGACTTTCTAACTAGGTCTCTGAGAAGACGTCCAACTTGTTGATTCCCAGCGCCGAAATCTGAGCAATCCACTGTGCCAGCCAAAACAGCAGTGTTAAGATTGATGGTGTTTTTCTGCCCGGGAATCTCCGGACTCTGCACCAAGAACTACCGCACTAAGGCGCCAGCAAAACCGCTGCGCCGGCAACAAGAGTCTCCCTGGCAACCCGTGGGGCTCCTCCGCTGGGACTCTCTTGGTCCGTGAGCAACAAATATTCGTCTGAAAGTGTAGCGTCCTTTCGTTCTCTGTGCTTTCACTGGGAGGTACGAGCCGGAGCTGCTAGTGATCAGCCATCTTGGATCTCTCTCTAAAGCAAATAAATTAAGCAAAAGTTGGCTCTTTGAAAAGATGAACAAAATTGACAGACCTTTAGTAGACTGTCCAAGAAGAAAGATAGCTCAGTTTATTAAATCAGGAATGAAAGAGGGACACTGGCCAGGTGCAGCGGCTCATGCTTGTAATCCCAGTACTTTGGGATGCCAACAGGGGTGAATTACCTGAGGTCAGAAGTTCAAGACCAGCCTGACCAACATGGTGAAACCCCGTCTCTACTAAAAATACAAAATTAGCTGAGCATGGTGGTGCATGCCTGTAATCCCAGCTACTTGGGAGACTGAGGTAGGAAAATCGCTTGAACTCAGGAGGTGCAGGTTGCAGTGAGCCGAGATTGTGCCATTGCATTCCAGCCTAGGGAACAAGAATGAAACTGTTTCAAAAAAAAAAAAAAAAAAAAAAAAGGCCAGGCGCAGGGGGTTGCGCCTGTAATCCCAGCATTTTGGGAGGCCAAGGCAGGTGGATCACAAAGTCAGGAGTTTGAGACCAGCCTGACCAACATGGTGAAACCCCGTCTCTACTAAAACTACAAAAATTAGCCGGGCATAGTGGTGGATGCCTGTAACCCAGCTACTCAGGAGGCAGAAGCAGGAGAATCACTTGAACCTGGGAGGCAGAAGGTGCAGTGAGCTGAGATCGCGCCACTGCACTCTAGCCTGGATGACAGAATGAGACTCAATCTCAAAAAAAAAAAAAAAGAGGCACATCACTACTGACCTTATAAAAATAAAAAGGATTATAAGTTAATATTATGAGTAATTATATGCTAATATATTAGATAACCTAGATGAAACAAATTCTTAGAAAGACAAATATAACACAGTTACCTACACTAGAGAGCTATATTTATTTACCTGTTCATAAACACATATTTCCAAAGATTAAATGAAAACTATAGGAGATAGCTGCATTTTTAATATCGGCAGATGAATGTGTCACATGTCTTGTTCTTTTTTTAATTTTTCTTGTAGAACTTTGCGGCTACAACTGATTATACAAGATAAATGAAGTACAGTTGAAGAATTTTGGCTTTTCTTTTAAACAACCTCAGGAGAGTGGCTAATTATATAAGTATAAAGGAATATGTTACATGTTTTCAGAAGAGCAGTGCAGTCCACAAACTTGAGGAAATGGAAGAACTTCTCACTGTGGTGGGCTGTCATTATGTTATAGGATCTGCCAAGACAAGCTACAATCACTTCATGACCTGGTACTAGGAATGTACTAAAGAACTTATAAACTGCAGCCTGCACCTGCAGGTAATACCTTAGCCCCTGTTTATGGGCTTCCACAACCATTTACAGATCTGTGTATTTATGGGGTTTGCAGGATTTCATAGCTTGCTTTTTCCACAAGGATAAGAAAGGGTTAATACAAATGTTTTGGTTAACATGTAACCTCATAATTTTTCATCATCTGGTAATTTTTTTTTCATATACTGAAGCTAAATTTTCAAATGGTAGTAAGGCTAATTTTTCTTTGATCCATTTTGCAGTATTTGTGAGACAGTCACATTTTAAACACAGAAAATTCTAGGTACATTAAAGTCCTGGGAATTAAGATCTTTGGTGCTTGAAAAAGATGCTTGATTCTTCACCAAATGTCAGAAAAGATCTTTGAAGACTGAGTGTAACATGAAAGCCCAGTCATATTTTGAATTCATTAACAAATAATATGTTCTTGCTAAATACAATAGCAACATCTCAGGAAATCCACTTGCATTTACCTGGCCCTGCATTGTTTAATAAGCCACATGTGGCTGTTAAGGACCTGAAATGTTGCTAATCCAAATGGAGATGTGCTGTAGGTGTGACACACATGGAATTCCAAAGACTTAGTACAAAAACCTGTAGGGCCGGGTGCAGTGGCTCACACCTATAATCCCAGCACTTTCAGAGGCTGAGGTGGGTGGATCACTTGAGGCCAGGAGTTCAAGACCAGTCTGGCCAACATGGTGAAACCCCATCTCTACTAAAAATACAAAAATTAGTGGGGTATAGTGGTGCATGCCTGTAGTCCCAGCCACTCAGGAGGCTGAGGCACGAGAATAGCTTGAACCCAGAAGTGGGGAGATGGGGGTTGCAGTGAGCTGAGATACTCTAGCCTGGACAACAGAGACAGGCTCTGTCTCAAAATAAAAGGAAGAAAGAAAGAAAGAAAAGAAAAAAAGAAAAAGGAAACAAAAACCTTGTAAATGATCTCAAATTTTTTATATTCCTTACATGTTGAACTATTTTTGCATAAATCTGGATGAATAAAATACATTAACATTAATTTCCTCTGTTTTTTTTTTTAACTTTTTTAATGTGGCTACTCAAACATTCCAAATTATATACGTGGCTTATCTTGCAGGTATTTTGGACTGCAAAGACCTAGTCTTATCTATAATAGACTACTTGACGCATCCTCTGGAAGATGCTGGAATTGGCATCACAGACTTGCAGGGACCCCCAGGTATGGCTGCAGACGTTTTCTTCCTGAAAATTCATCATCGAGAACTTGTGGAATGCAATTCTTCATCATTTTTTAAATGCTGGCAGTGTTCAGAAAGTTAGGAAGTAAAAACAAACAAATAAAAAACAGGCTACTATGTAAAAGGGTGTACAGGCCTGGGTCTGATTATAGTTTGATTTCACCCCTGTAAAGGATGTTTGATAATGTTCCAGCTTATGGCCTAATGACCAGCATTATCAAATTACCCCCTTAGATGCTTTGGTGCCATATTTACAGGCTCTTCCATTAGTACTCATTTCAAACAGAGATTAAAAAGTTGAGAGGCCTGCAGCCACTCCTGACCCATATTAGAACCTGGTCCATACTCATCTAGGCCACTGGAGACCTAGATGAGCCTGGGGAGACTCCTGCTTCTCAGGAGCTACCCTAGATTTTCTGGTTTGAATATAAGCCAATAGAAGTCCACTTTGGGGCCTCTCTGCCGATCCATCTGAGAGGTCACATGCCTGGTGCCTTTCACGCACTCGACAAAATAGCCTAGAAAAGATCCATTTTGTACCTCCAAGTGTCCCTCACCCTATATTCTTCCCCCAATATGTACCTACTACCCCAAACAGAACAAAAATTGTGTAGACCTTTCCAGGTTTTCCTTAGGATTGTAATTTTTTTTTTTTTTGAGACGGAATGTCACCCTGTCCCCCAGGCTACAGTACAGTGGCATGATCTTGGCTCACTACAACCTCTGCCGGCCAGGTTCAAGCGTTTCTCCTGCCTCAGCCTCCCAAGCAGCTGGGATTACAGGTGTGTGCCACCATACCCAGCTAATTTTTGTATATTTAGTAGAGATGGGGTTTCACCATGTTGGCCAGGCTGGTCTCAAACTCCGGACCTCAAATGATCAACATGCCTCGGCCTACCAAAGTGCTGGGATTACAGGTGTGAGCCATTGTGCCTGGCCAGAATTGTAATATTTATTTTATTAGCAATAAAATCATTTAAGTCCATTAAAGAAAATGTCTGAAATAGAGAAAATAATTTGTATTTTATTTTAATTTTTTTTAAAGGGAGGGTCTCGCTCTGTCACTCAGACTGGAGTAACAGCAGCGTGACCACAGCTCACTGCAGCCTCCAACTCCTGGGCTCAAACGATCGTCCTGCCTCACCTCCTGAGTAACTGGGGCTACAGGCATACACCACAACACCTGGCTAATTTTTTACAATTTTTTTGTAGCGATGGGGTCTCCTTGTGTTGCCCAGACTGGTCTCAAACTCCTGACTTCATGTGAGTCTCCTACCTCGGCCTCCTAAAGTGTTGGAATTCCACGCATAAGCCACTACGTCTGGCCAATTTTTTTAATTTATAATAAAATAAAACTAAATTCAGAAAAATTTTCACTCAGACCAATATCAACACCCAAAATGACCACTATTAGCAATTATGTGATACTGAGTCTTTTTTCATACACAGGTGAGTTCTGTGAAGGTGTACTGAGTACCTGCTCAGCTGGAGACCTCACCCAGGTGGCGCTGAAGGGAAATGAGAGGCAGACACCCAGATAGAACAACAAAGTGGGTCTATGGGGGTGTGGGGGAAAGCCAGCAGCCTACTGAGCTGACAGCCTCAGGGGGTGACAGCTTTCCAGGCTGAAGGCCCCGAGCAGATTCTAAGCCACATAGTTATGCTCTCTTAACAGGTGATAATTATTAAGAAACAGGTTTTCTGTATTTACTCGTAACTCAAGAATAGTCCAAGTAGGCAGCTGTTACCCGCTTCCCACTAACTGCAAACTAAAAGGTATTCTCCCCATGGGAGCCATGGGGTCAGGGTAAACTTAATGTTTCTCAACAAAGGTGAATGTGTGTGTTTTAATATTTTAATAAGTTATCATTCATTCAACCCTATGCTTATCTGAGTAGACAAATCCAAAAGCCACAATCCCTGTCATCATGAGGGCCCCCAGTCTAGGAAAATGGGTTTTAAGCCTTTTTAGAAACTTTTCTTCCCAGTTTTAACAAAATACCAGTATGTATACAGTGTACATATAAATCAGATAAGTGATGTTTTATTAGTAGAACCTAATTTCCAATTGGGGATATTTATTTTGAAATACTAATTTGCTTGTTCTCCCCTCTATGCCCATATCATCCCACAGCCAGTTCAAGTAGGTGCCAGGTTTGATGGTCCCCCGACCCAGGAAAGGTGCACATAGTGGTCAGCAGGAGCCGTTCTAAGGCTGTTCCAGCCTCTGAAGAAGGCACAGACAGTGTTATAGAAAGGAAGACCCTCTAACAGGGTTGCGAACTCATTAGCAGTGGGAACAAACGGGCCTCCCAGACCTCTGGAATCAGAATCTCTGTGAGTGAGGTTGAGGAACCTTTTTTAACAAGTTCTTCAGGCCATGAGTATGCACATTAAAGTGTGAAAACCATCAGGTTAGAGGAAGGATTCCAGAGGTGGAGGGGTGAGCTCACCTTTAGGGCGAAGAAAGAAGAGAGGGAGTAATCCCCCTGGACACATGAGGCTCCAGGTCTGCACCTGAGGGGGTGTTACAATCTCAGGTGAGGTGGCACTCAGGACCCCAGCCCAGCAAAGTCTTTGTCTGCCACATGCCGCTGAAAACAGGCCAGGAAGCAGTGCATGGACAGTGGGACTGGCAATGTGTCCACTGGGGCTGCTGATCAGAAGCCCCTGCCAAAACCCCCAGCCCTGGCCTCTGGACCCCATGGGGGCCTATCACCTTTTGAGGGACCCCTATACTGACTGAGACACCCAGCATAGGATGGATCCCACAGTTCAATTTTTTTTTTCTTTGAGACAGTCTCGCTCTGTTGCCCAGGCTCCAGTGCAGTGGCGCGATCTCGGCTCACTGCAACCTCCGCCTCCCGGGTTCAAGTGATTCCCATGCCTCAGCCTGCCAAGTAGCTGGGATTACAGGCACACACCACCGTGCCTAGCTAATTTTTGTAGTTTTCACCATGTTGGTCAAGCTGGTCTCAAACTCCTGACCTTGTGATCCACCTGCCTCGGCCTCCCAAAGTGCTGGGATTTTAGGTGTGAGCCACCGTGCCTGGCCTCAATTTATTTTTATTAAAAACAAGGTGGGCAAGCTGTAGTCCCAGCTACTTAGGAAGCAGGGGCAAGAGGATTGCTTGAGCCCTGGAGCTTGAGGTTGCAGTGCACTATGACTGCACCTGTAAATAGCCACTGCAGTCCAGCTTGGGCAACATAGTGGAAACAACAACAAAATATACCACCTCCCAAAAGAATAAGGAACTGGAGCATTCTTGTACGGCTGAGACTGTAAACTGAGAATCTTCCTCCCCACATGTATTACAAGGTTAATAAATGAGACAACAAACTATTTTGTTGAATACAAAATTCTTCATTTGGAGGTTGTGAATGACACGTTCTGTTCTGTATCAGCCTCACCTCCTAAAGCACTTCTTTACTGGATGCTGTTTTTGCATATTATGAAAGAAACCTTTGTCCACACTCATAGGTAATACTGTGTTCAGCATGAGGATGTAAGGAGCCAAATACAAAATGTGGGAAATTATACAGGACAAAGCATCCAATTTCTTAAAAAACCGAAAAGAAAAAAACCTATAAATAAAGGAAACGAGGGACATTTCAACCAGGTGCAATGTGTGAATCTTGATCCAAACAAACTAAATGTAGAATAACATTCAGGAGTCAATCAGAGGAAATTTGTGTGCTGACTGGATATTCAATGATATTAAAGAACTGTGGTTGGGCCGGGCGCGGTGGCTCAAGCCTGTAATCCCAGCACTTTGGGAGGCCGAGGCGGGTGGATCACGAGGTCAAGAGATCGAGACCATCCTGGTCAACATTGTGAAACCCCGTCTCTACTAATACAAAAAAAAATTAGCTGGGCATGGTGGCGCGTGCCTGTAATCCCAGCTACTCAGGAAGCTGAGGCAGGAGAATTGCCTGAACCCAGGAGGCGGAGGTTGCGGTGAGCCGAGATCGCGCCATTGCACTCCAGCCTGGGTAACGAGAGCGAAACTCTGTCTCAAAAAAAAAAAAAAAAAAAAAAAAAAAAAAAAAAAGAACTGTGGTCATTTTTTTTAATGTGACAATAATATTGTGTTTTTATGTTTTTACAGAGTCCCTATGCTTTAAAGGTACATATTAAAATGTTTACAAATAAAGTGATATAATATCTGGGATTTCCTTTGTCAACCTTAAATCATGAGATTCAGAACATATAGTTTATAGAATTTATTCAAGTGCAAAGCTTGAGGATGGTCATCCAGAAACAGAGTCCAAATGAGCAGGGTCAGTGTTCCAAAGTAGAAAAGTTAAGGTTTTACTTGTTTAGGTAGAGACAGGGAAGTTTTAGCAGGATTACAGTATTTTCTATGCACATATCAGACCAGTGCATATGATATAGTCCTTTGGTTACAGATTGCTACATTCCAAGGAGGATTTATTTATTAATTTACTTTACTAGTCTGTGAAGGGCAAAAATCTGCAGTGGGGGGGGGGGTCTTACCTCTGGTGCTGCTTGGCCTTTTCAATTACTTACAGGAAAAAGGGCAGAAGTTGCAGCTCCCATGTCATGTGACTCAGGTTGCACAGCCACATTCCTCTCAAGGCTCAGAATACTTTCAAGTTCCAACAAATTTAAGTTTGAATTATTTAATTTCATACCTTCCAAATAATCCATTGGAACAGACAGGAAGTGGCCAGGTATATACTTCAAATCAAATTAGCCATGAGTTGATCTGAAGCCACCTTCATAGGGTTAACAAGAATTCTGGATAGAAATATGGTTATAGGTAAGCATTAATCAGGCTGCACTTTGACCTACAAGTCATGTGGCAGTAGACACTGACCATTTGTAGCTCTGTTGTTTCTACTGATAGGGCTTCTAACGTTAGAGTCAGAAGGCTTTTTGTTTAAGAATTGTGTATGATGTTTTTCAGATCCCTAATTCCAGTGAAACTGCTGACGAGAACCAATTTGAAGACCCCCACAGAGGAACAGAATCACCGTGAGAACACAATTTCTTCAGCTCCCAATCCCATGATTTTACTGTGTACTCTTTAACCAAACAATGACTTCCACACTTTAGCTCACTCCAAAACTCTTAAGAACCCTAGGCCCAAACTCCTCTGGGAGATGGATTTGAGGTTTCTCCCATATCCTCGTCCAGCAGCCCTACAATTTAACCTCTCTCTGCTGCAACCTGGTGTATCAGTGTATTGACTCACCATGTGCTTCAGGCAATAGACCTATTATGGTTATGGATCATTGCTGAATCTAAGTTACAAGTGCATAAAGTTTCATTATACCAGTCTCTCTGCTTTTGGAAATATCTGAAACTTTCCACAATAAAATGATTAAAAGAAAAGATAATGACACCTCTTGCCCCTTTCTCTCCCTCCCCACACCAAAGAGTTAGAGAGAAGGCTTATTATTCTTCTGGGACAGTGCGGAAGAGGAATTGACAAAACTGGGTGGCCCCTGGCAGCCAGTGTAGGGAAAGAAGGTCCTGAAGGTTTGAGGTAGTGATGGTAAGTTTGGATCAGGGGAATACTGAGGCCTGGAGCTGGTAATAAAAAATAAAGACCAAGAAACTGTGCTAGACCTAAGACCTCAACAGCTGCAAGGTCTGTTCCTATTAGCCTGCTGGACTTTGCTCAGCAAGCCTGTAACCAATCCTGAGGACTGAACCAACTCTGGAATAGTTGGAAGAAAAGAAAAAAAAGGCTGGGCATGGTGGCTCACGCCTGTAATCCCAGCACTTTGGAAGGCTGAGGCGGGCGGATCACGAGGTCAAGAGATCTAGACCATCCTTGCCAACATGGTGAAACCCTGTCTCTACTAAAAAAAAATACAAAAATTAGCTAGGTATGGTGGCACGCTCCTGTAGTCCCAGCTACTCAAGAAGCTGAGGCAGGAGAATCGCTTGAACCCGAGAGGCGGACGTTGCAGTGGGCTGAGATGGTGCCATTGCACTCCAGCCTGGGCGACAGAGTGAAACTCCGTCTCAAAAAAAAAAAGCTATTCTGCTTATTTCAGAAATAATCAATTCCACACACAACACTGTGCTAGGTCAGGTAGGCTCACGAAAAGAGCGAGGACACAATCCTAGCCCTCGTGAAGTCACAACATTAAAACAAGGCCAAAACATTGGAAAGCAGTATTGCTGGTACAGCATGAATGTACAAACATAACATACACAAGCAACATGGAAAACTAGAGGAGCACCCAAGTTTGCCTGTAGTTACCCAAGGCAGGTTTCACTGAAAAAATAGCTTTTGAGTCAACACGTGAAAACTAACTTAGTGTTTGCTGGGACAAGAGCCAGGAGCAGGAGGTCACTGGAGGAAGTAAACGAATTTGCAAGACCTAACATGAAACTGCAAACACACGTTTTTTGGGAACTACAGTATTTGTTTTGCTGGAGCATAAAGGGTGATGATGGAGGGGTTCCTAACACCTGTTTCAGCCTGCATACACCACGATAATTTAAGCCTGGGGCCTTTTGGGCCTTTTAAAATTCAGTTTCCTGATGGGAAAGGAGAGGAGATCCAACTTCAGGGAAAACTTATGGGTTGTGGGTCAGGCTGCATTTTGGAGCACAGAGGCACTCCAAGAAAGAGAGTAACAAAGAGGAAATGGAGAGGGTTTAAGGCCCAATAAAAACATGTGGTGCAGGCCGGGTGCACTGGTTGAGGCCTGTAATCCCAGCACTTTGGGAGGCCGTGGTCAGGAGTTCAAGACCAGCCTGGCCAACATGGTGAAACCCTGTCTCTGCTAAAAATACAAATATTAGCTGGGCATGGTGGTGAGCGCCTGTAATCCCAGCTACTTGGGAGCCTGAGGCAGAGGAATCACTTCAATCTGGGAGGCAGAAGTTGCAGTGAGGAGAGATCATGCCACTGCACTAGAGGCTGGGTGACAGAGTGAGACTCCATCTAAAAAAAAAAAAAAAACAACGAAATAAACACGCGGTGCGGCAGTAACAACCTACTTCCTACAATTATAGACCCTTAATGCAGGAAGATTAGTCAATTAGAAATCAGTGTTCTGAACTGCCTGACACCAGTAGGCTTTGTACTCAAAGCAGTTTTACATGGATTCTGTATCACTGGCTCTTCTTGTCCAAACAACAAATCCTTTTCCCTTTTTTGTTGACATAAAACCTAAGTGCTCATTTAGGTAGTCTAATGCCTAAATGAGCACTTACGATGTATGCCATAGTAGTAGGCATCAGACTACCTAAATAAGCACTTATGTTCTTTGCCTCTGTTTATTTCAAAATTACAGATTTTATAATACTGTAACAAAAATTGTTGTTGTAAATATACTTAAGAGAAGCTATAAGGAATCAATTAGCATCATAATATTGGTAGCAAAAAGCAATTGGATAATGTGTGCGTAGCTTTGGACTTTTTTAAATATAAAATGTATTTGGATTTTTTTTTTAATTGACAGGGTCTCACTCAGACGCCCAGGCTGGCTCACTGCAGCCTCGACTTCCGGGGCTCAGGTGATCACCCCATCTCAGTCTTCGGAGTGGGAACTATAGGCGGGCGCCACCAGGCTTGGCTAATTAACTTTTAAACTATTTAGACAAGGCTTCTGCCATGTGCCTTGCACAGTAAACTCTCCATAAAAATCTGTTTCAGAGATTTTACAGAACCACGGTCCCACACCTGCTTTTGGGGAAGCTTCCCGTTTCTCTGGAGTTACTTCACCTCACTTCGGGGACGCTAGACGTCCTATTGCGCAAACTCGGCACCTGGCCCCAATGGGTCCGCTGTGGCGCAAGCTGTGGTGTAGGCTGCGCAGCCTGCCTCGGCCCACGTGCGCCAGACTTCCTGACCGCTAGCGGTCGGAGGCTCCGCGGCGCTTACGCCTGCGCACAACGCAGCCGGTCGGGCGGAGGCGGTGCCAGGTCCGGCCACGCCCTTCGGTCGCTCCGCTAGATGCGCGTGCGCAGCGGCCCCGCCCCCCGCCTCAGTTTTCCTGGGCGGCAGTTTGCATCCGCTTGTCTGCTTTTCTCTGCTACACCGCACTAGTGCGTGAGCTCGATTCCTCCTAGTCAGCTCTGCGGCGCTGCCATGGCGTGGCGGGGGCCCGAGGCCGGCGTAGGGGCCCGCGGCGCGCTGGCTTTGGCGTTGCTCGTCCTGGCCCTGTGCCCGCCCGGGGCCCGGGGCCGGGCTCTCGAGTGGTTCTCGGCCGTGGTGAGCACCGAGTACATGGACCAGCAGACCAACATGACGGTGTGGAGCGTCTCGGAGAGCGGCCGCTTCGGCGACAGCTCGCCCAAGGAGGGCGCTCAGGGCCTGGTGGGCGTCCCGTGGGCGCCTGGCGGAGACCCTGAGGGTTGCGAGCCCGACACGCACTTCTTCGTGCCCGCGCCCGGCGGCCGAGGGTCTGCGCCCTGGGTCGCCCTGGTGGCTCGCGGGGGCTGCACCTTCAAGGAGAAGGTACTGGTGGCTGCGCGGAGGAACGCCTCGGCCGTGGTCCTCTACAACGAGGAGCACTACGGAAACCTCACCGTGCCCATGTCCCACGCGGGTGAGCGGGCCAGAGCGCGGAGACAGGAGGGGGACTTCTGCGCGGCAGCCGAATGGCGGGGTCTTCAGCCTTGGCCCTTAATCGCAGGCCTCGAAGCGGGCCTGGCTCTACTCTCAGGCCTCTGGCTGTTGGAACTTTCAGGGAAGCCCTCGTTTGCTCTGTGCGGCTCCCCTAGTGCTGTTGGGAGGGAGGCAAGTTTGTAGACAAGAAGTGATCTTAGCCTTTGGTCGATGGGGTGAAGGGAGTACTAAAGACGTTAGAATCCACAGAAGGAGGCTTGTGGTTCTAACAGGTGGGGAATCTCATGATTCCTAATCATGGGCCCCTTTCCATTCACCATTTCCCAAAGTTGGAGGGGTGGGTAGGAATCCAAGCTCTTCCCCCAGCGCGCCTCGGGATCGGGTTGTTCTTTCACCAACATAAAGTGATGGCTCGTTGGCACTCTGATTTCTTCACTTTCTTGAATCATGTCTTAATATTCTACACTCTGAGTCAGAAAATCTGGATCTGATTGAGTCAGTAAACTTTGACCTATGCTTTCTAGTGACTAGCTGAATTTAGGGTTATAACACTGGCTCTACTGCCAGTCAGATTCACTGAGTCTTGAGTTATGATCAACTTTTTAAAATTACTGTATTCATTCAAGGAAAGACCGTGCTGCTGGGCACAGTGGCCCACGCCTGTAATCCTAGCATTTTGGGAGGCCGAGGCAGAAGGATCGCTTGAGGCCAGGAGTGTGAGACCAGCCTGGCCAACATAGTGAGACCCACATCTCTACAAAAATTTTAAAACATCGCGTGGGTGTGGTGGCGCCCACCTGTAGTCCCAGGTACTAAGGAGGCCGAGATGGAAGAAACACTTGGGCCCAGGAGGTTGAGACTGTAGTGAGCCGTGATTGTCCCA
Source organism: Aotus nancymaae (assembly GCF_030222135.1). NCBI lineage: Eukaryota > Metazoa > Chordata > Mammalia > Primates > Aotidae > Aotus > Aotus nancymaae. The sequence continues at coordinate 5,878,880 of NW_026988546.1, read as the reverse complement.
CTGCACTCCAGCCTGGGCAACAGAGCAAGACTTCAAGAAAAAAAAAAAAGACTTTACTATTTGCCAGGTGACCCTTCCTACACATACCATTCCCCAGGGCAGCAGGTTGTATCTTCAGGTAGTAATCATAGTTTAAGTCTTATTTTGCAAAATATCCTTGAAACTAAGTTCCAGGTAAGATAACGACCGGTACACAGAGAGTTAACATATTCTGTTATGTAAGATAACATAACTTTATGCATCACACACAACTAGTTGACTCATTCTCAGCTTTATGTGGTTAATTTTTTTTTTTAAGTTTCCACTGCTGCTAAGTCAGGCATCATTTTTCCTATACTTTCTGTTTTTTGTTCTGTTTTGGCTTCCTGAATGCAAATTCAGGACCTAACAGTAAAGTGAGGACAGAAAAATAACCTCGAAATTGCCTATTTTGTGACATGATGGGAAAGATAGTTGAGAGACTGAAGAATTAAGGACTGTTAGGACAACTCTTTCAAGACAATTGAGGGAGATGCAGAGGAATGTGCAGAAACTGTGAGAGTACGGGAGGGTGGGACCGAGTTGGTAGGGTGTGTTTGAAATTGGGTGGGAGTGATCTGCTAGAGTCTTCCAGAAGGCAAGAAGGCTGGATCCAGAACACTGGAGACTTGGCCACAGGTGGTCCAAGGACAGTTCCTCAGTTGCAGCAGAAAGGAGGATGTGGGAATGAGGGTAGATGTCCATGTGGTGGCACTGGGCTAGGCACCACCTTTGGTGCGGTTATTCCAATGATTACAGATCTATTTAATTGTCATGGTACCCAGGCTGCGTTTCCACAAGAGTGTCATGAAAGATCTTGTCAGATTTGACATAGCGCTCCAGATACATCCTGTCAGTAGTGTTCCCCACTTTAGTACTTCTTCTTCTGAAAAGAGGTTAGTTTGCCATGATTCTCCAATGCTGGGTCCTTATACACCCATCTTAATGTAGACTTTTTTTTTCCAAATGGCAGGTTCATCAGCCTACAGTTTTCCAAATCTACTTACAGCATTTTTTTATAATAGCATTAAGAGATACCTTTTCAGGCTAATAGCACTTGTTCAGCTTATATTATTGACATGTAATTTATCCAGGCCCAGAAAAACACCTCTGATGTTCATGTGAACTCCACTTCTTGGGGGCTTTTGTTCCCATTATTGGTGTCCATTCTAGTCTTTTTAGTGAGAGAATAATTCTGTTTGAGAGAAAAGACCAACAAAGCAACTTAAAGATACGTGAAGTATCCAGTCTGCAGACACAGCTCACACAGCTTAGTGTTCTGCATAGAGTGACTCACTCTTCCCAACGGTCTTTAAGGTAGGCATTTGACCATATAGTACATACAGATGAGAAAACTGACACTCAAGGAGTTTAAATGACTAGCCAGAGACAACACAGTCATCTACGGCCAGATCATTCTTTGTTCTCTCTCTCTCTCCCCTTCTTCTTCCTCTCCGTCCCCACCTCCCCACCCCATGTGTATCTCTGTGGGTTGTCTTGTAGGTGGTTGTCATTGTAGGATATCTTAGCTGCATCCTTGGCCTCCACCCACTAGATTCCAGTCCTGACAATCAAAGGTGTCTCCAGATACTGCCAGATGTTTAAAGAGTCGGGGAGGGGCCGACAAAATCATCCAACATTTTGAAGCACTGGCCTTAAAGGGAAATTAGTTTGGTTATTAGTGTGACAGATCGATTAAACAGAGCAAAAGCTGGAAACGCAATCCACTTAGACTGCGGGGTTAGTCTAAGTAGAACTTAAGGGCAAGTACTGAGTGGTGACTGCAGAAATGAAAAGACTCTTAACATAATGTGGCTCCATTGAGTATAATGGTACAATGTATTGTGACTTTTTGAGAATGGAATTAAGTCACAGGGTGACTGTGTACAGACAGCCTTGAAGACAGCTCAGACTTAGGTTTCTGTATTTAGTCAAGTGTGACTAGAGCCCAGAAAGACCACTGATTCAGTGGTTCTCACTGTTCTATGTAATGTTGGTTTTCTATGAAACAGGTAGAGGTGGCCTGCCTATAAAATTTAATACTGGTAGTCTGTTCTCAAGTCTCAGGAGAATTTTTCCAGTTTTTCTGAAATCTATCACTTGGCTCTACTACAATCCAGTACAAGATGCTTTTTGGATTTAAATCAGTATTTTATTGTGGCTCTAAAAAAGTTGTGACTTTAATTTTCTGTCAGAACAACTGTAAGGACTATTACTAATGCCAAAAGTCAGTTCTGTTTACTTTAGCAGACATTTCTGTCTGCAGTCAGTTCTGTTTACTTTAGCAGCCACTTTGGGTGCTAAGTATTGTACCTGCTCAGGTATAGAAATGCCTGAGACACAGGCCTGCCCTTGAGAGGTGTATGGTCTAGTTGGAGTGATACACAGAACTTTCCAGACAATATGGTTTGGACCTTATATGATTCTAGTATGCACAGGTGCTTAGGAAGCATGATGGAAACGCTTTTCGTTGTTGTTTTTTTGAAGCAAGTTCTTGTTCTGTCACCCAGGCTGGAGTGCAGTGGCATCATCTCAGCTCATTGAAACCTCTGCATCCTGTGCTCAAGCGATCCTCTCACCTCAGCCTCCCAAGTAGCTGGGACTACAAGCATACGTCCCCATGCCTGGTTAGTTTTTGTACTTTTTGTAGAGATGGGGTTTTGCCATGTTGGTCAGGCTGGTCTTGAACTCCTGAACTCAAGCAATCTGCCTGCCTTGGCCTCTCACACTGCTGGGAGTGTAAGCCACCCCACGTGGCTAAGGAAAGGGGTTTAATGCAGATATTGCAAAGGTATCAAAGTTAGCTTGACCAAGGTAGGTCGAAATTAATAAATGTCAAAGCATTACAACAAAAACTTTTACAGAATATTGGCCTTAAATTAACATATTGTTAACCAATAGGCTGATCTTAGCTGGGCGCAGTGGCTCATGCCTGTAATCCCAGCACTTTGAGGGGCCGAGGTGGGCAGATCATGAGGTCAGAAGTTCAAGACCAACATAATGAAACCCTGTCTCTACTAAAAATACAAAAGTTAGCCTGGCATGGTGGCGCGAATCTGTAATCTCGGCTACTCAGGAGGTTGAGGTAGGAGAACCTGAGAGGTGGAGGTTGCAGTGAGCCGAGATGGCACCACTGTACTCTAGCCTGGGCAACAGAGCAAGACTCTATCTCAAAAAAAACAAATAGTCTGATCCTTTAGCTGAAATCTTGGCGTGGTCTTTTAAGAATGCATTTTCGGCCGGGCGCGGTGGCTCAAGCCTATAATCCCAGCACTTTGGGAGGCCGAGGCGGGTGGATCACGAGGTCAAGGGATCGAGACCATCCTGGTCAACATGGTGAAACCCCGTCTCTACTAACACAAAAAATTAGCTGGGCATGGTGGCGCGTGCCTGTAATCCCAGCTACTCAGGAGGCTGAGGCAGGAGAATTGCCTGAACCCAGGAGGTGGAGGTTGCGGTGAGCCGAGATCGCGCCATTGCACTCCAGCCTGGGTAACAAGAGCGAAACTCCGTCTCGGAAAAAAAAAAAAAAGAATGCACTTTCATTTTTAATAATTATTTACTGAGTGCCAAGTACTGGCAAGGCTTGGAGCTACATTTGGGAATCTGCCAGAGTTGGAGTGGGTGGCAAGGAGGTTACAAAGATGTGTAAGAAATCCATCCCATTGATTAAAGGTATAAAAATAAAATTAAAAAAAAAAATCCGTGACCTTTAGAGAGTTCGCATATTGAGAGGTGTGCATTTTGTATTTGCAGAGCAGGGTAAATAGTCTTTTATGAATGGATAATGAATTCTTGATTGCCTGTAATGCTACACTGTCACAAATGATCTAAAAATTTAAATTTGAATTAAAAATGTATTTTGAATTAAAAAAGTATTTGATGGCTCATGCCTATAATCCCAGCACTTTTTTTTTTTTTAATTTTTAATTTTCTTTTTTTTTTAAAAAAAAAAAAGCTGGTTTTCACCATATCGGTCAGGCTGGTCTCGAACTTCTGACCTCAGGTGATCCGCCCGCCTCAGCCTCCCAAAGTGCTGGGATTACAGGCGTGAGCCACCGCGCCTGGCTAATTCCAGCACTTTGGTAGGCCGAGGCAGGTGGATCACCTGAGATCAGGAGTTCAAGACCAGCCTGGTCAACATGGCAAAAACCCCATCTCTACTAAAAAAATAAAAATAAAAATAAATATTACCCAGGTGTCGAGGTACGTGCCTGTGGTCCCAGCTACTCGGGAGGCTGAGGCATGAGAATAGCTGAAACTGGGAGGTGGGGGTTGCAGTGATCTGAGATTGTACCACAGTACTCCAGCCTGGGTGACAGAGCGTGACTCCATCTCAAAAAAAAAAATGTATTTTGGTGCTATAGGAAAACAGAAGTGGCACCTCATAGCCTCATAGAGGATGAGATTAACTAGGACACTTCCCAGAAAGGTTGAGTTTTTTTCATTTGATTAGTTTTTGGGTTTTGGTTTTGTTTTAGAGACAGGGTCTCAGTCTGTTGCCCAGGCTCGAGTGCAGTGGCACGATCATAGCTCACTGTAGCTTTGCCCTCCGAGAGTCAAGCAATCCTCCCACCTTAGCCTTCTGCATAGCTGGGACTACAGGTGCATGATGCCACACCTAATTTTTTTCAAATGTTTTGTAGAGATGGGGTCTCCCCGTGTTGCCCAGCTGCTTCCAAACTCCTGGACCCAAGCTATCCTTCCACCTCAGCTTCCCAAAGTGCTGGGATTACAGGCATAAGCCACCACACCTGGCCAAGGTTGAGTTTTGAAGGACAAGTTAAACTCGATGGGGAAGGTATGTTGTATGTGGTAGAGGTGAGTGGGCTAGAGGACATTATAGGTGGCAGAACTTTGCAGTATTGCAAAAGGCTGAAGGTCTGAGATAAAGCAAAGCATTTGGGAACGCTACATAAGAGTTCTTAACATTGTCGAGTATTCTAGTATTATATTCAAAAATACAAAATATTTTTGAGCAAGCCAAATTGTCTAAAACATAATTTAAAATTCTGTGCCAAAAAGAGAATTTCACTTATGTTGGGGTCCTCCTAACTCACCCTAACCAACCATAAAAACGTTTGTTTTGCGTTATGGCTTCAGATTTCCATGATATTATATTTATATTGATGAATTCACCAAATTGACCTGCTAGGGAATCTCCTTATTGGGAATTCTCCTTATTGGGTCATTTTAACTATAATAGCACTAGAAGATGAGCCAGTTTTTCAGATTGACTCATTTATGTAGAAGCCTTTTTATGAGCCATCACTGCTTGATGCTAGGGCTACAAAAACTAATAAAGAACAAGTAGTACTTGTCTAGTGAGGGAGACCTATAAATAAATTATAGTAGATGTGCAAAAAGAGGTATCTCAGAGGCAGATGGTGCTGAAAAGCCTTAAGTTGAGCTTATGCTGAACCTTAAAGATTTGGCCAGAAATTCTTCTGAGAGGAGGGGAAAAAAGTAGAGTGTTGCAGTTAAGTTACTGGGAAAAAGAAAACCTGAAAGTTTATGGTATTCTCTTTCTGGAACTTTAAAATGTGATTTCTTGCTGCCTGAATTAGTTTTCTAGAACAGAAATCTAATCCATTACTTTAAATGTTTCAGTAGCTCCCATCTCCTTCGAGAGAATGTTGAAATCTACTTTAAATAGTTTTCTTGGGAGGAGAAATAGTACACTAGACTCATGTCATCCAGAAGAATTTTAAAGCTGTTGACCAAGTCATAACTTTTTTCCTTTTTTTTATTATTATTATTTTGACAGAGTGATAAGAGGAACACAGAAATTTGAAAAGAAACAGAAGTAACACAGCTTTACTTTTTTGCACAGAAGAATGTTAAATTATGTTACGGGTAATTTGGTTTGTTAAAAATACTATCTTTGGCCGGGCGTGGTGGCTCAAGCCTGTAATCCCAGCACTTTGGGAGGCTGAGGCGGGTGAATCACGAGGTCAAGAGATCGAGACCATCCTGGTCAACATGGTGAAACCCCGTCTCTACTAAAAATACAAAAAATTAGCTGGGCACAGTGGTGCATGCCTGTAATCCCAGCTACTCAGGAGGCTGAGGCAGGAGAATTGCCTGAACCCAGGAGGCGGAGGTTGCCGTGAGCCGAGATCGCGCCATTGCACTCCAGCCTGGGTAACAAGAGCGAAACTCCGTCTCAAAAAAAAAAAAAATACTATCTTTGAAGTGGGACGTCGTGGTACATCATACCTGTAATCTCAGCACTTTGGGAGTCTGAGGCAGGCGGATTGCTTGAGACCACCCTCGGCAACATGGTGAAACCCCCATCTCTACAAAAAATACAAAAGTAAAAATTAGCTGGCTGTGGTGGTGCGGTCCCAGCTACTAGAGAAGCTGAGATGGGAGGATCGCCTGAGCCTGGGAGGTCAAGGCTGCAGTGAGCTGTAACTGTGCAGTTGTACTCCAACCTGGGCAACAGAGTGAGACCCTGTCTCAAAAAAAAATCCAAAAAACTATATTTGGTATTTATTGTTGTTCAACGAGTAGATTTATGATTATGTACTATGTGCAAAGATACTGTGCTAAATGTAAAACAAAAATAAAACAGGAATTGCGTTCAAGAAATTTTCCTGTCTAATGCTGAGGTGTATAAGTTCTTTTGGGGAAGAGGGATTGTGCAGGTGACTTTTTTTTAGTCAAGCAATACTGGTAACAACGTTAAGGCCTGAGGAAGGAAATGATTACCTTTAAGGGCTTTTTCTCTGTCATCCCAAGTCTTTGAGTTTCTGTGAAGAAATGCAGCCATTTATTTTGGAAATAAGCTGTGATTTGGTCTCATGTGCCAATTAAGACGGGGTTGTGCACAATAACTTGAGCAGCTTAGCTCTTTAGTATTGGCCAGAGAGGCAGTGATGCATCCAGAGGCGAGAGTAGGGCCCACAAGGTCCATGTGCCTGGCACCCCTTGGGGTTGTGCACATACTGACCCCTGACCTAATGTTTTTACCCAACTGCCCAGCCTCCAGTTTGTCCCCAGAAATGTTCTGGAAAAGCAAATCCCAGGGTCTTCATTCCAGGTTTTGTTAATTTAAAATAATTCCCAGAAGCAGTCTTGCTGCTCTGATTATAATGTAGTAAACTGTTTAGCCTTCATGCTAGGCAGGTTATTTTTTTGTTTGCTTTAATAGAGACAGTGTTTTGCCATGTTGCCCAGGCTGGTCTCAAACTCCTAGGGTCAAGCGATCCACTCACTTTGGCCTCCCAAAGTGCTGGGTTTACAGGCATGAGCCACTGCACCCAGCCAATGCTAGGAAGTTTTTTAAAAATAATAATTTCTTTTAACTCAGTGAACTAAAATTAATTTCCTAGGTGAGAAATTTCAGATTGATACTGCAAGTGTTTTCCACGCAGTGTCCTGATACTTGTGGCAGTATCCCTTCCCCCACCCCCAGCCTTGAGAGTGTAGGTGTTGAAGAACCTTTTTAATCTCAGTTAATCTTCTGTCTCCCACTCATCCGTTCACTTCTTCAACAAGATACCTTTGCATATATCTTAGTCACCAGACAAACTGGGCTGGTTACCATCCCAAATATATTTTATTCTGGTCTGCAGTCTAGAAACCTTCCTTTCCTTTGTTTTGTAAACGTTTTGTCTCCGTTGAGATGTGGCTCCAGTGTGCCTCCTGGGGAGATTTACCTCCACTCCAAACAAAATTGTCCCCTTCTGTACTGTAGCTCTTTGTTACTCTACTTGCTTATTGAAAAAGTGATGGTCCGAAATAGAGGCATTCTCATCCCCATTTTGTAGCTGCAGAAGCATTCTCAGCAAGCATGGATTTGTCCAGCCCCCTGGCAGTGGATAACAGGGACATTTGCACCCAGGTCTGTCTGGATGCAAAGCCTATGATCCTATGAATGGGGGCGGGGAAGGGACGCTACCTTGGACCCGAGTCTTCAGACTTTAGAACTGGCTTTTTCAGGTGGTACGTGACATTGAGCAACTCCCTAAGATTTCTGAACACTCAGCTGTAGAATGATAGTGTGGTCTTTTCCTGCTTCAGGTGAGATATAAGTGTGAACGTGTTCTTCCTTGTTATCACACAAAGAACGTGGTATCACTGCCAGAAATTGATTCAGCTGTCATCATAGCATAGTTTAGTTTTTCTGTATAAAAGCTTTTAACTGAGATGGGAACATGAGATTTCTTTGTACTATTCTTTCTACTTTGTATGTGCTTGAAATTTTCCATAAAAGCAGGTTTACAGAAAAGACTTCCAGTTTGCAAAGTGCCATATAATTATATCAGGTATAACCATCGTAATTGTTTCTATACACATCCTTCTTAACTACTAGATGTTTATTTTCCTGACTGCAGAAAATACCTTCCTCCTCGTTGTGTCCCCTGTTGATGACATGGTTGGTTATGTGGGTGATGCAGAAACTACAGTTCTTGCTGAGGGACACTTTTAGACAGGACAGCTCATCAGATCATAGGATCAGCTTCTACACAGGGACTACCTTAGAAGGGTGCCCTTCTGGTGTTTCAGTAACTAAGTCCCAAAGCTTGAGATCCACAGTGGATTTGCTACAGATTAAATTTCTCTTCACAAGAAAATAGTGTTAAATGTGGTTTTAGTGTAATGTCAGGGAACATTCTTTATATACCCTTTAAAGTTATTTTTTGTTTTGTTTTGAGACAGAGTCTTGCTGTTGCCCAGGCTGGAGTGCAGTGGCATGATCTCAGGTCACTGCAACCTCCGCCTCCTGGGTTCAAGCGATTCTTCTGCCTCAGCTTCCTGAGTAGCCAGGATTACAGGCGTGAGCTACCATGCCCAGCTAATTTTAGTAGAGACGTGTGTGTAATTTTAGTAGAGACAGGGTTTCAGCATGTTTGCCAGACTGGTCTTGCACTCCTAATCTCAAGTGATCCTCCTACCTTGGCCTCCCAAAGTGCTGGGATTATAGTTGTGAGCCATCTCACCTACAGGTTATTTTTTGAATAGCTAATATGTGCACATGGTACAGAATTCTCACTGTGTAAATAACACTTGCTCTCCCCCCGCCCCCCGCCTCCATCCTGCATCCCCTAGCGCCTCTCCCCAGAAATAGTCATGGTCTCCAGTCTCTGGGGTAGCCTTCCAGAGGGTAGTATGTGTTGATAGGAACATATAGCTCTTTGGGTTTTCTTTCTCTTTTTTTTTGGACAGCATGCTATTCACACAGTTTTATATGATATGTGTTTTCTGTCTTGAGTACTATCAGTACTTACAGAGCTGCTACTTCAACCTTCATACACATACTGTAATTTATATAGCTGTTTTCCTTTTGGTGGACATTTAGATTGTGATAGCAAAAACTTAGGGAAAAATATTGGCAATAAATCTTTTTTATATATTTATTTAATTTTATTATTATTATTTTTGAGACAGAGATCTTACTCTGTTGCCCAGGCTGGAGTGCAGTGGCGCAATCTCAGCTCACTGCAGCCTCTGCCTCCTAGGCTCAGGTGATCCTCCTGCCTCAGCCTCCCAAGTAGCTGGGACTACAGGCATGTGCCACCACACCCAGCTAATTTTGTGTTTCTTTTAAGTAGAGACGGAGTTTTGCCATGTTGGCCAGACTGGTCTCGAACTCCTGATCTGCCCGCCTTGGCTTCCCAAAGTTTACAGCCTTTACAGGCGTGAGCCACTGTGCCCAGCCAACAATAAAGCGTTATAGATACCTCATTGGGTACATCTGTACAATTAAGTTCCTGGACATAGAATTGCTGGGTCAGAGAGACATGGGCATTTAGAATTTTTCCAGTGCCATTGACTTTCATAGAAGAGTGTAGTAATTTATTCACTCTCTCAGCGGTATGCGAGAGTGCTGATTTGTGCCTGCTTTTGCCAATATAGTGTATCAGACTTTTTGATCTTTACCAATCTTACAGGAAGTGTTTTAATTTGTTACCAAGGAAGACTTTTCATGTGTTTAAAATCCCTTTTGCAGGGAGTGACTGCCTGTGGACACAGGGTTTCTTTTTAGGGTAATGAAAACATGGAATTAGATAGTGTTGATGGTTGTGCAGCCTTATGGATCTGCTAAAAACCACTGATTTGTACACTTTAAAAGGGTGAATTTTGTGGTAGGTGGATTATATCTCAATCTGCTATTTTATTTTATTTTATTTTAAGGCAGAGTCTCGCTCTGTCACCCAGGCTGGAGTGCAGTGGTGCAATCTCAGCTCACTGCAGCCTCTGCCTCCTGGGTTCAAGCAATTCTCTTGCCTCAGCCTCCTGAGTAGTTGGGATTACAGGCACCCACCAGCACATCTGGCTAATTTTTGTATTTTTAGTAGAGATGGGGTTTCACCATGTTGGTCAGGTTGGTCTCAAACTGGTCAGGTTGGTCTCAAACTTCTGACCTCAGGGGATCCACCTGCCTTAGCCTCTGAAAGTACTGGGATTACAGGTGTGAGCTACCATACCCAGCCTAAAGCTGCTATTTAAAATAGCCATTTGGCCAGGCATAGAGTGGCTCATGCCAGAATCCCAATACTGTGAGAGGTTGAGGTGGGAGGGTTGCTTGAGGCCAGGAGTTCAAGGCTAGCTCAGGCAATGTAGTGAGACCCCATCTCTACAAAAAATGAAAAAAATTAGCCGGGTTTAGTGGTGTGTGCCTGTGGTCCCAGCTACTCAGGAGGCTAAGGTGGAAGGATCACTTGAGACAAGGAGTTTGAGGCTTCAGTGAGCTAGGATCCTACCACTGTACTCCAGCCTGGGTAACAGAGCAAGACCCCATCTCTTTAAAAATAAAAACAAAAAGCCCTTTTTTTCTTTTATGCAAATTAATTTCATTTTCTCTGTTTTTCTGTTATTTTTATAGGATATTAGTTTTTTGTCTTTGTTATGTTACATTTATTTTTTCCAAGTTGACCATTTGCTCTATTTGTTTGTTTGTTTGTTTGTTGAGATGGAGTCTCGCTGTGTCCCTGGAGTGCAGTGGTGCCATCTTGGGTCACTGCCTCTGCCTCCCAGGTTTAAGTGATTCTCCTGCCTCAGCCTCCTGAGTAGCTGGGATTACAGGCGCCTGCCACCACACCTGGCTAATTTTTTGCTTTTGTTAGAAACAGGGTTTCACCACGTTGACCAGGCTGATCTCGAACTCCTGACCTCAGGTGATCTGCCTGCCTCGGCCTCCCAAAGTGCTGGATTACAGGCGTGAGCCACTGCACCTGGCCAACCATTTGCTCTTTTGACCTTGGTTTTGCTTTTACTCATGGAGAAAATTTTCATTTTTATATAGTTTAAAAAAAATTTTTTTAAGAACCTCTGAGGTGGCTTTTATATACTTGGAGAAGTTTTTCTTCAATGTGTATTTTTTAATTCCCATGTTTCTTCTGGCCATTGTATGTTTCCTCTTTTTATATATATATATAAACACACACACACACACATTAAGATATTTGATTTAGTTGTAATTTATTTTGGCGTAAGTTGTGAGAAATGGATGCAGTTTCCTCCCCACCCCACCAATGATACCCAGTTGCCCATGTGATTTTTTAAATAACTCATTTTGCCTCCTGCATTTGGAATACTGCTTTTATCATGCACTAAATTCTTTCGTGTATTTGGGCCTATTTCTGGACTTTCATTCTGTCTTATTATTCTGTGGATGTCTCCATATGCTACAGCCACAGTGTTTTCATTACTTTATCTATAAAGACCAGTCGAGCTTTCACTGTTGAAAACGTTCTGATCATCTTATTTTCCTTTTAAGTAAACTTTAGAAGCAATATTTTTAGTTCTTTCTGAATTCTATCAATATTTTATGATTATTGCATTAATTTGTAGCCAAATTCATGTAAAATTTTTTATTTTCACCCTTTTCTGTATCTCTTAATTTTTGTCTTATGTCTGCTTATGTCTTCAGAGCAATGCTAAATAATAGTGATCACAGTAGAAATTCTCATATTGTCTCCCTGATTTTAGTGAACATGCTTTAAGCATTATATATTAGTACTCATAAGTAGAATGGTCTGTATAGTGTTTTGTTTGTTTTTTGTTGAGACGCAGTCTCACTCTGTCACCCGAGCTAGAGTGCAGTAGCATAATCCCAGCTCACTGCAGCCTCAGCCACCTGGGCTCAAACAGTTCTTCTGCCTCAGCCTCCTGACTCATTTTTTCTTTCAATTATTTATAGAGACAAGGTCTCACTTATACAGGCTGGACTCCAGTTCCTGGCCTCAATTGATCTTCTCATCTCAGCCTCTCAAAGTGCTGGGATTACAGGTGTGAGCTACCACGCCTGGCTTGTATGGTTTTTTTGTTGGTTGTTTATTACCATATTTGGTTTTATTATCTTAGAAGTAATTTTTAAACTTTTTTTTTTAATCTGCCATGGAACAACTTAAACATCATTGGTATTACTTGTTCCTTAAAGATTTGGTGGTAGACTTCACCTGTAAAACTGAACGGTGCTCTAGCTTTGGAGGGGGGAAATAGTTCTTAGTGATTTATTCTACTACTTCTAATATAATCAGTTTCTTTTGGAACCAGGATTGGTAACTTACATTTTCCCTGGAATTTTTCTAATGTATTTACGTATGTAGATGAACATAGTACCCTTATATTTATTATAATGTTCTTCGTATTGTATTTTGTGTTCTTCACTTTTGATTTCTTTGTTCTTTCCTACAGGAACAGGAAATATAGTGGTCATTATGATTAGCTATCCAAAAGGAAGAGAACTTCTGGAGCTGGTGCAAAAAGGAATTCCAGTAACAATGACCATAGGAGTTGGCACCCGGCATGTACAGGAGTTCATCAGCAGTCAGTCTGTGGTGTTTGTGGCCATTGCCTTCATCACCATGATGATTATCTCATTAGCCTGGCTAATATTTTACTATATACAGCGTTTCCTATATACTGGCTCTCAGATTGGAAGTCAGGTAATGATGGAGAACCCTGAATTTTGCTTTTTAAAAGATAATTCATAAATATGCCCCATGTATATTGTTAGAAGTTACATTTGACCATATTCTTTATTTTTACTTACGTTATTTAAGTATTCACATGACTTTTTAAATATAACTTTTTAATTGGACGATGTTAAATTTTTTGTTTTGTGGGAAATTAGATAGTTTTAAATATAGGTTACTTTTTGCACATTTGGTTCCTGCAGGAACCCTCTTAGTCCTTTGTCAGACATAAAGGAGTGATGAAAAGGCCTGAATTGGCCAGGTGTGGTGGCTAACACCTGTAATCCCAGCACTTTGGGAGGCCAAGGCGGGTGGATCACAAGGTCAGGAGTTCGAGACCATCCTGACCAACATGGTGAAACCCTGTCTCTAATAAAATTACAAAAAAAAGTTAGCCAGGCATGGTGGCAGGCACCTATAATCCCAGCTACTCTGGAGACTGAGGCAGGAAAATCGCTTGAACCTGGGAGGCAGAGGTTGCCGTGAGCCGAGACCACACCATTGCTCTCCAGCCTGGGAGACAGAGCAAGATTCCGTCTCAAAAAAAAAAAAGAGAGAAAGAAAGAAAAGGCCTGAGTTAAGGGTGCACCTGCCCTTAGGTAGCCCTCATTCTCTGACGAGGTGAGGAGCAGAGAGGAAGTGGGGGGCGTCTCTGTCTCTATCATGGAGCCACAGTAAAGCCATTAATTTCTCTCAGTGACAGTGAAGAGGAGGGCCATCGAAGAGCCAGCAGCTTCCCAAAGCAGGCCTTTTGAATGTCCCACGTATTTCTGTCATTGTGGAAAGTTGACTGTTTTGTCTTGAGGGTAAGGAAGAGGCCTTTTCCTTTTAGGTACTTGAATAGATGAGCATATGGTACCCCATCCTCAGCTCCTTACTTTCTTGCCAATATTTAAACATAAGAAGTGGTTTCTTCTTCAGACATGGAATTAAAATCAGTGCTCTTGATCAAGCACCTCTTAATGTTACATATGGCTATTCTGCTTATTAAGACTTAAGTGGCTTTTGTTTTGAGGCTTTTTTATTAAGTTGGTGCAAAAGTAATTGTGGTTTTTTGCCTTAAAATGTTATTTTCAGTGTAGTCATTTGACTTTGCCTTTTAAATGAAAAATTTTTTCTGTATGCTTATGTGTATTATGTTTGTGACTTTTAAGAAAAATCGTGATTTAAATTTTTCAATAACAACTATATCAATATTTTCCTACCCAAGAGCCATAGAAAAGAAACTAAGAAAGTTATTGGCCAGCTTCTACTTCATACTATAAAGCATGGAGAAAAGGTAATATTTTCATGGTTTTTCTTTTGTTTTATGGTTTAGAGAATATGCTGTACATGTTTATTTTAAAGAAGGATTGGCAGAAATATTTTGCCATTGAGAAGAGCCTTCTAGTCCTGCACTGTCTAACATGGTAGCCACTAGTCACCATGGCAATTTGCACTTAAATGAATTAAATTTAATTTAAAATTGAGCTCCTCACTGGTGACACTTCAAGTACTTTAGGAGCCACAGTGGTTGGTTGCTGCCCTACTGAACAGCTTGGACATTCCCAGCAGCGAAGAAAGTGGTACTGGTCAGAGCCAGATAGCTAATAGCTTCAGTTCATTTCTGTTAAATCTGAGACTATGTGTCCACTCCCTGGAGTCCTTTAGTTACAGGGAGAGAATGTTGCCATTTGTGGAGAAGGAGAGAAAAGGTGTTTTTAAAACTACTTTTGGAAAAACAAACATTTTGACATGGCCAATCTGAGACTTAAAAGTTTCAAAATCACACCAGAATTTTAAAACATTTTTGAAATAGGACAAATCCTGACTCTAGAAGCTCAGATTCTTGGAGGATAGGTGCCTTAAAAGGAAAACTGTTGCTAATGCATAGTGTTTATTCTTTTCATAGTTCTGTGAAATGTTGATAATTGTGTTGACTTGCCGCTATGACTTGGTTCAACTATTTTGATTTTCATGTTATCTCCGTAAATAAAAAATCTGTTTCACCCTCCAATTTCTACTCCTCTTCAGAAAGAAAGAGTACTAGCACTTAGGTATATATTCTTTGACCTTAAAGGATTAAAGCAAAAATAACACATTAACTTACAGACCTTTGATTTTTTTTTTTTTTTTTTTAATTTGGAATTGATACTAATGGGGCTTTGAGAATTGTATTGCTGGCTACCATTCCTTTGCTGATTGCTTTTGTAGTACAGTTCAATTTTAATAGTTTGTGCAAGGTATTATTTTCTTTTCATACAAATTTATTGAACAGAAAAAGTAAAAAAAAAAGATTACATCTCATGGCTTAATATTAGTGTCTGATTTGCAGATCACTCAGAAGGTCCTTGGGGATAGAGTTTCCAGTTAATGCCTGTGGCAAACTCTGCATGCATTCGGCATAGTCAGTTACTGGACAAGCATGTGGTTTATGTTCCTTTTGGAACATGCCTTCTTAGCCTCCTTAGCAAGAAATCGCAGCTCTTAAGTATGAGAAGACAGATGTATATGTTTAATTTACTGAATTGAATCTTTGAGAACACAAGTAAATTGATATTATCCTCTTCTCATATAGAACAGTTTTGAAAATATCCTTACAGGGACTGTTTCTTGAAAGTTGTCAAAACAATGGTTAAAAAACAGAGGATACCTTGCAAAACAGTCTTATGGTATATATTTTTTAAGAGGATTCCTAAATGATTTGTGAGGTATATACAGATGGTCCCCAACTTCCAGTGGTTTGACTTAACAGTTTTTCAACTTTCTGACAGTGTAAAAGCAATATACATCCAGTAGAAACCATACTTCAGGTGTTGTGTTTTTCACTTTCAGTATGGTATGCAGTAAATTATATGAGATAGTCAACACCCTATTATAAAACAGGCTTTGTGTTAGATGATTCTGCCCAAGTGTAGGCTACTGTAAGTGTTCTGACCATGTTTATGGTAGGCAGGCTAAGCCATGAGGTTAAGTAAGTTAGGTACATTAAATGCATGTTAAACCTAACGATATTTTCAGCTTACAATGGGTTCAGTAGGATGTGCCTATGGTAAGCTGAAGAGCAACTGTACACAGCTTGTCTTGCAATTTTACATTTGTGTTTTCTTCAGTCTATATCGTATTCCATTCTAGAGAGTCTAGTGTTGTCTAATTTTTATTTTCTTATAGATTCATTCACAGTAATGTATAAACTTGCAAACCATTATTAGAGACTTTAAAAATTATCTCATCATTCTTGCCCTGCATATGATAAATGATAATATATACTTTCATTGAAACATATAATTTTAAATGTTGTTAAATGTTCATTTTAATATAGTCTTTGAAAACAGTGTCTACATATAAAATCTAATGTGGTCTGGCGCAGTGGCTCACGCCTGTAATCCCAGCAGTTTGGGAGGATGAGGCAGGAGGATTGCTTGAGTCCAGGAGTTCAAGACCAGCCTGGGCAACATGGTGAAACCTGTCTCTTAAAATAAATAAATAAATAAATAAAACAATAATAATAATAATAAATAAAATGTTTACTGCTTCCATATTGACAGGGGATACACATGGCTAACTATCTTTCTAAATACAGTAATCACATAAGAATAGTGTATTAGTATTTAAACACTGTTCATTTCTGATTAGCCAGACAATGAAACTTTTTCCTTTTCAATCATATTATTTAGATAATCCTCTAATAGTGGTAAATGCCAAGTACAGTTATTTGTGTTTTAGTTTCACCAGTTGTACCACAAGGAAATTCATCATTGTTTTAGTCATGATATAGTGAGTTTACCAAGGGATATACTATGTACCAAGGATATAATAACACTTTTCTTCTCTTTTTACAGGGAATTGATGTTGATGCTGAAAATTGTGCAGTGTGTATTGAAAATTTTAAAGTAAAGGATATTATTAGAATTCTGCCATGCAAGTATGTTATTTTTACCTACTGAAATGTTAAAAATTGCTTGACAAGTTTTAGGTGTCTGACAAAATAGTTATTTGTGTTTTAAGATATGAAGATCTCGTTATCTGTGATCATCTCCTCTTTTTAGAAAAGCAGCTTGGACTTTAAATGTAGTATCTTCACGGCTCTTTAAGATTGCTTTGGCTAGGAGATTCTTAGGTGACATTAAGATCGCTAAGTATCTTTGTCATAGATTGGCTTTTAGTCTTCTAAGCAAGGCTTTATCAGAATCCTAGGAATTCCATTATACATTTAGCAGTGCAAAAAGTAAGCTGTGTTGGGAGCAAGAAAAATGAGAGACCAGGGAAAAGGACCTGAAACAGCCTAAAGGAAGTGGGTTGGGGAGGGCAGTAGTTTGCTGTTATTTGCACCCTGGGGCAGTAGTTTGCTGTTATTTGCACCCTGGGCTTTTGTTCCTTCTAAGGTTGTTTAAAATCAATATGCCTAACCAGACATGGTGGCTCACACCTGTAATCCTAGCACTTTGGGATGCTGATGCAGGTATTCAAGACCAGCCTGGTCAGTATGGTGAAACCCCATCTCTACTGAAAATAACAAAAATTAGCCAGGCATGGTGGTGCACACCTGTAATCCCAGCTGCTTGGGTGGTTGAGGCAGGAGAATTGCTTGAATCTGGGAGGCGGAGGTTGCAGTGAGCCGAGATCACGCCACTGCACTCCAGCCTGGGTGACAGAGTGAAACTCCATCTAAAACAAAAAATTCTTTTTTTATTCGGGTTGCACTGAGGGTTTTGTTTTAGTAGCAGGAAGTTACTTAAAAAAAAAAGGCTGGGTGTGGTAGCTCATGCCTGTAATCCTAGCCCTTTGGGAGGCCGAGGCGGGTGGATCACCTGAGATCAGGAGTTCGAGACTAGCCTGACCAACATGGTGAAACCCCATCTCTTAAAAAAAAAAAAGGCTGGGTGTGGTGGCTCACGCCTGTAATCCCAGCATTTTGGGACAACAAGGCAGGGAGATCACTTAAGGCCAGGAGTTTGAAACTAACCTGGCCAACATGGTGAAACCCTGTCTCTATTACAACAAAAATACAAAAATTAGCCAGGTGTGGTGGTGCCTGCCTATAATTCCAGCTACTTAGGAGACTGAGGCATGAGAATTGCTTGAATCTGGGAGGTGGACCTTGCAGTGAGCAGAGATTGTGCCACTGGACTCCAGCAAGACACTGTCTCCATAAAAAAAGTAATGGGATACTTTAATTGATAACTTTTTAAAAAGAATTGCTTTGTTAAAGGGTTCATTTTGTGTACAGAAATTGCATGTTTTAAGTCTGATGAATTTTAATTCACACCTATTAGAAGCAAGTCACAAGTCAGTATATAATTACATTTTGCTTTGTTTGCAAAGTACTTTAGTGTATATTCAAGTATTTTATAATATATTGATAATTCTGTGCAGGAAATGAAGGCATGAGTATCAGGGTAACAAAACGAAAGTTTCCTGAATAAAGGTAGCTGGCTTAAACCTACAAACATTTATATGTGATTGGTATAGTGGGTACTGAATGAATTGGGTTGGATCAGTATAAGTTGATCATGTCCTGTAGAAAGTTACTAAAGTAGAGAAAAGAATTTTACTTCAGGCTGGTTTCGTCTTTCTGACTTAAAACTGATGCCTGGGAAGCTGCACAGATGAGCAGCATTAGGTCATGCTAGTGGCTGAGCTGGAGTTTGGACCTGACCCTCAAACACAGGTTCATATGCACATTTCCTGGTTTCCTTATTGGGCTTTTGACTTTCTCCTATTTTCTCCTGTGCTTTATTTATGTAATCAATTTCCCAATAAAGCCAACATGTTCCTTTTATGTTTTGTAAAAATTATTTCTTAAGTACTGGTATTTTTTGAGAAGACATTTTGCTCTTGTTGCCCAGGCCAAAGCACGATGGTGTGATCTTGGCTCACTACAACCTCTGCCTCCTGGATTCAAGGAATTCTCCTGCCTCAGCCTCTTGAGTAGCTAGGATTAGAGGTTTCCACCAACAAGTCCGGCTAATTTTTGTGTTTTTAGTAGAGACCAGGTTTCACCATGTTGGCCATGCTGGTCTCGAACTCCTTATCTCAGGTGATCCACCCACCTTGGCCTCCCAGAGTGCTTGGATTACAGGCATGAGCCACCGTGCCTGGCTGCAGGTAGTTACTTTTTTTTTGAGATGGAGTTTCACTCTTGTTGCCCAGGCTGGAGTGCAATGACATGATATTGGCTCACCACAACCTCCGCCTCCCAGGTTCAAGTGGTTCTCCTGCCTCAGCCTCCTGATTAGCTGGGATTACAGGCATCCGCCACCACGCCTGGCTAATTTTGTATTTTTAGTAGAGACAGGGTTTCTCCATGTTGGTCCGGCTGGTTTCAAACTACCAACCTCAGGTGATCCACCCACCTCGGCCTCTCAAAGTGTTGGGATTACAGGCATGAGCCACTACACCCAGCCAAGTACTGTTATTTTTAGCTCTACTAGCAGATTTCTATTTGTAGAACAAGGTCTTCAAACAACAGCAATAATACTAAACAATTACTAAGTATGCTCTGTGCCTGGCGCAGTTGTATGCACATTGTATGTGCCCCTCAGCCCCTGGTGTGAGGCAGAGAGCATAAGAACCTAGTTCAGAGTCCCAGCCAGCTCATGTCTGAGCCCAGCCTGTCTGGCTCCAAAACCCATACTATACTCTTAACTCCTTTTCTTCATCACTTGCAGAAAATAGATTTATCATATAGGAGGAAAAGTTAGCCAACTGAGACAAATCAGCAAAAGAGTAAAATATATATACCTTTTTTCTTTTTTTATTCTGAAAGTGATAGGTGCTCATTATAGAAAAATGGTGTGTATACAAAAATGTATAAGAGAGAAACTTAAGTGTTGCTTAAGCCTACCACCCCAAGATGATTTGTTAATATTTTTGTTGTATTTCCATTTGAGTCATTTTATGGACTTATATAAGATACTGCCAGTTTAGTATTACTTTACTTATTACTACTAGTTGATTTATGCCACATTTTTTTCCTAAAAAGCTTTAATAACTTACAAAGGCACATAAAAATATACAGCCTAGTGTGAGGGCATAAATAAGCCGTGGTTTTTGTAGAGTGAAGGGAAAATTTCCCTAGAAGTGCCAGAATCTTTTTCACATGAAAGAGAAAATAATGACTTACGATAAGTAAGTAGACTAGAACGTTGATTTGACGTCAGCTAACTTGTAATGAGAAGATAAGTTGGTAGAATGCCTTATTTCCTTTTTAAGTTGTATAAACATTGTTTTTAAAAACATTAACACATACTTAATTTTTTTAGGCATATTTTTCATAGAATATGCATTGACCCATGGCTTTTGGATCACCGAACATGTCCAATGTGTAAACTTGATGTCATCAAAGCCCTGGGATATTGGGTTTGTTACATTTTTGTTTATATTTAATCTCTACCCCAGTTCTTCCTGAGTGATTCAGTTTCATTATTGACTATAAGCAAGAGGAATGAGCAAAATGCTCCTTCTAATATCCTTATGGTTCTCTGAAGAAAATTTCCTCATTATTAAAAATGAATTTTTAAGGCAGTCCAAAAAAATCAGTGAAATAAATTTATGATGATAGAATAATATGCTCGGATGTTTCCCAAAGAGTTTGTAATTACTTAGAACAATATGTTTTGGTATGCTGCACCACAGAATGTATATATGCTAGTTAGTTTTGTATAAGAATCATAAAATATTTGAAAAGGAAGGAGCCTCATGGTTTGCTGGCTTTAAGTGCATATTTTATGTGTGAAGAAACCAAAGCCAACACTTCTTAACATCAGTTCTCCCTATTCCTAGGTTTCAAAATCAAATAGTTTGGGGGCAGTTTGTCCTGTAGTGAATTTGTTTCATCACTGATGGTCATAGGGCCTTCCACAGAAGACATGGGGCAAAATGAAAAGGAAATCATAGTAGTAGCTAGCCATGTGCTGAACAAATGCCTTCCATACCTTATTATGTCTAATCCTCACAGCTGCTATATAAGTACTGTCACTATTCCCATCTAATTAGAAACTTGAGCTTAGAGAAGCTAAATAACTCACCTGAGGTCATACAGTTAGTTAATGGGGAATCATCTTTCACATAAAGTTTGCTTAATTCTAGGGTCTAAGCACTTAACTAATACCCTACCCAAAGGGGGGAACATAGAGGGAAAATATGTATTTGTTTAGGTTGTTATTTTTTTTCTTTTTAGAATTTTCATAAAAATCTATTAATGTCTCAACATATTCTCATTTAAATGATAAACAGTTTTAGGCTGGGCACAGTGGCTCACACCTGTAATTTCAGCACTTAGGGAGGCCAAGGCGGAAGAATCACTTGAGGTCAGGAGTTCAAGACCAGCCTGGCCAACCTGACGAAAACCCTGTCTCTACTAAAAATACAAAAAAAAAATAGCCAAGTATGGTGGCACACGCTTCTGTAGTCTGAGTTACTTGGGAGACCAAGGCAGGAGAATTGCTTGGGCCCAGGAGGCAGATGCTGTGCTGAACCAAGAGTGTGCCACTGCACTCCAGCCCGGGCAATGAGAATGAAACCCTGTCATAAGTAAATAAATAAATAAAACAGGTTTTAAATAAAGATCTTTGGGGGAAAATAATATCAAATATAGTCTTGTTGTAAACATATTTTTAGAGTTTTTCATAGATAAGTTTATTGTAAAATTAGAAACTACAGTTTGGGTTTTCTTTTTCTGATGATCATTTTATGCAGCTTTAAGCCATATGGTCATGTAAGCTGTAGTGGCATTACTAAAGAATTGACCCATGAAACAGACTTATTTCCCAAACTGCAGTCTGCTTAAAAATGCCCCCTCATCTTCTAGCTTAAGAGACTGCTTCCTTAATAACTACTGTCATTCTCTATGAATTATGGTCTGTTTTTTATTGAGACAGCCTCACTTTGTCACCCAGGCTGGAGTGCAGTGGTGCAATCTCGGCTCACTGCAACCTCTCCCTTCTGGGTTCAAGTGATTCTCCTGCCTCAGCCTCCTGAGTAGCTGAAATTATAGGTAAATGCCACTATACCCAGCTAATTTTTTGTTTTTTTTTGTAGAGACAGGGTTTTACCATGTTGGCCAGGCTGGTCTCAAAACTCCTGGCCTTGAGTGACCTACCCAATTCAGCCTCCCAAAGTGCTGAGATTACAGGTGTGAGCTGTTGCACCTGGCCACTGAATTATGTTTTTTAAGTGTGAGTTCCGGAACACCTTCACTGTGTGCTCACAGGAAGGTGGAGGTCAGTGTTCAAGAATTGTCTTACTAGAAACAGAGTGTTTTGATGTCTAGAAAAGTTGTCTATCTTCTAGAATTTCTTCATGTATTCATGGTTTTCGATAATTGTATCTGTGTTTATCATGGCATAACATGCTTTCTTTTTGTTTTTCTTTTTGAGACAGAGTCTTGCTCTGTCACAAGGCACCAGGCTGGAGTACAGTGGTGCAATCTCGGCTCACTGCAACCTCCACCTCGTGGGTTCGAGCAATTCTCCTCCCTCAGCCTGCTGAATAGCTGGGACTACAGGCATGCGCCACCACACCCAGCTAATTTTTGTATTTTTTAGTAGAGATGGGGTTTCACCATGTTGGCCAGGATGATCTCCCTCTCTTGACCTCATGATCTGCCCGCCTCGGCCTCCCAAAGTGCTAGGATTACAGGCATGAACCACTGCACCTGGCCATAATATGCCTTTTTAATGAACCTGGCTCATCACCTCTTTACTCCAGAAACTGTAGCTTAGATGAGAGGATGAGCCTTTATGAGACAGCATTTCAAATAATAGAATACAATGAATTTCTTTCTTGGCAAGGTTTTAGAATTCTTTTCCTTTATTAGATACACTCTAAAGTGTATTCTCAGTTGTTTTCTTCATTAGTCAGTAGTTTTAAACATGCTCTTCATTTCTGGATGTTTATATGAAAGGAATTTCACTGACCATAGCACAGGGACTTTAATCCTCATGAGTTTTGTTTTTGGAGATAAGCTACATATTTATTTCATATATTAAAAATTAAGATTCTTCATCTTATATAAGGTTGAGTTGCTTTCTTAGAATGTTAATTTCAGAATGCTAGACTATATGTCTTCAGAATGCCTAATTTGTTTTTTGAAGAACAGAACCTGTAGTAACTTTAAACCTTAGAAACTTACCTGTCTTGCCTTTGGCTTTTGAATCTTTAGACAGTACACCCTTTCTGTGGACCTGTTGACCCCTCCTGCAGTGGATGCTTTAGTTAGCCATGCTGCTCCCTCTTGTAGTAACTAGTTCTCTATTTCTCTGTAACTGTAGTGAGAGTCACTGTCAGTCTGCCACACAGGCTTTAAAGGTTTACAGCTATAACCACTTCAGTGTGTCCTTATCACTTGTTTTTATTGATTTGGCAAGGATGGGTCAAAGAAATGCCACCTAAGGTGCTAGATCTGAAGTTGGCTCTGGGGAGACAAAGATGAGTAAGACACAGCCCCTCCCTTCATGGGCTCTTGAGGATTTTACTTTCTGGACTGTTGGGGTTCAGGGCACGCACACAGATATGACATGGCCAAAAAGGCCTGTTTGAAGTGTTGCCTGTTGGAGCACAGAGGAGGGGTCATGTGCCCTGCTGCCAGGTAGAAGTTGGAAGGTGGAGCAAGTGCATTTGAGAGGGCCGCTGAGCTGGGTGTTGCATTATCCATCAGACAAACCAAGGTGTTGAGGTTGATGCTGTGTCTGTGGAATGAACAGACAGGGTTGGAGGCTGGCAGGTAGTTAAGTTGGCAGATATTTAGGTAAAAAGGTTGGGACTAGGCTGAGCATCGTTTGGGTATTGTGGTGATGTTACAGCCACAGGATTTGTTGCTTGCTGTGTCAGGAGCAGGAATAGGATGGTGTTAACATTACTGGTGAGGCAGGAGAGGCAGGTTCTAGAACACAGGTGGAGCAGGGCTGTTGGGGGCACAGCCCAGTGGAGGGAGGTGGAATGTCTGTGAGGGGGTTTTTACCTGAAGCAATGGTGAGATGCTGAGCCAGGTGGTCATAGTCAACCTGCAGTAACCCCTCATTTAATAAGTCACTTTACCAGGAGTTCCATCTACTTACAACACAGCTTTGACTCTCTTATTAATCAAATGAGGTTTCTAACTGTCCCCCAAATGTCGAGACATAATGTAGTGATGCTGTTAGTGTCTCTGGTCCCCCACTTTCACTGTCTTCCTTTCTTTAAAGCAGCAAATGGAAGAGGGAGGGAAGGTAGAGCCAAACCACAGCTGATCAACACCCTGTCCGTACAAAAGGAGTCAGAGTGACTTTTTTTTTTTTAAGAAAATAATACAGTCTGAAGGCATCTGTTGTTCAAAAACCTTGTTTATCTCTGAAACCCTAGTGCCTCACTGTAAACCAGCACAGGGCGGTAATCAGAGTTCATGGCTATGGCCTCATATCCTCTGTCCAAGAAGGCAAGAAAGTGGAAGAAAGCTTCACTTTCTGTCAATAGTTTGAAAGGTAGCATTGCTTGTATCAAGGAGAGGAAATGTTTTTTAGAATAAAAAACATGTAGGCCTTAGGAGGTTCATTTTCAAGAAGGAATTCATTTTCTCATGATACTAGATAAGGGAGACATTGATGTGCTTTTTGCCAGATTCATTATATAGAAGTATATAATATCATGTGTGAATTATGAGCCAGATGTTAGATAAGATTTGATCATGTTTTTTCTTCTGTTCTGATTCTCAAGGGAGAGCCTGGGGATGTGCAGGAGATGCCTGCTCCAGAATCTCCTCCTGGAAGGGATCTGACTGCAAATTTGAGTCTAACTGATGATGATGGAAGTGATGAGAGCAGTCCACCATCAGCCTCCCCATCTGAATCTGAGCCACAGTGCGACACCAGCTTTAAAGGAGATGCAGGAGAAAGTACGGCGTTGCTAGGTGAGCGGTGTGCAGATTATAAAACAATGGAACGTGGCCAGGTGTGGTGGCTTGCTCATACCTGTAATCCCAGTGCTTTGGGAAGTTAAGGTGAGACAATTGCTTGAGTTTGAGCTATCAAAGAATAAACCAAGAACTTGAGACCAGTCTGGGTAACATAGTGAGAACCCATCCCTACAAAAAAATTTATAAATTAGCCAGGTATGGTGGCATGTTCCTGTAGCCCCAGCTACTGAGAAGGCTGAGGCAGGAGAGTAGCTTGAGACCAAGGGCTCCAGGCTGCAGTGAGCTATGATCCTGTCGCTGTACACCAGCCTGAACCTGGGTGACAGAGCAAGACCCTGTCTCTTTAAAAAAAAAAAAAAAAGGGAATTAGTAGCTGTGAAAGAAAATTTAAAAATACATAAAATGTAGAAAAGCATAAAGGAAACAAATGAAAACAATCATCCCACACCTAGAGATACCATTTTAACACTTTGATAAATTGTTTTTCTGGAAATCGAAGGGTGTTTAAGGGCAGGGGAGTATCACTTATGGGGTATTAGGCAACCTACTTTTTACCTAATGTATGGCATTCTTTCTGTGTTGATAAATAGATAATTTTTTACAGCTACATAGTATTACATTTTGGATTTTCTGTAATTTCTTGAAACTATTAATGGTTGTTTATTATCAGTAGCACTTTGAAATCATTATATATATAAAACTTACCCCTTGTCTAATTGTTTTCTGTCACTCTTAACAGGTAAAATATAGTGAACTGCATTTTGTGTGTGTGTGTGTGTGTGTGTGTGTGTGTGTGTGTGTTTTGTTTTTTTGAGACAGGGTCTTGCTCTGTTGCCCCGGCTGGAGTGTAGTAGTGAGAACACAGCTCATTGTAGCCTCAAACTCCCAGGCTCAAGCAGTCCTGCCACCTCTGCCTCCCAAGTAGCTGGGACCACAGGCCCATGCCACCATATCCAGCTAGCTTTTTTGTTGTTGTTGAGATGGAGTCTTGCTCTGTCACCAGGCTGGAGGGCAGTGGCACAATCTCGGCTCACTGCAACCTTGCCTCCCAGGTTCAAGTGATTCTTCCGCCTCAGCTTCTCGAGTAGCTGGTACTATTGGTGCATGCCACCACACCCAGCTTATTTTTGTATTTTTAGTAGATACGGGGTTTCACCATGTTGGCCAGGATGGTCTCGATCTCTTGACCTTGTGATCTGTCACCTAAGCTTCCCAAAGTGCTGGGATTACAGGTGTGAGCCACTGCGCCTGGTCCCAGCTAGCTTTTTAAATTTTTTTGTAGAAATGAAGTCTCACCATGTTGTCTAGACTAATTGCATTTTTTTTAAATTACTGATGAGGTTACCCTCTTTTCACATTGTTAGTCATCTTTGTTCTTTGATTAATTGCTTATTTTATCCCTAGCTTACTTTTTTATGGAGACAGTAATTTTTCATATTGATCCTTAGAGTTTTGTATACACTGAAAATACTAAGGTCTGTCATATATTTTGTGTATTTCTCCCCCCATTTCTGTATCCTTTGACTTTTCACTGTATTTTCCAGATAGAAATTGTCACCCTTCAAAGCAACATGTTCTGTTGGTAAATGGCTCTTATTTTAAGAATCTCTTGATGTAGAGCCAGAGTGCGTATATACCAGTGTGATTTTTGCCATTGCCTTCCAACTCCAGAAAGAAAACTAACTTTGCCTTCTCTAGTACAGGAGCACCCTTGAGATACTAAGACTCTTATTCTGCTAAATGTCCTTCAAAAGCAGCCTCCAGATTTTTCTGCATTCTTGCTACCTTATTAACTTGCAGTATATTACAGTTGACCATTTTCTGTCCTGAAATGCCCTCTTAGAACTAAGATAGTATAATTTGATTTGAAATCATGTGTAGAAATGAAGGTAGAAGCAGCAGCTAGGTTTACAAAGCAGCAGAATGTCAGATACATTCTGAAGCAGCCAGATTCCCCCATGTCCCCACCCCAACCCTTGTGGGGCTCACATTCTCTCTGTCTTTTTTTTTTTAATTCCCAAGTATTATGCATCAGTACATTAACTTTATCTGTTAATGTTCTTTCAGCCTTCAGTAACAATATAAATTGAAAAACATTAAATTAGAAAAAATCAGGCATTAATACTTCCAGAAAAAAATGTAGTTTCACTTTTAATTGAGAAAACATTTACTAGACTCTTGGGAGCAACTAGAAAATGAGTGTGGAAGTTACTAATGGTAGACCCTGGAGAAGGTGTTTCCCTGCGGAGTGCACCTTCCACTGTTCCACTGTCCAGTTACTTCACTCTCCACCTACTTCACCTCCTTGAAGGGGAATGCAAAATATTTGGATGAGTGTTGGCGGGTATTGGAGAGAGATTGGTCAAAAGGTACAAAGTTTCAGTTAAACAGGAGTAAGTTCAAGAGCTCCTTTTGCATAGCATGGTGACTGCAGTTCATAATAATGTATGATATTGAAAGATGCCAAAAGAGTAGATTTTAAGTGTTCTGACTACAAATATGTCAGGTAATGCACATTAATTAGTGTGATTTAGCCATTCCACAATGTATACATGTTTCAGAACATCATGTTGTACACCATAAATACGTAGTTTTTATCAATTTAAACAGTAATACAAATTTTATATTTATAAATATATACTTATATTTATAAAACAAGAGGAAGTGTTTTATGAGATTACTTATGTTATTTCACCATTTAACAGAAACTTTAGGCTGGACATGGTGGCTCACATTTGTAATTCTAGCACTTTTGGAGGTGGGGTGTTGGTGAGCAGATTGCATCGTATGAGACCAGCCTGGGTAACATGCAGAAACCCTATCTCTACAAAATATTAGCTGGGCGTGGTGGCATGTGCCTGTAGTCCCAGCTATCTGGGAAGCTGAGGTGGGAGGATCACTTGAACCAGGAGATCGAGGATGCAGTGGGCTGTGGTCATGATCATGTTACTGCACTCCAGCCTTTCACTATCACTATGGCAGAGTGAGACCCTGTCTCAAAAAAGAAAAAAAGAAAAAGAAACTTTAAATTGGCAAACTAAAAAGTAGTGGGTTCTGCTGCTATCTTTAAGGGCATATTCTATTCTAAGAGCCTTTTGTGTACCTAGTAATACCGACTATCTGGATTTCAGTACCAGCTCCTCCTCTTCCTTGCCATTTATAAACTGGGGGTGGTGACATGTTAATCTCTACCTCTTAGGGATAATATATAGCGCCTGGTAAATACTGGCTATTGTTTTTATTGGCGGCAGTATCACCATCACCTTAGCTACTTGTTCCAACTTTTGGGAACATCTGGTGCCACCATCTCTGTCTTTAAAAACAGATCTGCTGATGAGATTAATGTTAGCTAGGCTAATGCTAGAAAAATCCTTGTATGTGGAAGATGTTTACCGATTTTTCTTGTTGGCTATCAGTGGAATGGATTATCAGTTTTGCATATATGTTTTATTTAAAATTTTCTGTTTACCATCTTGAATTATCTCCAAGTGAGTAACTGTGTTTGTGTAATTGAAGCTCAGAATATGCTGCCCTCTTCTCCTGATGGAGTAGCTTGTGTTGCTCTTTTGCAGAAGCCGGCAGGAGTGACTCTCGGCATGGAGGACCTGTCTCCTAGCGCACGTGCCCACTGAAGTAGCACCGACAGAAGTTTGGCTTGAACTAAAGGACATTTTATTTTTTTTACTTTAGCACATAATTTGTATATTTGAAAATAATGTACATTATTTTACCCATTAGGTTCTGATTTAATATACAAAGGGCTAAGATATTTTATTCTTAAAGAGACTTTGATTAGTCTTCATATATTTATCTACTAAAATATAGTGTTTGTGAACAGTGTGTTGTTTCAGACTATTACAAAGCCAACTGGGGCAGGTACTGTAATGTAAAGGACAGGTGTTTCTGAATAATAGACTGGCTGCTATGGTACTGTATAAAAAGGTTAATTCTATTTTTTGGCTAAGCACAACAATTTTAGACTAGTTGAAGTGGAATTGTATAATTCAATTCAGTAATTGATCACATGGGCTTTCCCTGGAGGAAAGTTTTTTTTTTTAAGAACTTGAAACTTGTAACTGAGATGTCTGCAGCTTTCTTGCCCATCTGTATTGTATGTGAAGATTTCAAAACCTGAGAGCACTTTTTCTTTGTTGTTTAGAATTACGAGAAAAGCACTAGATGACTTTAGGATTTGCATTTTTCCCTTTATTGTCTCACTTCTTGTGATGCCTTGATGGGGAGGGAAATCTGTTTATTTTTTCCTACAAATAAAAAGCTAAGATTCTATATTGCACGTGAGCATTACGTTCTTCATTGCCTTGTTAAGGAAAATGAGTAGGCAGACTGAAAATCTGTTATATTGGTTTGAGTTACAATTTAATCTTTAAAATTAAAAGGGCGATAGATGTAGAATTGTAATTTTGTGTTGACAAGAAATAACCAGTTTTCTTGATTCGTGTTTAAGCACATTTCATACCATGACCTTCCTTAACCATTTCTTCTTTTTTACGTGGTGCTGTTCTTCTAGGTCAAGGGAGAAGGCTAATGCAAAACTTTTGGAAACTGCTAAGTATTAGAAAGTGATTAAACACACACACCCTGCTCTTTTCTCACTTCTTGGAGGTAGAAGTCAAGGAGTATGAGGCAGTTACTTTTTAGAATGTGGAATTGTCTTTTGTTGCTCTGTATATCTTTACATTATAGGTAAAAATGTTTATTGAAAAAAGTTTTAAAATTGTAAATTTATTCTTACAGCCATCTGTAGGATATAAGGATTTATATAGATTATTTTCTCAAGCTACTTAATGCTTTCATTCTAGCTACCCATTGTGAAATAGTAAACAGTTTTACTGAAATAAACTCTATAGATAGATGCAGTATGAGGAGCTAGTAAAGTAGAAAATGTATTTTGCTTTGCACAAAAAGTTTGTTTTAGCAGACAGCCTCAAGTAGGTTTCTATAACAGCCATTACCTTTGAAATCTATCTTCTGTAGTTTAATATAAATAGGAAAATATCCTGATTCTGTAGCAAGTAAATTGTTTGCTCTTTGTCTTTCAAGAAAAACTAGGCGAAAATGTTTCAACTAGTCATTCTTCCCAGTAGCTAATGAAGCTGACTTTTAAAAAGAAGGCTGTGAGCTTTGCAGATGCTGCTGTTGCTGCCTGGAGTCCCCTGCTTCCAGCCATGGTCAATCCCACCATGTTCTTCGACGTTGCTGTGGATGGTGAGCACTTGGGCTGTGTCTCCTTCGAGGTAAGGGGCCTGGAAACCAAGAAGTGACTGCTCATCTAATCCACGAAACTATGTTAACAGATTGGAGCTGTTTGCAGACAAGGTTCCAAAGACAGCAGAAAACTTCCGTGCTCTGAGCATTGGGGAAAAAAGATTTGGTTATAAGGGTTCCTGCTTTCACAGAATTATTCCAGGGTTTCTATGTCAGAGTGGTGACTTCACATGCCATAACATCATTGGTGGCGAATCCATCTGCAGGGAGAAATTTGATGACAGGAACTTCATCCTAAGCATACAGGTCCTGGCTTCTTGTCCATGGCAAATGCTGGACCCAGCATGAACACTTCCCAGTTTTTTATCTGTACTGCCAAGACTCCAAGACTGAGTGGTTGGATGGCAAGCATGTGGTCTTTGGCAAGGTGAAAGATAGCATGAATATTGTGGAGGCCATGGAGCACTTTAGGTCCAGGAATGGCAAGATCAGCAATCAGCGAGATCATCACATTGCTGATTATGAACAACTAATTAATTTGACTTGTGTTTATCTTAAAAAAAAAAAATACTGTGACAGACCAAGGTAAATTGTTTTTGATAATTACAGAAGTGTGATTTCATAATCAGCAGCTGTCAACAGTGTTCCTTAATTTAAAAGCTTGAACACTAAATTATAAATTGAAGCAGTTGGAATAATTACAGTCATATCTCTAGAAACAAGTCTTTTTTTTTTTTTTTTTTTTGAGACGGAGTCTCGCTCTTGTTACCCAGGCTGGAGTGCAATGGCGCGATCTCGGCTCACCGCAACCTCCGCCTCCTGGGTTCAGGCAATTCTCCTGCCTCAGCCTCCTGAGTAGCTGGGATTACAGGCACACGCCACCGTGCCCAGCTAATTTTTTTGTATTAATAGAGACGGGGTTTCACAATGTTGACCAGGATGGTCTCGATCTCTCGACCTCGTGATCCACCCGCCTCGGCCTCCCAAAGTGAAACAAGTCTTTAGTAGCAAAAAAGAAATTTGCAAGAGAAGAAAACTCTTCAGAACTTTGGAAGGAAATAGTTTTCATTGATAGAAGTTTTCTTAGATGGAAATTAACATGATAAAGAAGTGACAGGCCAGATGTGGTGGTGCATGCTTTTAACACCAACAGTGGGAGGCCAAGATGGAAGGATCCCTTGAGCCCAGGAATTCAAGACTAGCCTGAACAACACGGCAAAACTCCATCGCTACTAAAAATTTAAAAATTTAGCTGGACATGGTAGCACCCACCTATAGTCACAGCTACTTAGGAAGCTGAGGTGGGAGGATCGCTTGAGCCCAAGAGGTCGAGGCTGCAGTGAGCTGTGATCACACTGCTATACTCCAGCCTGGGCAAGAGTGAGACCCTGTTAAAAAAAAAAAAAAAGGAAGGGCCAACTATTACGAGAGTTTCTACTAAAACTTTTAAGTTGATAAGATGCACAGAATTGGGGGAATGTAGAGTATAGTAAATCAGATTTCATTTAGTTATATTATTTACCACACGAATCACTTTCCTCCTAACAGTTGTCATAAGAGCCATTTGTTCACATGTACTGTAGACCAGTATTTCACTGTGGAAACCATGGGTGGCGTGGCAAAGGAGGCAGTGTCCGTGACTGTGCCACTCTCCGCAGCCCCCTGCCTGCTGTCCTGCTTCTTCCACTCCTCGGTGTCCGGACTGGCATTCTGGGTTTCCCAGCAGAAAACCAAAGGGCCAGAGAGGTCTAAAAACACACACCACTCGGCAGGTAATAATTTCCCCACCTGCTGTCTTTTTAGGGATTTGAACACACAGCCTTTCCCAAAAGACTGCTCCCTCCAGCTGCTGAGGAATGATGACAAGAAAAGGCCGAATTGCAGTGTCTCTAACACACCTCTCGGCAGGTAATAATTTCCGCACATGCTGTCTTTTTAGGGATCTTGAACACACAGCCTTTCCTAAAAGACTGCTCCCTCCAGCTCCTGAGGAATGATGACAAGAAAAGGCCGAATTGCAGTGTCTCTATCAGCAGTTTGCTCTCTGGGCACACAATGACAAAATATCCTGAAGCGAACCAATAGTCTGACCTCAGTAACAGGACTGGAAGCTTTGTGCCATGGGAGTGGTCAAGAAAGGCATCCCAAAGAGAACTGAGCAATTTAAAAATCATAATAGACCTTCAGGAATAGGTGATTGTCCCCATATAGCGGGGATGAAATACCCAATGTAACCAAATTCCCCAGTAAGATAGCTTAATTTGGCAATAGTCTCTTCCTTTGAGCATGTTAAAGTTTATTTGCTCAATGAAGGCTGAAATTATAAGTCAGTATATATGTATTACTAACTAGAACTTGAGGTAATTATATGTTAGTCAAAAGCAGTTTTTGTGGGCTTGGTATAAATCCTACTTTGTGATTTACTAAAGCACAGGATGTTGACTCAAACCAAAACTAGTTTTCAAATTAATATATGTTATGCTTCTGTGACTTAATAGTCAATTAGAAAAGCCACCTACGACATTCCCAGCTAATTTAGTTTTTAAAGTTTTTTTTAAAAACACTTGTCGGCCGGGGCAGTGCTCACGCCTGTAATCCCAGCACTTCGGAAGGCCGAGGCAGGTGGATCACGAGGTCAAGAGATCGAGACCATCCTGGCCAGCATGGTGTGAGACCCTGTCTCTACTAAAAACACAAAAAAATTAACTGGATGTGGTGATGCATGCCTGTACTCCCAGCTACTTGGGAGGCTGAGACAGGAGAATTGCTTGAAACTGGAAAACGGAAGTTGCAGTGAGCCGGGATCACACCACTGCACTCCAGCCTGGCAATACAGTGAGACTCCGTCTCAAAAAAAAACACGAACACTTGTCACCATATTTTCAAAAATACTAATATTTGGATTACTAGTTATAAAAGTGAAATTTCTACGGTGTTATAATCAGCCATGCAGCTGAACACTTGCCCTCTTTCTACAGCGAAGTTGTAAAGAAAAGTGTTTGCACTACATTCATTTAAATATTAGGGAAAAAAGCCAACTCATGCTTTTTTTTGCTGAGTTGTAGGGTTGTATTATAGGCTAGTGAGAAGCCTGGGAACACCAGGATTTTGTGTGGACTGATTGCAGATATCAGATCCAGGATTATACAGGTATTCTTGGAAGTGTCTTGGGGATTTTCCTGATAAGAACAGTAGCGATTGCATAAAAACAACAGACAAGATGTAAAGTGAAATCAGTAAAATATCTTAGTAGACAGAGGGTGCTGGAATTTTAACAAATGTGTAAAAAGTTCTTCCTATACATTAATTTTCCAGATACCCTTAAAATGTTTAAGGAATATCATTCAAAATACTGTTTAAGAGACGTGACCATCATCAAGAAAATGTGACTCATTTAGAGTGCTACTTAAAATTAGGTGTAAATGTATATGTACATTAGAAGAATAAAAACTGGTATTTCTTTAAAGCTTTCTAAATGAAGAAACACTTAATTATAATAGTTACATTTTAGAATCCCAAACTATTTTTGAAATAACTGCTTTCTACCCTGTTACTTATTGCTGTCTTCTTTTTAACAGGTGATTTGAAGATTTTGAAGCCAGAAATTGGAACTAGAAAATCCCAAGAATTCAAGGTGTCTTAACGTGACAGTTGAACTCATTTGATTACACTTAAAAGTTTATTGCAGTTATTGAATCTCAATTTTTTTTTTTTGAGTGCAGTGGTGCCATTGTAACTCACTGCAGCCTCAATCTCCCAGGCTCAAGAAATCCTCCCACCTCAGCCTCCAGAGTAGCTGGGATTATAGGTGCATGCCACGCCGTTAATTTTTTTGTTTTGTTTTCAATATAAACGAGGTCTCACTATGTCCTGCAGGCTGGTCTTGAACTCAAGTAATCCTCCCACCTTGGCCTCCCAAAGTGCTGGGGATTACAGGTGTGATTCACTAAACCCAGCCACCAATTTTTTTTTACTTTAGGTAAACTTTTATTTGAAGAAGCTTTTGTTGGTGTTACAAGTGTAAATCTCGACTGTTTTATAAAATGTTCTATAAATATAACCACTATTCTTTGTAAGCTATTTAAAGTCTTTCAAATAAACACCAGTATTGTGATTTTGATCGTCACTTACGAAGTCCATATTTGAGAACTTGCCTACTCACTAAAATTTGTAACTCCAAACAAACAAAATAATCACATGCAGTCATTTTCAGACATGCACAGAGCAGTGAATGAGCCAAGTTGCCTGACACGCATGTTCCTTACCGAGGATGAGAGGGGATGCTCTGCCTTGTTTCCTCTCCTACTACAAGCATCCTTTCTTAATCTCTTAAGTACCGAATTCTTTGCATTTTTGCACCTTTTGTTGGCGATTTCACTATTTAAAATGGCCCCCAGGTGTAGCAAAGTATTGCCTGTTGTTTTAAGGGCAAGGTTCTGATATGCCTCATGGACTAAGTGTCTGGTTGTTACATCAACTTCATTCAGTGATGGTGCTGTTGGCTGTTAGTTCAATGTTTTATGATGCCAGAGAATCAGGAGGTCCTGGAACCTAAGGCTGGGTTGTTGAAACTGCCACTCTAAAAGTACTTCAATAAGCTATTCTTTTTCCCAATGCTAACATATAAAATGCAGATGCTTGCCTTTAAGCATAGAAAGAAATCATTTGTTGCCATCATTTTGTCTGAAGGCATTCTTCTGATAGATGGGCTTATTATTTTCTCTAAGCAAACATTCTTAAATATTTCTAAGAAAAACTAAGAATTTGTTACAAATCTTTAGTACTGCTCTTCAGTGTTTTAAGATTAGAGCTTTTACTTTACATCTTAAAATCACTAGGCTTGGTTTCCTTTAACTGTTTCAAAGTGTTAGTAATTCCTGTTGAACAGGTTATCTCCCTGTAAATATGCTTTGGAAGTGTCTCAGAAAAAGGAATTTCTCATGATTTCTTTTTTTTTTTTTTTTTTTGAGACGGAGTTTTGCTCGTTACCCAGGCTGGAGTGCAATGGCGCGATCTCGGCTCACCGCAACCTCTGCCTCCTGGGTTCAGGCAATTCTCCTGCCTCAGCCTCCTGAGTAGCTGGGATTACAGGCACGCGCCACTATGCCCAGCTAATTTTTGTATTTTTAGTAGAGACAGGGTTTCACCATGTTGACGAGGATGGTCTCGATCTCTTGACCTCGTGATCCACCCACCTCAGCCTCCCAAAGTGCTGGGATTACAGGCTTGAGCCACCATGCCCGGCTCTCATGATTTCTTAAAGTAAAAAAATATATCAGATAACAGAATTGATAAAAAGAACTTTAATGGAAGGCACTGTTGTCCAAAATTATGTAAGGGGTAAGATCCCACACTGTACCACCCTGCTGTACTTCTCAAACCCACATCTACCACCCAGACAGAAGGGTGCAGACCCCACAGGAAATTACCTCCCAGAACACTGACTGATGTTTTTCCTTAAAAAAAAAAAAGGTCATCTCAAACTAAGAACATCCTAAGAGAAAAAAAAAAAAAAACCATACCAGCTATTACAGCCTATTAACAGAAGCAGCTTTCTACGAGCTCCCAAGTTTATAAGAGGCCCAAGAAATGCATTTATTCTGTTGTGTATTAAGCCTCCATGACAAAGAGAAAGTTTTAAGTAAATCCTTCGTTCATACTGTGCCTCATGAGGAGTTAAGAGCTGTGTCCATAAGCAGGTTCAAGAACCAAACTGCTGTTTGCCTCTTGATGGTTCAGGAACATTCAGCTGCTTTCACCTCAAGGACAGTATCACAAATGCTTAAGAATTTACTCTCAAGTATTTTCAACATTGGAACTTTACGAAAACTGGATTCCTGGTTCATGAGAAGCCTGTATTAATGAAAAATGCATTTTGTTCTTTAGTGCTTAAAAAAAACTACTTTTTTGCAGCAACTTTTTTTGGGATAGACATTCCTCCTATGGATTGTTATCAGCAAGAACCTAAAAGACACGTTTTCTCCAGGCTTATCAAAAATTAATCTCCCAGAAAAAGTCATCCAAAAAAGCAAAACTTTAAGTAGATAAAGTATTGTTTCTATGCATTAGACCAAGCAATTCATTCAGGGTTTTAACGGTGTAAAAACTAAATCACAGTACAGCTGAACAGTGAACAAATGGGATGGTTCTGATGTGTTATTTTGACATTTTGGTCTCAGAAGGTGTTTCCCCGGTATCCAGTGTCTTCAACAACCGGAAAAGACCAGCAGCTTCTCGTATCCTACTGAATTCAATACAGAATGCCTGCACTTCTATAAACAAATCCTGTACGTTAATAATTTTGTTACGGATCAAGGATTGGAGAAACACACACACAAGACGCACCAACCGATTCTGAAAAAGGAAAAAGAATATGTTAGTGTTCTCATTTACCTGGCAGGTATTTATAAAATTTACAAACATTTCTATTACCTGCATATATTTATCCTTAATTTGTTCACAAGTAGAGATGCAATTTGATATGTAAAGGTGAATAAACTCAGGAGGTAGATCAACAGCTGTAGTTAGTCTGTTTCATAAAAGAAAATTTGGGCCATTAATTTAATTTGCTAACATTGAAAAACACTGTTAACCATAAAATACAGAAGTTGCTTTGGTCAAGTGGTAGAATTCTCTGACATGTCCAATTCCCTAGTTTTAAATACACTTGGGCAAGTAAATCTAAGAGCCACACCTACTTATTCATAAATAACACTTTTTTAAATGTCTCTACTTACCATTACATATCGCAATTATTTTTTTGAACCCTGCCCCTGAGTATTCTTAGTTAAATCATAAGTCAGGGTCTGTTATCTGCCAAGCTCCAAGATGTTACAGGTAAGTGCTATGAGAGGGCAGTGTTTCTGACAGGAAGGTGTATGTTTGCTATGTAAACAGTACAATATATAACCAAATACTAACATGAGATGATCCGGGAAAAGCCTTAAAAGGGCAAGTCACCTAAACCTGAGAAAAGAAGGATTCCCGATAACTGAGTAATGTGCATAAAGGTGTGGAATCCGGCATCAGCATGGCATATTCAGGAGCAGTGGGAAAGACCTGGCTGGGAGAAAACCAAACGCATGTGTGGTGGCCCAGAATTGGAATTTCAAGTCATAGTAAAAGCTAAAGCCAGTATTTTCCAAAGGCTTACATGGAATGTTTTAAGGAAAGAGAAATGAGTGGGGTGGCAACAGGAATTCCATGCTCAAAGTATGAATTTCCAAAATATGCTGCCTTTTCTAAACTTATCAGACCTCAAAAGTATTTTCAATAAGGTATGAGGAGGGAGTGCTCCAAGGACACTGCCATGAGCTCCTGCAGTCACTTGAGATCTGTGTGTTGCCAACAAACGTGTTTCATGCCTCAGGATGATGCACTATTGATAGGTGTTGGGGAAAAACACGCAGGACTTTGTCCCTGAATTCCAAGATTCTGAGCAGACAGAATCACATTGATAAAAGTATGTAGTTATTCTACATCTTGGACTCAGGGCCAAATGTCTGTAGAGACAAGAACTGCTACAAGAATATGGTGAAGGGGAAGTGAACACTCAGCGTGGTCAATCCAAAGGACTTGCACAGAACTGGGTTACTTAAACAAGAGTCTTCACTCAGTAGGGGAAAGACTGGAACAAGGAGGGAGAGATGCAGCAGCATGTTTTCAACAAGCAGCTAGCCAGTTGTTAAAAATTAATTTGGAAACCTCACACTTCCTCCCTCTCCTAACCCTAAAAGAACCCTCTCTCCTCCTATGCACATACTTGCACTCCCTAGGCTTCCAGCTGGGCTTCCCCCCACCCCCCAATAGTTGATGAAAAAAGGACACATCCTGTAGTTCAATTTCACATGGATTTTTCAAAAATCTCCAACTTACAAATGAGTGTTCAAAAACTGTGCTCTCACTGAAGTTTAGTCACCTGGCACTCAGAATGGATTTCCTCATATAGGAGGACCATATAATTTATCATCCAAAACAGGACACCACGTGAAAGGCAGCTGAGAATGCAAAGCCTCCACTAGGACTCTCAGGCACACCTGGACTTCTGGCCACCTGTGCACATAAACACCTTAACCCCTCCAGCCCACCTAATCCACAGTTTACCTAAAAGATATTTGTAAGGAAAATATTATAAAATGCAAACACTGTACAGAACACATCAAGAAGGGAAGACGTCCTGCTTTCCTGACAGTCAAGGATGGCAGGCTCAGGAGATCAGGGGTCAGAAAGGCTGGGGAAAGAGCACTAGAAAGTTAGGACAGCATTCCTAGGATTCTCAACTCTTTAGGCCCATATTTTTATACACTTACAGCTGTTAGTGACTAAGAAAAAATATATCTGTATAGGGATAATAAAGAAGATAGGACTATGTATAGGGAAATAAATTTCAGCAATTGGCTGGCACGGTGGCTCACATCTGTAATCTCTGCACTTTGGGAGGCTGAGGCCAACGGATCACTTGAGGTTAGGAGCTCGAGACCAGCCTGACCAATATGGCGAAACCTCGTCTCTACTAAAAATACAAAATTAGCCAAGTGTGGCAGCACACACCTGTAATCCCAGCTACTAGTGAGGCCGAGGCAGGAGAACTGCTTGAACCCAGGGGGCGGAGGTTGCAGTGAGCCAAGATCGTCACTGCACTCTAACCTGGGCGACAGCGCGAGACTCCCTCTCAAAAAAATAAATTTCAGCAATTAAGTTTTATGTACAATTCTACTAACACTAAATAGGTTTGAAATCCTACCCTCAGTTCTTACTAACACATGCTAAATTCACACGTAGTGAATGCTAAGGCTCAGATTATTTCTTTAATGGGTAAATCTTACGCCAATAATATCAAGACAAAAATCTGTTAGTTTTCTTTCCTGGCCATCTATATCTATCCCCACATATTTGATCAAATCTAGAAACTTACCGATTTACAACTTCCATTGAATGTAAAGACATGTCCATATTGACCAGGACGGAGAAATACTCAGTGATCTGGCTTGACTGCATTAATTTCAGCAACATTTCTATAGCGACTAAAGGGTTGTTTTCCACAAGGTCAGGAAGTTTGGCTGGAGTGAGGCCAATATGGTAGACAAGTTTGGGGTCTTTTTCCAACTCACCAAGGAGCTAAATACACCAGATTTTTAAAGAGAGAGGGAGAGAGAAAGAAGGTCTTGAGTCCATTTTTTTTTTCATGTATATGAAATCAGCATTTTATTTAAAAAACCTACAAAACTATCTGCATTGAACCATCTTCATAAATTTCTTCCCTCAAACCCAGGTCTTGACGTTTCTAAATTTACATTTTAATTTTGAAGATACTAAAGTGCAAACACATCCAAGACAGTTTATAAATATGCTAGTGATTCCTCTTCCTGGACATCAAACCAGACTCCATACTGTGGTCAGATACAGTACTGTCTGGTTGTAACAATGACAAGTCATTTGCAGATTTTTTTTTCCTGTCATCTGTTGAAATAAAAAATAATCTTAATGACCATCTAGTTCTCCCAAGCAACAGTCCTGCCTCACCCCACCTAGGTGGAGACCAGAAATACCTGAGAAGGGGGTGGGGTGGGAAGGGTGGGGTGGGAAGGGGGACAGCTGACCTGCTGCAAGGCATCAGTCTACAGAACTTTACAGTTCATCACACCCATACTTTGTAATTTAAACAGGTATCCTCAAAACATTTTTTCCACCAAATAGGCACTTCCTCTTTTAAATGTCCTATGCTTTTTTTTCCCTGTCTACTTGTATGTTCCACAGTGGGATGGTCTCGTGAGGAAAGTGAACTATAAACATTCCTATTCATTATTTCACTTTGAAAATGATACTTTTGGTGGCAAACTTCATTGGAGAGGTCAATTATCTCCTGAAAAGTTCTAACTCAAAAGTGTGCAAACTGGATAAAATTCACCAACCAGCAGAAGGCCTTGCCTTTCCTGAGGGGAGTCATCCAGTCTTGCACTTGGGCAGTGGGGGCTATATTAATCTCAAATCCACCAAGATCACCTGTGCAATGGGGGCTGGTTCCCCTTCCCTGAGCCTTGGTTTCCTCCCTACAGCCTGTCAGTAACTCCACTTTTCCTCAGAAGCATAACCATCAGCTCAGACATAACCATTGTGTAAAGTGTCCCACTGTATACACAGCAGTGACACCGCTCCTTCCCCACCTCTCCCAGAGACAAACTGATCACAAAGTTAGAACACTTTTAGTCAGCAGACTTCTTGCCCACCACAGTAAAATTACCAAAGAGCAGAACAAAGCTTCAGAGACCTAAAAACCTCTGCAACTTCCTACTGCTGCCTCATGGTGACAGGATTAGTTTACTGCTTGTTTATCACTTTCCAAAAAGCAAAAATAAACTCTTGTTAGATTAAAGATAAGAAAATGCTCACAATGGCCAGGCGTGGTGGCTCACGCCTGTAATCCCAGCACTTTGGGAGGCCTGCAGATCACTTGAGGCCAGACCAGCCTGGCCAAAATAGCAAAACCCCATCTCTACTAAAAATACAAAAATTAGCTAGGCATGGTGGCACACGCCTGTAGTCCCAGCTGCTGGGGAGACTGAGTCACGAGAATCACTTAAACCCAGGAGGCAGAGGTTGTAATGAGCTGAGATCGCACCATCAGACTCCACCCTGGGCAACCTAGTGAGACTCTGTCTTAAAAACAAATTTTTTTAGGCTGGGCATGGTGGCTCACGCCTGTAATCCCAGCACTTTGGGAGGCCGAGGCGGGTGGATCATGAGGTCAAGAGATCAAGACCATCCTGGTCAACATGGTGAAACCCCGTCTCTACTAAAAATACAAAAAATTAGCTGGGCATGGTGGCACGTGCCTGTAATCCCAGCTACTCAGGAGGCTGATGCAGGAGAATTGCCTGAACCCAGGAGGTGGAGGTTGTGGTGAGCC
Organism: Aotus nancymaae; assembly: GCF_030222135.1. Taxonomy (NCBI): domain Eukaryota; kingdom Metazoa; phylum Chordata; class Mammalia; order Primates; family Aotidae; genus Aotus; species Aotus nancymaae. The sequence goes on along the minus strand of NW_026988546.1, from coordinate 5,837,929 downwards.
GAGATCGTGCTATCCAGCCTGGGTAACAAGAGCGAAACTCCATCTCCAAAAAAAAAAAAAATTTTTTTAAATTAAAAATAAATTTTAAAAAAGAAAATCCTTACAATCAATACACACCTGTGTTTGTTGGGGAGAGGATAAAGGGCTTTTGAAGGCTTTGGCCATTATTCGCTTGATCTCCACACCAGTGCTATTCTTAACACACATCGATTTATCCCACTGGATTGCATGGTCAGGCTCTGTGGGGTTTAGCCAAGCCAGTTCATCCTCACAAATGTGGAGTGGAGGCGGTGGACGAATAAACTCTGGTCGAAAATGGCCTGTAATGAGAGCAGTGATGGTGGCTCCTATCAGGAAGCTAACATCTCTACACATGTCACACATTTCACTTAATAAAGTATGCAAAGTAATCTCTTAATAAAGATGATGTGACAAAACTCTCATACTTCAAAATCAGAAGCAGGAGTGACACAGGAAGTCAGGGTTTCAGTCAGAATGCAAACAAGACAATGAAAGAACACTGTATCAGCATTATGCCATTTTTGGAGCAGTGAGGAAAGCCTAGCCGTGATCCACCCACACTGCACTTGAGCATGAGCACTCAACAGCAAAAGGGCACGACTGCTAAAAGGGCTCAGCCTTTTGATGAAAAAATGAAATACTGTGTGCTCACACATCCTATTCTTAGTTACCACTATTTGTTCAGCTGCCACTATGATTTGTACTAGTTTTATCTTTGCATCTTAATAACTAGAGTAACAAATTACATGGCGATGAAACAGCAGAAGGAAAAGTATGGTTGCCTTTTAATATTTCAACATGAATCTGGAGACCATCACGAATCCTGAAATTCACAAATACCATATTCACATTCATAAAACAATACAAGTACAAAAGGAAAATGAAGTGGCTCAACTCAATTATTTTATAAAACAAGATTCATCCCTTAGGTATAAACCCACTGAAGTAAATGCTGGCTAGGACTTCTGCTGAACCAATTTTGCATCTCACAAGGTTTCCACATAGGGCAGGAGCGGCTTATTCCTATCATGGATCCTAGCCCCTAACAAATTTGAGAGTCTACTGTTGACTTTATAGAAAACATCTATTTTCTGGTTAAAAATCATCACTTTATTTTAAACATCTCCAGTCTCTTCACTTACATATCACCAGGACTAGCATCTGAATCTCCCTTCAACCACTTATAAAAATAAAGTTTTTTTTGTTTTGTTTTTTCTTTTTTTTAAAGGCAGGGTTTCACCATGTTGGTCAGGCTGGTCTTGAACTCCCGACCTCAGGTGATCCGCCCGCCTTGGCCTCCAAAGTGCTTGTATTACAGGTGTGAGCTACCGGCCCAAAAATAAAGTTTTTAAGACTTCATGAGAAATACTACTTATGTGATAAAGAGTGAGTTCCAGCGAGGTGGGGACACCTGGTGTTTGGCTAAACCCACTTATAAGTGATCTGCTTTTCACATCTCTTCCTGGTGACCTATGCAATTTAGAGTTGTGCCCGAGCAAATATTAAATAGAAGCTATTACATGGCATGAACGTTTCAGTCACACCTGTGACTAGCGGAAACTTCAAATATTAAACCTATGTATGCCAAAGATCTACTGTAAACCAAATGGTACAAAAGTCACTGTGTGAATTTCAAATTCATGGTGATACTATATATACTATAATCTGGTAAACATGTTCTTATCCCAAAGCAGAAAACTTCCCTACATAATTCAAAGCATACAGAAGCCCATAAAATAGATGCCAGGCAGAGTGCTACATGCCTGTAATTTCAACTATGCAGGAGTCTGAGGTGGAAGAATCCCCTAAGCCTCAGGGGTTTGAGTCCAGCCTGGGTATCATAGCAAGACTCCATCCCTTAAACAAAGAAATCCCCCAGAAATGCAGCAATATTATTTCAAATTCTACAAGCATTTTCTTTGAAATAAAGTAAATTAGGCGCTACAAGAAAATCTTTAAAATGGAAAAGGCAATGATAGCGATAAGATTCCTTAAGAGGTATAAAACAAAAAGATAATGAGCTGCTACAAAAACAGACTCATTTCAGTAAAATCAGAATCTGAATCTTTTTTTATTTTCCTTTTTGAGACAGAATTTCACTCCACCCAGGCTGGAGTGCAGTGGCGCGATCTCAGCTCATTGCAACCTCTGCCTCCCAGTTTCCAGCAATTCTCCTGCCTCAGCCTCCCGAGCAGCTGGGACTACAGGCGTGTGCCACTACACCCAGCTAATTTTTGTTTTTTTAGTAGAGACGGGGTTTCACCATGTTGGCCAGGCTAGTCTCAAACTCCTGACCTCAAGTGATCCACCTGCCTTGGCCTCCCAAAATGCTGGGATTACAGGTGTGAGCCACTGCGCCCCGCCTGTATCTTAAGGTATGCGTAAGATGGACATACAACAAACAACTTGGTGTGCACTTTTCTTAAAGAAGAAACTAATTGCCACTGAACATCTCTACTATGTTCTAGACACTCACTACACTAGAAAGGTTCACACTAAATTACAATTTAAGTCATAACAAAAATAAGATGATGTCTCAAAAAACCGAAAAGTCCTAGAGGATGCTGACAGACTAAAACCAAGAGTATAAATTAACCTACTTTCAATAGGTGGCTTTGGTCCGCTGACTAAAGCTTCTGTGATCTGAGAGGCAACTGAGCTGTCAAATCCAGAATTAGAAGAATCTGGGTCTGGGTCACTGAGAATGCTGGGGAAGCTCGCTTTGCTTTGTGTTGGCAATTCGGACTGGCGTTCTGGAAAAGGTTAAAATAGGAGACATTTTAAAATTATTGACACCATGAGGAGAGTGAAAAGACAAGCTACCAACTGAGATAAGCTATCTGTAACGCAGAAAAACAAAGGGCCAGATTCACAGAGACAGAAAATGTGTGTGTGTCTGTACGTACAGCAGGTCCTCACTTAATGTCATTGAAAGGTTCTTGAAAACTGCCACTAAATTAAACGACATATAACAAAACAATTTTTTTCATCAATGTTATAATAAAACAATATTAATGAAAGTGTTATTTGAGGACCTGCTATACATCACTTCACTTAAATCTGCAGTTTCCAAAAACCTATCAGTGATGTTAAGTGAGGACTTACTGTACATATATTTTTAAATCAATTAAAAAAAAATAAAGAACCCAACACAAAAAAATGGACTAATAACTTTAATAAGGATTTTATTTAAAAATCTTGAATGGCCAAAAAAATCTGAAAAGATGATTAATCCCATTAGGAACTAGGGTAAATCGAGTTAAAACACAAGATACAAGGCCGGGCGCGGTGGCTCACGCCTATAATCCCAGCACTTTGGGAGGCCAAGACGGGTGGATCACGAGGTCAAGAGATCGAGACCATCCTGGTCAACATGGTGAAACCCCGTCTCTACTAAAAATACAAAAATTAGCTGGGCATGGTGGCGCACGCCTGTAGTCCCAGCTACTCGGGAGGCTGAGGCAGGAGAATTGCTTGAACCCAGGAGGCAGAGGTTGTGGTGAGCCAAGATCGCGCCACTGCACTCCAGCCTGGGTAACAAGAGCGAAACTCCGTCTCAAAAAAAAAAAAAAACACAAGATACTGTAACATACCCACTAGACTGGCAAAAATGTATAAACTTGACATTATCAAATGCTGAAGAGGATGTAAAGTAACTTGCACACTGCTATAGGAATGAAAACTGGCACAGCAAGTTTGGCAAACAATTTGACGTTTCCTTATCAAGTTTTATATGTGCCTTTCTTTCCATCTAGGAGGCACACTTTTCACACGTGCCCCAGAATAATGTGCAAGAATGTTCACAGCAGTATTATGTCCATCAATGGCAGAATGGATACAGGACTTGGTACTCCACAGTGTGAAGGTACCACAGCAGCAATGAAGGGCGGCCACCACAGTTACATGCCATCAGCATGGACTCATCTCTCAAATAACCCCCAATAGAAGGAAAGCACAAAAGAATGCAGCACAATTCCACATAAAGTTCAAGGGCATGCAAAGTGAAACTATAGGCAGGCACAGGAGGGAAGCAATTAGGATCATTGGCACAAAAATCTGGTTAGTGATGAGGCAGCTATTGGGAGAAACACATAGGTAGCCTCTAGGCCATGAAAAGATTCTTTTTCTTAACTTGGATGGCAAGTTGCTCCAGGTTCCCTTAATTATAATTCCTTTAAAAAGTGAATGCATGTTTTCTTTCAGATTGTGTAATTTTAAAAACACAGGGGACTAAATTCCTGACTAAAGAACTATACAAATCAATAAAAGACAATCAATCCAATGGAAAAATGGCCAGAGACAGATGCCTTAGACACACAGCATCTTTTCTCATTCACTTAACAGAAATGCTCACTAAAATTATCCTATAATGCCATTTTTAAAAATCTCAGATTGTTGAAGTACAAAGAGTTAGATAACATACAATCAACCAAAATGTAGAAAGAAAAAAAAAGAGTTAAATTGGCCAGTTGCCTTACTAGTAAACTAGTAAGTGGTAGGTGTTTGTCAGGAATAAATCATAAAGGAAAACAAAACCTCTGAAATGAACACTGTCACTGTTAAGGTAAAACTCCACCCCTTGTCATCTATCTGTGTTTAACTTGTCTGCTTGTTCTTTTCAAGTTAAGAAAACACCAACTGCATCATCCAAAAATACACCTTTGGTCCACAGATGCCACTGTAAGACATTTGAATTTTAGGCCTCCAGAGAGATCTGGGTGGCTAGCTCCAGAGTGGAGAGGCGTGCTTGCTTTTTCTTTACACTTGTGAAGAGGAATGGATTCGGACATCTGCAATCTGGGTAGAGGACAGCAAGCAGCAAGCTTAGCCATTTGGCCACATTTCTCAGCCCTTACTCTAGGCATGTGATCCTTCCTGCACGTTAATATATTTCACAACTTTCTCACAGCTGACTCAAGGCATACCAAGTTGAAAGGAGGGTCAGACGTGATTCTTACTTCATTATTATAAATAAATACTATTTAAATACTATAAATAAATATTATAAATACTAAGCTAGAACCATCAGAATACATCACTTCTGTATCCAGTTTTCAAAGTATCTTTGGTGTTTGTCAGGAATAAATAAAAGTAATCATTTCATTTCTATTAAATTATATCTGGCACTCTTGGGCAATAAGTACTTTTGTTCTTATTAGTACAACCTTAAAAGTCTTAAAAAGATTTCTTTTAGTTTCAGAAAATAACCACTGTTACATTGCTCTTGTTCTGCTTTTGTGACAGGGTCTTACTCTGTTGCCCAGGCTAGAGTGCAGTGGTGCAATCACGGCTCATTGTGGCCTTGACCTCCCAAGATCAAGCGATCCTCTTATGTCAGCCTCCTGAGTAGCTGGGACCACACCTGCTCACACCAAACTAATTTTTTTAAGTTACTTTTGTAGAGACAGGGTCTCCCTATGTTGCCCAGGCTGGCTGTAAACTCCCGGGCCCAAGTGATTCTCATGCCTCGGCCTCCCAGACTGCTGGGATTACAAGAATGTGCCATGGTGCCTGGCCCCATGGTTATACTGTTAATACACAATACTTTAAAGGTTCACAATGTTCCAAAGGAAAAGCTGTGGTTTCTTTTTTCTGTTTTTGTTTTGTTTAGGAAAAGCTGTTTATCGCATCATGTCAACTTATAGCAAAGCCAAATGTCACAGTTGTATGACATCTAAGAAGGATGGGGCACTGTCAAAATTAATACTTGAGCTTACTTAATTACAAAGTTAAGGGTTCACAAACCCAGCTACACATTAGTTTCCCTACTGAGTTGCTCTCAAGTGAGAAGATGAATGCTTATAGCAGGCAAGCCCAAAGTGCCTCCTCTACTCCTTCGGAACTCAGAGAGCCTCTCTCTGACCACCAGTTCTCCTTCTATTACTTTCTGTCAGAACACACTGTTTACTTCAAGAGCACTCATTAATTTGCTTACATGTTTAACACAGAATGTACCAGAACAATCCTGAACAAGAAGAAACCTGAAAGTCTCATACCCCCCGATTTCAAAACTTGGTACAAAGCTACAGTAATTAAAACAGTGTGGTACTAGCCGAAAGACAGACACAGACGAATGGAATAGAAAGCCCAGAAATAAACCCTTGCATATATGGGCAAATGATTTTCAACAAAGATGCCAAGAGAACATTGTTTTGGCTATTCAGGGTCCCTTGAGACAGGTCTCAAGCTATCGTGCAGGCTGGAGTGCAGTGGCACAATCACAGCTCATTGCAGCCTGCATCTCCCAAGATCAAGTGATCCTCCCACTTAGGCCTCACAAGTAGTTGAGACCACAAGCATGCACCACCACGCCCAGCTAAGTTTTTAATTATATGTGGAGACAAAGTCTCCCTGTGTTGCCCAGGCTAGTCTTGAACTCCTGCCCTCAAACAATCTTTCCACTTTGGCCTCTCCCAAAGATTGCAGGTATGAGCTACTATGTCAACCTTTCTTCAATTTAAAGATGGATTTTTCTGTTGTTTAAGACAAAGCCTCGCTCTGTCGCCCAGGCTGAAGTGCAGTGGCGCAATCTCGGCTCATTGCAACCTCTGCCTCCCGGATCAAGTGATTCTCGTGCCTCAGCCTCCCAATTACAGATATGAGCCACTGTGACCAGCAGGATTTTTCTATTTCTGCAAAAAACACTTGGAATTTTGACAGGAATTGCAGCAAATCTGTTTATTGTTTTGGGTAGTATTGACCTATTAAAAAATATTAAGTCTTCCAATGAGAACTTTAAAAAAAAACACTAAATTTTATCCAGCTTTCTTCTAAAACAGGAAGAGCAATCAATTCAAGTGAAAACCCCAAATGAATTTACATGCTATTAGCACCCAAAAATAAAACTTCCACTTATTTATTTTTGAAATGGAGTCTCACTGTAGCCCAGGCTGGAGTACAGTGGTGTATTCTCAGCTCACTGCAACCTTCGCCTCCCAAGTTCAAGCGATTCTCCTACCTCAGCATCCCGAGTAGCTGGGATTACAGGTGTGCACCACCCATGCCCGGCTAATTTTTGTATTTTTAGTAGAGACAGGGTTTCACCATGCTGGCCAGGCTAGTCTCGAACTCCTGACCTCAAACAATCTCCCTGCCTTGGCCTCCCAAAGTTCTGGGAGTACAGGTGTGAGGCACAGTGCCCAGCCAAGACTTCCATTTAAGATCCAGTATTAGGGGAGTTGGGGAAAGATAGCATGGGGAGAAATATCACATATAGGTGAAGGGGAGGAAGGTAGCAAATCACACTGCCACGTATGCAGCTATGCAACAATCTTGCATGTTCTTCACATGTACCCCAAAACCTAAAATGCAATAAAAAAAAAAAATCCAGTATTAAAACTACTTTTTGAAATGGACAATACTAACCTTTTAGCAGTTATAAAAACCATAATTTTAAGTAGAGTCCTAAACAAAAGAGGCCTAAATATTGTCACACAGGAATGCCCAAACCACTGATTCCTCCTTACCGGCCAAGGCTAACTGAAGCCCACTAATGTCCACAGACTGGCCCATGTTTCCAACATCCATCAGCGCAATCTGGCGAGGTGTCTTTTTGAAGAGTTCCCGTGGGGGTGCCAGCATCAGCTGGGAAAGAAAAAACTTTTCTGGTGGAGTTATAGGAGGTAAAAATCCTGCAAACAAAAATGTATAACAGTTTCTCCAATGGTTACTTTTAAAAATCAACTTGAATCTGGTAAAATCAGTACTTGCTACTTGCCACTTTAAGCCATATATTTTTAAGAGCTAAATTATAATTAGGTTTCAGTTAACCAAATATATACATTTATGAACTATGTAATTAAATATGTCATTTGAAATTCTATGATCTGTGTCCCTACCAATGAAACTTAAAGGGTTTTTTGTTTTGGTTTTGTGTGTTTTTGTTGTTTTTTTTTTGAGACAGAGTCTCCTTCTGTCACCCAGACTAGAGTGCAGTGGCAAAATCTTGGCTCACCTAGGTTCAAGCTATTCTCTTGCTTGAGCCTCCCAAGTAGCTGGAACTACAGGTGCACACCACCACGCCCAGCTCATTTTTTGTGTTTTTAATAGAGACAGGATTTCACTGTGTTAGCCAGGATGGTCTCAATTTCCTGACCTCATGATCCATCTGCCTCAGCCTCCCAAAGTGCTGGGATTACAGGCATGAGCCGCTGCACCTGGCCGAAACTTAAGGTTTTTGTACCTGTTAATTGTAAGAGTTAAAGAAAGAGAAAAGAAACATAAAATGCAGCTTGGCAGACAAAGATAGGTTTTCTTTAGTTAAAACCTGAGAGGGGCTCTTGGTTAATGTTTTAATTCAAGAAAATCTGCCTCTGTTTCGTGTTTCTTTCCTCTTTAATTCTTACATTAATAACTTCATTTTCTAAAGTGGCTCAATTCCTGTAAAGGCTAAAGCTTATATATGCAAGCAAAAATAGATAACACTATAGTGCTTGGAAATGCTTTCCTTTCTTCTCTGTTTCCACTGTGCAGAAGTTGAATAAATAGAAGAGCAACCAGCAGCAATGCAAATACACTTCACATACCTGATTCAACACACAGTGCAGCTACACATTCCTGCAAAGCTGAATGTTCCTTCCCTTTAGTCCATATTCAATTGCTCATCAAGCCTCATCTCTCCCACTGCAGCAGTGTCACCAGGCTGCATTCCCTCAGCTCCAGTCCCCACGCCTCTCTTGTCTGGACTACTTTTGCCCCCTCTACTGACTTCCCCAGCTCCCAGTTGTGACCCCTGCCCACCCACCACCCACAGGCCACACTACCTCTCACCATTTAGTTATATCTCTAGAGTACAAATCTGATCACATTACTTAACCTTTTCACATAGAATTAAACCCAAATTTCTGTATCATTAGAAGACCCTTCATAATCTGGTCCCAACGCACCTTCCTAATCTCACTTCTTGACCATCTCTCCCATCCACGTACCCTACACCCTAGTTGCACAAAATTCCTCAACTTCTACATTCAGTATTTTGTTGTTGTTGTTGTTGTTTCTGAGGCAGAGTCTCACTCTGTTCCCCAGGCTGAAGTGCAGTGGTGAGATCTCAGCTCACTGCAGTCTCCGCCCTCCAAGTTCAAGCAATTCTCCTGCCTCAGACTTCTGAGTAGCTGGGATTACAGGAGTGCACCATCACACTGGGCTAATTTTTGTATTTCTGGTAGAGACGGAGTTTCGTCATGTTGGCCAGGCTGGTCTCAAACTCCTGGCCTCAAATGATTTGCCCACCTCGGCCTCCCAAAGTACAAGTGCTGGGATTGCAGGCATGAGCCACCGCACCAGGCCTTACACCCAATTCTTTAGTAATACGTGGCAGAGCCACTCCTGCCCTCCCACCCACATCCCTAATCAATATCCAGCAAAAATGTCACTCCTTTTGAGAATTTATCTGGCTCCATAGGTGGTCATTCCTTCCTCTGTACATTACACAGTCGCAGCCCTGCCTCTGTTCAGAATCATCGGAAAAGCATTCTGAAGACATACCCACTAAATGTCTTACCCTAAACATACATCAGCAGCAGCAGCTCTGGGAGTGGAGTGTTGACACTGATATTTTCTCTTCTGTGTTATCTATACAGCATCCCTATCTACTTTAATAATGGCAGTGATCATAGTGGGTAACACTCACATGTAACTGTATTCTTTGTAATAACTCTACCAGCTGAGAATTGTTACTATTTGCGTTTTACAGATGAGGAATCTGCGGCACAAAAGAGTTAAATATAGTCCATCCATGGATTCTTTCTCTGGCAACTGCCATCCCACCCATGGCAAATCTGTATCTACAATGCAGTCTATGAACTAGGTGTGGGTTTAGATTCACTGCATATGAGAATGACATTATGTAAGTCACGGCTCGTTTGCCTCACCTGTTCTTCAGAATTCAAAGGACCCTCTGACCTAAATCCCACAGTGCCCCAATCCTCTAATACAAGCACCCCAGGGTGGTGGTTGTCTCTGTGTGCATGTTTAGAGGCAGGGTCTCGCTGTTACCCAGTGGTGTGATCCTAACTCACTGCAGTCTTAAACTACTAGGCTCAAGTGATCTTCCTGCTTCAACCTCCTGAGCAGCTGAGACTACAAGTGTGAGCCACCCCATGCCCAGCAAATTTTTTTTTAATTTTTTGTAAAGACATGATCTTGCTATGTTGCCCAAGATGGTTTCAAACTCCTGGCCTCAAGCAATTCCCACCCTCATCCCTCACCACCTCGGACTCCAAAAGTGTTGGGATTACAGGCGTGAGCCACCTTGCCAGGCCTGGGTGGCGAGTTTTGGCCACAAACTTGTGTCACATTCACTTTTCTGGGCAGTCACAAGCTTCTTAAAAGCAGGTTAAGTACCTGTACCCTAAGGGCATCTCAGGCCAATACAAAGGGTTGCCCTTCTTAGATATGGGCACTACTGGACACTAATCAGAAGATTGTGATGTGGTGCCAGGCAGGAACACTAACTAGAAATGCAGAAGCCTTCTGTACTATAAAAACAAACTCCTGGTATTACCTCAAAATCTGCTGCCTTAACCTTGACTCGCTGAATAGCAGGCCCTACCTAATACTGGTTATGGAATGTAAGATCAAGCTGTTTCCTAATCTCTATCCGTTTCCTCCACTACACTGGTCCCTAAATCCTTCAGGTCCCCTTGTCACCAAGCCATTTTTCTTGTTTTCTGACTGCAAGTCTTCTCCCAAAGCAAATCCACATAAAGGATCCCCAGCTTGAGCTTAAAAACAACAACAAAATGCAGCCTTGTAGCTAACCTACTAGTTTGGTCTCACCAACGCCACACAATGGTAAATACATTTTATGTAATGTACACCATGTATGCACTTTACATAATGTCCAGTAAATCATGTGCTTTTTAACCGCAAGACCATCAATTTGAGGCTTTCTATCCTCTGCCCCCAACACTAACAGGCTAAGGACGGCGGCTGCTAAGTCTTTTATGGGGTTTCATGTACATTTCCGCCCAACAACTTCTTCAGCTTCTTAATACTGACTTCTACGTTCTCCTTTGAGACTGAAAACCGGGGATAGATGCAGTCTTATCATTGGGTTTTAACTTCACACACCACAGATGGGCTTTCAAGAACGAATCGTATTTGGGACACTAAACATGTCAAGACCTACACTGAGCTGTATGATGTGATGGCGAGTACAAAGAAATCATTTTCGGTGTCACGAACCTGCAATTAAGCTACCACCTCTCCATTCTTTAGAGTTAAGGCCGGTGTGGCCGGAGGGAATGAGGAGCGTGGGGACGCTGAGGGAGACGGAAAAAGGGGAGAGTTAATTTCTCTTGCAGGTGAGTTCCCAGCAACGCAGGTGGAAAGCTGCGGAATCTAACGCTATCCACACGGCACAGCTGGCTTCAGGAGGTACCTGAGAGCGGAGGGCGGTCCGGCTCCTGGCCGCCGCGAGCTGGCGGCGAGGGGTTGAGAAGGTGCGCGAAGCTGGCGGCGAAGGGGTTGGCGGCCAGCGGCTCGGTGCGGTACATCTCCCAGAGCAGGTAGAGCGCCGTGAGGCGCTGCGCCGCGCTGGGCAGCAGGTCGGGCTGCTGGAGCAGCATGACGAGCACCGAGCCCAGGCGGAAGTGGTCGGCCTTGCTGAAGTAGTGGTGGAAGGCGGTGGACAGGCCCTCAAAGGTGCTGCCGCCGCCCGCCTCCTCCGAGATGATGCTCAGCAGACTCGAGAGCTCCTTCGGGGTCAAGCTCATCCTGCCCGCGGGGCCCCCAGGGCTTCCCCTCCCGGACCCGGGGCCGCTTGCTCCGCCTCTGCCGCCGCTGGAGCCCCCGAAGCTGCTCCTGGACGCCGACCCTGCCGCTTCCTGGGACCCTCTCTGCTCGGCGGCGGTGAGAAGCCGGCCAGACGCCGTGCTCGCCCCTCCGCCGGGCATCAACCTTGCTCTCCTTCCCCGCTTCCCGGCCCGAGGGGCCCTGGCGCCGGTTGGCTCCGTCCCCGCGGCCGTAAAGCGCGCTGTTACACGACAGCGTCGCAAACAAAACACGTCGGGGAAACCAGACCGCCGCGGAGAGGGCCAGCGCCCTGCTAAAGCGAGGCTGATGGAGCGAAGCCAGGGACAGCTTGTGGAGACGCGGGGTAGGCGGGGCGAATTGGCCGGAAGCGGGGGCGGGAGTGGGGGCGGGGGCGGGGCCTGGGAGTGGAGAGGCGTGGAGAGGAGTGGAGGGGCGGGGCGAGGTCCGGCGGGCAGTGTTCAGGGCTGACCTGGCTGAGGTCCCGCGGAGGGACTGCCCGAGGCCCGCGGGCTTCTGCGCAGCTGCGAGGGAAAGCCGCCGTTTGGCGGTCCCCAGGGCAGGAACTGGTGCCACACGGTCCCAGTAAATGCTCTCTACGTTATTATTTGGAAAAATGCACCTAAGATGCTAATATTTTCTTAATATAATATCCGTAACTATTCGTCGTAAAAATATGTAAATCTAGGTCCGGCGCGGTGGCGCGTGCCTGTAATCCCAGCACTCTTCAGAGTCCGAGGTGGGAGGGTTGGTAGAGCCTCGGAGAGTCCGAGGTTGCAGTGAGCTGTGATCACCACTGTACTCCAGCTCGGGCGACAGGCGAGACTCTTGTCTCAGAAACATTTTTTTTTTTAATATAGTAAATGACACACATTTCTCATAACCACAGTTAATTTCTAGTCTTATGCTCTTTTTTTTTGCAGAAATGGAATCATACTGCACTATGAGCTTTTTTGTATTTGGTTTTTTCTCTTAACACGATTTCGAGAACATGTCTCCAATTAATATTCATTTACAAAATCGTTTTCTGTGCCACGTCTTACTTAGACTGCCCTAGGGCGCTTATCCTGGGCACTAGCTGTGCATTAGAAACCCACGGGTAGAGGTTACAAATTCCTGGTCCCACCCCCAGAGATGATAATTAAGATATTAATAAACCCCACCTCTTCAGGTGAGTCTCATGTGCAGTCTGGGCTGAGAACCATCAGGTGGCATTTCCCAGACATGCCCGGTCCCTAAACCAACAGAAATGTGCATGTATTTCGCCAGTGATTACCACCATCGATTCCAGTCCGCGCTGAACCATGTCAGCACTCAAGAATTATCTAGTTAAGTGCCACCTCAATTCTTTTTTAAAAGGTATTTTTATTTTATTTATTTTGGGGGAGAAATATATATTTTTTAAAAATTTTTGCATCTTTTTAAAACATTTCAATAGTTTGGGGGGTACAGGTGGTTTTTGTTTACATGGATAAGTTTTTGTTTGTTTTTAATTAAGAAGATAAAGGATAAATAAATGACTACTCCATAGGCAGAGCAGCCTACATGGATAAGTTCTTAGTGGTAACTTCTGAGTTTGGTGCGCCCATTACTAGAGCAGTGTACTTTGTACCCAATTGTAGTCTTTTATCCCTCACCCCTGCCCCCACATTTCCCCTGCTCCTGCCCCTGTGTCCTCAAAGTCCATTATAACATTCTTATGTCTTTGTAGTCTTTGTATCCTCATAACTTAGCTCCCACTTATAGGTGAGAAGTGTAATATTTGGTTTGCCACCTGAATTCTCAAGAAAAATTTAAAAAAGAGAAATTGCCAGGTCAACAGATGTGATGTCTACTGAATTTTAAAGGCCTCTATGGCTACGCGCAGCGGCTCACGCCTGTAATCCCGGCACTTCTGGAGGCCGAGGTGAGAGTGTCATGAGGTCAAGAGATCAAGACCATCCTAGCCAACAGAGTGAAACCCCATCTCTACTAAAAATACAAAAATTAGCTGGGCGTGGTGGTGTGCACCTGTAGTCCCGGCTACTCGGGAGGCTGAGGCAAGAGAATCGCTTGAACCGGGGAGGTGGAGGTTGCAGTGAGCCGAGATCGCACCACTGCACTCCAGACTGGTGACAGAGCAAGACTCTGTCTCAAAAAAATTAATTAATTAATTAAAATAAATAAATAAAGACTTCTTCAATTTACTGCTAAATTGAACTTTTAGAAAGATCCTGCCAATTAACGTTCCTAACAGCAGCAGATATAATGTGGTAACTTGGGAAACTGATTCAAATTAGCTCGAAAATAATCTCATTAATTTGTTATTATAGGAGCTGGGCACGGTGGCTCACACCCGTAATCCCAGCACTTTGGGAGGCTGAGGCAGGCAGGCTTTTGAGGCTAGGCGTTCAAGACCAGCCTGGCCATGGTGAAAGCCCATCTCTACTAAAAATAGAAAACTTAGTTGGGCATGGTAGCTACTTGGGAGGATGAGGCAGAAGAATGGCTTGAACCTGGGAGGCGGAGGTTGCAGTGAGCCGAGATCACACCTCTGTACCTCAGCCTGGGCAACAGAGGGAGACTATTGCAAAAAAAAAAAAATTATATTTTTTATTATAATAAACTTCATTTTGTGCAAGCCATTTTACATTGGGTGGTCTATGGGTCTATTTGTTATAGTAATTTTCCTGCAGCGCTAATACTGTTTAATAGTACTAATTATACCAATTGCCAGTTATTAATGTAGTATTAATGTAATAATACCAGTTGCCAGGATTAATGTACTAATACTGTGTGGGTTTTTTCTAAGATGTTTCAAAAATATTTGAAAAGTATATTTTATCTGAAAAAAAAAATATGCGAGGCCAAGGCAGGTGGATCACTTGAGGTCAGAGTTCGAGACCAGCCTGTACTAAAAATACAAAAATTAGCTGGGTGTGGTGGCACATGCCTGTAATCCCAGCTACTCGGGAGCCTGAGGCAGGAGAATTGCTTGAACCTGGGAGGTGGAGATTGCGGTGAGCCGAGATTGTGCCACTGCACTCCAGCCTGGGCGACAGAGCAAGACTCCATCTCAAAACAACAACAACAAAAAACAAAAACAGATTCTGTTTTGAGCACCTATGGCACAAAATAGGTTCGCAAAACAGAATTTGTTTTTGCTGAAAGTCAGTGAACTAAAGAAATCAGGTCCTGCCCTGATAATGCTCAGAGGAGCATGGTGGCCTCTTGGAAACTGCTGGAGAATCAGCTCATCCTGGTCACTGAGTATACCACATAATCAAAACATCCCACGGCAATTGTTTCTCAAATGGATCACATTTGAGTGTTTAGACCGAGTGTATAGAGCAATTTAATTTTGTTCCGTTTAGACCAAGTGTATAGAAGAATTTAATTTTGTTATTATAACTATATTATGCTCTAATACAATAGAAATAGCAAGAGCAGGCTGGGCATAGTGGCTTACACCTATAATCCCAGTGCTTGGGAGGCCAAGGTGGGAGGATGGTTCCAGGCTAAGTATTTGAAATCAGCCTGGGCAATGTAAGGAGACCCTCTTTCTACAAAAAATAATTAGCTGGGCATGGTGGTGTGCATCTGTGGTCCCAGCTACTCAGGAAGCTGAAGCAGGAGGAGCTCTTGAGTCTAGGAGGTTGAGGCTGCAGTGAGCCCTAATTTGCACCTCTGCACTCCAGCCTGGGCTAGAGAGGAAGACCCTAGCTCAAAAAAAAAAAAAAAAAAAAAGCAAGAGCCAATGAGGCATAGAGAAGTATTTGCCCTATACAAAGTGACCTCTGATTGCTAGCCGTTTTTGTTTGTTTGTTTGTTTTTGAGATGGAGTCTCGCTCTGTCACCCAGGCTGTAGCTCGATCTTGGCTCACTGCAAATTCCACCTTCCAGGTTCAAGCCATTATTGTGCCTCAGCCTCTCCAGCAGCTGGGATTACAGGCATGTGCCACCACACCCGGCTAATTTTTATATTATTAGTAGAGACGGGGTTTCACCATGTTGGCTAGGCTTGTCTCGAACTCCTGACCTCAAGAGATCTGCTCACCTCAGCCTCCCAAAGTGCTGGGATTACAGGCATGAGCCACTATGCCCGGCCAATTAAATATTAAAAGCTAAAAAAGCCGGTGCCCTTATACAAAGGCTGGAATGTAACAAAAGCCCACCAAGAGTTTTGCCTAGGCCTTTCCTGAATCTTAAAGCATGACAAAATAACAAAGGAATTCTTAACAGGACCCATTTAGGATTAAATGAGTTTTACTGGGGGTCTGAAGAAACTCCCTGAGTTCTCCACAAACAAGTTTATTGGGGGTCTGAAGGAGCTCCCCAAACCTCCATGATTTAGCAGGAGACAAGATAAAGATAATCACCCCAGCACCTGGACCCACTTAGATTAAGTAAATTTACTGATGCTCCAGAGGAAAGTCTTCAGGACTCAGACCTTAGTTACAGATTAAACAAAGTTAATCACTTTTTCATTAGATGAATGCACACTTACATGTGGACTTATAGCTTAAGAAGGTATATAAGATCTGGAAAACTTTGTAATTTTGAGCTCGTCTGGCGATAATTTCCAGGCCTTCTCCCTGTAACCAGTTGCAAAAATAAAAACTGTCTTCCTCCCCAGTTCATCTGTGTCTCATTATTGGACCACAAGAAATAGCAGCTCGACCCTCAGTTTGGTCCAGGAATGATTTGAACAGGTTTAGCTAGCACTCTACACTGTTAAATATGTTTTTGTTTTTTTGAGACAGTCTTGCTCTGTCACCTGGACTGGAGTGCAGGGGCACAATCTTGGCTCACTGCAACCTCTGCAATTCTTCTGCCTCAGCCTCCCAAGTAGCTGGGATTACAGATGTATGCCACCATGCCCGGCTAATTTTTGTATTTTCAGGAGAGACGGAGTTTCACCATATTGGCCAGGCTGGTCTTGAATGCCTGACCTCCTGATCCACCCTCCTTAGCCTCCCAAAGTGCTGGAGTTACAGGCGTGAGCCACCAAGCCTGACCTGAAATAGCTTTTTCTTTATTATTTATTTACATTTGAGACAGGGTCTCCCTCTGTCACCCAGGCTGGAGTGCAGTAGTGTAATCACAGCTCACTGTAGCCTCAATCTCCCAGGCTCAGGCAATACCCCCACCTCAGCCTCCCAGGTAGTTGGGACTGCAGGTACATACCACCATGCCCGGCGAATTTTATATACATATTGTATAGAGATGGGGTTTCACCATAAGCATGTTTCTTGCCAGGAGTAGAATTGCTAGGTCATAGGATATTTGCATGTTCAGCTTAAGTAAGTACTGGCAAAGACTTTCCCAAGTGGTTGTACCAACTTACACTTCTCCCCACTCCTGGCAGTGCATAAGAATACAGATTGATCCACATGGCCGCTACCTGTTAATTCTTTTTCTTCTTAGGCATTCTGGTTGGTATGCAGTGGTATAGCATTGTGCTTTTAATTTTTACTTCTCTGATAACTAATGAAGTTGAGCACTTTTTCATGTTGTTGAACATTGGTATTCTCTTTTGCAGAGCTCCCATTGAAGTCTCTTGCCCATTTTTGTATTGGCTTTCTTACCGATTAGTAGGCATTCTTTATATATTCTAGGTATAACTCCTTTTTCAGATATAGGTATTATGAATAGTTTCTCCCACTCTGTGAGTGCTTTATTAATAGTTTTCTATTATTACATTCCTTGTTAGACCTGCCTTTCACTTTCTGCCATGATTGTGAGGCCTCCCCAGCCACATAAAACTGTGTCTATTAAACCTCTTTCTTTTTTTTTTTTTTTTTTTTGAGACGGGGTTTCAACTCTTGTTGGCTAGAGTGCAATGGAGCAATCTTGGCTCACTGCACCCCTGCCTCCTGGGTTCAAGCAATTCTCGTGTCTCAGCCTCCCAAGTGGCTGGGACTACAGGCACATGCCATCACACCCAGCTAATTTTTTTTTTTTTTAATCTTTGTATTTTTAGTAGAGATGGGGTTTCACCATGTTGGCCAGGCGAGTCTCAAACTCCGAGGTGATCCACCCACCTCGGCCTCCCAAAGTGCTGGGATTACAGGCATGAGCCACCACACCCAGCCTATTAAACCTCTTTCTTCTGTAAATTTCTCAGTCTCAGGTATGTCTTTATCATTAGCTTGAAAATGGACTAATACATTGACCCATCTCAGCTTTGATGTCCTCACCTGGGTTACAGAGGAACCCCTTCCTCTGTGGGTAGGAGATGGATGGCACAGGAAGGGGGCCTTGCTTGGGCTCCCTCGCCTCTTCTTAAATATATCGAGAATGGGGAGAAAGGGTTTTTTTGTTTGTTTGATTGGTTTGCTTGCTTGTTTTTTGAGATGGAGTCCTCGCTCTATTGCCCAGCCTGGAATGCAGTGGTGACATCTTGGCTCACTGTAACCTCCACCTTCCAGATTCAAATGCTTCTCCTGCCTCAGCCTCCCGAGTAGCTGGAATTACAGGCACCACTACACCCAGCTAATTTTTGTATTTTTAGTAGAAATGGGGTTTCACCATGTTGGCCAGGTTGGTCTCGAACTCCTGACCTCAAGTGATCCTCCCACCTCAGCCTCCCAAACTGCTGATTACAGGTGTGAGCTACCATGCTTGGTCAATAAAGGGTTTCTTTTATAAAGGATGAATCTTTTTCTTGTGGAGTTTTAGGCATAAAACTGGTTCTACCTTTCACCTTCTTCAATGAGACTCTCATTCTCGCCTTTAGATTACTTCAAAAGGACACATCTGACATAAAATTAGTTTCCAGCACTTCTAAATCTTTCCTGTGAAAAAGACCAAACCTATGATTGTAGATACCTGTAAACAGCCATCTTATTCATGCAGTGGGGAAAGATCCTGGTGAAGAGAACCTGGAGTGCCATCCAGGGCACTAAATGGTGATACCAGAACTGAAGGTGGCTGGCAGTTGTAACTTATGAGTTATGAACTCTTAAGTAGGAAACTCATAAGGAACTAAGCCGTTATTTCCATTTTCCTGTTGGAGAGAATTGTGAACTCTTTTTTTTTTTTTTTTTTTTTTTTGAGATGGAGTTTCGCTCTTGTTACCCAGGCTGGAGTGCAATGGCGCAATCTCGGCTCACCGCAACCTCTGCCTCCTGGGTTCAGGCAATTCTCCTGCCTCAGCCTCCTGAGTAACTGGGATTACAGACACTCACCACCGTGCCCAGCTAATTTTTTGTATTTTTAGCAGAGACGAGGTTTCACCATGCTGACCAGGATGGTCTCGATCTCTTGACCTCGTGATCCACCTGCCTCAGCTTCCCAAAGTGTTGGGATTACAGGCGTGAGCCACCGCGCCGGGCGAGAATTGTGAACTCTTTGACTGTCCTTGTCTTCACTTGTGTTGGAACTCCTTTAGCATGATCAAGGATGACTGAAAAAGGGCTTCAGTGCAGGTCCTTCGGCATTTGTAGGCAGGATCTTCATGAGCCACCTCAGTGTATTGGGAATGGGTGTGTGTCCTGGGCAGCCTGAGCACTGTGAGACCACAGGACCTAAGGCCACTGGCAGTCTTTGAGTCTCCACTCCAGTGACCAGCTGCGTGAACTGAGATTTGTGTCTCACTTTCCTCATTAGTGGCAAGTTAAATAGTACCAGTGCCAGGGGGTCACTGAAACTAGATAACCACTATCAAGGCTTGGCACCATACTCAGTACACAAAAAACCCCAGCTCTGGTGCTGTTCAAAATCACGTCCTGCCTGAAGGTTTGTGGTCTGTCCAGTGTCTCCATCTCCCAAGTGCCTTCTGAATGTCTTAAGTTGTAACCATAGGACCAGCTCGAACCAATTAACCATTGTGTAAGCTGTCGCTGTGGTGCTGAGCCAGAATTGAAAGTCATGTAGACCAGGCATGCATGCTGGGAAAATGCTTTGACCTCCTGATTGTTAGCACCACCAGCCTGGCAGACCAGCCTCAGTGGCATCACCTGGACCTAGTTAGAAATGTCATAAAGCTTGACCCAAGAGCGGGGAGAGACAGATTTGAGTGTTGCCTCCTGTCTCCTTCCTTGCCAGTCAACTCATAATAAAGCTTTTACTTTCCTCAAAAGCCAGTGCCACAGGAGTGGCTTCTAAGCAGGTCAGGAAGTGAGACCACTGTTCATCACAAAGACTTCTACATTCCCTATCTTAGATTGGAAGCTCTCAAATGAATTGGTCTCAGGAACTCTTTGTACCCTTAAAAATTACTAAGACCCACAAAGAGCTTTTCTTATATGTGGGTTATAGCTATCAAGACTTACCATATTAAAATTAAACATGATAAAATGTTAAAATATTCATTCACTCAAAAATAACAGTGATGGGAGGATTGCTTGAGCCCAAGAGGTCAAGGCTACAGTGAGCTATGATCATACCACTGCACTGCAGCCTAGAAAACAGTGAGATCCTTATCTCAAAAAATAATAACAATGAAAATAGCAATATTTTCCCAAACAAAACACACTTGGAGCCAGGCACAGTGGCTCATGCCTGTAATCCCAGCACCTTGGGAGGCTGAGGCAGGTTACCACCTCTGGGCCCAGAGAAACAAAGGGAGGTAGGGGTTGTCAGAATCTGGAAGGAGTTACATAGGATTAGTGACCTGCATTTAAGCTAAGGAAATAAATACACTAACTGACTGTCTTGGCGGCTCAGATCTGCTGGCAAAACCCACCCGGAAGCCAGGGGCCTGGAGAGCCTGCAGATGGCGTCCATGAAGCTCAGCCTCCCACGGTAGAGGGCAGGGCATAGAAAGGTGGAGAGGGAATAGGGATGGGGCAGATGAAAGATCTGTGGCTTGGCCATGTCCTATGCGTACCTGTGGACCAGAGTGTGTCCTCGGCTAGCTGGCCCAATGTGAATTCAGGTGCATGCCCCCCTTTACTGTGGGATCTTCAGCTCTTTCCCAGGGCCTGGCCCACTGTGGGGTCAATAGTTTCACTGACAAAGGATGCATGAGATTCCTGATGATGTAACTTGAGGGAGGGGGCCCCCAGAGCCAAGGAGCCTTCAGCCACTCATTTATCCATCCTGGGATCCCTTGAGCCTGCCTGCAAAGGAGACCACAGCACCAAAACTCTAGGCACCTGACCTGCTGTGGCTGCTGCTGAGCCAGTGCTGAGTGGATCAGATCTCCAGCTCCTCCTCCACACCTAGCACAACTTGTCCAAATAAAGAGCTCGGGGACTAGAGATAGTGTGAGCTGCGATTCTTTCTGAATTTAAGTACAGAAGCCTTCCTCAAACGGAAGTCATGGCAGGACTTAAGACTCTGGCAGTGGTTTCCAGATTTTCTTTTACCAGCAGAGGTCCCTGTTCATGAGAAATCCTGTGAAGAATAGGAATATGAGCTGGGCACGGTGGCACACACCTGTTGTCCCAGCTTGTCCAGAGGCTGAAGTAGGAAGATCCCTTGAGCTCAGGAATCTGAGACCAGCCTGGCAACATAGTGAGACCCCAGCTTGGAAAAAAGCATGTAAACCGGATGAAAGGAGAGCTATCCTGGTGGAAGAGGAGGTGCCCAGGACCTGACTTGGTTTGCCTCCCCTGGACAAAATCCTTCAGGTGGCTTGGAGATGCCTCCATCATCCCACAGCTCTGAGTAATACAAGCTGAAACCCATTGCCTTTTGCAAAAAGTGACTGATGTTGTAAATGAAACTAGCAAGACGCTTATAGTTTTTTCAAGCCCATAAAAGTAAAAATAAAAAAAAATAACAGCACTCAGAATAGTTCAAGATATTTTATAGCACATAAATAAGTCCCACTAGTTTTCATTTGTCATCTTTGACATCCTAGAATATTTTTTGGATAACTGTCTTCCATCTCTGTTTTGGTTTGTTTGTTTCATTTTGTTTTGAGACAGAGGCTCGCTTTGTTGCCCAGGCTGGAGTACAGGGGCAACGATCTCGGCTCACTGCAACCTCCATCTCCTGGGTTCAAGCAATTCTCATGCCTCAGCTTCCTGAGTAGCTGGGATTACAGGCATGTGCTACCACACCTGGCCAATTTTTTATATCTTTAGTAGAGATGGGGTTTCACCATGTTAGCCAGAATGGTCTGAATCTCCTGACCTCATGATCTGCCTGCCTTGACCTCCCAAAGTGCTGGGATTAGAGGCATAAGCCACCATGCCCGGCCCCTTCCATTTTTTAATTTTTAATTTTTTAATTTTATTTATTTATTTTTTTGAGATGGAGTCTCACTCTGTTTCCCAGAATGGAGTACAGTGGTGAGATCTCAGCTCACTACAACTTCTGCTTCCCAGGTTCAAACAATTCTCCTGTCTCAGCCGCCCAAGTAGCTAGGAATACAGGTGTGTGCCACCACTCTTAGCTAATTTTTTGTATTTTTAGTAGAGACCGGTTTCACCATGTTGGCCAGGCTGGTCTCGAACTCCTGACCTCACATGATGCTCCCACCTCAGCCTCCCAAAGTGCTGGGATTATAAGCATGAGCCACTGAGCCCAGCCTTAAAATTTTAATTGATTTTTATTTTTACTACCCTTTTATAATTTAAAAAAATAGTAAATTTAAAAAATTACCTCATTTTAATTTATTAAGACCTTAATTTTTATTTTTACCAATTGGTACTTGCACGAGAGACCAAATAGTTCTAACAGACTTATAATGAAGAAACAGCTGTCTCCTGGCTTACTTACTCTTCCCTATGTGTTTCTCTTCCTAAAGGTAACCATTTTTAACTCTTTTAGCTGTTTCTTCTGGTACTGAGTAACCTCCATGTTATCTAAATAATATGTTTAAGAGTTTCCAGATAGCTGAACACATGGAGGTGCCCAGGGAGAGCATGGAATCTCCATGTCCCCTCACCCGTGCCCTGCACTATGCATCTCTTCCACCTGACTGTTCTTTTTTTTTTTTTTTGAGATGGAATTTCCCTCTTGTTACTAGAGTGCAATGGCATGATCTCAGCTCACTGCAACCTCCGCCTCCTGGGTTCAAATGATTCTCCTGCCTCAGCCTCCCAAGTAGCTGGGATTACAGGCGTATGCTACCACACCAGCTAATTTTTTGTATTTTTAGTAGAGATGGGTTTCAACATGTTGGCCAGGCTAGTCTTGAACTCCTGACCTCAAGTGATCCGCCTGCCTCGGCCTCCCACAGTGCTGGGATTACAGGCGTGGGCCACTGCACCCAGCCCTGGCTGTTCATTTTCATTAAAAAATCCTTCTGAGCTGGGCGCGGTGGCTCACACCTGTAATCTCAGCACTTTGGGAGGCCGAGGCGGGTGAATCACCTGAGGTCAGGTGATCAAGACCAGCCTGACGAATATAGAGAAACCCCGTCTCTGATCCCGAAAGACTAGCTAGCAAAAAAAAAAAAAGGAAGGAAGGAAGGGAGGGAGGAACCCCATCTCTACTAAAAATACAAAATTAGATCTGGCCCCTGAGCCGCGGCCCCGGGAGGCGGCCAGCGAGCTGGGGCCGCGCTATGTCACACGGAGCCGGGCTCGTCCGCACCACGTGCAGCAGCGGCGGTGCGCTCGGACACGGGGCCAGGGCAGCCCAGCCCGGCACGAGCCCCCTGGAGGGGCTGCTGGACCCCGGCTACCCCCGCACCCATGCGGCCCTGCTGAAAGTGGCGCAGATGGTCACCCTGATGATTGCTTTCATCTGCGTGCGGAGCTACCTGTGGACCGACTACAATGCCTACAGTTACTTTGAAGTGGCCACCATTTGCAACTTGATAATGATCCTTGCCTTTTACCTGGTCCACCTCTTCCGCTTCTACCGCGTGCTCACCTGTATCAGCTGGCCCCTGTCGGAACTTCTGCACTATTTAATTGGTACCCTGCTCCTCCTCATTGCCTCCATCATGGCAGCTT
This sequence comes from Aotus nancymaae, assembly GCF_030222135.1. Classification (NCBI taxonomy): domain Eukaryota; kingdom Metazoa; phylum Chordata; class Mammalia; order Primates; family Aotidae; genus Aotus; species Aotus nancymaae. Next base: position 5,814,320 of record NW_026988546.1, on the reverse strand, counting down.
CCAAGAGTTAAAACCAGAGCGGACTGGTAGCCGGAGCGATCTTTGGTTTTGCGGCCACCTTCCTCTGCATGGCAAGCATGTGGCTGTCCTACGTCTCCTGTGTAATCCAGTCCACAGACACAGCCTCTGATGAGGCCACAGCCCCTCGGCCCCTCAGGAGCTGTGCAGAGAGAAGGACGTGTGCCCCAGGCAAGGCCTCTGGACCTGTGTTCCTGTGCCAAAGTCCTGCCAGGCTGGTGGGCACCAGGAAAGGTCTGCACCCTCTTCCTGCTTTCCCAGGAAGCCAGCTCCCTGAGCTCCTGAGCTGGCCGGAAACTCTTTCTCCCGCCTTCCGGGGGAACATTCCTCCCTTCTGGGAAAGGAAAGCAGCCTCCAGGGAGTTCTGCTTTCGGCCTTTCTGCTTCTAGAACCACCTCAGGTACTGACGCACCCCACTTAGCACAGCTGGAGGGGTTTGTGAATACTCCCTTCTACTTCTCACTTCTCAGGGGAGTGAAGCCTTAAGAAACAAAGCCCCTTCCTAATTTATCTGGCTTGTCAGTCGGTCTTACATATACCCACTTTCCTAAAATGAGGCGTGCCTGTAGAAACACTATGGGGTCAGCCTGTGCCCAAGGAGACCTCGCGTCTCCTCTCCGTCTCTGTCTCTGTTACCATTGTGCATGTATTTGTGTGTTTTTTAATAAAATATTGACTTAGCCAAAAAAAGAAAAAAGAAAAAAAAATGCAAAATTAGCCAGGCGTGGTGGCACATGCCTGTAATATCAGCTACTCTGGAGGGTGAGGCAGGAGAATCGCTTGAACGTAGGAGGCAGAGGTTGTGGTGAGCTGAGATGACACCACTACACTCCAAGCCTGGGCGACAGAGCAAGACTCCTTCTCAAAAAAAAAAAAAAAAAAAAAAAAAAAAAAAGTTCTGCTGGCTTGAATTCTCTTCTTACTTGAATATTCCCTCCCAGATTTTTCCCCTATGTCATCTTTTTTTTTTCCCCACTCTGTCACCCAGGCTAGAATGCAGTGGAGTGCATGATCATGGCTCACTGCAGCCTCAAACTCCTGGGCTCAGATGATCCTCCTGCCTCAGCTTCTCAACTATTTGGGACTACAGGTATGTGCCACCATGCCCAACTAATTTTTATTTTTAAAAATTATTTTTGAGACATTCTTTTATATAAAAATTACATAAATTGTGGCTATTCTTTGACACAGCACAAAAACCCAACAAATAGTAGTTTCCTTTTTTTTGAGACGGAGTCAAGCTCTATAGCCCAGGCTGAAGTGCAGTGGTGCCATCTCGGCTCACTGCAACCTTCACCTCCCAGATTCAAGTGATCCTCTTGCCTCAGCCACTGGGGGAGCTGGAACTACAGGTGTGCACCACCACACCCAGCTAATTTTTGTATTTTTAGTAGAGATGAGGTTTCACCATGTTGGCCAGGCTAGTCTCAAATTCCTGACCTCAAGTGATCTACACGCCTTGGCCTCCCAAAGTTCTAGGATTATAGGCATGAGCCACACCACACCCAGACCCAGCTAATTTTTGAATTGATTTTTAGAGACAGGGTCAGTCGGGTCTTACGATGTTGCCTAGGCTGTTCTCGTACTCCTGGCCTCAAGCAGTCCTTGTGCCATGGCGTCCCTGCAGGTGTGAGCCACCACACCCAACCTGCCTTACATAGCCTTCATTTAGATTTTCTCACTCCACTCAGCTCTATTTATCACACCTGATTAAGCCCTCAGCAATCCATCTGCTCGTCCATGAAAAGTTCTGGTCATTCCAATCTCGAGGTGTTCCCCATACTTGCCAGAAGAGACCATTGTCTACTTTCCTTCCTTCTTTTCTCAACACTCAACAGCACACAGTGTCCTATAAACACAGCATTGTGTATGAAAAAATGTAATTGATACAGAATTCCTGTTAATCACAAGAAATGTATGCACTTGATTTGGCAGGAAACACACCAGAAGGGTGAAAATTTCTTGAATGTTTATCAGAATCACCTGGAAGCTTATTAAAACATAGATTCGTGGCTTTTGTCTGCAAAGTAAACAAATAAATAATATGTTTTTACTGCCCTTTCTTGGTTTATAACTTTTAGGTATTATCTATTATTTTTGGTAGTTGGGATTTTAGTACCTTTATATGTCCCCTTTCTCTTAACTTTCCCTCCCTATTTTCCCAGTGAGTTTCTGTCATAATATTTAGTTAAATGAATCACCAAAATTTACATAATGTGATGTTGCTCACTGCCAAGCCAGATGATATGCCAAAATTATGTTCTTTTCCCCTCCAATAGCCTTGTGTTTTTCCTGAAGTTCATAATTGCATCTATTTTTGTGTGCTTCTTCATATGTATTTATCACTAATATTTATCCAAATACTCAGATCTAATTTCCCAGTGGCCCAAGCATGTCAATGACTGGCAGTCTCCTGCAGAGTTCCAATATGTATTTTAGGACCTTTAGACCTGGTAGTTAGCTACTTTCCTGAGACCTCCTTTTGCTGGTTCTCCTGTTCTGAATTCCATTTTCTAATCTTATGTGCTCTTTAATCTCAATTTACCTCCTCATTTTGCTAAAACAGTTCCTTCACTATCTTCCTGGGGCCTCCAAGTGTTCAGATTCCCAGATGTTTTTCTCAATAAATTTGTTTACTTCACATATATCTTCCTCTGTGGCTGCTGAGCTACAGTTTCCCCTTTTCTACTAGATGAGTTGTCCTCCACTGGACTAGGGTAGAGGCAATGGAGATGGAGAGAGGCAAACACATTCAAGAAACAAAAGATATGGAATTCCCAGGACCTGCTGACATAGTGGTTTCAGGGAGTAAAGGAGACAAACCCTGCTCATTGAGTTGTGCAGGGTTATTTATTTGAACAGAAAACATAAACTTGTTTTATATCTGAATGTTAAGAGTTTTTATGCAGTAAAGACATACACAAGTAAAACTAAAAAATTGCATATATTTACAAACAATATATAAATTTGTATGAAATCAAAGGTCAATGGTTGATTTTTGGAATAGTTTCTAAATGGTATCGAATAAATCAGTGTTTTCCAAGCTTTTTTGGTCATAACTCCCATCAGTAAAAAGATTTTTGAATATAGGCTCCCACATTACACAGGTTGAGCATCCCTAATCCAAAAATCCAAAATGCTCCAAAATCTGAAACCTTTGAGCACTGACATACATGATGCCATGGTGGAAAATTTATTTTCTGACCTCACATGGCAGGTCACAGTCAAAACTTTGTTTCATGCACAAAATTATTTTAAAATATTATATAAAATTACCTTCAGGCTATGTGGATAAGGTGTATGTGAGACAAAAATGGGCCAGTAGTGGTGGCTCACAACTATAATCCAAGCACTTTGGGAGGCCAAGCAGGAGGATTGCTTGAGGCTAGGAATTTGAGATTAGCCTGGGCAACATAGCAAGACCCTGTCTTTAAAAGAAGTAAAAAAAATTAGCCAGGCATGGTGGCATGGTAAGGCATGGTGGTCCCAACTACTTGGGAGGCTGAGGTGGGAGGACTGCTTGAGCCCAGGAATTCAAGGCTGCAGTGAGCTATGATGGTGCCACTGCACTGCAGCCTAGGTGACAGAGCAAGATTCTTTCTCTTAAAAAAAAGAAAAAGTATCTACTCATCTGACAAAGGGCTGATATCCAGAATCTACAAAGAACTAAAACAGATTTACAAGTAAAAAACAAGCCCATTCAAAAGTGGGCAAAGGATATGAACAGACATTTTACAAAAGAAGACATACATGAGGCCAACAAAGATGAAAAATTGCTCATCATCACTGGTCATTAGAGAAATGCAAATCAAAACTACATTGAGATACCATCTCACGCCAGTTAGAATGGCGATCATTAAAAAATCTGGAGACAACAGATGCTGGTGAGGATGTGGAGAACTAGGAACTCTTTTACACTGTTGGTGGGAGTGTAAATTAGTTCAACCATTGTGGAAGACAGTGTGGCGATTCCTCAAGGACCTAGAAATAGAAATTCCATTTGACCCAGCAATCCCATTACTGGGTATATACCCAAAGGATTATAAATCGTTCTACTATAAAGACACATGCACACGAATGTTCACTGCAGCACTGTTTACAATAGCAAAGACCTGGAACCAACCCAAATGCCCATCGATGATAGACTGGACAGGGAAAATGTGGCACATATATACCATGGAATACTATGCAGCCATCAAAAACAATGAGTTCGTGTTCTTTGTAGGGATGTGGATGAACCTGGAAACCATCATTCTCAGCAAACTGACACAGGAACAGAAAATCAAACACCACATGTTCTCACTCATAGACGGGTGTCAAACAATGAGGACACATGGACACAGTGAGGGAAGCATCACACACTAGGGTCTGTTGGGGGGAAACAGGGGAGGGACAGCAGGGGGTGGGGAGTTGGGGAGAGATAGCATGGGGGGAAATAGGGGAGGGACAGTGAGGGTGGGGAGTTGGGGAGAGATATCATGGGGAGAAATGCCAGATATAGGTGATGGAGAGGAAGGCAGCAAATCACACTGCCATGTGTGTACCTATGCAACAATCTTGCATGTTCTTCACATGTACCCCAAAACCTAAAATGCAATTAAAATAAAAAGCCATATGATCATTTCAATAGATGGTGAAAAGCATTTGAAAAGAAATTATACCTCCCTTCATGATAAAAGCTGTCAACAAACTGGGTATAGAAGGAACATTGTCAAAACAATAAGGACCATGTATGACAAATATATGGGTTATATCATATGGAATGGGGGAAAACAGAAAGCCTTTCCTCTAAGATCTGGAACAAGGCAAGTATGCCCACTTTCACCACTTTTATTCAACATAATACTAGAAGTCCTAGCCAGAGCAGCTAGGCAAGAGAAAGAAATTAAGAGTATCCAAATAGGGAAGGAAAAAGTCAAATTATCTAGGTTGCAGATGACATGATCTTATATTTAGAAAAGCTTTACCAACAGTCTGTTAGAACTGAGAAATTTAGTAAAGTTATGGGATACAAAATCAACATACAAAAATCACTGCATTTCTATACGCCAACAGCAAACAATCTGAAAAATAAACCAAGAAAGCAATCCCATGTAGGTAGCTACAAAAAAAAAAAAAAAAACCTAAAAATAAATGTAACTAAATAAGTAAAATATCTGTACAATGAAAAGTATAAAACACTGATGGAAGAAGTTAAAGAGGACATTGTATTCGTCCGTTTTCATGTTGCTGATAAAGACTTACCCAAGACTGGGTAATTTATAAAGAAAAGTATAATGTACTGATAGTTCCAAATGGCTGGGGAGGTCTCACAATCATGGTGGAAGGCAAAAGGCATGTCTTACATGGTGGCAGGCAAGAGAATGAGAACCAAGCAAAAGAGGTTTCCCCCTATAAAACTATCAGATCTTATGAGACTTATTCACTACTATGAGAACAGTATAGGGGAAACTGCACCCCATGATTCAATTATCTCCCACTGAGTCCCTCCCACAACACATGGGAAATATAGGAGCTGCAATTCAAGATGAGATTTGGGTGGGGACACAGCCAAACCACATTAGAAACAAACACACAAAAATGGAAAGATATTCCATGCTAATGGATTGAAAGAATATTGTTAAAATGTCCATGGTACCCAATGCAGTCTACAGATTCAACATACTCCCTATCAACATACCAATGTCATTCTTCACAGAAATAAAAAATCCTAAAATTTATATGGAACCACAAAAGACACCAAAGAGCCAAAGCAATCCTGAGCAAAAAGGACTGCTGTCCCTTGGGCCTGTGTGCCTCTTCCTTCTGCTTCCCTCTATATTATTTCTCTGCAATAACCCATAACCAAACAAAGCTGAAGGCGTCACACTCCCTGACTTCAAAATATACTACAATGTTATAATAACCAAAACAACATGGCTTGTGTATGAAACCATGACTCATAACCCAATGGAATAGAATAGAGAACCCAGAAATCAATTTATACATTTACAGCCAACTTATTTTTGACAAAGTCTCTAAGAAGATATACTGGCAAAAGGAGAGTATCTTCAATAAATGGTGCTGGAAAAACAGAATATCCATATGTAGAAGAATAAAATTAGACCCCCTCTCTCACACCATCTATAAAAATCAAATCAAAATGAATTAAAGACTGATATGTAAGACTTGAAACTGTGAAACTACTAAAAGAAAACATAAGGGACATTAGGACATTAATCTGGGCAAAGATTTTATGGAGAAGAACTCAAAAGCACAGGCAACCAAAGCAAAAATAAATCAATGGGATTATGTCAAGTTAAAAAGCTTCTGAACAGCAAAGGAAATAACAGCATGAAAAGACAACCTATGGAAAGGGAAAAAATATTTGCAAACTATGCATCTAATAAGGGGTTATGGAAACCATTGTCATATACCAGAACATATAAGGAACTCAACTCAATGGCAAAAAGTCAAATAATTGGATTTAAAAGTTTGAATAGACATTTATCAAAAGAAGATATACAAATGGCCAACAGGTATATGAAAAAATGCTCAACGTTACTAATTATCAGGGCAATGCAAGTCAAAACCTCAATGAGATATTATCTCACCCTAGTTAAAATGTCTATTATCAAAATGACAAAAAAGAGTAGGTAATGGCAAGGCTGTGGAAAAAGGATAACAGTGGTACACTGTTGAGGGGAATGTATATTAGTTCCGCCACTATGGCAAACAGTCTGAAGGTTCCTCAGAAAACTGAAAATAGAGCTACCATATGATCCAGCAATCCTGCTGCTGTGTATATATCCAAAAGAAAGGAAATCCCTATGTGGAAGAAATAGCTGCACTCCCATATGTATTGCAGTACTATTCACAATAGCTAAGATGTGGAATTAACCATAGTGTCCATCAGCAGATGAATGGATGAAGAAAATGTGGTACTTATACGCAATGGAATATTATTCAGCCATAAAAAAGGGAGATCCTGTTATTTGCAGCAACATAAATGGAACTGGGGGTCATTATGTTAAGTGAAATAAGCCAGGCACAGAAAGACAAATATTCCATGTCCTCACTTATGGATAGAAACTTAAAAAGTTGATCTGATGGAAGTAGAAAGAATAATGAGGCTGGGCAGTCACTCACACTGTAATCCCAACACTTTAGGAGGCCAAGGCGGGCAGATCACCTGAGGTCAGGAGTTCAAGACCAGCCTGGCCAACATGGTGAAACCCCCGTCTCTATTAAAAATACAAAAATTAGCCGGACGTGGTGGCAGGCGCCTGTAATCCCAGCTACTCGGGAGGCTGAGGCAGGAGAATCACTTGAACCTGGGAGGCGGAGGTTGCAGTGATCTGAGATTGTGCCACTGTACTTCAGCCTGGGGGACAAGAGTGAGACCTCATCTCAAAAAAGACAAAAAAGAAAAATAGAATAATGGTAACCAGAGGCTAGGAAAAGGGCACGGATGAAGAGAGGTTGGTTAATGGGTATAAACATAAACATACAGTTAAATAGAAGGAATTCATTTTAGTGTTTGATAGCACAGTAAGGTGACTAACAGTAATGTATATTTCAAAATAGCTAGAAGGAAAGATTTGGAATGTTCCCAACACAAAGAAATGCTAAATGTTTTAGGAGATGGGTGTCCTAATTACCTTGATCTGATCATTACCTATTGTATGCTTGCATCAAAATACTGCATGTACTTCATAAATGTGTACAATTATGTATCAGTTTTTTAAAGTTTTTTTTTTTTTAAGGTAGATTTCTCTGGAGTGCCAATATCTGGGCCCTTGGGAGAGACTGCTACCTTTGGAGAGAGGGTAGCAAGAGAGGGGGCTTGAGTTCTGGAGTAGCCTCTGCCTTCAGCTAGCCATCTGTCTTTGAGCATGTCTTCTCTAGCCTGCTGTTTATTTCTAAGGTGAGAAAATTAGATGTCATATCCTCCAAGAAGCAATGCAGTGCTTAAATGTGATATTTTATGTATAGCCCTTGTCACAGTGCCTGGCACACAGTGAATACTCTGGCAATATCTGACAGCTGCAAGGATGGTATTATCATCAGTCCTCTCCCACATCACTGCAGCACCTCCTCCCTGCTGTTCCTGATTCCACTCTTGCATCCTAGAATCTGTTTTCCGCATAGTAGCCAGAGTGACCGTTGAAGAAACATAAATGGGACAAATGATAAAGCTTCTTTAGTATAAAATGTATGATCACAATTCTGCAGTAAAGGATTAGCTGCCAGGTGTGGTGGCTCAGGCCTGCAATCCCAGCACTTTGGGAGGCCGAGGCAGGTGGATCACTTGAGGTCAGGAGTTCAAGACCAGCCTGGCTGGCCAACATGGCAAAACCTTGTCTCTATTAAAAATACAAAAAAATTAGCTGGGTGTGGTGGCATGTGCCTGTAGTCCCACCTACTTGGATAGCTGAGGCAGGAGAATCTCTTGAACCTAGGAGGCGGAGGTTGCAGTGAGCTCTGACCATACCACTACACTCTAGCCTGGGTGACACAGTTAGACTTTGTCTTAAAAACACACACACACACACACACACACACACACACACACACACACACACACAAAAGATTAACCTTGCCCAAAGAAACGTTTGGCCTTTGCTCAGCTCCTGGGTGGTAACCTCTAAGCCTGGAATGTCCTGCTTAATAAGGTGCCTTTTTTTTTTTTAAGGTACCTTTGTTTATCTGGGGGCCTTGGGCCACCAAGATCCTATATGCCAATTGATTTGTGGCTTGGGGGATGTTGGGCCACACAGTAGCAGCTCGACTTTTGGAGGGCCTAGAGACTAAGGTCAGCCACATGATCAGTCAGCCACATCCACACGACTGACTCCCAGTCAAAACCCCAGACACCAAGGCTCAAATGAGCTTCCCTGTTTGGCAGTACTCCATGTGAGTTGTCAGGCATTGTGCTGGGACAATTAAGCACTGTCCATGGGATTCCAGTGGGAGAGGCTCCTGAGGAAGCTTGTGCCTGCTGTCCCTTGGGCCTCTGTGCCTCATCCCTCTGTAGGAGGGGTAAGGTTGTTCTGTATTCTTTCTCTGCAATAAACCATAACCCTCAGCACTTTGGGAGGCCAAGACGGGCAGATCATTTGAGGTCAGGAGTTGGAGACCAGCCTGACCAACATGGTGAGGCCCCGTATCTGCTAAAAACGCAAAAAAATTAGGTGGACATGGTGGCAGGTGCCTGTAATCCCAGCTACTCGGGAGGCTGAGGTAGGAGAATTGCTTGAACCTGGGAGGCAGCATTTGCAGTGAGCTTAGATCACACCACTACACTCCAGCCTAGGTGACAGAGTGAGACTCCATCTCAAAAATAAATAAATAAATAACCATGAATATAATCATTCTTCTGAGTTCTGCGAGTCCCCCTAGCAAATCATTGAACCTACAAGTGGCTGTGGGGACCCCTGAACTGCAATGCATTTTTAAGTTAAAATCTAACAAAGAGTACTCACCCTTACTAAACAATCAACATGAACCTAACGTCCACCTGTTGAGACAGTCTTGAATGTGATACCATATAGAAAAATCTGATTAAAAACTTCAATGTTAAGATATGTGAAAGTGCCGGGCACGGTGGCTCACGCCTGTAATCCTAGCACTTTGGGAGGCCGAGGCAGGTGGATCACGAGGTCAAGAGATTGAGACCATCTTGGTCAACATGGTAAAACCCCGTCTCTACTAAAAATACAAAAAATTAGCTGGGCCTGGTGGCACGTGCCTGTAATCCCAGCTACTCAGGAGGCTGAGGCAGGAGAATTGCCTGAACCTAGGAGGCGGAGGTTGCTGTGAGCCGAGATCGTGCCATTGCACTCCAGCCGAAACTCCTCAAAAAAAAAAAAAAAAAAAAAAAGATATGTGAAAGTATTTTGCTTTAGTGAGTGCTAGTGTTCCCCCTATTTTAGACTTACAGATCATTTACTACCCTGCTTAAAAGCCCAGTGGCTTCTTAGTGTGGCTGGAATAAAATCCTAACTCCTTTTTGTAGTTTACAAAGTCCAAATGGCCCTGCCCCTGCCCAACTCTCTGACCTTGTGTGGCATCACTTGTTCCTTTCCCCCATGCTCTGGCCACCTTGGCCTTTCCACTGTTCCTTAGACAAGCCAAAGGTCCTCCAGCCTTGGGGCCTTTGTGCGTGCTGTTTCCTCTGCAAGGAGAGCTGGTTCTGTGTTGTCCTTTCCTGCTCAGCTTCTCCCAGGAAGTCTCTGGCCCCGAGAAAAATAGCCACCCCAATAGTCTCTATATCATGGCACATGCCACCACACCCGGCTAATGTTTTTGTATTTTAGTAGAGACAGGGTTTCACCATGTTGCCAAGGCTGGTCTCAAACTCCTGAACTCAGGCAACCTGCCCGTCTGAGCCTCCCATAAGTGCTAGGATTACGGGCACGAGCCACCTCGCCCAGACAATTTTTGTATTATTAGTGGAGATGGGGTTTTGCCATTTTGGCCAGGCTGATCTCGAACTCCTGACCTCAGGTGGTCCACCCCCCTCGGCTTCCCAAAGTGCTGGGATTACAGGAATGAGTCACCACACCCAGCCCATCAGTACTTTTCTGATCTCTGAGGAGTTTCCAAGGCTGAGTCCTGGAGGCTACTCCCAAAGATTTTATGTCCTTAACACTAGATGGCATCAGAAACTGACCAGATGCACCAGCCAAGCCTTAAAACCCAGGCCCCGAGTTCATCAGGCCAGAACCCATCATTTCCCTCACTTTTATTTTAAAATTAAGCAAAAACAGAGTATCAGCTATATGTAACAGTTATGTAATCACTTCCAATATATAAAATACTCCTTGGTGGCCAGGCACAGTGGCTCACACCTGTAATCCCAGCACTTTGCCAAGGCAGGTGGATAATCAGGTCAGGAGCTCGAGACCAGCCTGAACAACATGGTGAAACCCTGTCTCTACTAAAAATACAAAAAGCCAGGCGTGGTGGCGAGTGCCTGTAATTCGAGCTACTTGGGAGGCTGAGGCAGGAGAATTGCTTGAATCCAGGAGGCAGAGGTTGCAGTGAGCCGAGATCGTGCCACTGCACTTTAGCCTGGGCAACAGGGTGAGATCCTATCTAAAAATAAAAAATTAAAAAAACAAAACTCCTTGGAACTAATCTAATGAAGGAAATATATGATGAAGTTATTTTTGAATGAATTTTAGCTATTTCTAATCTTTTTCTCTTAAAAAGTATTTTTTAGGCATATGACAAAGCATAAGCATTACTCTAATAAACACCTACATGCCTGCCCCCCAGGCTAAGAAATCAAAATTATAGGCCAGGTGCAGTGGCTCATGCCCGTAATCCCAGCATTTTGGGAGGCCGAGATGGGTGGATCACCTGAGGTCAGGAGTTTGAAACCAGCCTGGCCAACATAGTGAAACCCTGTCTCTACTAAAAATACAAAAATCAGCCAGGCATAGTGGTGTGTGCCTGTAGTCCCAGCTACTTGGGAGGCTGAGGCAGGAGACTTGCTTGAACCCAGGAGGTGGAGGTTGCAGTGAGCTGAGACCATGCCACTGCACTATAGCCTGGGTGACAGAGCGAGACTCTGTCTCAAAAAGAAGAAAAAGAAAAAGAAATCAAGAATATAAATACAGTTGTCATCCCCTGGGTATGTTTTTCCTCTCAAATTTCTCTCCCTTTGTTTTCGTACTGCTATTAAAAAAAAACAAAAGAAATAAAAATAAGAAAAAAAATTTCTCTCCCTCCCTGTTCCATATTTCCTACTCTGAAAAGACTAACTGTATGTATATGACCATATACAGGATCCCTCTGTAAATACCACCGATATAGCAGAAATCCATTGCACTGCCATTGCCTCTCCACTGGGAGGCAGATGTCAGAGGAGCCTCTCTTTTCACTGTATTCTCTCCTGTACTATTTAAATTTTTTATTAAAAAAGTAATCTCCTATTCAAAATAGTAAATATATTAGCTTTGAAAACTGTCAACCTGTATTGGGTTTTAAAGGGGGGGTTCTTAGACTCGGTGCAGTGACTCACACCAATAATCTTATCACTTTGCTTGAGGCCAGAAATTTGAGACCAGCCTGGGCAACATAGTAAGACTCTGTCTCTAAAAAAGTTTAAAACTGGCTGGGCACGGTGGCTTACGCCTGTAATCTGAGGACTTTGGGAGTCCGAGGTGAGCGGATCACAGGGTCAGGAGATTGAGACATCCTGGCCAACATGGTGAAACCCCGTCTCTACTAAAAATACAAAACTTAGCTGGGCGTGGTGGCACACGCCTATAGTACCAGCTACTCAGGAGGCAGGAGAATCACTTGAACCTGGGAGGCAGAGGTTGTAGTGAGCCAAGATCATGCCACTGCATTCCAGCCTGGCGACAGACTGGTCTCAAAAAAAAAAACGTCTAAAACTTAGCCGGGCATGGTGGTGCAAGCCTGTGGGTCCAGCTACTTGGGAGGCTGAGGCAGGAACATATCTTGAGCACTGGAGTTTGAGGTTACAGTGAGCTATGATGGTGCCATTGCACTCCAGCCTGGGCAACACAGCAAGATACTATCTTAAACAGTAAATTATAAAAAATTAAAGAATGTTTCTTCTCCATTTACCATTTGAAGCCTCACTTGGTTTAAAATCCCTTTTCTTAAAAAAAAAAAACCAGCTTTATTGAGAAAAAATTTATATTCCATAGAATTCACCTATTTAAAATGTATGAGTTGATGGTTTTTAGCCTAACATCCCTCTCTATTAGGGCTCAGTTACTATGAAACCTAGGGGATTCTGGGTTCTTCATCTCCACAGAGGCACACTGGCCCCCTAAGCTGGGCAGGCCCCACCTGCTTCCCTGCTTCCATCTTCCCTTTTTAGCCCTCAATCTTCTCCTTCACATACACACTCTCCCCGTCCCCTGTTGTACAGAGAAAAAGGTCTGATGAAATATTCAGCAAACTACCAGGTTTGGTGGCTCACGCCTGTAATTCCAGCAGTTTGGGAGGCCAAAGATCACTTGAGCTCAGGAGTTCGGGACCACCCTGGCCAACATGGGGGAACCCCGTGTCTAATAAAAACACAAAATATCAGCTGGGCGTGATGGTGTGTGCCTGTCGTCCCAACTACTTGGGAGGCTGAGGCAGGAGAGTCGTTTGAACCCAGGAGGCAGAGGTTGCAGTAAGCCAAGATCACACCACTACACTCCAGCCTGGGCAGCAGTGAGATTCCATCTCAAAAAAGAAAGAAGAATGAAAGGAAGGAAGGCAGGGAGGGAGGGAGGATTCAGCAAGCCTAGCGGTGCTGTGGGGAACTCAGGTGTTGTATTTAATAAGCTTCTGTGTTGTTTGAAAATTTTACAAGTAGCATGTCTCCTATTTTAATTAAAAAATGTATTTAAAGTCTTATCTCTTCCCAGCATTTGTCAGTTCTAATCTACGTATATGAAAAATGCCAGGAGCAGTCGGTAGAAAGCAGACCATCCCTGCTTCCTGAAGGGCAAGCTCTGTCTCTTAATTTTATTTATTTATTTTCTTTGAGACAGGGTCTCATTCTGTCACCCAGGCTGGAATGCAGTGGCACGATCAAAGCCTACTGCAGCCTCAGGACCCCAGGCTCAAGAGATGCTCCGACCTCAGCCTCCCAAAGTACTATGGGATTATAGGTGTGAACCACCACACCTGGCCAGACCCTGTGCCTTAGGGCTTGAGTTTCCCAAGGTTTTCCTTTCTGCCTTCACTAAGCATGGAAGCCCTCCCCATGCAATCATGCCCAGCACTCACTATAAGCCTGGGAGGGGCACAGAGGCAGAGCAGGTTTCTGCTCCAGTGTGAGTGCTCTTGAGCATGCCAAACAAGCTTTCCCTCAAGTCTGGGTGTTGAGAGCAGCTCTCCCTTGGGGCACCTCCGTGGGGCAGTCACCTTCCATAGTTTGCAGCCCAAGCCAGAAGGCAGGAGAATGCTGGAGAGAGAACATCAGAGAGGACACTGGGCAAGCTGGAGTCCGGCCTGCCTCTGGCCTTCTCCCCACCTGGGGACCCTTCCAAGCACCTCACATCCATGGACACACGGGACCCTTTCTAACCATTTCTATCACCTATTTCTCACTTTCTTTTTCAGCGTCACATTCCCAGTGGCTCTTATTGTCCTTCTCAACCCCACTTGATGTTGAAAAGCTTCAAATACACTTTAATGAAGCATAATAGTAATCCTATGCGCTCAGTAGGGAGTTACTGATTTTGGGTGTAAAATACTAAAGTGTCTTTCAGAGCTATTTCTGTATGTCATTAGAACGCAGCTCACGTGGTGTTTCCTAATGTACAAGCCATGCCAAGACCTATTTTTCTTTCTGGGAAAACATTATTTACCACTAGCATTATTTTTTTTCCCCTCTTTTTATTTTTATTGCATGTTCAGACACTCGATGATAACTGCGTATAGGCTGGTCCTGTTAAGGCATCAGCTGTTTCCATTTTTTCAGAGCTTTTTTCTGGTCTGCACAGATACAGAGCTGTATTCTCACATTAGTATTCCACTGGCGTGATTTTCAATGATGCAATCTAAAGCCGTATACTCAATTGCTCCTGTCCAATTTTGTCTCTGATGGAATAAAAATGTAAAATGTTTTGGCATGTCATTTTCTAAATGTTTCTCTGTGTTTTGCAGAAATACACGTTATTGATGGCAAGATAAATGCAAGGTCAGAATAGGTGGTATTCTCCCTGGCTTCCAGCACCCCCACCAGGAGGCATCCAGAACAGGTCACCATGCTCTTGGGAGCTTCTTTGTGTGGTGTCATTCAGCATGCATGCCTATTCTGAAACCATGCAAGGTAGCCACATGGTGTGCCCAAAAGCATGTATAGCTGGGACCACCCTATGTGTCACCAAACCTTTTCCTCCTAAGCACACAGGGAGACCACATTGCATCTAGAGAAATAAGAGATGTAGCTGGGTGTGGTGGTTCATGCCTGTAATTCCAGCACTTTGGTAGGTAGAGGCAGGTGAATCACTTGAGGTCAGGAGTTCGAGACCAGCCTGGCCAACGTGGTAAAACCCCATCTCTACTAAAAATACAAAAATTAGCCAGGCATGGTGGCGTGCGCCTGTAATCCCAGCTACTTGGGACACTTAGGCAGGAGAATTGCTTGAACCTGTGAGGCAGAGGTTGCAGTGAGCTGAGATCGTGCCATTGCACTCCAGCCTGGGTGAGAAGAGTGAAACTCCATCTCAAAAAAACAAAAAGAGAGAGAGAGAAATAAGAGATGAGTTCTGGTTAAGGAAGTGTGGACAGAAGAGTGTGGGTGATTATTGGGGCCAGCCCCAAAATATCTTTCATGTGAGATACTGCATTCTTTCCCTTGCCTGGTTGCAGAGGGAGGAGGGCCATCAGACTCACACTGGTCTCTGACATGAATGTTAAATGAACTTTCATTGTGTCAGGTCAATATGATTTCCCTAAGATAGCTGATCATTTTCTGACCAATCAACTGTGTACTCATTCAAAAAATGTTAAGTTCCATGTTTGTAATAGTGTCTTGCTCAATAATTTGAAATACTTGTTTATTGCAGAACTTCTCAGAGACTTTATTTTATTTTGAAACAAAGTCTTGCTCTGTTGCTCAGGCTGGAGTGCAGTAGCATGATCTCAGATCACTGCAACCTCCACCTCCTGGGTTCAAGCGATTCTCCTGCCTCAGAGCAGTTGGGACTACAGGTGTGTGCCACTGCACCCAGCTGATTTTTGCATTTTAGCAGAGACAGGGTCTCACCATGTTGATCAGGCTGGTCTTGAACTCCAGGCCTCAGGTGATCCACCTGACTCGACTTCTCAAATTGCTGGAATTACAGGTGTGAGCTACCACACCCATCCCTCAGAGACTTTATTATTCTAACATATACTGTGAATCTTCTAGAGAGACCTTGTAGGCCCTTGTTTGACCATAGGGCCCTTTTCTGTAGATGTCTCCTGGGAAGAACATTCTAAGGCATTCGTTTGGGAGAAATGTTGCATTAGAGGCTTGGAAAGTGGTAAAGGCCTTCTGAAACTTCAAACAGAGAGAGGTGCCATCACTTTGCTTCGTGGCATGTCTTTGGAGATTTCTGAGACAGTACTCAGGAATTTGGACACTGCCATTATTACTGTCCTTAAGGAGAAAGATACACAGTGTAATTACAACAATACATATTTGCTACCTAAACAACAGGAGGCCTTTAGCCTGGGGTTGTCTATGTATTTCAAGTTCCTATATAGTGGACTTCAACCTAACTTACTATGTAAACAAACTGAAACCTAACTTAGGGGCATATATATATATATATATATATATATATATATATATGCTTTTTAAATATAAAGCAGGCAGAAAGGGGCATTTTTTAAAATTAATTAATTTATTTTTCAACACTGAGTCTTATTCTGTCACCCAGGCTGGAGTGCAGTGGGATGATCTTGGCTGACTGCAGCTTCTGCCTCCCAGGTTCAAGCAATTCTCCTGCATCAGCCTCCTAAGTAGCTGGGACCATGCCCAGCTAATTTTTGTATTTTTTTGTTTTGTTTTGTTTTGTTTTGTTTTGTTTTGTTTTGTTTTGTTTTTTGAGACGGAGTTTCACTCTTGTTACCCAGGCTGGAGTGCAATGGCGCGATCTTGGCTCACAGCAACCTCCGCCTCCTGGGTTCAGGCAATTCTCCTGCCTCAGCCTCCTGAGTAGCTGGGATTACAGGCATGCGCCACAGTGCCCAGCTAATTTTTTTGTATTTTTAGTAGAGACGGGGTTTCACCATGTTGACCAGGATGGTCTCAATCTCTTGACCTCGTGATCCACCCACCTCGGCCTCCCAAAGTGCTGGGATTACAGGCGTGAGCCACCGCGCCCGGCTAATTTTTGTATTTTTAATAGAGATGTGGTTTCAGCACGTTGGCCAGGCTGGTCTTGAACTTTTGACCTCAAATGATCCACCTGCCTCAGCCTCTCAAAGTGCTGGGATTACAGACATGAGTCACTGCACCAAGCAGGGGCATATTTTTGTAACAAATAGCCAGGTTTTAGCCCATCACAAACAGCCAAGCTTCAGCTAATCAAGGCAGCCAACTCATCACATCATGCCCAAATAAGGCAAATGCCTAGCAGTAGCCAATCAGGTGATTTCTCTGCTTTGCTTCTGTTTTCGGTCTATAAAAGTTCACTGCTCACACTTAAGGGTGGAGTCTTTGGAACCTCTTCTGCTTCTGAGTGCTGCCTGACTCATGAGTTGTTCATTGTTGAAATAAACTCTCTTACATTTATTTTGTCTGAAGTTTTTCTTTTGACACATAGCATATTAGTATTTTCCAAAGTCTTCAAGGCCCTAGATTAAACCAGCTCAAGACAAGTGTTGGGCAGCTGACTACCTGTGGCACTAAGCTCCAAGTGGCACTAAAACAAGCAATCAAATTAAAAATAGATAAACTGGACTTCATCAAAATTTAAAATGTTTATGCTTCAAAGAACACTATCAGGACAATGAAACGACAACCCACAGCATGAGAAAAAGTATTTGCAAACCATATCTCTGATAAGGGACTAGTATCCAGAATATATAGAATACTCTGACAGATCGGAAATAAAAAAAAACAAAACCCAATTAAGAAATAAAATCTGTCCAGGCATGGTGGCTCATGCCTGTAGTCCTAGCACTTTGGGAGGCCAAGGGGGTAAATCACTTGAGGTCAGGAGTTCGAGACCAGCCTGGCCAACATGTGAAACCCTGTCTCTACTAAAAATACAAAAATTAACTAGGTATGGTGGTGGGTGCCTGTAATCCCAGCTGAGATTACTGGAGGCTGAAGCAGAAGAATCACTTGAACCTGGGAGGCGGAGGTTGCAGTGAGCTGAGATCATGCCAGTCCACTATAGCCTGGGTGATGGAGCAAAACTCCATCTCAAAAAAAAAAAAAAAGAGGGGAATGGAAATAAAGTCTTTTTTTTGTCCAAAGAACCTATACAAATGGCCAAGAAGAACAGAAAAAGATGTTCAAGTCATTAGTCATTAGGGAAATGCAAATCAGGCCCGCAATGAGATACCACTTCACAACTTCACACCCACTAGGATTGCTGCACTAAAAAAAAATGGACACTAGTACATGCCAGCGAAGATGTGAAGAAATTGTAACCCTCATAAATTGCTATTGAGAATGTAAAATGATGCAGCTGCTTTGGAAGATAGTTTGTCAGTTCCTCAAAAAGTTAAACATAGAATTATCCTATGACTCAGCAATTCTCCTCCTAGGCATATAACCAAGAGAAATGAAAACATATGTCTATGCAAAAACGTGTTTGAAATGTCCATAACAGTATTATTCATCATACCCAAAATGTGGAAACAACCCAAATATCCATTAATCAATGAATTGATAAACAAAATGTGAAATAGCCTTTCAGTGGCAAATGATTTGTCAATAAAAAGGAATGCAGTGCTGACACATGCTACAACATGTGAACCTCAGAAACAATCCACTAAGTGAAAGGAGCCAGATACAGACAAAAGGAAGCCACATATTGTATGGTTTCATTCGTATGAAATGTCCAGAATAACAAATCTGTAGAAACATACAGTAGATTAATGGTTGTTAGATGCTGGGGAGAGAGGTGAATGGGGAGTGACTGCTAATGGGTACTTGGCTTCTTTGTGGGGTGATAAAAATATTCCGGAATTAGATAGTAGTGTTGGTTGTACAACTTCATGGACATAATAAAAACTGCTGAATTGGTCTATGGCCATACCACCCTGAGTGCGCCCAATCTCGTGTGATCTTGGAAGCTAAGCAGGGTCGGGCCTGATTAGTACTTGGATGGGAGACCACTTGGGAATACTGGGTGCTGTAGGCTTCTCTGCTCCCTCCTTCTTTCCCCCTTTCCCTCCACCCCCACAAAAAAAGCCACTGAATTGAATTTAGTGGTTGTAATTACAAAAGGGTGAAGTTGATGGTACATGAATCTCATCTCAATGGTAATAATTTTTAAAATCATTAGACTAAATGGGCGAGGCACAGAGGCTCTGGTGCCCCCATTTATTCTAATAACTTTAAATGATCTATGCATGTAATCCCAGCACTTTGGGAGGCCAAGGTGGGAGGACTGCTTGAGGCCAAGAGTTCAAGACCAGCCTGGCAACATAGCAAGACTACATCTCTAAAAATAAAAATAAAATTTCAGGCTGGATACGGCAGCTCATGCCTATAATTCCAGCACTTTGGGAGGCTGAGGTGGGAGGATTGCTTGAGCCCAAGGATTCAAGGCCAGCCTGAGCAATGGCAAGACCCCATCTCTACAAATAAATTTAAAAATTAGCTGTGTATGGTGGTGCACTCCTGTGATCCCAGCTACTCAGGAGGCTGGCTGCAGCAGGAGGATCACCTGAGTCCAGGAGGCTGAGACTGCAGTGAGCCTTAATTGTTCCACTGCACTCCATGCTCTGCAGCAGAGCAAGACCTTGTCTTAAAACAATAAAAGAGAAGAAAAGAAAGAAAAAAGAAATAAATAATAAAATTTCAGTCAGAGGCAAGAGATTGAAAAAATATTAATAAAATAAATGAGAAGTAGGATGCCGATCAACATCGGCTTTCACACAGGACTTTTCATATAACTGGCAAAATATAAAATGGCTTCAAGGTGAAAAAATCAAAGCAAAATCAAAGCACCATTGCTCAGCTGCACCAGTGTATTTCTACTGAGTGCTCTTGCACTATGCATGTGGATAGTTGCTCTGTACAACCAAAGACCCAACCCTGAGCTGAGACCAACCAGCTGACAGTCACCCAACATAGTGTCACACAAAACAATGCCTGGATTAGTGCTTATAACTGGAGATGAAGGATTTTATCTAAACTTTAATTAACTTTTATCTAAACTTTTTAATATTTTTGATGTGAAATTGCCAGATTCAGGAAGTAGCTAAAGAAAACTAGAGAACAAGAACTACAGAAAAGTGGGGAAGTGTTTGTTCTATGCAAACCAGAAGAAAAAATCATGTAAATATATTTCGAGTAGATCTTTGAAAGCGCGAGCAACCTATATTGTTCAGCAATAAATTGCGGGAAAATGGTGACATGAAAGACAATTCTAAAAAACGCAAACATTGTCAATTAGGGCCGGACAATGTTGACCATTATCTGAGACCCATGCTAGTGGAAAAGGGCAGTGGTGACAAGTCCCCCGCCCATTTGTTTGTTTTCTGAAATCCCCCCACGCCTTTGTGTTCCAGGGAAGTGCTAACCCTAATCACCAAGAAGAGTCCTTCCTCATATGCTCAGATAAGATTTGCTGTCTGCTCTTTCTCATAATGTTGTGGACCTCATGGATTACTGTCGGGGCTGCCTGCTTTTATAGAACCTAGACCCCTCGTGCACATTGAAGCATCCCTCATTAATGGTGACTCCCTCTTGCAACAGCCTAAATAAAACCTTCCCCTTAACAGTCCAGTGCATTTTTTTGTTTTTCACAATTATATAATACAATAAATCTTTTATTTTGAACATAAAAAAAGAGGTGTACAGTTTTTCTTACTAGACAATCTGTTCTTTCTGTCCCCACTAAGAAAATATTGAAAAAATATTTAAAGAATGTCAGTTTGGAGGGATGCCAAATATTCACCAGCCGAGGGTACCCACAGCTGGAGTTGCCCTGACCAGCTATCTCAGATAAGGACTGTGCCACAGCCTTCTTTGAATGAAAATTCACCCCCTTGTGGTGACAAATCAAAGGAGTTTTTCTTTTTTTCTTTTTTTTTTTTTAAAGCAAAACCTCTCTAAGTGCATGACAGTTTTACATTTCTAGACAAACTGTCCATAATCCAATGCCCAAGTCTGGTTCTTCTCTTCCAGAGCTCCTCTAATGCCAAGCATCTAACTCTGATCAGTTTTGGGATATTAAGTGGAAATATGCATGTACAGAACTGGTTTTTTTTTTTTTATTATTGCATTTTAGGTTTTGGGGTACATGTGAAAAACATGCAAGGTTGTTGCATAGGTGCATACGTGGCAGTATGATTTGCTGCCTCCCTCCCCTTCACCTATATCTGGCATTTCTCCCCATGCTATCCCTCCCCAACTCCCCACCCCCCCGCTGTCCCCCAACAGACCCCCGTGTATAGTGCTCCCCTCCCTGTGTCCATGTGTTCTCCTTGTTCAACACCCACCTATGAGTGAGAACATGTGGTGTTTGATTTTGTGCAGAACTGGTTTTATAACAGGTTATCAGCTTTTTCATATCATTAATACATCTGATTTCTGATTTCTTTTAATACAGTGACCACTCTATGAGTGTCACTATGCTTCAAGCCATTATAATAAATCATGAATGGTAAATAAGATGGAAATACTCTGAGATGATCACAGTTGAATAGCACATTGAACTTTCTCAGCAGAAACACTGGATAATGCACTCTTCCGTCTGTTAATGGGGCACATCACTGAATTGTCTGATACTTTCATGTAGCTGTTCCATTCCTGGATTATTCCATAATCTGCAGGGCAGCCTCAGGAGCTCAACCTCAGGATTTCCCAGAATCATTTTTATTTCCCTCATGCTGAAACATTGGGGAGTAAAAAAATGCTATAATATTGCACATGCGTGGTAAATTCTTCTGCTACGTATCCAATTGCGCCCTGAGCTGGGGCAAAGGGATTTGGAGGTTGAGATTTATCAAAGAAGCAGCTGAATCTAGAAAATCAGTGCCAAGAATAAAAGTGTGATTCATCTTGGAAACTTCCTGGGGTCCTCCCTCTCAGCAGGTACAAGATACAGCTTCAGGCTTGTCTAACACCACCTGTTCCAATAGTCAGAGTAGACAGTACACTGACTCCCATAGTCCTATGGTCTGAAGTTTCCATTTTGCTGGTACTTTGGGACAGTTGAGCCAACTCCCTTAGCATCTAGTTACCGCTTGCTTACAGTGGAATGTTTGTGCTGTTGCATAGCAGAGGGAACAAGCAAACTTTGCCCAATGTCTTACCTGTGAGTGCTAAGAATGAGAGGTTGTTTGGTGTAGCAGGGAGATATCTGAGCTGAGAGAGTTGAGCTCTGGTCTTCAGATGTCAGTTTAGGGTTGTGTATTAGTCTGTTTTCATGCTGCTGATAAAGACATACCTGAGACTGAGCAACTTACAAAAGAAAGAGGTTTAATTGGACTTTAAGTTTCACATGGCTGGGGAGGCCCCACAATCATGGCTGGAGGCAAGGAGGAGCAAGTCACATCTTTTGTGGATGGTGGAAGACAAAAAATGAGAGAGCTTGTACAGGGAAATGCTGCTTTTTAAAACCATCAGATCTTGTGAGACTTATCCACTATCAAAGAAACAGCTGAATCTGGAAAATCAGGGCCAAGAATGAAAGTGTGATTCATCTCGTGAGACTTACTCACTATCAGGAGAACAGCACAGGAAAGATTTGCCCCCATGATTCAATTACCTCCCACCAGGTCCCTTCCAAACACGTGGGAATTCAAGATGAGATTTGGGTGGGGACACGGCCAAACCATATAACGTTGAGAGATTTTGGACAAGTCATTGCCTTTCCTTCCATATGTTTTTCTTCATCTATAAAATAAAGAACTGGATCAAATGAGCTAGGGAGCCCCTTCTAAACCTAGCTTTTTTTTCTTTTTTTTTGAGACAGAGTCTCACTCTATCGCCCAGGCTAGAAAGCAATGGTGTGATCTCAGCTCACTGCTGACCTTTGCCTCCTGGGTTCAAGCGATTTTCCTGCCTCAGCCTCCTAAATAGCTGGGACTACTGGCATGTGCCACCATGCCCAGCTAATTTTTGTATTTTTAGTAGAGATGGCATTTCACAATGTTGGTCAGGCTGGTCTCGAACTCCTGACTTCAGGTGATCCACCTGCCTCAGCCTCCCAAAGTGCTGGGATTACAGTGTGAGCCACTGTGCCCCCAGGCCTAAATCTAGCTTTTGTTCATCAATCTCTTTGAAAATTATGTAAAAAGTTTAGTTGATAGTGATAGTGACCTAACAGCGTTCTTTCTTTTTTTCTTTTTTCTTTTCTTTTTTTTTTTTCTCACAGACAGAGTCTGTCTGGCTATGTTGTCCAGGCTCACCTTCAACTCCTGGGCTCAAGCAATCCTCCTGCCTCAGCCTTCTGAGAAGCTGAGACTACAGGTAACAGAGTTATTTCTAATATTAGGATTAATATTAGGCCCGGATGTTTCTGATGAGACTATTTGTCATTCTTCCACAACATGTATATTGAGCATCTACTAGGAACTTGATAAAACAATGAGGAAAATAAAAATTCCTACCCCATGTGGAACTGACATTCCAGCACAAAAATGCAGACCCTAAACAATAAACACCATAAAACAAGCTTATATAATAGGCAACAGATTACTTATTTGGATAATTTCAGCAAAAGTGCCTAGCCAAGTGGAAACCCCAAACCAGCCTACTATGGAAGTTGATTTGAATGCTTTAAATATTTTCATTGCTTTCTTTAACCAACTAACTAAATTGCCCAGCCATGGGAAGAGGATGGGACTGGCCAAGAAGCTTAGATTCTTGTCTTAATTAAGAGTTTAGTTTGTAAGTAAGTAACCAATTCAAGCTGAATTAAACAAAAAGGGGAATTTATGCTAAGAATCCAGGACTGAAAGCTGGACTCAGGACAGGGACTAGGGTACCAGGGGTGCACAGTTATAGAAGGCACAACAGGTTTGCACAAGGTTAGGCCCAAGGGGAGGACATCAGTTCAGTGTTCCGGGGCCCCACAAGCCTGGTGGGCCCTCTACTAGGGGCTGAAAGCAGCCCTGTACACCATGGGAGGCCTGGGTGTCTTTCCTCTCCCCAAGCCAGGGGTCCTTCCACCACATCACATCAGGGACATTCAAGCAGCTGACAGTCCACATTAAGTACATTTCACTCGTTTTTTTCTTGAGACATTCTTGCTCTATCACCCAGCTGAGGGGCAGTGGCATGATCTTGGCTCACTGCAACCTCTGCCTCTCAGGTTCAAGCAATTCTCCTATCTCAGCCTCCCAAGTAGCTGGGACTACAGGTGCATGCCACGACGCTCAGCTAACTTTTTGTATTTTAGGTAGAGATGGGGTTTCACCATATTGGTCAGGCTTGTCTCGAACTCCTGACCTCAGGTAATCCACTCACCTTGGCCTCCCAAGGTGCTGAGATTACAGGTGTGATCCACCACACCCAGCTATTTCATTATTTTTAAAAAGGTAGAGTTGTTACCATTTGGTGTTATAAATGGTTTCAATCTCGACCTCGTGATCTGCCCACCTCGGCCTCCCAAAATGCTGGGATTACAGGAGTGAGCCACCGTGCCTCGCCTGGTGTTATAAATTAATATTAATTTGACTTTGCCGTTTTCTCTTCATATTTTGGGGCCAAAAAATTTTATTTCCAGAATTCAAACTTTTTTTTTTTGAAATAGGGTCTCACTCTGTCACCTAGGCTAACATGCAGTGGCATGACCATGCTCACTGCAGCCTTGACCTCCTGGGTTCAAGCAATCCTTCCTCCTCAGCCACCTAAGAAGCTGGGACCATAGGCACATGCCACAACACCAGGCTTATTTTAAAATTTTTTGTAGAGATTGGGGGGGTCTCACTACATTGCCTAGGCTGGCCTCAAACTCCTGGGCTCAAGCCATTCTCCTGCCTTGGCTTCCCAGAATGCTGGGATTACAGGGATGAGCCATGACACCCAGCCTCAACCATTTTTGAGAGTCCTGGAACTCATATGGGCTCTGGGCGCAGTGTGGCTGGCAGCTCTGAACCTGCCTCTCTCCCAGAACCCGGGGCTCAGCACGCCTAAAACCTTCAGCCAACCCGTTCTGATTGCTTCCTGCACGGAAGAGAGTCAGCTGAAATCCATCTCACCGTGGTATCTGATGGCAGATTTGATACAGGGACCGCATAGGAACCCGAGCCGCCTCGGGGATGGTTGTGAATCTCAAAGCAGACACACATTCTCCATTAGCAGCCCTCTGAGGAGCCCAATTTCAGCAGAATCATTAAAAGTTGATGATTCTGCAAATGTCTTTTTGTCTGCTGTGGGGTGGCAGAAGCAGGGAAGTGTAGTTTTCCTCTGAAATGATGAAGCACTAGGCAAAGAAAGGCAGTAAGACAATCCCACACTTAACCTTACAGTGACCATGAAATTCAACACTGAAGACTTTTAAGAGAGATTCAGGAGGAGAGGAGAGTTCAGGTAACCACTGAAATACTTAAAGGTCAGGAAAAAAACATCAAGGACTGCATTCAAAATAAATCAGAGTGCAGAAGACCAGGGCTTAGCATTCCCACCCCCGACCCCTCCCAAGAATTGAACCAGTCTCACTGTTTAGGCTTTGAGAGTTGCTTGGAGACACTGGACAACATAAGCGTGTGTGAGGGCGTCCTCCTGCATTCAGCCCCGACTGGGCTGGGGCCCAGCATCCTGTCTCAGGAGGCCCTCAGCCCCACTTGGGGAGAACTACAGACTGCAGAACTGCAAAGGGCCCTGGATACATAGATAAGCGAGCAACCCGAGTTAGGGGCTGCAAGCCCCTCATAGTCAGATAGTCAGAATTCGTGGTCAAGCTGAGCTGGAGCTCCTGTTTCCTGATCCCCACCCTAGCTTTGTGCTGACCACCCAAAACATACATGTAAGTTGATTCATTTGGGAAAACTACAGGCCGGGCATGGTGGCTTATGCCTGTAACCCCAGCACTTTGGGAGGCTGAGCTGGGAGGATCTCTTGAGACCAGCCTGGGCAACATGGTGAGACCTGTCTCTACAAAAAATTTAGGAAATTATCCAGGAGCAGTGGCAGGCACCTATGGTCTCAGCTATTCAGGGGCCTGCGGAAGAATTGCTTGAGTCCAGGAGGTGGAGGCTGCAGTGAGCCATGTTTACACCACAGCACTCCAGCCTGGGTGACAGAACAAGACCTTATCTCAGGAAAAAGAAAAAAAAAAACAAGTCATTTCTTCCTTTCTTTCTTTCTTTCTTTTTTTTTCTTTCAAGATGGGGTCATGCCTGTTGCTGGAATGCAGTGATGCAATCACAGTATTGTAGCCTTGAACACCTGGGTTCAAGCCATCCTCCTGCCTTGGTCTCCCTGAGTGCTGGGACCACAGGTATGTGCCCCCTGCCCAGCTAACTTTTTTGTTGTTTTTGTAGAGATGGAGTCTCACTATGTTGCCCAGGCTGGTCTCGAACTCCTAAGCTCAAGCAATCCTTCTGCCTCGGCCTCCCAAAAGTGCTGTGACTGCAGGATAAGCCACCTTGCCCAACTTAGAAGTCATTTCTAAATTCTGAATAAAATTTCTATGATTAATTATCTCGCTAACACAAATACTAGTTTAGAAACATAGTACTTCAATTTGGCTGTTTTTCTTTTCCATAAAAGTACAGTTTGCGCTCAGTGGGTTTTGCTCGTTGACCTACTTCTCTCTGGTTATTTGTCACAGACCCACAGTTGATCAACGTCACCACCGGATCTGGGAAAAATGGCTTATGGGCAGTTTCACATCATAAAATCTTCTTGCTATTATTAAACAGAAAAACACCTGTGAGCTCAAAGAAGGAGAATGCTGTTCATGAGGTGTTTTGCAACGGGTGGGTCATAGCCATGTGAAAAGTTTGCTTCCTCTGTTTCTCTTCAGCTCTTTCCTGGGCAGTTCTGACAAGTGTGTGCCTCTCCTCCCAGGTGAGCCATGCTAATTGTCCTCCTCTGAGAGGAGAAGCTCTAGGGGTCAGGAATGTCTCAGCTGGACATGGGAGATGTCCGAATAAGGCTGTTCTTGTCCTTCCCTGTGCCCTGAGCATGTGGCAGCATGGCCTTCTCTCTTTTATGGAGTGAAAGGGCTTCGTGTGTGGTGACAATGACACCTTGGGGACAGGAGGCTTGGGTTCCACTCTGTTTGCCACAGACCCACCAGGTGACCTTGCCAAGCCTCTTAGCTTGCATTACTGTTAAGTCTGCAGAAGCTGGAAGTGGAGCTGAAGACTTCCTATTTCACATGCTAGCCAGCTTAGTGGGGGTGGGGTGGGAGAGGGAGTGGGAAGGAAAACCTAGGGGCTGATAGCTTCCAACAGTGGGAGACACAACCCCACCAGGAATCTACCCCACTGGAAAATACCTATGTTCCAACCCTTCCATGAAGTCCTACTGCCCTTTCCTCCCTCCACCTTTTTTTTTTTTTTTTTTTGAGATGGAGTCTCGCTCTGTCGCCAGGCTGGAGTGCAATGGCTCGATCTCAGCTTGCCACAACTTCCACCTCCCAGGTTCAAGCGATTCTCCTGCCTCGCCCTCCCAAGTAGCTGAGATTGCAGGTGTCTGTCACCACACCCAGCTAATTTTTTTTGTATTTTAGTAGTGATGGAGTTTCACTGTGTTAGCTAGGATGGCCTCGATCTCCTGACCTCATGATCCGCCCCACTTGGCCTCCCAAAGTGCTGGGATTACAGGTGTGAGCCACCACACCCGGCCTTTTATTTATTTATTTATTTATTTATTTATTTATTTATTTATTTATTTATTTTTGAGACGGAGTTTTGCTCTTGTTACCCAGGCTGGAGTGCAATGGCGCGATCTCCACTCACTGCAACTTCTGCTTCCCAGGTTCAGGCAATTCTCCTGCCTCACTCTCTTGAGTAGCTGGGATTACAGGCTGAGCCACCACACCCGGCTAATTTTTTTATTTTTAGTAGAGATGGAGTTTCACCATGTTGGCCAGACTGGTCTCGAACTCCTGACCTCAGGTGATCCACCTACTTCAGCCTCCCAAAGTGCCGGGATTATAGGCATGAGCCATCACACTTGGCCCCCTCCTCCTATTTCTCTGAGTGTAGGAGAAGCTGAGGGGACTGAGACTAGAGGGAGAAGGGAGAGTGACTCCGGATAGAGGAATTTCAGTGACTTAAAAGCTGTAACTCCTGTCTTCCTAAAATGCGTAAAACTAAACTGTAACCTGACTGCCTCAGAACCACTTATTCAAGGCTTCTTGGGTTCATTTTTCCTCTGGGCTGCAGTCATTCATTTTGGCTCAGAATAAACCTCTTTAAAATATATTACAGGATTTAGTTTTCCTCTTAACACAGGAGATAGCATCAGGTTGAGAGCTCAGTCCCCAAAACTGCCCCCTCACCTTCAGACACCAGTTGCAAGTCTGAGCATCTGGAACTTCTGACCAACTGGCTTCAAGTTGGGGTTCCTACAACCCTGTCTTTGAGTTTAATTAATTTAATAGTGTGGATCATAGAAATCAGGGAAACTGGTTTATGTTTACTGGTTTGTTATAAAGGGTATTACAAAGGATACAGATGAAGAGATGCGTAGTACAAGGTACAAGGGAAGGGGCGTGGAGCTTCCGTGCCCTCCCCAGGGCACCACCCTCCAGGAACCTTCATGTGTTCAACTTTCTGGAAACCCTCTGAATCCTGTCCTCTTGGGTTTTTATGGAGGCTTCATTACATAGGCATGATTGATTAAACCATTGGTCACTGATGATCAACTTAACCTTCAGCCCCTCTCCCCTTCCTGAGGGTCAGGGGTAGAGCTGAAAGTGTCATCCTTCTAATCCTGCCTTGGTCTTTCCAGTGACCAGCCCCATCCCTAATGTGGAGCTGTCAGTTATCATTAACACACAAAAAGATAACATTCTGGAGATTTCAAGGATTTTAGGAGTTGTATGCCAGAAAATGGGATGAAGACTGAATATATATTTCACAATATCACAGAAGGTAAACAGCAAATGTGATTAATGTGATGTTAGTGACTCAGGTCAAAAGCTAAACTGCTGCAACAAATGTGATAGTTCAAGGCAGACACTTTCTCTCTCTTACTAATAGTCCAATGCAGGAGTTCCAGGTCAGCAGGACTCTGCTCCACACAGTCACTGAGGGGCCCAGGCTCCTGGTAGCCCTGCCATCTCTCCTACTTGGCATCCATAGGGGCTCTGGTTGGTACCATTCCAACTAGAAGGGAGGAAGCAAAGGGCTTGGGGAAGATCACATGAGTGGCTTTACACACCAGGCCTGGAATGGGGACCTATCATTCTTTTCTACTTCCACCGGCAAGAATTTGATCTCATAGTTACTCCAGACTATAAGGAAGGCTGGAAAATGGGCTCCAGACTTGAGTCCAGGTAGAAAGGAGGGCCAGTTTTTGTTGGACAGCCAGTAGGTCTCTGCCCCAATCAAAATGGAAACATTTGCAAGGAAAACTAGATCTCAGAGCTCAGTTTAATTCCCACATGTCCAGGACCCCTCAGACTTCCCAAAGCCACCAGTAGAGGGCCAGGCTTTCACTCTGAGGACTGTCCCCTCTCCCAGCTTCCAAGGATTCCAGAACAGGGAATCAGAAGCCCTAGGACCACATTTGAGGTTTATTCTTTGGATCAAGTATGAGCGTCTGTGGCTCTGTTTTTAAAGCCAAGTACTTCTTCTTCTGGGTGGGTATTGTGGTAAATTGTGCTAGATATCCTGTTAAAGAAAGTACACTCAAGTAATAGCTTTCCAGGCAGGCATGGTAATTACACCTGTAATCCCAGTATTTTGGGAGGCTGAGATGGAAGGATAGCTTGAAGCCAGAAGTTTGTGGCCAGCCCGGGCAATGTAGTAAGACCTCATCTCTACAAGAAATAAAAAAAATTAGCCAGGTATAGTGGCACACACCTGTAGTCCCAGCTACTGAGGAAGCTCGATGAGCCCTTGAGCCCAGAAATTTGGGAATGCAGTGAGCTAGAATTGCACCACAGCATGCCAGCAGAAAAAAAAAAAATTCCATAAATAATGCTAAATTATTTTTTTTACATTTGTTGTGAAAGAAAAAGCTCAGCCTGGCATATGCTCTTTCAAAGGAAGTTATCAGGAATATCCTGCATATGGCAACAGACCTCAGACAATTCAGGTAGACAAAAACCCTCATGTGTATCACCTACATGATGCTAGAAAAAAATCTTGAATATTCAAGCTCAGAGTATTTTTTAGAGGGTTTTTGCTTTTCCCTTATTTACAAATTTGGCTTTTTCCTGAAGTTCTGTCAGTGACTGGTGATTGTATTAGTCCATTCTCATGCTGCTATAAGGACATACCCGAGCCTGGGTAATTTATAAAGGAAAGAAGTTTAATTAACTCACCGTTCTGCATGGCTGCAGAGACCTCAGGAAGCTTACAATCATGGTGGAAGGGGAAGCAAACACATCCTTCTTCACATGGCGGCAGGAAGGAGAAGTGCTGAGTGAAGGAGGGAAAAGCCCCTTATAAAACCATCAAATCTCATGAGAACAAACTCACTGTCACAAGACCAGCATAGGGAAGCCACCCCCATGATTCAATTACCACCCACTGGGTCCCTCCCATGACATGTGGGAATTATGAGATGACAATTCAAGGTGAGATTTGGGTGGGGACGCAGAGCCAAACCATGTCAGAGATCAGTTCTGAGTGCTGGAATTTTGCTGACACAGCAGAAGAATGACACCTCTGGACAAGTCTGAGGTTACTTCTAGATGATATTTCCAAACTGCACATTATTTTGAGGACTTGTACCCCCTAATAATTTGGCTTAAGATATTGTTAAGAAGCGGCTCAATTTATAGTACTATGCACCTGGCTTCTACCATAAAACGCCATTAAAACCACAGTCTTGGCACTTTTCAAGTAGTCAGTCTCCATGTATCAGGAGATGGATTGCCCAGGTTATGGATTGTCTGACTTTTGAAAACCAAAAATAAAATTGTAAGTCTGCAATCATCTGAATGCATCTCTCCTCTTGGCCAAGGGCATTCCAAAGTTAACCCGAAAAACTAGTTCAGGCCATGATGGAAAGGAGTGGTCAGATATGCCTCATTATACCCTCCTCTCTGTTGGAGTTCAGGCACAGCTGACCAACATTAATATTAAAACAGATCTTAAGACTGACAAAACAGTCTTTTTGTAGCAATAAGAGATATCAAATTCCAGCCTGACTCTAGTATAGCATCACATGACAGATAGAAGTCCTTGAAAGAAATTGAAGTATTTTACCCCCAAATTATGTTTCTTTGACATCTCTTGAAAGACTCCTGTAAAGCTGTCTCTTGTGGGGAAAATCCACATTCTAAAGAGAATCCCCTTTCTTTTCCAGGCCTCTCTCTTGATCCAGGAGAAAATCAACTCTGATAAGAAACAGCGACAATCTATTCTTTCTGAAGCCTGCTACCTGGAGGCTTCTTTTGTGTAATGGGAACTTATTTCCCATTTAACAGGAACCATTAGGGATCTCCACAACCCCTTATCTTAACCCAGACGTTCCCTTCTACTGATTCTAGGTCTTTAGACAATAACTTACTCTCTCAACCAATTGCCAATCAGAAAGTCTTTGAATCCACCTGTGACCTGAAAGCCCCACCTTGCTTCAAGTTGTCCTGCCTTTCCAGGGCAAATTAATGTACATCCTACATGTACTGATTGATGCCATATGTTTTCCTAAAGTGTCTGAAACCAAGCTGTAGCCTGACCACCTTGGGCACATGTTCTCAGGATCTCCTGAGGGCTGTGTCACAGGACATTGGTTACTCATATTTGGCTCAGAATAAATCTGCTAATATTTTACAGATTTTGACTCTTTTTGTCAACCCTTTAGTTCTCTACCTTTTCCTTGTTAGGCCATTTTGTGTTTTTTTTTTTTTTTTTTTTTTTTTTTTTTTTGTGTGTGTGTGTGTGTGTGTACTTCACAAACATGGAGACCAGGAAAGCCAAGATTACAGAGAATCAGTTCCAGCTAGCGGTGTTGCTCATCAGTGGTGAAATATGAGGACAAGGAGGCTATATCTAATGCTTAAATCACATCCTTGCACTGTCCTCTGCACCTTGAGCATGCTCTAACATGCGAGTTGCAGTTGTGATCAGAGCAGGTGTCTTAGGTAAAGGAGTGAGTTTGCTCTGTCTGGCACAGCTTGTGCCCTCTGCCTGGTCAGATACCCTCCTGCCCTTTTCTTTGTTTGAAAATGCTTTGGAGACCTCATGGGAGAGGTAAAAACTCTTAGGTGTAAAAGATTTCTAAGGTTTACTAAATAAGCTTTCGCAGAGCCAACTGCTTTTAATCCCTCAAGCAAAAGGAATCAACCTCTATTCTGGAAGCTGGGTCTATAAGTAGCAAACTCCCTCAGGTAAGGTAATAATTCCTGAGCAAGCTGTTCCTTAAGCACATGAAAATGGGTCTTACAGATGGCAGCTTTTTTTGGTCTATGCCTGAGGTGGGCCTCAGCCACAATTAATCCAGCACAAATGCAAATTGCAGAAAGCTCTTGACTTCTGTAGGCATGTTTCTCTATTTAGGCAATCTTTTTCAAAGAAGCAACTTGGGATATAGCATCTTACATGGTGCATTCACAAGGCTAGATAAAAAGGCCTCCAGCCTGTGCATGGTGGCTCATGCCTGTAATCCCAACACTTTGGGAGGCTGAGGTGGGCAGATCACCTGAGGTCAGGAATTTGAGACCAGCATGACCAACATGGAGAAACCCCATCTCTACTAAAATCACAAAATTAGCCAGGCGAGGTGGTGCATTCCTGTAATCCCAGCTACACGGGAGGCCGAGGCAGGAGAATAGCTTGAACCTGGGAGGCGGAGGTTGCAGTGAGTCGAGATAGGGCGGTTGCACTCCAGCCTGGGCAACAAGAGCAAAACTCTGTCTAAAAAAAAGAAAAAGCGTCCATCACCAACTGTTAAGCAAACAGAAACAGTTGGTCTTCTTTATTTCCCTTCCCTTTTCTTTTGTTCACCTTAGAGAGGCCGCTTACAGCTTGTCTATACATGTCTTGAGTGTATTAAGGCAAAGGTATGGGCAGAAAGGAAAGGAAAACATGAGCAAAGTGATGAAAAGCCAACAGGAAAATTTTGTAAGGAAGTTATAATGATTGGCACTACAAGGAAATCACCTGTAAAACTCTAACTTTTAAAACTATAACTCTACTTTCTATAAACGGTTAACTAAATGTTAACTCCATTTTGGTTGGGTGTGGTGGCTTGTGCCTGTACTCCCAGCACTTTAGGAGGTCAAGGTGGGAGGATCCTTTGAGCCCAGGAGTCTGAGACCAGCCTGGGAAACATAATGAGACCTCTCTACAAAAACTTTTAAAAAAGCAAAGTTAACTTCATTTACAATGTTTATGCAATTTCCATTTAGGATAGCATGTAAAATAATGAAATACTTTGGAACAAGCTTAACAAAAGAAGTATAAGATTTGCATGCTAGCCAGGTGCGGTGGCTCATGCCTGTAATCCCAGCACACTGGGAGGCTGAGGCAGGCGGATCACAAGGTCAGGAGTTCGAGAGCAGCCTGCTCAACATGGTAAAACCCTGTCTCTACTAAAAATACAAAAAATTACCTGGGCATGGTGGCAGGTGCCTGTAATCCCAGCTACTTGGGAGGCTGAGCCAGAAGAACTGCTTGAACCCGGGAGGCAGAGGTTGCAGTGAGCCAAGACTGTGCCACTGCATTCCAGCCTGGGCAACAGAGCAGGACTACAGCTCGAAAAAAAAAAAAAAAATTTGTATGCCAAAAACGACAAAATGTTGTTGAAATAAATTAAAGCAGACCTAAATAAGTGAAAGAAATACATATGATCATAAATTATAAGAGTTAATATTATTAAAATGGCAATACTATTAAATTGGTCTACAGATTCAGTGCAATTCCTGTCAAAATCCTACCTGGCTTTTTTTTTCTTTTAATGGAAATTGACAAGCTGCTCTCAAATTCCTATGGAAATGCAAGAAACCCAGAGTAGTGAAAATAATCTTGAAAAGAAGAACAAAGTTGGAAGACTCACACTTCCTGATTTCAAAACAAACATAGCTACAACAATCAAGACTATGTAATACTGACAGGCATAGACATATAGATTAATGGAGTAGACTTGAAAGTCCAGAAATAAACATTTACATTATAGTCAACTGATTTTCAGCAAATGTCCCAAGACAATTTAATGGGGAAATAATGATCTTTTTAACATGTCCCATTGGTTCTGGTACAAATGGATATTTACATGTAAAAGAATGAAGCTGAACCCTACCTCAACCACGTGAAAAATTAACTCAAAATGTATAGAAAAAGCACAAATTTCTCACACCTGTAATTCAAGCAATTTGGAGGCCAAGGCTGGTGGATCACCTGAGGTCGGGAGTTCAAGACCAGCCTGACCAATATGGTGAAACCCCATCTTTAAAAAAGAAAAAGAAAAAGCATAAATTTAAAAGTTAAAACTATAAATTCTTAGAAGCATACATAAGTGTATGTCTTCATTAACCTTAGGTTTTTTACATATGGCACAAAAAGTACAAACAACAGAAAAAGAAAATATAGGTAAACTGAACATCATAGAGATTAAAAACATTTGTGCTTTTAAGGATATCGTCAAGAAAGTGAAAAGACAATCCACATGAGAAGCAGTTTTTCAAAATCATATATCCCATAATGGATTCTGTTATGAGTGTAACTGTGCTCTCCACAAATTCATAAATTGAAGCTCTCACCCCTAATGTGATATTTGTAGTTAAGGCCTTTAACAAGGTAATTCATGTTAAATGACATCATAAATATTGGGTCCTAATTTAATAGGACTGGTGTGCTTATAAGAAGAGGAAGAGGCCGGGTACAGTGGCTCACGCCTATAATCCCAGCACTTTGGGAGGCTGAGGCGGGTGGATTACTTGAGGTCAGGAGTTCAAGAAGATTGAGATCAGGAATTCGAGACCAGCCTGACCAACATGGTGAAATCCCATCTCTACTAAAAATACAAAATTAGCGGAGCATGGTGGCATGCACCTATAATCCCAGCTACTCGAGAGGTGGAGGCAGGATAATTGCTTGAACCAGGGAGGCAGAGGTTGCAATGAGCTGAGACTGCGCCACTGCACTCCAGCCTGGGCAACAAGAGCAAAACTCCCTCTTAAAAAAAAAAAAAAAAGAAGAGAAAGTGACACCAGGGGTGCTCAAGCACAGAGAAAAAGGAGGTAACTCTACAAACCAAAGAGAGAAGCCTCACCAGAAACCAACCCCGCTGGCAACTTGATCTTGGGCTTCCAGACTCCAGAGCTGTGCTGTGAGAAAATAAATTTCTTACGTTTGAGCTGTGTGGTATTTTGTTATGGCAGCCTGACCAAACGAGTACAGAATTGTATCTAGAATTGTATCTGGAATAAGAACTATTACAGCTCAATCATGAAATGAAAACCCAATTTAAAAATGGGTAAAGGATCTGAATAGATAGTACTCCAAAGAAGATCTACCAATGACTAGGTTGGGCACGGTGGCTCACACCTGTAATCCCAGCACTCTGGGAGGCCTAGGCGGGTGGATCTCCTGAGGTCAGGAGTTCGAGACCAGCCTGCCCAACATGGAGAAACCTTGTCTCTACTAAAAATACAAAAAATTAGCTGGGCATGGTGGCACATGCCTGTAATCCCAGTTACTCGGGAGGCTGAGGCAGGAGAATTGCTGAACCTGGGAGGCAGAGGTTGCAGTGAGCTGAGATCACGTCATTGCACTGCAGCCGGGGCAACAAGACCAAAACTCTGTCTCAAAATTAAAAAAAAAAAAAAAGATCTACCAATGACCAGCAAACACTTGAAAAGATGCTCAAGATATTAGCTATTAAGAAAACCATAGGGAGTTTGAGGAACGCCATGGCGGTCGCTTCCGCGCCCACTCCAGCCTCCGCCGCCTCCGCAGCCGCCCGGCCCACCGCTCCGCCCCAGTAGCCTCGGCCGTTGCCCTGGACCGGCAGGTCGGTAGCCGGCTGCGCTGAGAAGATCGGGCAGGGGGCCGCTGCCGCCTCCCGGGCCACCCGCCGCCACCGCCGCCGCCGAGAGCAGAAAATCCTGCAGTGTCCTGGGAAGAACAAGGATGCTCAGAGTTCAAATCCTGCCTGGTTACCTAAACTCCCTGGACTTGTGTGTCTCTGTTTCTAAAATGGCCATCAACTCAAATGGCTATGGGAAAATTAAATGAGACTGAGCACCTGTGTAGATATTGTGAAATACCAGATCATAAAGGACAGAGGAATCCTGAAGAGGATAAAATCATAGAGAGATGGGGCCAGTTAACGTTACCAAAGGAGCTGGGCTTGGAGGAGAACCCATGGAAGAGGCTGCAGAGTGGTGGCTGTGGGAGAAGTCATCACTGGTGATGTCAAAACCCATTGTTTGATTGGTGGCGCTAAAGACTAGGTGTCTGCACACCATCAAAACCATCGGTAGGAGAGAAAGAAAAATTTAGTTAATGTATTGGTTGTTTTGTCCACCTGGTATTCACACAAGTAAAAGAAACAGAAGAAAAAAAAATCAAAAATAAAATAAAATACTCATAGAGTAAGTTGAAATATAGTTGTATTCTTTTCATTTAATCTACTGTAAAATATATAATCAAAATGATATACTTTTAAAATAATCACATGTAACAAAATCAATATACCAGTAAAATAATCACAGTTTAAGATTTATTTATTATTCAAGTTAAATACTGTGTATTATTTCTAAAACCTGGATTAGCTGTGCCAACATTAATTTATAAGATATAAAGCCCATTTTATATAAAAATGGAAACAAGAAATATGATTTTGAAATTGATTTTAATCATAGGCTACACAAAGATTCATAAAATATTAACCTGAATAAAAATTTAAGACATATTTATTCTTGTTGCCATATATGTATGAATACAAAATATTGTATCTCCTCAAATCTTTTCTTTTTGCAGATGGAAATCATTTTGCATATTGTACTTATTTTATGTGTAACCATTTTGTTTCCCATTCTCTGTCCAGAATTATTTAAATTCTGAATTTTTAAATTAAATTAAAATTAAAGTTAAAAAAAAAAAAAAGAAAACCATAATGGGGTACCACTTCACATTGACTATCATGGCTATAGATAATAATGACCAGGCACAGTGGCTCATGCCTGTAATCCCAGCACTTTGGGAGGCTAAGGCAGGAGGATTGCTTGAGCCCAGGAGTTCAAGACCAGCCTGGACAACATAAGGAGATCTTGTCTCTCCAAAATGTTATTTAATTAATTAATTTATTTATTTATTTTGAGACAAAGTCTAGCTCTTTCACTCAGGCTGGAGTACAGTGGCAGCATCTCAGCTCACTGCAACCTCCCCCTCCTGGGCTCAAGCAATTCTCCTGCCTCAGCTTCTTGAGTAGCTGGGATTACAGGCACATGCTACCACACCCGGCTAATTTTTGTATTTTTAGTAGAGATGCGGTTTCACCATGTTGGCCAGGTTGGTCTTGAACATCCAACCTCAATAGATCCACCTGCCTTGGTCTTCCAATATGCTGAGATTACAGGCGTGAGCCACCACACCTGGCTTCTACAAAAAATTTAAAAATTAGATGGGTGTGATGATGTGTGTCTGTAGTCCTAGCTACTTGAGAGGCTGAGGTGGGAGGATCATTTGAACCTAGGAGGTCAAGGCTTCAGTGAGCCATGACAGTGTCATTGCACTCCAGCCTGAGTGGAAAAAAAAAAAAAAGCAATAACAAATTTTAGTAAGGATACGGAGAAATTGGAAGCTTCATACATGCTGGTAGAGATATGAAATAATGCAACCATTGTGAAGAACAGTGTGGCAGGTAGTTCTTCAAAAAGTTAAACGTACTTGAGTTTCTATTTGACAAATCAATTCCACCTAGGTATATACCTTAGAGAAGTGAAAACATGTTCCCAAAAAAATCTTATACCTATGTTCAAGACTATTCATAGCAGTATTACACATAATAGCCACAAAATGGAAACAATCTGATAGGGTTTGAATATATGTCCCTGCCGAATCTCACGTTGAATTGTAATGCCCCATGTTGAAGACAGGACCTGGTAGGAGGTGACTGGATCATGGGGGTGGAATTCTCATGAGTGGTTTAGCACCATCCTGTTGGTGCTGTCCTCATGATAGTGAGTGAGTTCTCGAGAGATCTGGTCATTTAAAAGTTTGTGGCATCTCCCCTGACACCGTCTCTCTTGCTCCTGCTTTCACAGTGTGACACATCTGCTCCCTCTGTGCCTTCCACCATGAGTAAAACCTTCCTGAGACCTCCTCAGAAGCCAAGCAGATGCCAGTACCATGCTTGTACAGCCTGCAGAACTGTGAGCCAATTAAACCTCTTCTCTTTATAAATTACATAGTGTCAGGTATCTATTATAGCAATGCAAGAATGGCCTACTACACCATCAAAATGCCCATCCTCTGATGAGTGGACAAACAAAATATGGCTTATGCCTACAATGGAATATTATGCAGCCACAAAAAGGAATAGAGTACTACATGCTACAACATGGATAAACCTTGAAAACATTCAACTAAGTGAAAGAAGCCAGACAGAAAAGGCAACATATTGTATGATTCCATTTATATGAAAGGTCCCAGATGGACAAATCTATAGAAAGCAGAATGAAGGTTGTGAGAGCCTGGGGCCAATGGGGAACAGCAGTGACTATGAATGGGTAGAGTTTCTTTTAGAATATTTGATGAAAATGTTCTGGAATTAGATAGGGGTGATGGTTGTACAATCTTTTTAGTATTAAAAACCACTGGGTTGTATAGTTTAAAAGGGTGAATTTTATGATTGTGAGTTGTCTCTTAGTAAAGCTATTTTTTAAAAAAAATCTTCAAAAAAATGTATGCAAACATAAAATTAAAAGTATTTTTGAATCTTTTCTTTCTTTCTTTTTTTTTTTTTTTTTTTGAGAGTCTGGCTCTGTCACCCAGGCTGGAGTGCAGTGGCATGATCTTGGCTCACTGCAACCTCTACCTCCCGAGTTCAAGTAACTCCCTGCCTCAACCTCCTATGTAGCTGGGATTACAGGCATGTGTCACCAAGCCTGGCTAATTTTTGTATTTTTAGTAGAGATGGAGTTTCGCCATGTTGGCCAGGCTAGTCTTGAACTCCTGACCTCATGATCCGCATGCCTCAGCCTCCCAAAGTGCTGGAATTACAGGCATGAACCACCTCGCCCAGCCAGAAGTATTTTCAAAATGTAAATACAGTAACCAACATATTATTTTGTCCACTAAGTTAAAAGACTTTGGAAAGTCTCCAGGCCACTTAATTTGTTAGTTTTTCTTCTCTGGTCTTTACCTCTTTAAAAAGTGATGAATTCTGCATGATGAT
The DNA here is from genome assembly GCF_030222135.1 of Aotus nancymaae. NCBI lineage: Eukaryota > Metazoa > Chordata > Mammalia > Primates > Aotidae > Aotus > Aotus nancymaae. The sequence goes on along the minus strand of NW_026988546.1, from coordinate 5,775,187 downwards.
GGTTCCTTCCCATTTTTCTCCTCTGCCTAGGGCTGTACTCAGGAAGTGTGTTCTCAGCAAACAGTAGGCTCTCCTCTGACTGCTCCCCCATTCTGTTCTAAGGATGGCTGAGGTCAAGGGGAATATTGGTCTGTAAGGCCCAGGGCTCACTTCCCTCTGCAGGCCTGAGCAAGACACACTGCTTTTTTTTTTTTTTTTTTTTTTCTCTGCAACAATTATACCACCTGATCTCAGCCTCCAAGCACTTACATTCAGAGACATGTAGAATGTAGATGATAAAGTGTATTTGAGGAGGTGGGACTGGAGGAGCAGTAGGTGGGAGATAGATTTGTCAATGTGCATCATTGTGTACTCTGAATTTTTACCATGTGTTACGGACAGAATTGTGCTGCCCTCCCTCCAACCTCACCCACTGCCCCACATTAATATTTTTTTTGATTTCTTGTTTTGCGACAAGTCTCACTCTGTCACCCAGGCTGGAGTCCAGTGGCGTGATCTCGGCTCACTGCAGCTTCTACCTCCTGGGTTCAAATGATTCTCCTGCCTCAGCCTTCTCTGAGTAGGTGGGACTATAAGTGGCACCACCATGCCCAGCTATTTTTTTTATTTTGTAGAGATGGGGGTCTTACTATGTTGCCCAGGTTGGTCTTGAACTCCTGAGCTCCAGCAATCCACCTGCCTCAGCCTCCTAAAGTGCTGGGATTACAGGTGTGAGCCATCGTACCTGGCCACCAAATTCATTTAAGTCTTAATCTCCAGTACCATTCCAAATATTTGGAGATAGGACTGTTGAGGAGGTGATTAAGGTTAAATATGTACAGGCCTTGATGCAATAGGACTGATGTCCTTATAAGAAAAGACAGAGACAAACGATGCCCAAGTGAAGACACTGTGAGAGTGCAGCCATCTGCAAGCCAAGGGGAGAGCCCTTACCAGAAACCAAACCTGTGGCTGCCTTGATTCTCTACTCGCAGCCTCCAGAATAACGAGAAAATACGTATCTGTTGTTTAAACCACCCAGTCTGTGATATTCTGTTAGGGTAGAATAACACACCATGTGAACATGTTTTGGTTTTTCACTAGTAAGATTACAGTGATACAAAAGAATTGAGCAATCTAATTTTAAAACATGAGAAGACAATGAATGCTAATCATCAAATAGATGTGATAGTGTGCAGTCTTCTTATTCCTGCTCTCAAGCACTCCCCCTCCAGGGGGCCTTTCTCAGCCAGGCCTCTTTGGTGTTGTTCATTCCGTAACTTCCTCTTTCCTTGTCCCACCTTTGACACCCCAGCTTGGAGAGGACTCCTTTCCCACTGAAACCATCCCCACAGGGTTGATGAGAATTGCGTTCTGGTTTCTTCCCACTTCCTTGTTGCTGAAAGTTACCCAACACTAGATACTGACCTATTTGCATTTTCATTGTAGTTAGGATTACCATGTGAGCCAACATGCCCTGGTAATTTGCATCTCCATTGTTCCTATAGGTAGGATTTCTGTCATTAGAGCTACAAAACTGTTTTGGAATTGATTTGCAGCCAGGCACAAAGGCTCATGCCTATGATCCTAGCACTTTAGGAGGCTGAGGCAGGCAGATAGCTTGAGCCCAAGGAATTTGAGGCCAGCCTGAGCAACATAGCAAAACCCCCTCTTTACAAAATATACAAAAACTTAGCAGGGGGTAGGTGGTGCACATCTGTAGTCTCAGCTACTCTGGAGGCTGAGGTAGGAGGATCATGTGAGCCGGAGGTTAAGGTTGCAGTGAGTCGAAATTGCACTACGCTGCACTCCAGCCCAGGCTACAGAGTGAGAGCCTGTCTTTAAAAAAAAAATAAATAAATAAAACAGAATTGATTTGCATTTCTATTGTTCCTAAAGATAGGATCTCCAACATTAGAATCACAGGCTTTTTTCTTTTGAGACAGGGTCTTGCTCTGTTGCCCACACTGGAGTGCAATGGTACAATCGTAGCTTGCTGTAGCCTTGACCTCCCAGGCTCAAGTTATCCTCCCACCTCAGCCTCCTGAGCAACTGGAACTACAGGTGTGCACGACCACACCTGGCTAATTTTTAATTTTTTGTAGAGATGGGGTTTCACTATGTTGAACAGGCTGGTCTAGAACTCCTGGCCTCAAGCTATCCTCCTGCCTTAGCGTCCCAAAGTGCTGAGACTACAGACATGAGCCACTGAGCCTGGGCAGAATCATAAGGCTTTTGATTAATGATCGCTTAGAATGTTTTTCAGACACCAAATCTCAGCAATCAGTTTGAAGACCACACCCTCCTTTCTCCCTACCCCTGTAGTGGGCAGGATCAGCCCGAGAATACAGCTTCTTCCTCTCTCCGTCTCATGATTTCACCCTGTACTATTCAACCAATCACCAATCTCCACACTTTGGGCCATTCCAAAATCCTTAAAAACTCTAGCTCCAAATTCCTTGGGGAGATAAATTTGAGGTTCCCTCCTATCTCCTCATTTGGTGACCCTGTCATCAAACCTCTTTCTCTGCTGCAATCTGGTATCTCAGCATTTTGACTTGCTGTGTGCATCGGGCAACAAACCTATTACAGTTACACCACCCATCTGGAAGGTGGTCTTGTCTTCCTCCAGAATCTTACAGAAATCACTGCCTCCAAGACTCATTTTAACAGTGGGTCTTTCCTTTTTCTCATTTGTTTTGTAAAGTCTGTGAAGATTGAGCCCATCTCATGTGTCTATACAGCTCTCCCAGGAAACCTTTTTGTTGTTGTTGTTGTTGACTGATTGAGTCTAATTGTCGGAGGCATTTGAACCAGAGTGACTCCATTTTGAATAGGGGCTGAGTAAAGTAAGGCTGAGATCTAATGGGCTGCATTTCCAGGAGAGTTAGGCATTCTTAAAGGATGAGATAGGAGGTTGGCACAAGATACATGTCACAAAGCCTTGCTGATAAAACAGGTTTTGGTAAAGAAGTTGGCCAAAACCAAGACAGTGACAAAAGCGACCTCTGGTTGTCCTCACTGCTCATTATATGCTAATTATAATGCATTAGCATGTTAAAAGACACTCGCACCAGACCATGACAGTTTACAGACGTCATGACAACATCAGGAAGCTATTGTATATGATCTAAAAAGGGGAGGGACCCACAGTTCTGAGAATTGTCCACCTTTTCGCTGAAAAACTCATGAATAATCCAACCCTTATTTAGCATATAATCAAAAAATAACTATAAGCATACTCAGTCGAGTAGCCCATGCTGCTGCTCTGCCCAGGGAGTGGCCATTCTTTTGTTTCTTTGCTTCCCTAATAAACTTGCTTTCACTTTATGGATTCGCCTTGAATTCTTTCTTGTGCACAATCCAAGAACTCTCTCTTGGGGTCTGGATTGGGACTTGTTTCTGGTAACATAATTAGCATCTCCAACCAGAACAGGAAAGAAGATAAAACCCAATATTTCTTCTACTTAGTTTCTTTGGTTAGAAAAAAAATGTCAAATGTTGTAATTGTGGGATTGAAAGGCTAGTTCCAATAATTAGAATTTTTAAAATGTTTATATAGATTTAATCTTAGTCATTGTTAAGGTATAATTTTCAGAAAGGTTGGCTAGGTGCAATGGCTCATGCCTGTAATCCCAGCACATTGGGAGGCCGAGGTGGGCAGATCACCTGAGGTCAGGAGTTCGAGACCAGCCTGACCAACATGGAAAAACCCTGTCTCTAGTAAAAAAAATACAAAATTAGCTGGGCGTGGTGGCACATGCCTGTAATCCCAGCTACTCGGGAGGCTGAGGCAGCAGAATCACTTGAACCTGGGAGACAGAGGTTGGAGTGACCCAAGATCACACCATTGCACTCCAGCCTGGGCAACAAGAGCCAAACTCTGTCTCAAAAAAAAAAAAAAGGAAGGTAAAATCATGACTCTTATGCAAATATAAACTGAAAATATATCAGAGATTTAGTTTAACTCATTAATTATAAGGACACAAGTAAAATGTGGTAATTAATAAGATATTATACACATTTGAGAAACTAGGTATATATATTGGCAAATTTATACATTGCTGGTTTAGGTGTAGAACTGATTAATGTCCAACAGGGCCATAAACTATAACCTGTGGGATTATCTATTTCACTGGACAGAAACTAGTTTGCATTCCCAAGAAACAAAACTCTAAAAGTCAATCATTGTCCCACATACTCGCAAAATACCTCTGACAACAAAATGTGAAGCCCAACCTGCTACAATGAATGAATGCCTGGCATTTTAGTCTGTTCAGACTACTACAACAACATAGCTTAGACTAGAAAGCTAATAAACAACTGATATTTATTTCTTACAGTTCTGGAGGCTAGAAAGCCAATGGTCAAGGTGCCAGCAGAGTCCATATTTGCTAAGGGCCTGCTTCCTGATTCATAGATAGCCATCTTCTCCCTCTGTCCTCACAGCGTGGAAGGGGTCAGGGATCTCTCCAAGGCATCTTTTAAAAGGGCACCAAGGCCAGGCACAGTGGCTCACGCCTGTAATCCCAGCACTTTGGGAGGCCAAGTTGTGTGATCACTTGGAAGTCAGGAGTTGGAGACCAGCCTGGCCAACATGGTGAAACCTCACCTCTACCTAAAATACAAAAATTAGCCAAGTGTGGTGGCACATACCTGTAATCCCAGCTACTTGGAGGTGGAGGCCCAAGAATCGCTTGAACCCAGGAGACAGACGTTGCAATGAGTCGAGATTGTGCCACTGCACTCCAGCCTGGGTGACAGAGCAAGACTCCATCTCAAATAAAAATAAAAATAAAATAATAAATAAATAAATAAAAGGGCACTAATCCCATTCCCAAGGGCTCTAGTTTTAAGATCTAATTTCCTCCCAAAAGCCCCACCTTCTAATACCATCTCACTGGGGATTAGGTTTCAACATATGAATTTTGGGGGGTCACACACACTCAAATTGTGATCTTTTTTGCCCATTCCCAAGCATCTAAAACAATGCCCAATTCCTTAGGACGGGGGTTTAAGGGTGTGCCAAACTGAGAAATTGGAGCTGGTGCCACCAGAAAACCAAACATTCATTGTAGTTATTAAGCAATGAGGAGGAATCTGTGACTTTTGGTGACTCATTTTCCCATGCCACCAGTAACTGAAATAGAAAATTCAATGTTGGCCATCTGTCTTCTTAGGGGTAAAGTGAGGAAATTGTAGGCCATGGTCCTCTGAAATACAATTAAACATTCCTACCTCTAAACATTAGTTTTTCCCTAAACTTATACTATCCATTTCTAAAGTTCCTGCTCATGCTTTAAAATTCCTTGAAAATTTTACATTTCTGGAGGCCGATGTAAATTTTACAGAAATTTTACATTTCTGGAGGCCTAATCAGCCAAGATGGCCTATTAGGAGCACCTCAGGATTGCAGCTCCCACTGAAAACGCAGAGGGTGAGTGGACGCCGCATTTCCAGATGGATTTTTATTGCCCACAGACCAGGAGATTCCCAGGCAGAGGAGCCCCAGGGGTCACCAGCACAGCTGTTTGGCCGGCACCGCTGTTTTGGCCAGTGCGGCTGTTTTGCTGGCGGTTCTCCGTACAAAATACACGGGTCCGGGTTCCATTATGGCTGGCGATTGGCACTCCTGGGAGACAGAGTCACCCATTCATCTGATTTAAAAGGGGACTGAAACAGAGTCAGGCCAGGAGACTCCTGGGCAAAGAAGTGCCATGAATCTCAGTGTGGCTGTTTCAGCTGGCACAAGCGCAGTGGGTCACTGCACAGGAAATCACACAGATCCCAGCGCCTTTTCAACAGACGACTGGAACACTTGGTAGATAGAGTTGACCATTCAACTAAAAAAAGAAAAAAAGGCTCTGAGGCAGGGAACCAGGTGATCAGGCTCGGCTGGTCCCACACCCACAAAAGAACAACAATCAGAAACGCTCTGGATTGAGAATTTCACAGCAAGCACAGCTGAACCTGGGACAGTCCAGCTCTGTGGGGGAGGGGCGTCCGCCATTACTGAGGCAGTTCACCACTGTGGAGGTAGTTTGCCATTGCCAAGACAGCCCGCCGTTGCCGAGGCAGCCCGCCATTACAGAGAGAATCCACCATTATAGAGGTGGGCCGCCATTGCCGAGGCAGTTCTAACTATGCCACCCGTATAAACAGGACTGCAGGGAAGTTCACATGGCAGCTGGGTGGAGCCCACAGCAGCTCAGCAAAGCCTCTGCAGGCAGACAGTGACTGGGCTGCTTCCTCGCTGGGCAGGGCAGCCCTGAAAAAGAACAGCAGCACAACAGAAACTCATAAGTAAAGCCCTAATTCCCCGGGACAGAGCACCTGGGAAAAAATAAATTAAAAATGGGGATTATGAGTTCTGCTGCAGCAGACTTAAATGTACCTGCCGATCAGCTCTGAATGAACAACAGAACTCACAGCTCAGCACTTGCACTCCTGTAAAGGACAGACTGTCTCCTTAAGCAGCTCCCTGACCCCTGTATATCCAAAGAGTCACTTCATAAAGGAGAGCTCAGACTGACATCTGGCAGGTATCCTTCTGTGACAAAGATAGCAGAAGAAGAAACTGGCAGCAACCCTTACTGTTCTGCAGCCACTGCAGGTGATTCCCAGGCAAGTAGGGCCTGGAGTGGACCTCAGCAGTCCTACAGAAGAGGGGCCAGACTGTTAGAAGGAAAACTAAGAAACAGAAAGAAATAACTTCATCATCAACAAACTGGACGTCCACTCAGAGACCCAATCTGAAAGTCAACAACTACAAAGATGACAGGTGGATAAATCCACAAAGATGGGAAGAAACCAGTGCAAAAAGGATGAAAACACCCAAAACCAGAATGCCTCTCCTCCTACAAGGGATCACAACTCCTCACCAGCAAGGGAACAAGGCTGGATGGAGAATGAGTGTGATGAAATGACAGAATCAGGCTTCAGAAGGTGGGTAATAAGAAACTTCTGTGAGCTAAAAAACATGTTCCAACCCAATGCAAAGAAACTAAGAACCTCGAAAAAAGATGTGATGAAATGCTAATGAGAATAAACAACTTAGAGAGGAATAGAAGTGAATTGATGGAGCTGAAAAACACAACACAAGAACATCGCGAAGCATACACAAGTTTCAACAGCAGAATTGACCAAGCAGAAGAAAGGATATCAGAGGTTGAAGATCAACTCAATGAAATAAAACGAGAAGGCAAGATTAGAGAAAAAAGGGTAAAAAGGAATTAACAAAGTCAACAAGAAATATGGGACTATGTGAAAAGACCTAATCTATGTTTCATAGGTGTACCTGAATGTGATGGAGAGAATGAATCCAAGCTGGAAAATACTCTTCAGGATATTATCAAGGAAAACTTCCCCAACCTAGCAAGGCAGGCCAATATTCAAGTCCAGGAAATACAGAGAACACCACAAAGATATTCCTCAAGAAGAGCAACCCCAAGGCACATAATCTTCAGATTCACCAGGGTTGAAATGAAGGAGAAAATGCTAAGGGCAGCCAGAGAGAAAGGTCGAGTTACCCACAAAGGGAAGCCCATCAGACTCACAGCAGATCTCTCAGCAGAAACCCTACAAGCCAGAAGAGAGTGGGGGCCTATATTCAACATCCTTAAAGAAAAGAACTTTCAACTCAGAATTTCATATCCAGCCAAACTAAGCTTCATAAGTGAAGGAAAAATAAAATCCTTTGCGAACAAGCAAGTACTCAGAGATTTCATCACCACCAGGCCTGCTTTACAAGAGCTCCTGAAACAGGCACTAAACATAGAAAGAACAATCAGTACCAGGCACTCCAAAAACATACCAAATGGTAAAGAGCATCAACACAATGAAGAAACTGCATCAACTAAAGGGCAAAACAGCCAGCTAGCATCAAAATGGCAGGATCAAATTCACATATAACAATATTAACCCTAAATGTAAATGGACTAAATGCTCCAATCAAAAGACACAGACTGGCAAACTGGATAAAAAGTCAAAACCCATCAGTGTGCTGTATCCAGGAAACCTATCTCACATGCAAGGATACACAAAGGTTCAAAATAAAGGGATGGAAAGCAAATGGAGAGCAAAAAAAAAAGCAGGAGTTGCAATTCTTGTCTCTGATAAAATAGATGTTAAACCAACAAAGATCAAAAGAGACAAAGAAGGACATTACATAATGGTAAAAGGATCAATGCAACAAGAAGAGCTAATGATCCTAAGTATATATGCACCCAATACAGGAGCGCCCAGATACATAAGCCAAGTTCTTAATGACTTACAAAGAGGCTTAGACTCCCACACAATAATAGTGGGAGACTATAACACCCCATTGTCAATATTAGACAGATCAATGAGACAGAAAACTAACAAGGATATCCAGGACTTGAACTCAGACCTGTACCAAGCAAACCTAACAGACATTTACAGAACTCTCCACCCCAAATCCAAAGAATATATATTCTTCTCAGCACCACATCACACCTACTCTAAAATGGACCAAATAATTGGAAGTAAATCACTCCTCAGCAAATGCAAACGAATGGAAATCATAACAAACAGTCTCTCAGACCACAGTTCAATCAAGGTAGAACTCAGAATTCAGAAACTAACTCAGAACCACACAGCTTCATGGAAACTGAACAACTGGCTCTTCAATGTTGACTGGATAAACAATGAAATGAAGGCAGAAATAAAGATGTTCTTCAAAACCAATGAGAACGAAGGCACAACACACCAGAATCTCTGGGAGATGTTTAAAGCAGTGTCTAGGGGAAAACATATAGCAATAAATGCCCACATGAGAAGCAAGGAGAGATCTAAAATTGAAACCCTATCATCAAAATTGAAAGAGCTAGAGGAGCAAGATCAAAAAAAACTCAAAACCTAGCAAAAGACAAGAAATAACTAAGATCAAAGCAGAACTGAAGGAGATAGAGACAAAAAAGACCCTTCAAAAAATCAGTAAATCCAGGAGCTGGTTTTTTGAAAAGATCAACAAAATAGACCACTAGCCAGATTAATAAAAAAGAAAAGAGAGAATAATCAAATAGATGCAATAAAAAATGATAAAGGGTATATCACCACAGATTCCACAGAAATACAAACCTTCATCAGAGATTATCACAAACAACTCTATGCACATAAACTAGTAAACCTGGAAGAAATGGATAAATTCCTGGACACTTGCATCCTCCCAAGCCTAAACTAGGAAGAAGTCAAAACCCTGAATAGGTCAATAACAAGATCTGAAGTTGAGGCAGAAATTAAGAGCCTACCACCCAAAAAAAGCCCAGGTCCAGATGGGTTCACAGCCGAATTCCACCAGACACACAAAGAGGAGCTGGTACCATTTCTTCTGAAACTATTCCAAACAATTCTGAAACTATTCCAAACAACCCAAAAAGAGGGAATCTTTCCCAAATCATTTTATGAGATCAACATCATCCTGATACCAAAACCTGGCAGAGACTCAGCAAGAAAAGAAAACTTCAGGCCAATATCCGTGATGAACATAGATGCAAAAATCTTCAATAAAATACTGGCAAACTGTATGCAACAGCACATCAAAAAGCTTATCCACTATGACCAAGTAGGCTTCATCCTGGGGATGCAAGGCTGGTTCAACATATGCAAGTCTATAAATGTAATTCACCACATAAACAGAACCAAAGACAAAAACCACATGATTATCTCAATTGATGCAGAGAAGGCCTTTGACAAAATTCAACAGCGCTTTATGCTAAAAACCCTCAATAAACTAGGTATTGATGGAACGTATCTCAAAATAATAAAAGCTATTTATCACAAACCAACAGCCAATATCATACTGAATGGGCAAAAACTGGAAGCATTCCTTTTGAAATCTGGCACTAGACAAGGATGCCCTCTCTCACCACTCCTATTCAATACAGTATTGGAAGTTCTAGCCAGAGCAATCAGGCAAGAAAAAGAAATAAAGGGATTCAAATAGGAAAGGAGGAAGTCAAATTGTCTCTATTTGCAGACATGATTGTATATCTAGAAGACCCCATCATCTCAACCCAAAATCTCCTGAAACTGATAAGCAACTTCAGCAAAGTCTCAGGATACAAAATCAATGTGCAAAAATCACAAGCATTCCTATACACCAATAAGACTTAAAGAGAGCCAAATCAAGAACGAACTGCCATTCACAATTGCTACAAAGAGAATAAAATACCTAGGAATACAACTAACAAAGAACGTAAAGGACCTCTTCAAGGAGAACTACAAACCACTGCTCAAGGAAGTAAGAGAGGATACAAACAGATGGAGAAACATTCCATGTTCATGGTTAGGAATAATCAATGTCGTGAAAATGGCCATAGTGCCCAAAGTAATTTACAGATTCAACACTATCCCCATCAAGCTACTGATGACCTTCTTCACAGAACTGGAAAAAAACACCTTAAACTTCATATGGAACCAAAACAGAGCCCACATAGCCAAGTCAATTCTAAGCAAAAAGAACAAAGCGGGAGGCATCACACTACCGGACTTCAAACTATACTACACGGCTACAGTAATCAAAACAGCATGGTACTGGTACCAAAACAGAGATATAGACCAAGGGAACAGAAAAGAGGCCTCAGAAGTAATACCACACATCTACAACCATCTGATCTTTGACAAACCCGACAAAAACAAGCAATGGGGAAAGGAGTCCCTGTTTAATAAATGGTGTTAGGAAAACTGGCTAGCCATGTGCAGAAAGCAGAAACTGGACCCCTTCCTGACACCTTACACTAAAATTAACTCCTGATGGATTAAAGACTTAAACATAAGACCTAACACCATAAAAACCCTAGAAGAAAATCTAGGCAAAACCATTCAGGACATAGACGTAGGCAAGGACTTCATGACCAAAACACCAAAAGCATTGGCAACAAAAGTCAAAATAGACAAATGGGACCTAATCAAACTCCACAGCTTCTGCACAGCAAAAGAAACAGTCATTAGAGTGAATCAGCAACCAACAGAATGGGAAAAAAATTTTGCAGTCTACCATCTGACAAAGGGCTGATATTAGTAATCTACAAAGAACTAAAGGAGACTTACAAGAAAAAAACAAACAATCCCATTCAAAAGTGGGCGAAGGATATAACAGACACTTTACAAAAGAAGACATACGTGAGGCCAACAAATGTGAAAAAATGCTCATCATCAGTCGTCATTAGAAAAATGCAAATCACAACTACATTGAGATACCATCTCACACCAGTTAGAATGGCAATCATTAAAAAATCTGGAGACAACAGATGCTGGAGAGGATGTGGAGAAATAGAAACACTTTTACACTGTTGGTGGGAGTGTAAATTAGTTCAACCATTGTGGAAGACAGTGTGGCGATTCCTCAAGGACCTAGAAATAGAAATTCCATTTGACCCAGCGATCCCATTACTGGGTATATACCCAAAGGATTATAAATTGTTCTATTATAAGGACACATGCACATGAATGTTCATTGCAGCCCTGTTTACAACAGCAAAGACCTGGAATCAACCCAAATGCCCATCGATGATAGACTGGACAGGGAACATGTGGCACATATACACCATGGAATATTATGCAGCCATAAACAATGATGAGTTCATGTCCTTTGTAGGGACATTGATGAACCTGGAAACCATCATTCTCAGCAAACTGACACAGGAACAGAAAATCAAACACCACATGTTCTCACTCATAGGTGGGTGTTGAGCGATGAGAACACATGGACACAGGGAGGGGAGCATCACACACTGGGGTCTGTCGGGGGGAAATAGGGGAGGGACAGCAGGGGGTGGGGAGTTGGGGAGAGATAGCATGGGGGGGAAATGCCAGATATAGGTGATGGGGAGGAATGCAGCAAATCACATTGCCATGTGTGTACCTATGCAACTATCTTGCATGTCCTTCACATGTACCCCAAAACCTAAAATGCAATTAAAAAAAAAAAGAAAAAGAAACATGCAAGGGGCTGAGCTGAGACTATTAAAAAAGAAAAATTTTACATTTCTTGGCCGAGTACGGTGGCTTATGCCTGTAATCCCAGCACTTTGGGAGGACTAAGCGAGGGGATCACTTGAGCTCAGGAGTTTGAGATCGGCCTGGGCAACATGGTCAAACCCTGACTCTACAAAAAAATACAAAAATTGGCCAGGTGTGGTGGCACATACCTATAAGTCCCAGCTACTCAGGAGGCTGAAGTTGGAGGATTCTTTCAGCCTGGGAGTTTGAGACTATGGTGAGTTGTGATCATGCCACTGCACTCCAGCCTGGGTCACAGAGTGAGGCGCTGTCTCAAAAAAATTCTATATTTCTTACAGTACATAATTTTACAACATATTGTTCTTTAAATGTATAATGGAAAACAACATCCTCTTGCTTTGTTTTTACTCTCCTCTCATCTCATGCCTATGCCCTACAGACAACCTCTTTCAACTTTTTTCTCAAACTCTCTGTCAGAACTTCAAGTTCCTCTGAACCCAGTTCCTCTCCATCTGAAAATCTCTCAAGTTTCTAGCTCCCTTGGTGCCCTGGGACTTCCTGCCTCACAGCAGATCTGGAGCTTTCTGGCCTTTTGCAAGGCCGTTGTGCTGAGATTCACTTGCCTTGACCTTCATTGGGGAAATTCCCTTTGACTCTGTCCTGTGTTGAGTCCTTTACTTTCTGGCTCCCATTTCCTTCCCTTTTTCTTGATTTACTCTCTTGTTTTATTTTCTTCAGTATTTCCCAAGAAAGCATATTTGGCAAGTAAAGTTTTAAACATGTCTGGAAATGTCTTTATTTTAGTCTCATATTGGATTAATAGTTTCGTTGGGTATAGAATTCCTAGTTTAAAACCATTCTCCCTCAGATTTTTCTCTTTTTTTGAGACACAGTCTTGCTCTGTTGCCTAGGCTAGAGTGCAGAAGCACAATCAAAGCTCACTGCATCCTCGAACTCCTGGGCTTAAAAGATTCTCCCATCTCAGCCTCTGAAGTAACTGGGACTGAAGGTGTGTGCCACCACACCCAGCTAATTTTTAAATTATTTTGTAGAGATGGGGTCCTACTAAGTTGCCTTGGCTCATCTTGAACTTCTGGGCTCAAGTGATCCTCTCACCTCAGCTTCCCAAAAGACTAGGACTACAAGTGTGAGCCACTATGCTTGGTCACCCTCAGATTTTTGAATATTTTATTCCACTGTCTAGTAGTTTCAGTGTTTTACTGAGAATTGCAATATTGATTTTTATCTTTATCCTGGATGCTCTGAAGTAACCTTGGCAAGTCTTTTTTTTTTTTTTTTTTTTTTTTGAGACTGGGTCTTGATGTTATCCAGGCTGGAGTGCAGTGATGCAATCATGGGTCACTGCAGCCTTGACCTTCCTGCTCAGGAAATCCTCTCACCTCAGCCTCCTAAGTAGCTGGGATCACAAGTAAATGCCATAAATTAATTAAAGTTTTTAATTAAAATTTTTTAATTTTTTAAAAATTATTTTTTTAGAGATGGGCTCTTGCCATGTTACCCAGGCTGGTATTGAACTCCTGGGCTCAAGTGATCCTCCTGCCTCAGCCTCCCAAAGTGCTGAGATTATAGGTGGGAGCCACTGCACCCACCCAGTATGGGTCTTTTTTTGTTCACTGGGCTATATATCCTTCAAACTGGGTCCTTCAATTTTATCTGTCATTGAATATATGCCCTTGCAATATAGAGACTCATTTCATCTAGCTTTGGGAAATTACCTTGTGATTTTTGCTTGTTGTGAGTAATGCTCTCCCTCCTTTTGTCTATTCTTTCTTTATGTACTTCGATTTGTCAGATATTCATTTACCCATTTAGATTGACCCTGTTTTCTCCTTCTTTCAGTATCTTTGTGTTTACTTTTTTGCTATTGTTTTTTTTTTTTTTTTTTTTTTTTGTACCTCGTGGGAAATTATCCTCAACCTCATTTTCTAGTTCTTCTATTAAACTTTTCATCTTTGCAATTATATTTTTAAATTTCATAGAGTCTTTCTTGTTCTCCATTCCTTTTTATAGTCTCCTGCTGCAGTGTTATGGTGAAATATTTTACTCTTAATTCTCTGGGAACTTTTATTATCGATTTTAGAAAAGTTTTCTTAGGGCAGGCACGGTGGCTCACGTCTGTAATCCCAGCACTTTGGGAGGCCAAGGTGGGTGGATCATGAGGTCAGGAGATCAAGACCATCCTGGTAAACATGGCAAAACCACCTCTCTACAAAAAATACAAAAATTAGCTGGGCATGGTGGCACATGCCTGTAATCCCAGCTTCTCAAGAGGCTGAGGCAAGAGAATAGCTTGAGCCAGGGAGTCGGAGGTTGCAGTGAGCTGAGATTGCACCACTGCACTCCAGCCTGGTGATAGAGCAAGACTCTGTCTTAAAAAAAAAAAAAAGAAAGAAAAGCTTTATTCCACTTCCTGCATTGTCTCTGTTTTCATTTTATTTTTCCATTGTCTTTTGTTTGTTTGTTTTGGTTTCTGTCTTTCCTAAAAAGGCATTCTCTAAGTGTCCTGAGACACAATGTGTTCCATTCATATTTCAGAATGAGGATGGATGTTGTGTGGGCATGCATTGTGCTTATTGATGGGTGGTCCTTACAGTGGGGACAAGATACTTAGCTGGTATTTTTCATGGAGGGAGCTCCGAATGACAACATATGTAGGTCATTTTTCTTGAACTAGGCAATTTCCCCATTGTATTAGCTTGTTCTCACATTGCTATAAAGAAATATCTGAGACTAGGTAATTAATAAACAAAAGAGGTTTAATTAGCTCACAGTTCTTTAGGCTTTTGTATTAGTCCATTTTCACACTGCTGATAAAGACATACCCGAGACTGGGCAATTTACAAAAGAAACAGGTTTAATTGGACTTACAGTTCTATATGGCTGGGGGTCCTCATGATCATGGCAGAAGGCCAGGAGGAAAAAGTCACATTTTATGTGGATGGCAGCAGGCAAAGAGAGTCTGTGCAAGGTAATTCCTCTTTTTAAAACCATCAGATCTTGTGATACTCTATCAAAAGAACAGCACAGGAAAGGCCTGCCCCCATAATTCAGTAACCTCCCACTGGGTTCCTCCCACAACACATGGGAATTGTGGGAATTACAATTCAAGATGAGATTTGAGTGGGGACACAGCCAAAACATACCATTCCACACCTGGCCCCTCCCAAAGTTCATGTCCTCACATTTTAAAACCAATCATGCCTTCCCAACAGTCCCTCAAAGTCTTAACTCATTTCAGCATTAATTCAAAAGTCCACACTCCAACATCTCATCTGAGACAAGGCAAATCCCTTCTGCCTATGAGCCTGTAAAATCAAAAGCAAGTTAGTTAATTCTTAGATACAATGGGGTACAGGCATTGGGTAAATACAGCCATTTCAAATGGGAGAAATTGGCCAAAACAAAGTGGCTACAGGCCCCATGCAAGTCCAAAATCCAAAGGGGCAGTCAAGTCTTTAAGCTCAAAAAATGATCTCCTTTGACTCCATGTCTCTCATCCAGGTCACCCTGATGCAAGAGGTGGGTTCCCATGGTCTTGGGCAGATCCTGCCCTATGACTCTGCAGGGCACAGCCTCTCTCCCAGCTGCTTTCACTGGCTTTTGGTGAGTGTCTGTGGCTTTTCCAGGCACATGGTGTAAGCTATTAGTGGATCTACCATTCCAGGGTATGGAGGATGGTAGCCCTCTTCTTACAGCTCCATTAGGCAGTGCTCCAGCAGGGACTCTGTATGGGGTCTTCAACCCCACATTTCCCTTCCACACTGCCCTAGTAGAGGTTCTTCATGAGAGCCTCACCTGTGCAGCAAACTTTTTTCCAGGCATTTCCACACATCCTCTGAAATCTAGCCAGAGGTTCCCAAACCTCAATTCTTGACTTATTCTTTTTTTTTTTTTTTTTTTTTTTTTCTGAGACAGAGTTTCTGCTCTTGTTGCCCAGGCTGGAGTGCAATGGCATGATCTCAGTTCACTACAGCCTCCACCTCCCGGGTTCAAGCAATTCTTGTGCCTCAGACTCCTGAGTAGCTGGGATTACAGGTATGTGCCACCACGCCCAACTGATTTTTGCATTATTAGTAGAGACAGGGTTTCTCCATGTTGGACAGGCTGGTCTTGAATTCCTGACCTCAGGTGATCCACCTGTCTTGGCCTCCCAAAGTGCCGGGATTATAGGCATGAGCCACTGCACCTGGCCAATTCTTGACTTCTTTGCACCTGCAGGCTCAACATCACATGGAAGCTGCCAAGGCTTGGGCTTGCACCCTCTGAAGCCACAGACAGAGCTGCATTTGGCCCTTTAGTAATGGCTAGAGCAGCTGGGAAGCAGGGCACCAAGTCTCTAGACTTCACAAGCATGGGGACCCTGGGCCTGGCCCATGAAACCATTTTTTTCTCCTATACCTCAGGGCCTGTGATGAGAGGGGCTGCCATTAAGACCTCTGAATACCCTGGAGACATTTTCCCCATTGTCTTGGGGATTAGCATTTTGCTTCTAGTTACTTAAGCAAATTTCTGCAGGTGGCTTGAATTTCTCCTCAGAATATTGGATTGTCTTTTCTATTGCATTGTCAAGCTGCAAATTTTCTGAACTTTCATGCTCTGCTTCCCTCCTAAAACTGAATGCCTTTAACAGCACCCAAGTAATTTCTTGAATGCTTTGCTGCTTAAAAATTCCTTCTGCCAGATACTGTCAATCATCTCTCTAAAGTTCAAAGTCCCACAATCTCTAGGGCAGGGACAAAATGCTACCAGTCTCTTTGCTAAAACATAACAAGAGTCACTTTTGCTCCAGTTCCCAACAAGTTCCTTATCTCTATCTGAGACTACCTCAGCCTGGACCTTATTCATATCACTATCAGCATTTTTGTCAAAGCCATTCAACAAGTCTCTAGGAAGTTCAAAACTTTCCTGTCTTCTTTTGAGCCCTCCAAATTGTTCCAACCTCTGCATGTTACCCAGTTCCAAAGTTGATTTCACATTTTCAGGTATCCTTTCAACACCCCACTCTACTAATATTAATTTACTGTATTAGTCTGTTTTCATGCCACTGATAAAGACATACCCAAGACTGGGCAATTTACAAAAGAAAGAGGTTTAATTGGACTCACAGTTCCCCATGGCTGGGGAGGTCTCATAATCATGGCAGAAGGCAAGGAGGAACAAGTCACGTCTTGGGTGGATGGCAGCAGGCAAAGAAAAATTGTGCACGGGAACTCCTCTTTATAAAACCGACAGATCTCATAAGACTCATTCATTATCACAAGAACAGTGCAGGAAAGACCCGCCCCCACCCCCATAATTCAATCACCTCCCATGGTGTTCCTCCCATGACATGTGGTAATTGTGGGAGTTACAATTCAAGTTGAGATTTGGGTGGGGACACAGCCAAACCATATCAGCTTTATAGGAAGCATGGTGGCATTTTCTTCAGGGGTGGCCTTAGGAAGCCTCATGACAGAAGGCTAAAGGAGAGTAGGCTGTCTCACATGACAGAAGCAGGAGCAAGAGAGAGATGAGGGAGGTGATTTTATTTTTATTCTTATTTATTTATTTAATTTTTTTAGAAGAAAGAAAAGGAAGAAAGAAAGAGAAAGAAAAAATAAAAGAATGAAGAAGAGGAAGAAAAAGGAAGAGAAAGAGGGAGAGAGAATGGGAGTATTGCTTTATTGCCCAGGCTAGAATGCAGTCTAAAAATAGGTATTGAAAACCTCTTTTATGCCAATAATTGTGCTTAACAATGGAGACAGGAAGGAATAAGGGAAGAAAATAACAAACAAGCAGCCAACCAATATTTCGTTTAAACCTATGCGATTATTGAGGAGTGATTTACTTCCAATTATGTAGTCAATTTTGGAATAGGTGTGATATGGTACTGATAAGAATGTATGTTTTGTGTGTTTGAAGTGGAGAGTTCTATAAATGTTTATTAAGTTTATTTGTTCCGGGTCTGAGTTCAAGTCCTGGATATCCTTGTTAATTTTCTATCTCATTGATCAGTCTAATATTGACAATGTGATGTTACAGTCTCCCACTATTATTGTGTGGGAGTCAAAGTCTCTTTATAAGTCATTAAGAACTTGTCTTATGTATCTGGGTGCTCCTGTATTGGGTGCGTGTATATTTAGGATCGTTAGCTCTTCTTGTTGCATTAATCCTTTTACCATTATGTAATGTCCTTCTTTGCCTCTTTTGATCTTTGTGGCTTTAAAGTCTATTTTATCAGAGGTGAGAATTGCAACTCCTGCTATTTATTTATTTATTTATTTATGCTCTTTGTTTGGTTGGTAAATCTTCCTCCGTCCCTTTGTTTTGAGTCTTTGTGTATCGTTGCATGTGAGATGGGTCTGGATACAGCAGCATACCAATGGGTTTTGGCTTTTACTGCATTTGATGCTAGCTGGTTGTTTTGCCCATTAGTTGAAAGGCAGACACTGGTCGTTCCTTTATATGTGTAGTGCTTCTTTCAGAAGCTCTTGTAAAGCAGGCCTGGTGATGGTGAAATCTCTAAGTACTTGCTTGTTCGCAAAAGATTTTATTTTTCCTTTGCTTGTGAAGCTTAGTTTGGCTGGATATGAAATTCTGGGTTGAAAGTTCTTTTCTTTAAGGATGTTGAACATTGGCCCCCACTCTCTTCTGGCTTGTAGGGTTTCTGCTGAGAGATCTGCTGTAAGTCTGATAGGCTTCCCTTTGTGGGTAACCTGACCTTTCTCTCTGGCTGCTCTTAGTATTTTCTCCTTCATTTCAACCCTAATGAATCTGATGATTATATACCTTGGGGTTGGTCTTCTTGAGGAATATCTTTGTGGTGTTCTCTGTATTACCTGGAGTTGAATATTGTCCTGCCTTACTAGGTTGAGAAAGTTTTCCTGAATAATATCCTGAAGAGTATTTTCCAACTTGGATTCATTCTCTTCATCACATTCAGGTACACCTATGAAACATAGATTAGGTCTTTTCACATAGTCCTATATTTCTTGGAGACTTTTCTCATTCCTTTTTATCCTTTTTTCTCTAATCTTGGCTTCTCATTTTATTTCATTAAGTTGGTCTTCGACCTCTGGTATCCTTTCTTCTGCTTGATTAATTTGACTGTTAAAACTTGTGCATACTTAATGAAGTTCTCGTGTTGTGTTTTTCAGCTTCATTAATTCACCTATATTCCTCTCTAAATTGTCTATTCTCATTAGGATTTCATCAAACCTTTTTTCAAAGTTCTTAGATTCTTTGCATTGGGTTAAAACAAGTTCTTTTAATTCACAGAAGTTTCTTATCATCCACCTTCTGAAGCCTACTTCTGTTAATGGAACACACTCATTCTCCATCAGGCCTTGTTCCATTGCTGATGAGGAACTGTGATCCCCTGTAAAGAGAGAGGCATTCTGATTTTGGGTATTTTCAGCCTTTTTATGCTGGTTTCATCCCATCATTGTAAATTTATCCACCTGTTGTCTTTGTGATTACCGACTTTCAAATTAGGTCTCTGAGTGGACGTCCAACTTGTTGATTCCCAGTGCCGAAATCTGAGCAATCCACTGCACCAGCCAAAACAGCGGTGTTAAGATTGATGGTGCTTTTCTGCCCAGGACTCTCCATCAAGAACTGCCACGCCAAGGCGCCAGCAAAACCGCCATGCCAGCCACAAGAGTCATGCTGGCGACCCGTGGGGCTCCTCTGCTGGGAATCTCCTGGTCCGTGAGCAACAAAAATTCGTCTGAAAGTGTGGCATCCTCTCATTCTCTGCACTTTCACTGGGAGCTACAATCCTGAGCTGCTAGTGATCAGCCATCTTGGATCTCTTCTATTTATTTAATTTAAATTTTTATTTTTTAAGAGAGTCTCTGACACCTAGGCTGGAGTGCAGTGGTGTAATCATGGCTCACTGCAGCCTCCACTTCCCAGGCAGGCTCAAGTGATCCTCCTACCTCAGCCACCCAAGTAGCTGGGACTACAGACGCATGCCACCATGCCTGGATAATGTTTGTATTTTTTTGTAGAGATGGGGTTTTGCCATGCTGCCCATGCTAATTTTGAACTCTTGGGCTCAAGCAATCCCCCCACCTTGGCCTCCCAAAGTGTTGGGATTATAGGGGTGAGCCACCACACCTGGCCTGTCACACACTTAAATAAACATATCCCACAAGGACTCACTATTGCAAGGACAGTATCAAGTGGATAGTACTAAGCCATTCATGAGAGATCCATCCCCATGATCCAGTCATCTCCCACCAGGCCCCACCTCCAAAATTGGAGATTACGTTTCAATGAGATTTGGGTGGCATCCCACATCCAAACTATATCATTCTGCCACCGGCTTCTCCCAAATCTCAGGTCGTTTTCACATTGCAACATACAATTATGACTCTCTCTTTTTTTTTTGGGACGGAGTTTCGCTCTTGTTGCCCAGGCTGGAGTGCAATGGCACGATCTCGGCTCACCGCAATCTCCGCCTCCTGGGTTCAGGCAATTCTCCTGCCTCAGCCTCCTCAGTAGCTGGGATTACAGGCACGCGCCACCATGCCCAGCTAATTTTTTGTATTTTTAGTAGAGACGGAGTTTCACCATGTTGACCAGGATGATCTCGATCTCTTGACCTCGTGATCCACCCGCCTCGGCCTCCCAAAGTGCTGGGATTACAGGCGTGAGCCACCGCGCCTGGCACGATTATGACTTTCAAGCAGTTCCCCAAAGTGTTAACTCATTCCAGTATTAACTCTAAAGTCCAATGTCTCAGCAGAGACAAGGCAAAACCTTTCCACCAATGAGTCTGTGAAATATTTTTAAAAGTTAGTTCCTTCCAAGAAACAATGGGGTATATGCACTGGGTAAGCATTCCCATTCCAAAAGGGAAAAATTAGCCAAAAGAAATGGACCAGAGGCCCCATGCAAGTTCAGAACCCAGCAGGGCAATCATTAAATCTTAAAGCTCCAAAATAATCTCCTTTGACTCCATGTTTTACAACCAGGGCACACCAGTCCAAGGAGTTGGCTCCCAAAACCTTGGACAGGTCTGCTCCTGTGGCTTTGCAGAGTTCAGCACCCCACCCCCAACCTGGGCTGGCATTGAGTGCCTGCAGCTTTTTCATTGTATGTTGCAGGATGTTGGTGGATCTACCATTCTGGCACCTGGAGGATGATGACCTACTTTTCACAGCTTCTCTACACAGTGCCCTGCTGAAGACTCTGTGTGGGGGCTCCAACTGCACATTTCCCCTCTCTTCTACCCTACTTGAGGTTCTCCATGAGGGCTCTGCTCCTGCAGCAGGCTTTTGCCTGGAAACACAGGCTTCTCTATACGTAATCTGAAATCTAGGTGGAGGCTCCCAAGCCTCAACTCTTGCACTTCTGTGCAGCCACAGGCTTAATACCACATGGAAACCACTAGAATTTATGGCTTGTACCCTCTGAAGCAATTGTCTGAGCTGTACATGGAGCCCTTTGAGCCATGGTAGGATCTAGAGCTGCCAGGATGCAGGGAGCAGTGTCCCAAGGCTGCTCAGGGCAGTGGGACCTTGGGCCTGGTTCACAAAACTGTTCTTCCCTTCTAGGCCTCTGGGCCTGTGATGGGAGGGACTGCTCAAAGTTCTCTGAAATGCCTTTGAAGTCTTTCCCCCTTTATCTTGGCTATGAGCACTTGGCTTGTTTTTAGTTATGTAAATATATCTGCTTCTCTTTTAAATATAAGTTCCAACTATTGGTCATATCTTTGCTCACACATATAAGCACAGCCTGTTAGAAGCAGCCAGGCCATTTCTTGAATGCTTCACTGCTTAGAAATTTCTTCCACCAGGTACCCTATGTCATTGCTTCAAGCTCAAAGTTCCACAGATCCTAGGGCAAGGGCGCAATGCAGCCAAGTTCTTTGCTAAGTCATAACAACAGTGACCTTTGCTCCAGTTCTCAATAAGTTCCTCATTTCCACCTGAGAACTCTTCAACCTGGACTTCACTGTCCCTATCACTATCAGCATTTCGGTCACAACCATTTAACCAGTCTCTAAACCATTCCAAACTTTTCCTCATCAACCTGTCTTCTTCTGAGCCCTCTAAACTGTCCCAACCTCTGCCTATTGCTTGTACATTTTCGGTTATCTTTATAGCAATTTCTCACACCTTGGTACAAATTTTCTGTGTTAGTCTACTCTCACATGCTATAAAGAAATATGGGACTGGGTAATTTATAAAGAAAACAGGTTTAATTAATGTGAGGCATCTCACATGACAGGAGCAGGAGCAAGAGCGAGATGGGGGAGGTGCCACACACTTTAAAATGACCAGATCTCACAAGAATTCACTCACTATAGTGAGGACAGTACCAAGCAGGTGGTGCTAAACCATTCATGAGCGCACCCCCATGAGTCAATAACCTCCCACTAGGCCCCACCTCCAACACTGGGGATTATATTTCAACATGAGATTTGGGCAGGGACATACATTCAAACTATATCACCTACTTTCCTGATTATGCATGTGAGAAGAGAACCTTAAAGTGTTCCTTAAGCTTTCAACCAACGCTTCTTTTTTCTTTGAATTTTTTTTTTTTTTTTTTTTTGTAAAGTCAAGGTATTTTGCTATGTTGCCCAGGCTAGTCTCAAACTCATGGATTCAAGTAACTTGGCCTCCCAAAGTGTTGGGATTACATCCACATATTTCAACCATCCCCCAGAAACCTGGGACATTCAGAGCTAATTGTCCAGATGTTGCTCAGCTGTGTGCAACCAGGGCTCTCCCACGTCTCTTTAGATTTATGCTTTTTCTGTCTTTTAGACCATTTTCCATTCCATTCCAACTTCGAAAGTGTTATTGCTATCTAGTCTGCTGTTTTCCACCCTTCTATTCTTTTTATCCTTGCAAGTTTATTTCTTTTTAATCCCATTTACTATAATTTTAATGGAGTTTTGGGAGAGAAAAGATAAATGCCTGTGTTCATTCAGCTTCATTTAATTTAACATCTTCCTCCCAACTTTCCAATTACTAAATTAAATTTGAGATAATTCAGTCTCAAATGCTCCTCCTTATAAGTTCTACAAGGCATCAGGATGCTGTTTTCTCTATATTCACCACCACCCACCCCAACATATATTTTCCCCCACCATCATTAAAAAGAAATAATTCACTCATAGAACTTCCTGGGCCTTTCTTTTCAGGCATCTAATCTGGGTTTAGGGCTCTTTTACAATGCAAATAATTAGCTTAAAAACATTTTAATTTGTTTCTTCTTTATGGATGTTCACACTAAGGAGAGCAATATAACTTTGTGAGGTGTTTGTTTATCAAAGGAAACCTAAGGGGAAAATAAACATTTACAAAACATAATTCTATTTATCACAGAGTTATAATTGGTGAGTTCCAACTATGAGACTCTACAGTTGCCACCAGCCACATGTGGCTATTAAGCAATTAAAATGTGTTTGATGTGAATGAAAAACAAAATTGTATTTTAAAAAATACTTATTACTTTACATTTAAATCTAGGACCATGTGAGTGGCTCACACCTGTAATCCCAGCACTTTGGGAGGCTGAGGGGGGCAGATCACCTGAGGTCAGGAATTCGAGACCAGCCTGACCAACATGGAGAAACCCTGTCTCTACTAAAAATACAAAAATCATCTGGGCATGATGGCAGGTGCCTGTAATCTCAGCCACTTAGGAGGCTGAGGCACAAGAATCATTTGAACCCGGGAGGCAGAGGCTGCAGTGAGCCAAGATGGCAACATTGTACCCCAGTCTGGGTAACAGAGCAAGACTCCGTCTCAAAAAATAAAAATAACACATACATACAATACATTTAAATCTAAATAGCCACACATGGCTAGTGGCTACCATACAGCTCTCACAGAAATTTTCCTTTTCTTCATTTCATAGCATTTTCTGTAACATGAAGGGAATTAAACATTTGGGCTTGCTTTCAATGAAGCTATGCACTAATGTGTCATCTTAGTCCATTAGCATTGCTGTAAAGAAATACTTGAGGCAGGTTAGGCTGGGCACAGTGGCTCACAACTGTAATCCCAGCACTTTGGGAGGTCTAGGTGGGGGACTGCCTGAGCTTGGGAGTTCGAAACCAGCCTGGGCAACATGGCAAAACTTTGTCTCTACTAAAAATACAAAAAATTAGCTGGGTGTGGTGGCAGGTGCTTGCAATCCCAGCTACTTGGGAGGTTGAGTTAGGAGAATTGCTTGAACCGAGGAGGCAGAGGTTGCAGTGAGCCAAGATTGTGCCACTGCACTCCAGCCTGGGTGACAGAGCAAGACTCTGTCTCAAAAGAAAAAAAAAAAGAAAAGAAATACTTGAGGCAGGATAATTTATAAGGAAAAGAGGTTTATTTGGCTCACAGTTCTGCAGACTGTAGAGGAAGCAGGGCACCAGCATCTGCTTCTGGTGAGGCCTCTAGAAGCTTCCACTCATGGCAGAAGGCAAAGAGGAAGCTGGCATGTCACATGGTGAGGGAGAAAGAGAGAGAGGAGGAGGTGCTAGGCTCTTTTTTATAATCAGATCTTATGGGAACTACCAGAGTAAGGATTCACTCATTACCATTAGAACAGCACCAAGACATTTCTCATAACCCAAACCCCTCCCATTTGGCCCTGCCTCCAACACTACGGATCATATTATTACTGAGAAATCAATAGGCTCACTACCCAATGTACATTGAGGCCAATACCATGGCACTAGCTTTTGAGAAAAGAAAAGTTTTTGCCAGGTGCAGCAGCTCACGTCTGTAATCCCAGCATTTTAGGAGGCCGAGGCAGGCAGATTGCCTGAGCTCAAGAGTTTGGGATCAGTCTGGACAACATGGTAAAACTCTATCTCTACTAAAAAAAAAAAAAAAAATCAACCAGTCATGGTGGCGGGTGCCCGTAATCCCAGTTACTCAGGATGCTGAGGCAGGGGAATTGCTTGAACTAGGGAGGTGGATATTGCAGTGAGCTGAGATTGCACCATTGTACTCCAACCTGGACAAGAGAGCAAGACTCTGTAACAAAAAAAAAAAAAGAAAAAAAGCTTTATTGCAATTCAACTGGCAAAGAGACAGGAGAAATGCTCAAACCTGTCTTGCCAAGCTAAGGTTTGAGTTGGGTTTTTTAAATATAGGGTAATGAAGTGTGATCTAATTAGATCTTGCAATGTGGTGATGCTAGGAGGCATGGTCTGACTGGATCCCGCCACAGGGTGATGCCAGAGCTCAATATGATTGGATTCTGGATTCTGCCAGGTAGCGTGGCTTCTTAATTCAGTCCCTTCTCCTTGATCAGAACATTTAAGTTCCTCCAGGGATTGCAAAGCTTGGTTCCTCTGGGCATGCTCAGGTTACCTGACCTTCAACCTGGGCATCCATGGCAACCAATAAACAACTCACAACTTTATTACATGATAGTTGAACCATATTGCTCTGATGTGGTTACAAAATTTCAACCTGAGATTTGGAAAAGACAAATATCCCAACAATATCATGTCCATAGACTACATATGTTACAACATAATTGGGACATGAATAGTTTTACATAGATTTAGGTAATTAGGGAGTAGATTAACTAATATGATAATCAATGCATACTTAAAATCTAGAAGAAAAAATATGTTAACATCAATAGGTATGATGAAAGAGGAAAGGCCACAATATAGTCTGGTGAATAACAATCAGAAATCAGACAGGATAAGAGGAGGTCCTGCTCCTACTGGTTCAGTGGTGGCTGAACATGCAAAGAAAACATTTTTAGGTCAGATCTTGGGCTCTCAGAAAGACAGTGTAATTTGTATCTTGGGAAGATTCCAGTTTATGAAGGTCCTTTTAACTGATCAAAATTCTTTTCTTTCTGCTTAAGGAGCTTATTATCGAAATAGAATGCAGATTCTGTATCAGCTGAAGATTGGTAACCTTTCAGAGCTAATTAGAGAACATTCCAAGGTTTTGTCCTTTGATTTAATACTATTATGGTGTGAGGGTTCTTAGTATAGGTTCTCTGTCTTATAAAGAAATGAAACAAACTGACCATAAAGTAGGGAAAGAATTTGGAATAGGACAAGACCATTTGTACATTTCCTACTGTAATTTTCCTTGGCACATGTGCAGACTCACAATCATTACTATTTGTTATGATTTTTCAGATTCTAATGTGTGTGTGTGCGAGTGTGTGTGTTTTGAGATGCAAAAGGAGCTAAAAAGGAAACCTAAGATTTGCTTTTCCCTGCATAGTTCTGCTCCCCTATCTCTTTTGGCTTTTCCATGTGCCTTGTTTCTCCAGAGAGGAATGCCTGGCCTGGGTGCAGGCTGGACAGTCTTGGGAGGGGACTCTGATGAGCTGGATGCTAGCTTGACTTTTATGAGCCTTTCAAATATGTTGAGATAATGTTAAGTACAGAGATAGGGAAATGCAAGCAGAGGTTAGGTGAACTGTCCTTGATGACAGAGGGATCAGTGCACTGTCCCTACGAAAGGGGATGCCAGGGACCCTCCTGCTCACCAACCCTTGAAGAGAGTGCTTTCTGTGGCTGAATTCTAACTATGCCACAGATCAGAAGGGCCCCATGACTTGGGGAAGGAAGAAGGCGGTGGCTGTGTTGGCTATAATTTACTTTAAAATACACTAGCACAGGCTATCAAATGACACACATGTGTGTGCTCACTGGTTTCAATCCACATGCTGGAGACAGCATCAGATACCCTAATCCCAATAATGAATGCACACTCCAGGGGCAGTTAGGGCACATGTAATTAAATGCCTACACTTTTAGCCAGGGGTGGCAGCAGGCTACTGTAACCCCAACTACTCAGGAGGCTGAGGCAGGAGAATTGCTTGAACTCTGGAGGCAGAGGTTGCAGCGAGCCAAGATCGTGCCACCCCACTCCAGCTTGGTCGACAGAGCAGACCCTTTCTCAAAAAAAGCAAAAATGCCTACACTCCAGCTGTCTTTTTCTTTAATGAATAACTATCCCAAGGGATGTTAGAAGAGTAATTTTATTGGTGAAATTCATTGTATTCGAGAAGATAGGTTGGCTAAAATTGGTTGGTAGGTAGGCATGGAGGCTCACACCTGTAATCCCAGCACTTCGAGAGTCTGAGGTGGGCGGATCACCTGAGGTCAGGAGTTCGAGGTCAGCCTGGCCAACTTGTTTTCTCTACTAAAAATACAAAAATTAGCCAGGTGTGGTGGCGGGTGCCTGTAATCCCAGCTACTCGGGAGGCTGAGGCAGGAGAATCGTTTGAACCTAGGAGGTGGAGGTTGCAGTGAGCTAAGATTGCACCACTGAATTCCAGCCTGGGCAACAGAGCAAGACTCTGTGTCCAAAAACAAACAAACAACAACAACAACAAAAACAGCTGGCACGATGGCTCACGCCTTTAATCCCAGCACTTTGGGAGGCCAAGGCACATGGATCACAAGGTCAGGAGTTCAAGACCAGCCTGGCCAACATGGTGAAACCCGTCTCTACTAAAGATACAAAAATTAGACAGGTGTGGTGGCGGGTACCCGTAATCCCAGCTACCCAGGAGGCTGAGGCAGAGAATTGCCTGAACCCGGGAGGCGGAAGTTGCTGTGAGCCGAGATCATACCACTGCACTCCAGCCTGGGTGACAGAGCAAGACTCTGTCTCAAAAGAAAAAACAAACCCCAAGAATTGGTTGGTAGCAAGGCCTTTGTCCCTCCATCTCCTGGAATGGCATTTGAGGCTTGACCTAAATGGCCCCATGTCCAGCTTCTGACTCAGAGCATTCTGGTTGTGCCAACCATGAAGTTACTTCTAGGACATAGTCACATTTTTACTTTGAGTCAACATTTAATGCAAGTTGTGATAAAAGACCAGAGATTTCAGGAACTTACAGAACAGGATATAGGACTATCTTGGGCTATTTTTCTAATCAATTAGTTTTTTAAAATTTTTTAATTTTTGTAGGTACATAGTAGGTGTATATATTTATGGGGTAACTTTTTTTGAGACAGGGTCTCGCTCTGTCACCCTGGCTAGAATGCAGTGGCATGAACATGACACACTGCAGCCTTGACCTCCTAGGCTCAAGTGATCCTCTGGCCTCAGTCTCCTGAGTAGCTGGGACTACAGGCACATGCTACCATGCCTGACTAATTAAAAAAAAATTTTTTTTGGTAGAGAAAGTTTGACCAGGCTGGCCTCAAACTCTTGGGCTCAAGTAATACTCACGCCTCAGCCTCCCAAAGTACTGGGATTACAGGTGTGAGCCACAGTGCCTGGCCTCTAACAAATGTTTATTATATGTTTGAGTGTGCAGCAAAATGTAATCTATGAGACCTGCTTCCATTTCAACAAATTACCTCTCTTGAGTGTATGGTGGTGATGAAGGGGATATCAACACCCTTGCCTATTTCAAACCAGTAGTGGCTACTGACATTTAGCAAAAAGAACCTAGTGGTTACACATAGCCAAACTAACTAATGTTTGTTTGCAATAGAGATTCAATGTGGAGAGGTCGTTATTTCTGAGTTGCTATCATCCTTTCCTGGGGTGCTTGCCTTTCACTGTGCTTGGGAGAATGCTGGGGAAGGTCCTTCAGTCTGCAGGATCTGAAAGCAATTTCAGAATTGCAGATAGAGGTGAGATATGTCACAGGTATATCCAGGGCTAGAGTTAGAACAACCCAGATGTGATTATAACAGTTGCTATTTAGAAGAGGTGCACAGGACAAGCCTGAGGTAGGTGTTTGACTTAGGTTACTTCACTTAAGCCTTATAATATCTTAGTGAGAAATAGATATCCCTGTGAAGACACTAAAATTATAAAAGTTTAAGGAACAAGCCTGTAGTTGCACAGCTAGGAGCTAGGGAAAGGAGATTTCTGAATCCATATCTGCCTCCTTTGAAGCCCATGTTATTTGGACGATGGCGCTAATCTTTATTGACAGTAATGCTAAGGAAAAAAATGGGTGCCACTCTGCTTCTACAAGTAAGACTGAAACCAATTTAAACTGTTCATTAATGGAAAAAGCACTAGGATGAGATTCAGAAAAGCCTAGGAGCAAATCCTGGTTCTGCCACATAGCAGATATGTAATATTGGCAAGTTTCTAAACTCTTCTGTGGGCCTTTTCTCAGCTGTAAAATGGTACTAATTTTAATTTCCTTTTAGATTTACTGTGAGAAATAAGTGAGACACTTAATGAAAGTACAAGCACAGAGCTTAGTATATAGTAGTCTTCCATCAGTGTTCTTTTCCCTTGGGGGAAAGTCCTCCTACTGTGACATAAGGCCAGGAACCAGCATTTATTTATTTTGAGAGAGTCTCATTCTGTCGCCTAGGCTGGAGAGCAATGGTGCGATCTTGGCTCACTGCAACCTCTACCTCCTGAGTTCAAGCGATTCTTATGCCTCAGCCTCCCCAGTAGCTAGGATTACAGGGGCCCGCCACCATGCCTGGGTAAGTTTTGTATTTTTAGTAGAGACAGGGTTTCACTGTGTTGGCCAGGTTGGTCTTGAACTCATGACCTCAGGTGATCTGCCCCCATCGGCCTTCCATAGTGCTGGGATTACATGTGTGAGCCACGGCGCTTGACTCACAATTTTTTTGAATCCCAGGAATTTCTCATGGTGCTAGTCTGTTGAACATAGTTAATGACTGTTTCTTGACTTTGCAAATCCCTTGAAACTTGTTAGCTTATTCCTGGGCTTCTTGTGACTGATTCTGAGCGTGCTTTGTGCCCATTGGATAGAAGGCACCGTGGCAGAAGGTGTGAACACACACAGAAGGCTCCTTCACTGCATGTTACCTTACAACCCAGCTGTCAGCAATGGAACAGAACCTACAGCCAGGGTCAATGATCTGCTCTTCACAGCATTCATGTTATAAGAGAAAATACAAAATCATGATTTAGACAAGTAATCAAGCTAGAAATGTGAGCCAAAAGTCAATGAGGAAAATGTGATAGCATTTTTCAAAAGGAAGTCAATAATATCCAAAGCATGTCTTTTAAAAATTATTTTAAAGATTAAAAAATTAAATCAATGAAAAACCAAAACCAACTACATTTAGTAGCTATCCGGACACTAACGGAAGCTTGTAGGTAACATAAGTGACAATTCCATTAAGAACTAAAGAGTATTAACTATGGGCCAGGTGTGGTGGCTCACATCTGCAATCCCAACACTTTAGAAGGTCAAGGCAGGCAATCATTTAAGCCCAAGAGTTTGAGACCAGCCTGGCCAATATGGTGAAACCCCATCTCTACTAAAAGTACGAAAATTAGCCAGGCGTGGTGGTACATGCTGTGGTCCCAGCTACTTGAGAGGCTGAGGTGGGAGAATTACTTGAACCTGGAATGCAGAAGTTGTAGTGAGCTGAGATTGTGCCACTGCACTCCAGCCTGGGCGACAGAGCAACAGAGTCTCCAAAAAAAAAAAAAAAAAGTATACATTGGGTCCAACATTTTCAGAATATTTAGTTTTTCTTCCCCATTTCTCTCCTTTTCCTTCTTCCTCCTCTGCATGTATGAAGGGAAGGGCAAGGGGCTGGTGATGCTGTCTGGAGGGGCTGACATAGACAGGCTGGGCTGCTATGGCAGGAACATAGGAGCCAGGTCCTGGATCTAGGAAAAGAGGGCCCAGCCCAGCACCACCCCTCACCCCCAAGTGGAAGTAATCATCACATGGATAGACTTTGTATATGCAGTTTCCTTCCCCTGCACAAAAAGGGATGTTTGGCATTTTTCACCTCACCAATGATCAGTTGGGCCAGTCACCTGCCAGCTGAGTTCATGTTTACTACAAGCAAGTGATAGTGAAGTGTTGAATGAGTTGAGTGCTTTCATCTCTGAATGCTTGCCATCCCACAGCAGGACATGCAGTGTGCTTGTCTTCCTATGACCTTTCTCAGACTGCCAGTCAGCACATGAGGGAAACCACAGAAGGGAGATGTCACTGCAGTTTGGGTGCTCTCAGAGGAGAGAGGTATCCTAGAGGTTGGGTCTACTTCTCAAGGGTCTGCCAAGGTCTGAGGGACTAGCATCTTTTCTTGGGGCTAGGGAGTGTTTAGTGGGGTATTTGTATCCTGGATAGAAGAGCAAAAGTATCATTGAAGATCTTTTCTCTAATCTCTCTTTTTTTTTTTTTTCGGTAGAGATGGGGTCTCACTATGTTGCTCTGGCTGGTCCCAAACTCCTGGCCTCAAGTGATCTTCCTGCCTCTGCCTCCCAAAGTGCTGGGGTAACAGGTGTGAGCCACTGTCTCTGGCTTCTCCTTTTTCCATCTTTCAACACAACAAAATATTTTCAGCACCCTACTAATCATATTCCCTTTATTCTAACTGCTAAAGTATAATTTCCAAAAGTTAAAAGCATGATTCTCATTGTAAATATAAAATGAACATGGATCAAAGATTTTATTCAACTCATTAATGAGGGAATCAGTAAGATGTTAAGATTAGTTCAAAGGAGAATTCGAAGAACAGATACATAGGTATAGACATGGATGTTAGTCAGGAATGCTGAGTGAATTTGCTAGTGGATGCAAAATTAATATTCTATAGGATATCTTTATGGACCAAAGTTTATTTGCATTTCTTTGGACAAGAGTCATGTGCATTACGATCTGTTTTCGACAACTTATCTTTTAAAGTATTCAGCATTTTCTGTACATTCATAGTATATTAAGAAACATCGGCTAGACACAGTGACTCATGCCTGTAATCCCAGAACTTTGGAAGGCTGAGGTGGGTGGATCACCTGAGGTCAGGAGTTCAAGACCAGCCTGGCCAACATGGCGAAACCCTGTCTCTACTAAAAATACAAAAAAATTAACCAGGCATGGTGGTGGGCGCCTGTAATCCCAGCTACTCAGGAGGCTGAGGCATGAGAATCGCTTGAACCTGGGAGGGAGAGGTTGTAGTGAGCTGAGATCATGCTATTGAACTCCAGGCTGGGTGACAGAGCAAGACTCTATCTCAATTGAAGAAAAAAAGAAACATCACCACATTTTCTAAAACATTTTAATCACTCCAATATTTTTCTTTATTCCAGTCAGGGTCTTGCTCTGTCACCAGGCTGGAATGCAATGGTGCCATTATATCTCTCTGTGGCCTTGACCTCCTAGGCGCAAATGATCCTTCCACCTCAGTCTTTGAGCAATTGGGACCAGAGGCATATGTGCACCACCACACATGGCTAACTTTTAAATTTTTTGTAGAGATGGTGTCTCACTGTGTTACTGAGGCTAGTCTCGAACTCCTGGCCTCAAGCAATCCTCCTGTCTCTGCCTTCCAAAGTGCTGGGATTATAGGTGTGAGCCACCATGCCTGGCCTAACCTGATAGATCATCCCCTTTAGTCTAACACTTTAGGATCAATTCCCATACACAGTTCTCAGCTTCTTTGCAATATATCTTGGCAAGATTTTCCAGCTTTAGTGGTATATAATCTATTTCCATCCTCCCCTTCTCTGGCTGACCTTGGATTTCTCCTTCTGGGCTCTGCAGAGAGTTTATTCTTGTTATGGTCTTAGAGTCAATGAGGTGCACCAGGGGTAAGTTTGGAGGAAAACACGCATCCAGGTGGGAGGCAAAGACCCCAGTGAAGTCTTGAAAGGTCTTAGTGTAAGTGAAGGCTAATTTCCTTGCACAGGGGAGGTGGGGCTGCTCCTGTACACAAGGGAGCCTTGGGATTTGGGAATTCAGCTTTGTCTGTGTCTGTCCAAATGTTCCTATCACAAGCCTACTGTCCTATTCATTCCAAATCAGTGTCCTAATCTTAGCAAATGAACTTGCTGAGGTTGAGCACTTAACCTTTGCCACAGTTCTGTCATTCGAATGATTATATTTAGGATCCGAAGATGAACCTTTTCTGTCCTGTGCCTATCGTAGATAAGTAGTTCTTTGAATTTCAGCATATCTGTACCTTGAAATGAGAATTTAATACTTCATGCTTATCTTTTCCATTGTTTAAAAACTCTCCAGGGCAGTCAGAAACATCCATTTCACTCTACAATCATAATTATCACTGTTGCCATAGCAATCAAGTGCAACAGCAGCAAAAGCCCCCAAAGCCTCGTGGTCCATCTGCCCCTCACACTACTCCCAGCGCTAACTGGAGTAATCCTGCTGCCTCTGTATGCTACGGGTTACGAGCATCCCTTTTGTTCCCTATGCACACACGAATCTGTGGGTAACCCAGCCAGAATCCCACAGTTGAAAACCTGTTTCCTGGGGTCACTCTGCTATCAGCCAGGGTCTTGGTAGGAAATGCAGTCCATTTCCGAAAGATTTAAGAGACTTGCTGCTGAACAGCTGTGGGCAGAATTACAGAAGCAACTGGATTAATTTGCTAGGATGGCTGTAACAAAGTATGAGACGCTAGGTAGCTTAAACAACAGAAATTTATTGTCTCCCAGTTCTGGGAGCTAGACATCTGAGATCAAGGTTGTTGGCAGGGAAGGATCTGTTCTAGGCCCCTCTCCCAGCTTCTGGCAGTTTCTTGGCTTGTAGCAGCACAACTCCAGTCTTCCCGTGGTGTTCTCCCTGTGGATTTGTCTTTCCAAATTTCCTCTTTTTATAAGGACACCAGTCATTATGGATTAGAGGCCTCCCTAATAACCTGATCTGAACTAATTATACCTGTAATCATCCTTTTTCCAAATAAGGTCACATTCTGAGATGCTGGGGGCTAGGATCTCAACATATGAATTTGGGGAGACACAAGTCAACTTGTAACACCATCAAGGGTGATGAGCATGTGGAGATGAGCGACAGCAGGAAGTGGTTAGGGCTCTGCTGGATTTTCTCCACCTGCCCCTCCAGATCTCCTCTCAATCCTTCTTCATCTTGTTGTGTGCCTGGGAGGCTGACCGCCACAGATTGCAGCCTGAGCTTGTAAGTGGGGAGAGAGGTAATAGGAACACAGTACCTCATAGTACCCTCCCATGGCTTCCCAACAACTTTCATATCCCTCTCCATGCTTCTGTCGTATTTAATATTTGGCAGATCAGAGCTGAATAATGTTTAAAACATGGGTTAGGATATGTCAACAGTTTCAGGAGTTTTTGTACATTTAATAATAATGGCGGATGTTCACTGAGTACTTACTTTGTTTTCTAAGTACTTAACTACAGTATGCTCTTGATAGTTCCTACAAAGGAGGCACTATGATTATCCTAATTTTATAGTTGAGTAAACTGAGGCTTATTTGTATCTTGCCCAAGGTCAAGACCACACAGCTTACTAGCAGCAGTTGCAGGATTGGATTCGGGCTATCAGCCACCAGAGGCTGCTCTAAACCACAGGGTCATCTGTGCTGATCCATTTACCAGACATGACCTCCCCTGCTTAACCTCCTGTCAAACCCATATTCATTTTCAAGTTCTGGCCTAGCAACAGCTGTTTTGTTCCTTCCCCCAAGAACTGACCACTGGTCTGCGCATTGCTCTCTGCTCACTGCCCCCTGCGTGGGCTCCTGTTAGGAAGCCCACTGCACTTTTCTGCCTCATTTTCCTACCTGTGAGTTCTTCAGGGCAGACAGGTCTCCTAGTTCATCTCTGGGATTCTGGGCCTGGCAGTGGGCTTGCGCAGGAGGTGCTAGTGAATGTCTCTGGAAGGAATGTTTTCTTACCGTCCCTGAATGTTCTATGTGCCCTGGTGCACCCTAATGGTCCCGATTACCACTGACTTCCTTCCTCTGTTTCATTCAGAGGCTGTTAGTGGCTGCCAGTCCTGGACCATGCTCTCCTGGCCTCTGGGTGGGCGTTCCTGTCCTCCACCCACAGGGTTCTTGTCTGCCAGGTCCGGTCAGGGTTTCTGAGCTGCTCCCTTCTGGGGGCGCTTCCCTTACTTCCCAGGCGTCCTAGGGGGTCGGGGTGATGATGTGTGTGTGTGGGGGGGCGGTGTGGGAGGTGGGATTGACTTTACTTGCAGTTTTCAGTTCTGTCCTAGTTATCAGTCACGTTTTTGTCAGGGATTCCTTTGTCAAAACCCCAGGGATGTTTTGATGGGGTTGTTCTTTTCTTCTTTTGCTTGGTAGGGTGTTGAATGTAACTGCTTCCCTGTGGAGATCGTTGGAGGTCCCCTAGCCTGCTCCAGGCCAGCCACCGTGCGTCTGCTTCCACAACATCCTTGAGGAACTACGCATTTAAAACCTGACCTCTTCACATCGCCTACTCCATATTTTCCAGCTTTTCAATTTCTCTCAGAACAAAGGTTTTATTTCTGGCCAGGGCACCAACAGCCGTGGCCCTAATATCGGTACCTCCTGGCCCCTCGAGGGACGTCCAGAGCTGAATCTAGTCTGATGCTTTCTTTAGGATCCCAAAACATCGCTGACGCCTCTACAGCGCCGTCGGATCCCCGGGGAGAGCATCCAAAATGTGCACCAAGTATTAAAAACGTTGGAACATAATTGTTTTTAATTCTTATGCTATTTTTTTGTTATTTATAATTGCTGTTGCTGCTATTTTAAACCCAGCAAACTTAGGTTTTCTGGCGTGTATTTGGCCCCCCGCCCCCCACGAGAGATGCCCTCGGTGGGGCAACCTGCAGCTGTGAGAGGAGGGCTTTTGCCCGGTCCCTCCTACACGTCTCAGGTCGAGGTCGGGGACCCGGGCTCTCCGGAGTTCCCCCTGGGAGCGCGGCGGGGCGGGAGGGAGGGAGCCTGGCGCAGGATTGGACTTCCTCCCTTCACTCCGGAACTGTGCGCCGGAGCTGCTGGGACGCGGAAACCCGGGAGGCGCCGCGGGAGCCGCGGGGTGGGGGCGGGCACGGGGCGGGGCCGGGGGCGGGCACGGGGCGGGGCCACGTGTGGGCTGTGCTGGGTGCGCGGGGCGAGCTGCGCCCGCTGTGCTCCGCGGGCTTCCAGAGCTCTGGGCGCTGGCCGGGCTGCGGTCCCCGCGCGCCCTCGCCGCCTCCTCTGAGGCGGGCTTGGCCCACAGCGGCCGGCGGTCGGGGAGATGTGAGCCGGGGTCGGCGGGCGCGACCGGACCGTCGCGATGTGGCTCAAGCCCGAGGAGGTGCTGCTGAAGAACGCGCTGAAGCTCTGGGTGACCCAGAAGAGCAGCTGCTACTTCATCCTGCAGCGGCGCCGCGGGCACGGCGAGGGGGGCGGCCGCCTCACCGGTAAGCGGCGCGCCGGGGCGAGCGCGGTGGTCGGGCCCGGGGCCTCGCTCCCCGTCGGGCCCGCGGCCCCCGGTCCTGGGCTGCGTCGCCAGTGGCGATTTCTTGGGAGACGCGGGGCCCAGACGGCCCTGCTGCGGGCTTGTTTTCCTTTTTTCTGCGTTTCTCCCGAGGGCTCCCGTCGAGGTGGTGGCAGAGGGGCTCCCGGGCTAGTGCATTTTCCCGGGCGAGGCAGGTGTCTTCGCCGCCTCTCCCGGTGAGCTGGAGGTCTGACTCGGCTCTGGAATCGATGGAGAAACGCCGGCTGGAGGGTGGCCGGAGGGGGCGGGGCCGCCCTGGAGCGGCGCGGCTGCTCTGCAGGGCCAGGTGACAGCGGGGTGGCCTGGCCGGCCCGGACTCGGCCATCTGGAGGTGCCCGAGGCTCCAGGTGGTGTCGCGGTTGGGGGCGCGTGGCTGTGCGCGCGGGGCGCAGCTCGGGAGGCCGCGGCGAGCGGGGACCGTCTCTGAGCCCAGAGGGGAAACCGAGGTTGGGCGAATCCCAAGATCGTGATCTTAGTAAAAAAAATTGAACAAGTCAGTTTTTTCCTCTCTTTCAGTGTCTTACTGGGAATGGTAGGAAAAAAAAACCAAAGGCTTGTGAAGTTGATGAAAAAACAGCATTTTTTTTTTTTTCCTAAAAGTTATGATCCAAAGCTCTTTGAAATTGACGCCAGCTTGCAGTAGCTGGGACACCTGTTTAAACAGGTCAGTGAAGGAACAGTTAGACTTTTTCATTTATATCTAGGGGACCTGTATGATTTTTAAAATTTTGGAATCTGAATAAAAGGAACCTTAGATCTCCTGTCTCATTCCTGTTCTACTGAGGAGAAGACGGAGGCCAGAGAGGTCAAAGGACCTACGTTAGGTCCCCTGGTGAGTTATTGGCGGCTCTTTGTGCTCTCAGACCATCTAGGGAAGGCTCCTCTGAGGTTGAGTCTGGTAGGAGATGTACCAACACGCCTGGAAACCACAGAACCAAGTGCAAAGGGAATGCCCTTTGCTAGACTTTAGCTTCTGAGAAAGCTGGTGATTGGGTTTGTTAGGGGAGGGCAGACTTACACTGAGACCCAGTGAGTGGGTGGGAGTTGGCAGGATGCTTCATGGCGGGAGCCGTGGGCAGCTCAGGGTTCCCCATGGAGTGGGCAGAGGGTAGTTAGGATTATGGATGGAGGCGGATAGGTAGGGTGCTTTGGTAACCAGTGGTCCTGGTGAGTGGCAGGGACAACTTGGACAACTTGGGCAGCGTGTGGGCCTGCTCCAGAAGCTGTTTTGAGCTTTGTGGGAGGGATTTGTACAGGAGGCAGGGGCCACAGTGGCCTTGTTGGGCCCCGGGACACACTGTGGTGCTTAGCGCCCAGGCTCTCAGGAAATGGAGGTGGGTGGTGTCCTGGGAAAGGCATTGAAGGCGAAAAGGCAGAAGAGGAATTTGTCTCTCTCCCTCTCTTTGAGGGCAGTGTATCTTTATTTATAGTACATTTAACAGGGTTCCTGGTCTATAAATGTTTCATTTAGTAGAGAGTGAGGACAAGGCCTTAAGATTTGTGAAGTGAGAAACATAAGGACAGTTTGTCCCGTAAACACTCATTCATTCACTTCGTTCCCTGCACATATGTGGGATGCTCTGCACTGCTCTGGAAAGAGTTCTGAGAGCAGGAGGTGAGGGCCAGCTACCTTCAGCTGATTCACCATCTAATGGGTGAGATGGGTCCAGACACAGAGGGCAGAGTTGGCTATAGGATGCCTGGTCTGGCTTCAGGCCTGCGTCCTGTCCAGAGGGTTTCTGACTCTGTTGTCCAAAGTCTCTCTGTGATGAACTCAGTGAATTCCCTCCCTGTTCCATTCCAAAGTCACGCAGGTTCCATGTTGTTATTATACCTGTGGCTTTGGCATTCCTTAGTATTTACTTTGGTTTGGACTTAGTGTGAATGTGCAGACATTTCTTATGCTTAAAGGCAACAAGATCAACCATAAAGGGGGAAAAGTCTACAGAAAGACAGAGGACACTTGATGTATTTCTTGAAGACCCTGTTGATTGTGAAAGGATGACATCTGCAGCCAGACATTTTACCTTTGAGCATTGAGCTGGGAAGCCAGTGGTGATGAAGCAGTGTAGACCTACCACGTATACTGTGGGGGGCTGGTCTTCATGGGGCCACTTCGGATTGTTGTAAAGTCAAGACCCATGGGACACAGGGCAGCTCTGGTGGTGGTGGTTTTGGAAAATGTGGAATTCTAATGTGGGAGGTTTTTAGCAATTTAAGACTTGGAAACCTAGATTGAGTTTATTAAACTAATAGGGGCTTCAGTGATACATTCTGGTGGGTCGTAGACTTTCGTTTGGAGGGAAGCAAGCAGTGGTGGCCTAAGAGGGATTGGAAGTAAAATGCAAGACAGCAGTAATCAAAAAACGTCTCTTTTCCTTTATCGTGATGCTGAATTTGTGTTAGACAGTAGGAGTTTAGACAGAGGAGGTCCGGTGGTTGAAGTAATCTGAATTGCCTAACTTCAGAAATATTATCTGCTTTTGTTTCCTTGAAGATTATAATTGGCCCTCCTGCTTACATACATGCATATACACACACACATTCTCTCTCTCTTCACATCTCTAGGTTTGTTTTTCTCCATAGTTCCTTTTCACTTTCTCATATACAAGATACCTATTTATTTTCTTCATTGCTAAATCATCTGTTCTATGAGGGCAGGTATTTACCTATGATAGTGCCCAGCACATATGCTCAGGAAACATTTGTAGAATGAATGAATGGGTGACTATATACATGAATGACAGATCCCACTTTTTTCTTAAAAGCTGGATGGTAGGAGAGGCCCAGTGTTTTGGACTGATTGCCTGAAACAGGAACATCTCCTGTCTCTTCTTGGCTTCCTGTTTACCTGGCAGTCTGACTGTTATGGAAAGCTGGAGGGGTATGGGTGGGAAACACAGTTGTTTCCTCCAGTGTTTTTTCGTATCTCTCTCTTTTGAGGGGGCAGGATCATCACATCAACTTCTCTGGTGGCGAGAAAGGGCAGGCACAGATGTGGCTGCTATTGCTACCTCCTGGGCTCTGAGCACTGTTAGGGAGGTACCCATCTTTTCCTCAGGTTAGAGCATAGATGTTTCCAAACTTCTGCTTGCAGAAGTGATTTTGCTACTCTGGAAAGGAAGTAAAGTTATACAGTGTTCACTTTGATACAGTCTCCAGCCTCTTGTAACAAGTTCAGCCAGCTCTGGGAGAACAAAGAGCAGGTGACGTTAGCGTGTGGGGGAGAGAGACTGTGCAGAGAAAGAACACACAACATTGCTGCCCCCTCTCCCAGGGTTTCTGAAGCACTTCAAGTGAGTGGGATAATAAGGAACTTAAATAGCTCAAGAGCAAAAAACCTAATAACAGGATTGAAAAATGGGCAAAAGACCTTAATAGAGGTTTTTCAGAAGAAGACATACAAATGGCCAACAGGTACATGAAACATGCCCAGCATCACTAATCATCAGGGAAAGGCACATCAAAACCACGAGGAAATACTGCACTCCAGTTAGAATGGCTATTGCTTATTTATTTAATTAATGTTTTTCTTAGAATGGCTGTTATTAAAAAGACAAGGGAAAAACAAGTGGTGATGAGGATATGGAGAAAAGGGAACACCTGCACACTTGGTAGGATTGTAAATTAATACAACCATTGTAGAGAACAGTATGAAGGTTCTTCAGAAAACTAAAAATGTAACTGCTGCATGATCCCGCAATCCGCTGCTGGGTATATATTCAAAGGAAATGAAATCAGTATGTTGAAGAGATGTCTGCATTCCTGTATTTATTGGAGCACTATTTACAATAGCCAAGATATGGAATTGTCCCAAGTGTCCAACAAGAGATAAATAAAGAAAATGTGATATATAATGTGATATATATACCTATATATATGTGTGTACAACAGAATACTATTTATGTATACAAAAGAATGAAATCCTATAATTTGTAACAACATGATCTCGAACTCCTGACCTCAAGCAAGCCTCCCTCCTCAGCCTCGGCCTTCAAAAGCACTGGGATTACAGGTGTGAGCCATTGTGCCTGGCACATCTGCAACATCATAGATGAACCTGGAGGAGGACATCATGTTAAGTGAAATAAACCAGGCACAGAAAGACAAACTGCATGATCCCACTTATATGTGTAATCTTAAAAAAAAAGTTGATATTATAAAAGCAGAGAGTAGAACAGTGGTAACCAGACTGGGAGAAGATGGATGGGGAGAGGTTGGTCAACAGGTACAAAGTTACAGTTAGATAGGAGAAGTAAGTTCTGCAGTTTTCTTGCACAGTAGGGTATCTGTGGTTAATAGCAAGGTACTGTATATTAGAAAATGGCTATGAGAGGCTTTTGAATGTTCTCACCACAAGGAAATGATAACTGCATGAGGTGATGGATATCCTAACTACCTGAATTGGATAATTACATGACATATATGAGTATTGAAACATCAAATTGTACCCCATAAATATGTACAATTACAGTGTGACAATTAAAAAATAGTGAGTGGGATAAACATTACTCTTAAAGACCAAATACCACCTAACTGTGCCCTCTAAAGGATTTTATTTTTCAGTGTTTTATTGCGTGTATTCCTGTATAATCTTGCAATTCTTTTCCAAAATTGACTGACAATTTAAAAATTGTAATTTGAAAAAATTTTGATGTTTTCTGCTTTGCAACATGGTTACCATAAGCCCCTATTCCTGTCATTGCATTTGTAGTAGTGATGGGCTGATTCCTTAAACAGTTAGGGTCAAGGAAGTGTGGCATAGTGAAAAATAGTGTAAAATACAAGCAATGGAGTTAAGGTAAGTCTGTTGGTTAGGAATCTGGACCGAGAGGCCTTGAGTTAGTTTATCCAGTTTCTTTGAACCTTGGTTATAACTCAGCCTTAAGAGAAGAACAATAATGAAACTTACTTTGGAGGGTTAGAAACTGTTTTCCAGCAGCTGAACCATTTTTCATTCCCACCAGCAATGTACAATGTTTATGATTAAAATAAGGCTTAGAATTTAAATAAACAATATACATCAAGAGCTTAATTGTGCTTGGCACCTAGTAGGTTTGAAAGAAGAAAAGCAAAGTACAATTTAAAAAACTGAATAATGAAGGCTTCTGAGAATAAAGGTGTAAAGACATTTGCATTGTAGTGAAGGACATAAGAAACATTCACATATCTGTTAGTGCAGTATTTCATGTGTGTAATTAAAAGATGAAATATTAAGTAACAGCTTGGGCTAAGTATTGTTCAAGAGAAAGTTGTTTTTATGGGATTTGGGCACACAGCTACTCTGACCACATTAAATCGTAGTAAGTAAAGGGAGCTTCACCTTGTTTCAAATGTTGAGTGTGAGTGCTCATGCTGTGCCTTCAGTGAATCACCTACTGCCTTTGGAAGAGTGTCCTAAAGACTGGGGGAGGCAAAAATGACAGGCTAAGGATTCATGTGGGGTTACAAGGCTTCTCAGGACTCTGTCGGAGGTTGGAAACTGATGAAGCCCAGCATGGATGTTGCATTTCTTGGCTAGTCTGTCTGAAGTTGGCCGGAGTCCTGCTCATATTGCTGAATTTGTTGGTGAATTTTGTCTCCTCCAGCAGTGAAAGTCTTTGACTCAACAGGGCAGCCTGTTGCATTGTACAGAAGTCCCAGATGTTGGCTCTAGAGTCTTACATGCTTTGGTCTTTTTTCTTAAAAGCACAATAGAGAAGAAACCACAAATAAAGGAAGTAGTTTGATTTTAGGAGTATAAATCTGAAAAATTAAAGAAGTTAAATAACATATCTTTAGGGGCTGATAAGCTATTAATAAAAGCCTTGAGATTTCCAAGAGTTGCATTTAATGAGTGCATAGTAAGGGCAATGTATTTGTAATTAGATAATCAAACAAGGCATGGACTGTGTCACTCCAGGAAATAATATAAGGTACAAATTGTGCAGGTGGTGGGGTACTGGAGGGTGGCTTTTTCTGCCTAATTGGAACTCCTTAGGAAGAGCTGAAAATTATTGAGAGGCTGGAAGCTTGTAAAGAATTCATTTACTAGCAGTGAAAGCAGAAAGATTTTATGATCTTGACTCCACATTCTAGGTAGCATTGGATAAGGGAGGAATTTATTTAAAATGAAAGTAAATCTGTTAATTTTTTCAGCATGAATTTTTACCCCCTATTTAAAAAACTTACATCAATTGTATTAAAAAGCAGCCGTGAGCATATTTTAATTTCTGGGGGTTGCAGGAGCTGCCCCTGCACCACCTCTCGGGTTGCTTCTCTTCCACCTTCTGCTCTTAAGCACAGACCCTACAGCATGTTGGCCCTTTTCTCTCCCAGGACCCTCATGTCTGTCTCCTCCCCAGCCCCCAAGCATCTGGCTAATTCTTGTGAACCTTTGGGGCTCAGCCTGAGCTCCATTTTCTGGAGATGTACCTGACCCTTCCCCTACTCCCACCACCGTAGTCATGAAGAGGGTCCTTGAGGCTTTATCTGTTTAGGGTGAACCATATCTTGAGCTCCAGGAGGGAGGTCACAGGTCTGTTCCCCTCTCTGCTGTGTCTTTAGTGCTGATGGTTCTTGTCATCAGAGCACTCTTGATAAATATTTGTTGAATACATGGGTGTAGACATCAAGTAGTGCAATCTTGAGTAGATCAAATACAAATTTCATATAGATGTCATGTAGGAGATACCAAATTATACATATCAAGTAAAATTGATAGATGTGAGCCTATGCAGTTGAGAAGTGTTTTGTATGTATCATCCTGGAAATGGAATAAATGTAGAGTGCAGGAATAAATAATAGAGTGTTGTTCTTAACTGGCTCACACCAGCGCTGTGTGGTATAAGGTCTAGCAGTAGTTTGCAGCTCAATCAGCCCAGCTGTTAGGACTACCTGTTGATGCTGGGCCAGGTGGGCCAGGTGGCTCTTGCCTGTAATCCTAATGCTTTGGGAGCCAAGGTGGGCAGATTGCTTGAGCACAGGAGTTTAAGACCAGCCTGGACACCATGGCTCTACAAAAAAAAATCTGTCTCTACACCTGCACACCAGTGTGGACGTGGCTGTGTCTTCAGGCCACGCCCACGGGGGTTTAAAGCAACCTTGCAGATCACTCCTTTCCCAGCCTGGATAAAAACTGAAGCCAGGAATCTGAAGGAATGCTGGTTTCCTCAGTTTCATTCTGAGGAATAGGGAAGGCTCCTCTAAAGACAAAAAAGATGGGACTGGGTTTCTGGGCAGATCTGCAAGACTGGCTTTAAAAGCACAAAGAGGGAAATAACAAAAGGGCTGGACTACTATAAAAGTTACAAATACATAGTTAGATCAATAGATTTCTATAGTTAGGTTTTTGTCAGGTAATTTATTAACTGTTACAGAAACACAACTAAGAATATCAAGTATTTCTCTGGCTCTTGACGAAAAAAAATCAGTTGACTTAACCCTTTGCTGTCAAAAGAGTTGGCATTTCCTGTTCTGGGTGCTACTGCCAAACATTCTGGTACTTAGAGTTGGAATGCACAACTTCACCGACTTCTCGATGCAGCCGCGTGTGTATTCCAATTGGCCGTTACCTTAAGCACTGAGCCACCCGGGTTTAGTTCAGCCATTTCAAGAAGTATGTTTAACATTGGTAGTTCTGCTTTATTAAAATGCAGCAGAGGTACTCTTCTGTCCCTTCCGTTTATAGTTCTCTGAGAGAGTTCTATTTTTTGTTTTGCGTTTTCTTTTGCATTTTATATCCTGTATTTATCCCTGAATATGTTTTGTACTTTTTTTTTTTAAGAAAAGGAATTTTGTGTATATATAGATACTTGCA
The DNA here is from genome assembly GCF_030222135.1 of Aotus nancymaae. Classification (NCBI taxonomy): domain Eukaryota; kingdom Metazoa; phylum Chordata; class Mammalia; order Primates; family Aotidae; genus Aotus; species Aotus nancymaae. The sequence goes on along the minus strand of NW_026988546.1, from coordinate 5,731,276 downwards.
TGATATACTATAGTCAATGTTCAGTTCCTCGAAAGATCTTGCTGCTGTCAGGTGTTATGCACTCCATCCATCATACTTGTATGAAGCACATTTCATACGTAAATAAACATGGAACATTTGGCCCTTGTGCTTCAAAAAAAAAAAAAATGCTGTCTCAAAAAAAAAAAATTAGCTGAGCATGGTGGCATGTGCCTGTAGTCCCAGCTACTTAGGAGGCTGAGGTGGGAGAATCACTTGAGCCCTGAAGGTTGAGGCTGCAGTGAGCTGCACTCCGGCCTGGACATCGGAGTGAGACCCTGCCTCAAAGGAAAAAAAAAAAAAAAGAACTACCTATTGGTAACCTTTATGTAAATGATTTCATACCAGACTTATTTCTATAGTGTATCACTAGCCAATAATCACAGATGTATGAATTTGGGTCATTCATATTCTTTAACATTTGATGAGTCATTCTACTGGATTTTATTATTTTTCTGCTTCCTGCTTTTTATTAAAAAAAAAAAAAGGAAAGGAAAGAAAACAACAAAGTAAACAGTACCCTAATAAGATCTCCTTTTGAAAAAGTACTGTATTTTGGGGTTTTTTAGTTACGGACTTTTCTGCATGCATAAGTGTATTTAAGGTAAGTTGTAGGTAATGGGGCAAACACTATATATCTACTACCTGTAACTAAAAAATAAGAGTATATCCTATGGCTGAGATACTCCTTCTGTGTTTTCCTGATTACATTTCCCTTCCTTCCTTGTGGGCACCACTACCCTGAATTATGTGTTAACACTGACTTGCTTTTCTTTATAGTTTTAACACATTTATATGTATTCCTAATCAATACATGGTTTAGTTTTTTTTGTGTTTTTGTAACTATTACCAAATATACTTTACTTTTATTCATAGTTTATGTATTTTTCTGTCACTTGATCACTCTGCCCCCGGCATTATGTTTTTCTTGCATTGAACCATGGGAGCCGCCATAATTCATTCATTTTCATTGTTGGGTAGTAATCCATTGAGTGAATATATTATTATTTGTTCATTCTCCTGTCCGTGGATATTTGGTTCTAGTTGTTTTGGTAAATAAAGCTGCTGTGAGCATTTTTCTGTAGTGTTCACACAGGTATACATTTCGCTAGAGAATATATCTATGAGTGACATTGTTGGGTGTATCCATTGGGATGAGTTAGGTTATGCTACGTAACAAACACCCCGACACATGAACTTATTTCTCCCACATGCTGTATATTTAATGTGGGCTAGCAGGGGTCTCTTCTGAGGAGAACTGGGACGTTTATCAACAGCCCTAGTACTGAGTCATAGCGATGTGCATTTTTGACCTTTGTAGATAATTCCGAATTGTTTCCAAGGAAAGCATGATGGTGCATGGCTGTAATCCCATCTAGTTGGGAGGTCGAGGCAGGTGGATTGCTTGAACCCGGGAGTTAACGTCCAGCCTGGGTAACATAGTGAGACCACTGTCTCTAAGAAAAAACTCCCCACAGTGGTACATCCTTGCTAATGCTTGATATTGTCAGAGATGTTACTTTTTGCCAAACTGGTACGTAGTATCTTAAAACCACTGAGATGCTATTTCTCATTATTACTAATAAAGATGAGAATATTTTTATATGTTTAGTAAGTATTTGTTTTTCCTTCTGAGAAACATTTGTGTCATTTGCTCATTTTTTCTATTGGGTTATCTGTCTTTTTCTTACTTTAGTTTTTTTTATGACCCGTATGTATGCACCCTTGTATGGTTTTTCTGTATTCTTTTTCAACTGTATGTATTTTTTAAAAGTCAGGCCTTTTATTTTCATTGTAGGTTTTTTGAGGAACTTACATTCTTAATTTTCATGCAGTCAGATGTATCAGTCTTCTCTCTTTTGTTTTAATTAATTAATTTACCTAGACCTTTTCTGGCAAGATCTTTTTCCTTCAGAGTTTGTTCTTTTTGTTACTTGTTTAAAAAGAGATACTTGGAGGGGGATCTCGAAGATGACAGTGAAGGGAAATCCTGAGATGTCAGTGAGAACCTCTCTCTTTCCCTCCCCCGATCTAGCATTCAGTCTAGTTTGGAGCCTGACAAGAGGCTGCAGGACAACTTTAGGAGAGGAGAAAGTGATAGACTGTGCAGTGTGTTTGCTCTTATTGAATGAAGATGTGTATTTCAGGGGGAGAATTTGTGGATGGATTATCCATAGATGGAAAGCTGAGTAAGCCAGAAATTCTGGGACAGTTGTTAATTTCAGGGAAAATTTAAAAGTTGTGCAGGGTGGGAAAAATATTGTAGTTTTACTGCAAAACTCAGCTCTTGCTAATGTTTTTGTAGTTATAATAATGTAAATACTGACTTGTGATCTGACTGAAATTATTGCATAACTGGGGTGTGAGTGTTGGGTGATAGTGGTAGTCAATGAAAGGGAGCTAAAGCCTCCATTTCTGAAAGTTGACAGCTAATGCTACACTAAATATTTAAGACGTAAGCTAGGCGCTGTGACTCATGCCTGTAATCCTAGCACTTTGGGAGGCTAAGGCAGGCAGATTACCTGAGGTCAGAGGTTTGAGACCAGCCTGGCCAACGTGATAAAACCTTGTCTCTACTAAAAATACAAGAATTAGCCAGGGTGGTGGCGTGTGCCTGTAATTCCAGCTACTGGGGAGGCTGAGGCAGGAGAATCGCTTGAACTTGGGAGGTGGAGGTTGCAGAGAGGCAAGATTGCACCACTGCACTCCAGCCTGGGGAAAAGAGTGAAACTCCTTCTCAAAAAAAAAAAAAAAAATTCAAGAAGTAGTCAAATGAATGTATTATTTGGAGTTGCAAAGGTGGATACAAAAAGAATCCACTAAGTGTTGGAAGAGGTTGCCTTTGGGGAATTGGGAAGTGGGAGCAGCAAGGGATAAGGGGACTGTTTGTGTTTTTCTTGAGCCTTGCAGAATCATATGCTAATTGACATGCACCTGTAACATTGATATAACGCAGACAGAATCTAAACTCAGGGAGAGCTTGGAATTTTTTCTAGTTGGCAACTCTGTTTGGGTAGTGGAAGTCAAGAAAGTATTGAAGCCATGTTCCCTCATTGCCCAGGGACCGTGATTTTCCCCGGACACCTGTGTGTCAGCTATTTGTCCTCTCGGTGTGCTATATTTAGCCTTCAAAATGTCTAGCATGCGTGGGGTGTGTCATTTCACAGAAACTTAGAACTATTTTCAGAAATGCATCTAATTTAGTCATGTACTTTTATTTGAAATCAAAGATATCTGTTCTGGATTTTATTCCCTCTCTCAATAGAGGAAATAGGTTTAGAGTTGTAAGCTGATGATCTTTGTCTTCTTTCTCAACTTTAAAGAAGGTTTCTGTGACCATAACCCACTCTTTGTAGGGTCTCGGTTTATTAACCTGCAAAACAATAGCAACAATTGCAGAAAAAATAATAAAACAGCTTTTGCTAAGCGGGAGGTTTTATACTTCATGTTTTCTAGATATATTGGTTAAATCAATTAAATTACTTAAAGATAAAGCAGCAGAAAGAATCTCAAAGAGCATTTCATTCACCAGTGCCGGGCCCTGTGCCATCACACAGCTTAGGAGAGGTGGAGTTCGTAGTCGTGGTGGTGTGGTGATGTTAAGCCATGAAACACTGAGTTGTCAGTGGTGGTGAGTGCCAGGGGATGTGAGAGAGAATAACAAGGAAACAAATTTGGGTTGGAACATCAGGGAGCCTGTCTCTGAGGACCTGTGATCTCCACTGAGGCCTGCAGGGTGGTAGCTGGTGAGAAGTTGGGAAAAGAGCTGTCTGAGCAGAGGAAATGGCATGTGCAAAGGTCCTGAGGCCTCTGAAAGTCATTTTGCACAAATTAAGTCTGAGATCCCTAGCAGTTGTCTAGAAAGGCCTGGAGAGGAGGAAAGGGCAGAGGGGACCAAGGCATGGGCAAGGGGCAGGGGGACCTCAGCGGTGTATTTTCCCTGAAGCCAGGAGGTGGAAGTGTATGTGAGAAGGAAGGAGGGATCCCCTCTGTAGTGCAGTACGGAAAAGGCTAGGAAGACCCCAGCAATCTCAGCCACAGCAACTTTAATGCAGGGAGATGTGGCGTGGGAGCGGGCTGGAGACTGGAGAATGGCGAGGAAGTAGGGATGGTGGGTGAAGGCAGCTGTCTCAAGGTGGGATGTGGTGGTATTTTTTTTTTTTTGGTTACGTATTTATTATTTGTTAGTGTTTGTCAATGAATGGAATCTCTTAAATTCTGGACCTACAGGTATTGTAGATTTGGGGCAGAGCTGCTGGGTCTTGAGACGGTTTGGGGAAAGATTTGAATAGGTTGAGGGAGCAGATAAGGCATCTAGGTGAGGGAACCTCGGGAGCCAGTTCCTGAGGAGTGTTGTTTTAGAAATGAGGTTAGTACTCACTACTGAAAAAAAAAATGTGTGGAAGAAAGTATTTCTCATTTGGGCTCTGCTACTTGCTCCTGGCACAGAGCTCCTAATCCTTTGGAATTTCCTGGGTGCTGGGAGCATCTTTTGTTCTAATGAGGTTACTCTTGGTGGACTCCTGGGTGGAGACTGGTCACCAGAAAGAACATATTTGGAGTTGGGGATTATAGTTCCACCTCCATCCTCTAGGAGAGGGCAGGGGCTGGAGATTAGTTAATGATAGTCATGCTCAGGTGATGAAGCCTCCTTCAGAATCCCTGGACTCTGGGGTTCGGGGAGCTCCAAGGCTGCTGAACACATGGAGGGTAGCCCACCCAGAGAGGGTAGGGAAGTGTCCCATCCCCTCCCATACACCTCACCCTGTGTACCTCTTCATCTGGGTGTCTTCTGTATCCTTTATCGTATTCTTTATCACATAATAAGCTGAGAATGTGTTTCCCTGAGTTCTGTGAGCTATCCCAGCAAATTACCAAACCCGAAGAGGAGTTTCTGGAAACCCTTGACTTGTAGCTGGTTGGTCAGACGTGCAGGTGACCATCTTGGGCTTGCAATTGGCATTTGGAGAGGGGCCAGTCTTGTGGGACCAAGCTTTTAACCTGCACTAATTTCAGGTAGTTAGTGTCAGAATTGAATGGAATTGTAGAACACCCAGTGATGTCTGGAGAGCTGGAGAATTGATTGGTATGGAAAAACCGCCATACACTCGGTGTCACAAATGTGAGTAGCAAAGGTTTTTTTTTCTTTTGCCAACCAAAGAATTAACTAATTTAAATGGAATCTGATGTGGTTTGGATCTGTGTCCCCACCAATTGTCAAGCCAAATTGTAATCCCCAGTGTTGGAAGTGGGGCCTAGTGGGAGGTGATTGGATCGTGAGGGCGGATTTCCCCTTTAGTGCTGTTCTTGTGATAGACTTCTCCTAAGGTCTGGTTGTTTAAAAGTGTGTAGCACCTTCCCCATCTCCCTCTTCCTCCTGCTTTGATCACGTGAAGATGCCTCTTCTCATGCCTTCTCCCATGAGTAAAAACCCTCTGACTCCTCTCCAGCCATGCTTTCTGTACAGCCTGTGGAAGTGTGAGCCAATTAAACCTCTTTATAAATTATCCAGGCTTGGGTTATTTCTTTATAGCAGTAAAAGAACTCATACAGAACCCAAGGCTGTTGGCTTAGTGCTAGACGGTGATATTTTCACCTGGCAAAAGGAGTTCTTTGAGGAGACTGTGGCAGCTTAAAACTGTAATGTTACTTTTTGGCATTTCATGTCACATGGAGCCTGCATGTGGGGTGCCCTTTTACTGTTTTGTCTTGGGTAGATGGTGGTAGGAATCTGATGTGGCTTCACTCAGTATGTTTCTCAGCTTCATAGATGTATATAATATTTTGTTAGAAATAATGCTGTCAGGATTCAGAAAAATCTGTTTCCAGAAGAACAATACAGATTAAAAGTCATTTCTGTGAATTACAGAAATTTCTGTGTATTAGGCTGACCAGGAAGTTGGGCTATTCTGAATTATTGGATCCATTTTACAGGGTTTTAGAACAATTTGTGGCCCATTGGTTGGGATGTCGGGAAGTTTTAATAAAGACATGTAGTGGCGTTCTCAAAATGGGATTTGCCTAGTGATGAATGGTTTGGAAGCAGCTTTTGGGCTTTCTCACTTGAAAAACAGTGTTTGCATGACAGAAACACTTTAAAAAGCCATAAACAGCATTGCACAGCCTCAGGTGGAGATGTAGGTATTTTACCCACCACCGAAGCATAGAGAGCTTAAGTGGGTTCTGAGTATCTGTTATGTTGCTCTTTTGTTGTTATAATTAAAAATAAATGTGAAACATAAGCAAGGCATTAAGATTGCTTTCAGAATACATAGCTCGTGATCGTCCATTGTCAAGGATTCAGCCATGGCAAGGGTTTGGCTGGAGTGAAGGGTCAGACTAGATTTTGGTAAAACCAGTGTCCCAAAACTCTGTAGGTAGGTACAAGTGTGCACACTTGTGTGTTTTTATTTTAACCTGTAGCTTCCCTCAGGTTTTTGAGGTAAAGGAAGGCTTTGATGCTCACTTAGGTTCCAAATTGAACTCTGTTTAATCCCAGTATAATGTAGCTGCCTGTTAATGTGGGGATTCGGTTTTCTCTCCGTCCTTGGGAACACCAGAGGCTGGGTAATTTCTAAAGAAAATAAGTTTATTTGGCTTGCAGGTCTGCAGGCTGTACAATAATCATGGCCTGGCATCTGCTTCTGGTGAGGCCTCAGAAAGCTTCCACTCATGATGGAAGGTGAAAAGGAGCCCCTGTGTACAGAAATCACATTGTGAGGGAGCGGGGAAGTGCCAGGCTCTTTTTAACAATCAGTTCTCATAGGAACTACTAGAGTGAAAACTCACTCAACACCAAGACAGCACCAAGCCATTCATGAGGGATCCACCCCCATGGCCCAGACACCTCCCACCAGGCTCCACCTTCAACACTGGAGATCAGATTTCAACAGAAGCCCAGGACAGTGGCTCATGCAGTAATCCCAGCACTTTGGGAGGCAGAAGACTGCCAGATCACTTGAGTCCAGGAATTGGAGACCAGTCTAGGCAACATGGTGAAACCCTGTCTCTACAAAAAAATAGAAAAATTAGCCAGGCCTGGTGGTGCCCGCCTGTAGTCCCAGCTACTTTGGAAGCTGAGGTGAGAGGACCACTTGAGCCCTGAAGGCAGAAGTTGCAATGAACCAAGCCAATGTGGCAGTGAGACCCTTCTCAAAAAAAACCAAAAACCAAGAAACCAAATTTCAACATGAGACCTGTATGAGACAAACATCCAGGCAAAATCAGGTTCCAAAATCAATGTGAAGAACAAACGTTGCTTGAGGTAAAAATGACTGCAGAAATCAGTAAGCCACTCCGCTGCAGAAATCAGCGAGCCACCCGTCTTTTTGCAATCTGCGGATGTTATCAGGAGAGCCTGGGAAGTGACGACCCCTAGATAGCGAGGGAATTCCAGCCTTTCCATGAACTCAGGCCAGGGCCTGTGCTCCCTGACGGCGGGCAGTTTGTGTGAATTGTTGTTTTCCACTCTGTGTTTGGCCAGTGCATGTTGCTAAATGTGATGAATTCACGTGACCTGTTTGGGGTACCACCAACTGCACCTCCACTTAGAGCACCTGAGGTGGCTTCACAGCCAGGTGAGGCCAGGAGTGATTGTGCCTACATTTGGTATATTACATGGAGAATTGCTGTTAGGTGAGGTTGGTGGTGTTTTTATTTTTATTTTTACTTTTTTTATTTTGTTTTTTTAGTTGAGCTACAATTCTGTTTTCTGCTATTCAGATGGCTTATAACAAAAAGGTCTGTTATAAGCAGATGTTGTTTCATCTTTCTGCCTTTTTCTTGGCTTCATTTAGCCAAATAAAACATTTAGATGAGAGGAGAAAAGGGGTTAGAGAACCTCTTGTAGAACTGGAAGGTTCTCTTTGACAGGATGTGCATCTCACTGTAAAAACGGCTTTTTCTGTTTGGTTTTAACTTCATGTGCAACCTGGAAAGCCAGATTTCAACATTCTGCTTTAATACCAAAAGTTAAGTTATGCTGTGGATTGAATGTATCCGCCTGCCCCACATATTACCATGTTGAAGCTCCGATCTCCAGTGTGATTGTATTTGAACATAGTGCTGCAGGGAGGTAACTAAGGTTAACTGAAGCCATAAGGGCAGGGCCCTGATCCCATAGGGCTCGTGCCTTTATAAGAAGAGAGACAGTCACCAGAGACCTTACCCTCTCTGCCATTTGAGGACATTATGAGAAGATGACTGTCTGCAAGCCAAGGAGAGAACCCTCACTAGATATCAAGTTTGCTAGCCCCTTTATTTTAGACTTCCAGCCTCCAGAGCCATGAGAAAATAAATTTCTGCAGTTTAAGCCACTCAGTCTGTGGTATTTTGTTATAGCAGCCTAAGCTAAGACAAGTCAGAATCATATAATGTAATGTAAATTTGTTTACTTTCTTTGAATTAAAATTTATAAAGACTTTAACTTAGGCAAAGTCAGAGATCTGATTAGTATTGATGGTGCCTGAAATTATACTAAGATCTGATTAGTATTGATGGTGCCTGAAATTATACTAAGACCAGACAGAGGCCCCAGAGGTTAGCATCCATTTATACCAGAATGATAATTAGAAAGTCTGTGTGTGTGTGTGTGTGTGTGTGTGTGTGTGTGTGTGTGTATGTGTGTGTGTGAGAGAGAGAGAGAGAGAGAAGAGAGAGAGGTAGTGCTATGGTATGGATATTTATGCCCCCCTCCAAATTCATTTGTTGAGATTCTAACCCTGATATGGTTTGGCTCTGTGTCCCCACACAAATCTCATCTCAAATTGTAATCCCCACATGTTGAGGGAGGGAGGTGATTGGATCATGGGTGTGGTTTTCCTCCATGCTGTTCTCATGATAGGAGTTCCCGCAAGATCTGATGGTTTTATAATTGTTTGATAGCTCCTCTTTCACACTCTCTGTCTGTCCTGCTGTCTTGTGAAGAACGTGCCTGCTTCCCCTTAGCCTTCCACCATGGTTGTACGTTTCCTGCGGCTTCCCCAGCCATGCAGAACTGTGAGTCAGTTAAACCTCTTTCCTTTATTAATTGCCCAGTTTCAGGCAAGTTCTATATATTAATAGCAGAGTGAAAACAGACTAATACAAATCCCTAAGGTGATAGTACTGGAGGTAGATTCCTTGGAGGTGGTTAGGTTATGAGGGTGGAGCCTTCCTGACTGATTAGTGCCCTTAGAAAGAGACCCCAGAGAGCTCCTTATCCCTTCCCACCTTGTGAAGACACAGTGTGAAGCCACCATCTGTGAATCCCCCTCACCAGACACCAACTCTGCTGGTGCCTTGATCTTGGACTTACCAGCTTCCAGAACTGTGGGACGTAAATTTATGTTATTTATAAGCTATCCAGACAGTGGAGATTTTGTTATAGCATCCCAAGTAGACCAAGACGGGGAGAGAGGGAAGAGGGAAAGAGGGGAGAGAGGAAGAGGGGGAGGGAGTGAATATCTCAGAGAAAGACTTGAATGGTGAATGGACTCACACAAAAAGAGATCATGGTCCCAGAAGCATTTGGCAGTGCTTGTTCTAATATGCTATATGTTTAATATTTCTATATGGATTCCTGAAAAGGTTTACTTAGAATCAGAATTGTCTAAGTTAGACAATTTTCTTATTACTTACATATTCAGAGAGGTGCATATTTTAAGTAAAAGCAAACTGTTAACAATTTATAAAAACATCTATAAATTTGAATAAGATAATAGTATTCAGATACAAGAAAATTTTTATTACAAACTAAAAACAGACATAGTGGTTCATCTCTGTAATCCCAGCACTTTCGGAGGCTGAGGCAGGCAGATCACTTGGGCCCAGGAGTTCAAGACCAGCCTGGGAAATATAGGGAGACCTGCTTCTACAAAAAATTGAAGAACAAACAAAAAATAGCTGGGTGTGGTGGCATATGCCCGTAGTCCTAGTTACTTGGGAGGCAAAGGTTGAAGGATCTCCTGAGCCCAAGAGGTTGAGGCTGCAGTGAGCTGTGTTTATACCATTGCAACAGAGTGAGACCCTATCTCAAATAAAACAATTTGATCAAAATTGTCAAACTGAAACAGGGAGGGGATGGGGACTTAATATCTTCAAAAATGTCAAAGTCATAAAAGAGAAAGATAGGCTGTGTGTGGAAAAGTTCTTTATTAAAGGAGACTAAAGAGGGATGGTAACTCAATGTAATAGCAACCACAGAATACATGCTGTACTGGAGGGAGCAGGCACTATAAAAGACATCATGGAGTCACCCCACAGCATTGGCATATGAAGGGTAGATGCAAGTCTACACGTGTAACATCCACTGGAGTTGATGACTGCTCTTTTGTGTAGGACAGTGTCCCCATTCATAGGAACAGGCTTCTCCTAAAATGATTTAGAATGTGTGTGTGTGTGTGTGTGTGTGTGTGTGTGTCTGTGTGTGTGATTATATCATATATCGTATCATTATATTGAGAGGAAGAAAAATAGCAATGATATAGCGAATGCGGTAAGCTGCTCACAGTAGATGATTCTGAATCTTGGCAGAGAGTGGATGAGTATTCTGTCTTATTTTAGTTCTTTTAGTTTTCCGTTAAGTTTGACTTTATTTCCAAATACAACATGAAATGAACATGCAAATCCAGTTTAAGTGTGAATCTGGAAGTACCCGTCTACTTTAATTGAAGTATTTTTAGTCTGTATTAACAAAAGGTAAAATATACCATTATTTTAAAAAATCCTTTATTTAGGAAATTTCTGCAGAAAAATAACTTTGTTATAAGTCTGAAACTAACTACTCCCTGCTTTTCTCATTGGACAACTATTTTTGGAACCTTGTTTTTAAAGAGGTAAGGGAGGCTGGGCATGGTGGCTCATGCCTGTAATCCCAGCATTTGGGAGGCCGAGGTGGGTGGATCATGAGGTCAAGAGATCCAGATCATCCTGGCCAACATGGTGAAACCTCGTCTCTACTAAAAATACAAAAAATTAGCTGCGTGTGGTGGTGGTGCACATCTGCAGTCCCAGCTATTTGGGAGGCTGAGGCAGGAGGATTGCTTGAACCTGGGAGGTGGAGGTTACAGTGAGCTAAGATCTCACCACTGCACTCCAGCGTGGCGACAGAGCAAGACTGCCTCTCAAAAAAAAAAAAAAAAAAAAAAAGCAGGAGGTAAGGGAGCCGGGCTCAGCAACTCGTGCCTCAATAGTCTCAGCTACTTGGGAGGCTGAAGTGGGAGGATTGCTTAAGCCCAAGAGTTCAAGACCAGCCTGGGAAATATAGCAAGACCCCATCTCTCTAAAATAAATAAATAAAATAAAGAGGTGAGTTTTCCTGGGGTCCTGGGTGCCACATCTAGCAGGGCAGGTTGTGTATTATTTCATGTGTATATAGGTATGTCTACCCCCTTCCCAAAGTTAAGTGACTTCCACACAGGACTTTTTGATATAATGTGTATGCATTATTGCACTGTTCGGTTAGGGCTTGATTGTGGCCAATAACAGTCACATATTAAGAGAATGAAGATCTTGGAAAAGAAGGCCATTCAACAGGTATTTACTGTGTGCTACTGAGTGCCCTGCTCTCTCCCAGGCACCTGAATGTAGCAGCGAACAAAACTAAATCCTTCCGTCATGGAGCTTGGAGATTAGTCTAGTGATTAATTTAGGGTTGGAATTCTCAAATATGCACTGCCAAGCCCCCTAAATATGTCAGCCTAGGCATCATTTTAAACTTATTTCATTAAAACAGTTCGTGCTGTTTTCACTGAACCACAAAAAACTGACTTTTTGTAGCTCTTGCCCTTGGAAATGGAAATATCTAGTGAAGGGGCTTAGGGCCTTTGAGCCCTGTCTCTTAGGTTCCTGCCTGCATTAGCTGTGTTATCTGCAAGCTCTGTGACAGGCCCAAAAGCACTGGAACGAGGAACTTCTGTCCCTGGAAGTCTTTCTGACCCCTTCGCTTTACCAGGGTCTGACTTGGTGGGGTGAAGCACAGCTTGCTTTAGCCCCCTGGGGCCCTGCAGTAGTCCTCAGGGTGCAGGCACCTGTCTTGCTGGCCAGCCCTGCTAAGCCGCTGAAGAATCAGCGCAGCTGGCCCAGCCAATGCTCCCAGGCCTCCCTGGCCTCACTCCCTTTTGGTAGGCAGCTCAGCAGCCTTCTGGAAGTGACTGGAATGCAGTGGATTCATTTTCTTAGTTAAAAATAACCCCAGCAGCTGTGTGTTCAAGTACCCCAATGGCAGGGATGGCCTTCGGCTCATTATGGGACTCCTGGTCATTGTGGCTCTGAAGGTCATGGCCAGATGAACGTCGTTCCTGGGGTCTTGAAGCCTACCAGCTCATATCCCTTTTTACAGATGAACAAGGTGGGGCCCAGGAAAAGGTCCAGTGACTGGTCTGAGGGAGGACGCTCTTACTTGATTTCACTTATTTGACTCTGCTTAGCCCTTTCTAGCAAAACTAGAAACCCCTGAAACGTGGGTGCCCCTGGCTGCCTTCTTCTAGCCCACCTCGGCTCTTCAGATCTCTCCTGCTACTTTTTTTCTTGCTGGCAACTGTAGAAACCCTTGTTTGTTTGTTCGTTTAATGGTTTAAGTAACAGATATTTTTAAAAAACTGTGTTAAGGTCCGGACATGGTGGCTCACACCTGTAGTCCCAGCACTTTGGGAAGACAAGGCGGGTGGATCACCTGAGGTCAGGAGTTCGAGAACAGCCTGGTCAACATGGCAAAACCCTGTCTCTACTAAAAATACAAAAAAAATTGGCTGGGTGTGGTGGTGCATGCCTGTAGTCCCAGCTACTTGGGAGGCTGAAGCATGAGAATTGCTTGAACCTGGGAGGCAGAGGTTGTCAGTCACCCAAGATCATGCCACTGCACTCCGGCCTGGGTAACAGAGCAACACTCTGTCTCAATTTAAAAAAAAAAACCCCACAAAAATTGTGATAAAGATTTACCATCGCAACCATTTTTAAGTGGCATTACATACATTCACAGTGTTGTTCACCCATCACTACCATCTAATTTCTAGAACTTTTTCACCTTCTCCAAATGAAAGTCTGTACCTGTTATATAATAACTCCCCCTACTCCCTCCCTCTATGGTAACCACCATTCTACTCTCTGTCTCTCTGAATTTGACTATCCTCATATAATTAGAATCATACAGTATTTGTTCCTCACATAATTAGAATCATACAGTATTTGTCTTTCTGCGTCTGGCTTATTTCACTTAGCATAATGTTATCAAGGTTCTCACGATTCTCAAGGATTATTATTTGAGGCTAATAATATTCCATTGTATGTATATACCACATAAAAATTCATTTATTCATTGAGGGACCCCCTGGGTTACTTCCACCTTTTGGCTATTGCAAATAATACTGCCATGAAAACAGGTGTGCAAATACTTGTTTGAGACCCTGCTCTCTCCCTTTTGGGTATAGACCCAGAGGTGGAATTGCTGGATCATATGGTGATTCTGTGCTTGTTTTTTGAGGCAATCCTAGACTTTTGCACTTGATTCTTAGTCTCTCCTGGCCTCTGAGGACTTGACTGTCCAGCTAGCATTGTACTGAGTTTTCTGGGGCTGAGACCTCTGTCATGGGCTCCTGGCTTCCTGAGTACCCTAAGCCTGGCTCTGAGACCCTCATTTCTCTTCCCAGGAAGCTTAAAAACAAAGAAGAATTAGAATCTGATTTGGGGCATTTTCAGATTTACTATTCAGTCATTTGTTCTGGATTTCATACAGTTTTGTTTTTCATAACTAAGATATGGAGTGGAATGCTCAATCTGTATTTGGTAGATTTTTCTAACATGTTCTCAGTTGCATCTATACCTAAGTGTTGTTGAGGGGAAAGAATACGACTATTAGGAGGTGGAAAGGAAAATAAATCTTTTTCTTATTACCTGAATCACCTTGGACCTTGGTTTCTTGTTTTGTGAAAGGGAGTTAATAATATGTAACTAATAAGAATGTTATGAGTAATTGGGGAAAAATGGATCTGAAGTATCTGGGACAGTACTTAACAGCCAGTGTGCTTAGATAGTATCAGTGTATCCTTCCCTGTTTGTGGTTACGGAATAATTATGTAAGCTATGTGTGTGGTCCTAGGCTTCCAAAGGGTGGAGCAGCAACAAAGGGAAGAGCCTGAAGCAGGACTCAGGCTCTGCGACCCTCACATCCTCCTCGAACTTCCTCCAGGCTCAGGTTCCTCACTTATCCAATGAGGAGGTTGGACTCATCTCTCTGGTTTCTCATGGCGCTAAAAGGTGAACAAGGTGGGGTGTGGTTGCTAACCCTAAAATCCCAGCGCTCTGGGAGGCTGAGGTGGGAGGATTGCTTGAACCCAAGAGTTTGAGACTGCAGTGAACTGTAATTATGCTGCTGCACTCCAGTCTGGGCAGCAGAATGATACCCTGTCTCAAAAAAAGTGTTAGCGTTGTGTGTAGTCTTTTGACTGCAGAGCGCTTTCTTTTCTACATATTGACGTCTGTTTTCCACACGTGGTAGGCTCATCTCCTCAGCGGTGTATGAAGTGAGCTGAGAGATTGAAAAGCCCAGACACGGAGTTTTTGTCATTCAAAGATCTGCTGCTTTAGGGCCATATATATGGGGCCTGAATTTCTTTCTTTCTTTCTTTTTTTTTTTTTTTGAGACTGAGTCTTGCACTGTCACTGGGGCTGGAGTATAACGACACAATCTCAACTCACTGCAGCCTCCTCCTCCCAAGTTCAAGTGATTCTCCTGCCTCAGCCTCCCAAGTAGCTGGGATTACCGATCCCCGCCACCACACCCGGCTAATTTTTTGTATTTTTAGTAGAGATGGGGTTTCACTGTGTTGGCCAGTCTGATCTTGAATGCCTGACCTCCTGATCCACCCTCCTTAGCCTCCCAAAGTGCTGGGGTTACAGGTGTGAGCCACCAGGCTCTGCCGCCAGGGGCCTAAATTTGTTGTTCTCTGTCTCTAGCCCAGAATTCCAATACCTATGAGGAAATCAACCCCCAAGCCTTTGTGACCGGGGGCCATCCATATCTGGCAAGGAAATGAGAAGGTGGAAGGGGCATTGGATGTGATTTTTGATTCCTCAGAAACAGAATGAAACTGTCTTCAAAGAATTGGACAGAAACTCTCTTGTTCTACTCACCTCAAGACTCGGCCATTTTTACAATTGACCTTGTCTATCGTTATTACTTACTTATCAATCTTTGTTTTCTCCAAGGTAGAACAGCCAGCTTAGCTTGTAATGCCTCCTTCTTCCAGTCTTCCTATATTTGCGAAACATTTATTGCTTATTAGCATTGCAATAGTAATATCGTATGTTTGCATATTGCATTGCACTTTTCGTAGGGCTTTCACCTACTTTACCTCTCTCTATATATGTTAAGATTTATCTAGGCCACCTGGTTAGCCCCTTTTTGCAAATTGAGATCCACTGTGGTCATCCAATATGCCAAGCTGTTGGTAGCAGGGTCCTGGTGTCTTGTCTCTTTCTGTGATGCTGGTTAGTCACTAGTGCTCACTCAAGAAGTGCTTATGGGAAGGACATATGTACCCAGCAGAGATGCTTGTGGTAGAGAATTCTTGCCCTCAAAGCATTTGCTATGGTTTGGATATGGTTTGTGTGGCCCCACCAAGTTTCATGTTGAAATTTGATGCGCAGTATTGGAGAGGGGGCCTGGTGAGAGGTGTTTGGGTTTTGGGGATGGATCCCTTATGAATGTCTTGGTGCTATTCTCATCAGAGTAAATTCCTGAAAGAACTGATTGTTGAAAAGAGCCTGGCCCCATCTCCTCTCTTTCTTGCCTTTTTCTCCCACCATGTGATCTCCGTATATGCCAGCTCCCTTCACCTTCCACCATGAGTGGAAGCTTCCTGAGTTCTCACCAGACACAGATACTAGTACCATGCTTCTTGTACAGCCTGCAGACCTGTGAGCCAAATAAACATCTTTTCCTTATAAATGCCTCAGCCTCAGGTATTCCTTTACAGCAACATAAATGGACTAAGACAGCATTATAACCTAACAGGGACTGAAGGGGAAGGGGAATGGAGTTCAAGTTTGTTACTCTCTGGTAATGCTAGTAATTAAAATGTCTGGTGGATGAAGGAAGAGCTATGCACTCAAATGAGGTTTGGGAATGTTTCTTAATTTAATGTATGGCTATGGGTTACCCTGCCTCACTCTGGCATTAAGGAAGGT
The DNA here is from genome assembly GCF_030222135.1 of Aotus nancymaae. Taxonomy (NCBI): domain Eukaryota; kingdom Metazoa; phylum Chordata; class Mammalia; order Primates; family Aotidae; genus Aotus; species Aotus nancymaae. Next base: position 5,715,094 of record NW_026988546.1, on the reverse strand, counting down.
AATGGTTTTTAAACGATGCATTTAGATATCTCTAAGCCTCTGGGCTCTACATCATATTGCTGCACCATAAAGGCTTCTGTATCTCATCCTGCAAGCAATTTCACACTATTGCTAGGTGTAAAAAGACAGGAAACATTGCCCAACATGCATTATTTCTGATCTTGAGTGCTTGTGGTTAGGGGCTTGGTTTTTCAGGGGATCATTGGATGTAAGGGCATAAGACTGACCCAGGACTTTCTTTGGAACAGAAAAAGATTTTTAAAATAAGTGGCATTCTAATAAATTACACTATACTGTGCTTTGTGGAAATAAAATTTCTGGAAGTAGGCCTGTGTGTGTGTCTATATGAGTAAATGTCTGTATAATTTTCTCAGATTCCTGACTTTGCAAGTGCTTCATAAATCTGTAAGAATGTTACTCATATCTGCCTGCACTAGACCTGGAAAATGTGATTTTTTTTTTAAACCATTTTTCTTGTGTACTCTTAGAAGGGAGTGGCTGTCAGTAGCCAGTTCAGGAATGTGGGATTGTGTTGTCAGAATCTGAACCCTGGCCCTGGGTGCCCCCCAGGCTCGGTAGGTGCTGCTTTACCGGATTGCTCTTGTTGGCTGGAAGTGATGTTGGCCGGAGCAGTGGCCGGAGGCTGCTTGTTTGGATGATAAATGCAGTTGTCATGGGAGGCTGCTTGTTTTTCAAACAGGCATAAAAATATCATTTGCTCAGAGGAAATAGATTCACACACAAATGTCACGAACCTTGATGATCTTAGATTGTTCATCCGTGGGATAGTTTGGTTATTGAAGAGCTTGTTTCTAAGGCACATGGGAAGGTAAGGGCTCTGACTCACTTGAGGAGTACTTCGCCTCCTGTCCTGATGTTGTAGGAAGCCCTATCACGTCTCCAAATGCTTTGAAAGAGGATTCCTGACCACCCAGCTTCTTTATCACTCTCTGAGTGTAGTATTTTTTTCCACAGCTTCCTAAGTAATGAACTACAAGTACTTCTGGCAGCTGATAGACCTGGGTGTGTACCAACACAGAGACCATGTCCGCAAGAAAGTTAGGGAACAAAGTCACATTGGATCTGGTCCGTGAGTTCAGGCTTGGCTTATGGTGGGCTCCAGAGATGATGTTCTCTGCTCTTGGGGGTTAACCCTAACTGACCTCATCATTTCAGCCAAGGGTTTATTTAGAGTCTTTGCCACATCTCCTCAGCCAGCTGAGTGTACTGCATTAACAGCATGTTTTTTTCTTAAATTTGAAGAATTTTTTAGTATTTGTATTTTTGGATTTGGGGACTAGAAATGTGGTCATTTTCGTCTTGGTTAGCTTGCAAACAACCCGCATAGCACTCTCCAGAAATTATTTTTAGGAAATTTGAAGCATTTATTATAGAGCCTTGAGATAGGAAATGAGCTTTTCTTAGACACCCTATGTAATGATGAAAATTCTTTTATACATGCGTCTACAGAAAGAGAAAAGGTTGGAATTCGTTTTCTCTTGGCAATTATAATGAATCCTCCATCTCCTCTCTCCTGCTGTTTCTGGCGGCCTCTGACCTTGTGTTTGTATGGTGTCGGAGATCCGGTGGCAGTGGGAAGGAAGTGCTCACTGGTTGGCAGAAGGTTTACGGCTTCAGTTCTTACTCCATGAGCCTCTTGCCGAATCTAAACAACCAGCTCTCTATCAAAGTAACGAATGCAGGGACAGGACAACAGGACTGGAGATTGAGTCCACTCACATGGCCGAAGTTTAATCACTCCTGCCTATATAATGACACTGATGAGTTTCATTACTCTAAACATCGAGGTTTGGTGTAGCCTCCTGGTTGGTGAGTACGCTGATGTGCCATGAGGGAGAGGCCATGGAATCTCCCTGTTGGGGACTCTGCAGGACCTTCCTTTTCCTCCATGTGGCTGTTCCTGAGTTGTATCCTTCATCATAAAACTGTACCTGTAACTATAGCCCAAACAAAACAAAGCAAACAACTGAATCTTCCTCTTTTTTTGTAAGGTAGGCCTGTATCTGTGGCAGTATACTGGCCCTTAAGGTGATTTGTTCCTAACAGTGCATGGGAAGTACATTCTGTCTTTGGAGTAGCGGTGAGACTCAATCACAGGGTGAAACAGCCCAAGAACACAGCTTCCACAGATTGTGGCAGGGGCAGGTGAGATCAGGTACATGACTTACTTAGCCGTGCACACTGGTGCTTGAGAAGTTGCATTTGGGGCAGTGGCTCCACAGTATTTTTGTGGTTGTGGCCTACTCTGAATACTGCTAGAACTGTCACTAAGCAAATTAGCCACAGTGCTAATTTGCACTATGTACAACCACAGAATACTGCTGGAAATCCTAGCCAGAGCGAGCGGGCAAGAGAAAGAAATAAAAGGCATCCACATTGGAAAAGAGGAAGTTCAGTTATCCCTACTGGCTGACAATATGACCTTCTATCTAGAAAAGCCTACAGACTCCACCACGCTGGTTGTGATGGCTGTTGCCCAGGCTGGAGTGCAGTGGTCATCATAGCTCACTGCAGCCTTGAACTCTTGGGTTCAAGTGAACTTCCTGCCTCAGCCTCCCAAGTGGCTTGGACTACAAGTGTGTACCACCATGGCCAGTTTCCTGATCTGTTTTATGTATTTATTCCTAATACCTTTACCGTGTGTGTTCTGGTAAACACAGGTGCTGCCTTGACGCTGTGCCATGCCTTTCACCTTTGATTGGCAGCTGCTTACACACCCACATCACATTGCTGTACCACCTGCTGGGCCTGATGTTTTCTCCAACAAATGCCACCATACAAGTCTATATTCCCAGCTGTGGCAAAGCACATTTTACACCTTGATCAGTGTTTGACACCACTGTGAAGGGCTTGTGGTGGTGCTGCTCTGACCTGCATACGGTTGAAAAACATAAGTGGATCTGTCTTCAAAATCTGGGGGGACTGTTTTGTTTAAAAATTTATTTTAAAGTCTTTAATTGAAAACTCAAATAGTCTAATACTGTACGTTTTGGTTTCATGTACAGTATTATGTTCATGCATGCAACCAAGCTATCAAAAGGGCTGGCTGTCCTTAGGAATGAAACATAACAAAACCATCAATAGAGTATTATTTGAAAAAATTGTTTTCAGTCATGAACTAGCTATTTAAATGAGAAAACAAATGTAATGATGCTTTCTGTCATGAGTTTATAACTAAATGTCAATTGTAGGAAATTGGAAAAATAAAGAAAAAAGAAGGACTCATAATCCCACAGTTAACCTTTTTGTTTTGATTTCCTGACGTTATCCATTCATTTTTTTTTTTTTAATGGAGTCCATTGCGATGCCCAGGTTGGAGTGCAATGACATGATCTCCGCTTACTGCAACCTCCACCTCCTGTGTTCAAGTCTCGACCTCCTGACCTCAGGTGATCTGCCTGCCTCAGCTTCCCAAAGTGCTGGGATTATAGGCATGAACCACCTCGTGCCTTGCTGCATTTTGTTTATATAATTGGAATAATAGCATTTTGCTATGGTTTAAATGTTTGTGTCCCTCCCAAATCCTTAGGTTGAAACAGAATCACCAACAGGATGATATTAGCAGGTGGGGCCTTCCAGAGGTGATTACATCCTGAAGGTGAAGCTCTTAAAATGGGATTAGTGCCCTTACAAATGAGACCTCAGAGAGCTCTCTCCATCCTTTCATTGTCCTAGGACACAGCTAGAAGGCACCATCTCTAAACCAGGAAATGGGTTGTCACCAGACACTGAATCTGAGATGTGAGTGCCAGTCCCTCTCCCACTCTGCTGTGTGACCCTATACCAGCTACAGAGCCTCCCTGAGCCCTGGGGATGGGACTATGTCTACCTCTAGGGCGGCAAGGCTTAAACAAAGGCGATGAGTGTGTAGAGCTTGTCGCAGTCCCTGACACGTGTCATATGTCTGATACATGTTACCTAATGATGGGAGGGGCTGAAACGACCTATTCAAACAGGCATAGCTGATAACAGTGTTATAAGGGATAGAATAGAGTATTACTTTATACTTTTGTCAACAAAACCCTTTGGATTTTTTTTTTCTTTTTCTTTTTGAAGTGGAGTCTCACTTTGTCGCCCAGGCCGGAGTGCAGTGGCACAATCTCGGCTCACTGCAGCCTCTGCCTCCCCAGGTTCAAGCGATTCTCCTGCCTCAGCCTCCTGAGTAGCTGGGACTACAGATGTGTGCCACCACACCTAGCTAATTTTTTGTGTTTGTAGTAGAGACGGGGTTTCACCATGTTAACCAGGATGGTCTTGATTTCCTGACCTCATAATCTGGCTGCCTTAGCCTCCCAAAGTGCTGGGATTACAGGCATGAGCCACTGTGTTGGGCCTGGAATTCTTTTTCTCTGACTTCTTTCTTTCTTTTCTGAAAAGAGGTCCTTAGCGATATGAGATATTTTAATATATTTTCTTAGGAAAGAGGGGGATTTGCCCATTCATAGGATCTGTTAGGTTAGGCTCTTCAATGTATCATGCTACTTGTGAGATCAGTATTTCTAGGCAGCTGAATTTAATAGGGCTAAGGAGTTTTGAAAAAAATGAAAATAAAGACACCCCGCAATGATTGCTGCACATCCAGCTGTGGTCTAGAGATCGGCTCTCACCTTTAAGGTGTTATTGCCCTACTCGGACGTGCTTCTGGGTGTGAGAGTGTGCATGTGTACATGTGCCATGCCCTCTGAGTACTTTCCCTCTAACGGCCCCATGTCCCTAGCCCGTGGTTGTGAGCTAGCTGTTGTTAAGGTCGGACATGAGTCACTGCCTGTAAGGCCTTTGGCTCTGTTCAGAGCTTCCTGGGACTTTGTTTCCTACCCAGTGTTTCTGCCACAAGGTTGAACCTGAGATCGAAGTCTTTGCATGGGCCTTCTGTCTTTTTGCATTTAGCTATTTGATGAATGACACTGCCAGGTAGTTTCTTCCTAAGCGTAGGTTGGCTTTTTCTTGCCTGTACTTTATGTTCTCCTAGGCATATTTTAGCAGGCAGATGCATCAGATAACAAAGGCCCTGCTTAGTTGTGCACGTAATAGGATAGATAGACCCTGTGGTTTATACCCTTGGCTGTACAGGTGAGAACATGGAGGACTGGCAGTAGCCCAGGCCGCACCACAGACCACTAGCATCTCTGGCATTGGGATTTCAAAAGCTCCCCAGAGGATTCCAGAGCTCAGGCAGGATTGAGAACCAGTGGAGCAACCCACAGCTCAGCCTAAGATGTGTCGGGCACCTGGAGGGGTGGGCACCAGGAAGGCAGGGCACATGAGAGATGGTTTGAGTTGGGAGCAGTGGACAAGGAGGCAGAAGGATCAGGATGACCTGCCAGCATGTCGTGGGCAAGATATAAGGGGGATCTTCCTGCTGCCCTCTGTCCTGGTCTGAGGAGCTGGCTTTCAGATGATGGAGCGTCCTTGTTGCCACCTCCACGTTGGTGTTGGTGGTGGCGGAGTGAGGGACCCTCTCTGCACTGTGGGGCTGGACCTGAAGTGAAGGCATGAGGGAGACCTAGCTCACTTGGGTTATTTTGCCTGTTCTGTGGAGGGGGCACTTCAAGTTCATCAGCAGGAGAGACTGTTATCCTCATGTTGCAGATAAGAGAGCTAAGGCTTGAATATTTGATTGGTGTCTTTTCAAGGACCTGCTGTAGAAGAATTGTCTGGATGGAGGCTAGATGCAATGGATAAAGAAGAAAGAGGCAGCAGGTGCCTTCCGCTGCGCTGCTCTATAATTTTCAAGGTGAAAGTGACTAGAGAAGTGAAATTGCAGCTTAAGGGCAGACAATGGCAGAGTCAAGAGCCTTAGGGAAGAGGGAACAAGAAAAGATCTTAGAACAGTGGTCCTGGTCTTGGCTGCACAGTGAGTCATGGGGGATCCTGTGACAATGCCCGTGCCCAGGCAGATGTCAAACCAATGACATCAGATTCTGGAGTGGGGCCAGGCCAGCTCTTCATTACAGCCAAAGGTTGAGAACCCCTGCCCTAGAAGGAGACCCAGGGAGTTAATGCAACCACATCTAGCAGGAAAGGAGTCAGAGGGATTCTCACCTCTTCTGAGCCTGTTTGGAAGGGAAGCAAAGGAGTAGAGATAGGATGCTTAGGGTGTAAGAGGAGGTGCAGGCTCCTGAGTCCACAAGGAGGAGGGTACCAGGTAAAGTGTGGAGACATCTATAACTAGGGTGGTTTGTATCTCACTGACATTGTTCCCCTATTGGTTGGATGGACATGGGGAGACATGGAGGGCCAGGGGGACTTAGTTGTAAGTTCGTGTGTGATAGCTACTGGAAAACATGCATTACCCATGGCTCTTCATATTGGAACCGCCTGAGGAGCCTTAATTCTGAGGCCTTCTTGATTTCATTATCGGCTAGATTGTTATTGGTGTATAGAAATGTTACGATTTTTGTATGATGACTTTGTAGCCTGAAACTTTACTGAATTCATTTATCAAATCTGAGAGTCATTTGGTAGAGTCTTTTTTTTCTTTTTTGGAGGTAGGGTCTCAGTCTGTCATCTAGGCTGGAGTATAATGATGTGGTCACAACTCAGTGCAACCTCTGCCTCCCAGGCTCAAGGGACCCTCCTACCTCAGGCTCTCAAGTAGCTGGGACCACAGGTGCATGCCACCACACCCAGATAATTTTTGTATTTTTTTGGTAGAGCAGGGTTTCACTATGTTGCCCTGGCTAGTCTTGAACTTGTGGATTCTAGCAATCTGATGGCCTTGACCTCCCAGAGTGCTGAGATTATAGGTGTGATCCACCATGTCCAGCCTGGTAGAGTCTCTAGGCTCTTCTAGATAGAAGATCATATTGTCAATCAACAGGGATAATTGGACTTGCTCTTTTCCAATGTGGATGCCTTTTATTTCTTTCTCTTGCCTGATGGCTCTGGCTAGGACTTCTAGCACTATGTACAATTGCACTTGGACCCCCAAAATTTATATAAATAATAAAAAATGTGCTGAAAGCCAGGCCCCAACCTGGCCCAGTAGAACCCAGGCTCTGGAGGTAGGGCCTGGGGTACATGGCTGTCTGGCTGTGCGGCCAGGCAGCCCCTTCCCCACGTTGAAGAGAGCCCAGTCCTCACTCATTCTTGACTTTGTGGTTGATGATGAATGTGATAAGAGTGGCATTTGCTATTTCAGGAACTTCAGCAAACCAGCATTGTGTTCAGGTCAAGGAGGAGGAAGTTTCTGAGAGAAGACTTTCCAGTGGCCCTGCAAGAGGCTGGCTTTCCACCTCCTTCCATATGGAGAAATTTGAAGGAGATTACTCTTTTTAAAGGTTAAAAAAAATGTTCTGCCACCTAACCAACTGTCATAGACTTTGAATGTACGGGTGCCCCCCCACTGAATTTGCCCTTTGCTGGACTCAGATTATTGACAGGTCAGGGCAATAGGTAAAGTAAATAGCAACGTTAATGACTAGTAAATAGAAACTGGTTATGAAATCCCCTTAGGCTCCAGAAAGATTGGCTGGGTGAGATGGTCAGTCTCTTGTGGGAGGCTTTGGAGAGCCATCTCTTTGTATATTTAAAGCTCTCTCACTGTGTATGGAGAAGAGCCAGGACTTGAGTTGGGCAGTGTCTTAGTTTCTGAGGGCTGATCCTCAATCAGGTGGCTTAAAACAACAGACCACAGCTCCATTGTCCAGAAGTCCAAAGTCAGCTTGTTAGCCATGCTCCCTCTGAAACCTATAGCGGAGTTCTGCCTTCCCTCTCGTTGGGTTCTGGGAGTTGGCTGGCCTGCGTTGGGGTTCCTCACAGCTGCATGGCTCTATCTCTGCTTTGGCCGTCACACCACGGTGCTCTTCCTGTGTGTCTGTGTCTTCAGTGGCTGTCTGCTTGTGACGATACCAATCACATTGGATTAAGGGCCTGCCTCCTCCAGTGTGACTTCATCTTAAATAACATTAAATTTCACTTCTCTGCAGGGCTCAGGGTCTCACACATGTAATGTCTCCACTTTGGGAGGCTGAGGTGGGTAGATCACTTGAGACAAGGAGTTCGGGATTAGCCTAGCCAACATGGCAAAACTCCATCTCTACTAAAAATACAAAAATTAGTTGGGCTGGTGGTATGTACCTGTAATCCCAGCTGCTGGGGAGGCTGAAGCAGGGAGAATTGCTTGAGCCCAGGAGGCGGAAGCTACAGTGAGCTGATTGCACCACTGCACTCCAGCCTGGGGGACAGAGCGAGACTCTGTCTCAAAAAAAAAAAAAATATTCATTTCTCTTAATTAATGTTAACTAACAACTTCATACCTCCAATGGCCCTATTTTAAAATAGGGTAACATTCTGAGGTATGGGGGAGATTAGTATTTCAACATACCTTTTTTGGAAGGGGTGAGTGGACCCCTTCCAAACTTCAGCCTGTAAGAGCAAGTGGGCCAGGGGCTTTGCGCCTGTTTGTTTAATCTCCATGCAGACCAGTGTGGTGGGGATGATCTCCGCTGGACACATGAGGAAGCTGAGACTGGGAGAGGTGAGGCTGCTTACCCAAGCCACATAGCTGATACAGAGCAGAGTGAGGATTGTGGGTCTAGAGCAGTGTACAACTTCCATAGTTAGACCAAACATAGGTTCTCTTATGACTTCCTTGGACTGGAGTCCTTATGTCTGTTGGGCCTTCTCAGGGCCCCAGGGACATTACCCATCTGTAGGAAATCAGTCAAATACTAAGATAGTACTTTCCTGCCTCCTCACCCATCACCAGAAGGAAACTTGGAAACATGAAGTTGATTTGATTTGTTGAGGCAGTGAGATTGGTGGAGATTTTTCTTATTTTTATTTTTGTTTCCATACTTACTATTCTAACAACTTAAGCATCTTTTTTTTCTTTTCTTTTCTTTTCTTTTTTTTTTTTTTTGAGATGGAGTCTCACTCTGTTGCCCAGGTTGGAGTGAAGTGGTGCGATCTCGGCTCATTGCAACCTCTGCTTCCTGGGTTCAAGTGACACTCCTGCCTCAGCTTCCTGAGTAGCTGGGATTACAGGCATGTGCCACCACGCCTAGTTAATTTTTTGTATTTTTAATAGAGATGGGGTTTCACCATGTTGGCCAGCTGGTCTCCAACTCCTGACCTCAAGTGATCCTCCTGCCTTGGCCTCTCAAAGTGTTGGGATTACGGATGTGAGCCACCACACCCAGCCAAGCATCTTTTAAATGGAATTAAGAGGAGGTTTTTAGAGCTCCAGTAATAATCAGCACCCTCCTGAATGCTCCTGGGATCCGTATATGTTGTCAGCCTTACCTGATGAGGACTTGCCCCATCTCTCCTGGTGGCCAGCCTCCCTGATGTGAGTAAGAGCCAGGTCATGGGTTGTCCAGGGCCCTGGTGGTGATGGCCTGGTGCCATCACTACCACTGCTCCTGTTCCTGCAGAATAAATGTCAAAGCATTTTTCAAACAAGCACTGTGCACTGGTTTGTTTCAGGGATCCAGAATCTTTTTTTTTTTTTTTTGAGACAGAGTCTTGCTTTGTCACCCTGGCTGGAGTGCAGTGGTACAGTCTCAGCTCACTGCACTCTCTGCCTCCTGGGTTCAAATGATTCTTGTGCCTTGGCCTCCTGAGTAGCTGGAATTAATAGTCGTGCACCACCATGCCCAGCTATTTTCTACATTTTTAGTAGATATGGGGTTTAAGACCAGGCTGGTCTTGAACTCCTGGCCTCAAGTGATCTGCCCGCCTCGGCCTCCCAAAGTACGGGGATTGCAGACATGTACCACTACACCCAGCTAATTTTTGTATTTTTAGTAGAGATGGGGTTTCACTGTGTTGGCCAGGCTGGTCTTGAATTCCTAGCCTCAAGTGATCCACCCGCCTCCACCTCCCAAAGTGCTGGGATTACATGCGTGAGCCACTGCTCCTGGCTGAGATTCAGAATCTTGAAGGCTGCAACTTCCCCTAAATGGAAAGCGCATTGAACAATCAGATTTCAAGATCAGAATTCCCAGTAGAAAACTCCTCCTAATGAAGAGACATGAGTCTGAGGAAGTAAATTGCTCTCACTAAGGCTCCTCCGCTCCATCTTATTAAATTTTAACTTCATTTGATTTTTTCTAATTACTGGCTCCACATCTTTTTTCCCCACAGGTTGTCTGTCTGTGAATGTTGGTGGAGATGTATCTTGGGGTCAAAAGGACAGATTTTCTAGAGACGGCTTGGGCGACTGCTGTCCGTCATAATGTGTGATAGCCTTAGAGACAGAGTGAGCTGTCATTTTATCCTCACTCCCTTTCTTCCTTGTCTCTACCTTGGACACTGTTGGGACGCACACGTGACTGAGCCCTGATCCAAAGTTTTCTTGGTAGCTGGAGAAAGCAACAGGTTCTGTGAAGCACACCAGTTGGCAGTGTTTTTTACAGACTAGCTCTATGTGTTGTCACTTTACGGGGAAGTCAGACCAGGGACTATGGGGCCAACTATGCTTCCTTATTTCCATGGGGTAGAACTCCTGTGTGTTCGCCTTCCTTACCTCTAGCTTGCCCTACTCTCCTACTTTCTCTGCTTTTCAGAATTAATGGTTGAATTCCCATAGGTATGACCCTATAGAAGAGAAGACAGTGTCTGAGAGTATACATTTAATACCTGCTGAAATGTTTGCACTGTGTGCTTCTTTCTAAAACCAGAACAAAATAAAAACAAAAAGAAACTCTGTGTAGTCCCTGATACAAATTTAGTTACTGACACAGTATCTTCTGCCCAGTCCAGGATGAGATTAGTGGGGTACTGTAACAGAACCATGTAACTGTTGTGTTGCAAATTACTGAAAGAGAGTGACAGATGGCAGGCTTTGAGTAATCGGATTTCATGATCAGAAACCACAGTGAACAAAACTCCAGGTACTTAGAGCATATGGAAAAAGTTTCCTGTAACTGAGTTTAAACAACTGGGTTCTTTGAATTTATTTTACTGAAAGAGCTGATTAAACAAATATTTATTGAGGGCACAGCAGGAACCAGGTATGCCAGGTGTTGGGAATCGATAACGGAGCCCAGCCCTTCCTCTTGTACCCCCTTATATGTGCACTTAAGAAAGTGTCTATAGTTTGTAAACATCTGACATTTAATTGTAGCAAATTAGATGTAATTTGATGCTTCTGGTATGAGCTTACAGCAAAGGTTGTAAAGGGTTTTGGAAACAGTCGTGCCAAACACTTTTGTGTTAAGCTTGACTGCTGTTAGTATACCTGCACACTTCAAGATGAGTGGAACCCCTGTGGCCTCAGTGGCTGCAGTTTGCAAATGATTCATCCTTTCCCCAGGGGAGGATTAATCAACTAGAGTGTCCTGAGCATGAAGTGGGTGTTCTAGATAGTTGTTTGTTTTAGGAATTGCACATAAATTGCTGTCTTGAAATGGATGTAGCTTGGTGAGCCTGATGAAACAGGCAGACTTACTTCTTTTCAAGATTTGTTTGTAGTTTTACAGGCTCCCTGGGGAGTTCTTTCCACGTGAGGAGCCGGAACCCACTGCCGGAACACTGTCTTTTATTTTGAACTTGAGCCTATGGAGTTGTCTTCCTTCACTGACCCCTTTGCCTCTCATATTGATTTCCATTTTGCAAAGGAGGCACTCTTGCCTTGTCTTATTTATATGTTTTTCTCTGATCCATGAGTGCCTCTAAGCTCCATTTCCTGCCTTTTATTACATAGAGAGCCATTAAACAAGAGTGTGGTTTGCCAGGTGGAGGTAAAATTGTGTCTGTAACAGCATACAGGGCTGTCAGGCAGCAGGCAGCATTTGTGATTAAATCTGGCTGGGAAGCTGATTTGTGCATCATGAGCTGTGAGTCTCGCTGAACAAGTTTAACAGCCTTTCTGCAACTGTCTCTGAGCATGAAACAAGAAATCGTAGCATTTCATGTTCAGTCTTGTTTTCGTTTTGTTTTGTTTTTTGTTTTTACTTCCAATTCTCAGTATCCTGTGTGGGAACTGAATTGTCTAAATCTATGGCTAATGAGGAAAGAGGCTAGAGGGACATATACCAATTGGTTATTGTTGAGTGGCAAGATGAGCGACAAAGTTTAGTTTTCTTCTTTGTGCTTTTATATGTTTTCCAAAATTCTATAATAAAAATGGGTTAATTTTGAAATCAAGGAAAAAAATTGCTTTTAGGAGAACATATTGAGATTGGACCTTATTTTCTTAGGGAAGGTTTTTGGAAAAGATATTCTTTATAACTGGTTCTCTAGATGTGATTTTGGGAGTACAGGTGATACCTGTTGGGCTTGTTAAAATGGGACGTCAAAAGTGATACGTTATCCAGACTCAAATGAGAAGTCTTGTGTTACAGTCTGCACCTGTATCAGAGTGCACTGGGTTGTTAAAGTACTTGACCCAAGGCAGATACTGTCTCAATCAAATGGAGAAGTAGTCAAAAATGTTTCAGCAAGGGTTCTCTTGACATAGCAGAAACTGGCAAGAGAGTGCTGCTTGTACCGTTATATTTGATTACAACATAGTGTCATATTTTTCTAGTCTTCATGAGTTAGGGGCTCCTGGTCTCTAAGGGAGGAAAGTTTAGAATTAAAATGGGCACGTCTGGAAAGAACCCAGCAGAAAGGTAAGGGCGGGTTACATAGGGTTGGAACCGTCAGGACCATGAGTGGCCAATACCTGGAGCAGTCAGGCCCCTATTCATGGCCTCTGGGAGACCAAGAATGGCACCTCAACATCCAGGGCAGAGCTATGGGTAATCCTGTATTGTTCTGCATTTGGCAGCAGAGGTGGCGCAGGTAACTGTTACAATCTAACCCTGATGTCTCTGGCACCTGGTGTTTCATTTGAAGACTATATCAGATCTTTTTTTTTTTTTTTGAGACAGAGTTTTGCTCTTGTTACCCAGGCCGGAGTGCAATGGCGCGATCTCAGCTCACCGCAACCTCTGCCTCCTGGGTTCAAGCAATTCTCCTGCCTCAGCCTCCCGAGTAGCTGGGACTACAGGTGCGTGCCACTATGCCCAGCTAATTTTTGTATTTTTAGTAGAGACGGGGTTTCACCATGTTGACCAGGATGGTCTCGATCTCTTGACCTCGTGATCCACCCGCCTCGGCCTCCCAAAGTGCTGGGATTATAGGCGTGAGCCACCGCGCCCGGCCTGTATCAGATCTTAAAGCCAAACCTTTTATGACATCTTGGTTTTCCTTCTCCCATTATGGCCCTGGCCTTTATTTTATAGACCTGAATCATCTGTTCACTAAGAGAAATGAAATCTAATTACTCTTCATAACCATCATGGCAGGAGACCACCTTCTATCAATGAATGGCTGAGTGGATAGATGCGCTGGGGAGTTTTCACTGAACTGTATTCCTTATAGCCACAGCTACAAGTGTGAAAAAGACAAAGCAGTGACCGGGTTTGGAACTGGCTGCTATGATGCTAAGGATTCCTGCTGTCATGCGTTTGAGCATGATATCACCCTGTATGGAGTCTCAATACAACAGGACCCCTACATTCCATCTGAGGCGAAGCAGATGACTTGGTCCTCATCCAGGGGTTATTTATGGAGCAGCTAGAGGACTGTGTCATGGGTGAGCAATGTGGACCCAGAGCACATTTATGTTCAGATGGATTTATGATTCATTGCTTGGGGAATGAGGTTAGGAAAGTTGTTTTTCTATTTACATTAGGAGCCCAACTGCAGAAATCTCTGACCACTAGAATTTCACATGTTGTTTAAATAAAACTATGGTCAAGTACACAACATTTGAACATTGTAACCAGTGTTAAATGTACAGTTTGGTGGCACTAGGTACATTTGCATTGTTGTACCACCACCACCACCAGACACCTTTGGGATTCTTTTCATCTTGCAAAACTGAAACTCTGTACCCAGTAAAGAATTTTCAGGTTTTGAGTGAAGACTCAAACCAGTTTCTCCCTCCTTTAATTCGGTGTGAATCGGACAGTAAGTTCGGGCAGTGTAACTTGCCCTGGCCACCTGAGGCTAGCAGCCACCCACATCCATTGTCCTCTCTTGGTTTGCTGAGAAAGCAAAGTACCATTGTGTAGATGTCATCGTTCCCACATATCTGGGGCCCCATGTGCAGGTGACTGCCCGTTCTGTTCTTGAGAACGAGAACCAGTATCCCTCCCTTGCAGTGCCTTTGAAATGCTCCTCCAGATCTGCACTCACGCACTCATCAGGCATTCGTGTTGTGGATTTGGCAGGCTCATTCCACCAGCCATGGTGGACACAGGACCGCTTATGTGGTTGGCTTAGTTATAAACGATAAGCTTGTCAGGTGGCCGCTGCTGGAGCATCCTACATGATATGGTCGCCCTGCGGCTTTGCCCACTGCTCTGCTGCACTCCCTGAAAATAGCAGTCATCTCTTGGTTTAGTGGGAATTCATGGGGATCATAAGGGTTCTCATTAAGAGTGATACTGAATTATAAAATGCATGGTAAAAACAAAATTTAAAAGTTGGGTAATTTGGAATTATGAATTTTACTTTGAATAGGTAGATTTCTCATGTTAACAATGCAAATTTCTCCAACACTTTTCTTTTTAATAGTCATTAGAAAGGACTTCATGTGGTCTTTTTTGGTTGTGACTTTTCATGAATAAAAGCTTTTTCCCTTGTTCTGTTTTTTTTTTTTTCTTTTTGAGACGGAGTTTCACCCTTGTTGCCCAGGCTGGAGTGCAATAGTACAGTCTTGGCTCACTGTAACCTCCGCCTCCTGGGTTCAAATGATTCTACTGCCTCAGCCTCCCAAGTAGCTGGGATTACAGGTGCCCGCCACCATGCCTGGCTAATTATTCTTGTATTTTTAGTAGAGATGGGGTTTCATCATGCTGGCCAGGCTGGTCTTGAACTCCTGACCTCAGGTGATCCACTTCCCTCGGCCTCCTAAAGTGCTGGAATTGCAGACGTGAGCCACCATGCCTGGCCTGTTCTGGCTCTTTATTTGCTTTTCTCCTTAACCCTCAAAAACAGTGACAGCAGCCAAAGCAAACAGCCCTAGCATGAGGACAGAGATCTGGTGCAACTGTTTTCCCCACAGTGGCTCGTGGTGCGCTGTGAAGGTGCTGTCACGGTTTAATAGCTTATGTATAGTGAGAAGTCTTTCTGTTACTCCAGTAATAATGTTTTCCATCATTGAGCTGCTCAGATGTACTTTTTCTGGGCCCAAAGCTGTTAGGGAAGGCATACTTCCTTTAATGTGGGTGGGAATGGGGGCGGGGAGGAGGGATGGGTGTTACTGTTTTTTAAAAATGGGTTTTATTATGCTATGTGCTATTATTAGTAAGAGCAGAGTACTCTGCCACTACTGCCTATGGTTAGCACAAGGCCCAACACAGTGGTTATAAAAACCATTAAGCCATGAGAAGGCTTCTCTGAGTACCCCTGTTTGCCCTGAATCAGTAGCTGTCATTTTGTCTTATACTTAGGACCATCACTGTGCATCAGATCCAGCCAGAATGAAAGAATTGCCGTACTATTGCTTAGAAGCAAATTATTAGTAGGCCTCTATTTGGGCCCTAATTATAAAACTTGTCACTCGACATCTATCTCAGCCAGAGTTGTTATTCTAAGAGCCTAAAAATAGGAGTGTTGTGCTCGCTTAGATGCCAGGAGGATTTTCCTGTAGCGCCAGACAAGCCATATGGAACTGCTGCGGAAGGGAAAGCAGGATGCACGAGGCGGCAGCCCTGCAGCCCTCGAGAGGGGTCTCGTTTCTGGAGATGCAGCAAACGTCTGAATGTAGATGGAAGTGTAGGTTTATAGATGATGGAGTATTTCTAAAAATAAGTGTTTTCCTGTCTCTAACCAGTCCTCACCCAGTGGAAGAGAACGTGGGCTCTGGAGCCAGGGCTGGGGAGGTGTAGCATCATCTCTCCATGCTCAGGGCCTCAGCTGCTTCATCCCATCCGCAGAAAGGTGGTGGGAGGATCAGATGAGAAAACATGCACGCAGGGTAGGAAGATCAGCAGTATACATATGTATTTTTTATGACCCTGCTCATAAGTATTGCCCCAAAGGCCTCCTTGTGAGTTACCTTCAGCTCAGCTTCCTTATAAAAGGACAGACTAAGTAGGGGCACCCTGTTGTGGGAGCATGCATTAACATTTTGCCATATAATTGCTTTCTTTATGTGTATATATGTATATATTTTTGTCTTTGACCCGTTTGAAATTTGCAGACATATTATCCAGTTTTCTGATAATATTGAAGGCATTCTTTGCCATGTTAACCTTTTTTTGTTTGTTCATTTAACAAAAATTTATGGGTAATTTTTTCTTGCTGAGTTTTCTTTTCTCACTGCTGTCTTTCCCTTGTCCACAGAGTTGTGCCAGGGACTCTCACTGCCCTGCCTGCCAGCTTTGCATCTTCCCGTTGGTGCTGTCCTTTGTAGGGTGGGTGGTTCCACCCTGAGTGCTCTAGATTGCCGCCTGGTTTTGTGCCTCTCCCCCACCCGACCTTTGGTTCCTATGGGGGCATTTGCACAGATGTGGGGGTCACTCTCCCCCACTTCTCTGCAGGTCGGCACTGGTTGGCGTGACTTTCCTTGACACTTTTTTTAAAAATAAATTTTTTTAGAACAGTTTTTGATTTACAGAAAAATTATAAGTATAGTACAGAGGATTCTGGTATACCCCATGTCCGGTTTTGGTTTCTTGTGCTACTGACAGCTTGTATTGGTGTGGTATATTTGTTACAATTAATGAACTGACATTGTTACATTATTGTGGTAGGCTGAATAAAGGCTCTATCTGTGAATGTTAGGTCCCCTGTGACAAAGGAGCATTAAGGTAGTAGATGGAATTAAGGTTGCTAATCAGCTGACCTTAAAATAGAGAGATTATCCTTGTGTATGGTGGGGGATCGGCACCAATGTGATCACAAAGTTTCTTATAACTGGAAGAGGGGATCCAAATAGAGGACCAGAGAGTTGGTAGCGTGGGAAGAACTTGGCCTGATGTTGCTGGTCTTGGAGATGGAGCAAGGGGCCCTGAGCCAAATAAAGTTGCTGGTCTCAGAAGCTGGAAAGGGCAAGCAGACAGAGACTCGCACCTGTCACCACCTGGATCCTAGCTCAGTGTGTTCTGTATCAGACTCCTGCATTTGTTTTGTTTTAAGCTGTTGTGTTTGTGGTAGCTTGTTATGGCAGCAGTAAAAAATGAATACAGTTATTATTAACCAAAGTCCATGTCTTGTTCAGATTTCCCTAGTCTTGTGTTCCAGGATTCCATTCAGGACACCATGTTACATTTAGTTGTCAACACGGCTGGGGCAGTTTCTCAGACTTTCCCTGTTTTGGATGACCTTCAAAGTTTTGAGAAGTGTGCTCCTGTATTTTATAGAATGTCCCTCAGTTGGGATTTGTCTGATATTTTTCTCATGATAGATGAGGGTGATTGGCTTTGGGAGAGGAAGACCACAGAGATAAAGTGTCATTCTCATCACATATCAAGGGTACATTTTCCCCTCCCCTCCCCTCCTCTCCCCTCCCCTTCCCTTTTTCTTTCTCCCTCTTTTTCTTTGTCTTGTTTTCATTTATTTTTTGAGACAGCGTCTTGCTCTCTCACCCAGGCTGAAATGCAGTGGTGATCATAGCTCACTGCAACCTCCAACTCTTGGCTCAAGTCATCCTTCCACCTCAGCCTCCTAAGTAGCTGGGACTACAGGCACCTGCTACCATGCCTGGCTCAAGGGTACATTCTGTCAACATGACTTTTTTTTATTGATGCAGTCCTCAATCACCTGGCTGAGGTAGTATTTTTCAGGTTCCTTCAATGTAAAGTTACTTCCCCCACTTTCCATACTGGGTTGTGTGTGGTTAGCATTCCTTACTTTTTTGGCATTGTAAATGGTTCCAGGCTCATCTTGTATATTTCCTGCTCCTGTTCTAGAAGCAGCCATTTTTCCAAGGAGCACTGGTTCCTTTTATTGGGGCATGGTAGTAGAAACCAAATCTGTACCCTACATGTGCTCATTGCTTCTAGGCCTTCTCAGAGGGCAAGGAATTTTTTTCCTGACAGAGCAAGGAAGTAAATCTGTATATTAACCCTTGTATATATGCATATCTATAAATATTTCTTCATGCAACATATTATGATTCTCCAGAGAGACAGAACCTCTAGGATATATGTCTTCCTCTGCCTTTTTTTTTTCCTCCTGTCTGGGCCCTCAGGCAATTGGATAGTGCCTGCCCACAGGGAGATTGGATCTTCCATGCTTAGTCCACTGATTCAAATGCTTATCCCTTTTGGAAACACCCTCAAAGATATCCCCACAAATAAGGCTTTACAGGCTGTTGGGGTATCTCTTAGCCCAGTCAAGTTGACACCTACAATTAACCATCACAGTAACTAACACTTTGTATCTATGGTAAGCTGAACTTGAGTTCACACCTGTCTCTGACTCTAGTTCATTACCATCTGGATCATTCTTGCCTCTTTCCCTTGCCTTGTCTGTAAGCTCCTACTGTAGAAATCAGAAACCTGGTTCTCACGTTCTTCCATCCTTTTTCTTAATTGTTCATTTACAGTATACTGATGCTCCTTAGCTTCCGATGGAGCCATATCCCAATAAAGTCATCCTAGGTTGAAAATATCATAGTCAAAAATGCATTTAACACAACTAACCCTCTCAATATTATAGCTTAGCCTCACTCACCATAAACATGCACACAACACTTACATTAGCCTACAGTTAGGCAAAGTCTTCTAACACAAAGCATATTATATAACAAGTGTGAGTGTCTCATGTAATGTATTGAATACAGTATACTGTAGAGCACAGTACCAGTTGTTTACCTTTGTAATCACGTGGCTGACTGGGGACCTGCAGCTCATGGCTGCTGCCCAGCATCACGAGAGAATGCTGTGCCTTGCACCACTAGCTTGGGAAAAGGTTGAAAGTTCAAAATTCAAAGGGTGGTTTCCATCGAATGTGTATTTCACACCATTGTAAAGTCATAAAACTGTAAGTGGAACCATTGTTAGTTCGGGACCGTCTGTGCATGTGTAGTAGTGGAATCAGAGTTGTTGACCCGTGTTCCGTGGAGTCCTGTACTTGTGTATGGCTCTTTGCCTTTCTTTCCACAGACTCCACTTACTTACAAAATTATTTAAGACTGTCCCCTGTTTCCCTCACCTCTCCCAGTGAGGCTGTTTCATACATGTATAGTACAGTCAGCTTGCTGGGTCACATGCTGCATTAAATCCAGAGGTCCCCTGACCTCCTAAATGATTTATTTTTAAAACTTGCAAACATTAAGGTTTATTCTTTGTCCTATAAAGTTCTGTGAGTTTTGACAATTGCACAGTGTCATGCATCCACAATCACAAGATTATACAGAATAGTTTTCACTGTCCTAAAATCCTCTTATGTTTGACTAATTTAACCTTTTCCCTCTAGCAACCTCCTATCTTTCTACCCTTGCTATAGTTTTCCCTTTTCCTTTTTCTGGAATAATTGGAATCATACAGTATGTAGCTTTCTTAGGAGGGCTTATTTCTTAATTTTTTTTTGTTTTATTTAATTAATTAATTAATTATTTTTATAGAGACGGGGTTTCACCATGTTGGCCAGGCTGGTCTTGAACTCCTGACCTCGTGATCCACCTGCCTCGGCCTTCCTGCTGGGATTACAGGAGTGAGCCACCACGCGCAGCCTGGAGGGCTTATTTCACTTAGCAATATGCTTTTAAGTTTCTTGTGTGTGAAAAGTCATGGCTTGATAGATTTTTTTTAAATCACAGAGTAATACTGTATTGAATGGATCTAACTGCAGTTTGGTTATCCATTCGCCTATTGAAGGACATCATAGTTACATCCAGTTTTAGATAATTATGAATAAAGCTGCCGTAAACATTCATACACAGGTTTTTCTGTAGACATATGTTTTTACCTCAGTTGGGTAAATACCTAGGCATGTGATTAGTTTTGTACAGAACTACCAAATTTTCTTCTAAAGTGGCTGTGCATTTTGTATTACCATCAGCTATGAATTCATCCCTGTTGCTACACATCTTCACGATTGGTATTGTCAGGTTTTGGATTTTAGCCATTCTATTAAATATATACTGGTGTCTTGTGTTAATTTGCAATTTCCTAATGACAAATGACATTGGACAACATTTGATATATATATATATATGTTTTAATTTGAGGCAGAGTCTGGTCTGTTGCCCAGGCTGGAGTGCAGTAGCGCGATCTAGGCTCACTGCAACCTCCGTCTCCTGGGTTCAAGTGATTTTGCTGCCTCAGCCTCCCAAGTAACTGGGATTAGAGGTACGTGCCACTACGCCCAGCTAATTTTTATATTTGTAGTAGAAACAGCATGTCACCATGTTGGCCAGGCTAGTTGCAAAACATCTCATATGGTATTTGTCATCTGTCTATCTTCTGTGGTGAGATACCTATTCAAATTTTTGGCCTATTTTTAATTGAGTCATTTCTTATTGTTGAGTTTTAAGAATTCTTTGTATATTTTGGATATAAGTCCTTTATCAGATGTGTTTTGCAAGTAGTTTCTCTCAGTCAGTGGCTTGTCTTTTGGTACTCAAGTGTCCTTTGCAAAACAAAAGTTTTAAAATAAAGTTTAACATCAATTTTTTTTCCCCTGGATCATGCTTTTGTTGTTATGTCTACAGAGTTATCACCATACTCAAGGTCATGTAGGCCTTCTCGTATGTTATGTTGTAGAAGTTTTATAGTTTTGTGTTTTACACATAGGTTTATGAGCCATTTTGAATTAATTTTTGTGAAAGATGTAAGGTCTGTGTCTGGGTTCATTTCTTTGCATATGGATGTCCAGTGGTATAGCACTGTTTGTTGAAAAGACTATCCTTCTCCACCAAACTACTTTTGCTTTGTTGTCAACGACACGTATTTAGATGGGTCTGTTTCTGGGCTCTCTATTCTATTCGATTGACTTACAAATCTAACCTATTGCCAGTACCACCACACTGTCTTGATTAGTGTAGCTTTGTAGCAAGTCTTGAAATTGCGTATTGTGAGTCCTCCAACTTTGTTCTTCTCCAGTATGTGTTGGCTTCCCTGCATCTTGACATTTTTGTATCAACTTTAGATTCAGTTGTCAACATTTACAAAATAGCGTGTGGGATTTTTATTGGTATTGAATTGAATCTGTAGATCAAATTGGGAGGAATTACATATTAACAGTATTAAATCTTCTTACCCATGAACATGGAATATCTGTCTATTTAAATCTTCTTTCATTCCTTTCATCAGAGTTTTATAGTTTAATACAAATAAAGCCTATGCATATTTAGTTAGGCTTATGCTTAACAAAAATACCCTTTACTGTTGTCAATGGTAATTTTTTTTTCCAAATTCTAGTTGTTCAAATTCCAGTTGTTCCAGTTGCTGGTATGTAGGAGAGATGTTGTCATATTAACCTTGAATCCTGCAGCCTTGTTCTACTTGCTTATTGGTTCCTTGAGATTTTCTTGCTGGTTCTCTGAGATTTTTCTATAAAGACAAGCATATAATCTGTGAATGAAGTTTTGTTTTTTTATCTCTCTCTCTCTATATATATATATATCTTTTATTTTTACTTTTTATCTTATTGCATTAATTAGAACTTTTAGTATGATGTTGAATAGGAGTTATGTAAAAAGACATTCTTGTCTTGTTCCTGATTTTTTTGGGAAAGTGTCCAGTTTCTCATCATTAAGTATGATGTCAACTGTAGGGAGTTTTTCTGTAGATGTTCTTTATCAAGTTAAAGAAGTTCTTGATTCTTAGTTTGCTCAGGGTGTTTTTTTCTCCTGCTTCCCTGCTCCAAGTTTTTTTTTTTTTTTTGAGACAGAGCTTTGCTCTTGTTGCCCCAGCTGGAGTGCAACGGCATGTTCTTGGCTCACTGCAACCTCCACCTCCCAGGTACAAGTGATTTTCCTGTCTCAGGTTCTCAAGCAGCTTGGATTACAGGCATGTGCCACCACGCATGGCTAGTTTCTTTTTTTTTTTTTTTTTTTTTATGTTTAGTGGAGATGGGGTTTCACCATGTTAGTTAGGCTGGTTGCAAACTCTTGACCTCAGGTGATCCACCCGCCTCAGCCTCCCAAAGTGCTGGGATTACAGGTATGTGCCACTGTGCCTCACCTTTTTTTAAAAATCATGAATGAATGTTGTATTTTGTCAAACATTTTTTTGTGCATCAATTGACATGATCATATGATTTTCTTCTTTAGCCTGTGGATGTGATATATTATACTGATCTTTATTTTGAATGTTGAACCATCTTTGCATACCTGGAATAAGTCCCATTGGATCATGGTATCATTCATTTTATGCACTGTTGGTTTCTAGTTGCTCATATTTTCTTGAAAAGTTTTGCATGAGAGCTATTCATCTGTAGTTTCCTTTATTTTAATATCTTTATTTGATTTTACTATATTACAGGAATGCTGGCTTCCTTACTGCAATAGAATGAATTCGAGTGTTCCCTCTGCTCTATTTTCTGGAGTAGATTGTGGAAACTTGTTATCATTTCTTTCTTAGGGTTTAGTAGTATTCGCCAGTGAAACTCTCTCGGCCTGGTGTTTTTTTCTTTTTTTTTCTTTTTTTGACAGATTATTAAATATTGATTTGCTATGTTGCCCAGGCTGGTCTGAAACTCCTGGCCTCAAGCAATCCTTTCACCTTGGCTTCCTAAAATGCAGGGATTACAGATGTGAGCCATTGTACCTGGCTTGTAATGCCCCTCTTTATTCCTGATAATATTTCCTGTTTTGAAGTCTATTTGTCTGCAATTAGTATAGCTATTCCTGCTTCTTTTGATTAAAGTTAACATAGTATATCTTTTTCCATAACTCTTTACTCTTTTTCATTCCTTTACTTTTAACCTATGTGAGTCTTAAATGAGTTTCTTGTGGACAACATACAGTTGGGCCATGTTTTTTGTTTTTTGTTTAGTTTTTAATCCACTCTAAAAATCTCATTTAGTTGGTGTACTTAGACCATTCATACTTGAAGCAATTTTTTTTTGCTTTTTTTTTTATATGGAGTCTCACTCTGTCACCTAAGCTGGAATGCAGTAGCACGATCTTGGCTCACTGCAATGTCTGCCTCCTGTTCAAGTTATTCTCCTGCCTCAGCCTCCCAAGTAACTGGGATTATAGGTGCTCACCACCACGCCTGGCTAATTTTTATATTCTTAGTAGAGATGGGGTTTCACCATGTTGGCCAGGCTAGTCTTAAACTCCCGACATCAGGTAATCTGCCTGCCTTGGCCTCCCAAAGTACTGAGATGATAGGTGTAAACCACTGCACCCAGGCCTTGAAGGGATTATTGATGTAGCTGGATTAATATCTACTATGTTTGTAACTGTTTTCTATTCATTGCTTGCCCCTTCCTTCTTTCTCTCCCCTCCCCTCCTCTGTCCTCTCTCTTCTCTTTCCTTTTCCCTTTTTTCCCTTTTCCCTTTCCTTTTCTGTATTTCCAATAAAATTCAGCTGTGAATCCATCTGGTCCTGGGCCTTTTTCGGTTGGTAGCCTATTAATTACTGCTTCAATTTCAGACTTTGTTATTGTTCTATTCAGGGATTCGACTTCTTCCTGGTTTTAGTCTTGGTGGGGTGTATGCGTCCAGGAATTTATCCATTTCTTCTAGATTTTCTAGTTTATTTGTGTAGAACTGTTTGTAGTAAGGGCCGGGCGCGGTGGCTCACGCCTGTAATCCCAGCACTTTGGGAGGCCAAGGCGGGTGGATCACGAGGTCAAGATATCGAGACCATCCTGGTCAACATGGTGAAACCCCGTCTCTACTAAAAATACAAAAAATTAGCCGGGCATGGTGGCGCGTGCCTGTAATCCCAGCTACTCAAGAGGCTGAGGCAGGAGAATTGCCTGAACCCAGGAGGCGGAGGTTGCGGTGAGCCGAGATCGCGCCATTGCACTCCAGCCTGGGTAACAGGAGCGAAACTCTGTTTCAAAAAAAAAAAAGAACTGTTCGTAGTATTCTCTGATGATAGTTTGTATTTCTGTAGGGTCAGTGGTGATATCCCCTTTATCATTTTTTAATTGTGTCTATTTAATTCATCTCTTTCTTCTTTATTAGTCTAGCTAGTGTTCTATTTTGTTAATTTTTTCAAAAAACCACCTCCTGGATTCGCTGATTTTTTTTTTGTTTGGAGGGTTTTTCTTGTCTCTATCTCCTTCACTTCTCTGATCTTAGTTATTTCTTGTCTTCTGCTAGCATTTGGATTAGTTTGCTCTTGCTTCTCTAGCTAGCTCTTTTAATTGTGATGTTAGGGTGTCGATTTGAGATCTTTCTAACTTTCTGATGTGGGCATTTAGTGGTATAAATTTCCCTCTTTTTTTTTTTTTTTTTTTGAAGACAGAGTTTCGCTCTTGTTACCCAGGCTGGAGTGCAATGGCACGATCTTGGCTCACGGCAACCTCCGCCTCCTGGGTTCAGGCAATTCTCCTGCCTCAGCCTCTTGAGTAGCTGGGATTACAGGCACGCGCCACCATGCCCAGCTAATTTTTTGTATTTTTAGTAGAGACAGGGTTTCACCATGTCGACCAGGATGGTCTCGATCTCTTGACCTTGTGATCTACCCACCTCAGCCTCCCAAAGTGCTGGGATTACAGGTGTGAGCCACCGCACCCAGCCCTTAAACTTCCCTCTTAACACTGCTTTAGCTGTGTTCCAGGGATTCTGGTACGTTGTCTTTTTGTTCTCATTGGTTTCAAAGAATTCCTTGATTTCTGCCTTGATTTCATGATTTACCCAGGAGTCATTCAGGAGCAGGTTGTTCAATTTCCATGAAATTGTGTGGTTTTGAATGAGTTTCTTAATCCTGAGTTATAGTTTGATTACACTGGTCTGAGAGACTGTTATGTTTTCTGTTTTTTTGCATTTGCTGAGGAGTGTTTTACTTCCAATTAGGCGGTCGATTTTAGAATAAGTGCCGTGTGGCACTGAGAAGAATGTATATTCTGTTAATTTGGGATAGACAGTTCTGTAGACATCTACTAGGTCCACTTGATCCAGAGCTGAGTTCAAGTCCTGAATATCCTTGTTAATGTTCTGTCTCATTGATCTGTCTAATACTAACAGTGGGGTATTAAAATTTCCCACTATTACTGTGTGGGAGTCTAAGTCTCTTTTTTATTTATCGGTTTGTTCTTTATTTTTTAAAAACTTCTCCTTTTCTGTCTTCTCTGGTTTTAACTGACTATTTTATATGATTCTATTTGCTCTCTTAGCATGTCAACTATACTTCCTTAAAATTTGTAGTAGTTGCCCTAAGGTTTGCAATATAAATTCTAAATTAATCTACATTCACCTTCAAATAGTACAATATTGTTTCACATTAAATGTGGCTTTCTTTATTTTATTATTTTGAGACTGGGTCTCACTGTGTCATCCAGGCTAGAGTACAGTAGTGTGATCAATCATAGCGTCAACTCTTGGGCTAATGCAATCCTCTCATCTCAGCCTCCTAAATACTGGGACTACAGGTGCACTCAATCATGCCTGGCTAATTTTTATATTTTTTGTAGAGATGGGGTTTCACTTTGTTGCCGAGGCTGGTCTCAAATTCTTGGCCTCAAGTGGTCTTCCCAAAGTGCTGTGATTACAGGTTTGTGCCACGGGGCCCATTCTAAATACAGGTGATTTTTGTTTGTTTGTTTGTTTTTTAAAACAATATTTCCAAGCCTTCTATCCCGTTTTTATGACTTCACTATCATTCATGTCACTTATACGTGTGCTGTGATCCCTAGTACATTCTTACTATTATTACTTTAGATGATTATCTTTTTGATCTATTGATAATAAGAAAAAATATTTTTACCTTTATTCTAAGACACATTTCCTTCCTTTATGTAGATTTCAGTTGCTGACCTATGTCATTTTCTTTTTCTCTGGATAATTTCATGTAACATTTTTTGCTAATTAGGTCTGCTGGAAATTATTTTCTCAGTTTTTGTTTAGGAAGCCTTTATTTCTTCAATTTGGAAAGATAATTTCACTGGATATAGAATTCTAGGGTTTCTTTCCTTTGAACATTTGAAATATTGTACTCTACTCTCTTGCTTACATGCTTTTTTAAATGAGAAGTCTGTGGTAATTCTTATCTTTGTTCCTCAAGCTGTTTTTCCCCACATGGTTTCCTTTAGGATTTTCTCTTCATCTTTCATTTCTGCAATTTGAATATGATTTACTTAGAATTAGATTTTTTTTTTTGACATTTATTTTACTTGATGTTCTTTTTGGATCTGTGGTTTGGTGTCTGTCATTAATTTTGGAAAATCCCTGGCCATTATCACTTCAAATGATTACTGTCTCTTTTCCTATTATTCCAATTATGTACATCTTGTACCTTTTGGAATTGTTCCACAATTGCTGGATGTTCTATTCTTTGTGCTGTCTATCTTTCTCTGTCTTTGCTTTTCAGTTTGGGAAGTTTCTATTGACTTATCTTCCAGCTCACTGATTTTTTTTCCTTGACTGTGTCCAGGCTACTGATGAGCCCATCAAAGGCAATCTTCATTTTTCCTTGATTTTCTTTTCACGTCTAGGATTTCTTATTAATTCTTCCTCAGAGTTTTTCCACTTCTCTGTTTATGTTACCCATCTGTTCTTCCATCTTGTTTACCTTCTTCATTAGAGCCCTTAACTTATTTATTGCAGTTATTTTAAATACTGTCTGATAATTCCAAGATTGTGTTATATGAGTTTCATCCTGATGCTTACTTTATCTTTTCAGACTGTTTTAGCATGCATTATTTATTTATTTATTTATTTTTGGGTCAAATGCCAGGCATAATATTTTGGGTAATAGGAACTGAGAAAATAGTCTCTAAGTGTGACCTTTGTGTTATTCTACCTCAGACTTGGGCAGTGTTTCATCTTCTCATCTTCACTGTAGTTGTAGGTGCCAGAACATTCAGATTCCTCAGGTGTCCTTGTTATAGTCTCTCCTTTTGTCTTTGGGCTTCTTTTTTTTTTTTTTAATTTTTTTTTGAGTCAGAATCTCGCTGTCACCAGGCTGAGAGTGCAGTGGCACGATCTCAGCTCATTGCAACCTCCGCCTCCTGTGTTGAGGCGATTCTCCTGCCTCAGCTTCCTGAGTAGCTGGGATTACAGGCATGTGCCACAATGCCCGGCAAATTTTTGTATTTTTAGTAGAGAGAGGGTTTCACCATGGTCGTCAGGCTGGTCTTGAACTCCTGACCTCGTGATCTGCCTGCCTCAGCCTCCTAAAGTGCTGGGATCACAGGCGTGAGCCTCCGCACCTGGCTGTCTTTGGGCTTAAGAACTCCTTGGCTGAGCACTGTGGCTCATGCCTGTGATCTCAGCACTTTGGGAGGCCACGGTGGGAGAACTTTCTGAGTCTAGGAGTTCGAGACCAGCCTGGGCAACACAGAGACCCTATCTTTACAAAAAACTAAAAACAAAAAATTTAAAACAACAACAACAACAAAAACTCCTCTCAAATAGAGTCTGAATCTTGCAGTACTTCCAGCTTTCCTTACTGGCATTATCCTGGAGCCTGTTGGTGTGGTGGTCAGGTGTGGGGGAGGGGAAGAGTTTTATAATCATAGGATCAATCTCAGTCTTCCATGGGTCTGTGTCCTTGGGTGTGACCTTCACAAGTGATTTCTGTTCCTCCTACCCTTACACCCCTAACAAGACTAGAAAGCTAGATGGAGTTACTTGCTTACTAGAGAAGAGTAATCCTTGTTCAGTATCCTCAGGGCATTCTCCATAACAAAGGCCAACTCACCAGAGAAGAATTTTCTTTTTTTAAAAACATATATATATATATGGGTTTTTTTTTTAAGCTTTTTTTTGGCTGTAAGTTTATTCAATGTAAAATAATCCTCTCCAATTTTACTGAGGTGGCTGACCATGTCCACCACCAAATCCGCCTCTAAACTGGAATTCGGTTGCTGACCCAGCCCCAGCCTCGGCTTTCTTGTCGGCACCAGGTGGCACAATACTCCGTCTGTAGGCATCTCTGTCGGCTTCCCCTCTTGTGAGTCTTGCAGGTTGCTCATCCTCTAGACCTTTAGGCTGAGGCCTACCTGTCTCTGGTGGCTGTGGCGCAGGGTGGCAGGCACAGTCTCCGGGGGCAGATGAAGGTAATCATGGAGTTACTGGATACCATCATTGGTAAGGTACCAGTAGAAATGTCTCCAGGCAAACTGTTCCTTGACGTAGCCTTGGGACTTGAGAGACTGCATGGCCTTCATGACATGAAGGTTGGGCACATTCTTGTCTGCCAACTCCGGGTGCTGAGGCATGTGGACATCCTTCTTGGCCACCATGACTCCCTCCTTAAAAAGTAGTTCATAAATGGTAATCCGGTTCTTGTTAGGCATCAACATCTCAGTGGCTGTAGGGTCCGAGGCCCGGGCTGGAAAGAGTATATATTTTTTTATAGAGACGAAGTTTCTCCATGTTGGTCAGGCTGCTCTCGAACTCTTGACCTCAGGTGATCCGCCTGCCTCAGCCTCCCAAAGTGGTGGGATTGAGCCATCACAATCCCAGGTGTGAGCCATCACAGCTTTAACCCAATGTTCCTAATCACTGAGCTCCCCTGAGCTGTGGCTAAGGTTCTGTATTAAAGTGGCAGGTCCTTTATCCAATAGACAGGTTTCCGGCCCCCTTTGTCATCTGGAACTTAGGAGCAAACCAGGAAGAAGGCAGGAATTCTGAGCAGCCTAAGGAGTATTTGCTATAAAAGCCCAGTGCTCTTCCTTCTTTTCTGAGGGTTATTGAGTGGGCAGATTAAGGAGATTGTAGGGGTGGGGCTTGTTGTACCCTGGATGGGGTGAAGAGAGCCTCTGCTGGGGAAGGGGATATTGGTAGCAACAGGAGGACTGATCAGATAAGTAAATATTTTGACAATCAGCCAGGGGTGGTGGCTCATGGCTATAATCCTAGCACTTTGGGAGGCTAAGGCAAGCGAATCACCTGAGGTCAGAAGTTCAAGACCAGCCTGGCCAACATGGTGAAACCCCATCTCTACTAAAAATACAAAAATTAGCCAGGTGCGGTGGCACGCACCTGTAGTCTCAGCTACTCAGGATGCTGAGGCAGGAGGATCGGTTGAATCTGGGAGGTGAAATTTGCAGTGAGCCGAGATTGTGCCACTGCACTCCAGCCTGGGCAATAGAGTGAGCCTCTGTCTCTTTTTTTCTTGTTCTGTCGCCCAGGCTGGAGTGCAGTGGTGCAATCTCAGCTTACTGCAACCTCACCTCCCAGGTTCAAGCGATTCTCCTGCCTCAGCCTCCTGAGTAGCTAGGACTGCAGGCTTGTGCCACACGCCTGGCTAAAAAAATTTTTTTCAGAATAAAGGAAGCCAGTTTACTTGGTGTTGGAGAAGGGGTTACAAATATGGAAAGAAATGAGAATTCTGTGGTATTGGGTTGCAGTTGGAGGTATTGGTGTGAACTCATTTTTCTCTGTGTAGATATATATGAAAATATAAATCGATGTAAATGTGTAAACAAATATGTGTGTATGTGCGTGTGTGTATGTAAGTATGTAAATGCATATAGAGTTGACCCTGGAGCAATGCTGGGGCTAAGGGTGCCAACCCCCGTGCAGTCAAAAATCCTCACATATAACTTTTGATCCCTAAAAATGTTACTGTTAGTAACCCACTATTAACTAGAAGCCTTACTGATAAAACATTTGGTTAACACATTTTTGTGTGCTATTGTATTATATACTGTGTTCTTACAATAAAGAAAGATAAAAGGTTATTAAGAAAATTATAATGAAGAGAAAATATATTTACTGTTCATTAAGTAGAAGGGATCATCATAAAGGTCTTCATCCTCATGATCATCTTCATGTTAAGTAGTCTGAAGAGGAGGAGGGGTTGGTCTTGCTGTCTCAGGTGGCAGAGGTGGAAGAAACTCCACGTTAGTGGACCCATACAGTTCAAACCTTACAGTGTTGTTCAAGGGTCACCTGTACACACATATACATGTACAGACTTATATTGCCTGGCTCTGTGCATTGAGGGGATGTGGAAGTACCCCATTAGCATGAGCATACCTGGCTTTCATATGCTGGCTTTTTTTTTTTTTAATTCCTGAGTATTTTTTTTTTAATATTGCATTTTAGGTTTTGGGGTACATGTGAAGAACATGCAAGATTGTTGCATAGGTACACACATGGCTGTGTGATTTGCTGCCTTCCTTCCCATCACCTATATCTGGCATTTCTCCCCATGCTATCTCTCCCCAACTCCCCACTCCCTGCTGTCTCTCCCCTGTTTCCCCCTGACAGACCCCAGTATGTGATGCTCTCCTCCCCGTATCCATGTGTTCTCATTGTTCAACACCTACCAATGAGTGAGAACTTGTGGTGTTTGATTTTCTGTTCTTGTGTCAGTTTGCTGAGAATGATGGTTTCCAGGTTCATCCATGTCCCTACAAAGGACACAAACTCATCATTTTTGATGGCTGCATAGTATTCCATGGTGTATATGTGCCACATTTCCCCTGTCCAGTCTATCATCGATGGGCATTTGGGTTGGTTCCAGGTCTTCGCTATTGTAAACAGTACTGCAATGAATATTCGTGTGCATGTGTCCTTATAGTAGAACGATTTATAATCCTTTGGATATATACCCAGTAATGGGATTGCTGGGTCAAATGGAATTTCTATTTCTAGGTCCTTGAGGAATGGCCATGCTGTTTTCCACAATGGTTGAACTAATTTACACTCCCACCAACAGTGTAAAAAGGTTCCTGTTTCTCCACATCCTCTCCAGCATCTGTTGTCTCCAGATTTTTTAATGATCGCCATTCTAACTGGCCTGAGATGGTATCTCAATGTAGTTTTGCTTTGCATTTCTCTAATGACCAGTGATGATGAGCATTTTTTCATATGTTTGTTGGCCTTGTGTATGTCTTCTTTTGTAAAATGTCTGTTCATATTCTTCACCCACTTTTGAATGGGCTTGTTTTTTTCTTGTAAATCTGTTTTAGTTCTTTGTAGATTCTGGATTATCAGCCCTCTGTCAGATGGGTAGATTGCAAAAATTTTTTCCCATTGTGTTGGTTGCCGATTCACTCTAATGACTGTTTCTTTTGCTGTGCAGAAGCTGTGGAGTTTGATTAGGTCCCATTTGTCTATTTTGGCTTTTGTTGCCAATGCTTTTGGTGTTTTGGTCATGAAGTCCTTGCCTACGTCTATGTCCTGAATGGTTTTGCCTAGATTTTTGTCTAGGGTTTTTATGGTGTTAGGTCTTATGTTTAAGTCTTTAATCCATCTGGAGTTAATTTTAGTGTAAGGTGTCAGGAAGGTGTCCAGTTTCTGCTTTCTGCACATGGCTAGCCAGTTTTCCCAACACCATTTATTAAACAAGGACTCCTTTCCCCATTGCTTGTTTTTGTCAGGTTTGTCAAAGATCAGATGATTGTAGATGCGTGGCGTTGCCTCCGAGGCCTCTGTTCTGTTCCATTGGTCTATATCTCTGTTTTGGTACCAGTACCATGCTGTTTTGATTACAGTAGCCTTGTAGTATAGTTTCAAGTCCAGTAGTGTGATGCCTCCAGCTTTGTTCTTTTTGCTTAGAATTGACTTGGCTATGCAGGCTCTCTTTTGGTTCCATATGAAGTCTAAGGTGGTTTTTTCCAGTTATGTGAAGAAGGTCATTGGTAGCTTGATGGGGATAGCATTGAATCTGTAAATTACTTTGGGCAGTATGGCCATTTTCATTATATTGATTCTTCCTAACCATGAGCATGGAATGTTTCTCCATCTGTTTGTGTCCTCTCTTATTTCGTCGACCAGTGGTTTGTAGTTCTCCTTGAAGAGGTCCTTTACTTTCCTTGTTAGTTGTATTCCTAGGTATTTTATTCTCTTTGTAGCAATTGTGAATGGCAGTTCGTTCTTGATTTGGCTCTCTTTAAGTCTGTTATTGGTGTATAGGAATGCTTGTGATTTTTGCACATTGATTTTATATCCTGAGACTTTGCCGAAGTTGCTTATCAGTTTCAGGAGATTTTGGGCTGAGACGATGGGGTCTTCTAAATATACAATCATGTCGTCTGCAAATAGAGACAATTTGACTTCCTCCTTTCCTATTTGAATACCCTTTATTTCTTTTTCTTGCCTGATTGCTCTGGCTAGAACTTCCAATACTATATTGAATAGGAGTGGTGACAGAGGGCATCCTTGTCTAGTGCTGGGTTTCAAAGGGAATGCTTCCAGTTTTTGCCCATTCAGTATGATATTGGCTGTTGGTTTGTCGTAAATAGCTTTTATTATTTTGAGATACGTTCCATCAATACCTAGTTTATTGAGGGTTTTTAGCATAAAGGGCTTTTGAATTTTGTCAAAGGCCTTCTCTGCATCAATTGAGATAATCATGTGGTTTTTGTCTTTGGTTCTGTTTATGTGGTGAATTGCATTTATAGACTTGTGTATGTTGAACCAGCCTTGCATCCCCGGGATGAAGCCTACCTGATCATGGTGGATAAGCTTTTTGATGTGCTGTTGCAATCAATTTGCCAATATTTTATTGAAGATTTTTGCATCTATGTTCATCACGGATATTGGCCTGAAGTTTTCTTTTCTTGCTGAGTCTCTGCCGGGTTTTGGTATCAGGATGATGTTGGTCTCATAAAATGATTTGGGAAGGATTCCCTCTTTCTGGTTTGTTTGGAATAGTTTCAGAAGGAATGGTACCAGCTCCTCTTTGTATGTCTGGTAGAATTTGGCTGTGAACCCATCTGGACCTGGGCTTTTTTTGGGTGATAGGCTGTTAATTGCTCCCTCAACTTCAGCCCTTGTTATTGGTCTATTCAGGGTTTCGACTTCTTCCTGGTTTAGGCTTGGGAGGATGCAAGTGTCCAGGAATTTATCCATTTCTTCCAGGTTTACTAGTTTATGTGCATAGAGTTGTTTGTAATAATCTCTGATGATGGTTTGTATTTCTGTGGAATCTGTGGTGATATTCCCTTTATCGTTTTTTATTACA
Organism: Aotus nancymaae; assembly: GCF_030222135.1. Classification (NCBI taxonomy): domain Eukaryota; kingdom Metazoa; phylum Chordata; class Mammalia; order Primates; family Aotidae; genus Aotus; species Aotus nancymaae. Next base: position 5,682,140 of record NW_026988546.1, on the reverse strand, counting down.
TCTATTTTATTATTCTCTCTTTTCTTTTTTATTTATCTGGCTAGTGGTCTATTTTGTTGATCTTTTTGAAAAACCAGCTCCTGGATTTATTGATATATGCTGGCTTTTAAATACCATTCTTCACTAAACAAACTAGAGTTTTTTGGAGAAATGGCTGATTCCAGGGCCAGAGTAGTGAAATTACAAGATGAGGTTGGAATATTTTGTTGTTCCAGAAAATAGGAAGAACAATGGGGGCATATCTGAAGGACACAGAAGCCTGCTTGAAGGGGTTGCCATTGGCCAAACCTGGAACAATTAGAGTATCAAAATATATGATAGGAATAGATTATAACCCATTGAATAAAACAGAAAAAACATGAGGCCATACTGATGTAAATAAGTGAATAATGAAATATTTGATGAGGAACAGGTAATTTGCATGGCTTCAGAATACATCTCCCCATAGAATACTCGTTTGCGGGTCAAGATGGCCAGGGGCAGACCTATGTTATTCTAGTTAAATAATTAGAATTGCTTTGCTTTGCTTTGCTTATTGTACACTGAAGTTTATACCCCAAACTAAGCTGTATTAAATATTGGTGCAGTAAAATAGAAATCAGGCAGCAACAGGAGGCCTAAGGTAAAGACCATCTGAGAGTGCTGTAAAACCATGGAACACCACAGGGTGGTTGCAGAGCAGGGAATACTGCTTTGGTCCCAGGAATGCCTTCTCAACATGGACGTTGCATGAGGATCTGGTAAAGAGGACTTGTGTAAGATCTCTGAGAAGGGGGGCAACCTCTGCTCACAAGATCCGGGAGGGTCTTTGCAGATGGGAGCTTGCAAGGAGGAAAAACTTTGCAAGGCAGAGATACTGCACAGACTCTGCCTAGTTTCTCAGAATATGGAGTAATCTTGATTGCTCTGTGTCTGCAAAAGCCCCATGATGCCTTGGTAGCTCCTTATCTGCTATGCTTCTGATGCAAATGCACCTTGATAGCAACCGGAGGGAGAACTCAGTTTCTAGGTTTGTGTAAGAATCATTTCTGCTACTGAATACTGCAGACCACACCCCTCTCCTTTGACTATCTTTCCCACTTTGGTTTCAAGGCCTCTCCCAATAGTTTCAAGTCCTCCCCGACCATCCCTCCCTTCTCTGCCACCCCTCATTAACAAGTGTATACACCTAATAAAAGCACGTGGATGCCAGAGCTCAGTGCCAATGAGGATCACCCCATGCGAGAGTGCTTTGGAACCCTGGACCCCTGCTGTGAACTTCTACTCTTATCTTTGTCTTTATTTCCTTTTCTCACTCCCTGGTCACCGCCGGGATATGGGGCACCCACACACAGGGTTGGGCTGGTTCCCAACACTGTTAATTACAAAGGAAAAAGGAATAACTTTATAGTGCAGAAGCTTGACAGCCCCTATTCGAGTCAAGTGATCAAAGCAAACGTTACCAAGATTGAGACAAGTAGAGGTCATCTGCTGCCTGATAGGAAGTGGTGAAAACACAGCATCACTTCTGTGATTCTTGCCAAAAATTTATAACCTGGATTTAATCATGACTCAGCCTCAGACAAACTCAGACTTTGGGACATGCTACAAGAAAAACTGGCCTGTAAAGCTTCAAAAGTGTCAAGGTCATGAAAGTCAATTAAAGACTTCTCCAGACCTACGTAGTCTAAAGAGACTTGTCAACTGAATGTGATTCTGAACTGGATCCACTGTAGCAAAAGGACATTATTGGGACATTAGGCAACATTTGAATGGGATCTTATGATTAGATATTAGGGTCATATCAATATCAGTGTTCTGAATTTGATGGTTGTACTGTGGTTATATAGGAGGATGCCATGTTTGTATGAAATATATAATGGGGTTTTAAGTAAGTAACTTATTCCCTAATGGTTCAACTTTTCTTTATACTTGAGGTTGTTAAACTATATAAAAATAGACACAGTAGTTGCTCAGGCAGCTGTGGCCATTATTCAGGGCCCATTAGTTAAAGGTAATGTGTAAAGTAAATTGAGGTGCCTAATCTTCTCAGCCATCTTAGCCACCTTGATTCCCAGGCAATCAAGGATCAGGATGCCTTTTTTTTTTGGAAACCGAGGTCCTGTTCTGTCTCCCAGGGTAGGGTGCAGTGGCACCATCACTGCTAACTGCAGCCTTTAACTCCTGAGCTCAAGCCATCCCTGCGCCTCAGCCTCCTGAGTAGCTAGGACTACATGCACTTGCCACCATGCCCGGCTAATTCTTTAATTTTTTATAGAGATAAGGTCTTACTGTATTGCCCAGGCTGGTCTCAAACTCCTGGGCTGAAGCGATCCATCTGCCTTGACTTCTCAAAGTGCTGGGATTACAGACATGAGCCATTGCATCCCTTGGGATGCCTTTTTTGTTTGCTTTGTTGTTATTTTTTGCCTGCCATTAATTTCTTATGCCACTCATTACAGCAAAATGCTAATCCTGCACTCACATTTCATGCTTTATAGTCTGTGAAGGACTTTGATAGGTTTTCTTTTTTCTTTTTAATATGGAGTTTTGCTCTTGTTGTCCAGGCTGGAGTGCAACAGTGTGATCTTTGCTTGCTGCAACCTCTGCCTCCTGGGCTCAAGTAGTTTTTCTGCCTTGGCCTCCCGAGTAGCTGGGATTACAAGTGCCTGCCACCATGGCTGGCTAATTTTTTGTATTTTTAGTAGAGATGGGGCAAACTCCTGACTTCAGCTGATCCTCCCACCTTGGCCTCCCAAAGTGCTGGGATTACAGGGGTGAGCCACCACTCCCGGCTGGTTATCTTATTTACATCTCACAGTACCCTGGAGCAGGCAGGGATTATTCTACCAAATTGGAGAGGAGGATAATGATGATTAAATAATAATAATGGGTGACACAGAATACTTTTTATGGGCTTGCGATAGTTTAAGCACTTTGAATATTGAATACATTCACTCATTAATTATCACAATTACCCTACAAAGTAGGTAGACTGTGCTTATTTTATTTCACCAATAAGGAATCCAGGGTACAGATAAGTTAAGTGATTTGCTTATGGCCCACAGCTTGAAAGTGGTGGAGCCAGGATTTGCATCAGGCAGTCTGACTCCAGAGCCCCTGCTTATTTATGTACTGGTTCATAGCACCTTAGCTAGGCTGGGTGACTGGTTTGGGGCCCTTCATTCACTTCTTCACTGATTCAGCAGATGAGTGTTGAGTGCCTTCAGGGCAGGTCCTGCTGCAGATGCAGACAGAGCCCTTGGCTCCATGGAGCTCAGGCTTTGTGATGTGAGTCAAGGAACTAGATATGAAACTGTCTCTACCACCCCAGTATGGAGTCAGTCAGCGGCCACATGCCTCACACACCTGAGGAGCTGGCCAGCCTGTGCTCACAGGTGTGCTTTCCTCTCTTTTCTTTTGAAGGTCGCCTGGTCGGCGCTCTGGATGCAGTGTTGGATTCCAATGCACGAGTCGCTCCATTCCGAATTCTGCTTCAAGTTCCTGGCTCCCAGGTTTATTCTCCCATAGCTTGTGGTGAGTTACTGAATGGATCAGACGTTTACTGGGCCATAGCCACTGGTGAGTTTTGTTCCAGTTGGAATGCTCCAAACCTTAAGGTCTAAGCATGCTGAGTATCTGCATGTCAGTGAAGTTTGAAGGTAACCCCTTTGGGTAACCCCCTCATCTGCTTTTAGGAACATAACTCCCCTCCCCTCCACTCCCCTTCCCTCTACTTTCCTCCTCTCCTCTTCTTCCCCTCCCTTCCCCTGCCCTCCTCTTCCTTCCCCACCCTTCCTTCTCCTCCCTTCTCCTTTCTGCCCCTCCCTCTCAACCCCTGCTTTCCCTCCCATTTTTTCTTTTTTGCTTTTTTTTGTTTTTTAACCATCAAGCACATAAAGGTGGTAATCTTGGGCAGCATAGCTTGGGCATGCCAGGCTTTTGAGTGGTGTGTTTCCTGGTGCTCATATGTTGTTGATAATGAATTGAGCCATTTTCTTCCTGATCTTGTTTCTGACTTAACAAATGTACTTCTGGATATGTACACATATTGTGATGGTGTGGGGCAGATTCTGAGGGCTGTGTCTGACTCAGGGCAGTCTTCTCCTTTGTGATGTGTGGGCAGATTCTGAGGGTTCTGTCTGACCTAGGGCAGTCCACACCCCTTGTTCACCTTTGCGATGAGAGAATGAGTCACTTCTCTCAGCTGGGGGCTGAGAGAAGGTAGAAACTACCTGTTCATCTTCTCCCTCACGGGTTTCTGTTCCTCCCACAGGCATTACCTGGTCCTCTGTCTAACCACTCAGGTTCCTCTTGGATCAGGAATCATTACTTCTTGAGAAGACAGTTGTATTAAAAAAACAAAACCAAAATGTCTTTTTTTTTTAAACACAAGTAATAAATGCTCATCTTCCAGAAATGAAAAAGTAGATAAGAAAGAAGGAAAAAATAATCACCTGCAACCTTTATCCATGGCTAATCTTCCTTCTGCATATATACATGGTGGTTTGTTTTTTTTAAATTTTGTTTTCTCATAGCACCTTATTAGATACTTGAACTTTCAAAATCACCTCTACATGTTCTCTAGCAACATTGAAATTTTAAAAAAAATTTAAATTAAATTTTGTTATATTGAGACAGGGTCTTACTATGTTAACAGGCCAGGGTGGTGGTCTTGAACTCCTGGCCTCCAGTGATCCACCTGTCTTGGCCTTCTAGAGTTGCTGGGATTGCAGGCATGAGTCACTATGCCCAGCCAACGTTGGAATTCTTTTTCCTGGAAGGTGCAAGAAAGTGTGAAGAGAATTCACATTCATATCCTACCATCCAAAACTAATCACTGTTAACATCTTGGCCTGTTTTTTTTTTTCAGTTTGTTTTATTTTTTAATTAAGACAGATCATTCTGTATTTGCATAAAATGACAAAGATGATGCATGCTCAGTAGGAAGAAATCAGGCTGGGAATGGTGGCTCACACCTGTAATCACAGTACTTTGGGAAGCCAAGGAGAGAGGATTACTGGAAGCCAGGAGTTCAAGACCAGTCTGGGCGACAAAGTGAGTGGGACCTGCATCTCCACAAAAAATTTAAAAATTAGCCAGGCATGTTGGCACATACCTGTAGTCTCAATTACTAGGAAGGCTGAGGCAGAAGGATCGCTTGAACCCAAGAGTTTGAGGCTGCAGTGAGCTATGATGGTGCCACTGCACTTGAGCCTGGGCAATAGAAGGAGAGCCCGTTTCTTAAAAAAAAGAGGCGAGGCGCAGTGGCTCATGGCTGTAATCCCAACACTTTTGGGAGGCCAAGGCAGGTGGATCACGAGCTCAGGAGTTCAAGACTAGCCTGGCCAAGATGGTCAAACCCCATCTCTACTAAAAATACAAAAATTAGCCAGGTGTGTTGGTGGGTGCCTGTAATCCCAGCTACTCGGGAGGCTGAGACAGAATTGATTGAACCTGGGAGGCAAGGTTGCAGTGAGCCGAGATCAAGCCGCACTCCAGCCTGGGCAACAGAATGAGATTCCATCTCAAAAAAAAAAAAAAAAAAAGGGAAGGGAAGGAGGAGTTTGTCAAAGAAATCAGCTAACTGAAAAATACAAAGAAGGTGTCTATCTCCCCAAATCCCAACCACCCAAAATAACATCTAGGTTTATGAGGTTTTTTTCAGCCCAGGCAACTTTCTAAGACATTTAGACACAAAGAGATAGTCGAAAAGATGGATATAAGTACTTTTATAAAGATAGAACTTGTGCGTCTGTACTTTTATAACAAAAGTATTACATTTACTTCATTTTAGTAAAAGGAAATAAACTGAAGTGAAACCAAAGAAATGTTAAACTTCAAACAAATGTTTCTTTAGTACAAGAGAGATTTGTTCTAAAAGGTTCAAGTAAGGTTAAGGGAAGAGATTTTTGAAAGCATTATAAGGTTAGAATTGTGGCTTTTGAAAAACAATGTTTTAAGTCTGATAGTGTTCACTGGCTCCCCACCCTCTGAGTCAAGGGTGCCAGCATTCTTATTCTCCTCCCTGCTTTCCCAGTCTCTCATTTAAAAAAGTTTTATTATTGATTTTACATTGTGCTTCCCATTCTGTCACGTAAGGTTACGTCCATTGTTTAGCTCAGTTCTCATTTACATTGATTTAATGCTCTTACTTAGGTATGGATTTCCCAATCCAGAATCTTTTTTTTTTTTTTTTTTTTTTTTTTGAGACAGGGTCAATGGTGTGATCTGAGCTTACTGCATCCTCCACCTCCTGGGTTCAAGTGATTCCTGCTTCAGCCTCCCAAATAGCTGGGATTACAGGCATATGTTACCACGCCTGGCTAATTTTTTGTATTTTTAGTAGAGATGGGGTTTTACCATATTGGTCTGGCTGGTTTCAAACTCCTGACCTCAGGTAATCCTCCCGTCTCAGCCTCCAAATTGCTGGGATTACAGGTGTGAGCCACTGCGCCCAGCCCTAATCCAGAATCTTTTATCTCTTATTTGGCTAGATTCCTGTTTTCTTCCCTCAATAATGTCAGCATCCTGTTTTCTGAATATTTTTTCACATTTGCAGATGTTTGCCCCTTGTTTCTGGACTTGAGTAACACCTTCGCTAGGTGATAGTCTGAGGCTACACTCTAGAGCAAACTTGTCCAACCTGTGACCCGCTGGCTGCATATGGCCCAAGAGGGCTTTGAATGCAGCCCAGTTTATGAGGTAAACATCAGCTCAGACAACAAATTAGTAAACTTTCTTAAAGCAGGATGAAATTCTGCTGGGCACAGTGGCTCACTCCTTTAATCCCAGCACTTTGGGAGGGCGAGGCAGGCAGATCACCTGAGGTTAGACCCTGTTTCTACTAAAAATACAAAAATTAGCCGAGTGTGGTCTTGAGTGCCTGTAATCCCAGCTACTCGGGAGACTGAGGCAGGAGAATCACTTGAGCCTAGGAGGGAGGTTGCAGTAAGCTGAGATCATGCCATTGCACTCCAGCCTGGACAACAGAGTGAGACTCCATCTCAAAAAAAAAAAAAGATGAAAATTTTTTTTTTCTTTTAAGCTTATCAGCTATCATTAATGTTAATATATTTTATGTGTGGCCAAAGATCATACTTCTTTCAGTGTGATCTAGGGAAGCCAAAAGATTGGACACCCCTGTCTAGAGGTTGGTGGCTGTTGTTCTAGGGTCTTCCAGTGTTTGCTAGGCTAATGGGAGAAATCTCAGGCAGGACTGATTTTTTTTTTTTCCTTTGTGGATGATGAGCTTTTTGTGCACATAACTCTGGCTTTATCATTGAAGTTTAGTAACTTGATTAGCATCTGTAACTACTGTGAACACATTGTGTTACATTTTTGGGAACATGGTATGCTCTTGCAGTCTGCAGATTGGTTTCTTTAATCACTTTAAGAAATTTTCTTACATCATTCTGTGTATGTATTATATTTTTTGATACATTTTACATTTCACTCGTTAACTTTTCCACTTCAAGGATACTTCACGTTAGATAGCTGTCATCTGCTTTTCATTTCTGTTTTTATCCGTCTTTTTCATCTGTGCTCTCCATTCTGCTCATAATTCTTTTGAATTAATAATTTGGTTTGCAGCAGTATATTCCATACTTTGCCTCTTTTAACTTATCTACTAATTTTTTTGTCATGTTATTTTGATCCTCATTTCATTTTGTTAGGTTTCCAACATCCTTTTAATCTGTTATTAGCTCATCTGTGAGCGCTTGTTTTATTGAATCCATGTTCTTCGGTGGTTTGGGAGTGTGAAGCATCTGTGAGAATTTTCTTTTCCTCCTTGAGTGTTTCATTTTCTTCTAGCACAGAATCTCTTCTTTGGAGCCTTCTGTTCTCATCTGTTCATTTTCTTTTGCGGTCAAGTGTCCTCTTGCTTGCAGTGCTGGTTCCCCTCGTCTTGCTCATGCTTGGGCATCGTTGTCCCAGACGTTATATCGGCACTAACATAGTGTGACTTTAACTTGTGTTACGGGAACGGAGTAAGGAGGACTGGTATCCCGCTAGACGAGACATGGTAGGTGAAGGAGTAGGATCCTCTTTTTCACATTTCTTGTGGATTTGGACCTTTTGATGTGAGTATTTTTTTTTTCTCCCCTGTAGGTTGGCTTCTGGAGAGTTGCCCACATCTCTGCTCTGTTCCTGCATCCATACCCTTTGTAACCACAGCCATACCACTTTCTTAATGGCCACATAGCATTCAGCTCTGTGGCTGTAGCTCGATTTACTTATCCATTCCTTTACTGGATACTTAATTGGCCCTGATTTTTTACTATTCTAAAAGTATAAGTGAATACCCATTCACTTCAGCTTTTCAGGACACTTCACAATCCCTAAATTCCATTCATTTGAAATATTTGGTGCCTGCCGTGTACCAGACACATGCTTGGTGTCGTAGATTCTGCCCTGAATGTGTGAGGGGCAGTCTTCCTGCACCTAGCTTTTCAGGGCCTGGGGGAAGGCAGATAGCAACATGAATTACAGGTGCAGGTGGGCAGAGGGCTTGGGAGACCTGAGAGGAAAGCACCCTTGCAGAGCACATCCTAAGGAATGGCTGCACGGAAGGGATGTGTGTTTCTCTTTTTTTTGAGACAGAGTCTCACTTTGTCACCCAGGCTGGATTGCAGTCATGCAATCTCTGCTCACTGCAACCTCCACCTCCTAGGTTCAAGCAATTCTGCCTCAGCCTCCTGAGTAGCTGGGATTACATGCGTCCACCACCATGCCCGGCTAAATCTGACCTCAGGTGATCCTCTCACCTCTGCCTCCCAAAATGCTGGGATTATAGGTGTGAGCCACCGTGCCTGGCCAGGATGTGTGTTTCTAATGCGTTTTGTATTTATTGCCAAATTGCCTACCATGACGTTTGCACCGGCTTCTCTGGCTCTTCCCTTCCCAGCAGTGCAGGAGTCCTAAGCAGGTTAACTCCTAGACCCTCTTTCTGTTGAGCGGAGATCCGCTTCCTTTAGTTCCCACTGGGCGTGATTTCTGCCTCAGACAGGTCTGCAGATGCATCACTTTCTGCTGCCTTCTTGCCCACAGAACATCCCGTGAGTAAGAATTTATTTTTTCAATGCACTTTTCTTGGCTTAAGGAAGCGAAAATTGTTGAGTGTATTTCTGTCATGGACCCGGGGTATTGATTTAGATCCTTAGACCTCTTCTGGGAGTTCCTTGGGCATCTTGCATTGTGTTATTGACTCACCATAGTTAACTTTTATTGTGTCTTGAGCATTGAGCAAAGGCCCTTGCCCAGGGCTTCAAGTCTCAGAAAAAGTGCAAACAAGAACTGTAGGAAAGGCCTGGGCGGCTCCAGGACAGGGGTGGGAACAGGAAGAATGGCCTGCATGAATGATTTATATCTTCACTTGAGTTTGGCTGCTTGTACAGCAGGATAGGGAGACATAAGAGGGCTGAGGATAAGTTTTTTTCCTTTTTTTCTAAGCAGAGATAGGTAGATAATTTCATGGGTGAACTACATTATTATTTGGCAAAAGATATCTGTGGCTGACTGTGGTTGGAAGGAGAGATGAGTTGCTATTAAGTTTTAACTTAACATGGACTAGAGAATCCCAAGCTTTATAAATTACTGGCTTCAGTGGGTAGAAACATCCTGGGAGAGAGTGGTTGTGAGTTGTTTGGGATGTTGTGGGCAGTGTGATTTAGGTGATAGCTGAGATGTCACCTCCCCTGACTCCTTGTCACCTGCCTCCTCTGTCCTGGCAGTCACTCATCACCAACTATCCTTTGACTTGATTTTTGTCTGTCTTTTACTTCATGGAAATAAAATTTCTCTGAGAGTCATGCTTGTGACCCTCTGATGCTTAGGACAGAGCTTGACGTGTCATCAATGCTCCGTACACCATGAGTGGGTATATAAGCGGGCAGTATGGAGAGAAGGGGAGGAGTCTCAGCAGTTAAGACTCCTCCTGTATGTAAAGAGCGTGAAGGTGAGGCACGCAGTTTCAGATGAAATTCCTTGGGTGTTTCTGCTAAGCCAGGCCAAGGATATTCCAGGACAAGGCATGAGCCTGCTTACCACCAATACACAACAAAAGAACTATCAAAACAGGGATGTTTCTTCATTTCCTTAAAAAAAAAAAGTTTATGTTGTTGTAAAATATACATAAAATTGACCATCTTAACCACTTTTAAGTGTACAGTTCGGTGGCATGAAGTACACTCGCATTATGGTACAACCATCACCACCATCTGTCTCCAGAGCTTTTTTCATCTTTCCAAACTGAAACTCTACCCATTAAACATTCACTCCCCACTCCGCTCTCTCCAAGCCCCAGCCATCCCAGGTGGGATCCACGTTCTGTGTCTAGGAATTTGCCTACTTGTGCACCTCATGTCAGTGGGCTTGAGCAGTGTTGGTCCTTTGGTGAAGCTTATTGCAGTCAGCATCCTGTCTTCAGGGGTCCCTCATGTTGCAGCAGGTGCCAGAAAGTTCTTCCTTTTTACAGCTGAATGATATTCCATTATAAGTTGGCTTTCTTTTTGAAATCAGATCTCTATATGATTGGGCATAAGTAGAAACAAGGATGTGGGGTGTGGAACCAGGAGAACAGAATCCCAGGAGCTAATTCCTAGTCAGGTCAGGGGGAGCAGGAGTGCTGGGAGGGCCAGAGTACCCAGCCTCCAGGAGGGCTGGTTTTTGGCCGAATTGATGCCTATCTTGCGCATAGCCCTCTGAGTCCCTGGATGAACAAGGAGACTTCATTGCCATTTCTGTGTGTCTGATGGTCTTAGTCATGGCTCTGTCCTGTGCTTGAGAAGTCCAGGCCATCACAGGCTGAGAGTTAGCTATCCTGTTCCTATGTGAGATATTGCTGTCTTGTGTTCTTTTTGGTAGGTAGTTCCCAAGGTGGTTACCAACTGCATTATTCACACATACATTTTATTTTATTTTATTTTTATTTGAGATGGAGTGCCACTCTGTCCTTTTGGCTGGAGTGCAGTGGTGTGATCTCAGCTCACTTGCAACCTCTGCCTCCCGGGCTCAAGTGGTTCTCCTACCTCAGCCTCCCGAGTAGCTGGGATTATAGACATCCGCCACCATGCCCGGCTAATTTTTGTATTTTTAGCAGAGATGAGGTTTTACCATGTTGGTCAGGCTGATCTTGAACTTCTGATCTCAAGTGATCCACCTGCCTTGGCCTCCCAAAGTGCTGGAATTACAGGCATGAGCCACCGTGCCTGGCCACACATTTTATTCTTTACCATGGCACTGTGCATTGAGTGAATTATTCTTGCCCAGTTTTCAGGAAGCTGAAAGAAAAGACAGGCAAGAACTGCAGGACTTTGAATTATCTGCTTAGATCATCCTAAGAATTGAATTGATTATGCAATAATTGGACTCCTTTTCCTGTAGATTAATTGAGGCATGAGGTGGATTGTCTCCTCTGGTTACTGGAAGAGGACTCCCTGATTTCCTTTCTTCAAGGCAGCCAGGGTGGGGTCCTCCCAAGAGCATGGTGGAGGCAGCCAGGATGGGGTTCTCCCACGAGCATGGTAGATGGTCCCAGGGGGCCCAGTTTAGGATTGCCTTTCATGAAAAACTCGTCAAACCTTTGTATGGATGGCCTTTTAATAATACTCACAGCTTTGCAGATCTGAGTTTGGACTTGGGCTGCTCTAGTAGTTTGGTGGCTCTGTTCATGGTAGCTTATGTAGCCAGTAAGGTCTGTCCCATGGTCTTGAGTTAAAAGGGGAGCAGGAAAACAGAAAGAAAGGAAAGTGTCACATTGTGGCGGGGGGGTGGGGGGGGTGGTCAGGAGACCACCTTACCTGGGCATGTGGTTGTGGGGGTCGAGGGGTGGTGCCAGCAGAGCAGGAGCTTACCTGGTGGGCAGGGTTACTGCTGCATCTTGGGAGGGGGTATTAGGTATTATACAGTTTGAAAAGGCTTCTTAATAGTTTAGATTTGGAAATGGAAAAAACACCCTTTTGAAATGTTACAGGTCATTAAATAAATTTGTGATATTTTCATAAATCAAAATGTGGCATATGTTTTAAAAAATTGAGAATGGCTGGGTGCAGTGGCTTGCTTCTATAATCCCAGTACTTGGGAGGCTGAGGTGGGAGGGTTGCTTTAGGCTGGGAGTTCAAGACCAGCCTGGGCAACATAGCAAGATCCCATCTCTACAAAAAAATTTTAAAAATTAGCTTGGCCTGGTAGTGCTTCTGTAGTCTCAGCTACTCAGGAGGCTGAGGTAGGACAGGGCCTGGAAGGTTGAAACTGCAGCGAGCTGGGATTGTGCTATTGCACTCCAACCTGGGCAACAGAGCAAGACCCTGTCTCAAAAAAAAAAAAATTGAGAATACGAGAATAGGGCTTTCCAGTTTTAACAATCCTTTCCTTTCCCATACTTTCTTCATTTGTTCCTCTCAACATTATACTGAGAGGTGCAAGGGAAGGAGCAAGCCACAGGGAGCTCAGGGATTTGCCAGGGCTGCTCCAGGCATCGGTGACACCATGGGTGTGTCAGGTGCTGACCCTGACAGAATGTTCTTTCAGAGCGTTCTTTCTGACGCACTTTGTCTTATCCCTGCCCTTGACCACTGCTGGCGTCTTGGTTTCTTTCATTCCTCATCACTGTTTGCTTTGTCTTTGGAGAGAAAATTTTATTGAGGGAGGAAATGTTCCAGGGTGGATCAGATTAGCATCTCTGTGAACTTTGTACCAGTGTAGCAAAGGAAGTACCAACCCCATCTTTTTTTCAAGAACAGAACTCCCTGGGTGCTTCAAGGAAAATCTGGGAGGCAACCCAGGGGGAGGGAAGACAGTGCTTTCCCTGGGTCCCCACGCTGACGTTAGGTGGTGCGAGTTGTCTCACTTGTTTTCAGTCATGCTGTATTTCCTTAAAACAACATGGGCTGGAATTTTCCATGTGGGGTTTACCCTCGGAAACAGCTGAAGGGTGCTGTGTTTCACGTTTCTTTTCTATTATACAGTTACTATCACCAGGCTCTTACTGTTTTAAATAAAGTCATTTTGCTTATGCTCAAATAATTACACTCATCCAAGGTGTTCTTTCATTAGGGTTGTTTATAGTTATTTAAAAACCAAGGACATACTGAGTCTAACTTGTAGATCTAGTAAATACGGACGTCAAAAGTGATGTTAAAAACTATTTTTAAGACTGGACCTGGTGACTCACGCCTTTAATCCCAGCGCTTTGGGAGGCTGAGGTGGGAGGATCATTTGAGGCCAAGAGTTTCAGACCAGCCTGGGTGACATAGCAAGACCCTGTCTCTTCAGAAAAAAAAAAAATTAGCTAGGCATGTTGGAGCTCACCTGTAGTCCTAACTACTCTAGAGGCTAAGGCGGGAAGATTTCTTGAGCCTGAGAGTTCAAGGCTGCAGCGAGCTATTATGGCGCCATGGCACTCTAGCCTGAGTGACAAAATGAGACTGTGTCTTTAAATAAATAAATGAATAAAAACTCCCAAAACAAAAAACCTATTTTTTAAGCTTGGAATCAGACTTTTATTTAGTATCTTATAGGTTACAGAACAGGTTGCTAACTTCTGCATACAGTGGGACTTGCTTAACAAGGAAACCATCTGGAAGGGATCTTAGCAGGCATCTGGTTTAATCTCTTTCATTTTTAGTAGATGAAGAGACATTGACTGTGGCTGTGGGTTTCAAAGGAGATGACTCTATCAAATGACTTTTTATTAAATTATTCCTTGATTAAAAACAACACCGGGAATGAGCATGGCAGCACCATCACTGTGCTGCCTGGAGCCCTCCTTCTCTGCCTGTTTTGCTGGTCTGACCCCAGTGTGTGTGTCTGCCTACCTACTTTGGTCTCTCCCATTCTGTGAGGTCCCAGGGGGCCCACTTCAGGGTTGCCTTTCTCTGACTTCCATCACATACTGGAGCCTTGTATATCTGAATTTCCTGGGGCTGGGAATGATCCTGATCAAAAAAATAAGGAAATTTAGGGTATAAGCACTTCTTTGGCCTGTTTCTTGCCCTGCCTTTTTTACTTCTGATTATATGTTCCTAATAGGCAGGAGTCACTTATCCATATTTGTTCTTTTTTTGGCTAAGAAATGTTTGTTTTTCTTTTTCTTTTTTTGTTATGAAGATTTACAAACATGTCCCAGAGTAGGGAAGAGAGTGTAAGGAAATCTGCAGACTCATTGCGTACCTGCATCAGGATTGAGGTTTTGACCTTCTTGAGTTATTTCTTCCTCTCTAAGCCCTTCCCCTACCCCAAAGCATTTTAAAGCAAATTCTAGAAATTATAATATTTCACCCCTACATATTTTAGTAAACATCTATGAAAAATATGGCCAGTCTTATCACTATAATGCCCACATTAAACTGATTAAGTTAACAGATTCCTCAGTGTCCCTGTACTCAGTCCATTCTTAGGCTTCCTGCTTGTTTCAGGAATCTTCATAGATCTGGGTTTTAATCCGTAGTTAACTAGAACTGCACACTCATTTGGTTGTGTTTCTAAAGTCTCTTTGAGTAAAGAAAACTGTAACTGTCCAATGTTTTCATTTTTGCCCACTGCCCATTTAGAGCCAATTTCTCAGGACAGGGGAATTGCAATAGAGAAAGCATTTAATATGTAGAGAGCTGCCTGAATGGAAGACTAGAGTTTTATTACTCAAATCAGTCTCCCTGAAAATTGGGAGCCTAGGGTTTTTCAAGGTGAGTGTCATGGGCCAGGGAATGGAAGCTGCTGGTTCATTGGGGATGCAATCATAGGAGTGTGGGAAATGGTCATTCTGTGTGCTGAGCCACTTCTGCAGGGGAGGGGGTGGGGGTGGGGGACCATCAGACCAGCTGGCCAGTCTGGGTGGAGCCATCTGTGTTCAGAAATGCAAAAATCTGAATAGACATCTCAAAAGGCCAATCTTAGGTACTGCAAGGGTGATGTTATCTGCAAGAGTAATTGGGGAAGTTGCCAATCTTGTGACCTCCAGGCTCCCCTCATCCTCCTAACCTGATGGTCTTTCATTAGCTTTACAAGGGTACTTAATTTTGGGGAAGGGCTATTATCATTTGATATGGTTTGGATCTGTGTTCCCAACCAAATGTCATGTTGAAATGTAATCTCCAATGTTGGAGGTGGGGCCTGGTGGGAGGTGATTGGATCATGGGAGTGGATTTCTTATGAATGGTTTAGCACTATCCCCTTGCTACTGTCCTCAGGATAGATAATAAGTGAGTTCTTATGAGATCCAGTTGTTTAAAAGTGTGTAGCACCTCCCCGCCCTTGCACCTCCCCCCTTGCTCCTCCCCCTCTCTTGCTCCTCCCCCTCTCTTGCTCCTCCCCCTCTCTTGCTCCTTCCCCTTTCTTGCTCCTGTTCCCACCATGTGAGATATCCCACTTTGCCTTCCAGCATAATTGGAAGCTTCCTGAGGCTCCCCAGAAGCAGAAGCTGCTGTGCTTCTTCAGAACTGTGATCCATTTAAACCTCTTTTCTTTATAAATTACCCAGTCTCTGGTATTTCTTTATAGTAATGTGAGAACAGGCTAATGCATCATTTATAGTATCACCTAAATGTCTCCCAAAGTTAGCTTGGCCCAAGCCCAGGAATGACTAAGGGCAGTTTGAAGGTTAAAGGCAAGATAAAGATTGGTTAGAGCAGATCTCTTTCGCTATCTTAATTTTCTGAGTTATAATTTTTGCAAAGGCAGTTTCAATGTTTAGCCCTCTTGCCTCCCCCTCCCTGTTTTCTTGCCACTGACTTGTTGAAGAAGTTGGGCCAATTTTTATGTGAAATATCTCACGGGCTGCACAGTCTGTTTTCTCTCCCAGGGCATTATTTAACTTAGTGTACTTTCCTTCATGTTTCTTGGAAACTGGAAATTACTAACAAAGGTTTAATTGAATGTAGGTTCAGCTGTTTTTAGGAAGAATACTCAATAGACAGTACCATGTATTTTATCTTGCATTCTCTCAGGAGGTATGTATCATCTGTATGTCTCACTCTTATTGATGCTAAGATTAGTTCATGAGTTCAGGTGACAGCTTCCAATGCATTCTCCCGCATCAAGCTTTTGTCAAAAGATTTTTCCCATTATGATCATTGCCTGAATTCACTTTTTCTCTATGGATCATGAAATGTTGGTTTTCTAATTTGATCATTCCTTTTATAACTGCCAGCTTGAGTTATCTGTAAAGAAGAACTTTGCCTACTCAACTAGGGCTATTTGGTCACCCTGATACATAGTATATTTAGAAAACATGGGGTAAAATGCCTCCCTTTGCCCTACAGTTGCCTACTGTTAGTGTAAGGAGTTGGTGCCCTGGTCATCTGCAGTGATGACAAGTAAATTATTATTCTTCTGTTTTAGCTTCCTTTTCTTTTTCTCTCTCCCTTCTCCCCTTTTTAATATGATTTTAAAGTTAAGATGCCCTGCTCCTAGCATTTCATTATGAAAATTTTCAAACATACAGAAATGTTGAAAGAAATATACAATGAATACTATAAGCCAGGAGTTTCAAAATATGTTCAGGGTGTTTCAGTTAATTGCTGGATTTTTTTGGTATGTAGATTGAACCATCTTCTGCCCATTAGAGCCCATTTGTAGTCCGTTTTATACTGCTATAAAGAACTGCCTGAGACTGGACGATTTATAAAGGGAAGAGGTTTAATTGACTCACAGTTCACCATGGCTGGGGAGGCCCCAGAGAACTTACAATCGTGATGGAAGGTGCAAAGGGGAAGTAAGGCACCGTCTTCATAAGGCAGCAGGAAGGAGAAATGCTGAGCGAAGGGGAAGAGCCCCTGTAAAAACATCAGATTATGTGAGAACTCATTCACTATCATGAGAACAGCATGGGGGAAACTGCCCCCATGATATAGTTACCTCCACCTGGTCTCTCCCTTGACACTTGGGAATTATGGGAATTATAATTCAAGAAGAGATGGGTGGGGACACAAAGTCTAACTATATCACCCTTCCTGTGACTTCTGTGACTTTTTTTTTTTTTTTGGCTCACTGCAACCTCCGCCTCCCAGGTTCAAGCAATTCTCCTGCCTCAGCCTCCCCAGTAGCTGGGACTACAGGCACATGCCACCATGCCTGGCTAGTTTTCTGTATTTTTAGTAGAGACAGGGTTTCACTGTGTTGGCTAGGCTGGTCTTGAACTCCTGACCTCAGGTGATCTGCCTGCCTTGGCCTCCCAAAGTGTTAGGATTGGAATACACCTAATAGTGTTAGGTGTGACCCACCTTGCCCAGCCAACTTCTATGACTTTTATTCTATGACTTTTTTGTCTCAAGTGCTTCCTCACTTTCTGTCCAACAAGCTGTGAAATGCTCAGCTTGTACCTTTCCTACCTTTTATTTGGAATTAGCCATTCCTCAAGTAGACGTGGCTCCTTTTTAATGGGCATGCAATGCATATTTAATGGTATTTAGGGACCACAGTTTAGGCTGTAGGGGTGTTCATTGTTACTGGGTTGTCATTGCCTGTAAGGCTTTTCAAGTAAGTGTGAACCTAAAAAGTTATGTGTGATGATAAAGAAAAATAAATAATGACTTCATACTGACTTTTCCAATTCAGCTGTAAAACTACATATTTATAACTTAACTTTGATTTTATATTTGTTTTCCTCTTCTCTTACACTAAAAATCTTATTTCAAACAATGTTCACATAATTGTTTGTATATCTAGTTTATATATACACACACCATTTCTAAATAATACCAATATTGCCGTTAAGAATAGTTGAATACGATTTTAAAGTTTTGCAGCTCTATGTGGTGTTAGAATACATTTAACTACAGGTGTACTTCTTTTTATTGTATTTTACTTTATTGTACTTTGAAGATTGTTAAAGTTGTAAATGCAAAGGTAAAGTTCTGGAAGGAAATTCAAAGTGATACTCCAGTGAACACATGAATGATAAGAAAGCAAAACAGACTTACTGCTTCTGTGGAGAAAGTTTTCGTGGTTAGTATAGAAGATCAAACAAGCTGCAACATCTCTTTTAGCTAAAGGCTAATCCATGCAAGGCTCTGACTTCCTTAAATTCTATGAAGGTTGAGAGAAGTGAGGAAGCTGCAGAAGAAATTTTGAAGCTAGCATACATTGGTTCATAAAGTTTAAGGAAAGAAGCCATCTCCATAACATAAAAGTACAAGGTGAAGCAGCAAGTACTGATGGAGAAGCTGTAGTGAGTTATAATATCCAGAAGATCTAGCAGAGCTCATCAATGAAGGTGGCCACACTACACAACCTATTTTAAAACAATGTAGATTAAAGAGCCTTCTAGGAAGAAGATGCCATCTAGGAATTTTATAGCTAGAGAGGAGAAGTCAGTGCCTGGCTTCAAAGCCCCTCTTGATAGGGGCTAACATGCCTGGTGACTTTAAGTTGAAGCCAGTGCTCATTGACCATTCTGAAAAATCCTAAGGCCCTTAAGAACTATGGTAACTGTATTCTGCCTGTTCTTTATAAATGGAACAACAAAGCCTGCGTGACAGCACATCTGTTTATAGTATAGTTGACTGAATATCTGAAGCCCACTAATATGATTTGGGTGTTTTGTCCCCTCCATACCTCATGTTGAAATGTGACCTCCAATGTTGGAGGTGGGCCTAGTGGGAAGTGTTTGGGTCATGGGGGCGGATCCCTCATGAATGGCTTAGTGCATAGGTCCCTAATCCACAGGTCGCAGATTGGTACCAGGTAGGTACCAATTCATGGCCTCTTAGGAACTGGGCTGCACAGCAGGAGGTGAGCAGCAAGCAAGTGCGCATTACTGCCTGAGTTCTGCTTCCTGTTAGATCAATAGTGGCGTTAGATTCTCATAGGAGTGTGACCCCCTATTGTGAATTGTGCATGCGCGGTATGTAGGTCGAGTGCTCCTTATGGAATCTAACCAATGCCTGATGCTCTGAGGTAGAACAGTTTCATCCTGAAACCATCCCCCATGGTCCATGGAAAAATTCTCTTCCACAAAATTGGTCTCTGGTGCCAAAAAGTTTGAGGACTGCTGGCTTAGTGCCATCCCCTTGGTGATGAGTGAGTTCTTGCTCAGTTCACACAAGATTTGGTTGGTTAAGAGAGCCTGGGGCCTCTCCCTTCTCTGTCTTGTTCCTTCTCTCTCTCTCTCTCACACACACACCTTTTGACACACCTGCTCCCCCTTTGCCTTCTGCCATGATTGTAAGCTTCCTGAGGCCTCACCAGGAGCAGATGCTGGTGCAATGCTTTCCATACAGCCTGCAGAACTGTGAACCAAATAAACCTCTTTCATTTATAAATTACCCAACCTCAGGTATTCCTTTATAGCAATGCAAACAGACTAACACACCTGCTGTTGAAACCTCCTGCTCAGAAAAAGATTCCTTTCAAAGTATTACTGCTCATTGACAATCCATCTGGTTACCCAAGAGCTCTGATGGAGATGTATAAGGAGTAATTTTGACTTTCAAGTCTTACTATTTAAGAAATACATTTCATAAGGCTATTGCTGCATAGACAGTGATTCCTCTGATTGAGCTGGGCAAAGTCAATTGAAAACCATCTGGAAAGAATTCACCATGTTATTTTATTGTTTGGTTTTTTATTTGTAGTACTTTTATTTTGGGTCTTTAAAAACACTTTTAAATTTCACACAGCAAATTTTAAATTATATAAGGAAGCATATTTGAACCTAGTGAATTTAATCTGTGTTCCTTGAAAACTTTTTTTTTCCTGCAAACTTGTAAAATGGGAGTACAATAGTAAATTATTTAAAAGTAAACTGAGGAAAAACACGTGCACACTTATCTCCATTGTTTACTGCTCTTATCTGGACCTCAGTGAAATGTCTAAAACATGTAATACCTTTCATCATTTTAAAATTCTATTAACAAATAATGGTTAGTGTTATAGAAAGCTAGTCTCTAATACCCAAAGCTTTTACATTTACTTAATATCTGAGAAAATATCACCTACCAATCAATAACAATTTACTAAAGAATGACCACATTTCTAACCTCCTTTACAGTGCCTAATAACTCAAGCAGGCCTTAAGGTCTATGCTAATTTAAATTGCCTATTATTAACTGCAGCAAACCCCCAAGAATTATATTCAGAATTTACAAAGATACTCTTAGCAATATACCTATTATAGGCTTAGGTATAGTGTTTTAGAATTACAAATCCAAGTTTAATGTTCATATTTACCTCATGGGGTCTTTCAAGTCAATATTATTTAGACTTATATAGATAATTACAGTAACCATTTTTAGGTTTGTAATTGTTTGATAGCTGGATGATAAAGGCAGAAATGTGGTTCTCAAGTCCTTGAAATTAAGGTAATTATAAGCTTAGCTGACTACAGAATAGGTGAGGATTTCATAAAAATCAGATTTGTTGACCAGGCGCCATGGCTCACGCCTGTAATCCCAGCACTTTGGGAGGCTGAGGCAAGCAGATCACCTGAGGTTAGGAGTTCGAGACCAGCCTGGCCAACATGGTGAAACTCCGTCTCTAGTAAAAATAAAAAAATTAGCTGGACGTGGTGGTGGGCGCCTGTAATCCCAGCTACTGAGGTGGCTGAGGCAGGGGAATTGCTTGAACCTGGGAGGCAGAGGTTGCAGTGAGCTGAGGTTGTGCCACCGTGCTCTGGTCTGGGTGACAGAATGAGACTGCCAGGAAAAAAAAAGAAAATATATTTGTTTTAAGACACAGTTTTGTCATTACTGGTAGGATCAATTGGTCACAAAAGATATTTAATAGTATTTAATGTAACACAGAAAATTGGTTAAAAAAGTTTTTTAAAATTACATAATGTAATGTAAAAACCCAACATGAACTTTATGTAAGATTAGAATGTATCTTCAAATTTAGGTTTTTAATAAAAATGTAAACATGTTCTGTATATAAATGTTTTTAGTCCCTTGTGCCCAAGAATGTTATCTCTAAAACTGAAAGCAATCAGAATAGTGAATGATAAGTCAATTTGCAATCCTGAAAATATGACTTGAGGAGAAAAACCCCATGAAATTTGGTTGAAAGTTTAACTGCTTATGTTTAATGCAAACCAAAGTGTTTAAATTCACAATACAAGTTTTATCAATCTTGGGTATTTTTATATTGTTTGTATGGATATTACCAATTTTATTGATACTATTAACAAATACTACTTTCAGTGTACAGATTCACCTTATTTTCTAGTTCTTTTTTTTTTTTCCTTTTTCTGAGATGGAATCTTGCTCTGTTGCCCAAGCTGGAGTGCAGTGGTACAGTCTTCACTCACTGCAGCCTCTGCCTCCTGGGTTCAAGTGATTCTCCTGCCTCAGCCTCCTGAGTAGCTAGGATTACAGGCACCCACACCACAGCCTGCTAAATTTTGTATTTTTAGTAAAGACAGGGTTTCATCATGTTGTCCAGGCTGGTCTTGAACTCCTGACCTTAGGGGATCCACCTGGTTGAAGTGCTGGGATTACAGGTATGAGCCACTGCACCCAGCCAAGTTATTGTTAAATGGTAGATAAGGCTGATGGTTCCCTAAAGTGCTGAGTTATCATCCAGTGGGTTATTTGCCATTGTTCCTTTTCTGCCATTTCTTGTTGGCTAATTGTATCCTATGTTGCTTGGTGCATTTTCCCTAGTTTTTCCAGAGTCAGAGATTTTAAGGGTAAAAGTTTGGGTTTACACACCACCACTGTGGTTACGTTTCCCAGAGACAACTGCCTTTTTTTTTGGAAGAACTTCCTGGAACATTGACTTCACTTTTGCCTGATACAGTAAGTTTTTTCCTGAAAGTTCTGATCTTTTTTCTGCAACTTTGGACATCCAACCCAGTATTACCAATGCGACCAAGAGTTCTCGACTCAAGCCTACAGAAGAAAAGATGCATTCCTTCCCAGGTGTCTCAGCTGCTGCTGCAGGTCATGGTCAGGATTTGCCATTTTAGATGCAGTTAGGCACATTTCTGGTTTTGAAAGGAGGTCAAAATACCAGCATTAATAGGAGTTTGGAAGAAGTTGATTCTGACCCTCATGGGTGACTTTGAGGGGTTCAAGGTTTCAGTGGAGGGAGTCACTGCAGATATGGTGGAAACAGCAAGAGCTCTGGAATTAGAAGTGGAGCCTGAAGATGGGACTGAAGTGCTGCAATTTCATTAAACTTCAGTGGATGAGGAATTGCTTCTTATGGATGACCAAAGAAAGTGACTTCTCGAGAGGGAATCTATTCCTGGTAAAGAGGCTGTTGAAACATTGTTGAATGCTTTAAACATTGTTGGAATGACAACAAAGGATTTAGAGTATTTCATAAACCTTAGTTCGTAAAGCAGCAGTTTGAGAGAATTGACTCCAAATCTGAAAGAAGTTCTACTGTGGGCAAAATGCTGTCAACAGCATCTTCAAGAAAGGGAGGTCAATCATGTAAGAAACTGCACTGTTTTCTTATGTTGAGAAATTGTTAAAGCCACCCCAACTTTCAGCAACCAGCATACTGATTGGTCAGCAGCCATCTACATTGAGGCAAGACACCCTCCACCAGCAAAAAGATTGCGACTTACTGAAGGCTCAGATAATCATGAACACTTTTTTAAGCAATAAAGTAATCTCTAGTTAAAGTATGTACTTTTTAAAAGACATAATGCTATCACACACTTAATAGACTATAGCATACTGTGAACATAATTTTTATATGCACTGGGAAATTTAAAAACTTGTAAGTGACTCACTTAATTGTGATATTTGCTTTATTGCAGTGGTCTGGAACCAAACCCACAATATCTCCAAGGTATGCCTGTCCCTATTCTCAACATCCCCCATGACAGTCTGTGAAAACTGTGTTCTTCAAGCTTGTTCATCTGTGATTGAGTGTCACCCGGGCTCTCGAAGAGAGAACATTTTTCTCTTCCCATGCAGTATTTGGAACGAAATGCCTTAAAGGCCAGTACAGTAGATTGTCATGGCTGTAGGTCTACCTTATAAGAGAGGAAGATTCATTATTTTAATAACGTGCGTGAGACCAAGCCAGGTTGTTTAGAGATAGCTGATTGTTTAGATTTAGCAAGATGCTTTTGGAGTAAGAACTGAAGTCGTAAACACTCTGCCAGCCAGAAAGCACCTTTCTTCCATAGCCACTGGCTGTTATCTCCATCATACAAATACGTGGCCAGAGGCCACCAGAAATAGCAGGAGAGAGGAGATGGAGGATTCGTAATAATGCAATTGCGCACTTAATAGACTACAGTCTACTGTTAATATACCTTTTTTTTTTTGGAGACAGAGTCTTGCTCTGTTGCCTAGGCTGGAGTGCAGTGGCATTCGATCTCGGCTTACTGCAACTTCCACCTCCCAGGCTCCAGCAATTCTCCTGCTTCAGCCTCCTGAGTAGCTACGATTACAGGCGGACACCATCACGCCCAGCTAGTTTTTGTATTTTTAGTTGAGATGGGGTTTCACCATGTTGGCCAGGCTGGTCTCAAACTCTTGGCCTCAAGTGATCCGCTCACCTCGGCCTCCCAAAGTGCTGGGATTACAGGCGTGAGCCACTGCGCCCGGCCAATATAACTTTTATATGTACTAGGAATCCAAAAAATGTGTGTGACTTGCTTTATTGTGACATTTGCTTAATTTAATGGGTCTGGAACTGAACCCACAATATTTTTGAGGTATGCCTATACATATGTGTAGTCAAAACAGTTTAATTAGTTATTTTTTCTGTAATTATTTTAATAACCCAATAAATAGTTAAATTTATCCATTTTTTAAGAATTGATTTCTCCCCTCCCCCTTATTGATTTAATCTTATTTAAATACTGTATTTTTCATTCATAGGTTTTAGTGGGGTCTTTTTAAAATAAATATCTTCCATTTGGCTTCTTAATGGGCTTGTGCCTTCTTCTACCATTTGAACATAGACAGTATATTTATGTTTATTTTATTTTATTTTTTTGAGACAGAGTCTTGCTCTGTCACCCAGGCTGGAGTGCAATGGTGTGATCTTGGCTCACTGCAACCTCCGCTTCCCGGGATCAGGCAATTCTCTTGCCTCAGCCTCCTGGGTAGTTGGGACTACAGGCTTCCACCACCACACTCAACTAATTTTTATATTTTTAGCAGAGATAGGGTTTACCATGTTGACCATGCTGGTCTCAAACTCCTGACCTCAGGTAATCTGCCTGTCTTGGCCTCCCAAAGTACTGGGATTATAGGCGTAAGCGACTGCACCTGGCCTTAGAGTATATTTATAATAGCAGTTTTATGTCTTGGTCTACTGATTCTATTGTCTGTATCATTTCTGACTGTTTCTACTTACTGATTTTTCATTTGGTCATAGATCATGTTTTTCTGTGTCTTCTATTCCTGCTTTTATTTCTGAAAAGTGTGTCTAATGGTACTAATACAAGCACCTTTTAATGACCATTTCAATTATAAATTAAAAGGCTATTTTAGTGTCAAAGAGATTGTCTGTCACTCTTAGGATTCCTTAATTTCACTTGAAGGCAAACAAAAAGCCAAGGAAATTTGTGAAAAGAAACATTTAAAGCTTATTTTCTTAAACTCTTTAGTGAGAAATATACATGGCTGAAAATCTTCTAAGTCATGATGATGGGGTGATCATTGAACTTTTATATGTTCTTGTAAAGATACTGCTTTAGACTTACAGATTAGATGATATAGTATCCACTTGAAGAATGTGAGCTTTCTGAAAATGGAAGGCTTTTTGTTCCAACACTTTCTCTGCTTCATTTGTAATTTTTGCTTGAATTCTTTGATCCTGAGTTACCCTGCACAGGGTGAGTGTTGAGTGAGATTTGGGAATGACACTGCCATGACAGTTAACTTTTAACTAGCTCCTTTGTAGTCTGTATGGCTGTTAGCCCAGGCATGTAGACAGTAGATGGTTAGTGTTTGGCCTGTAGAGAAATGTCTTGTCATTTCAGAAGAACAGATCTGAACTATGCACACAGAATGCCCATTTCATTGTTGATGAGGACTTAGGTGGCTGGAGAAGGCCCTTAATTCAGTTGGCTATTTACTCTGCAGAGAGAAGCAGCTGCTTTTTAAAACAAGCTTGGATCAAATTATTTGTGGCAGTGTTCGTGCAGAAGCTGTAGGCATAGACAATGAGATGCTTGTTTTAGTTCCTGAAAATACCTCTGGGGAAAACCTAAGAGAATAAATATTGTGTGTGCGTTTCAGTGTGACTCTGCTACTGGGAGCTTCCATCAATGGTGATGTCATGGGCAGAGCCAGGCCTGAGTCAGATGTACTGGCTTTCGGGTTGGTTATTTTCTTCACTTTGCTCTTCTCACCTAGAAAATTAAAATATTGGCAGTTACCGTGTAATATTTTTGTGGTGATAAGTGATATTATGAGTATGGTATATGGAACAAAATTCCCGACACATGTCAGGCATGCAGAAAATATCGTCTGTTGACCTCTGGTTGTTCTTAGAACGTGGATTGTTTGGTTACTCCTAAGTCATCCGTGTTGTTTGTTTTGTGGTCTTACCTGAGGTTTCTAATACTGAATTTCAGTTTTGCAGAGGCATTGATAAGTCTGACTTTTGACTTCTTATGGGGTAAAGTTTAAGATTCACTGGAATTTCATTTTCTTAGAAAATGAAAAAGTCTTTTTTTTCAAAATTGGAGGCCTTAATAAGACAGGCGTAATTTTGCTAATTGAACTTCCATGACACTCCACAATAAATTTTGGTTTTAGACAGCTGCATTAGTTTGCTAGTGCTGCTCCCCACCCCCACCCCATCCCCAGCCCCCTATACACACTGAGTGGCTTAAATAACAAGCATTTGTTTCTCACAGTTCTGGAGACTGGGAAGTCCAGGATCAAGGTGCCAGCAGGGTTGGTTTCTGGTGAGGCCTTTCTCCTTGGATTGCAGACAGCGGCCTTCTCTCTGTGTCCTCACATAGCCTTTTGTCTGTGGATGCATTTCCCTGGAGTCTCTTCTTATAAGGGCCAAACTAGGGCCCTGCTTTAATGACCTTATTTAACCTTATACCTCCTTAAAAGTGCCATCTCCAAATATACTCCCATTGGGAGCTAGAGCTTCAACATGAATTTTGGGGAGACAAAATTCAGGCCATAGTAGCAGTCTCCTCTGTCTTAGTTTTGGAAAGTCAGCAGCAGCAGCAGCAGTGAGAACATTGCTGTGGTACTGGGTTAATTTGTAGGCTTTTTATCATCCTGTGTCTTCAATGAATGATGTAGTCTCAGTTTCTTGTTTTCTCTTCTCTGCCCTTCCCACTGCTTGTATGTCTATAATGCAGTGGCTTTCAATCTTTTTTTGACTGTGACCTACAGACAGAAGTATATTCAGGTGTGTGTGTATAACTCTAACAAATATTATACAAATGAGTAGCTACCGTTAGGAGTTTGGATGTCTTCTGTTTTCTATTATATTTTTTTCTTGAAAAAAGGTATTTTCAGATGTGCTACTTTATGTAATTTGAAAAACACAGATGTAGCGTAGTTTCAGGACTGTGGTATGTGACATACACTGAAGGACTTTCCCTTTTAATCTTTTGCAGTCACGGATGTGCAGTCGGCTTGCATTCATTTGTGGAATTTGTGGAACCCATCATAAGACTTTCCTGCAGAGGAAATTATAGTCTGGAAAATTTCCCTTCCATTTGGCAACTTTTGTAGGAAGTAGAAGCCAGTAGGGTGGAAAAGTTTCATCATATTCATTGTCTTTGCTGAGAGAAGCGTACAATTATGTCTTATATTCAGTAGCAGGGTAGATTGGAACAAAACCTTACTATGGCTCAGAGATAGGTTTTTTTTTAATATGTGGTTTATTTTCTCTTGTAAGATATGGGTTTGTTTTTGTTTTAGAATTATCTTTCTCTATGATAAGCTCCTTCCCAGTAGGCAGAATTATTATTTTTTTAAAGAATAAAATTCTAGTTTTTTGATGACTTTGTCTCAAATCTTAATTCCATAGGAATATATTGTGTTGGGGGTTGATGATAATTTATTCATGTCATCTAAAGTTATCAGTTGAGGAAGCCACATGTGGTTAGCTGTTATCAGTTAATGGTGTTAGCCCTTGTGAGCTTAATAGCAGGATAAATGAAATAAATGAAAACCTGTATCAGGTCATCCGGAAAGATGCATTTGGGAGGATGGGAATGGCGGAAGAGAGCTTGCTGCAAGTGGAAGACTGCCCAGCCATAGCAAGAACTGGACTTCATATAAGGGTGATGGTGATGAAGATGATGCAAATGATACTTAAAAATTCAAATGTAGCAGGGCCAGGCACTGTCACTCATGCCTGTAATTCCAGCACTTTGGGAGGCTGAGGCAGGCGGATCACTTGAGGTCAGGAGTTCAAGACCAGCCTGACCCATATGGTGAAACCCTGTCTCTACTAAAAATACAAAAATTAGCTAGGCATGGTGGCATGCGCCTGTAGTCCTAGCTACTTGGGAGGCTGAGGCAGGAGAATTGCTTGAACCTGGGAGGCGGAGGTTGCAGTAAGCTGAGATTGCGCCACTGCACTCCAGCCTGGGCAACAAGAGCAAGACTCCATCTCAAAAAAAAAAAAAAAAAAAAGGAAAACGTAGCTTTTTATGGAAGGACCCTGGACCTCAGAGTACTTTGAGGTTGTAGAGAGCCATTTCATGCTCTGGTTTGCCTTTCCCTTGATAAGATTTTGGACAAATACTGGAGCCTCTATTTTCTCGTTCAGTCTTTATCAGAGGTCAGTGAATAGTGCCTGGAACAGCCTAGTACCACAAAAGTGAGTCTTCTCCCTGCTTTAGTTTTTCTTCGTTCCTGCAAATCTAGGTTTCTTTTCTGGATCAGTGAGAGAGTCCATGAAAACATATAGCAAAAGATCAAGGGACCATAAAATGCTTTCTTTTCAGCTTATTCTTCACTTTTTTTTTTTTTTTTTTTAGTGTTCTGAGTAGTGGTTTTTATTGTAATGGATAATAATGAGTAAAGACCTAGAAAGACAAGGTCTTAAAGTACCACAGAAGAGCAGAGCTCTGGGCCACCCAGGTGCTTGTGCAAGATTATCGGCTTGGGTAGAACCCAACTTAGTGATGTGATAGAGGCACCATTGCTGACCCACTGGATTTAGAGGAGGATGTTCTTGTGGCCGCCACCTGGGGGCACTGAGTAGGGCAGGGAGACTTAAAAGCAAGTAAACCAGATGTACCCCTATGTCAGGCCAGCATGGCATGTGTTATAAATAGCTGAGAAACCAAGCAGATGCTCTGGGCTTCAATGCAGGTAGGGAAAGGTCAGAAGCTTCAAGAGAGTCATGCTGGGGAGCCTAGAGTAGCTGGGTTTGATTTTGTTTCAAAATAAGCTTTCCTGATTGTAAGAGGGACAGGGAGCCTGAAGGGCCAGGGGTTTCCTGACACCGCAGGAGCCCTCCCAGAGGGCAGGAAGTGGATAGCAAGAGGACCGGGACCCCTCACCCCAGAGGAAGTTTCTGCTGCACCTGAGTGGGCTGCTGCTTGGGCTTCTGTGATCCATGGAGAATAGGACATGGGAGGTGCGACCGAGGGGCAGCAGGGCAGGGTCCTTGACCAAGTGCTCTTGGTAAAGGGACCGGGGGAGTCGTGGCCTGTGAACAGAGACCTCTGGCAGAGAGAAGCCTGGGCCAGCCCTCCCAGCTCTAATGGCTTTAGTGAGGACTGGAGAAAATTGGGAAAATACAAAATAAGCAAGCTTGTTTTAAACTTTCATTATGCCTTAGGAAGTATTCTATTAGATACTTCTTTTTATTCCTTCCCCAAGTGCCCACTCAGAACAACAGTCCTACTACAGATAGGTGTTTTTCATATTCACGGACCCCAGAGTCACAAGTCCAGAGCCAGTCTTCTGGCACCTTCTTGTGTGGGGTGTTTATATTTAATTCCAAGGAAAGGAAGGCTGCACATAGCATGCTGAGAGAAAGATGACTCAGAGCAAATGCATGCCTGGCCTTTTTTTTTTTTTTTTTTTTTATTCAAGACAGAGTTGTGCCCTGTCATCCAGGCTGGTGTGCAGTGGTGTGATCTTGGCTCACTGCAACCTCCGCCTCCTGGGTTTAAGTGATTCTCTTGCCTTAGCTTCTCGAGTGGCTGTGATTAGAGGTGCTTGCCATCATGCCCTGCTAATTTTTGTGTTTTTAGTAGAGACAGGGTTTTACCATGTTGGTCAGGCTGGTCTGAAACTCCTGACCACAAGTGATCTGCCCGCCTTAGCCTTCCAAAGTGCTGGGATTGCAGGCGTGAACCACTGTGCCTAGTCCATGCCTGGCTTTTGGATAAGTGATGTGTGACTCCAGGCACCATATCCCTCTCACACTGGCTAGATGATTCAGCTCTGTTGTTTGTCTGGCACTCCTTAATTTCTTTGCGATTAGAATATCTTCTGCTTCCCATTTTGGAAACCTGGCTACACTAGAAACCCCTGATGCCCACGTGCCTTCTGTTGTCCAGGACTGTGTGTACTTCCAGTTGGTGGACTTCATTGAGCATCTGCTGTGTCCCAGGCCCTTCATGAGGAGCTGGGAACAGTCCCTGTGTCAAAGTGCCTGTTGTCCAGTGGAGATGATGGGAATAGAGAGGAAATACAGACAACTAAAATGACTAAGCTTTTTGCTTAATGCTTTAATAATATGGTGATTTTAAAAAATTGTCATTGAAAAATGAATTTGCTGTCTATGATTGAATGCTTTTGTGTTTCTGTTTTAACGTGTAATATAAGACCTCTTTTTATATATGTTTTTAAAGGTCATTGCTATACATGATATGAAGTATACATTTGTAAGCCGTAAATTTCCTAGGCCCTTGCTTGTTGTGTTGCAGTGATGTTGGGTGCAAGTGGCATCCCCTGGGACCTTCAGCAGAGCCCTGGCAAGAGGCTCCTTCCTCCGTGGACTTGGGCTTTGCTACCTCTTGAAGGGACCCTTGTTTTCATGGGAGAACTTTGCAAGGCTGCTCAGGATTGATCTGCTACTCTGGGCTTGTTCTGTTCTGGAGTAGCTGAATAATTACAAATGTTTCTGTCATTTGAGTGGAGATGGTCGGAATTCTGTGTGTTAGTAGGGTGGGTGGGATTGCCAAAGAAGAGTCCCAGCGGTAACTTGCTTGGCCAGCTGGCCCATCCGTGTGGCAACGGGAGTAATGCTTGCACATCCCATTGCTGCGGGGAGGAGCACCATGGCCCCGACAGGGATGCCTTCATTTTCAGCTGGCGAACCGTGGCCCAGGGTATGAGAGCCCAGATGTTTTAATAACATCAACACAGGGATGCATAATATTTGGAAAATGAGTTCATGTTCTAGGAATTACTTTCATCGCATTTTTAAATCTCTGTTTCTTTTTCAATTCGAATCCAGGTGCAACATTAGAGGAAATAAACCAGCACTGGGACTGGCTGGAACAAAATCTCCTCCACACCTTGTCTGTCTTTGATAATAAAGATGACATTGCCAGTTTTGTCAAAGGGAAGGTAAAGGTAGGTCCCTTGAGTTTAATGTTTCTCCCCATCTTTCCTTCTTTCTTCCTTAAGACATTCTGAAAACTGTAGCATGCTAACAGTTTTTTCCTACTAACTGAACTTTTTGGATTAGTACATAAAACCAAGTAAGTTTCATTGATCATTTGTCTTAACTTTGTAGTCAGTCTAGCAAAATACACCTGACATGTTAAAACAAAAAGCCTTTATTCTTAGGCTTAGTTTTTGTTATCCTTTACAGGAGTGAAGGCCCTTTTTTTGTCCCAGGAAAAAAAATAATGTTAAGATTTGTGTTTTTGCAGAACAACACATTATTTGACTCTTAAATCATTTTTTTTTTTGCAACTGTGACATCTTGTCACACTATTCTGTTGGACCTAGCACTTTCCTCCTGCTAGAAGCAGATGTTTATTCTTAAAATATATAAATTAAATGTAATTAAAGCCAATTAAGTTTTGAGTTGGCAAGAGAGGAACATTTTGGGAGGTATCTGTAATACCGCCTATGAGTTACAGTCTTATATAACTGGCCTCACTGCAGTAACGTGATGGGTAATCAGTGCTGTAAAAACCCCATCGGGCTGGGAGAGATGGTTTCTCATTCTAAATTTAACTCTCTCATTAAATACGTTAACACATTAGCGTGTGATACAGTTTTCCTTTCTTAGGGTAAAACATCCTACCCCTTCGATTTTGTTTGTTTTCTGCAAAAAGCTTGACTTTCTAATACCTCAAGTGCCATGGCTTTTAGTAAATGATGTCAAAGCAAATTTTTGGTTTTAAAGGAACAAATTATTTTCCTCTGGGGACTGGGGATACTCGTGGGATCTGGTGAAAAGGGAAGGCATCCCAAGTCCAGACAGCTTGGCAATGTCTTCTTGGGGTTATCCCTGGCCTGTAGGGTTGGGGAGTGGACTAGTCTGTGGTAGGCTTGGGTCAGCCCTCATCCTGGCCCAGCCAACTATGGCTCACTTCTCTGGGTCAGATCACACTGGGATAGGTGCAGAAAGGCCCCATTCAACATTATTTTTCAAACTTACTTCACCTTTTTTTGTCTAATGCAAGTTGTAGTGGTTCTTTGATTTAGATGTTGCTGTTCTTAATTCGGAAGAAGAAAATTAACTTTCACTACAGCGGTTTTAGAAAAGTTTCTGTAGAATAAGAAACTTGTCCTTGACTCTCCTAGATTTTGTGGCTGGGGCCCTGGAAATTACACTGACAAAAGATGAGCAAGAGAAAAACAGAGTTGATTTTTGTTGGCTGTTTTTTTGAGACATAGTCTTTCTCTGTCACTCAGGCTGGAGTGCAGTGGTGTAATCGTGGCTCACAGCAGCCTTGACCTCCTGGGCACAAGTGATCCTCCTGCCTCAGCCTCCCGTGTAGCTGGGACTCTAGGCATACACTACCACACCTGGCTAATTTTTTAAATTTTTTGTAGAGACGAGGTCTCACTATGTTGCCCAAGCTGGTTCCAAATTCCTGGGCTCAAGCAACCCTCCTGCCTTGGCTTCCCAAAGTGCTGGGATTATAGATGAGAGCCACTGTGCCCAGCCAAACAGACTTTATATGAACACACACAGCATGCATGTGTGTAAAAGAAACTCAGTGATGAGTAACTCACAGGGGTGGTTAGCACTTGGGCTTACGTAGCATCTCAGCAAAGAACAGTGCATTTGTAGAATGGTGCCAAGACTAGGGAAAAGGCCTTTAGGCTTTTGGGGCAGCATACTGTATGGGAAATTTAGGGAAGCTAAGGATTATTTTAGTGAGGTTTGTTATGTAGATTATTCTAAGCTCTGTTTTGAGTCAGTTATCTTTCTGGTACAGGAGCAGGACACCCCTTGACAAATGGGCCTTTAAAAACAGGTCCTGTTTTTTTAGGCAAATGCCAGGGGAGGACAGAGAGCCTCTTTGGTGTTTGCTATTTCTCTGTTGTCTTCAGCTCAAAATAATCCTTATGCCTAAGTGGCATATTATGGGGTGACATTGTAGTCCCTGACACTTTGAAGCTAAAATGCCTTGAAAAGTAAGTCCTGAGGAGGCAGGGCTGGGGAGTGAGGGGCCTGCCTGGCCTGAGCCTGGGAGCGCAGCATGATATTTGATCTCTCCTTCCTCTGGCCAGATTCTAAGGATCTGGGAATTGAGGCTTTCCTACCCATATCCTGAGCCTTTGATGGCTCTATAAAACTTTTAAAAATCCCTGTTTGATGATAAGTCAGAAGAGGAGCAGAGCAGCAGCTCTGTGAAGAAAGATGGGACTAATGTGAAGATGGAGTCTGAGGGGCTGCAGATGACTCTGCTGATGAGGGGGACCTACTGGATGATGAAGACTGGGGCGGTGACCAGCTGGAGTTGATCAGGGATGATGAAAAAGAGGCCGAGGAAGGAGAAGATGACAGAGACAGTGCCAATGGCGAGGATGACTCTTAAGCACGTAGTGGGGTTTAGAAATCTTATCCTGTTATTTCTTTACCTAGGTGCTTGTCTAAGATGGAATTTTTCACCACGTCCTCTCCCGTAGTATCTTCAGCACATGCTCACTGTTCTCCCCATCCTTGTCCTTCCCATGTTCATTAATTGATACTGCCCCGTGCCTAGTCCCATTTTCACTTCCTTTAACGCTCCTAGTAGTTTTGTGAAGTCTTACCCTGTAACTTTTGCTTTTAATTTTGATACCTTTTTATGACTTCACAATAAAAAAGATGTATAGTTTTAAAAAAAAATACCTGTTTCAAGCTGTGCCTGTAACCAGAAACCATACCCCAAGAAAGGCAGGGGTCTGCACGGCCACCCTCATGCCTGCACCAGGAGCCACTGACTCCTACTCTGCAGCTGTGCCTGCTGCCTGTCTGCTCTGGAGCCTTCATAAAGACCCTCTATGCCTCATTTCCAGGGCAAGGGGAGACTCAGCACTCATTATATATTAGATATGCCTTTCAGAAATATTCATGTCTCTTAACTAGAATTTCATTGATGTATAATGTCTTGTTAAATAAAATGTGGGAAATATAGAAAATGAAAATCACATGAAATTTCACCAGCCTCCGGATTTCTTTTAAAAATAATTTTAAATTACATTGTTATTTTAATGTCAATGCTCAGGTTTAATTTTGAAAATAGCTTATATAATAGTGCAGGTTTTGACAGCAGTATCCCGAAAGTAGTCTTGTCTTGAAGGACATAGCTTTTCATGAGACATACCTACTATAAAAGGGGAAATGTTAATAAAAATAAATGCCATATATATATATGGGGAAATGTTAATAAAAATAAATGCTATATATATATTTAGAGATGGGGTCTTGCTGTGTTGCCTAGGCTGGAGTGCCATGGCTATTCACAGGTACCGTCATAGTGCACTGTAGCCTCAAACTTTTGGGCTTACGTAATTCTCCTGCCTCAGCCTCCTGAGTAGCGGGGACTTGAATTATAAATGTATTTTTACAATCAAATAGCCTGGGGCCCAGGAGTTCCTAAATAGCTGCTCATGTGGAGGTACTAAGAAGATATTCTCAGGGAAGGATTTTGCAGTGAGCTCCCAGGGATGGGAAATTAGATTTCTGATCTTAGCAATGAGTTGTTAATTAAGAACAAATAGGCCACAAGCTTGAATTCTAGGCCCTTCTACCACCACCCCAGATTATGAAGGACACTAGTTGTTATTCATTTTTGGCAAAAAAAATCTGTAGATTTAGATGCTTTCTTTTCCCATAGACTTGAGTGCTCTGGAGGTTATTTATGACCTTGGGAACCTTGGCCGGTGTCCATTTAAGACTACAGAGTGAGCCACAGTCAGGCATGTAGTAGCCTTAAATATCAACATTTTTTAATTGAATGAGGAAGACCTTCATGAGTTTTTCTCAAAAGACTTTTTGAGGCAGGGTCTCACTCCATCATCCAGGTTGGAGTGCGGTGGCACGATCTCGGCTCACTGCAACCTCTGCCTCCGGGGTTTAAGTGATTCCTGTGCCTCAGCCTCTCAAGCAGCTGGGATTACAGGGGTGCACAACTACGCCTGGCTAATTTTTTGTACTTTTAGTAGAGATGGGGTTTTGCCGTGTTGGCCAGGCTGGTCTTGAACTCCTGGCCTAAAGTGATCTGCCCACCTCAGCCTCCCAAAGTGCTGGGATTACAGGTATGAGCCACCGTACCTGGACCTTTAAAGTACTAACTTTTATCTCAGTCTTAGGTAGTTCTTTGGGATTGATGCAGCAAGTTCACAGGCTTGAACCAGTCTTTTAATCCTCATATCCCTGTAGGGAGGATTTAGAAAATGATTGGTTGTTTGAGAACTGGGCTTAGAAGTCAAATGATTTGCCCAGAGGGTCATGGTTGGTAAGTGGCCGAGTGAGAGACTGATTCTTGGGTTTTCTGACCCCAACTCCATTCCTTTTTTTTCTGTTGCAGCCGTGTGTCTGGGTGGCTGACAGATAACACGGCTGAGCTATTCTCCTCGTCAGGTGTGTCTGTCGTTGAAGCAACGCACACTTCTCGGAGGCCTATGCGTCTCAGTCCCTCCTGCTTCCTGTCTCTTGCACCCCCTGCCTTCCATTGCTGGCTCACTGAGCAAGAACTGTCATCTTTGTGTGTATCAGGCTCTGATAGCCGAGGAGACCAGCAGCAGGCTTGCCGAGCAGGAAGAAGAACCCGAGAAGTTCCGAGAAGCCCTGGTGAAGTTCGAGGCCAGGTTCAACTTCCCTGAGGCGGAGAAGCTGGTTACCTACTACTCCTGCTGCTGTTGGAAGGGCAGGGTGCCCCGCCAGGGCTGGCTGTACCTCAGCATCAACCATCTCTGCTTCTACTCCTTCTTCCTGGGCAAGGAACGTAAGTGAGGCCTGGCAAGCTCTTCCAGATAAAGTTGGCCCTGGGGACTCAGTGAGGCTCCCAGGAAGGGCCGTTAACAGGAAGAGTTGGACAGATTTAAATAAATGGTGGAGATGACACCAGGTCGATTCCTTGCATATGCTGCTGCTAGCAAGGGATTAGATCTGGAGAATTCACTTTTTCTACTTAGCACTAAAGGATTTCAATTACTATAGATTGTGTTTTGAAAACAGTGTCATCCCTGGTAGCTGAATATTTCTCAACGTGTAGAACATATTTCTACTTCTTAAAAAGTCCCAGCCCCGAAGGTCAGGACTGCCCCTTGGAAGACTGGCTGGATATGCAGTCGCTTACAGAAGGGGAATTATTCACTTATATCCCCTTGAGATTCATGCACTGAGTCACTGCTCACATATGAGAGGCCACAAGTGTCAATTGTATACTGAATGTTTAAAAAGTCATTCCCGTGGAAACTTCTTCCAGAACCAAGTATTGTTTCAAGTGCTCATGTTGAGTGGTATGGATGCTGCATATGTGAGTGTGTAATTTTTCTTCTTTCTTTATTTATATTTCAAGTTGAACCGGTTATAGGGGCTCTTCTTGAGTGTCTCCTGTGGCTGGCTTCTGGCATGTGGTATTCTCTTCCCTTTCCAGCTCACCAGCCTTGGTTATGATGCTCTAGGATACACACCCTATCTGCACAACCCTTCTGCACCCCTGGAGCGTGCTCTGACCTGACTTTGGCCATCCCTGTCTTCCTTCTTTCTGAAATGCTTTTCAAAGTACACCTGGCTTTCTCTCCTTTCTCTGTACTTAGCCTGTTGGAAACTCCTATTCATCCTTCAAAACTCAGTTTAGATTTTGTCAGCTCCAGAAAGCTTTCCCTGGTCCCCATATTATTTGAAACCAGAATATATGTAGATTCAGAAACTTTTGCATAACTGTTGAAGTTTAAGTATTCTTGAGAAAGATACACATTGTTAACTTGGTATTTCAGAATAGTGTTCCTTTGAAACAAGCAGTAGCCAGCAACTTGGGAAGTTTTACTTAGATCTTTAAGAAAACCATTAGAACTTGAGTTGGGTTTTGACCAACAGCTGGTAAGTGGTCTGTGCTCTTCTTTCCTGGTCTGGTTTAAAGGTATTTACACCAGCAGTATATAAGTGTTCCCTTTTCTCAACAACCTTGCCAGCATCTGTTACTTTTTGACTTTTTAATAATAGCCATTCTGGCTGGTGTGAGGTAGCATCTCATTATGGTTTTGATTTGCATTTCTCTAATGATCAGTGGTGTTGAGCTTTTTTTCATATGCTTGTTGGCCACATGTATGTCTTCTTTGAAAAGTGTCTGTTCATGTCCTTTGCCCACTTTTTAGTGGGGTGGTTTGCTTTTTTCTTGTAAATTTGTTTAAGTTCCTTGTAGATGCTGGATATTAGACCTTTGTAAGATGCATAGTTCGCAAAAAATTTCTCCTATTCTGTAGGCTGTTTATTCTGTTGATGGTTTTTTGTTTTTGTTTTGTTTTTTCTGTGCAGAAGCTCTTTCACTTAATTAGATCCCATTTGTCAATTTTTGCTTCTGTTGGAATTGCTTTTGGTGTCTTTGGCATAAAATCTTTGCCTGTTTCTATGTCCAGAATGGTATTGCTGGTGGGATTGTAAATTAGCTCAACCATTGTGGAAAGCAGTGTGGTGATTCTTCAAAGAACTAAAAATAGAACTACCATTCAATCCAGTGATCCCATTACCAGGTGTATATTCAAAGGAATATAAATCGTTCTACCATGAAGGCACATACACGTGTATGTTCATTGCAGCACTATTCACAATAGCAAAGACATGGAATCAACCTAAATGCCCACCAATGATAGACTGGATAAAGATAATGTGGTACATATACACCATGGAATACTGTGCCCCCATAAAAAAGAATGAGATCATGTCCTTTGCAGGAACATGGATGGAGCTGGAGGCCATTATGCTTAGCAAACTAGGAACAGAAAACCAAATACTGCATGTTCTCACTTATAAGTGGGAGCTAAATGATGACAATCCATGGACACATAGAGGGGAAGAAGTGACACAGGCACTTACTTGAGGAGGGAGGGTGGGAGGAGGGAGGAGGGAGAAGATCAGAGAAAATAACTGATGGTTGCCAGGCTTAAAACCTGGGTGATGAAATAATCTGTACAGCATACCCCCGTGACGTGAGTTTACCTATATTACAAACCTACACATGTACCCCTGAACTTAAAAGATTTTTTTAAAAGGCATTTGCACATTGACCTAAGGAGAGCTTTGGATATTTGCTTGCTGACACACTCAAGTTTGGCTCAAATTTTGTGGTATAATAGATATTTTACCCTTTTCTCTTACAGTTAAACTTGTAGTTCCGTGGGTTGATATCCAGAAATTAGAAAGAACGTCCAATGTCTTTCTGACGGATACCATCCGAATCACCACACAGAATAAGGAGCGTGACTTCTCCATGTTCCTGAACCTGGATGAGGTGTTTAAGGTCATGGAGCAGCTGGCCGACGTGACGCTGCGAAGGCTGCTGGATAATGAGGTCTTTGACCTCGACCCTGACCTGCAGGAGCCGAGCCAGATCACCAAGAGGTGAGAGTGTCTGTTCTAGAGTGTCTGCAGCCCGCACAGGGGACCCACGAGCTATGCCCAGCCCTCATGTGCACATGCTTTTGTTAGCCTTGGTTATGTTAGATTTAAATTTCTCTGTGGCATAATCCAGATTTTCTTGTGTTGTTAATCTCAACAGAGATATGACAGAAGTGATGATCCTTCATTTCAGTTACTCAGTGGACTTTGATTTCTGGATTTAGTTTACCTCTTTTTCAGATATTATTTCAAAATTGATGTTCATAAAGAATACTTTTAGAAAATGTAGTATGGGTAGCTACCTAATAGAAATCTGTGGAATGCTGTGCTTTGCTAGTGAACATTAGACATTTTGTCTTTTCATAGGAAATTACTTTGTAGAAAAAGTTTTCAGGACAGCTGGACCTATTTTTGGTACCACTTTGTCATCAGAAATATGCCTCACTGATGGTGTAGCCAGTACACTATGCGGTTTGTTTGCCACAAATCGATACTAATCCTACAGACTTGTGAGGTAGTTGTTTGAATTATTTGTTGCTTTAAGGAAGTTCAACTTTATTATCCAAAGTTTTTATTTTTAATTTTTTAAGAACCACTAGTTACTTTTTATTATCTTGGTGCAAAAGTAATTAAAAGTAAAATTATCCTAGGATCCAGCAATTCCACTTCTAGGTATGTATGCTAAAGAACTGAAAGCAGGGGCTTGGAGCTATTTATATGCCCACATCACAGCAGCATTATTCACTATCCCAAAAAGGTGGAAGCAGCCTGACTGTCTAGCAAGAAATGAAGCCATCACTAAAATGTGAGCTGCACAGTGGAATATTACTCAGCCTTGAAAAGGAAGGAAATCCTGACACATGCTACCACATGGAAGAACCATGAGCACATTATGTTGAGTGAAATAAGTTGCAAAAAGACAAATACTGACATTCAAACGTGATTTTTCTGAGCTTTAACCTTCTGTACTCGGGCTGGATGATATGCCACTAAGCTAAAGCTCTAAATTTAGTGTTCAGCAATAATATAAATCCATGCACTGTCCTCTGTGTTTTCTCAATGTGTGGGAGCAAGAGTGTCTCTTCATTCATGGCCTGTGAGCGGCGGCATGCTGAGGGTTTGATGTGCTCAGAAAGAATTCAAAGGCCCTTCCTGCTGTGTGCATTTGTTGAAGCAGATCATGTGTAGTCACAGGTTAGGTAAAATCAAACACAAATGCTCTTGATGTTTTTGGTTAAGATTCCAAGGAATTTCACATGGTTTTGTGTCACCTCTGATAATTTGACAGTTTGTTTGAGAGATGGGGGGGGTGCTCGTTGCCCCCTGTGAAAGGGCACACTTGGGGCAGTGTCCTTTGGGGTTTGGACTCTGCCCCTCTCGGCCCCAGGCTTCCCATCATGGTCTCTCTGGCTCCATCTTAGGAGCATCTGTTTTAAAAGTAAGACAGCCCAGTCCAGCGGGTACCATTCTCTCCTGTATTTCTTCAAATGCCTCTACAGCAGTTGGTATCTGAGTCTTTTTAGTGCAGCTTACAAAGTTATCTGTTAAAAATGGAAAAGTCACAGTTGCAGAAAGACCTGAAGCAACAAGCCTGGGTTGCATGAGTTGCTGGAGGACTCATAGGAGGACCAGTTAAAACTTCTGCCCCTCTCACTGTGTGCACGGGGCGCATGGGCGTGTGAGTGCAACCGTGTAGTTGCGGGAATCGGAGGCCTGCTAGCAGCTGTTCTGGCCAGCCCCACAGCACTGGGATTTCAGGTGATTCCTCACAAATCTACTGATAGCCTGGCACAGCTCCACTTCCAGATGTGGTGTTTTGGTTTTGGGTAGAAGGGAGGAAAGAATACATTGAAGGTCCGTAGCACCAAAACTTGTGGTTAAGAGAATTGGTTTTGGAGAAAAGCCATCAGTTGGCAGCCTTCATTTACATTCCAGAATTCTGGGAGATTCTACAAGACACTCCCCTTCTGTCTTCTACTCCGGGAACTATCAGAAAGAAGAGGAGAGAGGAAAGGCTAAAAAGGGCCCGGCGTTGGCCAGGGCTGAGTTGCCAGGGTGCCTGCAGGTGCGTGGGGCTGGCCCTGCGGTGGGGCTGGCCATGTGGTGGGGCTGCAGGCTTCTGGGCCAAGCAGTTGACTGCAGGTTCAGCACCTTTCTTGAAAAGTGAAAGGCACGTACCTTGCATCCCAATTCCCGGCCAGCTCTCATTTATAGTGTTTGTCATGGAGATGTGGGCCTGTGGGTATAAACAGGTAATGACTCAGTCTACTTGAAGCCCTGCCAGGAGAGCCCAGATTTGAAAGCTGAGGAAAACAGTCTCTGCAGCCTCACTCCCTGGCTCTCTTTGGTTGGTCTCATTTCACTTCCCTTCCCAGATAACGGCTGCAGAAAGGTGCCCTTGGGGTCACAAGCTGGGTGAGCCTCAGATTGCCAATTAGTCACGATTGCCATGTGTGGCCACTCCAGCAGGACTTATGGCCACAGTGTGGAGCTGCTTGTAGCTCCCCTGGGAGCAGGGAGGGTTGGGGTGCATTGTTGCCCCAGTTGATTGGGCTGGTTGGAGTTGCCAGACGTGGGAGTCACCTGGCTCAGCCCTCACAGGGCGCAGGGGAGGCCCTGGGCCAGGGAGCCCCATATCATAGCCACAGAATCCAGGAGGGCAGAGCGACTGAGGAGCTGCTCACAGAGGGAACAGAGGGAGGGAAGCAGAAAGGGGAAAAGGTGATAGATCCTGAAATCTAAAAACAGAAAAGATCTATCCCAAAGTTGGGAATGATGGGGTAAAAAAAAGTGTATACGGCTATTTTTTGTGGGGGTGTGGGTGGTCGGAGAGTGATGGGCTTCATTAAAT
The DNA here is from genome assembly GCF_030222135.1 of Aotus nancymaae. Classification (NCBI taxonomy): domain Eukaryota; kingdom Metazoa; phylum Chordata; class Mammalia; order Primates; family Aotidae; genus Aotus; species Aotus nancymaae. Next base: position 5,641,444 of record NW_026988546.1, on the reverse strand, counting down.
CTGATTACAAACTGTTTTGACTGGCTGAAGATGCTGGAGGAGAACTGAATTAAAGCAATGTGGTAAATGGAAACTCCGTTTCGCACAAGGTGGGCTCTTTCTACCGGTTTATAAAGATGAATAGCGGCTGCCCAGAGGCAGGTGTCCTCAGCAGGGAACCCTGGTCCCACGTGGCCTTGCTGGTTCTGAACTGCCCTGTCTGGCTGGCTTTTCAGACCCTCTTTGGCCTTCCCCTTTCCCCTCCTCCTGCCTACTCACCCCCTTTTCCTGTTCTTCTCCCTTGGCTCCCACTAGGACCACTTCTGTATAATTTATTTGACTTTTCATCCCTCTGATTCTAGCTTGAGCCCTCCTCTGCCTCAGAGTCCTCTTGGCCCACTTAAGACATCTCCCAGGGGCTCCTGCAGCCTGACAGCCCCCACCTTACAAGAGAAGACCCACGTCTCACCCTCCACAACCCCAGCCCCCAAGCTGCTCGGTGATTGTCAGCAGGTTGGCTTAGGTGGTTGTTCTCTCTCTAGGACAGGATGGGTGGAAGAGGATGGAGGGAGGATCCTTTTTCTGAGGATCAGAGAGCCTTACAGATGCCCTGTGTTGTCAAGGTCCTGGTCTCTTAGGGGCTTAGTGCAGACGGATTTCCAAAGGAATAAGGGGCCCTTCGTGCTGACTGCCTGTGCTGGTGCCTGACCGCCAGGTGAGCCTAGTGGCCGGGGGCTGCCCTGTGTCTCAGCAGCCGCTTTGCAGCTTCATCCACATTTCCTTAGGACTCCTGTGGGGTCACAGAGGAAAGGTATTCTGAGTAAATACACATTTAAGAAAGGAGATATTTTATGCACAGACTTGGGCTTTCAGGAAAAGCACATGGATTTGGCCTTGTTTCTAGATTCAAGAAATTCTTGAATCTTGAAACCTTGATATTTCCCCGATTTGATTTAATTAATTAATTAGAGGCGGAATGTTGTTCTGTTGCCTTGGCTAGAGTGCAGTAGCATATTCTCGGCTCACTGTAGCCTCCACATCGCAGGTTCAAGCGATTCTTCTGACTCAGTCTCCTGTGTAGCTGGGATTATAGGCATGTACCACCACGCCCAGCTAATTTTTGTATTTTTAGTAGAGATGAGTTTTTGCCATATTGGCCAGGCTGGTCTCAAACTCCTGGTCTGAAGTGATCCTCTTGCCTCAGCCGCCCAAAGTGTTGGCATTACAGGCTGGAGCCACCTCTTGGCCGTGGGTCTCTCGGTGGGCGCATCACTTAGAGCCACTGGAAATCGTTGTGTGCTCCTTTATGAGGCAAACTCACCGCAGAGGACTGAGTTTGCCCTCCCTTATCCAAGAGGGCAGGAGCCATGACTCCAGGCTTTCTGTCTAGTGTACAGATGGGAAGTCCCTGCATGCTGAGCATGGGAGTGCCAAGCTGCCCCGGCCTATCGCACAGCCTGAGTTTGGAGAAGCTTTAAGCCTGGAAGCAGCATTAAGCCTGCTGACACGTAGTAGGCTGTCGTATGTGTGCTGAATGACCAGAGGGAGCAAGAGCTGGCATGTAGCTCAGACAAGGTTCTTCCTAAAGCATTCTAGAGGGTCAATGGGAAGAGAGAGAGAAATGGAAACCTGTTTTGATACATCTTTATCAAAAGTAGGAGAGACAAATATAATTCTGGATTGGCGGAGAAATAAAAGAACTACATACCTTCTTGGGTCCTCTTAGGGGTTAAGCTGAGTTTTTTAAAATAATGTATACCTAGTCTAGAATCTGCTGCATAGTTGTACACTATTGCACATACTAATTTCAGCTTCAACAAAAAATCTGAAGTTTGTTGTTCCAGAGTTGGGTTGACCCACATTTATTCTCTACTTAGTTACAGCCTCATCAGTGGCATGTGTTAAGATAAGGTGGTTGGGCTGGGCATGGTGACTCACGCCTATAATCCCAGCACTTTGTAAACCCGACGGGGGCTGATCATTTGAGGCCAGGAGTTGGAGACCAGCCTGACCAAATGGCAAAACCCCATCTCTACTAAAAATATAAAAATTAGCTGGGCATGGTGGTGGGCGCCTGTAATTCCAGCTACTCAGGAGGCTGAGACAGGAGAATCCTTTGAACCCAGGAGGCAGAGGTTGCAGTGAGCCAAGATTGCACGACAGCACTCCAGCCTGGGCAACAGAGTGCAACTGTGTCTCAAAAAAAAAGAAAAGAAAGGTGGCACCTTCCCCTGCTAGTCTTAGTTGTAGCTCTCTCTTAGAGTGATTGCTTTAGCCTGTGTGTGCAGGCACTGGATGGTAGGTGTAGGTGGAGTAGCTGGGATAGTCTCCATCCTCATAGAAGTGCTTCTGCAGTGAACTACAGCCTTGTGTGACCACCTTGTGAATGTCAGGTCATGACCAATGTCTATTCTTCCCTACGGAGGAAAAATGAAGGCACTTAGGAAGTACTGGAAAGTCTGAGAAGCAGGCTGTGACTAATGGTTTTGTTTTTGATGCTGTTCAGAAAAAGGAGTTGATATATTTAGAATCAAAACCAACAACTGCTTTGAAACAGACCTAAAGGATAGGATGGTCTTATTCTGAACTTCATAAAGAGCTGGTTTCTCATCTTTTCAAAGTCACTATATCTTCATCTCAGTTATACTGGAAATTTAAATATCTTGTAGATAATACATATTTAATGGTGAAATTGGAAAACAACTTTCTAATACGAAGGAAGGAAACTAACTCAGATCTTAGGAAAGTCCCCTGTGCTGCTTACTCTTTTGTAACTTGAGGTTTCTGGTCTCTGGCTACCCAAATGTGCAAAACACAGACGTCCACAGAGAAAGCGAGGACAGCCCTGAAAGGGGAATGGAGACTGTGTGCAGCATACCCAGGCTGCTCTGAAGCCACAGAGAAGAGAAGCTGATTGAACTGAGACAGCAGGTGCACTGGGTGGAACAAAATGGTTTAGCTGCCTCAGATACCGGAACACCTTATTCTTTTTTCTTTTTTTCTTGAGATGGAGTTTCACTCTTGTCACCCAGGCTGGAGTGCAATGGCGCAATCTTGGCTTACTGCAACCTCTGCCTCCTGGGTTCAAGTGATGCTCCTGCGTCAGCCTCCCGAGTAGCTGGGCTTACAGGCACATGCCACCATGCCCAGATAATTTTTGTATTTTTAGTAGAGACGGGGTTTTTCCATGTTGGCCAGGCTGGTCTTGAACTCCTGACCTCAGGTAATCTGCCCACCTCAGCCTCCCAAAGTTCTGGGATTACAGGTGTGAGCCACTGTGCCCAGCCTGGAACACCTTATTCTTAATTGGAGGGATTCGGGGAAAAATAAATATAAATATAAGTCCTCCCACCTTTCTGGTGGCTCAGTGCAAGCTTCTGTGATTTGAATACTCACCATGTATTCAGTTTGACTTCAGCCATGACTTAAGGGGAAAGAGATGCCGAGCTAGGAAAGAAGGCTGACAGGTGAACTCACTGGCGACTAGAACCATGTCTATAAGATAAGTGCAGGGAGTAAGGGTTGATTTTACTTTCATCAAAGCCAGCATGGCCAGTATGCTCCGAGGACAAGGATGGAAGTTTTCCAATTTAAATGCATTGGACATAGTCAACTTGGGGAACTTGGGGTCCTCTTGAGGGGCCTTGCTTTCCATTCTTGCTGTGCATGAACTGGTAGAGTGTTTATGGTGCTTTTCCTGTGTCCTGCCAGCTCCTCTCTGGAGGAAGCTCATTCATCCATGGAAATAGTAGTCCATGTTGTATCAGGTATTTAAGGAACTGCAGCTTTGGCCCCCAGGAACTGGACCCATTGTGATCTATAGAACTTGTATAATTTCTCTGTGTGTCCAGAGGACTTTCTGGGCATGTGTGTGTCTTCTCTTTTTGAGGGATTGATGGTAAATTCTATAGATTGTGCCATCTCTGTATGATGGCTCCTGCTTGTAAGTCAATTGTATGATGGTGGACATGAGACCTAGAAGGGGTTGCAGAAAAGGTGTGTGTCTGGGAGTCCAGCCTGGCATGGTTGAGGTGAGGTCATATCTCAGGGGCCTCACAACCAAATCATATCTGAAAAGCTCAGTTGAGCTGTGTGCAGTTGATTCCAGAGTTGAGAGTTTACTATCTTGCATTTATGGCATTTATGTAACATTTTAAAAGCTGTACTTTTCTCTAAAGAAAATAGCTAACTTTTTTTTTTAAAGCTAGTATGTAGTCATGTAAAAAATGTAAGCAAAATAAAATTGGGAAGTGGAAGTCCCACTTATGCAAAGACAATCACTATTAACACTTAAGATAAAGTCCTTGTACACATCCCTGTCTGGATATTTTAAGGAATTGAACTGAGGCAGCAGGTGCATTGGGTAGAACAAAATGGTTTAGTTGCCTTGGATACCGGAACATACTGTAGGAATCGTACTGTAGGTACTATGCCTAATCTAATTTCTCTTTTAGCATATTGTGGGCATCATTTTAGATTCACAGGGATACCTTGAAGCAGAAAATTCAGACATTGTTTCCATTTTGTAGCAATCAAAATGAGATACAGAGAGTCTCATTCAGGGTTACAGAGTACGTAAGAAAGCCAAGAATTCATGTTGCTGACTTTGAGCAAGTGTTAATTTCATCCTTAGTTTATAAAGAACTTCTTATTTAAAATGCCAGAGAAAAATCTTTCCCTCTGTATGTTGGAATTTCACCCCTACTAGAATTTTGGAGTATGACATAAATTGAACAATATTTTCAAACATTGTGATTTGGCTGCTTTCTTTAATGGTTTTAGAGCCAAAAATCAGGATATGTGGGGTTGCCTGGGGGTTAGGATCCTTCTTTCCTCCTTATCAACATTCTCTCTTGTCAGTACTGATGTGATGTGTGAGCCACCGCACCCGACCTGGATTCTTAAAAAAAATTTTTTTTAAAAGATAATAATAACTAATGTTTATTGATTACTTACTGTGTGTCAGATACACATCTAAACTTTTTTTTTTTTTTTTTGAGACAGGATCTCACTCTGTCGCCCAGGCTACAGAGCAGTGGTGCGATCTCGGCTCACTACAGCCTCTACCTCCTGGGCTCAAGTGATCCTTTCATCTCAGCCTCTGGAGTAGCTTGAACTATAGGTGCAAACCACCACACCCAGCTAATGTTTGTGGGGTTTTTTTTTTTTTTTTTTTTTTTTGGTAGAGACAGGGTTTTACCATGTTGTCCAGCCTGTCTCAAACTCCTAAGCTCAAGCAATCTGCCTCCCTCGGCCTCCCAAAGTGCTGAGATTACAGGCATGCGCTACCATGCCGAGCCACATTAAATTTTTAAAATTTTTTTTGAGATTTAATTTACATACGATGTAATTATTATATGCCCTTTAGAAGTGTACCATTCAGTGGTTTTTACCATATTCACACAGTTGTGCAACCATCACCACAATCAATTTTAGAACATTTCATCACCCCAAAAAGAAACCCTGTACCCATGAGCAGTTACTTCCCATTTCTCTCTTCCCCCAAACCCTGAGCAATCACTAATCTATTTTCTGTTTCTAGAGATTTGCTTATTCTGGATAATTCATATAAATGGAATCAGGCAGTATGTTGTCTTTTTGTGTCTGGTTTATTTCACTCAGTATTATGTTTTCAAGGTTCATCGCTATTGTAGCACACATCAATACTTCATTCCTTTTTTCTTGCTGAACAGTATTTGATTGTTTGGATATACTACCTTTTGTTTATCCATTTGTGAGTCAATGGATATTTGGCTTATTTCTACCTTTTGGTTATAAATAATGCAGCTAAGAACATTCGTGTACCAGACATACATTTTCAATTCTCTTGGGTATATCTACATAGGAGTGGAATTTCTTGGTCAAGTGTTAAGTCTACGTTTAGCCTTTTGTGGAGCTTCCAGACTGTTTTCCAACATGACCGCACTGTGTTAATTCCCTCCAGCAGTGCAGTAGGGTTCCAATTTCCTCACATCCTCCTCACTACTTGTTATCAAACTTTTTGAAACTTGGCTTCTTAAGCAATTGTTTTTCTGGTAATTCTCAGTGTTACCCAAACCAGGAAGGAATGCTTATTTAGCCTGTGAGTTTATTAAATCACTTCTGTGCAGAGGCAGCACGTCTGTCCTGTGTCTTTGTTCTGAAGGTTGGCCTGCAGTTAGAATGTGGCCCAGGTGCACCAGCACAGGACGTACATGGTACCTTTTGTACTCACTTAAATACAGATTGTGTCAGTGGCTTTAAAAGTATTTTCTTGGCTGGGCGCAGTGGCTCACGCCTGTAATCCCAGCACTTTGGAAGACCGAGGCAGGTGGATCACCTGAGTTTGGGAGTTTGAGACCAGCGTAGGCAACATAGCAAAACCCCATCTCTACTATAAAAAATTAGCAGGGCATGGTGGTGCACATCTGTAATCCCAGCTACTTGGGAGACTGAGGCAGGACAATTGCTTGTACCTGGGAGGCGGAGGTTGCAGTGAGCTGAGATCGTGCCACTGCACTCCAGCCTGGGTGACAGAGCAAGACTCCATCTTTCCTTTGTAATCTTGGGTGTCCATTAACCTTTCCTGCCTTCTTCTTCTTTCCTCATCCTTCCCCAGGGACCTGGAAGCCAGAGCACAGAATGAGTTCTTCCGGGCTTTCTTCAGGTTGCCCAGGAAGGAGAAGCTGCATGCAGTCATGGACTGCTCACTCTGGACGCCATTCAGTCGCTGTCACACCGCGGGGCGGATGTTCACCTCTGACAGCTACATCTGCTTTGCCAGCAGAGAAGATGGCTGCTGTAAGGTCATCCTGCCACTCAGAGAGGTAGACCAGCCCTACTGTGTGCTTCCCCAAGCAGCCTTTTGTTGTTTGAAACCAAGGTTGCTGGCTGTGAGATGGAGTGGGGGAGGGGAAGTTCAGATGGGACAGCTTTGCCGTCTAAAGATGGATGACTACAAGGCTGGGCTTCTTGAGGGAGGCATGGCCTGAATTGGACCATTACCCATTTGGCCATTGCTTTTTCTGCTGTTGCTCTGGCATCCTGAAATTTGCCAACAAGTGATTGTTGAAAACGGGGGACTCTAATCTCCACATTATTGATAAAGCTGTTATTAAAAAGTACATGCCTAGCAATTAAAGATTTTTCCAGCAGCTCTTAGGAATGAATCCTCCCATTTCACTCACCAAAAAAAGGAAAAGCAAAAGAAGCAACCTACCAAAAGCATCACCTTTAAAAAATAAATGGTAAATTGCTTGGCTTTTATACTCTCCTAGAACTTTAGTTGAAATTTTAAAATGCTTCCTTTGACAGGGATCAGGTCCCTTCTTCCTGTAAAATTCTGCAATTCTCTTCTTGGAAATGGGGCTCAGATTTCTTCCAGATCTGAGCAGCTCAGTCCTTTGGCTTCAGGGCAGCAGCTCTGGTGAGATGGTACGCACAACTCTGTTTACACATCAAGACCTCCAGAGTCTTTCTTCTGGTAACAAATGCACTGAATGTTCTTCTTTGGAAAAACCCAAAAATCTTATTTTTTTTTCTTTTTTTTTTAGAGAGGAGAGTCTCACTGTGTTGCACAGGCTGATCTTGAACTCCTGGGCTCAATCAGTTCTCTCACCTTGGCCTCTCACAATGCTGGGATAAACATGTGGTCTCCTGCCTCCCTGTTATTATTTTGTAGTAGATATCTTCATTTTACAAATATTTTTACTTACTAGTGGAGCAAGAAATCTAGGAGCTAACTTACTTGCCTAAAAATTTTTTTTGGCTATGTGTACCTAACCGGAAATGATCATTGTAGTCATTGTATGATTCAGTGGTATTAAGTACATTCACATTGTTGTGCAGCCATCAGCACCGTCCATCTCCAGAACTTTTTCATCACTGCCAACGGAAACACTGTCCCCATGAAACAACTCCCCTCCTCCCCCTCCCCCAGCCCCCAGCGACTGTCCTTCTACTGCCCATCTCTCTGAATTTCACTCCTCCAAGTACCTCATATACCTCAATATTTGTGACTGACCTTGTTCACTTAGCATAATGCTCTCGGGGCTCGTCCCTGCTGTAGCCTCTCTCCAAATCCCCCTCCTCTTCAATGCTGGGTCATACTCTGTTGTATGGATAGACCACACTTTGTTACCCAGTCATCCCTTGATGCAGCCTTGCACAGCCTCCCCTCGTGGCGGTGGAGAGCAGTGCCACCATGCACACTTTCTCGCCTTTGCATCATGCCGTTTCTGCAGTAATTGTGCTTTGCACTCTGTTTCGGGACATTCTGCATTTGTAATACAATGCCTGCCTTCCTCCCTCCCTACTGTCCCTGCATGTCACCTCTTGCACAGGTGGTGAGCATTGAGAAGATGGAGGACACGAGCCTGCTGCCGCACCCCATCATTGTCAGCATCAGAAGCAAGGTGGCCTTCCAGTTCATCGAGCTCCGGGACCGAGACAGCCTGGTGGAGGCGCTGCTCATGAGGCTGAAGCAGGTCCATGCTAACCACCCTGTGCACTACAATACCTCTGCAGATGATGACATGGTACGGTCCTTCCAGACCCTGATGATCCCCTTCTTCACGTATTGGGCTGTGGTCTCCAAAGGGGAGTGCACAGGAGGAGACTCATGTGGGGATGAGAAGAATGTGAGGCCTGTGTGTGGTCTGCTGTCATTTCTGATGTGCTGGGTGTCCTGAGAGGGCGTGACACAGAGTAGAGGGGGTGGGGAGCCAACCGCCCCACAGCTTGGAGAGGGTGGCAGGAACACCCCTCACAAGTGAGAAGGGTTGCTATCTCTGCTCCTGAGGGTTGAGGATGGCCTTATTGGAGGCACGTGTAACCTGCTGAAAGAGGAGCTTCATGGGCCCTGAGGTTGGGCAGCTGTGGAGGTGGCCCCACAGTGGCTACTGCCTGCTCTCCTTTCTTCACATCTCTTCTCATTCTCAACCTCTTTTCACCCAAAGTAGTGACGGGGAGAAAAGGAGGTGTAGCCTCTATCTACCCCAGGGCTCTTTTCTCAGGATGGCCATCCTCCCGTCCAGAAGCTAAGGGGCCTGGGGGTGCCCATGAGGAACTGTGTGTGGCCCCGGGCTCTTGGGGCCGGGACAGCCTTCCCCGGAGCAGGCAGAGGGACTGTGTCTTCCTAGGAACCCTGTCAGGTCAGGTGTCAGTCTGTCTTCCCCCTGAGTCATTGAAGTCTGCTATGCCCATGCATCTAAAGGCAAAACAAAGACTGTCCCCTTCACTAAAGCCATGACTCACTCTCTCTCTCTTTCTCTCTCTCTGTCTGTCTCTGTCTTGCTGTCTCTCTATCTCTCTTGCTGTGCAGGCTTCACCCGTGTTTCATTCAACAAGCATGTGCAGTGACCACAGGTTTGGGGATCTTGACATGGTATCTTCTCAAAATAGCGAGGAGAGTGAAAAAGAGAAGAGCCCGTTGCTGCACCCCGACGCCCTCTTCACCGCCTTCCAGCAGTCAGGCAGCCAGAGCCCTGACTCCCGAATGGTGGGTGATGCCTGGTGCCCAGGCTGGACCGCAGAACTGCGCCATGGGCATGAGCATAGGGGGTTGCCCAGCTGTCTGACCCACCATGGAACATGGCATCTGGCCTTGGGAAGCTAGTGCTCCTCTTCCCTCTTGTTCTCATGGGTGAAAAGTGAGAGGCGTCCACTGAGGGGGGTCAGAGGACTGAGGGGCTGCTCTCCCACCTGCCCTTCGGTGGCCCTCTAGCACCTCTCGGTTGTGGGGCCTGGAGAGCTGGCCGCGCTGTCCCCTGGGAGTCTCTAGGCACAGAATGGGTCCCTGTCCTTCCAGCCAGTGCTGTCTGTGTGCCCCTCATTACAGCTTTCATTTTTTTTGTCTTCTGGGAGAAGGGGTCATCAGTCTTCTAGTTTTACTAAACTGGAAATATTTTTGCTATATTTACTTACAGATTTCCTCTTTGTAGGGAGAACTTGAGGGACATGTCACGTATAGTCTGGTAAAGATACTGGAAGCTGTCTTTGAAATGGGGCCATGGCAGGCAGGGTGCTGCGCTGGACCATGAGCACCAGGCAGTGGCTGTGAACCTATTACCCCAAGCTTATTGTTGGTTGCTTAATGGCTCCTGTAAAATCTATTGTTGGTTTTATTTATTCAAAACTGAGCCTTCTCATAGGCTTTACACTTGGATCCTTCATTACTTTTTGTTGATGAAACATGAGAATGTTAAATATATATATATAATGTAATTTTTTTCAGGTTTCAGTTTTCCCTCTGGCTATCAGGAAGCTCAGGGGAAATTGTCCCCTTTGCCCTCTGAGCTGACCAGTGTTTTTTCGGCAGATACAACATCCTGAGAAAGTTTCCCCCAGTGTCCCCCTTGCCCAACCCACCCTCCCATCTGATTTGGGCTACTTTAATACTTGGATTTACAAATCCTTATTACCAGCCTTGCTAAGGAAACTGCATTTTGTTTGTATAAATGCACCCACTGGTCTCTGAGCTCCTGCAGGGCTGTACTCTGTGTTATTCATCTTTGTATCCTCTGTGTCCCCTGGTACAGGTTCAGAAATATTTGCGGCTTGAATACAGGTGTCCTTGCCTGTTGCTGTTGGCCCCTCAGTGAGCGGAGGCAGTACTTCCCCCATCACCAGTGGTGCATTGGCGGGCAGGGGGTGGTGAGGATGGACTTCTTTGTACATTAAGAATATTCTCATTTCCAGTCCAGAGAACAGATAAAAATAAGCCTGTGGAATGACCACTTCGTGGAATATGGCAGAACCGTGTGTATGTTTCGCACAGAGAAGATTCGGAAGCTTGTAGCCATGGGCATCCCTGAGTCTTTGCGTGGGAGACTCTGGCTTCTCTTCTCAGGTAAGCACTCTTGGTATCTCTTAGCTAATTGTTCTTTTTGTCACAGACACAGGAACGACCCGGACCTGAACAGCGCATGTGTTTATGTACAGATGAAATGGTTCTGTCTTTGGGTCATTCCTGTGAATTCCCAGCCAAGGACTTAGACCCCTTGTTGTGTCAGCTGTGGGACTAGGTCAGGTTGCCGCGGTGTCCAACTGGGTAAATGTGAGGTCTGAGTACAGTGACGACCATTCCTTTACAAATGCCTTCACAAGTCTCTATATAGTGCTGAGGATTCTATTCAGAACCCTATGGAAGTGAAGTATCTATAATGTATGAACTCTGAAACAGATGAAACCAAAAGTCCTCATCCATTGTCAGTTGGCTGGGCTGTTGAAACACATCCCTCAGAGTGTAGCTGCCATGGGTCCCTCCTCCAGTGAAGACATGAGGCAGGCACCAGAGGCAAAAGTGCAGATTTCCCTTCTGTTCCATTTCTTCTTTTCTGCTGGACCCATTCAGGGAGGGTCTCGCTTGGCCTCAAAGCCATGGGGCCTCTCCCTGCACCTATTGGGGAATGCCTGGAAACCCGCATCAGGACATTTAATGATGGATAGGCTGAACCTGGGACCAAACTTCCCCAGGGACATGCTGGGTAGACATTTGTCTGTCCCTCCATATCAACTGTGAGGGAGTTACCCCTTGGGGCAAAGGAGCTGGGGCCCAAGGGCAGGAAGGGAAGGCCCTGCCATTGGAGAGTGTGCTTTTGCTGCTTCTCCAGGTGCCATGGGAGGCCAGGTGAGAGGGTCTCTTCCCCAGATGACCCTGTGGCTCTTGTCAGCAGGGAGGCGCCTGGAAGCTGGGCTGGGTAACTGTTCCCGCCTCCCTCACTCTTCCTGGGACTGGAAGCATCCCTTGTCCTACTTCACCATCAACCTCTTGCTGGTTCCTTATCTACCCCCAACTTTGTCCCTCACTTTCCTCTTCCATGTTTCCCTTCATCCCCTGACCTGCCCGAGACACCCAGACACAGCCCTCATGCTTCACTGCACTGGGCGTGGTCACTGGTCACTGATGCTGCCCTCACCACTGCACACCTCTTCTCCCTCCTGCCTCCTGGCTTCTGCAGCTGCCTTCCAGAGGCGCAGCATCGAAATGTCTCCTTTTAAAAATGAAAAACATCTTCTGCATTTTTGTATATAGAAATAGCAACACATATTCATAGTTGAAAAATAAGGGCATGGAGGAGTGAGCAAAGACAGTGACCTTCTTTAGAATCCTACCACCTAAAGATGAGGCCTGTCACTGCCCAAGTATGCGTTCCTCTAGGTCTTTTTAACATACACACACATACACACACACACACACACGTGTGTGCACACACTTTTCATAAGGGGCTCATTCATCCCTCCATCTTGCCTGCCTGCTAGAGGCCTGGGCAGTAGCTCTGGCTGTGCATGGCTGGTGTAGGAGTTTTCTGTGCTGGGTCCTTCTGCTGCAGTCTGTACATCTCAGACCTGACTTCAGAGTTTCATGTGGGTGCCATGCTGCTGGCCCCTTCACTCCATCATAGTCGCACCCTCTCGTGTGCCTCATGCATTGGTGCTCAGTGTCATTTCTTGTTGAATTAATGCATGAAATTTGTGTGTGTTTGTGTACATGCTTGCACACTCCTGCTACTAGGGAATTCAATGTGTTAAAAGCATATAAGTACATTTATTTGTATTATGAGCTTTCTCCCCTTCACTCTATAAGGTTATTCTTACAAAAGCCATGCTATTGACCGGGTGCAGTGGCTCACGCCTGTAATCCCAGCACTTTGAGAGGCTGAGGCAGGTGGATCACAAGGTCAGAGATCAAGACCATCCTGGCCAACATGGTGAAACCCTGTGTCTACTAAAAAATACAAAAATTAGCTGGGTGTGGTGGTGCATGTCTGTAGTCCCAGCTACTTGGGAGACTGAGGTGGAAGAATCACTTGAACCCGGAAGGTGGAGGTTTGTAGTGAGCTCGGATTGTGCCACTGCACTGCAGTTTGGCAACAGAGCAAGACTCCATATCAAAAAATAAAAGCCATGCTATTTCTTTTATTTCTGTTTTTTGGACTAGGCTGCATGGCAGAAATGAAGTTGTTACTCTGTTGCCCAGGCTGGAGTACAATGGCATGATCTTGGCTCACTGCAACCTCTGCCTCCAGGGTTCAAAGGATTTTTGTGCCTTAGCATCCTTACAAGGATTATAGGCACCCACCACAACACCTGGCTAGTTTTTGTATTTTTAGTAGAGATGGGATTTTACCATGTTGGCCAGGCTGGTCTCAAACTCCTGACCTCAAGTGATCTCTCTACCTCGGCCTCCCAAAGTGCTGTGATTACAGGTGTGAGCCACCGTTCCTGGCCAATATTTTGCTCCTCAGTAAGTAGTAAGACCCCACTTCATGGTGACACCATCCTAGTAATCCTTCCCCCTTGAAACATTGCTTTTAAAACTCAGATGCTGTGACGGATCTTGCTTCGCACCCTGGTTACTACGGGAATCTGGTGGAGGAGTCCCTGGGGAAGTGCTGCCTGGTAACTGAGGAGATAGAGCGAGACCTGCACCGCTCCCTGCCAGAACACCCTGCCTTCCAGAATGAAACAGGAATCGCTGCTTTGAGGAGAGTCTTGACGGCCTATGCCCACCGGAACCCCAGGATTGGATACTGCCAGGTGAAAGGGTGTGCTCTGGGGCGCAGAGACTCTTTAGCTGGTGTCTCGCGTTGACCTTTCCAGGGTTTTGGTTCCATTCCCAGTCATCCAGTCCTGAGTATTGTTGTGTGAAGGCGCCATACTTGGTCCCTTTCTGGAAAGAATGTATCAAATTAGAGTCAAAAGGACTCATCTTCATATAATCAAACAGGCTGAAAATTTGAGATTTAAAAATGGACTGAGTGCCTGAAAAGAGAAACACGCATGTGTAGTGGTTGTTGGCGGCAGGGCAGATTCAGTCTTCAACACTCCTCTTGAGCTCAGACGTAGGAGGGCATTAATAGAATTTCTAGACCTCTACAGAAGTTACAGGAATTATTTAAAATGCCAGTGCTATCTGGGGAGAAAGAAGATGATCAGGGCCAATCCTCTTCCTTTAGGACACAGGGGTGGAGGTGAGATGTCTGCTGAACTTTCCCGAGCTGAGGCTGTGGTCAGCAGGCACAGTAGGAAAATCAGTCCATTAAAGCAGCAGCCAAACCCAGCCTGAGCTGCGGTTAGTGAAGCTCCTGATATTTAAAAATTTAAGATTTCAAACTTTGTTTTCCTGTGAATAAGCAAAGTCAGTGAGCGAATTTGTGTGTGTGTGTGTGTGTGTGTGCATGTGCGTGCATGTCTGTTTGAACAAACGGAGAATAGCTGGATTTGAACCAACCCTAAGACTTGTACCACAGCTAAATTCCACATTGCTAAATGGGGACCGGAGCTGAGTGGTGGCTGATGGCTCAGCTGGGCGTGTCCTGTGAGGACCATGTTGATATCATGGTTGGTTTATGCTGGATCTCTCACCTACAAAATCTTTACTTTTGTGGGTTGTTTGGGCTTGGATGCTTGTACCGTCTCTGTGGCATCACATGGGCTGGTCAGTAACTGTCCTCCTTGACTCCCGAGCAGTCCATGAACATCCTGACCTCCGTGCTGCTGCTGTATGCCAAGGAAGAGGAAGCCTTCTGGCTGCTGGTTGCCGTGTGTGAGCGGATGCTGCCCGATTACTTCAACCACCGAGTGATCGGTAAACAGACCCCCCTTCCTTCTCCTGTGTATTTGGGGAACAGTGACAGAGCCTGGGCAGGACGTTTCTTATCAGTCCTGTTTATAAAATCCCTCAGTACCATTCAGCTAGTCTGTTTGCAAACACAGTTTGACTCCTGAATTTGCAAAACTAACTCATGAAGTTCTCTGCCCAGTTCTGACAATGTAATGGAATAAAGAAACTCAAATATGTTCCTGCTACAAAGACCGTACAGAGTTGGGATTAAAACACATGACTTCAGATGGATAGCTGAACTTACAGAAGGGAAGGAAGATCCAAGGCCCAGGAAACAAGTCAGAAATTGAAAACCAGGGTGGTTTTGCAAGGATGCCATGGCTTGGAAAGGGAAGATGGAGGTTTAGGGAGATGCCTCTTGGTAGCCCAGAGAGCTTGTTCAGACAGGAGCTCCTCGGTTCCCCTAGAGAGAGGAGGTAGGTGGGACAGAACTAGAGACCCTTGATGCCCATGTGGTCAGTTTAAGGGCAGACTTGGAAAAGCCTTTCACTTCCATAAGGACATCCTAAGAAAGGCCATTTGCTGCTGTCTGGACTCTAGGTAAACCTGTGGCCCTGCAGAACTCATGCACTGGGTACGTCTGTCTTTCATGTGGTTGAGATTTGAATGTGTGCTGTCTCTGTGGTCCAGCAACCTCCTAGTAGAGAAAACAATACAAAAATGGTTTTGGGCTGGTGATACTGTTAAGGACCCTTCTTAGTAATTCAGATAAGAGATGGAGCTGGCCTAAAATTAGGGTAGAAGCCCTGGGAACAAAACGAATTTCAGACAGAATTTAACAACTGAGTGGATGTAGAAGCAAGGTGGGGAGAAGGTGCCTTTGAAGCCAGTGTCCTAAGGACTGAAGGGTGGCCCCTAGGGATAAGGAGGGGCAGGTGGTTGGTGTGGTCAGCTGGGAAGGCCGTGATGGCTCTTTGCCTTCTGGCCCTGGGTGTGCCCTTCCCTGAGCCTTTGGTCATGCTCACTGGCTCCTTTGTGTGTGCCTGAGTGGCTAGCTGGCTTGCTTCCCTTTTTACTTTGTGTCGTGGGAAGCGGTGTAAGGAAGAGTAGCAAGGAGTAATTAGAACCTCAGCGTATTTGAGAGACATGCTGTCAAAGCCATCCTTGATGATTGTTGCTATGCGACAGCTCATATGCAACAGTGCCACGTGGACTCTCTGTGAGAGTGCATGTGCCTATGTGGACACCGCCCCAGGACAGGAGGGGACCTTTGGAACACTTGCATCACCTTAGAAAGTTCTCTTCTGCCCCTTCCCTGCCATAGGCAACACCTGGTACTGATTTCTATCACCAGGGATTAATTCGGCCTACTCCTGAACCTTGTATGAATGTAATTATGGAGGACAGGGTCTTCTGTGTCTGGTGTCTGCCATGCAGCAGAGCATCTGTGAGAGGCAGGCACATTGTTGGTGCATCGATAGAGCTTGCTTCTCTTTGTTGCTGAGTAGGATTTCACTGTGTGCTCAGAACATGGTATGCTTGTCCAGTCACCTGTTGATGTGCATTTGACTGGTTTCCAGTCTTGGGATATGATAAATAAAGTAGCAGTGAGTAGTCATGTAAGTCTCTCTGTGAATATATGCTGTCATTTTCCCTGGGTATTTACCTAGGAGAAGAATTGCAGGGTCATAGGTTAGATATATGACTTAATAAGAAACTCTCAGTGTTCCAGAGTGGATGTAACATGTTCATTTGTCTCATAACAGCAGTGAAGGAGAGTTCAGCTTGTTCCACATCCTTGCTAACACTTGGTATTGTCCGTCTTTTTAATTTTAGGCATCTAGTGGGTAAGAAGTGGTATAACTGTGGTGGTTTTAATTTGCACTTATCTGATGATTAATGATGTCGAACAGATGTCTCTTTGCTTACTGACCATTTATTTATTGACTTTTGAGTGTTCAGATTTTTAGCCTCTTTAAAAAAGCTTGATTGTTACTTTCTTACTCAGTCGCTAGAGTTCTTTCTTTTGAATACAAGACCTCTGTCAGGCATATGGATTGCAAATATTTTCTCCAAGTTTGAAGCTTGCATTTTCATTTTATTAATAGTGCCTTTTGGAGAACAGCAGTTTTAATTTTGATGAAGTCCAGTTTACAATTTTTTCTATGGTTAGTACTTTTTATGTCCTAAGAAATGTTGTATTTTTCTTAAATTTTCTTCTAAAAGTTTTACAGTACTAACTTTTATATTTAGGTTTATGGTCTATTTCAGATATATTTTTTTATATGGTTTGAGGTAGGGGCTAGCATTCCTTTTTTATTTCCCCCATGCCAGTTTCCAGCTGATCAAGCAGTATTTTGTTTTTTTTTTGAGACGGAGTTTCGCTCTTGTTACCCAGGCTGGAGTGCAATGGTGCAATCTTGGCTCACCGCAACCTCCGCCTCCTGGGTTCAGGCAATTCTCCTGCCTCAGCCTCCTGAGTAGCTGGGATTACAGGCACGCACCACCATGCCCAGCTAATTTTTTGTATTAGTAGAGATGGGGTTTCACCATGTTGACCAGGATGATCTCGATCTCTTGACCTCGTGATCCACCCGCCTCGGCCTCCCAAAGTGCTGGGATTACAGGCTTGAGCCACCGCACCCGGCCGCAGGTTTTTTTTTTTATGGCTATCTTTTTTTTTTTTGAGACGGAGTTTCGCTATTGTTATCCAGGCTGGAGTGCAATGGCGCGATCTCGGCTCACTGCAACCTCTGCCTCCTGGGTTCAGGCAATTCTCCTGCCTCAGCCTCCCGAGTAGCTGGGATTACAGGCACGCACCACCGTGCCCAGCTAATTTTTTGTATTTTTAGTAGAGACGGGGTTTCACCATGTTGACCAGGATGGTCTCGATCTCTTGACCTCGTGATCCAACCGCCTCGGCCTCCCTTTTTTATGGCTATCTTTTACGCTTTAAATTACCTTGGTCAAAATGTCAGAATCAGTGAGTTAAGCATGGGTACTTTTCTGTACTCAAATTCTGTCTCTTTGTTCTGGTTATCTCAGAGTGATTTTAATTTCAGACTGTCCTTAGAGAATGAGTCCCACCCCAGCCAGAGCCCTGTGGCCTTCTTTTTCCAGGGGCGCAAGTGGACCAATCTGTCTTCGAGGAGCTCATCAAGGGTCACCTCCCGGAGCTGGCGGAGCACATGAATGACCTCTCAGCCCTGGCGTCCGTCTCACTCTCTTGGTTCCTGACCCTGTTCCTCAGCATCATGCCTCTAGAGAGTGCGGTGAATGTGGTAGATTGCTTCTTCTACGACGGCATCAAAGCCATCTTCCAGCTGGGGCTGGCTGTGCTTGAGGCCAACGCCGAGGACCTGTGCAGCAGCAAGGATGATGGCCAGGCCTTGATGATCCTCAGCAGGTGGGCCCCACCATGCCTCTGTGGCAGGGATGGAGGAGGCAGAGGCACATGCCTAGCAGGGCCATTGCTGGGGAAGTTTTCTTTTTTTTTTTTTTGAGACAGTCTCACTCTGTCACCCAGGCTGGAGTGCAGTGGTGCAGCCTCTGCTCACTGCAACCTCTGCCTCCCAGCTTCAAGTGATTCTCCTGCCTCAGTCTTCCGAGTAGTTGGGACTACAGGAACCCACCAGCACATTTGGCTAATTTTTGTATTTTTAGTACAGACAAGGTTTTGCCATGTTGGCCAGGCTGTTTTCAAAGTGATCCACCCACGTTAGCCTCCCAAAGTGCTGGGATTACAGGCATGAGCCACTGCACCTGGCCCCGTGGAGGTTTTCTGTTCCACTCTGCTTCTTGACACTCTGTGCCTTTCCAAGTCAGTTCACCATGTGGCACTGTCCCAGGCATGGGGTGGAGGGTGCCGTTGTCCCTCACTCCTTCCATAGTGAGAGGGTCCAGGAAGAGCAGGGCCATAAATGCTTTTCTTTAAGAAGATTAAATGTCTTGCATTTAGATGGACTCACAGTGGCCTTGAACAGGGCTTAGGAGACTCTGGGCATCATGGGCGTAAGGCAGCCAGCTGGAGGCTTGCAGACATTTTCTGTGTAAGGCTGGTGAGCAGCAGTGAGGGAAAAGGTCCACTAGGGTGAGCGCTAGAGCTAGGCTTTCTAGGCGCCAAGGGCAAGCCAGATGACATTGAAAGAGGGGGTTCTCTTTCAGAGCATGATGGAAGCTTAACCTTGCATGTATGCACAGAATGTTGGGCTTACTTCACTGGAGAGTTTCAGGCCCAGAGAGCCATCCATGGAGCCTGGTCCACAAGCCAAGCTGCCCCTCACTTCTCAAAAATGAGCGGAGCAGCTGCAGCCTTGCCCTCCTCCCCAGTGTTGGTGTTTGGAAGTGCCCTGGCGTGTCTGACACTGTGACAGCAGCACATGTTGTATGGTACCCAAATGAGGATGGACTGTGGCATTGATGGGGCGGTGTGTTCAGGTTTCTAGATCACATTAAGAACGAGGACAGCCCAGGGCCCCCAGTTGGCAGCCACCATACCTTTTTCTCCGATGACCAGGAGCCCTACCCTGTGACTGACATTGCGGACCTGATCCGGGATTCCTATGAGGTAACGGGAACCCCTGCCCCATGCCCCATTGCAGCCCCCAATCCCTCCACATCCATTTTACATGACTGGGAGATGGATGTGGAGGGAGGTTCCTGGGCCACCTCCTGTTTCCACACTTTGGATGAGCAGGGGACTAAGCAAGTGGCCCCTTGTTTCCCTGCAGAAATTTGGAGACCAGTCTGTGGAGCAGATTGAGCACCTGCGCTACAAGCACAGGATCAGGGTCCTCCAAGGCCACGAGGACACCACAAAGCAGAACGTGGTGGGTAGCGGCTGCCTCAGGCCAGTGCTCATGGTTTTGGGGAGCTAGCCTGGGAGTGCATGTCCTTTTCGGTCATGTTATAACAATGCCAGCTTTTAAAAATGTATTATTATTTTTTGCATTACTTGAACGACTTAATGGGGCAAAGTAGTGTAGAAACAGTGTGGGCTTCGGAGCCAGGTGGTGAGTGTACTCACTACTGACAGCCTGTTTCCCCCGTGTAAAGTGGGGATAACAGTGCCTGCCACATAGTTAAATGAGGTTGGGGTCTATGGTGCCTAGCATGGGGACCTGCAGGGGCATTAGCTGGTGCTCAGAGGCTTCTCCTGCCCACGCTGTCTCTCTGCTAGCTTCCTGGCTTCCATCAGAGCTCAGTAGGTTTTTTGTTTTGTTTTGTTTTGTTTTTTTGAGATGGAATTTTGCTCTTGTTGCCTAGGCTGGAGTGCAATGGTGTGATCTCAGCCCACTGCAACCTCCACCTCCCGGGTTCAAGCAATTCTCCTCCCTCAGCTTCCCAAGTAGCTGGGATTACAGGCATGGGCCACCATGACCAGCTAATTTTGTATTTTTAGTAGAGACAGGGATTCTCCATGTTGGTCAGGCTGGTCTCAAATGCCCCACCTCAGGTGATCTGTCCTCCTCGGCCTCCCAAAGTGCTGGGATTAGAGGTGTGAGTCACCACACCCGGCCAGAGCTTAGTAGGTTTGTCCTTAGGCACTGATATGTGAACTGGAAAGAGGCTGAGGATGAAACACCTAGGAAAGATACCTGGAAGTAATCTTTATGTCAAAAAAGAGCCTTTGCAGGAGGGAAGCTGGTACATGGGCCCCTTGAGTCTCCTTCAGGAGGAAGAGTCCCCTCCTGCCCTGACCCCCAGGGGTACAGGCATAGATTTCATGCCATTGCTGTGTATTCTTTCCTCAAGCTTCGAGTCGTTATCCCGGAAGTCTCAATTCTTCCTGAGGACCTGGAGGAGCTCTATGACTTATTCAAGGTACGCAGCTCTGGGAAGATGAGGGGTTCTAGGCCCTGAGCTGGCCTGAGCCATGGTGCCCAGCCTACCTAGGGGCCAGCATGCAGCAGCCTGCAGGCTCTGTGGAGCAGAGGCCGGAGCTACCCACCTTGAAGCTGTCTTAGCCTTGCCTACTCGCTTCTACCCAGAAACCTCTCTCCCCACCTGGAACATGGGAGGAGGGAGCCTGGGTGTTTCTTGGGTAGCCCAGCAGGCCTGGCCTCCCACTGAAGCTGCTGCACTCTGCTGGGAGGGCTTTGGTGCCGTGATCTACTCTGCTCTGCTCTCTGCTGCTCTAGTGAGTGCGGGCTCTGGGTCCTTATTCTGCAGATGAAACAGCAACCCTTATTGAAATTATCACCTGATATACTTTTTAATTACTTGTGATCCCACTCCACAATACATGCATGCGTATTTTCATATTTGTGTGGCAGGTATGCATGCAAGTTTGTGTTCCGTTTTTCCTTGATGCCGTTATTAACATTCTTCCATGTTGCCATACAGTCTTAATCATTTTTAATAACTCTATAATCTGTCATATAGCTAATACTTGATATAGTAAACTAGATTTCTAATATTTGGATATTTACCTGGAATCATCCTGCAAAGAACATCTTCAGGCATGTTACTAGAGTTTTCTTGCTTGAGATAGTGAATGGAAATGAGGGAGAGAGGCAGGCACTTTGGTTGACTCTTGCTACCCTGGCAGAGAAGGGGAGGAAGCGCAGTTGCAGAAAGCAAGCCCGCAGAGAAGGGAGCGTGGCCGCCCCAGCTCGTCCTGGTAGGGTCTCCAAGCCCCTTTCCCTCCTGAGTTCAGGTTCCCGGTATGATTGAAATGACAGTCTGCACAGTCCGTGCTTCAGAAGCTGTGGAGCAGGCCTTTCCCTGCAGTCACTGACATGGGTTGTTGGGTTAGTAGGTTCCTGCACTCCTCATTCCTAATGAGCAGGATGGGTGGGGAGAATTAGCAGGCCCTTTCTCCCGTAAACATCATGTTTGCAAGTTTTATTGTTTCCTTTGTTGTGTGAAGGCAAAATACGAAGTCAAAGGTTACTTGGTATCCCAACCCCAGCCTCATTTTGGCTTTCAAGGAAGGAAAACAGGGAATACTAGGAACATAAAAGTAGGCAAACAAATTACGTGAGTTTTTGGTCATGCTTTTTACCTTAAAAAGACTTTTATTTACTTAGGGCTAATTGTTCTCAAGTTCAGAGAGTAGGAACTGCAGTATGTCTGAATTTATGTAATTTAAATGATGACTTTAAATTCACAATAAAAACAAATTTCATTAAGCACCCACCACATCATTCATGTTTCATGGGAAAAGATGAAAGAAGGCCTTCAGAGCTGACCATGCAAGTTTCTTGTTTCTGTCCTTCCTATGAAGGATGAAAATGTTGGTTGGTACTTGAGGAAATTTATTTTATTGTTAGTTTAAAGCCATTCTTTAAATCACATAAATTCAGGTTCGTGGCCGGACATGGTAGCTCACACCTGTAATCCCAGCACTTTGGGAGGCCAGGGTGGGCGGGTCACTTGAGGTGAGTAGTTCAAGACCAGCCTGGCTAATGTGGTGAAACCCTGTCTCTACTAAAAATACAAAAATTAGCCAGGCATGGTGGTGCATGCCGGTAGTCACAGCTACTTGGGAGTTTGAGGTGGGAGAATCACTTGAACATGGGAGGTGGAGGTTGCAGTTAGCCGAGATCACGGGCACTGCATTCCAGCCCGGGTGACAGTGAAACTCCATCTCAAAAAATAAAAATAAATAAATAAATATATTTCTTTTTTTAAAAAGAAAGGAAAGGGCCCTATCCTGTGCCCCTATTACCTTCCCTTGTACAGATAATTACAGTTAACAGTATGTTGCATATCTCTCTGGAATTTTCTCCCTTGTATCTGCCTATAAATCCACAGATGCCTACAATACATACACACACGCTCACTTTTCTTTCCCACATAGAAGTGAGACTATGCTATACCTAATGACCTGCAGTTTTCTTTTTTCAGTTGACCATATATCATGAATGTTGTTCTAGATGAGAATCTATAGATCTTTTCTCATAATTTTTTAGTGATTGCAGTTTCCTTGTGGGGCGGAACTCTGATATGTTTAATCATTCACCTCTTGAATGACATTTGTGTTGCTTCCAGTTGTTGCTGCTTGACACCAAGGACTTGTACATCCTGCTGATTCTGTAGAATGGGTTCCTTGAGGTGGAACTGTTGGGTCATGGGGCATGTATATACCCAACTTTAGTCAATACTGCTAAAGCATTTTTTATTTTTTAAAATTACAGTTCTGGCTGGGCGCAGTGGCTCACGCCTGTAATCCCAGCACTTTGGGAGGCCCGTGCAGGTGGATCACTTGAGGTCAGGAGTTTGAGAGTAGCCTAGCCAACATGGCAGAACCCCGTCTACTAAAAATACAAAAATTAGCTGGGCATGGTGGCACATGCCTGTAATCCCAGCTACTTGGAAGGCTGAGGGAGGAGAATCGCTTGAACCTGGGAGGCAGAGGTTGCAGTGAGCCAAGATCACGCCACTGCCCTCCAGCCCAAACAACAAGAGTGAAGCTCTGTCTCAAAAAAAAAAAATAAATTACAATCCCACTGATATTGTCTAAGAGTACTCAGTTCCCCACACTCCACACCCACCCAGTATTTAACATCATGGGACTTTTAAAATTTTGCTAGTCTGGTAGAAAATGGCATTTCATTTTAACTTAATCTTGTTTACTCCTTAATGAGGTTGAGTGCCATTTCATTTTTATGGCTAGTTGTCTACTCTTTTGAATCACCTATATCCTTTGCCTATTTTATAGTGGGATTATATTTTCTGTGGGGTTCTAGTAAACTAGTATTCGTCCTTGGCCTATGCATTACAACCATTTTCTTCTGCATTTTATGGGCGGTTGACGTGATAGTCTATATGAATTTACTTAGAAATTCATGGTTGCCTTGGGTTTTAAGGAACAGAAATTTATGAGACCTTTACTTCACACTTAAAATTTCCTGTGGTAATTTTCATGATTCTGTAATGACTATTTAAATAACATGGCTACAGTGAATATGACAGTAAAATTATAAGTGGCATATTGGTGTCTATTTGAGGATATGAGCTTGCAGACTACAGCACCTGTCCCTGTTTCTGTCCCATCCTGTGGACAAATGGTCAAGAACCCTGCAGTTATTTGGAACCAGTTCAGACTTCTGTAAACTGGGATGTCCGGAGAGATGATGTAGTCATGTAGTGGTGGAAGTGATGGGTGGCTCACCTGGTCCTCAGTGATAGGGCCTGTTTTGATTATATTCATTTTCAGTCTATTTCCAAGGCTTCAACTTACCTTTTTAAAAAAACCTTATTTAAAAATATTGTTAATATACTCATGTGGTTCAAAATTCAGAAAGTAACAAAAATATGCAATAAAAAGTCTAACTTCCACCTCTGGGGCCCTCCCCACAGATAGCCAGGGTTATTAGTTCCTTCTGTATCCTACAGATCTGGCAAGTCCTTTTTGATTTTCAAATAATATGATTTTGGGCCAGTCGTGGTGGCTCATGCCTGTAATCCCAGCACTTTGGGAGGCCGAGGCAGGTGGCTTACCTGAGGTCAGGAGTTTGAGACCAGCCTGGCCAACACAGTGAAACCCTCGACTCTACTAAAAATATAAACAGTTAGCCAGGTGTGGTGGCAGGTGCCTGTAATCCTAGATATTTGGGAGGCTGAAGCATGAGAATCACTTGAACCCGGGAGGTGGAGGTTGCAGTGAGCCGAGATGACACCACTGCGCTCCAGCCTGGGTGACAGAGCGAGACTCTGTCTCAAAAAAAAAAAAAAATTGCTCTGTTGCCCAGCGTGGAGTGCAATGGCGTGATCTCGGCTCACTGCAACCTCTGTCTCCTGAGTTCAAGTGATTCTTGTGCCTCAGCCTCCTGAGTAGCTGGGATTTACAGGCACACGCTGCCATACCCGGCTAATTTTTTGTATTTTTTAGTAGAGACAAGGTTTTACTGTGTTGCCCAGGCTGGTCACCAACTCCTGAGCTCAGGTGATCCACCCACCTCAGCCTCCCAAAGTGCTAGTATTACAGGTGTGAGCCACCATGCCCAGCCAAAAAAATACAATTTTAAGTTAAAATATCAGAATAAAAATTGTGTGTCTTCTATAATGAAAACAATGTCAACTGAACTGTACATTTAAAAATAGTTAAAATGATACATTTTACGTTATGTGTATTTTACCACAATGAGAAAAAAAACCCTTGATTAAAAAAAAGAAACCAGGCTGGGTGCACGGTGGCTCATCCCAGCACTTTGGGGGGCTAAAGTGGGCAGTTCACCTGAGGTCGGGAGTTTGAGACCAGCCTGACCAACATGGAGAAAACTTGTCTCTACTAAAAATACAAAATTATTCAGGTGTGGTGGCGCATGCCTGTAATCCCAGCTCCTCAGGAGGCTGAAGGAGGAGAATTGCTTGAACTCTGGAGGTGGAGGTTGCGGTGAGCTGAGATCATGCCATTGCACTCCAGCCTGGGCAGTAGGAGCGAAACTCCATCTCAAAAACAAAAAGAAACCAACATCAAAATTACATATTCACGTGGGCAAGGACATCAGGGTAACAAGGAAACCCTTTACGTATCCAGTTAGAGTGGTGAGATTGTGAGTAATTTAATATTTTGTTTGTGTTACAACATGGCTTATTCAGTAAGCAGTAAGAGCTCCCTTTCCCCTCTTGTTTGAAGAGAGAACACATGATGAGCTGTTACTGGGAGCAGCCCAGGCCTGTGGCCCCACGCCACGACCCCAGCCGGCCCTATGCCGAGCAGTACCGCATAGACGCCCGGCAGTTTACACACCTGTTTCAGCTAGTCTCACCCTGGACCTGCGGGGCCCACACGGAGATCCTTGCTGAAAGGACGTTCAGGCTCTTGGATGACAACATGGACCAACTCATCGAATTCAAAGCGTTCGTGAGCTGCCTTGGTATGCTTCTGTGGGATTTCACAGTGAGTTGCTTTGGGGTGTGGGTCTGTGAACAAAAGACAGTGGATCTTTGGAGCAGGCAAATGCACATGGCGAAACACTTTTGCAACTGGCCCGACATGAACTTACAATTTTGAAATATCACTCGGCAGGCTCCTCTCAGGAACTACTTTCTGAAGGGGGGTTGGAGAGGGGCTGCACTCTCAACATACGAGGCTGTTCACCTTGCTTTCCTTGGCACCCACAATATGGTGGTGGCTTAATGGGAGCCATGTTCCTAACTTTTGTATGTAAAATTAAAATGTTTTGGAAGGTATAGGGCCAGACAACATTCACAGAGTTCCTTGGAGCTCACACAGTTACCAGCCCTGCCTTTAACACTTCCGTTGCTACCATGGCATGTGTCTGGGGCAGGAGAGTTGGGGGTGGCAGGTATTGACCTTCCCGAGTGTTCTCTCCACAGTGAGTTTGTGTCCTGACATATGGACTTTAAGCATTGGCATCAACTCATTTTCTCTTTTTAAAATTTTTGCAGATATTATGTATAATGGAGAAATGAATGAGAAAATTAAACTATTATACAGGCTTCATATCCCTCCAGGTAAGAAAGTCCAAGTAGCAAAATCAGACTGTGCTCTGCTTAAACACAAGAACAGCTTTGTGCGTGACCCTGAAGCTCTTCTCTGTTTCAAGTTCACTTACACTTGAGCCAACAGGCGTTTCTAGCTTGGGGTTTCAGGTCACAGGTTTTAAGTTCTGTGCTTCAAGGCTCTGGCAGGAGCTCCCAAACTGGAGTGAGCACCAGAATCTCCTGGAGGGCTTGTTAAACCAGGTTCCTGGGCCCCTGCCCTGGTTTCCGACACCCTGGGTCTGAGGACACCTTGAAAACTGCTGGCCTGTGGAATGTATGTGGGAGCCAGATGCTGGTTACCTTAATAGAGAGTTATTTTAGGCCACTGAATCTGAAGAACCATTGCATGTTTCTAGTGCGTCAGACCATGCTTGCTTCAAATGTCAGCACTAGTAACCAGGAAAAGGAAGCCACTTGGAAATTGTGAGGTCAGACTTGACGTTGACAGGAACAAGACCAAGAAGCCTAAAAGGTGTTGCTAGGATCTTCAAAACTAATAGAGATGAATCAGAAATCCCAGAGGGTCCCCCACCCTCTGCCAGTGCTGTGGTTGTGGTTCTGGTGTTGGATGGTGCCTGAGGAGGCTGGTGGGCACTGAGGGGGCTTCTAGGGCCATGATATCTTGGTGGCTTTTACAACTATTAATGCACATACACATTCCCCTTCATCCACTGGGCATATGTTCCAAGAACCTCCCAACCCCCCCCGTGGATGCCTGAAACCCTATATACACTAGGTTTTTTCAATCTGATCACCAAGATGGCTAATGAGTGACTAACAGGCAGATAGTGTAGACGTTGTGGAGATACTGGACAAAGGGAGGCTTCACATCTGGCCTGGGACGGAGTGGGACAGCACAAGATTTCAAAATGTTACTCAGCAGCATGCAGTTTAACACTTTGGGTGCTGTGGGGGCTACTGTACAAACGCTGAAGATGCACCTGGACATTACTTGTGGGCTTTCTGGGTCTACTTACTGGATGCAGCCATTACTGAACCTCAGGCACGCTGTCCCCAGTGAGCATTCTGTACTGGCCACACAGTCCCTCCTTGACTTTCCCATTGACAATTTGCACTATTATGACTTTAGTGCAAATTGTTCATTTGATGATTTATTTTTTGTTTCTCTGTCAACTGATCATAAATGCAAATTATTTAGCATCACTGAAGTTTTCTGCCCTTTATGTCAATATAAATTGTTTTAATTTATCCTTATTTTTCATAAATGTTTTCCTATTAATGTAGAAGGCATGAATAATTGTTTATCTTCATCATATAATCATCATCATCATCTTTACATAGTTGTCATTATATCTGGCATTCTTAAATAGAACATGATTGTTTTTATTTTACTCAATTATTTTATCTTGGTTTTAAAATAAACATTATTTTGGAATAATTTTAGATTTATAGAAAAGTTGCATAGATTAATACAGATAGATTTTCACCATGATATATTTTAAAATTTATAATTAGCTTTTGAATTATCATCTAAGATTGATTTTTGATTCTTCATCTAACTTTCTAATGAATTACTATTTGTTTCTAAACAACTTTATTTCTAAAAGACATTTTAATTACATTTATTTATTTATTTATTTATTTATTTTAAAGAAAGAAAAAAAAGAATGAAGAGGAGGAAAAAGGAAGAGAAAGAGGGAGAGAGAATGGGAGTATTGCTTTCTTGCCCAGGCTAGAATGCAATTTAGTAATGAGTTTTGAAAATCTCTTTTGTACCGATAATTATACTTAATGATGTAGTCAGGTAAAAATAAGGGAAGAAAATAATAAACAAACAGCCAACCAATATTTCATTTAAACCTATGAAATGCTATGTGATTACTGAGGAGTGATTTACTTCCAATTATGTAGTCACTTTTGGAATAGGTGTGAGGTGGTAATGTATGTTTTGTGTATTTGAAGTGGAGAGTTCTATAAATGTTTATTAAGTTTACTTGTTCCCGGTCTGAGTTCAAGTCCTGGATGTCCTTGTTAATTTTCTGTCTCGTTAATCTATAGAATCGTTAGCTCTTCTTGTTACATTAATACTTTTGCCATTATGTAATGTCCTTCTTTGCCTCTTTTGATCTTTGTTGCTTTAAAGTCTACTTTATCAGAGGCGAGAATTGCATCTCCTGTTTTTTGTTTATTTGTTTATTTTTACTCTCTGTTTGGTTGGGAAATCTTCCTCCTTCTCTTTGAGTCTGTGTATTGTTGCATGTAAGATGAGTCTGGATGCAGCATACCGATGGGTTTTGGCTTTTTATCCAATTAGAATATATATAAGTTTAATACTGGTATTTGATGCTAGCTGGCTGTTTTGCCCATTAGTTGATGTAAATTTTTCATTGTGTTAATGTTCTTGCTTTTTGATATATTTTTGGAAAGGCTGATATTGGTTGTTCCTTTATATGTATAGTGCTTCTTTCAGAAGCTCTTGTAAAGCAGGCCTGGTGGTGGTGAAGTCTCTAAGTACTTGTTTGTTCGCAAAAGATTTAATTTTTCCTTCGCTCATAAAGCTTAGTTTGGCTGGATATGAAATTCTGGGTTGAAAGTTCTTTTCTTTAAGGATGTTAAATATTGGTCCCCACTCTTTTCTAGCTTGTAGGGTTTCTGCTGAGAGATCTGCTGTAAGTCTGATAGGTTTCCCTTTATGGGTAACCTGACTTTTCTCTCTGGCTGCCCTTAGTATTTTCTCCTTCATTTCAACCCTAATAAATCTGGCGATTATGTGCCTTGGGGTTGGTCTTCTTGAAGAATATCTTTGTGGTGTTCTCTATATTACCTGGAGTTGAATATTACCCTGCCTTGCTAGGTTGGGAAAGTTTTCCTGAATGATATCCTGAAGAGTATTTTCCAACTTGGATTCATTCTCTTCGTCACATTCAGGTACACCTATCAAACGTAAATTAGGTCTTTTCACATAGTCCCATATTTCCTGGAGGCTTTGCTCATTCCTTTTCATCCTTTTTTCTCCAATCTTGTCTTCTCGTTTCATTTCACTGAGCTGGTCCTCGACTTCTGATATCCTTTCTTCTGCTTGATCAATTCGACTGTTTAAACTTGCGCATACTTCACGAAGTTCTCGTGTTGTGTTTTTCAGCTCCATCAATTCACTTATGTTCCTCTCTAAATTGTCCATTCTCGTTAGCATTTCGTCAAACCTTTTTTCAACGTTCTTAGTTTCTTTGCTTTGGGTTAGAACAAGTTCTTTTAATTCACAGAAGTTTCTTATCACCCACATTTTGAAACCTGCTTCTGTTATTGGAACACACTCGTTCTCCATTAAGCCTTGTTCCGTTACTGATGAGGAATTGCGATCCCCTATAGAGGGAGAGGCACTCTGATTTTGAGTATTCTCTGCCTTTTTATGCTGCTTTCTTCCCTTCATTATATATTTATCCCTCTGTCGTCTTTGTAATTACTGACTTTCTAACTAGGTCTCTGAGCAGACGTCCAACTTTTTGATTCCCAGCGCCGAAATCTGAGCAATCCACTGCGCCGGCCAAAACAGCGGTGTTAAGATTGATAGTGCTTTTCTGCCCGGGTATCTCCGGACTCTGCACCAAGAACTGCCGCTCTAAGGTGCCAGCTAAACCGCCACACCGGTCACAAGAGTCGCCCTGGTGACCCGTGGGGCTCCTCCGCTGAGAATCTCTTGGTCCGTGAGCAATAAATATTCGTCTGAAAGTGTGGCGTCCTCTCGTTCTCTGCCCTTTCACTGGGAGCTAGGTGCCCAAGCTGCTAGTGATCAGCCATCTTGGATCTCTCTCCTACATTGATTTATTAAAAGCATTTGTAGTCCTTCATAGTTTCAGAAAATCAATTGTTCAAACCTTTTTGAACTTATATGATTGTGATATTTACACTGTGTGACTCTGAATTTAAATCAAGTTCAATGGACATTAAGATTTGATACATTAATTTTTATGTATGTTTCGTATCTGAATTTTTGATGCAGTTAAAAAAGCCTTAAGAAAACAATGATAAAAAAGCCTTACGAGTGTAGACAGCCTAAAACCTCTATTTGAAAACATCATTTTCCTGAGGCCATGCAGACTCCTATCTAAGTACTTTTCATTTAAATAGACTTAATTCTAACAAATACTTTCATAATGAATAACTTTGGTGGGACAGACATACTAGTTACGAAATGAAAGTTTATAGTCACAAATCAGGAAGTATAATGAGATTACATCAAATGTGAATTTGTGTGCCTAACAACTTCTCTTATTATTATTTGCCTGTGGAAGAGGCAAGGGTACAAAACATGCTTATCAGTGCCTTGCTGCATACACCCACCCAGGTAGAGCAGGTCTGACCCTCTGCCAGGGTAACGTAGGAGACAGATGTCTTCTGTGACTTGGTTGTAAAGGCATCTGCTGCAGCTCAGGTAGCAATGCAGAGCTGAGGCCCAAGGCCTCACCCATTTCCAGGAGGGCTCACTT
Source organism: Aotus nancymaae (assembly GCF_030222135.1). Lineage (NCBI taxonomy): Eukaryota > Metazoa > Chordata > Mammalia > Primates > Aotidae > Aotus > Aotus nancymaae. The sequence goes on along the minus strand of NW_026988546.1, from coordinate 5,611,015 downwards.
TAAGGGCTCTTGGCAATTGTAACACTATTTAGCACAGGAGCTAGGAAAGAAATATTACAGATGATTTGGTACCATATCAGGTACACAGATAAAGAGTATTCCAGAAGTTTATGAAATCAACAGTTTTCACTACAGATTGATAAACCTACAGATTTTGGTCGTTTTGCTTAGTTAATTATACTCATTGGACTTTCAGAGCAGAACTTCCTGAAAGAACTTGATTTTCCTTGGAAAGAAACGTCATAACAAACCGCTGAGAAAGATGTATTGAAAATGGTCAATGAACACACACAAATGAGACAATTTGGAGGTTTTCTGTAAGTTTGTATACTGAGTGGACCTGTGAGGACCCCTCACATCATGAGTTCCTTCCGAGAACTCTGAGATTCAGGGAATATGCTGTTTTATTCACAGACAGGTCCTCTGAAAGGTTTGCCTGCCAGCCTGAATCCACATTAAAGAATGTCCTTAAAATTTGACTAATTAAATTGGAGCTGCTCCAGTCTTTGTGTTCAACCTTCTGTGAAGGAATAGGTTTCCTTCTGAGGTCTTATACATAACCAAGTACATCTGCTGTCTAAAGGATGAATTTTGTCAAGAAGTTGAGTTAAAAGGAGAAACCTTTTGAAGAATTCCAATCTGCAGTTGGTTAAGGGTAATTATTGGCTTTAAAAAAAAAGCACTTAAAACATTAAAAACCTGAATGAATTTACTTGATAATTGAAAGAGCACATAAAATTATATTAACATGTACTGACAAAATATGAATTCAAAGCAAAAGTTCAACTTTGAAAAAAAGGAGGTCACAAGTGCTTCACTAGTGATGTTTAGTCAGTATATAATTTGAGTTCTAAAACATAATTATAGATTAGTACAGCAATCTCTGTGTATGAATGAGAGAAAGCTTTGTTATTTTGAAATACTTGATATGAAAAAGTGTTGATTAGATTCAAAATCTAGTCCCATTAGCCAAAAAATTGTCAACATTATATTTGTCAGTGAAAAAGGGGTTGATAAATAGAATGAGCACATGCTTGAAGTAGAATTACGAGCATTGGAACCGTTCAAATCCTCTATAATGACTTTTCATCAAGTAGAGAAAAATGCCATTTGCTTTCCCTTTCTTGTTCAATTTCTCACTGATGGTGACAATCTGTTTTGAAGAGATAATCGTTTTGAAAACCTAATTGGGAATTACATGTAGCTACTTCACTATTAGTATGAAAACTAATATTAAAAAGTTTGGAGCGTGCTAAGATATTGGTAACATCCTTTTTGTCACTTGATCCTGTCTCACCTGTGATAAAGTGATGTATCATGGATATCTCTTAGAATGGATCTGCTTTCCAAACCTGTGTAGTACAATTGGAAATATACAAGATCTTTGCACAGCATGGTCTGCTTTGCTAAGGGTATCTGCAGATTAGATGGTAGGTACTGATAAATACATACCATTGTATGCCAGATAGAGACATTCTGGACAAGGATAGACTTGCATATATGATGGTGGTCCCATAGGATTACAGTGAGACTGAAAAATTCTGTCTTAGCCATTGTAAACACTGTAGCAAAACATATGACTCACGTTTTTGTGATGATGCTGGTGTAAACAACTCTACTGCCATTGTATAAAAGTCTAGCATATAAAATTACATACAACACCTAATATTGGACAATGACAATGAATGTTATTGATTTATGTAATTACTATACTATTTATCATTATTTTAGCATGTATTCCTTCTACTTATTAAAAAACAAACTGTAAAACAGCCTCAGGCAGATCCCTCAGGAGCTGTTCCAGAAAGCACTGTTATCACAGGAGAGGGCAGCCCCGTGTGTGTCATTGCCCTTGAAGACCTTCAGTTGGGACAAGATATGGACGTGGAAGACACTGATATTGACGATTCTGACCCTTCTGTAGGCCTAGGCTAATGTGTTTGTCTTGGTCAGTAACAAAAAAGTTTAAAAGATTTTTTTGATAGAAAAAGGTTTATTTTATAAGAATATAAAGAAAATATTTTTGCACAGCTGTACAGTGTGTTTGTGTTTTAAGGCAAGTGTTGTAACAAGAGTCAAAAAGTTAAAAAGTTTATAAAGTAAAAAGTTACAGTAAGCTAAGGTTAATTTATTGAAGATCAAGAAGAATATTTTAAAAATAAACTCAGTACAGTCTAAATGTTTATGAAGTCTATGGCAGTGTGCATTAATTTCCTAGGCCTTCATTTTCACTCACTACTTACTGACTTGCCCAGAGCAGCTTCCAGCCCTGCAACCTCCATTCACAGTAAGTGCTCTATACCGGTATACCATTTTTTTGTTCTTTTATACTCTATTTTGTAGTATATTTTCTACATTTAGATATGTTTAGATACACAGATACCATTGTGTTACAGTAGAGTAAAGTGCTGTACGGGTTTGTAGCCTAGGAACGATAGAGTTTATAGGCTAGTTGGGTAGTAGGGTACACCATCTAGGTTTCTGTAAGTTCACTGTATGATGCTTGCACAATGACAAAATCGCCAAATGATGTGTTTCTCAAAACTTATTCCTGTCATTAAGTGACACATGACTGTATAAAATAATAGATTTCACAGAATATTTGCTGTGGAGAAAAACCTTACACACATTATGGAATGGGATGTGTTTAAAAGTGACGTCAGTAGGAGTGAAGATAAGAGAGCATGTGACTACTGGTTGTCAGAGATAAGTATGGCACTCAGGTTACACCCACCATCTTGATTCTTCATTTTTTGGTCAGCCTTTTCTTATGGCTATGCTAAGAAACAAAACTGAAGATAACTCTGTAAGCTCTTGCTTTTAAGAATGTGCCAATATGTCAAGGAATCTGCTGGAACCCAAGAAACTGAGGGATGCTTACACTGCTCTAAGGACCAAAATAATAATGGGAATGGCCCAAACTGCATACGGGAAGAAGGCTCACCAGGTGAAATGGCAGCAGATTGGCTAAATGATTAATCCAGCTAAGATTAAGAGCCTCCCTCAGGAATAAAAACAGTCATTCTAAAGATTTAGCTGGAGGAGATAATGATTCTGAAAATGGATGATGTGTTGAGGAAATTTGCAAAGGTCAGTGTCTCACAGCGCACAAAAAATGGTAGTTTAGTTTATATTCCAGTTTAATAGGCGCATAGAAAATGGTAGTTTACATTCCAGTTTAACTCAGAATTGGGTTCCTGAGTTAAAATGCTATGGAAGATTTTGAAAAGTATGGAAACATAGAATATAAACTTCATTTAAAAAAAAAAAAACTTCTGTGAAATTCAAAGACTGCATCAGACCCTTTTCAACAAAAGAAAACTAAGTGCTAAAGATTCCTGGTATTATCCAAATTGTCAAGAAGCCACTAAGAAATCAGACGTATGATCCCTGCCTCCCATAGCTGTTGCATCTCAAGTGATTTTTCTTACAATAGATCCTTGAAAAACAAGTTGGATATCTTAGTTGATTTACCTATCAATGACTTGGCTATACTGGAATTTCTAATCCAAATGCAAGGCCTCGCTGCTATAATTTGATTGCTGTTTTCAACCACTATGGAGGGATGAGAGGAAGGCCCTATACTGCTTTTGCAAAATAAGCATGGTGGAGGATGGGATTATTTTGATGATTACTGTAATGTCTCAATTGCATCTGAAGGCCAGATTGTGTTCACAGCTGTATGTGAACTCTACCAGAGAGAAGATGCTTATGGTGGGACTGGCTTATTCCCTCCACAGGCATCCCATTTAGAAAGTGAGGAAGCTGGCAGTGGCAATGACAATGATACAGAAAATGAAAACCGTACAATGTGTAGTGAAGGTCCCTAAGGCCATAAAGGAGACACTTTCCTGCTGGTGCTATCTGTTGGAGCAATGAAGTTACCTACTACCTTCAAACAGAAGTCTGAGATAGGGGTTTCAGATGACCAAATGTAAATCCTTTATCTGATTTTAACTTGTGTAGTACTTAAAGTGAGACACAATGGACACTTATATTCTTGAATTACAGGCTACATATATATAGGAATGTAAAAATAAGGTCATGTTTAAACAGCCCAAATATGTAAAAAGATTGAAAGGAGTTTTAAAGATTGTATGTATTCTTAGTAGTTACTGTTTCCCATAATGCATAGTAACCTATACTTCTCATCATAAATAGATTGTGGAATGAGTATTTTCAGTGAGTTCCACGTCCAGGTGATGTTCTCTGCATATGCTGTGATGGCAGAGGTTGGGAGGCTCTGCTCTGGGGGTTGGTTGGCCCCTCGGCTTCTTGTTACTGTGAATACTTTACCTGCCTCCTTGCTGGACACTTGCCCACCCCCTGGATTAATTGCTGTCTTTCTATGGCTCCCATCACATTTTGTTGACTTGTATATACGTTTCTACTTTGTGGTATGCCAAGCTCTTTGGCATCCCAGCACTATTCCCTGGGAAATCCATTTCCATCCTGACTGCCCCAGGTACTAGGGTTTGCAATTTTTCTCCTATTCAGTTTGGATTCTCACATGTGCCACTGCACAGAATTTGTTTTGGGCAAAGTTGGTAAAAGGGTAGCTTTCCAAAGTTTTGCTGCCATCTTGTGGAAGCTTGTTGAATCGCAGCTGAATTTTGCCTTTGATTTATTTCCAGCAGTGTCCTCCTATGAATGTGTACTTACAACGTACGTTGTACGTCTCCACATGCCTCTGGGAAAAAGCACATTTGGTGTGGGGGACATTTTATTTTCTATTTTCTTTGCATAGCCAGACAGTGCTTGATGTGTGTTTGGGTTCATGGACCCTGCAGAAACTACAGTCCACAGGTTGGGAGCTGCTGGCTTAAGGCGCCTAAAAAGCTACATTACTGTCAGTTTTGGTAACACAGAAAATTTATTTAAGTCTTTCATCTTTTTTTAAGCACTCACTGAAAATGACCGAGACAGCCAGTCGCCATTAAAGAATCCTCTGTTGTCAACATCGAGACCCCTGGTTTTCGGGAAACCCAATGGCATGTACCTCTTTTCATTGCTGCTCTCCCCTGGGCACACCAGTGCAGTGGAAGGAGGCACTGGGTCACCCTCAACCCTTTTCTTGTAGCAGCCCTGTCTTTTCCCCTCGCCCAATGAATTATCCCCAAACCCGCTCCCTCTAGAGGCCAGAAAGGCTCCAAGGGGGAGTGTTGCTGGGTAGTTGCCCCTTGCCCCACCGCCAGGTTCCTTCCTCCTGTTTGCTGTTTCACAAGCCCTCTTAGAGCAGATGTTGCCCAGTTACCACCCATCTGTGGTCAGTTGTAAAACCAACTGCCTTTCCGAGGGTCTCTTGCTTTCCAGTTTTGTATGGAATTTGCTTAGTGGAATTCCTCACCTCCTTGCTCCCCGCTCCTACACAGTTTCCTTTTTGCTTTCATTGAATTTATTTAAACTACATATTGTTTTCCTTTGTTTCAAGGTGGTGCAGTTGATTATCAGAAACAGTTGAAGCAGATGATTAAGGATTTAGCCAAAGAAAAAGATAAGACTGAGAAAGAATTGCCCAAAATGAGCCAGGTATGGACTTTCTTCAGTGCAGAGAATTAACTGTTTTTTCAAATGATTAATCTGGGAATCAAGCTTGGGCCCCTTTACCTGCAAAGTCCAGGAAGTGGAACATCTTGGTGATTAAATGGTAAGGATTAAATTGTGATTAATTCCGGATACTCCAGATATTCAAAGCGCTTCCAAACAGGAGGCTGCCACACACTTCACATCTTTGAGGAGTTTTTATATAAAATTCATTTATCCAGGTTGTGATAACTGATTTATTCCTCTGTGAGGTAGAGGCTGTGGATACAGCATTCTTCCCTTAAAAAATACTGTGCTCACTCCCTTTCCTGGGAAATCACTGGCTACATGATACACAGTACTCACAGGAGTCTCTAAAGCTTCTGAGCATCTTCCAGAAGAGAGTTGTGCTGTATTCAAGTTCCATATCATGGTGGAAGGTTGGTTTGTTGCACTTTGAAAATGGTTCCTCCCAATGTTTAGGAAATGTAGGCTTAACGTTAAAAACACTCCTTTTTTTGTAGGACTTAAATCATTTTGGTGCTGTGTACTATGAGCCTTCAAGAGTAGAATTTAGCATGTGTTTTTCTCAGTCTTATTTTTTTGACCCCAAAACATCTTGTGGGATTAGCATTTCATAGCCTGTTTGGGAAATGCTGCTTGTCTACTATACCAAGAATTGCTCTCAGATGTTCATTCTACTCCTTGGACGTATGATCAAAATCAGTTAAAACCTCATCACCCAGAGCTATCAGTATTCACGTTTTTTATATACATACCTTTTTTTTCTATAGATAATGCTTCAAACAAAACATTAATTAACATTAATGGCCATGTTAGTACTCTGCTTTTCTTTCAAATAACCATGGATCTTTTCCCCAAATTGATGTTACATTAGTACCTAACCATTTTTCTGTTCCTGGAGTAACTGTGTAGCTAGATCCCACCTGAAGCACCTGTCCTCACATTACATATTCTCAATTTCAGCAGGAGTCTCTCAGATTACACTGAGAAAACAGGCATCACCGTTCCATTTCATTTTACATTTAGGTCCTGCATGGGCTTCCCACCAGAGGAACATGCCCTAACTTGATAGCATTTCAGCTGTTTCTAGCATTTTCCTATGATAAACTAGCTTAAAGATCCCTGCAGATAAATCTGTACATTGCTGTGGTTTTTTATTTTGAGATGGAGTTTTGCTCTTAGTGCCCACACTGGAGCGCAAGGGTTTGACCTTGGCTCACTGCAACTTCTGCCTCCCGAGTTCAAGCGATTCTTCTGCCTCAGTCTCCCAAGTATCTGGGATTACAGGCACACCCCACCACACCTGGCTAATTTTGTATTTTTAATAGAGATGGGGTTTCTCCATGTTGGTCGGGCTGGTCTTGAACTCCCAACCTCAGGTGATCCGCCCACCTCGGCCTCCCAAAGTGCTGGGATTACAGGCGTGAGCCACCATGCCCGGCCTGCTGCGGTTTCTTGAATTGCTGTGTTAAAGGATATGCACATCCTCTAGGAAGGTCTACCCATTTCCAAGTGTGTGCTAAGATTCAGGAGTCACCACTGTTAATAGTTTTCAGAGTGGAAGGGCAGAGACTACCCTTTCTTACGTTGTGTCTTCAAAAGTACTATGTCATTTTCTCAAAGATCACAGGTAAAATGTTAAAAAATGACACTTCCACCTTTGTTCTGCTGCTACAAAAGACTTATTTCCATTTCAGAGAGAATTTATCCAGTTCTGTAAAACGCTGTACAGCATGTTCCATGAAGATCCAGAAGAAAATGACTTGTACCAAGCCATCGCCACGGTCACCACGCTGCTGCTACAGATCGGGGAGGTGGGGCAGCGAAGCAGCAGCTCTGGAAGCTGCTCCCAGGAGTGTGGGGAGGAGCTGCAGGCCTCAGCTCCTTCTCCTGAGCAGGACTCAGTTTTTGCGGACACTGGGAAGACTCCCCAGGACTCCCAGGTGTTTCCAGAGGCAGAAGGGGACTGGACTGTCTCCCTTGAACATGTTTTAGCTTCACTTCTGACTGAACAGTCATTAGTAAACTTTTTTGAAAAGCCACTAGACATGAAATCCAAACTTGAAAATGCCAAGATCAATCAGTACAACCTTAAAACTCTTGAAATGAGCCAATCACAGTCTGAACTTAAGCTGAGTAACTTGTAGCAAGATAGCTGCTGTGCACACTGGAGTTGGCCATACCAAAGCACGGACCAGACTGTTTCTTGGGGTCAGCCCTAAACCCAGATTTCAGTCTACTTTACAAATGGGGCATTTGCATAAACAACCTGACAAACTGGCCAGGGGAACCGACGCAATCCTCAAGCATTTCTATGTATTCTTTGTCAGTGCGCTAGGGTACCCATCAGTTCCCTTGATGCTTAGTTTTTGCCAGATTTGCTGAAATGGGAACTTCCATGATGCTAGTGTGATTTTGCGCTCAGATGAACACAAATCACGTGTCATACTAACCAAGAAGCAAGAAAAGCCCCATGCTTTCATTTTTCACTTGGAATGACAATAGGAGAGGTCAAGAATCAAGTTCACGTTCAAGATCCAAGGGAGTCCACTATCTGTGCAATTGTATTTGGCTTTTTTTGCACTAATTGTTTCAATGCTGGTAATTGAAACCATTTTAATATATTTGGTTGTATTCACTTTATATGTTCTTCCAAAAATGTTGTGTACAAACCATGCTTTCAATGTTGGCTTCCAAGTTTTTTAATAAGAAACTTTTTGTATTTACTTGGTCCTTTTCTTTTATCTTGTAGTTAAGTGTCTTAAGATGTAGACTGTACTAGTGAATGGGTAAGCTGGGACATCACCACTGCCCATCCATGGTTTCTGGGTGGCACGACACACTGTAGGTACTCCTCAACCCCACCTTGGGTGTGCCCTACCATCACCAGTGGGGCTTCAGAGACCTTCTTATGGCAGCATTCAACATACAACTTGTAGATGCTGGTAAAAAATAATCCCAGAAACACTGCTTTAGGACTGAAATATTTTGCTGTCATGCAGTGGTGTAATCTCGGCTCACTGCAACCTCTGCCTCCCAGGTTCAAGTAATTCCCCTTCCTCGGCCTCCTGAGTAGCTGGGACTACAGGCGTGTGCCACCATGCCTGGCTAAAATTTTTTTTTTTTTTTTTTGTATTTTTAGTAGATACGGGGTTTCATCACGTTGGCCAGGATCGTCTTGAGTTCCTGACCTTGTGATCCATCCTGCCGGCCTCAGCCTCCCAAAGTGCTGAGAGTACAGGTGTGAGCCACCATGCCTGGCCCAGGACTGAATTATTACGACAAATTTTTGTTATTGATACCTTAAGGAACTTCTGAACCTTGGTTCCAAGTACCTGAGACTACAAATAACTCACGGGACCGTTACAAATGACTTAAAATACGAATCTGGTTACCTCACCAAAAATCAATTATTTTAGAAGACAACAATACTCCATATAGATGTCAGCAGAAACTTAAAGACCTACTGCTATGTTAATTTCATTAAATTTAAGATGCTAAAGATGTTACGTCATTTTAAAGTTGTTTCCTAAAAATGTTAAGATGCCAATATCAACTGAATTCTATATCCTGGTTTCTGGAAAAACGCTTATCTGACAATTAACAAAACATACAAGTAGAATCATTAACAATATACCTTCAGTATCCCAAATACCCAGAACAGTGGTTCCAAAACTAGGTTGCACTTCAAAATCAGCTTTAAAAACCTGCCTAGGCCGGGCGCGGTGGCTCAAGCCTGTAATCCCAGCACTTTGGGAGGCCGAGGCGGGTGGATCACGAGGTCAAGAGATCGAGACCATCCTGGTCACCATGGTGAAACCCCGTCTCTACTAATACAAAAAATTAGCTGGGCACGGTGGCGCGTGCCTGTAATCCCAGCTACTCAGGAGGCTGAGGCAGGAGAATTGCCTGAACACAGGAGGCGGAGATTGCGGTGAGCCGAGATCGCGCCATTGCGCTCCAGCCTGGGTATCAAGAGCGAAACTCCGTCTCAAAAAAAAAAAAAAAAAAAAAAAAAAAAAAACCTGCCTAGACCCTGTCTACAAATCTAACCCTAGGGGATGGGGAGAAGGCAGCACAGGCCATCAGTGTGAGAAAAGCTCTCCAAATGATCCCATAATTAGGATAGGATATACAAGCACATTATGTTTTAACTAAAAAGAACTAAAACAGAAAGGCAATTTTTTAAGTTTATTTGATGTATTTGACGACAATCAGCGATTAGTTCTCATCCACATTGACTGTCTGTAGATCTGTAAAAGAAATGACAGTCAGCTTCCACACCCACATCACATCTCGTATTTTAACTCTCGAAAACTTTTGTAGGAGGGTCTGGGCCTGTAGCATTCTATTTTCCACATTCCAGATGTGGACCAGTTTTGCTTTCTTTAGTGTCTTCCCACACCAACACACAGTTTTAAAAAAGGTGTAATGATGTGTGTCACCCCTAGCTTAACAGATGAATTCACATTTTAACAGAGCTAAGGACATTTTTCTAATGTTAATTTAAATGGTTTTATGGGATGGAGAACTTACTTTTGAAAGTGGTAACAGGTACATAGGTAACCAAAGTATAGAGCTTATTTGGTGAATCTTCATCCTCATTACGTTTTCTGGACAACCGCACACGGATTCGGTATGGGACATTCCTAATAAACACATAATTGTGTTGCTAAAGTCAATGCATCCTTTCAACCAAGCAGCTGCCAGCTGTATTCATGTATCTCATCCCTGCTTCCAATGCTGTCTTGTCATCTAGTATGACCAACCAAGAATTTATCCTAAGCAGATACCTGGGTCCAAATGTGTCAGTCTTTTGTCTCTAGCGCCAGAAACTTGTTATGTGATTTTTCTGTTACATTAAAACGTGAAGAAATGGCTGGCTAGTGCCTGTAATCCCAGCACTTTGAGAGGCCAAGATGGGCAGATCATCTGAGGTCAAGAGTTCGAGACCAGCCTGGCTAACATGGTAAAACCGTCTCTACTAAAAATACAAAAGAAGCCAGGCGTGGTGGCGGGTGCCTGTAACCCCAGCTACTTGGGAGGCTGAGGCAGGAAAATCACTTGTACCTGGAGATGGAGGTTGCAGAGAGCTGAGACTACGCCACTGTACTCCAGCCTGGGCACCATCTCATCCCCCGGCTCCCATCCCGTAAAAAACAAAACAAACAAAAAAGGTGAAGAAACACCTAAAAATTCTGCCCAGGCGCATACTCAGTTTCTCTAGCTTCTGCATGCAATCCTTTCCTCCTGTTTTACCCTCCCGGCAGCATCACAGCTGATTCTCTTTCCTCTATGGATCTTATGATGTGCCCAGTATTGTTCTAGGCCCCAGATTTCTATAAATTCAGGACTTCTCTTGGCTCCTATGATCCCATTCCTCTTATTATCCCAAAGAAGGCAATGGAGGCTCCTTTAGTGGACACCTCTCCTGCCGCACCCCTGTAGGCCCACCCATGGAAAAGCTGGTCTCAGGTCCCTCTCTCATTCATCTCACTTAATCCTAAGGTTTAAATACCACACAGATGCAGACAGTCCCTCCGCCATCCATTTCCAGAATCAACTAGTCCACACTGTCACCATTCCTCTAGCTGCCCCTCACTCTACTTCTGCCACTTGACAAGATGTCCTTTACAAAGCACAAGCCTCCCCTGCCTTCTGGTTCCACTCCACAGCAGGGTCGAATGTCAGCACTAACACCTGAGCTAGGCAATTCTTTGTTGTGGGAGCAGCCCCATGAATTGTAGGGTGTTTAGTAGTCCCTGGCCCATAGTATGCCTCAGTAGTGACTACAAAAAACTGTCCCCCACAACAACCCTGGGAAGGGACAGGTAAAACTGCCCCAGGCTAAGAACCACTTCTCTCACGGTGGAGTTGTCACGCTATCTATATATCCTACAAGGTCTGCCCTCACCCCTCTCTCCTTGACTGGGCTTGCAGTCACTTATTCCACCCAACCTGCCCTAACCACCCTGCTCCCAGATCCTACCAAGCTTCGTCTCTGTGCAATGCTCGTTCCCACCCTACGGTGCTGGCTCCTTCACTTGGGTCTCAGTTTGTAAGGCACATTTAGGGGTTCCCTGCAGATGTTAGCCCACCCTCAGGTGTGTCACAGTATTTTCGTTATACTTCCACATGCATTAACCAAAGTACTCAACTAATATGGGCTCTGCAGGGTAAGCGCCCGATACGCTGGTGTCATTGTGAAAGTTCACCTTCTAATACAGATAACTTTAGCACCTTATTCCTTTGGCCCAGACAGCTTTGTTGAGCCTGGTATCAATGCGCACATCTGGAGTTCCCATCTCCTTCATAGCAAATTTCCGAATCTCTTTGAGTGCCCGAGGGGCACGCTTCTTGAAGCCCCTAAGATTCAAACATAAGTGAACAAATTAACTAAAGGCGCACAAAATTAAATTAGATACATATAAGAAGTCCTCAATATCATCAATAGGCTCCTGGAAATGGACTTAAAGCAATGTCCTCTATAACAAAACCACGTTTTTACAGCATACAGTAGGCCAGCGTGCTTAAAGTTCAGTGAAGACTTACTGTAGATGGTATGTCCTCCTGTCATAAAACCAACCTAAGCCAAACCTTAAACCAGGCAGGAAAAATCCTTTTTTCACCACCAGTGTGCAACGCTCAGCAACTAGCACAATAATTAGGATAAGATGCATAAACCATGAAGTCCTCAGAACATGTTTCTGGAACAGATAGATGATTCAACGCTATTAACTTAGTCTACACTTAAAGAGCAGGGATCTGAAATGTGCAGGCAGACTTCCTCTTGAGTATGATGAGGGCAATGGTTAACTCCATGGAGCTCTCCGTCTGTCAGTCTCTATCCAAAGAGCAGCATGTGCATTCATTAACTTATGTCTGCTCAGAATTCCGAGTTAGGTACTAATAACCCTCTGTTCACAACGAGGGTACACAGATACCTTTAAATTTTATGCTCTCAGTTAAATAAGAAATGCAAAAATGGAGCTACACAGGCTAAAAAGACCAACCATTTGGATAAGGCCATTTCAAGTGAGGCAGAGACCAAACAGCCTACAGAGGTGTCCCACCGCCCCAAGACTGTAAACTACTTCCTTTGCCCTATCCTCTCCAGTAGTATATGATGCCATTTCCAGAACCCATCAAGCAAGCTCATTTCACTTAAATACTGAAACACAGAAGTAAAGGGTACTAGAAATAACAGCAGCTGGCAATCCATAAATCCACAGGTTGCTTACATAAGCTAGAACTTATGTAAGCAACGTATTGAGTCCATCAGATGGTATCTAATACTACAGAGAAAGAGAAACCAGGGAAAAAAGAGAGAAAACATTAGGGAAGGGAAGTTTCTATAAGACAACTAAGGTGGGCCAGGTGTGATGGCGGGCACCTGTAGTCCCAGCCACTCTTGAGGCTGAGGAACGGAAGCGGAGACCGGGCCACTACACTCCAGCCTGGAGACAGAGCAAAACTCTCTATCAAAAAAAGAGGGCCAAGGTTGACACTGGACTCAAGGTCTTACGGCAACGAAGCATTTAACTATCTGTGAAAAAGCATTCAGGCATGGGGAAAAAAAGGAAAAATTCAACAAAGCAGCTACTTTGAAACAGAAGCATGCTCGGTATGATTAAATGGGTCTGCCAACGTGGGATCATAGCAAGAACTCTTGATTTCTAACCTAAGACAGAAGGCCGATGGAGGATCTGAGAATAGATAATACATGTTTGGGCGTAGGGAAGGGAACAAGAGCACGGAACTACTACTGTCAGCATTCAGGTAAGAAAGAATGGGGGCGGTCACAAAGACCAATGCAACTGGTCAGACTGTCAGTATATCTGGAAGGTAGAATACACAGGATTTGTTCACTTGCCAATGAATGAAATAGGGAAGGACGCAAGAAGAAAAGACTGGGGTGGAGACGATTCGGCACATCTCTGAGAGTGACAACCAGAAGCGTGAGTTTGCGCTCCAGGGCGGCTACGGGGATACTCACACTCCATGGATGCGCTTGTGAATGTTGATGGTGTATTCTCGGGTCACCACCTCGTTGATGGCAGAACGGCCCTTTTTCTTCTCGCCACCCTTCTTTGCGGGAGCCATCTAAATGCAGGCGACAAGGAGGCTCAGAGCAAAGTTGGACAAGCTCAAGCCAAGTCCTCCCTCCCAACCTCACGCTGTCACTCTCGGGGCGCTTTCAGGTGCTGAGGTCTGGCCAGGCTAAGTCGGTCACCCAGTGGCCCACGCACCCGCGCTCTCAGATGCCTCCGACCCGGATATCCCTGCCGCCCCGGCTCTCCTAAGCCTGGTCACTTTCCTCCTCAGGCTCCGGGAGCCCTTAAAAGCAGCGTGTATTCCCATCTCTCCACAGCCGGAGCCCCGGGCTGGCTCGGGAGAGATTTCGCGGTCCCAGTTAGCACAATTCTAAAGGAGGATGGGGCCGGATTCCAGGAGCCCAGACTCTGCCACACATACTCACTCTGTCGGTTCCGAGGTGGAAAGGAAGAGCGCGAGGAATTATGGGAAAAGGAAAGCCGCAGTTGCAAGCACAACTTCCGGGTCGCCCGGCGAGGGGGTGTGGCTATGGAAGGGGAGAGACGAGGCTGTGACGTAAGCAGCGCGCGCCGAAATGGGGTCAGCGAGCGGGGTCGGGGCGGGTGTGCGCGTTTTGGGCCGCAAGTTCTTGTCCGGCGTCTTGCTGAGAGATTCCCTCTGGCTCCGCGAAGGAACTTGCGTCCCTTGTCTAAGTCTTCGGATAAAACCAAAACCTAGGCCTACAGCTGGATGGGAGCAGGGCCAGGGAGAGAGACTTTCGTTTTTTTTCCCGTTCATTCATGCGTCCTACCAACACTGAGCCTGCATCGGACGCGGTGTCTGGCTGGCGGTCCCAGGGTCACTAAGACACAGCCTCGCGCTTTAGGTCTTAGGAGGGCCAGCACAGCATCGCGAGTGGTTACTGTCCTGGGCGGTGGCGCCACAGGACTGTAGCGTCGTCCCGGTGCATGAGGGTGGGTCGGGTGCAGAAAGGAGGGGAGACTGGTGCGCGGTCTGGAAGCACTGGCAGGAGATCTTAGTAACTGAGGAGTGGTAGAGGCTGCTGCACGTGGAAGGACTGGAGCAGTGTGGCTTCCCAGACTCTTGGTTGAGGGGTGAGAGAGCCTGTGGGGACCTACTCGTTGAAGATTGAACTATTATTGGTAATAAGGAGTCATTGAAAGGTTTTCAGGAGGGCAGCGCCATGATCAGATGTTTTAGAATTAATTTAGCTGCCCAAAGTATCGCTTGGGAGTAGTTGGTGGCTACAAGACCACTAGAAATAAGCTATTTACGAAATACAGACAAATGATGAGGGTCCGAACTAAGGCAGTTGCAGCGGGATTGGAAATGAATGGACTGATTTTATAGATACAAGGAGGTAAAATTAAGAGGAGTTGGAAAGAGAAGACCAGAGGAAATGCGATATTTAGGAGGTATGGAAAGCAGAGGCTGTAAGAAATTAGTTTAGAGCAGTGTGGAAAGACTTACCTGAAAATATTCTAGGCCGGACGTGGTGGCTCACACCTATAATCCCAGCACTTTGGGAGGCCGAAGTGGGTGGATCACGAGGTCAGGAGTTCGAGACCAGCCTGGCCAACATGATGAAACCCCGCCTCTACTAAAATACAAAAAATTAGCCAGGCGTGGTGGTGTGTGCCTGTAGTCCCAGCTACTCGGGAGGCTGTGGCAGGGGAATCACTTGAACCCGGGAAGCGGAGGTTGCAGTGAGCCGAAATCGAGCCACTGCACTCCAGCCTGGCAATGAGTGAGACTCCATCTCAAAAAAAAGAAAAAGAAAATATTCTCAGCAGGGCGTGGTGGCTCATGCCTGTAATCCCAACACTTTGGGAGGCCAAGGCGGGCAGATTGAGACCAGCCTGACCAACATGGTGAAACCCTGTCTCTACTTAAAAAATACAAAAATTAGCCGGGTGTGGTGGTGCGTGCCTGTAATCCCAGCTACTCAGGAGGCTAAGGCAGAATTGCTTGAACCCAGGAGATGGAGGTTGCAGTGAGCTGAGATCGCACCACTGCACTCCAGTCTGGGTGACAGTTGAGACTGTCTCAAAAAAAAAAAAAAAATTCTCATGTAAGCCAACTGGAGGACAGCATGGCCAACAGGTACTAAGTGCCACGGAGTTCAAGTAAGGCGAAAACAGATGTATCCCTTAGGTTCAACAAACAGGAGATGGTCAGTGATTTTGGCAGTTTTACTTCTGAAGCACTGGAGTGTGGGGGTGGGCTGCTTCCACCTATTCCCTTCTTTCACAGGAGTACACCATTTTTAGTGCCTTCTTAAGCACACGAGCTAAAAAGTTTCTGAACCCTCAAATATCTGAATATTTATTCAACCCTCAAATTTAAATTCTGGCTTGTGTGGAATTCTAGATTGAAAAGACTTTCTTCCCAGTGTAAGGTATATTGCTGAGTTAAAATGAGGAAACTGAGGCCAGTGTAAAAAAATGAGAATCCAATTTATTCAGCTCCCGGGCGAGGTTCTGTGGTCCGGGAAGGGGCCAGAGAAGTCGCAATGGGCTTCTCAGGGTGTGGGGTTTTATAAGAAGTGGAGGTAGTTGATTGGTCATTGGGAAACAAAGAGCAGACAATTTCATTGGTAAGGAGATTTGATTGATTGTTAGGGAAACAAAGAGCAGACAGTTTCATTGGTAGGCTGACTTGCTGGGGAGGTTAATGTTAAACTGCCATTGGACAAATCTTCCACGGCCTTTTTAAATTTTGAAAAGGTTGAGTGAGGAATGCAGGAGTGGGCGTGTGGAGCCTGCATGGAGAAACCAGATAGGAGCAGGTGTGGGGAGACAGCACAGAGAGATAAGTGTGTCCATTTGGCTCTTCAGCGAGGCAGCCGGCCTTACACCCAGCATTTTGAAGGCTGGCTTCATTGTCTTCAATTTTTCAGTATGGTTGAAAAGTGATGCGTCATTTTTTTCTCTCTAAAAGATTTTAGGATCTTCTCTTTGAATTTCTGAAATTTCATGATGATGGTACCTTGAATTTAAAGGAAATTTCCAGAACGAAAGAGCTTGATGTTCCAAGTTGAAAGGGCCCACTTAATGCCTGGCACTTTGGTGAATGGGAAAATGCCCAGAACAAGACATCCCTAATCTAACAGTGTTTTCAGCAATGGACACATCTCAGGATCTCACAGGCAGGACCGGAGGCAGACAATTTCAGGGCTGGAAAAGGGACTGATACCATGAGGAACCTTTGCATCCTGTATCAGGGTAGATATTGTACCTCTAGGTTTCCCAGCAGTCCTCAAAGGCAAGAGTTGGTGGTGGACAAGCAAGCTTCCTGCCATTTATCTTATCAGACTACAGAGGACTTTCCAGAAACTTCCGGTAGCTTTCTGCTTGTCATTGGCTAGAACTAGGGGCTCCATTGCAGTTAGGCTAGGAGAGCACGTACCTGCCAAAAGCAAATGGGATTGTCATGATTATGTTGGCCTAATGATGGATTGTGTATTTTTTTTGGCCTGGGCTAGACACATTGCTTTTAATGCACAGAAGTGAGGTTCTGTTAACAAGGAAGAAGAGAGGCTGGCACACTTTGTTTCAACCCAGTGATGCTTGCTGCTTGCTGTCATCTCCTCCTCTTTCTCATGCTTAGGCACTGTGAAGCTTGCCTCAGGCCTTGCATACCCCATGGCCCTTTTGGCCATGTTCAATCAGATCAATGTTCTCATCCTGACTCCCTGCAATCACTCTCTGAAGATGTGATCTTGCCCTTTCTATCTGGCTCCCAGCACCTAGAGAGGGATTAAGGGACAGCTTCCTAAGGTACCATCCATTAGAGATAAAAGTGTTACTGTAATAAATCAGAAGTCTGGTGCCAGCGGACTCAAGTTTCCATATAACTGACAAAATGTGAGTAGATCCTACCTCTTGTTGAAACAAATAGACCCCTCCAGTGGGAATCTAAAAAAACGTCCCTCTCAGATGCCAACTCTGCTCCCTTATATAAATGTTGAACAGACTTATAATAAAGATTGTTAGGTTTGGGGATTGAAAATCATTCACCTGCCTGGGGCTCTGCAGACTCTTCCAGTTTCTCTTTCCCTCCTAAGCCCCAGGGACGGGGCCAGTGACTGCTGGGCCTTAAAGAGACCAGAACCACATAACAGGAACTTTGCTTTGTAACTGTCTGGTATTTGTTAGCTGTGCAGATCACTCATGTCTTTTTACTTTTACTGATTAGCAGAGAATCCTTAAAATGAAACAAGATCTGAATGTTTCCCTGTGGGAGCAGCAAGAAAGTAGACAGGAAACAAGAAAATAGCACTCCCTCCACCAGCTTTAGGGGTGACAAACCTAAGGGACTGGGAGTGGGGGGTCCTCCTTGGCAGTTTCATGCTGGACTGAGCTCCAGGAAGGTCCAGTAGAACTTCCCAAGAAGCACCACCAAAAGATTTTTAAAAGAAAAGAGGGTAGTGAAGAGGTGCTAAAGAGAGCTGTGTCCAGACGTAGTGTGGGTAGACCGGGCCTGGGAGGTCAGCGTGGAGGCTGCTTCTGTGACCCAGCCTAAATGGAGTCCAGATGAGGCAGCAACTAATGCAACAGAGAGAAGAGTGGTACAAGAAGTATTTGAAGTGTTAAAATCAATAGTTCATAACTGACTTCATATGGAATGTCAATTTAGGAGAAAGTTTTAGTGCTGAACAAAATCACTAGAAAAGTAGACTACAATATAATATATATTATATTGCAGAATTCAATGTGATTTCATGACTGAAGGTGTTTTCAGCTCCATCACAGCAGGATGACCCAATAAGAGCAACAGAGGCAGCACTTGACCCAATACCAGCTCTTATACTTACTCTAGGCATTCAGATTTTAAATCTCTACTTTTTTTTTTTTTTAATTAAAAGGAATCAGGACTCCTTGGAGGGTAGTTGCTTCCATGCCTTGAGACAGGAAAAAATAAATAAAAAAAAAAAAGTCAGTATGGGCCTTGATTGTGTTGTTTCCCAGGAAGTCTGGAGCCTGATTTCTGATGGACGATGCTAAAAAGAGAAAGCAGCCGAACACAGGAGCTGGCTCTCGCTGGCTGGGTTATACCAGTTTGAGCATGAAATAAATAATAATGGTCAATTAGAACAGTTGAGTTCATAAAAGGCCATGAGTTCCCAACTTCATGCTTAAAATAAAACATGAAATGTAAAAAAGATAATTGTAATTTAAAAAGGAGTTGATGTCATAGATGTGTCTGTGTGGTTAGGCAAAAATCCTACGTAAGTTTTTTTCTTTTTTGTGTTTCCAATGTGCTTTTTTCTCCAGAAAAATAAAGCTGTTTATATGGATAGTATGAAATTTATGCATGGCTGCCCAAAAAGCTGCTAACAGGTTTCTCTAGAGGATCCAAATTAGTTATTTCTCTAGGACATTAATGGCAGACTTGGAGACCTTCAGGTTGTGCCTACACAAAGTGAAGAGAGAAACTGGAGCGGTCTTGTACAAAAACAAATTTTACCAGATAATTTAGACAAGAGTGTAAAATGTCATGGCTTAGAACTGTTGGCTAACTCCCCATGTTGCGTGCACAAATAACATTTTAAAATTAATTTAATGAATTTTAGTTGATTTAGAGACAGTAGATACATTTTAACTGAGTTAATTTAAAAGATCATAAACTTAGTGTACTCTGGAGTTCATATTTCAGTCATTTCACATGAGCCAATACTTTATAGTTTTCCAAATAGAAAGGTCATGGTTTTTCTGGAAATAGGACAGGATTGAAAATAGCCTTTTAATGAGCAAACTTCAATGAATCAAAAGTTTAGGGATTAAACTTCCCATGATAATGTGGGTTTAAAGAAATATTACACAATAAGAGTTTTCTGAGTTTATCCAAATTCTGAACATGTGTAAGATTTAAGCAAAGCTAAATCAAATTAGTAGGAAGGCACACTCTGCCTTCTCCTAATGACTTCCAGCTAGAAAATCCTAGGACAATAAATATGGTGTGTCCATTAAAAATCTTGTTCTGCTTAAAAAATTCTGACAGCAAATTAAAATACAAATTCTTTTCCAGAGAAGTCAGATCTAGAAACCTCTGAATTTATAAAGCATTTAGAAATACTTAGTCCAGTTTCACACAGCATTTTTAAGAAGGGGGTTCATTCCTGCTTCCTTTAATATGTTCTAGTATGTGCAAAATATTTTCACTTACCGTTTTTTCAGAAATAGAACAATTGTTTGAGTAATAAAACTTTTTGGATGCATTTATATGGCACCCTTTCATGCCATCCAAAACTGATCCTAGTCATAGAACTGGGAAGAGCCATCCCCATTCTATACGGGAGGAGTAGGAGCAGAGAGCCATAACAATGCAGCAGGGAGAGGAACTTCGCTCTCTTGGGCCAATGCTTTTGGTAAGGGCATTGCCATCTCAGTGGTTCTCAACCACAGTACATCAGGGTACTCTCCTGTCTGCCACATGATGGGGTGGCTGTCTGTAGTTGGCAGACATGTTCTAGATGCTGCAGCTATGCCCCCAACCCCAACATGGCATCTGTGCACATATTTTATATGCCGACGCAGATAAGCTGCCCACATCACTGATAACTAAGTTGGTGGCGAAACCCCATGGAATTCCAGCCTGAGTTTAATGATGGGCTATAAATGAATGCTTTGGTAGAGAATGTCTTGGTTATCTCCATGGATTTTACCTATGTCAAGACTGAGATGTTGGCCAGGCATAGTGGCTCATGCCTGTGATCCCAGTACTTTGGGAGGCCGAGGCAGGCAGATCACTTGAGGTCAGGAGTTCGAGACCAGCCTGGCCAACATGACAAAACCCCATCTCTACTACAAACACAAAAATTAGCTGGTGTGGTGGTGGGTGCCTGTAATTCCAGCTGCTCGAGGTGAAGCAGCAGAATCACTTAAACCCGGGAGGCAGAGGTTACAGCGAGCTGAGATCATGCTGCTGCACTCTAGCCTGGGTGACAGAGAGAGACTCTGTCTCAAAAAAAAAAGAGAAAGAGAGATTGAGATGTTTCCAGAAATTTTTTCTGTTTTGTTTTGCTGTCACTTCTACAGTAAACCATTGTTTTTCTGGCACAAACTTTAGTACAAAGATCAGAACCCGATAGGCCGATGCCCATGTTGCAGCTGAAAAAGCTGACCACTGCCTGACTTATCACTTGCTTTCATCTTTTCTGTACCTTTATCCTTGAAACATCTTGAAATTAGAAAAATAGGATTATTGGTGAAAAGATGTATGCAGGGATGTATAACAAGGGACAGAGGAAATTGTACAAATTTGTTAATTTATTACAAAATGTTCACTCACAGAAAAACACAAGAAAACTTTTATACTTTTATATTTGGGAAAGGAACTGGTATCTCAGATACAAAATAATTTACACATAAGCCATACAATTTTATTTTATATAGAAATAGGTCATTATTACAACAGCTGTACAATTCACTACGCTTCATCTTATAATTACATAAAATCTTTTCTTTAGAAACATCTCAACATAACAAAACATACAAAAAAAGCAAAGTGCATTTTGAAAAGGAAAATCCAATTCTCAGTATTCTCATGAAGATATGTAGAAAGATGCAGCATTCTCACTCAAAGGGCCAGCACATGGCGGGGTCTCCCTGGGGACTGCAGTCCCCCAGGCCTGTCTGGCTTGTGAAACCTCTCCCCTCACAGGCTTGGAGCTCTCAGCAGAACTCTGGAATGTCGGCTGGCATGATTGTGCTTTGCTATGAGACCACCTTTGTAGTTGCAATCAATGCAGTAAACAGGAAATAGTCCAGTGTTTTATTTAGGGGCTAAAAAATCACCGCCAGCATGGCATGGGGTGAAAAGCCTCACCCCATTAGGGTTTAGGCCAGAAAGTGTCAATCTGCAGCTTGGTTAATAACAACCAGCTTCTCTGACTGGTGGGCTGTTGTTGTTACTGCGGTCTCTCAGTGAAGCCATGAGACCTTATTATTTTTAAAACAAACAGAAAGTGCCTAAGAAGTTATTTCCTCTGTGCAGCTGTGCAAATTAAAACAAAAACAACCATTTAAAAATAATGAAAAATAATCTCTTTATTCTCTCTCTCCAACAGATCTCTGACCCAGTCCTCCAATGCAAAGGAATGACGATCAAGAGAGCGAAGGCCAGCTAGCGCAGATGGGTGGGCCGCAGTTGGCGAGAGTGGCCAGTACGCTCTCGGGGGATGCAGCGAGATGCGCCATCTCTGAAGGTAAACCGAGCAATGACGCCTACATGGGGCACCTGGTTCCTGTCCAGTATGGCTGTAGAGTGTGCCCAAGAACCTCAGAGGCAAGGGAAACACGGTCAGTATTCCTGATCATTTCCACTGCACCAAGCACTGCACTCCAGAGATGGTTACCATCCAGGAGTTCTGAAACGTATGCAGTGTGCACAAAAGCCAAGGGTTTAGCTCAGACTCCTCTCCCCATCTCCTGTGGCCACCCCCCTCATCCATTGGTTAAAGCTGATTGTGTCCCGACTTTGGTGCCAGGGCACTATCGCGGCGGCTGCTGAAGGCCTGACGACTCGGACAGACTGCTGACCCTTCGGGGAGGACGCAGGGGCTGGGGCTGTGCTGGGGGCGGTGCGGGGTAGCCCAGGGTCCCTGGCTGTTGTGAGTAGGTGGAGAGAAGTAGCGAGTCCTGCTGCTCACTGTGTAAGGAGGTTGGTGCCTGTACCTAGAAAAAAAAGAACAAAGGGCTTCAGAGGTGGTTCTGATGTGTCCGCCCTCAACTGTCTCACAGGGCAGTGCAGGGCGTGCTGCAGATTCATTTAGACTGCAGGGCTGTCTTTCTTGGGGGGTCATGTGGGGAGAGGTGGCTCTGGCAAGACCTGGGGCTGTGATGGGGATGGGGAAGAAAAGAACCTTAGGATGAATTCTGAAGCTAAGTTCTCTGCCAGTAGCGGGGAGCTCTTTCTGGCCCAATTGGCCTTGGGCTGTGCCTGTAGGGAATGGTTTCTTAAACACGTGCACATGATCTACATGTAGCCAGCATGTTTTTGGATGATGGAAACTGAGGCCACACACAGACAGTCCACAGGGGAGAATCCAAACACACATACAGTTTGCACACTTTTCACTGCTGGTCCCTGATCCCCTAGCTACCTCCAGATATGGCCATTCGCCAGCACCTATTAGGAGCATCGTGATTGGAAGTTTAGAAGCTTCAACTGGCCAAAGCCTGACTTTGGAAACTTCAATCTCATCACCCACTATTGCCTTCCTTGAAATCTTCCCCTGCAAGTAACCCAGCACCTCCCTGCTCTCAAAGCTGCCCAGGCACAGCTGCCCTGCACTTTTGCTCAGGCTGTCTGGCTGGAACACTGTCCTTTTATCTTCACCCTCACCCACACTTCGGGCATTTCCTGGACATCAGACTTTGCGGTGGGTACCTTCTGAGCCCTCCCTCTTCTCAAGTCCCTTCCCCTACGAAGGCTTCCCCACCACAGCACTCCCACTCTTCCCAAATCTGAGACTGTGTTCTGTGCTAACCTACCTCTCTGCACCCCACCCCAAGGCCCCTAAGGGCAGTGAGGGGGCTGAAGGCTCTCTGTATTCACAGCCTGTATTTTGTACGCAACAGGTGTGTGCAAACTTGTCTGTTGCTCATTTCCCATCCAAAATCACTTCTGGGTCTCGAGAACTGACAAGATCTGCAAAGCCAAAGTCTGATGTGACTCCCACTATGCATGGGGTCAGGGAGATTTGAAAATTATAGCACAGATAGCTTAGCAGCATTGGAATTAAATTGCACTCTAGAACTTCAAGGATGGCTATCTTCATTGCAATCCACAGTCCTCAAGAGGTCTTAGCCACTGCTCATTCTCCATGGCTCTGCAGGTGCAGGTGGGGCTGCAGGCCAGGGACAAAGCCCCCCAGGACAGGGAAAGGCTGGGGTGAGGAGGGCACCCTGCACACGGGCGAGGGAAGGCCAGGTCCTTCTGGAGCTTGGCAGATGCAGATGTGTGGCTCCCACGTGAACCTGTAGACCAGTGGCTCTCACTCTCCCTGCTTCTGGCATACTTGGCACTTGCTTGAAGTAATTTTTGCCTTCTAAGTAGCGACCACATGTAAATGAGCTTCAGATTTTCCTGGCAAGCCCAATTTCACACAATATCACTGTACTTATTAAGGCAGGTTAATGGATCTGTACTAAATGTGATTCAGCTTCATATTTACATAGGACTTTATCTATAAACACACTGAAAAGTCCAACATAGTCATCAATGTTTTTTGGCTTTTGCTCTAACAACAATGAAAACATCAAGACACAAATCCTTGAGTAAAAACTACTTTTTAAAAAAGGAACATTTCAGGCCGGGTGTGGTGGCTTATGCCTGTAATCCCAGCACTTTGGGAGGCCAAGGTGGGTGGATCATGAGGTCAAGAGATCAAGACCATCCTGGCCAACATGGTGAAACCCCATCTCTACTAAAAATACAAAAATTAGCCAGGTGTGTTGGCACGTGCCTGTGGTCCCAGCTACTCAGGAGGCTGAGGCGGAAGAATCGCTTGAACCCAGGAGGCAGAGGTTGCAGTGAGCCGAGATTGTGCTACTGAACTCCAGCCTGGTGACAGAGCAAGATTCTGTCTCAAAAAAAAAAAAAAAAGGAATATTTCAGCACATAACCACGCAAGGCATAATAGCCAACTCGTAATTTCATGTACTCCATAGACACAGACTTCATAAACTTTAAGCATGAAAAACAATCAAATAAGAACCTTTCTGGGACTTACTTCTATACCAGGGATAGAACAACTTTGAAATCAAGGGAATAAAATATCTTTGAGACTTGGGGTGCAGAGCATGGCCCAGCTCCCTGGCCTGCACAGGGGCCCCCTGGGCTATGGCACCCACCTGCAGGTAGTGCTGTGGTGGCTGCTGCCGGGCCTGTGCAGGCTGCAGGGGCGATGGCTGGGAGGTGGGGAAGCTGGGGTGGAGCACCGCCTGCCCCATCAGCAGGACGGGCATTGGGGCACTGCTGCTGTTGGTGGGGTGTGCATCTGGATTTTGAAACACGGTCTGGCTCTGTGCATACCTGTTTCACATGGGAAGGAGAAAACACGTCCTTTAAGAAAGCAGTATTGATATGACACCAAAAGCACAAGCAATGAAAGAAAAACTAGGTTGAACTTCATAAGGAACTTTTGTGCATCAAAAGACACTATCAACAGAGGGAAAGGCATCCCACGGAGTGGGGGAAGATATTTGCACATCGCATGTCGAATAAGAGACTGATACCCAGAATATATAAAGAATGCCTACAACCCCACAGCAAGAAACCCAAACAACCCAATCAAAAAACGGGCATGGGGCTGACATTTCTCCAAAGAGAAGCTAGAAAAGGCCAACATGCACATGAAAATGTGCTCAGCATCACTAGTCATTAGGGCAAAGCCGATCAAAACCAAAATGAGATGTCCCTTCACACTCATGGAAAAAACCAGGAAGTAACAGGTGCTGGTGAGAATGCGGAGACACTGGAACTTTAGTGCTCTGTTGGTGGGAATTATTAAATGGTGCAGCCACTGTGTCAAATGTTGATACGGTTCGGCTCTGTGTCCCCACCCAAATCTCATGTTGAATTGTAATCCCTCGTGTTGGAGGTGTGGCCTGGTGGGAGGTGATTGATCATGGCTGGGGACTTCCCCCTTGCTGTTGTTGTGATGAGTTCTCCCGAGATCTGTCTGTTTAAAAGTATGTAGCCCCTCCTCTCTTGTTCTCTCTCTGTTCCTGGCCATGTGAAGGTGTGCTTGCTTCCTCTTCACCTTCTGCCATGATTGTAAGTTTCCTGAGGCTTCCCAGAAGCAGAGGCCTGTACGGACTGCAGAAGGGTAAGCCAATTAAACCTCTTTTCTTTATAAATTACCCAGTCTTAGGCACATCCTATAGTAGTGTGAGAATGGACTAATACAAATGGTATGGTAGTTCTTCAAAAAATTAAACACACAATTACCATTCTACCATATGATCCAGCAATTCCACTTCTGGGTATGTACTCAAAAGAAGTAAAAGCAGGAACTTGAAAAAGATAATTATACATCCATGGATGTGTATACTTATCTTTTGGTTATTGTGAGTAAACTATTATATAATAAACAATTATTGTAAACCATTATTCACAATAACCAAAAGGCAGAAACAATCCAAGTGTCCACTGAGAGATGAACAGTTCAAAAAAATGGTTTGTCCATATGGTGGAACATGATTCAGCCTTGAAAGGGAAGGAAATTCTGTTCTCATGCATGCTACAATATAAATGAACCTTGAAGACATGTAAAGTGAAATAAGCCAATCACAAAAACACAAATGTTCTATGATTCCTCTTATATGAGGGCTCTACAGTTGTAAAATTCTTAGGGACAGAAAGTAGGAAGGTGGCTTTCAGGGGCTGGGGGAAGGGGAGTGGGGACTGGGTGTCTAATGGGTACCGGATTTCAGGTTGAAAAGGTGAAAAAGTTCTGGAGCTGGATGGTGGTGATGGTTGCACAACTGTGTGAATGTATTTAATGCGATGGAACTATACACTTAAAAATGGTTTAAATAGTAAAGTTATGTATATTTTACCACAATAAAACATTCTTAGGCCTGGCACAGTGGCTCAGGCCTGTAATCCCAGCACTTTGGGAGGCCAAGGCGGATGGATCACTTGAGGTCAAGAGTTTGAGACCAGCTTGGCCAACATGATGAAACCCCATCTCTACTAAAAATACAAAAATTAGCCAGGTGTGGTGGCACACGCCTGTAATCCAGCTTCTCGGGAGGCTGAGGCAGGAGAATTGCTTGAACCTGGGAGGTGGAGGTTGCAGTAAGCTGATCACGCCACTGCACTTTAGCCTGGGTGACAGAGCAAGACTCCATCTCAAAGAAAACGAAAGAAAACATTTTTTAAAAAAGAAAGAGATGATGATGATAATGGTCCATTAACCAGGAGCAGAGAAAGGCCACTGAAGAACAGTCTGGGGTTATGGACGGGAGCAAATGTCTAAAGACACTGGAGAGAAGTCTGCTTTGTGTGATCTTTTTAGAGATGTTATTTCCCTGCATGGGTCATCTGTGACAGGCATTGGGGTTCCAAACTTCCCCTGAGGAGGCATCTCTGTGTGTGGGAGGCAGATGCTGACACACCCTGGAGAGTGGAGCTGTTAGGTCGTGTCTGGAAGAGACAGACAGTCAAGGAGATGGGGAGGGTATAAATGATCAGTTTAACAAAAAATGGCAGTTAGAGTTCCCAGATGAAAGAATTTCCATACTTCCCTAGTTCATGGCATTTTAGGCATCTCTGGAAAGTGATGTAACAAGAATTTTTGTTTCCATTTTTAATTTATCTTTTTTTGAGACAGAGTTGCACTCTGTTGCTCAGGCTGGAGTGTAGTGGCACAATCTCAGCTCACTGAAACGTCCACCTCCCTGGTTCAAGTGATTCTCCTGCCTCAGCCTCCCGAGTAGCTGGGATCACAGGCACCCACCACCATGCCCAGCTAATTTTTGTATTTTTAGAAGAGAAGGGGTTTCGCCACGTTGGCCAGGCTGGTCTCGAACTCCTGACCTCAGGTGATCTGCCCACCTTGGCCTCCCAAAGTGTTGTGATTACAGGCGTGAGCCACAGCGCCCAGCCTGTTTCCACTTACTTGGATCATTTAGGAAGAACAGGAATAATCCGAAAGCAAAACCAGCCCAGTTCCCTGGCCCCCACCTAACTGATAGACATGAATGGAACTTTGCAGATGGTCTCCACAACCTGCAGCTCCCTCCTTACCCTCCTGTGACCAAAGGGAGGGCCAGAAAGTCTCCGCGCAGAGGCTGCCTAGAAAGTTATCCTGAGGTGTGGGAGACTCCAGACAGGGCCAAGAAGGTGCACTTTGAAGATTCAGGGAGCCAAAGGGGCCTGTGGCCTGGAGTTAGCTGGCCTCCAGCCCCACCATGTGCACTGTGTAGCCTTCAAGAACATAACCTTTAGAGCTACATTTAAAAGCCCAGTCTCTTCAATGGTTAAAAAAAAAAAAAAAAAAAAAAATAGGAGCATGTGCCTATACCCTTGAGTTTTTATCGGGATAAAATAAAATAATGAACATGCAAGCCCTGACCCTCAGAAAGGCTGTAACCATCTGCCATTACTCTCTTTTTTGAGTAAAAACTACTTTTCAAAAAAGGAACCTTTTCAGCACATAACCACACAAGGCATAATAGCCGACTCGTAATTTCATGTACTCCATAGACACAGACTTCATAAACTTTAAGCATGAAAAACAATCAAATAAGAACCTTTCTGGGGCTTACTTCTATACCAAGGATAGAACTGAAGGAGGGCACAGAAGGAGGACTTCCAGGGAGAGGGCCTGGGGGTACCTGCGAGGCCTTTACATGAGGACCTCCCAGGACTGATCGGCTAGCACTGTCCTGGTGAGCTCTGGACACCAGTAAACAAGTATTAACATGAAGATGTCTGTGTGTTAGCTCTATTTCTGCCTCATTCTGAAGGGCTAGAAACTGTTTTCCAGCAGCTTTTAAACTATTCCCCCTGTGTCTCCAGTAACCATTGTCTCTAGTAATTAAGCAGCTGAGCAGAGCTGCGTGGGGTGCTGCAGGTGCCAGTGGAGAGGAGGTTGGGGAAGGGAGAGAGGGGGCTGCTGGTCTGGGAGAGAAGGGCCCAAGCACAGTGCCAGAAGCACAGAGCACCAAGTGTGCCTGTGGAATGTCAGCTGGAACCTGGGGGAGGGTCCTTGGGAAGGGGGATGGCACTACACCTTCCAGGGATGTCTCCAGGGGTGAGGGCTTTAGACCTGTAAAGAAGTTGGAAGATGATGGCAAATAGGGGGCGTGAACTGTTTCATTCAGTGCTGCTCTAAGCATGGGTGCTGACTCAAAAGTTTTTTCTGCTGAAATGGGACATGGTAGAAGAAAAGCTAAGGGGCAGTGTTCCCTTCACAGCTGTGGGCACACTCAGACCCTGCCTTTATTGCAAGGCTTATGTGAGTGCTGCCAGCCCAGGCAGGTGAGGCCTGGCCAGCCTGGAGCCAGTCCGCCAGTGCTTGCCTCCTGCCTCCCGCCAGGATCCATGACGTACTTGACTTGCCGTCCCGTCCTGCTGACCTCCGAGGGCTGCCTTGCGTCACAGGACCCGGGCATCATGGGCTGGATGGGCTGGCTCAGCAACAGCCTTCAAGCAGAGGTGGGGAAATAGGAAACTGATCAGCACCTGAACCAGAGACCCACTGGTGGTGGCAGAACTTGCTCGGCCTGGCTGGACCCTTCATGGTTGACCCTGATCCCCACTAGCCCCACTTTGTTCTCAGAGGATGATGGATGCAGCGGGTAACCTCCCCTGGACCTCAGGACCTCAAGCCCTATCCTCTGCTTCCTTAGCTGAGATCAACTGTGGGCACTTTAAAATCTGTCTGAACTCTGCCTCCATCTAAAGCAAAGTAGAGCGGAAATGAATGGGGTAAAATGACGCCTGGGTTATCCTTCAAACAAGGGTGGTCTTGTACCTGAGCTGCCGGTCATGGCTGAAGTCTGGGCTGGGCTGGCACTGGCTGGCATCCTGGGAGGTGGAAGCAGGTGTGGTCAGATTTAGACTTGTCGGGAGCACTGCTGTGGTGCTGCTGAACGGGGACACCAGGCTGCTTCCAGAACGGCCGCTGCTTTGCATCAGTGAGCTTCTCAATGGCTTTGGACCCTAGAGCATCATTTCAATGAGAAAGGTAAGACTTGGACTCAACACTGGGGCCATCTCTCCAGGAAATCTCCGCAGGGCCTCCTCCTTCTACCCACCCTTGCCTTTCCTTTAAATCAGAACCTCCCAACTATTGAATTACTTTGATCTCCTGACTGTCTTCCCCACTGGATTGTATTTAAATCCCCTGGGCCTAGGACAATGCCCAACTCTAGGCAGGCAAGTAGCAAATGTGTCTCCAACTGAACTACTTTCTGCTTCAAATTCTACTACAGACACGTGGCCCTCCTGGCTGTTTCTCCGACTCACCAGGACTACTCCTGCCCTGGGGGCCTTTGCAGGAGCTGACTGCTCTGTGGAATGCTCTTCCCCGATATTGACATGGCTCATTCTCTCAGTCCCTCAGGTCTTGACTCAAATATTACCTTCTTCTTGAGGCCTTACCTGGCTACCTATTTACACCTCCAGCCCATTCCTGGCCCTCACCAGCATTCCTGTGCCATTGGGCATATGATAATTTTTCACATTTGTCTCTCCTCACTTGGAACAGAGATTCTTTTTTCTTTTCTTTTTTGTTCACTGCTGTCCCTCAGAGCTCAGAATTGAGTGCCTGGCACACAGTGAGTTGAGTGAAATAATAAATGAATGGGGAGTGGGCTTGCACCTGCTTTGAATTTTCTGTCTATTTCACTGATTGTCCATTCATCCAATAACACAGTGCTCTCATTTTTAAAGATTTTACACAATTTTCCAATATCAGATAGTATAAATCCTTCCTCAGTTTTCTCTTTTCCAAAATTTTCTTGTCTCTTCTTACCTGTTTATTTTTCTGCTGACCTTTTGAATCAAAAGGCTGCATTTTCAAGCAAAACCCTTACATTTGAAGACAGATGGCCTAAAGACTTCCATATGTGTGCTTATCCATCTTGTACTGCAGCTTATCTAAGTTCCCAGATTCTCTACTGGACTACAAACTCCTCGAGGCCTAGGACAACTCTTGCTCATCATTGTTCCCCTGGGTATTGGTGAACTCAGGAGCTCAGCTGACGTTTACCGAAGCCACAAGGGCATGGGAATGCAGGGCTGGAGGAAAGGCTGCCTTCCTATCCGTCATCCTCCAGGAGCCCTGCTCCAGACTTCTGAATTTCATTCAGTTTGAGTGCCATTTATCTGCTGGTGATTTTGTCTGATTTTGTCTGATTGCAAGGTCATTGGAATAGGTGGAAATGGCTGTGAGGGTTTGGCAAGGAGTCTGGGGGGACCTGGAGGAGCAGGGGGTGCCTGGGGCAAGGGACAGTGAACAGCAGTGGCTGCCCACATGGGTAATGGTTAAAACCATAGTAGATGGTGGGGACTGTGGACATGAATGCTGGGACATTCAGCTGCCAGTGGGTCTCTGGGATGGCCATATCTGCCTCCAACCCTAAATCAGCATCAAAGGTGAACATTTTAGCTGCACAATATCTTATAAGCACAAGAGCAAGGGACTAAGGTGTATGTTTATAAAACACAGAAGGAAGCCAATACAACTTGGGGCTTCAAAGTGACTTTAACAGAAGAAGGAAAAAAAAGCTCACCCCAAAACCTACCCCCCAGTCTATAAAGCAACAGGGCAGTTCATGCAGGCTGCAGGAATCAAGTATGTCCCAAACTGCAAGAGGGTGTCTGCTCTAGAGGCAAGGACCTAAGCTCACGCAGGGCACATTTACCTGGGTTGATATCACACTTGATTCTCTGAGCAGGTGCTGGCTTGTGACCTGGGCAGAGGAGATCTGCCCTGGAAGTTGGGGGCCTGCCCCGAGCTGGGGCTGAGTCACTGTGGCCGACCTTTGCTGTAGCTGCTGCTCCGGTCGCTGGGTGCTGCTGAAGCTCAGGGATACAGCTGGTGGCTGCAGGAACATCTGGGAGCAGAATAGAAACGCCTGTGAAGTTGGGGTCAATGGGTGCCTCACCAGCGTGCACCTTCTTTGCATTCCCTGTGCCCAGTAAGAATTTCTTGCTCTGAGCTGCCTAGAAATAGTTGATTTACTCAACTGGTGGACATGGAGCACCTGTGATGCCCCAAGCACAGTGCATGGCACTGGCCACAGAGCCATGGGCTGGAGAGACTCTCTGCCTTCATGAAGGTTACAGGCAAGTGACTGATGCCTAACAATGTGAAAGCTGTTTAGACCCAGATGTTCTATAAATAATATGATGTACTTGTTTAGAGTCTAAGTTGGCTTACTAGCTTCTTACTAGAAGGGAGAAATACCTAGTGAGTGGAATGGATGATGCAGTAATGATAATATTGCATCATGATAATAATAGGGACAGAGGGATGGCTCACCTGTGGCGTAGGCCACATTGCCCTTACAGTAGGACCAGGCTCTGTGTCTGTTCTTGAATCTCTGACCAGTGACTAGTGTCTGTATCCACGCTGCTGTTGAGAACCTTCCACCCAGTGCTGTCAGCTGAGATGGCAGATCTCTCCCATTAATTAAAGGACCACATTCCCAGGCAGGCCAATAAGCATGATATGATCGCATAAAATCAAGTCCATGCACTTTAAAATTATGTTCAAGTTTTATAATCATCATGATCACCTCTATGTGTTTTGTTACCTAAGATATTTCAGAGACATTTAAGAGGCTAAGATATATTAGCTTGGTGGTTTTAATTAGAAAGTTTTAAGATAATTTTAGGTGTTCTTGAGAATCCTGATTTAGTTCAAATAAGTTTGGTGTATTTGATTTAAAACAGTTGTTTACACCGGGTGCTGTGGCTAACACCTGTATTACAGCACTTTGGGAGGCCAAGGCAGGCAGATCACTTGAGGCCAGGAGCTCAAGACCAGCCCGGCCAATATGGTGAATCCCCATCTCTACTAAAAATAAAAAAGTTAGCTGGGTGTGGTGGTGCATGCCTGTAATCCCAGTTACTCAGGAGGCTGAGGCAGGAGAGTCACTTGAACCTGTGGGTTGCAGTGAGCCGAGCTCATGCCACTGCACTCCAGCCTGGGCAACAGAGTGAGACTCTGTCTCAAAAAATGAATGAATAAATAAATTTAAAAAAAAACAGTTTAGGTGCTTAGAAAGATTTTACTTCTTAGGTTTATAAGTCCACCTTGATAGGTACATAAAATGTTTGAAAGATTCAGATAAATTAAATGTGTAAATAATAGCTTTGGTAATGTTGATTATTCACAATCAACTTGTCAACTAACTGAGCATAAATACAAATCCAGTGAAAGCACTGCTGTTTTTTAGACCAAATCAGTAGATTCATAAATAAAATAGAATCGATATCAGCTGACTCTAAAGTTTTAAGAAAGACAACTTCAGTAACTTTAATAATTTAACAAAATACCTGAAACTGGCTCTTTTAACTAAAGTACCTCTTGGGTACTGGAAACATCAGATGGCATTGTGTCTATCATGATTCTCAACATGCAATGTTCCAGTACATCCAGGCCCTTAGCTTGGAGTTCTTTAGGGGGAGGGCTCTCTGGCTCCCAGCATCTGACATTTTTCACCCTCATTCCCGTACGCAGTGCAGTCCCACCTCATATGTAGTACGGGACTGAGAGGCTGACATCTGCCAAGTGCCAGCGCAGGTGTGGAGAGGCAGGCGAAGAACACGCCACCCAGCCACGTTGGGGAGGCTTATGGATCAGTTAGCTCACGTGTCTGCTTCATGGGTGGGGTTGAGCCACTTACCAGAGGCCCGAGATGGGCAGGTGTCTGAGCTGTGGCTGGGTTCTGATCTTTCTACCACCCCACGGGACCTCCCCAAACTTCTTTCATGCCCACCCACCACAGAGAAGCCTGCAGTTTTGAAGGGAGGACTCCTTGTCACTTTAGAAATTAAGAAGAATTTTCAGGGTATCCATGATTTTACACATTTTGAGGATTCATGTTTCATGCAATCCCAGCTCCTATTATAATATGGCTTGTTTATAGCACATAGGGGAACCTATACTTCATCACTTCAGCAAAAGCCTAGTAGTCAAACCCAGTTACCATGCGTTTTTCTGGTAGGATACAATTTACCTTTTGATTGGAGGGAGTTCGAATAAATGCAACCTTTACTGATGGCAGGCAGTATAATGTACCTTAAAGCAGACCTACCTTAGCTCAAATTCCCACCCTACCATTTACTAGTAGTATGGCCTTGGGCAATTTTAATAACGTTTCAAAGCCTTAGTTTCCTCATTAATAAAACAGTGACATTAAGAGCACATACCTTATTAAGGACTAAATGAAGTTAATGCACGTAAATTGCCCAAGACATAGTAAGTACTGAATGAATGTCAGATAACAACAACATTCAAAATGAAAAAAGGAGCTTTTTCCTCCGTTGCTTCTTTGGGCATGTAAAAACCATTTGATGAAAGAATGGAATAAATGCATGTGTGAATGAATAAACATATGAATGAGGCTTTCACTCAGAGAAGGGCAAAGTGTGTCTGCTAGTGTTATTTATGTAACAGACAGGTGTGGTTCTGTGTCCCACTGATATATATCCTTTGACGGTAGAAACCCTGTCCTGTTTATCTTTCTGTATCCTCAAAGTGCTTAACCATATGCCTGGTAAATAATGGGTGTTTGTCAGATATATGGATGAACAGATTAAAGGATAGATGGAAGAAAGAAAGGATGGGCAGAAGGATGGATAGAAGGAAGGGTGGCTGGAAGAAAGGATGGATGGTAGCTGGATGGAAGGATGGATGGATGGAAGGATGGATAGATGATGGCTAAATGGATAGAAGGATAGATAGATGATGGATGAACCTGTTGAGGAACACATTTCGCATTTCTACAGGTGTCCTTCTAGGCGTTCCTTAAAGCAGCCAGCAGAGGGCACACATGCTGTCAAAAAGAGCAAGAGTCAGCCTTGGAAGGGGAGATGGGCCTTTCAGCACAACAGCTCTTGCCTGTGTAGCCCCACTCTGGACCCCATCCAGGTGCAAACACCAACAGCCCTATAGGACTTCTTCGTCAAATCCCAACCTTTTTTGGAAAAAAAAAATAGTAAGCATCACAGGCACATATAGCCTTGATGAAAGCTTTGAACCAATGAAGTAAAGCATCACAAGTCCACTGAGGTTGGGATAAAGGCCACTGGGTGGGGGACTGGTTCCTGGTTTGCTGCTGGGCACATCCATACTTCTGTTTATCAATGATAAAGTAGAATTTTACGGCTTAAGGAGCTGGCATCTTAGAAGGGCTCTGAGGTCAACTTTATAGAAAACGTAAAAAAAAAAAGCTCTCCAATTCAAGTAGGAAAAATTATCAGAGAAAACCAACAACTTCTAATTTTCAAGAACAAACCAATTCTACACTGAGGGGTGATTTTTCATTAGTGTTATGTGCTTACTTCTACAAATACTTGTCATTACAGGACATTTTAGAAGGATACAAAATAGACAAGTAATATAATGAAACTTTGGCATTATCGTTAGGCCTCAAAAATCATCAAGGTTTTGTCATTCTTATTTTATCTAGCCCTCTACTTTTGGTGGGGGCTGGAGTCATTTGTACTTGCTTATTCTTCACACTTGAATCACACAGTTTAGTTAAAACAAATACCACATTTTGGAACATATTTCTTTAAGTCTTACAAAAAAAAAAAAAATCAAGAAGTCAGACTCCTTGAGGAAACGTCCTCTGTCTTGACTATCTGTGGATTTCCATGATCTCTGGAAAATTCCACTGCAAAGATAAGGCCTCAGGAATGAACACAGGGCAGAAAGGCACCAGAGTGTGTGATTCCCACGCTGGCCTGCTCAGAACATCCCTCAGTGCACTTTGGTGTAGGTACTTTGGGGTTAACCAAAGGCAGGAGTCACAAGGCGGAAAAATACTTCATTATAACAGGAGTAAAAGCGATAACTTTGCTGCCTGTTATTTTAAAATTCAGCCTTAATGTTGAAAAGGCAGGAAGTAGAAAAACTCCAGGCACTGAGGGGGATGTTCATACGCCTACTTCACTTTTAGCAGTTTCTGGCTTGATTTCCCCCTTCCTGTTAGTGTAAAAATTCCATTAAAGTAATTGGAGTCAGGCAAGTGTTGGGCTCCCAATCAGGCCCTGGATCAGCGAGAAAAACATTATAGCTGGGAAGGTGCAAGTAAAAAGCCACTTTTTACCTATTCTGGTAAAAGGTGGAATCGCAGCTTGGTGACTCCATTTCTTTTCACGAGAAGGCTGTGCCTCCTCCTGGTCAACTGAAGGGTGGACTGAGGAGGTAGGAGAGCAGCAGGGCTCTGGCGTGGCCCAGGCTGTCTGAGTGAACCTTGCTCAAGGTGCACATGCCGTGTCTTGAGGGGAGTGGACGGGGAGGTGGCCTGTCCAGGCCAGGGCTCTTCTCTTTAAGGTGAGCAGCCACCTCTGAGAGGTCGGTGCAGGGGAAGGAAGGGGAGGGACAGTGAGCATCTAGAAAGCCACCAGGAGTGCCCCTGAGGGCCAGGCGAAGCTGCTGGGACCTCAGGGCGGTAAGATGGCCAAACAAGCATCTGCCTAAGCCCCCAAACACCTGTGCCACTGTGTGTTAATCTCAGTGTGCACTGGCTCATGGCACTGTACCCTGACAGAGCCCACCTGTCACCTGTGGTAGGTGGGACTGCACTTCAGGAGCTCGTGGCCAGGGGAGGGTCTGGGTGGATTGTGATGGGGGAAGCAACAGGGACAGTGCTCCAGCAGAGATGTAATTTCTGCTTCTCTCTGTCCCTTCTAAGCGTCTGCAAATGCTTAGTGCTCCTAGGGTGGATACCAAGGTTAGCTAGAGTTACATTTGCAATCAAAGCCTGGCTCAAAATCATGCACTTCTGAAGATACACAGTCCTGGACTAATATAAATAAAACATCATATATCGTTAAAAGAGATCCAATATATAAAGGTTTTCCTTGAAAAAAACACAAGACCTCTCCAAACAATTCTATCTGGGAGTCA
Organism: Aotus nancymaae; assembly: GCF_030222135.1. Classification (NCBI taxonomy): domain Eukaryota; kingdom Metazoa; phylum Chordata; class Mammalia; order Primates; family Aotidae; genus Aotus; species Aotus nancymaae. Next base: position 5,574,804 of record NW_026988546.1, on the reverse strand, counting down.
CAGTGAGAGCTGCTGCTGGGGCTTGCAGAGCCTCCCTGCTGGCACACCACAAATGGGGGCCACCCCGGCGCCCTCTGCAGCCTCTAGTGGGCTGTGGTACGGATATCATCATTCCCACGTCTCCCTCCATGCATGTGTTGGATGAGAAACAGCAGAGCTGCTTCCATCTCCTTCAGATGGCAGCCTGGGCTGGGTGCTAGGAAAGCAAAGTTACAGAGGTGCAGGGAGGTGCCACCAGGACGGAGGCAGGCATCCACGCAGCACCATCCAATGCCAAGTGCACAAGTGCAAATGCAGGTGGAGGCAGCAGGCAGATGTGCCTGCCAGAGTGAGGGGCGAGGGAAGAGGACATCAGGGGAGTTTCATGTGTGGCCTGGAGGCAGGGATGAGGACCAGGATTTGTTCCTTGTCTTTTGTGGAGACTGCAGGATGCTTCATAAGCAAATGGGGCTTGGCAGGGCAGTGCCCAGGGGTTGGAAGGAACTCCTGCCTGCCCAGAAATGGTGGCAGGACCCCTCCTCACACGGCAGCGGGGACAGCAGCCTGGGAAGGGGATCACCTGGACGTTGGAGTCCTGGACCAGGCAGAGCTGCTCCTGGATCTTGTGAAGCTCTTCCTGCTGCCACCGGATATTGGCCTGCAGGATCCGTGTCCGCTGCTCCAGCTGGTCTTTGATGGTCTGGAACATGCTGAACTGTGCCGAAAACTTCAAGGCAGAGTTGAAAAACATAACCAGATGAAAGAGTTATTTCAGCCTTGCAGGCAGATCTTGCCGCTGCTCAGTCTGGACACTTCATTTCCCGTCCCTTAGCTGTCCTTCCCAGCGTCCCTAAGGAGCCCACGGCTGGGTCCTGGGCAGTGAGCAGGGGCTACAGATGAGGCCTGAGCATCCCGGGACCCTCGTGCCAGTCTTTCTCAGGTACCACCTGACAGCAGGCTCACCTGAATCTGCAGACCTGACTTACCACCCTGCAGTCTGGGAGGGCCACAGAATCGGGACAGGATTTTGTAAGCAGTGTTTACAAACTGATATTCCAAATGTGGATAGAGGAACAAATGGTTTGGAGCAAAAGCAGGGCATCAGAGAGTCCTGTGTCCCCCACCGTCCCCCGCCTCCCCGCCCCATTGAGTGCATAGCAGTTTGTATGTGAAATTGCCCCGCCCCATTTAGTGCAAAGCAGTTTGTATGTGAACTTCACAGGCATTTTTGGGGCCTGTCATTACCCTAAATCTGATCCTGGCTCTCTCCAAACCAAGCTGGGACCATCAAGGCCTTGTTCCCCTCACCCTACCCTCTCCAGGCTTACTTGCTACTAGTCTCAGAAATCTGTGCAAAAAAACCAAAACAATCACCCGGTCTTTGCCCCGAGGGTCTCCCCCTCCAGTGTGACTCTCGGGGTAAAGACAGGGTGATTGTTTTGGGTCTCCTCTTCCTTTGGACCTTTATTCCTTTCTGGGGAGGGAAGCTGGCATTAGGAAACTTGCAGGTGGTCTCTGCCTCCTGTCCCAGTCTCTCTCAACAAAGGCTCCTCTGCTTGCAGGAAATGCTGTGTGGGAGGGGTGGGACAAGGCGCCTGTAGCCCCTGCTCTGGGCTCTTTGGGGCTATGGCTCCCATTTCTTGAGGCAAATGAGTTTGCTAGATTCATTTTTTCTCTTTCTCCCTTTTTACCATGACTTAACCTCCACTCCCTCGATCTCAGCCCCACAATCTCCCTGGTCTGTTTCCTGCCCGCTGTCTTTTCAAATGCCCCCAGAGCTTCTCCCTTTTCCTCTGCCCTTTGACCTCCCATACATGGAGAAGCAAGGAGACCAAGTAAGTTGAGAAACAGATAGGATGAAGTAACTGAAAGCACAGCATTGAAGCAACAAAATAACAATAAAAAGAACCAGTTAGAATAAGAACAACAGGTGCTGACATTTGCAGAGCCCCTCGGGTGCCAGTTGCTGCCCCACGCAGATGCAGGTATGTGTGTTGTACTTCTTCACCGTGAGCCCATGCCAGCCCAAGAGGCTGCACTCTGCTGCAGGTCACACAGCGAGATGATGGCAGCACCGAAATGTAAATCCCGTCTTATGAGCTGAGTGAGGCCAACAGGCTTTGCCCGAAAGACACTCCCACCTAGAACAGAATGGCTTTGACCTCAGACTTCCTTTAAAAGGAAGGTTCTGTTGCTACCCATGCATTTAAAAATACCTGCGTTGGGCTGAGCATGGTGGCTCACGCCTGTAATCCCAGCACTTTGGGAGGCCCAGGTAGGCGGATCACATGAAATCAGGAGTTCAAGACCAGCCTGGTCAACATGGCGAAACCCCATCTCTACTAAAAATACAAAAATTAGCCGGGCATGGTGGTGGGCACCTGTAATCCCAGCCATTCAGGAGGCTGAGGCAGGGAGAATTGCTTGTACCCGGAAGGTGGAGGTTGTAATGAGCCGAGATTGCACCACTGCACTCCAGCCTGGGTGACAGAGTCAGACTCCATCTCAAAAATAAATAAATATTTTATTATAAAAATAATAAAATAAAAAAAAAGAAAATACCTGAGCTATCCCAGACTCACGAAAATCCCAGTGAGATTGTGACTAATCAATCTACTCTGCTAGGATTTTGAAAGAGAATTCAATGGAGAAAGCAAACGAGCTATAGCAAATATTTAATGAAACACAAAAGCTTCTCTGGCAGGTTCTACAAAGTCAGGAAACTCAGGGTTGCCCCTTCTACCTGCAGTGGAGGCGGCTTGTGGTGCCGAGTTGGCTTGGAAAGGGAGCGTCAAGGGGCTGGATTAGGAAGTGGTAGCTGCCTCTCACATTACTCTGATTTTTTCAAGGCCTTCCAGACACCCCATCATTTGGCCCTCCTTACCTTCTTGATGGTGATGTTTTTAATAAAGAGATCTACTCTAAAGACATTTTAGAACCACAGTATGAAGAGAGAGCTTTTTGGCAAACCACCAGTTACCCAGATTTTGGATTTCATTTTTCTCTCCTTTCCCTGAAGGGTAAGGGGAGCAAGAGGAAAATCCTAGAATCTCGTTTCACATGAGGTGGGTATGGGAAGAACTGTGTGACCTGGAAAGTCAGTATTATGCAGGGATGTCTGAAAGAATATAGTTACTGGCCTGGCGCAGTTGCTCACACATGTAGTCCCAGCACTTTGGGAGGCCAAGGTTTGCGGATCATCTGAGGTCAGGAGTTCAAGACCAGCCTGACCAACATGGAGAAACCCTGTCTCTACCAAAAATACAAAATTAGCCAGGCGTAGTGGTGCATTCCTGTAAACCCAGCTACTGAGGCAGAAGAATTGCAGAGGTTGCAGTAAGCCGAGATGGTGCCATTGCACTCCAGCCCGGGCAACAAGAGTGAAACTCCATCTCAAAAAAAATATATAGTTATTATTAAGTATAGTACATCTGTCAGGCTAAGAAGTTCAATAAATGAAAAATTAGAATTCCAAAAGGGACTTCATCACACCATTGTGTCTTATGAACGTAGACATTCTTTACAATGCAAGACCTAGAAGTTAAATAAATTTTCATTTTATGCCCCTTTGGATTAAAAAGTTACTAATTTCATACCAAATGTGCCTTGGAAATTTAAAGAGAAAAACATTATTCAATTTTTTTTTGGCCTAATAAGGGTGAATATAGGCAGTTTTAATGAGTAGATTCCAGAAGGGTAGCTTTACACCACTCCTCAAGCCTGACTCTGGCAAGCAGCACGCATTAGCTCGTGTCTTACTCCAGGAATTCATGAGAGACCCCCACTAAGAGGGCATCATCAGTGGTGACAGCTGTGTGCCAAGACAGAGAGGGCCACCCTGAAAAGTGTGCGTCTGGTGGCACCTGCTGCTGAACTGCCCTCTGAGACCCAGCTCTAGCTGTGGCCAGGGTCTGGGCAGAGCTAAATCTCCTATGAGGGAATTGAAGTCAGAGCTCAGGCCTGGGCAGGGCACGTAACTCCCCGTGTTCATAACTCCCTGCCGAAGCGCATGCCTGAGCCCCTGTTCCCTGCTGTCCCCCTGCTGCACCATCTGGCAACCTCCTACCCACCTTTCCAGGGCCAACTCAAGTGTCGCCTCCTCCAGGAAGCCACGTCAGACTTCCCTGGGCAGAATATTTCCTTAATGGTTCTATAAAAATGCATGCCCTGCCACGGCAGTGTCTCTGTTTATATGCCTGTCTCTCCCTTTAGCTCAGAGTACTAAAAGCAAGGGCTGAGTTACAGCTTTACATCCCTAACACCTCGCTCACTGACTGACCCAAATAGTAACTCACCGAATGTTGTTGAAACAAGGAAGGAATTACTCAGCAAAGCCGTAATCCCTTTCTTTTCTTTCTTTCTTTTTAAACAAATGTGATATTTATAGTGCTGGACTTACGGCTTTTAGATCCTCTCAGTCTATGACATGCAGCCCAATTCAGACCTTTTCTAAAATACTTTGGCCAATTTGGAGTCGTAAAGAACAAGAGGAATATGGAAAAGTGGCAAAGAGGTGAACAGAGACTGTTAAAAGAATTAAAAAGCACTGAACTTTGGCAGCAACTTGGAAGGAGCTGGAGGTCATTATTCTAAGTGAAGCAACTCAGAAATAGAAAACCAAATGCCGTGTGTTTTCCATTACAAGTGGGAGCTGAACTATGAGGACGCAAAGGCGTAAGAATAAAATAATGGGCCGGGCATGGTGGCTCACGCCTGTAATCCCAGCCCTTTGGGAGGCTGAGGCAGGCGGATCATGAGGTCAAGAGATTAAGACCATCCTGGACAACATGGTGAAACCGCATCTCTACTAAAAATACAAAAATTAGCTGGGCCTGGTGGCATGTGCCTGTAGTCCCAGCTATTCAGGAGGCTGAGGAAGAATAATTGTTTGAACTTGCAAGGCGGAGGTTGCAGTGAGCCGAGATTGCGCCACCTCACTTCAGCCTGGCGACAGAGCAAGACAATGTCTCAAAAAAAAAAGAAGAATGGACTTTGGGACTGGTGAGGGAAAGAGTGGGAGGAGCATGAGACACAGAGTACTATATATTGGGTATAGTTTACACCGCTCGAGTAACAGGTACACAAAATCTCAGCCATCACCCCTAAAGAACTTATGCATGTAACCAAACACCAGCTGTTCCCCCAAAACTATTGAAATTAAAAAGAAAAAAAGAAAAACCCAGACACTGGAGAAAGAACTTGGAGACTGTATCTGGAGATGAGAGGGTGGGTGTGGGGGAACCTCATGGCTTGACATACGCCACATGTACATTGGGAGGCACATTCCCCCATGTCGGGGCCTTGGTTGGGACCTAAGTGTGCAAGACACATCAGCACAGCACATGGTGTGCTTCTGGCTTGAGAGGGGCTGCCCTCCTTTTCCAGGTCCCAGACTCACCTGTGCCATGGGAGCAGGTGGGCTCTGCAGAATGGTTTGAGGCAGGAGCTGCTGTGCGAGGTCGCAGGACGATGGGGAAGGCAGGGGAGCCTGTGGGAGAGAAAGGGGCTTTGCTACCACTGCTTCTGCCGTTCCAGGGGGCAGGGATGCGGTCTCTTGGTCCGGTGGGTTCTCTGCCTTCCACACTGGGGTGGACAGCTGAAAGTCAAGACTTCTAGAAAGTATAGGTGTCTGATTCCTGGCTGCACTGCTTCCCATGCAGGGCACGTGGGCAGAGCCCCTGCACGGCTGGTGCAGGCTTCCGCCCCACCACAGTGTGCTCTGCCAAGCCCTGCTACCTGCCCAAGCCTGGCAGCTCAGCTCCGCTTCCCTTCCCTTGCCTACTGTCCTGGACTCTGCCTTGGGTGGATTTGGTTGCTCTTCTCCCATATGGATTAATTCTTAGCGGTGTCATCAAGCAGGACAATGTGGGTGGACTGCTACCATGAGCTGGCTTGTGTGCCTGTATCTTTTCTGCTCAGTGCTAATGCACATGGACAGACATACCATGAGTGTTTGTCCATTAACTCATCCAGGCAGTGAGGACTGGGGCAATTTCAGCAGCCTCTGCCCAGAACCTTTCAAGAGACTCCTGGAAAGTGAGCTGAGTCACATCTGTGTTCCCTGGTCACTCAGGTGGGTGGGGAGACAATATATAGGAACAAGAAATGAAATACTCTGCTTCAAGGGCTAGTGTTTTTTTTTTTTAAGAACTGTGAAAGGACTCATCTGAAGTTATTCTGACACGGTGGCCCCTAGTTGCTAGGGCCTATGCAAAAAAGCAGCTCAAATGGAAGTGTCACCCAGGACAGCACTGGGAGGAAATGACACCAGGAGACCTTGTTTCAGTGAGAAGTCCCAGGCACAGGGCTGAACCAGAAGCTATTCTGGGCTCTGTTTCCCTGCACAGCTGGGAGGAGACGGAAGCACTCTGGGGCTCTGTCGTTGGCAGAATGAGTCACACTGGACAGGCGACAGTCTGGAAGAATGGCAGGCGCAGCTTGCAAGCGCATCTGGAGGGGGCTGGAGAGAAAGTAAGTGGTCTTTGTCATGTTCTACTTGCAAATAAAACGTGTCGCCCAAGCTTCTCAAGCAGGGTGTGCATAGCCTTTATGGAGACAGCAAGCAGGAAGGTGGCACGTTCACTCCATCTCCAAAGTGACAGTGAAGTGTGGGTGGGAGGGTGTGGAGGTGGCCCCTAAAATTCCTAAGCACTTCTCCCATCTACAAGTGGAGGTCTATATCCCTCTCGATGGGTGAGCTCAGCACTGCTTTGACCAAGAGGTATAGCAGTGGTGACACTATGTGACTTCCATGGCTAGGTCACAGAATGCTGCACAGCTCCTGCCCAGCCCTCCGGATGTCTCCTCTTGGAATCTGGAATCCCACCACCATGCCAGGAGAAGCCTAAGGCTTGAGAGGCCTGTGCAAGTCAGTGACGGATGGCCTCCACTGATCCCAGCCCTGGTGCCGGACATTCCAGTGCAGACATGATCTGGGGTGTGAGTTCTCTAGCCTAGGTCCACGAGACCCCTGACACCAAGGGGCAGAGAAGTGCCATCCCCATGATGCCCTTTCTGAATTCCTGACCCAGACTCCATGAACTTGATACACGTGGTTGCTTTAAGCCACTAAGGTAGGTGTAGTTTGCTACCTGGCAATAGATGACCAGAGTGGTGCATGCCAGTGACTTTATACACAGCCAGTGTGCTTCCTCAGGGCCACGCATCCGATGTTCTGGAAGGATCTGGCATACATTGGGGACACTATCTGGTATGCACAGAGGTACATTTTTGTTGAACTGAGCTGCTCAAACATTTTCACCAGCATGAAAGGGGATTCAAAACAGAAGAATCCTAATTGTGTAGCCCCAGAGGCTCTGGGGGTATGATGGTGTGACCCCAGGTTTGCAGTTTTGCCTTTTATCCTTAAAATTCACTCGGATTTTGTATTCTACGGATATGCATCCATGTTAATTTTGTCATGCAAATGTTTAAAATTAGTGCCAATTAAATTACTTAACTTCCCACCCCCATCTGCCACCCTACACTCTCAATCCCTAAGTGAAACGGATTCTCTGGGGAGAGGCAGCACACTGCCCGTGTCTCTGCAGCCCCCACCACATTGCAGCGTACTCCTGTGGAGGAGTTTGGGGTCACACACTTACCGGCATGGTGGCTGCCTGGCTGAGCCCAGGGACAGGTAACTCTTGGGGCAGGGTGGCCGGTCTTGGCAACGCCGGGGTGCTGGCCTCTGCCATCAGCTTGGTTGGAGTGGCTGTTAACAAAGCAACGAATGACCTTCTGACTTACATGTACTTAGCATGTACTCATCTGACGACCGTGACCGTGGTGTGCACAACACAAGAGCTTAGCTGGGACCTCTGATAAGGGAAGTCCACCATGCAGGGCTGAGCTGACCACAGAAGCCCAGCCTGAGAACAGGCAGGAGACACCACATACATTCCCTAAACTTCACTTCTGCTGCTTGGTCCAATGAGCTGCCTGATCAGACACCTCCCCAGAATTACTAAAAGCAGCCAAGGGATCAGCTCTGTGTGCCACCCACTCCGTGTCTTTGCTTGGCTCTGAACAGATACCAGAGTGTGGAGAGGTGATCAGAAGGGAGGAAGTCCGGGAAAGGAGAGGAGGAGTATAAATCGCACGGTAACCTCTGTCAGAGGCACAGACTGCCCTGATTCCACTCGGGCCTGGGACCCTCCGTGGGGCTGTCCCTCTAGTCTGATGGGGTCCCTCATCCCACTCCCCATCCATGGAGTCGCACTCACAGGTGGGTTCTGACATGGCTGTATGTGAGGATTTGTGGGAACTTCTTGAGGACGCCGATGGCGAGTTACTGGTGTTAAGGCCCGAGGCGCCCACATCGAGTGCGCTAAAGTGCTGCCGAGGTTCCAGGCTGGAGCCCTTGTCCTGAAACACACACGTCCAACAGTCCTCATGTCAGCATCAGGAGGAAAGCATCAGTGGCTGTGACTTTAGTTCTAGATATGTCAACAACCTCAGAAGCTGCTGAGACAAATACCACAGCCGTTTGGGAACGATTCCAAAGACACTCGGATAGAGTATACACACAGGTGTAACCTAGAGGCCTGGAGAAGTTTGCAGCTGAGAAGCAGTGTTTACTGCTCGTTCCTGCCTTTTGTTTTTATTGTTTATTTTTCATAACTGACTTTGCATTTTATTTTTTCCTCTCAATAGTTGTCATTTCACCAACCAGCATCTTGGCTTTCCAAGAAGAGGGAAAGAAGTTCTAGAAATAAGGTTGCCGCTGGCAGTGGATTCTAAACCCATCCAGTGGGACAGGTGCCTTTGGACCTTCCTGGGCCCTTCCCACGCTGCCTCCTGTTACTCATTCTCTGCAGCCTCAATGTCCACTGGAGTGGAGAACCGGTGAGGGCCAGGGGTCGCCTGTCTTTTGACCTCTTGCTCCTGACTGACCCTGGTTCCCAGGATGTCTCTGCCTCAAATACAGTGTGACAAGGAAGCAGCTGTGACAGTCTGACCCTGAAGGACCATTTTTCCATCCTCTGTGGCTTAGAGCTGTTACAGGCACATGAAAACAGGGGTTGGGGCCACGTGGTGGCTGATGCCTGTAATCCCAGCTCTTTGGGAGGCCAAGATGGGCAGATCATTTGAGGTCAGAAGTTCAAGACCACCCTGGCCAACACGGTGAAACCCCGTCTCTACTAAAAATACAAAATTAGGTGGATGTGATGGCGCATGCCTGTAGTCCCAGCTACTTGGGAGGCTGAGGTAGGAGAATGGCTTGAATAGGAGGTGGAGGTTGCAGTGAGCTGAGATCAGGCCACTGCACTCCAGCCTGGGCAACATAGTGAGACTCCGTCTAAAATAATAATAATAAAAAACAAAACAGGTTGGGATAATTTTTAAGCTAAAGAAGAAAACCAAACAGTGATTACCCTCCTGAGCTGAGTTCCTACCTAGTCTTAGAAGAATGGAAGCTGCCAGCATCTCTGGGCTATGTCAATGGGCTGGTCTGTGTACCACGGCCTGGGGTATGGAATCTCGTACGTGTGTCTGCGTGGCTGCTTTGTCTTTTGTGTCATGACTGCAGTGGGGGTGGACACTGTGCGAGTACAGAAGGGCTGAAGTGATTGACATGTGACCTACAGACCTTTGTGCAAAACAGAAAAACCAAATGTGGCTGGATGTGCTAAAGTAAATGGCAATTTAGGGACCTCGCTGCTTGGGTAAATGGCAATTAGGGACCTCGCTGCTTTAGGGAGCCTGGTCTCCCTTTGACCAGGCTCCTTAGAGTGGGGTCCCTGGACCACGGCTGTTTGTGAATTATGTGTTCCTAGTCAGCAGAGAAGTTAGTCCAGGAAGTGAGAATAAGCATGGAGGAACTTCGGTGCCCATCTGACATCTCTGCACATCAATCCACGCATGGAAATCTTCATCTTACAAATGCATTGGACAGTGACAGACAGCGAAGCTTAAAAAACCAAACTGGTGCTTTTCTTCCCCGGCTGTCTAAAGATAGGCCGCCATCATGAACGACACAGTAACTATCCGCACTAGAAAGTTCATGACCAACCGACTACTTCAGAGGAAACAAATGGTCATTGATGTCCTTCACCCTGGGAAGGCAACAGTGCCTAAGACAGAAATTCGGGAAAAACTAGCCAAAATGTACAAGACCACACCTGATGTCATCTTTGTATTTGGATTCAGAACTCATTTTGGTGGTGGCAAGACAACTGGCTTTGGCATGATTTATGATTCCCTGGATTATGCAAAGAAAAATGAACCCAAACATAGACTTGCAAGACATGGCCTGTATGAGAAGAAAAAGACCTCAAGAAAGCAACGAAAGGAACGCAAGAACAGAATGAAGAAAGTCGGGGGACTGCAAAGGCCAATGTTGGTGCTGGCAAAAAGCCGAAGGAGTAAAGGTGCTGCAATGATGTTATCTATGGCCACTGTGGACTTTTCACGAGAAGCTTAATAAACTAAAAACTTTCAAAACCCAGTGCCCAAGACTGTGTTTGTGTTTATACATATGTGCATTTTTATGAGAAGAGGTTCTTCCACAGGGCCCCAGAACTCCCCAAGGATCAGAAACCTCAGTGATAAATTTCCGACTGGATGATATGTACTATGCCGTGCGTGTTCTTCAGCTGTGATGTATGGTGTGTCTAACACCTGCCTATCAGCAGCTGGATTCCCTTCTACAACGTGATATATAATGTATGGTGTGACAGAGCTGGGTAATAAACACTTCCATAGACAATGTCAGCTGCGCACTATCCGTGCGCTGGTGATGAATCACCACAGAACACACCACCACACAGCACAGCCGCCGGGGGAACTGTGGCAGGGCAGCTCTGCCAGGGCACCCACTGCTCTCTGATCTTGAAAGGTGGTTTCTCCTTCCTCCCAACTTGGCCCTTCAGGAGTGAGAGATGCTTCTGTTGGGCCACAGACAGCTTGAAAGGCTGGACCATTGCTGTGGCACCAGTCTCTGGCCCCAGGCTCTGGATTTGGGGTCACTGACAACCCTGGAAGTTAAGCTTCACCAGTTCTAAGATGTACTCCCCACTCCAGCACTCAGATTTGAACGCTTCTGAAATTAAAATGTGTCTTTCCATTGATGAAAAGAACTCTTGTTTCAGAGACTGGTTGGCAGCATTTTCTTCCTAGTCAACCTTTGCTGTATCTGTCTGGCCAGGATGGACGTACCTTTAGTGCTGAGGAGTGGAGGGCCTCGGATGACGGGTCTTCCAGAGCCAGCTCCTGCCTCCTTTCCACCCGGACATCTGCGTAACTGTGCAGGAAATTAAGAGACCACAGTGGAAGTGGGGTGTTCCAGGACAGGACGACACCACCCGAACAGACTGCAAAGTGCATCGAGGTTCTCTACGTAACACCCGCCCCCACAACAGTCAACAGAGAGAAGCCTAGTCTGTTACTGTTGGAAGGAATGAGCGTCATTCTCTGCCTTAAGTTCCACCCGAGTGACTTATAAATTACATTCAAAACCATTTTATTTCTAGGATGTCTTTATTCCCCTCTCATTTACTATTCTTTCTACTTCCCTGAAATCTCCAATTGTAATTGTCTTTAAAAAACACATTTTTGTCTATGGGATAAGCTTCTGCCTTTAAATAATTAGAAGCCTTTCTTAAAACCTGTTCAGTCTGGACCGTGCATATGGAAGAGTGACAGAAAACTTTTTTAGTAGTTACATTTCTCAGAAAGTTTCCTCTCAAAGAAACCCAGAACTGGCCAAATCCAGACCGTGGATGTGCCCACAGGCCCACTTGTCAATAGTGTGGGTAAATCAACTCAGCACAGTGATGCCCAAGTGACCCTGTGATGCCTCTGCCCTGGGTGTGGAGACCCTGGGGCAAGAGGCCTTGGGAAGCAGCATGGCTCCTGAGCCTCGGGAATGCCTGCCACCTGATTCATTCACTCGGTTCCCTCCCTCCTTTCTCTGAACATTTCTTCCAGGGATTTGAGAGGTAGAGGATGGAGAAGAGCTGGGTAGAGGGCACAGCCTGAAGAGTGAGGGGTCAGTGCTGCCCAGCCTTCCCTGGGGGCAGGGGGCCCTCGGACAGAGGACCAGGCTGGGTGGCAACAGGGGGCTGCCATGGAGTCAGAGACCACTACTGCTGCATGCCCAGGGGTGGGCTGGGAATCGAAGAGCGAACGCCTGAGTGACGGCATGAGGTGTGATAAAGTGGCATCAGGGTCACTGGCTGCTGAAAACTAGTGCTTCTCCCTTCTTCTGCATGTTAAGGAAGAATGCTTGACCTGGCGACCTGATGTATGTATGGGGTGTGTGTGTATGTGTGTGTGTGTGTGTGTGCGCGTGCGTGTGTGTGCGTGTGCATGTGTGTGTGTGGTGTAGTGTCTGTCTACATCTGTCTGTTACATGTATATAGTCATGTGCTTATAGGATGTATTGGTGCTTCCCTAAGATTAGAACACTGTATTTTTTAAATTATGCTTTAAGTTCTGAGGTACATGTGCAGATCATGCGGGATTGTTACATAGGTATACACAGGCCATGGTGGTTTGCTGCCTCCATCCCCTGTCACCTACATTAGGTATTTCTCCTAATGTTATCCCTCCCCAATCCCCCCACCCCCTGCTATCCCTTCCCTAGCTCCCCCACCCCCCAACAGGCCCCAGTGTGTGATATTCCCCTCCCTGAGAACACTGTATTTTTATTGTACCTTTTCTGTGTTCAGATACGTTTAGAGGCACAGATACTTACACCTGTGCCATGACTGTCTGCAGTGTTCAGTACCACAGCATGCTGTTCAGGTGCGCAGCCTAGGAACAATACACTGTGGTATAGCCAAGGTGTATGGCAGGCCACAATCTAGGTGTGTGTGAGTACACTCTACAATGCTTGCATGATGACAAAATCACCCAGCACCACATTTCTCAGAACAGATGTCCATTAATAAGCCACAAGTGACTGTATATAAGAAACGCATATGAAATTTAAAGTAGTTTTTTTTTTAATTCTATGGAATACTACGCAGCTATAGAAAAGACTAAGTTCATGTCCTTTGCAGGGAGGTGGATGAAGCTGGAAGCCATCATCCTCAGCAAACTAACACAGGTACAGAAAACCAAACACCACATGTTCTCAGTCACAGGTGGCAGTTGAACAATGAGAACACATGGACAGAGGGAGGGGAACATCACACACCAGGGCTTGTTGGGGGTAGGGGGAGGCGAAGGACAGCATTCGGAGAAATACCTAATGCATGTGGGGCTTAAAACCTAGATGATGGCTTGATAGGTACAGCAAACTATCATGGCATAGGTAAACCTATGTAACAAACCTGCATGTTCTGCACATGTATCCCAGAACTTAAAGTAAAAAAAGAAAATAAAAAAGAAAGAAATGCTGTCCTTCCAACCTTTCTTTCTTTGCCCTTCTCCAAGGCTCTTCTGTAGGCCAGCTTAAAACTAATTTACATTCTTAAAATTTCTGTAGTGGGGGAGAGGACCATTTTCTCCTTCATCCTTGGGAGCAGTGACCCCACAAATGTGGCGTCTATGAAACCCTGGGCACGCGGCATCTCTTTGAAGTCCTGCTCATCGCCCCTGGGTGGACGGCTCCCTGAGGCCAACAGGGACCTACCGGGAACCCGCGCCCACTGGCAGCGAGGTTGTTTTCCCAACACTGCCTCAGTTGCCAGCAGGGGTTTTTAAAGCATTAAAATAAAGGGGAATATGTGTTTGAGTTATTTAGAGGCAAAATTTAAATTTTCTGCTCAAAGCAGCGACAAGGGAAGGGTGTGGGTTGGATGGAGATGGGAAAATATGTAAGTAGGTCAGTGAAGCAGTCACTTACTAAGTAATATCCTGGCAGCCTGCGAGAGTCCATGAGGCATTCAAAGGGGCCTGACTGAGAGCTTGAAAGGAGTCTCAGCCCTGGGAGGGCAGAGCCAGTGGGGCCTGGAAGCGATCTGAACTCTGGGAATTGTGCTGTTAGCAGCAGGGGATGGCCTGGGCTTGATCCTCAAAATGAGGAACACCTGAGTGACTGCTGATCTGACTTGGCCATCAGGGGTGACCCTGTACCCCTCCAAGGTGAAACAAGGATGGAGTTGCGCCCCTCCCCATGCACGGTACCTGACCACTGAGTGTGTGCACACGATGAACTCGGGCTTGGAGTTCCACTGATGGTAGGTGATGTAGTAGTGAGTCTGCAGCCAAATCCACTGCTGACCTTTGGTCAGAAACCGGTAGCAACACGACTTCCCTTTGCCAAACTGCATCACTGTGAGCAGAAAATAGATGCTGCATATAACAAATGTGAATATGAAAATGATCTTTTCCCCAATAGTTACTGTTCAGCTTTCAAAAAGACAATACCAAACATGGCTTATTTCCCCAGTTGCCCTGTATTTTAAGTGACTATCAGGATAACGGTACACTGTCATGAATTCTTAAACAGTAGAAGAATGATCCATATACTTTCCCAAATGCTCAGAAGCTTAAAGCAATCCTCAAATAAGGGCAGATGCAGACGGATTTTCAAGCTGCAGGTTGAATCAAAAAGAGACCCAGGTTTGCCTGGTGTCCATCTTCCCGCTGCAGATGGAGCTGTCTTTGGAGCTGCAGGAGCTCAGGAGAGAGCATCCAGAATTGGCCCGAAAACAGACCTGCCAGCCAGCAACCTCTGGATGGATTCTGTGACTGTCAGTCAGCAGTTCATGCTCAGCTTACACAGTTCTCAAATAAACAGTCAGGGACAGATGCCTCCACCCCAGGCTTCCTCCTTCCCCACAGCTGCTTGGAGTCCACCCGACAGTGATGTCTGCTGGTGGCTTCTCTAGGGATGTCCAGAGCAGAATGGATGCTGATGGTGTATCAGCCTGAGCAGGGCAGAAAGATAGACCACGGATCCGAGGAAGAACAACTGGGGTTTTATTGCCATAGTGCCTGGAATTTACCACCTCCTTAGGTAAACGGCTAAGAGAAATCTCAACCAGGAAGCTGATGCTACGAAAGGACACTGACCTGGAAAATGTGATTATCTGAAGAGGAAAAAAACCCAGTAAATTGAGGGTGTGGGCTCTGCAGAGCAAGGACGTCCTGCCCAAGCCATGGAGAAGCCTTTCAAATGCTGAATGTAATCCTTCACTTGGGGATCTTGTAAATATAGATACCCTGATTGAGTAGGCCTGATTCTACAAGTGTAGCAAACTTCTGTGATGCCTACCCATCTGGTCCTAGACCATGCTTTGAGGGGCAATTAAAGTTTTAATGATTAGCTTTAAATTCTAACAGCCAATCCAGATGGAACCCAAGCCTATTCTTCCTTCCCTCTCCATAGAAGAGAAAGTTCTGGCCAGGCGCGGTGGCTCATGCCTGTAATGCAAGCATTTTGGGAGGCCGAGGAGGGCAGATCACTTGAGGTCAGGAGTTTGAGAACAGCCTGGCCAACATGGTGAAACCCTATCTCTACCAAAAATACACAAATTAGCTGGGCATGGTGGCACACGCCTGTAATCCCAGCTACTCGGGAGGCTGAGGCGGGATAATTGCTTGAACCCGGGAGGCGAAGGTTTGCAGTGTGCCAAAATTGTGCCACTGCACTCCACCCTGGGTGATGGAGAGAGAATCTGTCTCAAAAAAAAAACCAGTTCGAATGGGTACTAAAGGTGAGGCATCTTTTAAAACGCAACGTTAGTGGTCAATTCATACATCAGATCAATAGGTCAATGTTCCTGTTCAAAGTTAAGAGTTGGCACTGAAAATACAGCTTCAAGTGGTTAGTTCCTGAAGCCACTTGCTAAGTGAGAACTTGGACAAGCTTGTCATTCTTACTCCCCACATCATAAGTCCTATCCCCCATATATCTGCTAATGTGCTTCCCTCTTCTGTGGCAAAGAGCCTTCCCTGACCCCCACCAGTGGTGAGCGTCCTCTGGAGCCCCCCAGTATGCTGTGTACATCCCCTTCAATGCACCGACAACATTCTACAAAGTCACCCATTTCTGGCTTTCCCAGCAGACCTGCCCTGCAGGACAGCAAGCAGGTACTGATCATCCCCATATGCCAGCCTACTCAGTATATGGCCTATGGCTAGTGACCAATACTTATCTGCTGATGAAAAAACAGTCATGAGAATTCAGTATTTTATCTCTGAAATGTATTGCATAACTTAAAAAAAAAATCCCTGCATCACCTTAGTTTCTTTTTTTTTTTTTTTTTTTTTTTTTGAGATGGAGTTTCACTCTTGTTACCCAGGCTAGAGTGCAATGGTGCGATCTCGGCTCACTGCAACCTCCGCCTCCTGGGTTCAGGCAATTCTCCTGCCTCAGCCTCTTGAGTAGCTGGGATTACAAGCACGCACCACCATGCCCAGCTAATTTTTTGTATTTTTAATAGAGACGGGGTTTCACCATGTTGACCAGGATGGTCTCGATCTCTTGACCTCGTGATCCACCCACCTCGGCCTCCCAAAGTGCTGGGATTACAGACGTGAGCCACTGCACCCGGTCCCACCTTAGTTTCTTAATTAGGTTTAAACAGGGCACCTATCTGGATGGTAGTGGGAAGGTGCTGGGGTTTGGGGCCAAGTTAATTCCAGGTGAAAACCTGACATGGGGATAAATGCCAATGGGGGCCTCCACCATGCCCCCAGATCATCTCAGAGAACACCAAGTTCCCCACCTTAAAAAACAAACCAGGTAATGAGCAGAGACTTCTGGAGTCCCAGAGCCCTGCTGTCTGGGCCCCTATGGAGTGAACGCAAGGCCCCCACGCCTGGGCTGGGCAGTGGTACTCACGGTGCTGGTGGCACCTGGCCAGGAGCTCCAGGTCATCGATGTGGTAGTAGTCATAGCCTGAGGTTCCCAGCACTTCAAAAGGCAGGTATCCTATGATTGGAGGCGCTCTGCACAAGGACAAGGGGGACTTGTCGTCAGGGAGGAGACACACTGCAGCGCTCACCCTGGTGGCCATGCCTTCCCATGAGCAGCGCTGTATGTTTCATGATCAACATGGAGGCCTCATTTCTCAAGAACAAGGGGAGAAAAATAACTTTGCAATGGTCAAAAGCAGAGAGGCTGTGTTTTCCAAGGGGCTCAGCTTTTGTTTTGGCAGTACATACTCCTTTCCACTGGCATAACTTGACCGGAATAACAATAAGCTTTATCACTACTGGGTAATTAAAAACAGCTACAGATTGGGTCAGCCTAACACCAAAGCATAATACAAAATGAAAGGGTGGGGAGGGGAGATTTGGAGTTCTTCACCTGCAAATAATGTTACAAAGGAAAAAATAAAGATTAGGCTAAAGGATCAAAGGATGTTGAAAAAAATGAGATGAGAGATTTCTCTCATATTTGCTGCTGCCTTACTGGGAGCTAGGAAGGGCCCCAAGTAAGGATCATCCCAAAGATGCCCCAGGGCTGAGGCATCTGACCCAAACACAGAACATGTTCACGATGCGGCAGATGTAGTTAGAGAGAAACCACCCACCCTTGGCAGGGACAAGACAGTCCTTCTCCTTCAATGGACCAGGGCCGACTCACCTCTCCCAAGGAGAGCCTGGCTCACGCAAACAAGACTTGAGAAGGGCCCAACCCAAATATGTTTTTCTTTTCACAAACCTGTGATCCAGAAATAAAAATTTCCATTCCAAGCTATGCCTTGAAGTGAATTCCTCTAAAGGTTCGTCAACTATGCACATTTCCTGTATTGGAAGCAGAAAAAAAAAAAGTTGCTTGGGTGCCAGATGCTCACCCTAGGTTTGTTCAAGAGGAACGCATGGTGGGTAACAGAAGTTAAAATCATTTCGAGCAAGTCTCCAAGTCGTGTTGGACTGAAACTCATCATCATCTGTAGCTAATTTCGGTATTAGCTGATACTAAATTTATTTCACAAGCTGGGGAAAAATACCTAGGAGCCAAAATGTCACACCACCCCTTCCCATTATCGGGAAGTGTGGTAAACATGTGGAAAATGGCTTCTCATCTGAATCTGAATTACTCATTTAACTCAACATTCATGCCGTAGATGTTGAAGCAATCACAGATGAGAGAAGGCAGACAAACCCCCAACACTCCGACACTCGGTTCTCACCCAGGCCTGCCCTGAATGGTATTAATGCCGGTGTGGAAGGTAGGAAGATTTACAGTTATCGAACAACACCTCTGCAGGCTGAACAGCAAGGGATGCTGTCTTCAAACAAAACAACTTGCAGAAACGGGGCAGGGGAAAGGGCGTGTTTGCAGGCATAGAAGCCAGACACTTCGATTTTCAAAGCCAGTGACAACTTCACTGAAATTTATTCCCTCCCAAAAGACCATTAACTACAGTAACAAAATGTGACTCAATCATAACAGCTCCGCACAGGTGCCTCTCAGGTACTTGCCTTTAAGAATTGTGGTGTTGCCAGACGAACAGTGGCAATGAAGCAAACCTCCTTTCCTAGTGGCACCCGGCAAGGTCTTGAAAGGGTGTTGTCAAAACCGTTACAGGAGGGGCTAGGCACTGGGGGGTTGGAAAGAAGAGGACATATAGGTTAGCCCTGTCTGGTGACAGCAGCCAGCCCCTAGCTGGCTTAGCTCTAAGCCAAGCACTGCCCCCAGGGTTTATGTACAGTGTATTAACTGATTTCATTCTTAACTGGACGAGGCAGGTCATACTATTATTCCCGTTGCACAATAAGGAAACTGAGGCACAGGGGACGTAACTTGTGGAAGACCAAAAAGCTTGCTAGAGCTGGGATTTGAGTCCATGCTGGTCACCAGTATTCAGCACTGCCTCTCACTTCCACTAGCCCTACGGCTTATTATGATGGGAAAAACAGTCTACAAAATGGGAAGACAGGCCGGGCACGGCAGCTCACGCCTGTAATCTCAGCACTTTGGGAGGCCAAGGCAGGCAGATCACTTGATGCCAGAAGTTCCAGACCAGCCTGGCCAACATGGCGAAACCCCGTCTCTACTAAAAAAAAAAAAAAAGAAAAAAAAATTACAAAAATTAGCTGGGCATGGTGGCGCATGCCTGTAATCCCAACCACTTGGGAGGCTGAAGCATGAGAATTGCTTGAACCTGGGACGTGGAGGTTGCAGTGAGCCAAGATCACGCCACTGCACTCCAAACTCTGTTTCCAAAAAAAAAAAAAAAGAGAAGAGAGCCTCATTCTGCAGTAACAGTTCAAATACTCACTTCAGTCAGTGTTTTAAGGTGAATTCCATAATCAGACAGTGTTCCTCACACTGATAGTCCCAGGGAAAGTAGGGATGTCTCAGCATCATTGACACCCCCTTCCCCACCCCTGTCTTGGCTGGCACACCTGGGGTTCAAGGGCCTCTGTCCTCAAACTCCCCTTTGGGAGCCCAGGCTGATGCAGGGGCTGGGCCTGGGTCACTAAGGAGATGGGCTCAGGATTTAGGGTCATCCCTAGAGGAACACAACACCTACAACAAAACTCGCCAGGTCCCTAGCGTGGCCCAGGTGACAAAATCCGCTCTCATGCACCTTCTTATTCTTCTCACACAAGTCTGGGAAGGCATTACTCTCCTAGGCGCAGAAAGGTTCTATAATTAACCACGATCACTCAGAAACTACAGAGCAGGGATGCCATCGAGTTTCTGGGCTTCAGGCCCAGGGTTCTAACAAGGCAGACGTGGGGATTATTCTAGGCCCACACCCATTGGCCCACATCATGGCGCCAGCCCACACCTCTGGCAGCCTCAGCAAAGTCTTCTCTGTGAGACTCAGTCCCTGCCTTCAGGGCAGCTGTGGAGAACCTACTGACCTTCTGAGCCAGAGAAAAAGTCAGCTACTTTTAGATGGAGTTTTCTAGGTGGGATAAAGACCCCTGTTAAATAGGAGAAAAAACAATTTACTGCGTATGTGGAATTCTCAAAGTCAGTGCCCTGGGGACCCTGGGCACTGCTGCCTGGGCCCTAAACAGATTAGCGAATTCAGAACTCTGGGGTGAGGCCTAGGCACTGGCCTCTTTGAAGGCTCTGCAGGTTCACCAGCGTGTAGCCAGGCTGAGGATCCCCATGGCTGATAAACTATGCTGTGTTTTCTTTTTACAATGGAGTTGATTATATGCTGCATATTCTGAACTATCACGATGTTCTCCAAGTTAATGAGGAACATACCAAGCATCAGAAAGCTAAATCATTATAGAATGAAATCTGCAAGATTTTCTTTGGATTTTAGCTTTCCAATCACTTTTTAAAATCTATATATATATTTATAGGTTTCTAAAAGATTCTATAATGTGGTCTTCTCTCCACTAACATGAATAAATTCATTTTACCAAACAGATTCTCTGAATTCATTCACATAAATACTAATGTTTTCAAACATGAATATAAAGTGGGAAAAATAAAAAATAGTGGTCTCTGGAGAGCTTACATCTGTCACAAGTTGGCTTAGGCTATTGCAAATGAATTTGTAGGATGAGCCAAGAAACTTATCAAAGGGAAGGAAAACAATTCCACATAAGGGAAGGGTCTGCAGATGTGAACATCTGTGTAATAAGACATTAAAAAACTTCCCAGCTGTGAAATACTCTCTCTGCTTGAATCTAAGATATATTACCCAGCCAGATAATGACTAATAAAATTCTGACTCTTTCAGAATACCAAGACCTTCCAAACTTCTGAGGACCTCCCAGGAATTTAAGAGAAAGACTCCTTAATCTATCTCTAAATGATGCAACTTCTTTGAACGATTCTTTCAGCTGTTAAATTCCTGTGCTCTGTCAGAAATGCCTTCCCTGATTCACTGTGAGGAGAAGGGGACAGAAAAAGATTCTAAGTGACAAACAGCTGCCTCAAGACATCCTGGCTCTGGTTGCTTCTTGAAGGGCAGCAGAGACCAAGATCATGGACGTTAGGTGGATGTTTTGCGGAGCTTCCTGTTGGCCTGGCTGCCCCCCAGGGTGGTTTTATCTGCTCCTTTATAGCATCTAAGTCTTTAAAGATGAAAATTCGTCCCTGAAAGGGAAGTTTCATTATTGCTTGTAGCCTGCACGTGATGAGCTAGATATTTTACAGATGTCCAGAACGGAGCAACGTCTCGCCTCAATACACTATTCCCACCAGAAAACTTAAAAAACTGAGGGCACGGTCAAGGGTGATAATAAATCAAGGATGAATGTTTTAATAGAGGCCAAGAATGAAACATTGGGGAAAACTAAGGCAAAGAAGATACTCTGAACATTTTTCCAGTTGCATTTGAAATAACTTTTTCCTGCGGCATGAGTCTTCCTGCGTATTCCAGAGGCAGCACAGGCGCAAACTGTTCCCTGGGACTACACAGTCATATTTAGCACTTGGAATAACTTCTCTGGCGCTTTGGATCCCAAGGTATTTTAAAGACATTAATTAAGGATTCAATTAGTTGTTTCTATTTAAGTAATAGAAAGAACATCTCTAATTACAACTGGCTTCCTGAGACTCTCAGAAGGATTAACCACTAAATGCAGGAGCAGCCCTGTTTTCTCAGATCTCTGACCACTCACAATATAGAGAAAAGCAGTTCACTCTTGCTACATTTCCCTCCCTAGGGTCATCTTATTCAAAATTGACCTTACTCTTGCCCAAAGCTAAAATATAGCTTTCCCCACAGCAGGAATTGGGGCTCATCCTCTGTCTCCAGCTCTGAGCAGGCGCCCTGCGCACAAGTGCTCAACACGTGTTTGTCAGATGGATCGCCCATGAGATGACCTGCCTTAGCTCTAAACCCCAGCTTAAGGTTCAGTTTGGGAAGCCACCATCTCATCCTTGCCAGTAACTAGCACACAGGCCTTGGGACCCCAAGGTGGCTTCCCCTCTGCAGTGTGACCCACCTGGGTGCTGCTGATGGCCCGTCCACTCTGCCAGCTGTGGAAGGTGCCCGTAGCACATGGCCTGGGTTCCACCGGCAGGCAGGTGAACTCACTGCCCGACTGATACATTAATACAGGTCAGCAGGAGGCCTGGTCAGGGAAACTGCTGCAAATCAGCACGTGGCAATCACCACTCTGTGATGGAAAACAGAGCAGGTGTGTGCCATGGGCTTCTGCTTGCAGAGATGCAGTGCCTGCTTGCTTTTTTGAGACACAGTCTTTCTGTGTCCCCCAGGCGTGAGCCACCATGCCAGGCTAATTGCTAATTTTTATATTTTTAGTAAAGATGGGATTCCACCATGTTGGCCAGGCTGGTCTCAAACTCTAACTTCACCCACCTGCCTCAGCCTCCCAAAGTGCTGGGATTACAGGTCTCGATCCACTGCGCCCGGCCTTGTGCCTTCTTGATGGTCTTCCTATTAAAACGGTCCACAGGTTATCACAACCTGAAACTTTCATTACACTCTCTAACTTCAGAGACCCTGAAAAAGTTTTGTCCTGGGCTGGCATTCTTGGGATTCCTAAACCAGGAGAGTCCCAGAGACTCAGAATGACTTATGTCTGCCTCATCTGGAAGCACCCAAGGTTGGCTTTCTAGTCTGTCTGATGACAAAGGTGAGCTCCCAAATCAGCCATCATGAGGAGAAAAAGATGATGAAGGCAGGAAGATCTCAGGTGATGGAGAACTTTTTTCAAAAAGGCTCAGGAAGGAGCAAGGGAGATGCAGAAATGGTAATAGCATTAGTTAACGGCAAAAGAATACAAAGAGCTGGAGAAAGATGTACAGCTCTGTTCCACTGAGTTATCAGCTCAGTCATCAGAGCAATGAAGTTTATTCTCATCAGAGATGACCTGCTTATGATAAATTAGTTGCAATGGCTGGAGGAAAACATACTAATAGTCCACAAGGAAGTGACAAAGAGCTGTCTCAGCACTTCTTGAAACAAATGAAAAACAAGGCTGACGGGTGTCTGGGAAGATGTGAAACTTTCAGTGATGAGGTTTTGCTCCAGGAAGAAGAAAGTTCTTAAGTCCCAATTGTGATAAACATTCAAAATGTTCAGGCTATGGCTTTGGAATGTTGAGGTGAAAATAACTTTCTGCACATTCATGAGAAGTCATCTCCCACTAATTAAGCCCTATTTTCAGGCTCATTTTTTTCTCTTCATGGTGTGCTTGACCCAATGTGTTCTGAGTAGCCAGGTGACTGGGTTCTCAGAAGAGCAGCATGATCATCCTGCCCACTTCTTGGCAGGGCACTGCCTACCTTACCCAGGGCATGTTTGGCCCTTTCCTGTTTCCTTCCTTTCAGTCGTTTTGCATAGAGAAGAGCAACGTTGGAGAAAAGGCAGGAGCCACAAGACAGGGCTGGGGCTTTGCAATTTTTTTTTTCTTTTTTGAGACAGGGTCTCACTCTTTTGCTCAGGCTGGAGTGCAGTGGTGTGATCTTGGCTCACTGCAGCCTGGATCTTCTGGGCTCAAGTGATCCTTCCACCTCAGCATCCCACAGGTGTGAGCCACCACACTTGGCTAATTTTTTCTTTTTGTTTAAGAGACAGAGTTTTGCCATGTTGCCCAGGCTGATCTCGAACTCCTGAGCTCAAATGATCTGCCCACCTGGCCTCCCAAAGTGCTGGGATTACAGGTGTGAGCCACTGTGCCCAGCCCAGATTTTCAATTTGCTGGATTAAAAAATGACTCTAAAAGGAAACTACATGTCTTACTCAAATATTTCTTCTTTCCCCTGGCAATCATTAACTAAAATGAGTACTTTTCAGGGCCAGAAGAGTGTAAAAGCGATGAGAAGATATCCACTAGATGGTTGGTGTGGATGGCTCAAATTATTTGTATGTTCAGGAAAGTGAACTCCCATCATCCCTGTCTTCCAAGTGGATCTCTCACGCACATTTTTATCACAATTATGGAACAACTTGTATGAAAGGTTCTCCTACTCCCAGGCTGAAATGAGCAGAAAGATGAGGTTGCTGAGAAGTCTGACCATTCCTCATTGTTCCATTTTAATGAACTCTAATGTCTGTGCAGGACGATGCCCTTGGGTCACAGTTTTTGTATCGTGATTTTAACTCCTCTGGGATCTCTCCAGCAGCACTGACCACTGCAGAGGAAGGAGGGCCTGATTCTTTGCTGGGTGGCGGGAACACTCTGCTTCCCACTCTTAGCGTCCTGAGTATATGAGACGCTCCTTCCACGAAGCCGTCCACACTCGTGTCTCCATTCCCAGTGAGGTCTGGCGTGTATGTTCTTTGTTCCTTTCACTGAGACATCTCAATTAAGCTCAGTGAGGAAAAAACTGCAGCCACCCCAAAGCCATAAAATGAGGCAACCTCCAGAAATCCCATGGAACATACAGAATCGAGTGCTGTAAGCTGAAAAGCCTCCACTTCTGCCAGCATTTCAAATCTGGTTGCACGGTTAGAGGCGAGTAGGTAAAACGAGGGCAGGGAAACTTTTATACTCTGGTGTGTGGTTTCTGGAAAGCCCAGAGTGGAATGTTTGCCGAGGGTGACCTATTTGGAACCACACCAGCGACTTTTGAAATGCTGCTTTCTGTATTTGTCAGATGCACATCTAAATCCAAGTCTAGAGGAGGAGCAAAGGCTCAGAGAAAGGATTGCCCTCTTCTTGCGTGAAGTTACCTTTCAGGAACTGGAAGCCTGCGTATTAGGACCCCTTAGCAAAGACCTTTCACCATGCCTTTGAAAATCACCTGGCCGGTTTCTTTCCACTAAGAGTGGTCAGATGGGGCTGCAGGACATGGGTGCCTGGGGGTTGAGAAAGGAGGCACTATATCGCTGGAGAAGCAAAAGAGATGGGATGGTTTTTGTCTGAAAGCATCTCTCTTTTGTTTTTTAAAATATTTGTTACAAGCAAACATAGCCCTAAATAAAGTCATCTCGTTTCAGCTCTACTCTGCAAACAGCCGATTAGAGGAAGACAAGGGCTGCTCCTACCAGTGGTCCACGCCACTGCTGCTGGCTGGCCAGGTCCAGCATGGGCTTTTCAGGGGAAGAGAATGGGACACGGAGTTACATATCCCAGCTCAGAGTCCTCCAAAAAGCTTTGCACAGACTGGGATGGAAACTGTCCTCAAGTGAAACTCTTCTAAAAAAGACTACTTTCTTGTCCCATTTCCTGACACATATTTCTTCACATTTATTAAAAATCTAGGTTAAAGATGTGAAGTCCTGTCTTCCCTCCCCTGCCCCCAGAACATCTGTGGCAAATGATGGAAGTCCTAAGGAGTGACCCAAATGTGCGAACACTGAAGTAGGGGAAAATTCCACTTGGCTCAAGGACCTGGGCAATGGCTGCTGTGTTTATGCTGCCAAAGTGAATGGGGGCAGAGGAGAGGGGGCATCGTGCACTGGGGGATCTGGACATGTCCAGTTGGAGAGTGTCACGTCACCTCGTTCACCAGAGCAAAGGGGCTTTGTTCCTCCCTTCCCCTCAAATTTTTATGAACTCAGCCCCATCATGTACAGAGCCCAACAAATCCCAGGCAGCCATGTGGGCAAGCAGACAACCAGATGGGATCCCTGTCTGTGTGCTTCGAGGCTCACCCAGAGCACTCTCCAGCTCAGCCTCACCCTCTCTCCTCTGCCCTGAACCTACACATCTGTCTGTGATTTGGGGCCTACAGCTTCCTTGTTGATGTGATTTTTGAGTGGTGACCCAAGGACTCTCTCAGCCTTGGGCCAGCTCAGCTGATCAGATGAGCAAGAAGAGAGTGTGTTAGCCATGGAATACTATATAGCCACGAAAAGAACGAAAACATGTCCTTTACGGCAATATGGATACAGCTAGAGGCCATTATCCCAAGCGAATTAACACAGAAACAGAAAACAAAATACCACATGCTCTCACCGATAAGTGGGAGCTAAATGTTGAGTACATGTGGACATAAAGATGGGAGCAGTGGATACTGGGGGCTGCTGGCAGGGGGAAGGAGGGCAGGGGTGAAGGCTGAGGGGCTGCCTATGGGGTGCTGTGCTCACTGCTCAGGTGACGGGATCAGTGGTACTGCAAACCTCAGCATCAGGCAGGGTTCCCATGTGACAGACCTGCACATGTACCCCCCGAATCTAAAATACAAGTTAAGCTGGGTGCATGGCTCATGCTTGTAATCCCAGCACTTCGGGAGGCCAAGGCAGGAGGATTGCTTGGGCTCAGAAGTTTGAGCAGCCTGAGTAACACAGTAAGACCTAATCTCTACAAAAAAAAAAAAATAGAAGAATCAGCCAGGTGTTACAGCATGCACCTGTAGTCCCAGCTACTCAGGAGGCTAAGGTGGGAGCATCTCTTGAGCCCAGGAAGTGGCAACTACAGTGAACCATGATGGCGCCACTGCATTCCAGTCTGTGCGACAGTGAGACCTTGTCTCAAAAAAAACCAAAATGCTGAAAATACTTTCAAAAGAGCGAGAGAGGGTATCAGAAGCATGTGGCAGGGGGTCCTGGGTAGGCACGTCAGGTAAGGAGGCCTCCAAACACCCAGGCAGCTGAGGTGAGGAGGTGAGGTGGGAGGCACAGAGTGGGGAGTGCACAGAGCCCACCAATG
Organism: Aotus nancymaae; assembly: GCF_030222135.1. Lineage (NCBI taxonomy): Eukaryota > Metazoa > Chordata > Mammalia > Primates > Aotidae > Aotus > Aotus nancymaae. The sequence goes on along the minus strand of NW_026988546.1, from coordinate 5,548,434 downwards.
AACTTCCCCAGTCACGCACTGCTGATTCAGACGCCCTCAGTGTGGACAAGTCACAAGGCACCAGAAGTGACACATTCCAGTACCCACCTATGTTCAATCTCCACTTTGGATTTATGGCCAAAGAAGTAGCTGCAACCCTTCTGTATGAGTATGCCCTATCCCCAGAGCACTGTGGAGCTGGCCGAGGACAGCTCTGTTAGCTCCCAGGGAAGAGTGTTATCTCTCTGAGTCTCAAGTCTTTAATCAGAACAGGGTTCAGACCAAAGACTTGAGACTCAGAGAGATAACACTCTTGAAATCCACCAGCTGTGTCCTGGGGCCAAGATCAAGAAGCCTCAGTTTAGGTCAACCTACTTTTATCCGCTGTTTATTTATGTGCTAGGTAAGGACTATGCGAGGCCCAGGAAGCAGGTGCAGTGAGTAAGGGTTGCTGTCCTTTCCATTCCATTATTTATTTAAAAAAACACAAAAAAGAGCAGGCATCAAATAAGAAAGTACCATGTAACACTGTACCAACTAAACAGCCTTGCAGAAATGCTAAGACATTTCACGATAATGGACCAAGGTGGGTTTCCTAAATAGTTATTTAAGGTGTGAGCTGATGTCCTATAAAAATACAACAAGGCCAAGGCAGGTAGATCACCTGAGGTCAGGAGTCCGAGACCAGCCCGGCCCACATGGTGAAACCCCATCTCTACTAAAAATATAGAAATTAGCTGGGCATTGTGGCACACGCCTGTAATCCCAGCTACTTAGGAGGCTGAGGTAGGAGAATTGCTTGAACCCAGGGGTGGAGGTTGCAGCAAGCCGAGATCGCGCCACTGCACTCCAGCCTAGGTAACAGAGTGAGACTCCGTCTAAAAAAAAAATAACCGATGATAGTGGTAATTTTTCTTCTATACATATTACATATTATTTTTTCAACTTTTGCCACACCTGGGAACTTGGGGAAGTATGGGAAGGCTGTGTAATGGCCATGTTTTCTAGTTTCTTTTTCTTTTTTTTTGAGACACAGTTTTACTGTGTCCCCCAGGCTGGAGTGCAATGGCATGATCTCCACTCACTGCAACCTCCACCTCCCAGGCTCCAGCAATTCTAATGCCTCAGCCTCCCGAGTAGCTGGGATTACAGACACACACCACTATGCCTGGATAATTTTTGTATTATTAGTAGAGACAGGGTTTTGCCACCTTGGCGAGGCTCGTCTCAAACTCCTGACCTCAGGCAATCGGCCTGCCTCTGCCTCCCAAAGTGCTGAGATTACAGGCATAAGCCACCACGCCCGGCCCACATTTTCTAGTTTCTGTATTTGATGCTTTGACATCTGGAGCCTTGCTGGTGCTGGACAAACTGCCTCTCCTAGGGTTAGCCAATTCCTAGGGAGGACAAACAACTCACCTTCCAGGTACCTTTCATATGCAAACCAACCCACCTAGAGCCCACACCCGACCCAGGTCCTTCAGCCTCCCACCTTCTGGGCCCTGTCCCCTGCCCTAACCAACCCCGGGCAGGCACCAGATAATTAGGGACAGCTCCTCCTTCCCAGAGTCCACTGAACTTATTCAAACTCACCAGTGCCAAGCCTGCCTATCCTCTCTCACCCATTCTTTTTCATGGAAGCTACAGTAAAGGTTCCCTCAGCCCCCCGACCAACCCTGGTGCTTTTCTGTGTGGTCCTGTGGGGTGGGCCACGTGTGCCTGCTGTTCCCAGGAACCCGTGAGCATGACCCTGTGCTAGTTCTACGTCTAATCTTTTGAGGAACCAGCACACACATTTAAAGCAAATTCCAAATCACTGTTTACATTAACTCAATGATAAAGTTGTCTGGGAGGAATTCCATTACATTCTCTACAGAATGGCACCAGTATCACACTAGGGCAGTGCTTTTCAAAGCCCATGACCCCTGGAATCGGAACACACAGTACTCCCCAGCTGCACATTCCTGGGCCCTACCCTCCCATCTCCTGAGCTAAACTCTTTAGGTCGAAGCCCGAGAATCTGCATTTTAACAAGTTGTCTCACCCAGAGAACCACTGCACCAGGGTTTGTATGATGTCGTGTTCTCTACAAGGTGCCTCTTAGGTCAGCTTCTTTAACTGAGTAGCCCAGCGAGCCTCCATTCACTTCTTTGTGTGGTTCATTAAACATTCATTTCATGAAGTCTGGGCAAGCCTTTCAGATCAGTAGGATGAGGCATGCTTAGGTCTTGGTTTCAGCTGGCTTTGCCCAGATTCAGGGGCCCACTTGGGAAGATGGACCTCTCACCACTTCTGATCATCTTAAGCCCTGGATGGGTCTGTTCCCAGAAGGGCCTCCCAGTCAGCCAAGGAGCCCACCATCCAGGCATAAGCCCTGCACACTGGGCCTGAAAATCACGCTGGCAGGATCACACTAAAGGTTTAGCATCTAGTTGGAGCCTTTTAAACAAAGCATGTATATTTATGCAAATAACATACAACGAAGGACCATCTGAGGTTGAGGGAAAAATCCTGGTTAGCCTCAGTGTGAGGACGTGGTGCCATTACTTTGGCTGTTTCTAATAGAAACCCTATGTGTGACTAATTTGACTGGGGGACTAGACCCACCACATCCTGAGTGAAACCGCGGTAATGAACGCAGCAGAAGTCGATGCTGTCATCATCTGCTCTCTGCGTCTCCCCCTCATTTCTGCAGCTCATCTTTCTGTTTTTGTTTCCTTTGGTATTTTTCTCATTTCCTCTTCTTTTCCCCATTCCCTGTCAAATTTTATTATTATTATTTTTCCATCTTTGCTGTTTTATGAAATGTTCGCTGTTTCAAAGTTATTTGTTTTGTGATGAGTTTGGAGGAGTACAGAAAACAAAATGCAGGCCTTCCTGTGCTCGGCCTATAACCAAGTTGGCTGTGGACCGGGTTTCTGAATTCCTGGCCTCATGCCTGCATTCCCATTTTGCATGAGTCAAAAGTAAAAACAAGTGTTTTAGTCTAGTTCAGAGCTATTGTCTCTGCAGCCAGAATTTGGACAATTAGGTATCCGGGTAATTTCAGAAAATAAGATTTTGCTGCTTGGCTTATCCTGCTTGATAATTCATCCAATGCAGATTGCTGGCTTATCGTAACATGGCCCCTCTGCTGTGCATCAGGGCCACAGTGAGCAGAAGAGCTACGGACCAGGTCTACTAAAACACACTCACAGCGGTACTGCAAGAGGAGGGAGAAAATGCAGAAGGCAAGATTATGGATCTTCAAGTCACAACGAAGGCCTGTTTGGCAGAGTAGGCCGGTTGAGCCTGTTTTTTATTAACTGTAAGCTGTTTTGCACAGTACAGAATTATTTCATCAGCTGAAGATAAATAAACGAATAACATGTGTTTCAGTGGCACTGTGTGCACTGGCACGAACAGGTGTGGGAGTGTGTTCTTCTCAATGCGAGAGAACATCGATGAGAACGAAAACACATCTTAGGAACTTGAAAATTCAAATGCAAATGTGAAAAGCACATATTCTCCCTCCTCCTCCCTGGGTGATTCTTAATGCCCCCATGTGCACGTTTGCATGAGAAAAGACACTGTCACAATTATATGATAATTAAAGCTTACCATTGTTGTAAGAGCGAAAATTTCCTACAAATTTTATGTATTCATAAGTTGGAAATTCCTTTGGGTTCAAGCTGCCTCTGAGAAGGTGGCAATAAAACTCTAAATCGCTGTCAGCTGGGCCGTTAAAGGAAGAAGAGGAGAGAAAGGGGTCGTGAGCATTGCACAGACTCAGACTAAACAAGAAACGTCTTTGTGAAAACTCTACGGGATTTAGTCTACACATGGCCAGGCTAGTTCTCTCATTATGACTGACTTTTGGACCTGGCCTGTAACCCTTGCTGCATGGGTTTCCTTCCATAGCTCACAGCTATTCTACATTCCGTACGTGGACCCAATTAGTCTTAATTTGCCCCCAGATGTCTGTGGTTGGTAATGTCGGCATTGATTAGTTCCGGTAGTTTTCATATGGTATATTAAAATAAAGCGGCTCATATAGAGCTTCTCCCTTTAATTTAATCTTTTTGCTTTGCTTTGAAGTAAAATCAGATGTACGACAGGACAGATTATTCATGGAAAATGGACTCAGGCTGGCACTGATGCAAGCAGCTTTGCTACCTCATGCAATTGTGTATGCTTCATTAAGGGACACGTGGTTCACGAGGCATCAAGGTTAGCCTTCCACCCAAGTTGCCAAATATTTTGATAAAAACTTCTAAATTCCACAGAAAACACAAATGTATATTAATAACCAGACAACAGCCTCAGGAGGACAGAATTTGGATTTTTGACCTAATTATTCAGTTTTCAGTTGGTTTCTTCATAGTATACAAATTTAGCATCATAGTGTCCTCCACGATGAGCTGATTGTTCACTGATGTTTGCACTGTTTCTTACTAAAAGACTCTCATATAAAAAAAAAAAAAAGGAATCTTGTCATATACACAAAATTATTATTCTTGAGTTCTCTGCTTTCAAATTTTCCACACAAAAGCCAAATGTCTTACATATTCCAAATTCCAGTTTTAGCTTTAAACCTAAAATATACCTCTAAGGATCTTGGAAATGTTCTGAGTCATGAGGAAAATTATTCTTAAAATTAGGTCTCCCTTCTTAATTCATTCTAACCTCCTTTCAAAAGCAAAATTTGTATCTTCCTAGCTTGTAAAACCAGAAAAAAATAAACTTACATTTTAAGTATTCTGGGGAGGGGGAATCCGTCACAAGCATATGGGAAGAAAGGATTTTATAAACTTCTGAATGTTCTTGTTCTGGGAGGAAATTTAACAAATTCTGATCCATGACATCCGACTGAAAAAGAAAACACAGGACAAAGGTACACCCTCAACGAAGATGAAAAACAAAAGCAAAAACAGAAACTGAGCGTTCACATCAACGCAGAACTGTTCCCGAAATGGAAAGTTCAGTATCTGATTTTCTGTGGAGACTGTCAGTTTATCACTCTGTTGCTTTAAATAGTAACCTAAAAGGTTGTATTTGTTCAAATGTGTACATGCTGTTGTCTGTGGGCCCAGGAGGGAACTAAGAGTGAAGTCAGACAGATGTAGGAAGGACTGAGTCCTCCTCTTGCTTGAGAAGTGCTGTTTGCTGACACTCCTGTGTGTTGGCTGGGGCAGCATGGCTCCTGTGCACACCCAGTGCAAGGCCTATCGCTTATTTAAATGGCTCCAAAGAGCCCACGGGGTTCCTTCCCTGACCTTTAGGGCAGCAAACGGCTGTCTGTCTACTTCTTAAAGGTCTCTAAGTCATGGGATGGCATGTTTTTTCTGAGTGCCTGGGCACTGTGATTACAAAATAAATATAACGTAGAGTTGTGTGCTGTCCAATAGAACCGTCTGTGATGATGGAAATGGTCTGTAATCTGCACTGCCTGTAACAGGAGCCACTAGCCACATGGTTACTGAGCACTTGAAACGTGGCTAGTGTGAACAAGGAACTGAGTTTTGAATTTCATTTCTTTTTTTTTGGGACAGAGTTTTGTTCTTGTAGCCCAGGCTGGAGTGCAATGATGTGATCTTGGCTCACTGCAACCTCCACCTCGCAGGTTCAAGTGATTCTCCTGCTTTAGCCTCCTGAGTAGCTGGGATTGCAGGTGCCCACCACCATGTCCAGCTAATTTTTTGTATTTTTAGTAGAGACAGGGTTTCACCGTGTTGGCCAGGCTGGTCTTGAAGTCCTGACCTCAAGTGATCTACCTGCCTCAGCCTCCCAAAGTTCTGGGATTACTGGCATGAGCCACTGTGCCCATTTAATTTTAATTGAAATTTAAACAGCCACATGTATCTAGTGGTTACCATATTGGATATGCATGTAGGAGCTCAAAGTGGACAGAGGAGACAGGCACATCTCTTTCTCAGTTTCCCTCAATAAACTAATCCACTCTCACAGCTTCAAAGATGATCTGTATACACTTTCAGGTTTGAATATCCAGCCAACTCTCTCAAGTGCCAGCCTCAACCATCCAACTGCCATGCAGATGCTCCCTGGGGACCGGGGATGCACACATGTCCCCAGCATCGACATCCTTTCCTTGTGTTTGCATCTCCATCAATAGTATCATCAGCTGGCCATCTGCCTGTCCCAGACACTCTGGGGACATCCTTGTCTCCTCTCCTTCTCCTCATCCTCAAACCAAACAATGTCCAAGTGCTGCCTGTTTTTCTCCCTCTCATTCTCTGCTCCAACCACTTCTATTTCTCCAGCTTCCACCCTAATCCTGACCCCCATCCTCTCCGTTTGGAATAATTTGGCCAAACTGGTCTTCCTGCATCCACTTTGGTGCCTGTTCAATTTGTTCTCCATCAGCCATCAGAAGAGCCTCATATAGGTCAAGTCACAACTGTCCCTTGACTTCTGACTGCTCCAGGAACAAAGCCTCAAGTGCTTAACACACTTTCACGGCTCTGCACATCTCAGTCTCTACCTGCCCTTGGTTCTGGCACTTCTCTAACCCTTCCGAGCCTTTTTTCCTCCAGTTTTCCAGGCTTGCTTCTCCCTCTGAGCCTCACCTGGGCTGTTCCCTCAGGCTGGGACATGCTGCACCCCCTCCCCTTGTGTTTAATGAACGCCTGTGCAGCCTTCAGGTCCCTGCTTTAAAGTCGTTTCCTCTGAGAAAGCACCAGGTGACACCCCCCACCCCCACTGATGATTTAAGGGCCTCCCAGGGGACTATGACCCCCTTGATGGGACATCAGATGACCAGTATCATGGCAAGGCAGGTGAGAGCTCAGAGCTCAGGCTTGAAAGCAGGTTCTCCCTTCCAAGCTGCATTTTCCTTGGTTGCAAGATGAGGAAACCGTGAGGGGTCCATGAGCTTACTTGCCTCCACTGCTGATAAAACAGCACATGGCAGACATTCAATACATGCCAAGTGTGATTAGGCACTGACTGACCAGTTACAGAATGACTACAAGGGCCAGTGCACCACAGTGATGTTTTCCTATACATCTATGTGCTGACTTGTGCACTCCACTTCCCTCCCTCCAACAGGAGCTTCAGGAGAGCAGGGCCCAGTGCCTTGATCACCGCCACATCCCTGGTGTCCAGGATGGTGCCTGGCCTTTGATAAGAACACACTGACCAGCTGAAAGAATGGCATGGTCAGCACTGTAACAGGCATTAAAACAAGGTGACCAGAGAACACTGCGGATGGTGTGCTGCCTCCAAAATGATGGATTAGGGGAGATTCCTGGGGAAGAATTCCCAGAGGGAGGAATCTTTGAGTGGGAACTGGGGGACAAGACAGCGTCTGCCAGACAGTCAGGGTGGGGAGGTGGTCCGGGCAGGGGCTCGGCAGGCACAGAGGCATGCGGTGGGCATCCTGACAGCACTGCAGGAAGGTGGAGAACAATGGGAGGGCGAGAAGCCATGGGAGAGGAGGCTGCACAGGGAAGCAGGGCCCAGATTCGAGGGGCATCAGAGGAGTCAGGGCTCCATCTTGTGCCAGGAGGAGGCACGAAGCACCTGCAAAGGAGGGGGCGGCAGAACTGCTAGTGGATTTTAAAGAGATCCTGCTTCTGGTTTGGAGGGAGAGCGCGCTGGAAGTCATGCTGGAGATGGCCAGGGTTTCAACAGAGAGAGGGGAAGGAGTGGAGAGGGGCAGACAGAGTCCCAAGCAACTCATCGATACTGTAGTCCAACCAATGCTCGCTGAGGGCCGCCACGCGCCAGCCGCTGTTGGGGACTGGGAAGACATGTTGGGAAGCAGGCAGAGCCCCTCCCAGCTTGCAGTCAGCGTTTCGGTGGGTGTGAGGACAGTGGACACAGCTTGGTGGCTGACTGGAGGACAGGAGGAGGGAAAGGAAGGACTCCGTGTGGCTCCCAGGCTCTGGCACAGACACACCGGGCTTTATCTTTACGAACGAAACTCCACCAGCACCCTCCCTCGTATATGCTACCATTTCTCATTCTGGCTTTCTCCAAGTTTCTTCGGATGTTCCTGGTTTTATTTTAAGCCCATTCTCTCTAGTTTTTTTAGAAGATGACTAATGTTCACAGATGACAGTAGTCTTTCTTCTTAAAGATATTTCAGATACTTGACGATGAAAACTAAGTGACTCCACGGCCTCTTCTTGGAGGGCTCCATCTGAAGCCACTTCCCCCGATGGTGGGTGTGGCAGAGAGCAAGGCTGGTGGCTGCTTGGTCTGGTCACTTGTGTGGGAGAGCTTTACTGACACAGGTCCGAGGGCTGTGGGGGCACCTCAGGCCACAGGTTCTGCACAGAATAAAGATGAATGCTGGATACCAGTAGGGGAAGGTATGATATATGGGAGGTTTCGAGGACGATGAATTAACACACAGAAAGGGCTCCAAACTGTGCTTGGCTCCTGTATGTGTTTGCTAGTACATTGCTATTATACCATTTCCACATAACAGCAATGAAAACCAACACACGCAATGATAATTTGATATTTTTAACCCTCGTGCTTACAGGGGAGAAAATTACATCTGCAGTTGAACGGTCTCTTGAATGAGCTGAGTTCTGTTTATTAAAATAATAGCAATTACAGAGACAAGGGAGGGAATGTTCCATCCACAGCCATCTTCCCAGTCGAGTCCCACGATCAGGAAGGTCACCTGCCTGTGGAGGTGGGTGGCCCTCACTCCCAGCTGCCTGTCGGGCCTTGACCAGCAGCACAGTGTAATGGCACCCAGCTATGTTAAATGAACCTGTACTAACAGCACACGGAGGCTGGACTGGAAGGGGCTGGATGGACACTCAAGTCTCAGAGTGTTCCTGAGGGGCTCTGGCAGTTTTGGCTTGAGATCTGTGTTGGCCACAGCTAGAAGAGGCAATAGGGAGCAGCCCTGGGCAAACTTCACCTTGAGAAAGCAATGGGTTCAGGGAAGTCACTGGGGCCTTGGTTTCCCTAAAGGACCAGGAAGTCGGAGGCATATTTGATCCACTTATATTCAGTTTAGATTCAAAGTCAAACTAATGGCCATACAGCTAAGTTTTCAGAAGGGAGTATAGAGAATGGCTTTGACTCTGGACTAGTAAGAATTAATTGAGATATAAAAGGTACCAATTATTCAGAAAGAATCTCTCTGTTCATCAAAATGCCCTTAAAAAGGGGCAAAGGTAAGCCACAAAGTGAGAGAGGATATTTGCAACACATACGTCTGTGGCATGGCCCCAAATTAAAGTTCTAAGTTATATGCTGCCTTGGCATCTGGTAAAATCGAGAGGGCCTTGAGTGGCCTAACTGCAAGTTCCCTCCCACACAGACCCATGGACGAGGCCCCCCAGCCAAGCCCCCCTTCTTATCAAGGGGACCAGGCACAGTTTCTGCTCATCCCTGAGTAGTAGGTTTCTGCTTGTGGAATTATTCAAACAAGTCAATCACATCCTCCTGTGGGGACCAGGGGTGCAGAGCCTGCTTCCCATAGCCCCTGCTGGTTCGCTCTTCTCCCACGTGCAGTCCCCCGTGGCCCTGTATGGTCCTCCTCTGGGCTGTGAGTATCTGTGATTAATTAACTGCTGTTGGCCTCATCCGGTGTCAGCTGTGGAGTGTTCAGACATCCCCATTACCCTAGGGTGGGGTGAGTGAGAGGCAATTAAAACAATACCTGCCCACAACTCATGTCTGGATTGCAGAAAGAAAGCCTACTCATTATTGCAAGAAAATACCCAATCGAAGAGGAGGATGTCAAAATACCTGAGCAGGTAATTCAGAAAAGATACAATCTAAATCATTGACAAACATATAAAGAGACCCTCAATCTCACTGGTAACTGAGAGAAAAGCAAAGTAAAACTCCATGAGACACCTTCATGTACTAGACTGAGAAAAACAAGAAGTCTGACAAAGCCGAGTTCTGAGGCCACAGCACCGGGTCATCTCCACCTTGCTGGTGCAGGGTAAATTGGTGCCACCACTATGGAGTCATTCCGGTGCTATTTAGTCAAGGTGGAGGCAGAGCTTCCCTCAACCCAGACATTCTACACTTAGCCCGTTCTCCAGGGATGCTTGCAAACGTTCATCAGGAAACACTACAGAATGTTCACGGAAGCACTTTCCAGGAATTCCAATGGGATGGATGCAGGAATCGCAGCACATTCCTATGATGGGTCACTGCCCAGCAATGAGAAGAGCCCACAGCAGCTACACCTGCCAGCGTGAGGCAGACGCATCGCACAAACGATGTGAGTAAAAGGAGAAGTCACAAGAGTCCATTTGCAATGATTCCATTTACATAAAGGGAAACGAAAGGTGACGCAGACTTAGAGTTTAGCCGTGAAGTCAGAGTTGGTGAACCCACAGAGGAAAACAAGAAAACACAGAAGTCAGGAAAATGGTTGTCTCCAAGTGGAAGGTGGGGGCGTGATGAAAAGGGAGCCTCTGTGGTCCCAGCCGCATTCTATTTCTTCACCTCAGTGATGGCTGCATGTATGTTCACTTGATCAATTTAATACTGAACATATGTTTTATACGCACATCTGTATTTATGGTGTATGAAAATCAAAAGGCATAGGAAAATCTAACTAGAGGCCTGGACTCTTTCAATCCATGCTCAGCGCTAAGCTGCAGCCACACGTGTCAGGGCTCTGCGCTGACCAGGACACACCGCTGAGAAAGTGATGTGGATCAGGTGGGAACTTCCAGCAGGTGATGGCAGGTGGGTGGGAAGGGCAGAGGGACGCTTCCTGACAGCGTGTCTCAGGGCCTTGGCCTTGCTGCACGTTTTGTGGTAACACAGGCCAGGGGCTTTGGCTTTCCTTTCCTGGGGCCTCCTCCTTCCTGTGCCCCTGCCACAGGAACTTGGCTCCATATTCCATTCAGGTCTTGTACTTTCTTCTCGCAGGGGCTTGTACCTGGAGAGCCAGCATGACACAGAAGTATTTTCTGGCCTGTAGATTTCTCCAGCTTTATAAACACTTGGCCTTTGGGGAAGGTATGGTTATCCATGCACATAGTTCTCACATCCAAGGCACTCCCCACCCCTGCCAAGCTGCTTCTCATAACCCCAGTTAGGAATTCAGTCCCTCCTTCAGTGAACACTTAGGCATATGGCAAATCTGCAGGGCTGGGGATATGATATCTGCCTTAAGAGCTTAGCATGGTCCAGCTCATTAGGCAACACCACATCTATGAACAAATCAGAAGGTAACCCAGGAAGCTACAAAAGCCCAAACAGGAAACACAGATTATGCCTACTTTTGGCCCCTCATTTGGTTCTGCCTCAGCCATACTCTTTCCCGATTCTGTCCAAGGCATGTGACTTATGCCCCTTGGATCTCTCCTGCAAGATTTTCATTCCAGAAGCTCCCGTGAGCCCTTGGCCTCCATCATATGCATGTCTGTCTTGCTCATGTTCCTTCCCTGTGTCAGTTCTAGACATCAAAATGTGCTGGTGTTGCCACTACTGAAAAGTTCTCGTTATTATTATTATTGTTATTATTATTTTGAGACAGGGTCTCACTCTGTCACCCTGGCTGAGGTGCAGTGGCGTGATCTCAGCTTACTGCAACCCCCTCCTCCCAGGCTCAAGCAATTTTCCCACCACAGCCTCCTGAGTAGCTGGGACTACAGGCACACGCCACCATGCCTGGCCTATCTTTGCATTTTTTGTAGAGAACAGGGTGTTGCTATGTTGCTCAGGCTGGTCTTGGACTCCTGAACTCAAGTAATCCACCTGCCTCAGCCTCCCAAAATTCTGGGATTACAGGTGTAAGCCACTGTGCCTGGCCAGTTCTCATTATCTTAAAATCACTTTCACTTTCACTTTCACTTTCACTATTTTATTCTCTTTTCTCTGCCAATTTGGTAAAGAAAGTTCTAGGCTATTTCATCAGGAAATTGCCGTACAAAAATTGATCACATGAGTTTCTGTTACATCTGAGATGTTGGCAGTGTGAAGGAAACAGAGAGAGACTTGAAGCCCGACAGTCTGAGAAGTGGGAAGGAATTGGCTGCTCTTATCCCCCCTCACAATGGATCTCCAATTCCCAGCCACCCAAGGGGTGTGGGGCGGGACCCCGGCAGGCCAGCCTGTGCTTGGTGTGACGCCAAGAGGGGCGTTGCTTCTGGGGCCCACAGCCTCCTGTCACCCGGCTACCCTGTGTCCCAGCCTCCTCCTCAATAGCCGCCTCTTCCTTGAGACTGACCACCACCTCTCAGCTCCTCATTCTCCCTTTCTGAGCCCCACACTCCGAGAACATTCAGCTTTACTATGTCCTGTGTAGGATTCTGAGTAGTGGTTAAGCACCAAGCTCTGGAGCCAAATGGCCTGAGTTCAAATCACATCTCTTCACTGGGTGGCTCTGGAAGCTTGGGTAAATTATTTAATCTCTCTGTGCCTCAGTTTCATAACTACGTGAAACTGAGTGCTTCCTAGGATCCGTAACTACGTGCTTCCTAGGATCCGTAAGAATAAGGACAGCAAATGTGATACAGCCTCACTCCGAGCCAGGCACGGTTCTATGCGCCTACACATATTAATGCCTGTGAGTGACTCTTAATGGTGCCTGCTACATTGTAAGTGCTCAGTAAGTGTTAGTCGCTCTTGGTTTAATGGGTGAAATCTCTCAACAAAATTGCAAATGCCAAAGGAAAGACAACCTCACAAGTTTTGAAATGTTGCACCATCTGGGGACAGAACCTGGGCTCACAAGGACTAATATTTAATAATTAAGTATGCATCTAAGTCAACCAAACCAAAATCTGAATTCCTAAATTATGACCCAAATCCTGGGCACCAGAAAGACACCAGAGCAGAGTGGTGACCGCCTAGGTTCTGCAGTCAGCTGCCCCTGGGGTAAGGCCCGCTCTGCCTCTCACTGCCTGCGCCATCGCTTTTCTGCCCAACCAGCTGCATGGTGATTGCACCAGGGAAGTTTCCATCCTCAACAGCCTTTGCCTACTCAGTGGCAAAGGACGATCCTGGTGAAAACTGGATACTGAAAGCTAAAAGTAAATTCACATTAAAGACTGCCTGGCCCAGGTTCACCTGTACCGGGAGCTGAGGGCTGACTCAGTGTACGTGTCTGGGCATGGCTATATACAGACTCTTAGTATGCCTTCAAGTGGGCCCAGCATTGATAAATTAGAGTCGGGTCATTTCTGGCCCTTCCAGAGTTAGAAAATAATTTATGAAAGTGGTCCTAAATTGCTCCATAATTTCAAGTCAGAAGAATTTCCCTCTTACTTTCTAAGTCCCGTCTGCCACATACAGCAACTGGGTCATCAGATAATTACAAAAGCATAAAGCAGCACAGTGTAAATCCTGTTTACCCAAACAGCTCTGGCTCCTGTCTCTCATTCCCAGGTCAATAAGCAGGCACGTGTGGTGGCTTTTGACAGTGCCTACCACTGCCGAGCCCTTGCCATTCAATACAAAACACAAGCGCTCTCCAAGGAAGTACCCTAGCTCCTCTTCTGTCCTCAGACGCCCTCAGATCAGCCTAGCTTCTCTGGGGTGATGATGGTGGTCAATTCTGTATTCACGGTGTCCGCACCATCACTATCCTCCTGGCTAGAGACGAAAATCATGGTGCAGCTGCACCCTCAGCCTCCTTCAGGCTAAGTGAGGATGAACCTCTTCTGATGGATGTCAAAAGGAGAGAGCCCTCCAGCTTCCCCACTAGCAGCCTGACGCCCCCTCATTTTAGGAAATGGACTGGAACACAAAGGGGAGACAGATTAGGTTAGACCAGGGCCTAATGGGAAGGCATCTGCTTAGTAATGTGAAAAATGCTTTTGTGGGCCACGCCACAGTGAATGCAAAGGAAAAGGTAGGTGGCGGCTTGGATCTGCACACAGCATTATTTGCAGAAACGATGGGATGAGAGAGTGGCTTCCAGGGAAAGGTATGACCCAGGACGATGTGGAGCCCTGGGCCATCAGCAGAGCTGGGCTCATCACCCCAAGATGGAAGCTGCCTCTGGAACAAGGCCACACTGCTTCTTGGGCAGGTGCAGCCGAGGAGAGGGAACTGCGGTCCTCCAGCATCATGCTGGCCCAGGCTTTCCTATGAGCGAACCCAGGGCAAGCTTCCCCTTTTTCGTCACATAAACTGGCCTCCCATTCATGGATGAGCAGGGGTGGGGAGTGGTGGTGGGGCAAGGTTTTGTCTGGGCTCATTGGGAGGAGAGAGGAGAGAGGATGTTTTGTTCCTGTCCACCACACATGCTGCTCCTGGTGCAGCTGTCATTCACAATCAGGCTCTGTACGAACAGGCAATGGTGTGGCAGTGGATGGAAGCCTGGCCAGATGCCCATGAGGGAGCCTCAAAGGTGGGTCCTCCACCAGCCAGGTACAGACCTGTGAGTCACTTCATATTGAGTCAGGGATTACCAGAGAGCCAGCAAGGAAGGCAGGCAGGCAGGGAGAGAGGGAGAGAGGGAGGGTGAGAGGGAGGGAGGGAGGGAGGATAAAGAAGGAAGAACAAGGGCAGAGGGAGGAAGGAAGAAGAAAGGAAGGAAAGGAGGGAAAGAGTGGGGTGGGACATCTGTCAGGGCCTGTGACCATACCGCAGCGCCGTCTGGCACCTTGGAGCTTCCATCGCGCACACCTGGAACGCAAAGCTGACCATCTCCTAGTCCACCCCAGACACTCCTTACTACACTTCCTAAGGCCTTCCAAGACATCGGTCCTCCCAGAGCAGTTCAACCCCCACAAACCACCCCTGCTGCCGAACCCTTACCACCACTAAGTGTTGCTACCCACTTGAGACCTCAGACAAGTCCCAAGTGAGCCCCAAGCCATGTCTCAACCCGAGCCATCTGTTGTCCTTTCCTTGATCAGCTCTCGGGTGACCTTGGATGTCTGTCAGCCTCCATGATGGCTCTGAGCTCCACTAACGGTGCTGTGACACTCTTATCGGTCCCCGCTTCTGACCCAGGAAAAGAATCTGTAGCCACAGCCCCCACTCCAGGCCTTGCCTGTTCCAGGATGACACACACCTTCATCTGCCCTTTGTCTGCAAAGCTCCCGGGACCTTGACCTTGGCCTGGTCTTGTCACCAAAACTCAGCAGTCCTTTACTCTCCACCCCTTCTCACCTGCAGCCCCCTGACACCTGCACCATCTCCCATCTGAGATCTAATGATTCTCCACAAAAACATGATACTGTAAACCGAAAGGCCATCGGAGCTGAAACTCACCGGTAAATGCCCAAGGAGAGGCGTGATACTGTCAGAGACATAGATGATGCTGCCGTCTGTTGTCACTGCGATAATGAAGCCATCTAATGCCTGTGGAAAATGCAACATTTGAAAGCTCCTTAGCGATACTTTTATGGAGGAGCATGTCACTGAAGCAGCGGACACCATTTGATGACACTGGCTTTGTTTTATAATCCTCAGAATATTTCCATGAATAACCTCACGGCACTTCTTGGCCTTCCACGGTGGACAGCTTCTCACAGAGAATGTGTCTGGCCCAGGAAAAGCGTTTGCAAAAGCACTACAGGCTCAGTGAAAAATGTGACCTAGTGGCATGATAAAATAACATTTAGCCATGGAAATTCCCTAAGTAGGTTTAATGATAAGCACATTATTAGGCTGATTCAGAAATACCACCATTGACGTTAAAAAACATCAGCCATAGTTTACGGTTCCCGTCTCCCTACCCCTGCCATCACTTTGAGTTCAATGGTAAACATTTGCCCTGATAAAGATATCAGACCTAACAGATGCATTAAAAACAGAAAGTGTACCTGCTGGTCAAGGTAGGCCTCTGCTCACATTCACTGCCACAGAGAAAGGCCCACTTTAGGAGTGTTTGTAAAGAACATTCACGTTATTCTACAGGGCTGGGTGGGTGGGGGGATTGCGTAACTGAACCGGATCCACAAGCATTTCAGAATCTCTGAAAAATGCATGCATCTGAAAGTCTCTACTGAGTGCCCACTCTACGCTGGGCACACTGTTCTGGGTGCTTGTGATGTAACAGGTTGAAGGTGGGCAATGCTTTCTCATAAAGCCAACACTGTAGCTATTGTTTTTTTTTTCTTTGAGATGGAGTCTCACTGTTGCCTAGGCTGGAGTGCAGTGGTACGATCTCAGCTCACTGCAATCTCCGCCTCCCAGGTTTCAGCAATTCTCCTGCCTCAGCCTCCTGAGTAGCTGAGATTACAGGTGCATGCCATCATGCTCTGCTAATGTTTTTATTTTTAGTAGAGATGGGGGGGGTTTCACCATGTCGTCCAGTATGGTTTCGAACTTCTGACCTCAAGTGATCCGCCTGTTTCAGCCTCCCAAAGTGCTGGGACCCAGGACAATGTGCCTAGAATAGAGTACGCACTCAATAGAGACTTTCAAATACATGAATTTTTCAGACATTCTGAAATGCTTATGGATCCGGTTGAGTTACGCAACGCTCACACCCACCCAGCCCTGTAGAATAATGTGAAATGTTCTTTACAAAGAGTCCCAAAGTGGTGCCCAACCACTTTTGGTGGTTTTAGATTATTTATTGAGATTTATTTTTGTGTGGATGCTTGTAATGCTTTCATAAGATGTATCTGAAAGCTGATTTCTAAAATAAAGACCACATAATTCAGCAGAGAATAGGATCACGGTGGGAACTGGCAGCCTAGGGTGTGCCAGGGAGGGGGAGGAGGTTAGAAATGAAGCCTACCTCATCAGAAAGCAAGTCTTTAAGGGAACGGTAGCTCAAGTAGACTTTCACTGGAAACCTGTCACTGTCGATTCACTGACTTTTTCTTTGAAAGACTATCTTCCCAAAATCTGGAAATTTTTCTGCTTTGCAAAAAAAGTGAAATATGTGCTTAGAAAGCTCTGGAAACATGTTGCATGCACTCAACTAGATGGTCACACGATGTCTGAGAATCTTCATGGACAAAAGGACACGTTAGGAGGGTGTGGCTAAAATGCATGGCAGTGGGAACCCGAAAGAAGCCACCGGCAGTGCGTGAAGGACACCTTTATATCATGCCAAAATGGGAAAGAGTTTTCACCAGGAAAATTAACACTAGACTCATTTATTATTTTACACTGACATCTGGCAGGATTTAGACTGAAAAACAGATTCAAGTACATTTCTTAAATGGACCTCATCCTCTTGGATGACATCAATGGTTCTCAGCTGGGGACAATTTTGGTAATGTCTGGAGGCATTTTTGGTTGTCACCACTGGAGTGGATGGTGCTGGCATCTAGTGCTGCAAAACGTCCTGTAATACACAGGACAGCCCCCACGATGAAGAACTACCAGGTCCAAAATGTCCAAGGTGAAAGCTTGAGAAACACTGGGTTAGATTTATGAGTTATGGTGAACAAAGAAGAACATCTCAGTAATTTTTCTTTTCCAAATATTTTTCTAAAAAATGTTTAAAGTCATCTTTGCAGCCCTCCAGGAGGTGAATTTTTTTAAGGGGTAAGGGCATGTTGATGACGTCAGCGAGACTTTTCTGATAAAAAGCAGATTGGAAGGCTGGGAAAAGCAAGAGCAGCACAAATGGTCTTGCGCAGTGGGCCCATGTCCCTTCTGAATATCTAAAGCAAGTGGGTGTTAAAAAGCTGAAGGTATTTATAGACGGAAGATAACTTTCATCAGCTCATTGGCATTTCCATCAACTCTATGAGAACTGCACTGAGTCACTGCTTTAAGAAAGCTTGCTATGGTTTTGGAAGTCCCATCAGTAGCATCTGAAAGTGATTCAACAGAAAGTGACTTCAAAGTGCTGTGACCCTATCCACGAAGGAGTGATTTTGACTGGGGTGTTTCCAAAGTGCCATAATGGCCCAGAATTTTATACCTGCCACACACTAGAGGGAAATGAAACCTCCCCTTTCTACTAATTCCTGAATCTGATGGAACATTTCTTGTGTTCTCTGAGACAACCTCTGGGCTAAGAGATTGCTTTTCTGATTAAAATTCAGAAATTCCACAAGCTCCCTAATCCCCGGTCCACAGGGAATTTGTCTCCTTTTGAGCGCAATTGTTCCAATGCTGGTAGCCACAGTCTTTGCCAGCTGATACTTTACCAGCTTGGCTGGTCTGCAGCCAGGTCAATTTTGTTTTTTCAAACTTCACAGCTATGTGAGTCCTCCTGGAGTCTGGTTTTGTGCCTTTTTGAGCGAAGAGGGAAGATGGGAGTCATGTCTGGAGGCCACTAGCAGTTCCCTAGGGACATGATGGGTTCTCTCCTGGGCTCTGTCCTCATTTCAAAAAGAGAACATCCTGGCCACTAAGACATGGCACCTGGATTCTTTATAGTCTCTGAAATGGCTCTGAAAAAAGCAGAGGGATGTGCAGCTGGAGAGGGACCCGTGCTACGGGGAGGTTGCACTGGACAAGGATGACATCACCCTGGGAACTCCCCAATTCCCCCAACCACCGCTGGGGCTAAGGCCATCAGGAAGAGATGCTGGAAGGCTCCAGTCACTCAGCACTAGGTCTGTGTCTACTGAGGAGCAACAGGTTGGAAGAGAAACCTGCCACAGTCAGGGTCAAAAGTACTAGTTGGTGGACTTCCCAGACCACTTACAGCTGCCATTCACTCAGAAGGACAGCTGGTTGTGCAGGCTTAATTTCAGATCCAATTCATTCATCTAACGTGATTTCCTTTCCATCAGCTTCTAGGAGTCTATCCCAGGAGCAAGGGAAGGTGCATAAAGACTATACGAATATAAAATCTTCCTTGTCTAGAAATTCCAGTCTCCTGAATCTCAGTCCTGTCTTCTAGCCCTGAAATTTATTCATTTTAACTTTACAAAAGCCCGATTTCCTTAAGTACTTTTGATAGTTTGAAACTCACTGGGAAAAAAGGTTGTGCTACAGGCTCTTAAAAAAAGGCTGCTGCTATAGGGTTATGTGTTTTAATTACTTCTCCATAAGAATTAAAAGATAAATCAATTTATGTAAATTAGCATAATGATACATTAATTCAACATTTCACAAGCTGCTTTAAATTTAACATACTTAAAAATGCATTGCTTCTGCAGAAAGTTCTGTATTTTCTTTAAATATAGTTCACATGTAGATTTAAGTATCTTTCATCTTATGCAAATGTTCATTAATGCGTTTACATTTCATAATATTTGGACATCTTCATTCTGGCATTTTCTTACTCCAGTACTTTCTGTTTTCTGCAAGTTAATCTATGTAAATTGAAGTTTATGTCAGTCTTATATAGGCACATAAGATATGAGAGAGAAAGATTTATCCCCAGAAGCCACCCTCCAGACACCCTGCCAGGAACCACTGGTCACTGCCAGCATCTAACTTCCTGTTGCTGAGCTCATCTGTCCCAGTTCGCCTCCTTTTGGTCAAGGACATGAAGATGCCATGCCTGGAGCTTTCTCTGCCCCACTGCCATATCCATATACTCTGAAACTTATCTCCAGGTAAGAAGTCACGGCACCTTGCCAGTTGTTTCTCTAAAGGCTTATGCTCATCTGTACTGAGGAGTTTCGCTCATATACAAATATATGATGTTGAGGAAGGGCACTTGTTCAGATCAGCCAGGTTTTCACAGATATGACCCTGTAGATGAGTACGGGCTCCCAACCCAGAGGGAGGAACATGAGCATCTCACTCAGCACAGAAAGGGCGTGAGCTGGATGGGGAGCCATGGGGTCCATGTGGCTGATATCCGTAGGCCATGTGGATGTAATATGAGTTCAAGTTCAAAGCATATCTTTAAAAGACAGTTTTAAATTTCAAAACATGTTTCTGCTGAGGGAAAAAAACGTCTAATCATAGTAGTCTAAAGAGGAGACTCTCTGAGCCAAATGACAGTGCAAGCTGATTCATCTTCCCTCTGTCCTCTCTCTACCTACCTTGAACCCACCCTTCCTGGCTCCCTAGCTAGGTGTCCTCTGGTTGTGGCACCATGAAGGAGCTCGTCCTGTGGTCAGTGTAGTGAAAGCACAGGACCACATTCAATTCTGGGATTCTTGCTGACCTAGCCCATAGGCAACGGTAGGCAGAGAGCCTCAGGGTGGGTATCTGTTTCAAAGCCAAGTCTTCCCAGAATCAAGAACAGTAGTTTCCTTTGGGCAAAGGGGCTTATCTGCAACAAGTAGCTACATTTTAATTGGCAACTGTGTAAGCTATTTTGAAAGTGCATTTCACCTCCAACATCAGCTGGGTGAATTCTTCATTACTGAGGAATGAAGGCTTCCAGTCTTGCTGAATGTCACAGATTTCCGTTTGCGCAGAGACTTCTAAAAAAGAGACACAAATAAGCCTTTATATTCAATGGCACCTAGAAATTGGAATTAACAAATGAAGCGCATGTTACTTCTATGTAATTTTGTGTAAACTTCTGTGTAGTTTAATTTAAGAAGCCAGCATAAGGAAATATGTTACCCTGATTTCCAAGGACTGGGAGCTTTGGATGTCATGGGCTCTTGATGTTCTCACCTCCCTTAATGAGGCCTTAGGGAGGAGCATCCCCCACCTTCTCTATGGCTGTGGTGCCTGCCCTTGCGGGTGGTACCATGCCCCTGAATGTCTACATGACGAACTCCATCATCAACAGTTGGAATTAGGTAGTTGCCACCTATGAAGACAACAGGAACAAAGACTGGGATGGTGGGACATTTTCATAAGTAGCTTCTTCATGGTCCAGGTGAAGCAAAACACTTCAGAGACCTGGGATTTTCAAAATTCCAGAAACATCTTCGGCTTGTGGAAAATAACCCACCGTGTTATACAGAATGAACCATATTTTTCAGCACTTCCGTTACTGAAGTATAGTGTGCTATACAAATACATAGAATATATCCCTCTCAAAACTCTTCGGGGTTAATCTATAGTTTATCCATTTCATGTAACTGCCTTGTTCTGAAGACATTAATTATGTGCATTTGTAAATTCCAATAGTCATTGGCCTACAAGGGGCTGCTTAAATATTTTAGTTCTTCTGCATTTTTAAAGAATGTTTTGTTCCATTATTAAATTATTTCTGATAAGATAATTACAAGTAGCTCAAATGCAATATCAAATACGTTTGTTTTTCCTTCAGGTTATCCTCCATCTTAAACCAACATTTTGCTCCATTTCATGTAGAAAGAGATTTCTTTAGGTATTATTTTCTTGGTGCTAGGAAAAATGTAAGAACATAAGACTCATATCTCAGATAATAAAACTAACCTGTTTAACAACTTCCTGGAGAATGCAAATGGTCCAGGCAGATAATCCATCAACTTTAAGCCAGGAGAAAGATTTCAAGGCTCTCTCCTTTGTGCCTGTGTTTTTGATAATCTCTCTTACATGGAGCATGAAGAATGCATTCTGCCATTTGAATGAATGAATCTGAGTGAATGCAGCAGCTACTCATGAACAAAGGATGTAAAGAGCTGAGTTATGCATGTGACCCTGTAAACCTCCACTTGTTCCAAAACCCAGTGTTCCTGGCAGTGCTTGGCTCCACCAGGAAGGTTCCTTCCTTCGAGATGTCAGAAAGAACAAGTTGCCGCTCCTGTTATACAAAATTGGATTTTTGTCTTTGTGATTTTAAAGGGACACAAAAGAGCTGCTACGAGCCTTTGGTGATTGAACACTGGAAGAAACCCAGGAGAGGAATCTGTGCTGGTGGTCGGTCCGCCAACGACACTGAGAGGGCCCCTGAGGGAGGGCCCGGCTGTGGGGACAAGCCCAGTGCCGGGCGTCATAGGCACATGGTGATATGCAGCATGGGAAGCAGAGGCAGGTGCTACACACACATCTTGGCCAGAATCCATTCGGTGGTGCTGGCTGAGGCGAGGAAGAGAGAGTGCAACTGCCAGTTCTTCAAACAAATGGTTGCTACAGTTTGACCACTTAGAAAAGAGAGGGACTGAAGATGTGCTACAATATTAACCCCATGAACGCCTTTCCTCTTCTCCCCAATATGCACATGCATCTGTAAGACTCTTTTGACCACTAGGATCGAACTGTAGATTAACTGTTTGTCTAGCAGAAGAGTCTTTATGGAAGCTGAAATTTCACTGAGATAGAAATCCATTCAACTTAATGGTGAAGGAAAAATGAAAGACCCATTTCTTTCACCTGAGTAATTTTTAGATCATTCTGTATGACTGGGTATTTTGTTAACACTAGCATAATAATACCGAAAGCAGCCATCTCATTCACTTTGTATTTCAACAACTCAATTGGACTCCTTGGAAATTAAGGTTCAGTTGATGGCATATTGAAAAAATATGTTAGATACGATGTCTCAAATCGAGAAAAAAAAAATGTTCCCCTGGGAAATAAAATTCAGTGTTATGGTCAAAGTGGTTTCTAAATTTCAAGGGAAACAAAACCACCCGAGAGCCATTTTTGTAGGAAAACACTGTGATTAAGAGCCAACCCCCAAAATTCTACTCCGGTATCACTTGTAGCCATTTCCTGGAGTGCTCAACTCCCCATCGCTCCTGGTATGTCTGAATAATAAGCAGTATTTCTTTGGGATGTATGTGGTCAAATGAAAGTCTGGAAAATGGAGCAGAAATTCCACAGCTCTCCTGGGTAAATATTACCCTGTTCAATAGGGAAATTTCTCCTTGTTCTACAGCTCTACCCACCTTACCTTCCATCTATGAAGATAGACACATTGAGGAGGTGTGAATGAGGAATGGGATTTAATGTTAGGAGAAAATTTCATTACGTCAGCTTGAGACTCACTCAGGAAGAAGATAACGTGTAGGCCAGCCTGACCCTGTAGAACTAACATTTAGGGCCGGGCACAGTGGCTCACACCTGTAATCCCAGCACTTTGGGAGGCCAAGGTGGGTGGATCGCCTGAGGTCAGGAGTTTGAGACCAGCCTGGCCAACACTGGGAAACCCCTGTCTCTACTAAAAATACAAAATTAGCTGGGTGTGGTGGCTGGCACCTGTAATCTCAGCTACTTGGGAGGCTGAGGTAGGAGAATCACTTGAACCTGGGAGGCAGAGTTTGCAGTGAGCTGAAATCATGCCATTGCACTCCAGCCTGGGTAACAAGAGTGAGACTTCATCTCAAAAAAAAAAAAAAAAAGAAAGAAAGAAGGAAAGAAAAAGAACATTTAGATGGATGTGGATAAGAATGTCCAATTTGTCCTGCTATTTACGTACTTTAGGGATTTCTCTCTTATAATAGCTACTGTACAAAATTTTCCTACAAAGAAACATGATCAGATTCCCATGTTGATTTGGATTACTTCAGAGAGAGTAAGTGTACAGTCCAGGATTAAAATTTATTTCCCAAGCTGAGAAAATAATGCTGAAAGATTATTAGGGAAAGAGCTAAATAATTATAACTGCTCAGACCTAATCATCTTTCCTTACTTATCATGTGGTCCCTCTTTAGCATGAAGGCAGGCAGTATGTTGAAATTCATAGTTCTTAACCCCCACTGCACATCGGAATCACCTGGGGAGCTTTAAAAATGCTGATGCCTGGGCCTTACCTAGCCATCTGCTGGTGAAACGCTCTCCACCCTCTACAACAAACAGCCCTGATTTGCAGTGTTTGCCCCTTTGTGTAAATACTCCTACCATGGCTGATTTCAAGCTACCCACTTGATGTCAACCAGCTTGCAAAACTCCTGAAAATTGAACGGTCTTCTCTGGCAAGCTGGTATACCATTGTGGTCCCACCCCTAGAGATTGTGTCATATTGGTCTGTTGGGGGGCTACCTGGTAACATGTATTTTTCAGAAGCTCTTCAGGTGATTCAAATTCACAGACAACGCTGAGAACCAGCAGTCTAAATGGACACACTGATGAACTGCTGTAGTGCAGCTGTGACATAAATATCCACAAGAGCCCTGTAGATCACCTCTTGTAAAGGAGCCATAGAGTACAGTGCTAAAAACTTGGGCTCTGGAGACAGGCTGCTGTCTGTTTAGAGTCTGCATTTTCCTGGCTGTCTGACTTGGATGAGTGAGCAACTTGACCTTGTGTGCCTCATCCGTGCGATGGAACTAACTCAAAGTGCTGCCATGGGCTGGGTGAGGAGGCCTGTGATCCCAGCACTTTGGGAGGCCAAGGCAGGAGGATTACTTGAGGCCAGGAGTTTGAGACCAGTCTGGCCAAAGTGGCAAAACCTGGTCTCCACTAAAAATACAAAAATTAGCAAGGTGTGGTGGCACACACCTGTAATCCCAGCTACTCGGGAAGCTAAGACAGGAAAATTGCTTGAACCCGGGAGGTGGAGGTCGCACAGTGAGCTGAAACTGCACCACTGCACTCCAACATGGGTGACAGAGTGAGATTCTGTCTCCAAAAAAAAGTGCTGCCATGAAGAGGAGCTCTACGTAGAGGAGTTCTTGTACACAAAACCTCTAGAACACTGTCCAGCTCATAGCAAGCCCTGAGTAAATGCCAATGGCCAATGTTCTCTGTTGCAGATACCTGCAGAGTCCATGTCCATTTGGATTGCAAGTGAAGGAAAGTGGTTGCTTTGTTTTATGCTTTAGTCCAAGTTTTGGTCCAACAACTCTATTTCTACAAAAAATGTACCATGAATTCTCTGCTTTCTTTTGAATAGGAAATCACAGAGATGTGTGAGATCCTGGCACGATCCTGGGTGTGTTTAAGCGGGTTGTGCAGAGTAGGCCTTCATCTTATGAAGAAGGCGAGCTGAAGCAGGCTCTCCTGGCATTTGGAGGCTGCATTTCTACTGACTGATCCTTTCCAGGGCCCAGATTTGACAATTCTGTAATTCCACAGTGGACAGAGCCCAGCATAAATGTCAGGCTGATGAACTTGATCCCAGCTGTCCTGCTTCTCAGTGGCACTGACCTAGTTTGAGTAATTTGTACAAAATATCTTGGCAATCAAACCAACCTGCTATTTCACTTGGCTAAATCATTATTTAGGAAATATAACCATTTTGATTAAATTATCGGGGCAATCAAATACTGCTGTAACACTTCATTCCAATCCTGCTTGATTGGTCTTCCCTGACTTTTAACAAAAGCAATTAACATGTTCTTTACTCTCTCCTGGGCAGCTTTGGGGAAAAAAATGAGGATATATCATTACTGTCACATTGTTAATAGGTATATATGATAATCAAAGAAATAATAAAAGGATAAGAAGTATAATAAAACTTTCTGATGTCCCAGCCACGTCCTCTTTTATGAAATCATCTTGTCTAGGAAAATGTTCGGTGGAAGAGGCACATCACTGCATGCACGGAAGAACTGTAATTATTTCCTCACTAATTCTGACATTTCTGACTTATTATGTTTGGTGTCATGATTAAAGAAAAAATAATTCTGCTCTTCCTGCTTGCTAATAGGTTTTGAGCCCTTTTAACTATTCTGTGACTTTTTGTAACATCCTGGGTGACTGTCAGGGTAGGTGTAATCAGCACTAACAGGTAAAAGGGTTTGAAGGAGAGGAAAAGGGAGAGAGAATGATTTGAGAAAGACCTGAGTTCAAGGATGGGTTCAAGTGGCATATGCAGGTGATCATGTGATGGAATACTATATATGAATGAAAGGGAACTAGCAATAGCACTGGAAGAATGGGAGGAATCACATAAACATCATATGCTAATTCATGGTTCTATCTGAGTAAGTTCCCAACAGGCAAAACCAACCTATGGGGTTAGAAAGTCAGCACAGAGGGTCCTTCTTTTGGGAAAGCAGAGGAAGACAGAAAGGAACTTCTATTTCTTGACTTGGGTCATTGGTTCCCTGGCTGTGTCTGCTTTGTGAAAATTAATTCAACTGTACAGTTATGATTTATATATTCTCTGTATGTGTTACTTTTATAAAGTATGACAAAGATAGAAAAAGAATGGAATGCCAGGATAACTGGAAATCCACATGCAAAAGGATGAATTTTCACTGCCTACCTTACGACATCCACAAAAATGAACATAAAATGGACCAAATATCTATGCTTGACCTACAGTTTAAAATTATAAACCTCTTAGGAGAAAACAAAGATATAACTCTTCGTTATCTTAGATCAGGCAATGGTTTCTTAGATAGAATGCCTCAAGCACAAGCAATCAAAATAAAAAATTAAATTGGACATTAACCGATTAAAACTTAAAACCTCTGTGTGTCAAAGAATATCACCTGAAAAGTAAAAAGACAATCCACAGAATGGGGGAAGATATTTTCAAATTCTATACCAGTTAAGGGTCTAGTATCCATAATGTATGGAGAACTCTTAACACTCAAGAATAAAAAGATAAATAATTTAAAAACGGGCCATGGATTTGGACATTTCTCCAAAGAAGATATGCAAATGGCCCATAAGTACATGAAAAGGTCATGAAAAGGAAAACATCATTAGTCATCAGGGAAATGCAAATCAAAGTCATATGAGACATCGCTTCATACTCACTAGGGAGATATTAATAATAGTCATAATAAAAAAAAGACAGTAACAAGTATTGGCAAGGATGTGGAGAAATTGGAACCCTCATACGCTGCTGCTGGAATGTAACTTGGTACAAGCCACCTTGGAAAACAGTTTGGCAGTTCCTCAAAAAGTTAAACACTACCATTTAGTGCAGCAATTCCCCTCCTAGGAATACAAACAAGAGAAGTGAAAACATGTATCAACTCAAAAATGTGTATATGAATGTTCACAGCAGCATCATTCTTAACATCCAAAAATTGCAAACAACCCAAATATCCAAAAACTGATGAAAGGATAATCAAAATATGGTATTAATATTAATATATCCATACAATGGAATGTTGTTGGTCCATAAAATGGAATAAAGTACTCGCACATGCTAAAACACAGATGCTAAGTGAAAGAAGCCAGATACAAAAGACCACATACCGTATGATTCTATTTGCATACAATGCCTAGAATAGGGGAGTTCATAGCGACAGAAAATAGATTAGTGCTTGCCAGGACCTGGACGGAGGGGGAAGAATGAGAAATGATCACTAATGGATACAGGGTTTCTTTTTTAGCATGATGAAATTAGATAGTGGTGATGGTTACATCACCTTGTGAATGTTCTAAAGGCCACTGCGGTCTATACTTTAAAATGGTGAATTTTATGGTATGGAAATTATATCTCAATAAAAACACAATGAAAGTGACATTAAGAAAATAAATTCTTTTCAATGTATTTATTCATGATGTAGCTCAAAAGACCAAAGAGTTTGGGGGCAGTGGCAGAGAGGGAGGAAAAGGCCCACACAGTGTGATCCCACAGGAAGGAAGTACTTGGCCACTGCGTCTGTTCAGCATTGAATAAAAGACACTTGCTCCAGGGAGTTTTGATCAAGACCTTGTCACTGAATGCCATGCTGCTTCGGCTGGGCGCTACCTGTGAGGTTGTTCTAGATTCTCTCGTCTGGCTTACAATGCAATTGAGAAGCATGTGTCCTCTCCCCACCTAGCCAGAGATGGGCTGATAGAGGGTCGAATGCCTCTGAAAGGGGAAGCCCTCGACTGGTAAGGCTGGGCCTGGCTGGGGAGGAAGCCCAGACTGGTGAAGTCATCACCACATGGACAGGGCAGGGCAGAAGAAAAACAGAGAGAAGGGTGACCTTTACCATTGTGTTTCTGCAAAAATCCGATGACCTTTTCCAACACGGTGGTTTTGTCCATTTTCCGTGTGTTGCCAGGGAGCATGGAGCTAAGCTCTTTGATGAGAACATTGAACTGGTCCCGACGCTTCTTCTCAGACTTGTTTCGAGAAGCTCTGTAAACACAAAATGAGCAGGTTACTGGAACATTCCACGTCACAAAGGCTTTGTTATGAAACAGAAGCACTTTCTATTAGAGCACATTCTATTGTGATCATCTATCTTATCAAAAAACTCTCTCAGGAAGGTCACGCTGGCGACATTTCCGGGGAAGGGCAATAGAAAATGTTTTGCTAGACTCTTGGCCACAAAAGACAGACAGCAGTAACAACCAGTAAGTTCTGACTCAGACTCAAGATCTTACACAGATTAGCTCTGAGGCCGATGCTGCTCATTTGGACTTCATGGAGCTGTAGCTTTCAGAGAGCAAAGGACAGTTGTGGACTGAGATGGCTGTGCTGGGAGAGCCCTTCCTAAGACTCAAACCATGTCCCCTCCAATCCAGATCACCCAGCCTGGTTCCAGGGCCGTAGCGGGGGCCAGGTGTCTCGTATGCCACCAGGGCATATGTCCTGGCCCCTGCTCCAAAGAGCTCATCGCCCTGTTGGGGGAGGCAAGACACGTCCTGCCCACATCAGCCAGGGCAGATGTATGATGGGTACTGCACATGGCTGTCAAGCTGCTCAGAGCAGCTGAACCCTTTTTAAAATGACATGGAGGAAACTTAAATGCATATTACTAAGTTAAAGAAGCCAGTCTGAAAAAGCTGAACACTGTATGAGAGAAAGAATATGACATCCTGGAAAATGAAAAACTACAGAGACAGCACAAAGATCGGTGGTTGCCAGGGGTTAGGGAGGGATGAACAGCTGGAGCACAGGGGATTTGTAGGGCAGTGAAGCCACTCTGTATGGTACCATAATGGTGGATGTGTGTCATCACACATTTGTCTAGACTTGGAGAATGTACAACACTAGGAGTGTGCCCTGATGTTAGCTCTGGACTCTGGGTGGTAACAATGTATCAAGCTCATCAGCTATAACTAATCACCACTCTTGTGGGGGATGGTGATAATGGGGGAGGCTGAGTATGTCTAGGGAGGGCCCAGTGGATATGAGAACGCTCTGTATCTTTCACTCAATTTGTCTGTGAGCCTAAAACTGCTCCATAAAATAAAGTCTATTTTAAATAAGTAACACCCTGCACTGCACACCTATAGGAGAGATCAAAGCAAAACTGCTTGGTTTGAAGGGAGGGGCCTCTCCTCAGCCACCCAAACACCTCTGAGGACCGTGAGATCCTCGGGAACTTGAGTAGGGAATTGTGGCTCTCAGCGCTGCTGTAATTAACAACCAACAAGGAACACGTGATGCAGAAAGCCCTCCTGAGAAGCCCAGAAGCAGCACTGCTTGAGGGGTCTCCATATTCAATGACATGCCACAGGTCCTTCATCAACAATCCACATATTTGAAGGTGATCCAGGGCTGAGACAGCTGACTCACTCCTCCCCAATTTACTGAAGACTTATTCCAGAAGTCAGCTCTCTGAGAGAGAACAGGGGCCCCAGAGGCCAGGCCCATAAAACACTGCTGGCTTGTCCAGGCACCTGGGGCTGGCGGTCATGGTTCCCAGGGGAGCAAATCATTTAAGAGGAGGCTCCTGGCCAATGTGTGGTCAGGACAGAGCATGCTGCTGGATTCTGATTCACCTCCCTTGGAGCAGGTATCAGTATCTATAGGTTAACAGTATCAATAAAGACCCTGCTTCCCTAGACAGTCCTAGGACACAAAAGAACACATTTCCAAAACCCTTTCCCCAGACACCATGAGGACAGCAACCACTCAGATCGCCTCTGCCTAACTGCACACAACATCCCTTTATTTCAACACGCATCCCTTTATTTCACACCCGTCTCATACCAGTCCTAGCTCAGTTTAGGCTGTTTCCTGATAACATCTGGGCAATTCTTTAAAGCTCAGCTAATGTGCATGGTCACTGCCCCTTACCTAGGCGTCTCTTCCTGCCTCTCCCCTCCACCGTCTGTTGTTGGATTTTGGATTAAGGGATTTCTACAAAGGCCCTGTCCCTTGCTGAGATGCTCTCTTTACCTGAGCTCTCCCTCATCACACACTAGCTGCAGGCGTGGCGGCAAGATGTTGAGGAGTCTTGTTGCTAGTCCAGGGTAAAAGGCACCATGTTCAAACACACAGGAGGGAAGAAAGAAACCCTTTAACTTTCTGAGTGAGTGCCTATGCATTATAAATAATTTTTTGGCCTAGATTTTAAAGAGTGACATGCAACCTCCTTAGCCAAAAAAAGCTCTGTTCCTGTCCTAGTTTGCCCATTATAAATTATTTGTGAGCCAATAACACCCAGCTCATTACTGCTCTGTTCTCTTCTTCAATGGGTGTAATGACGACCAACATGGCCTGGCAGCAATTGCGACGAAGGCTCCTATCGTTAGTGACAGAAACACAAGCTCGTTTCCATCCGCCTCCGGCTGGGATGCACTGTGCTGCCCACTGGAAACTGGTCGGTGTCAGTTGGTTCTGCTGCTCTCAGGCAAGAGAAAGAAAACCAGCCTGGAATGACCTTTCCAAAAAGAAGGTCCTCTCAGCAGACCCTGAGACCACCACACACAGGCACTGGGATGGCAGGTTTTGAAAGACACCCCAACAGTCAGGCTTTGAGGGTTTTTTTGTTTTTTTGAGATAGAGTCTCGCTCTGTCACCCAGGCTGGAGGGCAGTGCCATGATCTCAGCTCATTGCAACTTCTGCCTCCCAGGTTCAAGTAATTCTCCTGCCTCAACCTCTCCAGTAGCTGGGATTACAGGTGCCCACCACCATGCCTGGCTCATTTTTGTATTTTTAGTAGAGACGGGGCTTTACCATGTTGACCAGGCTGGTCTCAAACTCCTGACCTCAGGTGATCCACTAGCAAAATGCTGGGATTACAGGCATAAGCCACCATGCCTGCCCAGGCTTTGGGGTTTTAAGGTATTTTTTTAACATTCAATAAAATTCATCCACTTTAAGTGCATAGTTTGGTGTATTAATTGGGTAACTACCACCAAAATCAAGATACACAACAGTTCCCTCATTCTAAAGAGGTTTCTCTTGTGTCTTTGTGATTGATCTGCCCACTCACAGCCACAGCCACAGGCCACCGGCCACCACTGGTCTGCTGTCAGTGTAGTTTCACCTGGTCTAGAATTTGACAGACGTGGAATCAGAGTATACAGCATTTGGCTTTCATTTAGCATGACGTTTTTGAGATGCCTCCATGTTGCTGCACATATTAACATCCTATTCTCTTTTCCTGCTGACTAGTATTCCTGTGTATGAACATGTCACAACATTTGGTCCATTTCCAGTTCAGGGGTAATAAGAATAATACTGTTCTGAATACTCATGTACAGATCTTTGGGTAGATAGAGGCATTCATTTCTCCTGGGTGAATACAGAGGCATGGAATTGCTGGGTCATCTGTTATGTGTATGTTTAACCAGATAAGACACAGCTGCACTGTCATACAAAGCTGGCTACACTTTTTGCTTTTCCACCAGCAATATATGAAAGTCCCAGATGTTGCAATCCCTGACAACGCTTGCCAATGCTTGGTGTTGCGAGCCATTTTTTTTTTTTTTTTTTTTTTTGAGACAGAGTCTCACACTGTCACCCAGGCTGTAGTACAGTGGTGAGATCTTGGCTCACTGCAATCTCTGCCTCCTGGGTTCAAGCAATTCTCCTGCCCTCAGCCTCCCGAATAGCTGGGACTACAGGCATGCACCATCACACCCAGCTAATTTTTTGGAATTTTTAGTAGAGACAGGGTTTCGCCATGTTGGCCAGGATGGTCTTGATCTCCTGACCTTGTGATCCACCCCCCTCAGCTTCCCAAAGTTCTGGGATTACAGGCATGAGCCACTGTGCCTGGTCTTTTTTTTTTTTTTTTTTTAAACTTTATCCATTGAAATGTTATCTTATTGTGGCTTGCATTTGCATTTTTCTGGTGACTAGTGATGTAGAACATCTTTTTACATGCTTAATGGCCATTTATGTATCTTACTTTGTGAAGTGTTTGTTCAAATCTTCTGCCTATTTTCCAATTGGGTTGCTTGTCATCTTCTTATTGAGCTTAAGAGAGACAGAGTAAAAGAGAGAGAGAGGGAGGGAGAGACCAAGGGAGGGAGGAAGGGAAGGTATGTGTGTGTTTTAAATATACATGGATATTGATTTTTGAATGCAGGGCTCAAAAAGCCCCAAGTTATCTGTTCTGAAGCGTCCATCATTGGGCATCTTGGGGAGTTTAGGTCTGGTTACACAGGTAATATTTGCCGGGCACTTACTATGTATGTAATGGGCACCATGTTAAGAGCTTTACAACCATTCATTCCTTCAGTCTTCATGGCAACCCTTTAAGGCAGGTACTACTGAGTTACCATTCTGAGGGGAAGGAATGAGGCACTGAGAGTCTGTGTAACTCACCAACTTCACAGCTGGGAAGTGGTGCAGGCTGGCTCCAGTGCCCACACTGTGAGGCCATGCACCCTCCTGCCACTTCCTAGAGTTCCCTCCAAATCATTATGACATGATCTGTTATGGCCCAGTGGGGAAAGATATTGCAGGAAATCAAGGGAAGACTGTGACCCTCGCTTCAGCTCCCAGGAGGAGTGGCCTTTCCCACTGTCATGGTCACCTGTGGTGTCAGGATTGCCGTTCACAGAATATTTCCAGTTTGTCTTCTAGACAACATAGGAAGGGGCGCTTCCCTGCCCCTTCGCTCAGCCAAGAACATGTAGGCACAAGCGCCATGTGTTGGTTACCAGGGAGAAGCATGAAGAGTCGGTGCAAAATCTGCCTCATTCCTTTTTCCATTCACCTCCCCTTGGCAATGGGAGGTGAAGCCTCTCTCAGTCTGGGTCCTTGGGTGAGGACACTTTAAAGCAAGGGCCTGGCAGCTCTGTGACGGGCACATCAGCTTTACTGAGATTGGGGATTGTGTGCCACACAGCACAACCTAGCCTATCTTGGCACACATAGTAGGGGATTGAGGCAGAAAGGCAACCACAGGTAGAACTCAAAAATCCATTTATTAAATGCAATACAGACAGTCCTCCAGGGAAGGGCAGACAGGTCACCTCCTAGGACACTTAATAACTATACATGTTTATGGGGTACAATGTGATGTTCTGATATATATATATATATGTATATATATATATACAACATGGAATGACTGAATTAAGCTAATTACCCTGTCACTTCACTTATTTGTGGCAAGACATTTGAAATTTACTCTCCTTACAATTTTGAAATATACAACACTATACATTATTATTAACTACAGTCACCCTGCTGTGCGATAGATCTCAAAACCTGATTCCTCCTGTCTAACTGAAGCTTTCTACCCTTTGACTAATGTCTCCCACTTCCTACCCCTTTGACAAGGTCTCTTCCACTTCTGACTTGATGATTCTCTGGACCGGGGCAATTAGAGACAGGAAGAATATCCTTTGTTGATTAACACCTTCTGTGCACTAGGCGCTCCATCAAGTGATTATGGAGGAGGCGCAAATGAGGTCTCGGCGCTCAACTAAAAGCAGCTCAGAGTCTAGAGGAAGAGATAGAACTCACTCCTCAGTGGCTGGTACAGGAGGTGCAACGTGATACTGCCCGGTGAGAAGTTCCAATGAATCACCAAGGGTGTTCACCAAGGAGGAAGCCCAGCCATGGAGTCCCCAGAGGTGAGCACATGAGGTGGGTTCAAGGGCTGCATGGTCAGGGGTGAACAGGACAGCCCAGGGGAAAGCTGGGTGGTGAAGTTTGGCAGCAGAATTGGGCTCAAGTGGAGAAGGAAAGGATAGGGTGGGGAGGCAGCGGGAGGCCGACAGCACAGTCCTGAATGGCAGATCAAGCAACCTGGCCTGAGCTTTTGGATGAGTAGGGACAGGGTAAGGAAATGAAATGGGTGAGGACCTCAGAAAAGAACAAGGAACCCAACTTAGTGGGAAGTCAGCAGAGACAGGAAGGGTCTGTGAGGCTCCTCCACCCCAAAGCACAGCACTGAGCTGCTGCTCCCCGCACCATGCTCCTGGTGGGGCATGTTAGGAAAGAGCCAAGCGAGGTTCAGTCCAACTTCAGAGCCTCAAAACAGTAACGCTGACGATGGATGCTTTAAAACTTTTTTTCTTAAAATCAACACACAGTAAGCCTGACTTTTTCTTCAGGTGTAAGGTTCTATACATTTTAGCAGACGTATACATGTATGCAACCGTCATCACCATCAAGACACAAGACAGCTCTCTACAAAGGTCTCTCATGCCCTCCACTCCCCGTAAACCCTGGCCAGCTCTGTTCTGTTCTCCACGCCTATGCTCTCTTTTCAAGAATGTCGTAAAAATATAATCCTACAGCATGCAACCTTTTGAGCCTGGCTGCTTCTACCCAGTGTAATGCCTTTGAGATTTATTCAACTTGAGTCTGTCAATACCATGTGCCTTCTCGTTCCTGAGTTTTCTACTGTATGGGTGTTGTTCCACAGCCGGTTTATCCATTCCCCCATTGAAGAAATTCAGGTTGTTTCCAGTTTGGGTAATTAAGAATAGAGTTGCTATACCCATTGGTGTACAGGTTTTTCAGTGAACGTGTTTTTATTTCTCTGAAGTAAAGAACCCAGGACTAGAACGTCTGAGTCATATGGAAATTATGTTTATAAGAAACTAGCAGACTGTTTTCCAGAGTGGCCGTGCAATTTTACCTCCTTACCAGCAATGTATGAGTGATCCAGTGTTCTACAACCTGAAAGGAAATTAGTATTGTCAGCACTTTAAATTTTAGCTAATCTAAGAATGTTGCCATGGTACATTATGTCTCTAATGGCTAAAGGGAGTATCTTTTCAGTTCTTCTGACATCTGTAGACCCTCTTTGAGGAAGCATCTGCTCATATCTTTTGCCCATTTTAAAACTGGGTTGTCTATTTCATTACTATTGAGTTTTTAGAGTTCCTTGTATTTTCTGGATACAAGTCTTTTGTCAGATATGTGATTTGCTAGTTCCTTCTACCTGACTATAGCTTGCCTTTTCATTCTCTTAGTAGTAACTTACAGAGTGAGTTTTTAATTTTGATGAGGTCCAAGTTAACAATTTTTTCTCTTATGAGTTGTACTTTTGGTGCTAGGTCTAGGAACTCTTTGTCTAACCTTGTAGACTACAAAGACTTTCTCCTACTTTTTCTTCTTATGGTTTTACAGTTTTGTGTATGTTACATTTAGATTTATAATCTATTTTAAGTATTAATTTTTATTTCATGAATGTTAGATTTTGCCAAAGCCTTTTTCTGCATCAATCGATATAATCATGTGGTTTTTCTTTTGTAACTTCATTACATAATGGATTACATTGATTTTTGAATTCTGAATAGCTTTTCATTCCCTAGATAAGCTTCACTTGATTGTAATTTTTAAAAGATATATAGATATCTTATATATAAAAGATATATATATAGTTGAATGTAATTTGCTAATGTTTTATTGACAAATTTTATATTTATGTTTATGAGGAATGCTGTTCCGTAGATTTCCTTTCTCATACTGTCTTTGGGTAATGCTGATCTCATAAAATAAATCGGAAAGTACTTCCTCATCTTCAACTTTCTGGGAGACTGTGCACAGAATTAGTGATATTTCTTCTTTAAATGTTTCCCAGAAATCATTTTCACCAGTGAAATCATTTTGGTCTGGAGATTTCCTGTTCAGGTTTTTAACTACAAATTCAATTCCTAGCTATAGGACTCTAGATTTTCTCTTTTATCTTTTGTGAGTGTGGTAGTTATGGTTTTTAAGTAATTGGTTCATCTCATCTAAGTGGTTGGATTTTATGTGGATCCAGTTGTTCGTACTATTTCCTTACGGCCGTTTGAATGTCTGAGGGATATTTAATGATAGTCCTTCTTATTCCTGCTATTGATAAATTGTGTCTTTGTCAGTCCCTCAATAGACTTATCAATTTTTTATTTTTTACATATATATATATATATACTTAAATTTTGTTTATTTATTTATTTTTTGAGACAGAGTCTTGCTCTGTCACCCAGGTTAGAGTGCAATGGCGCAATCTCGGCTCACTGTAACCTCCATCTCCCAGGTTCAAGCGATTGTCCTGCCTCAGCATCCTGAGTAGCTGGGATTACAGGCACCAACCACCACACCCAGCTAATTTTTGTATTTTTAGTAGAGATGGCGTTTCATCATCTTGGCCAGGCTGGTCTTGAACTCCTGATCTCGTGATCCATCTGCTTCAGCCTCCCAAAATGCTGGGATTACAGGCATAAGCCACTGTGCTAGGCCATTTATATATATATTTTTTGAGATGGCGTCTCACTCTTCTCCAGGCTGGAGTGCAGTGGCATAATCTCAGCTCACTGTAACCTTCGCCTCCTGGGTTCAAGCAATTCTCCTGCCTCAGCCTCCTGAGTAGCTGGGATTACAGGTGCACACCACCATGCCCAGCTAATTTTTAAATTTTTAGTAGAGACGGGGTTTCACCATGTTGGGCAGGCTGGTCTCCAACTCCTGACCTCATGATCTGCCTGCCTTGGCCTCCCAAAGTGCTGGGATTACAGGTGTGAGCCAGTGCGCCCGGCCTTGTATGTTTATTTTTATTTAGCTAAAATATTTTCTAATATCCTTGAGACTTTCTCTTTGACACATGGATTACTACCAAGTTTGTTGTTTAATTTGCAAGATATGGAGATATTTTTGCTGCTATATTTCTGTTTCTAATTTTTCAACTGAATTTATTTACATTTGTTTTATGAAGCAGGGTTTGGTCTACTTTGTTAAATATTCAATATGTACTCGAAAATATGTGCATTCTGCTATTGTTGGCTGGAATGTTGTATAAATACCAATCAGATTCTGTTGGTTGATGGTCTTTTTCAGTTCTTCTATATCCTTGCTGAAGTTTACTCTACTAGTTCTATTACTAAGAGGGGCATATTAAAGACTCGTCTAAGTTCTTCAGGTTGTACTTCATGTAGTTTGAAGCTTTGTTTTTAGGTGTACACGTGTTAGGATCATTATTTGTTCTTGGTGAATGGATCCTTTATCATTATGTAATGTCACTCTTTATTCCAGGTAAATTTCTTTGCTCTGAAGTCTATTTCATTTGATATTAATAGAACCACTCTGGCTTTCTTTCAATTAGTGTTTGTGTGGTATATCATTTTCTATAGTTTCACTTTTACCCTCTACCTGTATCATCATATTTGAGTTGAATGCCTTGTGGACAGCATATATTTAGGTTATTTAAAAAAAATCATTCTGACAAAATCTGTTTTATAGTAGGCATATTTAGGCCATTTACATTTAACGCAATCACTTATATGTTTGAATTTACGTCTTCTATTTTAATGTGTTTTCTGTTTGTTCATTCTTCGTTTTGGGTTATTGTTCATTTCCCCTTTCCTGCCTTCTTTTGGATTATTTAAATATTTTTTAGTATTCCATTTTAATTTATCTATTGTTTTCTCCTCTGTATTTCTTTTGGCTTTTAGTAATAATTCTAAGGATTGTAATATACCTACCAACTCGTCTTTTCAAAGTGCACTGAGAATATTCTATCTTTTCAAATGGAATCTAGAAACTTTTCTCTATATAGCCCCCTCTACCTTCCCCCTCTTTTATGTTGCAATTGTCTTTTGTACCATATATACAATCACTGAATACCCTATTAGATTACCATTTCTATTATTCTTCCTTTATTCTTCATGTTCCAAGTTTCTATCTAGTATTATTTCCTTACTGTTGAAAAAACTTCCTTTAGTAACTCTCTCAGAGCAGGTCTCCTGACAGGAAGTTTCCATTCATTTGAGAATATCTTCATTTTACCTTCATTCCTGAAGTATATTTTCACTTCAGTAGAATTCTGAGTCAATAGGCTTTTTCTTTCAACATTTAAAAAATACTATACCCCTATCAGAAGGCTTCCCTGGTTTCTGATGAGAAATTCACAGTGCTACTAAAATATGTCCCACGTGGCCAGTCTTAAGACCTTGGGTGGTGGTCTGTTCTGAAGTTCGGACTGAGGGTCTATGGTATGCTGCTCAAGATCAGATCCATGCAGATTCCACTCAGGAGTGAGCCCAGGAACTCACAACCAGCTTTATAGGGTCAGTTTCCTGAGCTCCTCCCTCTCTGAAATCTGCCCAATATTTTCTGGTTCCCAGGCTCCCTTTCTGTTCTGTTGGCCAGAAAGCTGGCTCTATTTATCCTCCCCTGCCTCATACTACTTACATCTACACTTTCATCTGGGGCCAAGCAGTAGGAAGGTAAGGAGCAAGGGAGAAGAAAGCAGCAGGGTTTCACCACACCCTCTTGGAAGTGTAGCTGCTCTGTCTGGAGAGAGGTTCCCTTCCCTCTGCATAAAAGGTTTCACATGGATTCTGATTGCCACTGTTTCTCCTGCTATGCTGTTGTCAGAGGATTGCTTCTAGGATGCAAGGAAATAGAGAAGAAACAGAAAAGGGCAGATTTAACCTTGCTCAATCTGAGCATTAGGAGACCTTGTTCCTGCTCCTTAAGCTAGTACTAGAGCTCCTGGTCCTCTGCAGAATTCTGGGTCAATAACTTTTTTCTTTCAACATTTAAAGAATATTATACCCCTATCAGAAGGCTTCCCTGGTTTCTGATGAGAAATCCACAGTGCTACTAAAATATGTCCCACATGGCCAGTCTTAGACCTTGGGTGGTAGTCTGTTCTGAAGTTCGGACCTGAGGGTCTATGGTATGCTGCTCAAGATCAGATTCATACAGATGCAGCTCAGGAGTGAGCCCAGGAACTCACAACCAGCTTTATAGGGTCAGTTTCCTGAGCTCCTCCCTCTCTGGGTCTGCGGCTGCATTGAGTCTAGCCTAGGAGAGATTACAAGGGAAAAATGGGAAACTTGCAGCTGGTTTGGTAGTGCTTCCCCAATCTGCCCCCTACTATTTACTCTTCAGGGTTCTCAAATGGCTGTTTTATGCATTCTGTTCATGTTTTACAGCTGCATTCAGTGTGATGGACAGGATGGAGTAGGTTAACTCCATCTAACCAAGATCCAAAACTCTCATATTTCATATATCTTATGTATATTTTTTAGAAAGTTTGTAAAAGACCCATAGGAATCAAAGGGTGGGAACACAGAATATAAAAGCCAGGTGGCAGGGGCCGTTAATAAGATCCTTTTGCAGGAAAGCGTATGAGGTGAGCTGGACTGTAATTTATAAGAGACTCTTGAAGAAACATTATTTCTGGGTAGCTCTTGCAGAACAAAGAGAATGACAGATGAACTGGGCAGGCCCTTTTTCTCTTGATATTAGTGTGTCACTCTGGAATGAGCTGACATTAAAAAAGCATCAAAAGGAATCCACCATTGCATATCAACATGGAGTGTTACTAACCCAATAAAACTACTGTCCTATGCTTCCCTACCCTCTGAGAGTAGATGTGTGCCCCGGGAGTAGCTCTCTAGACCTCTAGAATTCCAGAGGTGGGTTGTATTTGCAGCTCAGGATCCAAGTGAGTCTTAGCACAGTAGCCCCATACTCTTACAAAGGGGCTGTGTTTATGGTATTTCAGGAGGGTGGAAGGAAGGAGAGTTACCCATAACGCATGGCAGGAGAGCACATGATTCCAAGGCAAAGTGTGATGCGCACACACACACACACACACACACACACACCCCTTGGGTGTCTCCCACAGGTGAAATCATGGAGGCCCTTCTCTGAGAGGATTTCATGAGACAGATGCATAGTATATACACCATACTCAATGCTTCTCTCCCCTCCTTGGTGAAGAGATGATACAGGTGTGTACACTTAGTGTGCAAGACTGGATTTCACACCCAGCTGCCCAAGAGGCATGGCTGTGGCTAGGATGGGGATCAGGTCCTTCTGAGGGGCCTGTGGCACAGAGGAGGAAGGAAGATGCTTATTTCCCAGCCTGCTGGGAGAGGCCCTGTGCCAAGAATAGTTTGAACATGCAGGTGAATGTCAATGTGCACCCCTAAGTTTGTGTCCTTGGCCCTCTCTCTTCCTTAAATTCACAAGAACACATGCATAGTGGTGCAGGTGCATTTTATACATCACCAAAAGTCCTATGTTTCCCTTGGCAAAAAAATTAAAAATCATTGTATCAGAACTCCTCATCTGTGAACTGGATCAGGAATGAGGATAAAAAGCAGTAAAAAGAAAAGAGGGGGAAAAAACGCTATCATTCCTAGCAGGCTCTTCCTTTTAATCCATTTCATCTGCAGACTGGTCTGGCCAGCAATGTCTTTAGCTTATGCATCTCTGGCTTCCATTGGGGAACCATCCATAACATCTAACAGGCTTCCCTGCTACTAGGATGCGTTTCCTGGTGCCACTTCCCAAGGATGCCATCTTTTAAACCGGCTCCACTAAGTCTAGTTCTGTTAACTGAGTAAATAGGACATCCTGATGGGGGAATACAGAATATGTTCTCTGAATCAAAGACAGTTGATCGAATGGAGCGAAAACTCATAAATTAAATGCTTTCCAATCAAGTTGGAAAGCTATGTTGAGAACTGGTGAAGGAAGCACTAGCAGGCTCCCTTGCTGCCAAGAAGAGCTGGGTATTTGAATAAGAGGTACGATAGTAGGTATGCGAATAGATATGCAGTTCTGTGAAGAATGACTTCTTGTCCTTGGAGGGTCTCTATAGTGAGGAGCTAAAGGCATTCTACGAGGCATCCTATTTTCATGCTCCCAGTTGCCACCAAGAGCTGAAGAGTGGTGGAGGGAACAGGACAATTCAGACAATATGGCTTGGTTGAAATGAGCATTAGACATGCTTCAGAAGATGTGAGTTCTCATCCTCGTTCTGCACCTAAGCCAGGAGAGAGTAAACAAGGCACTCCCAAACCCACAGGCCTCAGTTTCCTTTTAAAATATAGTGAGGACATTGATATGGTGATTTTGACACACAGCACTTAAAATTCTCTGAAGCTCTCCCATCAAATGATGGGTTCTAATTCTCCTTCCCTTGAATATGCCCTTGGAGACTGGCTCCTACTGAACAGATAGCAGAAGCAGTGACAATATGTGACTTCCAAAGCCAGGTACTAAGAGGAGATGGAGTTTCTCCATGACACTCGCCCTTGAATGCAACCATGTGTTGTGAGGAAGTCACGCCTCCATAGGAAAAGTTACTTCCAGTGGACATGCTGGTTAAAAGCCAACATCAGCCACAAGATGTAGAAGTGAATGTGTCTTCAAAGGGTTCTACCCGCCATCTCTGAGCTACTCTGGCTGACACCACATGGAACGGAACAGGCGCTTCCTTGCCAAGCCCTAGCCTAGTCAAAGATCCATGAGCAAAATGAACGCCATTGCTTTAATTCCTCACATTTGGGGTGGTTTGTTACATAGCAACAGATACTTAGAATAGTTAATGCCTAAACCAAAGACTCGCAGATATCCAGAGTTCCTTCTAGATGGGGAGTTCTGGCATACCTTACCTGGGGTCACTAGTTCTACATTATAGGATGTGACAGGAACTGAAAAGGGTACGGCGCTA
This sequence comes from Aotus nancymaae, assembly GCF_030222135.1. Taxonomy (NCBI): domain Eukaryota; kingdom Metazoa; phylum Chordata; class Mammalia; order Primates; family Aotidae; genus Aotus; species Aotus nancymaae. Next base: position 5,507,367 of record NW_026988546.1, on the reverse strand, counting down.
GGCTTCCGAAATCTGAGTTTTATAAAATGAGCAAACTGCATCTTTCTAGAAGGCGTATCAGGATTAGGTCTTCTTCTTCTTTTGTAGTCTCCACAGTGCCTAAGTCTGAGGTTGTAGAAGGAACACAAATTTCTTACAGAACTGAAATATACCAAAGAGGTGCTCACATTTTAAGAGGCAAATGCAGAACGTGATGCTCAGTGAAGACAGTCCTGTCCCTAAAAGGTGAACTTTCCTAAAGAACGCAATAGAGCTGGTCATCCCCATTAACAAAGAGTATCTACGAGCATTCCTATTAAAACTGAATGGAGGCCGGGCACGATGGCTCACGCCTGTAATCCCAGCACTTTGGGAGGCCGAGGTGGGTGGTCACTTGAGACCAGGAGTTCAACATCAGCTTGGCCGACATGGTAAAACCTCATCTCCACTAAAAATACAAAAATTAGCCAGGCGTGGTGGTACATCATTGTAATCCCAGCTACTTGGGAGGCTGAGGCAGCAGGATGGCTTGAACCTGGGGGGTTGAGGCTGCAGTGAGCTGAGACAGTGCCACTGCACTCCAGCCTGGGAGACATAGCTAGACTCTGTCTTAAAAAACATTGAATGGAAATGTATAAAAAAGGCTGATAGGGAATATGCTATAATATTAACAGTGGCTATCTCCAAGTGTTATGATTATCAATGATCTTTGTGGCTGGGCAGGAGAATCATTTGAACCCGGGAAGCAGAGGTTGCCATGAGCCATGATCACGCCACTGCAGTCCAGCCTGGGCAACAAGAACAAAACTCCATCTCGATAAATAAATAACCTTTGTTTACATCTTTAAACATTTCAGAATTTTTCAAATGTTGTTTTGGTATTTTTAATGTACAAGAAAATGTATGATTATAATGGGAATACAGATGACATGGTTATTGCCTAAGATAGCGTTGGTCAATGGGTCTTCTGTGGAAAATCATGAAGAGTTACTTGAAGAAAGGGGAAGGACTATGGCAAGAGGAGGTTATTTTCTTGCTACTATGTTTTTATTTTTCAAGATAAATTTTTTAAAGTGCAGAGTTGTATGATTTTTGGTTGTTTGCTCATTGCAGTCTTAGCTCCTTTAATGTGCTGAGGAGCCCTGAAATTCTCCACAAGGGAGAAATAGTAAACACTCCATACTTATTTTGGGGCATTTCCTGGGATTAATATCCTCCAGAACACATTTTGGGTGATGTTGGCATAAAACAAGGTTCATATAAGGTCAGTGCAGTCCCCTTCCATGTACAGGCCTAGAACCTGGGGACAGGTGCACAACCCCTCATTTCCATAACCAAGGTAACGTCCCTGCATGCTGAGGCCATGGGGTTTGGGGGTATCACTGGGCTCAGAGTCTCAAGAAGTTCAGTGTAAGAAGACTTACAGGCTGGGTGTGGTGGCTCATGCCTGTAATCCCAGCACTTTGGGAGGCAGAGGCAGGTGGATCACTTGAGGTCAGGAGTTCAAGACAAGCCTGGCCAACAATGGTGAAACCCTGCCACTACCCAAAATACAAAATTAGCCAGACATGGTGGCAGGTGCCTGTAATCCCAGCTACTTGGGAGGCTGTGGCGGAAGAATCACTTGAACCCAGGAGACAGAGGTTGCAGTGAGCTGAGAATGCACCATCGCACTGCAGCCTGGGCAACTCTATCCTGGGCAACGGAGTGAGACTCTGTCGCAAAAAAAAAAAAAGTCACCTGGCTGGATGGGGAGAAAAGTCACCCCAGCAGGGCAGGCTGATGCCATCCTCATCTCATGGAGAACCTGGGGAACTACTGCAGAGACTTGGCGAAGCGTCTGGGGGTGACTGAGAGCAGCTGAGGCTGTCTTCTCCTGAGAAGCAACAGAACAGCTTTACTCTTAACTACAGTTAGCAGAAAGTGTCTGGGCCCAAATGGGAAGCTGGCCTAATTTTATGGTGATTCTTAGTTAACGGTTACACAGGCACCATTTAATTGGAACACGATTGTTAGGAACTTGTCACCAAAATTCTAAAAAGAAATGTTTAGCCTTTTCTAAAGAAAAGCAGCACTTTCAAGTGGTGGATTCCTGACCATCTCTTTTCTATTTAAAATTTATTGAAATTATTGAAAAGGCTTTAGTAAACTGCCTTTTGCCTCAGATGCCCCCAGAGAGGTTCTGGATCTCCTTGAGCGAAGACATTCCCAAGATTCTAAGCCTGCCAGGCACCACACTTCTCTGACAACTCCTCTGAGCCACCCAAAGGACCTTAGAAGGGTAAAAGCCAAAAGCCCCCAGCAGAGGGAGACCCCTTTTCCATTCTGCCATTTACTGGGCCACAGAAAGAATTAGCATTCTGCCTGCAAGTACAGTTTTACTTTCCCCTTTGTTTTGAGAACAGAATCACTCATCTGGAAATTACAAGGTCATATACACGAATCGCATGTCCTATTACCTCCCATGTTCTCCTGATGCCTACTGCTGCCTTAATCATCAAACAAAACAAAAAGGAAGCCTTAGAAATGTTTTACTGCCATTTTTTTTTCCCTGCGTGGGAGCTTATGATGATGTAAGTAAAACTCAATCCAAAGCCTATGAAAGGAAATTCACAGCAAAATTTGCATGACAGGCTCCAGCTGGGAGCATCAGCCTACTGTCCAATGCCGAGGGCCTGGTGTTCTCACTGCACTGTGCCTGCATGCAGGGGCACTCTGCAAGCGTGCATGGGGCTTGAGTCCTCCACAGGGGCTACAGCCTTTCTAGGCAGGCCTTTGCTTTCAGACCTACAGAACTTATATCCAAAGAAATGGTACAAATGAAATGAGAACAGTCTCTCTTCTTTGCCATATTACTGTCCCTGAAAGAGCAATTGGCTGAAAAGGTTGAGCTTACAAATTTCGATCACCGTCCTGTCTTGACCTAAAACAGACTCTGCAGAAAGCATTTTCCTTTTTCATGCTTATTTTCATGAATGCATCTCTAACTTGCCTGAAAGCATTCTGAGGGTAGGATAATGCTATGTATCCTCATCTGTAGCATCCACTTGCTTACCACATCACTCAGTCAACAAATACAAATGGGATGGTCTCAGCCATTGGTCCATATCATTAAACTACCCTATCCTTTTCCTCTAGCTGGGGGAACAGAAGAAATAACCAAATGGCTAAAGCTTTTTCTTCTAAAATATCTGCTTCTGCAAAATGGCATGCGTAGGCTTCTTGTTTGCTGTATTTGAACTCTTCCTTCTCATCTGAACCACTTTATTGACATTGAGGCTAAGAATTAGGGTCAAAGAATCATTAAATGGTTTAGCTGATGTTTCAGAACCAGCATCCACTCTATTAAGAGCCCCAAGAATCAGAGAATCTGGCCTGATACTCTTGATTCTCATGAACATAGGCAGCAGAGCCATATACTCACCTTCCATCTCCCTCCCTCAACCAAAGGTATGGGACTATGGAAACAACCTCACAGCTGACTGGAGAGAGGAGGTCATGGACTCATTTAATACTGGATTAAAGGAAGAGGTGAATATGAAGCAGTTTCTTCTTAGCCAACAGGTGCTCATTTCTGTCAAGAAATGGAGTAAGCTGAATTTTGCAACATAAATTATTTTGCAATAAAAGTTATAGACAATTACTTTCTTTGGAGAGCTAGAGTTCCTATCAGAACTTATTGTCTCTACCCCTTGGGAAGGTGGTGACTCAAAAGGAGCAGCTTCCATTTACTGAATGTCACAGACGCTATTAGGAGCCCAGACTTTAGAAACAGATGCATGCATTTGAATCCCTGCCTGCTGCTGACAGGCTGTGCAATCCCTGAGCCTCGGGTTTCTCAACTGTAAAATGGGGCTACGAATAACCTATTTTAGGAGGAGGTGTTGTAAGGCTTGGAGAACTACTGCATGTAAAATGCTCTAGGCAGGCTGTGATATTTCAGCTTTTCCTGTCAGCACTGTGTACTGCACTGTGCCAGGGGGTTAGATACAGCTGTATTTAATTTCTGCATTAAGTAGCTACTATTATCACCCCACTTGACAGAAGAAGAAGCTGAGGCTAAGAAAGATTTAGTGACTTTCCCAAGGACAGACAGTAAACAGTGGCAAAAATCAAAGCCAGGCCTATCTGATTCTAACCCTGTGCACTTCCTGCTACCCCACACTGCTTCCTGGAAGGCTGTATGCGCATGCACATGCACATGCATGCGTGCGCGCACACACACACACCCTACAATACCATTTCATATCAGAATTAGAAAGACATAACTGGAACACAGAAAAAGATGTGAACCTCATTATCTAGGGATTACAAGTATCTCTCAATCAAGCTGTTTCCTTCTTGAGTACAAGGACTATATTTTTGCATCTTCCCTAAAGAATAGAGCACGCAGTTCTGAACACACAATAGACACTCAATTAATACTCTCTGGATTTACATGGAAATTCACGTAAGAAAGTGGAACCGTGCCCTGATTCAGAATACTTGATCAAACAACCCAAATACACCATGAATTCCCTAAAGCATCGAAAGCCTTGCCTAACACAAAGCATGTTTTCTGGAGACAATGAGAGTTTTGATCTCAAGCTAAACATTTCTAATCTCATCAAAAACAGTGGGTGAGTGGAAACAATTCATGCCAGGCCTCCAGGTGGGATTAGGGGAAGGGCCTCCCATGTTACCGCTATAAAAACTACTTTGAAAAGAATACAATCTTAGGCTTGTGGTTTTTATTTTTCCCCAAGTGTTAGGAGGGGTACTGCAATCTTGCTGTTTCTGAGTACCATCGAACATTCTAAATCCCTTTCTCCATCTGAGGACAAGTGAGGATTATGGGCCCAGCCTCACTGTGTGGGTCTCTATGCAAAGATTTCCAAGCAGAGAAGTTTTGGGGTGGGGGAGGTATGCCTATGGCCCAAAGCAAATGGGGAGGGGAATGAATGAAAAGAAACTGCATACAAACTGATTTATTTCTAGGAACTTTTAGCCCAGATTTTTTTGGCACGTCTATATTTGCTGATTTCTGCGTATGGTAGAGCCTAAACATGCATTTTTATCTCTTCCTGATTTAGAGGTAAGTGGTACAGCAGAGAGGCAGGGATGGGCCTAGAAGGGGTTTGGAGGGCGATATTAAAGACGATGATGGCAAAAGTAAAACTCCTGTAAACTCCTTAGTCATGCTGAAATGCAACTTGTTGTCTAGCCTGCGAGGTAGATTGAGTTTGTTCTTATATGAAGAGTCTCTTGTGGTCTGGGGATAAGAGCAGAGTCAAAGATTAAAGAAGTCTGTACTGAAGTTCTCATTCTGCCACTTCCTAGAGCTTTCTGATCTCTGGCAATGGACTCAACCTTGTTGAACTTTAGTCTTCTCATCTGTAAAATGGGAATAAGAATGACACACACTTCAAAGGAATATTGAGAAGATAATATGAGATGATGCCCATAAAAAGACTTAGCTCAGTATTGTGGGCACCCAGCACATGCTGGCTACCACTGCTGTTCTTTCCATCATTTCTAGGAAGAATGCCCTGTTCTGGAGGCTGAGGTTTAAGAATCATGCTTGAACCCAGGCGAGAGAGACTGCAGTGAACCAAGATCACACCACTGCACTCCAGCCTGGGGAACAGAGTGAGACTCCATCACACACACAGAGAAGGTTGCCCTGTAAATGTATTCTTGTAAAGTGTGCTGCGTTTTCATCCACATGTAATGATGAATACTTAAAGAGCGCTACTCAGTGTATTTTGTAGCTAATTTCCAAAATAACTGGTGGGGAAAGCAGGACAGACATTATTACCCTCGTGAAAACAGAGGCTTTGACGATGAGGGGGTCTACTGGAATTCATCAGCCAGCACAGGACAGGCCAGGAATGCAGCTCACATCTGTCTCCAGCACTTCATCCACAGCCACGCTGGAGGAAACCAAAACACCCCAGAAGAAGGAACTCTAGTCTGCTCTGATCTAGTCTATTCATTTGTTGCTTGGGACCTAAGTGGATTTTGCAATCCTTGTAGGTTGTGACCTGCAGTTTGCAAAGCACCTGGGTCCCAATGCCAAGTGAAGGGTCTGTCCCTTCAGAATAAGCTGGGGAGTTCTTTGCACTGATGCTTGTTTGAATTTTTACTGCAGAAATTTTCAAACATATGCAAAAGTAGAGATAAGAGTACTATAGTCCCCAGTGCTGATCTCCCAGATTCCTGGGATGAAGGCTGCTCTGTCTACACCTCTGGCCGTTTCCTCTGCTCCCTGTTTTTTAAAGGAAATATTGGGGGGGGAGATTAAAACAATCCAGACTCCGCCTATGCCTTGCAAACTCAGGTCTAGCAGGTCTGGGGTGGCTCGGGATTTGTGGTTCTCATGGCTGCCTCTCCAGGTGACATGGAAGGACAGCTACCCTGTGGCCACAGAGCTGGGTGGTACCTGAGAGCACTACCATTTGCAGATGACAAGCAAGCAGTGGGTTCTGGGAAGGGAAGGGGCAAACCCCTCGTCAGCTCTGCAGGCTCACGAGGCTGTCACAGAGGACAGAGAGCCCTGCCACACACACACGGTGGCAGAGGCAGAAAGGGGTAAGACCACAGCGCGGAGGCTGGTCCACTGAGCCTGTAACGAAGGCTGTCTCCAGAGAGGATGCCCTCTGCTGCTGAGGCTCTGTGGCTGGGCCTCTGCCCCAATGACCAGCTTCCCGCTCACCTTTGTTTCCCCAGAGCATGGCACAGTAACTGCCGACTTGGGTGAGTCATGTGAAACTGATGACATTTGACTCCTCCTTACCTTCTCAGTATCACCTTTATGATTCCACCACAGATCTAGTAGGCATTCAATACATGTCCAATGAAGGAATCAACACAGACAGGTTATCAGGGCTCTCACATGCCAGCTGCCAAGTTAGTATTTCTAGTTGACTTAACCATGGTGCAAGGTGGCTATGACATCTCCAATCTACAGCTGAGGAAACTGAGCTAATCTATGTAAACAAAGTGGTTAGCACACTACTGGGTGATCACTGCATGCTCACTGTGTGGCAACAATCATCATTATTATCCAAAGCCAGACAGAGCCCTAGACTGAGTTAGGACTTGAACCCAGGCCTGCTGGCTCCAGTCAGCCTGCCTTGCCGTGTCTGTCCTGGAAGAGCAGTAACCAGAAGCCATGAAAGATGATCAGTGTCAACAGGGGTACACAAAAACCCAGACCACTTGGCAAGTCCCAGACAATGTGTCATTTCACAGTGAGGGGCAGGGCCGAGGGAGCTGGTCTAGAAGATTCTCATGGTGCACTGCCATATTTCACGGACGCAGTGTGTCCTGCAGCTGCCTGTCTTGCTGGTGGCCTCACCTGCACAGAGTGAAAGCCAGCAAGATTTTTCCGGGCAGACCCTCAGAGGCCGGAGGGCTCTGCTGAGGGGGCGGCTGCATCTTACCTCTTGGCTCTGTCTTTCTCATCTTCATCCATTAGATTTTCTATGCAGTTTTTCCTGCAAAAGAAATTTAAAAAGAAGGGATAATTACTGCCTGCTTCTAGATCTTTCTTAAAAGTCTTTCAGGTTGCCATCATTTTGGTCTTAGCCCAGCGGTTCTCAAACTTGGTCCCGGCACCCCTTTACACTCTGAAAATGGACCAAGGTCTCCAAAGCACTCCTGTGTATGTAGGTTAAAGCTGAGAAATGTTTAAATGCACAGGCACTCATCTCATCAGGCATTGGAGCAATGAAGTCAGCAGATATCAAGTAACTTCTGGAAAAGTCAGAACACTCACATTCTGTACACTCATTAGACAAGGAGAGCTCTTTTAAAAGGAGCAAATAACAAGTTAATGATATTTTGAAAACAATGTCTTGACCTCAGGGACCCCAGGGGTCTCCAGACCACACTTTGAGAACTGCTGTCCAGACCTGCTCAGTGAAGCAGCATCTGTTCATCTCATGCTTTAGGTCACACACACTTCCCAGCACCCGCCTGGGATCTATTAATGACGCTACAGAGGGACCCATTCACTTCTGCCTGCAGGACCCCAGTGGCCTATGACATCGTAAAGGAGAGCATTTCTTTATCTGTCCATTCAAACCACACAAACTCCTCTGACAGGTGGCCTGGAGGAATTGGCCCCAAAGGAGTGTAATCTGCAGTTCCTCCCTTAAGGCGTTTACTCTCCTTGAGACAGCGAAAGCACACAGATGTGAAAGATTAAGTAACAGTCCAGGAATGTTCTTCCTCACTGCCTAAGCCTCTACTCTCCCAAGACACTGGCTGGATGCCTCTCAGGCCCACGGATCCAGCTTCCTCTCCCACTACATGCAGGCCTGGCTTCCCTCTACCCCACAGAGCTGCACAGCCCCGGTTCCTTTCTTCATTCACACATTTCCCAGAGCCCTGCCTTTCTGGGGTGTGCCCCCCAAGTCAGTACACCAAGCAGAACCATTCTCAGAGTGCTCATGAGGCTGATGCCAGCTGTGGGAGTGGGAGGCTGAAGGCTGTGGTGGCTGGGAGGGCAGAGCGTGGTCGAGGTAAGGGTGAGGACCATGGAGAAGCTGAATCACCACTGCCCACACACCACTATGCTCAATGCACGGGGTCTTCAGTCGGCACTCCCAAACCAGCCCTTTGCAAATGCACCACCAATTACTCTTGAAACGTGAAGTTTCAGATAAAAATTTTCAATGGGGCCAGTCTTTCTCTGAGCTCACTTAGTTTTGTGATTTTGGTCACCTATGTACACAAACATGGGTCTCAGCCAAAGCAAAGGTGAATTCTGCAGCCACAGTCCCTGTTTACATAATGCCCATGCAGTCAACAGCAGGCATATTCCATGATGGACTAGCAAGAAATGCTGCTTAGAAGTTGAGGCCTGTATCCCAATTAAGTTAGAGTTAACACATCTGCAAACAGGCCTGTGCTTAATGTTTTCCAGATGGAATCTGTTCAAAGTTTTATGTCAGTTCATTGAATGATGCCCTACCCCAAGCCTGTGCTTCCAAAGAGAATGGTGGCTTCCCAAGGCCCTAGGGTGTGAGCGAGGACCCAATTGCCCTGTGTTCTTTATCAGGGGCCCCTGGACAGAGCCTGTTCACAGGAGGGCTGGCTGCTGTTCCTCAGTCTACTCTCCTGAGCTCCTGGGATCCTGTTTGGATGACCAGCGTGGCTTAGTCACAAACTAAACATCTAAAAATGACTAATAGCTACTCTTTATCAACCACATCTTCTTTGATTTATATGTTTAGCCTTCAGACATTTCCTGAATCTATAAAACCTGGATGCTCTACACTCATTTCCTCTTCTTCAGCATCCCTCTCATTTCCCTGCCCTGTTCCTCTCACTTGACCCCTGACTAACCAATTAAGCTGAACTGCACCCAGTGTGAGAAGGCCCCTAAGCTGAGTTCCCATCGCACCTGCCACAGAAGCTCTGTGCTGATATTTTTACTATTTTGTCACCTCTGTTGTCTACCATGTTATTTTTTTATTTAAAAATACACCTCACAGGCTGGGCTCAGTGGCTCACGCCTGTAATCCCAGCAGTTTGGGAGGCTGAGGTGGGCAGATTACGAGGTCAGGAGATCGAGACCATCCTGGCCAACATGGTGAAACCCCATCTCTACTAAAATACAAAAAAATTAGCCAGGTGTGGTGGCACATGCCTGTAGTCCCAGCCACTCAGGGGGCTGAGGCAGGAGAATTACTTGAACCTGGGTGGCAGAGGATGCCGTGAGCCTAGATCATACCACCTGCACTACAGCCTGGGCGACAGAGCAAGACTCCATCTCAAAAAAAAAAACACACCTCACAAATTTACCATCTTAACCACTGTAAGCGGACAGCTCAGTGGCATTAAGTACATTCATACTGTTATGCAACCATCACCACCATCCATTCCAGATCTCTTTGACCTTGCAAAGCATAAACCATCATTAAACAAGAAGTCCCCATTCCCCACTCACTCCAGGCTTGGCAACTGCCCTTCTACTTTCTGTCTCTATAAATTTGACTATTCCAGGTCTGTCACGTAAGTGGAACCATACAGTGTTTGGCTTATTTCACACAGCATAATGTCCTCAGGCTTCATCCATGTTGCTGCATGGGTCAGAATCTCCCTCCCTTTTAAGGCTGAGTGATATCCCATTGTATGGAAACTCAGTGTTTTGCTTGCCCACTCATCTGTCCACGGACACGAGCCACTTCCACCTTGGCTGCTGTGAGTGTGGGTGTCCTTCCCCCTTGTGTTTTAGAGTCACCCTTTTACTTAATAGGAAAGATTTGGAAACAGCTTGAAGGCAAACAAGGAACAGAATGGAAGGGAAGAGAAGTTCTCTGAGGTCAGGTTAAAGGAATCACAAAGAAGTTTAGGGGGTGACAACGACTCTTCTCAACAATATAGAGTTTTCAGTGAGAAGGATTTTGAGCAACTATTTTTTTTTCATTTGACCACAGAGTGCTAGAAAACAGAAAAGGAGCTTAATTGAAAGCAGAGGAGATTTTGTTTGGAGCTGAGACATAATGGTTGAGGTGATTAACCCCCAGAGTGAACAGTGGAGGGATGCCATACAGTCTTTTCCCCAGATAACCACGTGTCCTACGTGGGGTAGACAGTCACGAGGTGTATGAACCAGGTCTCAACTGGGAAACAGACTGCGGTTGCGATCCTCTGAGGAGCACTGATTTAAGGGAGGCTCTTTGTAAAGCTGTGGGCCAGGAGTAGGGAAACCAAGTGGGACAGTGAGGTGGGGAATGGCAGAGCTGTGACCACCTCTAAGGGGAAGGGACAAGAAGGAAATGATTTCCCAAACCTGGAAGGAGTGTGTCCCATAGGAGGCGACCTTCAGTGAAGGAACAAGAAGGGAGCCAAGGGAATAAACACCTCACTCATTCTCCACCCACGCTCCGATCTCCTGCTGCGTCTCCTTTAGCCATGTCTGCAGGATCCTCCACACAGGGGAGCCTCAGGGAAGAGAGAAGGGGACACGCCTGGTAACAATCATCTCTCAGGGGCTCTTCCAGCTCTGAGTTTCTTGGGTTTTCCTAGAACACAAACTCTCTGGAATCTTTTTAAGCTTTGTAACATCTCAAGTTTGAAAACCAGTCATCTGCACCTAGCAAATGACCACACAAGAAATGATCATAATAACAATAATTATGGAAGCCTGATGAAAAGAGAGGCTGAGAGGGGTTCCCAGAACAACCTGAGCAACAAAATAAGAGAAACTGTATTGATTACAGCCTGTGTATTGATTAGTACAAACTAAATACTCACGAGTCTAGATGGACACAAATAAACAAATGGGGAGGTAGGAGGAGGGAGGAGACAGCTTCCCCTTACAGAAGATTCCAATTAATACATGCAGAAGGAACAAAGGCAACAGAAAATCACCATCATGGCTCATGCCTGTAATCCCAGCTTTTAGGGAGGCAGAGGCGGGAGGACAGTTTGAGCCCAGGAGTTTGAGACCTTCCTGGGCAATATAGTGAGACTCTGTTCTCTACAAAAAGGAAAAAAAAGAAAAGAGAAAAGAAACAAAAAGAAAAGAAAGGAAAAGAAGAGAAAATCACCATCAGTATACCATAATAATCATTGTTTCAGGCAAGATCCACCAATGGATGAAAAATTAATGGAAAAAAGGTTGGAGAGAAATAGGATATTTGCAGAGTTTCAAAGTATCTCCCTCAAGATATTTATTAATTACAAAAGAAAAACATTTTACAGGAAAGAAGGTTGGCAGACACCACTTTCACCTACTGGTCAACATGAACATCACCAGTGTTAAGTCACATAGAAGTCTCTGTGGAAATAAGCACTCTTTCCTCTTGGGTGTGTACATCTCGGAGTATCATTCTTGGAACATGGGGCAGCTGTATGCTGACTTTACTAAAAACTGTCAGGCTGTTTTCCAAAGTGACTGTACAATTTTATAATTTGCACCAGTAGTGTACAGGAGTTCCAGTGGTTCCATTCTACATATAGTATTGACTTCTTAATTTTAGTAATTTTCGTGGGTGTGTTATGAGATCTCATTGGGATTTGTGTTTCCCTGATGATTAATGATGCAGAGCACTTTTCACTGGCTATTTAGGTGTCTAATTCTTTTGCCTACTTAAAAAAATTGGGCTGTTAGTCTCCATCATGCTGATCATAGAAGTTTCTCTCTATTGGGTACAAGTACTTTGTCAGAAATATGTATTGCAAACGTTTTCTCCCAGTCTGTGGATGGCCTTGGTGCTTTTTGGGTGGTGTCTTGTGATGAGCAGTTTTAAATTTTGATAAAGTCTAATTTATCAACTTTTATTTTATGGTTAGTGATTTTTGTATTCTAAAATATATTTACCACTTCAATGTTGTTAAGAATTATCCTGTTTTCCTCTAGAAGCTTCATCACTTAGCTTTAACATTTTGATCCACAGTCCATTGCAAGTTAAATTTTATGTGTGGTGTAAGATAGGGGTCAGACATTATCCCCGCCTCCCTCCAATATGGACATCCAGTTGCTTCAGAATCGTTTATTGAAAAGGCATTTACTTCCCTGTTGAATTGCATTAGCACTTTCACCAAATAGTGTGTGGTCTTATATGTGTTATTTATGGACTCTATTTAGCTTCATTTATCCTATGTGCCTCAACTCTATAGGACACAGAGTCAGGATGTCTGCAGAGTGAAGACACATAAGATAAGCTTATTAAAAAATAAACTTCATTTTTAAGAACAGCTTTAGATTTGCAGAAAATGCAGAGAGTAGAGAAAGTTCCCTGATTCCTACACCCAGTTTCCTCTTATCAACATTTTACATTGGTAGCATACATTTGTCACAATTAATAATACTGATACATTATAATTAAGAAAAAGCCCAGGCTGGGTGCCACTGGGTCACACCTGTAATCCCAGCACTTTGGGAGGCCAAGGCGGGTGGATCATCTGGGGTCAGGAGTTTGAGACCAGCCTGGGAAACATGGTGAACCCCTATCTCTACTAGAAATACAAAAATTAGCCAGGTGTGATGATGTGCACCTGTAATCCCAGGTATTTGGGAGGCTGAGGCAGGAGAATCACTTGAGCCCTGGAGGCATAGCTTGCACTGAACCATGATCATGCCACTGCACTCCAACCTGGGCGACAGAGTCAGACTCCATCTCAAAAAAAAAAAAGGCCATAATTTTCAGACAAGCTTGCTCAGATTTCCTTCAGTTTTTACGCAATGTCCTCTTTTCGCTCTAGCACTCTATCCAGGACACCACAGTACACTGTATCAGCATGTCTCCTTAGACTCCGCTTGGCTCTGCTAGTTTCTCAGACTTTCCTTGATTTTGAAGCCTTGACAATTTTCAGCAGTATCTGTAGAACATTCTTCAGTTTGGGTTTGTCTGATGGTTTTCTCAGACTCAGAATATGGATTTTTGAGAGGAAGGCTCAGGAAGTGGTGTCCTTCTTATCACATCATGCTGTCAACATGGCTTGTCACTGTGGATGCCAGCCTTGGCCACCAGGCTGAGGTGACAATAAACTCACTCATAAGAGGTATGTTAGTTACATTTATATGTAATATGTGCAATATGTTTTCCTTCAATGTTCAGATTATCTTTTTTTTTTCAGGTGAAGAATGTCTAAATTTAAAGTGGTAGATCCAATTATTAATCTGAAAAAAAATTATATGATTTTCCCTGTACTTTTGGACTTAGATATATAATGATTGAACCTTATTAGATTAACAGTGGAAGCCACTGCTTTACACTTAGAGGCCCTTCACCTGAAAACATATTGAGCATTTCATTTGAAAATATAACTGCTCAGCATTTAAACAAACTTATTCCATCTCTCCCAATTCCACCACAGCCTTTGTCTGTCGTTATCCCAGTACCACACTATCTTAACTCTTAAAGTTGTGCAGTAATTATTGACATCAATAATTATAATCAATATGGCCTTCCAACTTCGTTCTTATTCAAGTTTGCCTTGGTCATTCTAGGTCTTTGCAAAGCCACATAAATTTTAGAATCAGCTTATCAATTTCTATAGAAATGCCTGATGCAGCTGGGTGTAGTGGCTCACGCCTGTAATATCATTGCTTTGGAAGGTTGGGGCAGGAGTATTGCTTGAGGCCAGGAGTTGCTTGGGCAACATAGTGGGATCCTGTCTCTACAACAAATTAAAAATTAGCTGGGCGTGGTGGTGCGCACCTGCGGTCCTGGCTACTTGGGCAGATGAGGCAAGAGCATTGCTTGAGCCTGGAGTTCAAGGTTACAGTGAGCACCACCCTCCTCCACCCTAAACAACAGTGTGAAACCCTGTCCCCCACCACACAAAAATTTTGATTGAGAACTGAATTTGGGCATCAATTTTGGGAAAACTGACAACGTGCAGGGCTCTGATCCCTGTATCGTGTGTACCATCTCCTTCTATTTGCCTCTCCTCTTGGGCTCTGTGATGAGGCAGGATAATGTAATTTGCCAAAGGACTAAATGTGTCATCTGCATGTGATATATAGTGATTCAACAGATACTCCCAGAGTTCCTGGGCAAGAGGGATTCCACTGTGAGCAAAGTCCCTACTCTCACGGTGCTTACGTGAGGTGGGGTATACATGTGTCAGGGGAGTAGGGGAAAACCACAGGCAAGCAAATATGCAAACACAGAGCCTGTTCCCTGGTTATCACTGCAGTGGAGGAAAAGGTGAATCCAGGGTGGGACAGGGTTCAGGGAGTCTTGCTCTGGTGTTTTAGGGAGTCATGGAAGACCTCCTTGATGAGATCCTCTGTGAGCTGACATGAAGAGAGTGTGAGAGTTAGCAGCGAGGGTGCCTCCCCCAGACAGCAAGGAAAGCGAGGAGCAGCCCAGAGGCCAGCCCGTGATGGGCGATGGTGCTGGTGAGGAGAAGGTGGAGCCAGAGGCAAAGAGACATTGTGGCTTTTGCTTTATATGAGAGGGGAAGGTACTGGAGGTTTTGAACAAAGAGTGACAGACACCTATCTCAGAGAACAGCTGTGAAGCTTAAATGAACTTAAGTTTGCAAAGCCTGGCCTGCAGCAGACACTCAAAAACAGGTTCTCTACTTTGATGGCAAAGATTAGGCAAAATGCATCTTCTCCCATTTCACGATGGCTTGCTCAGCTATGATATGGTTTGGCTGTGTCCCTACTCAAATATCATCTTGAATTATAGTTACCATAATCCCCATGTGTCCTGGGAGGGACCTGGTGGGAGGTAATTGCCATGGGGGCAGTTACCATTAGCTATTCTCATGAGAGGAGAGAGAGCTCATGAGATCTGATGGTTTTACAAAAGGGCTTTCCCCACTTTTGCTCAGCAGTTCTCCTTCCTGCCATTATGTGAAGAAGGACATACTTGCTTCCCCTTCTACCATGATTGTAAGTTTCCTGCGGCCTCCCCATCCATGCAGAAGTGTGGGTCATTAAACCTCTTTCCATTATAAGGTACCCAGTCTCAGGCAGTTCTTTATAACAGCATGAGAACGGACTAATACAAGCTCCTTATCCATACTAGGTGCTCAATAAATGCATGAGGAATGAATTGGAAAAGGAAGGGAGGAAGGGAGGGAGGGAGGAAAGGAAGGACACAGCCAGGGCCAAACCCCTATCTGAATTCTTGTGCCACTGCCTGCCATTCACTCCTACAAACCTCCCCATGATCATGGTGGCTCCAAGGTAATAGCGCTTACAAAGTACATTTGAAGGTGCAATTATATCCTGGTGACTAAAATTAAAACAAAAACTTCCGCATGTGCAGGAGTTACTGACTAAAGGGAAAGTCCACTCAGACAGCACTGACAGTCGGGGCTCTTCAGGAAGGCCCAGTGGTTCTCTCACCAACCCTTGGCCGCTGCCAAGCTCTGAAAAAGCATAATCTCATTTTGCCTCCATCAGTTCTGTGGGTGGAATGGGCTGGCTATAGCTATCCTCCACTCATAAATCAGGCAGCACCACCCCCCAGCAAGGCTAAGTGGCCTGCCCACAGACACAGGCTTGGGGACAGAGCAGACCCTGGGCTCTACCTCCTGGCACGGACTCAAAAGGCCTTTCTCCTCCTACTGCTGCTTAGAATGGGGGATTTCCGACTTCAGAGTAAGCCCGAGTTAAATCTTCATTCCAACCTACTTGCTCTATGACCTTGAGCAGGCCCCTTAAACCTCATGAGCCGCTGTTACCCTCATTTCTAACACAATACAGCTAAAACCCACCAGGCAGGGATTGTACAAAGAGCAAACAGGAGGCAGGTGGCACATATGTGTGCAGCAAAGGGCCCAGCATGATGCCTGGGGCACAGGAAGCTCTAGGTGAGTTCCGTTCACTGCATGCCTGCCTCACCTAACTGTCCGACCCCTTATGTTCACGCTGTGGCCACTGAGCCCCTGCTAAGGCAGGTGACAGTAAGCTTCAGCCTTTCTTATCGGCTTTGAATTTCAATGAACGCATATTCTCTGCACAGTAAAGAGATCACCAGGGGTGAAACAGACATGGGCTCTGGAGTCACACAGACCTAAGGTTTCAGAGAGGGGCTCCTGAACAGAGGCAGAAAGGGCCGTATTGGGAGGAAGAGTGCCTTACAGCCAAGACGCGTCTGCAGGCAGGGGCTCCAGCTGAAGTCTGGGCCCGTACCACTCCCAGGGACTACCTGTGGCTGCTGCAAGCAGGACTGTGAGGACCACTGAGTGGGGGCATAGGGGTCAGGAGCTCTGCCAGGCCCAGGAAGCAGACCAGCTGGGGAATCTAACCAAGCAAGGCCAGTGGAGCACTGAGTGTGGAGGAGGAAAGCTGGACCTCCCAAGGGAAGTGGCAGACAGCCACCCCTGCTGCTGGCAGGCAGGGCTAGAGGGGCATGCTGGGTGTCAGAGTTCCTGGGTCCAGCATCCACATCTGTGAAGGGGAGAAAGGCAGTGGTGGCCTGGAGTCAGGTGACCCAAACTGAGACTGACCCAGGCTTTGCCCTTCAGTATCTCTGTATAACACTGGAGAAGTGTGATGCTCCCAGCCGTAGCTCCTCATCTGCAAAGTGAGAGAACAGTAGGGCCTTTCTCACAGTGTGGTTGTGAGAAAGCATGACAGAATACAAGAGAAACCTCCAGCACAGTGCCCGGCACAAAGAAGTCATCACAAAATTGTAGCTGCAGAATTTTAATCACACTATCAATAGTGATCATGAGTTAAAGGGCTCACAGTAGTGGAGCCCATCAGTGTCTTCAGGAGAAACAGGATAATCATTCCCTCCTACCAGTGTTGAAATCGTGTGTGTGTGTGTGTATGTGTGTGTGTACGCATGGTGGAAAGACAGACAAACACAACATGCTTTCTAGAATACTGGACTAGCTAGTAATAACTGTACACAGCACCCTGACATAGTAACTCCATCTTAGAGAAAGACTCCATCTTACATTTTAAAAGTCACCTTGCCAACAAGACCAGACATTTTGCCAAATCAATGAAAACTGCTTCCGACCAGACAAGGACATGATCAAGCACACTCCTCCACTCAGTCCTCACCAGAGGACTCTGTGGCCGTAAGAGCAGGACTTCACCAGCTAGAAACGGCCGTCCCCACAGACCCTGTCTCACTGTCGCCCATGATCAGCACCCGGCATCCACAGCCCAACGCCCTGCCCACATCAAAGACTCTTCCCTGTGAGACCAGTGGACTGCCCAGACCAGGCCAGGACTTTCTTTTTTTTTCCATGTTGCTCTCCCTGGACTGGCTCATTAACCCCTTTTCCTATCCCTTTTCTTTCAATGTTAAATGTTACTTCATTTACTATGAAATGTTTAATCTATAACATTTATATATTGATTAAGTATACTATTATGTATGGTTTGCAATATTGACTGACCTATGGAGTGGCTTGAGCCTGTGTGCTCGTGGCTCTGACTCCTGAGTGAATGCAAAGTACTAAGGGGAAGTTTGTCCTTGGGAACTCAATGAAGCTTCCAGCTTTGGTGATTTAAATCACATCAATAAAGGTCTGACCTTGTGGAAATACACAAATGTGCATGGATCTGGTTATCACTAACCCTGCGCCGCTCATGATAACTAAACAGGAAGGTAACCAACCATCGTGAGGTTGTGAGGGAGGAGAGAAAGGAATGGAATGACTATCGGGTGAAATGACTGGGGTTTTCCTTCACACAGCAAACCCTTAAAGAAATCTACTGACTCTAATAGAGGCAAAGGACAAAAGTGAGGCCTGCAAATGACGTCTACACACCCAGGTGAAATTTCTGCCCCAAAGGCTTTAGAGCATTCTTTCTCACAGCCACCTACTACAAAACTGATTAGAATTCTGGCCTTTGGTGAATGAGGACCTGGAAATGGCAGCAGGATTATTTTGTCACACCATATCTGCTCTGGGTCCCAAGTGCATCAGCAGTGAGACAGAAGACTGATGAGTCATACAAGTGACAGGTTCCCCCCAGGGTCTAGCATGTCACCCAGGTCTCCAGAGAGTGCCTCATGTGGCATGCATGGAAAGGCATGTTACTACACTCAAGCAGGAGTTGGTAACCCTTTTCTTTCTTTCTTTTTTTTTTTTTCAGAGATAGGGTTTCACCACATTGGGCAGGATGGTCTCGATCTCCTGACCTCGTGATCCACTGACCTCAGCCTCCTAAAGTGCTGGAATTACAGGCGTGAGCCATCGTGCCCGGCCAATCCTTTTCTCTAAAGGGCTGCCTGGTAACTATTTTAGATGCAGATCATCCAGTCTTTGTTGCAACCACTCAGCTCTGCCATTATAGTGCAGTGCAGCCATAAATGAATGGGCATGGCTGTGTTTCAATAAAACTTTACTTACAAAAACAGGTTGTGGGCCATATTTGGTCCCCAGAGAGCAGTTTGCCAACCCATGTTAAAGAATCACTGGAATCACTACTGAACTTTCCTCTTCAGTGTTTTTTAATTTAGAATTTTTTGGTGAAGTCTTTATAGGCCCAGTGGGTCACTCTGTATCATCATGAATTTTCCCTGAAATGACTACCACGAGCCTGTTGTGTTGCAAGACCTATGTTTTTACAAACATAAAATCATGATGTTTTGAAATTGGCTGAGAAGTGGTTTGAATTACAAGTCCCAAGTTAACTGGAAAATCCTAACACTCCTCCCCACCATACCAACCAAGCCTGGTGGAATTGAGTTAATCAAAAGAAAAAAATACTGAAAACAAGAACAAGTTGAAATCAAAAGAGGCAAAACCGAGCACACACATCTCCCCAATTGACGGGGGTTTATTTATTGCCGACAGAGCGTGTGCCTTCTGTCCTCCCAGTCAGTCCCTGGTGAGGGGACCTCAGTCATTTTGGATTAACGTCTGCATCTCACACATGGGAGCTTGGTAATGATTTCTCCTCATATTAAGGAATAAAAACGCTTTGAGAAACAGTTGCTGATGAACTGCGATGCTCACTTATCTTCCTTTGTCATATGAGGAAGCTAGGAAATAACTTCCATATTTTGATTCTTCCTCTCCAGGGAATGGCTTTTGGTGTTGCAATGATTCATTCAGTGGAAAAAATAAATTTCTAAGGCCGGGCGCAGTGGCTCACGCCTGTAATCCCAGCACTTTGAGAGGCCAAGGGAGGCGGATCACTTGAGGTCAGGAGTTCAAGATCAGCCTGGTCAACATGACAAAACCCTGTCTCTATTGAAAATACAAAAAATTAGCCAGGTGTGGTAGTGCGTACCTATAATCCCAGGTACTCAGGAGGCTGAGGCAGGAGAATCGCTTGAACCTGGGAGGTAGAGGCTGCAGTGAGCCGAGATTGTGCCACTGCACTCCAGCCTTGAAGACGGAGCGAGACTCTTGTCTCAAATAAAATAAAAATAAATAAATAAATAAATAAATAAATACATTTCTAAAGGAGATGGACAGTGAAAGCCTGAGAGCCAGTGGCTCCTGCAATCCCAATTCCCCTCCAACTAAGGAGTTCTCATAGCATTCTGGCACATTTTCTGACCTGGAAAAGGCAAGGCAGACAGATCCAATCCTAACACTAGACCTCTCCATCCTTGTCCCAGGGAGCCAGGTCTCATGGTCCTTGCTGGAACCTCATAGAGCCAGATTGCTTGAAGAAACCAAGAAAAGACCCTCATGAGCGTCGTGATCATAGCAAACACTACCACGAGTGTCTAAAAAGCCAAGCTGAAGCTTTATCTGCCTGTTACAACTGTGGTTCCTCCTTCATGCTTTTTTTTTTCCAAGAGTCTGGTGACATATGCAATGAAGGAATGGATGAAGAAAGTTAGAAAATTTGTTATTAAGTAAATTTACAGTAACATTGGTCAGCAAAGAATTTCCAAGATAGAAATGGCCATGACATCTGGATGGAAGGGCCATCCTAACCTGACATATTATTCTTGCAACCTCTGACATTTATGTTGCCATCACTTAAGGCTCCTTTTAGGGGGCCTCTTTATCAAGAGTTCAGATTGCACAGTGTAAACCTGAGTCAACTGGAGACTCTGATGGGTGACAGTGTGTGGTCAGGGTGTGGACAATAGATGCCTAGGAAAATCAGCAAGAGGAGAAAAGGAGATTTATGAGTCATGCTTGGAGCTGAGTCAGTGAAAGTCTTTGTTGGAAACCGCTGTTCAGCTGCCACAGACAAACCGAAATGAATCCACAAAATACTGCTCCAGCCAGCATCTCCCTCCATGTGCTGACTCCCCAAGTGCTCCTTCAGGGCCAGAAATGCTCATCTTCACTGGGCTCAAGGTTGCAAAGAGAGCAAAAGTAGATGCCCTTGAAACAAGAAATCAAATTAGTTTTGGACACCTAGACTTTGGAGTCTTGGGTTTAATATCAGAGTTTTAAATAACAGTTAATCAAAACGTAGGAGGTTTCGTGTGAATTGCTAACCATAGGAGGCAGCAGAATTGCTTTGGGAACTAGCTAGATCTAGGTTGGAATGTCCTCGGTGCTCTTGCCTTCACTTGTGTGGTGGCCTTGGAGCCTGGGCATGATGACCTCATCTGTAAGCTGAAGTGGATAGACCCACTTTTCACAGTAGATAGGAGAATCTATTAGGACACCTCATCTGGTTAACTGCCTCCCCTTCCACAGCACAGCGGTCAGAAATGGTGACTTTAGAACGAGAACACGTGAGACCTTTAGAGCCGCAGGTCACGTGGTCACGCGTGTCCGATGCCGCACACCTTACTGGTAGGAAGCACCCTCACGTTGCACCCTCTTCCTTCTCCTGTCACCCTCACTTCTTTTACTTACAATTTAAGCAGACAGTGCACTGCCGGCCCTCCCTGTGCAGCCAGGGACCTGACCACCACCCCTGCTGACACAGCTGGGGCCAAGTTAGGCTCATGGGCTGCAGGGAGCCCTGCAGGGAGCAGCCTGCACAGCACCAGCAGCAGGGAGCTCTCTTCCTTCACACCTGCGACTCTGCCATGATGTATTAGATTTCACATAGTCACTGCTAAAGGTATCTGCGATGTTAGATCCTCCTCCATTCCTTCCACTGTCTCTGTATCATGCAAATCAGCTGAGCCTGGAAGAGGCATGTGGGCAGAAGGAAAGGCTTATTCAAAGGTCCTGGGGCATGAGAAAATGGGGCATTTGGAGCCCCTCAAGTGGGCTTACGTCTGTTACTCTGCCTCTGAATAACGCTCAAGAAACTGTAAGAGAAATGAGAAGTACATATTTTTCTTTTTTAAAAGAGACTGAGTTCTCTCCTTTTGCAAATGTCTAATGAAGTGGCCCCAGTAAAGGCTCAATTCACCCACTGGCCCGACTCCTCCTCCAAGTGGCTAGCTTCTCACTGCATTTGGGCCTGATGTCCTGAGGATACAGGGACACCTGTGGTACTGCCCAGAGCACCTGCAACTCTCCCTGCCTTGAGATTCCCTGTAGGCTAGGGTCCCTGGGAAGGTCTGCACAATTTTGTGTGGAGGTGCAATCAGGGGTAGAAATTATCAAGGAGATCAACTTTGCCACCCCTTCCCTGCATCTAACTGTCCCTATAGTCAGAGATGATGAGGGGCCTTGGCTGGGCCCTGAGGCCAGGTGAGAGCTTGCCCTACCTCTGAGCCTGGCCTGCTCCCTGGATGTAGCCGGCCCATTGTGGGGGTGCAACATGCCTTGCAGAGGCATTATACCAGGGCTGGGGCCTCTCTAACAACCCTCAGAGACATGAGCTTGTTAGCTGTCATCCCAGTGTGTCACACTAAGACCTGGCAAAGCTACACACCTCATACAGTATGCACACAGAGCAGGAGAGTCCTCATCTCACTCCCAACGAACCAGGAACTCACCACTGCATGCTGCCAGGAGGAGGCTGTGCAGGTGAGGAAAACCTTGATCCTTCTAGTTACTCTACATAGCCCTCTACCCCTGAACACGTCCACTCCAGGCTCTCAACCTCAGGGGACATCTCCATGGCATCTACACCAATCTACACAATGGTGCGTTAATATGGAAAATGGCATTAATTCATCATTTTTAAAAAGTCAATTAAAAAGCAAAAAGCATTGAGATGTATCTGCTAGGTCACCAAACTGATAGGCTGCTGCTTCTCTTTTTAAAATCTGAGTTGTCTGAAAACTCTGGTTGGTTGAGTTTGATGCAGGCCCAGCTGGGAATTTGGGATCCATTGGTGACTGCTGCCAGTGAGGCCTTTCTCTCACCACCTCAATACAACTAGACCCCAATCCAGACAGTGAACCAATCCTGGACATGCTTCCAAAACCCCAACCAGCCCAACTCCAGGATATCTAGTCTGGTAAAAATGTGTGCATGGATCAAATACACAGGAACCAAACTAAAGTCAGGAAGACCAACCAGCATACAGAGAAGCCGGGATGTGGGGATCAGAGGTCAGCAGGGAAAACAACTGGGTGGGACAACTGGTCTCCTCGAATGTCACACGGTGAAGGGCATGTCTCTGCCTGTGCTAGAAGAGCCACTAGATACAGAGTGAACCTCGACAAACAGAGAGCCCTGTGGCAAGCCCTTCACCAAGAGCTTATAGCTCTTCCTAGTGAGGGGCTTAGGCAATGTAGGGCTGAATGTTTGCATTTTCCCTCTTCAAACAGCAAGACTCAGAGGCCCACACAGGTATTCAATAGATGTTTGCTGGATGTCTAAAGAAGAGCCATTGCTTTCACTGAGTGATCAAAGTTACCATCACTGGTTAATGGGACCTGCAGAAATGACCGACTTTAAATGCCATCTAAAGGTCATCTGGGTTTTGCCTCAGCAGGACTAGAAATCTCCAGTTTCTCAATGTTTGTTCAGATATTCACGTTGTAAATTTAAGATATCTTAGATCTCTCTCCTTACATCTGTCACTCTGCGTCTGAATAATGCTGAAGAAACTGCAAGAGAAATGAGATGTACATATTTTTCTTTTTAAAAACAGATTGAGTTCTCTTCTTTTGCAAATGTCTAACGAAGTGGCCCCAGTAAAGGCACAATTCACCACTGGCCCGACTCCTCCTCCAAAGCTCTGGGTGGTGGCTTCAGGGTGTTAAGGAGAGTCCAAGACACGTCCCCCTGAGTTAGAAGTCATGGCATCAGATTTAGGAGGCACAGACCCAGGACACAAGGCATGTTGCTACACGCAAAATTCATAAGCTGGAGAAATAAGCTACACATGAAGCTCTAGCTGGTGCTTTTCCTGTACATTAGCTTATTTAATCATGACAGTCTGGGTTTGATCTTAATGATTTCCCCCTGAACAATTCTAACAGATACTATCCTATGCCCACAAGCAGCAATATAACAGTATTTCAGCAAAGAATAAAAACCGTTAAATATGGGAGAGGGTAATATGTATATCTACTAGCACTTCCCAGGGTTCCAAGTCGTAGCATTCAAACCCTCAGATGATGAGCTGCCAGTCTGTGACTTTAGCCCTATCCTCAATCACATCGTCCTCCTCTCCAACACCTTCAACTCTACCAGCGCCTCTTCCTCCGCCCCCACGGCCCATCCCCTTCCTCTTCTGTTTCAGCTTCACCTTGGCTTTAGCTGTTCACAACCCTCCCCCACTGGATGGTAAACCCCTCAAGTCCAGGCATGGGTCCCACCCTCCTGGCATCTCTGCAAGTGGCTGATGTTCTTAGGGCTTAGGATAGAGTATGAAGAGCTTCCATTTAAGAATCAGTGTCTAACGTCTGGAAGGAAGCCTGGCATTGGTTCCCGCAATAATTTATCCTAAGGCAGGATGATTCTTCAGGGGAGAGGCTGAATATGGGTTGCAGGACGCTCCTGTGTTTGGACATGGGCTCAAGCCATCCCAGTGCTGGGCCCTAACTCTGCAGACTAATGGCAAAAAAGGCAAAGAGATTTAACTACACACTCAGAAGACTGCCATCTGTACGATTCGGAAAGCAACTTGCTCTGCCCAGCTCCTCTGGACAAGGCTAAACAGGCTTAGCCTGCTGTGGGCAAACAAGAAAAGTAGGTCAGCTCGACAGCCCTGTTCTTCCATGGTGATGAACTAATGATGCGAACGCAGGGCCCGTCTGCAGAGAGGGGCAGGATGGCACCAGCCCAGGGCCTCGGCTGATCCCAGACCCAGCCTGGGTGGCTCATGCCAGCCTCTGGATGGCAGACAGGGGACCTGGGTAAGAGCAAAACCCAGAGAACACTTGGGAAGATGGCTTAAAAAAAAAAAACCTGCAGAAAAACAACAGTGTAAATTGACACCCTGCCATTTTCCTGTTATTAAAGACACACCAATTCATGTCCGTATGGTGCTGTGATACTTGCACAGGCTGCTGGGCCTGCACGGGTGCATTATGGTGACAACTTGCAGGAACACTGCTGAGAAACTGTGGTGCTACCTCCCAGCTCACCTGCATGACGTCCTCTCCCCTCACCCTCCCTCAGCCACTGGCAATAACTAGGGGCTCACTGGGGCCAAGGACAGGCTTGAGTCAGTGGTTCAGCACTGCCGGGACCGGTGGGCACAAGGCCCCATGCTATGGAGGAGGCCACTGCTCTGTTCCCGTGTCCAGTCTGGGCTGCAGCTGTCCAGACAGAAAGGCTTCCCTTTCTGGCTTCTCTGGCTCAGAAGTTGGACAAAATATGGAACACTGTGAAGGAATTCCCCTGAATCCCCGGTGATCGACTTAAAGGAGCCAGTGTCTGAATTGGGTTGTCTCAGGAGGGCCCAGCACAAGCCTGGAGGCTAATGCCGGGGTCCTCAGGCAGCCAGGTCCTGCTCCCTGGGCTCATAAGAGGACAGGACCCTTGCTCACCCCCCAGATAGCTTAGGAGCAACTGAGAGTTAGTCTAGGGGTCCCAGAGAAGTTTCCCAATGGAGCAGTAGCCTTGCAGCTCAGGCCCGGGAGGAAGCAAAGGAATCTGTTCAAATGCAGTTATGCCTAATATTTAGAGCCCCTTCTTCCAAAATGCTGGATATTTTTCCTCTTTATGTCATTTTTATAACAAATATATTAGAAGGTTTTGTCAATCAACATTTTAGAAATATTCAAATCTAAAAACTCATGACTGGGAATGTTTACTCCACTTCTTTTAGGAAATGACCTTGTCTCAAAGTTTTCTCTGGCATTTTTAAGAACTAAAGGACAGAACCAACAATCATTCCTTCCTTCCTTCTTCCTTCTGTCCTTTGGCCTTTGTTCATGATCATTTAGTGAATATTAAAGGAGATGGGAAAATCTACCATTCATGAAGAAAGGTGAGGACTCTCTCATACAGTGGGAACAGTCCTGGGAGATCTGGGCTTCTAATTGTGACTGTTGCTTAACTAGCTTAGGCAAGTTCCTATCCCTCTCTCTGCCTCAGTTTCTCCCCTTCACAGGCCATCTGTGTGACCTAAGAACACAATGCGTTAAGGCAACTAAAATGTGGGACAGCATAAAATCTCAATGAATTGTTAGCTCAGGTGGTGGCTGTTATTACCACAACCCAAAAACAACTCCAAAGGCATATTTAAATGCTTCTACATTTAAATAACAGATCCTAACCATGGACATCAACTATCTTCATATTTAAATTCCCAAGATATTAACCAGCTACCAGGGAGCCTGTAGTGAGTCCTTTTATGTGTCGACCTCATGATCCAAAAGGTTGCCGAATAGGAGACCTTGGTTTGTATAATAGTATTTTCCTGAAGAGCTGGCAACAAACAAACTTGGGTAAAGTGAATCATACTTTAAATGTGCGAGTGGCTCAGGGCCCACTAATTGGAGGAGTGTGGAATCCCACCCACCCTCACTAACGAGCCTTCTGCAATGCAAAACTCCACACTGCCAATTAGTGTGCTTAACAAAGTATCATACACCTGGTTTCCAGGCGACCACAACTCACTGCAATTTTGAAATTCTGGACAAAATAGGGAGAAGTTTGGATTTTTAAATTTGAAATAAATGATTTTACACGTCTAGCCAACTTTAACAAAGTTGGAAGTGAAATGCTGTTAAAATAAATTGGCTAGCCAGGCACGGTGGCTCACGCCTGTAATCCCAGCACTTTGGGAGGGCAAGGCAGGCGGATCACCTGAGGTCGGGAGTCTGAGACCAGCCTGCCCAACATGGTGAAACCCTGTCTACTAAAAATACAAAAATTAACCAGGTGTGGTGGCACGTGCCTATAATCCCTGCTACTCAGGAGGCTGAGGCAGGAGAATCACTTGAACCTGGGAGGCAGAGTTTGCGGTGAGCCGAGATCATGCCATTGCATGGCAGCCCAGGCAACAGAGCAAGACTCCATCTCAAAAATAAATAAATAAATAAGCAAGCAAGCAAGCTATACATTAGTCCTACCTACTATTCAAAGCATTTCTTTTTTTAAAAAAAAAACATTTCTTATAATGCAACAGCATTATCTCAAAGAATGTTCTATTTACATAATTTACTTAAGAAATTCAGTATATTTAATAGTGTTATATTCATATCTTTACCTAAATAAAGCATGAAGTTTTCAATTCCCAGAGTATGCTAAATTATGAAGTCCATTTAAAAACTATTGGATTCTTTAGAACAGAACTAAACAGTCATTCCAAGGCCACATATACATAATACTCTTGCATGTTATAAACTTAAACAGAAATTTCATTTTTGCAACCTCTTTGGAAGAAAAAGAAACCAACAAAGAAATAAATAAAACAAAAGTATACCTCTGGTTTAAATGAAAACATTAAAATTTTTTTTTGTTTTCTGGAGAAGCAATACATATTCATTGTAATTAATTCCCTCTTTCATTAAGAATATAAAGGATCTTAGGCCATTATCATTAGGGAGAGCCAAGTTGTCTCTTTAAATATTAAAAAAAATTATTTAAACGAAATGGCAGAAGTACTAAGTCCCCCTAAATCTCCTAGAAATATTAATATTTTCTCTTTCTTAACCTATACTCTCACCTCATCCTTCACATGGTTTAAACTGTGTCTTCTGCCTTGCTCTGGAGAAACTATGTTCATGTCTGTAAGAAGGACCCCATGCTGACTCCCTCTGAAGAATGCTCTATCTCTGGCCCCAAGCTTGGGAACATTCTGAGGTCATGAAAACTCATTTTAACAATAACACCACCACTATCTTTCTCAGGCTTGATTGCAAGGAGGGAGGTCTTAATGTGTGTGCAAGCATGTGTGTGTCACATGGCATCACAGCAGGATGTAAACTATGGTAAGACCAAGTCTCCAAGGGAACAGGAAGAACTGGTTCATATCAGAGATGGTGGGGCTAGTGAGCTGTACAAGGCATACACATTCCTCTATCTACTGTGTCTTATCTTGGCTATAGAAAAACAAGTGCAATAATTTTTTTTTTTAATCTTCTGAAGGTACTGTTTGCTTTCTGCTAAGCTCCTTTGTGCCCTTGAGACCTCTTGTATGGCCAAAGGGAGGAGATGAGGGTGTGGCTTGCACTTAGGCAAAGAGAAAGGAGGTGAATTCAAGAATGGCCTCATAGAAACTTAAAATACTGACAAAGATAGGGGTTTCACACAAAAGTAGGCAGGTTGCAACATGCCCCACGGATTGCAGCTACAGTTCTGAGTCTGGAAGACCCCACAATCCAGAATCAGGGTCAAGTTCTCTCGAGCACTTGTCCCCACTTTTGGAGGACATTTAAGGGACAGGACATGAAGAGAGGAGTCTGGCTGTGCTTCCCACAGAAGCAAGAGCTGCTCCTCTCCTCTTTCTTTCCACAAACTCACAGAACGCTTCAAGGCCCTCTCCGGGGATGAAACAGAAACACTTCTCTATGTGAGCTGGGGCCTAGCCAACAGGAAGGTGTAATGAGAAGATGGGAACTGCAGTGCTGGATCCATCACGAACCAGGTAGGTGGCCTCGGGAGAGGCACCAAATTTTTTGGACTGTGGTTTCTTCATTAGGTGGAATAAGAAGTAACTTTTGTAAACTATGAAACCTCATATAAATATGAGGTTTTATAACCACTTGAAGATGGCTGTTTAGCTCATGTGCTATTCTGGGCAAGAATGACCTGCACAGGTGGCTGTACAGGTAAGCATGGTAGGGAAGGGTGCTAAGAACCCATGGAGACTGGGAGTGCTGGTTATGACAGAGCATTCTCCATCTGTGACTGTGCCATGGTGACAAATCAGAGCCATTCATGCTAGCCCTCTTGGCTGCGAGCAGTGGGTACATAAATCCGCAGCATCCCACAGCATGTGGCTACCTGTAGCTCAGGTTTAGACTGCTACTACGTGTGGCTCCGACACACCGCTCTGCAAATGAGTCAGCAGGTTGGAAACCTCATTCCCACCCTCCGGTCAGGTGCTGATGTTACGAATGACGGGGCTGTGAACTGGCCCTGACCCAGCGACCTTGCTTGCACCATCTCTGACCCAGTTTACCAATAGCCTGGCATAAACCCAGTCACTGATGACAACATCTGGCCTTGGTGGATCTGAGCCCGGCATTTGTAGTTTGGACTGGGGTCAGTTCAAAGATAATCATCCTTTTATTTGGAATTTAACATGAAGGAAGTAAAACAGCTACACTTGTGGGTCATCTGCTCCTGTGGTTTCTGGACACAAATTCTTCCTCTAGCTGTGTAGATTCCAATCTACCCTAGACACTGGTGTGGAGCATGGGACACAAGTGATTTCAAGTGATTGCCTGCTGGTTAGGTCAGAGTCCTTTTCTTACAGATGAAAGCAATTTGCCAAACCCAAGACTATCTGACTTTGTGCCAGTTTCTCCTCTAAAAAGAAATACAGGTAAAAGGAGTGGGCCCCTCCCCTAGCCCAGCGGAGGAGGAACAGGTCTCAGAAAAGTCATCAAACACTTTTGTGTGTGTGTGTGTGTGTGTGTGTGTGTGTGTGTGTGTGTGTGTGTGAGAGAGAGAGACAGAGAGAGAGAGAGAGCGAGCGAGAGAGAGACTGAGAGACTGACTTCGCCCAGGCAAATCAGAAGTCACTGACCACACCACTCTGGAGCACAAGGCCACCTGGGCTGCCTCGCTTTGTGATGTACAGCAGCTCTCTCCTGCCAACAGGAAATCAGTCTTTATAAAGTGTTTGTGGGGACCCCACCATTTTTTTTAAGTCAAAGAAAGAGATGGTGGTGGTTACACAAATCCACACGTGGCGAATGACACAGAATTCTACATGCCCCTGTGGCAGTGCCACCCTCCCAGGGGTGATACTGTGCTATAGGGACGTGAGATGTTGCCACTGGGGGAAACCAGGTGGTGGGTACACCGAAATTGAACCTCTTGGTGACTTCCTTTGAATCTGTAATTATTTCAAAACAAAAAATGAAAAAAGAAAGGGAGCAGCTAATGACAAGCTGAGCTATGCAGTGAGGATTCCTATGGCATCAGGCTCCAAGCTGAGGTATGGGGTCTTCCCAGCCTCAGTAGATTCAGCACATTCAATATTTACTCAGCCTGGACTCCGGGCAGGGCACTGCGGTTGCATGAGGGAGGTGATGGGTGTCACAGAGAGCTGAAGCAGGCCCTGGGCCTGAGGGAGAAGGCCCTGAACAGGACACATAGGAGACCAGCACTGTCTGTGGCGTGTGGAGCGAGTGAAGCCCTTTGCGCCTGCACTTCCACCCCCATCCAACAGCTGAACAAACCGGTGACGGTTCAGAAGATAAAATGAGGAAACGCAGCTCGAAGTGTCTTGTGAATAAAGATTGACAGCAGCACTGACTTTTTTTTTTTTTTTTTGAGATGAAGTCTCACTCTGTGGCCCAGGCTGGAGTGCAGTGGTATGATCTCGGCTCACTGCAACCTCTGCCTCCTGGGTTCAGGCAATTCTCCTGCCTTGGCCTTTTGAGTAGCTGGGATTACAGGCACCCACCACCATGCCTGATTTTTATATTTTTAGTAGAGACAGGGTTTTGCCATGTTGGCCTGGCTGGTCTCAAACTCCTGGCCTCAAATAATCTGTCGGCCTTGGCCTCCCAAAGTATTGGGATTATAGGCGTGAGCCCCCACGCCTCAGCCCAGCAGCACTTCTAAAACTCAGATGGGCACACAGGTCCCCTGGGATCTTACTAAAGTATGGATTCTGACCGGGCAGTTGTGGGGAGGGGGAGATGCTGCACTCCTAGCCAGCTTCCAGGTGAGGCAGACGCTGTGCATACACCACTCATGCTGAATGGTGATGATGCTAAGCTCGTAGGCACCACAGTCATTAATACAGAAATCACACAAAAGATCATCTGCTTCCACCTAAAGCTGAGCCACCAGGGGCCTTAGTTCAGATGCCCAGTCCACACCTTAGGCCAATGGCATCAGCATCCCTGGGGTGGGGCCCAAGTGTGGCTTCCTTGTGCCACCAAGAGAACCCCATGTGTCCCCAGGGTGAAAACTGCTGCTCTCGGGCTTGAGTGCAGCACCCGACAGGTGTTCTACAGTCTCCTGTACTTGCTGCCTTCTCGGGCGGCCTCTTCAATTTCCTGCTAGTTGTACTCATTAGTCAGTTTTTCCTGTTGAGCCAAAATACCGCTCTCCCTTCTCCCTGCTGCACTCCTGGAGTTTCTACTCATTTCCTCTTGCCATATGTCTAGGGGCCACAAAGAATGACAGCCCTCAGATTATTTTTTAAATTGAGGTAAAATTCACTAACAAACAGAATTAACCATGTAAAAATGTACAAGTCAGTGGCATGCACTGCATTAATAATGTTGTGCAACTAACCTCCCTTCTCTGCGTTCAAAACCTTCTCATTTCCCCAGAGAAACAGTCCGTATCCACGGAGCTATGCGTGCACTTCCACCTCCCCCAATTCCCTGTCTTGAGGGATTTTCTTTTTCTGGATATCCACAGAGAAGGCATATATGACCTTTTGCCCCGGCTTCTTTCATTTAGCATAATACTTTTGAGGTCCATCCACATTGGGGCATGTTTCAGAATTCTCTTCCTCTTTAAGACTGAATAATATTCCTACATATATACATATGGTACCACGTTTTCTTCATTCATCCACTGATGGGTGCCTGGGCTGCTTCCATATTTTGGCTATTATGAATAACGCTACTGTGAACATTGTTCATAAGTTAACATAAGTTTCTGTAGGGACATATGTTTTCATTTCTCTTGGGTACAGACCAAGGAGTGGAACTGCTGGGTCATATGGTAATTCTATGTTTTAACTGTTTGAGGAACCACCAAACTGTTTTCCACGGCGCCCGCACCAGTTTACATTACTACCAGCCATGTATGAGTGTTCCAATTTCTCCATATGCTCACCAACACTTGTTATTTTCTATTTCGAAAAAAATTTTTTTAAGTCATCTGAGGGATGCAGTTGGCCTTCAGATATCGGAGCAGAGTGATCTCGTCTCCCTAGAGGTCCCCCATTTTCGGCTGAATATCTTCAGTTGCTCCCTTCTTGACTGTCAAAGACACCCTGAAATTGCTCTTTGGAAGTGGGCCTGGTGTCCCTGTGTGGAGGGACCAGCCCTCAGCAGTGAGGCCACTGGTGGCCAACCCCAGAGCTGACTCTCCTGGCCACTGACTGGGGGCCTCTCTCCTTGAGTGGCTGCTAGGACATACCTTGTCCCTTGGGGATGGTTGGTTTTCACCTAACAAAGTGAAAGCCTTTTGCAAAGAACACAGCACCACATCCAGTATGAAGCATGACATTAAGTAAGGCGTGGCCACAGTGAGCACTGCCTGTACCGAGGGAATCGGGAGGTCCTGCCATTTCCCACAACGTGGTCAGGCCTGGAGGAATTATGCTAAGCAAAATAAGTCAGACACAGAAAGAAAAATACTGCATCATTTCACTTACATGTGGACTACAAAAATAGAGGTAAGAGAAGAAAATAGTGGTTACCTGAGGTTTCAGATGGGTGGAGGGAAGGGAGAGAGAAGATGAGGAAGTAGAGTCCAGGCCGGGCACAGTGGCTCACGCCTGTAATCCCAGCACTTTGGGAGGCTGAGGCGGGCGGATGACAAGGTCAGGAGTTAGAGAACAGCCTGACCAACATGGCGAAACCCCATCTCTACTAAACATACAAAAATTAGCCAGGGGTGGTGGCACACGCCTGTAATCCCAGCTACTCAGGAGGCTGAGGCTGGAGAATCGTTTGAACCTGGGAGGTGGAGGTTGCAGTGAGCCGAGATCATGCCACTGTACTCCAGCCTGGGTAACAGAATGAGATTCTATCTCAAAAACAAACAAAAAAATAGAGTTCAAATGACACAAGGCAGCAGGTAAGTGGGCTGAGCAAGGATAGAGGAACATGAGGATTGTAGTTAATAACATTGTAGTGCATTAGGAACTGTTGCTAAATAAGTATATTTTTAGCTCCTCTTGTCACACAAAAAAAGTAACTGTGAGATGATGGATATGTAAATTTGCTTCACTATAGTAACTCTTTTCCTATCTATATGTATCCTATAACATCATGTTGTAAACCCTAAATACAATAAAATTTATCTTAAAATATTATCATCAGTGAAGCTAATGATTTATGCTCTGCAACATTTGCCCCAGAGATATCTTCTATTGCACCTTTCATGAAAATATTTAGAAGGCTTTTTTTTTTTTTTTTTTTTGAGATAGAGTCTCTCTCTATCGCCCAGGCTGGAGTGCAGCGGTGTGATCTCAGCTCACTGCAATCTCCACCTCCTGGGCTCAAGCGATTCTCCTGCTTCAGCCTCCCTAGTAGTTGGGATTATGGGTGTATGCCTCCATGCCTGGCTAAGTTTTGTATTTTTAGTAGAGACAGGGTTTCACCATGTTGGCCAGGCTGGTCTCGAACTCCTGACCTCAAGTGATCCACCTGCCTCGTCCTCCCAAAGTGCTGGGATTACAGGCATGAATCATGGCATTTTCTTTTAAATAATTTACAGTGCCTTTTAAAAAAATTAGTGGTGAACATTTAAAACCCAGGTTATATTATTTGGACCCAGATGAATTTCAAACAAGTAAACATCTTTCCCTTACAGTTGGGTATCAGTGAGAACATACAAAATCAACGCCACCAAAATTAGAAAACTTTTTTTTGCAAACAAAACTGTGAAGTTACCTTGATTCTGTTAGCAGATAGCTGAAGGTGTATATTCTTACTGAGCCTAATGTACCACACAAGGCCATTTCAGCTGATGGTTAAAACCAGGTATTCCTTTGATGAAACAAACAAAGTAGCCAAATCTCTCTGTGCCTTTTCTTCTTGCTTCAATGTCACAGAGGGAGCTATTCTTCTCCAGCTTGCGGCTGTGGGTCTTTCTCATGTCCTTGCCCAATGCTGGAAAAGAGGAACTGCTGGTTTTCCAGGTCCTCAGCTGTTTCCAAAGCAGGCCATTCCACTGTGGGTGACAGTCTTCTGGACTGCAGAACCCTTGTTTAGGCAGAAATGTCAGGGAATGCTGCTTGCCTCACTCCTGGCTCCTTCCCGAGTTCCTCAGACAGTCTCTAGATTTTTTTGCCTTCTGCCTGGCTTTCCCTAGTGTCTGGAAACAGGGCCACTAATCCTTGCACAGCCACATGCACTGACCTGGTCCCTGAAGGCTGTCCTCTGTCACAGGCAGCCTGTCTCTGCTGCTGCCAAAGAACCTTCCATGGACATTGGGCAACCCTGACTTGTCACCACATTTTGCAATCAAGGTAGGAGTCCATGGGGCCTACAAAGAACAGCACTCTGGTCTTAGCTGTAGTATATGTAATTGATAAATTCTGCAGGCCCCAGACTGTAAGTTTCTAGCACTTTCCATGTAGTGTTTCAGCCATGTTTACTGCTTGATATTTTCATTTTACTGGGTCCCTGGTATTGTACAAGAGAAGGTCCTTGATATTCATACAAAGCAGTACATGAAATAAAATCAAAAGGTTGCATTGGCTGAAGATATAGCTGCATTTGAGCCAAATGATGGGGCTCCAAAAGAGAGATGCCAAGATGAGCTGCTTGGGTCACGAGTCACACCATGTTCAATTGACCACTGAAGGTTGGAACAGTAACCACAGGGTGCAAACATATCAGAAAATGCATGTGGGGCTGTGTAAAATGGGTGCTATGACACTCACAGGATACTCTCAAGTGAGAAGGTCCCCCGTGAAAACCCTCGAGGCTGTGAGCCCACCTGAGGGGAGGGGAAGCTGAGGGCTGCTTGGCCAATACTTGCATGGCTCCACTGTAAAAAAAAAAAAAAAAAAAAAATCCTTATAACCAACTCTTCCAGAAGGCTCTCTTACTTCAACCATTTCAAATGCAACAATTCCCATGAGGATCTCATACTGCCCTGTCTGCCTCAGCAGAGTCAGCTGAACATAACCATAAGCTCTCCCCGGTGGCTTGGTCCTCAGGAGGAACTTGATTATGATGTTGATGGAGAGGGTCCAGAGGAGGGCAACTGTGGGCTCCAGAGTCAGGTCCCCTGTGAAATACCAAACCTCTTTGGTTCTTCTACCAGCTTTCTATCATGTTTCAGTCCTTTCTCTGGTCCATGGAGGTCACCTACATCTCCTGGTGGCTGCAGCTCTTGTTCTTTGCAGCATTTTTTGAACCAGAGCACTTAAGGGCAGATGTCCACCTCCACATGTCTGAGTTAAGAGTTGGGGAGCGCTCTTTGCCTTCCTTAGGAGCTTGGTGTAGATGGCTCTGGGACCTCTTTTCCAGACAGGTGAGATGGCCAAAGAGATGAGCTTCAGCCCTGACCCATGATAACATGCACACCCTGCTGCCAATAGCAACAAGCTGAAGGGATTTGAAAGACTGCCCTTGCCACCAACCACATACCAGGCCCACATCTAAGCTCTTCATGAGTCACCACTGATGGGGAAGCACTGATTTAAGGCTGTAGTCTCCAAATACAGCTGGGCAGTAGAATTACTTAAAGAGCAACTACAATACAGATTCCTGGGCCCCTAGGGCAGCTAGAGATTCTGACATATGGCCATGTGGAAAGGCCAGGTCCGACAGGAAGAGACAGACAACTGATTCTAGGTTCTCCTGAAGCCCTCTTAGGAGACGTGGGAAGCAGTACCACTGAGGGTCACTGAATAAGCCACGAGGGTGGTGGGGCCCTGAGCAGCAGGTGTGGGGACCAGGTCATCACTGCATTTCTCCGCAACACATTCTGGCCTCACAAAATGATACCAGCCACACACCTTGATTCAGGAGTTGCGAATACCCTGTTTACCCTGGAGAAAGGTTGCTAAGCGAATCTGTGGCTCCCAGGTGTCACTACAAACAGCAGATATGGGGAAGAGAGGAACAGAACCAGGGAGGCCCCAAAGCAGGCCTCTCTGTCTGATGCCAGCTGCCTCTGAGCAGGCCTGCTCTCATTTACTCAAACAAAAAGAAAATTAGAGTGGCAAAGGGAAGGAAAAGCAAATAATTCGATCCACTAGAGTGCAATGGGATAACAGGATTTATAGCATTTTTGAGGCTAAAAATAGCTTAAGAGCCCTCACTCCAGAACTCTGAGCACTTCACACGGTTTTAACCCATCCTCCCATTTCCCTTCTGTGCTAATATCATGTGGCTTGAAGTTTGCTTTCTGCAGTATTTGATTCCACGTGGGTGTTTTTTCCTCATCCCGCTCCCCTTTTGTTACTTCAAGGGAAAAATAGCCCTGGGAAAGCTTCGTGCCGTCTGCCATTGTTCTGTGTTTAAGGGAAAAAGTGCATGCTGCTTAATCTGGGCCTCGGGACCAAGCAGGCTGGCAAATTCCAGAAACTTTAAATCTTTGTTAAAAATGCGAAAGTAAACGACCTCCGGTCTATAAAGCTAAGGGGAAGCAGCCCTGCCCGCGCCTTTCAAGCCGTGACAAGCTGCGAGTCCAGGAGCTGTGTTGGGTAGGAGCCAGCTAGGGAAAGCAACCGTCTCATTCGTCTGAGAGGCCAATGCTGGGGCATCAGCTCACATCTGTGTGATCCCTACATGCGCTGTGTGTGTGTGTGTGTGTGTGTGTGTGTGTGTGTGCGCGCGCGCGTGCGCGTGCGCACGCGCTTTTAATTTTTAAAAATTTTATTTTTAAAATTGTGGTAAAATACACATAACGTAAAATGTGCCATTTTAACTATCTTTAATTGCACAGTTCAATGGCATTAAGTATATTTGCACTGTGTGCAACCATCAGACAGAAACGGCACCCACTAAACACTAACTCCCCATTGCCTGCTTTCCCAGCCTTTGGCAACCACCATTCTGCTTTTTGTCTCTAAGAATCTGACAACTCTAAGTGCCTCAGGTAGGTGGAATCATGCGGCAGTTGTCCTTCTGTGACTGGCTTATTTCACTTAGCATAATGCCCTTAAGGTTCATCTATGTTGTAGCATGAGTCAGAATTTCCTTCCTTTTTAAGGCTGAATGATATTCCATTGTA
Organism: Aotus nancymaae; assembly: GCF_030222135.1. NCBI lineage: Eukaryota > Metazoa > Chordata > Mammalia > Primates > Aotidae > Aotus > Aotus nancymaae. The sequence continues at coordinate 5,470,674 of NW_026988546.1, read as the reverse complement.
TCGTATGGCTAGAGCACATGGGCTTAAACTTTTCATCCTGAAAATGATAAAATATTAACCTGCCGTATGTCTTGGGTTCCACGCTCATTTTCAATAAATAGAAACTTAATATACAAATGATCCAGCACAAGGCCCACCACAGTCATCAGGGCCCATCTGCCTCCTCAGGTCTTTGGTGTGGAGCCTGGCATAAGAGCCCTCAGAATTCCAGGATAGGAGACAATCTGAAGGAAACAGCTCCGGGTTCTGGGCATTCTCTGCCTTGGCCATGTTTTGCAAGGCTGTGAGAAAACTTGCAGAAAACTGTTTACTTCATTTTTATCTTTTTTTTTTTTTTCAAGATGGAGTTTCGCTCTTGTCCTCCAGGCTGGAGTGCAATGGCATGATCTCAGCTCACTGCAACCTTCACCTCCTACGTTAAAATGATTCTCCTGCCCCAGCCTCCTGAGTAGCTGGGATTATGGGCGCACATCACCACACCTGGATAATTTTTGTATTTTTAGTAGAGACAGAGTTTCACCATGTTAGCCAGTCTGGTCTCGAACTCCTGACCTCAAGTGATCTGCCTGCTTCAGCCTCCCAAAGTACTAGGATTACAGGCATGAGTCACTGCACCCAGCCCATTTTTATCTTTTTTAACTGGTAATTGCTGTACGAGAATTCTCAGCTCCTTGGGTAAAGCAGAGACTATGCCTCCACCTTGTACAAGGCAATGTAGGGTGCTCAGCATATGGCAAAATCAAACATGACCAATCTCTGTTCTGCTCCATCGTGTGGGTTGTACTCCATTACTTTCCTCTACTTGCTTAACAATTAAGAGTTGGTTACATACACTTTGAGAGGCCGAGGTGGGAGGATTGCTTGAGGTCATGAGTTCGAGATCAGCCTGGCCAACATGGCAAAATCCTGTCTCTACTAAAGATATAAAAATGAGCCAGGCATGGTGGCATGCACCTGCATTCCCGGCTACTCAGGAGGCTGAGGCAGGAGAGTCGCTTAAATCCAGGTAGTGGAGGTTACAGTGAGCTGAAATCATGCCACTGCATTCCAGCCTGGGCAACAAGAGCAATACTCCATCTAAAAAAAAAAAAAAGTTGGTTATATATAAAACTGCCAGCTGAAGAAAGCCTTCTAGAAGCCCCTCTTATTTTTCAGGTTGACCAAAATGGGAAGACATTTCTGTCTTTACACCTTTAAAGCTACAGACAGTTACGATGGGGAGGAACAGGGCAGGTATGGCACTCGGGTATGACAGCACTTGGGATTTTGGAGCTCACCTGCACATCCATTACACCAGTGCAGCAGCCCTGCTCGTACTGCAACCCTAATCCAGTCATAAATGAATCCCCTACTCCATTATTATAAAAGTAAACACTTTATAATATCATAGTTACAAAATATTTTTACAGATAGCATAAGAAAGTGAAATGGTGTTTGAACAAAACGTAAAGGAGAAACAAGAGGTTTAAAGAACTATCTATATAGCTGAGTTGGATATATTTTGGATATTACTTTCTGGGCATATTTCCATTAACTGTGAAATCTGGAAACAGGTTAAAAAAAAGGCATACAATATATAGTGCTCTTGTGAGATTCGGTATTGTTGTATTGAGAAAATGAAACATACTGCAAATTTCTTAAGAAAGGTAGCTTCCTTTTGTGTTTTCAAATAGATTTTTTTTTTTTTTTTGAGATGGAGTCTTGCTCTGTCACCAGCCTGGAGTGCAGTGGCACAGTCTCGGCTCACTGCAATCTCCACTTCCTGGGTTCAAGTGATTTCTGGCTAATTTTTTTATTTTTAGTAGAGATAAGGTTTCACCATATTGGCCAGGCTGGTCTCGAACTTCTGACCTCAAGTGATCCACCCACCTTGGCCTCCCAAAGTGCTAGGATTACAGGCGTGAGCCACTGCGCCTGGCCAGTTTTCAAACAGATTTTAACTGGCGTTCATTTATCCGTTCATTGAACAAGGGGGTCTTTGGTACTTATTAGAACTTAGTCTGTTAGTCACAATAGAGATGCAGATGAATGACACCAGTCCCTGCTTCAGTAGACAAACAGGATCTTAGGATGCCACAGAAGCACCGAGGTGGTAGGGGGTTAGGGATCAGGGAGGACTTCCTGGAGGTGGAGGCTAAGTCTTGGTAAATAGAGTTAGCTGACAAGAGACCAAACGTTTCTGGGTTTCTCATCCAGTGTTCAGCTCTAAAGTGAGGCAGTAAGAAGTTACCAAAGGCCCATCATGCTGAGGATAGCCACTAGGTTCTAGATGTTTCTAGAAACCATTTCCTTTGAAAAAGTCATGTATAAGTAGCCTCAGCAGGAAAAGGGAGATAGAGAACAAATATAAATGGAATCCCAGAAAACAGTATCTATCTACCATGTATTTGGCTCCTACAGTGTCCCCTGTTTTTGTGCTTTAAATCCATCATGGTTCCCTTACACAAAAGTTTATTATGATTTCCATTTTATAGCAGGAAACACAAAGTCAGAAAGATGAAAGATTATGTAATGAATTATATTTGAAGGCTTCCTAGGTTGCAGGCGCTGTTCTAAGTAGTTTAAAATATATTATCCCATGTTGTCATGTTAGTAAACCCATAACCCCTTCGTCCAGATGAGGAAACTGAGGCTCAGTGAGATTAAGTGACTTGCCAATGCCTACTGGTCAGTCAGTGCAGAGCAATCCCAACTAAGCAGCCTGATTCCAGGGTGCACACTTCTGACCACAAGGCCATCAACAGCCCGTGCTCTTGCAGCCACAGAAAGCATACTGATGAACACTTACACAAAACACACTTGCTGGTGATGGTTTCCAGTACAAATTAATTATTCACTGCTCAAGCTGCTGCTTTAAAAGGAGAACTTCTCTAGTGCCATTAAATGCTATTTAACTTACCATGTTCCATGTTTGTTTTTGCTGTTGTATTTCTAAGACTCTATCTTCTGCTTGAAATGTGTATTTGGACTAAATGTGTAAATGGATGGAGTCAAGATATCTGCCTTCCCCCAGAGGATCTGCAACAGAAGACCTATGAAGAGTGGAGTGAGGTCCCTGCTCTGGAGTGGAGACACTAAGTGTCTAACTAAATTAAGTAAGGGTTTCCAAGGGCAATCTACTACATTGTCTTTTAGCATGCAGAGATGCATTCCTAGTGTTTTAAAGGGCAAATCCTGAGCAGGCTGAGGACAGGGTGAGAAAGTTCAGTGGAGCAAGGCTGGAGCTGGAGAGGTGACAAGTGTGGTTAATGAAGAGGGGAAGGCCTGGATACAGGATGCTCTAGGGAAGAGTTAAGAAGAGGTAGGCAGGCCGGGCACAGTGGCTCACACCTATAATCCCAGCACTTTGGGAGACTGAGGCGGGCAGATCACTTGAAGCCGGGAGTTCAAGACCAACCTGGCCAACATGGAGAAATCTCGTCTCTACTAAAAATACAAAAATTAGCCAGGCAGAGTGGCATGCGCCTATAATTCCAGCTTCTCAGGATGCTGGGGTGCACGAATCATTTGAACCTGAGAAGCAGAGGTTGCAGTAAGCCGAGATTGCACCACTACACTCCAGCCTGGGCAAAAGAGCAAGACTCTGTCTTTAAAAAAAAAAAAGGTGGGCAGCAAGCATCCCAGCTCAGGACCTTAAAGCTAGGCTGAAAAACTCTTTGCAAAGTCAGATATGGTAAATATTTTGTTTGATGGGCTATCATAGTGGGGAAGCAGGCAAAGATAATATGAACAGGTGTGGCTGTGTTCCAATAAAACTTTATTTACAAAAATAAGCTGTGGGTGGGTTGTGGCCCAAAGCCAGTGGCTGGCCAACCCTTGTGTTAGAGCATGGCACTGAACAGAAGGCAACAGGTTACCCAGGGCAGTGTGATAGGACACGCAGCCCCAGCTGGGAGAAGGCTGTCAGAATAGTGTTAACAGGAAAGCCAAGAGTCACTGATCGTCTGAATAATAAAGGACTTGACTCATCCAAAGTCCAAGGTGCCACTAGAATCCACACAGCTGAATTCAGGCATGAGGAGGGGAGCACTGAGTTCCCACAGGAATCTTCACCTGGAGGGGACTGAAGTATCAGCTTTTGGCACAAGCACATCTGTTGGTACATGCATAGCCCCTAAACCATAGTGCTGGCTGGGGGTGTATGCTCAACCACAGACAACATGAAGAAGGGACCTGCCTATGCCATCCTTAGCTAGAGGAACTAAGCAGAGAAGGCCGGGTGTGGTGGCTCATGCCTGTAATCCCAGTACTTTGGGAGGCCAAGGCAGGAGGACTGCTTGAGCTAGGAGTTCAAGACCAGCCTGAGCAATAGAGCAAAACCCGATCTGTATAAAAACAGAAAATTTCACCAGGCATGGTGGCAGGCACCGATAGTCCTAGCTACTTGGGAGGTGGAGGTGGGAGGATCACTTGAGCTTGGGAAGCAGAGGTTGCAGTGAGCCAAGATGGCTACACTCCAGCCTGGGCAACAGAATGAGACCCTGTCTCAAAAGAAAAAGGGAGGTAGGGTAGGAACTAAGCAGAGAAGTTGGTCCCTGTAAGAAAAAAGATGGAGCCCCTTGGCCTTAACAATACAGAACATACAGAACACTTATTAACTGCATGTGGTTCTGCTACCATCATATACCCTGGATAGCCACCTGAAGTCAACTAAAAAGGAAGGATAAAAGAATAGGAAACTTCTGAATAACTGTTGAGCTGATACGAAAGTGAGGAGTCTGCTGGGGCCAAACAGCGAGGAAGTGGGGTCCTGAGAGTAACAGGGCTGAACTAGCATGCTCACAGGAGGCGAGCCCCGGCCCAAGCCTTTGATGCTGTGTGGATGAGGCAGGAGGCCAGAGATGAAGCCCTTCCTTAGTAGGGAGGGATGTGCCTAAGAGGATACCCTTGCGTAAAGCTCAGCCTCAAAGGAAGGCTATGCTCAGTATTAATGGGCATGAGGAATAAACCCATCCAGATGGAAGGGACAGGAAAGGAACATACCTTTTTCAATGCCAAGGAGAAAGATAGCCTCTCGCAAATAGTCCTAACTCCAAACTGACCTTCACACAAGGTTCATCAGACAGGATTTTTTTTAAAACCCAGCAAACACAGTTCTCAAGAAACACATCTGAAATGTAAGAACAGAAAAGAGTAAAAAGAGAAAAAAACAAATACCAGGTAAATTCTAATGAAAAGAATCTACTGTACATCTATTAATATCAGACAGACTCTAAGGCAATAAGCATAACTTATTAGCTTATAAGCATAACTTTGACATCGGAGAGGGTCACAAAATAAAGATACAAGTTTCAATTGACTTGGAAGGAAAGATAATCCTCAGCTTACATGCACCTAATAATATAGCCTCAAAATACATAAAGCAAAAAGTACCATACCTCAAAGAGAAACTAACAACGCTATCACAGTCATAAATTCCTGACATATCACATCAGGCAACACAACAATTAGGATAAATAAAATTGAGCAGCACAGATCTAATGGACAAATATGGAATATTATATCCAATAATGGGAGAATAAACATTCTTTTCAAGCACATAGCAAACAAATATTGACCATTTAGGAAGAGGCTTTTTCAGGTCAGAGTAGACGATGTTTCAGTCCTCCTAACAGGGGATTTGGAGCATCCACTTCAAATTCAGCTATTTGTCAGGTGACCAAATGTTATACTGGCTACAAAATAAATTAACTAACTTGTAAATGACTGCCTTTAAAATGATGTGCCTTATGTCATCCCGAAGAACAAGAGTTGTTTTCCCCACTCACACACCTCACTGGACTGAGCAAATAAACAGCAAATTAGAAACAGTATAGAAGCTACAGCACCTAAAATGATCATTGAGAACCTAGAGAAAAGATTCACTTCACCCCAACTCTTGGAAAACAATGATTTGTTACTTGCTAGAATGTCAGTAGAATAAGAGCAGGAATCTTTGTTTTGTTCACAGATGTATCAGTGTCTAGTGCATGACAGCATTTGATAAATACTTCTGATGATGGGCTGAATAAATGAATGAAGGTCCTATACCGCTACTACTTTGCCTTTCCCTGTGGCACTGTAGTAATTCTGAATATTTTGTGATGTATACGCTATTTGGCAAGTAAGTGATCTAATCATCCCATATCCAGGTTCAGACATGGCATTTCAGAAAGGAAGCACCCGACATCTGTGTTGCTTTTCCATGCTCCTGATGCCAGGTTAACTCTGAGACTGCTGGACAAACAAAAAGATGACAAGATGGACATATCTGGGCTTGCTCACGGTGGCAAAGCCTGCTGGGGAAAGCAGAAAGAGGGTAGATGAAACAAAAATGAACTTAGCTCCACTTCTTTAGTATTTTTCTTTCAGGGAGGGGAATAAAATCACACCGTAAACAAATGACTGTAGCCTGCTCTTGACAAACTGTGTCAGGAGTATCCGAGGAGAAAAGCAGAAGATGAATAAGAATGCTTCGCACTGATCGACTGTTCTCTCTCCACCACCCCTTGGCCTCAACTCCTCTGCCACAGTGCTCACTCTACTTTCAACCTTTCAGGCCTCATGATGGCACAGCTAGGGCCCCACCAGCACCAGATGATAGGCAGAGCAACCATCCATTCAGAAACGGAAGAGCTGAGTATGAACACTGATTGAAGAGGGGTGGGTCACCCTGGGTTATCAGGCTGAGGGTTGGGTCCAGGCTGGCATCAAAGTCAGTGAAGAAACAGGAATAAAGAGATATCAGGGCCAGGGGCTAGGCAAGCACTTAGGATTAGTAAAAATTATAGCTGGAGGCAGCTCAAGGTTTCCATCTGCAGTACTGCCTCAAGTGTGACCTTCCAGAACTTAGAGTTTGGTCCAAACAGGAGTCTCCTTGTTCCCAAGGTCAGCAGTTGTCCTTCCTGGACAGACCTCCTTGAGTTTCCAAGTCAAATGGAAGCATGACTTCCTGAATGTGTGTTGGAGATCCAGTCAGTAACACCAAACACTTGGAATTGCCCCCTTTCCAAATTCTTCTCTGAAATGGGGCCAGAGGGTGGATTTTTGACTAGGGTTCTGAGTGCTTAAGAGCTTACCTTCTTATTTTAACTAGAAGTCATGGTGGTGATTGGTGTGGCCAGGTTACCTGACTTGAGCAAAGGTGTCCTACAAAGTAGAATATGTCAGCAGTCACTGGTCAGGGAACCAGGTGAATCATGTGAGCTTCTGAAAGGTGAACAGAGGTAGGGAGCAGTATTCTAAGAACACATAGCAGGTAAGTGGGGCCTCAGCTCCATGCAAGCAGACAGGAGTCCAGGCTACGTTTCCAGTACAGAGGGAAGGTTGAACATGCATCGAAAAGAGCACACTGGCTCAGGTGGCAGCTTGACCTGCTTCCTCCCATGGACTCCCAGCATCATGGACAGAGAACCGATTCGTAGTTGAGTTCAGGGTTCTTATGTCCAAGAATATTCCAGTTTAACTAATTACTCCATATTAGCTGTTTTCAAAGTGTGGTCTGGTGACCCTTGGGAGCTCATGTCCTTTTAAGAGGATCCAAAAAGTCTAAACTATTTTCATAATGCCAACACACTATCTGGTCTTTTTCAATCTCATTTTCTCACAAATGTACAATAGAGTTTCTTAGAGGACACTGGCACATGATATCTACCTTCTGTGAAACTGGATATTGAAGAGATTTGCAAAAATTAAAACAATGCTACTCTTCTCACTAAATTATACTGCTTGGGGAAATGTAGTTATTTTTGTGTTAAAATGCAATGCACTTACTATTATTTTTAAATGAATTAATAAACTTTTTTTTTTTTGAGATGGAGTCTTACTCTGTTGCCCAGGCTGAACGGTAGTGTGTGATCTCGGCTCACTGCAACCTCCACCTCCCGGGTTGAAACGATTCTGCTGCCTCAGCCTTCCGTGTAGCTAGGACTACAGGCATGTGCTGCCACACCTGGCTAATTTTTTTTTTTTTTTTTTGTATTTTTAGTAGAGACAGGGTTTCACCATGTTAGCCAGGATGGTCTCAGTCTCCTGACCTCGTGATCTGCCCACCTCAGCCTCCGAAAGTGCTGGGATTACAGGTGTGAGCCACCATGCCTGGCCAATAAACATTTTTAAATGTTCGCAGTTTTCATTTATAAGGTGATAAATACTCATAGATAAAACCACATAAACAAAACCTCTTTGGGATTCTCAATAATTTTGAAGAATGTACAGGAATTCTGAAATCAACAAGTTTGGGAACAGCTGCTCTAAATTTTCAACATAAATCCTTGGTTACAAATGTTGACACTTCCCAGAAACACTTAGCAGTCACTTTAAAGACTAAGGAAATGTTGTGCCCCATTTTTTCTTTGTTATGTAGATGTGCAAGCAATATAAAAGACTTGGAGACCATTTTTCAATGCCATGTTCCTTGGTGCCTCAGAAATGGCTCCACCGTTTCAAGGCAGACACTTCCCACGTGTCCCAAGGCAAGGTTCTCATAGAGTTTTTATTCCAAGGAGTTGTTGGCTGATCAAATGGGAACTTAATGCTGAACCCAGCACCATTAAATGTTGCAGAGGCTTTACTTGTATCCGAATCTTGTATCACACAATATCGGAAAAGATCAGGAAAATTTGTGAGCAATTCAAATATGCTAATATTTTATCCTGATGGACTTCTCAGTCTAGAACTTCAGGAAATTTGGTAAACGACTAAAGCAATAACCACAAAACTTTTTTCTGATTCAGATGAGCCCTCTTCCTATACACAATCAACACATAAATCAACAAGCTGAAAAGATAAAAGGTATCCCACATGGGCTCTGAATTATTTATAACTCCCAAAGAAATAGGATGCTAATTCCTAATAATGTAAGTCAACCAAATTCCCACCAGGCATCTAGCTCCTGATAGCTCAAGTGCACTACACATCCCATCTTCATGATGTCTCAGCATAATGCTTTCACAATTAGACCAGTCTCCGTATGATAGAAATATTTTCACTGACATTTCGGACAATTCCTAAGTGCTGAGTTGTGTTTAGCTTGGATTTGGCAGCATGACAAATTAAGGCGTGCTTTAGGCACAAAGCTTGCATTCATGGAGGGCACTGTCCATGAGAGAAAGAGAGGGACATGTGCAGCAATCATCACACTACAAAGTGGAATGCAAGGAGGGCTATATAAATTATATACACGCATACCTTAGAGCTCACAGATGGAAGAAACTAAAACAAGAATGGTCAAAATGGCAAAGATATAAAATATTTGCACAAAAGAGGTGTCTACACCATTGTGTGAAAATGGTCCAGCTGTATTTAAGGATGCAACTCCTTAGCATTCACTTCGCATTCCTGTGTTTAGACTAGTAAGAAGAAAGATAGAAAAGCTATTTAGAGTCATTCACATGCCATTCTGACCCATCAGATATAATTCCCCATGAGAAGCTCAAGCTAGGCTTCACGTCCCTCTAGTCTGTTGAAAAACGGAAACACTCCTCCAAACATGAGGTACAGATCTGTGGGTCCACAGGCTGTGTGACCACTGATATGCGTATCTTTCTATCTGCCTGGATCTGTTTCTCTAAGACACAAATAGCAGCTCAGAAAAGGGCTCATAGGTAATTGCATGGGGCTCCCATCAAACCAACCAACCAACTAATCAACTAAGTAACCCACCATCAAAGTGGGGAAGAGGAAGCAAGGTCTGGCAGCTGTGGCCCTCTTTTGCTTGAATGGAACCAGTGTGGTAACCATCCAACTCCTATGCCTGTGTGAGATGCTCCGGCACTCGGGATAAAAGATCATTGTGCTAAGTGCTACTAGCTGTAGACTAGCCCCTTCTGCTCTTGCTCTTATTTTAGGCAGCAAGGGCGTGGGGCTGTTGTTTCGAAGTAGGCTTTCAGAGGGATCAGATTAACCAAGTGGGTGGGTGACTGCCGTGGTGGCACTGCTGTACACAAGCTAGGCTCTTGACACAGAAGTGAAGATACATCCTTCCTCATCAGAGAGAACACAACCTTACAGCAAGGCGGGGCTTACTCCTTTCTGACCCGATAACACCATTTCACTAACAGCTCTGCACATAGCTGTTATTAATGCTGCCAAAAGGCAGGGTAAGAAGAGGGTCACTCACGTACATCCCACTCAGCTGCCATGTCTAGTCTGCGGAGGACACAAACTGGGAGGCATACACGAGCAACTCCTGTAAAAGGAAGCTCAATAAGAGGCAGTGGAACACTGTCTGCCCCTTTCCACGTAGAATCTAAAGCCAAACTATGTGCAAAAGCCACGCCCAATGCGTGTTTCAGGTATGAAAAAGAAACAGCAGTGTGCTGACTTGTTGGAGAAACTATGCCATGGTACGTATGGTTAACCTGGGCAAACCTGAAAACCTAGTCTACCGAGGGCTCAGAAAGGTTATGGTAAGGGAAGCTCTGGGCAGTGACTGTCAGGCATCCGCTGGATCACCATGCCCTGCACCTCCAGACCTGACCATGGCCGCCTGCACTGCCAAGCTATGGTGAACACCCGTCCTTGATTTGAAATAAAAATTAAACTGTGAGGCAATGAAACCTTCCAACTTTGCTTTTCAGACAAAAGCAGAAGTTAAAAACAGCTCCATGAACATCAGCTGTTTCTGATTTAGAGGCAAAAAAACCCCAACCAACCCTCAGTAAACATTACCAAAAATGCCAAAACAAACAACATCCGCATCCACTGAAGTGACTGAACTTACTGCATGGAAGCCAGATCCCTTTCTGAGGTCTGTCTGAGGAGCAAGTCCTGCACAACAAAACCACCATGTGTTTGTGAACTATGCATCTCCTTAGCAGCAGCTCTGACTCTAGCTTTCCTTGGTTGAGATGTATTCTTTAACTTTTTTCCTTTTATCCATCCAATAGGTGGTGAGAATGCTATAATTACATTTCCTCAGCATAAGTTCTTTATCTACAATCTATTTTTAACTAACGTTCATCAATTTTAATTTTGACATAATATATTTTTGGACTGGAAACATTTTAAGTACTACATATATACATACATATGTACATGTATGTGTGTAGACACATACAAACACATTCTTTTCTTAACACAAGCATAGTTCAGTACAGATCCCTTCATACAAAAAAAGTGGCAAGTCCTGTTGATATCTTCCCCAGTCCACTGGGTTGGTAGTCACGGGGTGGTACAGAGAGGTAATCTGTTTACACTTCTCTTTCTTGATACACGTACCAATGACCGGACCCAGAAAATGTGCCCAAAGGCTTCCACATCTGTTGTGAAAAGGCCAAGCATTTGCCAAGCATTGCAAAGTGAAAACAAGGCAGAATATGAGTGGAAGGTCACACTCTTCAACCCAGGATGACCTGATTCAACACCTGTAGAAGAGGACCCCAGGCGTGTGGTCCAATCTCACCCTTCTCAGATATGTCTCCAGTCCAGGCCTCCATCCTGTGTTCCAGACCCCTGAGCCCACCTGCCCCTCACATGACTGCCTGGCTGACAAAGAGCTCTCAAGCTGCACAGGTCCAAATCAGAGGCTTCCATCTTCCCTGTCCAAGGTCGTTCCTCTCCCCCACTTTGTGTTTCTTATATCAGAAAAGGACATCTCTGTTCTCCCGGACATCCCACCCATCACAATTCCATCAGTTCCAGCTTCAAAATCTACCTTAAATCCACCCCATTCTCTGTCTGCACTGTCAGTATCAAGCCCAAGCCAGCAGACTGAGCTACAGTCTAAAGTTTTTCAAGTGTTCTCCCCGATTGGGCTCCTGCTTCTCTCTTCAATGCGCTCCTCAAGAGTAGACACAGTAATATTTTAGAAATGCCAATCAGATCAGGCCACTTGTGTAGCTCAGAACCCTTCAGTCATCACTCTTCACTAAAAAAGCCAGGGTGGGCCAGGCATGGTGGCTCACAGCTATAATCTCAGTGCTTTGGGAGGCTGAGATGGGAGGATCCCTTGAGGCCAGGTGTTTGAGACCAGCCTGGACTACAAAGTGAGACCTCATCTTTAAAAAAAATTAAAAAAATTAGCTGGGGGTGGTGGTGTGTACCTGTAGGGAAGCTGGGGTGAAAGGATCGCTTGAGCCCTGGAGTTCGAGGCTGCAATGAGCTACGATTATGCCACTATACTCTAGCCTGGGCAACAGAGTGAGACCCTGTCTCAAAACACAAAACAAAACAAACAAATAACAATGAACAACAAAAAAAGAACCAGGCTAAGTCCAGGGGGAGGAAGGGAAGTACAGGACGAGCCTGAAAAGTCAGAAGAGCTCACAGAATGATGGGGACATGTCAGAAGCCAGCTAGAAATAGCTCTCCCTGGCCAAATCTGGGACAAGTGGAGAACCCAAACCGTAATTATAATCCACAGAATAAAAGAAATCTACAAATCCACACTGATACAGGGAATAAAGAAAGAATGAATGGATGGAGGAGAAGGAAAGCTCCTCCTTCAAGTAGACTGCCAGCTAACACATGTAGAAGGGAGGACTGAATTAGAAACTTACCATTTGGCAACCACCGTATTAATGATGCTTCAAGCAGGAAACATTAATGGACATTAAAACTAGTGGGTGAGGCTTGATGAGAAACAGCATATTTACATAGTCTCAGAATATCTCCCACAACATAGTAATTAAAAGGAAAAATAGTTCAGTGGAGAAACCCGGCAGATACGGCCTTAATCAAGCCATCAAAGTTAACATCACCAGTAATGGGACTAATCAACAGCACGGTCTTCTGATACATTGCATCACTCTGATATTCCTGCCAAAAGCACAGAATCTGAATCTAATCATTAGAACACATCAGACAAACCCCAACTGAGGGTCATTCTGTGAAGTAAATGACCTGTAATCTTCCAAAACGTCTAGGTCACGAAAAACAAGTGAAGACTTAGAGAACTGTCCCAGATGGAAGAGACTAAGCATCAGAAGACAACTAAATGCAACGTGTGACCCTATATCGGATCCTGAATCTGTAGAGGACGTTATTGGGACAATCTGTGAAATTCCAAAGGGGTGCGAGCATTAGAAAGAAATACTGTATCAGTGTAAATTGCCTTATTTTGATGATTGAACCATGGATACATACAGAGGAAAGTGTCCTTAAGCCTCATATCTACAACTTAGCTTCCAATGGTTTAGTAAAAAACAGTAATATGTTTATAAATACAGATCGTGATAGGCAACTGTGATCCAATGTTAACATTCTTGGCAAAGGCTATAATGAAGCTAGTTGCCCTGTTCTTGCAATTTTTCTCTTAAGTTTGAAATGATTCTAAACAAAAAGTTAACACTAACCAACCAACCCACCCACCCTTACCACTTTCCCAATGCACTTTGGGCAAAATTACCAGGCCTCTGGTAATCTGGTTGTACCTATTATCTCTAACCACCCCTCAAGGCGTATTTCCCATCCTCTCCACCCAAGGTGTCCTTCTGTGCTGTTCCCTCTACCTGAAAAGCTCTCCTCGCTCCTCTGGTGTCACTGGTTCCTACTCCCTTCCCACCATTCAGATCTAAGTTTAAATCCATCCATTTTCTCGGAAGGGCCACCTGTGTCCTCTAGATTGGACTGAACTTCCCATCACAAGGTGATATCCTACAGATTTAGATTATCCATTTAATGCCCATCTATCCCAGTACTCTACAAGCTCTGAGTTTGACTTGTTTACCTCTCTCAGTTCCCAGGGCTGAAGCGTGGTTTCTGGAATAAAGGATTGAAAAAAGGATCTCAACCACAGAGACTTGACCTGGCTTCCACTCTTGGAGGCTCCACTCTAGGAAGCAGTGGCCTTTCCACCTTTCCATCAAATGCATATGCATGTCTTTTTTTTTTTTGAAACACAGTCTCACTCTGTTGCCCAGACTGGAGTGCAGTAGCACAATCTTGGCTCACTGCAACCTCCGCCTCCCAGGTTCAAGTGATTCTCATGCCTCTCAGCCTCCCGAGTAGCTGGGATTACAGGAGTGTGTCACAATGCTTGGCTAGCATTTGTATTTTTTGTAGCAATGGGGTTTCACCATGTTGGCCAGCCAGGTCTCGAACTCCTGACCTCAAGTGATCCACCCTCCTTGGCCTCCCAAGTGCTGGGATTACAGGAGTAAGCCACTGTGCCAGGCCAAATGCATGCATTTTTATTATTTTACTCCAACCCCTTATATTCTTGAGGTCTTGATTATGCAGCCTTCGTTTTACTAAACATCTGATAGAGCAGGAAAATTACCCTATGGAAGGCAAGGGCTGCTATATTTAAATCCAAATAAACAGGACGGGATATGCACACTGACGTGTAGCATGATCACCCTTAATGACTTAAACAACTGATGTCGGTAATTAGGACTATTTTCAGAGTACAGAGAAGGTGATTAAAAAAATAAAGTAGGGAGTAATTAATTTCACATAATAGTCACACTGGGACCTATTGTGAGATCTGACGTTAATGATATATCTCTTTTCTGTAATAAATTTCTATGTGCAGTCCTGGGGGCTCCCCGCCACCTTCTGAATTGCTCCTTGCTCAGCACCCCTAACTCTTCCAGCCCCACCACGTCAGGTCAGCCTTCCCTGTAAAGAAAGGGAACACACAGACCACTGGAAACAGAGACCCTCGCAGCAAAAACTTCAGTGCGACAACGCTTTCCCTGCTGAGAGAGGAAATTAAAGGAACTAATACAGGTGAGAGTCATGTTGGAAGGAATTTTTTTTCTTTGCAGTTTTTAAAGCATTAAAGCAGAAGACAAAGGGAGAGACAATGGCAAGAGACCCGAATTCCAGTTTAACCATTACCACCACCGACCGGCCTGGCAAATCACTTTCTTTCTCTAGGTCTCATTGGTCACAGTTTTAAAATATGGATAGCACCTACATCCCTGAAGGCAGAGGCTGAGTCAGATGGCCCGTAGCTTTCACAGGGAGAAGGAACTACCAATTACAGCAAAGGTCTTGATATGATGCAGAAGAGAGCCAACAAGCCCTCTTGTCCATGACTTAACCCCTGGCCTATCACACAAACAAACTGGTTAACACTGAACCATGTTTTATAAAGAGCTGCATCATTTCCCTCTCTTGAGTACGGACTTTTTCTTCCAGATTCCTAAAGGATTCCAGTAAAAACAAGCACATTGGCTTAACACTATGTATTTGGCCATTATCAGTTATATATAATGTTAAGGCAATGTGCTTGTTCTTCAATGCAAGGAGGTAGCTTGAGCTCTCCAAAGCAGATGTAAGAGAGACCAAGTGTTACAGATGACAAAATATACACATGTGGTTGTTTCAGTGGGACAAAGAGTCTGTTGGTGAGAACTGAAGGAAAGCCAAGTTCCAGAGTAATGTGTGGCCTTCCTGTAGCAGACACTGGTTGCACAGAAACACTTGCTGTGGTCACGCAGCCCAGATTAGCAGGAGTGTTTTCATGCCCTCCATTTGGGGAGACTTGGCTAGGCTCCCACTCTTGGAGGCAGTGGACTTTCATGATTAGAACCCTCCCTGAAATACATGCCTAGTGACCTATTCAATGGTTACCAAGTCACTGCAGTGGCCTGCCCTGGCCTGTTCCTGAGTATGGACCCAGGAAGCCCCATGGCCACATCTGAGGGCAGCCATCACACTGAGTGATAATCCACTGGGCTGTTCTCTCATTAGGCAGCTCCTTGAGCGCAAGGACTGGGCTTTTTATTTCCATGTCCCTGCCATCTACTACACAGATGGGCTCAGCAAATGTTTTCAACAAATGCAAGCTCAGGGGGTATCTCAGGGAATAACAATTGTCACCCAGGCTGGAATGCAATGGTGTATCTCAGTGTACTGCAACCTCCGCCTCCTGGATTGAAGTGATTCTTCAGCCTCAGCCTCACGAGTAGCTGGGATTACAGGCACCCACCACCACGCCTGGCTAATTTTTGTATTTTTTGTAGAGATAAGGTTTCGCCATGTTGGCCAGGCTGGTCTTGAACTCCTGACCTCAGGTGATCTGCCTGCCTCAGCCTCCCGAAGTGCTGGGATTACAGGTGTGAGCCACTGCACCCAGCCGGGAATGACGTCTTAAGCTTGTGCTTGGACAGACTGTCCTACCCCTGCCACACCAGCCACTCCCAATTCCGGCAAAAATGCGCCCCCTTGCCACTCTCCATCACCTGCCCTGCTTACCCAGGTGCTGTCTTACTACCTGCTCTGGAATTTTTACATGACTCATAACTTATCTGAAAAGGTCAGGGTGCAAGCAGAGTGGACACCTCTCCATCTTCTCATGTTGTGATCCTTCTCTGGCCACCACAGGTGCTTCCTTTTGATTCACATGGATTATGATTCTGCTAAACACATGCTCCCTGAACACACATTCTCTCTACGTTGCTTCTGACGTCCGAGCTGCTAAAGTAGATGCAATGCACTTGGAGTATGCCCTGTGGCTGGAATTCTGTGAGCCTTATTTCAATTTCTTTTCTTTACAAACATCAAATTTTGAAAAATCAATTTCAGAGTCTGAATGAAAAATATTTTCTTTTCTTTACCCTGAGTCTTTACTAATTTACTTCCAACTAGATATAAATGAACATTTAAATGTTTATCAAAGAACCCTTCCTCCACCTCCAACCAGGAGGTAACACAGATGCCCTCTAACTGGGTCTGTGCAGAGGACCGGGGGCTTGTGAGAAAGCAGACAGCATTGGGAGCTTGTGTTGAGGAATGTGGACAGTCATGTAATAAAACAGTTCTCAACCAAAATTAACTATGTGTTTAATTCAGGAAAAGAAA
Source organism: Aotus nancymaae (assembly GCF_030222135.1). Classification (NCBI taxonomy): domain Eukaryota; kingdom Metazoa; phylum Chordata; class Mammalia; order Primates; family Aotidae; genus Aotus; species Aotus nancymaae. The sequence continues at coordinate 5,453,943 of NW_026988546.1, read as the reverse complement.
GGTTACTAAGTAGCAAACAGAATTAACCATGTGACACTTAAAAGAAATACTAATGGATGGTCTTGTCTGATTTTTACTGGGCAGTTACATGCCATAGGGAGGGTTACCTGGAATTGCCAGACAGACCTGGATCCATTTTTCTGATTTGGTTTCGGTTTTGGATGGGTTTCTCTCAATATGTCAATTTTAGACAAAGCTCCTTAATTTTGCTTAAGTAGGGCTCTTAGCTCCAATCCCTCTAATGAAAATGAATTACTACAAGATGTGATAAGCAGAATGTGTTTGGAGGAAGAGGGATTATTTCAAGCAGGGGTTCTCCGAGAAGTCCTTGGGAGAAAGCAGCATGGGCTCTCACCCTTACCCTAACCTTCCCCATACAAGCTGAGTGGGCTGAGGCCCTCTGTACTAGGCATTGTACTTTTCCTCCAAGAGTTTTGGGGAAAGTTGGTTAAGAGCCAGTGATTCATCAGACAGGCAGGAAAGCCGAAGCTGGTGCTACCATCTGCCAGCCCTGTGTGTTTGGGGAATGGGCCCGGTTGCCTCACTGCTGAATTCAGCCCCATGCCTGGCACATACTAGGGGCTGTCACAACTTGATGAATGCAAGAATGGATGGAAGGACAGACAGAAGGCTGAACGGAGGGAGATAAACATGAGACCAGCAAGTGGACAAAGTTCCATTTTGATTAGGCTCTGAAGTGCTTTCTCACAACTGGATTCTGGAATAAATGCATGATGGGTCAACAAGGAGGTAAAAACAAAATCTGTAAGAACTAACACAAGCAACTCAGAATGCCAGTGCTTTTCATAGAGGCATGCAAACCTTCACAAATAGGATCCGAGAAAGAGATTCCAAAAGTTGTGACATCTATCACTCACTCTTCGCCCCCTGAATCTCGGGTGGTTCCAGCGCTAGCCACAGTCGAGGCCTTCGTGAGACCGGCTAAACAAGACTTGTCTAGGAATCACAAAGGGCAAACAATGACTCACTGAAACCCCAGCACTCAAACAGGGACACACACTCAAGTCTGAGAAGACAATGTCAAGGAAAATAAAAATAATGACCCAGTGGATAGTGAACTTAAGGATTAAAACCCCCAAGATAGAAAAACGAACACAGTCTAGAACAGTGTTGTCAAGAGAAACATAACATGAGCCACATATGTAATTTCAAATGCCTAGAAGCCACATTTTTAAAAGTAAAGCAATATGGGTGGATACAATTTTGAAAATATATTTTATTTCACCTAACATACACAAAATTTTATTTCAATATATAATCAATATTAAAAAGTAATAGCAGAGCTTGCATTCTTTTTTCCTACAAAATCTTTTAAATCCAGTATGTACTTTACACTTATAGGGCATCTCACGCAGCGTTTCAGGGTCCAGCACTCAACATTTCAGGGTCTCAATAGCCACACTGTGTGCAGGTGTAGAAACAGGTGAATGTATGTCCCAACACTGGGTGTCATCAAACGAAGCAGCAGGTTTGGAGTGCACCTCCTTTGTGGGGCCTCGGTTATTTGGGTCTGCATTTATTTCTGTGGATTCCTGACATACAGTTTTAACAAAGCTGTCACTCGTAGTACTTGTCATCTCAGTCCCAGGGTGAGTGCCTAACCCTGGCCTCCTAATCATAATTCAGGCTAGTGCTGGAGTCCAAGAGAAGGGCCTGTGACCAGGCAAGACCAATTAGAATCCTTCCCTAGGACTGATATATAAAAGCCTGGGGAAAATGCTTTCTCTTTCCCATGGGGTTGCTAGGATAGATTCTAGGTCTCTCCCTATCATAGAGACCTAGAATCATAGTCTGTCTCAGGGGCAATGAAAAGGCAAAGAAACACCCTACTTCTAAGCCCTGAGGCCCTGGATCGTGTCTCTCTTGTTTGGATTCAGCCACCTACTCCACTTCCTTCCCGGTAGTCGCTCTTACTTCCTTAAGCCACTTAGGGTTGGGTTTCAGCCACTCCCACAACCCCAGCCCATGGCCATGTCCTCCCACTCCATGCCTAAAAGCCTGTCTCTAGGGCTACATGCCAGGCCACAGAGAGGTCACCGGCCAGACTCGAAGGCTGGACTTCATCTTTTTTTTTTTTGAGATAGGGTCTCACTCTGTTGTCCAGGCTGGAGTGCAGTGGTGAAATCTCTACTCACTACAGCCTTAACTTCCCAGACTCAATTGATCTTCCAACCTCAGCCTCCCGAGTAGCTGAGACTAGAGGCACACGCCACCACGTCCTGCTAATTTTGTGTTTCTTTTGTAGTGAGCTGAAGCCATTCGCCCGCCTCGGCCTCCCAAAGTGATGGAATATAGGCGTGAGCCACTGCGCCCGGCCCAGGACTTCATCTTTTAAGTTCCATCAATGCTGTGCAGCGCTTGTTCCCTCCTTAGGTCACCACTTTGTTTTCAGATCTGAGGCCTCACACCTCCACCCAGCCAACAGACGTGAGCGGCTCCACCTGGCTGCAGACGCCCCTGGGCTCCCCTTTGTCCTACTCCATGTGTCCACTGTCTTACCTCACTGCCCCTCCAGCACCCTGCCTTGAGAAGCAGCAGGGTGCCATGAGTTTGCTTTTCAACTATAGGATCTAACTGGCCTCCTCGTGAACCATATGAAAGGCCTGTTCTGAAACACTGACCTTTTAGAATCAAGTGAACACAAAAGGAGACTGTTCCAGGCCCGAGGTTACAAACACAAAGATGATCGTGTCCTCTGCCCATGCATGAGATTTTCACTGGTATTCCTAGTATGACAGCAAATATGTACCGTGTTCAACCAGAAAACAGCCACTTAGGACACTGGTGAGCTACTCCTTAGGGGGCTGTGGAAATAAAGCCCAATGTGGCCTTGACTCCATCATAGAGGACGATTTACTGAGCAAATTCCAATAAATGTAAATTTAAATTTATACACAATGCTGTTTTTTTCAGAACCAAGATTCCTTAGCTTAACACTTATCGACTCTCCCTCCTGTTTAGGTCTCATTCTCTCCTATGCGAGTTTCCAACAGAAGCTGAGAGGTACCTTCTGTTGTTTGATCGATACATTCCCATGACAACAATTTGTTCACTGTAGTTATAATGGATAGTCTTATGAAATCTTAAATAGCTGCCTTGAAAGTCCACAGGGGTGTAAACAGGGCTCTTCACTCTACCTCACACGATAGAAGTTTATAAGATAGGTAATTAAAATCCACAGTTCAAATTATTCTTGCTCCTCTTAGGAAGTTCAGTGTGCTGATTTAATGCTTAATGTTTTAAGGGCTATGGAAAGATAATGAGTGAAATTCACATTGAGGCATTAGCCATTTTTTTTTTTTTTTTTTTAAGAAACCACTGCACTCCCCTGCAGGAACTAGTGCTAACCTACCCAGTGTGGTGCCTCTGCAGGGGGCAGGCAGAAAGGGTCCACACTTGCTATTTTGCTCATTTTCCTCCTGTAGCTCTGAACAGCATGGGACATCAGGGCAGGGAGCAGTGCCTCCCATCTCTATTGCTATGTAGAGGCAGTGACTCCACTGCGAGTGCTTGAATCCCTCCCTGCAGTGCTCTACCACAAGTGATCTCATTGTTTCCCTTCTTCTCCACTCTAGTCAGACAGAGTGGAGGACTGACTCTGTCAGGACAGGTTTGTGGGGCCAAATGGGGTATGCTGTGCTAGCCAAGGGTCCCTGCATTGACGGATACAAACATCTGTAAAATGAGGTCCTGTTCTTACACGGGTGGGCAGAGTTCCATGGGGGAAAATTCTTGCCTCAACATGGCCAGGACACCCATTCCTGGAGGCTTTCAAAAACTCTTATTTCCTAAACCCAAGGCAAGTGATCTAACCTGCTAGAACCTCACTTTCTCCTGTTCAAAACGGGAGCCAACCCCAGCTGCCTGATTTGGTTATTTCAAGAACCATGGAGCTAACGTGAGACTCCCTGAATAGCCTCCTCCACCAGGGTCTACCTGTAGGGGGCAATTGCTTTCTTTTCTTTTCCTTCGCTAAAGATCATTTTTGACTGTGTTCCCATCTACCACACACCTTCCCGATATAAATAAGACTGTTTACTCATTCAAAAACCCGGAAGACCCACACAAGTAAAAGTAAAAATTTTAAATCTTCCATGGACTCATGACCCAAGACAACCACCATTAACATTTTGTGTTTTCATTCCTGGGCATGGGAGCATTTTACAGAGTTGAGCTTATGCTGTAGGTATAATTTGGCATATTCTCTTTTTCACTGAACATGATATGCATTTTCACATGTTACTCTGTAGCCCCCAGAAACAACATTTTCCATAACTGCATGTGGGGCTCAGGATTTATTTAACCACAGCAAGCTTTTCAGAAGCCTTGGCTTCCAACTTTTTGCAAACACACTGGTTAGCAAAACCTTTTGAGTTGGGCTTATTCCCTTGGGAGCAGTCCCTAAAGCAGAATGATGGCGTTCAGGGTGTGAACATGTCAAGGGCCTTGATGCATACTGCAGAAGGCTTTCCCTGCGCTCATGCTGTGAGCAATGCTGTGGAAAGCCCATCACACATCCCTAGGAAGTACCTTTCAGGATTTTTGATTTTTTTTTTTAATTGTGGTAAAAGACATATAACACAGAATTTGCCATGTTAACCATTTTTAAGTGTACAGCTCAGTATTATTCACACTGTTGGGCAAACTACATCCAGAATTTCTTAATCTGGCAAAACTTAAACTTTATTCCTATTAAATGATCTCTCTCCATTCCTCCCTCTTTCCAGCCCCCACAACTCCTATTCCATTTCCCATCTCTGGATTTGACTACTCTGAATACCTCATATAGGTGGAATCATGCAGTATTTGTCCTTTGGGACTGGCTTATTTCACTTAGCAGAATGTCCTTCTTTTTTTTTTTTTTTTTTTTTTGAGACAGTTTCACTCTTGTTGCCTAGGCTAGAGTGCAGTGGTGCAATTTCAGCTCACTACAACCTACACCTCCTGGGTTCAAGTGATTCTCCTGCCTCAGCCTCCCAAGTAGTTGGAATTACAGGTGTATGCCACTATGCCTGGCTAATTTTGTATTATTTGTAGAGATGGGGTTTCACCATGTTTGCCAGGCTGCTCTCGAATGCCTAACCTCAAGTGATCCTCCCACCTCTGCCTCCCAAAGTGCTGGCAGTGTTACCCCCAAAGGGATTACAGGTGTGAGCCACTGCACCTAGCCTTTCCTTCTTTTTTAAGGCTGAGGGATATTCCACTGTATGTATAAACCGTATTTTGTTTATCCATTCATCCAGTGATAGACACATGGTTTGCTTGCACCTTTTGGTGACTGTGAATAATGTTGATATGAACATGGGTGTACAGCCTTGTAACATTTTTTTGGATATCCTGATTGATAAAAAATGATTTTGTCCTTTTCCTTTGCACATTTTTGACTTCTATTTTCCTGTTAACCATACACCATTCCTTCCTCTTCTGTACCCTCACATGAATGAATGCCCTCTGCCAGAAAACAGAATGGATCCCAACCTTTAGAGGCTGAAAACTTGGCAGAAGAGTCTGGCAGAGGACAGGAATTTACACTTGAACTAAATCTGACGCAACCTGCTCTTGGGCCAGAATTTGAGAACTTGATTACAGTATTCGTTTTAAAATTTGTTTGTTTTCCTTATACTGAGATGTTAATTCTTTTCTGCAAATTCCTCTAAAGATTAATGATGTTTACATTTTGATTACCTTTTTATGAAGTGTATGAATTTAACTCAAATATGTCAGTATGTTCTTTGGTGATTTCATTGAATCTTAGAAAATTCTATATACTGTATTTCACAAGTGTTTCTTTTTCTATTTTCTCTTGCTTTAAAAAAAAGAGTTACTGTTAGATTTATCCGGAATTTAAGTTGGCTAAATAGGGTAAAGTGAAGACACAAATTTTATATTTTGTTTTTGAAAAAATCTAACCACTTTCCCTGACCATTACAGCATAATCTCTCCCTCCCCAGTGACTCTTGATGCCTCTTTTAGCCAACATCAAATTCTTACGGACAATAGGACCTCTGTGGGACCAGAACCACGCTGTGTCCATTCCTATCCTCCCTGACCTCTCTCCAGTTTTTCAGAATCTCTTTGTTACAGACTCGAGACCTGAGAAACCTGCTGTCTCCGGAAACCTTCCACAACCTTGCTTTAGAGCAAAGTAAAGAATGTAACAATTCAAATTTCTTCCTACAGAGAGTGAGGAAATGCATTATGACTTTTTGTAAATACAGAAAAGTCATGCCTACCATTTTATAATAATGCTGTGATCAGAATATAGTTGAGGCAGAGATTTTCAAGCTGAAGGAAGCCCAGAAATGATCTACCTGGAGTTCTGACCCAGTGAAGAACCTGAAGACCTGGGAGGTGAAACCAACTGCACAAACTCTGCAGCTAATGATGGCGTGGCTGGAACTCACTACCTGTGTCTTCTCTTCAAGCCATGCTCCTCCCACTGTGACCTGCTGCCACCGTTCTCTCCTTTCTTGGATCTACTGGTGTCACAATTAGACAAGGAGACGACCATTTAGCTACTGACCCTATTCAGGGTCTTACTTTTACACACTCAGCTACGCAAAATCAAAACACCCAACTATCACCCTAAACCAGAGAAGAGAGAGCTGACTTTAGACGGATGCACCACACTGGTCTGAAAGATGCCAGCAGAATGGTCTAGATGAAAGGCATCTTGCTCGTGGAGCAGCACTTGAGAAAGGCAACCGACTGCCTTCCACTTCTCAGCAAGTTTATAAACTTGGGTTACACCTAGATTTAAATGTGCAGGGAAACCTGTATTCCTGAGACGAATGCACAGAAAAGGTGTCTGGATGACCTGAGGCAGCCGCCCCGTGTGCTGGGTATCCTCCTGGCCCATGCATGACAGGCTGCAGGGGATTTTGGGACTCAAGGCAGAGAACATGTCAGGGCAATTTGGGACAAACAACACGATTTTCCTCAAATAAAATTACTTTAACCAGCGTACAGTCTAAAATTAACTAGAGAGAGTCTTATTGGACATAAAGAAAAGTTTCCTGACTACTTGAAAGTTAAAACTAAAGTAATTTCCAGCTGCAGATCTATGTATTTGTTGACTAATGGGGAATGTCTTCTTTATGCATCTCCAGCTCTATATTGTTGAACTGTGCAAGTAATGTTCTCAAACCAACTTATGCTGAAAAGATCACTTTTTCAACCTATGATGGCACGTGTGTATTCCTCTCTTTCAACGGGGTGCTTCAGAAAAACTAACATGTGCTCTAGATGTGGAAGTGACCGTTTCATGCTTGTGTGGGTCAATTCGAGGCTTTGGGAATTCTCTTTTCACTTCTTTCTCCTCCTCCTTTAAATCCTCCTTTCTGATTTATGAGTTTCCTTGGATTCTAGAAGGGCAAACACTCAAGGTTTCCTCCAGATCTTGCCTATAAGATCTGTGTCTCTAAGAACTTTCCATTCACATTACCCTCCCAAGTATGATAGAGACATTTCTTCTAGAAAACTGTATGATCCCAGAAGATCACACCCTAAGAAAAACCCAGAAAACAAGGGCCGGACAGACCACTGAGGACCCATGGGACTTTGTAACCAGAGTCTTTGCAAATTCAACAACAATCCCAATAAAAACATGAGTCCAGTCAAATCTCCCAGGCCTGGCCACAGCATCACAACAACCCACTCAGTGCGGGCTCCTTCCCTGGGCCTCTGCTTCCTCCACTTTAAGGGGAAAGTCCTTGAAAACATTCACTTCTAAATGACACCAGATTTGTCAACACTAAAAATAGGGTCCAGGGGTCCCCTCTGCATCAGCTCTTTCCTTTCTTCTCTTAAGCACAGGAGGACATCTTTTCATGGTGTCTTCATCTGTACCTGTAGCTCCCCAAACACGGTAGGAACCAAAGTGGTTCTTGAGGCCACAAAATCAGTCACTTCAGGTACTAAAAGAAGGCACTTCTTTACCGTTCTTGGCTTTTGTCTAAAGGTCTTCATATACTGCGAAGGCGTTCTGATTACATGTGCAATCAACACAGAACATTAGCGTGCTGAAGGAAAACCTCACTGCAACATTTGAGTCCTACAGACGTCACGCCTTGCTGAGTTCCCCCTCAGCTCCCTGGCTTTATAAAAAAAAAGTATTTATTTTTATTGTGGTAAAGTATACATAACCTAAAGCACACAATTTTAGCCATTTTAAGTGACGGTTCAGTGGCATTAAGTATTTTACCACAATGAAGAAATGAAACTCTGCTAGAAACTAAAAAAGAATTCCAAGATAAGAAAATAGTCATAAGTTATTTTTACTACCATCATTCTCCTTGTTTATTTTTAACCTGTCTTTTCTCAAATGCGGCTTTATAGATAGCAAATCAGTCCCAACAATATCACCAACAGTTGAGATCCAACTCCAGGAAAGAGTGGAATGATTGTTCTTATTTCTCATACTCCAAAAGCTTGAAGGGTTCTTACTATATATGCTAAAAGCATATATAGTAAGTGGTTCTCTTCCATTCCAGGTTTATGTTTTGGGGAGAAACAAGAGAGAAACTAAGCACCTTGACAGCATGCAGTAGACTCTTCTACGGTCAGTGCAGGGTTTTGGTGGATAACTGATGGCCTAGATCCCAACTGTGGCTGTGTGACCTAAGGCAGATGGCTGCACCTTTCTGGGCCTCAGTTTGCAAGCTATAAAGTGAGAATAGGGTGAGATATATGGCATTTTCAACACTTTATGGCACAAATAAGTCCTCATTAAATAGTGCCTAGTATTATTGAAAGGCCATGACCCCACAACTAAAATATTTTAGTTGAAGGACTCACTAATACGGCATTTTTACTGTGTGCAACTAAACCTGAAAATGTCTTAGAATTCATAAAAATACTTTAAATAACTTAAAGACCTGAATAATTATTGTTCTTTCAGTGACAAAAATAAATATTCTTTTTTAACTTAAAAAGAAGGCTTATTGTTATTCTTGGTAGTCAATGGCACAAGAGTGGTTATTAGGAGAAAAAACTCTTGACAGCTTTGACTTAACTCCTACACACAGCGGATGTCATTTAATTTAAATGTACACACACACAAAGACAACACAACAAATGCCTTTTGAAAACCAGCCCCTCTTCAAAATTTGCAGCTGTCTTTCAGAACCCCACATAATATTTTTAGAGTTTATTTACAAAACTTAAATACTTTAAACATGTTTTATGTACAACCTAATGCCTTAAACTCTAGAAACTTTTTTTCATATTCTAGCAAAGTAAAAGATTCCAGTGTCTCCCTTGACTACCAATGATGTTACCACCCAAGAATTTTCTCTTAATGTTGGAGAAAACACATAAGAAACATATAAGCAGAAAACCGTGGAGGAGGGGCACCATCTGCAGAAAACCACACGTGGGCCTGCAGGTGCTGAAACCTTGGGCACCGAGGGCTGGGTCCTCATGACCAAGCCATTTGGGCATTGCCTCCGTTCACCTCAGGTCCCAACACAGCACCCAGGGTGGGGAAGCCACAGCACTGAACTTGCAGTGGTGGCAAGAAATTAACTGAAGAGGAGTAGGTTCCTACAGAAATTCCAGAGTGCTTTGGAATAATCCATGCCTGACCAGAAAACCCTCTGCCATGGTAAAGAACCAGGTCAGAGCTGAGAACAGGTATGTGATGACATACAGGAGAATCTTTTACTGTCAGGGGAGTCCCTAGATGACAAAGACAGCTGGTTACTACCAAAAATGGGCTAAAATCTGGGCTAGAGCTGTTTTGCCCAATAAAACAGCATGCCTCTCAGAGAAGCAGTTCTCTGATGTGAATCCCAAGTTGAAGGAAGGCAGTCAGGAGCTCACAGTACCTAGATGCTGCACTGTCACAAGCCCCCTGGTCAAGTGTGCAGCTGCCCACCAGGGCTGACATTAGGTGGCTGCAGTGTGGCTCCAGCTGGCGCCCACCCAGGGCAGTGTGGATGCCTGAGTGCGCCTGGTCAGCTACCTGGCTGGGTGGCTCCCTATGCCAACCAGTGAGCTGGGTCTGTTGTTTGTTCTTAGCCAGCGCTACATTGGTACTGAGAGATTGAATGTGCAAATGGACAATGGGCAGACCACATGTGAAAACAGAACCTGACCCAGCCTGCAGCAACCTGTCCAGGAAGCCAGCCCCTCATCCACAATAATCAGCAGGGAGCCAGCCTGCTTCAAGTCAGACTTGGAGGAAGTCAGATCCTATCTCCAGCCACCATCCAGGAAGCCAAACTATAACGATCAGCCCCATATGGCCAGGACTTGATTAATAAATGACAGCTGCCCTAATTCCATCCTGCTCCACTGCTTCCAACTTAGAACCAACCAGAGAGAGCCAAACATGCTCCCCTAACCGATCACAAAGGAAGACCCATTTCTAGTTAGCCAGCTCCCCCATGCCAACGGTCTCCAATCAGGGCACGCCTGGAGCCTTCCATTCCTTCCACTGTGAGGCTTTCCCACCTTCTGCCTGCCTCTAAGTCTCTGCCAAACACAAGTGCTGGTGGCCGATACCCTGACTAGCACAAGTTCTGGATAAATGGCCTCTGCTTGTTCTCATTTGGGTGATCTTTGTTTATTCCCACAGTACAATGTCTCTCGTGCTTTCCTTACCTTTGACTCTCTATCTCCTTCTCTAACCAAAGTGGCACAAGGAAAAGTAAGTAATTTCAATGAAAGAGTCAACTGTTGCTCTGGAAAGAGGTGCAACTATACACGACCAGTACATACAATCACAAAACACTCTCTTCTCACTTTCTAGTAGTAAGTATGATTCATCTGGATGGCATCAATATTAAATACTCACTGATCTAGATTTGGAACAACCAAATGTTCCCCTATACTCATCTGCTGACACAAGAGCTAAATAAAAAAGATTACTATTAAAGGTTTGTTTCAAAACGCACTCTGCAGTCGACACATATCAGTGTGGTACCCTACACCTTTTATACCTGCAGAGCTGGTGGGGAATAATGCAGAAAACTGTTCAGAATGATGGGCTCCTCCTCCTCAGTACCACAGGAGGCTAACTGGGCAAAGGAAGGTGAACTTTTCTATAGCACTTACTTATACTTATTTCTTCTAATTCTCTAAAAATTGGTGTTCCAAGTATAAAATATATGGTTAAGGAGATATATCAAAATAGTTGCTGATCAGAGCCCCTGACTCTCCCAACATCCCGGGTAAGGGTACCTAGGGTCCTTCTGAGCCCCAAGCCTCCCCCCAGCCCCATGGAGTCCCCCTTCGGTGGCACCCCACACCCAGCACAGAGCTGGGCATGGTGGGAGCCTGGCATTTGCTCAGCAAATGCTGGGTAGATAAATTACTTCACTAACTGTGGGGCCGATGACACAAACCTTATATTAATTGGGTCAGTACTGAAGGAAAAATCGGGTGACCAAGCTGTGGGCCTGCAGACAGTGAGAGCTGACATGGCCCTGGGAGACTCTGTATCACCGGTGGCCCGGTCCTATCAGGGCAGGCATCTTCACTGCCATTTCTCTTCTCATCACCACTTGGAGTATCTAGTAACCAGAATCTTCCATTTCTGTCTGCTTTTGGGCAAACAGAGGACATGGGAGCTGGAATTCGTTAGTTCTGGAATGGCTTATCAAGACAACATCTTCTCATTTTCCAACCCATCTGCACAATTGATTGATGGGTGAGATAAAGGACATTCTGGAAAGAAATTATTTCTTCATGCCAGAGTCCTTTCTAAACCTCGTCCATTTTCCTTTATAAAGAGATCCCTTAGATATCTTTATAAATGTCATCTACTTCCTTAAGAGAAATGGAAATTTTTCTTAAGAAAACCTTCAAGTGAATACTGGAGTTTGGAAAGCATTTTAATTTCTATTTCTTCTGTTTAACATAAGTGTTAAGAAATAACAGAAAACAAGGGTCAGAGCCATTTCAACAATGAGCAAATATCAGTATACAGGACAAACTACCTCAAAACTACTGAAAATTTACAGTGAAGATTTTTCTAAGCAGATTTTTACCTAAGACTATCAAAATATCTTCCCATAATGGAGGTTCTGATTCCCTATTTATCTAAAAATGTGCTTCTTACCTGCCCCCTCAACCCCCAAAACTATATTGCTGTTTGGCTGTAATCTGATTTTAATGTGTGTGCAATGTGGAGTTGGAGGAGGCTTTATAGCCAATGATTAAAGCTCAAGCAAAGCAGAAACTAATTTTGGACTTTGATCAGAAAATATATGAAATTCCCAGGTGAGGCTGATCAAAAGTGGAGACAACAGGGAACAGATGCCAACATTTTCTGCTCCTCTGAGGAATAGCTTAGGACAGAGTCAATTCATTGTAACAGAACTGTGCTTTTCTGTAAAAAGAATCCAGCTACAATGTGTAAAAACTGGCTATTTGTTGATTCACTGAATGTCTTTACTAAAAGAAGGAACACTGGTGGGGCCACATGGAGCCTCCTATTTTCAACAAAGCACCTGTGGGCTGTGCTGACCTGTCCAGTTCTTCAAACACGCCCCAGAGACAAGGGCACAGGTTTCTCCAGGCCAGTGAAGTGCCCAGTTATATGGACCCGCTTTGTGAAATTGTGCAGTCTGAGATGCTGCCCACGTTGCACGACTAAGGACTGCATGTAAGTGAATACTGCAGAAAGACAAGGCAGCTGGGTCAAGAAAAAGAGCCCTTTCTTTACTGACACTCACACCCCGACTAACAGCCAGAGTAACTGCAGCATCAGTCCCCACACCCAGACCACAGGCAAGGTGATGACAGTAGAAGGAAACTTTCTATGTGTGCGCAGACTAGTTCCCATAGACAAGGGATGGCACACAATGCATTCTGTCTTATGTGCAGGACAGAAGTAGCTGCCTCCCTCCCCAAGTAAAAAGAAGGGAGAGAAACCTTTAGCTCCTTGGAGGTGGGATGGAAAGGATCCTGGGTTCTCACCCTGACATTTTAAAGTATAACTAAAGTATCTCCAGGGGTCAGAAAGCCTCAGGAATCTGGGCTTTTATGACCTAGAGGTGTCTCTAAGATCTGGACTTCGTCCCTTTGGACATGTAAATACCTAGGAAGACAGCACTCCAGTCTTCCTGACACCTGGGGGCTTAACTCTGTGTGTGTGTCCATGTGTGTGCATGTGTATGTATATTTCTGTGTGTCTACAAGTATTTGTGTGCCTATGCACATGCATGTGTGTATGTGTACATGCACATATGTATATGGTATGCATACATATACATACATGTGCACTTATAGGTGTGCACCTTTTCACATATATTGTGTGCATGCATATATGTGTATGTGTATATGCTATGCATGTATATGCATATGTATGGGTCTTTCTGTGGGTGTATACATGTATTTGTGTATACATATGTGTATACATATGTGTGCACACATGTGCATGTATATACATATATGCAGGTGTGTATGCATATGTGGTACATGTGTATATGCATGTTTGTATATGTGTATGTGTAAATGTAGAGTGTGTGTGTGTGTGTGTGCGTGCACGCATAGATGGAATTCTGGAGGGCCAGTCTGGCTATCAAATGTTCTAGCCTTTAGTTACCAGTCACATCAACTAGTCACCAGCCCCTATGGCCACTCTACACAGGCCCATAGCATGATCTCAGGCACACAAATAGGGATTATGCTTATTTTCTTTCTTTTAACACTTTCCAAATTTTTCATAGGTATATTTGGCATGGACATACATACTCACTGTAGAAAATTCTTTTTTTTTCTTTTGAGATGGAGTTTTGCTCTTTCCTCCTGGCCTCAGCCTCCCAAGTAGCTGGGATTATAGGCACCTGCCACCACGCCTGGCTAATTTTTTTGTATTTTAGTAGAGACAGGGTTTCGCCATGTTGGCCAGGCAGAGCTTGATCCACCTGCCTCGGCCTCCCAAAGTGCTAGGTTTGCAGGCATAAGCCACCATGCCTGGTCTAGAAAATTTAACAGTAACAAGTACTAGGCACTGTTTTCTTACTACATGCCAGGCACAACTGTAGGGGCTCTGCATATGTTGTCTCCGTGAATCCTCGGAACAACATCTTGAGGCAGATCCAACAATTATCCCCTTATACAGAGGAGGAATGGAGACCCTGGATTTAAACCACTTTCCTAAGTCGCACAGCTAATGAGAAGTGGAGCTGAGATGTAAACCCAGGCAGCCTGACTCCAAACTTGACTGGTAAGCACTGTGTTCTAGGCTTCCTCATGCTTACTTTTAGACAGATCATTCTTTTCACTTTTCCATTTTTTTTTTAACTAAAATGGAATCAAACTGTTGTTTGCCCCTTGCTCTTTCCCTTAGCACACGTGACCTTCTCTGATGGTTATGGTTCTCAATGTTCCCTGCCCCACCACTGTGAAACTGATGACTTCACAGGCATCTGATGTTCTCTGATTTATTGACTCTGGAATTCCAGATTCTAAACCCCAAACAAAGCCTCAGGAACACCAGGTTGCTGTGGATTAAGATTTTAAAAAAGGGAGGCAGGGAGCTGTGGTGAGAAGACTGTCTGGGTTATAAAGCGGTTACCAGAAGGTTGCATTAGAGGGCTGTGAGGAACTCGGGTCTGTGAACACAAGTGGATTTAATAAAATGGTGCATCTCAAGGACCTAAAAATAAATAACTTTAAAAGGTGGGTCTCTGTTCAAATTAACAGAGGCTTCCTGTTCTTCAGTGCAGTTCAATAAACATGGACGGAACAACTCTACTCTACAGCAGCTCCTAAAAGGCAGGAAAAAAAACATGTGCTCCCAGGAACCTGCAGTCTTCACCACAGTGAAGTGAAGGAGATAGCCACACCTCGGAACTCTAAAATTTAGATACTGCCATGTAACAGACATGCAAGAGGCTCTGTAGGAGCCCAGAGGACAGACGTTAGACCCCTGTGGCCAGGCTCTTAGAAGCCAGAGCTGTCCAAAAGGGTGAACAAGAATTGGCAAGCAACGATGGAAGGAAGGGTGTTCCAGGGCACTGGTGACAGTATGGCCAAAGGCCCCAGGGCCTGGAGAGGTGAACAGAGTAATACCACTAACGACAGCTGTCCATGCAAAGCACAAAACTCCCTGAACATAGCTGAGAAAAATCTGCCTTCACATACTCCGCGTCTGCTACCCGTGAACAATTTTTGAGTGAATTCTAAATTCCATCAAAAAGAAAAAAATGTTACTTAAAGAGAAGTTTACTGTTCAAAGACTGTCTACAGAAGAAGATGGACTTCAAAAGTGAAGCACGAATATTTCTAATATGAAACAAAAGCTCTAGACATGCCTGGCATCAATTTTTGATAAAAATAAAATTAAAGGATAAAAAATTCGAAGGATTACAAACATAATCTGTATAGAAATATGGCTGCCTCTTGAATAACACAGGGGTCGGGGAACCAACTCTCATGAAGTTGAAAATCTGAGTATAATCTTTGACTCCCCCAAAACTTAACTATGAATAACCTACTGTTGACCAGAAGCCTTACTGATAATAGTCAATTAATACCTATTTCATTTATATATATAATACCCCATATTCTTAAAATAAACTAAGCTAGGGAAAAACAAATGTTATTAAGAAAATCATAAGAAAGAGGAAATATACCAACTATTCACTAAGTGGAAGTGCATCATGATAAAGGTCTTCATTCTCAGGCCAGTAATCCCAGCACTTTGTGAGTCTGAGGCGGGTGGATTACCCGTGGTCAGGAGTTTGAGACCAGCCTGACCAACATGGTGAAACCCCATCTCTACTAAAAACACAAAAATTAGCTGGGCATGGTGGCGTGTGCATGTAATCCCAGCTACTCTTGAGGCTGAGGCAGGAGAATCGATTGAACCCAGGAGGTGGAGGTTGCGGTGAGCCAAGATTGTGCCATTGCACTCCACCCTGGGCAACAAGAGCAAAACTCTGTCTCAAAAAAAAAAAAAAAAGAAAAAAAAAGAAAAAAGAAAATCTTCAAGAGAAACAAATTAAATCAGCACACATATTCATGAAAAGCAAATCTTAAATGTTTATTATAACCCATCTGACTTAGGGAAATTATGTATATTAAAAAAAGCTAACCCAGGGATGACAATTTCAGAGCTTGAAGGATAGCCATTTTCTGATGTCACAGCTGCATTCGTGTTCCTGTGTCTAAAATGATTAACGCTACCACTGAAAGACAGGTAGGGCAAGAAAGAAAGGGCAGTGCGGAGAATGAGGTGGAAAGGCAGATGGTGACCTCATGACAGAAGGCTAAAGACCTGTTCCCACTCTGGGCTCTGCCACCGTGGAGCCCCAGCCTCAGTTTCCCCTTCTGTAAAATGATGGTGCTGGCTTCCTGACCTCCAAGGTCTCTTCCAACTCTGTTGCTCCCTGACCCTCCTGTCTAGAGGACACCTCCTGGATTAGAGTCACAGTTGAGGACAACAGTGTCTCTCTTCCGTATCTTCTCCCAGCATATGCCCAACTGTTCTTTGCTTCAGCTTGAAAAGACAAAAAGACCAATCTGACAAAAATTTCATTTGTCTTTAATCAGATTGGAAGCTAACCCCAAATACTTTCAAATAGTTTCAAATCGTTATCAAAAAAGGACAGTGCAAAAGTAAAATGTAAACTGTGTGTCTAAAAATGGCAATCCAGGCAGGGTACAGGGGCTCATGCCAGTACTTCGGGAGGTCGAGGTGGGTGGATCACCTGAGGTCAGGAGTTTGAGACCAGCCTGGCCAACATTATGAAACCCCATCTCTACTAAAAATGCAAATAAATAAATAAATAAACAAATAGCTGGATGTGGTGGTGCATGCCTGTAGTCCCAGCTACTTAGGAGGGTGAGGCAAGAGAATTGCTGGAACCCAGGAGGTAGAGGTTGCAGTGAGCCAAGATCGCCCCATTGTACTCCAGTCTGGGTAACGAGGAAAATTCAACTCAAAAAAACCCAAAATAATTAAAAATAAATAAAAATGGCAATCTATAGTTAAATAACAAAGAGAATAAGATATTAGCATCAATATGGGCTTTTACAATCTAACTTTTAGACTATCAGATAGATCCATCTGGGGCCTCAAGTTATCTGGATGAATTATCTATTCTGCCTGAACTCAAGTGAATTCAGGCTTCCGCTTTAGCTGAAATAAAATCTCCTTGGGATACTAGATTTGTCCTAGAACATTAATAACTCTGGAAGGATGGGGACCCACTGCTGTATGACTCCAATGTCTGTGAGCGATGTAATTTACTGGAAATAGCAATGTGAGTGTGGCCACCAGATGAGCCACGCTAAAGTGTTCAAAGGTATTCCTGGTTTTAGTTCTTGATCCTGAAAAATCTGCCCCAGAACTAGGAGGAGCACCATGTTTCACAATTCACAGACCTCATCTCATGTTCTTTTCAAAGTTCTTTCATATTTCTTACCAAACATTTCCCCATCTGGGAAAATGGAGGAAAACCCCATTCCTCCCAAACCTTACATCCTTCTTTCCCCCAATACTATATATGTGGCCTGGGGATTTGCCTTCATGATGGGGCAAAGCTGCAATGCCATAGAACCCAGGGAGGCAAAAAAATTTCACATGTATGGAAAAAAGAAGAAGGGAATTTGCTCAGTAGAGCCACCCCTGACCTGCATAATGGGAACTCAGAGGTACCCCTTGAATCGTTAACTCCTGACCCTGTTATTCCACGGTTGGTCCTACAACAGGCCATCCCAACCTCACCCTCCCCTACCACCCCTGTCCCCAGGCATAGGCATAACTGGCCATGTCTTCCAGCTGAAAAACCTTCCTAAATCAGTTTCAGTGTTGTTTCCTAGAACTCTCTGAAACGATATACAGCCCAGAATAATTCAGACAGATGTTATTCAAGGATTCCAGAGGGGAGAAGAAAACAAAACAGAAACGGCTTGGGTCAGGATAATATGCTTATTCTGAGAAGGCACTGGGTGGCTGATCCCACCTCTCTGATGTGGGGGTGGTACACATCTAAGTAAGGTCGCTAGGGCAAATTTGATTTTGTGTACGCATATGTATGTCAATCCAATTGTTTTGTCGATGTTTATGTTCAGATTTTGCTTGTGTGGCTTCGGTGGCAGTAGGAAGGTAGACAAAGTGGAAGTAACCTAACCGGGCTCCTCTCTGCCATCCCACAAAGAAAGTCCAGCACTGCTGCTTACATCACAGCCAAGGCTGGTGGTGGGAGTGGGACTGGGATGCTCTGAACTGCCCTTAATTCATTAAGTGAATCACTACGGAGATACTCCCCAGGAGTCAAACTTAGGAACAATGACTTAGAAAATCCTGCTACTCAAAAGTCTGGAATACCTTGCTTGCATGTATTTCTTTTATATTATGCTGAGCGCTGAGGTCTGTGCTCAGGTATGGAGGGGAAGAGGGGCAGGAGGATATGTTTTGGGGTGACCCTGAGTGAGTTCTAGGAGGCTTCCCCATAAACCAGTCCATCTCGGGTTTTCCAGGCCCGGGCTGATGAGACTCAGGTGAAACGGTGTTTTACAAATGTGGTCCAGGTGGGCCCTACCTTTCCATGCTGACTTCTAGGTTGAGCTCAGCTGAAGAAAGATGTACCTGACTCCAAAATGAGGAGAGACATAATGAGTGTCCTGATTTAACAATCCTTATTACAGCCAGAGAAACAATTTTGGAAAGCTGGTTTGCTACTAAAAGACAGCAAGGAACAGAATAATGATTTTGTCCTAAAAAAGATTTTCCTGCAAGCGTTCCTCTTTTGTACCCTTTCACACGCAGCCTCCTCCTCTAAAGGGTGGAGTCGAGCATGGACAGCAAACTGGAGTGTTTTCTACTCCGGCATGCACCCAGCCGCCACACAGTGACCTCCTGCTCAAGGAAAAATTGCTGAAGCTAAAGAAGGCAGGTTCAGATGCTAGATTTGGTTTACACACATCCTATCTTCTTCAAAGCAGCATTTCAGAAAAAGTAAATAAAAACGAGCTGTTCTATTTCTGTTTCTTCTCTAAACAGTGAAATTCAAGTTCCTGCTCTGACTGTCCTCATGTCAGTCACTTATCTGTGTCTCGGTGGCCTGTATGGAAAACGGGAATAGTATAGTGCTTCCCTCCAGTGACGCCTGTCAAAACAAATGAGCAAACGCGTGTCTGTAACGATGACCATCAAACACAGGGTCCCCCCTCCCAAATGATCCTTGGACCTGATGATATTTTTACCTTGCCTAAATTGTTATGAAAAAATGATAAAGGGGCTGGACACAGTGGCTCACACCTATAATTCTAGCACTTTGGGAGGCCGAGGCAGGAGGATCACTTGAGGTCAGGAGTTCAAAACCAGCCTGGCCAACATGGTGAAGCCTTGTCTCTATTAAAAATACGAAAAAAAAAAAAAATTATCTAGGCGTGGTGGCACATGCCTGTAATCCCAGCTACTTGGGAGGCTGAGGCAGGAGAATTGCTTGAACCTGGGAGGTGGAGGTTGCAGTGAGCCGACATCACATCACTGCACTCCAGCCTGGGCCACAGAGTAAGACTCTGTCTCCAAAAAAAAAAGAAAAGAAAAGAAAAGAAAAAGAAAAAAGAAAAATGATAAAGGGATGGCCAAGGATGGCAATGTTATGGGATTAAAAAGTGCAGGTGACAAAATCCTGACCCTGGCTGGCATACATGAGAAGCATTAAAAGTTGGTCAAGTAAGTAGGCAGTTTACTGTTCTTCATGGGCACGAATGAGCTCTGTGCGTTCATTTTGTTTATCTGAAAGAAAGTCAGATGTCCGTGCCTAAGATAGTCAGTTCCCAGAAGTCAAGTGGATGGTCTGTGTCCAACCTTGTCCTTTGTTTTTCCCCGTACCCAGCTGCCTCCAGCACCCAGGCTTCCTTATCTTATGCTACTCATGGCAGAGAGCAGATTGTGGAGAGCATGCAGAGAGATAAGGCGATTCAGGGCAGAGTGGGCAGTCGGTCTGCGGTGTGGCCCTCCCAAAACCTCTGGGTGGAGAGTGTGCCAGCTGAGCCCAGAAAGCCTCATTCTTTCAGACTCTCTGGAAGCAGGGCATGAGAAACTGGATTCTCCAGGTGAGGAAGCCTCTTCAGGGCTCATCAGAGAAAGAGAAGCACTAAGCCACCAGGAAGGGGTTGGCAGGTCTGTTCAGTGCCTGGCAAACTCCAGGACTCGGCAAAGGCCTCTTTGCTTTCTGAGCCTTTAATTTTTATCTGGAAAAGGTACACCACGTTGTACCAGATGATCACTGGGGTTCTTTCCTTCCATTTCTAAACAAACTTATTACCCAGAATCGGCAGTGTGTCTACAATCTGAAGAATAAACTTCCTGGTTCCACTGAAAACCAGGTGATCCTTACTTTTTAGGGGATCCTGACATAGGAGACAAATAACAGGATCCTTTAAGAACTGTGGGAGCTCAGTCTCCATTCTGCAAGCCAAGCCTCTTTAGAAAAAAAAACAAAAGGCCACATGAAGTAGCACATGTCACATTCATCATGGTAAAAGAGCCCCACACATTCCATAAAAATCTCAGAATCCACGGGATGCACAGAGGCTATGTGATTTTGATTGAAATCTCAGACACAAAAGGTTATCAGGGTACTTTGCTCTTATAAATGGCAAAAGCTTTCAAAAGCAAACTGTGCAGCCCTAAGCAACTGCCAAGACATTCTAAAGTGTTTGGCTTCTAGAATGGAAGTATTTCACTTCCCTCCCCGCCTTTACGTTAGCTTTCAAGAGAACACTGGGATACGTTTGGGGTTTTAATTACTAGAATGTACATTATCTGAAAACAAACAAGTACTTCATTCAAGAAGAAGACACCTTGAGGCTGGCACTTACCTAGCTGGGTGTGCAAGAGTTTGAGTGAACTGGTCACAGCAGCAAGTAATAAATCAATAACAGCATTTTTTCTTTTGAGATGGAGTTTTGCTCTTGTCATCCAGACTGGAGTGCAATGGTGTGATCTCAGCTCACTGCAACCTCCACCTCCTGGGTTCAAGCAATTCTCCTGCCTCAGCCTCCCAAGTGCAGAGATTATAGACACCTGTCATCACATCCCCCTAATTTTTTGTATTTTTAGTAGAGACACGGTTTCACTGTGTTGACCAGGCTGGTCTCAAACTTTTGACCTCAAGTGATCCACTTGCCTTGGCTCCCATAGTGCTGGGATTACAGGCGTGAGCCACGGTGCCCAGCCAAAACTCTTTAACAAGCATTCTCTCTTCTTGATTCTCATCCCGAGTATTAATATTTCCCTCTCACAGATGAAGAGACTGAGGCTTGGGGTTTATGCAACTTGCCAAGGTCAATTGGTCACAGTGACCATATCAGGGTGTGACAGCCTTCTGCTATGGGCCAAACACTGTCCTCGTTACACCATTTCAAAGTGCCCTGGCCCATATGGTGATGGCCACTCACACACTGTGATTTAAAATTAGGTCATAGGGCATTGCTGGCACACCCATGGCACAGGCTGAATGTTTTTATAGGTGTCTCGTATAAACAGGCTGCAATATATGCAAGAGCTGCCAAAGTCTGAGCTGTTGGAAAACACAGACATCGCCTCAGGGAAGCACATCCAAATGATACCACCCAAAGAAGTACAAAATGGGCAACGACATGCCGCTGCTTCACAGATATAAGTGCTTAGACACATGGCACAAGGGAAACATAAGGAGATTCTGTACTGAGAGGTTAGATAGCTGACCACTTTGAACAGCTAACTCACGCAAACACGGCACAGCTTCCCAGAAACTGGGAGCCCAAGAAGAACTAACTATTCCTTTTATAATTTAAGCATGATGTCTCCTGCACTAGGCACCCCCACTGTTCCTGGGTCTTTGCCAGGCAGGGGCCAATCCAGGTCTTTTAAGTGGGCTAGCAGCAGCATTCTTGTGGTGAGAATGCTACTAGCCCAGGCATGGCGAGAGGAGAACCTATTGCACGGTTGGAAGACTAACCGACAACTCCCACTGAGGGACTGTGGATATACCAAAGAGCCTAAGCCCAAACAGATGTGGTGCATACTGGCGCACACCACCTTGCTGCCCAAGGAATCTCCATTTTCGCAGAGCACCAGGAAAATGACTCCCTGAACTGGTCCAGCAATAGCAGTAGGACCTGGCTGAGGAGGAGCCAACAATGGCCAGGGCAGGTGCAGCATGGCAACTGCCAGGTAAGTGCTGGAGCAGGTTTCTATAGAAATCAGGGGACAAGGATGATGAATGACCTGCCCAGGGAGGGAAGGCAGACCCAGGTGGCTCAGGGTGCTGTGAGTTTCCTTAGACTCTCTTTGAGGGGCTCATATCTGTTGTCTGGCAGTCAGGAACCAGCACAGTCCATCTCTCATTCTTTCCATGGAATGTAGTAGAATGCCTGCCCTGCATGAGGTGCCGGGGATTCAGGGGGGATTGCAGGCCCAGCCAGAGCCCAGCTTGGTCATGAGAATCACATGCACACATGGGGACAAGAGCAATGATGCCAGCAGCTGGAGCCTTGCGAGGAAGCATCCCAGGAATAACTGAAGAGCAAGTTAAGGACTGGGGGCCCTGGAGCTGAGAATCGGCATGCTAAGGCGTAAATGACAGCAAACAAAGGCAAATGGAGTATGGGTTTGCAGGTCTGAGAGACTGGAAAAGGAAGGAAGGAGATCTAAAATGCAAGAGAGGGGTCTATTTTCATCAAGGCCACCTTGAACTCCAAATCCAGGGGTCCTGTGCTTCCCCTGGACAGTTTCCAAAAGTGGTGCCTTTTCAGATCAAATGAAAGTAGATTTTATTTGGCCTGAGAGATCATAAAACCTCTACAAAATTGTGAATGAATTTCTCTCTCCAACAATGCTATGAAGGGGAAAGGGGGGAGGCCATAAAAGGAAAATTCTCTCTGACCATTAAGAAGGCCTTGGAGAGGTCACATAAAAACTGCCATCTGCTATTGGTCATTACATGAGCTGAGAAGACGGAGCTGCGCAGCAATCATTCTCAGCAAGGTTCCAGCTGATATATCTGCCCCCACTCTGCCACACACACCCCACAACTTGGAGTTTAAAGTTTTCCTCGTGTTTGCTACCGGATCTTGATCTCCCGGGAAACCGGCATCTTGTACAGTAACTGATGATACTGTATGCCATGTCTTTCATAGACAACACAAATGGAAGTGCTGATGTGGCAAACAAACTATTTATTTTTATTTATTTATTTATTCATTATTTGAGACAGAGCGTTGCTCTGTTGCCCAGGCTGGAGTGCAGCGGTGCAATCTCGGCTCACTGCAACCTCTGACCTCCTGGGTTCTCCTGACTCAGCCTCCCAAGTGGCTGGGATTACAGGTGCCCATCACCACGCCCGGCTAATTTTTGTATTTTTAGTAGAGAAGGGGTTTCACCATGTTGCCCAGGCTGGTCTTGAACTCCTGACCTCTGGTGATCCACCCGCCTCAGCCTCCCAGAGTGCTGGGATTACAGTAGTGAGCCACTGTGCCCAGCCCAAACACAGAATTTGGTAGATCAACATAGTAGCCAGACTGGCTTTCCCTTGTCCTCACTACAACCCACCTCAAAAAACCTCTTCAGCTACAAGATGGTGTTTCCTCCTCTCCCTTACTGTTAACACTCTGTCAACAGGCAGCGGTCAGCAGTTAGCCCTGTGACCTGTGTAGACCTATTGATGCTGTCTACTTCTAAACAAGTCTTCACCCTCCATAATGGAATAATGGAAAATTGAAGCCATCAAGTTCCGAGATTGAAAAAATAATGGATGGATGTTTCTATATAACACTAAAGACAGATCTAACTTCTACTGATGGGGACTATTTGTGAAAATACTCCAAAAGGACTCCAGCTCACATCAGAGAACCATGACTAGCCATTGGGTTTGAAATGGAATTACCTGTCTGAATTAAGGAGAACAAATGTTTGCATTTGTATGCTAAAAATATAGACATTCATAAAAATTAATAAAAAATGGAGGCATCCTCATTTCTTGGTGCTCTCAGAGTTTCTTCTACCACCTGTCATGTTTTTGCATGTAGTTTGATGACTAATAATTCTATTCGCACTAGGATATTTGGGATGCCTCAGTGCATGCAACAGACCAAAGAACTATGCTGGCTGCCTCATGATATCCCCAGGAAGTCTACTGATAGACTGTTTGCTTTCGAGGTATCTTTTTCTTGGTGTCTGTTGACTCTGAGAAGGTTTTTTTCTTTTGTCATCTTGCCTTTTCCTTTCCTATTGGAGGACAGCACGTAGCGAGTGTTCCTGGGCTATGCATTATCACTTAGGAGTGAGGAAGTAGAAGGATAATCAGAGGTCCACGCACAAGAGTGGTGCTTATCAAATGTGCCCCTGTCTGAAGAGTGATTAACATTTCTTATAAGTTTTATCCATTTCATTTGCTTTCCTCTCTTCTCTAGCCGAACTGAAAAATTTTTAAGAGCATTCCCCCAGAGAACTAGAAAAAGATAAGGATGCCTATTCTCACCACTTCTATTCAACATAGTACTGGAAGAGCCACATAGCAATCAGACAACAGAAAGAAAGTAAAGGCATCCAAATAGGAAAGGAAGAAATCAAACTCTCTCTCTTTGCTGTTGATATGATTCTACATCTAGAAAACTCCCAAAACTCCACCAAAAGGCTCCTAGAACTGACAAATGACTTCAATAAAGTTTCAGGATACAAAATCAATGTGCAAAAATTAGTAGCATTTCTATACACCAATAATGTCCAAGCTGAGGGCCAAATCAAGAACACTGTTCCAAAGTGCTGGGATTAGTAGGTGGGCTGATCACTTAAGGTCAGGAGTTCGAGACCAGTTTGGCCAACATGGCAAAACCCCATCTCTAACAAAAATACAAAACTTAGCCGGGCATGGTGCTGCGTGCCTGTAGTCCCAGCTACTCGGGAGGCTGAGGTAAGGAGAATCGCTTGAACCTGTGAGGCAGAGGTTGCAGTGAGCCGAGATTGCACCACTGCAATCCAGCCTGGGTGGCAGAGTGAGACTCTGTCTCAAAAAAAAGAGAACACAGTTCCATTTATAGTAGCCATTAAAATATAAAATACCTAGGAATACAACTAACCACAGAGGTGAAAGATCTCTACAATGAGAACTATAAAACACTGCTGAAAGAAATCATAGACAACACAAACAAACGGAAAAACATTCCATGCTCATGGACTGGAAGAATAAATCTTGTTAAAATCCCCATACTGCCCAAAGCAATCTACAGATTCAATGCTATTTCTATCAAACAATCAATGTCATTTTTCACAAAACTAGAAAAAACCATTCTAAAACTCATAGGGAACCAAAAAGAGCTTGAATGCCCAAAGCAATCCTAAGCAGAAAGAATGAAGCTGGAGACATCACATTACCCAACTTTTAATTATACTATAAGGCTATAGTAACCAAAACAGCATGGTGCTGGTACAAAAACAGACACATAGACCAATGGAACAGAATAGAGAACCCAGAAATAAAGCCACACACCTACAGCCATATGAGCATCAACAAAGTTGACAAAAACAAGAAATGGTAAAAGGACTCTCTCTTCAGTAAGTGAGGCTAGGATAGTTGCTAGTCATATGCAGAAGAATGAAACTGGACCCCTATCTTTCACCATATACAAAATTAATTCAATATGAATTAAAGATTCAAATGTAAGAGTTAAATCATAAGAATCCTAGAGAAAAGCTTAGGAAACACCATTGTGGATACTGGCTTTGGAAAAGAAAGTCCTCAAAAGTAATTGCAATGAAAATAAAAATTGACAAATGGGACCTAATTAAACTAAAGAGCTTCTGCACAGAGAAAGAAACTGTCAACAGAGTAAACAGACAACCTGCAGAAATGGGAGCACATATTTGCAAACTATTCATCCAATGAAGGTCTAATATCTAGAATCTATAAGGAACTTAAACAATTGAACAAGCAAAAAACAGAAAACCACATTAAAAATTGGGCAACAGACATGAACAGACACTTCTCAAAAGAAGACATACAAACATGAAAAAATGCTCCATATCGCTAGTCATCAGATAAATGCAAATCAAAACCACAATGAGGTACCATCTTACATCAGCCAGAATGGCCATTACTAAAAAGTCAAAAACAACACATGTTGGAGAGGCTGTGGAGACAAGAGAACATTTATACACTGTTGGCTGGAATGTAAATTAGTTCATCCACTGTGGAAAACAGTTTGGAGATTTCTCAAAGAACTTAAAACAGAGCTACTAATTTGACTCACCCATCCCACTACTGATAGTAGTATCTATCCAAAAGAAAACAAATCATTTTACCGAAAAGACACATGCATTCACATGTTCATCACAGCACTATTCACAATAGCAATTGTGATTCCATGTCCAATAGACATGGAATCAACCTAGATGTCCATCAACAGTGAACTGGATAAAGAAAATGTGTTACCTATATACTACGGCATACTACGCAGCCATAAAAAGAATGAAGTCAAGTCCTTTACAGCAACATGCATGCAGGTGGAGGCCATTATCCTAAGTGAGTTAATGCAGAAATAGAAAAACAAATACTGCATGTTTTCGCTTAGCTAAACATTGGGTACTTGTGGACAAAAAGATGGCAACAACAGACACCAAAGACTACTAGAGGGAGCAGGGAGCCAGGGGATAAGGACTGAAAAACCAACTACTGGGTACTATACTCAGTACCTGGGTGATAGGATCATTCATGCCCCACACCTCAGTATCATGCAATATACCCAGGTAACAAACCTGCACATGTATCCCCTGAATCTAAAATAAAAGTTGAAAAAAAAATTCAAAGAATACAGCAAATTTACTTTTCAGCTATGTCTCATGCAATGTACAAAGTGTGTAACTACTGTACATTCAGAGAACTGAATTCAGAACCCGTCTGATTGTAAATCTGATAAATTCCAAAAGCAACAAAGCTTCTTAGAAATGCTTGGGGGCAGCCTACCATCTGACTGGATTGAGAAAGGCCTGGAAGGCCATCTCCTCAGGGTCTTCTTGGAAACATATCACTGGAGGGGTGTGTCTCCCAATACCATTTCCAGGAAATTTTTGGTTTTAATACAAGGTCCATCATATCCACTTAATTCTCATAGACAACCTCTATTTCAAATATTTTTTGCGTCTTCACGTATCATTGAAATGCTCCAAAAACAAGTATAATTGACTATCATACAGCCAAAAAAATTATGTTTACATTAAATTTTTAATGTCATGGAAAAATGCTTATATTCGGGTTAAGACAAACAACCAGAATAGAAAACTATAAAACGGGTATTATCGCAAACGTGAAAATGCATTAAAAAGATTTAAAAGGCCGGGCGCGGTGGCTCAAGCCTGTAATCCCAGCACTTTGGGAGGCCGAGGCGGGTGGATCACGAGGTCAAGAGATCGAGACCATCCTGGTCAACATGGTGAAACCCCGTCTCTACTAATACAAAAAATTAGCTGGGCACGGTGGCGCGTGCCTGTAATCCCAGCTACTCAGGAGGCTGAGGCAGGAGAATTGCCTGAACCCAGGAGGCGGAGATTGCGGTGAGCCGAGATCGCGCCATTGCGCTCCAGCCTGGGTATCAAGAGCGAAACTCCGTCTCAAAAAAAAAAAAAAAAAAAAAAAAGATTTAAAAGCTGGAAAATATCTCATGTTAGTTAAGACATGGAGACAAGGCACCCTTACACACTGTGGGTGGGGAGGTGAATGGGCATAGCTGTTTTAGTCCTCAATTTGGCAGCATCTATCAATATTTCAAACAGATGTGCCTTTACCCAGGAGTCCTAGTAATCCCTGACCTAGAAAATCTTGAAATGTACACAAAGATATACAGATAAGGAAGTTAATACAAAAACTGTAATAGTGAAAAAATGGAAACAAACCCAGCAGATTGTTTATGAATAGGGATGGGTTAAATAAATTACGTCCTATTTGTACTTCTGAATAATACTTCTTAGCCTTTAAAAATAAGGAAGTAGATATGTCATAAAAAATCCATGCCATATTAAGTTGCTAAATAATATACATAAAATGAGTTCTAGTTTTTAAAAGTGTATGCGTGTGTATATGTAAATGCACCAAAAATGACCAGCAGAACATGCCCCATGGTTAACAGTCATTACCTCCTGAGAAGGGTGGAGAGTTATGGGATGCTTTTGGCTACAACAGAAAACCTAATTCAGCTTGCTTCATCTGGCAATGGTTTCATGATCTCATAAATGTTCGAAAACAGACTCTTCCTTGGGTAATCCGGAAGGTCAAGGGCACCATGGAGACCGCCTGCCCCCCTCCCTTCTTCACCTTTGCATTCTTCCACAGGTCGGCTGAGACCTGGCCGAGCCCCTCTGGTGGCTGACGGTTGCCCAGTTTGCAGGCATTATGGCCACACATCACAGTATCCAGTGGAAGGAAAGGACTGTTTCCTTCCTTGCCTCTTTTAAGACAGGGAAACCTTCCCAGAAGCCTCCCAGTAGACCACCCTCACATTGTATTGGCTAGAACAGGTGCTCACCCTGAGCCAGTCACTGGCAAGGGCAGCAGGCCTACCCTCACCAGAGTTTCATGGCCGATCAGATAAACGTCCTGAGGCAGGTGTGGGATGACAGTCTACTGTACAAAATCCCGTTTCTGCTAGGTAAATAAAAGCTGGGGGGATGATTATTGGGTAGGCCACAGGGATGAAGGGAATTTTTTTCTCTCTGCTAGAAATGGTTCTGTGCTATTTGAAAATTTTTACAAGATTATATCCATGTGCTTTTTCAGACAAACTAATATAAAAATACTTTAATGCACAGAAAAAACACTGAATGGAAAATATATCTTGAAATTGTGAGTCTTCTTCCTTCTTTTCTATCTTTTCCAAAAACGATGTATTTTTATAAACAGAAAAACAATAATTTTTAAGAAGACCTCAAGCTCTTAATATTTTACCACCAAGGGACATAAATATCCTTCATAAAATTGTGCATGTCATTTTTGGCTCAGAAGAGGCCAGAAGAATCATGCTGCTAGGTTCTGTTACCTTGTCACCTGTCTGCCTGTAGATGGGCTTGCGTTTTTCTGGAAGCCTGGATGATTTTCAGTGGTCTGGGAACATTATCTGCCATGGCCTTCAGCAAAGCAGCGACGTCCACAACTTGGGTCCTGGGGCCCAGCCTCCCTCCTTCAGCCCCCGCCACTGCTCTCATTTCTGTCCTAGTACTCCCATGCTTGATGCCTTCCTTTCCCTCTCTCGTCTCCACCCTCACCCAGGCCTGCCTTGGCTCCACGGCTTCCTCTACTTTTCCTTCCTCCTAAACATCAAACTGCCATTGTCATCCTCTTAGAACTTGGTTTTCAAGGTTTACTTTTAGGGAGCTTGGAAGGCAAGCGGTAGCAAAGAAATTGCCTTTGCAAATAATAAATAGAATACCAAAATGTATTTTTAAAAAGCAGAGTTGGGGCCAGGCGCAGTGGCTCACACTTGTAATCCCAGCACTTTGGGAGGCTGAGCTGGGCGGATCACAAGGTCAAGAGATCGAGACCATCCTGGCCAACATGGTGAAACCCCCTCTCCACTAAAAATACAAAAATTAGCTGGGCATGGTGGCACACGCCTGTAGTCCCAGCTACTTGGGAGGCTGAGGCAGGAGAATTGCTTGAACCCAGGAGGCAGAGGTTGCAGTGAGCTGAGATCGTGCCACTGCACTCCAGACTGGAGCCTGGCGACGGAGCGAGACTCTGTCTCAAAAAAAAAAAAAAAACAGAGTGATGCTGGTTCAAGTATTTTCAGGGCCACCCAGATGACCCCTCCTAATATCAGAGTGAAGAACACCATTGCCTTGGAATATCCATCTCTCCTAGATGGCAGAAGGAAGGAATCATCTCAGAGTGTGAAGCATAAAAAGCACCCCAGGTGAATTCCAACATGGCCTGTACTAGTTTCAAGTAACTCGTACTATAGTGGAAAGACCGACTGATGGCTTTGATCCTAGAAAGTGCCCCACCAGGAACAGACCAATGCCCCTCAAAGGGGAGAGGTGTTTGCCCTCTCCACTATATTTTTAAAGAGCGCCTGATTGCCGCTAGCAGTCTTGATCAACAGAACCTACAGCTTAAGTACCAGGAACAGATGAAAATATCCTAGGAAGGGCTTTCAACAAAGCTAACCAGAAGCCAGGGGACCGCAGGGGAGGGTGGAGATAAGCATGCTCCCGGTAATTCCATTTTGCCACTAGTTAACTTCCACAGCTGCCTGCCCTCCGGCTCTAGCCCGGTTCTCCATAGCCGGCCTTGGATTTTCTGCTTAACCAAATCGAATCTCTAAATTGGTGAACTACATGGAACATATTTTAGTAACCTCCTCGTCCTCCTTGCTTTCCAGCCTCCTCTCTCTTATCAACAGCAATACAAGCAATCACTTTTGTTAGGCCTAACATGCGTCCTTTCCTGGTAATCCTACAAACTTGGCAAGGTAAGCATCATTTGCACTGTTCTTCTGACAAGGAGTCTGAATCTGGGAGAGGTTAAAAATTCCCATAGCTGAGCAGGGAGGATACCCAGGGTCTGTCTGACTTCAAAATCTGCACTTTATTTCCTGCCAAGTCACAAGGCTCTCCATTCAAATGTAACTACAGGTCAATGTCAGCAATGTGGAAGCCCTCACAGCAACTCTCTTTTCCTGGGTCCCTCTCTGGCCATCACCCTGCAGAATGGCATCCCAGAACCTCATTTTCAGTTTCCAATCCCTCTCTCTCTCCCTGCCACCTCATCTTGTTAGCTCCTCAAGGGCAGGTACAACCTATCTTCTCATTTTTGTATCATCTGGGCTCTCTAGGTAGTACATGCTCAGTAAATATGCTGAACTCGATTCAGCGCACCCCAGAACCTTGCCAATGTGCAGCATCTGGCAGCTGTGAGAAATGCAGCTCAGGTCCTCTCCCAGGTGTCCTGAGTTAGAATCTGCATTCGCCAAGGGCCCCAGGTGATTCTCAGGCAGTACAATATCCAGCATCCTCTGTCTCCTTATACAGAGTGTTTTTCATACCAGTGTAGATCAACACTCTCCTCTCTATTCTGAACCATCAAATGGAACCACCCATTGTTTCAAGACTTGCAAAAGTTCAAGTGGTCTCTGGGGGAACTTCACCTTAGAAATGACTTTGTTTAAAATGCCAAGTCGTCTATAATCTCAGTTAAAGAATTCAAGTGAGAAGCAGTAGTGCCTTAGCTAAAGACTGCATTAAAAATCCCCCTTTTAAACATACACTCATATTTAATACATGTTTATTTAGTGCTCTGAGATACTATTCATCATGATCACCTTGAGATTTAAAATAGAATTACTCATAGTTAAGTACCCCATTAGCGTTCAGAAATTTCTAACCTTTGGATAGTGATCACTAACAATTCAGCTCATTTCCCACACCTATTTACTGAGCATCTATTCTGAACAGGGACCCATCGGGATGAGACACTGTGGGGAATATGAAATGTGACAGTCCCTGACCTCCCATCTTTGCTACAAATAGAATGAGGATCAGGAACATGCTAATCAGACATTTCTGTAAGCAAACAATGCACCAACTACCATATCCACTATTTAAATGTGAAACTCAATTAGATGCTTGCTATGATGCAGCCAATTAAACCATTGGCATAAAGCAGCCTAGAATACTGAGTCACTGGGCTATTTTCAACACCTCGAAATCTGACCTCTCTTGGGAAAGAGGAGTCACAGCGTGCATGGAATTAGCACAGGACAGTGTCGCGATCACATTGGGAGAACTGATGATTCCTGTAAAGAACGAAACACACGCTTGTTTTAAAAATTAAGAAAGAAGACTTAGCCCTTTCGGTTCTTAAGATTCAAAATCAAGACTCTAAAAAAAGTGAACATATAAAGATTGTGATATTAAAAAGTATATTCATGCCTTATTATTTTAATGTGAAGAAATTAACTTTCAGTCTTTAACCTAAGAATAAGTTGCGGGTGTTGAGTGAGCTATAAAGATCACCAAGAGTTAAGAAAGATTGTTTAAAAAAATAAGGTGAATTCAGCTTAAACATGGCACACATCAGGTGACGTGTGTTATCTTTTATCATCATTTTCATCATTTTCATTATTAAACAGCCAGAAATTTTGTTAAAGGGTCCAAAAGTTTTAAGATAACCGAATGAACTTAAAAACAATTGTTGTTTCCTACATAAAGATCAATTATTTAGTCACCATCTGAACACTCTCTTATCAGACCACTAATTAGTAAAGGCTCGCTTGTTCTTTTTGGCTTGTTTAACTCTTTGGGGGGTAACGTTTTATTAATAACATATTTCCTCTACAATGTATTCCCTTCTTTCACCTCCACAGGAGCCCCTTTGGGAAGCAGTGAGAATAAAACCGATTCTACATTTATGCACGGTGGGACAGATCAGCAAATAAATAGAGGCATCGATTTCGAAGAAGAAAATGGCTAAAAGCAGCGCATTTACAATTCTTCTAAGCCACACTTCACATCTCTCTGTGAGATGGAAGATAATTACTGAATGTCTTTATGTTGCACACTTTATTTTTAACTAAATCTTTAAGTAGACTGCTGAGAGATACCAATACTTCTACTGGCCCTGGTTTAGCGCTGTAATGAAACACTGATTTTTTGCTTTTATAAAATAGTGGCGCAGGTCAGGATAACTCTTTTAAACATTACACTGTTTATTTGGGGGTTATTTTTGGCAAACTTTTTCCTTTAAGGACATCTTAGTGGCAGAAAGATGGAGCTAGTGTGTGCATTTGAATGTGAAAGGTGCCTCCCAAGGAGGGCAGCTCTGTGTTTAATGCAAGCCATAATTAGTTGGTCAATTCACTGATGGGGACCAAGTTACCGTGAGCGAGACAGAGGTGTTGGCAGAGCTGTCTTGCTGGGAACTACTTTAGAGCTAATTACCTGGGAAGTCTAAACAGGAAAACCTTCCTATTAAGAAAAGTAAGGTTTGGGTTCTAAATGATCATAACGGTTTAGCTCATCTCTGCTGATTAAGTTAATTTAATAAGTACTCAATGTTTTACCTATAAGAAAACAGTCTAACCACTTTAATGAGGTTGGGGTGGATGCCAAAGCAGTGGGTAAAAACGAAACTCCCCTCCGGGACCCTCCTGAACACCTGTTGAACTCCACGTCTTCTAACTTTCCGTACTAAAGCCTCCCTGATACAACCTCGGGAGTGTTTAGACTTCGTGGAAGTGCGTGTGTATATTCAAGGTTTCCATCTTGCTTAATCAACAAAACTAGTTACTAATTATTTATGAATCACAGGGCTGAAACAAACTTTCTTACCTTGAGCAATTAAGGAGTGGCAAGCAGAGGAGCGGGGCTGGTTTTGAATTTAGCCCTGTGGTATCTGTCCCTTCCCTGGTTACCGACCTGCCCAGCTCTTCAGAAAGGTCAAAGGCGCGTCCCTCCTCGGCTGGGAAAGGGGCCATCTCTCCACAAAACGACACGCAGACATCCAACCTGGGGAGCTCCCGAGGAGGGCAAGCGACGCGAGGAACCAGGCTGCAGGCTCTCTGCGCGCACTGGGGTTGGGGGCGCCAACTCCGCACCCAATCCCGCCCGGAACCAATTCCGACCTAGGGATTCCGAGAGACCGCGGGCCCAGGACGCGCACGCCGCGCTCTCCAGGGGTCCAGGATGCCTGACATTTCGGGGGGTCGCGCGATGGGGCTCGAAGAGAACAGCGGGCAATCCCTAAAGCTGCTGCCCTAGGGCGATCACTATCCACCCCGTCGGACATCCCGAGGACCCCCAAATTCCGAGGCTCGGGTGCCCAGTCCTCTGCCTTCTGCATCGAAACGCGCCCGGAACCCACCGGCCCAGCAGTTGCTACCGTCCTGCAAGATGCGAAGCCCCACGCGGCCTGTGGGTGGTGGGGGGGAACCCACCTCTCCGCGACTCCGCGTCCGGGTTCCCCGGCGCCGCGCAGCCTCGCGCCAGACCGCCCCTGGTTCCGAGCGCCCCTCCGCCCCCGCGCGTCCTCCACGCCGACGAGCAGGTGACCGAGTCCTGCGACCCCGCGCGCACGTACTCCCCACCCCGAGTCCCCCGCGCCCACAGGCGCGGCCCCTTACCTCGGAGCGGGCCGGAGCGGCCCCGCGGGGCCGGGCGCGGACTGGGCCAGGGAGACGCGCCTCCCGCCGCCGCTGGGAGCCTAGGCGGCGAGCGGGCGCTGCGAGCTCCTCCCGGGCGGCGGCGGGAGGCGCTGCTCTCGCTGCTGCCGCCGCCGCCGCCGCCGCGGCTGCGGGTTTCCGAGCTCCGCGGCCGCCGCTCCTGGGCCGCAGCCGCGCGGGTCCCTAGGCTCCTGCGGGAGGCCGGCTGCTCGCGCGGCAAACTCTTCCGTACGCAGAGCCGGCGGGGAGAGCCGCCTCCGCCTCTGCCTCCTCCCCAGCCTCCTCCCTCCGCCCTCCTCCCTCTTCACCTCCCCCTTCTCCCCCTCCTCCCCCTCCTCCTCCTCCTCCTCCTCTTCCCCCCCCCCCCGCCGCTCCTTCCCTCGCCTGCCTCCGCCTGCAGGGTCTCTCCTGGCCCCGACCCAGCCTGGGACTTGTCCCCCCGGCGCGCGCCGCAGGCAGACGGACCCCCGGGCTTCTAGACCCCTGGCCTCCATGGGCGGCGCAGATACCCGCGCGTCCCCAGGCCGCCGCCACCTCTGCTGGGCTGCAAGGGAAGCGCGGCGGGGTCGGGCCTGGGGCGCGGGGTCGGGGTTGGGCGAGGGGGTTGTGCCTCCAGGTGAGCCGGCTCGGAGGAGAAGCAAGTGGACCAGAGGCTGCCAGCCGAGGTCCCATTAAAGTTGTCACTCAGGGGGAACAAGGAATCTTCCGCCCCCGCCTAGTGCAGACCCTCGCAGTGCGGGCAGCCACCCTGCTATCCCGCGCGGCGGGTGAGAGGGGGACGAACACGCGACTGTCACCCCCTCCACACTGTCCTCCAGGGGCAGGACTGCGCGCGGGTCTCGACCCAGGGTACATAGCGCGTCTCTGCGGGGACCACTGCGATTTCTCAGTGAGCGGCGGGGGTGCGGCCCGGGGGCAGCTGGGAGGCGGGGGTCGGGGGAGATGCGGGTGAGCGGTGCTCGCAGAAGGACAGCAGCGACTGCTGGGGAGGAATAACCAGTGCCTGTTTTAAGGCGAACGTAGCTGGTTCGGAAAATGGGTCAAGGATGGAAAGGAACCGGCTAATTGCCCCCCCTCCCCGGCAGAGGTACGTAGGGTGTGGGGCTGCGGCCAGGAGCGCGCACTCGGAGCTCCACTCTGCCTCTCCCTCCCCTTCTCCGCTGCCCTCCTCTCCTTTTGCACCAGTGCAGGAAATGTTCCACTGACCTACATATTTTTCCAAACATACGTGACCTTTTTTTTTTTCCCTCTGTGGGAGGAGACAGGCGAGAATCCAAGAAAAAGAGAAGCTGGAGAGAGGCGCGAGCGAGAAACAGGGAGGCTTTTACCAAGGCTCCCGCAAACACCAAGCAGAGGCAGAGGTACAGGAATAGTCCCCGGAAGCCAGGGCTGCTGTCTTATGCCCTTCGGGACTCCAACCAGAGCCGGGTGAAAACCGGAGACCGTGTGCCCCACTGAGGGCCAGAACCGTGGCCGGTTTCCCCTCCACCCGGGCGGCGGCGTTCACAGCGGGGAGGCGCCTCGGTGAAAGCCCGGCGGAGGGGAAGGGTCCCCCTGCCCGCCCCCCACGAGATCACTTCTTCTCTGACATCGCTTAGGTGCCTGGCCTGGCGCTGCGCTCTGAGCGCGGCAGCCTTTTCCAGACGTCTCTCCTTCCCTTGCACATCCCGGCAAGTGGCCCTGGAATGAAAGCGCCCCCGCTGGCCCTTTTCTGTCATACTCGATTTTGTGGCCAGAAGGGGTCTCCTAGGGCCTTTGCCCCGAGCACACCAGGCCCTACAGTGGACTGGGGATCGTCCCTGACGCGATTCCTCTCGCTGTCATCCTCTCCCTCGAGTTTGAGACGTGCCCTCTCCCGCGCAGACCCGACCAGCAGCGCCTTATTTGGGCATGCAACCCCACACCGTCAATTAGATCAAAACGCTCACACAGAGCTCCTTTTTCCCCCCCTGTAAAGTAGGTCATTCTCTTTATTTCCCACTTGTATTATTTTTGTCTAATTCTCCTCCTGAAAAATAATCAGCTACAAGGAGCTTTGAGCATCCTAAGAGCAGCTGTTATTCTCAGGCTTGCTTCTGACTTGGAGGGCTTTTCAAGAAAGAGGAGGAGGCATTTGGCCCGTCATGATTTTGAAGTCCCTCCCTTTCCAAAAGAAGAAACGTTTTTTTCTGATGTATTTTATTTTGCTTTGTTTTTCTACCCTGTGCTTTTCCTCCAGGCAAGTACGTTTCACCCTGCCTTTAGAGCGTGGCCATGACTAATATTACTAAAGGCTGAAGTTGTGTACTTCTAACCGGTTTTAAAGCAGAATTTAAAGTCACCTCCCTTCCTTTTTTGCTTTGGAAGAGATTCCAACTCCCTTCCCCTACTCCCTTTTGGGAACTTGTTGAACAATCATGAAATGATCTTTCAGGAAACCTGAAATGTCCTGTAGTAATAACTCATCATATAATTCTGCTGTGCAAAAAGTATTTTTGCTGTAGTCTCTCTTTCTCTGTTGTCCAGTAGATGCCCCAACTAAATGTGGGTTCTGCCTTCTTAGTCTTGGAGATGATGTGTATGTGTTTGTCGTATTTATTCCAAATTCCATCCCATCTCCTAATATTAAACCCACCCAGGTGGGAAGGATACCTCTAAGATAGGCCACATATCCTATCTGCCCATAAGGCAGAGTGGATTCTGCAGCACAGAAGCCAGTTAAACTAGGCCGTTTCCCCCATGTACAGAAGAGAGCTGCAGAGGAGAGTTGACCCCATGTTCATTCTATGCATTTGACAGTTCAGTTCCTTTTACTGACATCTGTTGAAGGTTTGCCATGAGTCAGGCTGGGCTTGGCCTGTGAAGGATCAAGGGAACATTAAGGCAGTTTCTGTACACAGAGTGTTTACAATGTTGAGGCAGGCATAAACATAAGCAAAATAGAGCTAGGGCCAGGAAAGCCCTCCAAATCAGAAGTAGATGCCCCATGGGTGCCGAGGAAGGATTCAGGATGAGCTTCTTGGAAGAGGTGGCATTGGTGCTTGGATTTTTCACTAACCAAATAACAAAGCCAAGCTACAATAGATCATAATTCATGCATTATTCAAAATGTGCAGCATGGAGGAAAAGAGCCATTTCAAAACTGCATGGCCAGTTATGGGATGGTCTCTCAGGGTCCCAGTCATTGGTCCTTTAAAAGAACGTGGCTTTACTGATTGAATGTTGCCTGATGAAAAATATCAGGAACCCCAGATATTTTTCAAAGAATCAAAATGTATGGAAGGGAGGATCAAAAATTTTTGCAGTCAATTATATCAGTCTTTAGAGAAATCAGTAAAATAGTTCAAAGTTCTCACAGTCAAATTGGATAGTCTTTTCTATCATAGAAGTTGAATCTGTGGCGTATCCTAATTTAAAATGTGGATACATTAAATTTTCAAAATATGTATTGGGTGACTATGGGTGTTCATTCGTGGTATTACATAAGGGCAAGAATGTGTGGGCTGCTGTATGAATTACAGCACTAGCCCAGGGCTTCGGACTCTTGTGTATATACATTCAGTGACTTCAGCACAAGCTTTGGAACAGACAATAAGAGCAGCGTTCCATGCCAGATGTTAGCACAGTTTCTCTAGTTAATCACAAGGTAGGAAGGCCCTCTTCTTTCATGTGAATGCCCAGAAGCCCATTTGTGGATTCTTACCTCTGAGTATCAGTTTTGCTTCAAAACTCAAAAGAAAAATAAAACACAATGCTATACCATGCACCATTGGGTAGAATAACATTATGCTAGAGAAGAAAATTGTAGTTATCAAGGCAAAGGGAAGTTGGGTCCATATAAACATGAAGAAGAGGACTTAGGACCCAGTAATTGGAAACTAACTCAGAGGCCAAGGCTTATGAAGAGTACCTTTGAAAGAAAGACTGAGAAACACTTATCAAATATCAAGGTTAGGCTGGGCACAGTGGCTCATGCCTGTAATCCCCAGCCCTTTGGGAGGCTGAGATGGGCAAATTGCTTGAGCTCAGGAGTTTGAGACCAGCTTGCACAATGTGGTAAAACCCCATCTCTACAAGAAAAAAAAAAGAAAAAGAACCAATATCAAGGTTAGCACCTTGATGTGCTGGTTCTGCATAAGCTTCATAAAATAGAACACTGCAGGAGGCAGCAGTGTGTATGTGTAAACACATACATACGCACAGATCTGAAAAAGAGGTGAGATTATTACCAGTACAGGCACTTGAGAATAATATTTCCTTATGCTTAAGCCCCCCTGAGGGATTATACATTTTCTCTAACAATAAAGTGTGATTTTATAACCTATCTGCTTCTAAGAGGATTTTTATAAATAGACCTTATTGTTTTGAGCAGCTTTTGACTCTAAAAAACTGAGAGGAAATACAGAAGGTGCCATACGCTCCCCAATGCACAGCCTCCCTCACTATCAGCATCTCCTCCCTGAGTAGTAAGTTTGTTACATGCATTGACACATCATAACCACCTAGAGTCCATAGTCGACATGAGGACTCACTCTTGGTATATTTGGTCAAATGCGTAATGACACAAATCCACCATTATAGTATAATACAGAATAATAGTTCCACTGCCCTAAAAATTCTCTATTCTCTGCCTATTCATCCCTTCCTCCCCAATAACTATTGGCAACCACTGATCTTTTTATTGTCTCCATAGTTTTACCTTCTCTGGAATGTCATAGAGTTGGAATCATATGGTGCGTAACCTTTTCAGATTGGCTCCTTTCAGTTAGTAGTATGCATTTAAGGTTCTGTCATGTCTTTTGTGTCTTGATAGCACTTTTTTAAGGCATTGAATACTATTCCATTGTCTAGATAAGAGAATTTTTAAATGATGTTTTACTTAATGTTTTCAGTAATAAAAGGTGACATTTATCTAATACTTATGTGCCAGGTATTTATATTACCTCATTTCATCTTCATGAGGTCCTGTACAAAAAAGTGTTTAATTATTTCCCGTTGGCAGATAAGGAATCCGACTTAGAAGCTCAAGGTGCCCTCAGTCCCTTAGCAAATGCAAGGCAGAGAAGGACTTGAATCTGACTCTGATGACTGCCAAGCCTGGGCTTTCTCCCACCCAGCCCAGCACATCACCACATCTGATGCCAACACAAAGATATTCATGGCATCATTCACTCCCCATGAGATCTTGCTGGGTAACGAACTGATACCAAAGCAGCGTTACACACTTCTTGTCTCTGTTTTCTCTCATCCTCCCCTCAACGCATCAGTTATTAATATCTTTACTCCATTCTTAAAGCGGCTGTCTTCCAAGTGCTTGAAATAGAGTTCCAGGATGAAGGACTGGGTTGGCAAAAGAGCAACACTAGGTCCTGATAATTCATAGAAAGAAATGAAGTCAGTGGGTCGATACATGGGTTATTGGCATGCTGGCATCTCACCAAGGGCACTGTTTGGACTTTGGCAACAGACTGGATGGGAGTGTTCTTTTGTAAACACATGCAATCTTCAAACCAGTTCAGGGCCTTAGGTTGGGAAAGGATGCAAGTTTCTCTTATTAAATGGAAAGTTTGGGGGCAGGTCAAGCCTGCTTCTCTTGGCCCAAGAACGTGGGGCCAGTGCAGGTCAGCCCAAGGCAGGGGCTTTGCTCAGCTGGTACCTCTGGTCATCCTACTGGTTAAAGTAGTGGCCAGGGATGTAGCCTTTCTCGCTGAAACAGGAACATTTTCTCAATGCTTGGCCAAAATTGTGAGTGCTCCAAGGAGGCATTTAAACGACCCCATCCTAGCCAATCAGCCATCACGAGGGAACCTATGGAATGCAGAAGGGACACCGATTTCAGAACATGTAGAAAATAGAATGAAGGAAAGTCTTTTGTGTACCAGGGTGCTGGGAGTTGTGGGGGGAGGAGGGTGCGAGGGCAGCAAATGTGGGAGAACTGTAAATGTACCAGAAGGATGGGAGGTGTTTAGTTCCTGCAGTTAGCTGAGAGGATTTCAGAAGTCACTGTGGAGTTGGAACTAGAGTACATTGAATGTAGAAGAATCCACTTCAGCTCTTTCAGGTGTTTGTCCTGGCCCTCCTTCGTGGAGGCTCAAACAAACTGTTGAGATTTGCACTTTTCTAACAAGTGCAAGGAACACCCTTTAAGAACAGGGCAGAGAAACAGCTATATGGAGGCTCAAGCAGCCATCGTCTTTAGTTGCTCTCAGCACCTGCGTGTTTAACTGAACTATGAAGAGATAACTTAATGTGTTTGCACACGTCTGTTTGTAAAAGCACGTACACGCCAAATGGGCATTTCCAGTCAATTTCCTAGTTTAGTTTCCATCTCTGTTTCATTTAAAAATTCTCTGACTTCCGTGCAATGCTGTTTGTTCAGTTTCTACACTAACAAATACGTAATCTGCAATATACTTTGCCCAGGAAGAACATCTAGTGATATGAAATTCATTACACATAATTCACTTGAAGTGAAAGCTAATTATAGAACAATGTTCTCTAAGGAGCTATTTATAGCCCCTCCCAAGTAGGCAGCAGACAACGCATTTCCTGTATGGGTAAGCATTATTTTATTAGTATGTTTTGTTGCAAGACTTTGGTGAGAAAAAAGCTTTTCTCAATGGCCCCAGTCGAGCACTTGTGTTGACAGTGAACATGATTCCATGATAAAGACAACCTCATTTGATGTTTTTAATGCACATTTGCTATTACATGTTGCTTCAGGTTTCTTCCTTTCCAGTCAAATGATGTCTTTAAAAGACACTTTTATTATGGCAACCAGGCTTGATTGTATTTTTACATTCCAGAAATTGGTAATTAAAGTCACCTTTCCTTTCTATGAGTGAGTTCCAGATGGTTCAGGGTGCCTATATCAGGATCAGTTATTAGGGCTTTTATTTAAAGACTTTTCACTTGAGAATTTAAAATGCCAATAAGTGGCATTTTGTTTTCTTGATCCTTCATAATTCAGAGTAGTGGTTTTCAAAATATGTCCTTTGGAAGAACAGCATCACCATCACCTGTGAACTTGTTAGAAATGCAAATTTAGAAGCACCACCCTAGACCTGCGCAGAACCTGAAACTCTGGGGAGCCAGCACAGCAATCTGTGTCAATCAGCCTTTCAGGAGATTCTAATACACACGAAGTTCATTCGAGGTCCACTGGTTTATTCAGTTGGTGGTGAGGCTAGTAGGGGGTTATTCAACTCTCTTATAGTTTGCACTATTTGTATTGATCTTCCTGTGCCAGGCCCTGGGCTAAGAGCATTAACTTATTTAATCTTCACACTTATCCCCTGAGGGCAATTTTCTTATTATCCCATTTGACAGATGATGGAATGGAGGCCTAGAGGTGTGAAGTTACTTGCATAAGGCAACATGGTTGGCAGGGAGCAGAGGCAGGTTTGATAAAGGGCCTCTCTGCCACCCACACCTGTGCTTTGAGCAGCCTATAGTTATGCTAGCTTTAGGGGGTACTGAGTCAGGTGATTGATAAGAATTTTAAATAAGCCTTCCTCAATTCTTCCCCGCATTTCTCAATTCCCCAGTTCCTTCCCTTTCTCTCAGTGTCTCCTTGTCATTTCTTCTCTCTCTTGCTCTCTCTGTCCCTCCCTCCCTGCTCCATGGACATGGGTACTTTAACATATGATCGTCCTATCATTGATCTCTTTCTCATTAGCTCCTCATTAGAGGCCAGTTTGGTCAAGTCTAAAACATAATGTTGAACCATGACCTTCTGACTTCAGGGTGTGTGGTGAACCAGTTGGCTTGATGTGGCTCTCAGATAAGGGGAATCTGGCAGGGTGGGACATTGAGTTATAGGCATCCTGTAACTCCCTGTAATGTAACTCCCCTGTAATGTGCAGGGGATTTATGAACCATAGTAGGCTGTGCCTGTCACAGTGCAAAGCAAGTTCTGTAGGCATTGTTTGAACTCACCGGAGCTGGTAGTCTAAGGGAAATGACACTAACCTGGGTCACCAAGTCAAGAAATAGATGTCTGCACTTCTAGATTAACATAAAAATAAAAATATTGGCATAGAACATAGATGACAGGTATAAAACATTAAGGAAATAGAATGAGAGCACAGAAATACACCCTCACATTTACGGTCAATTGATTGACAACTGTACCAAGACAGTTCAATGGGGGAAAGAGTAGTCTTTCTTTTCTTTCTTTTTTCTTTTTCTTTTTTCTTTTATTTGGCAGAGTCTTGCTGTGTTGCCCAGGCTGGAGGGCAATGGCATGATCTTGGCTCACTGCAACCTCCACCTCCTGAGGTCAAGCAATTCTCCTGTCTCAGCCTCCCTAATAGCTGGAATTATAGGCACATGCCACTATGCCCTGCTAATTTTTGTATTTTTAGTAGAGATGGGGTTTTACTATGTTGGCCAGGCTGGTCTTGAACTCCCAACCTCAGGTGATCTGCTTGCCTTGGCCTCCCAAAGTGCTGGGATTATAGGCACAGACCACCGCACCCGGCCAAGAGTAGTCTTTCTAACAAACTAATAGTACTGGGCCTGGATATCAAGACAGAAATGAATGAAGTTGAATCTTTACCTCGCCTCATGTTAAAAGATTAACTAAAATGGATCAACCGCATAAATGTAAGAGTTAAAATAACATCATTAGAAAAAAATGTAGGTGGTAAATAATTATGACCTTGAATTTGGCAAAGGATTCTACAGTTGGCAAAGGACTCTTGTATAACACCTAAAGCACGAGCCACCAAAGAAAAAGATACATTAGACTTCATCAGAAGTAACAACTTGTGATGATACTATCAGGAAAGTGTCAAGACAACCCATGAAGCAGGAGCAAATCATATATCTGGTAAGGGACTTGTACCTGCAATTATTAAAAAAAACTCTTATAAATCAGTAATGAAAGACAAA
Source organism: Aotus nancymaae (assembly GCF_030222135.1). Classification (NCBI taxonomy): domain Eukaryota; kingdom Metazoa; phylum Chordata; class Mammalia; order Primates; family Aotidae; genus Aotus; species Aotus nancymaae. The sequence continues at coordinate 5,410,953 of NW_026988546.1, read as the reverse complement.
GAATCTAATTTTAAAATGGACAAAAGATCTGAATAGACTTACCTATAGTGTATAGGAAGTGTACACTCAGCCAAAAAGTACATAGAAAGATGCTCAACGTTATGAAACATTAAGGAGTGTGAATTAAAACCACAATGAGATACCACTTCACATTCATTAGGTTGGCTATAAATAAACAAATTTAAAAATTGGAAAAAGGAACAAATTTAAAAAATGGAAAAAAATAAATTTAAAAAATGGAAAAAGTGTTGGTGAGGCTGTGGAGAAATTGAAACCCTCATGCACTGCTGGTAGGAATGTAAAATGGTGCAGATGCTTGGAAAACCACAGGGCAGCTCTTCAAAAAGTTAAACCTAGAGTTACCATGTGATTAGGCAATTCCAGTCCTAGGTATGTACCGAAAAAGAATGAAAACAAATGTCCACACAAAAACTTGCACATGAGTGTTCATAACAGCATTATTCGTAATAACCAAAAACTGGAAACAATCCAAATGTCCGTCAGTTGATGAATGGATAAACAAAATATGGCATATCTATACATTAAATATTATTTGGCTATAAAAAGGAATGACGTACTGATAACGTGCCACCACACGAATGGGTCTTTAAAACATTAAGCTAAGTGAAAGAAGGCAGTCACAAAAGAAGACAAAGTAAATAACTGAGGATTCCTTTTATGTGAAAGTATCGAGTAGGCAAATCTGTAAAACAGAAAGTAGATTTTTGTTGCCTATTTCTGGGGACATGAGGGCTTGGAATGTGAGGGATAAAGGGTATGGGGCTTTAGGTGGTAATGAAAATGTCCCAAAATTTATTGTGGTGAAGGTTGTATGACTGTGAATACACTGAAAACCATTGGGTGGTACATTTTACACGGGTTAATTGGTATTATGTGAGTTATGTCTGAATAAAGTTGTTAACAGAAAAATGAAAAATATAACCAGCTCTTCCTTCTCGAAGCCTTGTTCATCCTTCCAACGTCATGCTTCCTTCACGCCCAGGCCTGACCTATGTTTCTCCTCCTCCTCATTGCACTCCCTTCTTCTTCTTTTGCTTCTTCCTGCTGCCCCATAAGTGAGCACGTCTCCAAGGTTCTATCTTTAGTCTCTTGCTCTTCTCTTTCTCTCTGGGGAGAGCCCAGCCCTGTGGTTCGTGTTCCAAAGTCTCTCTCATCTGTACCTCTGATCCTGACAGCTTCTCTCAGCTCTACTCCCACACTCCCAACTGCCTGCTGATATTTCCATTTGGACGTCTCCAACTTAGCTTGTCTAACACTACCTCGACTCCTCTTTTTCCCTCTTCTCCCTACCCCAGCTCTTTCTCCCAACCTCGTTAGCCCTATTCCTAGGTTACTTTTCTGCCAGTCATCTGAGCTTGAAGCTGAACTCTGCCTTTAAACTCTCTCCCTCATCTTCTCCCGTTGTTCAGTCACTGGATCCCAGTAGATTCTTGCTTCCACCTCTTGCTTCCACTCAGCTCTTCCTTCCCATTCCCACTGTCTCTGTCTTCTGCAGTTTAGCCCTAATAAGGAATATTCGCTAACCTTCCTACTGGCCATAGTAGCTTCAGAATATGAATCATGGAAGAAAAAGGATGTACACTTGCAGCTGAAGGGAGGGCTTCAAAATTCCTGCTGTGACCTCCATGGTGGAGGTTTTCCAAGAAAGTTGCACAAAAGAAGATAAAACCCAAGGGCCTGGAGAGAAGCCTGTTAGTTCAAGAAGCAGGCTGTCTTGGGAAAATGGAAAGATGCGCAAGGAGTGGGTTTAGAGAGCCCCATTAACAGGCCTGATGCTGAGCCAGTGTACACTGGCACTGCTCTACTGGTGGTTAACATGCTGAAATATTTAGTACTGGTTGCTAAACAGCCACCAGCCTGAGCCCCCGATGGTCCCCCGCCTTCCTGCTGCTCCTGTAGGGTTCCCTGAAAGTCCCCACCACATGGCAATCAGAGGCCCAGGGCCCTATGGATGGCTGTGCTGTGGCATCTCTGACTCTAGGATGCCTGGCTTCTCCAGTGGCTCTCAAATCAAGTCCACACTCCTTGGCATTCTTGGGTTGGCATTCTGGGGCATCCATCTTTTTGTTTGAGACAGTCTCGCTCTGTCACCCAGGCTGGAGTGCAGTGGTGTGATCTCAGCTCACTGCAGCCTCCACCTCCCGGGTTCAAGCGATTCTTCTGCCTCATCCTCCCTAGTAGCTGGGACTACAGACATGCACCACTACTTCCAGCTAATTTTTTTAAATATTTTGAGTAGAAATGGAGTTTTACCATGTTGGCCAGGCTGGTCTCGAACTGCTGACCTCCAGTGATCTGCCTGCCTTGGCCTCCCAAAATGCTGGGATTACAGGTGTGAGCCACCACACCCAGCCCTTGGGGTCCATCGTAATCCAGCCATAACCCAGTTTTCTGGTCTATCTTCCACTCCTCCCTACAGTGCGGTCCCTGGACAGTGTGGACTTGTGCTCTTCCAGCACCACGTCCTTGCATTTGCCTTTCTTCTCTTTTCAGTCTGCTGAAACTCCTGTCCCTTGAGGTATTGATCATGTGCTACCACTTCCAAGAAGTTGTCACTGAGTCCTGTCAGAAGTAGCCTTTCTTCCTCATGGTGGACATATGTAGACATATATACATATGTATATATTCTTGTATGTATTTTTATGTCCATGTTTATGGTCAAGTGCATAAACATTGTTCTATCAGTTAAGATTGTTTTCCATATAGAAAAAGAACTCTGCTTCCAGGGTTCGGGGCTCAGATGCCCCTCTACCTGCCACACTTAGGAATCTGGTCAGTTCATCCCAGCCTCATGGCTGGAAGTTCTGTCCAATCCATGGGCCATTGGCTCCCAGATGAGTGGCTCCAGCCTTAAATACCCCATTGCCTACTTGGCAAAGGAAACTTCCTAAGTCCTAACTTAGGCAGTGGGAGAATGGCGTCCAACATATGCAGAATTCACAGCTTTTCCCTGCTACACTTCATACTTAAATGTCTTCTCTTAATTTAAACTTCGTGCGCTTTGAGTTGTAAGCTCTAGTGTGTCTGTAAGCAAAATATTTTAACAGCTTCCATTTTTAATTTTTATTTTATTTATTCATTTTTAAAATTTTTATAGATTTAAAGAGTACAAGTACAGATTCCTTACGAACATGTATTGCATAGCGGTAAATCTATTTTTTGGCAAAAAAAAAAAAGTAGTGACAGTTCCAGCTTTCTTGAACTGGTGAGCAGAAAGGACATTTCACATACAAAGTCAATGTCCAGTTGAAATAAGAGGGAATAAAATTGCAGTGCCCTATCAGGGGCTTTCAAGTGGATGAGAGTCACATTTGATATCCTAGATCCCAGCTGAGAGCTTCAGAGTTTGTTCCGTTCCAGTGACCTCTCCTGGCATTCTCAGGGTCAGTGAGTGTTCCTGGCTGCCCTTCCTCCCCTCTGTGGTTCAGCCTCACAGCCTTAAGTCCGGCACACGGGGATATTTTGTTGCATGATGTTGACCTGGAGGCAGTTTTAGGAAGATTTGAGTTTTTGCTGTGTCCCAGGTGTTGTACACGTTAACACTTAATGCTCACAACCCCCTGCTCAGGCCGGTACTTCCCTCTTTAGCTGAGGAGGAAACTGCAGCTCATGGAGATTCAGTGATGTTCCCGGCACCATCCCCCATGTAGGCAGTAAGCCTGGAATGGATGGTGAGTTGTTCATGGTGATTATGCACTCAGCCTCCTGTTGAGTTCCTGTCCCTGATTCTGTTGGAGAAGCTTCCCACTCCCTGTCTCCCCACTGATCACCTTCCTCTCACCCTCCTGAGCCCTGGAAGTGTGGGTCTCGATGCATCCAGCCACCTGACCACCTCATCCCTCCTCACAGCATCTATCCCCTCATTGTTATACAGGGAGGCCCACTTCCCTCACTGGTCTCCAGGGAACTGTGGTCCACCCATGCCCCCTTCATGTTCAGTTCCACACCAGTCAGCACCAGAATCACCTGGGGCCATCTGGGATGTCCAGGTTCAGATACTTTCATGCCAAGATTCTAGCACAGGCAGATCGCTAACGGTTAGCATTCCTGTCGAGTTCAAATGAATGAATGGAGACGTCCCGGAAGCAGAACTTAAATCCTGCCTTAATCACTGAGTGAAAGGACAAGTTGGGGTGGGGGTGTGGCAGAGGGGTAAGAGAGGCCACTCAGGGCCTCCACATCAGATCTAAAAGCAGCTGCGGATGCCTTGGAGTGTCCTGACGCTGTGCAGTGAGTCTGTGCAGATGTCCATGGTGGCATTGCTTTTTTTTGGTATCACCTCACGCCTCCTCCTGACCCTTGTCATCTAGACTTGCCTGTCCTATGTCCTGGGACTTTAAGGCAGTCGTTATTTCCTACCAGGAGAATGTGCTGTGGAAAGTTATCCATGGTAAAGGAATCCTGTTCACATGTTGGCGAACTTGTGTATGACCTCTATTAAGTAACATAATGGGTTAACCAGGGCTCTAGCATTCAGCTGTGCAGGTTGTACACTGCACAACTCAGGAGATAAGTCACATAGACTCCTGATGCACTCAAAATATCCTAGAACCCAGGAAGTCCTTAGGGTGATGATGCAAAGGGTGGGAGGTTGGTACCTTGGCAAGGGGACTCTGGAAGCGATGATGTATTTTGCAGGAGGAGACAAGCATAACCTGTGGCAGGATCAAGAGCTTCAGAAATAGACCTGCCTGGTCTTGGATTCCATCGTCACCATATCTCCACTGAGTGGCTGGATCACCCAGGCAGTTTACTCAGCTTCTCCGAGTCTGTAAAAGGGAGGGTAGGGAAGAGTCTTCAAGGTTGGGGTGGGGTGGTGAGGGCTGAATGAGTGAGGCACCCTTTAAAGAGGACACTGACATATGTAACTCTCCTTTTAAAGATGGGCTTTTGGCAGCGCTTCCTATCCCATTATGCAGGCAAGCTCTTCCTTCACTCTTGGTGCTGGGGTGGCCCCTTTGGCTCCGGTCATCAGGCCTCTGCTTCCTGCATTATTTCAGTCCTTCCTCTGCTGGGAAAGGGAAAAAATTATTTCAGTCCTTCCTCTGATGGGAAAGGCACCCATCTGAAGGATTCCTCATCACCTGAATCCAGATGCAGGGGGCTTCAGGCAGTTGTGCGTATAAACACACACACAAACACACACACACACACACACACACACACCCCTTTATTGTGATAAAATAGACATAATCAAAATTTACCATTTAAATTATTTTTTGTGTACAATTCAGTGGATTACGTACATCACTTTGTGCAACCACAACCCCATCCATTTCCAGAAGTCTTTTCATCTTGCAAAACTGGAATTCTGTACTCATTAGCACAACTCCCCATTCCCCCTCCCGCAACCCCCAGCCCCTGGCAACCCCCATTCTACTTTCTGTCTCTATGAATCTGACTACTCTAGGGGCCTCATGTAAGTGGAATCACACAGTGTTTGTTATTTTGTGATGGACTGATTTCACCAGGATGTTGTCAAGGTTCATCTATGTTGTGGCACATGCCAGAATTCCCTTCCTCTATAAGGTGAATACGATCTTATTGAAAGTATAGACCACACTGTGTTTATCCACTCATCCGCTGATAGATGCTTACATTGCCTTCCCCTCTTGGCTACCATGAGTAGTGCTGCTATGAACACGGGTGCACAGAGAGATCTGTTCAAGTCTTTGCTTTCAAGTCTTTTGAGTATATACCCAGAAGTGGGATGGCTTGATCACATAGTTCTGTTTTTAAATTTTTGAGGACCTGCCATACTGTTTTTCATAGTGACTGCACCATTTTACATTCCCACCAACAGGGTACGAAAGGTCCGATTGTTCTACATCCTCTCCAACATTTGGTATTTTTCTGTTTCTTAAGTAGTAGCCATCCTAATGGGTATTATATATATATTTTAGAAATTAATAATGAGACCCTTTCAGTTTTCTTGATCTCTTCATGACCACCTCCTTAGGTTGCTGAGGGCAGAGAGATGGAAATTTCTCCATCTTCTCAGATGTGATGGGACAGAGGAGTTTCCAGAAGTGCACACACCTGAGTCACAGCCTGTCCTGAAGACAGGGGACAGTGGGGTGAGGGGAAGCACAAACTAAGTTCAGGTGTGAGGTTTCAGGAAGGGCTCTGAGAAGGGAATGGCCCTAGAAGACAATGGTTTTGTCCTGCAGATATGTCTTTAATATCTCCATGAGGGCAATGTGTGTCTGCAAATTTTTTGATTTGGCACAATTTTGTCACTCCACTAACTCCAAATAATAGAATTGCTCTTTCATCCAAAGCAATCATTGGTAATCTAGTGCTGGCCTTTTCTTGTTTTCTCCCTCCTTTCCCCTCCCCTTCCCACCCTCCTTTTATTGTCTTCATAAAATGGAAGCTAAATTCTCACCAGAAAGAAAGGGGCCAAGAGCAGCCTGTCTCCAGCGTGAAGAATCCTCAAGCACTGTAGTGAAGGAATCGCCATCCCAAATACCAGAGGTTTGTGTGGACCATGCGGCCTGGGGAAGTTCCCTTCTCAGGTGAATGTGGCCCAGGCTCTGTCCTGGGCTCTAAGTGCAGCATCTTCCCAGATGGTGCCTGGAACTGGCTCTTGTGGCAGGACTTGGCCATCCAACAGTAATCACCTGCAAGCTACCTGCTGAAGGACTCTGCCACTTGAAACCCCAATGTGGCCTTTCCTGCCGCTGTTCCTGATATGATCTGGCTCGGTGTCCCCACCAAATCTCACCTTGAGTGGTAATCTGAATTGTAATTCCCATGTGTTGGGGGAGGGACCTGGTGGGAGACCATTGGATCATGGGGGTAGTTCCCCCATGCTGTTCTCATGATACCGAGTTCTCATGACATCTGATGGTTACATAAGGGGCTCTTGCCCCCTCGCTCAGCACTTCTCTCTCCTGCCACCTTGTGAAGAAGGATGTGTTTCCTTCCCCTTCTGCCATGATTGTAAGTTTCCTGAGGCCTCCCCAGCCATGTGGAACTGTGAGTCAGTGAAACCTCTTTCCTTTATAAATTACCCACTCTTGGCTATTTCTTTATAGCAACGAGAACACAGACGAATACAGTTCCCCAGACTTTCCAAACAGCACTCTCTCCCAGCTGCACTGGTAGCCCTCTGGAGAAAGAACAGGAGAATTCTGCGCACTTTCATTTGACTAGAAATGACATGAGGAATAATGCAGGAATCAAGAGGATGACAGCTGGGCTGTTCACTCAGTAACCCCTGGTTTTCCTGGCCTGAATCACCCTGAAAGCCCTGGAACCCCACCCTTGCCTCCGCTGTCCATAGATGGAGGATTTGGGATGTGCACCTTCACTGCATGCCCACCCCAATGAACATCTCTCTTCTGGTGGCTGCGCCATTGGGCCAGTATTAAGTATTACACCTTGACTTTTACCCATGATAATTAAAAAGATAGATCAAAGCAATCGAGAGTGTGTGATAGCCATAGAGAGAAGATAACAGCAGGCAATTTTTAAAAATGAATTTTGATTTAAATTCTGACATACACCCCCACAACTGCCTGCACTTCCCACTTCCTAACAGTCAGATCCAGGAGAAGGTTACAAGGACTGCTGGGAAATAGTAGTTCTCCAGCCCCTTCATGCACAGGGCCTGAGCTACCCAGTAGGGCTTCTGTAATAAAGAGGTAGTGTTTCTTTCCATCTGAGTGCCAGAACCATCGGGAACAAGTCCCTGCGTGGGTGTGAGAGTCATAGCTTGGCTCTTGGGCCGAATTTACATCCTTCATCTGCAATTAGCCCCTTGCTCCTTCTGAGAACACGAATAGTTCACTCTGTCATAAATGGGAATGCTGTTCTCACCCCAATGGGAGGGGAGATGCCCAGAAACATGTTTAATGGGTTTTATTTGATACTTAAAAACATGGCAGTAATTTTCTGTTTCCAAAAAGGACATGTTGATAACTTTTCCATATGGTAGTTTTCTGCTAGGACTGCTAGTGGCTTGGCAATTTTTAATATTAAATTTCTAATGGTAAGCAGAATTCCATCCAGTTTTAAATCCCTAAGACCAGTTATATTTTCAGAGAAGTCATTACTTTTGTTTTTATTCATATTCAAAAAGGATCTCTCTATTACCTCTATGGTCCAAATGCTTGTGTCTCCTCTGCTTCCAAAATTCAGAATTTGAAATCTTTACCCTCAAGGTGATGGTGTTAGGAAGTGGGGCCTTTGGAAGGCGATTTAGTCATGGGGGTGGAGTCTGCATGAAAGAAATTCATGCTTTTATGAAAGAGGCCTGAGAGAGACGCCTGGCCCCTTCCATCCTGTGAGGACACAGTGAGAAGCTGCCGTCTATGAGCCAGGGAGTGGGCCCTCATCAGAAAACCCAGAAAACCCTGCTGGCACCCCAGCCTTGGACTTCCAGCCTCCAGAACTGTGAGAAATAAACACTTGTGTTTTGGGTTTCTTTTCTTCTCAGAGACAGTCTTGCTCTGTCACCCAGGCTGGAGTGCAGTGGCATGGTCATGGCTCACTGCAAACTTGACCTCCTCAGCTCAAGTGATCCTTTCACTTCAGCAACTGCCATTTCCCCCACCCCTTTATCCCCCCTTCCCAAGTAGCTGGGGCTACAGGTGCACCACCACACCTGGCTATTTTTTTTTTTTTTTTTTTTTTTTGGTGGAAATGAGGTCTTACTATGTTGCCCAGGCTGATCTCGAACTCCCAGGCTCAAGTGGTCTTCTCACGTCAGCCTCCCGATTAGCTGGGAATACAAGTGCATGCCACCATGCCTGCCTAGTTAATTTCTGTTGTTTATAAGCCATCAGTCTATGATATTTTGTCATAGCAGCCTGCAGAGACTAAGACAGTCCCCAATCCCACAGTTATTCCATCTTTTCAGATGTGGCTCCAGGCTCATGAAAGCCCTGGGGGACAGACTTAAAGGCACCCTCCGAGGCCTGCGGTTCTCATGGTTCAGAGTCTCTGGCATTGCATTTCCCCACATTACCTTTTCCAATTTCAATAACATTCTGTGCGTCAGCGTTGCCAGGGCAGATGCAGCCAGGCCCAGGATAGAAACCTTTTTTTCCAGGCAAAGATGACTCTCATGCAAGCAGGCCGGCTTCCCTGCCCAGCAACAGGCTGTCTCACACAACTGAAAGATTCAAAATGCCTTTTCCTAAAAATATCCAAGAAGACTCTTACAAAAATTGTTTAGTATTGCTTGTTTTTCCCTCTCATGGGTGGTATTCGTAGTAGAAGAAATTACATTTATGTACTTAATAGAGATAATGAAGATGATCTTAAGAATGGCATTAGCTCTGGAAATAACCCAAATATGGGTGATGCCTGATATGAAAGCCAATCTTCAGCCTGAGATTTCCAGAACTTTTGAATTGATTTGCAACCCTCCCATTAGAATTGTGGATTTTCATTCATAAAAGGTAGGAAATTCATACCTATCAAGCCCGAATAACTACTTAATGTAAAAGATAAATGAAAACCAGCCTTTCCAGATGCAACTTCGGTGCAACCTTCACTTTTGTGACTTTTTAATTTCTTACTTGCCTCCATAAATTAAACCATTTTCAGCTCAAGGGCTGAAGCAAAATGATGCTTTTTAAAATCTTATTTGTATTTATTTGTCAGACACCAGGTACGCCATAACATACCAACTTGCTGATACCAGGTTATAACTTTTAAGCAAATCACTTCACAAAAACATTCCTAGAATGGTTCTCGAGGAAAGGCCTTCCCTGGTATGTTTTATCTCAGGAATCTGTAAGATGTAACAGACTATATTGGCCTGGGTCTTGGTAAAAGAACGCTCTCTGTTTATGCAGAGATTTATGAGGGATGGAGCCAGCCTTCAGAATTGTTGGCAAGGATGAAAAAAGCTCTCCAGTCAACTCACAGGACAATGTCTAGAATCACCCCACAGAGCCGGGCACCAAGGAGGCTGCTGTCACAGGCGCCCGGGACCATGCCACCTAGGCCCGGAAACTCATTTCGGAATCCAAGTTGCCTGTGCTTGCATCTGATCTGTAGCTCTCAAGTCTCACCCTGATCCCTGCTTGCCAAGAAATCTGGAAAGTGTAAACTTGAGCTTTTCAGCTCCTTCTGTGCAGGAAAGTGCATTAGAATGGGATAGGAATGGAGGTTGAAAAAGTCAACTCACAGGAGCTACCACATGTGAAACAGAAACAGAGCAGTTCATGGTGGGGCGGGTAGCTGGGAGAGATGGGGAAGGAACAGGCAACAGAGGCTGGGCAAATGAGACCTATCTTTCAGATGCATTCATTGGACAAGGTTTAGCTGCTGGAGAATACACTGGAGAGGCTGGGATTGGTCAGTGGTCAGAGCAGCCTGGAGAAGTTTAACCAGCGCAGTGCCTAACGGACCAGCTAGTGCCCCTCCAGGTCCACCTTACAAGCTATACTACAGGCAGGTCAGAGAATGTCATTACCAGTTGGGTCTCCTGTCTGGGGAGAGCTCATGGCCTCTTCTCTCCCTATCAGGCATCCAGAGGCCTCTGGAGTCCCCCATTCCGCCTCACCCCCTCCTGTCCTGTGTCCAGGTCTTCTCCTGGGTGGCCCTGGTTCTTGGAAGCTGGGGCCTGGTCTGCGCCCCCTCATCATCTGAAGTGCGGTGTGCAAGATCAGATGTTTATTTCCATGTGTAGCTTGCGAAAGCCATCTCGTGACAGCACAGCTATTCCTTTTATGTTTGGTTGTCTCTTTTTAGTTGGCTTTCATAAAAATCGCCAGATTTTAAGGGAATTGTGGATATATTTGAAAGAGGCAGTAATAGCAATGGCCTCATTGTATTTTTACTATGCTTTTGCATCTGCCTATACAACCATCTTGTGGCTAGGTTCAAGTGTCTTCAATTTATAAATGAGGAAACTGACATTCAGAAAGGTTAAATGACTTGAATCAAGTAACCCAGCAGCTCCAGAGTCTGACCATTGTCTCGTGACCCTCAAGTAGGAGGTTCTTTCCTCAATGGGAGGCTTGGTTTTGGGATGATGGATATATGTGTGTGTTTGTGAGTCTGTGTGAAGGGCTCATAAAGATTTTTATGAATTTTACTTAAAAGCACAGACTGCATATTAATCCAACTACAGTGCACGGCAGGTAGAATGTTGCATTTTCAATTGAGATTTTACAACGTGGCAAGTTTTCTGTCATTATTCTGTTGCTGTACCTTAACAAAGCAAGGGTGGAGGCAGGAATCAGGCCAGGACTGTACACATGCTTTTTATGTGCCACGTGGGGCCGATTGGCAAGATGCCTGCAGAGAGCTGACGCTCCAGGGAGCTAGAAAACACTGATCAGCGTGTGATGAGGTCAGAGGCTACGAAGCATCTGTCTGGAAGAATGAATATTGCCTGACTTTGCCTACCAACCCTCACCCTGGACTGGCATTTCTGTTTGTCATCTCATGTCACTGGTGAATTAAATGATGAAGGGGACTGTGTGTCTTACCCAAGGTCCTTTAGTGAGTGAGTAGCCTGAGGGACCTGGTAGATAAAGTGGCTGGCTCTGGACGAACCCTGTAGGCACAGGGAGCCTCTACCTGTGTTACTCCCTGGAGGAAAGGACCCTTCAGCCCGGGGCAGAGTTTCCTGAGAAGGGCCAGTCCCCAAGGAAAGGGGCCGAGAGTCAGAAGGGAGCCTGGCAGGCATGGCAAGAGTCTCTGGAGGGAAAGATGGGGAAGCAGAGATGATGCCGAGTTCACTCATCCATGCAGCATCTTTCCCTACAGAGTGCACATGACACTGGGGATGCTGAGCTGCCCTTTACCTAAGGACTCTTGCTTTTGAGGAGCTTCTACTAATTAGATATGGACTAAGACAGTGATTCAATAACACCTAACATGTGGAGAGCACTCTACCACCTACAAAGCATGCTCAACTTTGGGACCTCATTTGGTCTGCATGACAGTTTCAGAAAGCAGAAAGATCAGGCTGCTGCTGATTTTTTAGTGAGAATCTCTAAGGCTCAGAGAAGTGAGACTCAGCCTTCCTGCTCTGCCTCCCAGCACTCTTTATTTCCATAACACCAGTGGTTTCCAGCCAGAGGCACATTATATCAATGCAAGGGGAAGGAAAACAGTGAAAGCAGGGTTGGGGAGATGCAGGGTTCTCCACCCAGCAGCCCCACCAGCAAGAGCCAAGAGCTTACTCTCTTCCGCTCCTGCAACCAAATGCAGCACAGAGCACATTTTCCTGGCCCCCCTCAGGAGAGGACTGCTGGCCATCCCAAGCCAGCTGCCCATCAGCGGGTGGCTTCCTGTGTTATGTCCTCCCCACCTGCCCATGCGCAGTCTCCACTGGCTTTCTGCTACCATAGAGCCTTGTGAGGAAGCCACTGGACCATGCCGTGGTGGGCGACAGACCACTTGCCCACAGCTCCCAGGGCAACTGGAAGGCAGGCCGGAAGGTCGGCCACCCGATAGCTCCACACCTGTGCAAAACACTGTTTCCTGGCCCCTGAACATGGTCCTGACCCCTGCTCCATCCTCCTGTACACACCAAGAAAAGGTGGGTCCAAAGTTGAGATCACTGCTTTCATTCAGGCTTTAGGTATTCAGGGAATCGTGGAGGATCACAAGTCCCTGATGCTCCAGGACATGAGGCAAAATGCAACAATTGTCAGAGAAAGGGCAGACTGTACTGAGGCTGGAAAGTCTGCTGGGATTTGGAAAGGCGTGGTGGGATATGTCGAAGTATTTTGAAAACTCTTCATGTTGTATTACAGGTTTAGAGACTATCAAAACAGCGTCAACTCTACTAGTTTTCTAGGGTTGCTGAAGTAATTGCTAAAAACTGCTTTAAAACAATAGAAATCGATTCTCTTATAGTTCTGAAGGCTGAAAGTCTAAAGCCACACTGTGGGCGGGGCCGAGCTCCCTGCGAGGGCTCTAGGGGAGGGTCCTTCCTTGCCTCTTCCTAGCTGCTGTGATTGCTGGCGATCCCTGGAGCTTTGAGCTTGTGGAAGCATCTCTCTGCTCTCTTCCTCTCTTGTCGCACAGCCTTCTCTGTGTTTGGCTCTGTGTTCAAATCTCCCTCTCCTTTTTTTCATAAGGACATAAAGACACCAGCCATATTAGTTAAGGCCTGCTCTCATCTAGGAGGACTTTATCTAAATTTGAGTGTATTTCCAAAACCCTATTTCTAAATAAGGTCGTATTCACCAGTACTGGAGGTTACCACCTTCCAGTTCAGGTGGTTCTCCTGCCTCAGCCTCCCGAGTAGCTGGGATTACAGGCACCCACCCCCACACCTGGCTATTTTTCATATTTTTAGTAGAGATGGGGTTTCACCATGTTGGCCAGGCTGGTCTTGAATTCCTGACCTCAGGCGATCCACCCACCTCAGCCTCCCGATGTGCTAGGATTACAGGCGTGAGCCACCGCACCTGGCCAGCAATAGGAGTATTCATTCGGGGGTGGTTGGAGGTAAACATAGTCTTGTAAAAAAACAATTTCCTAGCAAGAAAGTTCTTATCATTTGACATTGAATGGAAAAGAAAACACAACAGAGAAAAACCTTTCACTGATGATAGTGAATAGAGCATTTAATCTGATTTAAAGTCCTATGTTCTAATGCTTACTTGGCTAAACAAAGCTCTTTAATGCATTAGGTTATATATTCAGCAGCCTTAAAAGTAAGATAAAGAAACTGTACAGCACAGCATCCAAATACATAGTGTTTTTCAGTTTAAGCAATTTCATAATTTCCCTTTAAAGCTGATTCCCTTCTTTAAAGGAGATTCATATTTTTGATTTCAGATTTTCTTTTTTTGAAGGAGGTAACCTAAATTATTCTGTTTGCACAAGTGGACAGCATTCCTTTAAAAGACCAAAATTGCCAAAGACAGAAGGTATATTCTGGGAACAATAACTAGATTTAGCAGGACTTGCAACAGACTGGCTGTGAGGATGGGAGAGGGGACGAGGTGGGGCAATTCTTTGGGCTCATGGAATGTGGTGCTCCATTGATAATTTGGTGAATAAATGAACCACGGCAGACAGAAGATAGGTGCTGTTGTCTGAGGTGAAGACAGAAGGCATGGACTGGAGCAGGAGTGGGACAGTAGACGTGAGCTTTATTTTGGATATTGATCTTGAGGCTCTAGAAAGATGACACTGGGAGGTGGAAATGCAAAATTGGGATTCAGCAGTGAGGTCGGGGTGAGGGTACTGGTGTAGGAGGCATCTAGGGGAATAACAGTTGAAATCATGGGAGCTGAGGCAATGTTTCGTAGAGAAGAGAAGTTGGTTGCACATACATATACACTGGAAATTGTCCACCTTTAAGGGTTAGTGGGTGCAATGGTCTGAATGTATGTGTCCCCTCAAACTTCCAATGTTGAAGCCCAATGTGATAGTATTAGGAGGTGGGCCCTTTTGGAGGTGATTACATCATAAGGGTGGAGCCCTCATGAATGGGACTCGTGCCTTTATAAGAAGAGAGCGTAGACCTAGGTAGTTCCTTCTGCCACTTGAGGATACAGCAAGAAGGTGGCTGTTTGCAACCCGCAGGAGGGCCCTCACCAGAACCTAACCATGCCAGCACCTTGATCTCTGACATTCAGCCTGAGATCAGGCTAGAATAGATTTCTGTTGCTTAAAAGTTGCCCAGTCCATGGTAATTTATTATAGTAACTCAAAGAGATGAAGAAAGTGGGGCAAGGAGGGCCGGAGGAGACGAGTAAGATGATGGACACAGTGTAAAGGTTAGTGTCTGAGCTAGACTTTGGTCACTGGTAGGATGACCTAGCTAAGGCTGTCCAAGTCAAGAACAGACACAGCTCCAGTGAAGCACAGGGGCTTGAGGATGGATGCTGCAGGAAGGGCGGGGAGGACGGGGCTGGCAGAGCAGAAGGTCCTCAGTATCCTGTTCTGCAAGAGTAGAGTTGGACTGCAGTTGGTACCTCAGGCATAGCTACCCTGGGAGGCATGAATTGCATATCATGGGGTGATGGTGGTGGGTGGCATGCTGGAAACCGGTGCGAGAAAGGCATCTCATCAGTCTTGAAAGAAATTTGACCAGCACAGCTTCATGGTTTTAAAAGCCTGGGCTCTAGAATCAGAACCATGTTTCAATCACAGCTCTGCTATGTTGGTGACCTTGGGCAATTTTCTGAAGTCAGTTGATGTTCATTTCCCCACCGGCAAAATAGTAAGAAGCTATGAACTGGCACAGATGATGAGACTTCATATAAAGTGCCTAGCTCAGTGTCCTGGGCACAGTGACTGTCCAATGAATGTTGGTTATTCACAACAGCAATAGTAATGGCAGGAACAGGAATAGTAAAGGCAGGAACACCTGTCTTTACAGACACTGTGCTGAGGTGTATTGGTCATACTAGATTAGAATAGGATGGGTTCAGGAGACTCTTGTTTGGCTGAATGTTGCTGAGATTTCATGTGTTGCCTGGAACCATGGCAGCTATCTTGGGTCCATGAGGTAACAAGACTGAAATCCAAGTCAGTGTGCAAAGATTGTCAGGGCCGGGAGACAAAGGGAGCCTGTGTGTTTGAAGACTGAGTTGAGCTGTCAAACCAAGCCACCTCCTGTCTGGGACCTCCTCATTCAGTGAGATAACAAACCCCTGTGTGTGAGCATCCTAACTAATACAACACGTGAGAGATGCTCTTCACGATGGTTCCCACAGCTGGCTTCTCTGAAGAACAAAATGGCATGACGTATAGACTCCTCCCTGCCTTTTATACTACTGCGCTATCGTCTCTCTTAGTAGGGAGAGATGGTGAGGGTGGAATACGTTGGTTGTTAGCTAGATCAGAATTACTTGGTCACCACTATGAAGCAATTAAATGCAGATACTCTCTCTCTGTAAAGGGGACATGGGGCTGGAGGGTGGGATTCGAAACATGGCTTGTGAGCTCCCACTGCATCGAGTCCCTCTCCAGTTTCTGTTGATTTTACCACCTGAATACCCACCTCATCTGCCGGTTTCTCTCCTGCTCCGCTGTCACCACTGCAGTCTTTTACCAGGACAACAACGATGGCCTCCATTGTCATTGCTAACTCAGGTCTAGCCTTGGCCTCTCTGATTTCTTCCTCCCACCGCAGCCAGAGTGAGCTGTTAAAAACATACACCCAATCGTTCATTCTCTGTTGAAAGTCCTTGTCTGTGTTTACCCCTTCAGACTCCAAAGTCGCTCAGGATAGAGGTCTAACCCCTTTGTTGGGGGATCGCCCCTGGCTGCCCACCTGCCTCTCGGCACCTCTTCCAGCCGGTCCAGGACTCTCAGCCACACGGGCCTTTCCTTAGCTCATGGTGGTCCCCTGGGCTGACTGTTTGCATATGCTGTTCCTGCCTTCCAGAAGCCTGTTCCTGTGGGCTTTGCCAGGATAAACAACTCTCAGAACTCAGGCATCATTTCCAGGGAGCAGCCTTCCCCGGCTGCTCCAGCGGGCTGCTCACACTTGCACAGTTGTGACTCCTGCTGGCTCCTATTTAATCACCGTCTGCTTCTCCCATAGACTCTTAAGCTTCATGAGAGCTGAGTCTCTGTGTATTCTGTTCATGTCATGTCCTTGGAGGCGGCACAGAAAATTTTGGAATGGATAATTGACATTGATATTTTTTCATTTTAATTTTTTTCCCCTCATGGTTATCTGATCTTACTAGGTTCTTCTCTCCTCTTGAGGACAGATAAACCAGGGAGGGTATGGTGGTGTCAGATGGATTTGTAAGGATGGGGCTGGGGAGGCTGAGAGAAAGGAGACAGCCCATGGTGGGGAGGATCAGGTAACCACATGCGTTTCACATGGCAAGATGAGACCCAGAGGCAGCTGGTAACACAGGTCAGAAAATGCACTTGCAGAGGTACCACTCCTGGCCTTCAGACAGTGACTCCTATTGTTCCAGGTTGTAATGGTTTCAAACAGATGCTCTCAAGTTTCAGTGAGCTGGGAATCTTTACACTTTGAGTAACTGAGAGCCATCCAAGGATGGACAAAAGGTGAAGATTCACAAGTATCCTGGGTGGCAGAAAGTCCCCGGCTCATCTTAAATGTGGTCACAGCCTCGCCCAGATGGCCCGAGTCTACTGCAGGCTTCGGTTGACTTGTTTCCTGGTCTGGGCCATGCCCCGCCTGTGCCTGGCAGGTTGGGTGGCTGCATGAGGAAGTAGAGAGAGACCTCTGACATGTTCATATGCTCATATCGTCTACTAATTCATTAATGTTTAATTTTAAAAAATAAATTAAAAATGTACATACAATGGAATATTATTCAGCTTTAAAAGGGAAGGAAATTCTGCCACAGGTTAAAACATGGGTGAACCCCAAGGACATTATGCTAAGTGAAAGAAGCCAGTCACAAAAATACAAATATCGCATGATTGTACTTGTACGAGGAGCCTAGAGTTGTCAAATTCATATAGAGAGAATAGAAGGGTGGTTGCCAGGGACTGGGAGGAGGGGAATGGGGAGTCATTGTTTAATGGACACAGTTTCAGAGTAGGAGTGCAAGAAAGTTCTGGAGAAGGATTATGATGATGGCTGCCTGACACTATGGTGGTATTGTATACCACTGAAGTGCACACTTGAAAATGATTAAAATGCTGAATTTCGTGTTATGCATATTTTACCACAATAGCAAAATTGAAAAAAATATATAAAACTTTTTTTTGAAGAGCTAGAATGTACATGCATCTACCCAACGTTTGCCAGAGTTCTTTAGCAAGTTAAGAAGAAGAAAAAACATCACTTTGAGCATTGCAAAAAGAGAGCCTGAGAACTCCCTGCACTGTGTATAGAAAACATTCCAGTGTAGCTGGAGAGAAATGAAAGGAGCAGCTGGATCTGGGAGCAGAAGGACAAGGGACACATGGGTGAACTCAGACTAACACCACTGTTTGCCCACAGCATGCTGCAGAGATGGGAAGTTAATACCAATTGACTTCTCTTTATTTAGTATTCATATCCATGCTTAGTTGACTACTTTAAAGTTATAATTATTTATTTTTAGAGATATTGAATAAGCTGCATATAGTTATCATCCCATGATGTGGGTTTGGACATTCTCAAGCATTCCCTCCATGGTCTCAGTGAAGTCTGGAGCAGGGATGTCCTCTTGGTGTAGTTCTGGGCTCACCCCACAGTCTACTAGGGCCCTCCAATAAAACTGTCAGTGGTGATGGAAGTGTTCTCTAATCTGTGTTATTTAATACAGTACCTATCAAACACTTGAGATGTGATTAGTGAGACCAGGGAACTAAATTTGAAATTGTATTTAAATTTAAGTCTAAAAGGCTATATGGCTAGTGGCTACCATTTTGAACTGCCCAGGTTAGATTTTAAGTCCAGAGTGAACATGCCAGGTAGTGCCCACCTTCTGGAGCGGGATTAGAACTCTCCAGAAGGCTCTGACCTGGCTGTTGCCTTTTATACAGGCCATAGTGATTCCTGGCTCCTTCTTACAAGTAGATGTTTGACTGTGTAGGGTGGGGCCACTGGGCAGGGGCAGCAGAGTCTAGGCCAGCCATTTAAAAATTAGTATCTGCTAGAGAATCAAGCCCTGCGCAACATAATGGGAGTGATTTTTTTCTCAATGTTCCAAGTGCAGTACTTAGCAAGGATCATTCCAGGAGTGCAAGGGAAAGGTGAATTGATTCTATTTCATGGATGTCTCCGGACCTCAGGGCTTACTTTTCTCCTGGACCTGGGATTGAGAAGGACTGATGTAAAGACAGCGCTCTGTAAAGTAAAAATGATGCACTGAATCCAACCTTCTCTTTCCTTCCAAGGACATTTTTCTTGAACCTACAAAAGCGCAGCAGGTGTCAGAATGGAGTGACAACCTATGCTAGACCAGGCCTTCTGATACAGGTCTTGCTCGATGGCTGTTGGTATACAAGAAAAAGTCTTTATTTCATCATCTGAGAAAGCAGTTCTAGCCAACGTCCAAGCCATGACTAACCTTGTTTTCTTCACCATCACCCACATCACCATCACCCTCTCCTCATCATTATCTCCAGAACCACTAGGAGGACCTGATTTCCTGGCCAGCCATGCCTAGCCCCAAATGTGTGGGTTAAAACAAACAGCCTTTAAGAGCCTGCAAGTACACACAGGTACACAGAACATAGGTCATGCTTGGCACACAAAACCTCTTCTGAGAACTTATATATAAATCAACTCATATGTTTAAGGCAATACATAGCTTACATTTTTAATAGGATGCTGAAAAGTACAAGCAAGAAAAGAAATATATGATTCAGAAAACATAGAAAGAGAAATTCAATAAATGACAGATGAAAAGTTCATCTCTTTCCCTTCCTCTTCAATTTCCTCTTCAAAAAGTCTATTTTGTTTTCTTTCAGAACTTGAAACACACCTGTATGTATGTGTGTATGTTCAAGTTCATGCACACACACATACACACACACACACACAATTTACAGGGGGTTCAAAATATACAAGCACGAGGACTGGCTCTTTCACACACTATGTAAGGAGATTTTTACTCTCAGCACACTCAACACCTCTCCTTCTTTGCCCTGGCTATATAGTATTTCTTTCTATAATGTTAAGGATTGAATTATGTCCCCCACAAAAAGACATATAACTCCAGTACCTCAAAACATAACCTTACATGTAGATGGTATTTACAAAAGTAATCAAGTAAAAATGAGGTCATTAAGTGGGCTCTCATCCAAAATGGTGTTCTTATTGTGAACAAAATTTCTTTGAAAAGGAATTTGGAAGACAGAGACTTTATTCTAGTAAACAGTTTGCAAACTAGGAAAACACAGCCTTTGGTATGAAACAAAAGTTTATTTCAGAGAACAAAAGGAAGACTCAGGTTTGATAGCAAAAGTTCTTGCCCTGGGTTCCAATCAGGTCTATTTATGCAAATAAAGGATTGAGACTCATTTAATTCTGATTGGTTGACACAATTGACTTCTTATTTGGTCAATGCAGCTAAGTGCTGATTGATCAATACAGCTGAGCCCTGATTGGTCAATACAGCTGAGCCCTGATTGGTCAAGGCAGCTGAGCGCTGATTGGTTGGTTACGCTGAGCTCTGAAAGTCTGAAAGTTTAAAAGGTGTGAGTTTTTGGGAGAACATATAGAACATGTGTGACCTCTAGTCAGCAAACGGCTGCTTGGCTGTAATTTAAATTTAGGCCCAGTTAGCCACTTGGAATGCATCTTGAAGGATTGTCTTTTTCAGGTTCATATTTGTTCACACGATAAAAAAGGGAACTTTAGACACATAGAGAGGGAAGTTGATCTGAAAAGGCACAGGGAGAAGATACTTGTCTACAGGCCAAGGAGAAAGGCCTCAGAAGAAAACAACTCTGCCAACACCTTGGTCTTGGATTTCCAGCTCCAGTGCTGTGAGACAATAAATCTCTGTTATTTAAGTCACCCAGTCTGTGGTACTTTGTTAGTGTGGCCTGAACAGACTAACACATACAGTGCGTCATAATTTATTTTACTAATTCCATTGATGAACAATTTGAATTCAAAAGAATACTGTTAATGCATTAGGTAACTGGGAAAAAACCCCATCTAGCAAGTTTTTTTTGTAGAACAAATAATTCTTTAGTGGTTGTGAATGCTTATCCATTCATTTTTCAGGCTGGATTATTTGCATTTCAACACATCAAGCTTTCTTAAAGTGACTCCACCTGTAAACTGGATGCCTGTGCAAGTAGACAAAGTACAGTTATGGAGAGTTCACATGTCATAGTGGGGTCATGAGTGAAAGAGAATCAGGTGACATTATTAGGAATCTTTTTGTTGCAAGTGACAGAAATTGCACTTCAACCAGCCTGAGAGAACAAGGAAATGAATTTTAAGGCTGGGAGTCTTGCAGGATCTGGGGATAGCTAGACATCAGGGCAAACAGACGGGGCTCGAACGCCCTCAGAACACTGTATTGCTTGAGGTAGTCCTGCCCCTCTCTGGACATTTGATCAATTGGCCTTCTCTTCTAGAGATCAGCTTCCTCTACTTTTGTGGCCTGGCTTTGAGGGACTCTGATGGGCTCAGCTTGGATCAGGTGGTCATGACAGGACATACCCTGGTGCATCTTGAGAGAAGAGTCACTATACTGATCTGACAGCAGCCTCTCGGGCACAATTTGGATGACGGGAGTGGAGTAGCATGAGGGTAGGTTCTGGGGACTGTCAGTGTAAGGAGTGGGTGATGTTTGAGTGGCCATCACCTATGGTCTCCTCATTGTTTTTGATGAAAATTTCCTGGAAGAAGTAGAATTTCAGCAGTACCATCATTTGGAGAAAACCTAAGGCTTTGTAACACCCACCCCAAGGGCTCTGGTCATGCCATCTTTTGGGCCTTAGAGAAGACCCCCTGATTGAGTAGAGCCACCTTTGACAGGTAGAGGCCACCAAATGCTCCTGTCTCTGCAGCTGTGCCATCTTTCAAGGCAGAAGCAGAAGGCAGCAGACATGACTGCCGAAACAAGACGGGGCTCTGCTTGCAGGAAAATCCGGGCTGTGGTGGTAGCTCAGCGCCTGCCAAGCAAAATACCAGTTAGGAGATGTCGCTGGCACGCAATTTAAAGAATCGCTTGACTAGTACTTGAGGTTATTTAGAAAAATACCTTTGGTCACATGCTTTCCAGAATGTTATGTACTTGAAATGAATCATCCCTACCCAGCCCAGAGCGATTTAATTACAATCCCCTCCCGTGTTACTTCTTTTAAAACTTGACCTTCTTTTCTGGTTGCAATTCAAATTCGGCAAAATATCAACTTGGTTTTCTTTTTTGGAAGCAGAGGAGGAATCTTTCTATAGCTGAACAGTTTCAGACAGGAAGAAGGGACCGATTTCCACAGTGAGAAGCCTTGCAATACAGCAATGACTACGGATTACCTTTAATAAATTGGAAAATGTCATTCATCTGTGAGAGTTGTAAGATAATTTATCTCAACATCGTACCCAGCTCGTAAGCAAAAACAAACATCTAAGGTAAGACAAACAGACCAGGTTTCCAGTGAGAGAATCTGGTGAGATTATGCCAGCCACACACTCTTGATGTGTGTGTCTCTAGGTGAGGGCCACTGTTCATACACAAGGCTAGGGCTTTAGGGGTGATGCCTTTGATGTGAGCTTTGCTTTTCTAAATCTGAGCATCCTTACTGGCTTATGTCATTGTATTTGGAGAACCACCCATGCCAAGGGTGTGTCCTCTTAAGTAAGCACCCATAGCAAGGCACCCCTTGCTTGCCTGAGCACTGATGCCTTCAGTGGTTAGAAACGCCTGTCTGCTCTCAGTCCTAAGCTTGCTGCTTCTGCTGGGACCCAGATCCTGGTGGCCTGACATGGACTCTGGAGTCAAACAACCCTGCAGTCACGTCTTTGCTCTGCCATTCACCTAAACTCTCCAAATCTTAGCTACCTCATTGGTTAAATGGGGATAATAATAATAGTGCTTACATCATAGAGCTGTTGTGAGGCTTAAATGAGATAATCTATGTGTCTGTCACAAATCAGGAATTCAATAAATGGCAGTCTGTTCTGTCATAACCACACCACCTCAAACTGCAATCAAGTCTCTATTACAGCGGAAAGCGAAGATTTCCAGTCATAAATCACAATAAATAGCATTTTAGACTGATAGAATGCTTTTTACTTTGTAGTGCGACCACTTCTATTACCTCATTTTATTTTTCTGCAACCCTCATGCCAGCGGCAGGACAAAGATCATTAGCCTAGCCTGTGGATAAAGCAACTGAGGTTCAGACAACCTTCATTTTCCATGCCAAGTGCGGAGGGCAGACCCGGCCTAGGATGGTGCCCTATGAGTGTGTGATTGATGGCACACAGGCCATTGCAGCAGTCTAGGCCACAGGACAGGGTGGCCATCAGGGTGCAGGGTGAAGAAAGCATCCAAAGCAGTGAGATGTCAGGACTAGATTTTAAGCTCCTGAAGGCAAGCATTGCAACGTGAATTTTTTCCCAAACATCACAGTTTGTAGCCTGGACTCTTCATATGGTAGACAATATATACTTTTTCTGTTCATAACACCATTTCTGCTCATAAACCATGCCTAAGTTGCTCTGGTCAGCCTTTATGACTGACTTGATTTAAAAGTTATAAATCAACCAAAGGGTTATTCATTTGGCGTACCAAAATGGGCTGTGCAGTTGACTTAATAGAATGGCCTTTGACCCTGAACCTGCAGATGATCAAGAGCCAGAGAACAGGCCCTGTGGTCAGACTCGGGTGAGCTCATGAGCCCCCTGAGCCTCAGTTTTCTCATCTGTAATGCAGTGTCGATAATACTCTCCTCATTTGGGGTGGGAGTGGTTTCCTGCCTCCCCACCCTGTTTGCCAACCCAGCTCCCCTTTTTGTCTAATTCAGAGAATGTGGACACAAAGTAATCAGTGCATGATAGAAACTTAACAATGTTGGTTAGTGTTGTTATTCCTTTTCAATCTGCTTTTCAGTTTCTGGTAGTCAAATTGTTTCCATCATCTCTGAATCTGAAGCAAACATTGCATGATTCAATAACATGCTGGACAAGGGTTTCGCTCTCATTTTCTTTATGTTCCAAATTAGTTGTTACATCGGGATATGTTGACCCTAAGTAACCACATTTGTAGATGTCAGTCAGGTGTTGATCAAAACCCATTGCTATCCAATCAGCTCTCATAAGATGAGAGTGGGAAAGTGGAAGAACTCGGCCAGGAATTATGGAGAAAGTTCAACTTGGCCATCTTCCCAGAGAGCCACTGTGGGTTCCTTGGGGTCCAGAAACTTCCATCCTTTACTGGCTTCCATCCCAGACTCCTACTCCCCCAGGTCTCAACCTTGCTCACTCCCTCCTTTCAAGCATCATGCTTGGGAGGGGACATATACTCACCTGGGAGGGTACTTTCAGCTGTAGGACTTGACACTGTTGTTTTCTTAGGTATTTGAGATAGGCATGCTACTCACAACAGCCAAGAGGGGAGTCCCCCCTCAAGTGTCCATCAACAAATGACTGGATGAACAAAATGTGGTCTATCCAATGTGCTCCATAAAATGGAATATCATTCAAGATTTGTTCACCATTTTAACTATTCTTTTTATTTTATTTTATTTTATTATTAGACAGAGTCTCTCTGTTGCCCAGGCTGGAGTGCGGTGGCATGATCTCGGCTCACTGCAACCTCTGCCTCCCCGGGTTCAAGCAATTCTCCTGCCTCAGTCTACCGAGTAGCTGGGATTACAGGTGCCCTCCACCACGTCAGTTAATTTTTGCATTTTCAGTAGAGATGGGGTTTCCCTATGTTAGCCAGGCTGGTCTTGAACTCCTGGCCTCAAGTGATCTGCCTACCTTGGCTTCCCAAAGTGCTTGGATTATAGGCGTGAGCTACCACACCTGGCTAATTTTTGTATTTTTAGCAGAGACGGGGTTTTGCCATGTTGGCCAGGCTGGTCTCGAACCTCTGACTTCAAGAGATCCACCCTCGTCAGCCCCTCAAAGTGCTGAGATTACAGGTGCACCCAGCCTCAGTTCTTTTGGACGCCTACCCAGAAGTGAGATTGTTGGACGATATGACAATTTCCTTTTAATTTTTGGGGGAACCACCATACTGTTTTCCATAGTGGCAGCACCATTTTACACTCTCACCAACACACGAGGGTTCCCATTGCTCCACCCCTTTGCCTGCACTTGTGATTTCCTGCCTGTTTTGTTTTGATGATAGCCATCTTAATGGGCATGTTTTAGAATATTCAGAGCAGGAGAATGATAAGATCTGCTTTGTGTTTTTAAAGGCCACTGTGGGGAGAATGAAGTGCGGGGTAGGAGGTCCTCATACTTTACTATCCCAACCAGAATAATTTTGAGAATGAGGTCTCTGTGTACTTATGGGACAGTGTGACAGGTTATATTGTTCTAGTCACACCAGATGTGTGGTCACTTACTTTTGGGAGGCAAGAGCAGAGCAACTCTGGAAGCCTGTGAGGAGGCTGTCGCAGGGAGGGGTGAAGGCTGTGAGGGAGGAATGGGTGGGCGCCTCTACAACAGAGGGGTCGAATGCCAGGATTGATCACTCTGGTGAGAGGAGAGCTGGGATGGCAAACAGGGTGGGGAGGCAGGAAACCACTCCCATCCCAAATGAGGAGAGGAAGGAGAAGGTGGTGTCACTGACTCTGCGACCCCCATGGGTCTGTCCTCTGGGAGCTGGAGCCTGGGAGACGTCTCTGTGCAGCTAATGCCTCTGACTGTGCCCAAGGCTCCCCTACTCTCCCCACCCCCATCTCTTACAACCTGCAATGGCTGAGCTGGGGGCTTGCAGGGCTCAACCTCTTGCGACAGAAAGGACAGCAGGGAGGGACTGGGGCTGGCCCCATCCAGGCTCAGCACTCGGACAGGGACAGAATCAACAGGTCCAGATGGCTGCGAGTGTGAAGGAGGGAGCATAACTGAGAAAGGCCATTGATTCTAGAGACAGCACTGAGTGAATGGAGTTGCTTTTCCTGAGGTGGGAGGTGGGTGGGAAGAGCAGGGAGAGTTGGTCACAGGAGTTCACCCTAATCCATTCAGCTGCATGTTCATTTTGTGCAGTTTTCTGTTTGAGTTTTTTTACATAATAAAGTGGTAATTAAAAGAAGAAAGGAAAGAAAGAAGAAAAGAAGGAAGGACAAAGGGAAGGAACTGCTGTTTGGATACTGAGGGAGTTGAACATAACACTTTTCTCTGTGCCCCTGACAGTTTAAGACAAATCAACACCGTAATTCTCCCTTCTTGGGTAAGGGAGGTCCCAGGCTTTGCCTCAACGGTGGCTGGGAGCTGGGGACTGGGGAGGGAGAAGGAGAGAAATGCTTCCTCACCAGGGCTGTGAGACACTCAAGGAAAGGGTAAAGGGGGCAAAGACAGATCCAGGCAAAGGAGAAGCCAGAATCATTCGGTCCCACAGGAGATGGGGAGGCAGCAGCTGCTGGAACCCTGGTGGCTGGGTGGAGTCAGGCAAGTAGGCCAGGGTCCCTGGCCCTGGGGAGGCTGTCTCAGCATCAGGCTGGGGTGGGGCAGCCTGCAGGGTATTGTCCATGGGCCATAGAGCCAGCGGCTGCAGGCAGTCCTCATTTGGGAAAGATTTGCTTGTTATTATTGCTATTCAGTTTTTAGTAGAGACAAGGTCTTACTATGTTTTGGGCGGGGTGGGGAGGAAGAGGGCAGTCTCAAAATCCTAGGCTCAAGTGATCCTCCCACCTTGGCCTCCCAAAGTATTAGTGTTACAGGCATGAGCCACCATGACCAGCCTGCTTATTGTTTTAGAAAGTATTTTTCTTGACTTTACATTTTAACCAGAACTTGCCACTCATGTAAAGGTCATTGAGTTACACACCGCACAAGACCTTCGTCATCAGTTTTGCAGATTCCAAGAACACTCAGTTTTACGTTGTTTATCGTCTTTTTCGTATATCTCTAGCTAAAGCTAAACTTGTATTTTGGACCCCCTATAACTCAGTGCTGAATATGTGGCTGGCCCGTTGAAAGACTGAAGATGTATTTTTATCTGTTTTTAAAATTTTTTTTACTTGGGATAATGACATTGGCACTTGAGAGAAATGAAGCTCCCAAGATATGCTTTGCTGGGGAAGCAGGTAAGCCTTTGTGGGAAGCGCTTTTCTAATCCCCTGAAAGCAATCTATTTATACTCTAAAATCCACGTTTTTAAGGAAGTGTATCATTATTATAGCTTGCATAACTACAATTATGTCAGAGAACTATTTCTACTGCCCTAGAATCATCTTAACATGTTCCGAGGCCTCCATCCTGACAGGTGGAGTTTGCAAACTGAATTTTCTCTGCATTAGCTGTGCACCAACTTCCCCGTAATTCCTATCAGTGGCCTCTTTGTTCTAGGATTGTGCAACCAGATAAGACAGGGGAGTGATTCTTGCTTACTTTCCCTCTTAATGATTGTGAATGTGGCCTTTCAAGCCTTGAAACTCATTTCCTCTCCTGGCTCTCGTTGCTGGTGAGACAACCACAACCTGGACATCATCAGCTCAGCTTGAGGGGAGGCGGCAGAGAGAGGCGGAGGGGAGCACCTTCTCATAGATCCATTCTGCCAGGCTGTGTGGGCAGTGGGCGATGCCAGCTCCCAGGAAGGGAGGGTTTGGAACACAGGCAGAAATGCAGAAAAGGGCAAACTGGCCCAATGAAACCACTGCCCAAGGAGGAAGGAGTTGATTGAGAGGTTGAGAGGAACAGATTGCTGAAGGCTGAGGCAACCAGGAAAGGAGGGGGCTGACCTGGGGGAAAGACGGGGTGAAAAGCCAAGAGACTCTGTCCGTTGGCAGGAGCAGAGGGTCGGGGGTGGTGAGAGAGAAGGCTGGAAAGGTCAAGGCAGGTACAGGCAAGATTGTAGCGAGTCCCATGCTGGATGGAGCTTGGATTGTGCCCCCAATTAAGTGGTCACTAGACCTCTGGATTTCACAAATCACTGATTTTTTTTTTTCTTTTTTTTTGAGACTAGGCCTTGCTCTGTTGCCCAGACTAGAGTACAGCACGTGATCATAGCTCACTGTAGCCTTCATCTCCTGGGCTCCAGCGATCCTCCTGCCTCAGCCTCCTGAATAGCTGGGACTACAGGTGCATGACACCACATTCATCTAATTTTTAATTTTTTGTAGAAATGGGGTCTTGCTATGTTGCTCGGGGTCATCTTGAACTCCTGGCCTCAAGCAATCCTCCCACCTGGACTTTCCAATGTACTGGGATTATGGACATGAATCACGGTGCATGGGTTGATTTTTTTGTTTTTTTTTTAGAGAAGTAAAGCTAAGGTGGAGAGGAATGAACGTGGTTGCCAACTTAATTTTTCCCTGTGAGGCACACAATGAACTCCCGTCAACTATCAGCCTACTGTCACAAATGAGGGGAAATCTTAGCACCCTTCAGAAAAAACACGGGATGAACAAAATGTCAAACTAAAGAATCCCTCTGCAAAAGGACACCTGGCAACCTTATATCCCATGTGTGCCTGAGACTCAGAACATCATCTCAGGCTGGCGTGTTACACTGACCAGCTTCGCCAGGGCTGTGGGAGCTGTAGGGCTGTGTCTCTAGGTAGGGGCCATAGCCTTGGGTTCCTGGACAGACGGGGGGTCAAATGGGCTGAGCACTGGGTGGGGTTGGGAGACAGCTCAGTGACTGCTTTCTGAACCCTTTTTGCCCCTGAAATCCCATCCTCTAGTGCAGCTACCACACATGTATACTCTTGTGTACCCCTAGATCGTGAGTAGGCTCCAGCTGCTCCCTGGCTTCTGCCTCTTCCCCTGTAATCTATCTTCCACATAGCAGGTAGAATGGGCCTTGAAAAAAGTGTATGGATCATGTTCCCTACCTGCAAACACCTTCTGTAGCTCTCCAGTGGGCGGAGCATAAAGTTCAGCTCCTGGCCTTGGCCTGAGGCCCCTGGAGCAGCATCTGTCTGCAGCTCTGACCTCAAAGGACCTCCCAGCTTGCAAGGATGTCACTGGCTGGAGTAGTTCAGCTCTCTAGGGAGCCACATGCTGGGCCAATATGTTCTCGGTCGCGCTCTTTCTCTGTCAGCAGCACGTGCCTCCTGCTCTTGGCCCAGTGAACTTCTCATTATCATTAGGACTGCCTGACACAGAACTCCCACAGAGGGCTCTTCTGAATCCCCCATGCTAACGAGTCCCCTGCTGTCTTCCTCACATCACTGGTGCTCTTCCTTTGTGGCATTTACCATAGTTGGAGTGTTGAAGGTCCCGAAGACCTTCGCTGCATTCGAGATCTGCTGGAAGAATGCATAGGACTTGGTGTATAGTTGTGTTAACAGCTAAGATTGATGACAGTGACATAGCAAAAATCCACAGCCGGATCACAAGGGAAAAACAGGCAGAGTGGTTTCCTGGTGCTCTCACTCCCAAAGAGGAGTCTCACAATGCACGCTCCTCCCCCAGCAGCGAAAGTGCAGCAGCATGTGTGTGAGGATTCTGCCCAGGGGAGCCCAATAGAGACTCAGCACCCAAAGTTTTTCTTGGGGACTGTTATCCAGCCATCCTCTGCCTAGTATGTGCCAAAATATCACACCCCTAGAAGGAAGGCAGTGTTCAGCCTATGCCATATTGTTTGCATAGCTAGGCACAGGGACCTGGCTCGTCAGCTAGCTGTTGACTGTGAGCATGCTGGGAGATGTGCGCAGATGTCTGTCAGGGGCCACCTGGCGAGCAGGCATGCTTGCTCAGCTTTCCTCTGCCATTTGTAATGAGACCTTTATCTCTCTGTCTCTTTGGGTATGGCCTGTTTCATGTACTAGGCTGTCAGCGGTGGGAGAACAGAACCCCT
The DNA here is from genome assembly GCF_030222135.1 of Aotus nancymaae. Classification (NCBI taxonomy): domain Eukaryota; kingdom Metazoa; phylum Chordata; class Mammalia; order Primates; family Aotidae; genus Aotus; species Aotus nancymaae. The sequence goes on along the minus strand of NW_026988546.1, from coordinate 5,381,636 downwards.
GTCTGCAGTGTCCATTATTCCCAGGCACACAGCACGGCTCTGAGAGCTTAAGAGCAGATGGGTGTCTGCAGGGGTCTGAATCCTTGTCTGCGACTTCTGATCCATGTGACTCTGAACAAACCCCTTAGCTTCTCTTGGCCTCAGTTTTCTTATCTGTCACAAGAGGATAATAATGGTCCTTCCTTACAGAATTGCTGTGATCACTGTGTTGCTATTATTTGTCCAATGGACGCAACCTGAGATATGGGCCTGGACTCAGTTGACAGCTACAGAAATGAAAACTAAAAGTGAATTCTAGAGCTATTTATTAGGGAGAATTGGAAAACAAACAAACCAAAAGCTGATTAGTCTTGGAGGACCAGGAAGGAAGGGAGAGGAGAACTGAAGTTTTAGGTCTGCATGGTTAGAAGAAAAGACATCAATAGGAATGCGGTTGTTGAGTTAGGGACAAGGACAGATGTTGATACATTTTGACCAGTCCACCATAGTCCTCATTCCTAACCATCAGCCGTCTGGTCATCAATAGACCATGTAGGTTCTTAGTTCCCACTTCTTCTGGAGGAGCAGCCTGGATCTGTGAGGAGGCCCTTATGAGCAATGCTCCACCCTGTTGGCTTGTGCTAGAGACCCTGGTCTTTGCCTGCTTTGGCCACTCATCACTTCTCCTTCCAGGGACATCCACCCAGCCCTGTCCCCGGCTGCTGCAGTGGCCATGTTCTGCTTCATGGGTCTCACCTTGGTCTTGCTCACTGGATTGGGGCACCTTAGGGCTGGTTGGCCAAAGGACTCTGACCTGTGAGCCTGGCCTGAAAGGATAAGCTGGGCCACGAAGGTTCTTTACACAGGAATTTGGAATAGGGCTGGTTAGCAGTAAGGTTCCAATTATAAGGGTGCATGCAGTGGGGCTGATGTGGGGGCCAGGGCAAGTCTTTGTGAGACAAAGTTATGAGGAGGCAGAAATGGCCATGTACAGGGTGAGGATGTGAGGACAGCCACTAAAAGACCAAGAGAGAGATACCTCTTAGCTCTGCTTTGGGCTTGGATGGTTTCTGGAACCAGCTCCCGTGCACATGCATTTTAGAATTTGAGACAATTTAATCAAGCCACTTAGAGCTTGGCTTCCACACTTACACTTGGATACAGACTCTGTCCCATGCAAGCTGTGTGACCACAGGCAAGCCCCTTAAGCTCTCTGAACTTCAGGTTTCTTAATTGTGTAATAGGGGGAATAATATTGCTAACTTCATAGGATTTTGGTGAGGCCTAAATGAGACCTGGCTTGTAAATGCTTAGCACAGTTTCTGACATATTGTAAGTGTTTAAAAATGTTAGACAGCATTACGATACAGTCATGCACAGGATACACTCTTAGAAATGGGTTGTTAGGTTAATTACTTTTGTGCGAACATCATAATATGTACTTACTGAAACCTAGACTGCATAGCCAGCTACACACCTACACTATGTAGTATGGCCTATTGCTCTTCGGCTAACTTGTACAACATGTCACTGTGCTGAATATTGTAGGCAACTGTAAGTAAAATCATACTCTGCATAATGATGCTTTGGTCAATGACAGGCCACATATATGAAGGTGGTCCCATAAGAATATGCGGGAGCTGAAAAATCCTATTGCCTAGTGATTTGTGTTGTTTGCCTATGGCATTTGGTACAGTAACATGCTGTGCAGGTCTGTGGCTTAGGAGCAATAGGCCATACCACATAGCCTAGGTATATAGTATGCTGTACCATTTAGATTGTGCAAGTACCCTCTGTGATATTCACACAACAACAGAATTGTCTAATGGTGCATTTCTTGGGATGTATCCCCATTGTTAAGCAGCACATAACTGTATTTCCATATCTAAACATATCTAGAAATATCAGGTACGATGCTTAGTACCTGGATGATGAGCAATCTATACACCAAACCTCTGTGACATGAGTTTACCTATATAACAAACCTGCATATGTACCCTAAACCTAAAAGTTAAAAAAAAAAAAAAAAGAGAAAATAGTACATGATGAAAAAGCTAAAGATAGAAAAGGCACAGCAAAAATATGGTATAAAAGATAGAATGTGATGATGAGAATGAAACCAAGCTAGAAAACACTCTTCAGGATATTATCCAGGAGAACTTCCCCAACCTAGCAAGGCAGGCAAAATTCAAATCCAGGAAATACAGAGAACACCACAAAGATATTTCTCAAGAAGAGCAACCCCAAGGCACATAACCATCAGATTCACCAGTGTTGAAATGAAGGAAAAAATGCTAAGGGCAGCCAGAGAGAAAGGTCGGGTTGCCCACAAAGGGAAGCCCATCAGACTCACAGCAGACCTCTCAGCAGAAACCCTACAAGCCAGAATAGAGTGGGGGCCAATATTCAACATCCTTAAAGAAAAGAACTTTCAACATAGAATTTCATATTCAGCCAAACTAAGCTTCATAAGTGAAGGAGAAATAAAATCCTTTACAGACAAGCAATTGCTCAGAGATTTCATCACCACTAGGCCTGCCCTACAAGAGCTCCTGAAGGAAGCACTAAAGATGGAAAGGAGCAACCAGTACCAGCCACTGCAAAAATGTACCAAATGGTAAAGACCATCGACACAATGAAGAAACTGCGTCAATGAACGGGCAAAACAACCAGCTAGTGTTAAAATGGTAGGATCAAATTCACACATAACAATATTAACCTTGAATGTAAATGGGCTAAATGCACCAATCAAAAGACACAGACTTGCAAATTGGATAAAAAGTCAAGACCCATTGGTGTGTTGAATTCAGGAAACCCATCTCACATGCAAAGACACACATAGACTCAAAATAAAGGGATGGAGGAAAAATTACCAAGCAAATGGAGAGCAAAAAAAAAAAAAAAAAAAAAAAAAAAAGCAGAAATTGTAATCCTAGTCTCTGAAAAATGGACTTTAAACCAAAAAAGATCAAAAGAGACAAAGAAGGGCATTGCATAATGGTAAAAGGATCAATGCAACAAGAAGGGCTAACTTTCCTAAATATATACACACCCAATACGGGAGCACCCAGATACATAAAGCAAGTTCTTAATGACCTACAAAGAGACTTAGACTCCCACACATTAATAGTGGGAGACTTTAACACTCCTCTGTTAATATTGGACAGATCAATGGACAGAAAATTAACAAGGATATCCAGGACTTGAACATAGATCTGGACCAAGTGGACCTAATAGACATTTACAGAAGTCTCCACCCCAAATCCACAGAGTATACATTCTTCTCAGCACCACATCATACTTACTCTAAAATTGACCACATAATTGGAAGTAAAACACTCCTCAGCAAATGCAAAAGAACGGCAATTATAACAACCAGTCTCTCAGACCACAGTGCAATCAAATTAGACTCAGGATTAAGAAACTCACTCAGAACTGCACAACTACATGGAAACTGAACAACCTGCTCCTGAATGACTACTGGATAAATAATGAAATGAAGGCAGAAATAAAGATGTTCTTTGAAACCAATGAGAACAAAGACACAACGTACCAGAATCTCTGGGACACATTTAAAGCAGTGTCTAGAGGGAAATTATACCACTAAATGCCAATATGAGAAGTGAGGAAAGATCTAAAATTGACACCCTATCATCACAATTTAAAAAACTAGAGGAGCATGATCAAACAAATTCAAAAGCTAGCAAAAGACAAGAAATAACTAAGATCAGAGCAGAACTGAAGGAGATAAGAGATACCAAAAACCCTTCCAAAAAATCAATAAATCCAGGAGCTGGTTTTTGGAAAAGATCAACAAAATAGGTAGACCACTAGCCAGACTAACAAAAAAGAAAAGAAAGAAGAATCAAACAGACGCAATAGAAAATGATAAAGGGGATATCACCACCAATTCCACAGAAATACAAACTACCATCAGAGATTACTACAAACAACCCTCTATGCACATAAACCAGTAAATCTAGAAGAAATGGATACATTCCTGGACACTTACAACCTCCCAATACTAAACCAGAAAGAAGCTGAATCCCTGAATAGACAATAACAAGGTCTGAAATTGAGGCAGCAATTAATAGACTACCAACCAAAAAAAGCCCAGGTCCAGATGGGTTCACAGCCGAATTCTACCAGACTTACAAAGAAGAGCTGGTACCACTCCTTCTGAAACTATTCCAAACAATACAAAAAGAGGGAATCCTCCTTAACTCATTTTGTGAGACCAACATCATCCTGATACCAAAACCTGGCAGAGACACAACTAAAAAAGAAAATTTCAGGCCAATATCCATGATGAACATCATTGCAAAAATTTTCAAGAAAATACTGGCAACACGAATGCAACAGTACATCAAAAAGCTTATCCATCACGATCAAGTAGGCTTCATTCCCAGGGATGCAAGTCTGGTTCAATCAATGCAAATCTATAAATGTAATCCATCACATAAACAGAACCAAAAACAAAAACTACATGATTATCTCAAGAGATGCAGAAAAAGCCTTTGACAAAATTCAACAGCACTTTATGCTAAAAAAACTCTCAATAAACTAGGTATTGATGGAATGTATCTCAAAATAATAAACGCTATTTATGATAAATCCACAGCCAATATCATGCTGAATGGGCAAAAACTGGAAGCATTCCCTTTGAAATCGGGCACTAGACAAGGGTGCCCTCTCTCACCACTTCTATTCAACATAGTATTGGAAGTTCTAGCCAGAACAATCAGGCAACAAAAAGAAATAAAATGCATTCAATACAGAAAAGAGGAAGTCAAATTGTCTCTATTTGCAGATGACATGATTGTATATTTAGAAGACCCCATCATCTCAGTCCAAAATCTCCTGAAACTGATAACCAACTTCAGCAAAGTCTCAGGATACGAAATCAATGTGCAGAAATCACAAGCATTCCTATACACCAATAACAGAATAAAAGAGCCAAATCAAGAGTGAACTCCCATTCGCAATTGCCACAAAGAGAATAAAATATCTAGGAATACAACTAACAAAGGATGTGAAGGACCTCTTCAAGGAGAACTACAAACCACTGCTCAAGGAAACAAGAGAGGACACAAACAGATGGACAAACATTCCATGCTCATGGTTAGAAAGAATCAATATCATGAAAATGGCCATAATGCCTAAAGTAATTTGTAGATTCAATGCTATCCCCATCAAGTTACCATCACCCTTCTTCACAGAACTGGAAAAAGCCACCTTAAACTTCATATAGAACCAAAATAGAGCCCACATAGCCAAGACAATCCTAAGCAAAAAGAACAAAGCTGGAGGCATCATGCTCCCTGACTTCAAACTATACTACAAGGCTACAGTAATCAAAAAAGCATGGTACTAGTACCAAAACAGAGATATAGACCAATGGAACAGAACAGAGGCCTCAGAAGTAACACCACACATCTGCAACCATCTGATCTTTGACAAACCTGACAAAAACAAGCAATGGGGAAAAGATTCTCTGTTTAATAAATGGTGTTGTGTAAACTGGCTAGTCATGTGCAGAAAGCTGAAACTGGATCCTTTCCTGTCACCTTATACAAAAATTAAATTCAGATGGATTAAAGATTTAAACATAAGAACTAACACCATAAAAACCCCAAAAGAAAACCTATACCCATTCAGGGCATAGGCACTGGAAAGGACTTCATGACTAAAACACAAAAAGCAATGGCAGCAAAAGCCAAAATAGACAAATGGGATCTAATTAAACTAAAGATCTTCTGCACAGCAAAAGAAACAAGCATTATAGTGAACTGGCAACCAACATAATGCGAAAAAATTTTTGCAGTCTACTCATCCCACAAAGGGCTACTATCCAGAATCTACAAAGAACTAAAACAAATTTACAAGAAAAAGAACAACCTCATCAAAAAGTGGGCAAAGGATAGGAAGAGATATTTTTTAAAAGAAGACATTTATGTGGCCAAGAAACATATGAAAAAAAGCTCATCATCACTGGTCATTAGAGAAATGCAGATCAAAACCACATTGAGATACCATTTCATGCCAGTTAGAATGGCGATCATTAAAAAATCTGGAGACAACAGATGCTGGAGAGGATGTGGAGAAATAGGAACACTTTTACACTGTTGGTGGGAGTGTAAATTAGTTCAACCATTGTGGAAAACAGTGTGGCAATTCCTCAAGGACCTAGAAATAGAAATTCCATTTGACCCAGCAATCCCATTCCTGGGTATATACCCAAAGGACTATAAATCATTCTATTATAAAGACACATGTGCATGTATGTTCATTGCAACACTGTTTACAATAGCAAAGACCTGGAACCAACCCAAATGCCCATGAATGATAGACTGGATAAAGAAAATGTGGCACATATACACCGTGGAATACTATGCAGCTATAAAAAGGGATGAGTTCATGTCCTTTGTAGGGACATGGATGATTCTGGAAACCATCATTCTCAGCAAACTGACACAAGAACAGAAAACCAAATACCACATGTTCTCACTCACAGGTGGATGTTGCACAATGAGAACACATGGACATAGGGAGAGAAACATCACACACTGGAGTCCATTGAGGGGTGAGGGGTTAGGGGAGGGATAGCAGGGGGTGGGGAGATTGGGGAGGGATAACATTGGGAGAAATACCTAATGTAGGTGACAGAGGCATGGAGGCAGCAAAACACCATGGCATGTGTATAACTATGTAACAATCCTGCAAGATCTGCACATATACCCCAGAACTTAAAGTATAATACAAAAATACAAGAGAGAAAATGGTACATCTGTGTAGGGAAGCTCCACTATAATCTTATGGGAACACTGTTGTAATATGTGGTTTGTCATTGGCTCAAATATTATGCAAGGCAGGGCTATATTTTCATCTCTATTTTGTGATGGCATTCAGGTGGCTTTCTGTTTCTGACCACAACAAATCAAAACACTGACATAACAGAGATTCTTTCCTTGTTAGAAGGATTCTTATATAGAAATTATACTTCTTAATGCTTCAGCTTCCAGGGTTCTTCCACCTTACCTGTGCAGAATGCATACTGGCATTTAGCAGTATTTTTCTGACAGCTGACTTCCTCTCTTTCAAAGAATTCAGAATTCTATTTCCATGTTTTATACACAGTTAGAATGCTTCCATCAATTTCCACACAGTTCCTTTGGTGAATTTTACAGTTTCTTTCCTAGTCTGAGTATACATAAAGGATGGTAACAGTCAGCCAAAGCCTCCCTAACGGGATTTTTCTGACCAATGGAAGTGTGTTAATTCTCACACTACTACTTACTATGTGTGACAAGTGTCCATGATCTATTTAGCATTTAGAAAAATGGAGGCCTTAAGAGAGGAAGCAATGCAAAAGGAATAGCACAGAGCAGGGCCTTCCAAAGCCACAAGGTCTGCAAATACCATATACTCTTTCCCACGGCCATGAGCCACCCTCCCCAAGTTAGAGACACCAAGACTCCTTCATCCATTTGTCAAAGTATCTTCCTGCCTCTAAGATGAACCATTCCATTAAAGTTGTGATGAAAATGACATTTCTTCCCATCACAGAATTTAAACTTATTTTAATGATAGAGCTTTTAAATGCATCCAGTGAAATAAGACTCGGGGGACTTGGAGAAGTGCATTTTGTCTCAGCATATTATGTTCTTATTACAGCTCCTCCCTCAAATCTTTTTATCAGGGGAGTGATGCACTCTTTGGTTAATAGAATTGAATATCACCTTTTGACAGGCAAAAACATAGTCTTTTAGGTTGTGAGTGAATCCTTACATTAAAAGATTGATTTTTTTTCTAATGCCATCTTCTGACTAAAGTGGACCAGCCACTTTCTCTCTCCTGGGCTGTTGCATTGGACTTCCTTTAAGTCTTGGTTACTCCTGTCTCTCCACCCTTTCCATTTATTGTCTACTCTCATGAGCTCTCAAAAACCAAATCTGATGCTTTTGTTAAGAGCTGTTGCTGGCTTCTCCCTGATCAGGTTAAAATCTAGCCTCTTTAGCACATCTTGGGAGGTCTTCAGGGCTCCTTTTCCCTCCAGCTACCTTCTCCCTGCCTTTGGCCATGCATCCATCCTGCCAGCCACCTTCAACATGCTTCACTCCTGGTTAACTCCAGTCCTCAGTACAACTCTTTTCTTTGTTTATAAAGCCCTTTCTGTGGTTCTCTGCTGCTCAGATCAACGCATCCCTTAAATTGTTCCAACTCTGACACCAACTACTTCTCCCTTTCTCCTGGGTGTGTTGTTCACTCCTCTCTCTATAGCACTCATCTTGCTGAGACTGTAGGTCTGGGACAGAGACGTAGTTGACATAGAATCCTGGGCAGGGCTGACCCAAAGCAAAATTATGAAGAAAATCAAATATTGTCTTCAGCTTCTCCTCACCTTTTCTTTATTATACAGTGATTGCTGTTCTTTTTTCCCTTTATTTTACCACTTTATTGAAACATACTTTACATACCATAAATTCATCCCTTTAAAATGTTCAATTCAATGAATTTGATTATAGTAGACAGATAGTCCCTGACTTATCATGGTTTGACTTACAATATTTTGACTTTACAATGGTGCAAAAAGTGATTCATATTCAGTAGAAATTGTACTTCAAGTACCCATACCACCATGGTGTTTTTCACCTTCAGTACACCATTCAGTAAATTAGATGAGAGTTATATAATGTGGCTTTTTATCTCTAATAATGATTGTCTTAAGATCCATTTTGTCTGATATTAGTATTGTCACTCCAGTGTTCTCATCTCCCCTTTTACTGTTTTCTATTTTTTTTTACTTCAACCTAATTGTGCCTTCAATCTTAAGTGTGTCTCTTATCAACTAGTTGGTTAGCTCAGTTGGTTAGAGCATGGTGCTAAAAAAGTATGTCTCAAGGTCCAAGATAGCCAAATATGAACAGCTCTAGAGTGCAGTTCCTAGTGAGAATGCAGAGGGGGAGTGATCACTGCATTTCCAAATGAATTTTTACTGCCTACAGACCAGGAGAGTCTTGGGCAGAAAAGTGCCATGAGTCTCCAGCATGGCTGTTTCAGCCTGCGCAGTGGGTCTCTGCACAAAAACTCACAAATCTAGGCAGCTGTTTCAACTGGCACATGGAATGCCTGTGAGACAGAGTCATCCATTCAACTGAAAAAAAGGGAGCTGAAACAGGGAGCCAGGTGATCTGGCTCAGTGGGTCCCACCCCCACAAAGACCAGCAATCTGAAATGCTCTGGATTGAGAGTTTCACAGCAAGCACAGCTGGACCAGGGAGAGTCTGGCTCTGTGCGGGGAAGGGTGTCTGCCATTACTGAGGCAGTCTACCATTACCGAGGCAGTCTGCCATTACTGAGGCAGTTGGCCATTACAGAGACAGTCCACCATTACTGAGGCACACGACCATTACCGAGGCACACCACCATTACCGAGGCAGTTCTAACTATACCTCTATAAACAAAACCATGAGGAAGTTCACATAGCAGCTGGGCAGAGCCCACGGCAGCTCAACAATGCCTCTGCTGGCAGTCTGTGACTAGGCTACCACCTCACTGGGCAGAGCATCTCTGAATAAAGGCAGCAATGCATCAGGAACTTATAAATAAAACCCCACCTTCCTAGGACAGAGCACCAGGGGAAAAAAGTGGCTATGAGTTCCAGGGCAGCAGACTTAAATGTACCTGCCTGGCAGCTCTGAATGGAGCAATGGAGCTCACAGTTCAGCACTTGAGTTCCTATAAGGGACAGACTGTCTCCTCAAGCAGCTCTCTGACCCCCGTATATCCAAAGAGACACCTCATAAAGTAGAGTTCAGGCTGACATCTGGAGGGTATCCTTCTGGGACAAAGATAACAGAAGAAACTGGCAGCAACCCTTACTGTTCTCCAGCTGGTGCAGGTGATCCACAGGCAAGCAGGATCTGGAGGGGACCTCCAGCAGTCCTAAAGCAGAGGAGTCTGACTGTTAGAAGGAAAACTATAAAACAGAAAGAAATAGCTTCATCATCAACAAAAAGGACCAGTGCAAAAGGATGAAAACACCCAAAACCAGAATGTCTCTCCTCCTCCAAGGGATCACAACTCCTCACCAGCAAGGGAACAAGGCTAGATGGAGAATGAGTCTGATGAATTGGCTGAAACAGGCTTCAGGAAGTGGGCAATAACAAACTTCTCTGATCTAAAAGAACATGTTCTAACCCAATGCAAAGAAACTAAGAACCTTGAAAAAAGTTTGAGGAAATGCTAATGAGAATAAACAGCTTAGAGAAGAACATAAATGAATTGATGGAGCTGAAAAACACATCATAAGAACTTCGTGAAGCATACACAAGTTTCAATAGCCAAATCAACCAAGCAGAAGAAAGGACATCAGAGATTGAAGATCAACTCAATGAAATAAAACGAGAAGGCAAGCATAGAGAGAAAAGGGGGAAAAGAAATGAACAAAACCTCCAAGAAATATGGGATTATGTGAAAAGATCTAATCTACATTTGATAGGTGTGCCTGAATGTGACAGAGAGAATGAATCCAAGCTGGAAAACGCTCTTCAGGATATTATCCAGGAGAACTTCCCCAACCTAGCAAGGCAGGCCAATATTCAAGTCCAGGAAATACAGAGAACACCCACAAAGATATTCCTCAAGAAGAGCAACCACAAGGCATATAATCATCAGATTCACCAGGGTTGAAATGAAGGAAAAAATGCTAAGGGCAGCCAGAGAGAGAGGTCGGGTTACCCACAAAGGGAAGCCCATCAGACTCACAGCAGATCTCTCGGCAGAAACCCTGAGCCAGAAGAGAGTGGGAGCCAATATTCAACATCCTTAAAGAAAAGAACTTTCAACCCAGAATTTCATATCCAACCAAACTAAGCTTCATAAGAGAAGGAGAAAGAAAATCCTTTATGAACAAGCAATTGCTCAGAGATTTCATCACCATTATGCCTGCCTTACAAAAGCTCCTGAAAGAAGCACTAAATATAGAAAGGAACAACCAGTACCAGCCACTCCAAAAATGTACCAAGTGGTGAAGACCATTGACACAATGAAGAAACTGCATCAACTAATGGGCAAAACAACCAGCTAGCATCAAAATGGCAGGATCAAATTCACATGTAACAATATTAACCTTAAATGTAAATGGGCTAAATGCCCCAATCAAAAGACACAGACTGCAAATTGGATAAAAAGTTAAAACCCATCAGCGCGCTGAATCCAGGAAACCCATCTCACGTGCAAGGATATACATAGGCTCAAAATAAAGGGATGGAGGAATATTTACCAAGCGAATGGAGAGCAAAAAAAGCAGGAGTTGCAATCCTAGTCTCTGATAAAACAGGAAAGTTATGGGCTCGGAGTAACAAGGTTTGACATGAAGCCTAACTTTCACACCCTGTAGTTTGCCATTCTCCCCCAATTTCCCACTGTTCTTTTTCAGGATAGAAAAGGCATGGGAGACCAACATGTGGATCTCTATTTGTGGAGGAGAGTCAAAGAAAGAGGTGGATAGGGCACTGGGCTTGGATTTAGAAAATAAAAGTTCAGGTCTGATTCTGTCACCAATAACTGTGTGATTTTTTTCAAATTTCTTCATATTTTTTGAACCTTGGTTCCTCTAGTCTAGGTGTTAGTGATAACACCTGCCCAAGTGAGTTATTGAGAGGATTAAGTGAAATAATGTATGTGAACCCCATATTTATGCTCTTAACAGCCACAGGAGTGGGGAAAAATTATAAAAGACTATGACTCTGGGGTTTCTTTTTCTTTGTTTCCTTCTGTTTTATTGTTGTTGTTATTGTTGTTGTTATTGTAAAAAATAAACTCGTACAAGAAAATGTCTTTTAAGGCAGCACATGTAAGGGAAAGAAAAAATTTTCCTTAGTTTAAGAAAAAAGGTAGTATGTTTTAGTTCACCCTATCTATGGACAAATGAGTTGCAACTCATCTTCATGACTGAGGATAGAGTTAGGAACTGAATTAGAGAATCAGCCAATAGAATTTTAGCATCCCTCCTCTTTTAGCCTTGGAAGGCCTGAGCAGATGGAGAAAGTATGTTTGGTTTGTGCACTTAATTATCTCATTATTTTGCTTCTTTCCTTTGTTACATATTAAGTATCAAGCACTGTGGTAAGATCTGAGTAGTCAAGAGTGACTGAAGACCCAGTCTCAGCTCTTAGCTGTTCTAGATCTGCAGTTGATATAACTGAAAGAATTTTCTGCCTGTATTAAAAATAAACAAACTCATGGGTAGAGTAGCATGGCCTAATGGATCCTTGTTATGGGCTTAATTGTCTCCCCTCTAAATTCATGTGGTGAAGCTCTACCCCCCTGCGCCTTAGAATGTGACTGTTTTTGGAGATATGTTCTTTACAGAGGTAATTAAGTTAACATGAGGTCATGAGAGTGGACCCTAATCCAATATGACTGGTGTCCTTATGAGAAGAGGAGATTAGGAGACAGACATGCCCAGAGGGAAGACCATGTGGAGACACAGCAAGAAGATGGCCATCTAAAAGTCAAGAAGAAAGCCCTCAGTGGAAATCAACCCTACCAACATCTTGATCTCAGGCCCCTAGCCTCAAGAATGGAGAGAAAATAAATTTACATTGTTTAAGCCACTCCATCTGTGGTAATTTGCATCCCAAGCTTATCAATAGTTCTCTCCCAGGACTGACCATTTGGGACATTAGTACTGCCATGGTAGGTTAAAACAGCCTTGAGCATGCAGAGTTTAACACATACTGAAATGTTAATAAATGTTTTTGTGTTAGGTAGGGTTCTCCAGAGAAACAGAGCCAGTAGGATATGTATAGATACATATGAGAGAAGACTGATTATCATAATCCGTTCACACAATGAAGGAGGCTGAGAAGTTCCATGACCTGCCATCTGCCAGCTGGAGACCCGGGAAAGCTGGTGGGTCATTCAGTATGAGTCTGAAGGCTCAAGAACCAGGGGAGCCAATGGTATAAATCTTGGAATCTGAAGGTCTGAGAAGCTGGAGAACCAATGTCTGAGGATAGAAGATGGATACTCAACTCAGAGAAAAAGAATTCTCTCTTCATCCACCTTATTGTTCTATCCAGGCCTCAAAGGATTGGCTGATGCCAGCCTACTCTGGTGAGGGAGGTCTTCTTTACTCAGCTTATTGATTCACATGCCCATCTCTTCCAGAAACACCCTCACAGACATACCCAGAAACAACACCTTTCCAGCTATCTGGGCATCTCTTAGTCCTGCAAAGCTGACACCTGAAACTAACCATCCCAGTATTATGGTGCTGCAAACTGTAAAAACAATATTTTATTAATCTAGCTTTATTGTACCCAAGCCTGCATGTCCCTCTCACCCCCTTGCACATGTGAAGGATGGAACAGGGCTTCCTGCTCCTCACTAAAGGAAAGATGAAGTCTTGGTGTAGGAATAGAACAGACACTCACCACGAAACCCTGAGTTATGACACAGGGTTTGAAGCATGAATACACACACACACACAAATGCTTATGCTACAAGGTTAAAGGAAAAGAGATAACTCTTATATTTAATATAATTAATGTTATATAAAAACAATGAAAGTTATAAATTCTATGTATGGAAAAAAGAGTGGAAGAAAATATAGTACTTCACACCATTTTTTTTTTCTTTTGAAAGAGAAAAAAGAAAGAAAGAAAAAGAAAAGAAAGAAAGAGAAAGAAAGAAAAAAAGAATGAAAGAGAAAAGAAAGAGAAAGAGGGAGAGAGAACGGGAATCCAGCTCCACTGCCCAGGCCAGAATGCAGTCCAAAAATAGACTTCTCCATGCCAACAACCGTGCTCAACAATGGAGACAGGAAGGAATAAGGGAGGAAAATTACAAACAAGCAGCCAACCAATATTTCATTTAAACCTGTGAAATGCTATGCAATTGCTGAGGAGTGATTTACTTCCAACTATGTGATCACTTTTAGAATAGGTGTGATGTGATATTGAAAAGAATGTATGTTTTGTGGATTTGGGGTGGAGAGTTCTGTAAATGTTTATTAAGTTTACTTGTTCCAGGTCTGAGTTCAAGTCCTGAATATCCTTGTTAATTTTCTATCTCCTTGATCTGTCTAATATTGACAATGTGGTGCTAAAGTCTCCCACTATTGTTGTGTGGGAGTCAAAGTCTCTTTGTAAGTCATTAAGAACTTGCCTTATGTATCTGGGTGCGCCTGTAATGGGTGCATATATATTTAGGATCGTTAGCTCTTCTTGTTGCATTGATCCTTTTACCATTATGCAATGTCCTTTGCTTTAAAGTCTATTTTATCAGAGACGAGAATTGCAACTCCTGCTTTTTTTTTTTTTTTTTTTGCTCTCCATATGGTTGGTAAATCTTCCCCCATCCCTTTGTTTTGAGTCTTTGTGTATCCTTCCATGTGAGATAGATCTGGATGCAGCATACCGATGGGTTTTGGCTTTTTATCCAATTTGCCTATGTCTTTTGATTGGGGCATTTAGTCCATTTAAATTTAGGATTAATATTGATATATGTGATTTAATACTGCCATTTAATGCCAGCTGGCTGTTTTGCCCATTAATTGATGTAAATTCTTCATTATGGTGATGCTCTTTACCTTTTGGTATGTTTTTGGAATGGCTGATATTGGTTGTTCCTTTCTATGCATAGTGCTTCTTTCAGGAGCTCTTCTTGTAAAGTAGGCCTGGTGGTGATGAAATCTCTGAGTACTTGCTTGTTCACAAAAATTTTATTTTTCCTTCACTTATGAAGCTTAGTTTGGCTGGATATGAAATTCTGGGTTGAAAGTTCTTTTCTTTAAGGATGTTGAATATTGGTCCCCACTCTTTTCTGGCTTGTAGGGTTTCTTCTGAGAGATCTGTTGTGAGTCTGATAGGCTTCCCTTTGTGGGTAACCTGACCTTTCTCTCTGGCTGCCCTTAGTATTTTCTCCTTCATTTCAACCCTGGTGAATCTAATGATTATGTGCCTTGGGGTTGCTCTTCTTGGGGAAGATCTTTGTGGTATTCTCTGTATTACCTGGAGTTGAGTATTGTCCTGTCTTGCTAGGTTGGGAAAGTTTTCCTGGATAATATCCTGAAGAATATTTTCCAGCTTGGATTCATTCTCTTTGTCACATTCAGGTACACCTATCAAATGTAGATTAGGTCTTTTCATGTAGTCTCATATTTCTTGGAGACTTTGCTCATTCCTTTTTACCCTTTTTTCTCTAATCTTGTCTTCTCATTTTATTTCATTGAGTTGGTCTTCGACCTCTGATATCATTTCTTTTGCTTGATCAATTCGACTGTTAAAACTTGTGCATGCTTCGTGAAGTTCTCTTGTTTTGTTTTTCAGCTCCCTTAATTCACTTATATTCCTCTCTAAATTGTCTATTCTCATTAGCATTTTATCAAACCTTTTTTCAACGTTCTTAGTTTCTTTGCATTGGGTTAGAACATATTCTTTTAGCTCACAGAAGTTTCTTATTATCCACCTTCTGAAGCCTGATTCTGTCAATTCATCACACTCATTCTCCATCAGGCCTTGTTCCCTTGCTGATGAAGAGCTGCGATCCCCTGTAGGAGGAGAGGCATTCTGATTTCGGGTGTTTTCAGCCTTTTTGCTCTGGTTTCTTCCCATCTTTGTGGATTTATCCACCTGTCATCTTTTTAATTGCGGACTTTCAGATTGGGTCTCTTAGTGGACGTCCAGCTTGTTGGTGACGAAGTTTTTTCTGTTTCTTAGTTTTCCTTCAGTGGACACCCCTCCCCTACAGAGCTGGACCTTCCCGGGTTCAGCTGTGCTTGCTGTGAAACTCACAATCCTCAGCATTTCCAATTGCTGGTTTTTTGTTGGGGTGGGACCAGCTGAGCCTGATCACCTGGCTCCCTGTCTCAGAGCCTTTTTTTTTTTTAAGTTGAATGGTCGATTGTCTCCCACGTGTTCCAGTCGCCTGTTGAAAAGGTGCTGGAATCTGTGTAATTTCCCTTGCGGCGACCTACTGTGCTGGCTGAAACAGCAGCATTGAGATTCATGGCACTTTTTTGCCTGGGAATCTCCTGGTCTGGCTCCCTGTTTCAGTCCCCTTTTCAATCAGCTGAATGGGTGACTCTGCCTTCCCAGAGCTCCAAACGCCAACTAAAAGGGCACACAGTCCCGTATACTCTGCACTGATAACCACCGTGCTGGCCAAAAGAGTCACACTGGTGACCTGTTGGGCTCCTCTGCTGGGAATCTCCTGGTCCATGGGCAACAAAAATTCACCTGGGAGTGTGGTGTCCACTTGCTCTCTGCGCTTTCACTGGGAGCTGCAATCCTGAGCTGCTGCTAATAGGCCATCTTGGATCTATATCTCTTTTTTTTTTAATTTGAGATGGAGTCTTGCTCTGTTTCCCAGGCTGGAGTGCAGTAGCACAATCTTGGCTCCCTGCCACCTCCACCTCCCAGGTTCAAGTGGTTCTCCTGCCTCAGCCTTCCAAGTAGCTGAGATCACAGGTGCCCACCACCATGCTGGCCTAATTTTTTGTATTTTTAGTAGAGATGGGGTTTTGTCATGTTGGTCAGGCTGGTCTCCAACTCCTGACCTCAGGTGATCCACCCACCTTGGCCTCCCAAAGCTGGGATTATAGGCATGAGCCACCACGCCCGGCCCACATCATTTTTGGTGATTGTTTTGGAAGCTAGTATTACAGCTTATTTTTTCTTCTTTTCTATTACCTGCTTTTCTGACTTTCTCATATTTTCTATAGTAGGTATATTCACTGTTCTAATAAAAATAAAATCAATAAACTGTGTCTTTTTTAAAGATCCCAAGTTTGACAGCGATTTCTGGAGTGTACAGCTGTTGGTTCCCACTTCAGTATCTTTTCTCACATATAAATCAAGTAAAATAGAAACCCCAAAATTTTCCATTATTCAGATCTGGATAATTTGAATCTTATGACAATCCTTTAAACTTTCTAAGAAAAGAAAGTGTTTACAAAGTGAATTTGTACTCAAACCGGTTGAGTGCCCAGTCTACTTCAAAATTCAAGTTGTTTCTAAATACATAAAGAAGCAACAAAACCCCTCTACTTTAGCAGTGTCCATCTGCATATAAAAAAATGACTTATCTGCTGGGTGCAGTGGCTCACACCTATAATCTCAGCACTTTGGGATGTTGAGGCAGGTGGATCAGCTGAGGTCAGGAGTTCAAGACCAGCCTGACCAGCATGACGAAACCCCGTCTCTACTGAAAATACAAAAATTAGCCAGGTGTGGTGGCGCATGCCTGTAATCTCAGCTACTTGGGAGGCTGAGGCAGGAGAATAGCTTGAACCCTGGAGGCAGAAGTTGCAATAAGCCAAGATTGCACCACTGCACTCTAGCTTGGGGGACAGAGCAAGACTCAATCTCAAAAATAACAAACAAACAAACAAACAAACAAACAAAACACCTCTCTCTAACATATTCATTAAAAGAGTGCTCAGAGGACTCCTTCTTAACAAGACCTGATGATCTTCTGTTCTGTTACTGTATGCCTAGAATATTAGCAAACATGCATAGTACAGTTTACAGGCACTGTTCTAATAGCTTCATA
This sequence comes from Aotus nancymaae, assembly GCF_030222135.1. NCBI lineage: Eukaryota > Metazoa > Chordata > Mammalia > Primates > Aotidae > Aotus > Aotus nancymaae. The sequence goes on along the minus strand of NW_026988546.1, from coordinate 5,364,095 downwards.
TACCTTAATTCAATGTGACCCACCTGAGTCCTATGAGAGAAAAACCATTATTACTCTCATTTTTCCATGAAGGAAGCTGAGGCACAGAGAGGTGAAATAACTTAGTAAGTGATGGAGCTGGGATTTGAACCCTGCCAGTCTGGGTCTCAAGCCCTCTCTCAAACACTTTCCACTTCAGAGGGGACTTGAGGTAACAAGTTCTGAAAGCTTTGGCAATGTGGCTTGGTGTCAATTCAGCCAGAACCTTACCTCCTCTCCTTTTCTCCTTGTCTGTGAATTAGTGAACCTTACTCTTTGCCAGGCAGGAGTGTTTTGAGGTAGAATGAGATTACTGACCACATGTTCCTGAAGATGGAAAAACTGCTCTTTTGGTGGCAGTATCAGCTCACGCCCCACCTCCACTGTTCATTTATTGGTATTTCTAAAATTCTGCAGTACTCAGTTCAAAGTTTCCATCAGTTCAAATGAGCTCTGATCACATGCCTCTCTGTTCTATTCATTTTCCAACAACTTTCTCAGGTTAAAGCTGCCCAATTTAACAGAAAAAAAAGTTGGTAGCCCTATAATAAATCTTGGGAAAGTGTAGAGAAAACACTCCCTTGCTGCATTTGGCAAATTGAATAAGCAAATGAGCTCATGTTCTTAGAAGAAACTCAATTCTTAGAAACTCTTCTCCTTCACACAGCTGTGAGGACAATTGCAGATTAATTAATTGAAGTGCATTGGAAGAGATATATACCAGAGAACACTTTCCAACGATGGCTTTGTCAGGATTTTAAATTGAAACTGTGGATGCAAAAGCCTATTTCAGTGACCAGTCCATTGAGCAGGCTTCTTATTTGTATGCATGGAAAATCTCAGCCACCCATCCGCGGGGCTGGTCAAGATGTTCATTGCCACACCCTTTCTCCTCCAGTGGAGGCCTGAGACACAGAGACAAGTCTAGGAGTTTCTTTGTTATTTATCTTTGATGAAGTTGTTTTCCACAGCCAGGGAGGTGTCCCAGTTTATGTGTGGGGGTCAGCCAATGTTAGTTCAGAAGGCTGGCAGGGCGGCTGATTCTAGCATCCCCAGTCTTGGGTGGCTGTGGCTGGATTAGGTAGGGAAGGGCGTCAGGGTCCTCTCTGAACTTTGTGATGGAGGCTCCTCTACCCTGTGCAAGGAAGTTAGTCAGAGATTGGATTTTGGAGCAGCGTATTCAACTTGGGTAAGGCCAGAAGCCAAAGAACAGGCTGCCATTCGGGAGAGAAAAACCAGGAAGCCACATGCAGTGTTACTGGCCTCTGCTTTGCTTGTGGCTAGTTTAGAGGGGGAGCTGCCTGAATTGTCCTTTGAGTCTGTGGTCTGAGATATCAGCTGAAAGGCTGCCTGCCCATTTCTCTCCCACCAGGAAGTTCTAGGGCTCAGATTTTGGCCACTTCTGAAGCTCTCTCCCCTAAAGGAACACAGCTGAAGCTTTGGTTGCTACTTCACTGTTTAATATTTCCTTTCCCATCTCCCCTAACTTCTAGCACCCAGTGACTAGCGACGGAGAAGGATGTGCTGTGGAATCACAAGGGCTCATTTTGTTTATCTTTTAAAGTATTGCTTTCAAACTTTAAAAAGCAGAGAGAGAAAACACCCAGTTTATAGCAACCTGACAAGCAGCTTGTGCCCAGGACAAGGGTTAAGGTACCTCTGCCTGTTCATGAGCCCTGAGGTTCCTGGTGAATTCAGGAGGCCACGTTCATGGACACACAGGAAGAGAGCTTACGGTCCATTGCCTCACCTACTACTGACTGTCTATTTAAACTTTGTGAGCCTTAGTGCCTTCAGCTGCGAAAGGAAAATCAAAACACATAGCTCACAGCTTTATTGGGTGGAATATGACACTTTAAAGTGCTATGAAACTACAAATAATCATTCAGATGCAAACAAGAGCTTGTTCTTATAACCAAGATCATAAAATCCTTGTATGAGGCTATACAAAGATCATATAGTCCTTTTTCTTACAACAAATATCACATAACCCTTGTATGTGGAGATCTGATACTCAAATCCATGTGTTGCATACTGACCATCCTCTGCCAAGGCTCAGAATTTTATTGAGCCTATACTAAGGAAATTCTACAGAGCTTGTCATCCAACTGGCATTTAAATGGTCATCTTCCTCCCTCTGTAATTGGTGGGAAGTCATATCCAGGGACTGTCATTTGACATTCATTCATTCCACAAGTATTATGAAACACTTGCTCTGCAGTCCCATAGATTGATCTCACAGGGTGAGCAGAGCTCATTGACCCCTTTGTAAAACTTCCAGGAAGGAGGCGCAGTGAGGCTCTGCAGAGTCTTATTTATTCTAGCATCTCCAGCACCCAGTGCACATGTCTGACAAACAGCAGGTGCCTAGGAATCTGATGGATAAAAGGACAAGTCGAAGTATTGGAATGCACCAACTTCTTCCATTGTCTCTGTAGGATGTTTTCCAAGAGCCTACAGCTGCCTTTCATTTCCTTAAAATAGGAAGATAGACTATACCTTGTCACCAATGGAAATCAGTGAAAGTGAAACTGTGGGGCCTGCAGGCTTTCAGAGGACTAAGTAGTAGCTAGTTATTACAGGAAAGGTTTAAGACAACAACAGCAATCCTGAAATGTCTTGGCTTGCTTTCCATTCTAAAGATCAAGTCAGTGAGGAATGATTGTGTTCTACACTAAGGCTGCTGCCTGTGTGGTAATTCTTGCCTCCGTGAAGAGGTGCTTTCCACAACATGTGGGAGTGTCTGAGGCTGCCCAGGGGAAGCAGAGACCTCCTTGAGGGCCTGTGGCTTTGAGTCCCAAGGGAGGAGGTTGTGATGAGGAGTCAGAGGACTCAGAAATTTCTACTCTAGGGACAGAAAAGGCCAGTGCCCAGTCCTCCTGTGAGGATAGGATTCCCTGCAGTAATAATTATCTGGTAATGATTCACTGATGGAATCAATGTGGAGTCAGTCCAATCTCAAAATCTTTTTGCACCTGACCCATTAAGGACTTGGAAAACTTCTTGTACTTGTGGGGTATCCAAGGTCCATCTCTCCCTTGTGTCTTCCTTTCTTTCTTTAAGCAGGATTACTTTTTCTCAGGGTTTCAGTGTCACTCATTGGTGGCCCTTATTCTGAGTCAAGTGCTGAGCAAACAGAGATGTAGGAAGCAGAGTCCTGTTTTCGATGGGCCTCCAGTCCAGTCAGGGAGGAACTCTCCATGGATAATTACTCTCCAAGCATGAGAGGGTAGGCATCCTAAAGCCAATTGGCACAATGCATTGGGCAGGGAGTGGTTTATGTATGCTAGACTCAAGGGAAAGAGGGTGGCTTGGCAAAGAAGACAGCCCCTGAACAGGGCTTAGCAATCTGCCATGGAGACAGGCTGGGCTTTCCAGGTTGAGGAAGGCCATGAGCAAGCATGGAGGGAGGGAGTATTGAGAAGCCCAGACTAGAGCCAATGAGTGAATAAGACTGCACAGGGAAAGGCAAGGCTTCCTGAGTCCAGAAGAGCAGGTGTCCTTACCTGTTATGCTAGGGATCTCAAATTTTATTCTATAGGCAATGGGGACTCACCAAAGGTTTTTAAGAAAGAGAAAATTGGGAAGATCCAAGATGGCTGATTAGGAGCAGCTCAGGATTGCAGCTCCCAGTGAAAGCACAGAGGGTGAGTGGATGTCGCATTTCCAGATGGATTTTTATTGCCCACAGACCAGGAGATTCCCAGGAGGAGGAGCCCCATAGGTCATCAGCATGGCTGTTTTTGCTGGTGCGGCTGTTTTGCCGGCACCCCGGCACGGGGGTTCTCCATACAAAATGCACTGGTCTGGGTGCCCTTTTAGCTGCCGATTGGAGCTCTGGGAAGGCAGAGTCACCCATTCATCTGATTAAAAATGGACTGAAACAGGGAGCCAGGCCAGGAGATTCCCAGGCAAAAAAGCACCATGAATTTCAGCACCACTGTTTCAGCCGGCACAGTGGGGTTGCCACATGGGAAATCACAAAGATCCTGGCACCTTTTCAACAGGCAACTGGAACACCTGGGAGAGAATCAACCATTCAACTAAAAAAAACAAAAAAGGCTCTGAGGCAGGGAGCCAGGTGATCAGGCTCAGCTGGTCCCACACCCACACACACACACAAAAACACAGCAATTGGAAAAACTCTGGGTTGAGTGCTTCACAGCAAGCACAGCTGAACCTGGGATGGTCCAGCTCTGTGGGGGAGGGGCATCTGCCATTACCAACCACTCCACCGCTACTGAGGTAGTCCGCCACTGCTGAAGCAGCCCACCATTGCTGAGGCAACTGCCATTATGGAGAGAGTCCGCCATTACAGAGGTGGACCACCATTGCCAGGGCAGTTCTAACTACACCCATATAAACAGGACTGCAGGGAAGTTCACATGGCAGCTGGGCAGAGCCCACAGCAGCTCAGCAAAGCCTCTGCAGGCAGACAGTGACTAGGCTGCCTCCTTGCTGGGCAGGGCAGCCCTGAAAAAAAAGGCAGCAGCACAACAGAAACTCATAAATAAATCCTAATTCCCCAGGACAGAGCACCTGGGGAAAAAAAGGGGTTTATGAGTTCTGCTGCAGCAGACTTAAACATACCTGCCCAGCAGCTCTGAATGAAAAACAGAGCTCACAGCTCAGCACTTGAACTCCTATAAAGGACAAACTGTCTCCTCAAGCAGCTTCCTGACCCCCGTATATCCAAAGAGTCACCTCGTAAAGGAGAGATAAGACTGACATTTGGTGGGTATCCTTCTGGGACAAAGATAGCAGAAGAAGAAACTGGTAGCAACCCTTACTGATCTGCAGCTGCTGCAGGTGATTCCTAGGCAAGCAGGGCCTGGAGTGGACCTCAGCAGTCCTACAGCAGAGGGACCAGACTGTTAGAAGGAAAACTAAGAAACAGAAATAACTTCATCATCAACAAACTGGATGTCCACTCAGACACCCAATCTGAAAGTCAGCAACTACAAAGATGACAGGTGGATAAATCCACAAAGATGGGAATAAACCAGTGCAAAAAGGATGAAAATACCCGAAACCAGAACACCTCTCCTCCTACAAGGGATCATAACTCCTCACCAGCAAAGGAACAAGGCTGGATGGAGAATGAGTGTGATGAAATGACAGAATCAGGCTTCAGAAGGTGAGTAATAAGAAACTTCTGTGAGCTGAAAGAACATGTTCTAACCCAATGCAAAGAAACTAAGAACCTTGAAAAAAGATTTGATGAAATGCTAACGAGAATGGACAACTTAGAGAGGAATATAAGTGAATTGATAGAGCTGAAAAACCCAACACGAGAACTTCGCGAAGCATGCAGAAGTTTCAACAGCTGAATTGACTAAGCAGAAGAAAGGATATCAGAGGTCAAAGATCAACTCAATGAAATAAAATGAGAAGGAAATATTAGAGAAAAAAGGGTAAAAAGGAATGAATAAAGTCTCCAAGAAATATGAGACTATGTGAAAAGACCTAATCTACGTTTGATAGGGGTACCTGAATGTGACGAAGAGAATGAATCCAAGCTGGAAAATACTCTTCAGGATATTATCCAGGAAAACTTCCCCAACCTAGCAAGGCAGGCCAATATTCAAGTCCAGGAAATACAGAGAACACCACAAAGATATTCCTCAAGAAGAGCAACCCCAAGGCACATAATCTTCAGATTCGCCAGGGTTGAAATGAAGGAGAAAATGCTAAGGGCAGCCAGAGAGAAAGGTCGGGTTACCCACAAAGGGAAGCTCATCAGACTCACAGCAGACCTCTCAGTAGAAACCCTACAAGCCAGAAGAGAGTGGGGGCCAATATTCAACATCCTTAAAGAAAAGAACTTTCAACCCAGAATTTCATATCCAGCCAAACTAAGCTTCATAAGTGAAGGAAAAATAAAATCCTTCACGAACAAGCAAGTACTCAGAGATTTCATCACCACCATGCCTGCTTTACAAGAGCTCCTGAAAGAGGCACTACACATAGAAAGGAACAACCAGTGCCAGCCACTCCAAAAACATACCAAATGGTAAAGAGCATCAACACAATGAAGAAACTGCATCAACTAAAGGGCAAAACAGTCAGCTAGCATCAAAATGGCAGGATCAAATTCACACATAACAATATTAACCCTAAATTTAAATGGACTAAATGCCCCAATCAAAAGACACAGACTGGCAAATTGGATAAAAAGCCAAAACCCATTGGTGTGCTGTATCGAGGAAACCCATCTCACTTGCAAGGATACACAAAGGCTCAAAATAAAGGGATGGAGGAAGATTTACCAAGCAAATAGAGAGCAAAAAAAAAAAGCAGGAGTTGCATTCTCATCTCTGATAAAATAGAATTTAAAGCAACAAAGATCAAAAGAGACAAAAAAAGGACATTACATAATGGTAAAAGGATCAATGCAACAAGAAGAGCTAATGATCCTAAATATATATGCACCCAATATAGGAACACCCAGATACATAAAGCAAATTCTTTTTTTTTTTTTTTTTTTTTTGAGACGGAGTTTCGCTCTTGATACCCAGGCTGGAGCGCAATGGCGCGATCTCGGCTCACCGCAATCTCCGCCTCCTGGGTTCAGGCAATTCTCCTGCCTCAGCCTCCTGAGTAGCTAGGATTACAGGCACGCGCCACCGTGCCCAGCTAATTTTTTGTATTAGTAGAGACGGGGTTTCACCATGTTGACCAGGATGGTCTCGATCTCTTGACCTCGTGATCCACCCGCCTCGGCCTCCCAAAGTGCTGGGATTACAGGCTTGAGCCACCGCGCCCGGCCATAAAGCAAATTCTTAATGACCTACAAAGAGACTTAGACTCCCACACAATAATAATGGGAGACTTTAACACCCCATTGTCAATATTAGACAGATCAACCAGACAGAAAATTAACAAGGATATCCGGGACTTGAACTCAGATCTGGACCAAGCGAACCTAATAGACATCTACAGAACTCTCCACCCCAAATTCACAGAATATACATTCTTCTCAGCATCACATCACACCTACTCTAAAATTGACCACATAATTGGAAGTAAATCACTCCTCAGCAAATACAAAATAACGGAAATCATAACAAACAGTCTTTCGGACCACAGTGCAATCAAGTTAGAACTCAGAATTCAGAAACTAACTCAGAACTGCACAGCTTCATGGAAACTGAACAACTGGCTCTTGAATGTTGACTGGATAAACAATGAAATGAAGGCAGAAATAAAGATGTTCTTCAAAACCAATGAGAATGAAGACAAAACATACCAGAATCTCTGGGACACATTTAAAGCAGTCTCTAGAGGAAAATATATAGCAATAAGTGCTCACATGAGAAGCAAGCAGAGATCTAAAATTGACACCCTATCATCGAAATTGAAAAAGTTAGAGGAGCAAGATCAAAAAAACTCAAAACCTAGCAGAAGACAAGAAATAACTAAGATCAGAGCAGAAATGAAGGAGTTAGAGACACAAAAAACCCTTCAAAAAATCAATAAATCCAGGAGCTGGTTTTTCAAAAAGATCAACAAAACAGACAGACCACTAGCCAGATTAATAAAAAAGAAAAGAGAGAATAACCAAATAGATGCAATAAAAAACGATAAAGGGGATATCACCACACATTCCACAGAAATTCAAACCATCATCAGAGATTATTACAAACAACTCTATGCACATAAACTAGAAAACCTGGAAGAAATGGATAAATTCCTGGACATTTGCCTTCTCCCAAGCCTAAACCAGGAAGAAGCCAAAACCCTGAATAGACCAATAACAAGGTCTGAAGTTGAGGCAGCAATTAACAGCCTGCAACTCAAAAAAAGCCCAGGTCCAGATGGGCTCACAGCCGAATTCTACCAGACATACAAAGAGGAACTGGTACCATTCCTTCCAAAACTATTCCACATAATCCAAAAAGAGACAATCCTTCCCAAATCATTTTATGAGATCAACATCATCCTGATAACCAAAACCCGGCAGAGACTCAACAAAAAAAGAAAACTTCAGGCCGATATCCCTGATGAACATAGATGCAAAAATCTTCAGTAAAATACTGGCAAGCCGATTGCAACAGCACATGAAAAAGCTTATCCACCAAGATCAAGTAGGATTCATCCCAGGGATGCAAGGCTGGTTCAACATACGCAAGTCTATAAACGTAATTCACCACATAAACAGAACGAAAGACAAAAATCACATGATTATCTCAATTGATGCAGAGAAGGCCTTTGACAAAATTCAACAGCCCTTTATGCTAAAAACCCTCAATAAACTAGATATTGACGGAATGTATCTCAAAATAATAAAAGCGATTTACAACAAACCAACAGCCAATATCATACTGAATGGGCAAAAACTGGAAGCATTCCCTTTGAAATCTGGCACTAGACAAGGATGCCCTCTCTCACCACTCCTATTCAATATGGTACTGGAAGTTCTAGCCAGGATACAAAATCAACGTGCAGAAATCACAAGCATTCCTATACACCAATAACAGACTTAAAGAGAGCCAAATCAAGAACGAACTGCCATTCACAATTGCTACAAAGAGAATACAATACCTAGGAATACAACTAACAAGGAACTTAAAGGACCTCTTCAAGGAGAACTACAAACCACTGCTCAACGAAATAAGAGAGGACACAAACAGATGGAGAAACATTCCATGTTCATGGTTAGGAAGAATCAATATAGTGAAAATGGCGATAATGCCTAAAGTAATTTACAGATTCAATGCTATCCCCATCAAGCTACCAATGATCTTCTTCACAGAACTGGAAAAAACCACCTTAAACTTCATATGGAACCAAAAGAGAGTCTGCATCACCAAGTCAATTCTAAGCAAAAAGAACAAAGCAGGAGGCATCACACTACCAGACTTCAAACTATACTACAAGGCTACAGTAATCAAAACAGCATGGTACTGGTACCAAAACAGAGATATAGAACAATGAAACAGAACAGAGGCCTCGGAGGCAACACAACATATCTACAACCATCTGATCTTTGACAAACCTCACAAACACAAGCAATGGGGAAAGGATTCCCTGTTTAATAAATGGTGTTGGGAAAACTGGCTAGCCATGTGCAGAAAGCAGAAACTGGACCCCTTCCTGACACCTTACAGTAAAATTAACTCCAGATGGATTAAAGACTTAAACATAAGACCTAACACCATAAAAACCCGAGAAGAAAATCTAGGTAAAACCATTCAGGACATAAGCATAGGCAAGGACTTCATGACCGAAACACCAAAAGCATTGGCAACAAAAGCCAAAATAGACAAATGGGACCTAATCAAACTCCACAGCTTCTGCACGGCAAAAGAAACAGTCATTAGAGTGAATCGGCAACCAACAGAATGGGAAAAAATTTTTGCAGTTTATCCATCTGACAAAGGGCTAATATCCAGAATTTACAAAGAACTAAAACAGATTTACAAGAAAAAAACAAACAAGCCCATTCAAAAGTAGGTGAAGGATATGAACAGACACTTTATAAAAGAAGACATGCATGAGGCCAACAAACATATGAAAAAATGCTCATCATCACTGGTCATTAGAGAAATGCAAATCAAAACTACATTGAGATACCATGTTATGCCAATTAGAATGGTGATCATTAAAAACTCTGGAGACAACAGATGCTGGAGAGGATGTGGAGAAATAGAAACACTTTTACACTGTTGGTGGGAGTGTAAACTAGTTTAACCATTGTGGAAGATAGTGTGGTGATTCCTCAAGGACCTAGAAATAGAAATTTCATTTGAACCAGCAATCCCATTACTGGGTATATATCCAAAGGATTATAAATCATTCTACTATAAGGACACATGCACACGAATGTTCATTGCAGCACAGTTTACAATAGCAAAGACCTGGAACCAACCCAAATGCCCATTGATGATAGACTGGACAGGGAAAATGTGGCACATATACACCATGGAATATTATGCAGCCATCAAAAATGATGAGTTCGTGTCCTTTGTAAGGACATGGATGAAGCTGGAAACCATCACTCTCAGCAAACTGACACAAGAGCAGAAAATCAAACACTGCATGTTCTCACTCATAGGCGGGTGTTGAACAGTCAGAACACATGGACACAGGGAGGGGAGCACTACACACTGGGGTCTGTTTGGGGAAATAGGGGAGGGATAGTGAGGGGTGGGGAGAAATGCCAGATATAGGTGAAGGGGAGGAAGGCAGCAAATCACACTGCCACGTGTGTACCTATACAACAATCTTGCATGTTCTTCACATGTACCCCATAATCTAAAATGCAAAAAAAAAAAAAAAAAAAGAAAGAAAGAGAAAATTATAACCAGGTATCTCCATTTTGCAAGACCATGGCGGTCACCTCAAGCAGGATAGGTTGGGGGTAGGATGGGTAACAGAGAGCTGGGGCCACAGAAATCTCTTAGGATGAGGTTGCAATTGTCCACATGAGAAGCAGTGAAGGGAAGAGAAACTAACACTTATTAAAGTTCTATTATGTGTTAGGCTGGGCGTATTAGGTACCTTGACCAGCTACCTCATTTAATATCCAGGAAAGCCCTGCAAAGAAGCTATTATTGTTGCTACTCTATCTATGAGGGACTGAGAGATGCAAATGTGCCAAGGTCATGTGACAAGAAATGACCTCCCTGCCTCCACAGGGGCCACTGGTTGAAGCATGGGGTTGCAGAGGCCTGGTAAGAGTGTGCTGTGTGAGAGCTGCTGGAGGAGGAAGAGGCAGGCATGGGGCAGGACTAGGGTTGAGAGGCAGAGGTGGGAGGGCAACAAGGACTTTTAGCATAAGGAGGTGCTTGGCAGGGCTTCAGCCAGTAAAAGGGGCCAGGAGCAGGTTGCTGTCCAGCCAGCAAGAGCTTATTCTGCCATACATGCTCAGGCACACATCTTTGTTACTACCAAACAGCATTATTTCTGATGAAGTATTTTTTTTTACATAAAGACTTTGAAATCCAACATCTAAAGCAAAACAATATGCTAAAGTCAATAATACAAATGTCAATATTTGGAAAAGTATTTTAAATAGGCCTTGCTATGATTTGACATTAGTAAAATCATCAATAAGTCTTTAACTTCCTTTTCTTTTTAAAAATCTGCCTGAGTTTGTGTGCTCAGCACTAACTCCTTTAGAAGTTGTTGCACTGTGGTTGCTCTTAAATAATATTAAATGTCTTAATTTTAAAAAAAGTTCTGTTCAGGGAAAATAATGAGAATTGTTAAAAACAAATAACAATCTCACTAAAACTTACTCTTGTTTTAGGGTTTTATAATAACTCTCAATTAATTCATAGATTTAAAAAATATTTTCAATTTTACTTTCCAACAACATTATACAAAGAAATAACCACATCAGTAATGATTCTGCTTGGTTTTGTAAAAGTTTATTTTGCATATTCTATGTTATTGTGTATTGCAATGAACTTTTCATCCACTTGAATTGATTGGGTTGAAGAAATGCACCTGTCAGCAACTCAGCTTAACCATTGGAAATTTGGGTCTAGCTATGTATTTACTGTATCAGTTTGTCTATACTCCTTTTGCCTTGTATTTATCTGGGTTCTCCAGATAAATGGAACCAATAGGATATATATCTACATATAATATTTATTATAAGATATTGGCTGTCTTGGGCATGGAGGTTGAGAAGTCCCAAGATTCACAGTCAGGAAGTTGGAGACCCAGGAGAGCCAATGGTTTAGTTTCAGTTTGAGTCCAAAGGCTTGAGAACCAGGAGAACTGATGGTGTAGATTCAGTCTGAGTTTGAGTCTGAAGGCAGGAGAAGACCTCTACCCTAGATTTCAGACAGCTAAGCAGAGAGGAGTTCCTTGTTATTACCAGGAGGGTCAGGCTCTTCATTCATTTAGGCCTTCAACTGATTGAATGAGCACCACCTGCATTATGGAATGGTAGAGGGCTTTGCTCAGTCCACCAATTCCAATGTTAATCTCATTCAAAACCACTCTCACAGATGTACCTAGAATGTTTGACCAAATTTCTGGGCACCCTTTGGCCCAGTCAAGTTGATGTATAAAATTACTATCACATGCCTAAAAAATGTTATGAATCAAAGACAAGTAATATTGATTCTTGGGTTTTGACAAGCTGAAGTTGCTGAAGTAGCAATTATAAAATTTCACTTAGACAATAAGACAATCATATTTTTGACCATGTGTTAATGCTAATTCTGAAAAACATTTCAGCCTCCTTGTGACTAAAAGTACCCAGATGTCAAAGGGCTAGCAACTGTTGCTCTTTGCCTTTGCCAATGCTTATAAGTTTTCTAATCCTGTTTACTGAAACTGCTGGCAAAGTTCAAAGAATTTTTACAGGAGAATCCCAGCATTGCTAGGGAGATCTTGGAATGTCTACTTGATACATTTGTAGAAGTTAATAGATCAAAATAATTTATATTCTGCTCCAATAACCCAAGAAGTAATAAATTGAGAGGGCTATTCTTTGGGGGAAGTAGAAAGAGTGAATTATGCAACAAACTTGACTGTGTTATTGTTTACATGTTGGTTTTTATATTTTCTTCAGTAACATATAATCCAGTCTTGCAGCGACTTACACAATTAGAAATTAGGAAGGTAGCATTTACATGTTAAACTGACAGAAGGATTGATTGCTCTTTGGGTCGATGGAGAGAACAGAGTCTCATCTTTATGAAATTTCTCCTCCTTTATTGTCATGGAGATAAGGCACCATGCTACAGTAAGTATGCCAGGGCTGTGATTTAGAGCCAGATTTTAAAGAAAAAGGAGCTGAATTCAAAAATTCAAGTGCGTTTTTTTTTTTTAATTTGCTAATGTAATATTGATTTTTTAAACATAAAGCCAGATCAGTGTCCATGACTGATATCATTGAAGCTCTGGACTTGGGGTTTATATTAGTCTGTTCTCGCGCTGCTATAAAGAACTGCATGAGACGGGGTAATTTCTAAAGAAAAGAGGCTTAATTGACTTACAGTTCTGCATGGCTGTGAAGGTCTCAAGAAACTTACAATCATGGCAGAAGGGGAAGCAAACACATCCTTTTTCACATGGCGACAGGAGAGAAAAGTTCCAACAAGGGAAATGCCAGATGCTTATAAAACCATCAGATCTCATGAGACTCACTCATTATCATGAGAACAGCATGGAAGAAACCACTCCTATGATTCAATGACCTCCACCTGGTCCCACCCTTGACACATGGGGGTTATGTGGATCACAATTCAAGGTGAGATTTGGGTGAGGACACAGAGCCAAGCCATGTCAGGGCCCTTCACAGCTCCATGGTCCAGATGTCATAAATTGACTGCAAATGTTCAATTTCACCACAGATAGGTCATGGGTGAAGCCATGGATTGAAACAGGACAAAAAAAGAGCAGCAACAGACTTGGGGAAGAAGATAGTTTGGGACTTGGATTGGAGATGCTAGTGGAAACCCCACTGAATTGTCTAGCAGGCCCTTAAAATCTTGGTCTGGAGTGTATAAATGAACACTAGCCAGCTAGTGGATTTGTAAATTGTTAGTTATGATTCTAAGATGGCCAGGCATGATGGCTTATACCTGTAATCCCAGCTACTCGGGAGGCTGAGGTGGGAGGATTGCTTGGGCCTAGGAGTTCAAGACCAGCCTGGGCAACATGATGAGACCACATTTCCACAAAAAATTTTTAAAAATTAGGAATAGTGGTTCATGCCTATAGTCTCAGCTACTTGGGAGGCTGAGGTGGGAGGATTGCTTGAGCCTGGGAGGTCAAGGCTGCAGTGAGCTGTGATCACACCACTGCACTCCAGCCTGCTGGGCAACAGAGTGAGAGCCTGTCTCAAAAAAAAAAAAAAAAGAGGGCATAGGTTGGCAAGATTTTTCTTCAAAGTGCCAGGTAGTAAATATTTGAGGCTTTGTGGGCTAGAGAGTTACTGTAGCAGTTCTTCCATTGATTGTAGTGCAAAAGCAGCCACAGGCAATATATTAATGAATTGTATGTTGCTGTGTGTAAGGCCGGTAGCCTCACTGGGAGCACGGACGCACACCCCCCCCACCCTTTTTTCCAAAGCCCGGACAAGTTTGGGCAAGCTCAGACATGCTCAGGCATGTTCCCTTCTCCCATGCTCACACAGACTGACCTTCCCTTAAAAATCCCAGTATGCAAACAAGGTGCTGCAACCGTGGCCTCTTTCTAGCCAATAGCAGCCAAGTCTTTCTAACCAATAGCAGCCAAGTCTTTCTGGCCAATAGCAGCCGAGCCTTTCTAGCCAATGGCAGCCGAGTAATTCTAACCAACGGCAAGCCAAGTCCTCGCTGAAGGCTTGTAATTCTACCCAGTGACAGTCTTGCTCTCCCACAACCAATCGAGCTCCTTCACTCCCTATAAAACCCCGTGCCTGAGAGGAGTCCGTGCAACTTCTCCGGCCCCTCCTGTTGGGCTGCAGAACCTCGTCTGGGAGCCTGAATAAAACCCTTCGCGTTGGATCTTCTTGTGCTGGCCTCAGTTTCTTCTTTTTAAGCTCAGTGAGAACAAACCTTACACTGTGTTCCAATAGAACTTTTCATTTCAGAAACTGAGGTTGGAATGGGAGTAAGGGAGAGGAGAGCAAGGGTGGAATTTGGTCAGAGGTCTACTCTAGACCATGCGAATGAATGAAATTATGAAAAGAGCATGTAGGGTGAACAATGTCCAGATGAGAACCTGAGAAATGCCTATGTCTAAGGCAAAGGCACAGAAAAACCCAGGGAAGGAAAGAGATGCATTTTGAGAGGAAGAAGGGAACTCAAAAGTTCAAGTGCCCCAGAGACTAGAGGTTGGTGTTTTAAGAGAGAACTGTGTGCAACCATGTTAAAATACCCCCCGAAAGTTCAGTAGGACAGGCATTGAGAAGAGACTGTTAACAATCAGTGATTAGGATGGCATTTCTGATTTTGAGGCTGCAGTTTTAGGGGAGGTATGGACACTTAAGCCCCCGAATGCAGGTGGTTGTCAAGATGATGGGTGGTGGGGTATCCAAGACTGCAGTGGGGGCAAGGTGGACTCAGTGGGAGGCTGGGAAGAGAAATTGTTTCAGGCTTGGAGAGATTAGTAAGTTGGGAAGACTGAAGGGAAGAAGCCAGCACATTAGGAGATTTTCAAGATACCAGAGAGAAGAAACTCCGAATGCAGCAATTCCTGGAGAAGATGCAGTCAGGACCTTGTGGTGGGTGATACACTGGGCATAGTGTCCATGAAGCCTCATTGAGTTCCATTAAAACAGCACAAAACAGATATTTGTGTCAGACACTGCTAGAAGTGACCCAACATCCTTTCCTCCCTGCTTCCTTACCAACAACCCCTCAAGTGTGCTCAGGGTAGCAATGTGCCCAGCTAGAACACTTACCTTATCACACTCTTGAGCTGCCAAGGGTGCCCTATGACCCACATCTGACCAATGTGTTGTTCACAGATGTCTACAGGGTGGGGCGCTGGAGTAAATAGTTATTTACCCTACACTTAAAAAAATAGTCAGCTGACACTACCCTTTGCCCTTTGCTCTTCTTTCTTCCTTTCTGCCTAGAATGTGGATGCCTAGAGGGAGAGAAACCATCCGGTGGCTTTGAGGATAAATCTCCACTTGCTATGGATAGTAGAGCAGGAAGAGTCAAGGGGCCTGAGTCTTTGAACAGCAGCACCAGCCCTGACCTCTCTATCCCTGGACTCCTTCTGGAGTGAGAAAAATGAACCTCAAACTTGTTCACCATTGTTTGTCTGGTTCCTATTATATGGAGCCGAATGCAAACTGGACCAGGAGTCACCTCCTGTTTTTCCACAGTGGAGGAAACAGGCTCAGACAGTTCAAGTAACTTCACCAAAATCACTTATGCCCTTGAGACTTGCTATTCAAAGTGTGGTCCACGGACCAGCAGCATCAGCAGCACCTGGGAGCCTTTTAGAAATGCACAATCTTGGGCTCCACTGCAGACCTACTAAATCAAAATCAGTTTTAATAAGATACCCAGCTGATTCATGTGACGTCTGAGAAATGTTGGCCTGGTTAATAAATAACAGAGCTAGGATTAGATCCCAGGTTTCTAAGACTCCAAAGTTCACGCTCTTCTGAAATAGAAGGAAATGACAAGATACTGAGGTTTTCTGTACAAATACGAATATCTGTTAAGGTAGAAAGAAAGGACGCCGAGAGAGTCAAGGGCAGAGTGCCTCAATCTTCTCAGGATGAGGGATTGCTAGAATGTTCATTCACCAAGCAGAACTGCTCATCTACTCTGTTCACCAGGTGCTAGGAGTAAAAGACCATCTCTATTTTCAAGGAATTCAAAGGTAGGGGGTAACAATGTAACCCACTGGTTATAGTTGGTCATTATAACAATAGCCAATAATTATAATATTATGATAAATGCAATAGTAGAGTCTTGAAAATGATGGAACAATACTCTGTCTCCTAACCTCACATCTCCGTCCTTCAATTTCTTGAATTAAATGGAATTGTATTGCATCAGTGGCTGTGACCACAATGACCAGAGTTAAAGAAGACACAATTGTTAGTGGATTGAGACACAGCCTGGTCTAAAGTCAGACCTAAACTGCAGGAATTTTAACAAGCTGCTTAATTTTCCTTTCTCTTTGTATGGAGCAGACGCTACTCAGTACAAGTGGTTATTTCAATGCAGAGAAGAAAGGCGAGTTGCAGAGGGCTGAGAAGGGGATAGGCTAAGGGGAACTAAACAAAAGGTTGCAATTTCTTGTGATCAAGAAATTTTATTTCGCAGTCGGCTGAGGGAACTGCAAAGAAACAAGTGCTCCCAAGGCAAAGTCTCAGAACGGTGACTACTAAGCCGATGAAGCTTATTTTATTGATGCACAAGACCGCTTCATGCAACTCACAGAGCACTGTACTTGATGCCTAAAGACTGAGTTTGAAGGTTGGATATGTGTACCGGCTCTGTCATTTATCTTGAGCCTTGTCTTAGGTTGGCTTCCTCATAAAGCAGACACCAACGCCAGGATCTGTGCACAAAAATTCACGTGGGAAGTGAGATAGGCTAGGGAGGGAAGCCAATACAAGGTTTATTTTTCTTTTCCAAATTTTGTATTGTGATAAAATATGCATAACATAAAAGTTATCATTTTATCCCTTTCTGAGTGTGTAATTCAGTGGCAGTAAGTATATTCACATTGTTGAACAATTATTACCACTTCCCATCTCCACAGTTTCCCGTTATCACAAACTAAAACTCTGTAGTCCTTAAACAACTCTCATTCTTTCTCCTCAAGCTCCTACTTTCTGTTTCTATAAATTGACTGCTCTCCCAGGTCTGGCAATAATATGTACCTCATATGAGTAAACTCATGTGGTATTTGTTTATGTCTGATTGATTTTATTTAGCATAATATTTTCAAGGATCATCCATCCAAGGTACATTGTGGCATGTGTCAGAATTTCCTTCTTTTTTAAGGCTGAGTAATACTCCTGTATTAGTCTGCTTGGGATACTGTAACAAAACATCATAAACTGGGTAGCTTTTAAACAATAGGAATTAATTTGTCATAGTTCTGGAGGCTGGGAAGTCCAGGATCAAGGCCTTGAGTGCTGAGGAGAAGATAGCCATGCATAGATCTAGAGCTTTTGAGCACAGGGACTGGTATGTACAATGTCCCTGAGATTAAAGTACAGAGAGAAGGTCAGGGTGGCTAGAGCATAGTGACTGAGGGGGAGAGTAGCTGGAAATGAGGTCATAGGATGGTAGGGGCCAGATGAACCTTGAAGGCCATCTCAAGAGCCCTGGCTTTTTTTAATGCTTACAATGGGAAGTTATTGGTTGGCACAGGGTTCTCTCTGACTGCTGGATGAAGAATTGACTACAAGGATGACAATATAAGCAGAGACCTGTTAGGAGCTTGTTGTGGTTGTCCAGGTGACAGATGCTGATGGGCTAGGATAGTAGTGATGTTGTTTCTCTTTAGTTCAAACAGTAGTTAATTTACCAGGCCAAATTCCTGCTTTTGGTCTTTCCAGCCCAACCTCTGATGTTAAGGCTACAGAAATTAGTTTTCTGGTGTTAGTCAAAGTCTCTACTCAACCAGGTTGGTCAGGAAGAAGGCTCTTTTCCATGGAACTAGAAGCAGAGGCACAAAGAGCAGTGGGATGTCATAGATGCCATCAATCTTGGCTTTAGCAAGATATTAGACACTGTTTCTCATGACTCCTTTTTAAAAAAAGAAGAGATTGAAATATAGTCTGAAACCAGGACAGTGCGGTGGATTCACTGTTGGTTGGACAGCTGCACTTGAGAGTACTGATTTGGGATTCTGTGAAGGCTAAAGAGTCTCACTGTCTGTTTGTCCTCATCAACACTCTCATCAGGGACGCAAGAGAAGCTCTAGAAGTTTGTTTATCCTCTTTGCAAATGCTGTAGGCCAGGAAAGATGAGTCATGGGTTGGAGAACGGATTCACTATGCAAAGGTCCCAGAGCCTCACATTCATGTTTGCGCCTCTCCGCTCCATCTCTTGGTAGGTAGCCAACATAACATGCCTAAGAATCAACCAGAATGCTGTTTTAAGTGCTTGATATGGTCTGGCTCTGCGTCCCCATCCAAATCTCATCTTGAATTGTAATCTGAATTATAATTCCCACGTGTCGGGGGAGGGATCTCATGAGAGGTGATTAGATCATGGGGGCAGTTCCCCCATGTTCTTCTCATTATAGTGAGTTCTCATGAGATCTGATGGCTTTATGAGGGGTTTTCCCCCCTTCACTTGGGACTTCTTTCTCCTGCTGCCATGTGAAGAAGGACTTATTTGCTTCCCCTTCTGCCATGATTATAAGTTTCCTGAGGCCTCCCAAGCCGTGTGAAACTGTAAGTCAATTAAACCTCTTTCCTTTATAAATTACTCAGCCTCAGGTATTTCTTCAGAGCAGTGTGAAAACAGGCTAATACAGTGCTGGTGGCTTCCACTCCTGGTAGGCTTTGGGGAGGTCAGGAACATGTGCTTTTGCTGAGTGCCAATAGATTCTCAGGTAGGTGATCTGGAGTCCACGTGTTGGTTAAGCCTACTTGATGCAACAGCATTGTCACACAAAGTTTGTAGTGTTCACATCCCTACCAGTCTGTGGGCTTCTTCTTTAGCTGTTGCCTGTGTCTAGTACTGGTACACAACGGAGCTAATCAACATTGTTGAAAGATCAGGCCTGATCTTTCATGGAATATTGCACTAAAACCAACAAAACTACATTTTAAGGGATGTAAGTAAAGACCATTTGAGAAACTCAGTTGGATAAATACGAAATGGGGAATTCTTGGCTTGGAAGCATTTCCTGTGGAAAAGAGCCAGGGCTTTTGGCTCAATACCAAAGGCTGTTAAATAATAGCATATGGTAGCATCAGGAAGTTGAGAGCCCTTCATCACTAAAGATAATCAAGCAGAGAATGTAATGAACCCAGGCATCATGTGAGAAAAAGCCCCTTTCCATTTCTGTAAAAGTGACCTCAGTTAAGTAGCCATTATTTCTTAGCTGGAATGATGCCATCACCTTCTGGGTCATGTTTTTGCTTCAGATTCCTCCCTTCAGCACCTGTTTCTCCCTTCTTTTTTTATTTGCAGAATTCTACTTTTGTCGGGGAGTCCAGCCTCCCTCCCTGTTTCTCAGGTGTAAATACAAATCAGGTGAAGCCAATCGTGGTGGTCCCATTCTCTTTATCCATGATTAGGTTTAGGCCAGGACATCTGACTCAACTCTGGCCAGTGAGATGTAAGGGGAAGTCTCCTGGAGGCTTCTGAGAAAGATTCCCTCATTCCTGAGAGAGATAGCAGGAAGAGATCTTTTCCTCTTCCTCTGGATATCATTACATATGGTTGCCAGACCTGGGAACTGAGGCAGCCCCTTTCTCAGAGGGAGCAGTACTGAGTACAATGCTGACATTCTGAGAATGGCAGAGCAGAAAGATGGAAGGCTGCTACTGAAAGAACCGACACTGGAACACTCTACTTCTCAGCCATCTTTTGAATGAGTTAGTAAATGCCTTTGTTGGTCAAGCCATATTAAGTTGGGTTTTCTGTTCTTTGCAGCCCAAACATCCCAGCAGATGCACAAAACATCCTACTACATACACTGTCTCCAGATCAACCTTTATAAAAGGCAATTTTGATCATGCCACACCTGATCAAAAACCTCAAAATTTCACCTCAATTTCCAATACATTTAAAATAAACTGCTCAAGACTTGCCTTCCAAGGTAATTTGTCTCCTGCACAGAGATCAAATTTAACTTCCTGATATTTTGTTGACATGGTTGCTCCTGCATGAAGTTTCCATCCTGGGATCCACTTCCCTTCCACCCATCTTTGTTTGTTGAAATGTTACCTCTAAAGAACCTTGCCAAATCCTACCTTTTTGATGACAGCCTTTTATGTTATTCCTTTTTTTATCTGAACACTCCTCCTAATGCTTTTGGGTACCTCTCTTGGCACTTAATTTGTTCTTCCATGTTGTATTACTGTTTATATAGCTTTCTCATTCTGCCTACTGGTTGGTGAGCCCTGGGTATGAGGACCACATTTTGCTTGTCTTGGCAGGTTCAGCAGCTTCCAATCTGGTGCTTCACACAAGGTGGACACTCAATAACCACTAGTTTAAATGTTGTATCAGGTGAGGCATCAAAGGCCCTTCCCAATTCTAAAGCTCTGTGGTTTCTGTGACTTCAGCTTTCTAATTTTGACTTAATTATTAAAACAGAGAAGCATTGTAACCTCTAAGTAGGAATGTGAAATGGCTTCAGTCAAGTTTGAATTCATTAGGAAGACAATTCTTGAATCTTGGTCTGTTATATTTATGTATGGATAATCATGTAAATGATTTAAAATTCTTAGGCTTCAGTTTCCCCTCTATCAAATGGGGATAATAGTGGCTACCTCATAAGGTTGTTGTGAGGACGAAATGAAATGAATTATATGTAGCAATCCCTTCTGAATATTGCATCCATGTCTCTTCCTTCTGGTTTAGCTGAGTCAGGAGCATCTCCAAGGGAATTAGCTAGTCCTATTCCTCTGTTGGTGGCAAGTTTAGGCTTGGAGGGAATTGTGGCTGATACGATATGAGGAAACATCTGCTTGGGACATTCTTGGAGAGGTTTCCTCATTCATAGAAAGAGACACAGAGGAAGAGTCAACCTCTTCTCCGAGCGTTCTCATCTTGAGAATGACAGCCATATTGTGACTGCAAGGGGAGCCCCAGGACGGCAAAAAGGGATGGTGGCTTTGATGGCACTGAGTCACTGAGTTAGCCAACTAGAAGTGATACTACTTTGGGAGTTCCATGATGTGAAGTAGTAAACCTTCTTTATTGTTGATGCTATTCAGAGCCAAGTTTTCTATGACTGCAATCGAAAGCAGTGCCTTACACAAGGTACGTACTCCACAAATGTAAAGTTATGCATCATCTAGTCCTTTCCTATCATTTCACATGAGAACATCTGAGAAAACTGCAGAGAAAAATACTTAACTAAATTAAAACAGTCTTGAATAAAATGACTTTTATAGCTTGACGGTTCTTTTCTTATGTTTGTTTTTGCAGAGCTTGCTGATTGTGAAATTAAAAAATCAGTCAGGTGCAAAGGCTAGAATAGGTGATAAATGCAACCCATCTGGTGCTATAAGAAATATTGAACATACCAAGAAAAAATACAAATAAACGTAAAGGTTAACTTCATGCCAATATTATCTACTGGAAACTGATGTCTTGTTAAAATTCTAACATGTTTTATTTTCATAAGGCACAGTGAAAATAGAAAAATCATAAACCAGAACAAGAAAAATAAATGGAGGCTACTCCTGGGATTGATGATTTGGGATTGCTGAATGTTAACACACTAGGTTTTCCTTTTTGTTTGTTGCTTTGTTTGTCTTAAAATCAATGGAGCTGGATGCAGTGGCTCACGCCTGTAATCCCAGCACTTTGGGAGGCCAAGGAGGGCAGATCACGAGGTCAGGAGTTCAAGACCAGCCTGGCCAACATGGCAAAACCCCATCTCTACAGAAAATACAAAAAATTAGCCGGGCATGGTGGTATGCACCTGTAATCCCAGCTACTTGTGGGGCTGAGGCAGGAGAATTGCTTGAACCTGGGAGGCAGAGGTTGCAGTGAGCCGAGATCACACCACTGCATTCTATCTAGCCTGGGCAACAGAGCGAGACTACATCTCGGAAAAAAAAAAATCAGTGGACAGCTTTGAGTAAAATAATCTGCCAAAATATCTCTAGAGAGATTTCTAGGGTCAGTGGAAGAGATTTTCTTCCTCTTTAAGCTTCCTAAGAGACAAAAAAAAAAAAAAAAAAAAAAAATAGAAGCATATAAGATAGCGTCTCTAAGCAATTCTACCCATATACCAGGTATCTGAAAAAAGGCTGACATTTCATTGCAAAGAATGTGGAAAGTTAGTTGCTTAAAAGCCAGGTATAAGCATGTTCTTTTCCAATGCAAGCTTCTCCCTGTTCTCGCCTTAATGAGTCTTAGAAGCTTCTGTTCTTTGTGGACTGTGTAAGACTTGGACATTACAACTCACTATTTGTCCACTGGACTTGAAAAATAGAAATCCATGGGCTGTGTGGCCCCATGTCAGAGGAAATGAATGCTCATTTAGAATTCTTTACCTAAACAGTACCTAATGTTGGAAGGGCTGAGAAAGAGGATCCAGATGCCCAGCAAAGACCCTCTGTGCATAGTTGGAACAACAAAAACAACTTTATTTGAGTGTCCCCCTGGTTTAAGCCTGAGGTGGCTGTCACTGATTCCTGAACTCCTGACTCCCAGCAGGTAGGAATCCCTCCTTCTGTGCTCAGTCTCAGGGCTGCTCCTGTTACCAGCAAGCCAGTCAGCTTACCCATATGCAACAAGGTCTATTAGCTCAGGATGCATCAGTGACTTGGCCTCCAGCTCTGTATGTCTGCGTCCAGAACTTCCCAAGTGTCTTGCTATGAGGCCACTGAAGGTTGAGAGCCTTCACATTTTCCTCCCTGGGTAATGAGGCGAACTTACTGTCCTCTCATTTGGAATTTCAGTAAGCTGAAGGCAGATCTCTGCTGCTGGAAAGAGCTTGGTGGGAGATTAACTCCTGAGGTAGTGCCTGCTCTTCATATCCCCCCTCCCTGCTAGACATACTTATAACTGGGAGAGAAGTGTGGTAGTTTCAGGTAGACATCATAAAGTTGGGAACCACTGAGGATCCTAAAGAGCAAAACGTTTTTGTTGTACCTTGTAGCTGGTTTGAGAACAGAGTGTTTTGATCTAATACTCCCCAAACAGCAGTGGGCCTGTCTCAGTTCCTTTGGTACTACGCCCATCTTTCTGTTCTAATACCATATCATGACTATTGAAAGGAGCTTAGGCTTTGGAGATATGCCGTTCTGTGTTTGAATGCTGGCTCTGTCACTTATCAGCCAGGCAACCTTAAGTTAGTTACTTACCCTCTCTGAGCCTCAGTTCCTTCCAGTCTAATACTGACAGTATAACTTCCAATTAATAAGGCTGTGGTGGGTTCAAATGAGATAAAGTGTATAAAATGGCTTGCAAAGAGTTGGTGCATGGTAAATGCTAGAGAAATGGGTGAATATTATTCCTTCCCATTTATCACACTGTCTTTGATGTGGTTTTATACCATCTGCAGAGTTTGATGACAAGCTTTTGAGAACAGGAACTATTCATCTTCTATTTTGAGCATCTGACCTTGTACCTGACTCATAGGTGTTGCACAATAAATACTTTTGAATGAACGGAGGAAAGATATTAATGAATCTGAAATCTCCACTCTTCTAAATGTAGATAATTGAGAAACTGTATTTCTGTGTACTTTTTTCTATTGTTGTCTTTTAGGAGATGTATAGATTCACTTTCAGTTTTCTCATTCATGCAACAGTTTGAAATGATATGCCACCTTTATTCTGTATAATAATCATATAGTGAAGTGAAATATTTGCACTACTATCTTAGTCTGTCTCCGTATTCATTTTTTGTTTCCATAGTGGTCAGGTGAAACAAGATGACACTATGGTAATAACCCCTACATCTCAGTAACATGGCAGGTTTCTTTCTCACTTATGCTACATGTTCAATGTGAGGCAACAGTGAGGGTCAGAATGACAGAGATTCTGTCAGAGGATGTAGAGGAAAGGGAAGATGGTGATGCACCAGCTCTTATAGCTTTTCAGAAGGGTCATACATCCTTTGCCGTTGCATTTCAGTGGCTGACACAACTTATACAGCCAAGCAATCCTTTCTTGAGGCCAGAAGGAAGAAAGATAGAAATACTTGGTAAATGATCTGAGTTACTCTGCAGTTCAGGAAAGTAGAAGTAACAGCTGCAAAATGAAAAGCTTTTGCATAGAAGATAAGGACTTTTACAATCACCAGGAGAGCTGGAGCGTGGAGGTAAAAGAAGCCAATCGTCAGAATATCAGTCTGCAGCACTACAGCCAGGGCAAAGGAACTTATCTGGAAGCCCCTAGGAGTCCCAAGAAACCCCAAGAAGCTTTTGAAGACCATCTAAGCCTGCAGCATCTTAAGAAGCTGATACCTACTAGGTCCACTGCCTGTACTTTCAGGCAGGTGATGCTTACCTGGAAGCTGCCATGAACCTCCTACCTGCTGGCTGCCCACACATCTGCTTGTAACTTCCTTCTAGCATAACTCCTTCTCCACCTCCTGCTCCTCTCAGTGGCAGACTCTACCCTGCAACTGCATAGGGAAAGTGATTCTGAGAAATGCGGTTTCACATCTCCCCTGCCACAGAGGCCACAGCATGTCAACATCACACAGTGCCACAGTTTTAGTTGTCAGAAGGGTGATTAGCTGCTTCAAGTTCGAGCCTGTCACCTAGGGACTGTCACCTCTGAAATAATCTAAGAGATTATAGGGGCAGAGTCAAGGGATGAGGGAGGGTGCAGATCCAACACAGCATGATATTAGCAAGAAAAATTCTGCTGGACAGGAATACTCTAGGGTGATGACAAGGAGCTGCAGCCAGGTTGCACATGTGAGGTATTTCTCTATTTCAATTCTCATTAAAGGTAAAGGAGCAACTCCCACACCCTTTCTCCTGCTACACGTAAGGGGAAATGTACCTCCAGAGTATAGACAAGGGGGACAGTGGGTTGAAATGGGTTGAGGGGGCGGTCTGTGCTTGGGGTGGGTGTGTGGACAGCAGAGACCCGGATCCTAGTCCATGCCCTGCTAACTGGCCATGTGACTTGAAGTGGGTCCCTTCCACTTTCAGTGCTTTGTTTCCTGCATTGAATTTAAAGCGTGTTTCTTGTCAACAGCATATAGTTGAGTCATGATGTTTTAGCCACTTTATCAATCTGTCTTCATATTGGTGCATTTAGATTATTCACATTTAAGGTAATTATTGACAAGTTAGCACTTATGTCTGCCATTTT
This sequence comes from Aotus nancymaae, assembly GCF_030222135.1. Lineage (NCBI taxonomy): Eukaryota > Metazoa > Chordata > Mammalia > Primates > Aotidae > Aotus > Aotus nancymaae. Next base: position 5,338,678 of record NW_026988546.1, on the reverse strand, counting down.
ATTATTTTTTTAATTTGTCTCCTATGGTTCCTATTCCTCTATATCTTGCCTTCCTGTGATTACTTGAATATTTTTAGGATTCCATCCTGATTTATTTATTTATTTTTTAGTGTATCTGTCTATAGTTGTAGTGGTTGCTCCGGTTATTATCTTAGCCTACTGGTATCAATGTTTCCATTGCAAGTAAAGTGTGGAAACCTCATTTCCTTTTAGGTCCCTTTACCTTCCCCACATTCAGATATCATTGTCCTGAGTATTAGATGTTGTCATAATTTTTGTTTCAGTGATCAAATTATGATTTCTAAAACTCAGGAAAAGAGTTATCTATAGTCTGTACCCATATTGCTTCTATTTCTTTTGTCCTTTCTTTCCCCAATGTTCCAACCTTCCTTCTTCTATCATTTTGTTTGAAGAACTTTCTTTCTTTTTTTTTCTTTTCTTTTTTTTTTTTTTTTGAGACGGAGTTTTGCTCTTGTTACCCAGGCTGGAGTGCAATGGCGCAATCTCGGCTCACCGCAACCTCCGCCTCCTGGGTTCAGGCAATTCTCCTGCCTCAGCCTCCTGAGTAGCTGGGATTACAGGCGCATGCCACCATGTCCAGCTAATTTTTTGTATTTTTAGTAGAGATGGGGTTTCACCATGTTGACCAGGATGGTCTCGATCTCTTGACCTCGTGATCCACCCGCCTCGGCCTCCCAAAGTGCTGGGATTACAGGCGTGAGCCACCGCGCCCAGCCTGAAGAACTTTCTTTAGTCAATCTCTGAAGATAGTTCTGCTAGTGACAAATTCTCCTAGTTTCCTTTGTCCAAGAATGTCTTTATTTTCCCCTTTCATTACTAAGGACAGTTTTACCACATAGGAATCATCGTTGTCAGTTTCTTTCTTTCAGCCATTGAAAAATGTTGTGCTGCTGCCTTCTGGCCTCCATAGTTTCTGTTGAACAATTCAAACTGATGCTTCCCTGTAGGTAAGGTATCATTTTTCTGTAGTTGCTCTCAAGATTTACGTTTTCTTTATCTTTACTTTTCAGAAATCAAATTGTGATATATCTTGGCATGGATTTCTTTGGTTTGTCCTATTTGGAGTTTTCTCAGTTTCTTGATTCTGTAGGTTAATATCTTTCATCAAATTTGAGAGGTTTTCAGCTATTATTCTTTCAAACATTCTTTTATCCCAAGTATCTATCTTTTCTTCTTCTGAAGATCCAATGATACAACTAAGGTTCATTTTTTCATGAAGCTTTTTCATTTTTTTGCCTTTGGTATTTTCTCTCTATTATTCATTGGATAAATTTTATTGATCTGTCTTCTAGTTCACTGACTCTATCCTTTGTCCTCTCCACTCTACTAGTGAGATTGTCTGGCAACTTTTTCAAATCTGTTATTGTATCTTTCTGTAGCATAATTCCCATTTGTATTTCCTTCCCTCCCTCCATCCCTCCCTCCCTCCCTCCCTTCCTTCTTCCCTCCCTCCTTCCCTCTCTTCCTCCCTTTCTTCCTTTTTTCCTTCCTTCCTTCCATATATGACAAATGAAATTATATATCTATTTATTGTGTACAAGATGACATTTAAAAATATATATACATTGTAGAATGGCTAACTCAAGCTAATTAAAATATGCATTACCTCACATACCATCTTTTGTAGTGAGAACACTTAAAATCTACTTTCATAGAAATTTTCAGGAATATAATACATCATTATTAACTATAGTCACTATATTGTACAATAGATCTCTTGAACTCTTTCCTCCTATCTGGCCAAACTTTCATATCTTTTGACCAATATCTCTCCAATCCCCCTGAATTTTAATAGTGTCTGTTTCTTTGCTGAGATTTTTATTTTTTGATTCAGTTAGTAGTTGATTATTGAAGCATTTTTATGGAAGTGGATTTAAAAATTTTTGTCAGAAAATTCCAACATCTGATTCATCCTGGGGTTAGAATCAGTTCCTTGTCTTTTCTCACTCAAGTCAAGATTTTTTTGGTTCTCGGTACAGTGGGTGACATGGATTGTGTCCTGGACCTTTTGTCTATTATGTTAGAAGACTCTGGTTATATTTAACTCTTATATTTTAGTAGGCAGTCACCCTGTTTAGATTTAGCATAGGAGTACTGACCTACTTCTAAGGGCTGTGCTTCCAATGAGAGTTAAATTTTCTGGGCATTTTAGCTTTGTTTAGCTGGTACTGCTGAGGCTCCCCCGGATCCCTGCTGAGGTCCAACCTGAGGGGCTGGAGGGTCTCTTGGTTGGAGAGGGGAGTTGCAGGTCTGCAGGGACCAAGAGGCTTCCCAGGCTAGGCGCTTATTGTAGGGTCCTGCCTACCGATCACCTGTAACTCCCCTGGTGCCTCCACAAAGAGACTTCCTGAGCCAGACCACTTGTTATTTTGTGGTTTCCCCTTCACGGTCCCCCTAACATCCATCTCTCAGTGGGTAAAGGGAATGTCAGACCTGTGGAGAGAGACTACTTCTCTAACTGCTTAGTTATTGGGGCTCCTGATCACCCTGCTTGCCAGCAGTTTGGGGCTCATCTGATACTGGAGTAACTGGCACTTATCTGGGGGAGGAGTGATTACCTTTTGTTATTGCCTGGGCTGCTTCAGACATGATTTCTCCAGGAAGCCTTTCAGTTTCACTTCCCCACACGGCTGCTGCGTCCCCAGCATCCTCTCCTCCCCCTGCCTGGCACAGGACTGCAGTCCTTATTTCCTTGCCTCTTCCTCCCCTCATGCTGCAAGTTCCCTGAATCAGAGGCTTCACCTCAGATGCTCTGTGGCTCTGGTGCCTTGCAAAGTCACCACCACTCAGGGGGTCAGAATAAATATGAGCAGATTAAGTACAGAGTAAAGTCAATCATGGAAAAAAAGTCTGAGTTTTAATATTGCTTCTTGCAGATAATGTCTTCCCAAAGGACTGACAGCACAGGGATTGAAGACACCTGAGAAGTTGCTAGAAGGGAAATTTTTCAGAAACTAGGCCTTTTGTGACTCCGCTAATCTCACCAAGGAGGTAATCACTACCTTCAGGACATGTAGACTAGGGTGGCCTGGCTCATCATAGGCCTTAATAGGGTTCAGAATTGGCCTTTATGAGGAAACTGGCTTCCATTTAGTTTACTTCATGTAAAGATAATGTTTTTCAGCTTGCCCTCTATTCTGTCTCTCTAGCAAGCATCTAACATGTCCCTACATCTGAGCCACATGCTTCAGAGGTGCTCAGAGCTGGAGGGAACCTAGAGAGGCTTGCTTCTAGTCCATGCCTTCTATTCCCCATGTGTGAGGAAAGGGTATGCCTGAATTTGCACCCCAGGGGAGATGACACAGGGACTGGAACCTAGGTCCCCTTTCTGGCCCAAGTATTTCTGCAGATCATCCTTGCACTACCTTATCATTTTGGTATAAATGTGGCCAGAAACTATTTTTTTTTAATTCTTTTTTAATTGTTATTGTGATTTTTTTGTAGAGACAGGGTCTCATTATGTTGCCCAGGCTGGTCTTCAACTCCGGGCCTCAAGTGATCCTCCTGCCTCAGCCTCCCAAAGTCCTGGGATTACAGATGTGAGCCACTACACCCAGCCACAGAAAACTATTCATCGCAGGAAATGAGAACACAGAAAATTAGCAAATGAGAAGAAAAAGCTGCTTGTAACTCTATCACCCAGAGGTAACCATTGTTGATTACATACATATTCCTCTATTTCTAAAAGCTACATTTTAGAATTTAAATTAGAGTTATGCTAATCAACCACTTTTTGTACCCATTTTAGAAAAATTAATAATACATTTGTGAAAATGTCTCATGTCACTCACCTTCTGCAGTAGGACTGTTAATAGTAGGAAAATAATCCTACCAGCTAACTCATATTGAAGTCCTAATAAATACCAGGGAGTTTTCAAAGGTCTGTGCTTCTCATCTGAGCCCTGCTTTGTGGATGAGGATATAGAGGCACAGAAATGCTAAGTACTTACCCAGGGTGCACCACTGGCAAGGCCCAGGCAGCCTGGCTTCAAAACCTGCGTTCTCAGCCTGTCTGCACCTCTTGCCTAGGTATGTCATCCAGTCACAGCGGATAGTTAGGATGCTTGTAATTCTCACTCCAATTAACAACACTGTTCCCGATGACTTTGTATAGACATGCTTGTATAAAATTTTGACTATTTTTATAGCACAAATTCCTAGAAGTGCAATCATCAAATTGACCATATTGATGAGTTTTGTGATGCATGTGCCAAATTCTCCACTCTGAGACATGAAGAGCTTGAGAATGTTCTTGTCACTCACCTCCCTGGGCTGGGAAGGCACAACTTGTCACTTTTGCAGTTGTCCCTAAGATTGCTGAAAAACTGCTGTGATGGTTAATAATTAGGTGTCTACTTGATTGGATTGAGGGTTGCCTAGATGGCTGGTGAAGCATTGTTTCTGGGTGTGTCTGGGAGGGTGTTGCCGTGTTGCCAGAGGAAATTGACATTTGAGTGGGTGGACTGGGAGAGGAAGACTCTCCCTCAGTGTGGGTTGGCACCATCCAATCAGCTGCCAGCATGGCTGAAACAAAGCAGGCAGAAGAAGGTGGCACGGTTTTGCTTTCTGAATCTTCTAGCTTTGTTCTTCTTCCAGTGCTGGACACTTGCTTCTGCTCCTCCTGCCTTTGAACATCAGATTCCAGGTTCTTTGCCCTTTGGACTCTGGAGCTTGTACCAGTGGCTTGCCAGGGGCTCTTGGGCATCTGGCAACAGACTGAAGGCTGCACTGCCAACTTCCCTGGTTTTTGAGGCTTTTGTTCTCAGCCTAAGCCACTACCGGCTCCTCTTTCCCCAGCTTGCAGATGGCCTATCGTGGGACTTCACCTGGTACTCACGTGAGCCAATTCTCCCTAATAAACTCCTTCTCATATGTACATATATCCTATTTGTTCTGGCCCTGGCCCTCTGAAAAATCCTGATTAATTCAGATGTTCTCAGTAACCAGTTCTACAAGAAGTCAGATCCTTATCTTTTCAGCAAATCTCCTTCATTCAACAGCTATCTCAGGCCAGGCACTAGGAACGTGAGGACCAAAGCATTAAGGCTTGTAAACAAATGGACACAGTAGACTAGAGTGTTTCCATCAGTTGAGGGTTTTCCTGTGTCACTCTTCATGCAGGCATATCATCTTGCCCCGTTAGGTAGATGTTATTCTCATTTTCCAGATGAGGAAACTGAGGCTTGAAAAGCATGATTTGCCAGGATGCCCACCGGAAAGAAGCAATACCCAAACCCCGGGTATCTGACTCCCACACTTCCTGGGCTCTAACTATTTCTCCTAGTGCGAGGGACAGTGGACACAGGTTGAAAGCAGGGACAGGGGCCAAGGCAGAGGCAGAAATGAAGTGAATATCCATGAGTTGATGGCAGGACAGGCAGAGGGAACCATTTAGGCAATTATCTGGGGCCCAGCATGAACAGGCAGGCTCTGGGCCTGAAATGTGGGGGTGAGTGTGGAGGCAGAGTAACCACTGAGGAAGAATAGGGAGGGGAGATTGGGTTAGCAGTGATTGGATTAAGGCTGTCTCTCTGGATGTCAGTCTAGTGAAAGGCTCATTTTACTAGACTGCAGCCTCTGCAATTCCCCTGGATCACGTTTGTGTGTGAACACTGGTATGCCAGGGAAAGTGGTGGTTGTTCAACTTGCATGGATCTGTTGTGGTAGTCTGGGTGAAAAACTGCTTCTGGTTTCTCCACTTTCACTTTCCTTCCTGGTGAAGTAATCTCTCACTTGGAGGTAAGGGGACCAACTCAGCTCGGGTTGCCTGCGACATTCTGCTTTCAGCACTAAATGCTCTGCATCCCTGGAAACCCCTCAGTTCAAGGCTATTTTGGGGGGATAACCATTTTGGGGGCCGGGAAGCAGAGCAGCCAGTTTCAGAGGGGCATGGGTCTGGGTCGGTGCAGTTGCAGCAAAGAACAAAGGGATTGGTCTCAATTCAGTCAAATCTGGATGGAATCCAGTGATGGAGATGGGCCTTGAATGTGAAATCCATGCGTCAAGCTTCATGAGGACAGACTTGGGTCTGTTCGTCCTCAGCTGCCGCAAAGTGTAACACATTGGAGCTGCTTAACACCGAGGGCTGAAAGGGACCAAAGGAGATCGTTGCATTCAGGTTGACTTTGATTTTTACAGCTGCTTCATGTCTGCTCACTGGGTCCACATGATTCCTAGTAAAGGCTTTTCAGTTTTCCATGGTTGCTGTGACACCTCAAGTGACCTCCCCTTTATCCCTGAGTTCTATGAAGGTGTAATGTATCTCACAGTAAGTAAAGGCCCTCAAGTGGCAAGTGCATAGAAAAGTAAATTTTGCGATGGGCCAGAAAACAGAGCCTGAGTCTACTCTTGTGTGTGTCTGGTCCCCTGCTCACAGTAGATAGGAACACACACATTTTGGTTTGGATTAAACTCTGGGAAAACTTGCAGCATTTATGAAAAATGCGGGAAACGTGAGTGGATGCAGCATGGCTGTTTGCCTGGCTGGTTCCGCTCCAGCCAGTGATCTGAAGAAGGAAGAAGGGTTACTTAGCACAGCAGCAGCGCTTCTTCTGTGGCCTTCACATCCTCCCTGAGTACCCCCAGAGCAGCCCCTTTCTCGGTTGTGCTCTAGAAATACAGAATAAGTAAACACCCAGGTGTCCTTGATGGAGAGATGAATAACTTTCCACCCTGAATTGGGAAGGGGCCAGGCTAGCCCTGTGGTGCTGTTGCCCAGAGAACAGAAGAAGATGGGGGAGATGGGGATCTCTTAACTGTTTCAAACACAGGAGGAACTGATTTTTATTTTATTTTTTTGAGACAGAGTCCCACTTTATTGCCCAGGCTGGAGTACAGTGGTGTGATCTTGGCTCACTGCAACCTCTGCCTCCCGGGTTTGAGTGATTCTTGTGCCTCAGTCTCCTGAGAAGCTGGGACTACAGGTGCCCACCACCATGCCCAGCTAATTTTTGTGTTTTTAGTAGAGACGGGGTTTCACCATGTTGGCCAGACTGGTCTCGAACTCCTGACCTCAGGTGATCCACCTGCCTTAGCCTCCCAAAGTGCTGGGATTACAGGTGTGAGCCACTGTGCCCAGCCTGATGTTTAATTTTGAACTTCTATGTTGTGTTGGAAATAAGGCATTACATTGTTAATTCTTGCTTCTCTATTCACCTGTGACCTTAAGGTGTTAGGATCTGTGGATGAATGAACCATTTGGACTCTCACATTTGCTCCTACATGTGCAGAAACACAGGGAGAGAGTTAAGCCAAGTGCGGCTCCCCTACTTGGCCAATGTGAATAGTAAAGTGCTGTGTGAGTGGAAAAGCACTTAGATTTCCTAACTTTACTACACTGGGATTTCCCAGGAAAGCACAGGCTGGAAGAATGATGTAATGGGTGTATTTTACATATCTTTTTGATAAGCATGCCTGTGTGGGACATTCCTGGAAAATCCCTTCCCATCAAGACACACCACGTGGGACAGAGGCTGCCGGTACCAGCAATGCCCATCTCCATAGTCTCCTGTTTCAGTAGTTAAAAGGCGATTTTGACTCTCCCTTTGTAAAAATCATACAGCTTGTGTGTCTGATCAGAATGTTAGCAACACAATCATCTGATGTTAGGCTAGAGGTAAGAACAATGGGCTCTGGGGTTCCCGGAGGAAGGAATTGCCAATCTCACCTGAGAGAACTGGTAAGAACCTTTCTCCATTCCCTGAAACTGAAACATGAAAAGAAGCTCAGTCCAGCTGTTCTTAATCAAGGCTGGGAATCGTCAAGTGTCATGAGTAGCCTGCCCAGACAGAAATGAGCGGGGGAGATGGTTTTCTTGGTTTGGACCAATTCTGGCAGCATAGTTTTGATCACAGTTGTCTGTTGGAGTGAACTTGGCACAGAAATACAGTAAGTCTGTAGAAACTCAGTTGAGATGGAATGCATAGTCTTCAATGGGGAATTTTATAAAGACCACAAAATAGCTCAGTTAAGACTGACTAACCCCACACAATGGCAGAAGGATGACATAGTTTCATTTATTCCACAAATATTTACTGAGTGTCTGCCCCAGGCCAGACACTGTCGGCACTGAGGAGACAATGGTGAACAGTGTGGCTGCAGCCCCTGGGCTCAGAGGGCTTGAATTTTAGACGGGAAGACCCACAACTAAGCAGTCCATGACACGGATATGTGAAAAGTGCTGTGGAAAGGGACACTCAGGGGTGCACAGCCGAGGCACACCTACCTGGTCTAGGCTCAGTAGAATTTAGAGTTTGGGTAAATGGCTATTAGAAGATTTATTTTTTAAAAACTAATACCGGTAAGACCATGTAACATGAGATCTACCCTCTTGATAAATTTTTGAGTGTAGCCTACAGTATTGTGAACTACAGGCAGAATGTTGTATAGCAGATCTCTAGAACTTACTCATCTTACATAACTGAAACCTTATACCCATCTAGTCACAACTTCCCATGTCCCCCTTCCCCCAGCTCCTGGGGACCACCATTCTACTTTCTGCTTATATTAGCTTGACGATTTTAGATATCTTGTTAAGTGACATCATGCAGTATTTGTCCTGTGACTGGCTTATGTCACCTGGCATAATGTGCTTGCTTTCATCCACGTTGTTGCATATGGCAGGATTTCCTTCTTCTTTAAGACTTAATAACATTCCATTGTACATATGTACCATAATTTCTTTATCCATTCACCCATTGATGAATATTTAGTTTGTTTCCACATCTTGGCTATTTTGAATAATGCTACAATAAACGTGGGAGCCCAAATATCTCTTTGCGAAACTAATTTTACTTCTTTTGGATAAATACCCAGAAGTGAGATTGCTGGACCATAATCTAATTCTATTTCTAATTTTGTGAGGAATTAACATACTATTTTCCATAGTGTTGCACCATTTTATATTCTCACTAACAGGGCTCTAATTTCTCCAATGCTCACCTTTTGTGATTGTTTTTCATGGGGGTGGAGGTGGGGCGGGTAACAGCCATCCTAACTAGTGTGATGTGACATTTCATTGTGATTTTAATTTGCATTTCCCTGATGATTAGTGGTGTTCAGCATCTTTTCATGTACCATTTGGCCATTTGTATGTCTCCTTTGGAGAAATGTCTACTCGAGTGCTTAGCCCATTTTTAAGTTGGGTTATTTTGTTTTTTTGCTATTAAGTTACAGGAGTTCCTTATAAATTTTGAATATTAATCCCTTGCCAGATATATAGTTTGCAAATATAGTTCCCATTCCATAGGTTACCTTTTCACCGTGTTAATTGTTCCCTTGCTGTGTTCTGTTTTCGTTTTTGTGTACTGTGCTTTTGGTGTCATTACCAAGAAATCATTGCCAATACCAATATCATGAAGGCTTCTCTCTTTGTTTTCTCCTGGGAGTTTTACAGTTAAGTAAAACTGATTAAGTCTTTAATCCAGCTTGAGATCATTAAAAAAAAACACTTTATCAAGGAAAATTTTACATAAAATATCATTTACCAACTTTAAGTGAACAGCTCCATGAGTTTTGACAGTTGATTGTAAATACTGTTACAGTCAAGATGTGGAACTTGTCCACTATCCCCAAAAGTCAGCCTTGTGAGCCTTTGCTGTTGATCCTAACCTCACACTCCAGTTTTAGATGACCACAGATCTATTTTCTATGATCATAGATTAGATTTGTGCTTTCTAGAGTTTAACATAAATGGAATAATATATAATATGTTATTTTATGTCTGGGATCTTTTCCCCAGCATGATGTTTTTGATATTCACCAATGTCGTTGGATGTGTTAGTGGCTCATTCCTCTTTATTGCTGAGTAGTATTTTACTGTGGGAATACTCCATACTTTATTTTTCTATGGATGGACATTTGAGTTGTTTCTACTTGTAGGCTATTATGTATAAAATTGCTATGAATATTCACGTATAAGTCTTTGTATAAATACATGTTTTATTTTCCTTAGGTAAATACCTAGAGCGCAATGCTGGGTATTAAGGTAAGTGTATGTCTAACTTTATGAGGAACTGCCAAACTGTTTTTCAAAATGCTTGTGCCATTTTATGCCCCATCATAACTGTAGGGCAGTTCCAATTGTTCCATTTCTCATTTATCTATAGCTGCATAACAAATTACTGCACATGTAGAGACTTGAAAGAACATGCGTTGTGACCCACAGTTTCTGCAGGTCAGGAATGTTGGCACAGGTTATCTGGGCCCAAGGCTCCAGAGTCTTTCATGAGGCTGCAATCAAGGGCAAGACTCATCTGAGGCTCTAGTGGAGAAAGATTCACTCCCAAGCTCTTGGGATTGTTGTCAGGATTCACTTCCTCGTGCACTGTTGGACCTCAGCTCCTTGCCAGATGTTGCCTGGTGGTCACGCTTAATTCTCTGTTTCATGGGGTGCTGCATAAGGTAGCCTACTTCATCACATCCAGTGAGGGAGACAGTCAGTGAGAGTGGGCTGGCAAGACGGAAGTTACGGTCTTCTGTGAAGTAAACACGAAAGTGACATCCAATTCCCTTTGCCATATTCTATTGATTAGAAGCAGGTCATAGGTCCCACCCATACTCAAAGGGAGGGACGCCACAAGGACAGGAGTACCAGGAAGGGGCATCACTGGGGACCATGCATCATCCACGTTTTTAAAATTTTAGCCTTTCTGGTGGTCATGTGCTGCCATGCTGTAACTTTAATTTGCATTTCCCTGATTGTTATTATGTTGAGCATCATTTCACAGGCTTATTTGCCATTTGTATATCTTTTTTTGCAAAATGAAGGTTGATATCTTTTGCTCTCATCTCTTTTTAAAAAAAAAATTTTTTTTTGAGACAGCATCTTGCTCTGTTGTTCAGGCTGGAGTGTAATGGTGCCATCTTGGCTCACTGTAACATCCGCCTCCCAGGTTCAAGTGATTCTAGTGCCTCAGCCTCTCAAGTAACTGCAACTACAGGCACTCACCACTATGCCTGGCTAATTTTTTTTTTTTTTTTTTGTATTTTTGATAGAAACTGGGTTTCACCATGTTGGCTGGGCTGGTTTCGAACTCCTGACTTCAGATCTGTCCACCTTGGCCTCCCAAAGTGCTGGGATTACAGGCATGAGCCACCGTGCCTGGCCTCATCTATTTTAAAGTTGAGTTATTTTTCTTTTATTTCTGAGTTACAGAAGCTTTTTATTTCTTTTGGATATCAGCCCTTTGTCAGATAATGTTTTTGCTAACATTTTATCACAGTCTGTAGCTTTCCTTTTTATTTTCTTAGTGGTTGTCTTTTGATGGTCAGAAATTTTAAATTTTGATTAAGCATAATGTATCAATTTTCCCTTTTGTGGTTATTGCTTTCTGTGTCCTGTCTATGAAATTGTTGTCTAATCCCAAATCAGTAAAATATTCTGTTTCCTTCTAAAATCTTTATGATTTTAGCGTTTCCATTTAGGTCTGTGATTCACTTTTACTCTGAGTGTTATTTGTTTATGCTGAGAAGGCACCGAGCTTCATTTTCTTCCCTCAGTGTAAATATACAGTTGTTCTAGCACCGTATATTCAAAGGACTCTCTTTTTCCTATTCAAGTAGCTTAGCCCCTCTGTTAAAAATCAGTGGGTAGATCCACATTTGATATTTTTTTCTATTCTGTTGGTCTCTGCATCTATTTCTATTCCAATGCCACATTGTCTTGATCACTGCAGGTTTTATAGTCAGTCTTTAAATCAGGCAATGCAAAGACTCTAACACTTTTCTTCTTTTTCAAAATTCTTGGGATATTCTAGGTTCTTTGCATTTCCATGTAAGTTTCAGAATTATCTAATATTTATAAAAGAAGCCTGTTGAGAACTTGATTAGGATTGTATTGGGACTATAGATCAATGTGAGGAGAATTGCCATCTTAATAATATTAAGTCTTTTGTCCCATGTATGTGGTATAGTTATTTATTTAGGTGTCCTTTAATTTATATCAGCAATGTTTTATAGTGTACAGTGTATAGTTCCTTAATATATTTTGTCTAAACATATTGCTATGTATGTTATTTGGTGATATTTAAATGGTATTGTTTTTAAATTTCAATTTATTTTTTGAGACAGGGTCTCCCTGTGTCACCCAGGCTGGAGTGCCGTGGTATAATCATAGCTCACTACAGCCTCCAGCTCCTGGCTCAAATGATTTCTAGCTCAGTCTCCCGAGTAGCTGGGACTACAAATGCATGCCACTGTATCCAGCCAGATTTGAATCCTCAATTGTTTGTTGCTGGCAAATGGAAATACAGTTCATTTTGTTTACTGGCCTATGATTTTTACCCCATGACCCTGTCACACTTCAGTTTGTCAGTCCTAGTAGCTTTTTTGAAGATTCTAAAATCTTCTTTGTATATAAGTATATTGTTTCTCATGACAATTATATTCTCCTTTCCAATCTCTATGCCTTTTATATCTTTTATTCTTTGTCTTAATACACTGACTGTGACATCTAGGATGATGTTGCCTAAACCCCTAAAAGTAGACATACTGCCTGGTTGCTGTGCTTAGGAGGGAATTCATCACTCCTCTTACTATGATGGTGGTTGTAGGTTTTCCAGAGATGCCTTTTATCAGGCTGAGAAAGTTGTCTTCTATTCTTGGTTTGATGAGAGTTTTTTCTTTAGTAGATTTTTAATTTTGTCAAATAATTTTCCTGCATCTATTGGTTTTGCTTTATTTTTAATTTCGTTAATATGGTGAATTTATGTTGATAATTTTCCAGTGTTAAACATTGAATTCCTGGGATGAAACCCAAGTATTATTATTTTCATGTATTACTGGAATTAATTTTCTAAAATTCTCTTAGAATTTTTGAATCTATGTTCATGAGGGATATTTGTGATTTCCTTTTCTTACAATGTTGTCTTGTTTAGGTATCAAAGTAAGAAGGCCGATTCCATGAAATAAATTGGGACACGTTTCTTCCTCCAGTTTCTGAAAGGGTTTGAGTAGGATTGTTTCTTCTTTAAATCTTTCAGAAAATCTGCCAGTGAAGTCATCTGTGCTTGTTATTTTCTTTGTGAGAATGTTGTAATTATGAATTCAATTGCTTACATAGAGAATTCTTCGATTTTATTTTTTTGAGATAATTTTGTTACTTGTGTTTTTCAAGGAATTTTTAAATTTTATCTATGTTGTTGAATGTATTGGCATAAAGTTGTTCATATATTTTATCTTTTTTCTAAAAGCAGCTTTATTGATCTATAATAATACCATAAATTGTGGATATTTAAGTGTACACTGATACATTTTGACATATGACTAGCCCTGTGAAACCACTTTAGGGCTAGTTTTTACCCACTGTGTAGGCAAGAGCCTTCCAAGTGTTCTCTCCAGTTGACCTCTCTTATATGAGGTTTTCCTGTCTGACTGGTTAGAACAAGCTCCATTTCTGGCTTGGCCTGAGCTCCAGGTAATGTTCCCCCTCATCTTTTTTGACGGTTCCTTCTCTAGCCTCATCCAGTTCACTGACCAGTGCTCTATCAGCAGTTGATAAGAAGCCTGCAGACCTCCGGAGTCCTCTCTGCAGCTCTCTCCTCTCTGGCAGTCTGCCCTGTAATCTCTCACCACTGTCCTCTCCCTGGACCATCAGCCTCATTTCTTCCACTCAGGGAATGCACTAGGTTCTAGCTATGTGCACCATCCCTGCACCAGGGCCTCGAGACCCTCTTCAGGCAATAAGACAGGCAATCATAGGACTCACCTCCTGGGTTTCCTGTCTCTCAGGGATTGTTGTCCTTTGTTGCCTGATCCAATGTCTCGAAAACCATTGTCTCACATATTTTGTCTAGTTTTTTATGTTGTTTCTTGTAGGAAGGAAAATCCTGTGCAGTGTTTCATGGGTTTTGAATCTCTGCTGTTGGGTACAAACATTTTTATTGTTGTTCAGTATTCTTGCTAAATTGATCTGTTTATCATTTTTGAAATATTCCTCTTTATCCTTGGTTATGTGCCTTGTTCAGAAGTCTGAAAAATGTCTTTGTCTGACATGAATAGAACTACCCCAGCTTTCTCATGAATAGTGTTTGCATGGTATATTTTTTCTAGATTCTTTAACTTTTGATCTCTGTGTGTGTGTGTGTGTGCTCCCTTGAATAATAGTTCTTGCTTTTTTACTCAGTCTCATCCTTGCTTTTAATTGGAGTACTTAGACTAACCCTTTTCAATAGACCTTTTTGTGATAATGAAAATGTTATAAATTTTCCGTCTAATATGCTACCCACTAACCAGATGGCTACTGAGCACTTGAAATATGGCCACTGTGACTGAGGAACTAAATTGATTTTATTAAATTTTAAGTAAGCTTCTTTTTCTTTCTTTCTTTTTTTTTTTTGAGACAAGATCTCACTCTGTCACTCAGGCTGTAGTACAGTGATGCGATCTTGACTCACTGCAGCCTCACCAGCCCAGGCTCAAACGATCCGCCCACTTCAGCTTCCTGAGTAGCTGGTATTACAGGCACACACCACTGTGCTCAGCTAATTTAAAAAAAAATTTTTTTTGTAGAGCTTGGGTTCCGCCATGGTGCCCAGGCTGGTCTGTAACTACTGGGCTCAAGCCATCTGCCTGTCTTGGCCTCCCAAAATGCTGAGATTATAGATGTGAGCCATTGTGCCCAGCCTTGAGCTAATTTCAGTAGCCCCACATGGCTAGCAGTTTGTGTAGTAGACAGTATAGGTTGACTACATTTAATGTAATTATTGATGTGATTTTGAGCTTAATTTTACCATCTTGTTATTCATTTTTAATTTTTAAAAATATTTTTCATCTCTTCTTTATTCCTCTTTTTCTCGTTCCCTCCTGATTTTGTATTGAATTGATTTCATTATTTTACCATTGGCTTATTAGCTATATCTTTCATTTTGTTTTTGTGTGTTGTTCTAGGATTTATCATATTCTTCTTTAATTATCAAAGTCTACCTTTAATTAATATATCGGCCAGGCATAGTGACTTACAACCATAATCCCAGCGTTCTGGGAAGCAAAGGTGGGAGGATCTCTTGAGCTCCAGAGTTTGAGGCTGCAGTGAACTGTGATTGTGCCACTGCACACCAGCCTGGGTGACACAGGGAGACGCTGTCTCAGAAGAAAAAAAAAGAACGATATCATACCTCCTCACATGTAAGGACCTTGTAATATACTTCTCTTCCCCACATCTTTTGTGTCATTGTTATGAATTTGCTTCCACTTATGTTATAAACTGCATAATATACTGTTATTATTTTTGCTTTAAAAAATTACCTTTTAAGGAGTTTTAAAAAATTATAATAAGAAAAAAGTATTTTTATTTTTTATAGAGATGGGCTCTCCCTATGTTGCCTAGGCTGGTCTTGAACTCCTGGACTAGAGGAATCCTCCTTCCTTGGCCTCCCAAAGTGCTGGGATTACAGGCGTGAGCCATGGCGTCCAGTCTAGAGTATTTTTATTTATCACGTATTTAAATTTTCTCTTGCTTCTCGCTTCTTTGTGTGGATCCAAGTTCCCATCTGGTATCATTTTCCATCACCTTGAAGGACTTTATTTACCACTTCTCATGGTGTAGGGCTGCTGATGAAAATTGTCTTAGTTTTTTTTTTTTTCCGTCTGAAAGTCTCCATTTTTTTTTTTCTTTTAGTAGATATTTATTGGGTATATAATTCTAGGGTGACTTTTGTTTCATTTTAAAATATTTTTGTTCTGATCTCTTGTGTTTTTAATAATTCCTTACTAGGTATTTACTGTGATTCCTATCTTTGCTGCTTTGTGTTTAAAGTGTCATTTTTGTCTGGTTGTCCCTAAGATATCAATTATGGCATTCACCTGGCATGGTGTTCTTTGTGTTTATCCTCCTGAGGGTTGTTGATCTTCATGGATTTCAAGATTTGTAGTTTTTGCAAAACTTTTTATTTCTTCATGTATTTTCCCCTCTACATCTTCCCATTTTTTGGAATTCCAATTGTGTATATATCAGACTGCCTGATTTGTCTCATAAGCCACTGATATTTGGTACATTTTAAAAGGTTTTTTTCTCTTTTTGTTCTACATTTTGGGTAGATTTTGTTTTTGGTTTTTGTTGTTTTTTTTTTTGCTACATCTTCACTTTCAGGTTCATACCTCTTTTCTTCCGTAGTGTCTAATTCACTGCTGTTGGTCCCATCCAGGGCAGAGGGAGAGACTCTGTAAAGGTACAGAGATAGGCAGGCGGAGGGGGCCTCTGGGAACCGCAGGATTCACTATGATCTCACCATGCTCAGCTTCAGCTCAGCCTCAGCTCAGCCACAGAGAAGAGAAGTTCTCTATTCTGACCTGCTGCAGGGAGTCCTTTCAGGCAACTGAGTGGAAATGCAGCCATTTCTCAACTGGGAACTCTCCCCAGAGAGTCAAATTCTCTTCCCTTTTGTAGTGCAAGGGAGTAGTCATCTTCTATCTCTCTTGAGGCAACCTCCGACTCTTGCCTAATTGGAAATATCTCCTGGTCCACACAATGCCACAGCTGGCGGCCGCCCCTCCACCCCCACCCCTGTTCCCTCCTTGCAACAGAGCTGCTTCACTAACTGCTGCGAATGATGAGGAAATCTGAGCCACATGAAAGGAGCATGGGAAATGTGCCATGCCAAGCCCTATTGTGCCAGTGACCTTGGAATTTGAATGAAATTAACAATTGCCTAATGATTTGAGTTCTGATAATTTCTATCAATGCACTTTAAAGTGATGGGCCCTGAAAATTCATCCTGGGGATGAGGTAAAGGTAATGTTTTTTATTCACTGTGCAAATTATTTGAAAATCTTTTCCACGTGATTCAATGTCTTCAATTACTCATTTATAATTTTTCTGCAAGGAAATGTTAAAGTGACGGGGCCAGTGACCTTCCAGAGAAAGTGCTTTGCTGCCCTTTTGAGACCTTTCAGCACCTATACTAAATGAATGCCAGTGCAGGAGCTTACGTGGGGAAAAACCCGACTCCATGAAGGGCGCTGTTACAAATATGACAGTCCCAAACCCTCGTGATCCCAAACTCACAATTCTGTGCTTGCAGCAAACCAACTGGGAAAGGCCAGTTCATCCTGGCCTCACGTTGTTGTCAATTCTCTAAATTTAGAAATTTGAACTAAAGCTAGAAAAGTGTGCATTGCTTTGTGTAGTCCATCTTTTCCAGAATATAAACTTTGATTTTTTTGGATAAACAACATCATTTTCAGCTGACACTAAGTGAATAATTTATATTTAATAATTTTATTTGAATGGGTACTATAATGAATGCATTAACACGATGGGCGACAGAGAAGGCAAATAATGTGATTTTTGTGATCAAGCATTTAGAAAGGTTAAACTGACAACCTATACGCTTATGTAAGTTAAATGGTCAGGTGCTGGGTCACATAAGAGAATTGGCCAGGTTAAGGAGAAATTGTGAAAACTTTGGGAAAAGGAGACCTAGGTCCCACACCTGCCAGTTATAGGCTAAGGAGGCTTTGTGAATCACTTGGTATTCTAAACTTGTGGCCTCTTCCTTTGTAAATAATTTTATCTGTTTAATAGGGTGCTCAGAAAGTTAAATACCAAAATATATGCCATGGTACTTTATAAACTGGAAAGCCCTGTTACTCCTAAGAGGGGCCAGATTTCAAAGAAAGCAGAGGCTCTGTGGGTTGCTATTGCCAGAGAGGAGGATTTGGATGTAGAGAGACTGAAGATTGGTTGAAACTTGGAGAGGCCACAGAGAGGGGGAAGAGCGCTCACTAGAAAGATGGCATGACAGAGGAAGTCCACACTGCTGGGAACAAGCCTGCTTCTCCCGTGGAAGTGTTTCTAATTCTCCATCGTGGCCACCCTTCTCCAAACTCTGTGGAGGGAGATGACAGACTGGCCCTACCTCGGTGCACATTTGGACCATTATTGCTTGGGAGCGTGAAGCAGTTGGTGATTTGGATTAAGGTAAAATCAGTGGTTCCAAACATTGAGTGCACATTTAAATCACCTTGGAACATTGCAAGAATGCCCAGTTTCCATCCCTGAGTTGCACTAATCAGACTTTCTGGGATGTGAGTGTTTGACGATACTGTTTTTATAGATCCAAAAGTGATTCTGAAGAAAAGCAGGGTTGAGAACTGCTGTTTAGTTCTTGATGTATGGATTGAGAAATTCGCTCTCAATCGAAACACCTTGTCATCCACTAGTTAAGAAAAATTGACTGTGTTTGCTACCGGTCCACAAACGGGGCCACTTGAGCTCTTATGAGAGGGCCCAGGACATCTGAAACCTTGTTAGTGTACTCCAGACTTCAGCCTCCAGCCGGTGCCCTTGGAAATCCAGGTTCCTCCTCCTGCCCTGAGATCTCAGGGCTCCGGCAGGTGAAGGTTTCAGCCATGTTTCACAGGGGGACAGCTGCCAGGGCTCACAAAATGGTTCACGGTACGCATTCTGTGCAGTGTCCACTCATGTCCTCCCTGTCCACACTAGCCCTGCCCAGCTTTCTGCATGAACCCTGGCAGGACTGAGGGAGGAAACTGAATCCAAGCATCCTCACACAGGCCAAAGCTATTATGACTAACAATAAGTCACTCTTTCTCTATCTTAACTGCATCAGATCTATTATTTAAACATTTTGTTTATTGTCCTCCTTCTCAAGTAGAAAGTAAGATTCATGGGAGCAGAGATCTTTATTGTGTCACTCACTGCTTTATTCCCAGTGCCTGGAAAGGTGCCTGGCATATAGCAGCCAATAAGTCACACATGGTGCATGAATGGATGATGGAATAGCACCCATTTATGGAGTACCTATTATATGACAGGCACTATATCACTTCACATGTATCATAATGTTTAATTCTCACAAAAAGCTTAAGAGGGAGGTGCTATTATCTATTCTCATTTTCTAGAATAGGAAATTGAAATTCAGACAAGTTCAGACACCTGCCCAAGATTACACAGGTAGTAAGAAGCAAAGCTAGGACTTGAATCCATGACTTTTCGACTCCAAAGACCATGCTCCTACTTACTATATTGTACTCATTCATCTTACTGGGTATGGTGTAGGGACATGTCTTTAGCAAGGATTGGCTGCTTGACTGTCAACCAGTCAGTATCTAGTTGGCTCTGGCACTGAGCAGTCATGTTAATGGCACAATCTCCAGGAAGAGTTATTGCAATCTAAGGGCTGAAAAGGAAATACATTCCTATACCTTACTCCCCAAATGTGAGATACTTCAAGAAATCTACCACAATACTAGACAAGCTCATATTCATTGACATTGACATTTTCTTAAGGTTTATCCTCCTAGCATATTGAAAGGGCCACGGTGAGATCAAAATATATCTCTCTTGGGTGGTGAGACCCTAGATGACTTTTCTTTTACCCTTTATATTTTTCTGCAACATGTATGTATATTCATTACAACAAAGAGATCCCCAAGTGCATTAGCCTACGTAAGTCCAAAGATTATTTTTGCCTCAGGTAAGCAGTCCGGGGCAGAAAGGTGAGCTCTGCTTCATGAGGTAATCACGGTTTCCAACCTGCCCAGCACGTCTGTCTGCCTTCTTCAACATGTGGTTGTTCTTTGGGTTAAGGCTCCTGCTCCAGTTGGCCTCAACCTCATGGTTGAAAGTAGCTCACCAGCACCACCTCCAGGAGAGGAGCTGGAGGACTGGGAGGATCTCAACAGCTTCATCTTGAATTACTTATATCCCACTGCCCAAAACCTAGTTACGTAGTTACAGCTAGCTGGAGGGTTGAGGTTCATTTGTGTGTGTGTGTGTGTATAAATGCCAACACCATTTGTTGAAAATACTATCATTTCTTCATTGAATTTCCTTTGCACATTTGACAAAAAAAAATTGAGTTGTGTCTATTTCTGTACTTTCTATTCTGTTCTATTGATCTATGTGTCTCTCCCTCTGCCAATACCACACTGTCTTGATTATTATAAGACTTAAAATTAGATAGTGGGATTCTTCCAAAGCCAATTTTCTTTTGACTATTCTAGTTTCATTGCCTTTTATATGAATTTCAAAATCAGCTTGTCAAATATCTACAAAATGTTCTGCTTGGGTTTTGATTGACATTACATCAAAAGTATAGATTGATTTGGGGAAAATTGGCCTTTTTCTTGCTGAGTCTGCCAATCCATGAACATAGTATATTTCTCCATATATTGAGGTCTTCTCTGAGTTCTTTCATCAGCATTTTAATGTTTTCAGCACATAGATTCTATGCATATTTTGTTAAAATTATTTTTACACATCTCTTTTTTGGGGGAAGCTCTTATACTTTTTTATTTGTTTTTATTTACTCCTAGTCTTTATAAATAGACATGTTTTTTGTATTGACCTTATATTTTAGAATGTGATTAAACTCAGTAGTATGTTTTCCCCCAAAAGTTACATGTTAAAGCCGGTTAACTGTATTCGCAGTTAGGGGTTTTGAGGATGTAATTAAGGTTAAATGAGGTCATAATGGTGGGTCTCCAATCGAATAGGACTAGTGTCCTTATAAGAAGAGGAGAAGGTACCAAGAATGCAAGTGTAGAGAAAACATCATGTGCGGACATAGCAAGAAGGCAGTGATCTGCAAGCAGAGAGAGGACTCACCAGAAATCAACTTGCTAGCACCTTGCTCTTGGACTTCTAGCATATAGAACTGTGAGAAAATAAATTTCTGTGGTTTAAGCCCCTCAGACTGTAGTGTTTTGTTATGGTAGCCCTAGTAGACTAATACACTTACTAATTCCTTATAGGGGCTTTTGGTAGACTTCTTAGGGTTTTCTATGTGGACAATTGTGTAAACCGCAAATAGAGAAAGTTTTATGTCTTCCTTCCAATGTATGTATTTTTATTTATTTTGCATTCCTTATTGCAGAGTCTAGAACTTCTAGTAGTACGATGTATACTGCGGTGAGAGTGGACATCCTTCCCTGGCCTTGTTCCTGACCTTATGGGCAAAGATTTTCCCCATTAAGTATGATATTTGATGCAGGTTTTTTGTTGATGTTCTTTATCAGGTTGAAGTGATTCCCTCTATTTCTAACTTGCAGAGAATTTTTATCATGAGTTAGTGTTGTAGTTTGTCAAATACTTTTTCTGTGTCAACTTATATTATCATATGATATTTATCCTTAGCTTACTGACACAGTGAATAACTTTGAATGACTTTTTTATGAACTAATCTTGCATAACTAGAATAAATCCCACTTGGTTGTGGTGTTTAATTTCTTTTCTATATTGCTGGATTCAATTTACTAATATTTTTTGAATATTTCTACATTTAAATTCATGAGAGACAGCCTGGGCAACATGACAAAACCTCATCTCTACCAAAAAGACAAAAATTAGCCAGAGGTGGTACATGCCTGCAGTCCCAACTACTTGGGAGGCTAAGGTGGGAGGATCACCTGAACCTGGGAGGTGGAGGCTGCAGTGAGCTGTGATCATGCCACTACACTCCAGGCTGGGTGACAGAGCAAGAGCTTGTCAAATAAATAAATAAATAAATAAGTAAATTTATGAGAGTTGTTAGTTTGTAGATTTGATTTTTTATACTGTCTTTGTCTGGTTTTGGTATCAGGGTAAAACTGGATTCATAAAATTAGGCGGGATTTATTCCCTCCTCTTTTCTGGAAGAGATTGTGCATATTTAGTGTTATTTCTTATATGTGTGGTAGAAGTTGCCAGTGAAACCACATTGGCTTGGAGATTTCATTTGTTTTTATTTTTTAAACTATAAATTAAGACTATTCAGTTTACCTGTTTCATTTTGAGTGAGTTTGGGTAGTTTGTGGTTTTCAAGGAATTGATCCATCCTATCTAAGTTGTGGAACTTAGGTATGTGGAATTATTCACAATATTTCTTTATTGTCCTTTCAATGGCTGTGGGATCTACGGTTAGTTTTATTTTTTAATATTTCTTGTTACATTTCACAAGAAAGCATACTACATGAGTTTTATGGCCTCTCAACTGTGTAAAATACCTTGGATTGGGTGATTTAATAAATAATAAAAACTTACTTCTCACAGTTCTGGAGGCTGCGAAATCCAGGATCAAAGTGTGACACACCCAGTGTCTGGCGAAGGTTCTCTCTCTCTGCTTCATATTAATAGATGGCACGTTCATGCTGTGTCCTCACACGACAGAAGGGCAAAAGGGCAAAAGGAATAAACTGATTTCCTCAAGACCTTATATAAGGGCACAACTTCCATCCATGAGGGTGAGGCCCTCATGGCCTAATCACCTCTTACAGGCCCCATCTCTTAATACTATTGCAACGGGGATTAAGTTTCAACATGAATTTTGGAGGGACACCAACATTTAAATCATAGCAAGCCTACATAGATGATTTAGAATGATGGTTGGTTTCTCTGGTATGTGGGCTGTTTGCTGCTTTCAGGCCTCCATCCCTTAGCCTGGGGGAGCGCTCACCACAAGCTTCTTAGAAAAGATTGATACTAGCTCAACCACTGTTTTTATTATTTTTTAAAAAAAATTTAGATTCAGGGGGTACATGTGCAGATTTGTTACATGGATGTATTGTGTGATGCTGAGGTCTGGGCTCCTGCTGATACCTAAGTAGTAAGTCAACCACTGCTTTTTCAGTACTTCAATCGTCTTTTCTTGAGCCTCTCCCTCTTACCAGAGGAAAGAGATACAAAGTATAGTATTTCCCTCTTGGAAAACCTCCAACCCTGCCTTAATATTGTTTTCAAGTCCTCACTGAGTATTTTGTAGGGAAACTTGGAAGAAATTAACAATGTGGCTCTCTGCTATTGGTTCTTTCCAAGAATTGATTATCAGAAGCGTTAAGCCCTTGGTAGTTTCCTGCGGTGAGGAAGGGCCTCAGAGATTGCCTGTCCCTTCAAGGTAGGCATGAATGTCTGAATGTCTTTGTCTCTAATATAACTGGTGGTTAAAGTCATTGTCTCTATTACTAATAGAGACATCAGGTGGCGATTATTGTTCTCATTCCACAGACAAGAATTATGAGGCTAAGAGATGTTCAGTTTAAGAATTTTTTTTTTCATGCTTCCGGCTGGCTGTCTGATCCTAAGGTGAAATTAAGTCTCAGTTTTTCACGTGTACAATGGGGATAGTATCATAACTTAACCCATAAGGTTGGTTGAGGACTAAATGTGTCTGGCACATAGTAACCGTTTAGTAACTGTTGTCATCATTCTTGTGTTACTATTATACTACATACTATTTCTTTGAAACTTTGGTATAAGAAAGTCTGTTCTAGACACTTCTCAAAAGAAGACATTCATGAAGCCAAGAAGCATATGAAAAAAGCTCATCACTGATCATTAGAGAAATGCAAATCAAAACCACAATGAGATACCATCTCACACCAGTCAGAATGGCTATTATTAAAAAGTCAAGAACAACAGATGCTGGAGAGGCTATGGAGAGTTAGGAACGCTTTTACATTGTTGGTGGGAATGTAAATTAGTTCAACCATTGTGGAAGATAGTGTGGTGATTTCTCAAAGATCTAGAACCAGAAATACCATTTGACCCACCAATCCCATTACTGGGTATATACCCAAAGGAATACAAATCATTCTGTCATAAAGATAAATGCACATGTGTGTTCATTGCAACACTGTTCACAATAGCAAAGACATGGAATCAGCCCAAATGCCCATCAATGATAGACTGGATAAAGAAACTGTGGTACATATACCCCACGAAACACTAAGCAGCCATAAAAAGGAATAAGATCATGTCCTTTGCAGGGACATGTCCTTTGCATAATGGAGCTGGAAGCCATCCTCTGCAAACTAGCATAGGAACAGGAAACCAAACACTGCATGTTCTCACTCATAAGTGGGAAGTTAACAGTGAGAACACATGGACACTTTGAGGGGAACAACACACTGGAGGCTGTCGGGGGTAGGGTGCCGGGGGACAGAGGGCATCAAGAAAGATAGCTAATGTATGCTGGGCTTAATTCCTAGGTGATGGGTTGATAGGTGCAACAAACAACAATGGCACATGTTTACCTATGTAACAAACCCGCACATCCTGCACATGTATTCCAGAACTTAAAATTAAATTTAAAAAAATTCGGTTCTTAATTTGCACTATTCTTTAAAATTATAATAATTATCATTATTTTTTAATTAAAGCCTTTTGCATTCAATCAAGAAATTCTTGACTAACCAGAACCCTAAGTTAATCAATATTTCAGATCCAGTTAATGAGAAATAAGCAGGGTGTATTAAAATGGCAGGCTCAGCATGATAGGGAGTGGAAGTCCTTTCTGCCTGCCACACCCTGCCTTCTCGGTCCTGAGCCCACTCTGGGGCAGTTAGAGCCTTCAGCATCCAGACAGCCTTACTTGGGTTCATCAGCATGAAAATACAAGGAATCTATCTGTAGAGAAAGAAAAAGAAATATTCTTCTTCCTTCTCATTCTTTATCCCTCCCTCCTCTCTTATTGCATGTTCTTGAAGGGATGGGAAATATATTCTCAGGATTAAGCTAGGAGTCAGCAACTAATAAAATACATTAATCAATGAATCAATCTATCTATATATATTTTTGCGTTTTAGGTTTTGGGGTACATGTGAAGAACATGCAGGATTGTTGCATCGGTACACACATGGCAGTGTGATTTGCTGCCTTCCTCCCCATCACCAATATCTGGCATTACTCCCCATGTTATCCCTCCCCAACTCTCCACCCCCCGCTGTCCCTCCCCTACTTCCCCCACACAGACCCCAGTGTGTGATGCTCCCCTCCCTGTGTCCATGTGTTCTCATTGTTCAACACCCGCCTATGAGTGAGAACATATGGTGTTTGATTTTCTGTTCTTGTGTCAGTTTGCTGAGAATGATTGTTTCCAGGTTCATACATGTCCCTACAAAGGACACAAACTCATCATTTTTTATGGCTGCATAGTATTCCATGGTGTATATGTACCACATGTTCCCTGTCCAGTCTATCATCAATGGGCATTTGGGTTGGTTCCAAGTCTTTGCTATTGTAAACAGTGCTGCAATGAACATTTATGTGCATGTGTCCTTATAGTAGAACGATTTATAATCCTTTGGATATATACCCAGTAATGGGATTGCTGGGTCAAATGGAATTTCTATTTCTAGGTCCTTGAGGAATCGCCACACTGTCTTCCACACTGGTTGAACTAATTTACACTCCCACCAACAGTGTAAAAGTGTTCCTATTTCTCCACATCCTCTCCAGCATCTGTTGTCTCCAGATTTTTTGATGATCATCATTCTAACTGGCGTGAGATGGTATCTCAATGTAGTTTTGATTTGCATTTCTCTAATGACCAGTGATGATGAGCATTTTTTCTTATGTTTGTTGGCTTCATATAGGTCTTCTTTTGTAAAGTGTCTGGTCATATCCTTCACCCACTTTTGAATGGGCTTGTTTGTTTTTTTCTTGTAAATCTGTTTTAGTTCTTTGTAGATTCTGGATATTAGCCCTTTGTCAGATGGGTAGATTGCAAAATTTTTGCCCATTCTGTTGGTTGCTGATTCACTCTTATGATTGTTTCTTTTGCTGTGCAGAAGCTCTGGAGTTTAATTAGGTCCCATTTGTCTATTTTGGCTTTTGTTGCCAATGCTTTTGGTGTTTTAGTCAAGAAGTCCTTGCCTATGCCTATGTCCTGAATGGTTTTGCCTAGATTTTCTTCTAGGGTTTTTATGGTGTTAGGCCTTGTGTTTAAGTCTTTAATCCATCTGGAGTTAATTTTAGTGTAAGGTGTAAGGAAGGGGTCCAGTTTCTGCTTTCTGCACATGGCTAGCCAGTTTTCCCAACACCATTTATTAAACAGGGAATCCTTTCCCCATTGCTTGTGTTTGTGAGGTTTGTCAAAGATCAGATGGTTGTAGATGTGTGGCATTGTCTCCGAGGCCTCTGTTCTGTTCCATTGTGTACCAGTACCATGTGTACCAGTACCATCTCCACCAGTACCATGCTGTTTTGATTACTGTAGCCTTGTAGTATAGTTTGAAGTCAGGTAGCATAATGCCTCCAGCTTTGTTCTTTTTGCTTAGAATTGACTTGGCTATGCAGGTTCTTTTTTGGTTCCATATGAAGTTTAAGGTGTTTTATTTCCAGTTCTGTGAAGAAGGTCATTGGTAGCTTGATGGGGATAGCATTGAATCTATAAATTACTTTGGGCAGTATGGCCATTTTCACAATATTGAAAATACATCAATTTAAGCTAAAGTGTGAGACTTCCAGGCCAGCAGGTTTTAAGATGTTCTCCACCACATTCCCATGATTTGATGTATTTCCACTTAACCAGTGCTTGAGTAAATCCAGATCCCTTTCAGAGTTTGGAAGCGTGTAGGAATAATTCTGTTGATACTGAAGAGGGGACCAAGGATGACAATGGGAGACTTCTAGACATGATAGTAAGCCCAACAAGGAAAATGCTTTCAAGAGGAATGGGGGCTCTTTGCACTCCTCAAACCACAGGTCTAGAGCCAAGAGACCTGGGTGCTAACCCCAGCTCTGTAATTAACTTCTGAGTGATCTTGGGCAGGGCACTAAGCAGATAATTAATTTCCTAAGCATTAAGCAGGTAATTAATTTCCTGTTTTGTAAAATGAAGATGATATTATTGCCCCATACACACACACACACACACGCACAAACACACACGCACACTAATAAATGCATGCACATACTTCTTTACAAAGTGTTTCTCAAATAAGGTTTCCAGGATTACCTGCAACATACCCCCTGAAGTGCTTGTTATCATGTAGATTTCAGGGTCTTATCCTGGCATTTATTGAATTAGATTCTCTGGGGCTGTGAATCTGCATTTTAACAAATGTCCCAGGTGACTCCTAGTTTGAATGCTTTATGTTGACCTAATTATTCATGTTTATATTATTTCACTCACTGAGATGATGAAAATCTAATTCTAGTTCTAATAGAGCAGTGAAGAATTGTCCACCCATAAGCCACCTTTTAAATTTAATTTAGTTTTTATTTTACTTTAAATTCCGGGATACGTGTGCAGAATGTGCAGGTTTGTTACATAGGTATACATGTGCATTGGTGGTTTGCTGCACCTATCAACTTGTCATCTAAATTGTAAGCCCCACATGCATTAGCTATTTGTCCTGATGCCCTCCCTCCCCTCACTCCCCATACCCTGACAGGCTCCAGTGTATGTTGTTCCATTCCCTGTGTTTATGTGTTCTTATCGTTCAACTCACATTTATGAGTGAGAACATGTGGTGTTTGGCTTTCTGTTCCTGTGTTAGTTTGCTGAGAATGATGGCTTCCAGCTTCATCCACGTCCCTACAAGGACACGACCTCACTTTTTTTATGGCTGCATAGTATTCCTCAGTGTGTATGTACCATGTTTTCTTTATCCAGTCTATCATTGATGGGTATTTGGGTTGGTTCAATGTCTTTGTTATTGTAAATAGTGCTGCAATAAACATACGTGTGTATGTGTCTTTATAGTAATTTATATTCCTTTGGGTATATACCCAGTAATGGGATTGCTGGGTCAAAATAAGCCACCTTTAAAAAAAAAAGAAAACAAATAAGGCTTTATTACGTCCCAGGGGAAAATTGCATTTTAGGTCATTTACTCTTTGGAACAGAAGAACTTTGTGGTAGAGTGAATGGGAAATGTCGCAAATTCTTCACTGTTCCTTCCTTGCATTCACAATGTTTGCAATGTGACATTGCTGAGCCTGGCATCAGAAGGTAAAGTCTGTTCCTTTTCCTCTTGAATTTGGTCTGGTTTGTGGCTAGCTTTGGCCAATCAGATGCAAGAAAAGTGGAGGCTCGCAGAGGTCCTGCAATGCTCCACTGTCTTCAGCCCCTGGCACTGTCCTGTGAACAGGTGCCTGGGCTGGCCTGCTGTGGGTAAGAAGCTCCTGAGGGAGAATCCTGCTGGCCCATTCACAAGCATCCTGGATGTTTATAGCCACAGAAGAGCCAACTCCCCCAAAAGGAGGAAGCACAGCCCAGATCAACAGAGCCACCTGCAGGGCCACTGCTGACGGCACATGCCCCCACTGAGTTCAGAAGGACTTCCAGGCTGATCTGCAGACTGGGAGCAACAGGAAATGGAATTGTTTTAAGCCATTGAACTTTGAGATGGTTGATATTCCTACAAATGTCAATAAGAATAATGACCATGAAAACGTTGATACTAAACTGTTAATATTATAACTGACCATATTTTCTTATCTTTCATCCTGAAATCAAAAGTCAGGTAGCAAGGAGAAATGGGTCAAGCTACAGTGGCCCACTGGACATGGTGACTCATCCCTTCCCCCTGCCAGCTATTCTAATATATCCATTTTGCTGTTGATTTTCCCAATTCCAATGGTCCGGAAAGTTCTAGATGGTGCTGTCATGGCTACTTCCCCATGTTGAGCCCTACCACCTCCTTGCCCTTTCTTCTGCTCCCTGCAGAACATGGAGGTTGTCTAGGCTTATTCATCTGCCAACCCAACAATAAAACAGTAGGCACTTTAGTCCTGATCATCCAGCAGGTGGGGTCTACCCTTGGACTTCATCCCTAATCAGAGACACTTAAGAAACCCAGTGTAGTGCAAACAGCCTATTCAACATTATGTTGACATTTACCATTACAAAGTTTTAAAAAGCAATTAGTTTTTGTAGTACAAACTACCCAAAGAAAGATTCAACAGAAGCTTTTTTGGGTAAAGAAAATATGCAAAATATATAGCAATTTTTAGCTGGGTACCTTTCAGAATTTGAGGGTGGGATGGGAACAGTATGAGATTTGTACATTAATATTAAAGAAGGGGCCTCAGATACAGAAGTTGAGATGCTGTGTCTTAGAGCACTGGATTTAGCATGTATCCCCCTGTCAGCAAGGTTTGAGTGGTCTCCCTATGACAGCACTGAGTGGGGTTTTAATAATGGAAATAATAACTGCATCATGTATGCAGTGTGGTTTCTGTAAACCATAGCTCTTGCTTTCAGTGTAATAATATCCCTGAAATGCACTGAAATCCATTAAAAAACCTCTTTTGCAGATTCTAAACTAAGAACATTTTATTTCAAGGTAGTAGATTGAGTGGGACTTCAAGCAGATACCAAATAGTCAACATTTATCCAGTACTGTGAGCATTACTGGCAGACCTCTCTGAAATGGGTACATCACAAAAAATTGTCAATGCTTCCCACCCAGCTCCTAAACAAAATTCCAGGAACATGTTAACAACACTCCCAAGGAGTTCCACCAGTGATTGGAGTGGCTTGGGCAGGGAAAATGTTTCTCTCTGCTTTTTCCACACTGAGATGGGAAACAACTTGCAGAGTTTCCCATTGTCTACCAAAGGTTTCAGATGGACTCCATCGCTTCCACACAAGTAGCAAGGAAGCAGTGAGGATGGTGTCAGGGAGGGAAAAGTAATTTGCTGGAGCATAGACAGAAAAGTAAAAGTGAGCCAAACTATACTTCTAAGAGGGCAGAGGCAGCCAGGGCAGATGTCCAGTGCTCATGATTCCTAGTGGGCATTTCTACAGGGAAAATGCAGGTACCCAAAGGAGGAAGCTTCCTTGCTGGGGGGAGCACTGTGGGAGCAGGGAGGGGCTGCTGAGGACAGAAGCTATACAATACGTCCCTGGGTGTCCTTGGGTTGTTCAGATGGTATCAGGGTTTCTTTGGGGCCTGATTGCATTGCTAAATTTGGAGGAGTGGGAATCCAGTTCCATGGCCATGCTTAGGAACGAGGAAGTGTGCTCTACACATACGCCCCTTCCTTGCCTCTGTGTATGACGGTGCACAGTAAGTCAGTTCAGACCCTAGACCCTAGTTACCTACAGTGGAGCTGAAGTGGTCTGTCTATTTGAAGAAGCCATGAATGAGAGTTTGGAGGTCATGAAACAAGAAAGTATATGGTAGTAAAAAACACACGGTATGGTCCAATCTCAATGACTTGCCCCAGGGTTATGGGCAGACAACCTACCTCCTTGGCAATTTTCTAAGCAGCTCACCCTCTGAAATAAGTTCACTCTAAAAACTCCCAAATCTGCATTGCTCAGGTTCTTTCTAATACCTGCCAACATTCCTAGACTAAACTTGACACAGTTGTTTTTCTAGTAGAGGTGAAGATTTGGGGGTGTCATCCGAATGCTCCAATAAGCCTTCCCTAAGGTTGCTGGCAGCCCTCTGCTGGGCTGTGTCTGTGGCTTTATGGGAAACACATTAAACTCTTTGGGGTCAGGTTTCCAAAGAGTCAACTACAGTTGAAATTAGGAGAGAGAAGGAAGTTAGACATATTGAATGTCAACCATGAGCCAGGCACTATTCTAGGTCTTGAAAATACGGAATCTAAATTTGAATTTAAAACTGGATTCAAATTTACATAAGAACGGGGCAACACAGATAATTGGTATAAGGACTGCAGATATTTCTGCAGACTTTGAAGACTCCACTGGAGTTGGGGGCAGATGTGGAGGTGGGTGGGGCAGTCCTTTACATGGATCTTGCCTTTGTCACTAGGGGTACTGTAAGTGCCTTTATCCAGAAGAGCCCAGTGAAGACCTCTGCTCTGTTTTCAGATCACGAGGACATTTGATAAGCTGCTCAGAAAAATTTCATCTGCTGTGGAAGCAGAGGGGCTGTTGATGGATTTCTGGAGGAGGGATGGTTGTCTGTTCTCTTTGCTTGCCCTACTCAGAAAAATGTTCAGATTTCTTTTTAAGGCGTTGCATGTAGAATCATTCTTGTTGCAAGATATGCATATGTATCTTTTTAATTTTAACTCAAGCTCTATACCAAAAGGCAAGTTCATTTACTCAGAGCCTAGACAGAAGGCTTTCCCAGTCCTGACACCTTGCTTATTTGCTACTTAAAGTCTTTTGGAAGAAAAGAACAGATTTTTGCATTTTGTTCCCTTTCCTATTTCAGGAAAATTAAAAAAAAAAAAAATCTAACACAACTGTCCTAATTGGAAGGGATTCTTGATCTGTTTCATTGCAGTCTGTTTATTTCTGGTAGGTGTCCAGACCACTTGGCCCCCACCCCTGCCAGGCTGTTCTCCAGCAACATCCCAACTCCATGCCAGAGCAGTTGGGAGCCCACAGCGGCCTAGGAATCTCCACACAGCCCCAGGTGGCATGCAGCGCTGTGTCTCCTCTCCAGGGCCTGTCTTCAGCATCTCTTTTAGGCCCACCCTGGCTGTCCTGCCACATCAGCATCCCTCCGTCTCCTCCTTTGAGGTCACTCAGCTTGTCTTGCTCCAGGCAGGGCTGCCCTACCCTAATCTCCCACACTCTGTGTGTAGGCATGGACCTGAGAAGTTGCTACCATCAAAGTTTCACTCAGGAGGCAACTAGAGCCCCGGTAGTGTGGTGCATGAGCCCAGGCCGACTCCTGCCTGTACAGAGCTGCTTCTGGTTAAGGACTTGTGTGATAAGAAGAAACCTGCTATCTTGAATTAATTGCTTTACTGAGGAAAAAAAGAGAGAGAAAAAACCCCAAAAAACAAAAAGAAGGAAACTGCTAAAGGCAAAGAGCTCAGACTAGAACAGGGCCAAAGCTAGAGTCCTAGGGTACAGGTGGAAAACAGTGTTGCTCTGCAAACTCATGGTGATGGGAGGAAATCAGCATCAAGGATAGCCTCAGGGGCTGATCGGGGAGTGGAGAAGCCAGGAAGATAACATGCAGTCATGATAGGTGTTAGAAGGAAAACTTTAGACCAAATAAACTTCACACAGGACTTACTGGCTCAAAGGACAATTGAGGAATCAGGCAGTACTTAGAACCAGAAGAGGTTCTGGGAGCTCTTCTGAGCAGGGTGGGCATTAAGCCTTTATAAGCTGGAGCGGAAGGAAGACAAAGAAAATAGATTAAATTGACTAGAATGGAAAGTCCCTGGTTAGAGATTCATTTAGGGTTTCTGATTGGTAAAGTGTCTAGGTTTATTTGCTGTTTACCTAGGGTTGGTGCTTGCTTATGGAGAAATTTAAAGAACAGAGCCACCACAACCTAATGGCCTCCCAATTAAGATGAATTTTTAACATGGACAGTTGTGGTGGATCCTTAATACAAGATGGCAGAGAAGGACCCTAGAAATGATATAGACCAGAAGTGTTCTTCCAGTGGCCTCCACATACATTCTATTTGTCCCACGTAGTGTGTGTGTGTGGGTGGATGGGGGTGTGTGTGTGTGCATATTTTCCCCTTAGTTGATGCGGAATGCTTTTTTGATGGCACATGAATTCTGTTCTTTGCGACAGTTCCTAGGTATGCTCACTGACCTCCTCTTCCCTATTGTATATTACTACATTACCTGCTGTAGCTGGATGCAGGGCCCAGAAACAGGGAAGGAAAGTGGTGGAGGAAGAATGTACCTCTATTGTGTCTTAGTCGTGCCTGGTCAAAAGCCTTGGGAAGGATGGCTTGGAACTCAGCATCAATTCCCCCAAATCATCAGACTTGGAAATGAGCATAGTGGTGGTGCTTCCTTTTCCTCATGGAAATTACATGCAGCTTCAGGAGTTTCATTTGCATTGAAACTTAGAGACAGATATAATCTGTAGACTCTAAAAGATGGGTTAGGGCTGCAAAGAGCAGCAAGCTTGCAGGAAGAGGAGCAGCATCTAGGGTGGCAGTGGAGCTTTGAGAGCACAAACGGAACTGCACTTCCCAAGGATGAGGCAGACACCGGCCCCTTGTTTGCATTTGCTGGGAAGGAGCTAGAGGTCCTAGGACTGCAGCAAAAGCCCTCAGGGACCCAGTTTGATTCAGAGAAGCTGAGGAGGCAGAGCTCTGAAAAGGATAATACCATATATTCAGGAAGCTGTCTGTTTCTGTGAAAACAAAGAAAAAGAGGTCCTGTGAGATGAAGAACTCTGGAAGACTGTCCTTGCCCCACCCCTGGTTAGAACATCTTGCAAAAAGCTGATCTAGGGAAGTTCAACTCGTACACTCAATGAATAATTTAAAAGAAGATGGAATAAGCTTGGTACAAACATTATATAAGACACAAAGAGCAGCAAATCACATCAACAGAAGAACATGCACCCATAAAATGCGGGCTGGAAGAGGTGAAAATTATGATCAAACATTCCACTATGAATTAGAAACAAAACACAACAAAACACCTTAACAAGTCAATTTGATCTCTACTGGAAAACCACAAAGCACAAATGCAGGAACTCAAATAGAAGATGACATGCTGATGGGAAGTGATGAGATGGAGCTAGAAGACTGAGGAAAGAAGCAGAAGATAACAAGTGAGCGAAGTCACTGAAAAAGCCTCTCAGTGAAGCAAAGGATGGGAGTGTGGAATGCTAATCTGATGTCATAAAGGCAGGGGGCTAAGATTAGAGAGAAAGCGATAGCAATAGCAGGGAGGTGAAGGAAAGCCACATGTGAAAAACTGGAGTCTCTGAAAAAGCCAAAACAATAGAATGCACCAAAATTGTTTTAAAATACAATTCAAAACATTTCCTAAAATAAAGCAAGACTTGAATCTGCATATTGGATGTTCACACTACTTTCTAGGGATACCTGATTTAGAACAGTCTCCACCTGAGACGCAATCTAGTAAAGTTATTGGGTTTAAAGAAAGTATCCTTTAGGCAGCAAAGCACAAAATATTAAGTCTCACTGGGAGAAAAAAAAGTTGGGTTGAACTTAGCCTTCACCAAAACAGCATTTAACATTAGAAGAGGATAGAGAAACATTTAGAAGATATTTAAGGAAAGTGCAAACCAAGAATTTTATATCATCCAAGCTGTTCAAAAATTACAAAGGCTATAGCAGAATGTTTTGAACATACATGAGCTTAGAAAGTATAGTTCTTGTGAACCTTCTTGAGGAAATGACCAGAAGATGAACTTCAGCCAATTGAAAGTCAACTATGGAAGCTTTAACCGCAAGTCTGACTATAAGTATTGATTATACTTAAGTTCAGATCTAAGACTAAATATAATGTGGGGATTAGTGTAACATAATAGGATGTAAATCTTATAAGCCCTGGCAATGTAGAAATAACACGGCTAACACAAATTGGGATGGAAAAGGGGTAAAGATGGCAGGAAGTAAAGTAATTGCCTCTTGGATAAACTCAGGGAGACAAAGGAAATAATTTAAAGCCAAAGAAACAAATAGTAGACATATGAATACATTTAAGAGTTCAAAGTAAAAATTAACAAAGATAATGTTGTTGAATTGAGTCAGGAAGTGGGGGAGAGGTAGGAGAAAGGGAAGAAAATACACACTAATTTTATTATTGCATAATACTGTTTAAAAAGCAGATGACCAGGGTCATCTGCTTTTTATATGACAATATAATTATGAAGAAATAATGAAACAACATTAAAAATCCTTCTAAATACCAGAACTTAATTCTCTTCTTTTCCCTTGTGGCCTTTTCTCCGTTCATCTCCTCTCCTCTTTTCTCTCTTTTCTCTTTGACCACTCCCAAAAGAGCAAACTGACCTTATATTGAAAGATTTTAAATAACTGTATGCAGAGAACAACAACAATAACGACAGATCGAAGATCAACTCACCTGTCATATCAATAAATATAAATGAGATTAACTCATTGTGATATGATGATATGTATATATTTACATAAGTTTTTATTAACTCATTGTGATATGATGATATCTATATATCTATATAGACTCTTTTATCCATGGTTCTTGGCTCATAACTCCCATAGCCCTTGTTATAATATTGGGGCACTTGAGCAGGCCTCAGGAAACAGAATCCCTCTCTCTGACCCTTCCGTGCTCTCCTTTCACCTGCTCCTTTTTCTCCCCAAGGCAGGACTCTAATTTTCCCCTGCTTTTCTCTCTTGGAGCTGGCACAAAGCAATCCTCTGACCTACCTTATCTGATTGTAGGACATAAGATCTCCATTTCAGATGTGGTCCTGCCCTGTACGCTGGAGGAAGGAGTGCTGCACAAACAGGCCAAGAAGAATCTGAACAAACAGGCCTTGCCAGGTTTCCCCACTCAGTCTTTTAGCATTAGATCATGCCCTTTTTGTCCAGTTACCTTTCTACATGGTTGTCAATCATGCTTATCTAATATAGGCTCCATAAAAGACCCAAGAGGACAGGGTTTGGAGAGCTTCCAGATAGCTAGATACTTGGTGGTTCCTAGAGGGTGGTACAGCCTGGAAGGGCAGGGAAGCTTCACGCCCCTTCCCTGATGCTTTGCCCTATGCATCTCTCCATCTGTATTCTTTGTGATATTCTTTATAATAAACTGGTAAACATTAGTAAGTGTTTCCCTGAGTTCTGAGGACCACTACAGTAAATTAATAGCCACTAATAATAACCCCTATTTGTAGCCACTTGGTCAGAAGCACACGAAAAACCTGGAGCTTGCAATTGGCATTGGAAGTGGGGTCGGTCTTGGGGACTGAGCCCTCAACCCACTGGATTCGAGGACACCCAGCTGGTGCCTGTGGCAGAATGGATTGCTTGCTTGGTTGTGCGAAAGTCTTCTCCCAAAGCATCTGGTCACAGAAGTCTTGTGTGTTGATTTTTGTGGGTATAAGAGCAGAGAAAACACAGTTCATGACTTTTCCCCTCAGATTCATTCAAAGATAAATGATTTTTCATGTTGTATCATAAAACAAAATCCAATTCTATGCTGTTTAAAGGAAACATGTCTAAAACAAGTGAATCATAAAAGATTGAAAATGGAAAGGATGGATAAAAGTGTACCATGTATATTAGTCAGGGTTACCTTAGAGAGACAGAACTAATTGGATATATAGATATATATATATATGTGGGTTTATGAAGTATTGACTTACACGATCACAAGGTCCCACAATAGGCCGTCTGTAAGCTGAGGAGCAAGGAGAGTCAGTCCGAGTCTCAAAACTGAAGACCTTGGAGTCTGATGTTTCAGGGCAGGAAGCATCCAGCATGGGAGAAAGATGTAGCCTGGGAGACTAGGCCTGTCTCACCTCTTCATGTTTTTCTACCTGGTTTATATTCGCTGGTGGCTGATTAGATGGTGCCCACCTTACTAAGGGTGAGTCTGCCTTCCCAGTCCACTGACTCAAATGTTAATCTTCTTTAGCAACACCCTCGCAGACACACCCAGGATCAATATTGCATCCTTCAATCCAATCAAGTTGACATTCAGTATTAACCATCACAAGTCCACCCCTTGTCAACTTGAACCCAAACACTTCTCCTGAGATCACACATAATCTTCAAATAAAGACAATAATAAGGTCACAATTACACCTAACAGAATACAACTATCCTTCATACAACTGGAAATGCACCAATCCCCAACCAAGTACTGTTACCTAAAGTTAACAATATTTAAACGCTCATATGAAGTCAATAAATCTTATGTTATGTGATAAAGGAAAAGGAAATAAAATGTGTATATATGTACAAACATATTTTTAACAAAAGAAGGAGGAAATACTCACAATTACAGTCCTCATTTCTGCAGCTGGTCACATGGCCGTAGCTGGTATTGATGACTCCCTTCTACTACCCATTCTGTATTCTCTTCACCTTCAGCAAGCATCTCAGCAGGATGTGTTTTTTTTTCCCCTGGTGGAGTGACTCAAACCTTCATTCCTGAAGGGTCTGGGTCATTTGTAGTCCTGCCTGTATTGGGCTGTTGTAGTTTCCCATTGTTCATGATTTTTCAGTTCATGATTTTTCCCCTCGGATTCATTCATTAATATAAATGATTTTCACATTATCACAGGACATGGTAATACTAAGAGATGCCGTGATAGATTCCCTTTATTCCATGTATACTCTTCCTTACCTCCGTGGTGGAATAGTAGGCAGATTGCATCTTGATAGCCAGGGTCAATTACCCCAGCCAACACTGTAACTCCCTTCTTAGCCTGTTGACTTAAAGGTAGAAGGAGCCCAGAGTAACCAGGTGGTTATCTTAACTTCCAGTTTAGTGGGATTGTTGTTGTGTCTCCTGGTGGTGGCATTCCTCCCTTTGGGACTAAAACCTCTAGGCCAGTAGAATGAAATGTCGCAGGAACAGGAAGCAAAAATTTTGCTAGTGGATCACTAGGGGTGATAGAGTGGTGCCACTTCCACATCCACCCCTTGATTCCTGGACTCATGAATCCTGGCTATGGGACAAACAGTACCATATATTGGATGCAGATTCAGAGCATATGTGGCCTTCTGCATAACTTTCCCCCAGCCCTGCAAAGTATTATCACCTAGTTGGCATTGTAATTGTGACTTCAAAAGGCCGTTCCACCATTCTATCAATCCATCTGCTTCAGGATGATGGGGAAAATGGTAAGACCAGTGAATTTCATGAGATGAGCCTACTGCTGCACTTCTTTAGATGTAAAGTGAGTAGCTTGATCAGAGGCAATGCTGTGTGGAATACCATGACAGTGGATAAGGCATTCTGTGAGTCCACAGATTGTAGTCTTGGCAGAAGCATTGCATGCAGGATAGGCAAACCCATATCCAGAGTGTCTATTCCAGTGAGGCCAAACCTCTGCCCTTTCCATGATGGAAGAGGTCCAATATACTCAATCTGTCACCAGGTAGCTGGCAGATCACCCTGAGGAACGGTGCCGTATCAAGGGTTCAGTGTTGGTCTCTGCTGCTGTCAAATTGGGCACTCAGCAGTGGCCATAGTCAGGTCAGCCTTGGTGAGTGAAAATTCATGTTGCTGATCCCATGCATAACCTCCATCCCTGCCACCATGGCCACTTTGTTCATGGTCCCATTGGGCAATAACAGGGGTGGCTGGGGAAAGAGGCTGAGTGATGTCCACAGAATAGGTCATCCTATCCACTTGATTATGAAAATCCTCCTCTGCTGAGGTCACTCATTGGTGAGCACTTACATGGGACAAAAATATCTTCACAGTTTTTGACTGCTCAGAGTGGTCCATCAATGTACCTCTTCCCCAGATTTCTTTGTCACTAATTTTCTAATCATGCTTTTTTCCCAAGTCCCTGACCATCCAGCCAAACCAGTGGCTACAGCCCATGAATCAGGATATAATCGCACATCTGGTCATTTCTCCTTCCATGTAAAGTGCACAGCCCGGTGCACTGCTTGAAGTTCTGCCCACTGGGAAGATTTCCCTCCACTGCTGTCCTTCAGGGATGTCCTAGAAAGAGCTATAGTGCTGCAGCTGCCCACTTTTGGGTGGTGCCTGCATATTGTGCAGAATCATCTCTGTACCAGGTCCTAGTCTTCCCTTCCTCTGTCAACAGCTCACAGGGAACTCCCCATGAGGCCATCAGTGCAGATTGGGGGAGAGAAGGCAGGGCAGAAGGAGTAGAGACCATGGGCATCTCAGCCATTTCCTCATGTAACTTACTTGTGCCTTCAGGTCCTGCCTGACCCCAATCACACATATACCACTTCCATTTGATGATAAAATGCTGCTGTGCATGACCCACTTTATGACTAGATGGGTCAGAAAGCACTCAGTTCATGATAGGCAGTTCAGGCCACATGGTGACTTGATGACCCATAATCAAATGTTCAGTTTCTACTAAAGCCCAGTAACAGGCCAAGAGCTGTCTCTCAAAAGGAGAGTAGTTATCTGCAGAAGATGGCAGAGTCTTGCTCCAAAATTCTGAGGCCTCCACTGTGATTCACCTATGGGAGCCTGCCAAAGGCTCCAAACAGCATCCCTATCTGCCACTGACACCTCAACTACCTTTATATCTGCTGGGTCATATGGTTCAAGTGGCAGAGCAGCTTTCCCAGAAGCCTGGACCTATTGCAGAGCCTTCTCCTCTTCTGGACCCCACTCAAAACTCGCAGATTTTTGGGTCACTCAATAAATGGACCAGAGTAATACACCCAAATGAGGAATGTGTTGCCTCCAAAATCCAAATAGGCCCACTAGGCGTGTGCCTCTTTCTTGGTTGTAGGGGGGACCAAATGCAGCAACTTATCCTTTAACTTAGAAGGAATATCTCCACAGGCCCCAAACCAATGGACCACTAGAAATTTTACTGAGGTAGAAGGTCCCTGAATTTTAGTTGGATTTATTTCCCATCCTTTGGTATGCAAATGTCTCACCAATAAGTCCAGTGTATTTGCTACTTCTTGCTCAGGGGATACAATCAGCATAATATATCATCAGTGTAACAGACCTGTGTGATATCTTGTGAAAGTGAAAAGTGATCAAGGTTCTCTCCAAATAAGATTATGACACAAAGCCAAAGAGTTGATATACCCCTGAAGTAGGACAGTAAAGGTATATTTCTGGTCTTACCAGCTGAAGGCAAATTGCTTCTGGTGGGCCTTATGGACAGGCATGGAGAAAAAGGCATTCACCAAGTCAAGGGCTGCATAGCAGGTACCAGATGTGTAATTTGCTCAAGCAATGAAACCACATCTGGTACAGCAGCTGAAATTGGAGTCATCACTTGGTTAAGCTTATGATAATCCACCGTCATTCTCCAAAATCCGTTTGTCTTCTGCATAGGCCTGATGGGAGAGTTGAAGGGGGATGTGGTGAGAATCACCACCCCAAGTCTTTCAAGTCCTTGATGGTGGCACTAATCTCTGCAATCCCTCCAGGGATGTGATATTGTTTTTGATTTACTATTTTTTCTAGGTAGAGGCAGCTCTAATGGTGTCCATTTGGCCTTTTGTGCCATAATAGCTCTCACTCTACCAGTCAGGGAGTCAATGTGGGGTTCTGCCAGCTGCTAAGTATGTCTATGCCAACTACGTGCGTTCTGGCACTGGGGAAATGACCACAGGATGAGCCCCGGGACACACTGGACCCACTGTAAGTCAGACATGAGCTAAAACTCCATTAATTCCCTGACCTCCATAAGCCCATCCTTTAACTGGAGGACCATAGTGATGTTTTGGGTCCTCTAGAAT
This sequence comes from Aotus nancymaae, assembly GCF_030222135.1. Taxonomy (NCBI): domain Eukaryota; kingdom Metazoa; phylum Chordata; class Mammalia; order Primates; family Aotidae; genus Aotus; species Aotus nancymaae. The sequence continues at coordinate 5,298,862 of NW_026988546.1, read as the reverse complement.
CAACTTCAGCTCAAACCAGTGTCCAGTAGTCTCCAAAATGTCTGATCATTTCCCTTTCCCCAGTGCAGTTACCCTGATAAAAGGCCAGAGGTCTCCTTGGGGAATGATGGGAGAAAGATTAACAGCATAAATTATTGATCGTGTAGTGGAGTCCTTCCACAAGGGGACTCAGCCTCCCCTTCATTCAAGGGGTTCTGGGTCTGTAAACTGGCTTAAGTCTAGAAACCAATTGAGGGGCCAATATTCTCTGTTTTTACAATTCAAATTAGTCTTTTGTCCATTCTATCTAGAAGTTTTCTGCTTGTATAAGTTAAGTAGGAATGCAGTAGGCTTCTTATCAATTTCACTTCTAGGAACACCATGATTAATTAGCCAATGGCAGATCTCTACAAGAGTCAGACTATTCTGATTGCCGCTTTGCCTCTGCTGTCCATTATAGGAGCTATGCCCACCTTGCCTTAGTTGGTTGAGTGCTGCCACTTGGCTCCTGCCACTTTGGGATCCAATTATTCCCATTGTATTTAAATGTTGTAGTTGAGTGACTGCAGTTCCCACTGTTAGATCTGACATACAAAGAAGATCAATTACAGGATTCTTCAAAAATGTAGGTGCTGCCCTCACAAATCTATTTGGCAAGGCATTGGTTAAGGGTATTACCTTTGGATCCTCCCAGCTGGCATGAGTAGATCTAAAGTGACTAACCCACTCCACCATCCGAATTTCCCTTAGCTTTTGGATCCCTTCCTCTACAATAAACCAAGAGACTTCAGGTATTTCCAGCTCACTCACAGTGGGCCATTGTTTAATCCATATTTCAGCTAACCAAGCAAATAAACTATTAGAACCTTTTTTTAACTCCCCAAGCTGCAACATTAAAAGCAGAGTCCCTACTTAGTGAGCTCAAATCAATAGATTGAGCCTGATCCAACTCTTTGTTCCTTCTACCATTATCTCATACCCTTAATAGCTATTCCCATGCCTGTTCTCCAGATTTCTGTTTATATAAATTAGAAAACCCAAACAGTTATTTTTGAGTGTAGTGCACTTCCTCACGTGTCACACTCTCAACCTCACCTCTAGAGGTCCACTGGGACTTTAGTTATAGGTCTAAAAGCAAACAGGGGTGTTGGGGGTGGCTCCTGAGGAGAATCAACATTATCTTGTCTGGCGACTGCCTCAGGGGAGACTGTCACTGTTGCCTCAGACTGTGAAGGGTTTATTTCCTCAGAAAAAGGTGGAAAGGCTGATGGCAGCATGGGTTGTGATAGGGATGTTGCCACTACTAGAGATGGGGAGGCTGTTCCTTCTGGCAACAAAGGTTCATCAGAGTTTATAAACATCAGGGTCCTCCCACATATCCCCATTCCAAGTTGCAGGGTCCCATTCTTTTCCAATCAATGCCCTCACTTTAACAGTAGACACCTGGTGAGGCTGTGCATGTACCTTTTGTTGCAGGTCAGCCACTTGCATGATAAGAGCTTGTGTCTGTTTTTCCACAATTTCAGCTCTTTCTCTACAGGAGACAAGACTCTCACTCTGGGTAATCTTAGCAGATTTGAGGCTCAGGATCTGCTTCTGAAGTCTGGAGACAGAATCCCTGAGCTCATCATTTTCTCTCACCACTTTGTCCACTGAATGTAGGAGCAACCAACCAGCTTCTTTATGTTCCTTGGTTCACATATGGTTAAAGGCATTATTTATACAATCACTAAACTTACCTCTCATGAGTGGTGAATCGGGAGTGTCAAATGCATTTATTTTGCCTAAGTCTTTAAACAGTTTCCATCAAGGACTATCAGTGTACTCCATACTATTAGAAGTAGAGTCCTTAGCATTTTGCAGTTTAATCATATTAAGCAGCCAACTCCAGAAACCCTCACACCAACAAAAGAACTCCATCCTTAATATTCTGTTCCTCTAGAACCACCCCAGTACCAAAATCTTTATTAGTCAGTCCCTTCTCTTAGAGGGACAGAATTAATTGGAGATATATATATATATATATATATGACAGAGTTTATTAAGAATTAACTTACACAATCACAAGGCCACAATAGGCTGTCTGCAAGCTGAGGAGCAAGAAGAGCCAGTATGAGTCCCAAAACTGAAGAACTTGGAATCCAATCTTTGAGGGCAGGAAGCATCCAGCATGGGAGAAAGATGTAGGCTGAGAGGCTAGCCCTGTCTCACCTCTTGTTTTTCTGCCTGCTTTATATTCTCTAGGGGCTGATTAGATGGTGCCCACCTTATTAAGGGTGGGTCTGCCTTCCCAGCCCGCTGACTCAAATGTCAATCTCCTTTGGCAGCACCCTCACAGATACACCCAGGATCAATACTGCATCCTTCAATCCAATCTAGTTGACACTCAGTATTAACCATCACACCAGGCAAGCACAAACCAAAAGCAAGTAAGTGGTGCTAGTTTACCTTGAAAGAGGAAGAAATTCAGGACAAAAGAACATTAAATGAGACAAACAGGAGAGCATTATAATGCTAAAAGACACAATGCACAGCAAAGATGGAATACCTAATGAGTGTCTGTGTGCAAAAGCACATAGCAACAATATTCATAAGGCAGAAATTACGGAGGATATGAGGGGAAATAGAAACACTTGTAGTAGAAAACTTTTCAAAGCTATTAATTCATATCAGAACAAATGTAAATATTTACTAACAATCAAATCTAGTGATTTGAAGGATGTAACTAGTGAACTATGAGTTCCCTATTTACAAGAGTTATTTTTCAATTAAAATAGTATTAAGGCTGAGCATGGTGGCTCACACTTGTAATCCCAGCACTTTGGGAGGCCAAGGTGGGAGGATCACCTGAAGTCAGGAGTTCGAGACCTGTCTGGCCAACATGATGAAAGCCCGTCTCTACAAAAACACAAAAATTAGCTGGGCATGATGGCAGCTACTCAGGAGGCTGAGGTAGGAGAATCATTTGAACCGAGGCAGAGGTTGCAGTGAGCAAGATCACACCACTGCACTCCAGCCTGAGTGACAGAGTGAGACTCCATCTCAAAAAAAAATTATTAAAAATAGTAAAATAAGACAACAAAAAGAAACAAACCAAAAATGTGCTCAAAATTCCTTTGGGGCTAATGAGAATTTGCCTGGTAAGGAGAGAGGGCCAGCTCTTTCTTTCACACTGAGTGGCTCTATGTGTGTTCTAGTTTTCTCCCTGAGAAAGGGAGACACTGAGGTTTGCTTACAGGATTTCATGTGTACCAGACTCAGTTATCTCTACGTGGGTTGCATTTATGGAATGATGGGCATGGTAGACTGTAATATCTGTAGCTCTCCAGAAAGCCTTCTGGTGCTGTCCATAGTGTCTCTGAGCTTGGCCACATGACTGGCTGTGGGTATTAGCAGAAGGGATGCAAATAGAGGCTTGGTAAGTTCTCAAGCACAATGGGGCTTATCCTCTTGGACTGCTTGCTCCTGGAGCCAGCTGCCATGCTATAAGGAAGCCCAAGCTAGTAGCCACATGGAAAGATCAGGTGAATTAAACAAGAGGGCCTAGCCTTCCGGCCAGCTCCAGCAAGACCCAACATAGGAGGGGAGCCATCCAGGATGTCCCAGCCATGTAACTGCAGACCCTATACAAGGTACACCCCATACAAGGTCAACAGAAGAAATTTCCAGCTGAGGCCTAGTCAACCCATTGAATCAAGAGAAATAATAAAATGGTTGTTTAAAAACATACACAATCACATATATAGAATCTTTTTTAGTTGTCTACTACCATGTTAGAAACCACTCCAATAAATGGTAGTGGACAACTAAAAGAGTTAATATCTATGTGATTGCATGTGTCTTGAGAGTGAAAATCTGCACATGTGAGCTACAGGTTAGAAGTAGTCCTGAGAACAAAATTTCTACAACCACTAAGATAATTACTTTCACTCCACACATGTCTAGATTTTAAAAATCCCTGTCACACATAACTTTCCTGGAATACATCTATTGTGTAGTGGCGGCTGCCCAAGAAATCGTGTGTGCCCAGGGATGCCCAGAGGAGAGGATGCTGGAAAGACATATGGATGACAGGCACTGGTACAGGTTGATATGTCTGACTGTGGCTTCTCAGGATAATCAAATGCTGTGGTGGAGTCGACCTTATCCTGCTGAACCCATTTTGCCATGGCTTGGTGAGTGGTTCGGGGCCACCCGGCAGAGAGGAGGAGACTAGGTCCAGACAGGGGCAGCTGTTGGCATCGCTGGCCCTGGAGCACACCCTGGGCAGGGCTGGGACAGGTGACCTCTAGACACTGGCTTAGAGAGTGAGCTAAGGAGCTGATGAGGGATAGGAGAAGCTTTACTTCAGTCGAGGTTGGATCCCCCCACCTGGTGGACCAGGCCCACCACAGATGCCACAGTCACAGCAGGGCCCCAGCTACAAGAGGAAAAGCCAGAGCGAATGGAAGAATTCCATGATAACTCTGCCTTTCTCTGCTTTGCAATCATTTCCTGTCTATATTCTTTTCCAAAGTGAGTGAAATTGTTCTAGCTCACCACAGTGGGTGCAAACAGACCCCACCCACCATTTCCTGGGTGTGGGTGCTGTGGGCAGATGCCAGGAGGGATTTTAAAAGAAGCCGTGCTATTTCAGGCCTTAGGATTTGCCATAATGCCAAGGCAGCAACATGTCTGCCCCTGTGAAAGTCCCACCATCCTGTCGCTGAGCTTCTGCCCACATTTCTCTTAATCCGTATTTCCAGCACATCCCTTTGTGAAGTCACCCTGTGGTCTTTCCCTTACGATTCCCATCATGGTGCGGGGAGTCCTGCCTCAGCCCAGGTACAGGGCTCTGATCCCCGTCCTGCCTGGCTGGTGTTCAAATATCTGGTGTTTTTTTCTCGTGGGCTAATGTCAAAGGTAGGCAGGACAAGAATGCAATCATCACATCTGCAGGCAAGTCTGACATTTGCCAAGAAGGTTCCAGATCTGCTCTGTCCCTAAAGATGACTGGCTCACAAGTCGAAATAGAAAACCTAGGAAGAATGGTTGAAGCAGGCAGGCCAGCACCCTCCCCTGCCCAGCTCTGAGTCGGTGCACATCAGGAAAATGAGGTCATTCCAAAAAGAATGGAAGGCTATTTTGGGGAAAGTAAAGGCAAAACGGATGTCAGTAGACAAGGCAGGAAGACCTCCAGTTATGTATATATTTTCTCATTTTGGAGAGTTTTGCAGAGCTTGGAAGCAGGGCCCTATTTTTAGTGTCTATTGTGTGAGGCTATGAAAGGGATGTGTGAAGCTGCAGTTTTCTTCTGACAATGATTCCATTTTAAATAGGGAAAGAAGGTAATGAGGGCAAAAATAATAACCGTTTTCAGGCCTCAAAATTCAGGGTGTTTGAAACAGAGTTTTCTAAAATGCCAGACTAGGGGAAGAACCATTTTTCCTTCCTGCCTTTCGTCCGAGAGCCTCTGAACAGATGCCTTGTGCTGGGGGAGGCGATGTGGCCTCCCTGCCTTCCACCCTGTGCCCATTTAGGGCCCAGATGTCTGATTTCCACCATTTAGCATGGGAAGGAGAGGAAGCAGTCTCCCACCATGGAGATTCTCAGACGTTAGTGTGCCTTGGAATATCGCAGGACTGAATCAAATGCAGATTCTCTGGCCCCAGCTCCAGAGGGTCTTGTTCCATTGGTCTGAGAGAGGCCTAGGAATCTCTATTTGGCTTTTTTTTTCCCCCAAACCTACTCTCTCCAAAGGATTGGGTTGTGGATGGTTCCTGCACCCTGTTTTGAGAAACCTTACCTTGCAGCCAGTGCCCCTATAAACTGTACTCATGAGTTAATGAACAAAAAGGAATTTGAGATATTTGGAGTGAAAAGCACTGATGGTTGGGTTGGATAAGGCTAAGAGGTGACCTGCGGGAAGGCCATGGTCTCTAGAGACAGGCTGACTTGGTCAGAAGTTGAGTCCTCAGACTCTTTGCTGGATGTCTGTGGCCACGCTCAGAGCCCCAGCTAGTTAAATGACCCTAACTCAAATAGCTCACCTGACTCTTCCTCATCCTACACTGCATGACAGCAGAAAGGATTTTTATTTCTCCTTTAAACATGGGAACAAAGATGCTGTTGTGGAGTGCCCTCTGGGGAGAAGAGAAGCCCCACTGGGGTTTGGGGAAAGGCCTCCCTGAGTGGAGAGAGCCACAGACACACCATGGCTCCATAAGGTTGGCCCATCTGCTGGGGCTGGGTGAGGGGACAGGGCGCACAAGAGCTGCCTGCACATAAGCGATCTTTGTGGGGTGGCCGTACCAGCAGAGGGAAGGACACACTGCCAGACTCAAAGTCAACCTGAATTAAGGGTTGATGGAATGGTTTTTTGGTATTACTATGCTACAGTTGCATCTGTGGTTACATCAAATGGAAGATCATGGTTATTATCAGCAACAGGCCATTTCCTACCAAGTAAAACAAAGGTGATGATATTTTGGCCTCTTTCTGAGTGAGTGATGTGCCTTGTTCTGATTTCAGCCAGACGACACCAAGCCTCCTTCTCCCCATAGTCACTGGTATGCCTTGGGTTTCCTGGAGGTCCCTGGTTTCCCATCCTTTATTGACTAAAATGGAAGGATGCCCAGATGTTCTCTAGTTGTACTGAATCAGAGTCTTTGGGGATGGAACATAGACTGCATCATTTTAAAGGCCTACAGGTAATTTGGGTACCTAACAGGGTTGACTACCAAGCATTGTCATTGGTGGGTACCTTATTCATGGTCTCTGCTCTGTGTGTGGGGGGATGGTATGCATTAGGCAGGAATTTTTAGAGGCAAGAGACAAAAATCCAACTTAAGGTAGCTTTAGCTGAAAGGAGGACCCATTGGCTCCCATAATGAGAATGTTTCAGGGGGTGGTGCTGGCTTCTCATGTGGCTGGAACCTGGGGCTCTAGGGGGCCTTCCAGATCTCTCCTTCCATTTCTCAGTTCTGATTTCCCCTCATTGACTTCATTCTTAGGCAGAATCCTTCTAGGGAGGAGACAGAGATAATCTCACCACATCACCACACAGAGAGTAATTCCAGAGATAGGAGCATTGCTGAAGGTGGTCAAGGTAACCACAGCTATCTTGTGAAGGAAAGGATGTATTATTAATAATTGTGCAAGTTCATCAGGTGCCCATTCCTGGGGTGGGCAAGACAGGACCACTCACATGGAGGAATGGATCTGCAAAGGAAAAGAAGCAGACACCAAAGAGTCCATCTCCACCAGAGACCAGAAAGCTTATGTTAATAGCCAATTTTCCCCTGAGACCTTGGTGCCCGTGTATGTACCAGGGGCTTTAAAATAAGCACTTCACACACACTGCATTTTGAAATCCTACTAACAAATTTACAAGACGTGCCCCTTGTCACCTCCTTTTCCTAGAGGAGTGGAGAAGGCCTGGAGAGATGCAGGGCTTACTCAGGCTTGCCAGTCAGTTGCTGGTGGAACTGGGGATTGAACCCAGGACTCTGATGCCAGAATTGAGTGGTGCCTGCAGGACCGGTGTGAGCACAAGGCTTCCTCCTCCCACAGCACACAAGGGCCTCACTTTGGCTCCAGTGTGGCTGACCACTACCCCTTTCTTATTCTTTTGACTTAGGGGAGGATACCCTTCCCCCATTTTGAGCCCCCAGAAGAGTGTCATTGTGCTGGGGACACTTCCCAGCAGTTTATGAACTCTGGCCCCTCTCCAGCAGATCCTCAGTTTAGCTGGCTATGGGTCCGACATTGACTTTGCTCACAGACGAGCATAGCACCAGCAGCTAGGCCACGGGCACCCTGACATCCACACACAAAGGAAATTCCTATGGATGTAGCACTACAGATGTTTTAAAATTTGTATTTTAGGCCGGGCGCAGTGGCTCACGCCTGTAATATCAGCACTTTGGGAAGCCGAGGTGGGCAGATCATGAGGTCAAGAGATCGAGACCATCCTGGCCAACATGGTGAAACCCCGTCTCTACTAAAATACAAAAATTAGCCAGGCATGGTGATGTGCACCTGTAGTCCCAGCTACTCAGGAGGTTGAGGCAGGAAAATCACTTGAAAAATCACCCAGGAGGTGGAGGTTGCAGTGAGCCAAAATTGTGCCACTGCACACCAGCCTGGCAACAGAGCGAGACTCTGCCTCAAAAAAATTGTATTTTATTTTCTATTACAAACACTATTCACAGGGCCAATTCCTCCCAGCCGCATCCTTGTTCTTCATAGTCACAAGGGTTAAAAGTCTCCAGAGGCAGTGGCAAGGCATCAGGCGTCTCGTCCCAAATCTTTAGGAATCACATGCAGCAGGTTCCCCAGGAGCCTGAGCCAGCACCTCACCGTCCTCTCGTCTTCTTTCTTCTCACAGACCTGCACCTCCCTTGCATCTTCATCTTCCCCTCCCGCTGCCCTCCAGTGGTCCCCATCCTTCATTCACTCAGAGGCAGCTCTATGATTTCTAAAGTGCATTATGTACTTTTATGATTTTGCCTTCCTGCTGTGGTATCAGGACTGAACCTTCATAAGACTGTAACATCCTTTAAAATCCTTTTTTGGGATCTCATTTTTTTGTTATAATACTGCATGCTTGTCTCTCTATGAATAAACAAATCCTGCACCAAGTAAGGTGAGAAAATGAATTTCCTTTGTTGTTGCAGTGGTTCTTGCTGGAGGCACTGGGACTTGTAACACAGGCATATTTCAACCCTCCTTCCCTCTCACGTGAGAAAAAGACCACGACCTTACTTCCACAAGGATGCAGAATGAAAATGTCACCCACGTGATGGCTCACCAGTAATCTGTCTGTGCCTGACATCTGGTCCATAAACTCTAAAATGAGTAACTGGGTGCTCCTGGGTGCTGTCCATAACTGTGTCAGACAGAGAGAGGCAATATGCAGAGAGGTTTTGAATGGGAAAATTGTTGCTGGATGTGGAGGAAGAGAGGAGAGTTGTATAACATGTGGTGGGCATGCAACCAAGACAACATTTTACCCTGGCAATGCACCATTTTGATGATCGGGATGATATTTAATAGTAATATACAACCTTTAGGGAAAGAATAGAATAATTCGAAAGCCTTTCTCCACGTGTCTTAGTCTGTTTAGTGTTGTTATAAAGCAATACCTGAATCCGAGTAATTCATAAAGAAAAGAGGTTTATTTGGCTCACAGTTCTGCAAGCTGCACAGAAAGCATGGTGCAGCATCTGCTTCTGGGGAGGGCCTCAGGCTGCTTCTATTCCTGCTGGAAGCTGAAGAGGGGCTGTGTGCAGAGATCACATGGTGAGAGAGGAAGCACAAGAGAAGAGGAAGATGCCAGGCTCTTTTTAACAACCAGGTCACCCTGGATTGAACAGAGTGAGAAGTCACACACCCTCCCCCCACGGAGGTCATTAATCTATTCATGAGGGCCTCACCCCTCTATGACCCAAACACTTCCCATGAGGCTTCACCTCCAACATTGGGGATCAAATTTCAACATGATTTGGAGGGGACAAATTTCCCATGGAAAATTTTTTCCCAGAGAAGTTACAATTAGAAATTTAGTTTTCTTTGTGGCTGAGCTGCACTGTGGTACAACTCACCTCTGGTTAGAAACTACAATGGTGACGTCATCACTAAAAACTCTTATGGCCTTAAGTGGTGCAGTCACTTTGGGACAAGAGAGAGTAAGTGTAAGCTTCCCTCTACTGTATCACAATATTTCATTGGAGGGGGATATAAAAAAGTTTCATTTTGAACAGGTTGAGTTTAAAGTACCCAAAAGTTTCCCAGCCTCCAGGAAGAAATGTCTGGTGGGCAGTTTGAAATCTGGGGTCCAGACACAGCTGCATTTGAGAATCAGAGATTCTGATCATACTCCAAAATGTAAGAGAGAGGAAGCACTTTCTTCTAGAGGCTCTAGAAAGAGGAGATGTGTGGGATTTGGGGAGGATGGTGCCACTGCAGAGCAGTTGGAAGAAGAGGAAAAAGCAGTTAGAGAAAGAGAACCAGGAGAGAGGAGGTGCCTTGGAGAATAAGGGAGGCCAGAGTTCCAAAAGTAAGTGCTCAGTCAAATGCTGCTGAGGATTTGGATATAATAACAACCAAGGAGAGGACCCTGAACCCAGGAGTTTGGAGTTGGCTGTGATTTTGCCAAGGGTATTTGGCAGAGGTACCATCTGGGGTCAGAATCTATACTGCACTGGCTGAAGATGAGGACGAGATGAAGCAGTGCCAACGATCCTTATGAGAAATGTGTGGATGGAGAGAAGGAATGGGATGGCTGATAGCTCACTGGACAGATGATGGTGCAGGGATGGGGGGACCCAGACTCCATGGGCAGGGGAGGCAGCACAGCCAAGGGCTGGGAGCTTCCGCAGTTGCAAGAAGAGGGTGATAATTGATGGAGGTGGAGCAGGTGCCTCTTTCTGTTCAGTTGTTCCTGTTTCTTGTGAAGGTTTTAGGTTCTTAGGTCACATTTCTAAGTCTGAGTTTATGCCCAAGGCTACTTGTGCTTCCCCTCCTGCAGCAGGTTCTGTGAAAGTGAAGTGGCTCTCAAGGCCATGGCCTGGAGATGGGAAATCCTGCTGGAAATGGGCATCAGAGGGTCCCTTCTTCTCTCCCACACCAATGCTTTTTGCCTGCTCAGAAGTCTCTGTCACACACAGACACATGGTGTTTTCATGCTCAGAAAGGCAGGTATGGAGGCAGCTACCTGCTTCCCTCCAGATGAAGAGGAGGTGAAGTGTCTCTTTGGAGAAGGTGCGGCAAGGCTGAGAACAGAAGTGAGGTGAATGGGAAAGCCAGTCCGTTGAGGAGGTGTGAGGGAAATGAGAACCTGCTGAGGAGCCCAAAGATGGGAGGAGGAGGAAGTCAAAAGTTTGGGGCCTGTGGGATACAGAAAAGTGGATTTTGCCTGATCCCACCCTTTAGGGGAGGCTAGCTGTGTAGACTGACAGGGCTGAGCTGGGGCCAAGTAGTGGAGCTGGTTAATGAGTCGGGAGAGGGTGATACAGCCTGAGGGAGAAACCCAATGGAGAGAATGATCAAGTTCGAGCCAAAAAACTTGACTCTGTGGCCTTATTCAAGGGCGAAGGGGTCCAAGACGGAAGTCAGGTGCCAAGTGGAATTAGAACCAGTGGTGGTTGAGAAGCCATGTCTGACTGGAGATACAGAGCCCAGATGTTTAAAATGGACCTCAGCCTCTCAGAGATCCCTCTTCTAAAATGCTGTTTAATAGTGTGGAGGGGGAATAGCGGTGAGGTGAGCAGGTTCAGTGGGATTGGGGAGACAGGAGGCTAAGAGGTTATGATAAGAGAGGAAATGTACATGAGTAGTAGTTTCTGCTGACAATGAGGTCCAGGAGGGAGCTGAGGTGGAGGGAACAGACCTCGAAATGGGAGACCCAGGCATGGTAAGGCTGGGGTGTTGGAGGGACATCTGGTGTGGACATTAGTGTATGAAGAGGAAGTCTTGGAATTAGGGACCAAAAAACCTAAAGGAATGTGAATCAGAGGCTTTCAATAGATGCAGAGAAGGCCTTTGACAAAATTCAACAGCGCTTTATGCTATAAAATCTCAATAAACTAGGTGTTGATGGAATGTATCTCAAAATAATAAGAGCTATTTATGAGAAACTCACAGCCAATATCATACTAAATGGGCAAAAACTGGAAGCATTCCCTTTGAAAACAGGCACAAGACAAGGATGCCCTCTCTCACCACTCCTATTCAACATAGTATTGGAAGTTCTGGCCAGGGAAATCAGGCAAGAGAAAGAAATAAAGGGTATTCAATTAGGAAAAGAGGAAGTCAAATTGTCTCCATTTGCAGATGACACGATTGTATATTTAGAAGACCCATCATCTCAGCCCAAAATCTCCTTAAGCTGATAAGCAACTTCAGTAAAGTCTCAAAATACAAAATCAATGTGCAAAGTCACAAGCATTCCTATGCATCAATAACAGAGAGCCAAATCATGAGTGAACTCCCATTCACAATTGCTACAAAGAGAATAGAATACATAAGAATACATCTAACAAGGGATGTGAAGGACCTCTTCAAGGAGAACTGCAAACCACTGCTCAAGGAAATAAGAGAAGACACAAACAGATGGCAAAACATTCCATGCTCATGGTTAGGAAGAAACAACATAGTGAAAATGGCCATACTGCCCAAAGTAATTAATAGATTCAATGCTATCCCCATCAAGCTACCAATGACTTTCTTCACAGATTGGAGAAAACAAAACAAACAAACAAAAAAAACAAAAAAACACCTTAAACTTCATATGGAATCAAAAGAGCCTGCATAGCTAAGACAATCCTAAGCAAAAAAAAAAAAAAGAAGCTGGAGGCATCACGATACCTGACTTTATACTACAAGGCTACAGTAATCAAAGCAGCATGGTACTGGTACCAAAACAGAGATACAGACCGATGGAACAGAACAGAGGCCTCAGAAATAATGCCACATATCTACAACCATCTGATCTTTGACAAACCTCACAAAAATAAGCAATGGGGAAAGGATTCCCTATTTAGTACATAGTGTTGGGAAAAGTGGCTAGCCATGTGCAGAAAGCTGAAACTGGATCCCTTCCTTACACCTTATACAAAAATTAACTCAAGATGGATTAAAGATTTAAACATAAGACCTAACCCCATAAAAACCCTAGAAGAAAACCTAGGCAAAACCATTCAGGACATAGGCATGGGCAAGGAATTCATGACTAAAATATCAAAAGCAATGGCAACAAAAGCCAAAATGGACAAATGGGATCTAGTTAAACCAAAGAGCTTCTACACAGGAAAATAAACTATCATTAGAGTGAACTGGCAACCAACAGAATGGGAGAAAATTTTTGCAATCTACCCATCTGACAAAGGGCTAATATCCAGAATCCACAAGGAACTTAAACAAATTTACAAGAAAAAACAAACAACCTCATGAAAAAGTGGGTGAAGGATATGAACAGATACTTCTCAAAAGAAGACATTTATGCAGCCAACAAACATGAAAAATTGCTCATCATCAATGGTCATTAGAGAATTGCAAATCAAAAACACATTGAGATATCATCTCATGCCAGTCAGAATGGCGATCATTAAAAAATCAGGAGACAACAGATGCTGGAGAGGATGTGGAGAAATAGGAACATTTTTACACTGTTGGTGGGAGTGTAAATTAGTTCAACCATTGTGGAAGACAGTGTGGCAATTCCTCAAGGATCTAGAAATAGCAATACCATTTGACCCAGCAATCCCATTCCTGAGTATATACCCAAAGGAGTATAAATCATTCTATTATAAAGACACATGCACACATGTGTTTATTGTGGTACTGTTCACAATAGCAAAGACTTGGAACCAACCAAAATGCCCATCAATGATAGACTGGATAAAAAAAATGTGGCACATATACACCACAGAATACTATGCAGCCATAAAAATGGATGAGTTCATGTCCTTTGCAGGGACACGGATACAGCTGGAAACCATCATTCTCAGCAAACTGACACAAGAACTGATAACCAAACACGGCATGTTCTCACTCATAGGTGGGTGTTGAACAATGAGAACACATGGATACAGAGAGGAGAACATCACACACCAGGGCCTGTCGGGGGTGGGGAGGATAGGAGAGGGATAGCAGGAGGTAGGGGCATAGGGGAGGGATAGCATTAGGAGAACTATCTAATGTAGATGATGGGGTAATGGATGCAGCAAACCACCATGGCACGTGCATACCTATGTAACAAACCTGCACATTCTGCACATGTACCCCAGAACTTAAAGTATGTATAAAAAAAGAAATTGTCCAATGCTGGGAGTAAAACTGGGAAAGGATTGGATGCCAGAGAGGGGTTGGTTTAGAGGAGAAGAGGCCATTGAAAAATGGTGGTGGAGAGGAGAGAGCTTCAACTGGGTCAGAGTCTTAGCCATCCCCTCTCCAACAAAGTGTCTGGCCATAACAAAGTACCACAAACTTAGAGGACTTAAGCAACGGAGATTTAGTCTCTCACAGTTCTGGAGGCTGGAGTCCAAGATCAAGGTGTTGGCAGAGTTGGTTCCTTCTGATATCTTTGAGACTTCCCTACTTGGCTTGTAGATGGGTATTGTCCCTGTATACGTGTTTCTGTGTCCAAATCTCCCCCTTTGATAAGAACGCAGTCATGCTGGTTTAGCAGTCGCAGTCATGCTGGTTTAGCATGACTGCGTTCTTATCAAAGGGGGAAATTTGACCCTAATGACCTTGTTTTAGCTTGATTACCTCTATAAAGACCTTATCTCCAAATTAGGTCTCATTCTGAAATACTGGGTGTTAGAACTCCACGATATGAATGGAAAGGTGACAAAATTCAACCCATAGCATTGTCCTCCAAGGCAAGATTTCATCATATTTAGACATTTGTCCTAGGGTTGTCTGATTTATAAAAATGAGTTTTCACAGTTGTCTAATTTATAGCCCTGTTTGTTTGGAAGGGAAGAGCAAGTGGTCACTTTCCAAAAGGAATACGATCAACTGCACACTCTTTATAGATCAGGAGAATGGAGACTCCTGGGGCTCTCAGCTCCATTTTCAGGCCCTGAGCCACCCCCAGCCAGCAGGGTGGCCCCAGGAGCAGATGGAAGTGTGAAGAGCATGAAGAACTCTCTCCTGTCTGCATCCCTCCACCCCCAGGTTGTCAGAGACTCAATATCCGAAGGGCCTGGTGTGTTGGAGCCAGCTCAGGCTGTCCATCCCAGGAATCAGACAGGGCCAATGAGGTTCCAGGCAGAACACCTCAGTCTCATTGGGACCATCTCATTCAGAGCATTTCAGTAACATCTGAGGAAACTGGAAGATTGTAACTGAAAACTGACCCAGTCAAATTCCCTGGAGTCTGGGACTGGAGGCCCCTCAGTGCCAGGCTTGTTTCAGGACCAACAAACTGCCCAGGGCACGAATTGGGCGACTTCCCAAGCCAGGGTAGACTCTGAGACTCCAGTGTAGCCATGTGGTAGAAGAAGATTTATGGGCAGAAAAAGGCAAGTGACCTACAGAAAACAGGAGTGAGGTACCGAAACGGCTGGATTGGCTCAGGTTGGCATTTGCCTTATTTGAACACAGTTTGAACAATTGGCTACAGTTGATTGGCCAAAACTCAGTGATTGGCACAAGTGGAGGCTACCCTCCAACCTGACCTACAGAAGACATCCTTATCGTAATGCAAACATTCCTTGGTACTGACTTCAAGTCTTTAGACAAAGCTTAACTGTCAAGAATATCTTAGGCCTGCCCATGACTTATAATCCCCTGCCTTGAGATGTCCTACCGTCTCCAGCCAAACCATTGTATATCTTCCATATAACAATTTATAAATTTACCTATGATTCCTGTCTCCCTAAAATGTACAAAACCAAACGGTAAGCTGACTGTCTCAGGACCACTTACTCAAGGCTTGTTAGGCTTATGTTTTCTCCAGGCTGTGATCACTCATACTGGCTTAGAATAAATCTCTTTAAAATATTTTACAGAGTTTGGTTTTTCCATTAACATGCCTGATGATCCCTTGGTACAAGAAGCTAATATGCCCCTGGAAAGAGCTATAACTTATAATTCAATGAGCCTCTCTTTGTATTCCCTTGAAAGTATTCTTTTTTGGAAACCAAGACCACTAAACATTCACAATTCAGATACGCCACGATGGGATGCACAAATTTTTCATATGAGGATACTCCCACTGCTACCCATTTGGTTACCAACCCATATATCTACCTACTGAGGGCCTGTGACACTGAATTAGAGTTTACACTGCATCCTGGAAGGTGACACACCATCCTCTCACCAGTGCCTAAGCTGTGTCTACAACAGGCCATTTAAATAGTTTGGATGTTTGTCCCTTCCAAATCTCATGTTGAAATGTGATCCCCAATGTTGGAGGTGGGGAGTAGTGGGAGGTGTTTGGGTCATGGGAGCTGGCCTTATGAATGGCTTGGTGACCCCCCAATGGTAATGAGTGAGTTCTTGCCAACATGAAAGCTGGTTGTTTAAAAGAGCCTGGCATCTCTCTTGCTCCCTCTCTTGCCATGTGATACACTGGTTCCCCCTGCCTTCCACAATGAGTAAAAGTTTTCTGAGGCCTCACCAGAAGCAGATGCTGGTGCCATGCCTCTTATACAGTCTGCAGAACTATGAGCCAAAGAAACATATTTTCTTTATAAACTATCCAGCATCAGGTATTCCTTTATAGCAATGCAAAATGGACTAACACAGAAACCATTCCATCACTCTATCAGGTGGATGGAGTTTAAATGTGATATAATAGAATGCCCATTAAAAATAATTTGTCTCTTTTTATTGAAATTCTCTTTATAGTGAGGCATTGTTGTCATACTTTTCTTTAATGCTTTAGACAAATTGTCCTTTATTTCATTGGACATATTTGTAATAGCTGTTTTTAAATCTTTGTCTAGGAAGTTCAACATCTGGGCCTCCTCACAGATAATTCTGTTGACTGCTTTTATTCCTACACTGGGACCATATTATCCGGTTTGGAAAGTCCTATACCTTTCACATCCTTCATAATTATTTTGTTGAAAACTTGATATTTTAGATGATGTATTATAGTGATCTGGATACTAACTCTCTTCCCTCTCCCACCCCGCACTGCTGCCACCTGAGTTGATGTCATGTTGCTTTCTTGGTCATTTATTCATTTGTTTAGTGACTTCACTGAACTAACTCTGTGATGTCTGTTTTCTATGCATTGCACAGCCTTTAATGTCCTTGCTCTTGTTTTTTTCTTTTTTTTTTCCTTTATTTTATCTTTTAGCCTAGCAATTCAGGGGTTACTCGAGGTCATCATAACACAGTTATTGGTGAGAGATTGTGCTTAGGTCCTCTTAATCTGTCAGATTTTTTAAACTTTTTTAAACTGTGTGTGTGAGACTTGGAGGCTGCTGTCACAGTTCAAGGAGTTTATGATTTGCCCCATGTTCCGCCAAGGAGTAGTAGCTTGGATGTTCCCTTCTGATCACTGCGGAGAAGGCCGAATCTTGGGTATGCATACGGTCATCCAGACAGCCAGACATGCATGTGATTTTATTTCTAATTCTGGCTTCCTAGGAGTTTTCTCTGGATAGAGAAATTTGTTCAGTGCTTGGTCAGGTTTGTGATTAGGTTAGTTGTAGGGCTTCTGCACATTGGACGACGGGTTTGTGTGCAGCCTTGAGTGTTTTTCAGTCTGCCTCACACACTGCTCTGATTACTCCTGGATGAATGTATCCTAGTCCGTGCCCACAGCCTTCCCAACCCCTACGGTTGGCTGTGATCTCAGGAGGGCTCTTCTTGGTTGTCTCTTTTGTGGGTTCTCATTGTTAGATTTCTGGTTGCTTTGCCAGTTTGATTATTGCAACCAGTATCACAGATCTCGAGGAGCCTTTTAATTGTTCTCCACCAAGATCCCCATTGTTTTTGGTAAAGCTCTGGGATGGTATCCTCCATGATCTGCTCCAAATAGAGTCAGTCTTCTCAGACAGAGCTGCGGAGCTCTTTGTCCTTAAGGCACCCCCTAAGCAGAACCTCAGCACCTCTGCTTAGGAGCTGGGGGTGAGGAGTGTCTAGCTGCCTATTTTTCCTGGAGAGACACCTCTGCTCTGCCAGTTGTCACTGGAGGAAGGGTGGTGGCCCTGATATTCTTGGATTGCCCCTCCAGGTGTGCAACTTCTGCCCTTGGAGAGAGCTGTGGCTGCACCTGGAGTAGAGCTTCTACCCCATGAGTAGGGGCTGGACCAGGGGAAGGAGCCTCGGACTCATGGCCACACCCACCAGGAGCTGGAGTTGAGCTCTCGTGACATGGGGACAGCAGTGATAAGGGTGGGTTAGAAATGCCAGTGGTAGCTCTTCCTGGGGTCTAACTATGGCCCGATTAGGCACCTGGGACAAAGGGAGCCCTCATCTTCTTATCTGTGCTGGCTTGGACAGAGCACCTGGAGAAGAGCTTTACTAAGAGGGAGCTTGTGGAGAGGGAGCAGGTCGTGGCTCCAATACCACAGCCTTTCACTGTTCTTACTGGGATTTAGTAGATTTCTTGAATATATATGTATATATATAAATAATTTTCTGAATATCATTCTGGCAGTTTTCAGAGACTTTTAAATAATTGTTGTTCTTGTTGTTTTAAAATCTTCTCCTGTTCACTGGTCGCTTTGATGGGTAGAGGGGCATGGAGCTCCTTATTCTTCCTGGGAAGCTTCCAGGTTCTTCCTTTTGCATTATTTTCAGACTATGTCCCTCCAACTGGACATAACCCTGTTTTTTTTCTAAGGGGCCTTCACTAGTGTCAAGGCTGGGACGAGTTCAAGGCTAGGGTCAAGGCGAGTCACATCCTGGGCTATACCTTTCTTGTCCAGCCTCTTTAGACTTGCTTTGCTATAAGGCAAGCGAAACACACCCATGGCTCAGGTTTTACAGCCAAGCTTCTTGCTTGCTTTTTAATGCACAGCATGGTGAGGTGGTTAAGAGCAGCAACTCAATCTGGTTTGACAGGGTTTGCCCCCGGCTTTCCCACTGGTTTGCTGTAGGGCCTTGAGCAAGCCACCTCCAGGTCCCCGGGCTTCCATGTCCTTGCTACAGACAGACGAGGAGGCCAGATATGATGGTTACTCTCCCCACTTTATTAAGGGAGCAGAGGCTCAAAATGTCACTTGTGCTGCCTCAGAGTCACAGAGTTATAGGTGGAGTAGCAGAAATTAAATCTAATCTTGCTGAGCCTGAACTATTCTGGCTGGCATTCTGCAGAATGCCCCAAGAAGGTCTTGGTCTTGCAAAGAAGATGAGGACCCTGAAAAGTTAAGTCACTGGCCTGAGGTCACAGTGGCAGCTGTTGGTGGAGCTAGGCCAAGCTCAGATTCCATGGCAACAAGTGTGTGTTCTTTATGAAAAGGACATTGTCTCCCCCAGGACATTGGCTCCAGGTCTGGAGAGGTTGCTGGATTGTGGGTTTCTTAGGGGAAAGGTCGGCATGGGGAGAATTGAGGATTCTAGTGAGCCCAGACCCCAGGAGGGTAGAACCCCCAGGAAGGGATCTAGGAGGCTTCTAGTGTCATGGTCCAGCACTCGGGCTCTGGTGTCAGATATCTGAGTCCAAATCCTCCTTGCACTTCTATATCCCAGCTGTGTGATTTTGAACAAATTACTAGACTTTTCTGACCCTCACACTACCCACCTGTGAAATGGATATATTCAAAGTACTTAATACAGAGCTCAGCATCTGGTTAGCTCTTCTGATAGGCTGAAGTCAATCCACAATCATCTACTGGGGACCTGCTGTGAATCAGAGCCCCTGTTAGGTAATAAAGGCTCAGTGGACAGGAAAGACATGGTCACTGCTCTCATGGAAAGTGGCTAGGAAGCTGGGTGGGCAACACTAACTAAGTAGGTAGCTACAAGCGTGGTGAGCATTACAACAGAGAAAGTGGCAGATGCTGTGGTTTTATGGGACTGGACCTTCCTCCCAGTCTGCGGGTCAGGGCAGTCCTCCCTGAGGCAGTCAGAGGGGATACTTGAAGGAAGAGTTGCACTTGGTATTGGGGGAGTGCCTAGCCCTTGAGGAGCAGCAGCCTCTCCAAGCAGAAGCAGGCACTGGGCTACATTTAGCAGAGGCCATGGAGAATGGTGGTCCCCAGCAGCATTGCTATTCCCAGCAGGGGTCTCTGTCTTTAATCTCCTGACAACCCTCATAAATGGAGTGCACATTACACTCCTGGGAAAGCTCTCAATTTGCAAGTTTTTTTCTCATTGTCCACAAAGCAAAGGAATTTTCATTTATTTGAGATGAATGACTGCTCCAAGTGATGTAACAGCCCCATTTGGCACTACCCTGAGTGGGAAATGTAGCTCAGGACTTCCCTTGTTTGTGTGTTTCTTGGAGGCTGGTTGACTGCTTTCTTGTCTTTAAAAAGACTCTAGAGAGTTTATTGTCTAAGAGAGGGGCTTGTAGGCAACTGTCCAGGAATTTCTGTGGGGGCATTCCAGGGATGTGTGTGTATGTTTGTGTGTGTGTTTGTGTGTGTGTGTGTGTGTGAGAGAGAGAGAGAGAGACAGAGATCCTTGCCCCTGGCCCCCATCACGCCTGGTCAAGGGCATGACCTACTTTAATTATTGGAGGGTTGGAACCAAAAGGAATCCCAGAGACAAAAAGCCCTTTAATGGTACTTGCAGCTAAAAGTGAAAGCAACCCTCAGATCTGGCGGGGACAGAGATCCAGTTATTTACAAGACATCCTATTGAATTCGGTCCACCTCCTCTCTAGACCTGGCTCAGAGATCGCCTGATGTCTCTAGACTGTGGTCTGATGAAAGAGAAGGAGGCCCCAAAGACCCAGGGTTTGAAGGGGATTCAAGAATTAATGAGAGGACTCCCTCTCTCTGTGCCTCAGTTTCATCATCTGTAAAAAGTAGAATAGTACCTATCACAAAGAGTTGGGATGAAGATGAAATGAGTCAATATAACTAAAGTGCTTAGAAGAGTGCCTGGAACATAGTAAGTGCTTGATAAATGCTATTGTTAGTTTGTTGTTGTCATTATCGTTTTGCTGTAGTCATTATTGCCAACCTTTACCCTCTCCCCTTTTTGCCATTAACACTATCAAGCTGAGATGCATAGGGAGGTGAGTGAGTGGTTTTCAACTGAGCAGGTGCAGCCGTAAAAGGCCAATCCAGGTAGGAAGGATCCCACAGCCTCAGCCTCCTTGGCGTCTATAATGGTAACACCTGGTAGCCTCTAATTAGCTCTAAGCCCAAACAGAACCTAAGACATTTGCACCTTCAAAACACATCCCTGAGCTCAGAGCTCAGAGACCCTACTGGGTCTGGGTAGGGATGTGTGAAGCACCACAGTGGCCATCCACAGAGCAACAGAGTGATGCTGGAGGCCAGGAGCCACAAGAGCAAGTGCCTTGCTATTGGAGGAAACAGGAGATAAACCGAATTCACACCTGAGTCTAAACTCCTGACAGTAAATTTTGTTTTGATTTATACCCCGCAGTTCTTAGCATCAGACTTAGCTCTCCTATTTGACTCAGGACATTTTGATTTACAAATTGGAAAATAAATAGGTTTTCACATCCTGGGCCTGCCTGGCAAACCTCTCCAATAAATTCTTCATCAGTGGCTCTCAGCTCTTAGCCATTTCACCTACATTTGGGCTGCTCTGTGAATTAGAGGCAAATAAATCATATTTGAAAGAGCTCTATTCCTGCAGCTACATTCTGTTCCTTCTTCTCTCCTTGATGTGCATACCATGTATTTTGTTAAAATTAGTTGGGAAGGATGTGGTCTGTTTGACAGGTCAGGCTTTCTTGCTAGAATCCACTCCTTACCCAGAATGCTCAGCCTCTTCTCATGCACTACCCACGACCCCAACTCTTGACCTTGTTCCCTCTTGAGTCCCTCTCAGCCTGTCCTTCTTTCTTTTGCAGCTGACCACCCTCACTGCTACTCCAGCAGATGCCTACTTTGCAATATTCTTGGGGAGCAAATCTCAGCTTCAATAGGCTTTGCCTCCCAACCTTTGAGATCAGCAGGCTTCACGGAAGGCTACCTGGGCATAGACCTTCCCCTAAATAATTCCCAAGACCTAAGCTTTCCAGCATTTAGTGACTTTTTAAATTTTTTTCTCTTTTTTAATGTATTCAAAATTTTATTTTATTTTACTTATTTATTTTTTTATTCTCCATAGGTTTTGGGGGAACAGGTGGTATTTGGTTAGATGAATAAGTTCTTTAGTTGTGATTTTTGAGATTTTGGTGTACCCATCACCTGAGTAGTATACACTAAACCCAATTTGTAGTCTTTTGTCTCTCACCCCTTTCCACCCTTTCCCTCTGAGTCCCCAAAGTCCATTGCCAAAATACTTTGGCATAAATTTAACAAATATGCACAAGAGCTCCACACTGAAAGCCTCAAAACATTACTCAGAGAAATTAAAGAATACCTTAATTAATGGAGATAATATGTTCACAGATTGATAGGTTCAAGTTATTGAGATGTCATCTCTCCCTAACCTAGCAGTTTTCTGTTTTTTTTTTTTCTTTTGTTTTGATAGAAATTGATGAACCAAGTCTATAATTCATATGGAAGTCAAAAGGACCTAAAGTAGCCAGAACAATTTTTAAACTAAGTTGGAGAGTATATATTACCTGATTTTAAGACTTACTATAAAGCTACAGAATCAAAATGGTATAATAGTAACACATAAATTGACAAATAGGCAAATGAAACAAAATGTAATCCAGATATAGACAAATGCATGTATGGTCAACTGACTTTTAACAACAAAAATGCAATGTAATAGGGAAGGGAACTTTTTTATTAAATGGAGCTAAAACTGAACATTTATTTGGTGGGAAAATGAACCTTGATCCCTACCTCACATCATATACAGAACCTACTTAAAAGTGGATTGCAGATCTAAATATAAATGATGAAACTTTAAGACTTCTAGAATAAAGCATAGAAGAATATCATGACCTGGGGGTAGGCAAATATATGTTGAAATTTAATGTCATCAAAACAAAAAACTTCTGTTCCAAAAAAAAAAAGTACCACAGACTGGAAAAAATAGTCCCAATCCATATATCTGACAAAAGTACTGTTTCTAGTATATATAAAGAACTCCTATGACTCAATATTAAAAAAAACAAACTCCATTTTTTTAAAAAAAGCAAAAGTCTTGAACAGATACTTTACAAAGAAAGATTACAGATGGTCAATAAACATGTGAAAACTGTTCAACATCTTTAGTCATCAGGGAAGTGCAAATTAAACCATAGTGACATACCACTACTTACCCACTATAATGGCTATAATTACCAAGTCTTACAACACTGGTGACTGGAGAGAAGGCAGAGCAACTGGGATTTTCATTCATGACTGATGGGAGTATAAGATGATTAAACTACTTTGGGAAAGTCTTTGACAGTTTCTTATAAAAGTTTATCATATATTTCTTTTATGCTCCAGCAAATTCCATTTCTAGGTATTATATCAAGAGAAATAAAAAACATATGTCCACACACAAAAAAAGACAAGCTCAGAATGTTCATACTAGTTTTATTCATTATAGTCAAAAACTAGAAACAATTGAAATGTCCGTCAAATGAATGAACAATATCTAGAATACTCATATAAAGCAATAACACTCAGTGATAAAAGGAATAAACTATGAATAGACTCAACAAAATACATAAATCTCAAAGCACTATGCTGAACAAAAGAAGCCAGATACAAAAGAGTGTATTCTATGTGATTTCATGTATATGAAGTTCTAGAACAAGCACAACCAATCAATGGTGATTGTCAATAAGTGATTGTCTTAGTCTCTTGTGATTGCTGTATAACAGAATACCACATACTGGTTGGCTTACAAACAAAAATTTATTTCTCATAGTTCTAGAGGCTGGGAAGTCTAAAATCAAAGTGCTGGCAAATTCTGTGTCTGATGAGGTCCTGCTTCTGGGTGTATAGATGGCATCTTCTCCCTGTGTTCTCACGTGGAGGAAGGGGTGAAGGACCTCATGACCTTATCATCTCATCACTTTGGGGATTAGGATTTTTTTTTTTTTTTTGAGACGGAGTTTCGCTCTTGTTACCCAGGCTGGAGTGCAATGGCGCGATCTTGGCTCACTGCAACTTCCGCCTCCTGGGTTCAGGCAATTCTCCTGCCTCAGCCTCCCGAGTAGCTGGGATTACAGGCACGCACCACAGTGCCCAGCTAATTTTTGTATTTTTAGTAGAGACGGGGTTTCACCGTGTTGACTAGGATGGTCTCAATCTCTTGACCTTGTGATCCACCCTCCTTGGCCTCCCAAAGTGCTGGGATTATAGGCGTGAGCCACCTCACCCTGCCAGGGATTAGGTTTTAATACACCAATTTGCGGGGGACGTAGATATTCAGTCTGTCTTCTTAGATTCAGGAATCTAAGAGAAGCCATCACTATAAACCATAGATGCATTAAAAAATATGGGCAAGGACCGGGCGCAGTGGCTTACGCCTGTAATCCCAGCACTTTGGGAGGCCGAGGCGGGTGGATCACGAGGTCAAGAGATCGAGACCATCCTGGTCAACGTGGTGAAACCCCGTCTCTACTAAAAATACAAAAAATTAGCTGGGCATGGTGGTGCGTGCCTGTAATCCCAGCTACTCAGGAGGCTGAGGCAGGAGAATTGCCTAAACCCAGGAGGCGGAGGTTGCAGTGAGCCGAGATCGCGCCATTGCACTCCAGCCTGGGTAACAAGAGCGAAACTCCGTCTCAAAATAAAAAAATAAAATAAATAAATAAACAAATATGGGCAAATATTTTGTGGGCAAAATAGATGGGAGCTTTCTGTGTGCAGAATAGATGGGAGCTTGACTGAAAGGGAGTTACAAGATTACTTTCTTGTAAACTTCCACTCCTGCTCTGAAACTTGCCTGGGTCTCTTCTTTCGTCTAATATTTTCCTTTTTTGTAGTATAATGATAAGACTTTGGTATCTAGGTAAGTTGAGTTAGGGAATATTTACCCTTTTATTTTCTAAAAAATTTGTGTAAAATCTTATTTATATATATAAATGATATGTTATTTCATCCTTAGATGCTTGATATAATTGAACCATGAAGTCATGTGAGTACGGAGTTTTCTTTGAAGAAAAGCTTTTAGTTACAAGTTGAATTTCTTTAGAAAGTAAGGGGAAATTCAATTCTATTTCTTTTTAGTTAAGTTTAATTGTATGTCTTTCAAGGAATTTATTAATTTTACATATTTAAATATATAAATATATTTATATTAAATTTGTTGGTATAAATTTCTCATAATATTCTCTTACTATTTTTTAAATTCCTTTAGGGTTTATAGTGATGACTCCTCTTAGATTCCTGAGATTAGCAATTTCTCTCTCTCTCCCTCTTTTAAAATGAGTCTTGTTATGGAGTTACCAGTAATATTAATATATTTTTTAAAAATCAACGTTTTTGAATGATTTTCTTGTTGTTTGTTTTCTCTTTCATGTTCTTTTATTTTTACTATTTTTTTCTACTTTTTTCTGTTAAATCTTCTCTTTTTTCTCCTAACTTATTGATGTAGCATCTTATACTGTCAGTTTTAAACCCTTTTTTTCCTCATATAATCATTTAATATTATATATTTCCTTCTAAGCATTCCCTTAGCTGCATGCCTCAAATTGTAATAGTTAATATTTTTATTTATTTTAGAATATTTCTAATTTCCCTTGTGACTTCTTTGATATATAGAATATTTAGAAATATGTGGCTTCACTTCCAAATATTTGGAGATTTAGGATATTAATATTAATCTACAATTTCATTCTGTTGTGGTCAAAGACGATGATCCTTATGATTTTAACACTTTAAAATGTATCAAGACTTTAAAATGGTCCCATATATCATCCATCTTACTGCATGTTTTATGTGTGCCTGAAATGAATGTGTATTGAGTTGGACATTATGGTCTATAAATGCCAATTAAATGTTGACACTGTTGTTTAAATTCTTTTGTCTCTTTTCTATTAGTTATTCACAGAGGAGCATAAACATATAACTATGATTTTGAATTTGTCTGTTTTTCTCTTTAGTGCTGTCCATTTTTCTGGCACTCTTTTATTAAGCGTATACACAAATAGGATTGTTACATCTCTTGATGAATTCACCCTTTTATCATTTTATCTCTTTATCTCTAGCAATAGTTTTTGAAGTTTGCCTTGACATATTATATTGACTTATATAACAGGTCTTATATTATATATACTTATATATATGACCTATTAATAGCTACTCATGTTTTCTTATAATTACTGATTGAAAGATATAGTTTTCTCCATCTTTTACTTTTAATTCCTTGGTACCTTTCTTTTCAAAGTGTGTGTCTAGTAAATAGCATATGGTCACATCTCTTCTTTTATTTTGTCTCTTTCTTTTTAAATTGCATTTAGGTTTTGGGGCACATGTGAAGAACATGCAAGACTGTTGCTTAGGTGCATCTCTTCTTTTTATCCAGTCTGACAAGCTCCACTTTTTAATTGAAATGTTTAACCAATTTTCCTACTTGTTTTCTATTTATCCCATCCATTCTTTGGTTGTTCCACCCCCTTTCTTCCCTTCTTTTTGAATTAATTGAATAAGTTTTAGTATTTCATTATATCTACTCTTTGGGTTGACTTTGGGTTTTGTAGAGGTTTCTCTGTAGATTAAAAGATTAAAATGTATATCCTTAACTTATTCCAGTCAATCTTTAGTTAGTATACTTCATGTAAAATGTAAAATTTCAATAATAATATTCTTTCATTTATATCCTTCCCATCTTTGTGCTATCTTTCCTACATTTTAATTCTAAATATGCTACCAACCCCATTATATATTCTTAATTTTTTTCATTTCTTTTCAGCCAAATGAATTTTCCTTAACATAGCTGGTAATGCAGTGTATCAATAATTTTTTTCAACTTCTGTTTAGTTTAAAAATCTCTTTCACTTTTATTTTTTAAGGTTATATTTGCTGGAAGTAGAATTCTAGATTGATTGTTTTTCCTTAGCACTTTAAAGATGCCTTTCCATTTTCACTTATTCTTATTGTTCTCCTCTATACATTGTGTCTCATTTCTCTGACTGATTTAAAAATTTTCTCTATCTTTGGTGTTCAGACATCTTACTGAGATATCCCAAGATGTAGTCTTTTTTTGTTTACAATACTCAGGATTTCTTGAGTTCGTTGGACCTGAACTTGTTAGTTTGACATATTCTGTGAAATTTGGAAAAAATTCTGTCATTATATTTTCAATGTTTTTTTGCTGTAAAAATCTCTTGCCTCTCCTTCTGAGACTATAAATACACACAATAAAACTATTAATTTATCTGTTGAGAGTTCTGTTGATTATATCGACATTTTCTTTATAAATCCTTGAATAAATATGTAACAGCCCTTTAAGATTTCTTGTCCATTAATTCTATTTTCTGTGTCATTTCTGTATCTGTTTCTATTGATTGTTTTCCCCCAGTATTAGGTCATATTTTCTACTTTATTTTTGTAGTGAATTTTCATTGTGAGCTCTACATTGTGAATGCAATATTGTTAAGAGCCTAAGTGATATTTTCTTCCTTGAAAGAGTGTTGAGTTTTATTTTAGCAGGAAGTTTGTTTACTGGCAAAACAGGTTGGTTTTAGGCTTTGGGAGCTCAAGCTAGAGGAGCCTCTACTTTGGGGCATAGCTTTCCTGCAATCTTAACTGAATACCTAGAATTCTTCCATCTGTAGTAAGGTTTTTTCCCCCTCTGGCTGATCAGACTTCTATATTTCCCAGGACTATACCATCTCAGGAATCTTCATGCACTTCTCAGTTCCGAGTAGCTGTTCTGTTTCAGGCCTTGTGGAATTTCATGTGTACACGTGTAGTTCAGAATTTGTCCGTAGACTCAAGAGGTCATTATGCAAATTTCTGGATAACAGATTTCTTGTATACTTCTTCTTGGGTATCCTCTCTCTCAAATTCCAGCTGCCTTGTCAGCACTGACCCAATATTTTTTCTCTACTCAAGCAGAACTCTGCTGTCTAGTTTGGTTCCACTTTCATGTCACAATTTAGAATATGCTCTCAGGCAGGAATCTGGCATAAATGTGACATCATTCCATGTGTTCTTCTCTCAAGGGCCACAGCCCCGCATTGTCTGTTATACAATGGCTAAAATGAGTTGCTTCCATTTCCCCCCCTGTTTTGTAGTTGTTTATGGTGAGACTGTAAGTCTGACACCCAACACTGCATCATGGACTAACTGGAAGTCTCCAGTGGTCCCCCCACTTTACAGATAAGAATGTGGAAACTTAGCAACCTCTTTTGTTTTGCCCAGTCAAGATCACTCAAGCAGTGGGTATCAGAATGCTGACCAGAGCCCTGATTTTTATCTTTACTTTTAGATCTCTCTCTGCCACATTTCATGTTATACCAGAGCATGGGAGTCCCGGCAGTGAGAGTCTCCTCTCCTCATCCCTGTTATGTCCTGTGTTCATGCTCCAATCTTTTGGAGACTTTTAGATAGCAAAGTGCACCAGCTGGGGCTCTGCATCTGCTAGGCCTGGGTGGGAATCAGATCCTCCACTTACCAGCTGATTAACTTTAAATGAGTTTCTTCATATTCATACACCCATTCATTATCTATAACAGGAGGATGAAAACACTCGCTGTTGGAGGGGATTGCAATGATAATGTTCCATGCTCAGAATGTGCCTGGCTGTAGAGGTTTGCTGCATAGAGGCGAGCACATCACAGTCTGACTCTGAGAACTGAGGGTGGGTGACCGACAAATGCTGTGCTTTCTCTCTATATGCACATGGAGAGCTTGAGTTGTTTTGTTTATCAAAGCAGGTTGTGGCAATGGCACTTGATGAGTCCCAGGTGTTATTAATATCTCTGAATCACTATGCAGTTCTATAAATACCATTCCCTCCTCTAGCTATGTGATTTCTTTCCCCTCACCTTACGGAAATGTAAGTCACCATCGAAAAGTTATGAATTACTGGTTCCCTTATCCTCTGTTCTGTAATTAAGAAAGCACGTGCTGAGGAAGGTGGATGGCAGGCAGTGCCCATGCTGGAGGCTGCCTGCCTGCCTGCCTCAAAGGTGCCAACAAGACAGTCAGCTGTGGGAGGCCTGCAGGAGCAGAGCCAGGTACCCAAAGGCTGATGGTCATAATCAGTCTCTGTCCATGAGGATTTTCCCTTTTGTGCTTTAGTCTTGTCACTAGCCAGTTTTCCAAGCTGGCAAGCATTCTGTTTCAGTCTTGAGCGTTTTACCTGCATCTCTTTTTTTGCTTATCCGTAAACCCCTATGACAGTCAACCAGTCACCCATTTCAGTCATCCACCATATCTATTTTTTAAGTGAGTATGTGGACCTTCAGCATAATTTGGTCCTTTCTATGTATCTAATCACTTAGGACCAAGAGAAAGATCTTCACTGGGAAAATCTGTCCCTAATCCCATTGGTTTTTAAAAGATTCTGTATGATGGAGGGGGAAAATGCTATTAGGAAGGGAAAAGCCATAATTTCTAATAAAAAAAACATGGCATTGTTTTCTTCAATCAACATAATGACTTCTGATTTAGTTACCTTAGGTTCTTAGAGAGAACTGGGAGCCATCACAGGAGACTGTGAAGAGAAGTAGTAAAGTAGCCTGTGTCAGGGGCTGCCTTTAAACATGGAAAGTTTTAGAGTTAAACAAACATGACTTCAGATATAACTCTGCCTGTGCTAGCTCTGAACATAAGCAAACGAATTTAGTCTTCTAATCCTCAGTTTTCTTATCTGCAAAATGGGAATAAGAATGGCTGTCTGAACAGCTGTCTGATAGGGGCCATTAAATGACAAGGCAGGGTTGATGCAGATGCCTAATAAGTGATTGTTGTAATAATTATTGTTATTTTGTTTTTGTGTTTGTTTTTTGAGATGCTGACTCACTCTGCCACCCAGGCTGGAGTGCAGTGGCATGATCTCAGCTCACTGCAACCTCCGCCTCCTGGGTTCAAGCGGTCCTCCTGCCTCAGCCTCAGCTTCTCAAATACCTGGGATTACAGACATGCGCCACCACTTTAGGCTAATTTTTGTATTTTTAATAGAGACTGGGTTTCACCATGTTGTCCAGGCTGCTCTCAAACTCCTGGCCTCAAGTGATCTACCTGCCTCAACCTCCCAAAATTCTGGAATTACAGGTTTGAGCCACTGCACCCAACCTATGATAATTACTGTTACCATGAGGAGGCTTGACTTGCTGAGAATCTGAGTGAAGTCTGTGTTTTATATTAGGTTTGAGGAGGTTGCTCTTTCACTTTTTTGGACCACTTCAAATGTTAGGCCCCTCCCTGCTTGACATTTGAGGCAGTGAATAGCAGTGTTCCTTGGGACTGCTGGAGAGTGCTAACAGCATCTCTCTCTCCCTGTGAATCTGTTCCTTGGAACAAACAAGGAACCCTGACACTCAGCTGCCTGGCCACTGCCAGGGAAAGCTCTATGCTATTTTCCTTTCCTTTTTTTAGATTAGAAACCTAGGAATCCTCTGTTTGTCTTGGTCATTTTCCTTTTCCACGTCTAAGCTGCCATTAGTTCTATCCTTTCTCCATAGCTTGAGAAGCTCCCTTTGCATCCCCTGTGGTCAGCCTACTTTGGGCCTCAGCACTTCTCGCCTGGACAGTTGCAGGAGCCTCTGGTTGGCTCTCCCTGCCTCTAGTTAGGGCTGCCTCTTGCCTTCCACTGGTTTCTGGATTCTTCATGATGGGGACCTTGCAATGCCTCCTTAGGGCAGCAACTGTCACGGTGAGGTCACCAGGCCACCTGCTCCTGAGTCACCTGGGTGCTATGTAAGGAGTTATCTACCCAGGCTCCACTCCTTCCCTACTGAATCAGAATCTTTGTGGCAAGGGCTCAAGCCTGTGCATTTTAATCAACTTTTTCAGATGATCTCTATATTCTTATATTATATACTGAGTTTGAGAATGACTGTATATAAGAATATTACATTATTAAAAAAATAAAATAAAAAATAAAAAAACAAAAAAAAGAAAAAAGAAGAATATTACATTATATTATGTAATAAGTAGGGTTTAAAGAGGGAGTCAGGTCTTGCAATGCCTTGAAAGCCAGGCTAGATGTTCCTCTCTCTCTCTCTCTCTCTCTCTCTCTCTCTCTCTCTCTCTATATATATATATATATATATATATTTATATACACACACACATATATATACATATATATACACATATATATGTTCATATAGATGTTCCTATATGTATTTTATATATATATACATATATAAAATACACATGTATATACATATATATACACATATATATATGTGGCAGGGCCCCCATTTCTGGCCAGTGAGGGGAAGCCTTCTGATAAGCAGTGGTTTCTTGTAAATCAGCCCCTCCTCATCAGAAGAGAGACACATATTCCTGTTTTTGCATCTGCCACTCCCTTGCTTCCCACAATTGAATGTGGTTGAGTGGTTGTTTCTGGAGCTGCAGTGGCCGTCCTGTGGCCTGAGGTGACAAATCTGTGGATGAGAAGCCACCGTGCTGGCTGGTGGTGGAATGGAAGATGACTGGACCTGTGACCTTTGATGACTGCTGAGCTGTTGCATCAGCAGAGCCCCGCTGCCTCAGGCCTCCCATTACGGGCTGTCACAAGACACCTTCAGGGGCAGGTCTGGTTTACTCTTTCTCATGACTGATTCTTTCATCATGGTCAGGATGAACTCCTACCTGGCCGCCACATATTCCAGGTTTCTGCAGACCTCAGGCTTCGGCTGCTCATGTCCAACTCCTGATAGCCATTCATTTTTCTCTGGGATTCTCCAAATTGTGTACACTCCTTAAGGACCAGTTTGAGAATCGACTTTCCTCTTCCACGAATCTTTGCATATGGTTATAGGCTACATTAACCTCTAATTAGGCACTGATTTGTTTTCTCTTTTGTGACAATTCATCTCCTTGCCATCTAGATTTTAAGCACCTTATACCACCTTTGTTTCATTGCATCTCTCAGAATAGTGATGGGATAAATAGGTGCTCAATAAATCACTGAGAGTTGATGGTGCGATTGATCATTGATCTAGACAACTACAACTGAAGCAACATTTTAGGTCTTCATCGATTTGCTTGGCAATCTCCTTCATAGATGATTGGAACATAAATCTTCAATTAGGGCCAGTTCAAAGTTTTTGTGATTCAAAATATTGCATTCAAGACTGGTATTTTATTAACCAGAGTTGATCAACACTGTTCTTGAGATCCGTATAGCTCTCCAGAGAGATAGAAAGGAAAATACTACTGGATGGAGAAAAATTACTAAAATAGGAACAAGAACAATAAAACAACATGAATATGGGCTTGTAAAGACCCTGCGTGAAAAGGACCAAA
This sequence comes from Aotus nancymaae, assembly GCF_030222135.1. Lineage (NCBI taxonomy): Eukaryota > Metazoa > Chordata > Mammalia > Primates > Aotidae > Aotus > Aotus nancymaae. The sequence continues at coordinate 5,266,961 of NW_026988546.1, read as the reverse complement.
ATGAAATCAGCTGAAGTAAGACTGGAGAAGAGAGGTGTTCTGTTCACCGCTCCCCTCTCCAGTCATCCCTTCTGCAATTTCCCACACTGCAGGCAAAGTTCACGGAAGTCTGTCTAAAAGACTTGTTAACTTTATAGGGTAAATGCATTCTACTTATACATTTAAGTCGTGGGAGTTTCAAGATAGCTCAAAATACTTGCTAATTTTTCTAACTGGGGTCTGAGTTTTCTGGTTCTTACTGAGTGAACTTTTCCTGCCTACTTATATTCTGTTACCTGAGGCAAGGGTCATCTTGCTATGCTTTTATATCTTTTTCTTAATTCTTGCCACATGTTGTGTCTCTTAGATCCAGATTTCAGTTTTAAATTTGGAACCGGGGGAAGGGAGCTCACATTTATTGTGGGCCTACCGTTTGCCAGCACTTTATATAAGAATCACATTTCATCCTTCCAGCAGCCGTGTGAGGTGGATGATATTGTTCTCATTTTATGGATGAGAAAACTGAGGCTCCAAGAGGTTAAATACCCAGCACAAAGCAATGCTGGGGTTAATCCCCATGGCAGAACCTTTTCAGTTCTATGTGTCAGAAACTCAGCTCACATGGGCTCAGCAAGAGAGTGGTTTACTGATTCCCACAACTGAGAGATGTCGGTAATTCCAACCCAGCAGGACCTGGAGGCTGAGACTCTGTCCTCAGGACTCTGTTGCATGCTTCGTCTGTCCCCAGATGGGCCCTTCCTTGCCTTGTAGGGTCCAGAAGTCTCCTGGCACTCCCAGTTGACATCTCACATTCTCAGCTATCCCAGCAGGAAGAGGACTTCTCTCACTGTTCCACCAAAGGTCCAGAACGGAAGCTCACAGGCCTGGCTTAGATGCCGTGTGCTGTGGTCTGAGTGTTTGTGCCCCTGTTCAAATTTATCTCTTAAAACCTCACCTGCTATGTGAAGGTAATTAGGGGCAGGGCCTCTTGAAAGGTGACAGTGTCATGAGGGTTGGAAGGTTGTACACTCGTGAATAGGATCAGTGCCCTTATAAAAGAGGCCATGGTGAACTCCTTCTCCTCTTTTCCCTACGTGAGAATGCAGTGAGAAGACAGACAGCCGTCTATGAACCAGGAATCAGGCCTTCACCGGACACCAAATCTGCCAACACCTAGATCCTTAGGTTTCCCAGTCTCTGGAATTGTGGGAATTCACTTTCTGTAGTTTTTAAGCTGGCCAGCATGTGGATTCTGACATAGCAGCCCAAGTGACTCAGACACCATGCTCACCCTGGAATGCTCACTTCCCAGGTCGGGGAGTGGGGTAGACAGTGCTCCTGAGCCTTGGGGCCTGAATAGGGGCGGCATTGTCTCCGAAGTCAAGTCCAGTAGGAGGGGAAGGGATGGTGGGAAGACAGAATTATGCTCAGGCCAACACCCACAGCCCTGAGCAGGGATGCACAGGACCAGCCCGGCAGTCCCTCTACCCAGGAGCAGGTTCTAACTACACAGCACTTCTCTGTCCTAACCCTGCACAATTTCCAAGTTGTCAGGTGGGGAGAATGGATAGCCGACCTTTCTTCCCCTGTGCAGAGGCCTCATAGCTCATGGCATATGTATGTGGACTGGTGCTAGGGAACACAGAACAGAAATTAGGGGGATTCAGAAGGTAGGGGGAGAGAAAATGCACACCGTAGGATGTTTCTTCCACACCTCCTCCTGTGTTAGAATTGAGGCTCCAGAATGTCTCCCCATGCTAGAGCCACTCCTGAGTCCTCCTCTCGGCCCACCCTTCTCCTCTGACCCAGAGCTTTGACCCAGGCACATGTTCCTCCTTGAGGAAGTGTATTTTAGGCAGACCCATCAGACCTACCTACCGCCAGCTCTAAGGTGCCCTCTCTTATTCCTTCATCAACAGAGATGGTTGGCCACCATATTTCACCCCGGCTGCTGTGGAGGAGCACTTGGGCTCTGGAGCTTATGACCTGGGTGAATATCTCTTCTCAAACCACCTCCTAACCCTTGACCTCAGGCCAGTACCTTACCCTCCCTGTGCCTCGGTTTGCCTTATCTGTAAATAAATTGAGGTAGGTGAAACGCTTAGCACAGTGCCGGGGACATATGCAGTGTGAAATAAACCTCGGCTATCATTATTATTACCTCCTCTGGGCAGGGTGAGAATTTAATGGGCTAATGCACAAAAAGCACTCAGAACTGTGGCCAGCATGGACGTTCATGCTCAGTCGGTGTTTGTTGTTGTTATCCCTTAGAAACCAGCACGACATACACATTCTCACTTCCTGGCCGGGCTCACAACCTTAGCTGTCTGTTCCATAAATCTGAGGAATTTTTAAAATATACCCATGTCTGGCCTCACCCTAGCTCAATGGGTCTCAGCTTTGGCAGCTTATTGCAATCACTTGGGGAGCTTTAATAGCTATGGATAGCTAAGCCACATTCCCAGAAACTCTCACAGAAATGGCCTGTAGTGTCCCGGCCACTGAAATGAGTCAAAGCTTCCCAGGTGATTCCAGGGGTTGGCCAGAGCTGAGAACCCTGCCTTAGGAGGATCTAATTGGAAGAGAGGACATCATAGGTAATATAACAGTGACATAATTGATGACAGAGGAAATGTCTGGCAGCTTGGAGACTAGCAGAGAGGTGCAGGCAATGCTGAGGGCACCAGACTTGGTCCCTCGAGGGCCTCCGATGGGTACTGAGCCAAGGAGCAGCCAGTGGTGATCACAGACTCCAACCAAGGGCTGGGCCCCTCCAGCGTGAGCAGAGCCCTGCTCCGCCAGCTCCTGCAAACATCAATCCTCCAGGAAGGGTTGTGGGGAGAAGACACTTTCCAATCAACTGACCTGCTGGACTAGAGCATCTAGAAACCTACGCCTGACTCTGGCTGAGATAAAATGCTTCAGGGTTCCTGGATACCCCCCACATGGATGAGGGCTGTGTCTTCTTATTCACTGATTTGTGCCTATTAGAAAAGCCTTTCTACAAGGCAGGAGCAGTGCCAGGCGAACAACATAAATGCAGCCTCTGCCTTCTTGGGCCTGACCGTCTAGAGAGGCATATGGATGTGCACGCTGGGAGACCTGTAGGGGTACCTGGTTTATGGGGTGTAGATACTGCTCACTGAGCTGGCAGCAGGATGGGATCACTAGGTTCAGAGCAGGGTATGTGCTTGGGGGGCAGGGATCTAAGTAGTGTCATTTGTCTTTGCATCTCTAATACAGTAGCTGTCTTCTTTGGCCACATGTTCAAATCCCCTGGGAGCCCTTAAAAATGACTGAAGTCCCTACTCATTCTGCATTCTTTGACCTGAGGGTGAGGTCTGAGAATGTGAATTTAGACTTTCTCCTCTGAGTGGATGTAGCTGGGCTCTGGACAAGTGCTCTAATGCTTAGCATAGGACCTGAATGACAGAAGGACTGCACATGGCATGTGGGGCCTGGTCGGGGAAGTCCTAGTTGTGGGGGTTAGGTGCAGGCTGGCCCTCCAACCCCCTAACCTTCTGGGGTGCTTCCTGAGGGGCACCTATCTGACATTAAGAGTTGAGGGAGGAGAGAGATCAGCTGGGGGCTGGGGCAAGAGGCAGGCCTCCCATTCTTGTGGGCTTGCCGATTTTGAACAAATTTGCCAAGCAGGCCTCACTTGAACTCTCAGATGCAGAAGGAAGGAAAGGCTCAGAATCAGATACTGTCCTTCCCCACTGAGCTTAGCCAGGGCTGGCCTTGCTAACCAAGGACGCTGCACCCAATGGCCTTGCTAACCAAGGACCCTGCACCCAGTGGCCTTGCTCCCCTGTAACCTACCCGAAGACCCTGACAGGACTCTGACACTTAGAAACAGGTGGTGGGTCTTGAGGGCCACTGGAGCTCCTAAAGGAACAAATGAATGAGCTCATTCTTCAGGAGAACACAGCGCCGGAGCAGAAGCTACTGTCTGCCAGATGCGTCTCTCTGTGCAGCACCTCTCTGAAGATTCAGACTGTTCCCATGGTAATTTGAGTCAAATTGTGGGGGAAGCAGCTCATCACTGCATGGTCAGTTAGACATAAAATGTGTTTTAAAATAATTTTCTTTGACTACATCTGTTATCAAAAATCACACCCACCTCCGGAGTATACATTGCAATTTTTAAAAGTGAAAATTGAGGAAAAGTGCATTCTTATCAAAATAGCCCCCCTCTTTTTTTTCTCCCCTCTCTCTCTGCCTTGAAGGCATCAAATTGATTCAGCTTAAGGCTAAATATAGGGATGACTAACAATGATTTCCACAAGAGCTTTAGAAATCGCTTGTAAGCGAACAAACGGAAAATAGATCATCCCACAACCACACCAACCAATGTCTGAGACAGGCCTAAATCCAGCTGCTGAACTGAAATGAAAAGGAATGCTCTGTCCCTCGGCTGGCCCGGCAGATGCAAAGCCCCAGCAGAAGGGGAGAGATTGATGTGCCCAGTGCCCTCAAGACGGGTCTGACTGGTTGTTATTTGGAGACATTCCCTGGGAGGGGCTGAGGGGTGAGAAGCCCATTCATTCCACTGTGGGTCCTAGAGTGGCTTTTCTGGAAATCAAGTACTTTGGGAGCCCTGGTTCTATTTATCATAGCAAAAGAGCCCCTTTGCATGTTTTGCGTCTCTGAGGAGGCCTGGAGTATTGGAAATAGCAGGTCAGAGAGGAAAGGTGATCTGATGGCCCAGGATACTGCAGAAGGGGCCTGGTCAAGAATCGTGACCAAAACAGCTCTTGTTGACAGGAGAGGCTCCTCTTCATCAGCTCCCCTTATGAACCTGTGCAAAACACCATTACTGCTTGGGCCTGTCAGGCAATTTTAGCGCCATCCTGATGCCTGGGCCAGAGGGGGCTTCCCTCAGCCCTGTGCCCCTGAGGGCCTGACTCCCCGCCCCACAGGGTAAGAGGTCCAGGGCTCCCTGGGATGTGTCTAGACTGAGGTTTGCAAAGGACTCCTAGGCCACTAGTTTTCATTCAACTCATAAGCTAAGAGTGGTTTTTATATTTTTAAATATAAATGGTTGTAAAAACATCAAAGGGAGAATGATATGCAAAAATTACATGGATTTAAATTTTGGTGTCCATAAGTAAATTTTCCTGGAACATTGCCATGTTCATTTGTTTGCACAGCATCTACGCTGTTTTCATCACAAAACGGCAGGCTTGAGTAGTTACGACGGAGACCGTATGGCCTGCAAAGCCTGAAATATTTATCATGTGGTCATTTGTAGAAACACTTGCCCATCCTGGGTCTAGACCATTCTTAGTGCACCTGGGACCCCAGCATTCCCTGCCCACGGGGTTCCAAGCCCTTCCGTCACAGGACGGGTTTTCTGGGTTTTCTTCTTGAGGATGGCCAATGGGCAAGTGTTTGTAGGGGATGTAGATGGAGCTTCTGCAGTACTTGCCAGGCCTCTCAGTGTGTGAGAAGTGGGGGTGAGAAGAGGAATGAGGTGCACCTCGGCTGGGGCCTTAGAACTGGCCATCTCTAGCCACCTCGTTCTAGCATGAAACACCATGGAGTTCAAGAATTCAATGTCTTCTGTGTTTGTCGGAAGAGGAAAGCAGACTATTTTGTTAGAGTTAGCTTGATTTAGTTTTATTTTATCTATTTTATTTATTTATCTTGAGACAGAGCCTCACTCTGTCACCCAGGCTGGGGTGCAGTGGCACGATCTTGGCTCACCACAACCTCTGCCTTCTGGGTTCAAGTGATTCTCCTGCCTCAGCCTCCTGAGTAGCTGGGATTGCAGGTGCCTGTCACCATGACTGGTTAATTTTTGTATTTTTAGTAGAGACAGGGTTTCACCGTGTTGGCCAGGCTGGTCTTGAACTCCTGACCTCAAGTGATCCGCCCGCCTCAGCCTCCCAAAGCACTGGGACCACAGGCATGAGCCACTGTGCTTGGCAGAGTTAGCTTGATTTGTAACTTGCAAATGTTCAGCATCATGGCAAGTGGGCCTCCATCTGTGTTTGTGCCCTGGGGTTTAATGTGTTGGGGGATGCTCTAGACCACTCCCTCTGACCCCACCAGTTAAGGTGCTCTTCACCCAGAGTCACAGGGATTCCTCCCAAACCCACTCTGCCAGATGCACGTGCTATCATACAATGTAACTCAGCACTTACAAATTAATGAAACACAAATGTAAAAATGACAGCTTTTTTGTTGAAAAGACCCAAGAAAGATGAATCTCTAGACACCAATGGCATTGACATAGGTGTGGGCAGGACAAGTTTATATGTTTGGGAGAAAAATTGAATACCCATAGGACTCTTGCATGGTATATGCCTATAAACCTTTGCTCTATTTTTAGAATCAAAACTGCAGAGCCTATTTCACTTGCAATTTGTATAAGGAAGAAGACAAAGTTCCTACAGAAGGACAAGGCACAAACCAGGGCCTTGACCCGCCATCAAAAGATAGGCAAATCAGTGAGCATTTGTGTGTTTTCCATGAAATAATGTTAATATCTTGATAATTATTTGTGATTTCCCACTTAATATGTTTGATTAACACTTCAGTTAACAATTCCATATGAACAATTCTATAGATGATGCCATCTTATGCTGTCATGGCGAACACAATTCAGCCCTATAAGGAACATTGTGCTGAAAGGTACTGAAGCTTTACAGGCATTATTTCATTTAATTCGCATAGATCTCATGTGACAGATGCTCCTACAGCCCTCGAGCTATAGGTAATGCAACTATAAGTCGGGTGCACCTGTAGTCCCAGCAACTCTGGAGGCTGAGCAGGAGGATTGCTTGAGCCCAGGAGTCTGAGGCTGTAGTGAGTCATGATAGCCCCAATGCACTCCAGCCTAGGTGGCAGGAGTGAGACCTTATGTCTTAAAAAAAAATTAAAAGATAATAAAACTGAAACTCAGAGAGGGTAAGCCACTTGTCCAAAACCACACAGCTAGTAAGTGAGCCAAGACTTGAATGCAAGTTGGCCCTGACTCTGAACTCATGAGTTTAATATCTGTACCATCCTCCACATGACAGGTGTCCTCCAATACATGCAGAAGAAATGAATGAATGAATGAATGATAACTCCTAAGCAGCAGGTCCTGCTAACTGGGTTCCAGTTCTCTGTGGGAGTCAGTGTGCTAGGTGGAAACAGACGAAGCCACAGGCAAGACATGGCACAAGGGTGTCGATTCTACCTGAGAGCAATCAATAGAAAACTCTTGAAATGTTTAAGTGAGGCCAGGCACAGTGGCTCACCCCTGTAATCCCAGCACTTCGGGAGGCTGAGGTGGGTGGATCACCTGAGGTCAGGAGTTCGAGACCAGCCTGGCAAACATGGTGAAACCCTGTCTCTACTAAAAATACAAAAATTAGCCAGATGTGTTGACGGGCGCCTGTAATCCCAGCTTCTCAGGAGATTGAGGCTGGAGAATCACTTGAATCTGGGAGGTGGAGGTTGCAATGAGCCAAGATCATGCCACTGCACTCCAGCCTGGGTGACAGAACAAGACTCTCTCAAAAAAAAAGAAAAGTTTAAGTGAACTTGTATATATTATGGAATGAGATGCAAAACATTGCATGACTTCTAAATAGAAACCAGAAGACTGGAGAGGAGAGCATTAGGAGAAATACCAAGTCTGAGGTTCTGCCCTGTGTTGGCCTCCATCCCCATACTCTGCAGAGTTCTCCGCTGTTCTGGACTACTCTGTGGAGATTTTGAGAAGCACAGTCCTGGGAGTACCAAAGAGGTTATTCTCAGGGTCGAGAAGGAGAAGAAAGGCACAGGTGAGAAGGCTTGTTTGAGTCTTACACAGGATTGCCGGGTTGAATTTGGACACCAGGCAGAGGGTTTGTGGGACAGGGTGCTGGAAGAAGCTGTTGCCAGGCCTGGATATCGCCTCATAGTGCAACGCAGAAGGAGGGTGGAAAGGTGGGGAATTCATTCTGGGTGTATGGGAGGGCAGATACTCTGGGTGGCCAGAGCCCATGGAGAGCTAGAAAGGACAGAAGGCTGTTGAGGCACAAGCCCTCTATCAAGGCTGCATCATGACCAAGCTGAATGGGAAGAAAAGTGTGCTCCTGGCAAAGACTGCATAATACCCCTGTTTAGGAAAGCGACATTAGGGGAAGGATGCATTTGAGATGTGCATACCAGTCCTGCAAGGGTAGATCATTACCTCCAGGGGCCTGGGGCAGTCCTCTCTCCTAAGCCCTGGGAAGAGGAGCCAGTGTTCCTGTGCTTCCCTAGAAAGCCCTGTGGTGGCTCATTTTACAAGTCCACTTGACTGGCCATGGGGTGCATGGATTAAACATTACTTCCAGGTGTGTCTGTGAGGGTGTTTCTGGGTGAGACTGGCGTTAGAATTGAGGGACTGATAGGAAACAACAGATGCTGGAGAGGATGTGGAGAAATAACACTTTTACGCTGTTGGTGGCATTGTGGAAGACAGTGTGTTGATTCCTCAAGGATCTAGAACCAGAAATACCATTTGACCCAGCAAACCCATTACTGGATATATATCCAAAGGATTATAAATCATTCTACTATAAACACACATGCACCCATGTCTGTTTATTGCAGCACTGTTCACAGTAGCAAAGACTTGGAACCAACCCAAATGTCCATCAAAGATAAAAAAAAAATGTGGCACATATACACTATGGAATACTATGCAGCCATAAAAAAGGATGAGTTCATGTCCTTTGCAGGGACATGGATGAAGCTGGAAACCATCATTTTCAGCAAACTAACACAGGAACAGAAAACCAAACACTGCATGTTCTCACTCATAAGTGAGAGTTGAACAATGAGAACACGTCAACACAGGGGGAGGAGAACATCACACACCGGGGTCTGTCAGGGGATGGAGGGCTAGGGGAGGGAGAGCATTAGGAGAAATACCTAATGTAGATGACAGGATGATGGATACAACAAAACACCATGGCATATGTATACCTGTGTAACAAACCTGCATGTTCTGAACACATATCCCAGAACTTAAGTATAATTTAACAAAAAAAGAAGCAGCAGCAGCATTGAGAGACTGAGAAAGCAGACCGCCCTCCTTAATGTCGGTGGGCATCGTCCAATCTTTGATGGCCTGAATAGAGGAAAAAGGCAGAGGAAGGAGGAACTGGCCCCTTTTTCTGCTGCCTCATTGCTTGATCTGGAACATCTCATTTCATCTTCTCTTGTTCTCACACTGGGAATCACACCATCGGTTTCCCTGGTTCTCAGACCCCTGGGCTTGAGCTGAATTACACCCTGGCTTTCTTTTTCTCTGGGGAACACCGACTAATACAAGCTGTCTCAACTTGGGTGTCACTGAGGCTGTAGGGTGATAGTAAGCCCTGAAATTGCACGTCTGTGCACTGCATGGGGAGAAGATCCACAGGTCACATAATGCCCCAAAAGATGAAGAGCTGTTGCCTTAAGGAGCCTCGGGGAGAAAAGCCAGGCTTGAGGGCTTTAGGCAAACCAGCAGCAGACAGAGCCCTGAACCCTATCTTCACAGAACATTGGTTTCAGCCTCTCCCACCGAAAAAACTGTTGGGTTTACAATTTACGTCAGTGTCCTAATCACCACTGAATTGGTCAAGGCAAAGGGGTATTTATGGAATGAAACCTGAACCGCTCTGCAAGGTAAGGATTAGTATACCTTACGCTTTCCTGCAGCTGGAGCATGCATGAAGTTAATTATTGCATATGACAGCATCTTAAAGTTTGAACAAAGAGCATGGGGCTCCAAGAAGTATTGTCCTCAAAGTCACAGAACTGGTGACCTAAGACAGAAGCCACCCATTAACCACGGGACCTCAGACAAGTTGCTGTCTTCAGGATTCAGAGTCCTCATCTATCAACTGGGATTAATAGGGTTGTTGTAGATATTCAATCATACGTGTGAACATTAAACGTGTAAAGAGTTTACAGAGTGAAAGATGAAGTCGCTGCTTGACAACTGTTAGTTTTTATTATACTACTGATAATTACTTTAGTAAATGTTTCCATCAGTGATAGTTGGGGAAAGGAGAAATAATAGAAGGTACTATTAGAACCAAACCTACAATTGATAGGTAACTTGTAGCTTGCCCTGCTGAGAAGCAAAAAGGTGTAAGGATAGCAATTCTGCCCAGGGTTCCTTCTGGGCCCCTCCTCGCATGCACTAACTGAATTGTGCCTCTCAACAACCCATCCTGTGGTTGAGGAAGCTGAGACTCAAAGAGATTAACTGATTTTCCTGATTCATTCCTCAGTTTGGAGAAGTGGAGGCAGGACATTAGTTGGACTCCGTTGTAAACATCTGGGCTCTGTCTCTGGAGCAGGGATGTGTCTGGGCCACAGAGCATCGGCAGAGAGGGCCTGCTCCTCCATCAGATGAGTCGTGTCGGGTGAGAGAACTCTTGAACGCACAGGTTGCCAGACTCAATCGCCCTCCCTTCCTCGTTAGAAGCTTCCTCTGAAGTCCACACCTTGCCAGGATGCAGAGCTAGAAAGTTCATAAATCCGAGAATCGCTGAGTGGCAAACAAGCTTGTTTCACAACTGCAAAAAAGGAAGTGACACTTCCCCAGAGGATGTGTAGACGCTGTTTGTGAACAAAAAAGTGAGAGGGATTTGGCCCCATGTCTGCAAAGAGACGGGTGTGCTTCTGCAGCAGGTACGAGGGGGTGGGGCGGCAACCCTTGCGTTACCTATCCATTGCAAAACCAAGCTCGGATTCGGCCCCACAGTGCACGCCTATCCTGTCCCCCAACCTCATCACCCCCTGCTGTGTCTGCTCACTGCCTCCTGTCACCTCGAGTGTGCAATTCAGACTCAGTGCCCATGAGGCCCTCCGATCTGGGACTGCCCATTCTCCCTCCTCTTCCCAAACCACTTGCATCGGCCACATCAGCTTCCAGAGCTCTGCCAGGAAACACAAGCATGCTCCTGCCTCAAGGCTTTGCTCAGGGTGTTCACTCTGCCGCAGGACTCTTCCCCTAGTTCTTTAAAGGGCTGATTCCATCCCATGGCTGCTCAGATTTCCACTCAGCTCTTAGCTCTTCAGAGATTCCTTCCCTGACCTCCCAATTTAAATTATACTCTGAAGCCAATCACCATGACATTGACCTTTGTAATTTTCTTCATAAAACCTTCAAAACCTTCACCTGCAACTATTTCATTATTTCTTTCTCCTCTGCCAGAAGGCAAACTTCCAGAGACAAAGGCCAACCTGTCCTGATCACTAGGTTAACTCCAGAGTTAGCATGGCACCTGAGTCGAGAGTGGGCACTCTGAATCCTCACGAGTCGACGTGTGAATCCCCAAAGGAATTTGAGCTTTGGCTGCACAGCGTGTACACTGTGGTGGGTGCACAAGGCTTTGACTCTGGCTTCCGGGCAGCCATCATCACTGTGGTCCATGCTCACTGCATCTCCTCGGGTTGCTACTGTAGGCTGTTGCTTTACCAAGACAGTGGAGAGGAATGAGCAGGAGAAGCCATCGATGTTTCCTGGGTTTTGGATTTATTTTTTTGATTCTGGAAGTAGCACGCCACTTCCAGGTGATTCTGCATAGAATTCTGCATTAGCCCAAACAGGTTGAGAACCACGGCATTAGCCTCAACCTTCCTAACCCTAACTTCATATTAGAGTCACCTGATGTGTTTCAGAAGCTTGCTAATGCCTGGCTCCACCTGCAGGGACTGTGATTTAGCTGGTCTGGAAAGGGACTCCCAGTAAAATAGAACCAACACGGTGTGAGTGTGTGTGTGTAAAATAGGACACACACACACACACACACACACAGAGACAGAGGTTTTAATCTGAAGAATTGGCTTACGTGATTGTGGGGCCTGGCAAATCCCACATCTGCCAGGCAAGTCAGCGAGCTGGAGACTCAGGGAAGAGCTGGCATTGTGGCTCAAGTTGAAGGCAGTCTAGGGAGAGAATTTCCTCTTCCTTGGGGAACTTTAGTCTTTTTCCCAAGGCCTTCAACTGATTAGGTGAGGCCCACCAACCCACATTATGGAGAGTCATCTACCTTACTCAACATCTACTGATGTAGACATCTACATCTAAAGGTATCTAAAAGATACCTTCACAGTGATATCTCGATGGTGGTGAACCAAGTTTCTGGGTACTGTGGCCTGGCCAAGCTGACACACTAAAGGAACCACCTCAGCTGGGCAGCTGGGAAGCAAGGCTGCAGAGGCCTCCCTCCTGGCTCACATTCTTTCTGAATGAAGTCAGCAAAACAAAGAAGCTGTCCCTTCCCCAGCCACATCTCAGGCAGCTCCCGCTCCTCTCCTTCTCACTGTCATTGCTGACAGGTGTTGCCTGGAGGGAGACAGCCTGTTCAGCACCCTTGTTTGGGGGTTTGCACCCTGAAGGCGTCTTCCTAGCTTCTCCCTGGGAGCGCTCAGTCTCGTGTGACCTTCCCCGCTCAGCTCCGCTTTGAGGGTACTGCAAGCCCCCTCTCGGGTCCTGCGTGGATGGGTAGAGAAAAGAAACAGGGCCACCCTGCACATGAAGAGGGGAAAGGGAATGGAGAGCTCCAGAGGGAGCGCCCTGTGTGGTGCCATGGGTGGGGCGCCCTGGCGTGGTGCCACTAATAGAGCACCCACAGCAAAGCCACCCAGCCAGGCTCCTTAGACCCCCGCAGAACCTCCTTCTCCCAGCCCTGCCCTTCTGTGCCCCCTTGCTCCTCAGCATATTGTTATGTATGTCAGGTTTGCCTCTTTCCTGGCTTCGGGGTGAGGGCAGACAGAGGAAATTGGGCTGCTGATGTAGGATTCACAGAGGGAGCCTGAAGGAGGAGGAAAGTCTGGAAAACACTCCCAGAGGAAAGCTCTGCGTGAAGCAGGCTCTGAAAGTCGGTTGCCCTACCCCACTGGGGCTGAGGCATCACTTCTAGAACATCTGAGGTGGACAGGGATGGACTTCCATGCTGGCCTGGGTGCTGCTCTCACCGGTCCACCCTGGAATGAGCACTGAGAAGGAACGATATGTTGACTTTATTTTTCAAAATGTACATGGATTTCATTTAAAGGACTGGAATGAGCACTGAGAAGGAACGATATGTTGACTTTATTTTTCAAAATGTACATGGATTTCATTTAAAGGACTGCCCTTTGATGAGCTGATGTCCTGTAACTTTAGGAAAGAAGATGGTCATATCATGAGAGCGATGGTGGCTGATGAGGTTCAGGTTTTTTTTCTTTAACACCCTCGTATGACATTAAAAAAAATTGTCAGTCTTTTGTTGGTTGTCCAGTTTGGAGAGAAGAGCAGTGAATGTTAGCGGCCTTACAATCCGAAAGCCGGACAAACCACTGATCTAGGTTCTAGAACCTTCACCTGGAGTGATTTCGTTGATTGCTGCTTAAAGTAGGATCTTGGGGTTTAATTCCTCTTTCCTGGCTTCGGAAGTGATGAAGAACCCACAGCCCAGCAGGCACTGGGCGGAGACTGTGAACAAGGCACCATTACACCTCGGGGTAACTCATATGGCAGAGAGGTGCACAGTGACCACTGCCCTACTCTGTTTTTTTCTGCAATCTCCTCCCAGGCTTTTAAAATACATTTTATGAATAGAAATAATACAGGTTCCTGTCCTTGTGAGGAATCCATTCATTAGTTTGGCATCCTCAGCCTGATCATTAGGTTACCTCTGCTTCCTCCGTCCAGTGAACGATCGGGTCAGGGCGGGCACAGACCCAAGCTGGGCCAATCAGATCACACCTTGGGGCTTCTGTTTAAGTTTTGGAAATAGATGTGTTTTCTGTTTCATGGGGGGCAGTAGTCCTGAGAAGAGTGTTAGCCTAGAGCCGCCAGTGGCCCCCTTTGCTACCCTGTAGTGAGAGCCTGCCGGAGAGTAAAGACAGTCTAGGTGGGAGAGCTGAGAGGTGGAGTGAGAGAGCTTTGATAACATTGTTTGAATCTCCACTTTCCATCATGCCTGAAGCTATCTGCACTCTGGGACTTCTCAGTATATTTCTTTAAAGCAGTTTGAGTTTAGTTTTTATCACTTGTACTCCAAAATATTCCTGCAAAACGCTCCCTAACATTTTACGCTCTTTCTTTCCACCAAAACTTGGAAGCCCTTTGCATGAATGTCATTGGAAATTCACTGACCCAAATGCCACAGGCTGAGCTTACGCCATTATCCTTAACACATTCAATTCCATATAAGAAATTCTTCCCTGAAATCAATGAGTGACCAATTTTAGGACCAGCCTAGGGTCATCACGGCTGTCAAGAGAACAGTCTGACTTTATTAATTTGTTAGGATGAGGAATGTCCTACTGAACTAATTTGGACCAAGATGGGCAATTTATTTAACTCCATGTGCTTTTGTTTCTACATCTGTAAGATGGAGGATGGAAGTGCCAGTATTGTAGGCTTGTTCAATTTTGTTCAATTCAGTTCAATCTCTTTCCAAACAGCTCAGGTCGATGCAGCTCATCCAGTTCCACTCCCATGAGGGAGGGCTTCCAGTGACTTAAACTGTACTTAGACAATCTCCTTCCTCGCCTAGTCATGGCTAAGGCTGGACAAATCACACTCCCTCTCCAAGGAACTGGACACTTCATTGCAGGAGCTCTATTCTAGAGATACTAGGATGCATTCTGTGTGAGAGGCCCAGTGAATGGAGGAAAGGTGTAGAGAAAAGCAGAGAGAGAGCTGTAAGGAGAGGTTCCCACACCTGTGAGGCCCAGGAGACCTCCTACTTTGGGACCCAGGAGGTATCTCAATATATGTCCACTAAAGAGCCCTGTGGGCCTCTAGCTAGCTGGAGAGATTTATTTTTATTACTCTTAAAAAGTAGCAGCCACCCCCTGAGGACATTTCTTAGCTGAAACTCACTTCCTGCTTCCATGTGATTCTGGGGAAGCTCAGTCCACCCCTCTGTGAAAAGGGCTATCAAAGTTGTGTCACCTGAGAGGATTAGAGCTCAGTTGGGATAATGGATATGGAAAGGAATCTTGAACTTAGAAGGCAATAACTTCCCGTAGGAACAGTTGCAATTTATTGGACCCACTTACTCTTCTTTTGAGCTTTTGTACCAATAGGCAAGCACCACATGCCTCACCTCGTGATCTCAACACAGATCTCACTTCTTGAGGTTATTCATAAGGAGCCAGCCAGCTGGCCCGAGCCAGCTCAGGAAGCTGAGCCAGGTGTAGGAGAATGGACGGTTCCAAGAGGCCCTGTTCTGATGCAGAATGTCCTTGCTACTAACCTGAAATTCTGTAATTACAGGTTGATTTCCTTATGACTTGAAAGCCCGCTTGAATTAAAATGCAGACTAGGCAAAGAGTCCTTAGATTTGACACCAAAATCACAACCCACGAAAGGAAAGATGATATATTAGCCTACTTAGGCTGCCATAACAAAATACATAGTCTAAGTGGCTTAAACAATAGCAATGTATTTTCTCACAGTTCTGTAGGCTGAAAGTCCAAGATCAAGGTCTGATACGGTTCAGTTTCTGGTGAGGGCTCCCTTCCTGGCTGGTAGACAACCACTTTCTTACAGTGTCCTCATGTGAGAGAGAGAGAGCCCTAGTCTCTCTTTTTCGTGTAAGAGCACCAGCCCTATGGGATCAAGGTCCTACCCTTATGACCTCATTTAACCTTTATCACCTCCTCACAGACCAAAATAGAGTCATATTGAGTCTCATTGGGAGTTAGAGCTTCAACATAGGAATTTTTGAAGGACACAATTCAGTTCATAACAGATTGATGTATTTGACCTTATCTAAATTTAAAACTTTTGCTCTGCAAAAGACCTGTAAGGAGGATGAAAGACATGCTATATACTGGGAGAAAATATTTGCAACCTATATTTTCAATAGAGAACTTGTATCTAGAATATATGAATCTTACAAAACTCAACAGTAAAAAAAAATCCAATTAAAATATGGACAAAAATTTTGAACAAAATTTTAGCCAATTGAATCTAACAATGTATAAATCCCATGACCACACAACATTTATCCCACATATGCACAGCTAGCTCAATATTTGTTAGTCAATGTGATTCACCAAATCAACAGGCTGAGCCAATGCCACCTTTTTGCCAACTCCAGTGAGGCTGTAGTGCAGTGGCACAACCTCTGGCTCAATGCAGACTCTGCCTCCTGGGTTCAAGTAATTCTCCTGCCTCAGCCTCCCAAGTAGCTGGGACTACAGGCCTGCACCACCATGCCCAGCTAATTTTTGTATTTTTAGTAGAGACAGAGTTTCACTGTGTTGGCCAGGATGGTCTCAATCTCTTGACCTTGTGATCTACCCACCTCGGCCTCCCAAATTGCTGGGAGTACAGTCATGAGCCACTGCGCCCGACCAATGCTGGCTGGTTTCTTAGAGAAACTTCGAATTCTAGCCCCTGGTACCATGCTCAGATTGCTGTGCAACTTAGAGGGGGCCCCTTGGTCCCTGCCAAAGTGGCAAGAGGTGAGTGATGAGCGAGTGGATGGCAGGACAGGTGGCCAACATCAAAGGAAAGCTGAGCTGCTGTTCAGAGCTGCCGTCTATCCAGGCCCTTTGCAGGAAGATCTCTGGTTTACCAGTGGGTTATTGTGAAAGCTCGTGCAGGTGTGTTTTCTGTGTGCTCAGCCTCCCTTGTAGAACCAGTCCTCCCTACTCAGGTCGAGGGTGGGCACGTGTCCTGGACCAGGCCAATTACAATTGTCCGTATTCCTGAGTATAAGCCAGAATAGTCAGAATCAATTTAGGAACTTTCTGGAGGTATTGGAAGAGGGACTCTTTTTATGGGCTTGCTAAGTTAGTGGAATGTAAATTATCTTTGCCATTGTTTAGAAAAAGCCTGCGTAAGAATAAAACCAATGCGAAAGAAAGCAGGGTTAAAATTGAGAGGTGGAATCTCAATTACATGGTTTTAGTACTTGGGTCAAGCTGTGTTTGAAACCCATAGACTTTCCATTACCTGAGCCACCTTTTTGCCTTTTCCAGCTTGGGTTTAGTTTCTATAGTTTACAACCAAAACGGCTCTGTTTCATACTCTAAGTATATAAACTTGGACATGTTCCATTTCTGAGACTCCGTTTTCTCATAGGTAATATGGGGATAATAATGCCCCATCTACAGCTGTTGAAGGGAGCCAGTCACAGGACCAAGAATTTGATCTTTCCTTATTAATCATTTTGGTCCTATTTTCCTCTTGCAAAATGGGCTAACAAGACTGCTTGACCTCCTAGGAATGGAAGCAGTTGGGATAATGGGTGTGGAAAGGAATCTGTACACTTACATGGGAATTTTTTCTAAGGTTAACCACATTAAAAAAAAAAGTTTATTTTGAGATGATTGTAGATCCATATGCAGTGATAAGAAGCAATATACTCTTCGCCGAGTTTTCCCAGTGGCAACGTCTTGTATTACTATAGTCTAATAGCACAATTAGGAAATTGGCATTGATGCAGTGCATTACCTTTGAATTTCACCACTTTTACATGCTCGCAACAGAGTGAGACTCTGTCTGAAAAGAAAAAGAAAAGAAAAAAAAAGAAAAGAAAAAAGAAACCAGCCAGCATTCCTTTCCTGAAGACACCAAAGGGCCGTCTGCTTCACAGATTAATGAGAACACATGCGTTAATAAAGGTGAACATTTGCAACTTGCCTACTATAGTCAGCCAAATGTAAATACCAAGTGGAGATGATCCCTTATTTTATCTACGCCTCGCCAGGCCACTTAGGAGGATGCCAAGAACCTGCAGTATTTCATCTTCAGCTCCGACTTCATCAGAGCCAAGTCCTCATCGCTCTACAGTCTTGCCAGCCGAGTGGGCAGTGCCAGCCCCTGCAGTGGGAGGGGGCGTCCAGTGCAGTGTCCCTTTTCCAAGGGGCGCCCTCTGGAGCTGCTGTCCCTGCAGAGCTTGTGAGGGTGGCTCTGGTTCTGCTGAGGGCCTACTGGGGACCCCGTCCCCTTTCCAGGGTGTGCTTTTGTCTGTTCCCAGGAGCAACACTCATCAGCCATCCTCACTTTAATCCCCTCCTCCAGTTGACATATTTAAAATTAATGAGGAATTTGTTCTCATCCAACTCTCTGGTTAGGGCAGTGAGCCTATTTCTCCTCCTCAAATGGCTCTTGTAGGTAAAATAATGAAAAAATATGTTTTTCTCTCTACCCTGGCCCTACTCTTAATGTTTTTGGCAGCTCCGAACAGAGACACTATATAAAAATCAGGCATTTTATTGCTCAGTAATTAACCCAAACTAGCCCAGGCAGACAGTTTGCAGTGGAGAGAAGAAGGAGATGGATGTGGAAAGGGTTCCCAGGGATGTGGTAGGTGCCTGTGTGTAACGAGCTTTTGAACAATTTCCTGTGCTGGATTTCCATGGGCAAAAGGTGTCCCTGAGTAGGCTGTACCAAGCTATTTCCTGAAAATGTGAGCTGTTAAAAAAATTTTTTTTCCTCAATCTCATGGTGTTACGGTCTGAATGTTTGTGTTCCCCCATTACCCCCACGGTGATGGTGTTCGGAAGTGGGGCTTTGGGGGGGCGATTAGGTCATGAGGATGGAGCCCTCATGAATGGGATTAGTGCACTTAGCAAAGGGACTGCAGAGACCTCTCTTGCCCTCTTTGCATCATGTAAAGACACAAAAGAAGCTGTGGCCAGGTGCAGTGGCTCACTCCTGTAGTCCCAGCACTTTGGGAGCTCGAGATGGGCTGATCATCCGAGATCGGGAGTTCGAGACCAGCCTGGCCGACATGGTGAAACCTTGTCTCTACTTAAAATACAAAAATTAAACGGGCGTGGTGTCATGTGCCTGTAATCCCGGCTGCTCAGGAGGCTGAGGCAGTAGAATCGCTTGAACCCAGGAGGCAGAGGTGGCAGTGAGCCGAGAGCCTGGGCAACAGAGCAAGACTCCATCTCAAAAAAAAAAAAAAAAAAGAAGCGGTCAGTTCTGCAACCCTGAAGAGGGCCCTCACCAGAACCCAACCATCTGCCACCCTGATCTTGAACTTCCAGCCTCCAGAACTGTGAGGAATAAGTTTCTGTTGTTTATAAACCACCATGGTACACTGTTATAGCCGCCTAAACTGAGATACATGATTTGAAATAACAGGTATGACTATTTTCTGGTGTCTGTGTGAGGGGAGATCTCAGCGCAGGCAGGGATGGTCCTGGTGCAGGCCCTTGAACCTGCAGTCTGGGCTTGTGTGGGGCCCTGCCTGTAGCATGCTTTTAGCACCCAGCTCATGGGCTGAAATGTCCTCTTTGAGCATCTCCCTTCCTCAGGAGAATGTGGTTTCCATGAAGAAAGGGACTGCATCTTTCTCATCTTTGAAATGTGAGCCTTGTACTATGTTTAGCAAATAGGAGGTGCTCAGAAAGATGTGTTGAACTGAGCTGATGTAGGATGACGCAGCTCACACATGAGGCCAGGTTAGCCTTGGCCCAGGCATGCCCTCTAGGGGAGGTGGGGATAAATGAGAGGATGCTGCCCCCTCTTTTTCTATCAAGAAAGGCTTCCTGGAGCAGATTCAGCTTGACTCCATGTGGGAGCACTCTGGACACTTCTGCACTTCTGCCAGACCACCCCAGGAGAACAAGCAGGCCTCTCTGTCCTCTGTCCTTCCTCCCACCTTCTTTTGTTCTGAGTCCTCCAATCATCAAGGCCTGGTGTTCTATCGGTGACCACTCTCTCTCTGCTGGTTAAAAAGCCCATTCTCAAAAGGGCTGTCCAGCCTGGCTGACCTTGACTCAGCAGGGTCTGTGACTCCTAGGTATAAAGCCACCAGCAGAGTATCCAGGGTCCGAGGGCTGATGTGTTTCACCTCATCCACCTCACTCTGACCCGGGACACCAGTTAACCCAGGAGAGGCTTCTCTAGTGTTCTAACTCTAGTTCTCTAGTGTTCTCTCACTACTTCTATCACATCTGCAGTTATTTTCTCCACTGAAGCTTTGAACCCCTCAAAGTCATCTATTGTTTCAAACTGCTATTAATATTGTGGGTTTTTTGTTTTTGTTTTTTTTTGAGATGATAGGGTTTCCCTCTGTTGCCCAGGCTGGTCTCAAACTCCCAGGCTCAAGCAATCCTCTCACCTCAGTCTCCCAAAGTGTTAGGATCCACTGATGGAGGCAAACGAAAGCTCCCAATGCCTAAGGGATAGAATGTGGCAAATCTGAGCTCAGAGCCTGAATCAAGCAGAAAAGTAACAGTAGCAATTCTGAGGCTGGGAAGACCAGCTTGGGAAAGTTACAAGCACCGAAGCATTTTTTTAATTCTTAAAATGCACCAGCACCCCATTGCCCCAACCTGAGCAGAGGAAAATCAATTAATCCAATCAATTCATCCATGGCAAAAATGAAATAAAGTGCTCAGCTGTTGCAGGAAGCTGTTGCAGGAAATAGCAAGCCCTCTGAGACAGGGTTGCCAAAAAAACACAGGAGGCCCAGTTAAATTTGGGTTGTAGATAAACAAGAAAACAATCTTTAGTATAAGTATATCCCCTGACCTACTGGGGACATACTTATATACTACAAATTACTGCTGACTTAGCTGTAACTGTGCCTCCTGTACTTTGTCTGGCAACCCTGCTCTGCGAGGTAAAGGCCACTGCTGAATTTCTGCTGTGTGTTCTGTTCACGGGTGGAATATCCGGCAAGTACTAGATAGTATGTTTTGGAGGAAATGTCAACAACTTTGTGAAAAAAAGCCCACCTTCTCCGTCTCTGAAGAGCCCTGAGCTCCCTGGATCCACATAGTTGGGCTTTTACCTTGTAGTTACTCCTGAAGATGAGTCCAGGCCTTGGAAATTGGGCCCTTCAGGTTCACATCTCAGTTCTGTGGCTTCCTAGCTGTGCCATCTTCAAAAAGTTATCTTTCTGTGCCTCAATTTTCCCATCTCTAAATAGGGCCAATATGGGCCAACCTCATAGGGTTCCTGTAAGGATCAGGATGTAATAAACACTCAGGAAAATGCCTGGGACATGGTAATAGCTTGGTAAGCATCAGCTCAGTTTGCATTAGCTGTGATTTCTCTCATTTCCCACAAGAAGGCTCAGGGACAAAACTGTGGAGAAAGTACAGGCGTACCTGGGAGATACTGCGGGTTCAGGTCCAGACCACCACAATCAAGTGAGTCGTACAAGTTTCTGTTTTCCAGTTATGTTAAACATATGAAAGTTATGTTTATACTATACTGTAGTTTATTAAGCATGCATTAGCATTACATCTAGAAAACCAGTCTACATACCTTAACTTTTAAAAATATTTTATTGCTGAAAAATGCTTGTGATCGTCTGAGTTTTCAGTCAGTCACAATCTTTTTGCTGATGGAGGATATTCCCTCAATGTTGATGGCTGCTGATTGATCAGGGTGGTGGTTGATGAAGTTTGGGGCCACTGTGGCAATTTCTTAACATAAGACAGCAATGAACTTTGCTGTATCGACTCTTCCTGTTGTGAAAGATTTCTCTGTAGCATGTGATGCTGTTTGAGAGCATTTTATTCACAGAATAACTTTTTTTCAACATTGGGCTCAATCCTCTCAAACTCTGCTGCTGTCTTAGTAATTAAGTTTATGGAATATTCTAAATACTTTGTTGAATTTCAACAACGTTCACAGCATCTTCGCCAGGAGTAGATTCCATCTCAAGAAACCACTTTCTTTGTTCATTCATAAGAAGCTACTCCTCATTCATTCAAGTTTTATCATGAGGTTGCAGCAGTTCAGTCACGTCTTCAGACTCCACTTCTAATTCTAATTCCCTAGTGTTCTCTTGCTATTGCCATCACATCTGCAGTTATTTTCTCCACTGAAGCCTTGAACTCCTCAAAGTCATCTATTGTTTCAAACTCCTATTAATGTTGTGTGTGTGTGTTTTTTATTTTTTTGAGATGATGAGGTCTCCCTCTGCTGCCCAGGCTGGTCTTGAACTCCTGGGCTCAAGCAATCCTCTCACCTCAGTCTCCCAAAGTGTTAGGATACACTCTGCCTGGCCAATGTTGGTATTTTGACCTCCTTCCATGAATCACAAATGTTCTTAATGGTTTCCAGATTGATGAATGTTTTCCAAATTTTCAGTTTACTTTGCCCAGATCCATCAGAGGAATCATTATTTATGGCAACTAAAGCCTTATGAAATGAATTTCTTAAATAAGATTTTAAAATCGAAATTACTACTTGATCCCATGAGTTGCAAAATGGCCACTGTGTTAGCAGGCATGAATCTCCTTGGACATCTCCATTGGAGCTCTTGGGTAACCAGGACCATTGTCAATGAGCTGTAATATTGTGAAAAGAAACTCTTTTTCTGAGCACTAAGTCTCAACAGTGGACTCAAAAAATTCAGTAAACCATGCTGTGAACAGATGTGCTATCAGCCAGGCTTTGCCATTCCACTTATGAAACATGGAGTAGTGTTCACATAATTCTTTTCATTTTTTTTATTTTTTATTTTTATTTTTTTACAGTAGAAAGTAAATGTCATGAGTTAACATAATTCTTAAGGCCCCTAGCATTTTTAGAATGATAAATGTGCACTGACTTCAACTTAAAGTCACCAGCTGGATTAGCTTCTAACAAGAGAGTCATCCTGTCCTTTGAAGCTTTGAAGCAGCCATTGACTCCTCTCTAGCTCTGAAAGACATACACAATATCTTCTTCCAACAGAAGGCCATTTCGTCTAGGTGGAAAATCTGTTGTTGAGTGTAACCATGTTCATCAGTGATCTCAGATCTTCTGGATAACTTGCTACAGCTTCTACGTCAGCACTTGCTGCTTCTGTATTTTTCTGTTATAGAGAAAGCTTCTTTCCTTAAACTTCATGAACCAACCTCTGCTAGCTTTCAACTTTTCTCCTGCAGTCTCCTCATCTCTCTCAGCCTTCATAGAACTGAACAGAGTTACGGCCTTGCCCTGGATTAGGCTTCAGCTTAAGGGAATGTCGTGGCTGGTTTAATCCTTTATCCAGACCATTCAAGCTTTCTCCATATCAGCAATAAGGCTAATAATAAGGTTTCTTTTTTTTTTTCAATCTTCGTGTGTTCATTGGGTGTTTCATTTTCTTCAAAAACTTTTCTTTTGCACTCATAGCTGACTGTCTGGTGCAAAAGGCATAGCTTTCAGCCTGTCTTGGCTTTCAACAGGCCTTTTTCATTAAACTTAATAATTTCTAGCTTTTAATGTAAAGTGAGAGACATGTGACCCTTTCTTTCACTTGAACATTAGAGGCCATTGTAAGGTTATTAACTTGCCTAATTTCAATATCATTGTGTCTCAGAGAATAGGGAGGGCTAAGAAGAGGGAGAAAGATGGGAGAACAGCCAGTTAGTGGAGATTTTTCTTTTCTCCCTCTACCACCATGGGACAAACTCTTGTTAGGTTTCTTTTCCATCCCTAATCTACCAGGTTGGGGGGTGTGCAGGGCTGGACTTTAAGGAGGCAGAATAGAAAGCTTTTCAATGCAGTGTGGTGGAAGTTCACTGGCTATGTCTTTTAGCCCCAAACACCACACATCACCCACCTCCCCTACACCTGCCAGTTTCAGCACCTGAAAGGTGATAATTTCAGATTTATTTCACAGGGTCTTGAAAGACTGGGTCCTTTGTTGAACCTCAAGTGGCCCACCTGGGGCTAATTGGCAGCTGGGTTGTGCATGGCGCTTAGGTGAGAGTAGGGGAGCAGAAGTACCCAGAGGCTCATAAAATACATGTGTTAGTCTTAGGTTTTAAGAAACTGATCTGTACTGTGGTTGCTTGCATAAGCTGTGTTTATTGTAAGGGCAGCTCTGGAATAAAGGATGGAATATAGATAACATGCACAAGCTTCAAAGGGACTCCAGAAACAAACTTACAGCCAGGCCTCATGGGAATAGGAAGGTGGTCCAGGAACTAGAAGGGTGGTCTTAGGATGATCACCATCTCAGCAGCAGAAGTCCTCTGACTCCCTTAGCCTTTACCTTTACTCAGCAACTGAGGGTCTTTTTTCCATTGCCCCTATTGAAAGCAGGAAATTTTCCCTGACCCCTTTTTGGGTGGGGACCAGAGTGCAGGAACTGAAGATAGCCAGCTGCTTTGGTGCCAATGGGGGCAAACGCCACTCACTTTAACCCATTGCACTCAACCTTTCATGGAAGGGAGCATGTAAGTGAGTGGGTGTCGGAGCCAAGGTGAGTGCTTTTGGACACCAGCAGGAGCAAAACTCCATGTAGGCCTTGTGGCAGCATCTACCAGGGAGTACCCACAACCCCCGAAGCCCCAGAAGGAGGCTTACAGTCTGTGCTCTATTAGCTTTGTTGTCCACAGACAGTTTAAGTGTTAACAGCTCAGTGAGCTCTCTGCCTTTTCATGTGAGGTGGCTGCTTTCTGCCATTGAGGGCAGAGGGTCAGTGTGACAGTCATTTGCATCTGCACCTGTGGTACCTTAGCTCTTGTGCAGCATCCAGGAAAAATCAGGTCATACACATGAATTAAAGGGTGGTGAATGCAAAAGATTTTATTGCCGATGAAAGTGACTCTCAGCAGGAACAGGAGCTGGAAAGGGGATGGAGCAGGAAGGTGATCTTCCCCTGGAGTCTAGCCAACCCCAGCCAGACTCCTGTCCAAAGCAATGTCATTAAGACATCCCTCTGAAGTCAAGCTGCTTCTCTCTGACATTCTACCATAGTCTCTAACATTCTGCATTTCTCCTCTTCTCCTCTCTGCCAGTGCAACCTAGGGTTCTTATAGGCAGAGGATGAGAGACAGGGCAGGCCATGGATGGTTTTGGAAAGGGCAATATTTGAGCAGGAAAATAGTAATGCATATTCTCACTTTGGGCTGTGGTTCCAGGCTTGAGGGTGGGACCCTCACTGGAGACCCTCCCTCTTCTGCCCAGAATTTCCTGCCTCCTGTCCCTATCACTATTACTGCTTGCAACCTACTCTCTCTTTCCTTTACCTCCTGCCTCTACTTACAGCCTCTACCTATTCACAGATTCTCCAACTCATGGCTTCTGAGTATTACTTCTCTCTGATGGGGGTTGAGTTTCTTTTCCCATGACAAAGCACTCAATTGCCTCTCTCTGTTTCATATTAATACTGCCCAAGGAATGAGTCTGCAGAATAGGCACTGGACATGCTGTCTATCCACTGTCCAAACAGCTGTGGACTTGTGGTCACATGATCATGGTTCCAATATGGCAGCCCACAGTGGGAGGAACTCATGGGAAGAGGACTATGGGAGTGGCAGGCATCCCAGCGCTTGTCCTGCCCACATCAGGGGGATGAAAAAGAGGGGGTATGACTGTGCCAATAACATATTTTCTCTATTTTATAGATTGGTTGTTGGGGGAGGGTCTGGTAAAATTAAATGAGACACTGAGTTCGGTCATAGAACTTATTTTCAATAATTACGCTTTATTTTCAGGAATCCTTGGAGTTCATCTCATGAACCCCAGAAAGCCAAGGGACACTGTTTGGGAAAAAAAAAATCAAATACAACACTAAGCCAAATCTGACTCCCTAAGCTTGTAGCCAGACCACTTTTGTCATTTTTCACGAGTCAGACACATGTCTTTGGGGACAGTGGTAAGAACACATGGAAGTGATCCCAAGTCCCCTAGACACTTCAGCATCATCTGACCAGTGAGGGCAGTGTTTGCTGCTCTGACCCTCTAGGCACTGCTAAGTTAAAGAGGTACAGGACATGTCACGTAGCTGGCTTGTCTCTGAGGTAGTCTTCCAGCTGCCTTGATCTTGTCTTGGGCACATCTGATGGGTTATATAACTTAACAGGCTAGGTCATTTTAACAGGTAAACAACAGTGGAGGTTTTTGGTTTGGGGGTTGGGGGATTGGAGGAGAAGGAGAATGCATGTACCAAAGACATCTAAGGGGGAAGAATCCAAAAGAGAAAAGGGAATATTTATCCACTTAACATTTACACTAAAAAAAAAACCACAGTTTTCTTTAAAACACTTAGCTTAACTATCAAAATGGAAACTTGTTCATGAGGTAATTCACATGAAAGAGGCAATAACTGATGGCTTAAAAGTAATACATACTCATGTAGTAAGTGCCACACACTGTTCCAAGCGCTTCATCTATATTAAGTCATTGGTCTTCACAATCTTATGAGGGAAGCACAATTTTGATTCCACTTTACATATAAGAAAACTGAGACACAGAACCACTAATTCACTTGCCCAAGGTCTTGCAGCTAGCAAATGGCAGAGGTGGCATTTAAATCCTGGCAGTCTAACTCTCAGAGTTTAGACTCTGAATTACAATGTTCTCAAAGAAAATTTAAAACTACATGGAATTGAATGAAAATGATAACACGACATTAAATTGGATGGGATGCAGCCAGTATTTATCCAGCATGCATTATGTCTAAGTGGCTTTACGTCCATTATCTCTATGAGGCAGGGTCACGTGAGCCCACCCATGCTCAGGGAGGTCAGGTACTGGCACAAGGTCACACAACTAGGAGATGGAAGAGCCAGGATAAGAACACAGGTCTAGTTCCAAAATCTGCCATCTACCCATTAGTGCTCCCTATGCCCAACGATACGTTTCAAGGTACATTTGCACTTTGATGGGAGATAATCCATCAACCCAAGAAATAAACATTGATGGTGAAAATTCTAGAAATAATTTAGCTTGACGGAGGGCATCTTCCAAGCATCCCTGAAATTATAGCTCACGATTTGCTGTTTCTTAAGTCAGCTCTGCTAGAAAGTGACAGAATCTGAGTCCTGCTTGGGTAGTTTTCTTTCTCCCTCTTCCCTCAGGCATCTCCTGTGGGAGGAAGGAGGAGCTCAAGGTCAGGAGGGCACCATTCCCTGGGAGGTAAGTGCAGCACTCAGCCGCATTGACTCCAGCTGACATCCTTCAGTGTGGGAGGCCTCATCATCTATCCCTGCAGGGCTTTGTTCCCTGCAGGGCTTTGTTCCCCGCAGGCCTCTGAATGTGAGATCCACCCTCTTTGGATTTATGGGGCCAGTTTTGCTTTGCTTTTTCACCTGACCCTTTGGTTTAAAAACACAATAAGGAGTGGGAATTATTACCACTGGAGTTAAAGAATGCCAGCTTTTCAGACCTGTTTTTTCTGGTCAAGCTGAGAGAGGAAATCAAAGCTTCCATTCTTCTCCCTGGAAACAGAACTTACAGAAGTGTGCCTTATTACATCATTGTTGACAAAAAGCAAGTGGGAAATACTTGAAAATGTGAAAAATCACAGAGTAACATCCTTCCTGAGACTTAAGAAGGTCCAGTCCAAGTTCAGAAAGGGGGTGGGATGGAGATGCCAGGAATTGATGAAACTCTGTGTGAAAAGCACAGCACAGTTAGTGCCAAGATTAGGAGGTGGTCCTCTCGCCTCCGAGGACTTCAGAAGGCTGCTTGGCCTGGGGAACACCAAATACTCAGTAGTGCCTCTGTTTCCTAATTGGTCAAAATGTGAAAAAGTAAATGGGCTCAAATAAGTATTAACAAAGAGTCGACTATGTACTACATTGTGAAATTGCCTTTGTAGTTAGGAAATTGCTTTTGCCAAATTATGACAGTAAGAAATCTGACATAGTTGAACTCATCTTGCTTCTGATCTCCAAGCTGTCCTTGGTCATTCCTGGGCACAGGACAAGCTAATGTTGGAAGGAATTTAGTTTATAGTTTACATTTAAGACAAAGATGATAATAGCCCTTCCCAAAACTAAACCACCTTTGTAAAGCTAATGAAAGGCCACAAGGTTAAGATTATGAGAGGGGCCTGAATTCTGACAAGACAGGCATAGTTTCTATAATCCCTTACTGCTCAGGGGTCATGTGGCCAGAGGTCACAAGATTTGTGACTTTTCTAATTGCTCCTATACATAACATTGCTATTGTAGAACTTAGGATTGGTTTTTGAGATATCGTTCAGACTGACCCCACCAGAACTCATGACTCATGACTCAACAGGTCTTGTGCCCCCGACTCAGAGGCAGACTCAGCACATGAGGACTGTCTTCCACCCCCGGTGATTTCATTTCCAACCGATCAGCAGCAGTCATTCCCTAGCCCCCTGCCCACAACATTATCCATAAAAACTCTAACCTCCAAGCCTTTGGGGAGACTGATTTGAGTGATAACTCCAGTTCTCCCACGTGGGTCAGCCTCACGTCAAACTCTTTGTCTATGGCAACACGGCGGCCTCAGTGAACTGATTTTGTCTGTGCAATGGGCAGGAAGAACCAGTCAGGTGACTGCAGTTAGACAAACTAGAAGTTAATCTGTGAGTTTTTCACTGACTAACAATGACTTCATCTCTCTGAGCCTCAGTTTCCTCATTTATAAAATGGTGCTCATGGCAACTGTACCTGAACATAACAAGCCCAGTGCCTGAACTCTGATAGCTCCCAAGGAAACACAAATGGGCAAGTCAGAAATCCTCTTTCATAACAAAGCAAAGAGGGGAATACACCAGCCATCCCCAGCAAGGCTTTCTAAAAGTTTCCTCAAAGCTGCATTCCACAGCATACCTGCTCTCTCTCCATTCCCCACCAGCACCCCCGACACTCTCAAAAATATTTTCTTCTTCCTGAGCTCTCCCTTTGTTCTGTAGATCAACATGATTTATAGGTCAAAGTGTTCTGTAGATGAATATTCAGGCATCTCTGGTACTGCGCCCCACCCTCTGCAGCACATCAGTGGGGTGGGGTGGGGTTGAGGGTTACACAGAATAATAACATTTTACTTCCTGATACACAACCATGCCAGAGGTTGATGCGATGATTAAGAAAACCACAGATGCAAAACCCACTAACAATAAGCCTAAAGTATGGAGCAAGCTCAGTAAAAGTTCATTTCCTTCCGCCTCCTGCAGACACGAAGATCAGACGTTTCTGAGAGGGTTTTGGAAATGAAGTGCACAGTAGGGCCCTATTCTGATGAAAGTGCTGATATGATGCTGAGATAAGAGGTAGCAAAGTAATGTTCTAACCCACTTGGGGGTGGGATCAGCTGTCCTTGCCTGGGCCAACTCCCAGCATGGGATGGGGTCTCCCCTCCTGAAGGGATGGAGGAGGGGAGAGGAGTAGCAGTGGTCTACAGCTAAACAGATGAAATGAATGGTGATCTCAGAGGGGGTGGGGATAAGACACTGATCTGTGGGCCAAAAAAAAAAAAAAGAAAAGAAAAGGAAGAAAAAGCCCTCTAAGAGAGTCAGTTAGCAGGAACCTATCCTCATTTGTGGCTGGAAAACAGCCTGGTTGGGGTATTTGGTCTCCTCTAAGTCTACTAAAAGCACAGAGGCCAGGCATGGTGGTTCATGCCTATAATCCCAGCACTTTGGGAGGCTGAGGCAGGAGCATTACTTGAGCCCGGGAGTTCTAGACTAGCCTATGCAACATAGTGAGAGCTTGTTCCTACCAAAATCAAAAAAAAAAAAGAGAGAAAAAAGGAAAGAGCTGGGTGTGCTGGTACATGCCTGTGGTTGCAGCTACTCAGGAGGCTGAGGAGGCAGTAAGCCATCATCATATCACTGCATTCCAGCCTGGGTGACAGAGCCAGACCTTGTCTCAAAAAATATACATATACATGTGTGTGCGTGTGTGTATGTGTGTGTGTGTGACTCCCTCCTTTTTTTCTAACATTTTCCCTAATTACACAACAGAGCAAACCAAGAAGGAAAGAAACAAGGTAGAGCTTTCTAGAAGGCCTGGATTCTTGCTCCAGGAAAATAAAATCAGGCAGCCCCTCAGGGTTTCAGTCTGGGATCCTGTTATGGGCTGAATTTTGTCCCCCAGCAAATTCACATGGTGAAGTCCTAACCCCCAGGACCTATATAGATTGTGACTGTATTTGGAGATTGGGTCCTGAAAGAGGTGGTTAAGGTCAAATGAGGTCACGAGGGTGGGCCCTAATCCAGTATGACTGGTCTCCCTATTAGAACATGAAGACAGCCATCTACGAGCCAAGGACAGGGGCCTCAGAAGAAACTGGTCCTGCTGACACCTTGATGTTGGACTTCTAGCCTCCAGAGTTGTGGGAAAAATCAGTGTTGTTTAAGCTGCCCTGCCTGGCACCCTGTCATGGCAGCCCTAGCAAACTAGTCTAGCTGTATTTCTCTGCGTGAAAAACCTCCAGTGCCAGGGCAAAGGTCCCACCTCCTCTTCCCTGGTGTGCCCTGCTGTTCCCCTGGCTGGCTCCCCCTGCCTGCTGGCTCTGCAGTGGCACCAACACTGAGGCAGGGGTCAGCAGAGGTGCGCTCCGTGCACCGCTGGCCACAGTGACCTGAAGCTGGCCCAGGAGGTTCAGGGATGGGCACAGGGGTGGGGAGAGGACAAAGCTGGAGTCGGTGCAGCCTTGTACCTACCACGCAAGCACTGTGGGAAGGCGGCTGGCAGGGGCAGTCTCGCTCTATTTGAATGAGGCCTGTGGTGTTTGCTGAGACAAGAGACAGGCCCTGACTTCCTTGAGCTTCCAGGAGGTTGAAGCATGGAAAGAGGTCATTTTCCTTGGCCCAGTTGGGGGAGCCCCGGTCTGCATATGCCTCACCTCTCCGGAGGAAGCAGGAACCCTGGAGGACTCGGCTACATTAGCCAGGGAGAGAACCTGGTGCCTCTCAGAGGTGAGCACAGGCGTGGAAACAAGTTGAATCTGATTTCGAGGCCTAAAATTTACTTTCCGTTCCTATTCAAACCCCCAACCTCCATTCCCCAGGGTGGCACAAGAAGCAGTCAGCTTTTGAAGTGGCAGGAAATAGGGTTGAAGCCACAGCCCTTCAGGTCCTGGAGTTGCCTCTGAGGAGCTCATTATCCCCATGCATGGGGTCCCTTGCAGGGGGTATTCCGCTGCTTCCAGGCCTCAGATGATGTTGGCAGCCACGAGGGCTGAGGTCAAGCCCCTGAAGGACACACAGTGTTTCTCCTTTAAGGACCTGTCCTCTAACCTATTCTTTTCCAGAACTAAGTGCTCTCTCTCTCTCTCCTTTGAGAAGCTTAGGATTCCAGAAACATAAAAGCCAGGAGGGCAGGGTAAAGTCAAGCAAGCTGCCTGCTGAAAAATTGGGTATGAGAAATTGGAACTGAAATGCAATCATTCTGCCACACCTGCTACACACAGCTTTGCTTCCCGGCCCTAGTTGTGGGCTGAGAAAGCCTCAGGATCCAGCTCAATCCCAGCAGCCCAGTAGCTGACCTCAAGGCCACTGAATTGCATCTCCCTAAATGCAGGGACCACGTCTTGCTTATCACCATAGCTGCTGTTTATCGAGAGCATTCTCTGTGTGAAGTGGCTTTATATCAGTTGTCATTAACCCTCACCATACTGACGTCAGATGTTATTATCATCTTTTAACAGACGTGGAAATTTAGGCTCAAGAAGGTGACTGGCCCAGGACTTCATAGCCCATAGCTGCTGGAGGTGGGATTTGAACTCGTCTGGGAGGTGTGAAATCACCCCAGCCCGGTGCCTGCTCCGGACAGAGACTCAGCAAGTGCAGCTCTGCGTGTTTCCTCCATCATGGAGGCCTGCTTAGGGGAGAAATCTTGCTGAAGAAAGGTGGCCGATGGTTTGGAGAGAAGAGACGCTTATTTGTGTAGTTCCCAAGAATCCCATCTCCAGCTTAGAAGGACACCTTTTCTGATTTCCCATTCAAAGGGACCGACATACGCTCAGGGGCTGAGGCAGCAGCTGTTTTCGCTGTGCACAGACTGGAGCGCGGTGTGTGAGTGAAGTCTGCGGCTACTTCTCTCCTCCCCCGAGCCTTCTGGGGTTTGGGTTTATGACTCCAGAGGCGGAGAAGCGTGTTCCCTTTCTGTGCGGATCCCGTCATTGACAGAGTCTGTTTTAGAAGAGCATTTTTAGATGGTAGCAAACATTCCAGACCCCAAAGCATTCTCTTTACAGCACTGTCTAGCTTGGGTGGGGTAGGGTGGGTTTGTGTACACGTGTGCGTGCGTGTATGTGCAAGTGTGTGCACGTGTGTGTCAGCTCCTCTGTGTGGCTCCACTGCTAGCCACCTCTGTGATATCCTGACTATTTAGCCGGGGCATCGACCAGACATAGGAATCTTCAGCAAACCTACAGTTCAGACGAACGCCTTCGTTTCTGCCCTGAGAAGAAAGTCCACTGAGTCTCAGGGCTTCAGAGTCATTCTCTCAAGGCATTTGTTCAGCTTTGTTTCCCCGGTGCTACCCTCTCTGAAGTCGTTATTACTCATTAGGTATATTGCACGTAGAGGAAAAGTAGGCCAAGGATTAAAAAAAAAAAAGAAAAAAATCATTTCTGGGAGAAGTACAAGTATTGTGTAAAGCTATTTTGAACTTGCATGAGATTTTTCAAGGGGGAACTGTTTTGTTCAGGGACAGCCGCTGTCACAACTGACTTACCAATGAATGCTCGGGTCTGCGCCTTTCACAGGCTGACCACGTGACCTTGGAATTCCATTTTGAAATGGTAATTCTTCCCAGTGGGGTGAGCAGCCTCTCAATCCAGGTTCTATACAATATAGGCCACCTCGAGGATTCTCCGTGGAACAGGAACAAGAGAATTCTGAGAAACCTCTGTAAAGGAACAGAAAGAGAAAACTATGTGAATCTGACTACCGGGCCCC
The DNA here is from genome assembly GCF_030222135.1 of Aotus nancymaae. NCBI lineage: Eukaryota > Metazoa > Chordata > Mammalia > Primates > Aotidae > Aotus > Aotus nancymaae. The sequence continues at coordinate 5,234,457 of NW_026988546.1, read as the reverse complement.
CTGGACCTATGTGCCACCCAGGTTCGGAGCAAGGCTGCGGGGCAGATGATGTCCGGAAAAGCCTCAGAAAGTCCGGACTCTAGGAAAAAACATTCCAGCTCACTCTGCTCTGACCTGCATCTGCTCTGTGCTGAAAGCTTTGTTGCTGCCATGAGTGTATTTAGGGGCAATAAAATGTGCGGTATCAAAGTGACTGGCTTGAAGTGCACTGGATGCATCCTAGGCTTCGCCGGGGCGGGGGAGGGGGGGTTGGGGGGGTGGGAAAGTCTCCTCAAGCTGGTAGTTGACAGAAAGGGGAAAGCAGTGAGGAGTGGGCCCACCCACAGGAGTCTGGGCATGAGGTGGGTCCTGGTTCCCAGGCTGCCCTGTGCTCTGGCTGCTCTTGCCTCCCCGGGGGTCACCACGCTGGGCTTCTCCATGCTGGGCCATCACGATACTGCCCAGGGTTTACAGGTTTACAGGTTTACAGGCATTATCTCACTCAGCCTTGTTTTGCTCCCTTTCACAAAGAAAGGAAGGAAAAGAGAAGCAGGGGGAGAGAGAGGAAGCCAGACTAGCCTTCAGCTCTGCTAGTGGTTCCTTGCCTGGGTTAGGCTTCCCTGGAAAGCAGCCTGCATTGTCTGGCACCTCCTGCATCTGACAGCCAGGTGCTCCTACTTGGAGCATAACTGTAGTAGGCCATCTCTGTGCCAGTTGATTTAGAAAGCAGTGTCCCTGCTTTTCTGGAAACTTCCATACTACACAATTCCCGATGCAAAGCATTTAACAATTATAGGTGGGGCTCTGATCAAAAAGTAAGCATTAGAAAAGGTAACAGTTAAGTCGGGTGCAACGGCTCACACCTGTAATCCCAGCACTTTGGGAGGTCGAGGCGTGCAGATCACCTGAGGTCAGGAGTTTGAGATCAACCTGGCCAACATGGCAAAACCGTGTCTTTACTAAAAAAACAAAAAAAACAAAAAACAAAAAACAAAAAAATTAGCCAGGCATGGTGGCACGTGCCTGTAATCCCAGCTACCTAGGAGTCTGAGGCAGGAGAATGGCTTGAACCTGGGAGGTGGAGGTTGCAGTGAATCGAGATCGCACCACTGCACTCCAGCCTGGGCAACAGCATGAGACTCTGTCTCAAAGCAAAAAAAAAAAAAAAAAAAAGGGTAACAGCAAGTGGTTAAAATCCATGAATCTTTAATCACTTTAAGTAGTGAAAGTGTATGGAAACTCTTATAATATTAGAGCTAAAATGCACCTTGGGGATGATTTAATGCACTTTTTCCAATGATAAACAAGATCCAGACAATTATGTCAAATATTTATAGTAACCCATCTTCTTGGTGCCAGTTGAGAATAGAATCCACATTTCCAAATAATCTCAACACCTTCAGTTTCACCTCACTTTTGAAAGGTTGTTGAGAAGGGCATTTGCACACTGCCTGCAAGGTAGTTGCAATGGCTATAAAGTCTTCCTATTGCATAAATAGAATTCTACTCTATCTGTGTTAACCTAGCTAAAATTGATGTGCTTGTGATAAAACTCACCAACTAAATATGTAAAAACAATCATTACTTTTCCTTCTTTGTGTTTACTTAGTGGGTTTTGGGAAAATGATTTAGATAGCCAATGTCTCAGAATTACTGTCCAGTCCACGGAGACAAAATTGGTGATTTATTTTTCTCTCAACGAATGTTCCTATAACAGGCAGTGACTTTTAAAATCATTCTAGAGATGATTCCCTTCTAAAAGTAGCTGTTACATTCTTTAAACATTTGCATTCATTGGTTGTTGAAATGGGAACCTTGACAGTGCCGGGGAAGATGAGCCAGAGAATGAAACAATCCGTGATGGCATGGTAACCCCTTGGCAGAGAGGGGAGGGCTGCAGGGATGCTGGACCTGTTTGGGCAGCAGTGAGCAGTCGTGGACACTGAGAACTGGAGAGTAGAATGGGGCAGAGCCTGGGAGGATGGTGCCGGCGACTCGGGGCCAGAGATGCTACATGTTTTGACTTTTTTTTTTTTTTGAGACGGAGTTTCGCTCTTGTTACCCAGGCTGGAGTGCAATGGCACGATCTCGGCTCACCGCAACCTCCGCCTCCTGGGTTCAAGCAATTCTCCTGCCTCAGCCTCCCGAGTAGCTGGGACTACAGGCACGCGCCACTATGCCCAGCTAATTTTTGTATTTTTAGTAGAGACGGGGTTTCACCTTGTTGACCAGGATGGTCTCGATCTCTTGACCTCGTGATCCACCCGCCTCGGCCTCCCAAAGTGCTGGGATTATAGGCGTGAGTCACCGCGCCCGGCCTGTTCTGACTTTAATGCAAACGTTGGCAGCTTCCTCCTGCTCCTTCTCTCCTACAGTTGCATTAGCTTCTCCTTAGTTCATGCAGAGCTGCCTTTGGTTTCTAGGCATCATTCCCTTCTCACCTTTCATGCTGGAAATGTGGCTTTGTTACCAACATAGCCTTGACTAGAGGGGGCACCTAAACCTTCAAACTGTTTCACTCTGGCCTCCACCCTTATCTCTCCATCAAAATTCCTCTAGCCGATGACCACCATGTAGCCTAATCCAATGGAAACTTTTCAGTGTTCATCCTACATGACTTTTCCACAGCCTTTGGCATGGCTGTCTATGCTCTCCTTCTCGACATATTCTCCTCTCTTTCTTCTGAACTACTCACTCCCAGCACTTCTGCTATGTTGTCCTTTTCTATTGCCAGCAGCTCCTCCACTACACAGTGTTACAGGTTGAGGTTCCTGAAGGCTTGCTCCTGGGTCATCTTCTCTTCTCACCCCTCTCTTGCTCTTTAAGAGAACTGCCTTCCTTACCCAGAAATACTAATGCATAGCGGGAGTGCAGCTGGGGGGGACACCACCCACTGAAAGAAACTCAAATTTCCAGGACTAGGGAAAGCCCTTGTACCTGATCAGGCAGCTACCTCAGGGACCCAGGGGCTCTCCAGCAGCACCAGAGAAAACTAACAGTCCAAAGGCTCTGAAAATTAAACTAACTTTGGAACCAGAGTCCATAAGGTAAGGCGAGATGCATGTGCTAAACCTAAATAGGATAACTGACTGCTAACATAAATTATTTATGTAGGACCCAGAGTCTCCTAACATAACAGACAAGATATTCAAGATATAATTAAAAACTCACTATTATGCCAAGAACCAAAATAAAAAATATTGACTCAAAAGAGCAAAGACAGGCAGCTGATAGCAACACCAAGATGAATCAGATATTGAGATTATCTGACTAGGATGTTAAAGTAGCATTGTAAAATGCTTCAAGTTATAAATTCTCTTAAGATGAATGAAAAAATTAAAAATCTGAGCGAAAAACAGAAGTTATAAAAAAGAACCAGATGAAAATGTAGAACTGAAAAAATGCAATAACAAATTTTTAAATCTTACTTTATGGACTCACAGTAGAGTGGAGATGAGAGAGGATATAAGTGAACCTAAAGACAGACAATAGAATTCACTCAATCTGAAAAGCAGTGGGAAAATTGACTGAATAAAAGACCAGAGACTCAGTGACCTTTGGAAAATAAGAGAAGACTCAACGTGAACCAGGCCCAGCCCCTCAAACAATGTTAAAGAATTGAAACCATATAGTGTGATGCCCAGCCACGATGGAATCAAACAAGAAATCAATAATAGAAAAGCAACAGGAAAATAACAAGCAAGCAGTAACCAAACAACATTACTTAGAAGTAATCTGTGGGTTGGAAGAAAGCCTGAAAGGAAAATTTTAAAGATACATAGAACTGAATGAAAATGAAAATACAACCTACAAAATCTGTGGGATGCAGTTAAAGCAGTACTGTGAGGAAATTTTTGGCAATAATGTTATATTACACAGGGAGACTATCTGAAATTAACAATCTAAGTTCCTACCTCAAGAAATAAAAAGAGAAGAGCAAAATAAACCCAACACAAGCAAAAGAAAGAAAATAATACGAGTGGAAATCAATGAAATTGAAAATAAAAATAGAGAAAACTGATAACGAAAACTGTTTTTTTAGAAACAATCAATAAAATTGATAAAGCTCTAACAAGACTGACAAAAACATAATGAGAGGAGACACAAATCGCCAATGTCAGGAATGAAATGGGATGTATCACTATAGAGTCTACAACCATTTCAAAGATAACAAGGGGATACTATGAATAGCATTAAATTCATGTATTTAACAACTTAAAAGAAGTGGACTAATTCCTTGAAACTACAGACTACCAAGTCAACCAAGATAAAATCGACAGTTGGAATAACGCTATAGTCATGAAAGAAATTAAATTAGTAAATGAAAAGTTCTTAAAATAGAAATCTCTAGGCCCACGTGGTTTCACTAGAGAATTCTACCAAACATTTTAAAAAGAATTAGCGGCTGGGCGCGGTGGCTCACGCCTGTAATCCCAGCACTTTGGGAGGCCGAGGCGGGCGGATCACGAGGTCAAGAAAGATCGAGACCATCCTGGCCAACATGGTGAAACCTCGTCTCTACTAAAAGTACAAAAAATTAGCCTGGCGTGGTGGTGTGTGCCTGTAGTAGTCCCAGCTACTTGGGAGGCTGAGACAGGAGAATTGCTTGAAATCGGAAAACGGAAGTTGCAGTGAGCTGGGATCGCGCCACTGCACTCCAGCCTGGCGATAGAGCAAGACTCTGTCTCAAAAAAAAAAAAAAAAAAAAAAAAAAGAATTAGCACCAATTTTACCAATTTTACACAATCTCCTCCAGTTAGTAAGGAGAGAACATTTAAAAATTCATTTTATGTGGTCAGTATTACCCTAAATCAAACACCGGGAAAAGACAGTACAGAGACAATTACAGACCACCAAGTCACATAAGTTAGATGTTAAATTCTCAACAAGATATCCACAAACCTCATCCAATAATGCATAAAAAGAATTATATACCATAAACAGGTGTGATTTCTATCAGATATGCAGGGCTATTTCGACATTCAAAAAATCATTGAAAGGCATCACATCAATAAGCTAAAGAGAAATATTATATAATCGTATCAATTGACACAAAAAAAGCAATTGACAAAAATCCAATTTTATTCATAATAAAAATTTCAGCAAGTTAGGAATGGAGGAGAATTTCCTCAACTGATAAAGGGTACCTACAAAAAAATCCACAATATCCTACTTAATGGGAAAAGACTGAATGTTTTTCTCCTAAGATTAGAAACAAGGTAATGCCCATTCTTACCACCCTTATTCAACATAGTACTGGAAGTTGTAACCAATGAAGTCAGCAAAGAAAAGATACAGAATACATAGAAAACAGAGAAAAAAAACTGTATTCATAGATGATACATAATCGTCTCTGTAGAAAATCCCTAGGAATCTATGAAAAAAAAAGTTTAGAAACAATAAGTGAGTTCAGCAGTGTCACAGGATACAAGATTAACAAAAAGGAATTCCATGTCTATATACTAACCATAAAAATGTGAAAACTGCCATAAAACATACAATACTATTTACAGTCACCCCAAAGAAAATGAATAGTTAGGTGTCCTCGTAACAAAACATGTATAGGATGTTTATACTGAAAATTATAAAATGTTGAAGAAAGAAATTTTTAAAAGCCTAAATAAATGGAGAAGCATACTTACTGTGTTCATAGATTAGACAGCTCAACATAATAAATACATCAATTTTCCCTAAATTGATCTATAGGTTTAAAGTAATTGCTATCAAAATCCCAGGAAAGTTTTCTTTACATATTGACAAATTTGGTCTAAAGTACCTATGGTAGAGCAGAGGACCTAGAATAGCTAAAGCAATTCTGAAAAATAAGAATAAAGTAAGAGGACTCATTTTGCCTATTAAGACCTGTATGTTACTGTAGTAATCAAGATAGCAGTGCATTACAGAGAGATGAACTATAGATCAATGAATAAGAAACTCAGAAATAAGCCCACACAAATACATGCCCATTTTTAACAAGGTACAAAGGCAATCCAATAAAGGATGGATTGCCTTTTCAACAGATAATGCTGGAGCAATGGGATTCTTGTAGACCAAACAAATGAATTACGACCTGCACCTCACACTTTATACAAAATTAACTCAATTTGGATCATAGATTTAAATGTAAAATGCAAAACTATAAAACTGTTAAAAAAACATATGGGTGAAAGTCTTTAAAAAGTAGGTCTATGCAAAAAGTTCTTAGACTTGACACCAAAAGCATGATCTATAAAAGGAAAAAATTGAGAAAATTGGACCTCACCAAAGCTAAAAACTTTTGCTCTGTGAAAGCTCATGTTAAGAGGATGAAAAGACAAGCTATAGACTGGGAGAAAATATTTGCAAACCACATATTCAACAAAGTACTAGTATCTAGAATATATAAAGAATGCTCAAACTCAACAGTAAATACCAAACAATCCCATTAAAAAATTGGCAAAAGACATACACAGACATTTCACCAAAGAGGATATACAGATGGCAAATAAGCATGTGGAAAGATATGCAACATTGTTAGTCATTAGAGAAATTCAAATTAAAACCACAGTGAGGCTGGGAACAGTGGATTACGCCTGTAATCTCAACACTTTGGAAGGCCAAGGAGGGCAGATCTCTCAAGGTCAGGAGTTCAAGACCAGCTTGGCCAACAAGGTGAAACCTTGTCTCTACTAAAATACAAAAATTAGCTGGTCATGGTGGCACGTGCCTGTAATCCCAGCTACCCAAGCGGCTGAGGCACAAGAATCACTTGAACCTGGGAGGCAGAGGTTGCATTGAGTCAAGATGGTGCCACTACACTCCGGCCTGGGCAACATAGTGAGACTATCTCAAAACAAAACAGAAACACCACAATGAGATATCACTACACACTTATCATAATTACAAAAATAAAAAAATAGCAACAATACCAAAAGCTGGCAAGGATGAGGAGAACCTGGATTGCTCATACACTGTTGGTGAGAATGTAAAATGGTACTCTGGAAAACAGTTTGGAAGTCTTTTATAAAACTAAACCTACAGGGCAGGCATGGTGATTCATGACTATAATTGCAACACTGTCAGAAGCTGGGATGGGAGGATCACTTGAGGCCATGAGTTCAAGACCAGCCTGGGAAACATAAAAAGACCCTGTCTCTGGGAAAAAAAAAAAAAAACCCACACATTAAAAATTAGCTGGGCATGGTGGTGTACGCCTGAAGTCCTAGCTACTTGGGAGGATGAGGTAGGAGGATCACTTGAATCCATGAGTCCGATGTCTCAGTGAGCTGTGATTACAACACTGCATTCCAGCCTAGGTGACACAGCAAGATCCTGACTCTAAAAAACTAAACAAAACATGCAACATGCAACTACTATATGACTCAGTAACTGAACTCTTTTTTATCCCAGGGAAATGAAAACTTACATCCAAACAAAAGCCTGTACGTGTTGTACATGGTTAGACATGAATGTTCATGGCAGCTTTATTTGTTATAGTTCAGGAATTTTCCCAAATGTCCTTTAATGGATGTACAGATAAACAAACTGTGGTACATACATGCCATAGAACGGTACTCAGCAATAAATAAGAACAAACTCTTAATACACACAACTTAGGCAAATGAATCTCCAGCAATTTGTGCTGAGTGAAAAAAAAAAAGCCAATCTCAAAAGCTTCTATACTGTATGATTTTATCTCTATAACATTTTTTAAATGAAAAAATATTTAAAATTATACACAAAGTAGTGGCTGCCAGAGGTTAAGGTGGGGGTTAAGGAGAGTTAAAAGCAACGTAAGAGGTTCTTAGGATGTTCAAGTGATTTAGTATCTTGACTATGGTGGAGACATGAATACACTTAGGTGATGAAATTTTATAGAACCTAATATACACACAAACACACACACATCAGTACAAGAGAAACCTGGGAAATTTGAATAAATCAGTGAATTGTATCAATGTTGATGTCCTGGTTGTGATGTCATACACAGTTTTACAAAATGTTACCATTGGGCTCACACCTGTAATCCCAGCACTTTGTAAAGTTCAGGCAAGTGAATCACTTGAGGTCAGGAGTTCAAGACCAGCCTGGCAACATGATGAAACTTTGTCTCTACTAAAAATATAAAAATTAGCCAGACGTGGTGGCACACGCCTGTAATCCCAGCTACACAGGAGGCTGAGGCAAGAAAATTGCTTGAACCTGGGAGACAGAGGTTGCAGTGAGCTGACATCACACCACTGCACAACAGCCTGGGCGACAGAGCAAGACTCCATCTCAAAAAAAAAAGACAAAATTTTAGCACTGGGGAAGCTGGGCAAAGTGCACAGGGGATCAGGGTTCTCATATTTTCTCAAGGTCTGAGAGATCTGTTGTGGCTTCTGATTTCTCACACAACACCTAGCACAGAGCCTCTCACATCATAGATTCTCAATGAAGCCTGAGAATTCCCATATGGGGTTGATGATGTCACCTGATGGAGTAGGCATTAATGGTGATCAGGATCTTCATCAACGGACATCTGGGAGGGTTTTGGTTGTCTGCTACTGAGCTTTCCCAAGGACAGTCTTCCTTGAGAAGACCGTTGGCATATGCTGCCCATACATGCTCTGCTGTTGTCACGCACACACATCACACGCGCAACTGCAAACACTGCGTTCTTACTATGGTGCCGCAGGAGTCCCGAGTGATGGTTCTCATGGCAACCACCAGAGAGCCACTCCCCCATGTCCTCGAAAAATCACCGGATGTGACACGGGCTCACAATCCAGCTTCCGCAGGGTGTTTGCTTCTTTCTCGTATTCATCTTTCAGCTTATCATTCAGCTCATCGTGGCTACAATTTGATAAATGATCAATGTTGTTTAGTCTTAAAGGGCCCAATACTGTGCTAATCTATAATTCTAGATGAAAAATAAATGCATCCAAATCAGTTAACAGAATGTTGAGCATTTTCTATCTACAAGGCACTAAATCGGACTTTCTAGGGGAAACAAAGACGAATCATGGTGCCTGTTCTCAGGCAGCTGACAATGGCACAGGGAAGTTCTTTGTGCCAATTCTATAGCAGAAGACTGGCTTTGGAATGAGCTGTTAGTGGATACTGATACGGCATCTTAGGACCTTGGGAGAGTTGACTTCCTGGCTGGCACCCACCACCCAGGGATGCCACTCGCTTCTGTACAGAACTTTTATAGAATGAACTGTGGACTACAATGGTTAACAGCTTGCTGGTGGGCTGGGTGTGGTGGCTCACGCCTATAATCTCAGCAGTTTGGGAGGCTGAGGTGGGAAGATCACTTGAAGTCAGGAGTTCAAGACCAGCCTGGCTAACATGATGAAACTGTCTCTACTAAAAATACAAAAGTTAGCTGAGCATGGTAGTGGGTATCTGTAATCCCAGCTACTTGGGAGACTGAGGCAGGAGAATCACTAGAACCCGGGAGCCGGAGGTTGCAGTGAGCCAGGATCGCACCACTGCACTCCAGCCTGGGCAACAGAGCCAGTTTCCGTTTAAAATAATAATAATAATAAGAGCCTGCTGGTCAAGTCGGCCTGTGTAATTCCAATCCTGGCTTCCCTACTCACCAGCAGGTAAACCTGGGCTAGTTCCTTGTCTTTAAAATTAGGAAAATAGTCTCAACCTCTCAGGGCTGGTGTGGGGAATAAAAGGCAATGCATGCGACCTACTCAGCACACAGCCCGGCATAGAGTAAGTGCTTCATAAACACTGGCTACTATCATTGGAGCAGGTAGGACTAAAAAGATGAATAAGGCATGAAGCCTCTTCTTGAGCTGCTCTGAGTCCAATGGTGATAGACATGCGTGCACATGGTCATTGGCCAGTGAAGAAGACGAAATCTGGGCCTCACTCAGGAGGCTGCAGAGAGCCACCAACAGATGCCTGCTAGTCATTGCAGTACCTTTCACCCACGCCTGGGGCAGGTTTCATTCACAGTGTGACCAGCTTCTGCACCAGCCAGGGACACATGCAGTGCAGGCTGAGCACGCTGACGGCCTCTGTTCACCTCCTGTCGCTGGTTCAGCATTGCACTTGGCCATTTGCAAAGCTGCAGAAAGAGGTCTTCTCTAGGATATTTTTCTCCCTTACGCCCCATGACAGGTGTGGTCTCAGGAGAGGGAGTTGTTGAGAAGCCATCATTATCACACCCCCACTTTGTGCACAAATGCAAGGAGCTTGCTTGTTGCTCACCATTGTTGATTTGAGAACAATGTTATCTCGGTTGCTGGTTCTTATCTCAAGGAAGGATCCCCATTTCCTGCAGCAGGGGGTGTCTGGGAGACACAGTGATTGCATCTTGTAGCTCAAAGTATCATTTTCCTGCTTGCTTTGAGTCAGCTTTGTGGGGTGCCGTGACACAGAAATTTACCTTCCACAGACTCATTTGTCCTGTGGTCCAAGCTGCTCCTCAGATAAAACCCTCTTCGTGACCCTGAAACTTGGCAGAACCTGGTATGTTTAGTGCTGGCACCCATCAGCTATTCAGTGTCCTTTGCATGGAGAACTACATGAGGATAGAAAATAAATCACACTTTAAAATATGAGGTGAAAACTCTTAGAATTGTCTTTTGGAAGTCCTAGTACATTTTGTCTACATATGGTTATAACGAGTTATTTTTTCGGAAGGAGTTATAATGGAGTGGAAAGGTATGTCATTTGTTTGCTTTCTTGACTTACGTCATTGTACAGGAAGCCTGGTTGGGGTGGAGAGGGAAATCTGAGGCCTCCACAAAGCCCTCCCATCCCCGTGGCCATGGCAGAAATTGCAGGTAAAACAGATGTGAGGAAATTGCAAGTTTTATTTTGCAACGTGAAATCTAGAAAGGGGCTCAGAATAAGAATCAGGATAATTACCCAGCAAATCTGCCAGATACCTGCCAAAGAAACACAGAAGTCAAGACCTGAGGAGTTAGCTTCTTAGGAGCTGATGGGGGAGGATCGCTTGGGTCCAGGAGCTCGAGGCCACAGTGAGCTAGTATTGTACCACTGCACTCCAGCCTAGGTGACAGGGAGAGGTCTTGTCCCAAAAAAAAGAAAAGAAGAGGGGGGAAGGGAGGGGAGGGGGGAGGGGAGGGGGGAGGGAAGGGGAGAGGAGAGGAGAGGAGAGGAGAGGGAAGTGAGAGAGGAAAGAAGGAAGGAAGGAAGGAAGGAAAGAAGGAAGGAAGGAAGGAAGGAAGGAAAGAAGAGAGGGAGGAAGGGAGGGAGGGAAGGAGAAGCTATTGATATGGGCCAGAGACCTGCCCAGAGAACTGCCCAGAGGGCAGGACCTGTAGGCAGAGTGGGGGTGTCCCTGGGTGCCCAGAGGGGGGCTTCAGTGTGGGGGTGGGGTTGAGCGGGGTCAGAGCCAAGCTAGCTGTGACCCTCAGGACTCTCCTCTGAGTTAAGAGCATACAGGAGGTGGACCTGGGTCCCCACCTGCCCCATGTGGAAAACGCACCGTCCCAGGGAGTATACTCTTCTCCTGAGGCACGGGGTTCGAGACCCAGAGCATATTCCCCAGGTTTGCAAGGAGAGTTCTGGTGGACAGCAGCTCCCTTTTTCCTGTTAGCCAAAGTCCCCAGGTCTAGAGACTCCTTTGCTGATCAAAAAGTTGTCGGTATCAAAGTAGAGTGAGGGCTATAGCTTGGACTCAGGTAAGGCAGGGCTGTACCACCCTGAACAGCCATCAGAGCCAGTGTCGCCAGCCCCCTTCCCCTCTTCATTGGGGACTGAGCCCAGGAGACAGTCCTCCTTCAAGTGCCACGTTCTCTAGCTCCTGGGACACTGTGGGTCTTCCTCAGCCTGTCCTGGAAACATTACCAAAACTGCTTACCTTATTTCACTCCAGACCCCATTCTTATTCAAAATGTTCTCTGTTTGTTTAAAATAAAATGTAAAAAATCCTCCTGCTGCACAAGCCACAGTTGGGGAATTAAAAGGAGGCACCTGAAGTGTCTGGGATAGGGATGGCACCAGAGACTGTGTTACAGGAGACATGGCTGGTGGGGCTGGGCAGTGAGAAGACCGAGGGGCCGGTGTGTGACTGGAGGCCTCAGAGCTGGTGCCTGCCTGCATGCACCTCCAAGGGTCGGAGCAGGGCCCACAAGTGGCCATTGAGGGGTGAGGAATAGATGTTGGCACCACCTAAGTGGACCTTGAGCCCATGGGCAGGTTCCCGCAGCCTAGATGTGGCAAGGCTGTCCAGGCACGAAGCCAGGCTGGGACAACTCGTGCAGGGAATGTGGGAATGGGAAGGAGTACAGCTCCATCCAGCAACTGAGCCGAATCCATTTTGGGGATGGACAGAACCTGCAGGCCCTGGCCCTCCTCTAAGCTCCAGCATGATAGATGGGAAGGGACCCACCCACACACCCCAGGGCACCCTTCACACCTTGAATTTTGTGGAGCTGGGCATTCAGGCCCTCGGTTGGGGATTTGGGGTGGGGATTTCTGCTCTGAGCAAGAGGGTGGGCTGAACAAGCCTCCAAACTCCCTCCCTACTCTGAAAGGCTGCATTAAGCGGTGATTCACCTACTTGTCCTTCGGTAAGCTCCACGAAATGTGCATAGAACCTATATCCTTAAGAGCGTGAGCCCTCCAAATATGGGCACCCGAACACTCATATTCTTCTCTTGTTTGGTGCCACAGATGACTGCAGCTGCGTAACTCCAGAGGGACCCTTCCAGCCCATCTTTCGCTCTTCCTGCATCCCCACTTTAAAGCCTGGCTTTCCCCAGGTGTGGACCAGGGCAATTCTGCTCCCTGGGATGCAGCTGCCTTGAATCCAGCTTCCCCATCTACAGTTTCCATCAGCCACTGCCCTGACTCTGGGAGCCGCGGCCTTGCAGGGGTCAGATAAATGTCCTTTCTGTTCAGGTCTGCATGGTGACCCACTGACCTACTTTCAGAACTGCTTGGCATCACTCAGCATCCTTGCCCATCCTCCGCGGATCTGTGATGTTTAGATTCTGTGACAGGAAACATGAGAGTAACGGCCGTGCAGATAAAAATATAACACACCAAGGTGCTTACGGCCGCCAGGCTGGCTCTGTTTAATTGCACACACATCATTCATCATGAGAGATGTGACAAATTTATCTCTATTCTTCCCCAGCTTACGGCTCTGTGCTCTCTCATGCATGTTCATGAGGTATACTTCTCCTTATCCTATTTTCATATTTAAATGAAAACAAATTGGCTCATTTACCGGGAGACTCAGCTTGGAGAGATTGAAAAAGTGTGTGTGTGTGTGTGTGTGTAATGTTGTATTTGTTTTCCCTCAAAGGGTTAGGAAAGTATGGATTGAATGGATCGTTCGAAAGAAAGACATTTTCAGAATGCCTTCAATCATCTGCACAAAACAGAGCCTGAAATAGCTCAGAGAAAAGCTCGTTGATAAAACAGCGATCATGACAAAACCAAATCAACATGGCAGTCGGCTGCAAATGTCACAGCTTCACATATTATTTCTACCTGCACAGAGAACTGCAACCAATTGTGGAATTGCTTCCTCCTGCCTGTGTTCACGGGTTTAGAGGAAGAACACATCTGCCAGGGAAGTAAGGACGCGCTAAAAGGACTGGAACATGGAGCGGGCCCCGGATCCGGGAGGAGGAAGAGGCAGGTGCCTGTGGATGGAAGGAAGCCCTTTCTACAGCATGGAAGGAGAGGGTGAGGTGGGTCACCCTGAGCCCTCCCTGTAGGAGGATGTAAAAGGCAGAAGCCCAAGTAGGGAGAGACCTTCTCTGCACTGCAGATAATTCTCCTTTAACATGTTGTTCTTTTTTATTTTCCCAAGTAATGCACAGACCCCTGATACAGGTGTGCAAAGAGCATGCTTCCTTTACCCCTCCCGTCCAATCCCAATCTGTAACCCTTTAGGTGTGTGTTCCTCCAGAACCTTCCATGCATCCCATGTCTGGTGTTGAGTCCGTCTGTCTCTGTCACCCATGTGGATATCTACTGCCTCCATGAGTGATATCTGCAGCAGTTGTTAGCAAGGATCACTCCCTCTTCCTTGAAGCTCTCTCTGCCCTTGGGTTCCAGTTTCTATCTCTGCCCCTTCAGGTTCTTCTGCCTGACCCCCTGTCCTCTCTTGCCTGCCAAGCTGGGTCCTCCTCATTCAAGTGACCTCTAAAGGAGGGGGTAACCATGGCTGTCCCCTCATTGATTCCTCCAACCCCACAGCTCTACATAATGCCTAGAAGAAGAGGGCTCTCTTCTTAGTTGTAAGAGGGAGCTAAGCATTGGGTACACATGGGCATACAGATAGGAAGAGAAGACAGCAGGGACTTCTAGAGAGGGGAGGTGGGGAAGGGCTGAAAACCATCTCTTGGGTACTACGCTTACCACCTGAGTGACGGGACCGTACCCCAAACGTCAGCATCATGCAATAAACCCTTGTAACGAGGCTACACATGTACTCCCCGAATCTAAAATAAAAGTTGAAATTATTTTTTAAAAAGAAGATGACTCTCAAATATGTTCCTCCAGCCTGAAGCTGGACCATCAACCGCCCACCTGACACCTCAGTCTGAATCAGTCGTGCAAACTGGTTCAAAGCAGAGCCCTTGACTTTGCCTCTGCCAAGCCTGCTCCCCTCCCAGTTCTGCTTAGTAAAGTCACCACCATTTACTGGCCAAATATTGGGAATCCTCTTTGGTTCCTCTCTTTTGTTTCCACCTCTGAACCACCAACAAATCCTGGGGACTCCACCCTCAAAGTCCACCCAGAGCCTGCTGGCTTCTCACCACCCCACCCCTACCTCATTGGTTGAAACAGAACTCCACTTCCCCTGAACAACTGCAATGCCTACTGGACGGCTCTCCCTGCTTCAAACCACCCGACGCAATGCCTTTTGGAATAGACAGACTGAGCTTTTAAAAATCAAAGCAGGGATGTCTTGCCCCTGCTCCAAGCCCTCCAACAGCTCCCTGTCTTCTCAGGATAAAAAAAACCCCAGTGGTCCTGTATAGACCACCAGTCCTATCCTTGGCCCTGCTTCCTGGTATGGCTTCAACAGCACTGACTCCCAGGGAAGAGATTCTGTTTTGTTCATTGCTATATCCTTAATGGGTAGCAGATTCATATTCTCTCCCTCTCTTGCTCTCTTTACACACACACACACACACACACACACACGCATGCACACACACTTGTTAATTAAATGAATTAATTTTTATTTTGTTTCAAGTTTAGCTGTCTTCTAGATTTTTTTAAATTTTGCTATAAAATATCCATCTCTTTCTTTCTAATTGTTGCATAGTTTTCTATGGATTTACTATAATTTATTTACTCTTTAATACACAAAATTGTGTTGATCTATTTTCATCGGGGTGATTAACAAATCAGAATTGAGGAGGGGAGTCTAGATCCTTATGTAGGGAGCCCAGGGAAAGGTTTCAGGGTGCCTGGAGTCTCCCAAAGTGTAAGCGAGACTGCCTAGGTGCTTAAGTACAGAAATGCTTGCTCCCAGGGAAAACTGGTTTTCACCCTCCTGAAAGTTACAGATTGCTGGATCAAGATACTCGCTTAAATTAACCCAGGCGATCCACTACGCTGGCCCTGCCAACCCCTAACAGGAAAACAATTTAATTAAGGAGAAAGCTGCTGTCCATTCAGAGGTTTTGCGGCAGTGTGTTCTGGGTGAAGGGGCCAGAGCCTGAGTGGGGAGAACTGCTCCTACCTCCTAATGATCTACAGCATCCTGCAGACCTCGGCAGGCCTCCATGCCCCTTCTGACTACGGGCCCAAGGAGATCTGACTTCCTCCAGGTAGAACGTGGGAAATGCCTTTATAACTGCAAATTGCCATAAAGTGGAACTTGCTGTTTTGTTTTTCTGACTTCCCAATTGCTCTGTCTCTTAATCTCATGCTAATAATGGGGTACAAAGGGAAGAAGGAGAAATAGAAAATGAGGCGACAATGAGATGAAGTTGATGACAGTAGCAATGAACTTTTTTTTTTTTCCTGAAATACCTATTTGTAGATTCAGAGGTAAAAGATGACTATTGGCCTCCAAAATAATTAGGAGGCAGTTACTTTGCCTAAATCTGATCAATTAATTGTTCTAACTGTGATTGTGAATTTGCTGTAGATTAACAAAGGCATAGGATTGACATAGATCCCATGACTGTATTCATATTCAACTGAATACTTATATATATATATATGCAGAACATGCAGGTTTGTTACATAGGTATACACGTGCGATGGTGCTTTGCTGCTTTGCTGCACGTATCAACCGGTCATCTACATTAGGTATTTCTCCTAATGCTATCCCTCCCCTGACCCCCTACCCCACAACAGGCCCTGTGTGTGATGTTCCCTCCCTGTGTCCATGTGTTCTCATTGTTCAACTCCCACTTATGAGTGAAAACATTCAGTGTTTGGTTTTTTTGTTCCTGTGTTAGTTTGCTGAGAATGATGGTTTCCAGCTTTTTCCATGTGCTGCAAAGGACATGAACTCATCCTTTTTTATGGCTGCATAGTATTCCATGGTGTATATGTGCCACATTTTCTTTATCCAGTCTATCATTGATGGGCATTTGAGTTGATTCAAAGTCCTTGCTATTGTGAATAGTGCCACAATAAACATACATGTGCATGTGTCTTTATGTAGAATGATTTATACTCCTCTGGGTATATACCCAGGAATGGGATTGTTGGGTCAAATGGCATTTCTGGTTCTAGATCCTTGAGGAATCACCATGCTGTCTTCTACAATACTTGAACTAATTTGCACTCTCACCAACAGTGTAAAAGCATTCCTATTTCTCCACATCCTCTTCAGCATCTCTTGTTTCCTGACTTTTTAATGATCGCCATTCTAACTGGTGTGAGATGGTATCTCATTGTGGTTTTGATTTGCATTTCTCTAATGACCAGTGACGATGAACTTCTTTTCATATGTTTGTTGGCTGCATAAATGTCTTCTTCTGAGAAGTGTCTGTTGATACTCTTTTTTTCTTGTACATTTGTTTAAGTTCCTTTTAGATTCTAGATATTAGTCCTTCGTCAGATGGATAGATTGCAAAAATTTTCTCTCATTCTGTAGGTTGCCTGTTCACTCTGATAATAGTTTATTTTGCTGTGCAGAAGCTCTTTAGTTTAATTATATCCCATTTGTCAATTTTGGCTTTTGTTGCCATTGCTTTTGGTGTTTTAGTCATGAAGTTTTTGCTCATGCCTACGTCCTGAATGGTATTACCTAGGTTTTCTTTTAGGGTTTTTATGGTTTTAGGTCTTGCATTTAAATCTTTAATCCATTTTGAGTTAATTTTTGTATAAAATGTAAGGAAGGGATTTAGTTTCAGTTTTCTGCATATGGCTAACCAGTTTTCCCAACACCATTTACTAAATAGGGAATCCTTTCCCCATTGCTTGCTTTTGTCAGATTTGTCAAAGATCAGATGGTTGTAGATGTGTGGCATTATTTCTGAGACCTCTGCTCTGATCAATTGGTCTACATATCTGTTTTGGTTCCAGTACCATGCTGTTTGGTTACTGTAGCGTTGTAGTATGGTTTAAAGTCAGGTAGCATAATGCCTCCAACTTTATTCTTTTTGCTTAATGAGCTCTTTAAGATGCAGTAAGTCTCTTAAAATTCTTCTGACCAGAGCAGATGCCTCCCAGCCCCTCACCATTGCGGAAGGATGTGTGAACTGTGTTGCTTGGGCTGCTGTCTGGCTCTTCTGCCTGCACCACAAATTCTTGCTGTAGCAGTTTCTCAAAGTAGCAGGAAGGAGTACGACTGCCTGGAGTAGGGGGAAAAGGAGACAATGTTTCATACAAAGCCTTGAGCTGCAGATTCCCCACCTGGCCCTTGAGGAGCAGGTCATACCCACTGGCCACTCTGGCAGGAGTCCCTGCCATCCACCCCTTGTCACCTTGTCAGCTACTCAGGGGTCTGACCACAGCTGAGTTCTGGCTTTCACCTCGGACTTAAGAATATGGGTGGCATCTAATTCTCCAGCCCACTGTCAAATATCTCAAGGAAATTTCTTGACAAATGAGTGACTTTCAGGCTTTGGGGCAGAAAGATACAGCAGGCAGTCAAAGGTGAAGATGTGTATTGATTATCTGTTAAGTTAACATTGTGTTACAAATCTAATGTAGCATAATGATCAAAGGCACAGACTTAAAGCCAGGTAGTCTGAGTAAGAATCCTGTCTCCACTCTGATTATCTGCACTCTCAGAGGAATTTTTAAATTGATCTGTGCTTGAGTTTCTTTACCTATAAAATGTCAATAAGATAATGCCATGATCTGAATGTTTCCGTCCTTCTAAAATTCCTATACTGAAACCTAATCCCCAATGTGATGATGTTAGGAGGTGTGGTCTTTGGGAAGTGATAGATCACAAGGACAGAGTCTCATGAATGGGATCAGTGCCCTTATGAAAGAGACGCTCCTGCCTTTTTACCTTGTGTGGTTATGTCTAGAAGGCACCATCTCTGAACCAGGAAGTGGGCCCTCATAAGACACTGAATCTGCTGGCACCTTGATCTTGGACTTCCCAGCCTCCAGAACTATGAGCAATACATTGCTGATTTCTTAAGCTACCTAAGCTAAGACAGCAACTTTGAGTGGTGGAGGTTGCAAGCAGTTATCCCTTCTCTGTGACAGCAGAGTTGCGGACTGGCAGGTGCTGGCCACCTACGCCAGGTTTCCCAGCACCCCCTGGAACATGGCCACATGGCTATGTCCTCTCCCATGGAACGTGAGTGTGAGTGACTTGTGCCATGTCCAGGCTGGGCCTCAAAAGAACTGGCATGCTACCTCAACACTCTTGTTCTGTTTCTGATGACTTGAGCAGCAGTGACCAGGGTGACTTTGTAAGCCACATATAGACAGTGGCCATCAGCCTAAACTTGTTGCCTTCCAACTTGGGACAATGAGCTCATCACATAAGAGAGAAGTCATCTTCTATCTGTTTAGAGCCACTGTGCTGTTGAGTCACTTTCTTAAAGCAGCTATTGTTATCCTCACTAAAACCCGACCTCACAGGAGGTGTTGAGAGCATTCAATGAGTGAGTAAACACCAAGGACATAGAGTCCACACTGTATATGTGGCTGCTAATAGCACGGATGCAGAAAATAATAAAACATTATCATGTGGTTAGGGAGGAAATGCTTGTGTAAAAAATTACATGGCGAGTTTCAAAGCTGCGTAGCAATGAGGTTTGCCTGCTGTGGAGCTTTCTATGATCCAGCCCACCATGCAGGGCCATCATGCAGGTAATCTGGGATTGACTGGCCACACAAAATAGAAAAGCACACTGTGTCAGGCTGTTCTCGCATTGCTGTAAAGAAATCCCTGAGACTGGGTAATTTATAAAGAAAAGAGGTTTAATTAACTCACGATTCTGTAGGCTGTACAGGAAGCATGGTGCTAACCTCTGCTCAGCTTCTGGGAGGCCTCAGGAAGCTTCCAATCACAGCAGAAGGTTTCAGGGTAGGAGCCGTATCATATGGCCAGAGCAGGAGCAAGAGGGGTGGGAGAGGTGCGACACACTTTTACATGGCCAGGCCTTGCAAGAAGTCCCCCACTATCACAAAGGCAGCACCAACGGGATGGTGCTAAACCATTCATGAGAATTCCACCTCCAATAAGCCAATCACTTCCCACCAGGTCCCACCTCCAGCACTGGGGATTACACTTCAGTATGAGATTTGAATGGAAAAACAGAGCCAAAGCATATCGCACATGAAATCATAGACGGTACTGTTGGTTATAAAAGAATCTTTATCATGACGAAAACAGTGTATCCTGCTCAGAGTTCTCATGAACAGTGATTAGAATCCTGTGGCAGAAGGACAGGAATGGCTGGACACGGTCGCCCATGCCTATAATCCCAGCACTTTGAGAGGCCGAGGCCAGGAGTCTGAGACCAGCTGGGCAACATGGTGAAACCCCATCTCTACCAAAACTACAAAAATTAGCTGGGCATGGTAGCAGGCACCTGTAATCCCAGCTACTCTGGAAGCCAAGGCAGGAGAGTGACTTGAACCAGGGAGGCAGAGGTTCCAGTGAGCTGAGATGGTGCCACTGCACTCCAACCTGGGCAATAGAATGAGACCCTGTCTCAAAAAGAAAAAAAAAAGGACAGGAACGGAAATGACCGTGACTATGACCATGCCTCATGGCTTTTCCACACCTAGAAATACATGTGTGGAAGAGGAGCACACCAACCCTTCCTAATCCGATGGTGGTGTTCTTTGTGCCTTCTTTTCTGTTTTTCTGCTATTCCATCGACACTTTGATTAGTGCATTTCCAGAACATCTGGGAGTCTGTGGCCACTGTAGCGCACGCAGCCTCCACAGCTGTCACCCTGGGATGTGCCCCTCCCCTGTGCCTGGTTACTGGAAAGAGGAGGAGTGCCACAGGCAGAGGGCAGCTGGAAGAAGGCTGCCCCGGAGTGAAAGCAGGTGGACTGCAGGACGATGGAGTGGCCAGGAGCTTTTTGTTTTCGTAACTGCAAGGTGTTGCTCCAGCTTAGCTGCATGACCGCCTATGCAGGGATAGTTGCTTCTGCTGCCAGTCTACGTTCACAGACATGAGGCGCCCACACTGCGGTCAGTGGCATTGATCCTTGCTTTGGATGAGAATAAGAATTGCCTCAACTATTTCTAGCTCCCCTGGCTGGGAACACTGACAAGGAACTCCTACTCTCCAGCCATGGAACTGAGCTAGACACAGACAGCTCCAGTACCAAATCCGAGGAGGCAGGAGGACAGCCGTGCTCATCCTTCCTAGTTGCATGATGATGTTCAGCATCCGGAAACTGCTCGGACTCCGGAAACTGTTCAGACTCAGGCAGCAATGGAACCCCTCCGAGCATGAAGTGGGACAAAGGCCCCGATGGGCAGGCAGCCATGGGGGAGACAGGGTGGCCTTTAGGACTGTGAGTCCTAAGCACAGCCTTTCTCAGCAGTTTGTTTCCTGTGTGTGTGTGTGTCTGTGTGTGTGTGCGTGTGTGTGTGTGTGTATGTGAGAGAGAGAGAGAGTGTGTGTGTCTGTGTGTGACATGAACACTAAGGTCTATCAAAGGAAATAATAAAATGTGAAAATTAATTTTTCCCTCCAGGAGAGAAGCTTTGGGGCGTATGACTCGTAGGAAGTGTATAATATGCAAGAAGGAGTCCATGCTAGCGCTGGTCTTGAAGCTCAGGAAGGAGCTGTGGGAATCACAGCATGCCCCAACAGGTGTCTGGATGGGCAAGGACCTGATGCAGAGGCTCAGAACTGGGACCTGGGGCAGGAGGTACAGGTTGGGGAGTTGGCAGCAAGATGTGAACTTGGTGGGAGAAAGGCAGTAGCCCAGTTTCTTGACTGAGTCACAGGACAGGGCAGGATGTGTGGGACACTGAGTCCCCAGACTCTGAACTGAGAGCTCCACAAGTGTTCCCTGACTCAGGTCAGTGAGAGCCACGGGCTGCACTGCAGGTGCAGGTCAGCAGGACTTTCAGGGACAGGGCTGGGTGCCCTGGCAGGTTCCATGTGAGATCTACAATGTCAATCTGGACACTGTGTGGGTAAAACCCAGCAAAGCGTCAGGTCATCATCGCCTCTGCATGGGTTTTCTGATGGGGCCCCCAGTATCCAGCTTCCCATATGCTTCTGACAGCACATCGCACAAAGTCACTGCAGGCAGCCCTGGTTTCCGGTTCCAACAAGAACTGGTTTCCCCAAAAGTAGGTCAAGAGCACCTGAGAAACTTGCGGACTCTGACTTTGATTTTTCCATCTTCAAATTGAAAGAATAAGTTCATTGCAAGAAAAAAAATGACGTTGAATTTTTCTTCTTTTTTTGAAATCTGAAACATAGTTGGCATGACGGGAAATAAAAACTGAAGAAGTCAGGGAAACCCCAGCTGTGTGTGGCCTAGCAAGCTCCTGGCCCCTGTTTGGCCTGACCCCATGGCCATGGCTGGTTCTTCGCCTGCAGTGGGGCAGGGGCCGCCCTGAATATGGAAGAGACAGTGATACCCGATGAGCATGTGCTTGGTGCTGTGGTCTGCCACCCTGCTCCCAATCCCACTTATCATAGCCACAGTGAATTCTGTCATTAAAACGGAATGTCTACGCCAGTCACAACACAGTGTATTATCTCAGTGAACCTCCTGGAATATTGTGCAGGTTTCTTTCTGTCTCTTTGCTAGAAGGAAATGAGAAAATTCCAGCAAGAAAGAAGGCATCATTTTCTCAAGCCACGCATAGCATGAGTATGAGCCACCCAGAAAGCTGAGTTCTTTAAGAACCAGGAACACATCTTACATATTCTGCATCCTGGGCAGTGTTTGGCCCAGGACCTTGTCCAGTGTCAGTTCTCAATGAACAGCTGTTGAATAAATGAGTGAGTGAACAAGGCTTGAGTCTTCCTGCTCTGGCATCACAGTGTACACCTGGGAGGTTCTGCAGCCGAGGTTAGGAGAATGGCAAAGGGAGCAACCCAACCTGCCTCTAGCCACCGTCTGTGGGCACCTGCTCGTGTTGCCTGACCAGCATCCGCTCTGCTTTCTTTTTGCAACAGTGCCTGGACTTTCACTGATACTCTCTCTTTTTCCCTTCCTCAACTCATCTGATTCGGGTGGACCTGATCACCAGGCTCCAGTGGACACACAGAAAATCACACCTGGAAAATCACAGAATCAAGTGAATGACTTATCATGCTTTGGATTCTGAAGGCAACAATCCCATCAAAAAGTGGGCTAAGGACGTGAATAGACAATTCTCAAAAGAAGATTGACAAATGGCCAACAAACCTATGAAAAAATACTCAACATCACCAATCATCAGGGAAGTACAGATCAACACAGTGTGATACCACCTTACTTATGCAAGAATGGCCATACTAAAAAAATAAAAAAAACAGTAGATGTTGGCAGCCAGGCACAGTGGCTCATGCCTGTAATCCCAGCACTTTGAGAGGCCAAGGCAAGCAGAGCATAAGGTCAGGAGTTCAAGACTAGCCTGACCAATATGCTGAAACCCTATCTCTACTAAAAATACAAAAATTAGCCAGGTGTGGTGGCGGGTCCTGTAATCCCAGCTACATGGGAGGCTGAGGCAGGAGAATTGCTTGAACCCGGGAGGCAGAGGTTGCAGTGAGCCGGAACCATGCCATTGCACTCCAGCCTGGGTGGCAGAGAGAGACTCCGTCTCAAACAAACAAACAAAAACAAACAAAAATCAGTAGATGTTGGCATGGATGCAGTGATCAGGGAACACTTCTACACTGCTGGTGGGACTGTAAACTAGTACAGCCACTATGGAAAACAGTGTGGAGACTCCTTAAAGAAGTAAAAGTAAAACTACCAGCTATCGCAGTACTGGGTATCCACCCAGAGGAAAAGAAATCATTGTATGAAAAAGATACTTGAACATGAGTGTTTATAGCAACACTATTCGCAATTGCAAAAATATGGAAACAGCCCAAATACCATCAATCAACCAGTGGATAAAGAAAATGTGATTTTATATATATATGTGTATATATACACATATATATACACATATATATATGATGGAATAGTTCTCAGCCATAAAAAGGAATGAATTAATGGCATATGGAGCAACCTGATGAGATTGGAGACTATTATTCTAAGTGAAGTAACTCAGGGATGGAAAACCAAGCATCATATGTTCTCACTGACATGTGGGAGCTAAGCTGTGGGGACACAAATGCATAAGAATGATACAGTGGGCTTTGGGGACTTGTGGGGAAGGGTCAGGAGGTGAGAGATAAAAGACTACAAATAGGGTGCAATGTATACTGCTCGGGTGATGGGTGCACCAAAATCTCACAAATCACCACTAAAGAACTTACTCATGTAACCAAATACCACCTGTACCCCAATAACTTATGGAAAAATTAAAATTAAAAAGAAAAGAAGCCCAGGCACGGTGGCTCATGCCTGTAATCCCAGCACTTTGGGAGGCTGAAACAGGTGGATCACCTGAGGTCATGAGTTCAAGACTAGCCTAGCCAACATGGCTAAACCCTGTCTCCACCAGAAACACAAAACTTTAGCTGGGCGAGGGGGCGAGCACCTGTAATCCCAGCTACTCGGGAGGCTGAGGCATGAGAATCACTTGAACCCAGGAGGCGGAGGTTGCAGTGGGACTAGATTGCACCATTGCACTCCAGCCTGAGCAACAAGAGTGAAGCTCCATCCCCTCCAAAAAAAAGAAAGAAAAGAAAGATGCCAAGTCAATAAACATATAGCAGCTGTAATCTCAACACCCTAAATAAAGAGTTAACATTTTAGTAGATTTATAAAAAAAGAAAGAAAGAAAAGAAAATGATTTTATCCAAGTAAGCCCAATGGCAATATTCATAATAAACTGCCTTCAGTGGCCTGGTTCCTCTCCTTGAAAATGCTGGGAGATGACTGTAGTCAGGTTACCTTGTCCTCGGGCATCAGAGAGATATATACAGATGACTAATTGAGAAAAAATTAGATTCCATCTTATGCCAATAAAACTTCAACAGGAACAAGCACCCCTTTCCTTTGATCTGATGGCTGGACCCAGCCCAGCTACAGTGAGATGCATTTCAAAGTTTGCAAAGAATCAGAGTGGAATTTATAATGCATCTTGAGACGTCATCTTTCAATCACCTATATTAGCACAAGTAAAAGGAAAAAAGCCTCATCCACAGCTTGTCAACATGCTAACTTTGGACTGAGCTTCTCAGAAAGTCTGTGATCTCTTTGCCTTGAGTCTCCTCATTTCTGACCAGGTGCTAAGGTTTTGGTTGGGGCAGTGTCAACAGTTGAGTTTAATTCTCTCCCAACTGGACTTGGTCTCTGTGGGCTCTGTGCTCTGAAACACCCTGATAAATGACCATGCAGGGATGTGGTCATCCACATTTGTCTGCGAGGACTTGCCAAACTTGACCACCCTCAGAGGCAGGACCAGGCACCAAGCCAGGCACATCAGATTCTCAACTCGGCCTACTAGAAGGTGCTTTTGTTCCAGGGCAACATGAGGATCTGAGTGACTTCTTCGCTAGGCTGCATGGAAAGGCAATGGGATCGTCTTCTGGAGCAAGCCCTGGTTTCAAGAAGAACTTGTGTGACGCGTCGGAGCCACTTAAGGACCACATGAGCTTTTCATGTGACTATTAGAGAAGGGCAACCTGGTGCGGGGATGGGATGCTCTGCACCCCTGGGCTTGGGCATGGTGGGAAGGACCTTGTGACAGTCACCTCTGTGTGCAGTCTCCACAGGGGGGATTCCCCTACGTGGGCTTCAGATAGCAGAAAAGAATGGAAACCATTCTCACTCCTAGGACGTGTTTCAAAAATGAACACGGACACAAAATTGGGTTTCATCATTCTTGGTGGAAAGCCAGTCTTTTGGATTTGCCAAACTCACGGGTAAAAAGCTGCCAGTTTGGGTCTCACAGATATTCATGGAAACCAAAAGATGATACAACTTGGGATTTTCCCCAGTAATTTCTTTCTTCTTTTATCACTCAGGAAGTTCTCTCTCTCTCTCTCTCTTTCTCTCTCTCTCTCGACAGTCTTGCTCTTCTACCCAGGCTGGAGTGGAGTGGCATGACCTCAGCTTATTGCAACCTCCACTTCCTGGGTTCAATGCCTCAGCCTTTCAAGTAGCTGGGATTACAGGCATGCACCACCACACCAGCTAATTTTTTTTGTATTTTTAGTAGAGATGGGGTTTGCCCATGCTAGCTGGTCTCGAACTCCTGACCTCAAATGATCTGCCTGCCTTGCTCTCCCAAAGTGCAGGGATTACAGGCATGAGCCACTGCACTGGGCCTGGGAGATTCTCTTTATACCAGTGTTAGTCTGCATTTGAAATGGGCAGGGGTTGGGCCTGTGAGGGTGCCACAGTGTCACAGCTTAACCATTGACAAAGCAAGGAGCTCACCAGGATTCTGATTTCCAGGCTGTCTAGCTCCACCAGGGACGCGGCCCCACGTCCTGCACAGGTGGTTTGTGCTCGGAAGCGATGTGCTGGCAGATGATGGCTGGCTCCTCCCCTGCCCAGGGAGAAAAGCCGGAACATTGCGTGATTATGGGTATAGCTCTGGAGTATACAGTGTTGACATCTGCTTTTCTTTCATTCCAAACGTGCCTTTCAAAAAGCCATTCCTTCTCTATGAAGCCTTTTTAACTTCGTCAAAGGAATGCTAAGAACTAACCAATCGCTCTCTGTATACCCTTCACTACCATCTTGTCCCCCAGCCCCGCATCCTGCTTGATTTCAGAGGGTATTTAAAGCAGCTGTCACCCTTAGCTCCTTTCCATATTTGAGATTGGATCTACAAGACTGGTGCTTATAAGCGAGTCATGGCTTGTCACAAACTGCTTTCGAGAGCATCGGCAGAAGACGCAGGCACAGTGTTTGCTGCCCAGGCATGGGTGGTTGCCTGAGAGACAGAGAGACTGGGTGGCCACTCTCTAGGCAGAAGACAGACCCATGGACATCCTGTGCACAGGCTCCTGGGGAGGGGCCGGGGGAGGCCTCAGATGCCTGCGTGTCTCTATGCTTTCAGATTGCCATCATGTAGCCACACGCACCCTGCAAAGCCTGCCTTTGCTTCCTCTGACTCTGCTCCGAGCCATAGGAGGGCTCCTGCCCGCCCTTCCACTTCCAGGGAAAGGTGAACCTCTCCATGAAGAGGCAGCTGTGAAGATGCTCAAACGATGCTCCTCCAGAGACATGCTGGAGGGACAGAGCCTGGGACTACAGTGCTATAAGGGGCTCACAGAAATGTTTTCATTTTAATTTGCTTAAATTAAGGAGAAAAAATGAGCATCACAATAATGAATATAAAATAACAAATTCTGCCTGGGTTATATTCATCTTTGTACCAACTCTGTCATGAGGTAGAAATTGTAATCATGTTTTATGGAGGAAGGGGCCCATACAGGCAAAAGTTGCCAGGGGCTCCTGAAAGCCATCTGAGGCCCCGAGGACTCTCTGGATGACAGGAAATCCTCAGGGACTGGAAAGACAGAGTGAGGAAGTGCTTTGTCCCCTCCTCACTCCCTCTCATGTGCCCAAGAACACAATGTGTACCTGAGACAGTGGCAGGACAGCCTGCTCCACTGAGGGCCCATTGAGGGGAAGAGGCACGGACCCCACATCAAATGGTCAGATAAGGCTGTGGAACACCGCAGGAACCCCCGTCCTCACAGAAGCCAGGGCACCGGGACCAGGATGGGATTGCACGGAAGAACTCATCCCAAGTCCTCAGGCTCACCCCGCCCTCCTCTGGGTGACATCGTTGAGCACCGACACAGCATTTGATGAGAAAGACCCCTGCCTTCCAGGGCCTCCCTGCTGGGGTCGGACAGAGGAGCATGAAGGCCAGGACCAAGCCCTGTGATGCACACAACCCATGCAGGCCAGGAGCGCTAAGTGCAGAGGCAGGAACTTTCCAGAGAACAGCCCCTGGGGCCCAGGGTGAAAAGGTGCGGAAGTGTGGGAGCACGAGAGTGATGCAGTTGGGTTTGCACTTTAGAGCCATCACTGTGTGGCCTGCTGAGAATCTATTGCAAGGTGACAAAACTGGAGGCAGGAAGGCAATTAGAAAACCAGCAGTAGTCCGGGCACAGTGGCTCACGCCTGTAATCCCAGCACTTCGGGAGGCCGAGGTGGGCGGATCATGAGGTCAAGAGATTGAGACCATCCTGGCCAACACGGTGAAACCCCATTTCTACTAAAAATACAAAAATTAGCCAGATATGGTGACTCGTGCCTGTAGTCCCAGCTACTCAGGAGGCTGAGGCAGGAGAATCACTTGAATCTGGGAGGCAGAGGTTGCAGTGAGCCGAGATTGCTCCACTGCACTCAAACCTGGTGACAGAGTGAGATTCCATCTCAAAAACAAAACAAAACAAAAAAAAAACGAGCAGTAGGCCGGGCGTTGTGACTCACACCTGTAATCCCAGCACTTTGGGAGGCCAAAGTGGGCAGATCACCTGAGGTCAGGAGTTTGAGACCAGCCTGGCCAACATGGTGAAACCTCATCTCTACTTAAAATACACTAATTATCCAGACGTGGTGACACACACCTGTAATCTCAGCTACTTGAGAGGCTGAAGCAGGAGAATCACTTGAACCAGGGAGGCGGAGATTGCAGTGAGCTTAGATCATGCCAGTGCACTCCCACCTGGGTAACCGAGTGAGACTCCAACAGAAAGAAAAGAAAAGAAAAGAATGAAGGAAGAAGGAGGGAGGGAGGGAGGGAAGGCAGGAAGGAAGGAAGGAGAGAGGGAGGGAAGGAGGGAAGGAAGAAGGAAGCAGGAAGGAGGAAGGAAGGAAGGAGGGAAAGAAGGAAGGAAGGAGGAAAGATGGAAGGAAGGAAAGAGGAAGGAAGAAAGGAGGAAGGAAGGAGGAAAGATGGAAGGAAGGAGGGAGGAAGGAAGGAGGGAGGAAGAAGGAAGGAGAGAGGGAGTGGGTTTGGAGTTGTGGGGCTGGCGAGGAGCCAGGGATGCTGGGAGACATGCCTGAGATCTCAGCCCCGGGACGGGACTCAGACTCCTGGGCCATGAGGAGCATGCGGCCCCTCCTGGGAAGGCACAGAGAGGCAGGGGGTGGGAAGGGGTAGGGAGGGATTAGGGGCAGGCTCCCAATCGAAGGCTCTGGCTTGGGTGTGCTTACCTGGTCCCCTCGTTGCTGGGGGTGCTCAGAATGGATCCTCTGGGCTCTGATCATGTGAGACTTTTTTTTTTGGAGACAGTTTCACTCTTGTTGCCCAGGATGGAGTGTGTTGGCAAGATCTCAGTTCACTGCAACCTCCACCTCCCAGGTTCAAGCAATTCTTCTGGCTTAACCTCCCAAGTAGTTGGGATTACAGACACACGACTCCATGCCCCGCTAATTTTTGTATTTTTAGTAGAGACAGGGTTTCATCATGTTGGTCAGGCTGGTCTTGAACTCCTGACCTCAGATGATCTGCCTGCATTGGCCTCCCAAAGTGCTGGCATTATAGGTGTGAGCCACTGTGCCTGGCCACATATGGGTTTTTACCACGTGTTGAGAGGGAGTTTGCACAAAATGGCTTCCCAAGCCTCTTCACAGAAAGTCTGATTCTAAGACCAGCAGGAGAAGCAGTGGGCCATTTCCTGCAGGAAGGCTGCCCCAGGATTTCCCCCAGGGCTGGCGGGCCCAGCACCTCAGGCCTCAGCCCCCGCACCCACTGCCTGGCCTGCAGCCATCTGGCCCCAGGCTAGAAAGTGCTGGATCCCCAGCTCAGTACCCACAGAGGCCACGGGGCATGAAGAGGGTGGGAAAGGGGCAGGGTGGGAGCAGTAGGTGCCGAGCTAGGGTAGAAAGGGGAGTGGCTGGGAAGGTGGCTTGTGTACTCCAAGTCCTGGGGAGCCCGGGCCACAGCCTTCACGGGCTCTCACATCTACATCTGTGTCCTCCAGCACAGAGCTTCCTGGTGGTGGGGTGAAGGCCTCCTCCCCAACCTACCTCACACCTTTCCCAACCATCTGGCACACAGGAGCCTACAGCCTTGATAGGCGTTTGGCTTCAGCCAGACCCTCCCATTGCCGGGTGGGGAGCCCCAGCCTCCCTCCCAGCACAGCCCTTTCGAGGGCGCAGGCGCAGAGGGGTGGCTTGATGCCGTCTAAATGCCTGCAGAATGGGCAGAACCTGCGCCTCTGCTATTTCCCTGCCTCATCAAGTGTTTTCATCTTCCAGGAGCTGTCGTGGAGCTGAAACAGGCATCCCCCAGGCCCTGTGTCCAAAGCCTTTGGGTTTTTCTTTTTCTTCTTTTTTTCTTTTTTGAGATGGCATCTCAGTCTGTCACTCAGGCTGGAGTACAGTGGCATGATCTTGGCTCACTGCAACCTCTGCCTCCTGAGCTTTCAGCCTGGACTCTCCACATTGGGGCAGAGGGGGCTGCCCCCCACAGGGGGCCTGTGCCTTCCTCCACACACAGAGGTAACAAGGCTCAGAATTAGCTGTCGTGGTCAAAAAAAGTCTTCCCACACAGGCGATGGCCCAGAGATGTTGCCATGGTCAAGGGGGCATCCAGAGAGCAGCGGGTGCTCCAGGAATCCCAGCATTGAGACAGATGCTAGTGCTCGTGCTGGCAGGGCACACACCACACACCCAGCTTCATTCTGCCCCACCAGCACGAGGTGGCCAAGGCCCTCCAGACTCCAGAATATACTTTATGATGCTCGAGGTTCCAAGGCCGCCATGAGGATTCTCAGGGCTGCTGCTTATTTGTGAACTTGGGAGACAGGAGAAGAAACAAATAAAACTTAGCACTCGACAGTGTCATTTGATACATGAAATGACATTGCCCAGCTCAAGACAGCAGTGGTGAAAGGCAGAGGCCCTGGCACGGAATGCATTCTCCAGCTGGGGAGACAAGGGTAGAGAGGTTTTAATGCCAAGTGGCAGGTGAAGGCTTGAGCAGTGCGGTCCTGGGTCCTCGTGGGGCAGCACATCCCCTTGGCAATTCTCTCCACCTGCTCCTGCCAGACGGATCCAACCACCCGTGTATCCCACAGGCTGATTGGGGTGTACCTGATAGCGCGCCACCTGATTACTATATCGAGATCGCCTTTGCCTAGGAAGACACACCATCCCCATTTTCCATTAGGGGAGACCGAAGTTCAGGGAAGCCAGGTAACCCCACACAGTCAGGGGCAGGACCCAGATCCACAATCAGGCTCATCCGATTCCTAAGCCCCGGAGGCAAGGAAGGTAAGATTAGCATAAAGTAGGTGGTCTCAGAGCAGGCAGAATTTAGCAGGCACACAGGCGGTGAATATTCCAAGCAGGGAGATAAAGCAAGGAAAAAGGTTTAAAGAATTAAATTCCACATGACAAGCGTTTTGCCATTTGTTTGAGTCAAGTCGGGTAATCTGCGCTCTAGACTTATTTCTGCCACTGAAATTCCCCGGATTGATTAACTTCTCTGAAATTTAATTCCCTCCCTTGCAAAATGGGGCATGCTTACGCCACAGGGACGTTGTCACAAAGGCACTTTCAGGGGGTTAAGACACCACCTGAGAACAGGATGTCATTGGATAGATTAAGTTTAAGGGTGACTAATGAGTTATGAGCAATTTGTATGGGATCTGGCCCAGGGTATCCAGAGCTGCTCAGCAAGACGGTGCATGGAAAAGCCTCTGGGGACGCTGCTCGCCTCCCTGGCATATTGCAAGCTCGTTATCCACCCGCTTCTTCAAAGCGGTTTCTTCTGGCTGCAGAAGGAACGATGCACAAGCTCAGATCCCTGGTGGAACGCTCCCTCGCGTGGCCGCTTCCTTACATGACAGCTCTGCCTGCGGGTGCCGGATTGGCGGAGGATGAGTTCCAGAGCTGAAGGCGCACTGGGGGCAAAGGGTGTGGCAGGGGACGGACTTGGTGGGCAATGTGCTCCTCAAGGCCATTTCCACCTCAGCACCCGCCCTGTGGCTCCTTGACCCCTCCTTCCACCGACCCCGGGACCTCACTGCCCCCAAATGCTTGTTGCATACTGCCCAGTGGGTCTCTGAAAGGGAAAAGAATTTTATTATTTCTTTTTCTCCCTCTGTGATCACAGAATATAAAACTTTTGTTTCTGTAAAATTATCCAAATCATGGAAAGAATATAAAATAGAAAGCTTCGGAAAAATTTACCCAGTAGGCTACCACCCAAAAATAATTCTTAAAAAATAATATTTTGGGAGTATCATTCCAGAGACTCTCCAAGCCTATGTGCAAAATAATAGATTTAGGGAAATAATTATCGATATATATAATGGCATTTTAGTGCACAGCTTTTTAAAAGGCAAAATCATTCAATTCCGTTTTATTGAACTTATAAGAAAAAGAAGGTGGGTGCAGTGGCATTTGCCAGTCATCCCAGATACTCCAGAGGCTGAGACGGGAGGAACCTGAGCCCAGGAGTTTGAGAAGAGCCTGGGCAACATAGTGAGACTCTCAAAAACAAATATTTTATTAAAAAAGAAAACAAAATTTAAAAGACTGGTAAATTTCAGGTGAATTCTTTGTTTTAAGCTGATATCATTGTATTCTTTTGTTTTTTTTTGAGACAGGGTCTAGCTCTGTTGCCCAGGCTGGAGTGCAGTGGCGCGATCTTGGCTCACTGCAAGCTCCACCTCCCGGGCTCAAGAGATTCTTGTGCCTCAGCCTCCTGAGTAGCTGGGACTACAAGTG
Source organism: Aotus nancymaae (assembly GCF_030222135.1). NCBI lineage: Eukaryota > Metazoa > Chordata > Mammalia > Primates > Aotidae > Aotus > Aotus nancymaae. Next base: position 5,202,330 of record NW_026988546.1, on the reverse strand, counting down.
TGAACCACCACACCCCATTACTTTTTTATATTTTTAGTAGAGATAGGGTTTTGCCATGTCGGGCAGCCTGGTCTTGAACTCCTGGCCTCAAATGATCTGCCTGCCTTAGTGTCCCTAAGTGCTACTTACCTCAGTGTCCCTAAGTGAGCCACCACACACAGCCTGATATCATTGTATTTATTCTTACAAAACATTTCAAACATATGAAAAAGTACAGTGAATAATGAAATGACCTTACAACCACTTTCAACAAATCTGAACACGCCCTTGGATTGAGAAGTTTTTCTTTTTTTAATAAAAATTCATGGAGGGGCTTGGCGTGGTGGCTCATGCCTGTAATCCTAGCACTTTGGGAGGCCGAGGCGGGCATATCATGAGGTCAGGAGATTGAGACCACGCTGGCCAACATGGTGAAACTCCATCTTTACTAAAAATACAAAAATTATCCAGTCATGCGCGCTCCTGTAATCCCAGCTACTCGGGAGGCTGAAGCAGGAGAATCACTTGAACCTGAGAGGCAGAGGTTGTAATGAGCCAAGATCTCACCACTGCACTCCAGCCTGGGCAACAGAGTGAGACTCCATCTCAAAGAAAACAAGAATTTCATGGAAAAGACATTAATTAATGGAAGTATACTTGTAGGCAGGACTTCCCAACCGCCTGGATTCTGTTCCATGATGCTAGAAGCTGGACACCCAACATCTATTCCTGCAGTCCAGCTGGGGCCAGCACCACCTGGGCACGGGGCTCATAAGCACTTTCCATTCATTGTCTCTTGTGCTTGTGGGTATCTAGAAGGTGTGCATGATTATTATTCCTGCTGTGGGGAAATGAAGGCCTGGAGAGCAAAAGCCGCTTGTTCTGGTTGGGATGTAAGTTCCCATCTGTTGAACATCAGAGCCTGGGCACTGGAGATCATTGCTGAAATGATGTGGGGGTTACATGTAAGATCCCGGGTACTAGGCTGGACATGGTGGCTCACGCCTATAATTCTAACACTTTGGGAGGCCAAGGAGGGGTGGATCACCTGAGGTCAGGAGTTCGAGACCAGCCTGGAGAAACCCCATCTCTACTAAAAATACAAAATTAGCCGGGTGTGGTGGTTCATGCCTATAATCCCAGCTACTCGGGAGGCTGAGGCAGAAGAATTGCTTGAACCCAGAAAGCGGAAGTTGTGGTGAGCTGAGATTGCACCATTGCACTCTAGTCTGGGCAACAAAAGTGAAACTTTCATTCAAAAAAAAAAAAAAATTCCCGGGGACTTACACTGACAAAGAACAAAAAATCCGGGTTGAGGAAGATTTCAAGCGTTAGTGACTCAAAGCCCCATTATCTCAAGCAAAATGAGAGGAAATTCTGTCCTATCTTCCTGACTTTCTTGAGAGAAGTTTGGGAAACTTCCCCCTCCATGGGAAGTGAGATTGAGAAGAACATCTTTCAGAAAATGATGGAAGCTGAGCCTGGCTGGGCCACCTGCTGGTGTCTCTACAGTTCAAGCTTTTGTAGTAAATCATACCAATTACCATTCGCTCAAGATCCAGTGGGCCAGGAATCCTGGATATTAGCTATGAAGGAGGGTATTTTTTAAATTGGATCATTTAATTAAAAAATGATCACAGGAATAATTTAGTTTATTTGCAATAACTACTGAGGTTAAGAAGCAACAGTAAATATGGCAGGAGCTAAGGGTCAAGCTGAGGGTGGTCTGGCTGCCAGTCCCAATGGCACAGAGGTGGTGAGATGGGTCAGTCTAACACCATGTACACTGGGACCCCCCATACCTGCCACCTCCAGCCACAGCCTGCCTCCCACAGCTGTGCCCTGATCAACTGGACCCCAAAGGACCTATGCGAGAGTTGTATCAGTCAGGGTGCAGACCAGGCTCCTGGGTAAGTCCTACTCCCACTGGGGGTTAGCTGGTCTCAGCTCCTGACCAGGACCCTGGCCCAACCCAACGCTGTCTTCCAGACCCCTACCTGAACAGCCCAACTGCGTGCCTGCCTCAAACCTGCTCCCAGCCGACCTCCACTGTTCCAAGTAATGGTCAGGGCAAATGAAGTAATCATCATAGTCATACTGATAGTATGAACACTTAGTAATCTAAACTTTAAACTGCAACAAATATCCAGATGATAAAAAGAAACCATAGAGTTAGAGCTAGCATTAATATTGCAGCATTGTAGGGAGAAGTCAAGGAAACTTAGGCAAATGAAATAAACGTCAGAAACTCAGAAAAATAAAACAAAAACAAGTTCAAAACAAAGATAAATGAAGGAAAAATAACAGTAAACACACGACAAAGTGTTAAGTGTCTTTAATATGCAGGAATGCCTCAAGTTTTAAAAATGGATAAAGACCAGGTAATTCTTCAAAAGACACACAAACTTCTGCCAAAGCCTCTGGACAAAGCGTAAAAGCTCTGACCGCAACAAGAAGAAAATCTGGGCCAGGCTTCAGGCTGCCATTCTGTGCTGAATTTCCTGGGAGAAAGTATAACCTGGGTTGGTTTGTTTTTACCTATTCTTACTCTTCAAAACTCACCTTAGAAGGTGCCTCACTCAGGAAGCTGCTCCGGACTCCTCCAGCATAAGCAGGCACTCCTCCTACACGCCTTCACCAGGGTTTTGTCCCCTGTCTCAGTACCCACTGTGGACTTCTCCCCACCAGGTCCAGAAGCTCAGCCAGGGCAGGATCTCCAGCACAAGCACGTGTGTGTCATGCAGGAGACACTCAACAGATGCTTGTTAAAACGTTGCATGTGCACATGCATGAAGATGAGTACAGTAAAAGCTCAGTTTGGAACCATGAACCAAAATTTTACTTGACCCACCATGACACCTAGTGGTGACTGGTCTCCATTGCAGACCTGACAAAATCAGCATCACTGCTGTGGGTGCTTGTGTTTCCCTTTGTTCCAGCAAAGGCCTTCTGAGCACCAACTACTTGCCACATGCAGGGACCATGTGCATGCAGAGGACCCTTGGGTGAGTTGGTCAGTCCCTGTCCTCCAGGGGTTTATAGGTCAACATGCACCCACTGCCGCTCACCACCACATAGCATCACATTCGGGTTAATGTTACACCATCATAGGGAGAAGAAAAGGAAACAGGCCAATCATGAAATCACTGGAGAAAAGAGAAAGGCAGCCTCTGAGGGAGGTGGAAGTTTGTATTCCATGAAACTACCTCCTAACAACAGCCTGTTTGTCATCCCCTTTCATGCTAACACAGGTTCCAGGAACCCGAATATTGACTCAATTTCATTCCTGGCTTCAACAAACATTGACAAAAGTCAACACCTAAAGCCACGATGGCTTCCCTGATTCCTCCACCTCTTCAGAGAAAGGAGGCTGGGGAGGGAGATGCATCCAGAAACCCAGCCCTGTCTTCAGCTTCTATTTCTTCCAGTCTCTTCTTCCCTACCTCTCCAATCACATGTTAAAGAGTAAATCCTGCCAGGCGCGATGGCTCACACCTGTAATCCCAGCACTTTGGGAGGCCCAGGCAGGTGGATCACCTGAGGTTAGGAGTGGAGACCAGCCTGACCAACATGGAGAAACCCTGTCTTTACTAAAAATACAAAATTAGCCTGGCGTGGTGGCGCATGCCTGTAATCCCAGCTACTTGGGAGGTTGAAGCAGGAGAATCACTTGAACCCGGGAGGCAGAGATTGCGGTGAGCAAAGATTGCGCCATTGCACTCCAGGCTGGGCAACTCCATCTCAAAAAAAAAAAAAAAAAAAAAAGGAAATCCTAATTGGCCAGCTATTTGGGAAGCAAAATAGATTCCTGGATTTCTTACACTAAAATTATAACAAAGCAAATGAAAACAGTATAAAGCCAGAATAAAACATAGGCGACTTTTTTTTCTTCTGGGCTTAGGTAAATTCTACTTACTACCAGAAGCTATAAAGGAAAACACGGAAACGTTTAACTTTGTAACTCTTCTCTATGGAAAAAACAAAACAAAAATAAACTAGTTCCAAACCAAGACAAGATGAGGAAAAACAACAGTAAACACGCAACAAAGTGCTGCTATTTCTAAGATGCAGTGAATAGTTACAAGTCAATAAAAAGTAAGTATCTCAATAAAAATGGATAAAGAACAGGTAACGAGAGTCATTCACATAGCTAGTTATGTGAAAATTAAAATAAAATTGTTTGCTGGATTAATAAGGATTTGAAAACATGTAATAACTAACGCTGATAAAAGTATCTGTAGGAGTGTAAACTGGCACATCTCCAGAGGGAAATTTGGTAATAGATATCAAAATAGCCAATGCAGGCTGTGTGCGGAGGCTCACACCTGCAATCCCAGCACTTTGGGAGGCCACAGAGGGAGGATCACCTGAGGTCAGGAGTTCGAGACCAGCCTTGCCAACATAGTGAAACCCTGTCTTTACTAAAAATACAAAAATTAGCCAGGCGTGGTGATGGGCACCTGCAATCTCAGCTACTCAGCAGGCTGAGGCAGGAGAATCACTTGAACCCAGGAGGCGGAGATTGGCGTGAGCTGAGATCGTGCAACTGCACTCCATGCTGGGTGACAGAGTGAGATTCCATCTCAAAAAAAAAAGCTGGGTGTGGTGGCTCATGCCTGTAATCCCAGCATTTTGGGAGGCCAAGGCAGGTAAATCATGAGATCAAGAGATCCAGATCATCCTGGCCAACATGGTGAAACCCTGTCTCTACTAAAAAAATTCAAAAATTAGCTGGGCATGGTGGTGCATGCCTGTAGTCTCAGCTACTTGGGAGGCTGAGAAGCCCGAGAATCTCTTGAACCAGGGAGCCGGAGGTTGCAGTGAGCCGAGATAGTGCCATTGCACTCCAGCCTGGTGACAGAATAAGACTCTGTCCCAAAAAAAAAAGGTAAATGCATAGGCTTTAACCCCGCAATTCCATTTCTAGAAATATATAATCTAGAAATATAGTCTAAGAAAATAATTTGCCAAGTGCATTCAGATACAAGTTCTTCGAAGCATGGTGTGTGTGTGTGTGTGTATGTATGTATACATATACATACATACACACACATCTGCACATATTTATATATATCTTGAAATAATTTGTCATTCATTAGAGTAAAATAATAATTTTTAATATGAGCCAAAATTATACTTGATTAATCATGTTATGAATAATAAATTCTGGTAGGTTAATCCTACGGAATACCAGATAGTCATTAGACAGAGTAACGTAACATTACATTTATTATAATAAAAAACTGGTTCAGAATATATTGCTGAGCTTTGACAACAGCAACAAAAAAGCACCATCTATAAATCCGCATAGAGATTGTAGTTTGAAAGGAGGCTCACCCAAATGTGAGTAGTGCTTTATCTGTGGGTGGCTGCATTTAGACTAACATTTACTTTCTTCGTACATTTAAACAATTTTATATGGCAAGAATGTGTTGCTTTAAAATTAGAAAAACACAAACTGTTTTCATTTAAAAAAAAATTAGCCCTGCCTTTCAGATATGTCCAACTCAGCTACTACATTTGAATATTGAGGCGAAAGATACGGAAACAGTATAATGTTCCTCATGAGAACAACAGGAAAGCTACATTCTGAGATTCAAGGTGAGCTGCGTGGTTCTAACTTTCCTTTGGAATGACACAGTTCTTTCAAATACTCCTAATAAGATTGATGGCTCCTAAGAACCATCTGTAACAATATACACTATAAACCTTCAACACCTGAAAGGGGCTGTCCACGGAGGCTTTGGGTCTTTCGTGTCACAGGCTCTGACCAAGCTTCCCTGCCTGGGGTAGACTCTCCCTGAGGCTCGCATCTACAGTAAATGTAATTACACTTTAATGGTATTCATCGCATTCTGTCACTTTTCCATTGCTCCTATTTTTAACTAGCACAATGGGAACATTTGTCCTCTGATTCACTGAGCGGTTTTAGGCCAGCAGTGGCTTTTAAAATGACAGTCCCCTTAATCCCATCGCTGACTTTTCCAATGAAGTAACAGGCTGTCATTAAAACAATGGCACACGGGCAGCCTCCATGGGATATGAACAGCAGCTCAGCATGGAATTCAGGTAACGAGATTTATCAGCGGCTGGGCCAGGAGGCAGACGAGGAAAAGTGCGCTCTGGTCATGGCGGTGTGGCCTTTGCAAGTCACTTCAAAGTCCTGAGCTGCAGTCCCTATGACAGAGGCGTGGGTTCTGAGAGTCCTTTCAGTTGGGCCTACCCAGCAGAGTGAACAAAGTCAACCTGAGACTTCTGCTCCTTTGGAAGAACCTGGGGTCGTGCTCATTCAAGCAATGCAGCTGGGACGTCCAAAGCTGTCAGGACAGTTGAGGACCCCCATCAGAGCAAATGTCATGGAGAAGAGGGCTCTATGTTCTCTGTCCCTGAGTCTCAGCCAACTTGTGTCAGCTTCAACCACTAGAATGTAGTGGGTGCGATGCCCTGTGATGTCCAGGCTAGGTCACAAAAGCCCACGTGCCTTCTTGAGCTCATCACTTGCTTGCTCTTGGGACACTCCCTCCTGGAACCTAGCTCCTGTGACATGCAGAGCCAGAGCCATGAGGAAGGGGTGCAGGTGCTCCAGCCAACAGTCCCAGCTGAGCTTGACCTTCCAGCCACCTCAGCCTGGTCCTGGACATGGAGGGATGACCCAACCCAGCCACCTGATTATCTCCCAGCATTCTGTCTGTTTTGTTTTCTTGTTTGTTTGTTGGGTTTTGTTTTTTTGAGACAGGGTCTCACTCTGTCACCCAGGCTGTAGTGCTTGGCATGATCTCGGCTCACGGCAACCTCCACCTCCCAGATTCAAGCAATTCTCCTGCTTCAACCTCCTGAGAAGCTGGGATTACCGGCATGCACCACCATGCCCAGCAGATGTTTTTTATATTCTTAGTAGAGATGAACTGGTCTTGAACTCCTGACCTCAGGTGATCCGCCTGCCTCTGCCTCACAAAGTGTTGGAATTTTACAGGTATGAGTCACTGTGCCCAGCCCTCTCCCAGCGTTCTGAGCCTCCCTCATTAAGGCCCCAGACATTGTGGAGCAAAGGCAAGCCCTGACCACTTGGGTCTCGATCCACAGAATTTGGGAGCATGACGAAAGGGTGGTCGTTCATGCCACTAGGTTTGTGATGGGTTGCTGGCAGCAGAAACAACTGGAATGCCAGGTCTGATGCAAGAGTTTACATAATAAGCACGTATTTAGCTTGCTGTGTACCCTGTTCTAAGCAAAATGCAAATATTAATTTGTGTTATAATAAAATTCAACTCTATAACAGGTCTATTACTGTCTGTATTTTCCAGGTGAGGACACTGAAACTCAGAGAGTTAGGTAACTTGCCCAAAGTCACATAGCTACCAAGTTGGAAAGACAGCGTTGAAACTGAAGCACAGGATGTGTGCTCTTAACTCCCTTGGCAGGTACTTTGCTTCCACTCCAATCTTTCTGCGTTGACTTCACCTATAGCCTCTGCTAACCACCAGCATTCTCTGTTTCTGCCTTGCCTTGATAGGAAGTGATTGGGGGCTCCAGGAAAACCCATCCATTCTGCATATCTTGAGAAAAAAATCTAATAAAAAGGTACCATCTCCCTAGGAAAGGGCAAGTTCATTATGCCTCTTTCAGACTCGCCTCATGAGGACTTCTGGTCCTGACCTGATTTCTTGGAGGGCCCAGGCAGGGGCTAATTTACATGTTTGCAGTCACACATATGGCCAGAGACTGCTTCTTAAGCAGCAAGCCCCTACACAGCAGTCATTTTCTTTGGGTGCATATTGAGTTCTCAAGTGTTTGTGAGCTTACTCAGCAGGCCTGCTGTCTCCAAAAGAGGACACTGCATGACAATAGCCTTCAAGAGCCTTCAGGACCTCTTAGGGGCTGTCTCTGATTCTTTTTTTTTTTTTTTTTTATTGTATCAAGTAACTCCAGTTTAATTTAATACAACTTAGTGCATTTCATTATGTCATTCACAGTTCGACCTCTGTCCAAATACTTCTGCAACAAAAAGAAATGGAAAAGAAACTCCAGCTGAACTTGACATTACAAAGCTTAAAATTTTCAGACAACTCCAGATCTTTGGGACACTGCTGTTGCCTGGGCCACCTGACACCAAGGTGTCTGGTGACCTCCTGGGCTCCCTAAAAGTGTTTTTGTCATTCTATTTCCCGAGCAGTTTGTAAGAATGCCACCATTATCCCTGAATTAACAAGCAGCGAGTGTTCATGAAAAAACTTAATTCTTGTGTCCACCCCACTCAAGCAGATCAGTGTGACATCTTTTACCCAAAAGCTGTTTTTGCATCCTGGCCCTGATATGCAGGAATATGGGCCAGAAGTCTGCATACCCCAGGTCAGCCCCATGACAGGGGTAGGGGGCAGAGCTGGGGTAGGGTCAGTGGTGTGGCCGGCCCCATCAGCCCCATTGCCGCGGGCCAAAGGGGCTTGCCTTTGGTTTGGGGACTAGCTCAGTAGTGAAAGGGGCAGGCACACGGCTGGGTGCTGTTTCCAGAAAGAAGGCAGGCAGGAGTTTCAGGCTGGCCATTGGAACCCTGAGCCTGGTGCAGTGCAGAAGGGTTAGAAGCACATCGTGCCCTGGGGCATTAATGTGGCATGCCAGGGGCTGCATGCAGTGAGCCTCGGGCCAGAGGCCTGCCGTGGGAGCTTATGCGAGGGGCTGAACAAGTCAGATGAAAATCTGCAGGGCTGGAGAGGTTATACTTGGCTTGTTGTGTAAGTGTCTCAGGAAGAGACAAAGCATGCAGAAAGGTACTTATTCTTCACCCCAAATCTGACCCCTACTGGCAGTCACAACAGGTGTGGGTGGCCTGGACAGCTACTGAATTGCATGTGAGTGAAATACAAAGCCGGGTCCGACCCCTGCTTCTCCTTCACGTCAACGTCAATGCTCAGCCATACCTCAGTGAACAGCGTGAGGACAGGTTCTCATGCCACGGTGTGCAGAATGGGAGTCGGGTGACGGACGAGGCAGAGACTCAAAATTCATCCTTGATAGGACCTGCTTCTTTTTTAAAACAAGCAAGTGCTGCTTACACTGCTGTGTTATTAGTGATTTATTTGTTCAGCGCTCATCTTTTCCATCAGACTCTGCGCTTCCTGAGGACGCGGGTCTGAAAGCACTCGGGGGAAGAGGATGGCAACAGTGATGGTGCCCTCAGGAAGATGGGCAGGAGACCCCGTGACACCGGGCACCTGGGCCTGAGCTGAGTGAGGCCAGCAGCGTCCCCAGGAGACCATGGCCCCGGCTGGGAGCTTGGCCTGCCAGACGCCCATGGTGAGGCCTGGACCCTCTTGGCTGGGGGCCTCTGGTGGGGTGCCTGGCTCTGGGTGGGCAACAGGAGCTACAGGCCAGCAACACCCTTCCTATCCTCATCTGGCTCCAGGACCTGGGGTGGAGGGCATCAGCAACGCCAGGCCCAGAACATGCGCCACCCCAAGCACCCGAACACGGCCAGCATGGACTGTGGTTACAGAGCTGCTTCAGCTTGAGTGCTCAGCCTGAATTTGGACATAACGGCCACAATGAATGAAGCTCAGAAGTAGGGTGTAAAGGAAAAAAGAAAAAAAGACTATTCTGGGATTTATGAATTTAATTTAAAAAGGTAAAGGAGCTCTCCTCCCCTTTTCCTTCTGAAGTGGATGAAAAGCAAAATCCACCCTCCTTCTCCCAAAAAAAAAAAAAAAAAAAACCCAAACATTCATGGTGTAGTTTTTATTGCTCTTAAAGGCTTGGTGTTCAGAAGCACAAGCTAAGCTGTGAGATCGGAAGGCAATCAGGTGAGGTTTGAACCCTGTACCCGGGCCTCCATCTCCACTCTAAGCTAGGAGCTTCCCAGCTCTGTCATGACTCAGTGCAGAATTTGTACATTATATATTAATTTCAAAGGGAGGGAACGCCTATGGGAAATAACTACGAATTAAATCATAAAAGATCTACATTTGCATTTTCCAGGTCACGCTTGTGCACGGTCGGACCCTTCAGCTTTTTTCTTTTAAGATTTCGTAGGTGTGAGTGAGTCAGTGAGTGATGTGGGTCTAGACACACGTGGAAACAGACAGGCAGCGTGTGGCAAGGAAGGTGCAGGGGTCTCTGGGGGGCTCGCCCAGGGCGTGCACGTCCCACTCATGGCACAGCTGCCCAAGTGGGTGGGCAGGAGGATGAGATTTCAGAGGGAGAGAAGCACATTTCTGAACCAACAGCGTCTGCAAGCGCATCTCAGCTGGTTTCCTTGTCTGCCCCTTCACCCCCGTGAGGAGCCGTGCTCTGAGCAGGTATGCACAGGAGGTGTTCTGCGCACACACCCCAAGAGTGCAGACCCAGGGCCCGGCAGTGCCTCTGTCACACAGAACGCTGCCATCGCCTCGAGTGTCCCCAGGACACTTCAGGCTGATGCCCAGTTATGTTCTTGGTTTACTTGTCTTCATGCCTCTTTTCTCCGTTTTTTTTTTCCCTATAAAACTCAACCTACCTCTATTCAGAACGCTGGTTACAATGTATCAGTGATAACACCTGTGTTTGTTTTTCTCCTTGCTAAAAAGATAAGGGGAGTTTGACTCAGAACAAGCAAGCTGAAAGCCAAATGCAGGTGGGCTGATGGTTCCACAATAGAGGTGAGCTTTCCTCCCACTGCACTGCCCCAGGGGCTCTGCCCGGCCACACCGGGCACTGGACACACTGGAGGGAGAAGCATCCCTCACTTGGCGTGGGCCAGGGGCTTGCTAAGAGGCGGAGGGAGCCAGCATGAACGGCCGAACGCTGCCCTCTGCTCTGCCTCGATGCTCAGAGACATCCCGGAGGCCAGGAGCTGGGCACTCAAGGGTGGCCAGGCCAGTGACACCTGCCTGGGTGGGGGCAGGCCCTTCCCAAGGACACAGTGAGAGGCTGGGGATGGGGGATGCCCCACCTCTAGTTTCCAGCAGGAAGTTCAAAAACACCAAGAGATCAACCAGTAAAAATAGAATCTCTAGAAGCAAATGAGCTCAGTGTTAACAGTCTCCAACTACCTTTAAAACACAGAGGGCTGACGGTGCCCTCACTGCTTCCGAAGCATCCAGAGCCCCACAGGCTGCTCTGCCCTCCCTCCTTGGCTCCTGATCTATGGGGTGGGGGCCACACGGTAGCCTCAAGGGTCCTCCCTCCCCAGCACCCAGTGTGGAGGGACCAGGGTTTGACAGCCGTGAGAGGGACAGAGGAGCTTCTGGTTCAGGAGAACTCTGCATTTCACTGAGTTCTCGGGGGTCCATCCACTTTAAAAACAGATGTAGGTATTTACACACAGGGTCAAACAGGAGTGAGGGCAGACAGAACTCTAGAAACGAAAGTGGGGCGTTCGCCTCAGCCAGCCCCCGACAGGTCGCAGTGAGGGCTCCAGCTTCGAGGAATCCACATGATGTTCATGCTGATGTGCTTATCACTACGGTCGCTCTCCCACGGGGCCCACACTGGGAGCCAAGGTGCTGAGCCAAGCGGGGCAGCCACACGAGTCCCCGGAGGACGGGACCCAGCCCAAAAGGACAGCAGAAATTCATTATGAGACAGCTTCTGGGGTAGTGCAGAAGAGGTGAAGGGCCAGGTTAAGTTCCCAAAATAACTGATTAAAAAACAAAAAATTTGATCTAAGTTTAAGGAGAGAAAGCAGCCAAAGGCTCCCTCTTGGAAGCGGAGTTCTGGAGAGACGGCGTCTGCGGAAGGCCCCTCCGCCTGGGACCCACCTCCCACAGCAGGCTCGGAGAGGCTGGGACACCGAGCTGCGGGAGGCTGAATTCTTCATCTGGCAGGCCTTCTGGATTCTTTACTATTGGCTCAAGTTTTGTTAATATTAGTCACCAGTTAATAAGAAAAATAGTTTCTAATTGTCTTTTTCCTCCACTCTGCGTGCTGCTGTTTTTAACTGAGTGAATTGGATACCACCATCAGGTCACGTGTGTTCAATCACAGTCATTAATTATTCCTTTTTCTTAAACTCTTTGTTTCCGTAGCTGGAGCCTTTCTCTATCTCAGTCACTCCTATCAGTCTGCGAACTCCAAAGGAAGCTGCTCCCACAAACCCCAAGAACGTCAGGATCAGGAAGGGTGATCCGCTGGCAAAGACGCCCAAGACAAAACTGAAGAGGGGAGACAGGAGAATGGTGGCCCAGGAGAGGAAGCAGAGGAGGGTCCAGGGCCTCCGGGCAGGCTTAAACTGCTCCCCTGGAAACACCCTTCTGATTATACATCTCCTGGAGCGCATCCTTCTCCTGGTACAGTTTATGAAGCCACTGAGCCGCCTCCTTTTCGTCCAGCGGGATCTCTTCCAGAGGAAATCTCCTCCCACACATGTCCGTCTCGTACTTCTTCCCGTAGAGGATCCCAAGCAGGGACGGGTTCTTGATTCCTCTGAAGTTCAGGGTTACGTCATAGACAGCTGCGACTGTCCCCCGGAGGCACTTGGCCGCGACGGTGAAGCCCTTTGTGCACGGCAGCAGGTGGTTACTTGAGGACAGGCAGCCCCTTGGCGGCTGCCACCTCCTTGCTGACGCAGTGCTTGGTCTCTATGAAGCGCGTCCCCTCACAGTACAGGAGAAACCACATGTACTCAGGGTAGTCGGACAGGCGCCTCAGCCCCTAGATGACTCTGTCCCGGTCTCCTCCCACTTCCGCTTGCAGAACATGATCTCCAGAAAGTACCACGTCCAGCCGATGAGGGGCACGTACAGCAGCTCCTTCTTAGGGAGGACCTTGGAGCTCCCCAGCACGCCGTAGCGCTCACACACGGTCCATCCACAGAGGAAGTCGATCTCGAAGTTGTGGTTGAGGATGATGACTGCGTGCTCCATCCCCAAGCGCTCCACCGTGGCCTGGTCCGTGAACAGCGTGCACTCCGTGCAGGACCACCATTCCAGCAGCATGACCTGCTGGCTCCAGAGTGAGTAGGCGAGGCGGCAGTTGAGGCGGCGGTAGAGCTGCTTGCTGACCGGCCAGAGCGCCAGCGTGCACAGCTGGACGAAGTTGATGACCAGACCGCTCACCACGAAGACGAAGCCGACCAGCAGGTGCAGCACGAACTGGGTCTTCAGGAAGGCCAGCAGACCCATGGCGCTGCTCAGGAGCGGGTGCACAGACCCTCGCTCAGGACTGCCGTCCTGCGGCAGCCGCCACCTGCTCCTCCGCCGTCGCCTCCGTGGCCCGCTCTGACCGCTGCGCTCCTCCGCCCTGGGCCCTGCCCAGCCCTGCATCAGGGACTCAGCGAGTGCGGCGCCCGCCGCCCCTCTGATGTATCTGATTCTATAAAACATTTACACACACCCAGTAGCACATTCTAATCAATAAAGTATAATCCTTTGTGGCCTTCTGGCAGAAACTCTTTTTTGTAACTCTACTTCCGTCATTTGAAAGTTTTTCCGGCCAGGCGCAGAGGCTCACGCCTGTAATCCCAGCATTTTCAGAGGACAAGGTGGTATGTGTCTTTTTTTTCAACCAAATGCCAACTGAAAATATAGTATTCAGGCCAAGTGCAGTGGCTCACGCCTGTAATCCTAGCACTTTGGGAGGCCAAGGTGGGTGGACTGTCTGAGCTCAGGAGTTCAAGATCAGCCTATGGAACAAGGTAAAACCCCATCTCTACTAAAAATACAAAAAATTAGCAGGGTGTGGGGGCGTGTGCCTATAATCCCAGCTACTCAGGAGGCTGAGACAGGAGAATCACTTGAACCTGGGAGATTGCAATGAGCCAAGATGGCGCCATTGCACTCCAGCCTGGGCGTCAAAGTGAGATTCTGTCAAAAAAAGAAAGAAAGAAGAAAGAAAGAAAGAGAAGAAAAGTATTCTCCGGATGTAAAACCTGCCTGTAAGACCTTTTAGGGCCAGGTTCGGTGGCTCACAATTGTAATCTCAGCACTTTGAGAGGCTGAAGTGGGTGGATTGCCTGAGGTCAGAAGTTTGAGACCAGCTTGGCCAACATGGTGAAATGCCATCTCTATTTAAAATGTAAAAAGTAGCCGGTGTGGTGGTGCACACCTGTAATCCCAGCTACCTGCAAAACGGAAGCAGGAGAACTGCTTGAACCCGTGAGAGGTTCTGTTGTTCAGGCTGGAGTGCAGTGGTGCAACCTCAGCTCACTGCAACCTCCACCTCCCAGGTTCAACCAGTTTTCCTGCCTCAGCCTCCCGAGAAGCTAGAACTACAGGCACGCACCACCACTCCTGGCTAATATTTGTATTTTTAGCAGAGATGGAGTTTCACAATGTTGGCCAAGCTGATCTTGAACTCCTGACCTCAAGTGATCTGAACCCCTGACCTCAAGTGATCTGCCCACCTTGGCCTCCCACAGTGCTGGGATTAGAGGCTTGAGCTACCACGCCCGGCCTAAGACCTTCCAGTATAGGCAGGTTCTGCAGGGCCGACTGCAGGATTGGGTACACAGAGCTGGTTATTCGCTGGTGGCTCTGACACCAATCCCCCGCATACACTGAGCGAGACTTTAACGACTTACGTTAAGCAGCTAGGGCCAAATCAATTCATTTTTATTTTTTTCAAACAATTTAGTAAGATTTTAAGTCTTTAACTTTCAGCTGCTTGACCAAATATATATGAAAATTGAAATGAAAATTACCTATTAATGTGAGTGCATACCTGTTGGATGCTGCATAAGTCCTCCCACCTTGGAATTGGAGATACCACCCCCTCATATCCTGCTCCACATTGATTTGAGCTATACCTGCTTTTATCACAGCACTCGCTAAAAACCCAACTTCAGAAAGATCAAGGGAATGTAGCACAAGCTAATGTGGGAACTGCACACCGTTTGGAGCTAATGGTTCCTGAAGTATTCAATAAATACACAGTATTGCAGTGCTTCCCTTGAGAACTTATGCCAATGAACTTGCTGCCGGGGTCTGGGGCACCTCAGCAAACAGTTTAGGAACTGCAGCATTAATTTATACTAAGAAATAGAATGGCTACTTAAGAAAGGGAACTGCCCAGGGTACTGGACTTCTCACTGTTTTTGTTCACAATAGGATTGAGAAACCAAATCAGAGTCAGAAAGCTTGTGGGGCCCAGAGAGATGACATGGGGATGATATATCTACCCTGACATGGGTCTAGTTACTGCAGTTACCCAGTGAGTGTGTGTGTGTGTGTGTGTCTGGGTGTGAGCACGTAATACACTGTTTCATTTAGGTATCTCAAATCTCAGAACAAAAAGTTGCAAGCTTGTGATGCTTTTCTGTAACATTTGGTAAAAGACAAAGGATTGATTTGTGTTGGAAATAGATGTTCGTGCTGCAAAGAAAAATTAGCACTGAGACAAAGGATCTTTCAACAATGCAATTTCTACTTCCTGGGCTGCAGGAAGGGTACCCTTGCTAACCATCTTGCCACAAGAGTGCAATGAACAAAGGAAAACACACAAATTTATCCCTTTCGCATATGGGGCTGTCCTTACTGCTGTGTCTTATCTCCGTTTGCTGGAGCCAGACCTCATAATTTAAACTAAAACCCGATTGGCTAATAACTTAAAACTTCTCTAAACAGGTAAAAGCAATGGAGAGCTGGGACATGCCTGTGAGCACATCCAGCACAGATATTTTGGTTAAAGTACAAGGACATAGAAGGTACTATGTGCCTGTGAGCATGGCATGTTTAATAGCTACATAGGATAGGGCTTAACAAAGTTATTAGCACGCTTACTCTTTAACAAGAAAGGAAACTTTAAAAAGGAACTTTTCTACTTCCCACAATTTGTTAATTATGCAACTTTTTGCTAACTATATTTTTCATGTAAAACATGTAGATGTATTTTGCAATGTTTCCTTAAAATGTTCTAATTGTCATCTCAGAGAGAGTTACTTATCAAAAAAAAAGTATTGGTTTTTTACTTTTTCTTTAAAAAGCTGTATTTTATATATATTCAAGGAAAATTAACAGCATTTTTCTTATCAAGAAGTTGTTATCTTCAGTATTTTAAATGTCAATAAACAGATACAGAGAGTTAAAGATCTGCCTTCAAACTTAAAAGCTAGAACCAGGCACAGTGGCTCATGCCTGCAATTCCAGCACTTTGGGAAGCTGAAGCAAGTGGATTGCCTGAGGTCAAGAGTTCAAGACCAGCCTGGCCAATGTAGTGAAACCTCATCGCTACTAAAAATACAAAATATTAGCTGGGTGTGGTGGTAGGTGCCTGTAATCCAAGCTACTAGGGAGGCTGAGGCAGGAGAATTGCTTGAACCTGGGAGGTGAAGGTTGCAGTGAGCCAATATCTCACCATTGCACTCCAGCCTGGGAAATAAGAGCAAAACTTCGTAAAAAAAAAATGCAAAATTAAAAGCTAGAATGGTCAAGTTAAAATAACCTAACATACCTCCATCCACTGTGGGATAAAACTACATTTCGTGGTTCTAAGCATCCTCCCCTCATTGTTAATATCTCTGAAATCAGGGTGTATCTTATGTTGCTGTGGCAGGTGGCAGCTGTGATCAAGTTGTCACTGCATGCCGCCTTCTGGTGGGATCAAGAAAGCACTAGCATCAAAACTAGCAGAAAAGACACTAGAGCTGGACTCTTGATGGAAGGACACGTTTAGTAGTATCTTCACCACCTTACAGGAAGACCTCATGTTATTGCACTTGCATATATTGTTTTTTACAAATTGAAGGATTGCAACAACCCCGCATCACACAAGCCTCTTGGTGCCATTTCCACAACACCATGTGCTCGCTTCATGTCTCTATCATGTTTTGATAACTCTTGCAATATTTCCAACTTTTTCCTTGTTATTGTATCTGTTAGGATCATCTGATCAGTGATCTTTGATGTTACTGTTGCAATTGGTTTCCGGCGCCACAAACCACACCTATGGAAGATAAACAGACTTCTTCTATACATGTTGTGTGTCTCGCTGCACCACAGATGGGCCGTTTCCCTATCTATCTCTCCCCCCTCCCTATTCCCTGTGACACAACAATATTGAAATTAGGCTAACTGGTAACTCTACAGTGGCCTCTAAATGTTCAAGTGAAAGGAGGCCTTGCACATCACTCCCTTTACATCACAATTAGAAATGATTAAGCTTGGCCGGGCGCGGTGGCTCACGCCTGTAATCCCAGCACTTTGGGAGGCCGAGGCGGGTGGATCACGAGGTCAAGAGATCGAGACCATCCTGGTCAACATGGTGAAACCCCGTCTCTACTAAAAATACAAAAAATTAGCTGGGCATGGTGGCGCGTGCCTGTAATCCCAGCTACTCAGGAGGCTGAGGCAGGAGAATTGCCTGAACCCAGGAGGCGGAGGTTGCGGTGAGCCGAGATAGCGCCATTGCACTCCAGCCTGGGTAACAAAAGCGAAACTCCGTCTCAAAAAAAAAAAAAAAAAAAAAAGAAATGATTAAGCTTTGTAAGAAAGGCATGTCAAAAGCTGAGATAGGCTCAAAGCTAGGCCTCTTGCAGCAGTTAGCCAAGTTGTAAATGCAAAGGATAAGTTATTAAAGGAGATTAAAAGTGCCACTCTACAGTCTTATTGCTGATACGGAGAAGTTTTAGTGGTCTGGATGGAAGATCAAACCAGCCACAACATTCCTTTAAATGAAAGCCTAATCCACAGCAAGGCTGTAACTCTCTTTAATTCTATGAAGGCTGAGAGAGGTGAGAAAGCTGCTAAAGAAATGTCTGAAGCTAGCAGAGGTTGGTTCATGAGGTTTAAGGAGAGAAGCTATCTCAGCTGGGCGCGGTGGCTCACATCTGTAATCCCAGAAACTTTGGGAGGCCAAGGTGGATAGATCACTTGAGGTCAGGAGTTTGAGATCAGCCTGACCAACATAGTGAAACCCTGTCTGTACTGAAAATACAAAATTAGCTGGGTGTGGTGGCGCGTGCCTGTAATCCCAGCTACTTTGGAGGCTGAGGCAGGAGAATTGCTTGAACCCATGAGGCAGAGATTGCAGTGAGCCAAGATTGTACCACTGCACTCCAGTCTAGGTGACAGAGGGAAACTCCGTCTCAAATAAATAAACAAGTCATCTCCACAACATGAAAGTGCAAGGTAAAGCAGCAAGTGCTGATGTGGAAGCTACAGCAAGTTATCCAGAAGATCTAGCTAAGGTCATTGATGAAGGTGGTTACATTAAACAACAGAATTTCCATGGAGATGAAACAGTCTCCTGTAGGAAGAAGACACAATCTAGGACTTGCTTAGCTAAAGAGGGGAAGTCAATGCCTTGCTTCGAACTTCAAAGGACATACTCTTTTATTTGGAGACAGATTCTCTTGTTAGGAGCTAATGCAGCTACTGACTTTAACTTGAAGCCACGCTCACTGACCATTCCAAAAATCCTAGGGCCCTTAAGAATGAGGTTAAAACTACTCTGCTTTTACTCTATAAATGGAAAACTAAAGCCTAGATAGTGGCATATCTGTTTACAGCATAGTTTACTAAATATCTGAAGCCCTACTGCTGGGACCTACTGCTCAGGAAAAAAAGATTCCTTTCAAAGTATTACTGCTTGTTGACAGTGCACTGGTTACCAAAGAGCTCTGGAGGAGATGTACAGAGAGATGAATGTTGTATTCACGTCTGCTACCACAACATCCATTCTGTAGCACAGGGGTCAAGGAGCAATTCTGATTTTCATGTCTTATTATTTAAGACATTTATTTCCTAAGGCTATAGTTGCCATAGATAGTGTTTCCTCTGATGGGTCTGGGCAAAATAAATTGAAAACTCTCTGGAAAGGAGTCATTATTCTATTTTTGTTTTGTGTTGTTTTGTTTGTATTGTTGAGACAGAGTCTCTGTCACCCAGGCTGGAGTGCAATGCTGTGATCTCTGCTCACTACAACCTCTACCTCCGAGGTTCAAGCAATTCTCCTGCCTCAGCCTCCTGAGTAGCTGAGACTACAGGTGCCCACCACTGCGCCTGGCTGATTTTTGTATTTTTAGCAGAGACAGGGTTTCACCATGTTGGCCAAGCTTGTCTTGAACTTCTGACCTCAAGTGATCTGCCTGCCTCGGCCTCCCAAGGTGATGGGATTACAGGCATGCCACCGTGCCCTGCTGGACTCATCATTCTAAACACCATGAGGACATTCGTGATTCATGGGAGGAGGTCAAACATCAATGTTAACTGGAGTTTGAAAAGTTGGTACCAATCCTCCTGGATGACTTTGAGAGGTTCAAGACTTCAGCAGAGGGAGTCACTGTAGATGTGGTGGAAATAGCAAGAGAAATAGAGTTAGAAGTGGAGCCTGAGGATGGGACTGAATTGCTGCAATTTCATGAGAAAACCTTAACAAACAGGAAGTTGCTTTTTATGGATGAGCCAAGAAAGTGGTTTTCTGAGAGATGGAATGTACTCCTGGTGAAGATGCTGTGAATGTTGTTGAAATGACACATTCCACTGTTGAATATTCCATAAATGTACTTGATAAAGCAGCAGCAGGGTTTGAGAGGATTGATTCCAATTCTGAAAGAAGTTCTACTGTGGATAAAATTCTATCAAACAGAATTTCATGCTACAGAGAAATCTGTCAAGAAGGAATCAATGAGGAAAGCTTCGTTGTTGTCTATTTTAAGAAATTGCCCCAGCCACCCCCACTTTCAGCAACCACCACCCTGATCAGTCAGTAGCCATCAACGTGGAGGCAAGGGCTAGGTGCAGTGGTTGACTCCTACAATCCCAGCACTTTGGGAGGCCAAGGTGGGCAGATCACCTGAAGCTAGGAGTTCGAGACCAGTCTGGCCAAAATGGCAAAACCCCATGTCTACAAAAAATACGAAAAAAATATTAGCCAGGCATGGTGGTGCACACTGAAGTCCCAGCTACTTGGGAGGATGAAGTGGGAGAAGGGCTTCGGCCCAGGAGGTTGAGGTTGCAATGAGCTGAGATTGCACCACTGCACTACAGCCTAGGTGACAGAGCAAGATTCCATCCCCCACCTCACACACACACACACACACACACACACACACACACACACACACAAAAATTAAATCAAGACCCTCTACCAGCAAAAATATTACAACTTGCTGAAGGCAAGATGATTGTTAGCATTTTTGTCAATAATGTATTTTTTAATTAGGGTATGTACTTTTTTTATACACACTTAACAGTCTATAGTAATCATATAATGTAAACATCATTTTCATACATATTGAGAAACCTAAAACTTTGCAACTTTGTGTGACTTGCTTTATTGCAATATAGAGTCTGGAACTGAGCCTGCAATATCTGTTATGCCTGTATTTTACCATTTTATGAATGTGTGCACAAGAGGGATATGTAACAAAAATCTACATTCCATTTTGTGGAAGCAAGATCTTTTAAACATCTAGAATAGAACCAAGCTCCATGCAAGTTCAGGCTCATGCTGCACCACCAGCATCCAGACGGTGTCATCCGTGCAGTTCTTCTCCAAGGCACAGACACTTGCTGAGCCTTCGTGTAAGCACAGTCCGGAAACGCAGGGCAGTCTCCCCAGAAACGCAGGGCAGTCTCAAGCGGTGGATGCCAGCACTGGGTAGTAATTAAGCAAGATCCTGTCTGTGGGTGGACGACTCTGGGAGGTCATCTACATGCTTAGAGGTCTCAAAGGGATTGAGTTTCCACTGCCACCAACCCTGACCTCAGAGTCCCACGCTCTATTAGCTTTTCCCTTTCCCCATGCCTGAATCTTTAGGGGTTTTGTTTGTTTTTGTTTTTTATTGAAAGACAGGGTCTTGCTCTATCACCCTGGCTGGACTGCAGTGGCACAATCTTGGCTCACTGCAACCTCCACCTTCTGGGTCCAAGGGATTCTCCTGCTTCAACTTCCAAAGTAGCTGTGACTACAGACGTGCCCCAGCTAATTTTTTTTATTGAGACAAGAGTCTTGCTCTGTAGCTCAGGCTGGAGTGCAGTGGCTAGATCTTGGTTCACTGCAACTTCCACCTCCCAGGTTCAAGTGATTCTCCTGCCTCAGCCTCCCAGGTAGCTGGGACTACAGGCGCATGCCACCATGCCCAGCTAATTTTTTGTATTTTTAGTAGAGATGGGGTTTCACCGTGTTAGCCAGGATGGTCTCGATCTCTTGACCTTGTGATCCGCCTGCCTTGGCCTCCAAAGTGCTGGGATTACAGGTGTGAGACACCATGCATGGCCTAATTTTTGTATTTTTAGCAGAGACAGAGTTTCACTATATGTTGGCCAGGCTAGTCTCGAACTGTGGGAGTGGACCTCTGTTTCTGTAAAAAGGGAGGGAGAAGGGTGCATCTGTATATTTGTGTGTGCACACACACACACATCCATACACATGTCCATACACACACATGAACATCCACATGTAGACACATCTGTACATACATTCATATAGACACACATCTGTATGCATATCTGTACACATCTGTACACAGTGTCCATACACACATATCCATGTTCACACACATACAAATGTAGACATATCTGTATATACATTCATATACACACCTCCATATACATACACATCTGTTCACACATTCGCACACACACCCATACATACACACAAACATCTACATGTAGACACATCTGTATATACATTCATATACACATATTCTGTGTATTCACACATCCATATATACATATCTGTATGCATATCTGTACACACACAGTCCACACACATCCATATTCACACACATCCACATGTAGACATATCTGTAGCACATTCATATACACACCTCCATATATATACATATCTGTTCACACATCCATACACACATCCATGTTCACACACATCCACATGTAGACATATCTGTACATATACATTCATATACACACATCCATATATACTGCTTTACACACATCTGTACACACACACCCATATACACACACATCCATACCCAGTCTACATGTAGACACATCCATGTACACACGTCCATATACACACATCCATACAGTCTACATGTAGACACATCCATGTACACACATCTCTGTACACACACATCCATATCCACACACATTCAGACACACATCTGTGTACACCCACATGTCGGTATACATACACATCTATACATATACACACCTCTGTATACACACACATCCATATACAGATACATCTGTACACACATGCACACATATTCGTACACACACATCTGTGGGATCAGGGAAAGACAGCACTGAGTAGTGATGTTCTGGTAATAGCTAGTGTTGCTTTGACATCTTCTGGGTAAACTGACCAGCTGGTGGCCATCAGAGGAGGGTGTGGGGTGGGTCTGCAGGTTGGCCAGGCCATCAAACATGATATTTACAGTTGCTCATGGCTTTTCCCAAGAATCTCCTGTGTGGGCCTTGGAGTGCGTAGTGAGTCATCCCCTTGGCCCACCTGCCAGCGTCTTCCCGCGGGCAGCTCTCTCGGTCTTGCCAGGTCTGCACTCCTGACCAACAGAGAAAGTTCTGGCCTCTCTGGCCTTCGCAAGGATTTTGGATTGTACTGTAAGAAAGGCTAGTGTGCCATCATTCGACATGTCTGGTTGCCGCATGGAGATCAGTTACCAATGGCGCGATGGGAGCCAGGAGAGCGAGGAAGATGTTGCAATGAGAAAGTCACTTCGGCTGGTGTGGCAGCAGAGGTGGCAGAAGGGGTTGATTCTAGACACATTCTTTAGCGACAGTGGACTGAGTTCCTGATGGATTGAATGAGAGGTTTGTCAAGGAGAGAAAAGAAGTTGTTTGTATTTATGTCTGAGTTTGTAACGTAGGTTTCTAATTTTGAGATATCCAGAGTATAAAAAATTGGGGAAGGGCAGTGGAGCAATCTCAGCTAATTGCAACCTCCGCCTCCCAGGTTCAAGCGATTCTCCTGCCTCAGCCTCCCTAGTAGCTGGGATTACAGGTGCATGCCACCACAGCTGGCTAATTTTTGTATTTTTAGTAGAGATAGGGTTTCACCATATTGTCCAGGCTGATCTCAAAGTCCTGACCTCATGATCCATTTCAGCCTCCTAAAGTGCTGGGATTACAGGTGTGAGCCACGGTCCTCGGCCTCAAGAGCTCTCTTTTTGGTTCCTTTCTTACAACGTCCTGTTCCAAGAATGCAGTTGTCTTCTCTTAGAGTGTAAGTTACAGAACTTCGGGGAGTTTTATTTGTTTCCTCTGAGTTTCTCTTTCCTTTTTATTTCTGTATTTCCTGTTACAGGCTTTCCCCCAAATGCTAAGCCAGCCTTGGATATGTGCTTATGTTTGAGTCGGCTGCTCAAAATATTGGTTACCCTATTTTCAAACAGGGTAATTCTGTTTTGAGTGTACTCAGAAGCTGCCTTAGGATTTAATTCAAATGAGCAGTTTAGCAAAGTTAGGGATCTCATATTCTGGAGCAGAGTTTAAAAGTTTGTTTAAAAAAATCTGTTCTCCTTAAAATCCTTTTATAAAACTTACAGTGAGAGACCTGTCAAAACAGAGAAGAGAGAACGCATTTCCACACTTGGGCACCTCTCGACTCCTCTAGATCCCATTAGGGCAGAGTGAGTGCTAGTTCTCTGCGAACCCAGGATTAGGCCCTAAGGCTGCCAGAAAAAGGATACCAGGAGAAAACTCAGGAATAAAAGCAAAGAAAGTGAGATCATCCAACTAAAATGACTAGAAGCCCTCAGGAGTAAAGAAATAAAAAGAAACCAAGAAACCAGAAAAATCCTCAGACAAGTTAATTCACCTTTGGAGTAACTGGAGAGCCAGAGCTTCCTAAAAGATTAGAAAGCTCCTGAATTTGAACAGTTGAGGACAAAGAGTCATGAATGGCCTAAGGCAGTTGCCCAGCATTTCACAGAGAAGGACATAGAGAAGAACTGGCAGGAATATCCCCAGATGGAGGCAAGTTTGCAGGACTTTTACTGGATGACTCATGAGGCCACCCAGAGGCCCAGGAGCCAGCCCTGGCCCTGTCCTCATGGAAAGGCTCTACACAGGATTCTGGGATACAGATGGAAGGACAGCATGTTTTCAGGTCCTGCCTGTGAAGACACAGTTGGCCTTCCAGCTCCAGAGTTTCAAACCCAGGCCTATGCCATCCCCATTCACTTTGAGGGGCTGCTGTAGGCTCTTCCACCCATGAGCTGCATGCAGGATCCTTAGGTACCCACAGGGGAGCCCTGGATCATGAACCCTGTGTGGTCAGCTCTAGGCCTGTTTCCTGCCTTTCCCCCTGCAGCCCCCAGCCTCCCACAGCCCTCCAGCCTCCTGTAGCCCCCAGCCTCCCACAGCCCCCCAGCCTCCTGCAGCCCCCCAGCCTCCCGCAGCAGTGGCTACTCTCTTCTGCTTCTGATCCAGATCTTGAACTTGGGAGACAATTAGAACCTGGATCCCAATTCTGTCTGAAAGCAACAGAATAACATAATCTATACACTGGCTCGTGACTCTTGGCCCAGCCCAATGTAATGAGAAATAAATGAATGACCATGACCTCAAAAGCAAATAAATAAATAAATAAATATCTGAGCCACCAGACGGATATTCTGGAGGTCCTGAGTTTGCCAGGTCCCAACTGTGATCTATAAAGTGAAATGAGATCTTTATCACCATGCAAGAAACACGGATAAAATAGAAAATTAATTGGAGACTCCAAACGTGTTTGGAAAGAGGTGCTATGCATTTGTGGAGGCATGTGCTGACTGATGGGCTTCCCTGTCAATCAAGCAATTGCGTGGGGACCTGGATCTCCAGGTATACGTGCCTTCCTTCTGTTCTTCTGTGGTGCCATCTTCCCATTTCCTGTGGGAAGGAAGCAGCTGGGCAGGGACCAGGCTGCCCACTCTTCAGCACCTCCCTGTTCTCAACTCAGTGCCATTTCCCTCCCCTCACTGTGTCTTTGTCCCTGCATCTGAGCCTGTCTGCCTCAGTTTCCCTAGACAATAAATCTCCTGTCTCCAGCAGGGGTGGGTGGTCTGCCCCTTCGATCAACTCCTCTTTGTCTTCATTTAGGTATCAGGTAAATTGTCATTTCCTCCTAAAAGTCTTTGCTAATCTACGGAATTTTTATCAAATTCCTTCTTAGTTGTTTTTCTTCACAGCCCTCAGCATTTCTACCTGTGTTTTTGTTTTGGGGACAGAGTCTCCCTCTCTCGCCCAAGCTGGAGTGCAGTGGCACCATCACAGCCACTGCAGCCTCCACCTCAGCCTCCCAAGTAGTTGGGAATATAAGCAAGCACAACCACGCCTGGCTAATTTTTGTAATTTTTGTAGATATGGGGTCTAGGCTACTCTCAAACTTCTAGACTCAACTGATCCTCCCACCTTGGCCTCCCAAAGTGCTGGGATTACAGGCATGAGCCACTGTGCCCGGCCTTCCAAACTTTTATTAGGAAAAAACTGCAAGCATTCAGAAGAGTTGGGTGAATGGTACGGTGATCACCAGCATCCTCTCATACTAGGTTCTGCTATTAACAGTTTCCCCACTTACCTCATCACCTCTCTCTCCACCTATCTAGCCCTCTAATTTTTTCCATGCAGTTCAAAGTAAGTTGTAGACATTGATACATTTCACCCTAAACGTTTCAGCATGAGTTTCATTAAGCAGAGTGAAATGCATACATCTCCCTGAGTTTTGACAGATGTATACACCTGTGTGATCCAAACCCGTCATGAGTCACAATATTGCTAACATCCTAGAAAGATCCCTCATGCCTAGTTTTTCCCTGTTTTTCCCATCAAGGCTGTGATGAGACTCTGGGGACCTCTTGCTGCCTGCTAAAAGCTTCCTCTCTGCCTTGCATACCAGATTCTCCTTCTCTGTCTCTCACAGGAGCCTTGAACCTGGATAGTCCATGGCTGATGGTCTGCAGCTCAAAGGTTGTACTGGCCACACCAAACTGTGTTCCAAGCTGTCCTGGAGCTGATGCTGGGCAAGGCCTGGACTCTAAAGGACTTGGTGGTCAGTGTGGCCTGCAGGAGTCAGGGCCCCAACAGGGAAGGCAAGATCCAGGGTCTACACCCCAGCTACCACCTACCTCCAGGTGAGCAGTGCTCAGCCCCCAGCACATGCCTGGTCCCCTGCCACTGAGATCTTTTTCTGGTACAGAGGCAGATAAAAGCTGAGGCCTGTGGGCAGATAGCAGCTCACAGATGTGTGAAGTTTGGCCCTCCCAGTCTCTACAACTATCAGTTAGTTCTTTTTATGTGTGTGACGGAATTTTGCTCTTGTTGCCCAGGCTGGAGTACAATGGTGTGATCTCGGCTCACTGCAACCTCCACCTCCTAGGTTCAAGCGATTCTCCTGCCTCGGCCTCTGAGTAGCTGGGATTGCAGGCATGTGCCACCACACCTGGCTAATTTTGTATTTTTAGTAGAGACAGGGTTTCTCCATGTTGTTCAGGCTGATCTTGAAACTTCTGACCTCAGGTGATCTGCCTGCCTTGGCTTCCCAAAGTCTTGGGATTACAGGCAAGAGCCACTGTGCCTGGCCTCAGAGTTAGTTCTTAAGTGATGTAGGGAAGTAGACTTAAAAAAGACAATCTAGATTTCCCATCTTGCTGCTTAGCAGCTGATGGGGAGACAAATAAAATAAGAAAGCAAGTGGAACCCTACTTTGGAGACAGGTAGACAGACATTCTACCTGTCAAAAAAAACCAGAGTGAAAACTTTTCGGACCTAAGTCGCTTTTATGCCGACTAATGCATGTCATGAAGTTGCTACTCTGCAGGCATTTGGTGCAGAAGCAAGAACAGGTTTGGGAGAAAACTCATGAGGGTCATCCACAGAGCTGAGGGAACCTGGTGCATGGACTCTCTCCCTGTACTGGGTGATGGGAGGAGGTGGGGAAGGTCCGGGCCTGACTGGGCTCAGCCGAGGGCAGCATAGTTAACTCTCAGGCAGCACATGGTGGCATCAGGGTGGAGTCAAGGGTGGTGGTGATGTTAGGGACCAGGAGGAGGCCTCTGTGTAGCAGAGGATGCCAAGACAGGAGCTCGATGTGTAGGCGACCAGCCAGCTCCTACCCTTCACCCAATCAGAGGGCATGGCTGCCTGGCCCAGGGTGGTGGCAGTGAAGGTGCCGGCAAGCATCCAGATCCTGGAGATGCCAGATTTGCTGATGGATTGGCGGTGGGAAAGAGTGACGGAAAGGAAATAAATGGCTCAGAGGTTTTGGCTCAAGCATCTGGGAGGATGGAAGTGCCATTTAAGGAAATGGGGAAGTTGGCAGTGGGGAACTGAGGGTCAGTGACATGGGTCAAGGTGGTACAAAGTTCTGGTATTGGGTTGGAGGCTCAGCCACGCCCAAACCCTGTCTTGTCCTTTTCACTTCTCCCTGTGAGGCCCCTGAGTTGTGTGAACAAGGGATGGGGGCCAGCAGGGCACAGAGTACCATGTGGGGCCTTGTGCCAGTTGGGGGCTGCAAGTGGCCTACCTCCCCCAGCCCCAAAACCAGCCAGATCACACCCAGCTCTTCCTAGGACTCCCAAAGACCACAGTGATGGTGCAGGGAGAGAAGGCCACCTACCAGCGTGTACCCTTCAGGGTACAGACATCCTGGCTACTAGTAACAGCGACCCAGTGAGGTCAGATTCTCTCCCCAAACTGAAGAGGAGACAGGGAAGTTATGTCTGTTCAAGGCTGGGGCAACAGAGAGGAGTATCTCTTCTTGCCTCAAGGCCCTGTAGAGAAAACTAGCCTGCCTGCACTAGTCAGGTTAGGCCTCACAGAAATGGCACTGAAGGGCTTTTGAGGGATGAATAGAAAAGAGATGAAAGGGCATCCCAGGGGGAGGAAATAGGGTCTTCAAAGGCCTTGGTCCCCTCCCCACCTCATTGCAGGTTTCCACAGTGACAGTCTTGGTACAGAGCCTCTTCCACAGCTGGGGCAAACTCGAGTCAGCCTGGAACGCATCAGTGCAGGGTGAGATCCTTGCTGAGAAGAGCCAGGACCATAAAATCCTGCACTGCTGGTTCAAAGGCCCCCAGCAGGAGTTCAACCTAACAGCAGCCTACAGGCACCTGGGTGGGTGAGAGCCCAGGAGGCCGATGCAGCCAAGAGACCACCCAATCCTTCCCCTGGCTCTCCTACCTCTCTCCCTGCTTGGGATGGAAAAGGGCTTTGTGCCACTGGCTCGGCCTCTGACCTTGGGCCTCCCTGAGCCTCTCTTTCTCTTTCTCTTTCCTTCTTCTCTTTTTCTGTATTTTTTGACAGTCTTGTTCTGTTGCCCAGGCTGGAGTTCAGTGATGCAGTCATAGCTCACTGCAGCCTCGAAGTTCTGGGCTTAAAGGATCCTCCCCACTCAGCCTCCCAAGCAGTTATAGCCACATGCCACCAGACATCGCTGACTTTTTCTTTTTTCTTTTTTTATTAAGCAGAGATGAGGTATTGCTGTGTTGCCCAGGCTGGTCTGAAAGCCTTGGGCTCAAGTGATCCTCCCATCTCAGCCTCCCAAAGTGTTGGGATTACAGGGGTGAGCCACTGCGCCCAGACAAGCCTTAGTTTCTTGGTCTGTGAAATGGCCCCTGGTCACTTTAGCTCAGATCCAGGAGCAAAGCTTGGCTCCTTTAGCTGAGAAGTTCAAGTTCTTTTTTCCCCCTGGGCACCTAGGGAGGTCTGGCCACGGTGGGAGCCGGTGGGATCCTGTGGTCTGATCAGGGTGGAGGCGGTGGCCCATTTCAGCAGCCGTTCTTGGATAGCCATTTGTGAGGGTGATGGACAGGCTGTTGGGGGGCTACCCTTTGCCTCCCTGTAAAGCGGGTCTGCAGCTTGGTCCTGTTGGCACATCCCTCCCTTCAGCCTGGATCTTGCTGCATCCCCAGAAGACCCAGGTGTGACTGACAGTTCTAGGGACTGGTGCCCAGGGCCAGCCTCGGGGCCTGCAGTTGGAGGGAGAGCTGGAGGAGCTGAGGAGAGACAGGACATTGTACCAGAAATGGGGGACCTTGCTCCTTAGGTGCGTGCACCCCTTCTCCTAGGCGGACATCTCTGCAAGTGTCCCCTTTTCCAGCATGGAGGGTCCCCAGGGGGAACAGGATGGGCAGAGCTACCTGGAGAAACCCTGCTGACCTGCTGGGGCCTGGACAGAACCCAAATCCCAGAGAAGAGCCCCCTCCCCTGAAAGCTCCCACATCCCTAGCACCCTCCATTAGTTACTGAGGTGGGAGCAGACATCAGAGTCTCATCATCCTAGCCTGGAGCTGCTTGGGGAGTCTTCTCATTTGCTAGAGACAGAGCTCATTAAAAAGGTGTTTCCCTGTGTGCAGGGCACAGCATGAGGTTGGGATGAGCAGAGTCATCTTGGACTCCAGGCTATGCACTGAACAGCTGTGTGGCCTTAGGTAAGTCACCTATAGCCTAAACAGCAGCAGTAACGACAAGGAACAGCAGCATCATTTGAAGATTTCATTTGTGGTTTACCTATTTACATTCATTGAGCACCTACTATGTACCAAGTGCCGTTCCGGGCACGTGGAAAATGGCAGAGAACAAGAAGGGCAGAAAACCTTGCCCTTGGGGAGCTTATGTTCATTTCATATTTGTTACCTCTAATCCAGATAATTGTGTCCAATGAATATTATTTTAGCCCCCGTTTTATAGATGGGGAAACTGAGGCACAGAGAGGTCAAGTCCTTTGCCTAAGGTCACACAGCTAGTGAAAGACTGTGCCTGGATTCCAGTCCCAGTCTGTGTGACACTAGATGCTGTGTGCCATCCATCCCTTTGGATCTTTGCTGTCAAATGGTGACGGAGACCCCAGCCATGCCCACCTTGCTGACACAGTGTGATGGTGAATGGTTCAGGATGGCAAATTGTAAAAGCACAGGGCTGCCATGTGTCCTGATGTTCTCTTAACTCTGTACGCTCATGATAGGCCCAGCTGAGACCGTGGGGCCCAGTTGTCCCTGACACTGCCAGCTGCATTAGTGGCTTTGGCCTGTTTTTCCGTCTGCACACCAGGCACCCCTTGAACCTGCAAGGTGATCCTCCCACCTCAGCCTCCTGAGTAGCTGGGACCACAGGCACATGCCACCATGCCTGGCTAAGATTTCACCCTGTTGCCTAGGCTGGTCTGGAACTTCTAGCTTAAGCAATCCACCTGCCTCGGCTTCCCAAAGTGCTGGGATTACAAGCCTGAGTCATGGCACTTGGCCTACCCAGTTGATTTTTTAAAATCATTTAGAGATGAGGGTCTCACTATATTGCCCAGGGTGGTCTTCAACTCCTAGCCTCAAGTGATCCTCATGCCTCAGCCTCCCAAAAAGTGTTGAGATTACAAGTGTGAGCCACTATGCCAGGCCAAATTTTGATAATTGCATTTTCTACTCAGAATAAACTAGCTTGATGGACTTTGGGTGAGGGAACCTTTGCAGCACCGCACCTTAGGTAATTTCCTTATTCTTTATCTTGTAGAGTTGGAGTGGAAACTGTCTGAATCTGGAGCAATTAGGACTGACCTGGAGGAAAACTCTAAGAAGCAAATTGAAGATGTCTTGTTGTCCTCAATGCGGCACTCTGTCCCCACGTGGAGGGACAGCGATTCTGACGGGGACTGAGGCTGCGGCTGCAATCACGTGCTGAACTTTCTGTGACAAATTGTCTGAATTTTTTTAAAAAGGAAAAAAAGCAAGAATGAATCCTTCTGATTTTTAGTTTTGTATAAATTATGTTTTAAATCTTTACATTTTGGAAATCATAACTGGAAATTCTGTTAAATATTTTACAACTCTTTTTTTAAATTATAGTATTTCCTCTAAAAAAAAACTTAAAACCAGCTATTGGTATGGAAAACGTGTGTTTTCCTCATTTATATTTTAAGTAAGCCATAAAACCTATCACTATTTTTTGACATATAACTATAAAAAGAAATATTTAGGTTTAAATAAACATGAATAAATTATACATTGGAAAATTGCAAACTAAGTCATATAGACACATTGTTTTATTTCATAAAGAGCAGTGAGATTATCAACTCAATATAGGAATGGTCTCTAGGACAAAAGAATCTTAGTATTTATCCTATTTAGAAGAAACAGACAGTTTTTGTGAAATATTCTCTTATTGAAGAAATAACTGAAATATTTCAATTTACTGGCATATTTGGTTAAATGTGTTTTCTCTAGAATAAGTTATCTCAGACTGTTAACTAATCTTTTTTTTTTTTTTTTTTTTTTGAGGTGGAGTTTTACTCTGTTGGCCAGGCTGGAGTGCAGTGGCATAATCTCAGCTCACTGCAACCTCCACCTCCCGGGTTCAAGCGATTCTCCTGCCTCAGCCTCCTGAGTAGCTGGGATTACAGGTATGTGCCACCACACCCAGCTAATTTTTGTACTTTTAGTAGACACGGCTTTTAACCATGTTGGCTGTGCTGGTCTCGAACTCCTGACCTCAGGTGATCCACCCACCTTGGACTCCCATAATGCTGAGATTACAGGGCGTGAGGCGCCGCACCCAGCCTAAATGTTAAGAATCAGCACGGAGTTCTTTTAGATTATATTGTGAAATTTATTTTTGCTCTAATTCAAAGAACAGCAAGCAACTCTGACCAATTTTATCTGTCAAACTGTCTGAACTATTTGGGTTCCCCCACAGTCCTTTTTTTTTAATGTAGAGTTGGGGTCTCCCTGTGTTGCCCAGGCTGGCCTTGAGCTCCTGGGGCTCAAGTGATCCTCCCCGCTCTGCCTCCTAAAATGTTGGGATTACAGGTGTGAGCCACTGCACCCGGCCCACATACACAAGAGCCAGCGCTGCCAATAAAAACATTCCCTAGTGGTTTACCTTGAAAGTGCTTCATGAAATTTTAATTGCAGGGTTGGAACAAATTTGGTCAGTCCTCTTACCTGGATGCTGGTTCCGTGGGGTTTGTAGGAGAGCTGCCTTCTTGGATTTTTCTCTTGGTAGCTGACATTATAATGAGTTCTTGGGGGAAGAACAAAGGTGGAAAGTTCAATGCTGTATTTTCCTGAAAGCTTAATATGCATATTTACAAGGAAAAAAAGGTGGTGGTTGAACAGGGGGCAGAGTCCACAGTGACGGAGAACAGCTTGAGTCCATTGTGAAGCCCACACAGGATGTAATTCTAAATATTTGCTGTGCCACTTTGATGAAAGTGTGAAAACTGCGCCTCATAATTTTGCTTGCACACCAGGTGAGTACAGAAAAAGCTCAGGTGCCTGTAGCATGGGCAAATGAGGCCTGTCTGGCCCTCACAGCACCTGGGACCCAGGCAGCTATTGAGCTCTCTGACAACTTGATTCAGTGGTTTGGAACCTGACCTGCAAGTTCTCCAGGTTGATTAATTCTTGGAGACTTCCCTGGAATACTATCATCTTCTTTCTAATTCCTTCAGCACATTAGTGATGTGACAGAGCTGATATGACTTAGTACTTAAGCATTGAGCTCCCCCAGTTCCATAGCAGGAACACAGCAGTGACCAGGTGATACACAAGGACACCTGGAAGCTGTCTTCTGTGCTTGGAGGAAAGGGCTGTGGGGAAGGTGCTAGGTAGCCCCCCAACCTTTTTTTTATTTTTTTTTGGGCAGGACCTCACTCCACTTGCCCAGGCTGGAGTGCAGTGGCACGATCTCAGTTCATTGCAGCCTCAACTTCCTGGGCTCAAGCAATTCTCCTTCCTCATCCTCCTGAGTAGCTGGGACTATGGGGAGCACCCCCTTACCAGGCTATTTCTTGCATTTTATGTTGAGACAGAGTTTTGTCACGTTGGCCAGCTGGTCTCGAACTCCTAGGGTCAAGCCATCCACCGACCTTGGCCTCCCAAGTGCTGAGATTACAGTTGTGAGCCACCTCACCCTCCCTAGGTAGCCCTTTACAAAGTGGTTGGTGGAAAGTGTTCCGGAGAATTGGGATAGTAAATGATTGGGAATAGTGAAATTGATAAAATTATATAATCAAATACTTCCTTTTGTGGAGGAGAGAAAGGATGTGGATAGATTACATAAGCCTTCTGCATTGCACACCTAACTTCACCTTCTCACACTCGGAGGGGGCAGTCACTGCTTCTGCAGAGACCTGCAGCAGAGCCGCTCCCTGATAGTTCAGAAGGACTTCAGAAAGTTGAGCTGGCCTGGACTCGGTGGCTCACACCTGTGATCCCAGCACTCAGTGGCCTGAATTGGGCAGATCACCTGAGGATAGGAATTCAAGTACAGCCTGGCTACATGGTGAAATCTCTATTAAAAATACAAAAACTTAGCTGGGCATGGTGGTGCAACACCTGTAATCCCAGCTACTCGGGAGGCTGAGGCAGGAGAATCGTTTGAACCCAAGAGGTGGAGGTTGCAGTGAGCCAAGTACACCACTGCACACTCAGTCTAGGTGACAGAGTGAGACTCTGTCAAAAAAACAAACAAACAAACAAAAACCGTTGTGCTGACTATGAAAGGCACCTATGAGAGAGATGGTAGGCAGTATAGAAGGGTGTCCCTCTGTCATCAGGGAGGGCCAAAAGTTTTTTTTTATTATTCTTTGGCATTTACTACCTCCAGCTTTAAACTCAACCTTTTTTTTCTTTTTTTTGAGATGGAGTCTTGCTCTGTCACCCAGGCTAGAGTGCAGTGGCACGATCTTGGCTCACTGCAACTTCCACCTCCTGGGTTTAAGTGATTCTCCTGCCTCAGTCTCCCGAGTATCTTGGATTACAGCCACCGGCCACCAGCCCGGCTTAGTTTTGCATTTTTAGTAGAGATGGGGTTTCGCCACATTGGCCAGGATGGTCTCAAACCCGTGACCTCAGGTGATCTGCCTGCCTTGGCCTCTCAAAATGCTACGATTACAGGCATGAGCCACGGTACCTGGCCTAATTTTTGTATTTTTTGTAGAGACAGGGTTTCACCATATTGGCCAGGCTGGTCTCCAACTGCTGACCTCAAGTGATCCACCCACCTGGGCCTCCCAAAATGCTGGGATTACAAGTGTGAGCCATTGCGCCCTGCCTCAACCTTCTATGTAATCCCAAATCTTGACCAACTACTTTTCAGGTATGGCAAGCAACAAGTGTTGTGACTGCAGCTTCTGCTTGAGACACATGCTCCTGTGAAAGGGGCTGGGTACAGTGGCTCACGCCTGTAATCCTCGCACTTTGGGAGTCCAAGGTGGGTGGAACACCTTAGGACAGGAGTTCCAGACCAGCCTGACCAACATGGTGAAATCCAATCTCTACTAAATATAAAAATTAGCCATGCATGGTGGCGCACGCCTGTAACCCCAGCTACTTGGGAGGCTGAGGCAGAACTGTTCGAACCTGGGAGGCGTAGGTTGCAGTGAGCCAAGATTGTGCCACTCCACTTCAGCTTGGGTGACAGAGCAAGACTGTCTGAGATAAGTAAGTAAGTAAATAAGTAAGTAAATAAGTAAATAAACAAATAAATAAGACTTTCTGATAGGACCATTCCGAAGGTCTTCAATGTAGTTTTTTCTTTCTATGCAATGTCCCTCGCACCTATTCAATACTGAGGAGTGGATAAACTATTAGAAATAACTGTACCAAAAGCAAATCTGGCCGGGCGCGGTGGCTCCTGGGTATAATCCCAGCACTTTGGGAGGCCAAGGTGGGTGGATCATGAGGTCAAAAGATGGAGACCATCCTGGTGAACATGGTGAAACCCCGTCTCTACTAAAAATACAAAAAATTAGCTGGGCATGGTGGCTCGTGCCTGTAATCCCAGCTACTCGGGAGGCTGAGGCAGGAGAATTGCTTGAACCCAGGAGGCGGAGGTTGCGGTGAGCCGAGATCGTGCCATTGCACTCCAGTCTGGGTAAGAAGAGCGAAACTCCAACTCAAAAAAAAAAAATAATAAATAATAAATAAATAAATAATGATGAATAAAATCTGCCTTAATTGGCATTTAAAAAAAAAAAAAAAAAAAGCAAATCTTTCCCAGAAAAAGTAAATTAGGCCAAAATGCACTATTCAGGCTGTGGTATCTCACTACTTCCACAGACATCTATAGACTTTTTGGCAACACTATCTTATATTGGAACAAATGAATTACAAACTTGTCTCCAAAATTTGAGAAATTCCTCTACATTTCCACCTTTAACTTTTATAAAAAGGGAAAAATAGTGACAACCCTCATACTTACATCCAATTGCATCACCTGGCCTCATGCCTTCTACATCAATCAAATAACAAAACAACATAATTTGGGTCATTTATATATACGAAAAGAAAACCAATCAAGTTTTTTCAAAAAAGGTCCTATTTCAACTTACAGACATAGATATGAAAGTCCTAATAAAATATCAGCATGTCAAATCCAGCAATTATTAGAGGATGACAAACCATGACCACAAGAAGACATTTTTCAAGAATGCAAGGATGACTCAATTTCAGAAGATCTATTTACATATTTACTCACATTATTATGATTTAACTAATAAACAAAAGGAAATACAGAATCATTTTTTATCAAAATGTTTTATATACTAAAAACAGAAACAGACTTCCTTAATACGACAAAGTATTTATCAGAAACCAACGATAAAGGAAAGACAAATTGGGAAAAATATTAACGTGATATCTTAAAGAATACTGTATAACCAACAGAATGGGTCAAAAACTTGGGAGTCACCATCACTGTCAGCCATTTCATCCATATGCTCTTCAATCCACCACCAATTCCTGACAATAATATGACGTAAATATCTCTAGAATATGTCTATATCTTTCCACCAAAATGACCGCCATGGCCTGGTCCACTCCACCATTATGCCTTACTTCCTACAAACACCTCCTAACGTGTCTCCTTGCTTCTACCTCTTTCCCTCTGCAGTGTATTTTCAACTCAGCAGCAAAATGATAGGTTGAAAATGTAAATTTGATTATGTTTCCCACACTCATCCCCAACAACAAAAAATTCAACGGTTTTCTATTGCTCTTAAGATAGTGACTAAAACCTTACACATAGTTCTACATGGTTTTAGCTCCTACCCCTACTTCCAGCTCCATTTTAATGCCATACTTCCACCATGGCCCAGTCTCCTGGCCACTTCTTCCAACACAGTATACGTTTTCCTGTGACGTGGGCTATGCTGATCCTCAATGTTCACAGTTCTCTCCACAACGGTCGTATCTGGTTAACACCTACTCATACTTCCGATAGTTGCTCAGACCTCTCCACAGAAATCTCTAGTCCTCTCGTTGAAGTCAAATCCTCCCTGTTCCATGCTCTCACTGTACCACGTTCCCTCTCCTTCTCAGCGCTCATCAAGAGTTGTAATTCTATAGACATTTTTGTGATTCTTTAATATCTACTCCCTCCCTAGAGACTGTTAGGAGGCACAGGGCAGCTGAAGTCTCTTTGCTAGCACCCAGCACAGTGCCTACACATAACAGATGCTCAGGAGATATTTTCAGAATGAACAAACATAAATCAGCACAGTGTGGCAACATCCATGAAAAGCATAAGGACACATATGATTTGATTCAGAAATTCTACTTGGAGTGAAATTACCTCTGGGGCTATGGTGTATGCATTCAAAAATGTTTATATAAAAATGTTAACGATGTCAATGTTTTTTATAATATCAAAAATTTCTGACTTTGGTGTTCCTTGGTATGCAAAGGAAAACAGCCCTTAAAAAGAATGAGGAGTTCAAGTACATTCAAAGATGTCTATCACATATTAAAAAACAGAATGTCTAACTATTATACCATTGAATCACATGTATGTTTGTATCTGCATTTTTAGAGTCTGAAAAGATGTGCACTAAATTATTAATGGTGGCAGTCACTGGGTGGGAGCAAGACTGCCTTCTACCTCATGTATTTCTATGCTGGTTGCATTTTTTTACAACAGGGTTACATTACCTTTGTAAACAGACAAAAACAAATTTAAAATGGTCTCCCTCTGGGGTCAGCAACTTACCTGCAAGTGAGGTAGCCAGTCCTGTTTAAACCATGGTACAGTGGACACCAATAAGTTTGTCTATAAAAAGAAAATACAGGGTTAAGTAACGGAAGGACACACACAAGTGCATAACATTATCACTGCCCTGAAAATGAATAACTCTGAAGAGGAATTCTTTATTTTAGGAACATACTATAAAGAATCACCCAACAGAATGCCAAAATTCAGTGCATCTGGGAAACTTGGCATAGTCTCAATTAGACTCAGTGATGTAAACTACAGGCCTGGAAAGATATTAACAGCTTAATAGTAGTTTTGGATGGTGAATTAAAAGAAAAGAACGATACTAACAGCTAAATCTGCAATGAGACAAACCCATCTATCTAAAAATAGAATGTCCAACAGTAATAAACTTAATTATACAAAAAGGGAGTGAAAGCAACAACAGGCTATGACAAGAAAGAAATTTCTTTCTGAAAGAAACAAATGAAATCCCTTCACTCCTGATACTGAATAGTAAGGACAGTTTCCATAGTACTCGAGTTCACAAAGAGCTTCCATTCCTTGTCTCATTCAGTGATCCACACCTGCAACGGGTCTACATGCCCTGTGAAGTATTCAGGAAAATGGCACTATTCACACTTTACCACAAAAAGGCAAGGCTTGGAGATGTAATTCAAAGCAGGCATATAGATCAAGACTAGAATCAAGTCTAATACTTTTCCCATTACACCACAGTATTTCTTACTCCATACTTTTAAAACATTATATGAGGAATTAAAAAAAAACATGTACTTTATCTTTGTAAAATTTGTGTCTCTGACTATATAGCCCATCAACATAGGAGTCTGAGGCAGGAGAATTGCTGAAACTGGGGAGAAGGAGCTTGGAGTGAGCAGAGATCAGGACATTGCACTCCAGCCTGAAGGACAAGAGCAAAAAAGCCAGCCAAGCCAAGCCATTGCACTCCAGCCTGAAGGACAAGAGCAAAAAGGCCAGCCAAGCCAAGCCATTGCACCAAGAGAAGTCATTGCACTCCAGCCTTAAGGACAAGAGCAAAAAAGTGAGCCACGCCAAGCCACGGCACCAAGCCAAGCCATTGCACTCCAGCCTGAAGGACAAGAGCAAAAAAGCCAGCCAAGCCAAGTCATTGCACTCCAGCCTGAAGGACAAGAGCAAAAAAGCCAGGGAAGCCAAGCGATTGCACTGCAGCCCGAAGGACAAGTGTATAAAAGCCAGCGAAGCCAAGCCATTGCACTCTAGCCTGAAGAACAACAGCAAAAAAGCCAAGCCAAGTAAGCCAAGCCATTGAACTCCAGTCTGAAAGACAAAAGCAAAAAACCCGCCATGCCAAGCCATTGCACTCCAGCTTGAAGGACAAGGGCAAAAAAGCCACCCAAGCCAAGCCATTGCACCAAGCGAAGCGATTGCACTGCAGCCTGAAGTACAAGAGCAAAAAGGCCAGCCAAGCCAAGCCATTGAATTCCCGCCTGAAGGACAAGAGCAAAAAACGAGCAAAGCCAAGCCATTGCACACTAGCCTGAAGGACAAAACCAAAAAAGCCAGCCAAGTAAAGCCACGGAACTTCAGCCTGAAGGACAAGAGCAAAAAATTCAGCTAAGCCAAGCCATTGCACTCCAGACTGAAGGACAAGAGGGAAAAAACCAGCCAAGCCAAGCCATTGCACCAAGCGAAGCCATTGCATTCTAGCCTGAAGGACAAGACCAAAAAAGCCAGCCAAGACAAGCCATTGCACTCCAGCCTGAAAGACAAGAGCAAAAAAGCCAGCATACACAAGCCATTGCACTCCAGGCTGAAGGAAAAGAGCAAAAAAGTCAGCCAAGTAAAGCCATTGCAGTTCAGCCTGAAGGACAAGAGCAAAAAAAGCCAGCCAAGCGAAGCCATTGCACTCCAGCCTGAAGGACAACAGCAAAAAAGCCGGCCAAGACAAGCCATTGCACCAACCCAAGTCATTACACTCCAGCCATAAGGACAAGAGCATAAAGGCCAGCCAAGCCAAGCCATTGCACCAAGTCAAGCCATTGTACTCCAGCCTGAAGGCCAAGAGCAAAAAAGCCAGCCAAGCCAACCCATTGCACTGCAGACTGAAGGACAAGAGCAAAAAACACAGCCAAGACAAGCCATTGCACCAAGCCAACCCATTGCACTCCAGCCTGAAGCACAAGAGCAAAAAACCAAGCCAAGCCAAGCCATTGCACTCCAGTCTAAAGGAAAAGATCAAAAAAGCCAGCCACGCCAAGCCATTATACCAAGCCAAGCCGTTGCACTCCAGCCTGAAGGACAAGAGCAAAAAAGCCAACCAAGCCAAGCCATTGCACCAAGCTAAGCCATTGCACTCCAGCATGAAGAACAAGAGCACAAAAGCCAGCCACGCCATGCCATTGCACTCCAGCGTGAAGGACAAGAGTGAAAAATCCAACAAAGCCAAGCCATTGCACTCCAGCTTGAGGGGCAAGAGCAAAAAAGCCAACCAATCCAATCCATTACACCAAGCTAAGCCATTGCACTCCAGCCTGAAGGACAAGAGAAAACAAGACAGCCAAGCGAAGCCATTGCACTCCAGCCTGAAGGAAAAGAGCAAAAAAACAAGCCAAGTCAAGCCATTGCACTCCAGCCTGAAGGACAAGACCAAAACCCGAGACACGCCAAGCCATTGCACTCCAGCCTGAAGGACAAGACCAAGAAAGCCAGTCAAGTGAAGCCATTGCACGAAGCGAAGGAATTGCACTGCAGCCTGAAGGACAAGAGCAAAAAACCCAGCAAAGTCAAGACATTGCACTCCAGCCTGAAGCACAAGAGGAGAAAAGCCAGCCATGCCAAGACATTGCACTCTAGCCTGAAGGACAAGAGTAAAAAGCCAGCCAAGCCAAGCGATTGCATGCCACCCTGAAGGACAAGAGTGAAAAAGACAACCAAGCCAGCCAAGGCATTGCACCCCAGCCTGAAGGACAAGAGCAAAAAAGCTAATCCAAGCCAAGCCACAAAAAGCACTCCAGCCTGAAGGACAAGAGCAAAAAGCCAGCCAAGCCAAGGCATTGCAACAAGGTAAGCAATTGCAATCGAGTCTGAAGGACAAGAGGAAAAACCTAGCCAAGCCAAGCCATTGCACTCCCGCCTGAAGGACAAGAGCAAAAGAGTCAGCCAAGCCACGCCATTGCACCCAGCCAAGCCATTGCACTCCAGCCTGAAGGACAAGAGCAAAAAAGCCAACCAAGCCAAGCCATTGCACTCCAGCCTGAAGGACAAGAGCAAAAAAGACAGCGAAGCCAAGCCATTGCACTCCAGCCTGAAGGAGAAGAGCGAAAAATCCAGCCAAGCCTCGCCATTGAAATAAGCAAAGCCATAGCACTCCAGCCTGAAGGATAAGAGCAAAAAGGGTAGCGAAGCCAAGGCATTGCATTCCAGCCTGAAGGACAAGAGTAAAAAATCCAGCCAAGCCAAGTCGTTGCACCAAGCCAACCCATTGCACTCCAGCCTGAAGGACAAGATCAAAAAAGTCAGCCAAGCCAAGCCATTGCACTCCAGCCAGAAGGAGAAGAGTGAAAATGCCAGCCAAGCCAACCCATTGCAACAAGCAAAGCCATTGCACTCCAGCCTGAAGGACAAGAGCAAAAAAGCCAGCAAAGCCAAGTCATTGCACTCCAGCCTGAAGGACAAGAGCAAAAAAGCGAGCCACAAAAGCCATTGCACCAAGCCAAGCCATTGCACTCCAGCCTGAAGGACAAGAGAAAAAATGCCAGCCAAGCCAAGCCATTGCACTCCAGCCTGAAGGACAAGACCCAGAAAGCGAGTCAAGCCAAGCCATTGCAGTGCAGCCTGAAGGACAAGAGCCAAAAAGAAAGCCATGCCAAGACATTGCACTGCAGCCTGAAGGACAATAGCAAAAAAGCCAGCCAAGCCAAGCCGTTCCACTCCAGCCTGAAGGACTAGAGCAAAAAAGCCAGCCAAGTGAATCCATTGCACTCGAGCCTGAAGGACAAGAGCAAAAAAGCCAGCCAAGCCAAGCCATTGCACTACAGCCTGAATGACAGGAGCAAAACAGCCAGCCACGCCAAGCGATTGCACTGAAGCCTGACGGACAAGAGGAATAAAGCCAGCCAAGCCAAGCCATAGCACTCCGGCCTGAAGGACAAGAGCAAAAAAACCAGCCAAGCCAAGCGATTGCACTCCAGCCGGAAGGAGAAGGACAAAAAAGCCAGCGAAGTAAAGACATTGCACTTTAGCCTGAATGAGAGGAGCGAAAAATCCAGATAAGCCAAGCCATTGCACCAAGCCAAGCCATTGCAGTCCAGCTTGAAGGATAAGAGCACAAAATCTAGACAAGACAAGCCATTGCACTCCAACCTGAATGACAAGAGCAAAAAAGACAAGCAAGCCAAGCCATTGCACTGCAACTTGAAGGACAAGAGCAAAACAGCTAGCCAAGCCAGGCCATTGCACTCCAGCCTTAAAGACAATAGGAAAAAAGCCAGTCAAGCCAAGCCATTGCACTCCAGCCTGAAGGACAAGAGCAAAAAAACCAGTCTAGCAAAGCCATTGCACTGCAGCCTGAAGGACCAGAACAAAAAAGCCAGCCAAGTCAAGCCATTGCACTCCAGCCACAAGGAGAAGAGCAAAAAATCGAGCCAAGCCAAGCCATTGCACTGTAGCCTGAAGGACAAGCGCAAAAAAGCCAGGCAAGCCAAGTCATTGCACTCCAGCCTGAAAGACTACAGCAAAAAAGCCAGCCAAGCGAAGCCATTGCACTCCAGCCTGAAGGACAAGAGCAAAAAAGCCAGTGAAGCCAAGCCATTGCACACCAGCCTGAAGGAGAAGACCAAAAAACAAGCCAAGCCAAGCCATTGCACTCCAGCATGAAGGCCAGGAGCAAAAAGGCCAGCCAAGACAAGACATTGCACTCCAGCCTGAAGGACAAGAGCAAAAAAGCCAACCCAGTCAAGCCATTGCACTCCAACCTGAATGAAAATAGCAAAAAAGCCAAGCCACGCCAGCCAAGTCATTGCACTCTAGTCGGAAAGACAAGACTAAAAAACGTAGCCAAGCCAAGCCATTGCACCAAGCCAACCCATTGTACTCCAGCCTGAAGGAGAAGAGCAAAAAAGCCAGTCAAGCCAAGGCATTACACTCCAGCATGAAGGAGAAGAACAAAAAAACAGGTAAGCTAAGCCATTGCACTCCAGCCTGAAGGACAGGAGGAAAATAGCAAGCCAAGCCAAGCCATTGCACTCCAGCCTGAAGGACAAGAGCAAAAAAGCCAAGCCAAGCCAGCCAAGCCATTGCACTCCAGCCTGAAGGGCAAGAGCAAAAAAGCCAGCCAAGCCAAGCCATTGCACTCCAGCCTGAAGGCCAAGAGCAAAAAGGCCAGCCAAGCCAAGCCATTGCACTCCAGCATGAAGGCCAAGAGCAAAAAGGCCAGCCAAGCCAAGACATTGCACTCCAGCCTGAAGGACAAGAGCAAAAAAGCCAGCCAAGCCAAGTCATTGCACTCCAGCCTGAAGGACAAGAGCTAAAAAGCCAGTCAAGCCAAGCCATTGCACTCCAGACTGAAGGACAAGTGCAAAAAGCAGCAAAGCCAAGCCATTGAGTTCCAGCCTGAAGGACAAGAGCAAAAAAGCCAGCCAAGCCAAGCCATTGCACTCCAGGCTGAAGGACAAGAGTAAAAACGTCAGCCAAGCCAAGCAATTGCACTCCAGCATGAAGGCCAGGAGCAAAAAGGCCAGCCAAGACAAGACATTGCACTCCAGCCTGAAGGACAAGAGCAAAAAAGCCAGCCAAGCCAAGTCATTGCACTCCAGCCTGAAGGACAAGAGCTAAAAAGACAGTCAAGCCAAGCCATTGCACTGCAGCCTGAAGGACAAGTGCAAAAAGCAGCAAAGCCAAGCCATTGCACTCCAGCCTGAAGGACAAGAGCAAAAAAGTCAAGCCAAGCCAGCCAAGCCGTTGCAATCCAGCCTGAAGGACAAGAGCAGAAAAGCCAGTCAAGCCAAGCCATTGCACTCCACCGTGAAGGACAGGAGTAAAAAACCAGCCAAGCGAAGCCATTGCACTGCAGCCTGAAGCACAAGAGCAAAAAACCAGCGAAGCCAAGCCATTGCACCCCAGCCTCAAGGACAAGAGCAAAAAAGCCAGCCAAGCCAAGACATTGCACTCCAGCCTGAAGGACAGGAGCAAAAAGCCAGCCAAGCCAAGCCATTGCATTCCAGCCTGAAGGACAAGACGAAAAAACCCAGCCAAGCCAAGTCATTGGATTCCACACTGAAGGACAAGAGTAGAAAAGCCAGTCAAGCCAAGCCATTGCACTCCACCGTGAAAGAAAAGAGCAAAAAATCAGCCAAGCCAAGCCATTGCACCAAGCCAAGGCACTGTAATCCAGCCTGAAGGAAAAGAGCAAAAACGCCAGCAAAGGCAAGCCATTGCAATCTAGCCTGAAGGACAAGAGCACAAAACCAGCCAAGCCAAGCAAAGTCATTGCACTCCAGTCTGAAAGACAAGAGAAAAAAAGCCAGCCAAGGCAAGCCATTGCACTCTAGCCTGAAGCAGAAGAGCAGAAAATGCAACCAAGCCAAGCCATGGCACTGCAGCCTGACGGACAAGGGCAAAAAAGCTAGCCAAGCAAAGCCATTGCACCAAGCCAAGCCATTGCACTCCAGCCTGGAGGACAAGAGCATAAAAAGCCAGCCAAGCCAAGTCACTGCACTGTAGCCTGAAGGACAAGAGCAAAAAGCCAGCCAAGCGAAGCCATTGCACTCCAGCCTGAAGGACAAGAGCAACAAAGCCAAACAAGCAAAGCCATTGCACCAAGCCAAGCCATTGCACTCCAGCCTGAAGAACAAGACCAAAAAAGTAAGCTAAGCCAGGCCACTGCACTCTAGCCTGAAGCACAAGGTTAAAAAAGGCAGCCAAGTCAAGCCATTGCACTCCAGCCTGAAGGACAAGAGCAAAAAAGCCAGTCAAGCCAAGCCATTGCACTCCAGCCTGAAGGACAATAGTAAAAAACCCAGCCGAGCCAAGCCATTGCACACCAGCCTGAAGGACAAGAACAAAAAAGCCAGCGAAGCCAAGCCATTGCACTCCAGCCTTAAGGACAAGAGCAAAAAAGCAGGCCAAGCTATGCCATTGCACACCAGCCAGAAGGATAAGAGAAAAAACGAGCCAAGCCAAGCCATTGCACTCTAGCCTGAAGGACAAAAGTAAAAATGCCAGCCAAGCCAAGCCATTATACTCCAGCCTGAAGGACAAGACCAGAAAAGCCAGGCAAGGCAAGCCATTGCACTGCAGCCTGAAGGACAAGACCAGAAAAGCCAGCCAAGCCAAGCCATTGCACTTCAGCTTGAAGGACAAGAGTAAAAAAGCCAGCCAAGCCAAGCCATTGCACTCCAGCCTGAAGGACAATAGCAAAAAACCCAGCCGAGCCAAGCCATTGCACTCCAGCCTGAAGGACAAGAACAAAAAAGCCAGCGAAACGAAGCCATTGCACTCCAGCCTGAAGAACAAGAGCAATAAAGCCAGCCAAGCCAAGCCATCGCACTCCAGCCTGAAACACATTAGCTAAAAAGCCAGTCAAGCGAAGCCATTGTACTCCAGCCGCAAGTACAAGAGGAAAAAAGTCAGCCAAGCCAAGCCACTGCACAGCAGCATGAAGGACAAGAGGAAAAACCAGCCAAGCCAAGCCATGGCACTCTAGAATGAGGGACAAGAGCAAAAAAGCCAGAAAACAAAAGCCATTGCACTCCAGCCTGAAGGACAAGAGTAAAAAACCAGCCAAGTCGAGCCATTGAACTCCAGCCTGAAGGAGCCAGCCAAGCCAAGCCACTGCACTCCAGCCTGAAGGACAAGAGCAAAAAAGCCATGCAAGCCAAGCCATTGAACTCCAGCCTGATGCAGAAGATCAAAAAAGCCAGCCAAGCCAAGCCATTGCAATCCAGACTGAAGGACAAGAGCAT
Organism: Aotus nancymaae; assembly: GCF_030222135.1. NCBI lineage: Eukaryota > Metazoa > Chordata > Mammalia > Primates > Aotidae > Aotus > Aotus nancymaae. The sequence goes on along the minus strand of NW_026988546.1, from coordinate 5,157,620 downwards.
AAAAGCTAAGCCAAGTCAGCCAAGCAATTGCACTCCAGACTGAAAGACAAGAGCAAAAAAGACAGCCAGGCCAAGTCATGGCACTGCAGCCTGAAGGACAAGATCAAAACAGCCAGCCAAAAAAAGCCATTGTACTCCAGCCTGAAGGACAAGAGCAAAAAAGTCAGCCTACCCAAGCCATTGCACTCCAGCCTGAAGGAAAAGAGCAAAAAAGCCAGCGACATGAAGCCATTGCACCAAGCCAAGCCATTGCACTGCATCCCGAAGGACAAGACCGAAAAAGCCAGCCAAGCCAAGTCATTGCACTCCAGCCCGAAGGACAAGAGCAAAAACGCCAGCCAATCCAAGACATTGCACTCTAGCCTGAAGGACAAGAGCAAAAACTCCAGCCATACCATGCCATTGCACTGTAGCCTGAAGGACAAGAGCAAAACGCCAGTCACGCCAAGCCATTGCACTCCAGCGTGATGGACAAGAGTAAGAAAGCCAGCCAAGCCAAACCATTGCACTCTAGCCTGAAGCACAACAGCAAAAATGTCAGCTAAGCCAAGCCATTGCAATCCAGCCTGAAGGACAATAGCGAAAATGCCAGCCAACCCAAGCCGTTGCACTCCAGCCTGAAGGACAAGAGCAGAAAGCCAGCCAAGCCAAGCCATTGCACACTAGTCTGAAGCACAATAACCAAACACCCAGCTAAGCCGAGCCGTTGCTCTCCATCCTGAAGAATAAGAGAAAAAAAGCCAGCCAAGCCATGTCAAGCCAAGCCACGCCAAGCTCTTGCAAGCCAAGCCAAGCCAAGCTATGGCAAGCCAAGCCAAGCCATGGCAAGGCAAGCCAAGCCAAGCCCTTGCAAGCCAAGCCAAGTCAAGACAAGCCATCGCACGCCACGCCAAGCCAAGCCAAGCCACGACAAGACAAGCCATGGCAAGCCAAGGCAAGCCAAGCCTAGACAAGACAAGCCATGGCAAGCCAAGCCAAGCCAAGCCAAGCCAAGCCAAGCCAAGCCAAGACAAGACAAGCCAAGACAAGCCAAGACAAGCCAAGACAAGCCAAGAGAAGACAAGCCATGCCAAGCCAAGACAAGCCAAGCCAAGCCAAGCCAAGCCAAGCCAAGACAAGCCAAGACAAGCCAAGCCAAGCCAAGAGAAGACAAGCCATGGCATGCCAAGCCAAGACAAGCCAAGCCATGGTAAGGCAAGCCAAGACAAGACAAGCCATGGCAAGCCAAGACAAGCGAAGACAAGCCAAGACAAGCCATGGCAAGACAAGACAAGACAAGACAAGATAAGCCATGGCAAGCCAAGCCAAGCCAAGACAAGCCGTGGAAAGCCAAGCCAAGCCAAGACAAGCCATGGCAAGACAAGACAAGACAAGACAAGCCATGGCAAGCCAGGCATCTCTTTCTTTGAGCACACAGCACAACTCACAACAGTGCCTTTGTCACAGACCCCTCCTTGATTTCCTCCACAAAATCTATCAGGCCAAGATAGTTCATGATGTCTCAAAAGAAACAACCATTATGAGGAAAACATGCAGTATGTCTTGCAACATTGTATTCCTTAAAAATATGACAAGGAGAAAACACGTAGATAAACCAGGGCATTTAAAAGCAATCTACAGGTCGGGCATGGTGGCTCACGCCTATAATCCCAGCACTTTGGGAGGCTGAGGTGGGAAGATCACCTGAGGTCGGGAGCCAACATGGCGAAACCTTATCTCTACTAAAAATACCAAAATTAGTCGGGCATGCTGGCGGGCACCTGTAATCTCAGCTACTCAAGAGGCTGAGGCAGGAAAATCGCTTGAACCCAGGAGGTGCAGGTTCCAGTGAGCTGAGATCGTGCCACTGCACTCCAGCCTGGGAGACAAGTGTGAAACGCTGTCTCAAAAATAAATAAATAAATAAAAATAATAAGATAAAGGCAATCTACATTCCATAGACATACTAATGAATGATATAAATGAGGCAATAGGACATAAAACAAAATGGAAAAATATGATTATTTTCTTCAGTGTACAAAAGTCATGCAAGTTTCTGGACTATCTAGCTACGTAAAAAATTATGAATTGTCTGTTCGGTTAATACAAAATAAGTGTGTGTAATTGTTCCTCACGGAAACCAAAAAATCCACAGAAATCTCTTTGTTCCTGTACCCTCACCTTGCCTCCTTCCTATTCTCCACTAAATTCAACTCTTCATTTTGCCTGGCCCATGTACCCAAGCATGGCCGACAGGGAATTCTAAAGGCCCAAGGTTCCATAGTGGCAGTTGGCAATGGAGAGGAGGCTGTAAGTAACTGCCACACTGGATCCTTTTACGTGAGAAGAAAGAAAGTACCTTGAATGCCTCTCACATATAGAAGGGCAAGATGGCAAGATGTCTGTGTGGCCCAAGGAGCCAGAGGTAGCAAACTATGGCCAAAAGAATTGTGGCCAAAGGCTAGAAAAGGGAAGGTCTGCAGTCAGCCTTGTCTTCTACCTCTCTGGTGTCTGCTTCTCATGAGCAGAGTCCGTTTTCCAATCGTCAGGACACTGAAAAGACCCCTGCTCTGGAAGTTGACAGGAAGTCACATCCATGAGTGTGAAAATGCGAGAACAAGGCTTGGCCCAGAAACAATGCCTAAAATCAAGGGGAAAAAAGAAGAGCAGAAGGGAGATCCAAGTCCAACCTGGCCCAGCCTGGGCCAGCCCAGGGAAGGCAGGATTCAAGGAGAAGAAATTAAGAGAGGAGCTTGGGACCACATCATTTCCTACAAGGGGCAGTCAACGAACTTAGCTCTTCAGCCAAGGTACAAAACAGGGCTCTTTAATCTCTTCCTTTGGCCCTTAAAAGCAGCAGTCAATTCATTAATCAGATTCACTGAAATGCTTTTACAACAACTGTAATTGCTCAGCATAGATGTCCCATCCCTTTCTCTGCGGGGATAATGTGCATGTACTATACAATTATACAGGTGTAGTATTATATGCTATGAAATATGGCATATAAAATGTAAAAAGTAGTCAATGATGTTAGTGCACACGTATAAGAAACACTGAGATGATCTTGCAGGACTTCACCTCCCTGGAACTCAGCCACTTAGGACTGTTTCAGCTTTCCTACCACCTCTGCCAGCCAATCCCATCTTCTCGGGTATCTGGCCTCCCTTTTGGCTATCACACACCTTCCAACTGCCTGCTTCATGACATCATTCTCTCAGCAAGCCTATCACCACCCGGTAGAATCTGGGGGTAGCCTATCAATTTGTAGCATCGCAGCTGGCCAGTGACCAGTGTGACCGGTAGCCTTCGTACCGGACACACGCACTCCTTGGCTTCAGCCACCCAGACATCCACTAGGATCGTCTCTTCATCCCCTGTATCTACAGTTGATGTTTCTTCTTCTCTGACCATGTCAGGTAAAGACAGAAAATTTCTTGACAGTTTTTCATTCGACTTCTTTCCCCTAACTTTAGATTTCTTTACCCCTATAGTCCCAAACAGCTTGGAATAACAGGGAAAGTATTCAAGTAGAAATCTAGAGACCTCGTTTCAGTTTTGGCTTTGACATTGACTAGCTGCATGACTTTAGAGGACTCTTTTATTCTCTCACAAAATCTGTTTCCTCATCTGTTACATTAGGATAATAGATTGGTTATTCCCTCTTGCCCCTTTCTTTTCTAATGCTGAGTCTTAAAGGGCACATGTATAGAAAATGAAATCAGACACTTTTGAGGGTGTTTGTTTCAACAGAAACCAAGAGAAAACCTAAGTGGCGTAGAAAACTAGCAACACATCCTGTGGTGGTTCATGTCTAACAGTCTCCCTCCACTGATATTTCAACTTCACTATTTTAAATTTAGTGATGTTTGAAATACTCAGCCAGGCACAGTGGCTCACACCTGTAATCTCAGCGCTTTGGGAGGACATCTCCCTCACTAATACTTCAACTTTTCTATTTTCTATTTAGTGATGTGTAGTGATGTTTTTAATATTCAGCTGGGCATGGTAGCTCCCGCCTGTAATCTCAGTGCTTTGGGAGGCCGAGATGGAAGAATCGCTTCAGCCTAGGAATTCGAGACCAGTCTGGGCAACACTGCAAGACTCCAGCTCTACAAATATTTTTTAAAAATCGGCCAGGTGTGGGGGCACGCCAGGTACTCAGGAGGCCGAGGTGGGAGGGTCAGTTGACTGTTTTGAGCCCAGGAGATTGAATCTGCAGTGAGCCATGTTCACACCACTGGTCTTCAGCCTGTGTGACAAGGCGAGACCCTGTCTCAAACAAACAAACAAACAAAAGTAATAGTCATGCTCTCTGAACTAGATGGAAAGAGAAAATGAAGAGTACTGGGTTATAAGGAGGCAGATATTCTAGGGTAGGAATTTGGGATTTTAAATGAAAGCTGAAGGACCAGGTCCCCTACACTTAGCCTTGGGATATGCTCTGGAGAATGACACGATGATTTCAAGAGAAAATAAGGTATTTTAAATTTTAGAAGAAAAGCACAAAGACAACAGAGTGAAATCTATTCCGAATAGGGCAAAATGAAGTTGGTTTTAGCAAACGCTTAGATCAAGAAACTACGAAGGAAACAGGCTAGAATAGAGTATCCCTAGGAAAAGCGGCTTATCAGAAGTCACATTCAGTGGTTTTTTTTCTGTTGCCCTTTTCAACATAGATGACACTTGACGGTTTTTAATATAAACATTTTAGAAATATGTTTTAGAAATGATGCTTCCAGGCCGAACACGGTGGCTCACCTCATAATCCCAGTACTCTGGGAGGCCAAGGCGGGCAGATCACTTGATGTCAGGAGTTCGAGACCAGCCTGGCAAACAGGGTGAAGTCCTGTCTCTATTAAAAATACAAAAACTCAGCCATGTGCAGTGGTGCGCGTCTATAATCCCAGCTCCTCGGGAGGCTGAGGCACGAGAATTGCTTGAGCCCAGGAGGCAGAGGTTGCAGTGAGCTGAGGTCAAGCCACTGCACTCCAACCTGGGTGACAGAGTAAGACTCCGTCAAAAAAGAAACAAACAAACACACACACACGAAACCATTTCTCCTCAAACTATTAGGTAGGATTTTGACTTAGGATAAAAGGCCAGGCTTGAAGAGGGCAAAGAACGACGCTTCAGATTTACCAATGGCCTGGCTTAAAGGTATATGCTAGGAAATGTCACACGACCTGTAGAAGCAAAATGTGACAGTAAGGATTATAAAACTGATAGCTGTACTGTATTCTAGTAGGCCCAAATTGCCATGTGAAAAGTTCTATTTCTCCTGGTTTCTGGTCTGTGCTCAGAGAAAAGAGTCCTAGCAAGGAAGTCACGGTAATGATATTAACATAATGGTAAAACTTAAACAGGTCAATCTGACCTCTCTCAGCCTCAGTTACTCATGAAATAAGGTCCCTTTCTAAGGACCTCCCAGTTCTAAAATGCTCCAATTCCAGGAAATAGTTAGGAGTCAATACTCACCCAGATTCAAGGGAAAGATAGGGAAGGGAGAAGGTTGCTTCTAGCCTAGGAAATAATGTACGAACCCAGACCTCTTGGGTCTTCTGCACATCTGTGCCCATATTGGACACAAAGGAAGTTCATCGGAACAAACTGCTTCAGCACTCATGGCCATCATCAAGTGTTTGGCTTTTGGTATCTCAGTGAGTATCGGTATTAGAGGCTTCCTGATTGCAACGACCTTAAGATAATGCTGTTCTTCAAATAAGGTGAAATTTTCTCAATCTCACTAGTTTGTTCATCTCTCTCTTCTTTCCTGCAGGAGATTTCCAAAATACTTCTTTACGTGGAAGAGCAAATTATCTGCAGCTCTCTCTTCCTGTGGTGAGCAGTGAGGTTTCCTTAACAGGAAGCATCTCCAACTTCTCCAGAGCCTCTGTTCCAGCTGTTGGCTCAGCATGGCTACTGCCATCAGCCTCTGGCACCTCTTTCCAGCCACTCACGGGCAGTGCCTACCTTTGCCAACATTCTAGGACAGCTATGTTGTCTGGGGTTAGTGGCCAGACCCACAGCTCTACTTCAGCTGCCTCTTACCCAGGTGTTTTTGAGTGGGACATTACAGCGAGCACAGCAAAGAAGTCATCCTCACTCAGGGACTTCACTGTGACTGTCATTGACCAGAACACAGCTGTCTCTTCTATGCCTATGACAGCCCAGCATAAAACTTCAGATGCCAATGTTATGGTCTCTCTGTATCCAACACTATCTGACAACCTTGTTCCGGGGATAAAATCTCAAATTCCAAATCAGCAGGGCCATAGCCTGTCACTTCCCTACCAGAAAGGAAGCAGCCAGGTCTATTACTATAATCCAGGCATACTGGGGCCTCAACTATCTGGAGAACTTGGCCCCTGGCTGCAATCCCATGGCTCTGTGTCATCTACAGGAAATAGGGCCTCTGCCCATCAACCAGAAATGGTGATGGTGCTAAAGGAGGTTCAGCCCACAATTGTTCTACCAACAGTCTCCACTTCTGCGATGTTTCACTCTGTGTCTGCTCAACCCATCACAGAAACCAGTTTTCAAGGTGAGTACAAACAACAAGAAAGGAGAAGAATAAATGCAGCATTGAAAGGGAGGGTCAAATTTATAGCTGAGTGGTAAGTCCAAGGATAGGCAGAATTTAAGTCCTGAGACTTTAACCACTGTTCTTGGGCATTGCTCTCCATTTTCAGACTCTATCTAAGAACACCTTCTGAGCGGGAAAGTGGAACACTATAATGGCCATCTATGCCACCTTTAAGAGAGTCGCAAGAGATACCACACTTTTTAGTGCCCTGGCTGATCAGTTCCCCTGCATCAGACGCCGTAACTTCCTTCCTTAATGTATTACTTTAGTCTCTTTGGAAGGCACTTCAGAAGTCTTATCTTGGCAGTGACCTTCTGATTTTCCTTAACTTACAATAGGATTTAAGACCTTCTGCTCAGAGACCCTCTCCAAAACAAACAGGCTCAGAATCTGTGCTTGCTTATATATTTCATGAGGAAGGGCTCCACTCTCTCCCCTAGTGCATGATGTAAAGGGTTACCCTATATGAGAATGTGAGGCTTTATAAAACATCTCCTATGTAAAAATCACTTTCACTTTTTATTTGGCTTACAACAACCCTATGAAATTCAAAGAAAGCAAAAGCCAAGAAACAATCATGCCAAATGATAACCGGTAAGAGAAAAGTCATTGCCTATCCCCTAATGCAGGGTCTTGTCCACGGTCCTGAAGAAGAGCTAGTAGAAATGCCCGGCCCATGTTAGAAAGGTATCCGATTGCTGCATTGGTGTGTAGGGGGAGCATCTCACTTACCAAGGATTGACTTCTTTCTTGATTCCTTTGTAGTGACGGAAACTTCCCTGGGGATGGACACTTCCCTGGGATTGCAATCTCCAAGCCAGGCATTTTCTCTGGCACAAACTTCAGATTTCTCCAAGGCCTGCAGTAACAGAAACACCCAGTTATTACTTGAGAGTAATCCATCACCACAGCTTGGGGACATTTCAATGATAGCTCCAGTCCAGAGTCCAACTAATCTCTTGATGCTGTCTCCAGCTCCAAGCCAGTACAAAACTGAGAATAAGAATTTGGATGAGATTAAAAACAACCTGTCAATGCCTCTAGATGCCTACCAGTTCCCAAAAGAAAATCAAGATCCTCCACTGCTTCCTTTAGAAATCCCTGATATTCACCAGCTTCTGTCCTGCATCGATCCTCTTGGCCAAGAGGAGCAGCCTGGTTCCGAAAATACCAATCTGAGAAAGAACAGCTGGAGTCTTGAGGGCCAAGGGATACTTCAAAATGGGACTGAGTCTAGCAGTGATTTTGCAGACGTCACTGCATTGGTGAAGAATACTCACCTCCCCTCGATCTTCAGTTCCTTACAAGATCTTGACCAACTCAAAAGCCCCTCCGCAAAGAAACCCAGAGATCCCAGTGCCATCAGGGTAGATCAGGTGCAGGAAAAGTCAAGTATCATAAAGGGTCACTCTGATCAAGTCTGGAAGAACAAGCATAAAGCTGCTGAGCCTATCCAGGGTGCTCCCAAGGCCAAAATCCAGCCAAAGAACCCAGAGAGCCTAGCAGAGGGAGAAGTGACTGCTTGCGGTGCTACCACCAGTGACGGCGGTTCTGTGAACAAGGGCAAGTATTCTAGCAACAAACCTCACAAAGCCGCATCCAGCAGGAGCAGCGCAACTAAGAGGCCTGGGCAGGAGAAGGCCAAAAGGAGCAGAGAGAACAGCTCCAGGAAATCTGAAGACAGTAAGCAGTCAGGGACCAAAGTCAAGGCAGAAGAGAAGCAAACCATTCCCAATATGAAGCGGAAGAAAATTCAGGCTGAGCTTAGCCAAGAAACCATCAAAAAGCCACGAAGCTCCCTAGCCATGCACATGCTAGAGTCTGTGCAAGTTTTCCATGCACTGGGGAAAAAGACCGACAAGAAAACTGGATTCTCTTCCTCCCAGACTCTGGGAAGCTCAAGCAACACCCAGAACACCCGGCCATTCTCAGCTCTCAAACCATGGCGGGATACCCGACGTGAGACGAAAGGCCCGGAGGAAACTCAAGTCAAGGCCCAGAAACTGGATGGTGCTGAAAAAGAGTGTCCATCTCCATCCCAGCATGAGTTGCCACCACCTGGAAAGGTCGCGTTGGTACCTTTGCCCTTTCCAACCCTGGACAAACCTCAAGCTCGACCTGTTTCTCGGCAGCCACACCCTCCGGCCTCACGTAGGCCTGCTGTGGCTTGTCCTGCTCCACCTGGTTCTACTAACTCAGCTCAGTCGACTGCAGGCAGTTCGTCCCAACCGGCTTCTACCAGCACATCTTTGACAGGTCCTGCCAGACCAGCTCAGCCAATTTCGACCAATGCAACCCAACGCGGTTCAGCCGACCCTAACCAGCGTCCTACTGCCTCTCAGTCTGCTGCTTCTAGGCCAGTACCCTACAAAACATCATCTTGGTCTTCTCTCCAGCAGGAGCGTGTTTCCACTGCTGTGACCAATCTCCAGTCACTGCCCAAGCCTCAAAATGAATTACCAATCCAGGACTTCAGCTTACAACCCAGGCCGTGGAGGACACCCAACATTTCTGGGCCGGTAGTGTCAACGCCCATCACAAAACAGCAGAGGCCAGAGCGTGAGGCCATGAAGAGGAAGGCTCAGCAAGAGCGTGAGAATGCTGCCAAATACACCTCTTTGGGAAAACTGCAGTTCTTCATCCAAAGGGAAAAAGATATGGCAATTTCTCAATACTACGGCTACAGAATCTAAGAGCTGCTGAGACTGTTGGCTTTACTTTGGATACCAGCTGGTTTTCCAAATTAATAGATAGATACTACTTCATCCATTCCGATAATATATTTTTAAAACTTAATGAAGAAATCTAATAGAAGTAATGGATAAGTAATAAAGAGGCTTTTGAGTTTTGAGATGCTGTTGACTGAGGGTTTTCTTTTGGGGGTTGGATCAAAGGCTGCCTTGCAAGGAATTATGGCTGGGCATGGTGGCTCGTGCCTGTAATCCCAGCACTTTGGGAGGCCAAGGTGGGTGGCACACCGGAGGTGAGCAGGACAAGGACAAAAGGGCGAGCCAAGACAGGCCATTGCACCAAGCCAAGCCACTGCATTCCAGCCTGAAGGACGAGAGCATAAAAGGCAGCCCAGTCAAGCTGTTGCACTCCAGGCTGAGGGAAAAGAGCAAAAAAGCCAGCCAAGCCAAGCCATAGCACTCTAGCCTGAAGGACAAGAGCAAAAAAGCCAGCCAAGCCAAGCCATTGCACCAAGCCAAGTCATTGCACTCCAGCCTGAAGGACAAGAGCGAAAAAGCCAGCCAAGCCAAGCTATTGCACTCCAGCCTTAAGGACAAGAGGAAAACAGCCAGTCACGCCAAGCCACAGCACCATGCCAAGCCATTGCACTCCAGCCTGAAGGACAAGAGCAAAAAAGTCATTCAAGGCAAGCCATTGCACTCCAGACTGAAGGACAAGAGGAAAAAAGCCAAGACAAACCAGCCAAGCCATTGCACTCCAGCCTGAAGGACAAGAGCAAAAAAGCCAGCGAAGCAAAGCCATTGCACTCCAGGCTGAAGGACAAGAGGAAAAAAGCCAGGCATACCAAGCGGTGGCACAAAGCCAAGGCATTGGACTCTAGCCTGAAAGCCAAGAGCAAAAAAGCCAGCCAAGCCAAGACACTGCACTCCAGGCTGATGGACAAGAGGAAAAAAGTCAGTCAAGCCAAGCCATTGCAATCCAGACTGAATGACAAGAGCAAAAAAGCCAGCCACGCCAAGCCATTGCATTCCAGCCTGAAGGAAAAGAGCAACAAAGCCAGTCAAGCGAAGTCATTGCACTCCAGCCTGAAGGAGAAGAGAAAAAAGGAAGCCAAGCCGAACTATTGCACTCCAGCATGAAGGATAAGAACAAAAAAGACAGCCAAGCCAAGTCACTGCACTAAGCCGAGCCATTGCATTCCAGCCTGAAGGACAAGAGAAAAAGCAAGCCAAGTTAATCCATTGCACTTCAGCCTGAAGAACAAGAGCAAAAAAGCCAGCCAAGCCAAGCCATAGCACTCCAGCCTGAAGGAGAAGTACAAAAAACCGAAGTGAAGCCACCCAAGCCATTGCAATCCAGCCTGCAGGACAACAGCAAAAAAGCCAGCCACGCCAAGCCATTGCACTCCAGAATGAAGGACAAGAGAAAAAAAGCCAGCCAAGCCAAACCACTGCACTCCAGCCTGAAGGATAAAAGCAAAAAAGCCAGGCATCACAGGCCATTGCACTCCAGTCTGAAGGACAAGAGCAAAAAATCCAGCCAAGCCAAGCCATTGCACTCTAGCTTGAAGGAGGATAGCAAAAAAGCTGGCCAACCCACGCCATGGCACTCTAGACTGAAGGACAAGAGCGAAAAAGTCAGCCAAGCCAAGCCATGGCACTCCAGCCTGAAGAACAAGAGCAAAAAAGCCAGCCAAGCCAATTCATTGCACTCCAGCCTGAACGACAAGAGAAAGAAGGCAGCCAAGCCAAGTCATTGCACTCCATCCTGAAGGTCAAGAGCAAAAAAGGGAGCCAAGTCAAGCCATTTCACTCCAGCCTGAAGGACAAGAGCAAAAAGCCAAGCCACGCCAGCCAAGCCATTGCAATCCAGTCTGTAGGACAAGAGCAAAAAAGCCAGCCAAGACAAGCCATTTTACAAAGACAAGCCATTGCACTCAGGCCTGAAGGACAATAGCAAAAAAGACAGACAAGCCAAGTCATTGCACTTCAGACTGGAGGACAAGAGCAATAAAGCCAGCCAAGCCAAGCCATTGAACTCCAGCCTGAAGGACAAGTGCAAAAAAGCCAGCCAAGCCAAGACATTGCACCAAGCGAAGCCATTGCACTCGAGCCTGAAGGACAAGAGGAAAAAAGCAGCCAAGCCTAGCCATTGCACTCTAGCCTGAAGGACAAGAGCAAAAAAGCCAGCAAAGCCAAGCCATGTCATTGCACTCCACCCTGAAGGACAAGAGGAAAAAAGCCAGTGAGCCAAGCCATTGCACTCCAGCCTGAAGGACAAGAGCAAAAAAGCCAGGAAAGCCAAGCCATTGCACTCCAGCCTGAAGGACAAGAGCAAAAAACCCAGTCAAGCCAAGCCATTGCACTCCAGACTGGAGGACAAGAGCAATAAAGCCAGCCAAGCCAAGCCATTGCACTCCAGCCTGAAGGACAAGAGGAAAAAAGCCAAGCCAAACCAGCCAAGCCATTCCACTCCAAGCTGAAGGACAAGAGCAAAAAAGCCAGCCAAGCCAAGCCATTACACTCCAGGCTGAAGGAGAAGAGAAAAATAAGCCAGCCATGACAAGCTGTGGCACCAAGCCAAGCCATTGGACTCCAGCCTGAAAGACAAGAGCAAAAAAACCAGCCAATCCAAGCCATTGCACTCTAGCCTGAACGACAAGACCAAAAAAGCCAGCCAAGCCACGCCATTGCACTCCACCCTGAAGGACAAGAGCAAAAACGCCAGTCAAGCCAAGCCATTGTACTCCGGCGTGAAGGACAAGGGCCAAAAACCAGCCAAGCCAAGACATTGCACTCCAGCCTGAAGGACAAGATCAAAAATCCAGCGAAGGCAAGCCATTGGATGAAGCCAAGCCTTTGCACTCCAGTGTGAAGGACAAGAGCAAAAAAGCCAGCAAAGCCAAGCCATCGCACTCCAGCCTGAAGGACAAGAAGGAAAAAGGCAGCCACGGCAAGCCATTGCACCAAGCGAACCCGTTGCACGCCAGCCTGAAGGACAAGAGCAAAAAAGCCAGCCAAGCCAAGCCAATGCACTCCAGCCTAAAGGACAAGAGCAAAAAATCCAAGACAACCCAGCCAAGCCATTGCACCCCAGCCTGAAGGATAAGAGCAAAAAAGCCAAGCCAAGCCAAGCCATTGCACTGCAGTCTGAAGGACAAGAGCGAAAAAGCCAGCCATGCCAGGCGGTGGCACCAAGCCAAGCCATTGGATTCCAGCCTGAAAGACAAGAGCAAAAAAGCCAGACAAGCCAATTCATTGCACTCCAGCCTGAACGACAAGAGAAAATAGGCAGCCAAGCCAAGTCATTGCACTCCAGCCTGAAGGATAAGAGCAAAAAAGGGAGCCAAGCCAGGCCATTGCACTCCAGCCTGAAGGAAAAGAGCAAAAAAGCCAGCCAAGCCATGCCATTGCACTCCAGCCTGAAGGACAAGAGCAAAAAGGCCAGTCAAGCCAAGGAATTGCACTCCAGCTTGAAAGACAAGAGCAAAAACCAGCAAAGCAAAGCCATTGCACTCTAGCCTGAAGGACAAGAGGAAAAAAGCAAGCCAAGCCAAGTCATTGCACTCCAGCCTGAAGGAAAAGAGCAAAAAAGCCAGCCAAGCCAAGTTACTGCACCAAGCCAAGCGATTGCACTCCAGCCTGAAGAACAAGAGCAAAAAATCCAGTCTAGCCAAGCCATTGCACTCCAGCCTGAAGGACAAGAGCGAAAATACTAGCCAAGCCACGTTATTGCACCAAGCCAAGCCACTGCACTGCCGCCTGAAGGACAAGAGCAAAAAGCAAGCCAAGTCAAGCCATTGCACTCCAGCCTGAAGGACAAGAGCAAAAAAGCCAGCCAAGCCAAGCCATTGTACTCCAGCCTGAAGGACAAGAGCAAAAAAGCCAGCCAAGCCAAGCCATTGCACTCCAGGCTGAAGGACAAGAGCAAAAAAGCCAGCCAAGCCAAGCCATTGCACTCCAGCCTGAAGGACGGGAGCAAAAAAGGAAGGAAAGGCTATGCATTGCACTCTATCCTGAAGGACAAGAGCAAAAATGGCAGCCAAGCCAAGTCATTGGACTCCAGACTGAAGGACAAGTGCAAAAAAGCCAGTCAAGACAAGCCATTGCACTCCAGCCTGAAGGACAAGACCAAAAAAGCCAGCCAACCCAAGCCATTGCACTCCAGCCTGAAGGACAACAGCAAAAAAGCCAAGCCAAGCCAGCCATGCCATTGCACTCCAGCCTAAAGGACAAGACCAAAAAGGCCAAGCCACGCCAAGCCACGCCATTGCAATCCAGCCTGAAGGACAGGAGTAAAAAAGCCAGCAATGCCAAGCCATTGCACTCCAGGCTGAAGGACAAGAGCAAAAAAGCCAGACAAGCCAAGCCATTGCACTCTAGCCTGAAGGACAAGAACAAAAAATCCAGTCAAGCCAAACCACTGCCTTCCAGCCTGAAGGACAAGAGCAAAAAACCAGCCAAACCAAGTCATTGAATTCCAGCCTGAAGGAACAGAGCAAAAAAGCAAGAGAAGCCAAGGCGTTGCACTCCAGCCTGAACGATAAGAGGGAAAAAGCCAGCCAAGCCATGTTATTGCACCAAGCCAAGCCACGGCACTCCAGTCTGAAGAACAAGAGCCAAAAAGCCAGCCAAGGCAACCCATTGCACTCCAGCCTGAAGGACAAGAGCAAAAAAGCCAGCCAAGCCACGCCATTGCACTCCAGCCTGAAGGACAAGAGTAAAAAAGCCAGCCAAGCCAAGCCATTGCACTCCAGCCCGAAGGACAACAGGAAAAAACCAAGCCAATCCAGCCAAGCCATTACACACTAGCCTGAAGAACAGGAGCAAAAAAGCCACGCCAAGCCAAGCCACGCCATTGCAATCCAGTCTGAAGGACAAGAGCAAAAAAGCCACGCCAAGCCAAGCCACGCCATTGCACTCCAGCCTGAAGGACAAGAGCAAAAAAACCCGCCATACCAAGTCATTGCACTCCAGGCTGAAGGACAAGAGCAAAAAGGCCAGTCAAGCCAAGGCATTGCACTCCAGCCTGAAAGACAAGAGCAAAAAACGAGTCAAGCCAAGCCATTGCACTCTAGCCTGAAGGACAACAGCAAAAAAACAAGCCAAGCAAAGTCACTGCACTCCAGCCTGAAGGACAAGGGCAAAAAGGCCAGTCAAGCCAAGGCATTGCACTCCAGCCTGAAAGACAAGAGCAAAAAACCAGCGAAGCCAAGCCATTGCACTCTAGCCTGAAGGACAAGAGCAAAAAAGCCAGCCAAGTCAAGTCATTGCACTCCAGCCTGAAGGAAAAGAATGAAAAAGCCAGCCAAGACAAGTTATTGCACCAAGCCAAGCCACTGCACTCCAGTCTGAAGAACAAGAGGAAAAAAGCAAGCCAAGCCAAGCCGTTGCACTCCGGCCTAAAGGACAAGAGCAAAAAGCCAGGCAAAGCCAGCCAAGCCATTGCACTCCAGCCTGAAGGACAAGAGGAAAAAAAGCCAAGCCAAGAGAGCCAGACCATTGCACTCCAGGCTGAAGGACAAGAGCACAAAAGCCAGCCAAGCCAAGCCATTGCACTCCAGTTTGAAGGACAAGAACAAAAAAGCCAGCCAAGCCACGCCATTGCACTCCAGCCTGAAGGACAAGATCAAAAAAGCCAGCCAAGGCAAGCCATTGCACTCCAGCCTGAAGGACAAGAGCAAAAAAGCAAGAGAAGCCAAGCTGTTGCACTCCAGCCTGAATGACAAGAGCAAAAAAGCCAGCCAAGCCATGTTATTGCACTCCAGCCTGAAGGACAAGAGCAAAAAAGCCAAGCCAAGCCAATTCAAGCCATTGCACTCCGGGCTGAAGGACAAGAGCAAAAAAGCCAGACAAGCCAAGCCATTGCACTCCAGGCTGAAGGACAAGAGCAAAAAAGCCAGACAAGCCAAGCCATTGCACTCCAGCCTGAAGGACAAGAACAAAAAATCCAGTCAAGCCAAGACATTTCCTTCCACCCTGAAGGACAAGAGCAAAAAAGATGAGAAGCCCAAGCCGTTGCACTCCAGTCTGAACGACAAGAGGGAAAAAGCCAGCCAAGCCATGTTATTGCACCAAGCCAAGCCACGGCACTCCAGCCTGAAGAACAAGAGCAAAAAAGCCAGCCAAGGCAAGCCATTGCACTCCAGCCTGAAGGACAAGAGCAAAAAAGCCAGCCAAGCCAAGCCATTGCACGCCAGTCTGAAGGACAACAGGAAATAACCAAGCCAATCCAGCCAAGCCATTGCACTCCAGCCTGAAGAACAGGAGCAAAAAAGCCACGCCAAGCCAAGCCACGCCATTGCAATCCAGTCTGAAGGACAAGAGCAAAAAAGCCAGCCATGCCAAGTCATTGAACTCCAGGCTGAAGGACAAGAGCAACAAAGCCAGCCAAGCCAAGTCATTGGACTCCAGACTGAAGGACATGTGCAAAAAAGCCAGTCAAGACAAGCCATTGCACTGCAGCCTAAGGACAAGAGCAATAAAGGCAGCCAAGCCAAACCATTTCACTCCAGCCTGAAGGACAAGAGCAAAAAAGCCAGCCAAGCCATGTTATTGCACTCCAGCCTGAAGGACAAGAGCAAAAAAGCCAAGCCAAGCCAATTCAAGCCATTGCACTCCGGGCTGAAGGACAAGAGCAAAAAAGCCAGACAAGCCAAGCCATTGCACTCCGGGCTGAAGGACAAGAGCAAAAAAGCCAGCCAAGCCAAGCCATTGCACTCCAGCCTGAAGGACAAGAACAAAAAATCCAGTCAAGCCAGACATTTCCTTCCAGCCTGAAGGACAAGAGCAAAAAAGATGAGAAGCCAAGCCGTTGCACTCCAGCCTGAACGACAAGAGGGAAAAAGCCAGCCAAGCCATGTTATTGCACTCCAGCCTGAAGGAAAAGAGCGAAAAAGCCAGCCAAGCCAAGTTACTGCACCAAGCCAAGCCATTGCACTCCAGCCTGAAGAACAAGAGCAAAAAATCCAGTCTAGCCAAGCCATTGCACTCCAGCCTGAAGGACAAGAGCGAAAATACTAGCCAAGCCACGTTATTGCACCAAGCCAAGCCACTGCACTCCCGCCTGAAGGACAAGAGCAAAAAGCAAGCCAAGCCAAGTCATTGCACTCCAGCCTGAAGGACAAGAGCAAAAAAGCCAGCCAAGCCAAGCCATTGCACTCCAGCCTGAAGGACAAGAGCAAAAAAGCCAGCCAAGCCAAGCCATTGCACTCCACCCTGAAGGACGAGAGCAAAAAAGGAAGGAAAGGCTATGCATTGCACTCTATCCTGAAGGACAAGAGCAAAAATGGCAGCCAAGCCAAGTCATTGGACTCCAGACTGAAGGACAAGTGCAAAAAAGCCAGTCAAGACAAGCCATTGCATGCCAGCCTGAAGGACAAGACCAAAAAAGCCAGCCAACCCAAGCAATTGCACTCCAGCCTGAAGGACAACAGCAAAAAAGCCAAGCCAAGCCAGCCATGCCATTGGACTCCAGCCTGAAGGACAAGAGCAAAAAGGCCAAGCCACGCCAAGCCACGCCATTGCAATCCAGCCTGAAGGACAAGAGTAAAAAAGCCAGCAATGCCAAGCCGCTGCACTCCAGGCTGAAGGACAAGAGCAAAAAAGCCAGACAAGCCAAGCCATTGCACTCTAGCCTGAAGGACAAGAACAAAAAATCCAGTCAAGCCAAACCACTGCCTTCCAGCCTGAAGGACAAGAGCAAAAAACCAGCCAAACCAAGCCATTGAATTCCAGCCTGAAGGACCAGAGCAAAAAAGCAAGAGAAGCAACGGCGTTGCACTCCAGCCTGAACGATAAGAGGGAAAAAGCCAGCCAAGCCATGTTATTGCACCAAGCCAAGCCACGGCACTCCAGTCTGAAGAACAAGAGCCAAAAAGCCAGCCAAGGCAACCCATTGCACTCCAGCCTGAAGGACAAGAGCAAAAAAGCCAGCCAAGCCACGCCATTGCACTCCAGCCTGAAGGACAAGAGCAAAAAAGCCAGCCAAGCCAAGCCATTGCACTCCAGCCTGAAGGACAACAGGAAAAAACCAAGCCAATCCAGCCAAGCCATTGCACTCTAGCCTGAAGAACAGGAGCAAAAAAGCCACGCCAAGCCAAGCCATGCCATTGCAATCCAGTCGGAAGGACAAGAGAAAAAAGCCACGCCAAGCCAAGCCACGCCATTGCACTCCAGCCTGAAGGACAAGAGCAAAAAAACCCGCCATACCAAGTCATTGCACTCCAGGCTGAAGGACAAGAGCAAAAAGGCCAGTCAAGCCAAGGCATTGCACTCCAGCCTGAAGAACAAGAGCAAAAAATCCAGTCTAGCCAAGCCATTGCACTCCAGCCTGAAGGACAAGAGCGAAAATACTAGCCAAGCCACGTTATTGCACCAAGCCAAGCCACTGCACTCCCGCCTGAAGGACAAGAGCAAAAAGCAAGCCAAGCCAAGCCATTGCACTCCAGCCTGAAGGACAAGAGCAAAAAAGCCAGCCAAGCCAAGCCATTGTACACCAGCCTGAAGGACAAGAGCAAAAAAGCCAGCCAAGCCAAGCCATTGCACTCCAGGCTGAAGGACAAGAGCAAAAAAGCCAGCCAAGCCAAGCCATTGCACTCCAGCCTGGAGGACGAGAGCAAAAAAACAAGGAAAGGCTATGCATTGCACTCTATCCTGAAGGACAAGAGCAAAAATGGCAGCCAAGCCAAGTCATTGGACTCCAGACTGAAGGACAAGTGCAAAAAAGCCAGTCAAGACAAGCCATTGCACTCCAGCCTGAAGGACAAGACCAAAAAAGCCAGCCAACCCAAGCCATTGCACTCCAGCCTGAAGGACAACAGCAAAAAAGCCAAGCCAAGCCAGCCATGCCACTGCACTCCAGCCTGAAGGACAAGAGCAAAAAGGCCAAGCCACGCCAAGCCACGCCATTGCAATCCAGCCTGAAGGACAAGAGTAAAAAAGCCAGCAATGCCAAGCCATTGCACTCCAGGCTGAAGGACAAGAGCAAAAAAGCCAGACAAGCCAAGCCATTGCACTCTAGCCTGAAGGACAAGAACAAAAAATCCAGTCAAGCCAAACCACTGCCTTCCAGCCTGAAGGACAAGAGAAAAAAACCAGCCAAACCAAGCCATTGAATTCCAGCCTGAAGGACCAGAGTAAAAAAGCAAGAGAAGCCAAGGCGTTGCAATCCAGCCTGAACGATAAGAGGGAAAAAGCCAGCCAAGCCATGTTATTGCACCAAGCCAAGCCACGGCACTCCAGTCTGAAGAACAAGAGCCAAAAAGCCAGCCAAGGCAACCCATTGCACTCCAGCCTGAAGGACAAGAGCAAAAAAGCCAGCCAAGCCACGCCATTGCACTCCAGCCTGAAGGACAAGAGTAAAAAAGCCAGCCAAGCCAAGCCATTGCACTCCAGCCCGAAGGACAACAGGAAAAAACCAAGCCAATCCAGCCAAGCCATTACACACTAGCCTGAAGAACAGGAGCAAAAAAGCCACGCCAAGCCAAGCCACGCCATTGCAATCCAGTCTGAAGGACAAGAGCAAAAAAGCCACGCCAAGCCAAGCCACGCCATTGCACTCCAGCCTGAAGGACAAGAGCAAAAAAACCCGCCATACCAAGTCATTGCACTCCAGGCTGAAGGACAAGAGCAAAAAGGCCAGTCAAGCCAAGGCATTGCACTCCAGCCTGAAAGACGAGCAAAAAATGGGTCAAGCCAAGCCATTGCACTCTAGCCTGAAGGACAACAGCAAAAAAGCAAGCCAAGCCAAGTCACTGCACTCCAGCCTGAAGGACAAGGGCAAAAAGGCCAGTCAAGCCAAGGCATTGCACTCCAGCCTGAAAGACAAGAGCAAAAAACCAGCGAAGCCAAGCCATTGCACTCTAGCCTGAAGGACAAGAGCAAAAAAGCCAGCCAAGTCAAGTCATTGCACTCCAGCCTGAAGGAAAAGAATGAAAAAGCCAGCCAAGACAAGTTACTGCACCAAGCCAAGCCATTGCACTCCAGTCTGAAGAACAACAGCAAAAAAGCAAGCCAAGCCAAGCCGTTGCACTCCGGCCTAAAGGACAAGAGCAAAAAGCCAGGCAAAGCCAGCCAAGCCATTGCACTCCAGCCTGAAGGACAAGAGGAAAAAAAGCCAAGCCAAGAGAGCCAGACCATTGCACTCCAGGCTGAAGGACAAGAGCACAAAAGCCAGCCAAGCCAAGCCATTGCACTCCAGCCTGAAGGACAACAGCAAAAAAGCCAGCCAAGCCAAGCCATTGAACTCCAGCCTGAAGGACAACAGCAAAAAAGCCAAGCCACGCCAAGCCACGCCATTGCACTCCAGGCTGAAGGACAAGAGCAAAAAAGCCAGACAAGCCAAGCCATTGCACTCCAGCCTGAAGGACAAGAACAAAAAATCCAGTCAAGCCAAGACATTGCCTTCCAGCCTGAAGGACAAGAGCAAAAAAGCATGTGAAGCCAAGCCGTTGTACTCCAGCCTGAACGGCAAGAGGGAAAAAGCCAGCCAAGCCATGTTATTGCACCAAGCCAAGCCACGGCACTCCAGCCTGAAGAACAAGAGCAAAAAAGCCAGCCAAGGCAAGCCATTGCACTCCAGCCTGAAGGACAAGAGCAAAAAAGCCAGCCAAGCCAAGCCATTGCACTCCAGCCTGAAGGACAACAGGAAATCACCATGCCAATCCAGCCAAGCCATTGCACTCCAACCTGAAGAACAGGAGCAAAAAAGCCACGCCAAGCCAAGCCACGCCATTGCAATCCAGTCTGAAGGACAAGAGCAAAAAAGCCTGCCATGCCAAGTCATTGCACTCCAGGCTGAAGGACAAGAGCAACAAAGTCAGCCAAGCCAAGTCATTGGATTCCAGACTGAAGGACATGTGCAAAAAAGCCAGTCAAGACAAGCCATTGCACTCCAGCCTGAAGGACTAGAGCAATAAAGGCAGCCAAGCCAAACCATTGCACTCCAGCATGAAAGACAAGAGCAAAAAAGCCAGCCACGCCAAGCCATTGCACTCCAGTTTGAAGGACAAGAACAAAAAAGCCAGCCAAGCCACGCCATTGCACTCCAGCCTGAAGGACAAGATCAAAAAAGCCAGCAAAGGCAAGCCATTGAACTCCAGCCTGAAGGACAAGAGCAAAAAAGCAAGAGAAGCCAAGCTGTTGCACTCCAGCCTGAATGACAAGAGCAAAAAAGCCAGCCAAGCCATGTTATTGCACTCCAGCCTGAAGGACAAGAGCAAAAAAGCCAAGCCAAGCCAACTCAAGCCATTGCACTCCGGGCTGAAGGACAAGAGCAAAAAAGCCAGACAAGCCAAGCCATTGCACTCCAGGCTGAAGGACAAGAGCAAAAAAGCCAGACAAGCCAAGCCATTGCATTCCAGCCTGAAGGACAAGAAAAAAAAATCCAGTCAAGCCAAGACATTTCCTTCCAGCCTGAAGGACAAGAGCAAAAAAGATGAGAAGCCAAGCCGTTGCACTCCAGCCTGAAAGACAAGAGGGAAAAAGCCAGCCAAGCCATGTAATTGCACCAAGCCAAGCCACGGCACTCCAGCCTGAAGAACAAGAGCAAAAAAGCCAGTCAAGACAAGCCATTGCACTCCAGCCTGAAGGACTAGAGCAATAAAGCCAGCCAAGCCAAACCATTGCACTCCAGCCTGAAGGACAACAGGAAAAAAGCCAGCCAAGCCAAGCCATTGCACTCCAGCCTGAAGGACAAGAACAAAAAATCCAGTCAAGCCAGACATTTCCTTCCAGCCTGAAGGACAAGAGCAAAAAAGATGAGAAGCCAAGCCGTTGCACTCCAGCCTGAACGACAAGAGGTAAAAAGCCAGCCAAGCCATGTTATTGCACTCCAGCCTGAAGGAAAAGAGCGAAAAAGCCAGCCAAGCCAAGTTACTGCACCAAGCCAAGCCATTGCACTCCAGTCTGAAGAACAAGAGCAAAAAATCCAGTCTAGCCAAGCCATTGCACTCCAGCCTGAAGGACAAGAGCGAAAATACTAGCCAAGCCACGTTATTGCACCAAGCCAAGCCACTGCACTCCCGCCTGAAGGACAAGAGCAAAAAGCAAGCCAAGCCAAGCCATTGCACTCCAGCCTGAAGGACAAGAGCAAAAAAGCCAGCCAAGCCAAGCCATTGTACTCCAGCCTGAAGGACAAGAGCAAAAAAGCCAGCCAAGCCAAGCCATTGCACTCCAGCCTGAAGGACAAGAGCAAAAAAGCCAGCCAAGCCAAGCCATTGCACTCCAGCCTGAAGGACGAGAGCAAAAAAGCAAGGAAAGGCTATGCATTGCACTCTATCCTGAAGGACAAGAGCAAAAATGGCAGCCAAGCCAAGTCATTGGACTCCAGACTGAAGGACAAGTGCAAAAAAGCCAGTCAAGACAAGCCATTGCACTCCAGCCTGAAGGACAAGACCAAAAAAGCCAGCCAACCCAAGCCATTGCACTCCAGCCTGAAGGACAACAGCAAAAAAGCCAAGCCAAGCCAGCCATGCCATTGCACCCCAGCCTGAAGGACAAGAGCAAAAAGGCCAAGCCACGCCAAGCCACGCCATTGCAATCCAGCCTGAAGGACAGGAGCAAAAAAGGCACGCCAAGCCAAGCCACGCCATTGCAATCCAGTCTGAAGGACAAGAGCAAAAAAGCCTGCCATGCCAAGTCATTGCACTCCAGGCTGAAGTACAAGAGCAACAAAGCCAGCCAAGCCAAGTCATTGGACTCCAGACTGAAGGACATGTGCAAAAAAGCCAGTCAAGAAAAGCCATTGCACTCCAGCCTGAAGGACAAGACCAAAAAAGCCAGCCAACCCAAGCCATTGCACTCCAGCCTGAAGGACAACAGCAAAAAAGCCAAGCCAAGCCAGCCATGCTATTGCACTCCAGCCTGAAGGACAAGAGCAAAAAGGCCAAGCCACGCCAAGCCACGCCATTGCACTCCAGGCTGAAGGACAAGAGCAAAAAAGCCAGACAAGCCAAGCCATTGCACTCTAGCCTGAAGGACAAGAACAAAAAATCCAGTCAAGCCAAACCACTGCCTTCCAGCCTGAAGGACATGAGCAAAAAACCAGCCAAACCAAGCCATTGAATTCCAGCCTGAAGGACCAGAGCAAAAAAGCAAGAGAAGCCAAGGCGTTGCACTCCAGCCTGAACGATAAGAGGCAAAAAGCCAGCCAAGCCATGTTATTACACTAAGCCAAGCCACGGCACTCCAGTCTGAAGAACAAGAGCCAAAAAGCCAGCCAAGGCAACCCATTGCACTCCAGCCTGAAGGACAAGAGCAAAAAAGCCAGCCAAGCCACGCCATTGCACTCCAGCCTGAAGGACAAGAGCAAAAAAGCCAGCCAAGCCAAGCCATTGCACTCTAGCCTGAAGGACAACAGCAAAAAAGCAAGCCAAGCCAAGTCACTGCACTCCAGTCTGAAGGACAAGGGCAAAAAGGCCAGTCAAGCCAAGGCATTGCACTCCAGCCTGAAAGACAAGAGCAAAAAACCAGCCAAGCCAAGCCATTGCACTCTAGCCTGAAGGACAAGAGCAAAAAAGCCAGCCAAGTCAAGTCATTGCACTCCAGCCTGAAGGAAAAGAATGAAAAAGCCAGCCAAGACAAGTTACTGCACCAAGCCAAGCCATTGCACTCCAGCCTGAAGCACAAGAGCAAAAAAGCAAGCCAAGCCAAGCCGTTGCACTCCGGCCTAAAGGACAAGAATAAAAAGCCAGGCAAAGCCAGCCAAGCCATTGCACTCCAGCCTGAAGGACAAGAGGAAAAAAAGCCAAGCCAAGAGAGCCAGACCATTGCACTCCAGGCTGAAGGACAAGAGCACAAAAGCCAGCCAAGCCAAGCCATTGCACTCCAGTCTGAAGGACAACCGCAAAAAAGCCAGCCAAGCCAAGCCATTGCACTCCAGCCTGAAGGACAACAGCAAAAAAGCCAAGCCACGCCAAGCCACGCCATTGCAATCCAGCCTGAAGGACAAGAGCAAAAAAGCCCACCATGCCAAGCCATTGCACTCCAGCCTGAAGGACAAGAACAAAAAATCCAGTCAAGCCAAGACATTGCCTTCCAGCCTGAAGGACAAGAGCAAAAAAGCATGAGAAGCCTAGCCGTTGCACTCCAGCCTGAAGGACAAGAGGGAAAAAGCCAGCCAAGCCATGTTATTGCACCAAGCCAAGCCACGGCACTCCAGCCTGAAGAACAAGAGCAAAAAGGCCTGCCAAGGCAAGCCACTGCACTCCAGCCTGAAGAACAAGAGCAAAAAAGCCAGCCAAGGGAAGCCATTGCACTCCAGTCTGAAGGACAAGAGCAAAAAAGCCAGTCAAGCCACGCCATTGCACTCCAGCCTGAAGGACAAGAGTAAAAAAGCCAGCCAAGCCAAGCCATTGCACTCCAGCCTGAAGGACAACAGGAAATCCCCAAGCCAATCCAGCCAAGCCATTGCACTCCAACCTGAAGAACAGGAGCAAAAAAGCCACGCCAAGCCAAGCCACGCCATTGCAATCCAGTCTGAAGGACAAGAGCAAAAAAGCCTGCCATGCCAAGTCATTGCACTCCAGGCTGAAGGACAAGAGCAACAAAGCCAGCCAAGCCAAGTCATTGGACTCCAGACTGAAGGACATGTGCAAAAAAGCCAGTCAAGACAAGCCATTGCACTCCAGCCTGAAGGACTAGAGCAATAAAGCCAGCCAAGCCAAACCATTTCACTCCAGCCTGAAGGACAAGAGCAAAAAAGCCAGCCACGCCAAGCCATTGCACTCCAGTTTGAAAGTCAAGATCAAAAAAGCCAGCCAAGGCAAGCCATTGAACTCCAGCCTGAAGGACAAGAGCAAAAAAGCAAGAGAAGCCAAGCTGTTGCATTCCAGCCTGAATGCCAAGAGCAAAAAAGCCAGCCAAGCCATGTTATTGCACTCCAGCCTGAAGGTCAAGAGCAAAAAAGCCAAGCCAAGCCAATTCAAGCCATTGCACTCCAGCCTGAAGGACAAGAGCAAAAATGCCAGCCAAGCCAAGCCATTGCACTCCAGTCTGAAGGACAATAGCGAAAAATCCAGACAAGCCAAGCCATTGCAGCAAGCCAAGCCATTGCACTCTAGCCTGAAGGACATGACCAAAAATGTCAGCCAAGCCAAGCCATTGCACTACAGATTGAAGAGCAAGAGCAAAAAACCCAGCCAAGCAAATCCATTTCACCAAGCCAACCAATTGCACTCCAGCCTGAAGGACAAGAGTGAAAAAGCCAGCCAAGCCAATCAATTGCACTCCAGCCTGAAGGACAAGAGCAAAAAAAGCAGCCAAGCCCAGCCATTGTACTCCAGCCTGAAGGACAAGAGCGAAAAAGTCAGCCAAGTCAAGCCATTGCGCCAAGCCAAGCCATTACCGGAAGCTCGGACACGCCTCCTTCCTTCGCGGGATCCTCGGACACCCTCCCCTCCCTCGGGGACCTCGGACACCCCCCCTCACGGGGACCTCGGACACACCCCCCTCCCTCGTGGGGACCTCAGACACACCCGCCCCCCAGCCGAGGGCCCGGGAACAAAAGCCCCGTCAGGACCTACCTGATAGTTGTAAGGTCTGTTTTCGCCGAGGATAAAATGAAGAAACTGAGGCCAGCACAAAAATAATCCAATGTAAGGGAATGTATTCCGGCTCCCGGGTGACGTTATTCGGTCATGTGGTCCCACAGGAGGGGCCGGAGAAGTCGCGCGGACTCCTCTCAGGCACAGGGTTTTATAGGGAGTGGAGGCGTTTGACTGGCTGTGCCCACGGTGAGTGAGACAAAATGGTGGGGATTGGGACCCGGATGGAGAGGAGTGGGGCCCAGATAGGACAAAATAGTTGGCAGGGAGTGCAGCCTGGATCGCACAAAATGGTATCAGGTAGGTCCTCCTGGGGCTTTTTTCCCGTGCTCCTGTGGGGCGGGGAGCAGGTGTGTCCGAGCTTCCGGCAAGGTAAGGAGGCGTGTCCGAGCTCCCGTCGAGGGAAGGAGGCGTGTCCGAACTCCCCACGAGGGGAGGGGGTGTGTCCAAACTCCCCGCGGGGGGAGGGGGTGTGTCCGAACTCTCCGCGACGCAGCCAGCCTTACAATAGCATTTTGTCCCATCCAGGCCCCACTCCCTACCTACGATTTTGTGCTATCGAGGCCCCAATCCGTGTCTGCCATTTTGTTTTCCTGCTTAGCATTTTGTCCTATCCAGGCCCCACTCCGTACCTGCCATTTTGTCTTCCTGCTTACCATTTTGTCCTATCTGGGCCCCACTCCCTGCCTATCATTTTGTCCTATCTGGGCCCCACTCCCGGCCATTTTGTTCCATCTGGGCCCCACTCCCCACCATTTTGTCTCACTCACCTTGGGCACAGGCAATCAAACGCCTCGGCTCCCTATAAAACCCCCTGCCTGGGAGGAGTCGGCACGAGTTCTCCGGCTCTTCCTGTCGGACTGCAGAACCTCACCTGGGAGCCTGAATAAATTCCCTTGCTTTGGATTATTTTCCTTCTGGCCTCAGTTTCTTCATCTTATCCTCAGGGAGAACAGACCTTACAGCTATCAGGTAGGTCCTGACGGGGCTTTTTTTCCCGGGCTCCCGGCTGGGGGGAGGGGGTGTGTCCGAGGTCCCCGTGGGGAGGGGGGTGTGTTCGAGGTCCCCGCTGGGAGGGCGGTGTGTCCGAGGTCCCCGTGAGGGAGGGGGGTGTGTCCGAGGTCCCCACGAGGGAAGGAGGTGTTTCCGAGCTCCCGGCGAGGGAAGGAGGCGTGTCCGAACAAACTTGCTTAAAATTAAGCTTGTGTTTCTTAATCATTTAAAAGTATGACAAAAACTTAGCAAGTAGCCAGAGTTAATTTGCCTCCTCTTTTTGAGCTCCCTTTTGCCTTTTTAAATCTGGGCAGTACCCTAAGCTCTGGATTTTGGCATACCGTATTTGTTTAGTATAATTTATTGCCCCCAGGGGCCATTTAGTCAGAGCCCTAACTCCTGCTTGAAAACCAAACAACCACTCATGAGCATTCACCCTCTTCCAGTGATATGTTTCAATCTGTTGGGAAGCTGTAGTTTGGATGCTTTAGGCTGGAACATGAGATGACACTTACATGCTTTGTGACAGGTTGAATTGGGAAGATTTTTTGACTGATGTGGTTGGTAAATATCTACTCCTTCTAAAAGCGGATGATGATTAGGTGCCCATCATGTACCTAGGACATATTAGATGTGATGGATTTACAAAGTAAGGAGACAAAAGCATTCTTCCCTCTAAAAAGCGTTTTTACCTTACCATTATAAGAGGTGAAACAACCAGTAATCATTCTGTATAGTAGTTTTTAAGTATAGCCCTCATCTATGTGATCACATTGGAAGGGGAGGAAGTTAACTTAATAACTAGACAGTATACTAGGCCTTTGTAAATATTGTCTCAATAATCTTATAAGGCAGATATTATCCAAATTTAGAGATAAGGAAACTAGAGCTCAGAGTATAAGGTCACACAGCCAAGATTCAGACCCAGGTCTCTCTGATTTTATACTTTACTGTCTTTCTATGACATTATGCTCTTTTCCTGAGCATGGTAGAAAAGTTGTTTTGAATGTCCAGGGTAGATATACAAAATTTCCAAAGGCAGTATGGATCATATGATATATATATTTGCATTTTCTAGCAGAAGAGCAAATGATGAGTATATGTTAATTGTTACAATGCTTTGCAGATGTTATCTAATACAATTCTTATTTGTAAATAAGATACTAACACTCTGAAACTTTAAATGATTGTGCATATAGTAAAGTGTAGAGTCAGAACCCCCATCTAGGTCTGCAGACTTCAATTATAGTCCTTGCAGTTTAGAGCAGAGTCTGTATCAGGGGTTGTACACTGGAGGCCTACTTGTACATGTGAGCCTGCTCAGTATTTTATTTTTTGAGACCAAGTTTCATTCTTGTTACCCCGACTGGAGTACAATGGCGTGATCTCAGCTCATTACAACCTCTGCCTCCCCGGCTCAAGTGATTCTCCTGCCTCAACCTCCCAAGTAGCTGGGACTATAGGCACCTGCCACCATGCCTGGCTAATTTTTCTATTTTTAGTAGAGACAGGGTTTTACCATATTGGCCAGGTTGGTCTCAAATTCCTGACTTCGGGAGATCCACCCCCTCAGCCTCCCAAAGTGCTGGGGTTTCAGGCATGAGCCACGACACCTGGCCACCTGCTCAGTATTTTAAATTTAAAAGTGCTGTCAAACATTTAAGAACTAAGAGAGTTTACATAAAACCCCTGCTTTTTGGCTTTTCTTGAAAAATGTGGGGCTCTGGCCACAAGCCCAGAACCAAGTAGTAGCCACCTCCTTTAGTCTGATCTGTCTCCAGTTAATCACAGCCGTTTACACCCTTTATTCATTAATAACCCCTGGTTTGACCCTTGAAAGCTGAATTTAGGATCTCTAGACTGTGCTATGCTACTGTTTCTAGAAACCACTTGAGATAGGCTGGGAGTTGTAGTGGTGATATTGGTAGTTTATTTCTATTTGAGATTTAGTCCAAACAGAAATATTTTCAATACTTTAATAAAACTTCAGAGATGGAAGTGATACATGCTACTTCTAATAAAGATTGGTGTATTGTGATGCTTTAACCTTTACAAGATGTTTTCACATTATTTTATTTCATTTCATTGAACTTCTTATTTTTCATGAGAAATAGGCTCAGGGAGATTTACGTGACTTGTCCAGAGTCACAGGTGAATTAGTCAGAAAGCCAGGACTAGAAGTTGAATTTATTTATTGAAAGAAATAGCGCTTATGGAGGGACCTCAGATGTGACTTTTTCTTGGAAGCTCTGTTGGCTTCAATCTGAAGGCAGTGCCTTGAGGCAGAGTACTTGAGCCCCTGGGGTTGTCAGATTGGCTGTTTATTGTTATATTTATTTTTCAGTTTAGGATGTTAGCTAATGAATTGTTTTGTTTACTCACAGTGGCCGTGGTTATGAGATCTTTTTGAAATTATTCTACAACTTTTTGGTTACATCGAAAACTGATATTGGAAAACTTTCAAAACTTTCTCTGTTTTTCAGAGGTACTGAAATGCTGCATTTGGCTGTGCTGCATTCTAGAAAACTTTGTGTCTACTCTGTCTCAGGTAAGAAGACAATGTAAATTCCAATGTAGAATTTATATCACAAATTGGGCTTAATGTTATCTAAGAATAGATATTCCCTAGTGCTGACTTGGTAGAGAACACAAAACATTTACTTCAATGTTGTCTTGTCTTGGTTAGCATTTTCCCATTTTTCATTTATTCTTTCAGGCTATTACATTTTCTTGGTCTACTATTTTTGTGTATACGTATCTTTCTAGCAGAGGATTCCTCTTAATCACCTTTCTCTCCAGAATTGTTTCCAGGATTGCCTGTGACTAATAGAGGCCGATTCTGGGTACTTAGGACACATAAGTCTTAAGAAATGTTGTACAGTAACAGAATTGATTAGCTGCTGAGTCATAGTAGTTTGAAGTAGATTTTCTTTGGTGAACCTCAAGTATTTTGTCTTTACAGTTCCAATTTCTTGGTTTTTGGTTGTCTTCACTCAGATAGGGCTCAAGACACTTATTTTGAGGCTTCGTCAGGTTTCATTCTCTGACATGGTGCTGTGGGTACAAGTATAGTATGTGGTTTGGCTTTTATTATATTTTATTTTGGTCTTTATTAAATTTAAGATATAACTTAAAAATTTTATTTCAGTTATTAGATGAGTTTAGTTCAAGTTGAGAGTTATTTTAATGATGTCAGTATGGGGGCATTTTTTTGGGAGTATGATCAAACTAAGTGTCTGTGAGGCTGTTCCTTATACCAGAGATCCTCTCCTTTGGAGCTGGCTGTAAATGTTAGCTTCTAGGATTTGGATTTCTCAGGCTTACTCTCTCGATTTGGGCTTTTTTTGTATTTTGCTTTCAATTTGAGTAATGATGCATATTTACTTACTGAGTTGGATATTCTTAGGCAGTCTTATTTCGGGGTGAAGATCTTTTAGATTTCCAAAGCGGGCTTGGTAACCTGGAGTAGAATATGGTAGACATCCAGTAAATACTTGTTGAATGAATGAGTGAACAAATTTCTGGGTAGTGCTGAGGCAATTGACAGTGCCTTTCTTTATTACTTTTCACCATGTGCTGTTTTCATCCCGGTCTCTGTTACTATTATCATTTTATTTCCTACTCTGTTTATGCCAGAGGCCCGATAAAGTGTGCTCTCATTGATTTTGTGGGAAAGGACATGATTTCATGTTGTTCCCCTAGTGACAGGGCATTTAGCATGCTAGGGTAAATGAAGAAAGTATTATCATACGATGTAGGCTACTTTATTGCATGGATCTAGTTGTTGCTCTGTTTCTGACTGTAAGCCTGTTATTTTAGTATGTGGGTTACACAAGCCATGGAGGAGAATTTGCCCACAGTTACAGTTACCCAGAATACTTCTTTGGAAATTAGTTCCTTCTGAAAGCTCTGTGGGGACTCTAAAGCAGGGCAGAGAATAGGGTATCTTAGAAACTAGAAATTTGATTAGACACTAAGCCTTCAAGTCCTGCTTGAACTATGGACCAGAAAGACAGAACCCTCTGGAGTTCCACTGGGGCTTAGAGCATAGACAAGGGATAAAATGTGTACTTACCAAAAAAATATACTGAAAGAAACTGGCATATTAGGTGACAATTCATTTATGGCACATTGGTATCCGCCTTCAAAATAAAAGTTGTTTGCTATAGGCATGGTGATTTTATTCCTTTTTTATTCTTGTGTTCACTTAAAAGCTTTGTATTCAATGGTGACTAGAAGTTGTCCAAACTATGTTCTCTTATGCCCCACCTCCCTTCCCTTCTGCCTCTCATTTCTTCAGACTCTTATGATATTTGTGGACTGACAATTTGTATATTTTTCCTGGCTTGGCTTAAATTGAGAAGCATGGGAAGTTAGTGTTTTTGTTCTCTTGAATGTGTTTCTTGAAGTTCCAGACTGAACTTTTACCTAGCTTTTATTGTACACAAACACTTCCTAGTTTAAGTGAAACCACTAGTGTCAGCAGATGAATGTGTGAGCTGAACTTGACACCCTTTTCTTCAACTGCTCCCTTCTCAAATATTTTTTGTTTTTATAAAACATTTGAGGCAAACGAGAGGAGACCTTCTAAGGTCAGTCTCCTGGACATACCTAACAACCCTTAACAGTCAGAGGTAACTTTGCTAACTTCTTTGTGGTGGCTTATATGTCATCAAACGTATGCTTAATATAGAGAAAAAACAGGGTCTTGCTGATCTGATGTTGGCCTATCTTATCATACTCTGGTAAAGAGAAAGCATCACATGGCATCTCCGATTTCTTTCTGATGGGCTTCAGTTTCTGAATAAATGGTTACAGATGTGTGAATGTAAGCCATGCTGATTATGTTGTTTTAAATATTCTTTTCCAAAAAAGTGTGCACTTCTCAAGAAGCATTTACTAAGCATCTGACGTATTTATAGAATTGTAATGGTTTCCACGAAGAGGGCAAAAGAGATGTGGTTCTTTACTTTTGACAGGCTTACGTAATCTAACTTGGTTACTTAACACAGTGCACCTTTACTTAATCTGTAATGACTTTGGGTTTATTTAATATCCTTAGATTGCTCACCAGTTACCTAAAATTGCACCGAAAACTTGTCAAAGTGACTGTTGATTTTCCAGAGAATTTTTTGCTTTAAATCAGATCTTGTTTAAGTAAGCCTGGCCAATTGCATAAACGTTTGAATATTAGTGTATTTTCTAACTGATGAAAGTTTATAATAATTTTATGTAGACTATAATCATATATGCTATATTCAGTCTGTATATCCCAGGGCAAACCCTACGTAAATAATTTTAATATTATGTCACTGATACTTTTTTAGGGAAAAATGATCAGAAATATTAGATTCCCAAATGCTTCTTTTATTCCAAGGTAGTTATCTAAGGAAAATTATCTTTTTCTCCATAGTTGCATTATTAAGTTTTTAAAGTGCAACTACCTGAAGTTTAAGATGTATCAGTGCATTTGGAGTTTTTATACAAAGCCGAGTGTCATTTCATGCCAAGTTTGTTTAAATACTGGCTGCTGACACCTATGTTCATTGACATGGGTTCCTAATGTTCCTGCTTTCATTTTGGCTAGCAGGCATGTATAAATAAATGCTTTTCTTATTCAAAGGGATTGATCTGGTTGTAGATGTTGTTAAAAGAAAAACCTTAGTCAAATGAAATTTAACAGAGTTTAATTGAAATTTAACAGAGTTTAATTGAGCACAGAATGATTTGTGAATTGGGCAGCCTCTTGAGCCGGAGCAGGCTCAGAATACTTCAGCACAGCCATGTGGTAGATGATTTATAGACAGGAAAAGGATAGTGACAGACA
This sequence comes from Aotus nancymaae, assembly GCF_030222135.1. Lineage (NCBI taxonomy): Eukaryota > Metazoa > Chordata > Mammalia > Primates > Aotidae > Aotus > Aotus nancymaae. The sequence goes on along the minus strand of NW_026988546.1, from coordinate 5,126,000 downwards.
GAAAAAAGAAAATGATGCATAGAAAATGGAATGAGGTACAGAAACAGCCAGATGAGTTACAGCTTGATGTTTACCTTATCTGAACGTGGTTTGAACAGTTGGCCTCCTTTGATTGGCCAAAACTCAGCGATTGGCGCAAGAGTCAGTTACGGTCTGTTTATACCTCCATTTAGGTTATAGTTTACTATGTACAGAGAAACCTTTAGGCTAAAGTTGAACTATGTAAGTAGGCAGCTTTAGTTTAAACTTGATACAGCAGTTCTCCTCTTTTAGTCATCCTCTTAATTTTGAGAGATCGACCAAAACTAGTCATTGATGTCACTGTCACCACGTAAATGTACTTATTTCATCTTAAAATCCACTGGGAAATAGCAGAACAGTGGGTTTTGTAAGGTAGGAACAAAGAACTCAGGTTATTTTCTTGTAGAGGTTAGAGTAGAGGGTACCTCCTTATGCTGTAATGTCCTGTTTATAGGAGAAAAACAAAACCTTGTCTGTTCTAAGGAGCTATGTGTTTCCTTAAGATCTTAGTTTGGTTATGTCACATTTACCATGAGTGACTCCATTTTGGTTTGGTCTTGTCTGTTGGGACCTAGTGCATGAGCTCAGTCCAAAACAATGGCCTTCCATAATTTTATTTAAAAATTTCCCCTTTTAGTCAGGTTCTCACTATATAGGGAGACTATAACATCAGGAGGATAACACCAAGAGTTTGGAGCATGCTCCTTAGCCAGGGTCCCCATGAACCAAATGAGCCAAAATTAAATAGATCAAAGAATGAACTAGATAGAGTCTATTCACTTTAACTAAGCAGTCTCTTCATTAGTCCCCTACAACTGAATATCTATAATATCCGATGTGATGCATTTCTCCATGGCCAACAAGGAGTGCCAACAAGTGCACATATACTGCTGTTTAACCAGTAAGTAATCTAGAGTAGTTCTATTATTTAGCAAAACTTTCATAAGATAATTTAAAGTCTGTTGTGTGACTGTAGCCTTTACAGTGGAATCTGCTATAAAGCCTATCATGAGGGATAAATTTCTAATCATTACCTCTTTTACTTCAAACCACAGAAAAGGAGACCTAACAAATGATGCCTATTTAGAAGAATGAAGACTTCCTTAAAGTGTTACTTTTATCTATGATGTAGGTTAAGAGGAGTGGGCCACTGTCCTGTTTCTGACTGAATATGAGACAACAAATGTGTCATGAAAGTTTCTCACCTGAATTGAGCCTTCATCTTTTATTTATTGAGGCATAAGATTGTCCATGCATAAGGCTGGCTGTAAAATCCTTCACAAATAAAAGTATACCCTATGAATGCACACAATAGATCCTCTTTTCACTTCTATTGTTCATAGAAGCGTAAGCAAGAAAAAACAAAAAAAAACAAAGATAAGAGTCTCCTAAGAGCAGAGAAGCCTTGATCCGTGATCTAGGGAAAAAGCTGTCTACCTTATGGATGCCATTGTCTCCTGGAGAGAAACTTTCCTGTTTAGCTTTACCTTAGGGTTTCCAATGGGTGTACAGTTCCAAGAGTGGAGAGGTCCTTTTGAGTTATGAGAGTATTAACTCAAAATTTCAAGGTCCCAAAGTTTTGCTGTAATGTGGATGGCAAGGGCAGTTTTTCTCTGGTATTCTCAGAAGATTTACTCTTTGGGTTCTAGATTGTGAAGGGGTTGATCGTCCTCAGTCAGTGGACTATCAAAGGCTTTCTTTCCTGGGTGAAAATATACTTTGATATATAGAGCTACTGTTATAACATTAGCCATCTTGCATGGGAAAGCTTTAATACAACCAGAAAACATGCATTGAAAATGACAATTGAATGAAATCTTTCTATAGATGTTTAATTGGCTCATCAGCTAGTAGAAATGGACCTGAAGTTTTGGTTGTCTTTCCAGGAACGTGTGTTTGACAAAGCAAACGTTGGTTGTAAGCTATTTTAGCAATATAGAACAGTCACCACACCAATAAATATATTTTTAATTTGGATAATTTTATTTCTTCCATGATGAGTCGTGGAATGCAGAGCTTTTAATAGCAAAAGCTTTAAGGACTCAGGAAGGACAAGGTGGCTGTTCAGGTTCTCCATGAGTCCACGCTTGATGTTGGGCTTAATGACCTCTTAAATAACAGTTGTTTCTCCCATTTAAGTATGTAGCACTGATAACTGAAAGTTACAGGTAATTTGACTTGGATCATGGAGTTCATTCAAATTGCATATATAAACAATTTCAGTACTGTCTGGTTTAGCATGAAAATCTGGCAAAGTATTTTCCTGGTATTCAGTATTTTTGTCCTGCTTGGGTTAGCAGTTTTATAAACTAGTCAGTCTGTTTGTTAAAGTTCTGGGAATTCTTACCCCATCACAATGATGTGATCCTAAAGTTACCAGAAACCTGTATTCAGGAGTGCTTGTCAGGGTCCTTTCTATTCTTTCATGAACCTCCTTAAAGATACCATACACTAGGATTTTGGGTGCTTGTAAAGTTTTCAGAAACTGCATTAAGATTAAGCAATTAACTGTGGAAATGACTTTAAATGATCTTAATTAAACACAGAATTGACAAGGAAATTTTATCATTTATATGGCCTATGATAACTTAATATAATAACCATAAATATGACTGATAGCATATGCCCAGACATAATAGAATTTTAGAAATCCCATACAATTTTGGAACATATATTAATAACATTCATTAAAATATAACTTGAAGGTGAAACATCATTTCCTGTTTGATAGTACTTCCTGTGTAATTTAACATTTCAAATAATCCTGTATATCCCTCTTTTGGATGCTTCATGTGCCCTCTGTAGCATCCCCAAGTTAGAGGCTGAAAAAGACTTAATTTTGACCTGAAATTTGATTTTGGGAAGAGCGTCAAATTGTCAAAGGTTTTAAAACACTTGACCAAGATAGGATGGCAGGTCACCATAAAATAATGGTCATTCATTTAGCCAAAGTGATAATTACAAGACTTTTTTTTTTTTTAAAGAAAAAAAACTGTACTCTTTGATAGAGGAGACTCAGTCATTCAGTTTAAAGACCTAAGACTGCATGATAGAACCTGTCTCTTCTTTCTACTCCTTTTTCCCCCCTTTTTTGCAGTTTACTCAAAGCATGAACAAAAATATTTTCCTGTCTTATTAATAAATGCTTCAACAAAATTTTTATTCAAAAGAGAAATAAATTTTACTTTTGTATTGGTGTATTATAAATACTAAACCTAATTTTAATAAAATCTCATGGATAATTTTATCAGATCTGTCTTCTTTTAACCACACAGGATTTCCATAAACCTTTTATTTGGCATTTTTCAGTTTTCTATATTCATCTTGTTTTGTCTATTTTTTTTACCCCTTCAATTTGAAATCTTTTTTTTGAGACAGTTTTGCTCTTTTGCCCAGGCTGGAGTGCAATGGCGCGATCTCAGCTCACTGCATCCTCTGCCTTCCAGTTTCAAGTGATTCTTCTGCCTCAGCCTCCTGAGTAGCTGGGATTACAGGTGCCCGCCACCACGCCCAGCTAATGTTTGTACTTTTATTAGAGATGGGGTTTCACCATGTTGGCCAGGCTGGTCTTGAACTCCTGACCTTGTGATCCACCTGCCTCGGTCTCCCAAAGTGCTGGGATTACAGGCATGAGCTGTAATTTGAAACATTTAAGAAACTTCAAACCAGATAATATTTTTAATATATATTTTTGCACTTTTATAACTTTCCTCATCAAAAGTATATCTTACTTTTGTTTATGCACTATTTCTATAAAATTGTTTTATATCTAGTGGCTTTAATTACATATATTAACTACAATTTTAGCTCATAGTAATCCTTTCTGGTGAAAACCCTAGAAAACAATTGTGAACTAATTTTATGTCAGTATTTGTAGATAAAAACCATTTTATAAGTTTTTAGAAAGATTGTTCTTCAAATTATTTTTAACAGATCTAAATATATGGTAGGTTTTCTGTATTGCATAAAAATAGCATCAAGGCATATAGACTTAAAATCATGTTTAATAATTAATATTTCAATATTTTAACTTACAAATGACTCACACATTTTATGATTATTACTCGAACATAACATGACTTGAAGATTTTTAATTACCGAAAAGAATTTTGAACACATGACACAGGTACCCTCCTTAATGTCTTCCCTCAGTCATTCTGGGTGCCAAGTAGCCTCATGGTACCCAGGAGGACTACGAAGGTCAAGGCCTGCCTGAGTCCTGACATACCAGGTGTATGTAGAGGTCAGGACAGAAGACACAGCAGTGAAGACTATGCCTGAATGATTCAACCCTTCCCCAGCCAGTAGGCAAGCAGGGAAAGCAGGGAAGAAGGGATCATATTAGGCTTGATTCTGGCTTGTAGCTGATGGTCTAGGCACTAAGAACATGCCTTTAGACCACGTCATGTCCACCTATGCAGACCCCTGACTCCAGAGGCTCTAAACCAGAAACAGCTCACAGTCAATCAAGCAAATACCTTGTTATATTTAACTAATTTTGAAGCCATTCCTATTTTAGCAACAATTTTAAAACTAGTTTTATTTACCAAATATTATCACAGACACATAACACACATGGATATGAAAGATTTTTATTTGCCAGCTTTTAAATAGTTTTTCTTTTCCCCATTTGGTCTACTAATCTTTCAGTTACTTGTTTCATTGCCCTAAGCAATTATTAACCGGGCAACAAATTTTGCATTTCTAAAATTAGAACTCTTAGGTAAAACAAAAAAAAGTTACATTCCATAAGTACATAGTTAAGATTTTAGGCCCAAATATTGTATCATCATTTGCTCAAACTAAGGAAAAGTGGTGCTCTCATGAAAGTTTGGTTAAGACAAGATGGCCAGAAAGGCAAGTTAATCAAAGGTATGACTTACGTCAGTTTAAAACAATGGTAAGAGTTTCTAATATACACAGGCAGATATCCTTAAAAATGGAGATTTCCTTAATAGATGTAAATTTCTTTTACAGAAGGGTTTCAAAATAGCCAATTAAGTTCCAGAAAGGCATATTTGAGTCCGATAGGTGTTGTTAATTTAGCTACTATTTCTCAGCTAAAATTACTTAGTTCAGAGTGGAGCCCATTAAGGAATAGGGTGAAGAAAGCATTCTCTATGCCAGGACTCAGCACGGTTGCATGTGAAAAAGAAGCAAGCCTATTTTGCCCGAGGGCCTACCTTTTATAAATACTTCATCTAGGATAACTTTCTTTTCACCTTTGGATCAGGATAGTAACTAAGACAAAAATTAGCACATTTAGTTTTTCTTATCAATTAGTTGCTTAAGCTTTTTATTTGCCTTTTATAAAGTGTCTTTTAATAAAAATATTGAAAAATTGTAGAAGCTTCTGCATGTCGATAGGCATCCCTAGATGAGACTATTTTGGGAGCCTTCCTTTTCAAATGTACTTCTTTGGTGCAGTGTTGTTTATTTGAAGCATTCGACATTTGAAACTTCAGTGAGATTTTGCCATTTCTGTGCATGTGTCCTTATAGTAGAACGATTTCGTAGAGATTTCGCCCACTTTTGAATGGGCTTGTTTGTTTTTGTCTTGTAAATCTGTTTTAGTTCTTTGTAGATTCTGGATATCAGCCCTCTGTCAGATGGGTAGATTGCAAAAATTGTTTCCCATTCTGTTGGTTGCCGATTCACTCTAATGACTATTTCTCTTGCTGTGCAGAAGCTGTGAAGTTTGATTAGGTCCCATTTGTCTATTTTGGCTTTTGTTGCCAATGCTTTTGGTGTTTTGGTCATGAAGTCCTTGCCTATGCTTATGTCCTGAATGGTTTTGCCTAGGTTTTCTTCTTGGGTTTTTATGGTGTTAGGCCTTATGTTTAAGTCTTTAATCCATCTGGAGTTAATCTTAGTGTAAGGTGTCAGGGAGGGGTCCAGTTTCTGCTTTCTGCACATGGCTAGCCAGTTTTCCCAAGACCATTTATTAAACGGGGACTCCTTTCCCCATTGCTTGTTTTTGTGAGGTTTGTCAAAGATCAGATGGTTGTAGATGTGTGGCGTCGCCTCCGAGGCCTCTGTTCTGTTCCCTTGGTCTATATCTCTGTTTTGGGAAAATCAGTGTTCGAAATAAATTGTAGAATATGTTTAGTTTCTCCTTTTGTATAAAAATAGAGCACGCTTTGCAAAACCCATAGCGAAATAACATTTTGAGAAACTAAAAACAAAAAGGATATACGTATGTGTGAAAGTAAATATTTATACACAGTCTGCGAAATGTGAGTGTAAGCACTTGTAAATATCTAGAAGAATACACAAGGACAGGGAGGGGTGCTGAGAGGAGGTACAGGGCAGGGACAGAGGGACTTCCCTGTGCCACACTGTTTGAATTCTGAAGGGTACATACACACCCTCATTGACCTGTGCTACCGGCCTCTGGCTAAAGAGGGCGCTGTAGCCACCAAAGTCTTGTGTATAAATCAAGCCTCTCGGTAAGCCTGCGCGGCTAGGCCCTCACAACCGATATGCCTAATAGCGAGACGCCGGAGCTCTGCGTGGCTGGCTTCCGAGTCTCTTTCGGTCTCGGGTCTTATCCTGTTAATAGCACTGAGGGTGGCGGACCTGCGCTTTTGGCCGGCTTGGCATTGGGTACGCGGCTTTCGGGACCCACACGAGCCAATGGCACCATCCCCGCAGTGGCTGGGGCCTGGGACGCGGCTCTCCTGGACACTCCTCGGCGAAGAAGAAGAGCGGAAACCACATTCCTAAAAGGTAATATGTCTTGGTCCCTTGGCATGGCCTTTCCAGCTCGTGGCTTCTGGGCGTGGACTTCATCTTTTGTGGTCTCTGCATCTCACTTTTGCTGTTGCAAGCTTGGCTTGTCCGCCCCTTGCTTTGAGGCTTTGACCCTCTTCGCCGCCTGCTGTAGCTGAAAGGGGGAATGTCTGTGATGTCCTGTGATTTCTCCTTATTCTTGTAAAAGTGAGGTTCTGGGCCGGGCGCGGTGGCTCAAGCCTGTAATCCCAGCACTTTGGGAGGCCGAGGCGGGTGGATCACGAGGTCAAGAGATCGAGAGCATCCTGGTCAACATGGTGAAACCCTGTCTCTACTAAAAATGCAAAAATTAACTGGGCATGGTGGCGCGTGCCTATAATCCCAGCTACTCAGGAGGCTGAGGCAGGAGAATTGCCTGAACCCAGGAGGCGGAGGTTGCGGTGAGCCGAGATTGCGCCATTGCACTCCAGCCTGGGTAACAAGAGCGAAACTCCATCTCAAAACACTCCAGCCTGGGTAACAAGAGAGAAACTCCGTCTCAAAAAAAAAAAAAAAGTGAGGTTCTGGCCATTGCTCTTAGGTGAAATAGGGAAGGATTGCTTTAAGGCTGAAATGTTAATGTTACCTTTGGAGACACTCCTTAATTCCCAATATAGAACCTCCTCAATTCCTTGTTACTTGGCAGGGAAAGTGTAACCATTTGAGTTAGGAACCCAGCAGTAGTAGCGCCCTGAGATCACACATGGAAAGTTAGTTTGTATCGTTTTCAGAAATCACAAAGAGCATAGGCTGTTAGGTCCTAACAGGCCTCATTTGAGAGATGTTCCTTTTTAGGTACAAATGATTAATTTTGAGACTTTGCACATATGTGCAGCGAACTGTTTTTACTCCTTGAGACCATCCTCCACCATCGCATACCTCAATAAATCCTCTTCATATTATGTCCTATCTTTTGACTGTCACCTTCTGTCAGCCCCTAATACAGGTCTTGCCTGACCTATTGCAATTGGGTTCTAATTACTGCATCTCCTGTTTTCTTCCAATCCGTTTTTGTTTTTGTTGTTGTTGGTTTGGTTTGGTTCAATTTGGTGCAGGTTTGCTTCAGGTTTGGCTTGGCTTTTTTGCTCTTATCCTTCAGGCTGGAGTGCAATGGCTTGGCTTGGTGCAATGGCTTGGCTTGGCTGGCTTTTTTCCTCTTGTCCTTCAGGATGAAATGCAACGGCTTCGCTTGGTGCAATGGCTTGGCTTGGCTGGCTTTTTTGCTATTGTCCTTCAGGCTGGAGTGCAATGGCGTGGCTTGGCTTGGATTGGCTTTTTTGCTCTTGCCCTTCAGGCGGGAGTGCAATGGCTTGGCTTGGCTGGCTTTTTTGCTCTTGTCCTTTAGGCTGGAGTGCAATGACTTGTCTTGGTGCAATGACTTGGCTTGGCTGGTTTATTTGCTCTTGTCCTTCAGGCTGGAGTGCAAAGGCTTTGCTTAGTGCAATGACTTGGCTAGGTGCAATGGCTTAGCTTGGCTGGATATTTTTCTCTTGTCCTTCAAGCTGGAGTGCAATGGCTTGGCTTGGCTGGATTTCCTGCTCTTGTTCTTCAGGCTGGAGGGCAATGGCTTGGCTTGGCTACCTTTTTTGCTCTTGTGCTTCAGGCTGGAGTGCAATGGCTTGGCTTGGCTGGCTTTTTTGCTCTTGTGCTTCAGGCTAGAGTGCAATGACTTGGCCTGCCTGGCTTTTTCGCTCTTGTCCTTCTGGCTGGAGTGCAGTGGATAGGCTTGGCTTGCTTTTTTCTCTTGTACTTCAGGCTGGAGTATAATGGCTTGGCTTCACTGTCTTTTTTAACTCTTGTCCTTTAGGCTGGAGTGCAATGGCTTGGCTTGGCTGGATTGTTTGCTCTTGTCCTTCGGGCTGTAGTGCAATGGCTTGGCTTGGCTGGCTTTTTTTTCTCTTGTCCTTCAGGCTGGAGTGCAATGGCATGGCTTGGCTGGCTTTTTTGGTCTTGTCCTTCAGACTGGAGTGCAATGGCTTGGCTTGATGCAATCGCTTGCCGTGGCTGGATTTTTGCTCTTCTCCTTCAGGCTGGAGTGCAACGGCTTTGCTTGGCTGGTTTTTTCCTCTTGTCCTACAGGCTAGAGTGCAGTAGCTTGGCTTGGTGCAGTGGCTTGGCTTGGCTGGTTTTTCGCTCCTGTCCTTCAGGATGGAGTGCAATGGCTTGGCTTGCTGACTCTTTTCCTCTTGTCCTTCAGGGTGAAGTGCAATGACTTGGCTTGACTGGCTTTTTTGCTCTTGTCCTTCAGGCTAGAGTGCAATGGCTTGGCTTCCTGCAATGACTTGGCTTGGCTGGCTTATTCGCTCTTGTCCTTCACGCTGGAGTGCAATGGATTGGCTTAGCTTGCTTTTTCTCTTGTCCTTCAGGCCAGAGTGCAATGGCTTGGCTCGCTGGCTTTTTTCCTCTTGTCCTTCAGGGTGGAGTGTAACGACTTGGCTTGGCTGGCTTTTTTGCTCTTGTCCCTCAGGCTAGAGTGCAATGGCTTGGCTTGGCTGGTTTTTTTCTCTTGTCCTTCAGGCCAGAGTGCAATGGCTTGGCTTGGCTGGCTTTTTTGGTCTTGTCGTTCAGGCTGGAGTGTAATGGCTCGGCTTGGCTGGATTTTTTACTCTTGTGCTCCACGCTGGAGTACAATGGCTTGGCTTGGCTGGCTTTTTTGCTCTTGTCTTTCAGGCTGGAGTCCAATGGCTTGGCTTGGTGCAACCGCCTGGCATGGCTGGCTTTTACGCTCTTGTCCTTCAGACTGGAGTGCAATGGCTTGGCTTGGCTTGGCTTTCTTCCTCTTGTCCTTCAGGCTGGAGTACAATGGCTGGGCTGGCTTGTCTTGTATTTTTTGCTCTTGTCCTTTAGGCTGGAGTGCAATGGCTTGGCTTGGCTGGCTTTTTTGCTCTTGTACTTCAGGCTGGGGTGCAATGGCTTGGCTTGGCTGGCTTTTTCGCTCTTGTCCTTCACGCTGGCGTGCAATGGGTTCGCTTGTTGCAATGGCTTGCCTTGGCTGCCTTTTTCCTTCCTGTCCTTCAGGCTGGAGTGCAATGGCTTGGCTTCGCTGGCTTTTTTGCTCTTGTCCTTCACACTGGAGTGCAATGGCTTGGCTTGGTGCAATGGCTTGCCTTGGCCGGATTTTTGGTCTTGTCCTTCAGGCTTGAGTGCAATGTCTTGGCTTGGCTGGGTGTTTTGCTCTTGTCCTTCAGGCTGGAATGCAGAGCGATGGCTTGGCTTAGCTTGGCTTTTTTCCTGTTGTCCTTCAGGCTGGAGTGCAATGGAGTGGCTCGCTGGCTTTTTTCCTCTTGTCCTTCATGGTGGATTGCAATGACTTGGCTTGACTGGCTTTTTTGCTCTTGTCCTTCAGGCTAGAGTGCAATGGCTTGGCTTGGCTGCTTTTTTGCTCTTGTCCTTCAGGGTGGAGTGCAATGGCTTGGCTTGACTGGCTTTTTTGGTCTTGTCGTTCAGGCTGGACTGCAGTGGCTTCGCTTGATGCAATGGCTTGGCTTGGCCGGTTTTTTGCTGTTGTCCTTCAGGCTGGAGTGCAATGGCTTGGCTTGGTGCAATGGCTTGGCCTGGCTGGCTTTTTTGCTCTTGTCCTCCAGTCTGGAGTGCAATGGCTTGGCTTGGCTGTCTTTTTTGCTATTGTCCTTCAGGCTGGAGTGCAATGGCTTGGCTTGGTGCACTGGCTTGGCTAGGTACAATGGCTTGGCTTGGCTGGCTTTTTTGCTCTTGTCCTTCAGACTGCAGTGCAGTGGCTTGGCTTGGATGGCTTTTTTGCTCTTTTCCTTCAGGCTGGAGTGCAATGACTTGGCATGGCTGGTTTTTTGCTCTTTTCCTTCAGGCTGGATTGCCATGGCATGGCTTGGCTTGGCTTGGCTTTTTTCCTCTTGTCCTTCAGGCTGGAGTGCAATGGCTTGGCTGGCTTGGCTTGGCTTTTCTGCTCTTGTCCTTCAGGCTGCAGTGCAGTGGCTTGGCATGGTGCTGTTACTTGGAGTGACTGGCTGTTTTCCTCTTGTCCTTAAGGCTGGAGTGCAATGGCTTGGCTTGGCTGGATTTTTCACTCATGTCCTTCAGGCTGGAGTGCAATGGCTTCGCTTGGTGCAATGGCTTGGCTTGGCTGGCTTTTTTGCACTTGTCCTTCAGGCTAGAGTGCAATGGCTTGGCTTGGCTGCTTTTTTGCTCTTGTCCTTCAGGGTGGAGTGCAATGGCTTGGCTTGACTGGCTTTTTTGGTCTTGTCATTCAGGCTGGACTGCAATGGCTTCGCTTGGTGCAATGGCTTGGCTTGGCCGGTTTTTTGCTGTTGTCCTTCAGGCTGGAGTGCAATGGCTTGGCTTGTTGCAATGGCTTGGCCTGGCTGGCTTTTTTGCTCTTGTCCTCCAGTCTGGAGTGCAATGGCTTGGCTTGGCTGTCTTTTTTGCTATTGTCCTTCAGGCTGGAGTGCAATGGCTTGGCTTGGTGCACTGGCTTGGCTAGGTACAATGGCTTGGCTTGGCTGGCTTTTTTGCTCTTGTCCTTCAGACTGCAGTGCAGTGGCTTGGCTTGGATGGCTTTTTTGCTCTTTTCCTTCAGACTGGAGTGCAATGACTTGGCATGGCTGGTTTTTTGCTCTTTTCCTTCAGGCTGGATTGCCATGGCATGGCTTGGCTTGGCTTGGCTTTTTTCCTCTTGTCCTTCAGGCTAGAGTGCAATGGCTTTGCTGGCTTGGCTTGCCTTTTCTGCTCTTGTCCTTCAGGCTGCAGTGCAATGGCTTGGCATGGTGCTGTTACTTGGAGTGACTGGCTGTTTTCCTCTTGTCCTTAAGGCTGGAGTGCAATGGCTTGGCTTGGCTGGATTTTTCACTCATGTCCTTCAGGCTGGAGTGCAATGGCTTCGCTTGGTGCAATGGCTTGGCTTGGCTGGCTTTTTTGCACTTGTCCTTCAGGCTGGAGTGCAATGGCTTGGCTTGGCTGGCTTTTTTGCTATTGTCCTTCAGGCTGGAGTGCAATGGCTTGTCTTTGTAAAATGGCTTGTCTTGGCTGGCTTTTTTGCTCTTGTCCTTCAGGCTGGAGTGCAATGGCTTGGCTTGGCTGGCTTTTTTGCTTTTGTCCTTCAGGCTGGAGTGCAATGACTTGGCATGGCTGCTTTTTGCTCTTTTCCTTCAGGCTGGATTGCAATGGCGTGGGTTGGCTTGACTTGGCTTTTTTGCTCTTGTCCTTCAGGCTGGAGTGCAATTGCTTGGCTGGCTTGGCTTGGCTTTTTTGCTCTTGTCCTTCAGGCTGGAGTGAAATGGCTTGGCTTGGCTCCCTTTTTTGCTCTTATCCTTCAGGCTGGAGTGCAATGACTTGGCTTGGCTGCCTTTTTTCTCTTGTCGTTCAGACTGGAGTGCAATGAATTGGCTTGGCTGGCTTTTTTGCTCTTGTCCTTCAGGCTAGAGTGCAATGGCTTGGCTTCCTGCAATGACTTGGCTTGGCTGGCTTATTCGCTCTTGTCCTTCACGCTGGAGTGCAATGGATTGGCTTAGCTTGCTTTTTCTCTTGTCCTTCAGGCCAGAGTGCAATGGCTTGGCTCGCTGGCTTTTTTCCTCTTGTCCTTCAGGGTGGAGTGTAACGACTTGGCTTGGGTGGCTTTTTTGCTCTTGTCCCTCAGGCTAGAGTGCAATGGCTTGGCTTGGCTGGTTTTTTGCTCTTGTCCTTCAGGCCAGAGTGCAATGGCTTGGCTTGGCTGGCTTTTTTGGTCTTGTCGTTCAGGCTGGAGTGTAATGGCTTGGCTTGGCTGGATTTTTTACTCTGGTCCTTGACGCTGGAGTACAATGGCTTGGCTTGGCTGGCTTTTTTGCTCTTGTCTTTCAGGCTGGAGTCCAATGGCTTGGCTTGGTACAACCGCCTGGCATGGCTGGCTTTTACGCTCTTGTCCTTCAGACTGGAGTGCAATGGCTTGGCTTGGCTTGGCTTTTTTCCTCTTGTCCTTTAAGCTGGAGTACAATGGCTGGGCTGGCTTGTCTTGTATTTTTTGCTCTTGTCCTTTAGGCTGGAGTGCAATGGCTTGGCTTGGCTGGCTTTTTTGCTCTTGTACTTCAGGCTGGGGTGCAATGGCTTGGCTTGGCTGGCTTTTTTGCTCTTGTCCTTCAGGGTGGTGTGCAGTGGGTTCGCTTGGTACAATGGCTGCCTTTTTCCTTCCTGTCCTTCAGGCTGGAGTGCAATGGCTTGGCTTCGCTGGCTTTTTTGCTCTTGTCCTTCACACTGGAGTGCAATGGCTTGGCTTGGCTGGGTGTTTTGCTCTTGTCCTTCAGGCTGGAATGCAGAGCGATGGCTTGGCTTAGCTTGGCTTTTTTCCTGTTGTCCTTCAGGCTGGAGTGCAATGGCGTGGCTCGCTGGCTTTTTTCCTCTTGTCCTTCAGGGTGGAGTGCAATGACTTGGCTTGACTGGCTTTTTTGCTCTTGTCCTTCAGGCTAGAGTGCAATGGCTTGGCTTGGCTGCTTTTTTGCTCTTGTCCTTCAGGGTGGAGTGCAATGGCTTGGCTTGACTGGCTTTTTTGGTCTTGTCGTTCAGGCTGGACTGCAATGGCTTCGCTTGATGCAATGGCTTGGCTTGGCCGGTTTTTTGCTGTTGTCCTTCAGGCTGGAGTGCAATGGCTTGGCTTGGTGCAATGGCTTGGCCTGGCTGGCTTTTTTGCTCTTGTCCTCCAGTCTGGAGTGCAATGGCTTGGCTTGGCTGTCTTTTTTGCTATTGTCCTTCAGGCTGGAGTGCAATGGCTTCGCTTGGTGCACTGGCTTGGCTAGGTACAATGGCTTGGCTTGGCTGGCTTTTTTGCTCTTGTCCTTCAGACTGCAGTGCAGTGGCTTGGCTTGGATGGCTTTTTTGCTCTTTTCCTTCAGGCTGGAGTGCAATGACTTGGCATGGCTGGTTTTTTGCTCTTTTCCTTCAGGCTGGATTGCCATGGCATGGCTTGGCTTGGCTTGGCTTTTTTCCTCTTGTCCTTCAGGCTGGAGTGCAATGGCTTGGCTGGCTTGGCTTGCCTTTTCTGCTCTTGTCCTTCAGGCTGCAGTGCAATGGCTTGGCATGGTGCTGTTACTTGGAGTGACTGGCTGTTTTCCTCTTGTCCTTAAGGCTGGAGTGCAATGGCTTGGCTTGGCTGGATTTTTCACTCATGTCCTTCAGGCTGGAGTGCAATGGCTTCGCTTGGTGCAATGGCTTGGCTTGGCTGGCTTTTTTGCACTTGTCCTTCAGGCTAGAGTGCAATGGCTTGGCTTGGCTGCTTTTTTGCTCTTGTCCTTCAGGGTGGAGTGCAATGGCTTGTCTTGGCTGGCTTTTTTGCTCTTGTCCTTCAGGCTAGAGTGCAATGGCTTGGCTTGGCTGCTTTTTTGCTCTTGTCCTTCAGGGTGGAGTGCAATGGCTTGGCTTGACTGGCTTTTTTGGTCTTGTCATTCAGGCTGGACTGCAATGGCTTCGCTTGGTTCAATGGCTTGGCTTGGCCGGTTTTTTGCTGTTGTCCTTCAGGCTGGAGTGCAATGGCTTGGCTTGGTGCAATGGCTTGGCCTGACTGGCTTTTTTCCTCTTGTCCTCCAGTCTGGAGTGCAATGGCTTGGCTTGGCTGTCTTTTTTGCTATTGTCCTTCAGGCTGGAGTGCAATGGCTTGGCTTGGTGCACTGGCTTGGCTAGGTACAATGGCTTGGCTTGGCTGGCTTTTTTGCTCTTGTCCTTCAGACTGCAGTGCAGTGGCTTGGCTTGGATGGCTTTTTTGCTCTTGTCCTTCAGGCTGGAGTGCAATGACTTGGCATGGCTGGTTTTTTGCTCTTTTCCTTCAGGCTGGATTGCCATGGCATGGCTTGGCTTGGCTTGGCTTTTTTCCTCTTGTCCTTCAGGCTAGAGTGCAATGGCTTTGCTGGCTTGGCTTGCCTTTTCTGCTCTTGTCCTTCAGGCTGCAGTGCAGTGGCTTGGCATGGTGCTGTTACTTGGAGTGACTGGCTGTTTTCCTCTTGTCCTTAAGGCTGGAGTGCAATGGCTTGGCTTGGCTGGATTTTTCACTCATGTCCTTCAGGCTGGAGTGCAATGGCTTCGCTTGGTGCAATGGCTTGGCTTGGCTGGCTTTTTTGCACTTGTCCTTCAGGCTGGAGTGCAATGGCTTGGCTTGGCTGGCTTTTTTGCTATTGTCCTTCAGGCTGGAGTGCAATGGCTTGTCTTTGTAAAATGGCTTGTCTTGGCTGGCTTTTTTGCTCTTGTCCTTCAGGCTGGAGTGCAATGGCTTGGCTTGGCTGGCTTTTTTGCTTTTGTCCTTCAGGCTGGAGTGCAATGACTTGGCATGGCTGCTTTTTGCTCTTTTCCTTCAGGCTGGATTGCAATGGCGTGGGTTGGCTTGACTTGGCTTTTTTCCTCTTGTCCTTCAGGCTGGAGTGCAATTGCTTGGCTGGCTTGGCTTGGCTTTTTTGCTCTTGTCCTTCAGGCTGGAGTGAAATGGCTTGGCTTGGCTCCCTTTTTTGCTCTTATCCTTCAGGCTGGAGTGCAATGACTTGGCTTGGCTGCCTTTTTTCTCTTGTCGTTCAGACTGGAGTGCAATGAATTGGCTTGGCTGGCTTTTTTGCTCTTGTCCTTCAGGCTAGAGTGCAATGGCTTGGCTTCCTGCAATGACTTGGCTTGGCTGGCTTATTCGCTCTTGTCCTTCACGCTGGAGTGCAATGGATTGGCTTAGCTTGCTTTTTCTCTTGTCCTTCAGGCTGGAGTGCAATGGCGTGGCTCTCTGGCTTTTTTCCTCTTGTCCTTCAGGGTGGAGTGCAATGACTTGGCTTGACTGGCTTTTTTGCTCTTGTCCTTCAGGCTAGAGTGCAATGGCTTGGCTTGGCTGCTTTTTTGCTCTTGTCCTTCAGGGTGGAGTGCAATGGCTTGGCTTGACTGGCTTTTTTGGTCTTGTCGTTCAGGCTGGACTGCAATGGCTTCGCTTGATGCAATGGCTTGGCTTGGCCAGTTTTTTGCTGTTGTCCTTCAGGCTGGAGTGCAATGGCTTGCCTTGGTGCAATGGCTTGGCCTGGCTGGCTTTTTTGCTCCTGTCCTCCAGTCTGGAGTGCAATGGCTTGGCTTGGCTGTCTTTTTTGCTATTGTCCTTCAGGCTGGAGTGCAATGGCTTGGCTTGGTGCACTGGCTTGGCTAGGTACAATGGCTTGGCTTGGCTGGCTTTTTTGCTCTTGTCCTTCAGACTGCAGTGCAGTGGCTTGGCTTGGATGGGTTTTTTGCTCTTTTCCTTCAGGCTGGAGTGCAATGACTTGGCATGGCTGGTTTTTTGCTCTTTTCCTTCAGGCTGGATTGCCATGGCATGGCTTGGCTTGGCTTGGCTTTTTTCCTCTTGTCCTTCAGGCTGGAGTGCAATGGCTTGGCTGGCTTGGCTTGGCTTTTCTGCTCTTGTCCTTCAGGCTGCAGTGCAGTGGCTTGGCATGGTGCTGTTACTTGGAGTGACTGGCTGTTTTCCTCTTGTCCTTAAGGCTGGAGTGCAATGGCTTGGCTTGGCTGGATTTTTCACTCATGTCCTTCAGGCTGGAGTGCAATGGCTTCGCTTGGTGCAATGGCTTGGCTTGGCTGGCTTTTTTGCACTTGTCCTTCAGGCTAGAGTGCAATGGCTTGGCTTGGCTGCTTTTTTGCTCTTGTCCTTCAGGGTGGAGTGCAATGGCTTGGCTTGACTGGCTTTTTTGCTCTTGTCCTTCAGGCTAGAGTGCAATGGCTTGGCTTGGCTGCTTTTTTACTCTTGTCCTTCAGGGTGGAGTGCAATGGCTTGGCTTGACTGGCTTTTTTGGTCTTGTCATTCAGGCTGGACTGCAATGGCTTCGCTTGGTTCAATGGCTTGGCTTGGCCGGTTTTTTGCTGTTGTCCTTCAGGCTGGAGTGCAATGGCTTGGCTTCGTGCAATGGCTTGGCCTGGCTGGCTTTTTTGCTCTTGTCCTCCAGTCTGGAGTGCAATGGCTTGGCTTGGCTGTCTTTTTTGCTATTGTCCTTCAGGCTGGAGTGCAATGGCTTGGCTTGGTGCACTGGCTTGGCTAGGTACAATGGCTTGGCTTGGCTGGCTTTTTTGCTCTTGTCCTTCAGACTGCAGTGCAGTGGCTTGGCTTGGATGGCTTTTTTGCTCTTGTCCTTCAGGCTGGAGTGCAATGACTTGGCATGGCTGGTTTTTTGCTCTTTTCCTTCAGGCTGGATTACCATGGCATGGCTTGGCTTGGCTTGGCTTTTTTCCTCTTGTCCTTCAGGCTAGAGTGCAATGGCTTTGCTAGCTTGGCTTGCCTTTTCTGCTCTTGTCCTTCAGGCTGCAGTGCAATGGCTTGGCATGGTGCTGTTACTTGGAGTGACTGGCTGTTTTCCTCTTGTCCTTAAGGCTGGAGTGCAATGGCTTGGCTTGGCTGGATTTTTCACTCATGTCCTTCAGGCTGCAGTGCAATGGCTTCGCTTGGTGCAATGGCTTGGCTTGGCTGGCTTTTTTGCACTTGTCCTTCAGGCTGGAGTGCAATGGCTTGGCTTGGCTGGCTTTTTTGCTCTTGTCCTTCAGGCTGGAGTGCAATGGCTTGTCTTTGTAAAATGGCTTGTCTTGGCTGGCTTTTTTGCTCTTGTCCTTCAGGCTGGAGTGCAATGGCTTGGCTTGGCTGGCTTTTTTGCTTTTGTCCTTCAGGCTGGAGTGCAATGACTTGGCATGGCTGCTTTTTGCTCTTTTCCTTCAGGCTGGATTGCAATGGCGTGGGTTGGCTTGACTTGGCTTTTTTCCTCTTGTCCTTCAGGCTGGAGTGCAATTGCTTGGCTGGCTTGGCTTGGCTTTCTTGCTCTTGTCCTTCAGGCTGGAGTGAAATGGCTTGGCTTGGCTCCCTTTTTTGCTCTTATCCTTCAGGCTGGAGTGCAATGACTTGGCTTGGCTGCCTTTTTTCTCTTGTCGTTCAGACTGGAGTGCAATGAATTGGCTTGGCTGGCTTTTTTGCTCTTGTCCTTCAGGCTAGAGTGCAATGGCTTGGCTTCCTGCAATGACTTGGCTTGGCTGGCTTATTCGCTCTTGTCCTTCACGCTGGAGTGCAATGGATTGGCTTAGCTTGCTTTTTCTCTTGTCCTTCAGGCCAGAGTGCAATGGCTTGGCTCGCTGGCTTTTTTCCTCTTGTCCTTCAGGGTGGAGTGTAACGACTTGGCTTGGGTGGCTTTTTTGCTCTTGTCCCTCAGGCTAGAGTGCAATGGCTTGGCTTGGCTGGTTTTTTGCTCTTGTCCTTCAGGCCAGAGTGCAATGGCTTGGCTTGGCTGGCTTTTTTGCTATTGTCCTTCAGGCTGGAGTGCAATGGCTTGTCTTTGTAAAATGGCTTGTCTTGGCTGGCTTTTTTGCTCTTGTCCTTCAGGCTGGAGTGCAATGGCTTGGCTTGGCTGGCTTTTTTGCTTTTGTCCTTCAGGCTGGAGTGCAATGACTTGGCATGGCTGCTTTTTGCTCTTTTCCTTCAGGCTGGATTGCAATGGCGTGGGTTGGCTTGACTTGGCTTTTTTCCTCTTGTCCTTCAGGCTGGAGTGCAATTGCTTGGCTGGCTTGGCTTGGCTTTTTTGCTCTTGTCCTTCAGGCTGGAGTGAAATGGCTTGGCTTGGCTCCCTTTTTTGCTCTTATCCTTCAGGCTGGAGTGCAATGACTTGGCTTGGCTGCCTTTTTTCTCTTGTCGTTCAGACTGGAGTGCAATGAATTGGCTTGGCTGGCTTTTTTGCTCTTGTCCTTCAGGCTAGAGTGCAATGGCTTGGCTTCCTGCAATGACTTGGCTTGGCTGACTTATTCGCTCTTGTCCTTCACGCTGGAGTGCAATGGATTGGCTTAGTTTGCTTTTTCTCTTGCCCTTCAGGCTGGAGTGCAATGGCGTGGCTCGCTGGCTTTTTTCCTCTTGTCCTTCAGGGTGGAGTGCAATGACTTGGCTTGACTGGCTTTTTTGCTCTTGTCCTTCAGGCTAGAGTGCAATGGCTTGGCTTGGCTGCTTTTTTGCTCTTGTCCTTCAGGGTGGAGTGCAATGGCTTGGCTTGACTGGCTTTTTTGGTCTTGTCGTTCAGGCTGGACTGCAATGGCTTCGGTTGATGCAATGGCTTGGCTTGGCCGGTTTTTTGCTGTTGTCCTTCAGACTGGAGTGCAATGGCTTGCCTTGGTGCAATGGCTTGGCCTGGCTGGCTTTTTTGCTCTTGTCCTCCAGTCTGGAGTGCAATGGCTTGGCTTGGCTGGCTTTTTTGCTCTTGTCCTTCAGACTGCAGTGCAGTGGCTTGGCTTGGATGGGTTTTTTGCTCTTTTCCTTCAGGCTGGAGTGCAATGACTTGGCATGGCTGGTTTTTTGCTCTTTTCCTTCAGGCTGGATTGCCATGGCATGGCTTGGCTTGGCTTGGCTTTTTTCCTCTTGTCCTTCAGGCTGGAGTGCAATGGCTTGGCTGGCTTGGCTTGCCTTTTCTGCTCTTGTCCTTCAGGCTGCAGTGCAGTGGCTTGGCATGGTGCTGTTACTTGGAGTGACTGGCTGTTTTCCTCTTGTCCTTAAGGCTGGAGTGCAATGGCTTGGCTTGGCTGGATTTTTCACTCATGTCCTTCAGGCTGCAGTGCAATGGCTTCGCTTGGTGCAATGGCTTGGCTTGGCTGGCTTTTTTGCACTTGTCCTTCAGGCTGGAGTGCAATGGCTTGGCTTGGCTGGCTTTTTTGCTATTGTCCTTCAGGCTGGAGTGCAATGGCTTGTCTTTGTAAAATGGCTTGTCTTGGCTGGCTTTTTTGCTCTTGTCCTTCAGGCTGGAGTGCAATGGCTTGGCTTGGCTGGCTTTTTTGCTTTTGTCCTTCAGGCTGGAGTGCAATGACTTGGCATGGCTGCTTTTTGCTCTTTTCCTTCAGGCTGGATTGCAATGGCGTGGGTTGGCTTGACTTGGCTTTTTTCCTCTTGTCCTTCAGGCTGGAGTGCAATTGCTTGGCTGGCTTGGCTTGGCTTTTTTGCTCTTGTCCTTCAGGCTGGAGTGAAATGGCTTGGCTTGGCTCCCTTTTTTGCTCTTATCCTTCAGGCTGGAGTGCAATGACTTGGCTTGGCTGCCTTTTTTCTCTTGTCGTTCAGACTGGAGTGCAATGAATTGGCTTGGCTGGCTTTTTTGCTCTTGTCCTTCAGGCTAGAGTGCAATGGCTTGGCTTCCTGCAATGACTTGGCTTGGCTGGCTTATTCGCTCTTGTCCTTCACGCTGGAGTGCAATGGATTGGCTTAGCTTGCTTTTTCTCTTGTCCTTCAGGCTGGAGTGCAATGGCGTGGCTCTCTGGCTTTTTTCCTCTTGTCCTTCAGGGTGGAGTGCAATGACTTGGCTTGACTGGCTTTTTTGCTCTTGTCCTTCAGGCTAGAGTGCAATGGCTTGGCTTGGCTGCTTTTTTGCTCTTGTCCTTCAGGGTGGAGTGCAATGGCTTGGCTTGACTGGCTTTTTTGGTCTTGTCGTTCAGGCTGGACTGCAATGGCTTCGCTTGATGCAATGGCTTGGCTTGGCCGGTTTTTTGCTGTTGTCCTTCAGGCTGGAGTGCAATGGCTTGCCTTGGTGCAATGGCTTGGCCTGGCTGGCTTTTTTGCTCCTGTCCTCCAGTCTGGAGTGCAATGGCTTGGCTTGGCTGTCTTTTTTGCTATTGTCCTTCAGGCTGGAGTGCAATGGCTTGGCTTGGTGCACTGGCTTGGCTAGGTACAATGGCTTGGCTTGGCTGGCTTTTTTGCTCTTGTCCTTCAGACTGCAGTGCAGTGGCTTGGCTTGGATGGCTTTTTTGCTCTTTTCCTTCAGGCTGGAGTGCAATGACTTGGCATGGCTGGTTTTTTGCTCTTTTCCTTCAGGCTGGATTGCCATGGCATGGCTTGGCTTGGCTTGGCTTTTTTCCTCTTGTCCTTCAGGCTGGAGTGCAATGGCTTGGCTGGCTTGGCTTGGCTTTTCTGCTCTTGTCCTTCAGGCTGCAGTGCAGTGGCTTGGCATGGTGCTGTTACTTGGAGTGACTGGCTGTTTTCCTCTTGTCCTTAAGGCTGGAGTGCAATGGCTTGGCTTGGCTGGATTTTTCACTCATGTCCTTCAGGCTGGAGTGCAATGGCTTCACTTGGTGCAATGGCTTGGCTTGGCTGGCTTTTTTGCACTTGTCCTTCAGGCTAGAGTGCAATGGCTTGGCTTGGCTGCTTTTTTGCTCTTGTCCTTCAGGGTGGAGTGCAATGGCTTGGCTTGACTGGCTTTTTTGCTCTTGTCCTTCAGGCTAGAGTGCAATGGCTTGGCTTGGCTGCTTTTTTACTCTTGTCCTTCAGGGTGGAGTGCAATGGCTTGGCTTGACTGGCTTTTTTGGTCTTGTCATTCAGGCTGGACTGCAATGGCTTCGCTTGGTTCAATGGCTTGGCTTGGCCGGTTTTTTGCTGTTGTCCTTCAGGCTGGAGTGCAATGGCTTGGCTTCGTGCAATGGCTTGGCCTGGCTGGCTTTTTTGCTCTTGTCCTCCAGTCTGGAGTGCAATGGCTTGGCTTGGCTGTCTTTTTTGCTATTGTCCTTCAGGCTGGAGTGCAATGGCTTGGCTTGGTGCACTGGCTTGGCTAGGTACAATGGCTTGGCTTGGCTGGCTTTTTTGCTCTTGTCCTTCAGACTGCAGTGCAGTGGCTTGGCTTGGATGGCTTTTTTGCTCTTTTCCTTCAGGCTGGAGTGCAATGACTTGGCATGGCTGGTTTTTTGCTCTTTTCCTTCAGGCTGGATTACCATGGCATGGCTTGGCTTGGCTTGGCTTTTTTCCTCTTGTCCTTCAGGCTAGAGTGCAATGGCTTTGCTAGCTTGGCTTGCCTTTTCTGCTCTTGTCCTTCAGGCTGCAGTGCAATGGCTTGGCATGGTGCTGTTACTTGGAGTGACTGGCTGTTTTCCTCTTGTCCTTAAGGCTGGAGTGCAATGGCTTGGCTTGGCTGGATTTTTCACTCATGTCCTTCAGGCTGCAGTGCAATGGCTTCGCTTGGTGCAATGGCTTGGCTTGGCTGGCTTTTTTGCACTTGTCCTTCAGGCTGGAGTGCAATGGCTTGGCTTGGCTGGCTTTTTTGCTATTGTCCTTCAGGCTGGAGTGCAATGGCTTGTCTTTGTAAAATGGCTTGTCTTGGCTGGCTTTTTTGCTCTTGTCCTTCAGGCTGGAGTGCAATGGCTTGGCTTGGCTGGCTTTTTTGCTTTTGTCCTTCAGGCTGGAGTGCAATGACTTGGCATGGCTGCTTTTTGCTCTTTTCCTTCAGGCTGGATTGCAATGGCGTGGGTTGGCTTGACTTGGCTTTTTTCCTCTTGTCCTTCAGGCTGGAGTGCAATTGCTTGGCTGGCTTGGCTTGGCTTTTTTGCTCTTGTCCTTCAGGCTGGAGTGAAATGGCTTGGCTTGGCTCCCTTTTTTGCTCTTATCCTTCAGGCTGGAGTGCAATGACTTGGCTTGGCTGCCTTTTTTCTCTTGTCGTTCAGACTGGAGTGCAATGAATTGGCTTGGCTGGCTTTTTTGCTCTTGTCCTTCAGGCTAGAGTGCAATGGCTTGGCTTCCTGCAATGACTTGGCTTGGCTGGCTTATTCGCTCTTGTCCTTCACGCTGGAGTGCAATGGATTGGCTTAGCTTGCTTTTTCTCTTGTCCTTCAGGCCAGAGTGCAATGGCTTGGCTCGCTGGCTTTTTTCCTCTTGTCCTTCAGGGTGGAGTGTAACGACTTGGCTTGGGTGGCTTTTTTGCTCTTGTCCCTCAGGCTAGAGTGCAATGGCTTGGCTTGGCTGGTTTTTTGCTCTTGTCCTTCAGGCCAGAGTGCAATGGCTTGGCTTGGCTGGCTTTTTTGCTATTGTCCTTCAGGCTGGAGTGCAATGGCTTGTCTTTGTAAAATGGCTTGTCTTGGCTGGCTTTTTTGCTCTTGTCCTTCAGGCTGGAGTGCAATGGCTTGGCTTGGCTGGCTTTTTTGCTTTTGTCCTTCAGGCTGGAGTGCAATGACTTGGCATGGCTGCTTTTTGCTCTTTTCCTTCAGGCTGGATTGCAATGGCGTGGGTTGGCTTGACTTGGCTTTTTTCCTCTTGTCCTTCAGGCTGGAGTGCAATTGCTTGGCTGGCTTGGCTTGGCTTTTTTGCTCTTGTCCTTCAGGCTGGAGTGAAATGGCTTGGCTTGGCTCCCTTTTTTGCTCTTATCCTTCAGGCTGGAGTGCAATGACTTGGCTTGGCTGCCTTTTTTCTCTTGTCGTTCAGACTGGAGTGCAATGAATTGGCTTGGCTGGCTTTTTTGCTCTTGTCCTTCAGGCTAGAGTGCAATGGCTTGGCTTCCTGCAGTGACTTGGCTTGGCTGACTTATTCGCTCTTGTCCTTCACGCTGGAGTGCAATGGATTGGCTTAGTTTGCTTTTTCTCTTGCCCTTCAGGCTGGAGTGCAATGGCGTGGCTCGCTGGCTTTTTTCCTCTTGTCCTTCAGGGTGGAGTGCAATGACTTGGCTTGACTGGCTTTTTTGCTCTTGTCCTTCAGGCTAGAGTGCAATGGCTTGGCTTGGCTGCTTTTTTGCTCTTGTCCTTCAGGGTGGAGTGCAATGGCTTGGCTTGACTGGCTTTTTTGGTCTTGTCGTTCAGGCTGGACTGCAATGGCTTCGGTTGATGCAATGGCTTGGCTTGGCCGGTTTTTTGCTGTTGTCCTTCAGACTGGAGTGCAATGGCTTGCCTTGGTGCAATGGCTTGGCCTGGCTGGCTTTTTTGCTCTTGTCCTCCAGTCTGGAGTGCAATGGCTTGGCTTGGCTGGCTTTTTTGCTCTTGTCCTTCAGACTGCAGTGCAGTGGCTTGGCTTGGATGGGTTTTTTTCTCTTTTCCTTCAGGCTGGAGTGCAATGACTTGGCATGGCTGGTTTTTTGCTCTTTTCCTTCAGGCTGGATTGCCATGGCATGGCTTGGCTTGGCTTGGCTTTTTTCCTCTTGTCCTTCAGGCTGGAGTGCAATGGCTTGGCTGGCTTGGCTTGCCTTTTCTGCTCTTGTCCTTCAGGCTGCAGTGCAGTGGCTTGGCATGGTGCTGTTACTTGGAGTGACTGGCTGTTTTCCTCTTGTCCTTAAGGCTGGAGTGCAATGGCTTGGCTTGGCTGGATTTTTCACTCATGTCCTTCAGGCTGGAGTGCAATGGCTTCGCTTGGTGCAATGGCTTCGCTTGGTGCAATGGCTTGGCTTGGCTGGCTTTTTTGCACTTGTCCTTCAGGCTAGAGTGCAATGGCTTGGCTTGGCTGCTTTTTTGCTCTTGTCCTTCAGGGTGGAGTGCAATGGCTTGGCTTGACTGGCTTTTTTGCTCTTGTCCTTCAGGCTAGAGTGCAATGGCTTGGCTTGGCTGCTTTTTTGCTCTTGTCCTTCAGGGTGGAGTGCAATGGCTTGGCTTGACTGGCTTTTTTGGTCTTGTCATTCAGGCTGGACTGCTATGGCTTCGCTTGTTGCAATGGCTTGGCTTGGCCGGTTTTTTGCTGTTGTCCTTCAGGCTGGAGTGCAATGGCTTGGCTTGGTGCAATGGCTTGGCCTGGCTGGCTTTTTTGCTCTTGTCCTCCAGTCTGGAGTGCAATGGCTTGGCTTGGCTGTCTTTTTTGCTATTGTCCTTCAGGCTGGAGTGCAATGGCTTGGCTTGGTGCACTGGCTTGGCTAGGTACAATGGCTTGGCTTGGCTGGCTTTTTTGCTCTTGTCCTTCAGACTGCAGTGCAGTGGCTTGGCTTGGATGGCTTTTTTGCTCTTGTCCTTCAGGCTGGAGTGCAATGACTTGGCATGGCTGGTTTTTTGCTCTTTTCCTTCAGGCTGGATTGCCATGGCATGGCTTGGCTTGGCTTGGCTTTTTTCCTCTTGTCCTTCAGGCTAGAGTGCAATGGCTTTGCTGGCTTGGCTTGCCTTTTCTGCTCTTGTCCTTCAGGCTGCAGTGCAATGGCTTGGCATGGTGCTGTTACTTGGAGTGACTGGCTGTTTTCCTCTTGTCCTTAAGGCTGGAGTGCAATGGCTTGGCTTGGCTGGATTTTTCACTCATGTCCTTCAGGCTGGAGTGCAATGGCTTCGCTTGGTGCAATGGCTTGGCTTGGCTGGCTTTTTTGCACTTGTCCTTCAGGCTGGAGTGCAATGGCTTGGCTTGGCTGGCTTTTTTGCTATTGTCCTTCAGGCTGGAGTGCAATGGCTTGTCTTTGTAAAATGGCTTGTCTTGGCTGGCTTTTTTGCTCTTGTCCTTCAGGCTGGAGTGCAATGGCTTGGCTTGGCTGGCTTTTTTGCTTTTGTCCTTCAGGCTGGAGTGCAATGACTTGGCATGGCTGCTTTTTGCTCTTTTCCTTCAGGCTGGATTGCAATGGCGTGGGTTGGCTTGACTTGGCTTTTTTCCTCTTGTCCTTCAGGCTGGAGTGCAATTGGTTGGCTGGCTTGGCTTGGCTTTTTTGCTCTTGTCCTTCAGGCTGGAGTGAAATGGCTTGGCTTGGCTCCCTTTTTTGCTCTTATCCTTCAGGCTGGAGTGCAATGACTTGGCTTGGCTGCCTTTTTTCTCTTGTCGTTCAGACTGGAGTGCAATGAATTGGCTTGGCTGGCTTTTTTGCTCTTGTCCTTCAGGCTAGAGTGCAATGGCTTGGCTTCCTGCAATGACTTGGCTTGGCTGGCTTATTCGCTCTTGTCCTTCACGCTGGAGTGCAATGGATTGGCTTAGCTTGCTTTTTCTCTTGTCCTTCAGGCTGGAGTGCAATGGCGTGGCTCTCTGGCTTTTTTCCTCTTGTCCTTCAGGGTGGAGTGCAATGACTTGGCTTGACTGGCTTTTTTGCTCTTGTCCTTCAGGCTAGAGTGCAATGGCTTGGCTTGGCTGCTTTTTTGCTCTTGTCCTTCAGGGTGGAGTGCAATGGCTTGGCTTGACTGGCTTTTTTGGTCTTGTCGTTCAGGCTGGACTGCAATGGCTTCGCTTGATGCAATGGCTTGGCTTGGCCGGTTTTTTGCTGTTGTCCTTCAGGCTGGAGTGCAATGGCTTGCCTTGGTGCAATGGCTTGGCCTGGCTGGCTTTTTTGCTCCTGTCCTCCAGTCTGGAGTGCAATGGCTTGGCTTGGCTGTCTTTTTTGCTATTGTCCTTCAGGCTGGAGTGCAATGGCTTGGCTTGGTGCACTGGCTTGGCTAGGTACAATGGCTTGACTTGGCTGGCTTTTTTGCTCTTGTCCTTCAGACTGCAGTGCAGTGGCTTGGCTTGGATGGGTTTTTTGCTCTTTTCCTTCAGGCTGGAGTGCAATGACTTGGCATGGCTGGTTTTTTGCTCTTTTCCTTCAGGCTGGATTGCCATGGCATGGCTTGGCTTGGCTTGGCTTTTTTCCTCTTGTCCTTCAGGCTGGAGTGCAATGGCTTGGCTGGCTTGGCTTGGCTTTTCTGCTCTTGTCCTTCAGGCTGCAGTGCAGTGGCTTGGCATGGTGCTGTTACTTGGAGTGACTGGCTGTTTTCCTCTTGTCCTTAAGGCTGGAGTGCAATGGCTTGGCTTGGCTGGATTTTTCACTCATGTCCTTCAGGCTGGAGTGCAATGGCTTCGCTTGGTGCAATGGCTTGGCTTGACTGGCTTTTTTGCACTTGTCCTTCAGGCTAGAGTGCAATGGCTTGGCTTGGCTGCTTTTTTGCTCTTGTCCTTCAGGGTGGAGTGCAATGGCTTGGCTTGACTGGCTTTTTTGCTCTTGTCCTTCAGGCTAGAGTGCAATGGCTTGGCTTGGCTGCTTTTTTACTCTTGTCCTTCAGGGTGGAGTGCAATGGCTTGGCTTGACTGGCTTTTTTGGTCTTGTCATTCAGGCTGGACTGCAATGGCTTCGCTTGGTTCAATGGCTTGGCTTGGCCGGTTTTTTGCTGTTGTCCTTCAGGCTGGAGTGCAATGGCTTGGCTTCGTGCAATGGCTTGGCCTGGCTGGCTTTTTTGCTCTTGTCCTCCAGTCTGGAGTGCAATGGCTTGGCTTGGCTGTCTTTTTTGCTATTGTCCTTCAGGCTGGAGTGCAATGGCTTGGCTTGGTGCACTGGCTTGGCTAGGTACAATGGCTTGGCTTGGCTGGCTTTTTTGCTCTTGTCCTTCAGACTGCAGTGCAGTGGCTTGGCTTGGATGGCTTTTTTGCTCTTGTCCTTCAGGCTGGAGTGCAATGACTTGGCATGGCTGGTTTTTTGCTCTTTTCCTTCAGGCTGGATTACCATGGCATGGCTTGGCTTGGCTTGGCTTTTTTCCTCTTGTCCTTCAGGCTAGAGTGCAATGGCTTTGCTAGCTTGGCTTGCCTTTTCTGCTCTTGTCCTTCAGGCTGCAGTGCAATGGCTTGGCATGGTGCTGTTACTTGGAGTGACTGGCTGTTTTCCTCTTGTCCTTAAGGCTGGAGTGCAATGGCTTGGCTTGGCTGGATTTTTCACTCATGTCCTTCAGGCTGCAGTGCAATGGCTTCGCTTGGTGCAATGGCTTGGCTTGGCTGGCTTTTTTGCACTTGTCCTTCAGGCTGGAGTGCAATGGCTTGGCTTGGCTGGCTTTTTTGCTATTGTCCTTCAGGCTGGAGTGCAATGGCTTGTCTTTGTAAAATGGCTTGTCTTGGCTGGCTTTTTTGCTCTTGTCCTTCAGGCTGGAGTGCAATGGCTTGGCTTGGCTGGCTTTTTTGCTTTTGTCCTTCAGGCTGGAGTGCAATGACTTGGCATGGCTGCTTTTTGCTCTTTTCCTTCAGGCTGGATTGCAATGGCGTGGGTTGGCTTGACTTGGCTTTTTTCCTCTTGTCCTTCAGGCTGGAGTGCAATTGCTTGGCTGGCTTGGCTTGGCTTTTTTGCTCTTGTCCTTCAGGCTGGAGTGAAATGGCTTGGCTTGGCTCCCTTTTTTGCTCTTATCCTTCAGGCTGGAGTGCAATGACTTGGCTTGGCTGCCTTTTTTCTCTTGTCGTTCAGACTGGAGTGCAATGAATTGGCTTGGCTGGATTTTTTGCTCTTGTCCTTCAGGCTAGAGTGCAATGGCTTGGCTTCCTGCAATGACTTGGCTTGGCTGGCTTATTCGCTCTTGTCCTTCACGCTGGAGTGCAATGGATTGGCTTAGCTTGCTTTTTCTCTTGTCCTTCAGGCCAGAGTGCAATGGCTTGGCTCGCTGGCTTTTTTCCTCTTGTCCTTCAGGGTGGAGTGTAACGACTTGGCTTGGGTGGCTTTTTTGCTCTTGTCCCTCAGGCTAGAGTGCAATGGCTTGGCTTGGCTGGTTTTTTGCTCTTGTCCTTCAGGCCAGAGTGCAATGGCTTGGCTTGGCTGGCTTTTTTGCTATTGTCCTTCAGGCTGGAGTGCAATGGCTTGTCTTTGTAAAATGGCTTGTCTTGGCTGGCTTTTTTGCTCTTGTCCTTCAGGCTGGAGTGCAATGGCTTGGCTTGGCTGGCTTTTTTGCTTTTGTCCTTCAGGCTGGAGTGCAATGACTTGGCATGGCTGCTTTTTGCTCTTTTCCTTCAGGCTGGATTGCAATGGCGTGGGTTGGCTTGACTTGGCTTTTTTCCTCTTGTCCTTCAGGCTGGAGTGCAATTGCTTGGCTGGCTTGGCTTGGCTTTTTTGCTCTTGTCCTTCAGGCTGGAGTGAAATGGCTTGGCTTGGCTCCCTTTTTTGCTCTTATCCTTCAGGCTGGAGTGCAATGACTTGGCTTGGCTGCCTTTTTTCTCTTGTCGTTCAGACTGGAGTGCAATGAATTGGCTTGGCTGGCTTTTTTGCTCTTGTCCTTCAGGCTAGAGTGCAATGGCTTGGCTTCCTGCAATGACTTGGCTTGGCTGGCTTATTCGCTCTTGTCCTTCACGCTGGAGTGCAATGGATTGGCTTAGTTTGGTTTTTCTCTTGCCCTTCAGGCTGGAGTGCAATGGCGTGGCTCGCTGGCTTTTTTCCTCTTGTCCTTCAGGGTGGAGTGCAATGACTTGGCTTGACTGGCTTTTTTGCTCTTGTCCTTCAGGCTAGAGTGCAATGGCTTGCCTTGGCTGCTTTTTTGCTCTTGTCCTTCAGGGTGGAGTGCAATGGCTTGGCTTGACTGGCTTTTTCGGTCTTGTCGTTCAGGCTGGACTGCAATGGCTTCGGTTGATGCAATGGCTTGGCTTGGCCGGTTTTTTGCTGTTGTCCTTCAGACTGGAGTGCAATGGCTTGCCTTGGTGCAATGGCTTGGCCTGGCTGGCTTTTTTGCTCTTGTCCTCCAGTCTGGAGTGCAATGGCTTGGCTTGGCTGGCTTTTTTGCTCTTGTCCTTCAGACTGCAGTGCAGTGGCTTGGCTTGGATGGGTTTTTTGCTCTTTTCCTTCAGGCTGGAGTGCAATGACTTGGCATGGCTGGTTTTTTGCTCTTTTCCTTCAGGCTGGATTGCCATGGCATGGCTTGGCTTGGCTTGGTTTTTTCCTCTTGTCCTTCAGGCTGGAGTGCAATGGCTTGGCTGGCTTGGCTTGGCTTTTCTGCTCTTGTCCTTCAGCCTGCAGTGCAGTGACTTGGCATGGTGCTGTTACTTGGAGTGACTGGCTGTTTTCCTCTTGTCCTTAAGGCTGGAGTGCAATGGCTTGGCTTGGCTGGATTTTTCACTCATGTCCTTCAGGCTGGAGTGCAATGGCTTCGCTTGGTGCAATGGCTTCGCTTGGTGCAATGGCTTGGCTTGGCTGGCTTTTTTGCACTTGTCCTTCAGGCTAGAGTGCAATGGCTTGGCTTGGCTGCTTTTTTGCTCTTGTCCTTCAGGGTGGAGTGCAATGGCTTGGCTTGACTGGCTTTTTTGCTCTTGTCCTTCAGGCTAGAGTGCAATGGCTTGGCTTGGCTGCTTTTTTGCTCTTGTCCTTCAGGGTGGAGTGCAATGGCTTGGCTTGACTGGCTTTTTTGGTCTTGTCATTCAGGCTGGACTGCTATGGCTTCGCTTGTTGCAATGGCTTGGCTTGGCCGGTTTTTTGCTGTTGTCCTTCAGGCTGGAGTGCAATGGCTTGGCTTGGTGCAATGGCTTGGCCTGGCTGGCTTTTTTGCTCTTGTCCTCCAGTCTGGAGTGCAATGGCTTGGCTTGGCTGTCTTTTTTGCTATTGTCCTTCAGGCTGGAGTGCAATGGCTTGGCTTGGTGCACTGGCTTGACTAGGTACAATGGCTTGGCTTGGCTGGCTTTTTTGCTCTTGTCCTTCAGACTGCAGTGCAGTGGCTTGGCTTGGATGGCTTTTTTGCTCTTGTCCTTCAGGCTGGAGTGCAATGACTTGGCATGGCTGGTTTTTTGCTCTTTTCCTTCAGGCTGGATTGCCATGGCATGGCTTGGCTTGGCTTGGCTTTTTTCCTCTTGTCCTTCAGGCTAGAGTGCAATGGCTTTGCTGGCTTGGCTTGCCTTTTCTGCTCTTGTCCTTCAGGCTGCAGTGCAATGGCTTGGCATGGTGCTGTTACTTGGAGTGACTGGCTGTTTTCCTCTTGTCCTTAAGGCTGGAGTGCAATGGCTTGGCTTGGCTGGATTTTTCACTCATGTCCTTCAGGCTGGAGTGCAATGGCTTCGCTTGGTGTAATGGCTTGGCTTGGCTGGCTTTTTTGCACTTGTCCTTCAGGCTGGAGTGCAATGGCTTGGCTTGGCTGGCTTTTTTGCTATTGTCCTTCAGGCTGGAGTGCAATGGCTTGTCTTTGTAAAATGGCTTGTCTTGGCTGGCTTTTTTGCTCTTGTCCTTCAGGCTGGAGTGCAATGGCTTGGCTTGGCTGGCTTTTTTGCTTTTGTCCTTCAGGCTGGAGTGCAATGACTTGGCATGGCTGCTTTTTGCTCTTTTCCTTCAGGCTGGATTGCAATGGCGTGGGTTGGCTTGACTTGGCTTTTTTCCTCTTGTCCTTCAGGCTGGAGTGCAATTGCTTGGCTGGCTTGTCTTGGCTTTTTTGCTCTTGTCCTTCAGGCTGGAGTGAAATGGCTTGGCTTGGCTCCCTTTTTTGCTCTTATCCTTCAGGCTGGAGTGCAATGACTTGGCTTGGCTGCCTTTTTTCTCTTGTCGTTCAGACTGGAGTGCAATGAATTGGCTTGGCTGGCTTTTTTGCTCTTGTCCTTCAGGCTAGAGTGCAATGGCTTGGCTTCCTGCAATGACTTGGCTTGGCTGGCTTATTCGCTCTTGTCCTTCACGCTGGAGTGCAATGGATTGGCTTAGCTTGCTTTTTCTCTTGTCCTTCAGGCTGGAGTGCAATGGCGTGGCTCGCTGGCTTTTTTCCTCTTGTCCTTCAGGGTGGAGTACAATGACTTGGCTTGACTGGCTTTTTTGCTCTTGTCCTTCAGGCTAGAGTGCAATGACTTGGCTTGGCTGGCTTTTTTCCTCTTGTCCTTCAGGGCGGAGTGCAATGGCTTGGCTTGACTGGCTTTTTTGGTCTTGTCGTTCAGGCTGGACTGCAATGGCTTCGCTTGATGCAATGGCTTGGCTTGGCCGGTTTTTTGCTGTTGTCCTTCAGGCTGGAGTGCAATGGCTTGGCTTGGTGCAATGGCTTGGCCTGGCTGGCTTTTTTGCTCTTGTCCTCCAGTCTGGAGTGCAATGGCTTGGCTTGGCTGTCTTTTTTGCTATTGTCCTTCAGGCTGGAGTGCAATGGCTTGGCTTGGTGCACTGGCTTGGCTAGGTACAATGGCTTGACTTGGCTGGCTTTTTTGCTCTTGTCCTTCAGACTGCAGTGCAGTGGCTTGGCTTGGATGGCTTTTTTGCTCTTTTCCTTCAGGCTGGAGTGCAATGACTTGGCATGGCTGGTTTTTTGCTCTTTTCCTTCAGGCTGGATTGCCATGGCATGGCTTGGCTTGGCTTGGCTTTTTTCCTCTTGTCCTTCAGGCTGGAGTGCAATGGCTTGGCTGGCTTGGCTTGGCTTTTCTGCTCTTGTCCTTCAGGCTGCAGTGCAGTGGCTTGGCATGGTGCTGTTACTTGGAGTGACTGGCTGTTTTCCTCTTGTCCTTAAGGCTGGAGTGCAATGGCTTGGCTTGGCTGGATTTTTCACTCATGTCCTTCAGGCTGGAGTGCAATGGCTTCGCTTGGTGCAATGGCTTGGCTTGGCTGGCTTTTTTGCACTTGTCCTTCAGGCTAGAGTGCAATGGCTTGGCTTGGCTGCTTTTTTGCTCTTGTCCTTCAGGGTGGAGTGCAATGGCTTGGCTTGACTGGCTTTTTTGCTCTTGTCCTTCAGGCTAGAGTGCAATGGCTTGGCTTGGCTGCTTTTTTACTCTTGTCCTTCAGGGTGGAGTGCAATGGCTTGGCTTGACTGGCTTTTTTGGTCTTGTCATTCAGGCTGGACTGCAATGGCTTCGCTTGGTTCAATGGCTTGGCTTGGCCGGTTTTTTGCTGTTGTCCTTCAGGCTGGAGTGCAATGGCTTGGCTTGGTGCAATGGCTTGGCCTGGCTGGCTTTTTTGCTCTTGTCCTCCAGTCTGGAGTGCAATGGCTTGGCTTGGCTGTCTTTTTTGCTATTGTCCTTCAGGCTGGAGTGCAATGGCTTGGCTTGGTGCACTGGCTTGGCTAGGTACAATGGCTTGGCTTGGCTGGCTTTTTTGCTCTTGTCCTTCAGACTGCAGTGCAGTGGCTTGGCTTGGATGGCTTTTTTGCTCTTGTCCTTCAGGCTGGAGTGCAATGACTTGGCATGGCTGGTTTTTTGCTCTTTTCCTTCAGGCTGGATTGCCATGGCATGGCTTGGCTTGGCTTGGCTTTTTTCCTCTTGTCCTTCAGGCTAGAGTGCAATGGCTTTGCTGGCTTGGCTTGCCTTTTCTGCTCTTGTCCTTCAGGCTGCAGTGCAATGGCTTGGCATGGTGCTGTTACTTGGAGTGACTGGCTGTTTTCCTCTTGTCCTTAAGGCTGGAGTGCAATGGCTTGGCTTGGCTGGATTTTTCACTCATGTCCTTCAGGCTGGAGTGCAATGGCTTCGCTTGGTGCAATGGCTTGGCTTGGCTGGCTTTTTTGCACTTGTCCTTCAGGCTGGAGTGCAATGGCTTGGCTTGGCTGGCTTTTTTGCTATTGTCCTTCAGGCTGGAGTGCAATGGCTTGTCTTTGTAAAATGGCTTGTCTTGGCTGGCTTTTTTGCTCTTGTCCTTCAGGCTGGAGTGCAATGGCTTGGCTTGGCTGGCTTTTTTGCTTTTGTCCTTCAGGCTGGAGTGCAATGACTTGGCATGGCTGCTTTTTGCTCTTTTCCTTCAGGCTGGATTGCAATGGCGTGGGTTGGCTTGACTTGGCTTTTTTCCTCTTGTCCTTCAGGCTGGAGTGCAATTGGTTGGCTGGCTTGGCTTGGCTTTTTTGCTCTTGTCCTTCAGGCTGGAGTGAAATGGCTTGGCTTGGCTCCCTTTTTTGCTCTTATCCTTCAGGCTGGAGTGCAATGACTTGGCTTGGCTGCCTTTTTTCTCTTGTCGTTCAGACTGGAGTGCAATGAATTGGCTTGGCTGGCTTTTTTGCTCTTGTCCTTCAGGCTAGAGTGCAATGGCTTGGCTTCCTGCAATGACTTGGCTTGGCTGGCTTATTCGCTCTTGTCCTTCACGCTGGAGTGCAATGGATTGGCTTAGCTTGCTTTTTCTCTTGTCCTTCAGGCCGGAGTGCAATGGCTTGGCTCGCTGGCTTTTTTCCTCTTGTCCTTCAGGGTGGAGTACAATGACTTGGCTTGACTGGCTTTTTTGCTCTTGTCCTTCAGGCTAGAGTGCAATGGCTTGGCTTGGCTGCTTTTTTGCTCTTGTCCTTCAGGGTGGAGTGCAATGGCTTGGCTTGACTGGCTTTTTTGGTCTTGTCGTTCAGGCTGGACAGCAATGGCTTCGCTTGATGCAATGGCTTGGCTTGGCCGGTTTTTTGCTGTTGTCCTTCAGGCTGGAGTGCAATGGCTTGGCTTGGTGCAATGGCTTGGCCTGGCTGGCTTTTTTGCTCTTGTCCTCCAGTCTGGAGTGCAATGGCTTGGCTTGGCTGTCTTTTTTGCTATTGTCCTTCAGGCTGGAGTGCAATGGCTTGGCTTGGTGCACTGGCTTGGCTAGGTACAATGGCTTGACTTGGCTGGCTTTTTTGCTCTTGTCCTTCAGACTGCAGTGCAGTGGCTTGGCTTGGATGGCTTTTTTGCTCTTTTCCTTCAGGCTGGAGTGCAATGACTTGGCATGGCTGGTTTTTTGCTCTTTTCCTTCAGGCTGGATTGCCATGGCATGGCTTGGCTTGGCTTGGCTTTTTTCCTCTTGTCCTTCAGGCTGGAGTGCAATGGCTTGGCTGGCTTGGCTTGGCTTTTCTGCTCTTGTCCTTCAGGCTGCAGTGCAGTGGCTTGGCATGGTGCTGTTACTTGGAGTGACTGGCTGTTTTCCTCTTGTCCTTAAGGCTGGAGTGCAATGGCTTGGCTTGGCTGGATTTTTCACTCATGTCCTTCAGGCTGGAGTGCAATGGCTTCGCTTGGTGCAATGGCTTGGCTTGGCTGGCTTTTTTGCACTTGTCCTTCAGGCTAGAGTGCAATGGCTTGGCTTGGCTGCTTTTTTGCTCTTGTCCTTCAGGGTGGAGTGCAATGGCTTGGCTTGACTGGCTTTTTTGCTCTTGTCCTTCAGGCTAGAGTGCAATGGCTTGGCTTGGCTGCTTTTTTACTCTTGTCCTTCAGGGTGGAGTGCAATGGCTTGGCTTGACTGGCTTTTTTGGTCTTGTCATTCAGGCTGGACTGCAATGGCTTCGCTTGGTTCAATGGCTTGGCTTGGCCGGTTTTTTGCTGTTGTCCTTCAGGCTGGAGTGCAATGGCTTGGCTTCGTGCAATGGCTTGGCCTGGCTGGCTTTTTTGCTCTTGTCCTCCAGTCTGGAGTGCAATGGCTTGGCTTGGCTGTCTTTTTTGCTATTGTCCTTCAGGCTGGAGTGCAATGGCTTGGCTTGGTGCACTGGCTTGGCTAGGTACAATGGCTTGGCTTGGCTGGCTTTTTTGCTCTTGTCCTTCAGACTGCAGTGCAGTGGCTTGGCTTGGATGGCTTTTTTGCTCTTGTCCTTCAGGCTGGAGTGCAATGACTTGGCATGGCTGGTTTTTTGCTCTTTTCCTTCAGGCTGGATTGCCATGGCATGGCTTGGCTTGGCTTGGCTTTTTTCCTCTTGTCCTTCAGGCTAGAGTGCAATGGCTTTGCTGGCTTGGCTTGCCTTTTCTGCTCTTGTCCTTCAGGCTGCAGTGCAATGGCTTGGCATGGTGCTGTTACTTGGAGTGACTGGCTGTTTTCCTCTTGTCCTTAAGGCTGGAGTGCAATGGCTTGGCTTGGCTGGATTTTTCACTCATGTCCTTCAGGCTGGAGTGCAATGGCTTCGCTTGGTGCAATGGCTTGGCTTGGCTGGCTTTTTTGCACTTGTCCTTCAGGCTGGAGTGCAATGGCTTGGCTTGGCTGGCTTTTTTGCTATTGTCCTTCAGGCTGGAGTGCAATGGCTTGTCTTTGTAAAATGGCTTGTCTTGGCTGGCTTTTTTGCTCTTGTCCTTCAGGCTGGAGTGCAATGGCTTGGCTTGGCTGGCTTTTTTGCTTTTGTCCTTCAGGCTGGAGTGCAATGACTTGGCATGGCTGCTTTTTGCTCTTTTCCTTCAGGCTGGATTGCAATGGCGTGGGTTGGCTTGACTTGGCTTTTTTCCTCTTGTCCTTCAGGCTGGAGTGCAATTGCTTGGCTGGCTTGGCTTGGCTTTTTTGCTCTTGTCCTTCAGGCTGGAGTGAAATGGCTTGGCTTGGCTCCCTTTTTTGCTCTTATCCTTCAGGCTGGAGTGCAATGACTTGGCTTGGCTGCCTTTTTTCTCTTGTCGTTCAGACTGGAGTGCAATGAATTGGCTTGGCTGGCTTTTTTGCTCTTGTCCTTCAGGCTAGAGTGCAATGGCTTGGCTTCCTGCAATGACTTGGCTTGGCTGGCTTATTCGCTCTTGTCCTTCACGCTGGAGTGCAATGGATTGGCTTAGCTTGCTTTTTCTCTTGTCCTTCAGGCCGGAGTGCAATGGCTTGGCTCGCTGGCTTTTTTCCTCTTGTCCTTCAGGGTGGAGTACAATGACTTGGCTTGACTGGCTTTTTTGCTCTTGTCCTTCAGGCTAGAGTGCAATGACTTGGCTTGGCTGCTTTTTTGCTCTTGTCCTTCAGGGTGGAGTGCAATGGCTTGGCTTGACTGGCTTTTTTGGTCTTGTCGTTCAGGCTGGACAGCAATGGCTTCGCTTGATGCAATGGCTTGGCTTGGCCGGTTTTTTGCTGTTGTCCTTCAGACTGGAGTGCAATGGCTTGCCTTGGTGCAATGGCTTGGCCTGGCTGGCTTTTTTGCTCTTGTCCTCCAGTCTGGAGTGCAATGGCTTGGCTTGGCTGTCTTTTTTGCTATTGTCCTTCAGGCTGGAGTGCAATGGCTTGGCTTGGTGCACTGGCTTGGCTAGGTACAATGGCTTGACTTGGCTGGCTTTTTTGCTCTTGTCCTTCAGACTGCAGTGCAGTGGCTTGGCTTGGATGGCTTTTTTGCTCTTTTCCTTCAGGCTGGAGTGCAATGACTTGGCATGGCTGGTTTTTTGCTCTTTTCCTTCAGGCTGGATTGCCATGGCATGGCTTGGCTTGGCTTGGCTTTTTTCCTCTTGTCCTTCAGGCTGGAGTGCAATGGCTTGGCTGGCTTGGCTTGGCTTTTCTGCTCTTGTCCTTCAGGCTGCAGTGCAGTGGCTTGGCATGGTGCTGTTACTTGGAGTGACTGGCTGTTTTCCTCTTGTCCTTAAGGCTGGAGTGCAATGGCTTGGCTTGGCTGGATTTTTCACTCATGTCCTTCAGGCTGGAGTGCAATGGCTTCGCTTGGTGCAATGGCTTGGCTTGGCTGGCTTTTTTGCACTTGTCCTTCAGGCTAGAGTGCAATGGCTTGGCTTGGCTGCTTTTTTGCTCTTGTCCTTCAGGGTGGAGTGCAATGGCTTGGCTTGACTGGCTTTTTTGCTCTTGTCCTTCAGGCTAGAGTGCAATGACTTGGCTTGGCTGCTTTTTTGCTCTTGTCCTTCAGGGTGGAGTGCAATGGCTTGGCTTGACTGGCTTTTTTGGTCTTGTCGTTCAGGCTGGACAGCAATGGCTTCGCTTGATGCAATGGCTTGGCTTGGCCGGTTTTTTGCTGTTGTCCTTCAGGCTGGAGTGCAATGGCTTGGCTTGGTGCAATGGCTTGGCCTGGCTGGCTTTTTTGCTCTTGTCCTCCAGTCTGGAGTGCAATGGCTTGGCTTGGCTGTCTTTTTTGCTATTGTCCTTCAGGCTGGAGTGCAATGGCTTGGCTTGGTGCACTGGCTTGGCTAGGTACAATGGCTTGGCTTGGCTGGCTTTTTTGCTCTTGTCCTTCAGACTGCAGTGCAGTGGCTTGGCTTGGATGGCTTTTTTGCTCTTTTCCTTCAGGCTGGAGTGCAATGACTTGGCATGGCTGGTTTTTTGCTCTTTTCCTTCAGGCTGGATTGCCATGGCATGGCTTGGCTTGGCTTGGCTTTTTTCCTCTTGTCCTTCAGGCTGGAGTGCAATGGCTTGGCTGGCTTGGCTTGGCTTTTCTGCTCTTGTCCTTCAGGCTGCAGTGCAGTGGCTTGGCATGGTGCTGTTACTTGGAGTGACTGGCTGTTTTCCTCTTGTCCTTAAGGCTGGAGTGCAATGGCTTGGCTTGGCTGGATTTTTCACTCATGTCCTTCAGGCTAGAGTGCAATGGCTTCGCTTGGTGCAATGGCTTGGCTTGGCTGGCTTTTTTGCTATTGTCCTTCAGGCTGGAGTGCAATGGCTTGTCTTTGTAAAATGGCTTGTCTTGGCTGGCTTTTTTGCTCTTGTCCTTCAGGCTGGAGTGCAATGGCTTGGCTTGGCTGGCTTTTTTGCTTTTGTCCTTCAGGCTGGAGTGCAATGACTTGGCATGGCTGCTTTTTGCTCTTTTCCTTCAGGCTGGATTGCAATGGCGTGGGTTGACTTGACTTGGCTTTTTTCCTCTTGTCCTTCAGGCTGGAGTGCAATTGCTTGGCTGGCTTGGCTTGGCTTTTTTGCTCTTGTCCTTCAGGCTGGAGTGAAATGGCTTGGCTTGGCTCCCTTTTTTGCTCTTATCCTTCAGGCTGGAGTGCAATGACTTGGCTTGGCTGCCTTTTTTCTCTTGTCGTTCAGACTGGAGTGCAATGAATTGGCTTGGCTGGCTTTTTTGCTCTTGTCCTTCAGGCTAGAGTGCAATGGCTTGGCTTCCTGCAATGACTTGGCTTGGCTGGCTTATTCGCTCTTGTCCTTCACGCTGGAGTGCAATGGATTGGCTTAGCTTGCTTTTTCTCTTGTCTTTCAGGCCAGAGTGCAATGGCTTGGCTCGCTGGCTTTTTTCCTCTTGTCCTTCAGGGTGGAGTGTAACGACTTGGCTTGGGTGGCTTTTTTGCTCTTGTCCCTCAGGCTAGAGTGCAATGGCTTGGCTTGGCTGGTTTTTTGCTCTTGTCCTTCAGGCCAGAGTGCAATGGCTTGGCTTGGCTGGCTTTTTTGGTCTTGTCGTTCAGGCTGGAGTGTAATGGCTTGGCTTGGCTGGATTTTTTACTCTTGTCCTTCACGCTGGAGTACAATGGCTTGGCTTGGCTGGCTTTTTTGCTCTTGTCTTTCAGGCTGGAGTCCAATGGCTTGGCTTGGTGCAACCGCCTGGCATGGCTGGCTTTTACGCTCTTGTCCTTCAGACTGGAGTGCAATGGCTTGGCTTGGCTTGGCTTTTTTCCTCTTGTCCTTTAAGCTGGAGTACAATGGCTGGGCTGGCTTGTCTTGTATTTTTTGCTCTTGTCCTTTAGGCTGGAGTGCAATGGCTTGGCTTGGCTGGCTTTTTTGCTCTTGTACTTCAGGCTGGGGTGCAATGGCTTGGCTTGGCTGGCTTTTTTGCTCTTGTCCTTCAGGGTGGTGTGCAGTGGGTTCGCTTGGTACAATGGCTGCCTTTTTCCTTCCTGTCCTTCAGGCTGGAGTGCAATGGCTTGGCTTCGCTGGCTTTTTTGCTCTTGTCCTTCACACTGGAGTGCAATGGCTTGGCTTGGTGCAATGGCTTGCCTTGGCTGGATTTTTGGTCTTGTCCTTCAGGCTTGAGTGCAATGTCTTGGCTTGGCTGGGTGTTTTGCTCTTGTCCTTCAGGCTGGAATGCAGAGCGATGGCTTGGCTTAGCTTGGCTTTTTTCCTGTTGTCCTTCAGGCTGGAGTGCAATGGCGTGGCTCTCTGGCTTTTTTCCTCTTGTCCTTCAGGGTGGAGTGCAATGACTTGGCTTGACTGGCTTTTTTGCTCTTGTCCTTCAGGCTAGAGTGCAATGGCTTGGCTTGGCTGCTTTTTTGCTCTTGTCCTTCAGGGTGGAGTGCAATGGCTTGGCTTGACTGGCTTTTTTGGTCTTGTCGTTCAGGCTGGACTGCAATGGCTTCGCTTGATGCAATGGCTTGGCTTGGCCGGTTTTTTGCTGTTGTCCTTCAGGCTGGAGTGCAATGGCTTGGCTTGGTGCAATGGCTTGGCCTGGCTGGCTTTTTTGCTCTTGTCCTCCAGTCTGGAGTGCAATGGCTTGGCTTGGCTGTCTTTTTTGCTATTGTCCTTCAGGCTGGAGTGCAATGGCTTGGCTTGGTGCACTGGCTTGGCTAGGTACAATGGCTTGACTTGGCTGGCTTTTTTGCTCTTGTCCTTCAGACTGCAGTGCAGTGGCTTGGCTTGGATGGCTTTTTTGCTCTTTTCCTTCAGGCTGGAGTGCAATGACTTGGCATGGCTGGTTTTTTGCTCTTTTCCTTCAGGCTGGATTGCCATGGCATGGCTTGGCTTGGCTTGGCTTTTTTCCTCTTGTCCTTCAGGCTGGAGTGCAATGGCTTGGCTGGCTTGGCTTGCCTTTTCTGCTCTTGTCCTTCAGGCTGCAGTGCAATGGCTTGGCATGGTGCTGTTACTTGGAGTGACTGGCTGTTTTCCTCTTGTCCTTAAGGCTGGAGTGCAATGGCTTGGCTTGGCTGGATTTTTCACTCATGTCCTTCAGGCTGGAGTGCAATGGCTTCGCTTGGTGCAATGGCTTGGCTTGGCTGGCTTTTTTGCACTTGTCCTTCAGGCTAGAGTGCAATGGCTTGGCTTGGCTGCTTTTTTGCTCTTGTCCTTCAGGGTGGAGTGCAATGGCTTGGCTTGACTGGCTTTTTTGCTCTTGTCCTTCAGGCTAGAGTGCAATGGCTTGGCTTGGCTGCTTTTTTGCTCTTGTCCTTCAGGGTGGAGTGCAATGGCTTGGCTTGACTGGCTTTTTTGGTCTTGTCATTCAGGCTGGACTGCAATGGCTTCGCTTGGTTCAATGGCTTGGCTTGGCCGGTTTTTTGCTGTTGTCCTTCAGGCTGGAGTGCAATGGCTTGGCTTGGTGCAATGGCTTGGCCTGACTGGCTTTTTTGCTCTTGTCCTCCAGTCTGGAGTGCAATGGCTTGGCTTGGCTGTCTTTTTTGCTATTGTCCTTCAGGCTGGAGTGCAATGGCTTGGCTTGGTGCACTGGCTTGGCTAGGTACAATGGCTTGGCTTGGCTGGCTTTTTTGCTCTTGTCCTTCAGACTGCAGTGCAGTGGCTTGGCTTGGATGGCTTTTTTGCTCTTGTCCTTCAGGCTGGAGTGCAATGACTTGGCATGGCTGGTTTTTTGCTCTTTTCCTTCAGGCTGGATTGCCATGGCATGGATTGGCTTGGCTTGGCTTTTTTCCTCTTGTCCTTCAGGCTAGAGTGCAATGGCTTTGCTGGCTTGGCTTGCCTTTTCTGCTCTTGTCCTTCAGGCTGCAGTGCAGTGGCTTGGCATGGTGCTGTTACTTGGAGTGACTGGCTGTTTTCCTCTTGTCCTTAAGGCTGGAGTGCAATGGCTTGGCTTGGCTGGATTTTTCACTCATGTCCTTCAGGCTGGAGTGCAATGGCTTCGCTTGGTGCAATGGCTTGGCTTGGCTGGCTTTTTTGCACTTGTCCTTCAGGCTGGAGTGCAATGGCTTGGCTTGGCTGGCTTTTTTGCTATTGTCCTTCAGGCTGGAGTGCAATGGCTTGTCTTTGTAAAATGGCTTGTCTTGGCTGGCTTTTTTGCTCTTGTCCTTCAGGCTGGAGTGCAATGGCTTGGCTTGGCTGGCTTTTTTGCTTTTGTCCTTCAGGCTGGAGTGCAATGACTTGGCATGGCTGCTTTTTGCTCTTTTCCTTCAGGCTGGATTGCAATGGCGTGGGTTGGCTTGACTTGGCTTTTTTCCTCTTGTCCTTCAGGCTGGAGTGCAATTGCTTGGCTGGCTTGGCTTGGCTTTTTTGCTCTTGTCCTTCAGGCTGGAGTGAAATGGCTTGGCTTGGCTCCCTTTTTTGCTCTTATCCTTCAGGCTGGAGTGCAATGACTTGGCTTGGCTGCCTTTTTTCTCTTGTCGTTCAGACTGGAGTGCAATGAATTGGCTTGGCTGGCTTTTTTGCTCTTGTCCTTCAGGCTAGAGTGCAATGGCTTGGCTTCCTGCAATGACTTGGCTTGGCTGGCTTATTCGCTCTTGTCCTTCACGCTGGAGTGCAATGGATTGGCTTAGTTTGCTTTTTCTCTTGTCCTTCGGGCTGGAGTGCAATGGCGTGGCTCTCTGGCTTTTTTCCTCTTGTCCTTCAGGGTGGAGTGCAATGACTTGGCTTGACTGGCTTTTTTGCTCTTGTCCTTCAGGCTAGAGTGCAATGGCTTGGCTTGGCTGCTTTTTTGCTCTTGTCCTTCAGGGTGGAGTGCAATGGCTTGGCTTGACTGGCTTTTTTGGTCTTGTCGTTCAGGCTGGACTGCAATGGCTTCGGTTGATGCAATGGCTTGGCTTGGCCGGTTTTTTGCTGTTGTCCTTCAGGCTGGAGTGCAATGGCTTGCCTTGGTGCAATGGCTTGGCCTGGCTGCCTTTTTCCTCCTGTCCTCCAGTCTGGAGTGCAATGGCTTGGCTTGGCTGTCTTTTTTGCTATTGTCCTTCAGGCTGGAGTGCAATGGCTTGGCTTGGTGCACTGGCTTGGCTAGGTACAATGGCTTGACTTGGCTGGCTTTTTTGCTCTTGTCCTTCAGACTGCAGTGCAGTGGCTTGGCTTGGATGGGTTTTTTGCTCTTGTCCTTCAGGCTGGAGTGCAATGACTTGGCATGGCTGGTTTTTTGCTCTTTTCCTTCAGGCTGGATTGCCATGGCATGGCTTGGCTTGGCTTGGCTTTTTTCCTCTTGTCCTTCAGGCTGGAGTGCAATGGCTTGGCTGGCTTGGCTTGCCTTTTCTGCTCTTGTCCTTCAGGCTGCAGTGCAGTGGCTTGGCATGGTGCTGTTACTTGGAGTGACTGGCTGTTTTCCTCTTGTCCTTAAGGCTGGAGTGCAATGGCTTGGCTTGGCTGGATTTTTCACTCATGTCCTTCAGGCTGGAGTGCAATGGCTTCGCTTGGTGCAATGGCTTGGCTTGGCTGGCTTTTTTGCACTTGTCCTTCAGGCTAGAGTGCAATGGCTTGGCTTGCCTGCTTTTTTGCTCTTGTCCTTCAGGGTGGAGTGCAATGGCTTGGCTTGACTGGCTTTTTTGCTCTTGTCCTTCAGGCTAGAGTGCAATGGCTTGGCTTGGCTGCTTTTTTGCTCTTGTCCTTCAGGGTGGAGTGCAATGGCTTGGCTTGACTGGCTTTTTTGGTCTTGTCATTCAGGCTGGACTGCAATGGCTTCGCTTGGTTCAATGGCTTGGCTTGGCCGGTTTTTTGCTGTTGTCCTTCAGGCTGGAGTGCAATGGCTTGGCTTCGTGCAATGGCTTGGCCTGGCTGGCTTTTTTGCTCTTGTCCTCCAGTCTGGAGTGCAATGGCTTGGCTTGGCTGTCTTTTTTGCTATTGTCCTTCAGGCTGGAGTGCAATGGCTTGGCTTGGTGCACTGGCTTGGCTAGGTACAATGGCTTGGCTTGGCTGGCTTTTTTGCTCTTGTCCTTCAGACTGCAGTGCAGTGGCTTGGCTTGGATGGCTTTTTTGCTCTTGTCCTTCAGGCTGGAGTGCAATGACTTGGCATGGCTGGTTTTTTGCTCTTTTCCTTCAGGCTGGATTACCATGGCATGGCTTGGCTTGGCTTGGCTTTTTTCCTCTTGTCCTTCAGGCTAGAGTGCAATGGCTTTGCTAGCTTGGCTTGCCTTTTCTGCTCTTGTCCTTCAGGCTGCAGTGCAATGGCTTGGCATGGTGCTGTTACTTGGAGTGACTGGCTGTTTTCCTCTTGTCCTTAAGGCTGGAGTGCAATGGCTTGGCTTGGCTGGATTTTTCACTCATGTCCTTCAGGCTGCAGTGCAATGACTTCGCTTGGTGCAATGGCTTGGCTTGGCTGGCTTTTTTGCACTTGTCCTTCAGGCTGGAGTGCAATGGCTTGGCTTGGCTGGCTTTTTTGCTATTGTCCTTCAGGCTGGAGTGCAATGGCTTGTCTTTGTAAAATGGCTTGTCTTGGCTGGCTTTTTTGCTCTTGTCCTTCAGGCTGGAGTGCAATGGCTTGGCTTGGCTGGCTTTTTTGCTTTTGTCCTTCAGGCTGGAGTGCAATGACTTGCCATGGCTGCTTTTTGCTCTTTTCCTTCAGGCTGGATTGCAATGGCGTGGGTTGGCTTGACTTGGCTTTTTTCCTCTTGTCCTTCAGGCTGGAGTGCAATTGCTTGGCTGGCTTGGCTT
The DNA here is from genome assembly GCF_030222135.1 of Aotus nancymaae. Lineage (NCBI taxonomy): Eukaryota > Metazoa > Chordata > Mammalia > Primates > Aotidae > Aotus > Aotus nancymaae. The sequence continues at coordinate 5,082,864 of NW_026988546.1, read as the reverse complement.
GGCTTTTTTGCTCTTGTCCTTCAGGCTGGAGTGAAATGGCTTGGCTTGGCTCCCTTTTTTGCTCTTATCCTTCAGGCTGGAGTGCAATGACTTGGCTTGGCTGCCTTTTTTCTCTTGTCGTTCAGACTGGAGTGCAATGAATTGGCTTGGCTGGCTTTTTTGCTCTTGTCCTTCAGGCTAGAGTGCAATGGCTTGGCTTCCTGCAATGACTTGGCTTGGCTGGCTTATTCGCTCTTGTCCTTCACGCTGGAGTGCAATGGATTGGCTTAGTTTGCTTTTTCTCTTGCCCTTCAGGCTGGAGTGCAATGGCGTGGCTCGCTGGCTTTTTTCCTCTTGTCCTTCAGGGTGGAGTGCAATGACTTGGCTTGACTGGCTTTTTTGCTCTTGTCCTTCAGGCTAGAGTGCAATGGCTTGGCTTGGCTGCTTTTTTGCTCTTGTCCTTCAGGGTGGAGTGCAATGGCTTGGCTTGACTGGCTTTTTTGGTCTTGTCGTTCAGGCTGGACTGCAATGGCTTCGGTTGATGCAATGGCTTGGCTTGGCCGGTTTTTTGCTGTTGTCCTTCAGACTGGAGTGCAATGGCTTGCCTTGGTGCAATGGCTTGGCCTGGCTGGCTTTTTTGCTCTTGTCCTCCAGTCTGGAGTGCAATGGCTTGGCTTGGCTGGCTTTTTTGCTCTTGTCCTTCAGACTGCAGTGCAGTGGCTTGGCTTGGATGGGTTTTTTGCTCTTTTCCTTCAGGCTGGAGTGCAATGACTTGGCATGGCTGGTTTTTTGCTCTTTTCCTTCAGGCTGGATTGCCATGGCATGGCTTGGCTTGGCTTGGCTTTTTTCCTCTTGTCCTTCAGGCTGGAGTGCAATGGCTTGGCTGGCTTGGCTTGGCTTTTCTGCTCTTGTCCTTCAGCCTGCAGTGCAGTGGCTTGGCATGGTGCTGTTACTTGGAGTGACTGGCTGTTTTCCTCTTGTCCTTAAGGCTGGAGTGCAATGGCTTGGCTTGGCTGGATTTTTCACTCATGTCCTTCAGGCTGGAGTGCAATGGCTTCGCTTGGTGCAATGGCTTCGCTTGGTGCAATGGCTTGGCTTGGCTGGCTTTTTTGCACTTGTCCTTCAGGCTAGAGTGCAATGGCTTGGCTTGGCTGCTTTTTTGCTCTTGTCCTTCAGGGTGGAGTGCAATGGCTTGGCTTGACTGGCTTTTTTGCTCTTGTCCTTCAGGGTGGAGTGCAATGGCTTGGCTTGGTGCACTGGCTTGGCTAGGTACAATGGCTTGACTTGGCTGGCTTTTTTGCTCTTGTCCTTCAGACTGCAGTGCAGTGGCTTGGCTTGGATGGCTTTTTTGCTCTTGTCCTTCAGGCTGGAGTGCAATGACTTGGCATGGCTGGTTTTTTGCTCTTTTCCTTCAGGCTGGATTGCCATGGCATGGCTTGGCTTGGCTTGGCTTTTTTCCTCTTGTCCTTCAGGCTAGAGTGCAATGGCTTTGCTGGCTTGGCTTGCCTTTTCTGCTCTTGTCCTTCAGGCTGCAGTGCAGTGGCTTGGCATGGTGCTGTTACTTGGAGTGACTGGCTGTTTTCCTCTTGTCCTTAAGGCTGGAGTGCAATGGCTTGGCTTGGCTGGATTTTTCACTCATGTCCTTCAGGCTGGAGTGCAATGGCTTCGCTTGGTGCAATGGCTTGGCTTGGCTGGCTTTTTTGCACTTGTCCTTCAGGCTGGAGTGCAATGGCTTGGCTTGGCTGGCTTTTTTGCTATTGTCCTTCAGGCTGGAGTGCAATGGCTTGTCTTTGTAAAATGGCTTGTCTTGGCTGGCTTTTTTGCTCTTGTCCTTCAGGCTGGAGTGCAATGGCTTGGCTTGGCTGGCTTTTTTGCTTTTGTCCTTCAGGCTGGAGTGCAATGACTTGGCATGGCTGCTTTTTGCTCTTTTCCTTCAGGCTGGATTGCAATGGCGTGGGTTGGCTTGACTTGGCTTTTTTCCTCTTGTCCTTCAGGCTGGAGTGCAATTGCTTGGCTGGCTTGGCTTGGCTTTTTTGCTCTTGTCCTTCAGGCTGGAGTGAAATGGCTTGGCTTGGCTCCCTTTTTTGCTCTTATCCTTCAGGCTGGAGTGCAATGACTTGGCTTGGCTGCCTTTTTTCTCTTGTCGTTCAGACTGGAGTGCAATGAATTGGCTTGGCTGGCTTTTTTGCTCTTGTCCTTCAGGCTAGAGTGCAATGGCTTGGCTTCCTGCAATGACTTGGCTTGGCTGGCTTATTCGCTCTTGTCCTTCACGCTGGAGTGCAATGGATTGGCTTAGCTTGCTTTTTCTCTTGTCCTTCAGGCTGGAGTGCAATGGCTTGGCTCGCTGGCTTTTTTCCTCTTGTCCTTCAGGGTGGAGTACAATGACTTGGCTTGACTGGCTTTTTTGCTCTTGTCCTTCAGGCTAGAGTGCAATGACTTGGCTTGGCTGCTTTTTTGCTCTTGTCCTTCAGGGTGGAGTGCAATGGCTTGGCTTGACTGGCTTTTTTGGTCTTGTCGTTCAGGCTGGACAGCAATGGCTTCGCTTGATGCAATGGCTTGGCTTGGCCGGTTTTTTGCTGTTGTCCTTCAGGCTGGAGTGCAGTGGCTTGGCTTGGTGCAATGGCTTGGCCTGGCTGGCTTTTTTGCTCTTGTCCTCCAGTCTGGAGTGCAATGGCTTGGCTTGGCTGTCTTTTTTGCTATTGTCCTTCAGGCTGGAGTGCAATGTCTTGGCTTGGTACACTGGCTTGGCTAGGTACAATGGCTTGACTTGGCTGGCTTTTTTGCTCTTGTCCTTCAGACTGCAGTGCAGTGGCTTGGCTTGGATGGCTTTTTTGCTCTTTTCCTTCAGGCTGGAGTGCAATGACTTGGCATGGCTGGTTTTTTGCTCTTTTCCTTCAGGCTGGATTGCCATGGCATGGCTTGGCTTGGCTTGGCTTTTTTCCTCTTGTCCTTCAGGCTGGAGTGCAATGGCTTGGCTGGCTTGGCTTGCCTTTTCTGCTCTTGTCCTTCAGGCTGCAGTGCAGTGGCTTGGCATGGTGCTGTTACTTGGAGTGACTGGCTGTTTTCCTCTTGTCCTTAAGGCTGGAGTGCAATGGCTTGGCTTGGCTGGATTTTTCACTCATGTCCTTCAGGCTGGAGTGCAATGGCTTCGCTTGGTGCAATGGCTTGGCTTGGCTGGCTTTTTTGCTTTTGTCCTTCAGGCTAGAGTGCAATGGCTTGGCTTGGCTGCTTTTTTGCTCTTGTCCTTCAGGGTGGAGTGCAATGGCTTGGCTTGACTGGCTTTTTTGGTCTTGTCATTCAGGCTGGACTGCAATGGCTTCGCTTGGTGTAATGGCTTGGCTTGGCCGGTTTTTTGCTGTTGTCCTTCAGGCTGGAGTGCAATGGCTTGGCTTGGTGCAATGGCTTGGTCTGGCTGGCTTTTTTGCTCTTGTCCTCCAGTCTGGAGTGCAATGGCTTGGCTTGGCTGTCTTTTTTGCTATTGTCCTTCAGGCTGGAGTGCAATGGCTTGGTTTGGTGCACTGGCTTGGCTAGGTACAATGGCTTGGCTTGGCTGGCTTTTTTGCTCTTGTCCTTCAGACTGCAGTGCAGTGGCTTGGCTTGGATGGCTTTTTTGCTCTTGTCCTTCAGGCTGGAGTGCAATGACTTGGCATGGCTGGTTTTTTGCTCTTTTCCTTCAGGCTGGATTGCCATGGCATGGCTTGGCTTGGCTTGGCTTTTTTCCTCTTGTCCTTCAGGCTAGAGTGCAATGGCTTTGCTGGCTTGGCTTGCCTTTTCTGCTCTTGTCCTTCAGGCTGCAGTGCAATGGCTTGGCATGGTGCTGTTACTTGGAGTGACTGGCTGTTTTCCTCTTGTCCTTAAGGCTGGAGTGCAATGGCTTGGCTTGGCTGGATTTTTCACTCATGTCCTTCAGGCTGGAGTGCAATTGCTTCGCTTGGTGCAATGGCTTGGCTTGGCTGGCTTTTTTGCACTTGTCCTTCAGGCTGGAGTGCAATGGCTTGGCTTGGCTGGCTTTTTTGCTATTGTCCTTCAGGCTGGAGTGCAATGGCTTGTCTTTGTAAAATGGCTTGTCTTGGCTGGCTTTTTTGCTCTTGTCCTTCAGGCTGGAGTGCAATGGCTTGGCTTGGCTGGCTTTTTTGCTTTTGTCCTTCAGGCTGGAGTGCAATGACTTGGCATGGCTGCTTTTTGCTCTTTTCCTTCAGGCTGGATTGCAATGGCGTGGGTTGGCTTGACTTGGCTTTTTTCCTCTTGTCCTTCAGGCTGGAGTGCAATTGCTTGGCTGGCTTGGCTTGGCTTTTTTGCTCTTGTCCTTCAGGCTGGAGTGAAATGGCTTGGCTTGGCTCCCTTTTTTGCTCTTATCCTTCAGGCTGGAGTGCAGTGACTTGGCTTGGCTGCCTTTTTTCTCTTGTCGTTCAGACTGGAGTGCAATGAATTGGCTTGGCTGGCTTTTTTGCTCTTGTCCTTCAGGCTAGAGTGCAATGGCTTGGCTTCCTGCAATGACTTGGCTTGGCTGGCTTATTCGCTCTTGTCCTTCACGATGGAGTGCAATGGATTGGCTTAGCTTGCTTTTTCTCTTGTCCTTCAGGCTGGAGTGCAATGGCTTGGCTCGCTGGCTTTTTTCCTCTTGTCCTTCAGGGTGGAGTACAATGACTTGGCTTGACTGGCTTTTTTGCTCTTGTCCTTCATGCTAGAGTGCAATGACTTGGCTTGGCTGCTTTTTTGCTCTTGTCCTTCAGGGTGGAGTGCAATGGCCTTGCTTGACTGGCTTTTTTGGTCTTGTCGTTCAGGCTGGACAGCAATGGCTTCGCTTGATGCAATGGCTTGGCTTGGCCGGTTTTTTGCTGTTGTCCTTCAGGCTGGAGTGCAGTGGCTTGGCTTGGTGCAATGGCTTGGCCTGGCTGGCTTTTTTGCTCTTGTCCTCCAGTCTGGAGTGCAATGGCTTGGCTTGGCTGTCTTTTTTGCTATTGTCCTTCAGGCTGGAGTGCAATGTCTTGGCTTGGTACACTGGCTTGGCTAGGTACAATGGCTTGACTTGGCTGGCTTTTTTGCTCTTGTCCTTCAGACTGCAGTGCAGTGGCTTGGCTTGGATGGCTTTTTTGCTCTTGTCCTTCAGGCTGGAGTGCAATGACTTGGCATGGCTGGTTTTTTGCTCTTTTCCTTCAGGCTGGATTGCCATGGCATGGCTTGGCTTGGCTTGGCTTTTTTCCTCTTGTCCTTCAGGCTGGAGTGCAATGGCTTGGCTGGCTTGGCTTGCCTTTTCTGCTCTTGTCCTTCAGGCTGCAGTGCAGTGGCTTGGCATGGTGCTGTTACTTGGAGTGACTGGCTGTTTTCCTCTTGTCCTTAAGGCTGGAGTGCAATGGCTTGGCTTGGCTGGATTTTTCACTCATGTCCTTCAGGCTGGAGTGCAATGGCTTCGCTTGGTGCAATGGCTTGGCTTGGCTGGCTTTTTTGCTTTTGTCCTTCAGGCTAGAGTGCAATGGCTTGGCTTGGCTGCTTTTTTGCTCTTGTCCTTCAGGGTGGAGTGCAATGGCTTGGCTTGACTGGCTTTTTTGGTCTTGTCATTCAGGCTGGACTGCAATGGCTTCGCTTGGTGTAATGGCTTGGCTTGGCCGGTTTTTTGCTGTTGTCCTTCAGGCTGGAGTGCAATGGCTTGGCTTGGTGCAATGGCTTGGTCTGGCTGGCTTTTTTGCTCTTGTCCTCCAGTCTGGAGTGCAATGGCTTGGCTTGGCTGTCTTTTTTGCTATTGTCCTTCAGGCTGGAGTGCAATGGCTTGGCTTGGTGCACTGGCTTGGCTAGGTACAATGGCTTGGCTTGGCTGGCTTTTTTGCTCTTGTCCTTCAGACTGCAGTGCAGTGACTTGGCTTGGATGGGTTTTTTGCTCTTTTCCTTCAGGCTGGAGTGCAATGACTTGGCATGGCTGGTTTTTTGCTCTTTTCCTTCAGGCTGGATTGCCATGGCATGGCTTGGCTTGGCTTGGCTTTTTTCCTCTTGTCCTTCAGGCTAGAGTGCAATGGCTTTGCTGGCTTGGCTTGCCTTTTCTGCTCTTGTCCTTCAGGCTGCAGTGCAATGGCTTGGCATGGTGCTGTTACTTGGAGTGACTGGCTGTTTTCCTCTTGTCCTTAAGGCTGGAGTGCAATGGCTTGGCTTGGCTGGATTTTTCACTCATGTCCTTCAGGCTGGAGTGCAATGGCTTCGCTTGGTGCAATGGCTTGGCTTGGCTGGCTTTTTTGCACTTGTCCTTCAGGCTGGAGTGCAATGGCTTGGCTTGGCTGGCTTTTTTGCTATTGTCCTTCAGGCTGGAGTGCAATGGCTTGTCTTTGTAAAATGGCTTGTCTTGGCTGGCTTTTTTGCTCTTGTCCTTCAGGCTGGAGTGCAATGGCTTGGCTTGGCTGGCTTTTTTGCTTTTGTCCTTCAGGCTGGAGTGCAATGACTTGGCATGGCTGCTTTTTGCTCTTTTCCTTCAGGCTGGATTGCAATGGCGTGGGTTGACTTGACTTGGCTTTTTTCCTCTTGTCCTTCAGGCTGGAGTGCAATTGCTTGGCTGGCTTGGCTTGGCTTTTTTGCTCTTGTCCTTCAGGCTGGAGTGAAATGGCTTGGCTTGGCTCCCTTTTTTGCTCTTATCCTTCAGGCTGGAGTGCAATGACTTGGCTTGGCTGCCTTTTTTCTCTTGTCGTTCAGACTGGAGTGCAATGAATTGGCTTGGCTGGCTTTTTTGCTCTTGTCCTTCAGGCTAGAGTGCAATGGCTTGGCTTCCTGCAATGACTTGGCTTGGCTGGCTTATTCGCTCTTGTCCTTCACGCTGGAGTGCAATGGATTGGCTTAGCTTGCTTTTTCTCTTGTCCTTCAGGCCAGAGTGCAATGGCTTGGCTCGCTGGCTTTTTTCCTCTTGTCCTTCAGGGTGGAGTGTAACGACTTGGCTTGGGTGGCTTTTTTGCTCTTGTCCCTCAGGCTAGAGTGCAATGGCTTGGCTTGGCTGCTTTTTTGCTCTTGTCCTTCAGGCCAGAGTGCAATGGCTTGGCTTGGCTGGCTTTTTTGGTCTTGTCGTTCAGGCTGGAGTGTAATGGCTTGGCTTGGCTGGATTTTTTACTCTTGTCCTTCACGCTGGAGTACAATGGCTTGGCTTGGCTGGCTTTTTTGCTCTTGTCTTTCAGGCTGGAGTCCAATGGCTTGGCTTGGTGCAACCGCCTGGCATGGCTGGCTTTTACGCTCTTGTCCTTCAGACTGGAGTGCAATGGCTTGGCTTGGCTTGGCTTTTTTCCTCTTGTCCTTTAAGCTGGAGTACAATGGCTGGGCTGGCTTGTCTTGTATTTTTTGCTCTTGTCCTTTAGGCTGGAGTGCAATGGCTTGGCTTGGCTGGCTTTTTTGCTCTTGTACTTCAGGCTGGGGTGCAATGGCTTGGCTTGGCTGGCTTTTTTGCTCTTGTCCTTCAGGGTGGTGTGCAGTGGGTTCGCTTGGTACAATGGCTGCCTTTTTCCTTCCTGTCCTTCAGGCTGGAGTGCAATGGCTTGGCTTCGCTGGCTTTTTTGCTCTTGTCCTTCACACTGGAGTGCAATGGCTTGGCTTGGTGCAATGGCTTGCCTTGGCTGGATTTTTGGTCTTGTCCTTCAGGCTTGAGTGCAATGTCTTGGCTTGGCTGGGTGTTTTGCTCTTGTCCTTCAGGCTGGAATGCAGAGCGATGGCTTGGCTTAGCTTGGCTTTTTTCCTGTTGTCCTTCAGGCTGGAGTGCAATGGCGTGGCTCGCTGGCTTTTTTCCTCTTGTCCTTCAGGGTGGAGTGCAATGACTTGGCTTGACTGGCTTTTTTGCTCTTGTCCTTCAGGCTAGAGTGCAATGGCTTGGCTTGGCTGCTTTTTTGCTCTTGTCCTTCAGGGTGGAGTGCAATGGCTTGGCTTGACTGGCTTTTTTGGTCTTGTCGTTCAGGCTGGACTGCAATGGCTTCACTTGATGCAATGGCTTGGCTTGGCCGGTTTTTTGCTGTTGTCCTTCAGGCTGGAGTGCAATGGCTTGGCTTGGTGCAATGGCTTGGCCTGGCTGGCTTTTTTGCTCTTGTCCTCCAGTCTGGAGTGCAATGGCTTGGCTTGGCTGTCTTTTTTGCTATTGTCCTTCAGGCTGGAGTGCAATGGCTTGGCTTGGTGCACTGGCTTGGCTAGGTACAATGGCTTGGCTTGGCTGGCTTTTTTGCTCTTGTCCTTCAGACTGCAGTGCAGTGGCTTGGCTTGGATGGCTTTTTTGCTCTTGTCCTTCAGGCTGGAGTGCAATGACTTGGCATGGCTGGTTTTTTGCTCTTTTCCTTCAGGCTGGATTGCCATGGCATGGCTTGGCTTGGCTTGGCTTTTTTCCTCTTGTCCTTCAGGCTGGAGTGCAATGGCTTGGCTGGCTTGGCTTGGCTTTTCTGCTCTTGTCCTTCAGGCTGCAGTGCAGTGGCTTGGCATGGTGCTGTTACTTGGAGTGACTGGCTGTTTTCCTCTTGTCCTTAAGGCTGGAGTGCAATGGCTTGGCTTGGCTGGATTTTTCACTCATGTCCTTCAGGCTGGAGTGCAATGGCTTCGCTTGGTGCAATGGCTTGGCTTGGCTGGCTTTTTTGCACTTGTCCTTCAGGCTAGAGTGCAATGGCTTGGCTTGGCTGCTTTTTTGCTCTTGTCCTTCAGGGTGGAGTGCAATGGCTTGGCTTGACTGGCTTTTTTGCTCTTGTCCTTCAGGCTAGAGTGCAATGGCTTGGCTTGGCTGCTTTTTTGCTCTTGTCCTTCAGGGTGGAGTGCAATGGCTTGGCTTGACTGGCTTTTTTGGTCTTGTCATTCAGGCTGGACTGCAATGGCTTCGCTTGGTTCAATGGCTTGGCTTGGCCGGTTTTTTGCTGTTGTCCTTCAGGCTGGAGTGCAATGGCTTGGCTTGGTGCAATGGCTTGGCCTGACTGGCTTTTTTGCTCTTGTCCTCCAGTCTGGAGTGCAATGGCTTGGCTTGGCTGTCTTTTTTGCTATTGTCCTTCAGGCTGGAGTGCAATGGCTTGGCTTGGTGCACTGGCTTGGCTAGGTACAATGGCTTGGCTTGGCTGGCTTTTTTGCTCTTGTCCTTCAGACTGCAGTGCAGTGGCTTGGCTTGGATGGCTTTTTTGCTCTTGTCCTTCAGGCTGGAGTGCAATGACTTGGCATGGCTGGTTTTTTGCTCTTTTCCTTCAGGCTGGATTGCCATGGCATGGCTTGGCTTGGCTTGGCTTTTTTCCTCTTGTCCTTCAGGCTAGAGTGCAATGGCTTTGCTGGCTTGGCTTGCCTTTTCTGCTCTTGTCCTTCAGGCTGCAGTGCAGTGGCTTGGCATGGTGCTGTTACTTGGAGTGACTGGCTGTTTTCCTCTTGTCCTTAAGGCTGGAGTGCAATGGCTTGGCTTGGCTGGATTTTTCACTCATGTCCTTCAGGCTGGAGTGCAATGGCTTCGCTTGGTGCAATGGCTTGGCTTGGCTGGCTTTTTTGCACTTGTCCTTCAGGCTGGAGTGCAATGGCTTGGCTTGGCTGGCTTTTTTGCTATTGTCCTTCAGGCTGGAGTGCAATGGCTTGTCTTTGTAAAATGGCTTGTCTTGGCTGGCTTTTTTGCTCTTGTCCTTCAGGCTGGAGTGCAATGGCTTGGCTTGGCTGGCTTTTTTGCTTTTGTCCTTCAGGCTGGAGTGCAATGACTTGGCATGGCTGCTTTTTGCTCTTTTCCTTCAGGCTGGATTGCAATGGCGTGGGTTGGCTTGACTTGGCTTTTTTCCTCTTGTCCTTCAGGCTGGAGTGCAATTGCTTGGCTGGCTTGGCTTGGCTTTTTTGCTCTTGTCCTTCAGGCTGGAGTGAAATGGCTTGGCTTGGCTCCCTTTTTTGCTCTTATCCTTCAGGCTGGAGTGCAATGACTTGGCTTGGCTGCCTTTTTTCTCTTGTCGTTCAGACTGGAGTGCAATGAATTGGCTTGGCTGGCTTTTTTGCTCTTGTCCTTCAGGCTAGAGTGCAATGGCTTGGCTTCCTGCAATGACTTGGCTTGGCTGGCTTATTCGCTCTTGTCCTTCACGCTGGAGTGCAATGGATTGGCTTAGTTTGCTTTTTCTCTTGCCCTTCAGGCTGGAGTGCAATGGCGTGGCTCGCTGGCTTTTTTCCTCTTGTCCTTCAGGGTGGAGTGCAATGACTTGGCTTGACTGGCTTTTTTGCTCTTGTCCTTCAGGCTAGAGTGCAATGGCTTGGCTTGGCTGCTTTTTTGCTCTTGTCCTTCAGGGTGGAGTGCAATGGCTTGGCTTGGCTGGCTTTTTTGGTCTTGTCGTTCAGGCTGGACTGCAATGGCTTCGGTTGATGCAATGGCTTGGCTTGGCCGGTTTTTTGCTGTTGTCCTTCAGACTGGAGTGCAATGGCTTGCCTTGGTGCAATGGCTTGGCCTGGCTGGCTTTTTTGCTCTTGTCCTCCAGTCTGGAGTGCAATGGCTTGGCTTGGCTGGCTTTTTTGCTCTTGTCCTTCAGACTGCAGTGCAGTGGCTTGGCTTGGATGGGTTTTTTGCTCTTTTCCTTCAGGCTGGAGTGCAATGACTTGGCATGGCTGGTTTTTTGCTCTTTTCTTTCAGGCTGGATTGCCATGGCATGGCTTGGCTTGGCTTGGCTTTTTTCCTCTTGTCCTTCAGGCTGGAGTGCAATGGCTTGGCTGGCTTGGCTTGCCTTTTCTGCTCTTGTCCTTCAGGCTGCAGTGCAGTGGCTTGGCATGGTGCTGTTACTTGGAGTGACTGGCTGTTTTCCTCTTGTCCTTAAGGCTGGAGTGCAATGGCTTGGCTTGGCTGGATTTTTCACTCATGTCCTTCAGGCTGGAGTGCAATGGCTTCGCTTGGTGCAATGGCTTCGCTTGGTGCAATGGCTTGGCTTGGCTGGCTTTTTTGCACTTGTCCTTCAGGCTAGAGTGCAATGGCTTGGCTTGGCTGCTTTTTTGCTCTTGTCCTTCAGGGTGGAGTGCAATGGCTTGGCTTGACTGGCTTTTTTGCTCTTGTCCTTCAGGCTAGAGTGCAATGGCTTGGCTTGGCTGCTTTTTTGCTCTTGTCCTTCAGGGTGGAGTGCAATGGCTTGGCTTGACTGGCTTTTTTGGTCTTGTCATTCAGGCTGGACTGCTATGGCTTCGCTTGTTGCAATGGCTTGGCTTGGCCGGTTTTTTGCTGTTGTCCTTCAGGCTGGAGTGCAATGGCTTGGCTTGGTGCAATGGCTTGGCCTGGCTGGCTTTTTTGCTCTTGTCCTCCAGTCTGGAGTGCAATGGCTTGGCTTGGCTGTCTTTTTTGCTATTGTCCTTCAGGCTGGAGTGCAATGGCTTGGCTTGGTGCACTGGCTTGGCTAGGTACAATGGCTTGACTTGGCTGGCTTTTTTGCTCTTGTCCTTCAGACTGCAGTGCAGTGGCTTGGCTTGGATGGCTTTTTTGCTCTTGTCCTTCAGGCTGGAGTGCAATGACTTGGCATGACTGGTTTTTTGCTCTTTTCCTTCAGGCTGGATTGCCATGGCATGGCTTGGCTTGGCTTGGCTTTTTTCCTCTTGTCCTTCAGGCTGGAGTGCAATGGCTTGGCTGGCTTGGCTTGCCTTTTCTGCTCTTGTCCTTCAGGCTGCAGTGCAGTGGCTTGGCATGGTGCTGTTACTTGGAGTGACTGGCTGTTTTCCTCTTGTCCTTAAGGCTGGAGTGCAATGGCTTGGCTTGGCTGGATTTTTCACTCATGTCCTTCAGGCTGGAGTGCAATGGCTTCGCTTGGTGCAATGGCTTGGCTTGGCTGGCTTTTTTGCACTTGTCCTTCAGGCTGGAGTGCAATGGCTTGGCTTGGCTGCTTTTTTGCTCTTGTCCTTCAGGGTGGAGTGCAATGGCTTGGCTTGACTGGCTTTTTTGCTCTTGTCCTTCAGGCTAGAGTGCAATGACTTGGCTTGGCTGCTTTTTTGCTCTTGTCCTTCAGGGTGGAGTGCAATGGCTTGGCTTGACTGGCTTTTTTGGTCTTGTCATTCAGGCTGGACTGCAATGGCTTCGCTTGGTTCAATGGCTTGGCTTGGCCGGTTTTTTGCTGTTGTCCTTCAGGCTGGAGTGCAATGGCTTGGCTTGGTGCAATGGCTTGGCCTGACTGGCTTTTTTGCTCTTGTCCTCCAGTCTGGAGTGCAATGGCTTGGCTTGGCTGTCTTTTTTGCTATTGTCCTTCAGGCTGGAGTGCAATGGCTTGGCTTGGTGCACTGGCTTGGCTAGGTACAATGGCTTGGCTTGGCTGGCTTTTTTGCTCTTGTCCTTCAGACTGCAGTGCAGTGGCTTGGCTTGGATGGCTTTTTTGCTCTTGTCCTTCAGGCTGGAGTGCAATGACTTGGCATGGCTGGTTTTTTGCTCTTTTCCTTCAGGCTGGATTGCCATGGCATGGCTTGGCTTGGCTTGGCTTTTTTCCTCTTGTCCTTCAGGCTAGAGTGCAATGGCTTTGCTGGCTTGGCTTGCCTTTTCTGCTCTTGTCCTTCAGGCTGCAGTGCAGTGGCTTGGCATGGTGCTGTTACTTGGAGTGACTGGCTGTTTTCCTCTTGTCCTTAAGGCTGGAGTGCAATGGCTTGGCTTGGCTGGATTTTTCACTCATGTCCTTCAGGCTGGAGTGCAATGGCTTCGCTTGGTGCAATGGCTTGGCTTGGCTGGCTTTTTTGCACTTGTCCTTCAGGCTGGAGTGCAATGGCTTGGCTTGGCTGGCTTTTTTGCTATTGTCCTTCAGGCTGGAGTGCAATGGCTTGTCTTTGTAAAATGGCTTGTCTTGGCTGGCTTTTTTGCTCTTGTCCTTCAGGCTGGAGTGCAATGGCTTGGCTTGGCTGGCTTTTTTGCTTTTGTCCTTCAGGCTGGAGTGCAATGACTTGGCATGGCTGCTTTTTGCTCTTTTCCTTCAGGCTGGATTGCAATGGCGTGGGTTGGCTTGACTTGGCTTTTTTCCTCTTGTCCTTCAGGCTGGAGTGCAATTGCTTGGCTGGCTTGGCTTGGCTTTTTTGCTCTTGTCCTTCAGGCTGGAGTGAAATGGCTTGGCTTGGCTCCCTTTTTTGCTCTTATCCTTCAGGCTGGAGTGCAATGACTTGGCTTGGCTGCCTTTTTTCTCTTGTCGTTCAGACTGGAGTGCAATGAATTGGCTTGGCTGGCTTTTTTGCTCTTGTCCTTCAGGCTAGAGTGCAATGGCTTGGCTTCCTGCAATGACTTGGCTTGGCTGGCTTATTCGCTCTTGTCCTTCACGCTGGAGTGCAATGGATTGGCTTAGCTTGCTTTTTCTCTTGTCCTTCAGGCTGGAGTGCAATGGCGTGGCTCTCTGGCTTTTTTCCTCTTGTCCTTCAGGGTGGAGTGCAATGACTTGGCTTGACTGGCTTTTTTGCTCTTGTCCTTCAGGCTAGAGTGCAATGGCTTGGCTTGGCTGCTTTTTTGCTCTTGTCCTTCAGGGTGGAGTGCAATGGCTTGGCTTGACTGGCTTTTTTGGTCTTGTCGTTCAGGCTGGACTGCAATGGCTTCGCTTGATGCAATGGCTTGGCTTGGCCGGTTTTTTGCTGTTGTCCTTCAGGCTGGAGTGCAATGGCTTGCCTTGGTGCAATGGCTTGGCCTGGCTGGCTTTTTTGCTCCTGTCCTCCAGTCTGGAGTGCAATGGCTTGGCTTGGCTGTCTTTTTTGCTATTGTCCTTCAGGCTGGAGTGCAATGGCTTGGCTTGGTGCACTGGCTTGGCTAGGTACAATGGCTTGGCTTGGCTGGCATTTTTGCTCTTGTCCTTCAGACTGCAGTGCAGTGGCTTGGCTTGGATGGGTTTTTTGCTCTTTTCCTTCAGGCTGGAGTGCAATGACTTGGCATGGCTGGTTTTTTGCTCTTTTCCTTCAGGCTGGATTGCCATGGCATGGCTTGGCTTGGCTTGGCTTTTTTCCTCTTGTCCTTCAGGCTGGAGTGCAATGGCTTGGCTGGCTTGGCTTGGCTTTTCTGCTCTTGTCCTTCAGGCTGCAGTGCAGTGGCTTGGCATGGTGCTGTTACTTGGAGTGACTGGCTGTTTTCCTCTTGTCCTTAAGGCTGGAGTGCAATGGCTTGGCTTGGCTGGATTTTTCACTCATGTCCTTCAGGCTGGAGTGCAATGGCTTCGCTTGGTGCAATGGCTTGGCTTGGCTGGCTTTTTTGCACTTGTCCTTCAGGCTAGAGTGCAATGGCTTGGCTTGGCTGCTTTTTTGCTCTTGTCCTTCAGGGTGGAGTGCAATGGCTTGGCTTGACTGGCTTTTTTGCTCTTGTCCTTCAGGCTAGAGTGCAATGGCTTGGCTTGGCTGCTTTTTTGCTCTTGTCCTTCAGGGTGGAGTGCAATGGCTTGGCTTGACTGGCTTTTTTGGTCTTGTCATTCAGGCTGGACTGCAATGGCTTCGCTTGGTTCAATGGCTTGGCTTGGCCGGTTTTTTGCTGTTGTCCTTCAGGCTGGAGTGCAATGGCTTGGCTTCGTGCAATGGCTTGGCCTGGCTGGCTTTTTTGCTCTTGTCCTCCAGTCTGGAGTGCAATGGCTTGACTTGGCTGTCTTTTTTGCTATTGTCCTTCAGGCTGGAGTGCAATGGCTTGGCTTGGTGCACTGGCTTGGCTAGGTACAATGGCTTGGCTTGGCTGGCTTTTTTGCTCTTGTCCTTCAGACTGCAGTGCAGTGGCTTGGCTTGGATGGCTTTTTTGCTCTTGTCCTTCAGGCTGGAGTGCAATGACTTGGCATGGCTGGTTTTTTGCTCTTTTCCTTCAGGCTGGATTACCATGGCATGGCTTGGCTTGGCTTGGCTTTTTTCCTCTTGTCCTTCAGGCTAGAGTGCAATGGCTTTGCTAGCTTGGCTTGCCTTTTCTGCTCTTGTCCTTCAGGCTGCAGTGCAATGGCTTGGCATGGTGCTGTTACTTGGAGTGACTGGCTGTTTTCCTCTTGTCCTTAAGGCTGGAGTGCAATGGCTTGGCTTGGCTGGATTTTTCACTCATGTCCTTCAGGCTGCAGTGCAATGGCTTCGCTTGGTGCAATGGCTTGGCTTGGCTGGCTTTTTTGCACTTGTCCTTCAGGCTGGAGTGCAATGGCTTGGCTTGGCTGGCTTTTTTGCTATTGTCCTTCAGGCTGGAGTGCAATGGCTTGTCTTTGTAAAATGGCTTGTCTTGGCTGGCTTTTTTGCTCTTGTCCTTCAGGCTGGAGTGCAATGGCTTGGCTTGGCTGGCTTTTTTGCTTTTGTCCTTCAGGCTGGAGTGCAATGACTTGGCATGGCTGCTTTTTGCTCTTTTCCTTCAGGCTGGATTGCAATGGCGTGGGTTGGCTTGACTTTGCTTTTTTCCTCTTGTCCTTCAGGCTGGAGTGCAATTGCTTGGCTGGCTTGGCTTGGCTTTTTTGCTCTTGTCCTTCAGGCTGGAGTGAAATGGCTTGGCTTGGCTCCCTTTTTTGCTCTTATCCTTCAGGCTGGAGTGCAATGACTTGGCTTGGCTGCCTTTTTTCTCTTGTCGTTCAGACTGGAGTGCAATGAATTGGCTTGGCTGGCTTTTTTGCTCTTGTCCTTCAGGCTAGAGTGCAATGGCTTGGCTTCCTGCAATGACTTGGCTTGGCTGGCTTATTCGCTCTTGTCCTTCACGCTGGAGTGCAATGGATTGGCTTAGTTTGCTTTTTCTCTTGCCCTTCAGGCTGGAGTGCAATGGCGTGGCTCGCTGGCTTTTTTCCTCTTGTCCTTCAGGGTGGAGTGCAATGACTTGGCTTGACTGGCTTTTTTGCTCTTGTCCTTCAGGCTAGAGTGCAATGGCTTGGCTTGGCTGCTTTTTTGCTCTTGTCCTTCAGGGTGGAGTGCAATGGCTTGGCTTGACTGGCTTTTTTGGTCTTGTCGTTCAGGCTGGACTGCAATGGCTTCGGTTGATGCAATGGCTTGGCTTGGCCGGTTTTTTGCTGTTGTCCTTCAGACTGGAGTGCAATGGCTTGCCTTGGTGCAATGGCTTGGCCTGGCTGGCTTTTTTGCTCTTGTCCTCCAGTCTGGAGTGCAATGGCTTGGCTTGGCTGGCTTTTTTGCTCTTGTCCTTCAGACTGCAGTGCAGTGGCTTGGCTTGGATGGGTTTTTTGCTCTTTTCCTTCAGGCTGGAGTGCAATGACTTGGCATGGCTGGTTTTTTGCTCTTTTCCTTCAGGCTGGATTGCCATGGCATGGCTTGGCTTGGCTTGGCTTTTTTCCTCTTGTCCTTCAGGCTGGAGTGCAATGGCTTGGCTGGCTTGGCTTGCCTTTTCTGCTCTTGTCCTTCAGGCTGCAGTGCAGTGGCTTGGCATGGTGCTGTTACTTGGAGTGACTGGCTGTTTTCCTCTTGTCCTTAAGGCTGGAGTGCAATGGCTTGGCTTGGCTGGATTTTTCACTCATGTCCTTCAGGCTGGAGTGCAATGGCTTCGCTTGGTGCAATGGCTTCGCTTGGTGCAATGGCTTGGCTTGGCTGGCTTTTTTGCACTTGTCCTTCAGGCTAGAGTGCAATGGCTTGGCTTGGCTGCTTTTTTGCTCTTGTCCTTCAGGGTGGAGTGCAATGGCTTGGCTTGACTGGCTTTTTTGCTCTTGTCCTTCAGGCTAGAGTGCAATGGCTTGGCTTGGCTGCTTTTTTGCTCTTGTCCTTCAGGGTGGAGTGCAATGGCTTGGCTTGACTGGCTTTTTTGGTCTTGTCATTCAGGCTGGACTGCTATGGCTTCGCTTGTTGCAATGGCTTGGCTTGGCCGGTTTTTTGCTGTTGTCCTTCAGGCTGGAGTGCAATGGCTTGGCTTGGTGCAATGGCTTGGCCTGGCTGGCTTTTTTGCTCTTGTCCTCCAGTCTGGAGTGCAATGGCTTGGCTTGGCTGTCTTTTTTGCTATTGTCCTTCAGGCTGGAGTGCAATGGCTTGGCTTGGTGCACTGGCTTGGCTAGGTACAATGGCTTGGCTTGGCTGGCTTTTTTGCTCTTGTCCTTCAGACTGCAGTGCAGTGGCTTGGCTTGGATGGCTTTTTTGCTCTTGTCCTTCAGGCTGGAGTGCAATGACTTGGCATGGCTGGTTTTTTGCTCTTTTCCTTCAGGCTGGATTGCCATGGCATGGCTTGGCTTGGCTTGGCTTTTTTCCTCTTGTCCTTCAGGCTAGAGTGCAATGGCTTGGCTGGCTTGGCTTGCCTTTTCTGCTCTTGTCCTTCAGGCTGCAGTGCAATGGCTTGGCATGGTGCTGTTACTTGGAGTGACTGGCTGTTTTCCTCTTGTCCTTAAGGCTGGAGTGCAATGGCTTGGCTTGGCTGGATTTTTCACTCATGTCCTTCAGGCTGGAGTGCAATGGCTTCGCTTGGTGCAATGGCTTGGCTTGGCTGGCTTTTTTGCACTTGTCCTTCAGGCTGGAGTGCAATGGCTTGGCTTGGCTGGCTTTTTTGCTATTGTCCTTCAGGCTGGAGTGCAATGGCTTGTCTTTGTAAAATGGCTTGTCTTGGCTGGCTTTTTTGCTCTTGTCCTTCAGGCTGGAGTGCAATGGCTTGGCTTGGCTGGCTTTTTTGCTTTTGTCCTTCAGGCTGGAGTGCAATGACTTGGCATGGCTGCTTTTTGCTCTTTTCCTTCAGGCTGGATTGCAATGGCGTGGGTTGGCTTGACTTGGCTTTTTTCCTCTTGTCCTTCAGGCTGGAGTGCAATTGCTTGGCTGGCTTGGCTTGGCTTTTTTGCTCTTGTCCTTCAGGCTGGAGTGAAATGGCTTGGCTTGGCTCCCTTTTTTGCTCTTATCCTTCAGGCTGGAGTGCAATGACTTGGCTTGGCTGCCTTTTTTCTCTTGTCGTTCAGACTGGAGTGCAATGAATTGGCTTGGCTGGCTTTTTTGCTCTTGTCCTTCAGGCTAGAGTGCAATGGCTTGGCTTCCTGCAATGACTTGGCTTGGCTGGCTTATTCGCTCTTGTCCTTCACGCTGGAGTGCAATGGATTGGCTTAGCTTGCTTTTTCTCTTGTCCTTCAGGCTGGAGTGCAATGGCGTGGCTCGCTGGCTTTTTTCCTCTTGTCCTTCAGGGTGGAGTACAATGACTTGGCTTGACTGGCTTTTTTGCTCTTGTCCTTCAGGCTAGAGTGCAATGACTTGGCTTGGCTGCTTTTTTACTCTTGTCCTTCAGGGTGGAGTGCAATGGCTTGGCTTGACTGGCTTTTTTGGTCTTGTCGTTCAGGCTGGACTGCAATGGCTTCGCTTGATGCAATGGCTTGACTTGGCCGGTTTTTTGCTGTTGTCCTTCAGGCTGGAGTGCAATGGCTTGGCTTGGTGCAATGGCTTGGCCTGGCTGGCTTTTTTGCTCTTGTCCTCCAGTCTGGAGTGCAATGGCTTGGCTTGGCTGTCTTTTTTGCTATTGTCCTTCAGGCTGGAGTGCAATGGCTTGGCTTGGTGCACTGGCTTGGCTAGGTACAATGGCTTGACTTGGCTGGCTTTTTTGCTCTTGTCCTTCAGACTGCAGTGCAGTGGCTTGGCTTGGATGGCTTTTTTGCTCTTGTCCTTCAGGCTGGAGTGCAATGACTTGGCATGACTGGTTTTTTGCTCTTTTCCTTCAGGCTGGATTGCCATGGCATGGCTTGGCTTGGCTTGGCTTTTTTCCTCTTGTCCTTCAGGCTGGAGTGCAATGGCTTGGCTGGCTTGGCTTGGCTTTTCTGCTCTTGTCCTTCAGGCTGCAGTGCAGTGGCTTGGCATGGTGCTGTTACTTGGAGTGACTGGCTGTTTTCCTCTTGTCCTTAAGGCTGGAGTGCAATGGCTTGGCTTGGCTGGATTTTTCACTCATGTCCTTCAGGCTGGAGTGCAATGGCTTCGCTTGGTGCAATGGCTTGGCTTGGCTGGCTTTTTTGCACTTGTCCTTCAGGCTAGAGTGCAATGGCTTGGCTTGGCTGCTTTTTTGCTCTTGTCCTTCAGGGTGGAGTGCAATGGCTTGGCTTGACTGGCTTTTTTGCTCTTGTCCTTCAGGCTAGAGTGCAATGGCTTGGCTTGGCTGCTTTTTTACTCTTGTCCTTCAGGGTGGAGTGCAATGGCTTGGCTTGACTGGCTTTTTTGGTCTTGTCATTCAGGCTGGACTGCAATGGCTTCGCTTGGTTCAATGGCTTGGCTTGGCCGGTTTTTTGCTGTTGTCCTTCAGGCTGGAGTGCAATGGCTTGGCTTGGTGCAATGGCTTGGCCTGGCTGGCTTTTTTGCTCTTGTCCTCCAGTCTGGAGTGCAATGGCTTGGCTTGGCTGTCTTTTTTGCTATTGTCCTTCAGGCTGGAGTGCAATGGCTTGGCTTGGTGCACTGGCTTGGCTAGGTACAATGGCTTGGCTTGGCTGGCTTTTTTGCTCTTGTCCTTCAGACTGCAGTGCAGTGGCTTGGCTTGGCTGGCTTTTTTGCTCTTGTCCTTGAGGCTGGAGTGCAATGACTTGGCATGGCTGGTTTTTTGCTCTTTTCCTTCAGGCTGGATTGCCATGGCATGGCTTGGCTTGGCTTGGCTTTTTTCCTCTTGTCCTTCAGGCTGGAGTGCAATGGCTTGGCTGGCTTGGCTTGGCTTTTTTGCTCTTGTCCTTCAGGCTGGAGTGAAATGGCTTGGCTTGGCTCCCTTTTTTGCTCTTATCCTTCAGGCTGGAGTGCAATGACTTGGCTTGGCTGCCTTTTTTCTCTTGTCGTTCAGACTGGAGTGCAATGAATTGGCTTGGCTGGCTTTTTTGCTCTTGTCCTTCAGGCTAGAGTGCAATGGCTTGGCTTCCTGCAATGACTTGGCTTGGCTGGCTTATTCGCTCTTGTCCTTCACGCTGGAGTGCAATGGATTGGCTTAGCTTGCTTTTTCTCTTGTCCTTCAGGCTGGAGTGCAATGGCGTGGCTCGCTGGCTTTTTTCCTCTTGTCCTTCAGGGTGGAGTACAATGACTTGGCTTGACTGGCTTTTTTGCTCTTGTCCTTCAGGCTAGAGTGCAATGACTTGGCTTGGCTGCCTTTTTGCTCTTGTCCTTCAGGGTGGAGTGCAATGGCTTGGCTTGACTGGCTTTTTTGGTCTTGTCGTTCAGGCTGGACTGCAATGGCTTCGCTTGATGCAATGGCTTGGCTTGGCCGGTTTTTTGCTGTTGTCCTTCAGGCTGGAGTGCAATGGCTTGGCTTGGTGCAATGGCTTGGCCTGGCTGGCTTTTTTGCTCTTGTCCTCCAGTCTGGAGTGCAATGGCTTGGCTTGGCTGTCTTTTTTGCTATTGTCCTTCAGGCTGGAGTGCAATGGCTTGGCTTGGTGCACTGGCTTGGCTAGGTACAATGGCTTGACTTGGCTGGTTTTTTTGCTCTTGTCCTTCAGACTGCAGTGCAGTGGCTTGGCTTGGATGGGTTTTTTGCTCTTGTCCTTCAGGCTGGAGTGCAATGACTTGGCATGGCTGGTTTTTTGCTCTTTTCCTTCAGGCTGGATTGCCATGGCATGGCTTGGCTTGGCTTGGCTTTTTTCCTCTTGTCCTTCAGGCTGGAGTGCAATGGCTTGGCTGGCTTGGCTTGCCTTTTCTGCTCTTGTCCTTCAGGCTGCAGTGCAGTGGCTTGGCATGGTGCTGTTACTTGGAGTGACTGGCTGTTTTCCTCTTGTCCTTAAGGCTGGAGTGCAATGGCTTGGCTTGGCTGGATTTTTCACTCATGTCCTTCAGGCTGGAGTGCAATGGCTTCGCTTGGTGCAATGGCTTGGCTTGGCTGGCTTTTTTGCACTTGTCCTTCAGGCTGGAGTGCAATGGCTTGTCTTTGTAAAATGGCTTTTCTTTGCTGGCTTTTTTGCTCTTGTCCTTCAGGCTGGAGTTCAATGGCTTGGCTTGGCTGGCTTTTTTGCTTTTGTCCTTCAGGCTGGAGTGCAATGACTTGGCATGGCTGCTTTTTGCTCTTTTCCTTCAGGCTGGATTGCAATGGCGTGGGTTGGCTTGACTTGGCTTTTTTCCTCTTGTCCTTCAGGCTGGAGTGCAATTGCTTGGCTGGCTTGGCTTGCCTTTTTTGCTCTTGTCCTTCAGGCTGGAGTGAAATGGCTTGGCTTGGCTCCCTTTTTTGCTCTTATCCTTCAGGCTGGAGTGCAATGACTTGGCTTGGCTGCCTTTTTTCTCTTGTCGTTCAGACTGGAGTGCAATGAATTGGCTTGGCTGGCTTTTTTGCTCTTGTCCTTCAGGCTGGAGTGCAATGGCTTGACTTCCTGCAATGACTTGGCTTGGCTGGCTTATTCCCTCTTGTCCTTCACGCTGGAGTGCAATGGATTGGCTTAGCTTGCTTTTTCTCTTGTCCTTCAGGCTGGAGTGCAATGGCTTGGCTCGCTGGCTTTTTTCGTCTTGTCCTTCAGGGTAGGGTGAATGAAAAACAGAATTAAAAGAAATTGGGAAACCACAAGATCTTAGAGCTTTCATTGCCTTGGATTAGGTTATTGTAAGTCCTTTAATTTTAAGCAGTAATCTGTATACAAAAATGCAGATTTTTTTTTGGAACAGACAGCAATTAATGCTGAACGGAAGTAATAATATAAGGAAGAAACTTTCATGATCCTACATTCATGCAGTTCATCTTTAGATAAAAACTGTTTGTATTCTTTCCTTCATGTTTTCAGATCATAACATAATTATAAAGCTATGTATTTATGTTGTCTACCTTTTATAATGGTAATGTTAACCACAATATCAACAAAAATATACAGGCCAGGCACTGTGGTTCACGCCTGTAATCCCAGCACTCTGGGAGGCCGAGGTTGGTGGATCAACTGAGATCAGGAGTTTGAGATCAGCCTGGCCAACATGGTGAAATCCCATCTCTACTAAAAATACCAAAAATTAGCCAGGAGTGGTGGTGGATGCCTGTAATTCCAACTACTCAGGAGGCTGAGGCAGAAGAATCACCTGAACCCAGGAGGCGGAGGTTGCAGTGAGCTGAGATTACACCACTGCACTCCAGCCTGGGCAACAAGAGCATAACTCCATCTCAAATATACACATGCACACACACACACACACATGCACATACATAAAATACACTTTAGTGTGAAGTATTCTTTGATTAAACTAATGATAAGCTTTACGGTTCTCATAATAAATAATTTCTGTTTCTAAAATAGAACACCTGTAATATAAAACGTAAATTCCCAAAAAGGTCTGCTAACTAGTGTGTAAGAAATAATGCAGAAGGCAATTTCAATAACCCAGCTAGTAACTGATTCCTTAATTTCAAAGAGACAGTAATCTGGAACCAAATCAAAATAATATTTTTCTCTATATATTCTTTTTTTTTTTTTTTTTTTTTTTTGACACAAGGTCTCATTCTGTCACCCAGACTGGAGTGCAGTGATGTAATCATAGCTCACGGCAGCCTTGAACTTCTGAGCTCAAGAAATCCTCCTATCTCAGCCTCCCCAGTAGCTAGGACTACAGACACATGCTACCACCACACCCAGCTATCTTTTAAAAGTGTTTGTAATCGCTTCTTGGGCTTTTGGCCAAGATCAAGTATAAAAATGTTTGTAAAGACAGGATCTCTATGTTGCCCAGCTGGTCTTAAACTCCTGGCTTCAAGCAATCCTCCTGCTACAGCCCCTCAAAGTGCTGGGATTACAGGTATGAACCACCATGCCCAGCTTATTTTTCCATATTTTAAGATATATACTCTGTTAAGTAGAAGTACTTAACAAAGGATTGTATGTTTTTGCTTAAAATGTACAAATAAGGAAGTATAATGGTTTCCTCACAATAAAGATAAGATAGTTTAAGAAATGAGGACATCATATAACATTCCTCTACACTTTAAGGATAGCGACAGAAGATGAAAATGTGTGCCACAGTTTCAAAATGAATGTAAAGTTATTTATAGTGCTAAATTATTTTAAACCTCTAAAATTAATGCAAAATGTAGTCTCTTATAGAATAGAAATGCAGGTATCATTAGAAAGATAAAAGACATAACAAAAAGTTCATAAATTTGATTCATACTACTAATTAATATCTGTAACTCACAATGTCAGACTGAGAACTTTGATGGGTAAATCCAAATATTTAACTAAATGAAGTATATTAATCAAGATTGTGATTAAATCTTAAAACGTAAGAAGAACATCTGTAATTCTCTTTTAAATACTAATATGATGATTACACACACATATATTCTACCAGTAATCTGAAAGTGAGCAATTTGACCTTATCATAAGTTACTATATAATATATATGGAGAATAAAAATATAATACAGACCCCTTAAAAAAAAGTTGATAAAGCATTTTATCTTCTAAAATCTAAGTTAAATCCAAACATTTCCAGGAGTTCTCAATTCTGCTTTATCCTAATATTGCAAATAAAGTCACTTTAACCCCACAAAATGGTTACTTCCTCATCTGCAAAATCAAGTAAGTTTGACCAAAAATGTTTATGACCCCAGAAGCAGAAAGCACCAAACTACATCTACTACAATATATCTATAAGGTTATATAATTTATTTTTCTATTCAGTCTGTATTTTATAGTCACCTCTTTTTAAATGTCAAGCAAAAAAAGATATCTGAAAAAATTCACCTCATTATTAATGCTAAAACTTTGTAAATTTAGAATTTAAAAAGAGTACTAACAAGAAGTAGATTAAAACATACCTGGTTCATTATAGCCTTCTCTTAAGTACTGAATAAGACAAAAAATAAATCTTGGAAGAACAAATTCAGACATCATCAGTAAGTCTTTAGGGACACAGGGAATATTTGAACTTGATTTAATTTGATGCCTTTTGCAAAACCTGTAATATGAAAAAGAAAAAAATTAACAGTAATGTCTAATCACCCAAAAACATATTATTTCTGTTTACAATACTCATAAACAGAATACAGGCCAATATAATCCTCCTTTATGATTTTTAAGTTACCAAGTTAAAAGAATATAATTTTAATCAGTCTTTGTATTAAAAAAGGCACTCAGGTAGATTCTTCCCAAGAAAAGACCATAAAATTAATAGCAAAATTCCAAATAGAATACAAAAAGAAAAATCTGATTAGAAGGCACATTTGTTAGCTGACATTTATTACTTTCAGGTACCTCTTTATAACTTCCACTCTTTTAAACCATTAAGAACATTATTGATTACTTCCAAAGAATTTATATTTTTCCTCACAATTTCTAACTTATTGCATTAATGAATAGGTAAGTGACATAAGAACTTGTAGTTTATTTTAAAAGTGTATACACTTAAGTGTATTCATTCCTTCTAATCTTGTTTATATTCAATTTTTCTTTCTTTTTTTTTTTTTTTTTTGAGAAGGAGTCTTGGTCTGTCACCCAGGCTGGAGTGCAGTGGCAGGATCTCAGTTCACTGCAACCTTTGCCTCCCAGGTTCAAGCAATTCTCCCTCCCTCAGCCTCCCGAGTAGCTGGGACTATAGGTGTGCACCACTATGCCAATTTTTTAATTTTTAGTAGAGATGGGGTTTCACAATGTTGGCTGGCCAGGCTGGTCTCAAACTCCTGACCTGAGGTGATCTACCTGCCTCAGCCCCGCAAAGTGCTGGGATTACAGGCATGAGCCACTGCACCCAGCCTATATTCATTTTCAAGTGTGACTGGCATGCTTGAGCAAAAATGAAGTGAAGTATTCTTTTTTTTTTCTTCTTCCTTAGAGACAGGATCTTGCTTTGTCACCCACATGCATCCTGGAAATCCTGGGCTCAAACAATCCTCCCACGTCAGCTTCAGGCACATGCCACTATGCCTGGCTTTTTTATTTTTACTTTTTATAGAGACAGGGTCTTGCTATATTGCCAAGGCTGATGAACTCCTGGCCTCAAGCGATCCTCCAGCCTTGACCTCCCAAAGTGCTGGGATTACAGGCATGAGCCACTGTGCCCCACCTTGAAGAAAACTATTCTATAGTCAACATCCAAATAATCACAAGTTATTCTGTGACCAAACACATAATTACCACATTAAACATGTAAAATGCCTAGAAATAAGTAGAAGGGAAGAGAATCTATTTAAGCTGTAAAATACAAAAGAGCTGAATAGAGAAAAACTATATTGTGGCTTACGCCTGTAATCCTAGCACTTTGTGAAGCTAAGGCGGGTGGATCATGAGGTCAAGAGATCAAGACCATCCTGGTCAACAAGGTGAAACCCCGTCTCTACTAAAAAATACAAAAATTAGCTGGGCATGGTGGCGCATGCCTGTAGTCCCAGCTACTCAGGAGGCTGAGGCAGGAGAACTGCCTGAACCCAGGAGGCGGAGGTTGTGGTGAACCAAGATCATGCCATTGCACTCCAGCCTGGGTAACAAGAGTGAAACTCCGTCTCAAAAAAAAAAAAAAAAATTTACCTATAATGTTTGAATTTTATGTAACTGACATATGTATAACTTTATAATCAAAAGGAAAAATTTAAACCAAAAGCAAAAAATAAGTTATACCATACATTTGGTTTAGTTCCACAATTTAAAACATCATTAGTATCCTTTGTTTGCCTCAAGGACCCTTTTGAGAATCTAATGAAAATTATAACTCTTAAGAAAAAGTATACACAAATACAAAATAAAAGTTAGCATGTTCACACTCTGCTGAAGTGTATCTACCCTTAAGGTAGGGCTTTTAATTGTTAGGTCAGCAGATTACAGTGCAGAGAGATGGATTTTCCTTGGTCCTCAAGGCAGACACACAGGCAGAGCCTGAGCAACCTTTTCACTTGCCTCTGTATCCCATCCAAATACCATTTTTCACATCTGCCATTATTATGATAAAAGTTAGGAAGCATTACACCTTCAGGTTCAGACCTTGATTTAAAAGAAAAAAATGAATTTAAGAACTTCTTCCCAGCCAGGTGCAGTCACTCACACCTGTAATCCCAGCACTCTGGGAGGCCACAGTGGGCGAGTTACTTGAGATCAGGAGTTCAAGACCAGTCTGGCCAACATAGTAAAACCCTGTTTCTACTAAAAACACAAAAGTATACACCTGTAATCCCAGCTATTCAGGAGGCTGAGGTGAAAGAATCAATTGAACCCAGGAGGCAGAGGTTGCAGAGAGCTGAGATCTCACTACTGCACTCCAGCCTGAATAACAGAGCAAGACTCCAACTCCAAAAACAAACAAAAAACAAAAAACAAAAAAACAACTTCTTCCAGCTGGGACACACAATATCTCAATATCTAAATAAAATCAAGTACACTTTTAAAAGCTATATTTCCATAAAAGCTTTTTTTTTTTTTTTTTTTTAGAGACAGTCTCACTCGGTTGCCCAGACTGGAGGAGTACAGTGGTATGATCTCAGCTCACTGCAACCTCTGCCTCCCAGGTTCAAGTGATTCTCCTGCCTCAGCCTCCAAAGTAGCTGGGACTACAGGCACACCCCACCACACCCATCTAATTTTTTGTATTTTTAGTAGAGATGGGGTTGTGCCACGTTGGCCAGGCTGGTCTTGAACTCCTGACCTCAGGTGATCCACTGGCCTTGGCCTCCCAAAGTGCTGAAATTACAGGCATGAGCCCCTGTGCCCAGCCCATAAAAGCTTTTATAAAGGAGAACCTGGCCTGTGTGACAGATTAGAGAACTAGTTGTGATCTAAGATAACTAAGAAGCCTGTATGTATGAACGTGAAGGAGAGAAAGTGGAAGAAAGGAAAGCCAGCAGAGAAGAACAGAAAAACATAATTGGACACTGAATTGAAGGATGCAATAAAAGAATTGAGAGATGTGTTGGAAACAGTGAGTTCCTCTTCAAAAGTTCTATTTGTCCTCTATTTTCAAAGCCTAACTTCCTTGCCTCCTTGCCCCTAGTTAACAACCTTCCATCTATTCCCAATCTGTAAACTATATAACCTACATCTGTTACTTATTTGGCACCCTTAGATCTGAAACTGCTCTTCCTGAAGCTATAACCCCTACCCCTGCTCCATTTGATGTAGCCAATCAGGATCAGCTTAGATTGTGTAGTCGGACCCCAGCCAATGGGGACCAGACACAGAAGCAGGGACTGACTGCTTTAGGGATAAAAATCCCTTCCCTCCTTTATTCAGTGTGCTCTCGCAGTGACCAGAAGATCAAGCAGCACCCTTCTGCAGAAGTAAATTTGCCTTGCTGAGAAATCCTTTATTTGAGTGCTCGTTTTCTTTGTGACTATGAGCTCTTATTGCCAACAGCTGGAAAGCAGAAAGTTAAGGATTAGAAAGCTCTCTTGGACATTTTGTGCAGGAAGGAAACCAATTCCAAAGAGCTACTGGGTGAAGTAAAGAACAATTTGAACAGAGTATCAAGTAGCTTCAAGGAGTGAAGATTCAAGCAGGGAAATAAGTCAAAGGAACAGCAAGAATGGTCTAAATAATTTCGAGACTGAGGTTACAGAAGTGTATCAGAAGACTGGAGATTAAAAACTTAATGGTTAAAAAAGTAAAAAAAAATAAGACTCTGGGAACTAGTTTGAATACAGCAGACCTGTCCAATATGGATGTAGCATACTGTAAGACTGTCGAACAAAACCGGTTTTTGTAATTCAGGCTGAGCATACTGTGGGGACTGACCATTTAACATGGCAGATGCTCAGTAAAGACTTGATAATACTCAGTTTGAGGCAGGAAGATTTCCTGAGCCCAGGAATTCATGACCAGCCTGGGCAATATAGCAAGATCCTTAAAAAATCTTTTTTTAAATTAATATTATTTCATCAAGTCTTAGAAAAAGACTTGCTGAAACAAAGACTTAACTAAACAGAGGTTTTTTTTTTTTTTTTTTTTGAAATGAAGTCTTGCTCTTCACCCAGGCTAGAGTGCAGTGGCACAATCTCAGCTCACTGCCATCTCAACCTCCCAGGTCCAAGCAATTCTCCTGCCTCAGCCTCTGTAGTAGCTAGGATTACAGGTGTGTGCCACGACACCTGGCTAATTTTTTTTTGTATTTTTATTAGAGATGGGGTTTCGCCATGTTGGCCAGGCTGATCTTGAACTCCTGACCTCAAGTGATCTGCCTGCCTTGGCCTCCCAAAGTGTGGGGATTACAGGCAAAAGCCACCGGGCCCAGCCAACAAAATTATTTTAAAGGCATCCAGATAAATAATAGTCTGGGACTATTTAATAATCCCAGTTGTTAAAAAAAAAAAATTTTTTTTAAGAGCTATGACATGCCTCACATCTAGGCCCTGGGACTACAGAGGCCTTGTCCTCAGGGAGCTGACTTTCTGAGGGAGAAAGAAACAAAATATGGAAGTATCTGATAGTAATAAACTCTATGAAATTATTTCTAGCCTGGGCAACACTGCAAAACCCCATATCTACAAAATTAGCCAGATATGGTGCTTGAGCCCAGGAATTCATGTCCAGCCTGGGCAATATAGCAAGATCATCCCACTGCCCTTCAGACTGGATAACAGAGTGGGATCCTGTCTCAAAAAAAGAAAAAAAATATTTGACAGCACCACATGTAAAAAGCATCCATTTGGCTCCTTTAGGTTGGGTTTGTCAGGAAAGGCCTTTCTGAAGAGGCGATACTTAGGCAACAGACCAAACTGACATGAAGGAGCTAGGCTGGGCATGCAAAGCTCTGGGGAAGTTGAGGGAGAAAGTTTGCTATTTTTACTTTGTTTGTTTAGATCATACTGATTCAACCAACAAGAAATTTACTCCATTTATAACACCTAATTTGATCCTGAAATTCATGTCACTTCATCATCAATGACTAAGGCTACAGGAAGAACCAGTAAGTCAAGTGAGCTAACCAAAAGACACCAGTAAAATCAGTGAAAGACCTGACAAATGAAACTGCATATAAACATGTATTAACAATCTCTCCCCAAGTGAACAAGAGAAGGGCTTTCTAAGCAACTGGTATAGCTCCCAATTAAAAATGAGGCAGGATGTAATACATTCACATTAGCAGTTCAGAGGTCACAGATAACCTTCTGCAAGGAACCCAACAGATTTGCAAGATTAATAAGATTAAATAGTCCTTACTGGGGAAGGATGTTATGGTAAATAGAACTACAAAAATAGTAAACAAAATGACCTCTCTAAATGTTGTCTGACATCATCTTTTTTAAATTTTTCATTAAAGCACAACTGATAAAAAATTACCTAAAAGGTAAGTATGCAACTCAATGTAGTATCACTAAATGAACATACTCATGTAAACACCAATTCAAGATCAAGAAACAGAACATTACCCCAGAAACTCTCCTTATGATTCCTCTGAAATCAAATTTAAATGACTAAAAGCAAACTTCCTGGACTGTGGGAGATGGAGAGGAGAGAGAAATCAAAAGGGGAGGGGGTTTCTGGTGGTCTATTTGCAAGTTACTGATACTTGGTGAGGAGAAGGAGGGCAAGGAGAGGCCAACTCAAATAACTAAACCACATTTTTCAAGAATTTGAAAGGTATCTGAGATAATAAGCTCCCCTACAAGTAAGTTTTTGGCAAGAACATCCCATTCTCCACTTACTACAACATCATATGTTATTATGCAACAAGTTACACACATACACATTATTTTGCATATAATTCTAGAACATTCACGGAGATTCCTGGACAGTCATACCCCTCCAGGTTAAAAGCCCTGATGATATAATCTATGCCCTTCATCTGACAGATGGGGAAATCTCAGAAACATTAAACAACATACCTAACTAAACTTTAACAAAATTATCAAAAGATATTTAGGATACAGGCCAAAATGACGTAAAAGGCATACCATAAACATATATGATATCTAAACTAATCTATATGTTTAATATGACCCAGTGAAAATAACAATAAGAAATAAACAAGCTGATTCTAAAGTTCATATGGAAAAATAAGCAAGAATAGCTAAGAAAATTCTGAAAAACAAAAGCCATAAAAGTAAGCTTTATCAGAGATGAAAACTTCTTTTAAAGTTGAAATCATCAGAAGTATTGATTCTAGCCTTTAGGAAGCTAACATTCTATAGGACAGAGATAGACAATGATGATAAACACAATTAAGTGAACTACAAAGCAGAGAAAGGGAGATCAGAAATCATTTCCAAATTCACCTACACATATTCCTGAGCCATTTTTCTAGATACACATTTCTACATCTCTAATAGGGAGGACTAAAGTACAGCTCCATCTCATGTCTAAAACTGTTAGATAAATGGTAAGAACTAAAAGAAAAAACTTTAAATTCCATCTACATGGGTTTAAATATTATTTAGTGGGCCCCAAAGTACCAGAAAAACAAAAGTAAAATATTTATGAAAACTAAATATTTTAAATCAAATTACAGTGTGCACATAAGATCACAAAACTTGAAAGTAAAAAGATATTGTAAATCTATTAAACTATTAAGATGGTAAATATACATTGAAGCTGGGTGCAGTGGTTCACACCTGTAATCCCAGCACTTTGGGAGGTCAGCGGGCAGATCATGAGGTCAAGAGATGGAGACCATCCTGGTCAACATGGTGAAACCCCATCTCTACTAAAAATACATAAAATTACCTCGGCCTGGTGGCACGTGCCTGTAATCCCAGCTACTCGGGAAGCTGAGGCAGGAGAATCGGTTGAACCTGAGAGGCAGAGGTTGCAGTGAGCTGAGATTGTGCCATTGCACTCCAGCCTGGGTGAGAAAGCCACACTCCATCTCAGAAAAAAAAAAAAAAAAAAAAAAAAAGGTACATTTTCTGCGCGGGGCGGCGGCAGCGGCTGCGGCGGCGGCGGGCGGCGGCGGGCGGCAGCGGCGGAGGGCGGGGCGGAGGGCGGCCCGGGGCGGGTGGCGGCGGCGGAGGGCTGGGCGGTGCGGGGGGGGGGGGGCGGCGGCGGCGGGCGGGACGGCGGCGAAGGGCGGGGCGACGGCGGCAAAGGGCGGCGGCGGCGGCGGCGGCGGGCGGGACGGCGGCGAAGGGCGGGGCGGCGGCGACGGCGGAGGGCGGCCCGGGGCGGCGGCCGCGGCGGAGGGCGGGGCGGCGCGGGGGGCGGCGGCGGCGGCGGCGAAGGGCGGGGGCGGCGGCGAAGGGCGGGGCGGCGGCGGCGGGCGGGGGGGGCGGCGGCGGCGGCGGGCGGCGGCGGGCGGGGGGGGCGGCGGCGGCGGCGGGCGGCGGCGGGCGGGGGGGGCGGCGGCGGGCGGGGGGGGCGGCGGCGGGCGGCGGCGGGCGGGGGGGGCGGCGGCGGGCGGCGGCGGGCGGGGGGGCGGCGGGCGGCGGCGGCGGGCGGCGGCGGGCGGGGGGGGCGGCGGCGGGCGGGGGGGCGGCGGCGGGCGGGGGGGCGGCGGCGGCGGGCGGGGGGGGCGGCGGCGGGCGGGGGGGGCGGCGGCGGCGGGCGGGGGGGGCGGCGGCGGCGGCGGGCGGCGGCGGCGGCGGCGGGCGGCGGGGCGGCGGCGGCGGCGGGCGGCGGCGGCGGCGGCGGGCGGCGGGGCGGCGGCGGCGGCGGGCGGGGGGGGCGGCGGCGGCGGCGGCGGGCGGGGGGGGCGGCGGCGGCGGCGGCGGGCGGGGGGGGCGGCGGCGGCGGCGGCGGCGGGCGGGGGGCGGCGGCGGCGGGCGGCGGCGGCGGCGGGCGGCGGGCGGCGGCGGCGGGCGGCGGGCGGCGGCGGCGGCGGCGGCGGGCGGCGGCGGGCGGCGGCGGCGGGCGGCGGGCGGCGGCGGGCGGGGGGGCGGCGGCGGCGGCGGGCGGGGGGCGGCGGCGGCGGCGGGCGGGGGGGCGGCGGCGGCGGGCGGGGGGGCGGCGGCGGCGGGCGGCGGCGGGCGGCGGCGGGCGGCGGCGGCGGCGGGCGGCGGCGGGCGGCGGCGGGCGGCCCGGGAGGCGGTACCGCTCCCTGCCCGGGCTCCTCAGCGCAGCTGGCCGCCGACCCGCCGGTCCAGGGCAAAGGCTGAGGCTACTGGGGTGGAGCGGTGGGCCGGGCGGCTGCGAAGTCGGCGGTGGCTGGAGTGGGCGTGGAAGCGACTGCCATGGCGTTCTAAAACCTAGCCACCCAAACCATAAACATTTAGGATCTCACAGTTTTTGCATCTTAGGTGTCTAGACACAGCCCAGTGTGAGCCACGCCCCTCCCCCTCAGGCAGTCACGCCCCTCCCATCAGGAGGCCACTGCCTTTGTGAGGCCGCTGCTTTTGTGAGGCCGCTGCCTTTGTGGACTGCTGGGGGTAGAGGCTGCAGTCAGTCGTGAGGCCCTGGCTGTTTCTGGTTGGGTCCAGATAGAGGGGCAACCACGCGCAAGAGAAGGAGAGCGGTTGAGCTCGAAAGGACTTCTATAGGAAAAAGACTTGAATTCAGTGAGTTCACAAATGAAGCCGAGATTTTTTCTGGAAGGGAAATAGTAACAATAAGTCAAGGAGTATACTGAATATTTATTTCAGATATTGACGCTGGGGGTGGAGGCTGCAGTCCATCCTGAGGCCCTGGCTGTTCCTGGTTGGGTCCAGACAGAGGGGCAACCGCGTGCGAGAGAAGGAGAGTGGAGGGGCTTGTGCCGACCATGGAGCACAAACAGCAGTGCGAATGCAAAGACGTGAGTGGCCGCAAGCCAGGCGGCATTTTTCTCTGGTGGCCACAGGCATGGTGGGGAACGGGGGCAGGGATTGCCACTCAAGCAAGGGTCGCGAGGGTCGCGATGCTCCCAACTGTCCCGCTTCAGGAGGCTGCCCTGTTGTGGCACCCGGGGACAGTGGCGGTGACTCAGACTGTACCGGCCGCAACTGGAAGGTGCGGGACGCCAGGGGAACTGGTGGCCCGGGAAGCGGGAGGACTTCAGGAGGCCCTGAACCCTGCCTGACTGTGTGATTCTTCTGTGTCTTTGGTTGGAGTGGAAGTATTGATCTACTTATTTTATAAGTCATATTCCCCTGCTTCTTTATACTTAGTGTTCTTTTATTGGATGCCAGACATAAATTTTACTTTGTATACTGAATATTTTTATGTTCTTATAAATATTATTTAGAATTTTTGGATGTAGATAATTTATTTGGAAACAATTTGATTGTACAGGTCTTGCCTTTTATGATTTGCTGGTGGGGCCAGAGCCATGTTTAATCTGGGGCTAGTTGTTCCTTGCTACTGAGTTAAAACCCATCTTAGTTCTCTACTCAAAGCCTTATGACTTACGAAGTTTTTCCAGTGTAGCTTTACAGTGAAATATTTCTAGTGGGAATAGGCATTTTTTTTACACCTAGGTAGGTTCCAGTGACTGTTTTCCCCAGTCCTTTAGGAAAGTCTTTACTGTAGTCTTGGGTAGTTGTTTTACATGTGCTAATCTATTTCTTGCTAAAAGTTTCACTCTTGTTACCCAGGCTGGAGTGCAATGGTGCGATCTTGGCTCACCACAACCTCTGCCTCCTGGGTTCAGGCAATTCTCCTGCCTCAGATTCCTGAGTAGCTGGGATTACAGGCACACACCACCATGCCCAGCTAATTTTTTGTATTTTTAGTAGAGACGGGGTTTCACCATGTTGACCAGGATGGTCTCGATCTCTTGACCTCGTGATCCACACACCTCGGCCTCCCAAAGTGCTGGGATTACAGGCATGAGCCACCACGCCCACCTCTGGTTTTTTTTTTTTTTTTCTATATGCATTTATCTTCTTTCTAGTACATTCAACAGTAGCCAAGATATTCACAAAGAGTAATCACATTTAATGTACTATATTATGTTTATGTCTGGTAGACCTGAATGATATTTGGGTAAGCCCTCAGGAATCTTCCAATTGATGATGATTGAGAAATTACTTTAGCTCACCAGGGCAGCCATGGATATGATACTCTATCTGATCAGAAACTGGATTAGTCCTCTGACGATGTGTAGAAAGGCAAATTGCTTGTGTATTAAATGTATTCTTTGTGTTTGATCACAAGGGAAATTTACCCTTTGTTATTCTCTTATTTTTGTAACATTACAAGTCAAGACAGGACTGATAATCCATTTTTAATATATTGTGACATTTTAAATAAATTGTTTTACATTTCTAATGACAAGTTAATATTAACCAATACATTTTCTTTAATATTGCAGAAACAACACGTTCTTAAAAAAAAAGGGGCTGATTTACAAAAAATACAAACTACTGGTGTCAAAAGAAACAAAACGGGGAAAAATACGTTGAAGCATGAAGGTAAAGATGGAACACATGGTGAATGTGAGAACATTAAAAGATGATGTAGCTAAGTAGGAAATGCTTATCTACCTAAATATCCTTTTGTAATCCTCTGTGTATTTACACTCTTAGGCATTCTAAGAGGTGTGAAGTGGTATTTTATTGTGGTTTTGATTGTATTTCCCTGAGATTAGTCATGTTGAGCATTCTTTCATATACTTTTTTGTTATTTGCATGCCTTTGTTTGATAAATTTATTTAGGTTTGTTCATGTATTTTGCTCATTGTTTGTAATATCGTTTGTTTTTTTGGTTTTTTTGTTTGTTTGTTTGTTTTTGTTTTTTTTTTTGAGATGGAGTTTTGCTCTTGTTGCCCAGGCTGGAGTGCAATGGCGTGATCTCGGCTCACCGTAACCTCCGCCTCCTGGGTTCAGGCAATTCTCCTGCCTCAGCCACCTGAGTAGCTGGGATTACAGGCACGCGCCACCATGCCCAGCTAATTTTTTGTACTTTTGGTAGAGACGTGGTTTCACCATGTTGACCAGGATGGTCTCGATCTCTTGACCTCGTGATCCACCCACCTAGGCCTCCCAAAGTGCTGGGATTACAGGCGTGAGCCACCGCGCCCGGCCCTGTTGTTGTTTTTTCACCGTTGAGTTGTTTCAGTTTCTTACTTTGGATAACAACACCTTATTAGACATATGGTTTATAAATATTTTACACAATTCTGTGGGTTGCTTTCTCACTCTGTGGATTGTTTTACAGCAATGCAAAACTTTTTAACACAATCTCATTTTTCTATTTTTGCTTTTATTGCCTGTGCTTTTAGTGCCATATCCAAACATATTGCCTAGATCAACATCAAGAAGCTTTGTATGTTTTCTCTTACAGTTTTATGCCTTAAGGCCTTACATTTATATCTTTAATTCATTTTTTGTTGCTTTTTTTATATATGATGTGAAGTAAGGATCCGATTTAATTCTTCTGGCTGTGGACATACGGTTTTTCCCAACAACATTTATGGAAAAAATTATCTTTCCCTATTGTTTCTTTTTTGTGTTATTATTAATTGGAAAATAGTTATTTTCTATATTTATATTGTTTTCTTTTATTTTTAATTGGCAAATAGTTATTTTCTTTATTAAGAAATTTTTATTTTATTTTAGGTTCAGTGACACATGTGCAGGTTTGTTTAACAGATAAACTTATGTCTTGAGGGTTTGTATTTCATCACCCTGGTACTAAGCCTAGTACTAGTACCCAATCATCATTTTTTCTGATCCTCTCCCTCCTCCCACCCTCTACCCCCAGGTAAGCCTCAGTGTTGTTGTTCCCCTCTTTGTGTCCATGGTGTTCTCATCATTCAGCTCCCACTTATAAGTGAGAAGATGAGGATTGGGATTTCTGTTCCTGTGTTAGTTTGCTAAGGACAATGGCCTCCAGCTCCATCCATGTTCATGCAAAGGACATGATCTAATTCTTTTCCACGGCTGCATAGTATTCCATGGTGTTTTAAAATATGCACCCTATTTTTAAAAACCTAGTCTACCATTTATGGCTATTTAGGTTGATTCCATGTCTTTGCTCTTGTCAGTAATGTGCTGCAGTGAACATACACATGCATGTGTCTTTATGATAGAATTACGTATGTTCCTTTGGTTATATAGCCAGTAATGGGATTGCTGGGTTAAATGGTGGTTCTGTTTTCAGCTCTTTGAGGAATCATCACACTACATTCCACAGTGGTTGAACTGATTTACACTCCCACCAACAATGTATAAGTGCTACCTTTTCTCTGATAACTTGTCAGCATCTATTATTTTTTCATTTTAATACTAACCATCCTGACAGGTACAAGATGGTATCCTCACTGTGGTTTTGATTTGAATGTATCTAATAATCAGTAATATTGGGCTTTTGAAAAATATGCTGCTAACTGGATGTTTATCTTCTTTTGAAAAGTGTCTGTTCATATCCTTTGCCTTCTTTTTAATGGGGTTGTTTGTGGTTTTTTTCTTGTAAATTTGTTTAGGTTACTTACAGATGCTGGCTATTAAACTCTTGTCAGATGCATAGTTTGCAAATATTTTCCCTATTTTGTAGGTTGTCTGTTTACTCTGTTACTAGTTTCATTTGCTGTGCAGAAGCTCTTTAATTAGATCTCATTTGTTAATTTTCGCCCTTGTTGCAATTGCTTTTGGCATCTTCATCACGAAACCTTTGCCAGTTCCTATGTCCAGAATGGTATTACGTATGTTGTCTTCCAAGGTTTCTATAGTTTGGGTTTTACATTTAAGTTTTTAATCCATCTTGTGTTGATTTTTATATATGGTATAAGGAGGGATCCAGTTTCAATCTTCTGCATATGGCTAGCCAGTTATTCTAGAACTATTTATTGAATAGGTTATCCTTTCCCCATTGCTTGTTTTTGTCAGCTTTGTCAAAGATCAGATGATTGTAGGCCTGTGTGTCTATTTTTATGCTAGTACCATGCTATTTTGGTTACCTCAGACCTATAGTATAGTTTGAAGTCAGGTAGCTTGATGCCTCTTGCTTTGTTCTTTTTGTTTAGGATTGCCTTGGCTATTCAGGTTCTTTTTTTGGTTCCATATAAAATTTAAAACAATGTTACCTTGTTCTGTGAAGAATGCTATTGGTGGTTTGATAGGAATGGCATTTTATCTGTAAATTGCTTTGGGCAGCATAGTCATTTTAACAATATTGATTTGTCCTATCTATGATCATACAATTTTTTTCTATGTGTTTATGTCGTCTCTGATTTCCTTAAGCAGCGTTTTGTAATTCTCAGTGCACAGATCTTGCATCTCCCTGTTTAGTGGCTTTTCTTAAGTATTTCATTCATTTTGTGACTGTTGTGAATGACACTGCATTCCTGCTTTGGCTCCCAGCTTGACTGTTTTCGGTGTTAAGAATGCTAGTAATTTTTGTACATTGATTTTGTATCCTAAAATTTTCTGAAGTTGTTTAATAGTGTAAGTAGATTTGAGCTGAGACTGTGGGATTTTCTAGATATGGAATCATGTCATCTGCAAACAGGAATAGTTTGGCTTCCTCTTTTCCTATTTGGATGCCATTTATTTATTTATTTATTTATTTATTTTTGATTGCTTGATTGCTCTGGCCAGGAATTCAAATACGATGTTAAAGACGAGTGGTAAGAGAGGCCCAACCTTAACTGTGCCAGTTTTCAAGAAGAATGCTTCTAGCTTTTGCCTATTCAGTATGATAATGGCTGTGGTTTATTATAAATGGCTCATTATTTTGATGTATATTCCTTTGATACCTAGTTTCTTGGGAGTTTTTAATATGAAGGGATGTTGAATTTTACCAAAAGTCTTTTCTGTGTCTATTGAGATGATTATGTGTTTTTTTGTCTTTAGTTCTGTTTATGTGATGAATAACATTGATTGATTTGTATATGCTAAACCAATCTTGCATCACAGAAATAACACCTACTTGATTGTGGTGGATTAGTTTTTTGATATGCTGCTGGATTTGGTTTGCTAAAAATAGTTATTTTCTGGACGGATAGTGGCTCCTGCCTGTAATCCTAGCACTTGGGAGGCTAATATGGGCAGATCACTTGAAATCAAGAGTTTGAGACCAGCCTGGCCAACATGGTAAAACCCCATCTTTACTAAAAATACAAAAATCAGCCAGGCATGGTGGTGTACACTTGTAATCCCAGCTACTCAAGAGGCTAAGGCAGGAGAATTGCTTGAACTCAGGAGGTTACAGTGAGACAAGATCACACCACTGCACTCCAGCTTGGGTGACAGAGCAAGACTCGATCTCAAAAAAAAGGAAAAAAAGAAAGAAATGGTTACTTTCTATGTTTATATGGCATAATGGAATGTTTCATTGCATGTGTATATTGTGGAATGATCAAATAAGGCTAATTAGCATCTATGTATCTATAGCTATATCTCACCTCAAATATTTATTTATTTTTTGTGGTGAGAACATTTGAAACGATTTATTTTAAAATACCCATTGGGTTTCTTTGGCATCCTTTTCAAAGATCTGTTAACCACAGATATGTAAATTTATTTCTGGGTTTTATATTCTATTTTGTTGGACTATAGGTCTGTTTTCATGTCAGTATCATACTGTTTTAGTCATTGTGGTTTTGTAGCATACACTATTTTGAATCAGAAAATGTTATGCCTAATTGCATACCTTTGTTCTTGCTCAAGATTGTTTTGCCTTTTCAGGATCTTTTGTGGTTCTGTATGAATTTAGGATTTAAAAAATATTTTTGTAAAGAATGTTATCAAGAATATTATTAGGATTGCAATGAATTTGTAGGTCACTTTGTGTAGTATAAAAATTTTAACAATGTAATTTTTCTAATTCATGAACCTGAGATGTTTTTCCATTTATCTGTCTTTTAAAACTTCAGTCACCAATGGGTTCTAATTTTTGCTGTACAAGTCTTGTATCCCTTTAATTAAGTTTATTTCTAAGTATTTTATTGTTTTTGTAAGTGGGCTGGTATTTCTTTCTTAGTTTTGTCTTTGGGTAGTTTGGTCACTGAAAATCAATTGATTTTTTAGTGGTGATTTTGTATCCTGCCACTTTACTGAACTCATTCATTCTAACTTTTTTTTAAGTGAGTCTTAAGGTTTTCTATGTATGTGATTATGTCATCTGCAAATAGAAATAATTTTACTTCTGTACACCAAATTGATCTAACAGACATGCACAGAAATTAGCACTTAACTGAAGAATGCCACACATTCTGCTCAAACATACGTGAAACACTCTGTGGAAGAGATCATATGCTGGGTTACAAAAAAAATCCCAAAAAATTTAAGATCAGGCCGGGCGCGGTGGCTCACGCCTGTAATCCCAGCACTTTGGGAGGCTGAGGCAGGTGGATCACGCGGTCAAGAGATCGAGACCATCCTGGTCAACATGGTGAAACCCCGTGTCTACTAAAAATACAAAAAATTAGCTGGGCCTGGTGGCACGTGCCTGT
Organism: Aotus nancymaae; assembly: GCF_030222135.1. Taxonomy (NCBI): domain Eukaryota; kingdom Metazoa; phylum Chordata; class Mammalia; order Primates; family Aotidae; genus Aotus; species Aotus nancymaae. The sequence continues at coordinate 5,043,970 of NW_026988546.1, read as the reverse complement.
AATCCCAGCTACTCGGGAGGCTGAGGCAGGAGAATTCCTGAACCCAGGAGGCAGAGGTTGCAGTGAGCCAAGATCGCGCCATTGCACTCCAGCCTGGGTAACAAGAGCAAAACTCCGTCTCGGAAAAAAAAAAGAAAAAAAAAAAAATTTAAGATCAAAATAATTACATTTATATTTTCCAACCACAATGGAACTAAACTTAAAATCAATAACAGAAGAAAAGCAGAAAACTTAAAATCACCAATAAATTAAAACTAAACAACACATTCTTTAGAAACCATTAGGTCAAAGAGGAAACCAAAAGGGAATTTTAAAATTGTCTCCAGGCAAAACAAACAAAACCCACAACATACCCAAATCTGTGGAATGCAACAAAGACAGATCTATAAGAGTAGTTTATAGCAGTAAACACATAGCATTAAATAAGAAGATCTCAATTCATCTAACTTTACACCTCAAGTAACTAGAAAAAGAAGAAAGTAAGTCTGAAGTCATAAGAAGAAAAGAAATAAATATTGTCATAAATAAATAAAATAGAAAACTTAGAAAGCAATAAGAAAAATAACAAAACTAAGAATTGATTGAAAAAAATAAAATGGGCAAACCCTTGGCTAGACTAAGAAAAAAAGATAAATCACAAACAAAAAGGTACATATTAATATATCTTTCAAAAATAAGAAGGATAATAAGGAACTCTTATAAACAGTTATATACTAACAAATTGGATAAACTAAAAGAATTGAATGGATTACTGGAATCATAAAACCTACCAAAACTGTTCAGACCCTCTGAACAGTTCAATAATGAAAAAGGAGACTGAATCTGTAATCAAAACGTTTTCAACAACTACAACAACAACAACAACAACAACAACAAAAATTGCCAAGGACCAGAAGACTTCGCGAGTAAATTCTATCAAAACATTTAAAGCATTGTGGAAGACAGTGTGGTGATTCCTCAAGGATCTAGAACCAGAAATACTGCTTTACCCACACCATCTGTAAACTATATTTTCCAAAATTGTGGAATTTTTGTGTTTTGTTTCTGTGGGTTTTTAGTAAGTTAGTTAGTTAGTTTGTTTGAGATGAAAGTCTCATTCTGTCACCCAGGCTAGAGTACAGTGACAAGATCTCAGCTCACTGCAACCTCCTGGGCTCAAGGGATTCTCCTGCCTCAGCCTCCTGAGGAGCTGGGATTATAGGTGTGTGCCACCACACCCAGCTAATTTTTGTATTTTTAGTAGAGATAGAGTTTTGCTGTTGGCCAGGTTGGTCTTGAACTCCTGACCTCAGGTGATCTGCCTGCCTCAGCCACCCAAAGTCCTGGGATTACAGGTGTGGGCCACGTAACCTTGCTGTGTTATGGTTATATTTAAAAATTCTATTGTGCCAGCTCCAGTGGTTCATGCCTGTAAACCTAGAACATTGGGAGGCCAACACAGGTGCGTTGCTTGTGCTCAGCAGTTTGAAACCAACCTGGGCAAAATGATAAAACCCCGTCTCTACCAAAAATACAAAAACTTAACCAGGCATGGTGGCACACATCTCTGGTCCTAGCTGCTTGAAAGGCTGAGATGGGAAAATCACTTGAACTTGGGAGGCAGAGGTTGCAGTGAACCATGATCATGGCCAGGGCACTCCAGCCTGGGCAACAGAATAAGACTCCCCCTCAAATATTAAATAAGAAAATATAAAAAATTATTTTAAAATAATAACAGCCTTCCTGCTCTATATTTTACTCTGAATGTACAATTCAACACTGAACATTTTGATGTTAGTTGTCCTGCTTTTCCTTGGTTTCTGTGTATTTTTTACTTTCCCTCTTAGAATCCCTGTCAATGTTTTTTTCCACAGTTTTTACAGTGTTAGGTCTTATGTTTAAATCCATCCTGGATTTAGGCATGGGCAAGGACTTCATGACTGAAACACTAAAAGGAATGACAACAAAAGCCAAAATAGACAAATGGGATCTAATTAAACTTTTGCTGTGCAGAGCACAGCAAAAGAAATAATCCTTAGAGTGAACCGGCCACCAACACAATGGGAAAAAATTTTTGCAATCTACCCATATGACAAAGACCCAATATCCAGAATCTACAGAGAACTTAAACAAATTTACGAGAAAAAATAACCCCATCAAAAAGTGGGTGAAGGACATGAACAGACACTTCTCAAAAGAAGACATTTATGTAACCAACAAACATATAAAAAAAATACTCATCATCTCTGGTCATTAGAGAAATGCAAATCAAAATCACATTGAGATACCACCTCATGCCAGTTAGAATGGCCATCATTAAAAAATCTGGAGACAACAGATGCTAGAATGTGGAGAAATAGGAACACTTTTACACTGTTGGTGGGAGTGTAAATTAGTTCAACTATTGTGGAAGACAGTGTGGCAATTCCTCAAGGATCTAGAACTAGAAATATTTGACCCAGCAATCCCATTACTGGGTATATAGCCAAAAGATTATAATTCAATCTATTATAAAGGCACACGCACACGTATGTTCATTGCAGCACTGTTTACAATAGTGAAGACTTGGAACCAACCCAAATGCCCATCAGTGATAGACTGGATAAAGAAAATGTGGCACATAGACACCATGGAATACTATGCAGCCATAAAAAAGGATAAGTTCATGTCCTTTGCAGGGACATGGATGAAGCTGGAAACCATCATTCTCAGCAAACTGATACAGAAACAGAAAACCAAACACTGCATGTTCTCACTCATAAGTGGGTGTTGAACAATGAGAACACATGGACACAGGGACACAGGGAGGGGAACATCACACAGTGAGGCCTATTGTGGGGCTGGGGGGTACTAGGGGGAGGGATAGCAGGTGGTGGGGGAATTGGGGAGGGATAACATTAGGAGAAATACCTAATGTAGGTGACAGGGGATGAATGCAGCAAACCACCATGGCATATGTATACCTATGTAACAATCCTGCAAGGTCTGCACATGTACCCCGGAATTTAAAGTATAATTAAAAAAGAATCCCTTTCAATGTAATAGTTACATTGGTGCATGTTTCTTGCATTTCTAACTTTGATAACAGTTTTATTTTTAATTTATTTGAATTAGTACCAGAAAATTAAATCTCTAGTCATTGACATTGTTGATTTTGGTAACATTTATATTATATATTTTTAATTTATTTGAATTAGTATCAAAAAGCCTCGGCTTTAAATCTCTTTTCATTTATGTTGTTAAATTTTCTTTATAGCTAAGTATGTGATATGATATAGGACATTTTTAAGTGTTTCATGGATATGCAAAAAAAAAAAGTCTGATTTCTGTCTGAGGGATGCAAGTTTTTTTTTTTTTTTTGAGACACAGTCTCACTCTGGCACACAGGCTGGAGTGCAATGGCATGGTCCTCAGCTCATTGCAACCTCTGCCTTCCAGGTTGAAGCAATTCTCCTCAGCTCATTGCAACATCTGCCTTCCAGGTTGAAGCAATTCTCCTGCCTCAGCCTCCTGAGTAATTGGGATTACAGGCACCCTCCAGTATGCCTGGCTAATTTCTGTATTTTTAGTAGAGACAGGTTTTCGCCATGTTGCTCAGGCTGGTCTCGAACTCCTGACCTCTGGTGATCTCCCCACCTCAGCCTCCCAAAGTACAGGGATTACAGGCACTAGCCACTGTGCCTGGCCTTTCTTCTTTCTTAGTGAAAAATGTGTTTAAGTAATTTCTCATTTCATATGATAGGCACTGTGATCTTTTGGTAGATAATAATGTCAGGTTAAGAAAGCATCTTTCTATTTCTAACATGTAAAACTTTCTTATTAGTGGTGAAAGTGGACATTTAAAAATATGTTTTATGTGTCTGTTAAGACTATGATATTTTATTGTTAAAACAACCACACACCCTTGATTAAATCAATTTTATCTATCGTGTGTTTTTCTTCTTATACATGTGTAGATTAAATTTACTAACAGTTTATTCAGGATTTTAACATCTAGGTTCTTGAGAGAGGTTGGGTTATAATTTGCTTTTCTCATAATATCCTGATCTGGTCGGTTCTAGACAGAGGGGCAACCACAGGCAAGAGAAGGAGAGCGATGGGGCCCTTGCCGACCCTGGAGCCGTACCTCTGCACCTGCTTCAAGCCTGCCCATGTCACCATCACCAAGGCAGATGCCATCCTCCTGGGGGCAGATGCACAACAGTGCCAACACGGGACTCACTGCAAGCCAGGTGGCATCTTCCTCCGGGGGCTGCAGGTATGGTGGGGAGTGGGGGCAGGGATCAACACTCTAGCAAGGGTCTCAAGGATCCCAACTGTCCCACTTCAGGAGGCCGCCCTCTTGTCACGCCTGGGGCTGGTGGCAATGACTCAGACTGTACCAGCCACAACTGGAAGGTGTGGGACGCCAGGGGAACTGGTGACCCGGGAAGTGGGAGGACTTCAGGAGGCCCTGAACCCTGCCTGACTGTGTAATTCTTCTGTGTCTTTGGTTGGAGTGGAAGTATTGATCTACTTATTTTATAAGTCATACTCCCCTGCTTCTTTATACCTAGTGTTCTTTTATTGGATGCCAGACATAACTTTTACTTTGTATACTGAATATTTTTATGTCCTTATAAATATTATTTAGAATTTTTGGATGTAGATAATTTATTTGGAAACAATTTGATTGTACAGGTCTTGCCTTTTATGATTTGCTGGTGGGGCCAGAGCCATGTTTAATCTGGGGCTAGTTGTTCCCTGCTACTGAGTTAAAACCCATCTTAGTTCTCTACTCAAAGCCTTATGACTTATGAAGTTTTTCCAGTGTAGCTTTACAGTGAAATATTTCTAGTGGGAATAGGCATATTTTTTACACCTAGGTAGGTTCCAGTGACTGTTTTCCCCAGTCCTTTAGGAAGGTCTTTACTGTAGTCTTGGGTAGTTGTTTTACATGTGCTAATCTATTTCTTGCTAAAAGTTTTGCTCTTGTTACCCAGGCTGGAGTGCAATGGCGCGATCTCGGCTCACCGCATCCTCTGCCTCCTGGGTTCAGGCAATTCTCCTGCCTCAGCCTCCTGAGTAGCTGGGATTACACACATGCACCACCATGCCCAGCTAATTTTTTTTATTTTTAGTAGAGACAGGGTTTCCCCATGTTGACCAGGATGGTCTCGATCTCTTGACCTCATGATCCACCCGCCTCTGCCTCCCAAAGTGCTGGGATTACAGGCATGAGCCACCACGCCCACCTCTGTTTGTTTTTTTTTTTTTTTCTATATGCATTTATCTTCTTTCTAGTACATTCAACAGTAGCCAAGATATTCACAAAGGGTAATCACATTTAATGTACTATATTATGTTTATGTCTGGTAGACCTGAATGATATTTGGGTAAGCCCTCAGGAATCTTCCAATTGAAGATGATTGAGAAATTACTTTAGCTCACCAGGGCAGCCATGGATATGATACTCTATCTGATCAGAAACTGGATTAGTACTCTGACGATGTGTAGAAAGGCAAATTGCTTGTGTATTAAATGTATTCTTTGTGTTTGATCACAAGGGAAATTTACCCTTTGTTATTCTCTTATTTTTGTAACATTACAAGTCAAGACAGGACTGATAATCCATTTTTAATATATTGTGACATTTTAAATAAATTGTTTTACATTTCTAATGACAAGTTAATATTAACCAATACATTTTCTTTAATATTGCAGAAACAACACGTTCTTAAAAAAAAAGGGGCTTATTTACAAAAAATACAAGATACTGGTGTCGAAAGAAACAAAACGGGGAAAAAGACGTTGAAGCATGAAGGTAAAGATGGAACACATGGTGAATGTGAGAACATTAAAAGATGATGTAGCTAAGTAGGAAATGCTTATCTACCTAAATATCCTTTTGTAATCCTCTGTGTATTTACACTTGTTACTCCTTTTGTGCCAGACACTGTTCTAGGCATTTCTGTATTACAGTTCAAGTTGAAAAGTAGGCACATATGTAACAATTATAACAAATTATAACAATCTCATCAGTTGGCTCAGGGGACAGGCTTGCCTGTACTGTAGTTCCAACCAACCTCCCTATATTTAAAATAACTACTGAAATGATACAAACTTGTACCTAAGATAACTGCTCTTATATAGCAACATTGTGTTCTATTATACTGCCAACCAGTAAGAAAGGGTGAAGGTAGAGAATTAGGGAAAAAAAGAAGGAACAAATAAATGAAGAGAGAAAAAATGAAGTAAGTTTACAAGGAGAAATGGCTTTGCTATGCCCAGTCTCTACCAGTTTCCTTTATTTATAACATTATGAAATTACAATGGTTTTTTCTCTTCTGATATTAGCTACAATTTCATGGCCAGAATGCAGAACTGTAGACTTGATTTAACTATCTTTGATTGTGTATGATCAGGAAAGAAGCTGATTATTTTCCATGCAGCTTCATCATAGTATCCCATGAAACCCATTTCGAGGTCAGAGCTTTCCTGTGTCACTGCAGTAGATTAGCAACTAGCCTTTGTTGACTTTTTTTTACCTGCCTCAGATCCATTTTGTACTGTTGCTTGTTATGCTTAAAACTCTGTTCTGATGGTTTCTTCCTCCACCGTTAAAACTATTACCTATTGAATGAAGCTCTGACTGTTTCAGCAAGCATTTATCAGCATCTAAAGTTCAGTACTTACCTAACTTTTAACTTTATTGAAAGATGAAATGTAAAGTAATGTGATTCATATCAGCCTTGGGTGTGAGCGGTTATGTATAGCTACTCTCCAGTCTCAGTGAAGGGTATATGTGTCATTGTAGTCTTCTTGCGAATTTCAGAAATACACAATAGTGACATCACACGTCATACATTTTTAGAGGTGCCCCTATTTCCCATGCACCATAATCAGGTCTTTCTGGTTTCCATTTCATCATAGCGTCATGAGTGTGAACTCAGAACAGTGTCACATCCTCTATACTCTTACGAGAAATTTGCCCCACACACTTTTGCAGCTGGTGATTCTCCAGGCAGAGTTCAAAGTGAATTTCCTGCTGCAGCTCCTTATCTTGTCTCTGTATTTTTTCATTCTCAGAAAATATCTCAAGGCATTTATTTTGTTTTTTTAAATCATCCTAAAGCAAAATGGAATATTTTGTGCAATTACGTGTACAATCACATGTATAGATTTGTGTAACCTCGATCACAATCACATATAGAACAGTCCAATATTCCAAAAATCTCCCTCACCCTGTTTATTTGCAGTCACACCCTCCTTCTCCCAACTAATAATCCCAAATTACCTCTGGGATTATTAGTTATGTTACCTCTGGGATTATTATCAAATAGTGCTATGTTCTCATGGATATATTTTTCTGTTGGAGAATGTTATGTAAATAGAATTTTACATCATTTGACTTCATGAAAATGGCTTCTTTTACTCAGCATAATACCCCTGAAATTCATCCAAGTTATTGCATGTGTCAATAGTTTGTTCCTTTCCGTTGCATGGATCCATCAGAGTTTGTTTATTCATCCTTGAACTGAAAGAAATTTGAAGTTTGGTGTTGTTTCCATGTTTTGGTGATTATGTATAGAACAACCAGAAGTACAGTTGTCATTTGAACATTAAGGGCTGAGAGTTGGAGCACTGACCTCCTGCACGGTTAAAAACTTACATTTAATTTTTGGCTGCCCAGAAACTTACTAACAGCTCATCTTTGACCTTACTGATAAGATAAACTGTGGAGTAACATATGTTGTGTGTGTTATATATATTATATACTACAATCTTACAATAAAGTAAACTAGAGAAAAAATATTATTAAATTGAGAAAGTCATAAGGAAGAGAAAATGTATTTACTGTTTGTTAAGTAAAAGTGGATCATCATTAAGGTCTTCTCATTGTCTTCATGTTGTAACACCTCTGGCCAATGAAAGCTCCTTAATTATAGCTCTAGTGGTATTTCTGGCATGATTCTAGTGGTGTTTGATAGCTCTTCTTGCTACCTGGGAAAACAGGAGGATTCTAACTTATCTTGTATGAATCTAGGTGCTTTGGCAACTTTGAAAATATAAAGTGATCACAGATTGATGCATTTATCTGTATTTATGCAAATACTTCATTTTCTTTATTATTGTGGCTTTAAAATAAGTTTTAAAATTCAGTGGTTTGAGTTATCCAATGTTTGTTGTTATGCCAAGTTGACTTCATTATTCTAGAGCCTTTGCTTTCTATACAAATTTTAAAAACTTGTCAATTTCTACAAAATAGCTTGCTGCTATTTAGTTGGGATTCACTTTTCATTTATTTCTCTCTGTCTAGGACCTTCAGTACAATGTTGAACAGCATTGGTGATTGTGTACCTCTTAATATTGTTCCAAAACATAAGGAAATGTGATACATAATCATTAGAATACCATATTGTATTTATTATATTATTTTTAATTATATGATGATTACTATATTATTAATGTAATGGTCAGTATAATATTATATTACATATTATACATGATATTTATAATTTGTTTTATGATTCTTGCATATTTGTTCATGGGGGAATTGGAAAAATTTGTAATTTATTATAATATCTGTAATGATATTTTGTATCAAGTGATTCTGATGTAAATGTATGAGATAGAAAATGTTCACTCTTCTTTAATTTTTTGGAAGGGTTGTGTAGAATTAGCATAATTTCTTGCTTAAATATTTAGCACAATTCAGAGGAGAAGTCTCTTGAGTCTGGAGCTTTTTTGTGGAAAAGTTTAAACTTCCTACTTAATTTCTTTGCTACAGGGCTCTTAAATTCTCATATGCAGTTTGAAGGGCAATAGTTTCTGTGGATTTGAAACTCGAGGGTATAGAAAACAGTATCTGTGATTATGAGTTCTTAGGAAATGCTTTTATCTTCTCCTCCTCCTTCTCCATCCATAGCCACAAGCGAAGGCATAATTTGTCTGCTTCCTCTCTGGTATGATTTTTTTTTTTTCTTGTAGATGACTAATTGACAATGTAGCTCTTTGGAATCCTATACAGATGGTCCCTGACTTACAGTGGTTAGACTTATGATTTTTCAATGTTAGGATGTGTGAAAGCAATAAACATGCAATAGACACTGTATTTTAAGTACCCATACAACCATTCTGTTTTTCCCCTTTCAGTATAGCATTCAATAAATTACATAAGATATTCAACACTTTATTATAATGTAGGCTTTGTGTTAGCTGATTTTGTCCAACTGTAAGCTAATGTAAGTGTTCAGAACAAATTTAAAGTAGGCTAACCTAAGCTGTTATGTTCAGCAGATTAGGTGTATTCAATGCATTTCCAGCTTAACATATTTTTAACTTATGATGTTAACATTTATTGTGATGTCAACCCCATTTTAAGTCAAGAAGCATCTGCATGTTTTTAGGAGCTGTTAGTTTTAATTCCCCATCTTTTGGGGGCCCAAAGTCTTGTTTTAAATGCTCTGACCAGACAATACATTTCCAGATGTGGCCAATGTCCCTAGAGCAGGTATCAGCTTCAGCATTTGTTTATCACTATAGATTTGTGTTCTCACAATTGTTTTACCTTCAGAAAGTTCTACTATCTCTTTGAAAGTTTAGCTATTTTTTAACAGTATGACTTTAATGCTCTATACTGAATTCTAGGCAAAATGAAAGACACTTGTTTAGCATATTGCTGGAAACCACAGAAGAGTTTTTTTGTATTAAAAATAGTTTTATCTTCACATTTAACTTTCAGATATGTACACTCTTAATCTCAGTCCATTTCTCTCTAAAATTGATGAGTTCATGTCCTTTGTAGGGACATGGATGAAACCAGAAACCATCATTCTCAGCAAACTGACACAAGAACAGAAAACCAAACACTGCATGTTCTCACACATAAGTGGGTGTTGAACAATGAGAACACATAGGCACAGGAAGAGGAACATCACAGACCAGGGTCTTGGGAGTGGGGGGCTAGGGGAGGAATAGCAGGGGGTTGGAGAATTGGGGAGGTATAGCATTAGGAGAAATACCTAATGTAGATGATGGGGCAATGGATGTAGCAAACCACCAACATGGCATGTGTATAGCTATGTAACAAACCTGCACAGTCTGCACATGTACCCCAGAACTTAAAGTATAATGAAAACATTTAAAAAATAAAATAAAACAAAATTGATCACACATCAATTATTTTATTTTATATAATAATCAGGTGTACACAAGAATTAACATAACTAATCCATAGCATGATGAGTTTTATAATATAAACATGTTTAGAGTGCTTTGAGAGCACTGGGAAAGGTATTTATTCAGGTAGTTTTCAAGGAAGACTTTCAAGAGTTGACATAAGCTGAATGAGAGCTAAAAGATGAGAAGTTTAAAGACAGCACAGGGCATTCTAGACAAAAGAAATTGCAAAACCATAGGCCAGAGAGGCATGAGAAACATGATATATTTAGGGAACGGCGATATATTCTGTCTCTGGACCATAGCATATATATGAAAGACTAGTCAGAGAAGACACTGGAGAGGTAGAAAAGGACATCAGATCTTATAGTACAGGTTCTTGCTAAGAATTTTGGACTTCACTGTGGAGAGTCTCTGAAAGCTTATAAACAAGGTAGTAACAACAGAAAATAAATACCTACTAGAGGATTAACATTAGCAAGTTGCTGAGGACGGATACAAACTATATAATTTTCTTTTTCTAATAAATAGGACCTCAGGCTCAGGCTACAGACCCGGGAATAGTTTCTTCTCCTCTGAACACCAATATGTAAGTATCTAAGGAATTATGTGTAATCATAAATAAAAATTTTAATGATTACATAAGAGTGCTGCTCATAAGCAAATGATTACATGGAATCCTCAATTTTTGTAGTTCTACTTGGATTTAGTGAAATTTAGTCTTTTGCAGACTTTCAGCACTAGCTTAAGTTGTAGACAAACTGAATCTTTGTCCTTCCCTTTCTTTATCTCCATATCTCCTCTGTAGTTCTATAATCCACCTATTGTCAGGGTCTCCATGCCACTTTGAAGTGTATCTTCATCATAGCTTTCTTCAGGTAATTTCTCATAATCTGTATTTATTTCTTTGCCTTTCTTTTCTTTGAAATAGCTACCATTCCTTATGCTTTTTGAGACTATTGGCTTTCTAATACTGGTAATATAGTTTACTCTATAGTATTAATGACTTAATCAGTTATCCCCCACCCTAAAGGGTATTTTGCAGATTAATACAAAATAATAATCTCTAATAGTAGAATAGTAGAAGAGATATTTGTTAAGCCCAGGGACTTTTCACTCCTCAAACCTTAGTGACCACCTATTTTGTTGATGTTTATATCTGTTTTTCTCAACTCAAGAAAAGAGAGAGAGGAAAACATGAATCTAAGTAATAGCAATGAGTTATTTTACACCCATGCCACAATATTTTTTAAAAATCAGCAAGACAAATGAAGTCTAGGAAAGACTTTACAAACCCCAAATTCCCATGAAGATGATTGAGTAAAGTAAGTTGTGAGTGATGGCAAATGATCTTGACATGTTCAGACCAGCCTTCTTGAAATAATAATTTTTACCTTAAGACAGATAAATCCCAGTTTGTTTGACTTATTGAGTATTCATATGATACATAACACAGTAAGAGATGCAGAAGGAAGGACACTGACTTGTCTAGTTCAAAGCAATAAAACTTGATGACCGTATGTAGACTACATGTAAAATAACATTGCTTATTTTATTTATTGGATGCATACATTTTTATTTACTGGAAATATAAATACATACCTCTTTACAGAAAAGGTTATAAGAGGCTCATAATATAGTTGTAAAAAGTGCATTTTTATCTTCTTCAACACAAGAATGTAGAACTACAAAAATCACTTGAATATTCCATAGCAAGCGTTTTGGATATTCTTTCCTTATAAATCTTAGCTTGGTGAAAAATAAAAAACTCTTTATCTTACCTGGAGCTTCTTACCTCTTCTCCAAAAGCATACACAGAGATCCAAATAAAGAGTAAAGACACATATGTCACACTCCTCTTGTTCAGGTTTAACTCCGAGTTTTATAGGAGTTTGCTGTGGAAGTCTCACATCTATTCCATCATTTCTTTCTCTTCTCTCACTTATTGCTTAGTTTTCTTGTTTCTGTTCAGTTGTTTAATGTTACAAAAGATTTATAAAATAGAGATGAAAATTCAGTACCAAAGGAATGAAAATAAAGAAAATATAACAGCGGTGGGAGTAAAGTTGCAATAATTCAGCATTGCACTTAGGTGATGAGTAAGCGTGTACTACAGGGAAGGTATAAGGAGTAACAGAGTGAAGAAAGCAATAAATCTATTACCCTGAAGACTGTGGTTAAAACTTGTAGTTTATTTATTGGCTAATAGTCTGATGGTTTTTAGTGCAAGTATAATGGTCAAATTAGCATACATAATGAGTAAGTTTGACAATGATATATAGGAAAGATTGAAAGAAAGAAACTCAGAATCAGTTATCAAAGTCCATTAGTGGCATGCACAAAGGCTTCATTTGCCATTAGAGAGAAGTAGGCACAATCCAAAAGACTTTAGATGGGGATTTATTTATCAAACGTTTATTGAGAACCTACTATGTTCAAACTATAATGCTAGATCTTAGGCAGGTACCAAGATAAAACCATGCTTCTATGATTTCAGGGTATTATCTGTGAAGGATATTATGAAGCTGAAGCGAGGGGATAAAAACAAGACAAATTAAAACACCAAAACCTATTGCTATTACCTAGGCTCACTGTTTTTCCTAAATAAGTGCTCTCTGGAACGCTGCAAGTCTTTGATTAATTCTCTAGAGTTCCAGAAACTATAATTCTGGTCATTTTTCTTTTGCCATTTACTCATTATTTTTTTTGGAGGAATGAATATCTGAGATACTTACTCTGCCATTTCTGCTGATGCCATGCTTTATCCGGTTAATAAAATTGTTTTCTATTAGTCATTAATAAAGCTTTTTCAGTTTTCAGATTAAATTTACATGTAGGCCTTTGTACTTTGGTTCTGTGTTGCATGCTTTTGGAGCAGAAAGTCTATTGGGAACTGGTATCAATGAATACATAGAACTCCTTGAGTTATGTTTTATGCCAACGATATAACATGAAGAAAACAGAAAAACGAATCTGAATGCATTAGGTTGCAGAATATCTAAGAGAAAAACCTGTGGAAACTTGGGTTGACCTAAGAAACCAGATCCTAGAAAAACAAATGAGGGCAAATGATAGAGAACATATCACTGACATCAGCTTCCATGCTCCTAGTTGCATACTGCAAAAAGGTACTAGTCTAAGGATAGACTGTTGTCACAAAACCCATTTTATGAACTGGACCCAGTGAAGTTTTTTTTTTTCCTGCCAAAATATAGGACGTAGTTTTCAGTCTGCCTATTTCTTAAAATTGAATTATAAACCTTGGGGAAAATGTAAATTTAATCACGTGGAGTACAGGCCTAAAAGGAGTGTACTTAAGAAAGTAGAAAGAAAAAAGAAACAGTTCAAATCAGCAAAAGTATAAGAAAATAAATCAGACTTCAGTTTTAGAACTTGTTTTAATAAATATTTATTTTATTTTCTATTATGTTTATGATTGAGCTATACTTTTTTTTGGAATTCAGAATATTTTTATTTCATTAGTGTGTGATGGTAAATGTAATAACACATAATAGAATATTGTCATAAACAGAAAAGGAATGCATCTAAACTGGTATTAAATATAGCTAGATATCCATGATTTTAACCCATAGTTATTGAATAATCATTCACTATTTTCTTCCTGCCATGGAATATGGGGAGGGAATGGTAGAACTATAGCATTTCAAAGAGTAAATAAATGACAATCAGAAAGTTCTGGTCAGATGCCTTGCTGCTCTATCAGACCTTTTAACAGTCAGAAGAAACTCAACTGCCCCCTCCCTGCAAATCCTATATCCTTTTTCAGAGAAACCAAAGTGGGCATGGCTAAGGTGTGTTAAAAGAACAAAGATCAGAGAGGTACATTGTTTATGCTGTAGCTATAAGTCTGTTCCCATGAGTAATAAAGTACATTTCTAAAACTAGAGGCCAATCTAGGGAAAAAGTAAAATAGAAGGATTGGAAAAAATGGTATATTCTTCATTTTGAATTTCTATAGAAAAACTCTTAGATACAACAAAATGATTCAATGATCAGAAATTTTAGAAAAAAGTTTTATAAATTCTTGACTCTATAATAAACAAATGATCAACCTTTCTCTACAGGAAAAAGAACTCGCTGCAGAATTCCTTTCAAGAAAAAGTATGTATCATAAAATCCACTGACAAAACAACATATTAGTCTTACTTTCTGATACATCATAATAGAATATATTGTGTTAACTAGAAAACTAGGAGTCATCCATTGATATTTGTTGGTCTTCTTCTTCGTTCTTTTTTCTTCTTTGAAGTTCCTTTTCAGTTAATTCTTATACTTTTCTGTGGTCCAAAGTTGTTATCAAAAATAATATTAGGCCTTCAAGATGAGGTCTCATGGGTATAGAATGGTAAAATATTAAGGGATCTAGCCATCACAGGAAGAGAATGAAATAGCACAAGCCTGTTCTATCATGGGAAGCTATATCGATATGCCCTTCCAGATCTTGTTGGTGAACTCAGTAGTAGATGAGTTGAGATGCTTGGATCTGTCTTTAGCAGTTTTGTGAAAAGGGACCTCATCACCTATCAGCTGAGACTTGGAACAGGCAAAGATAAGGTAGTATATTTTTATGAGACCTAATTTGGATCTAGACTGAACACACAGGAAAGAGAAAGCACTTGTGGAACAATACATATTCTGGCACACTATTTAACATGGCCACTTGCTCAATTCATAGAATATGCAGCAAATACGAAAGCTTTGACCCAAGGGAATATTTTTCAGTTTAATGTTGTAACAGAAAGAAAGTGAAAACTGGGATTTCATCTGTCATATTTCACTACAAAGAAAACTTTAGAAATAGATGCCTCTTTTATATATTAAGGTTGGAATCGCTTTGCCACAACTAGCCTAAGAGTAATAATGTAGGTTATTGTTTATCATCTCTTGTAATAAGAAAAATAACATATATTGAATGTCTTAGTTTATAATTTATATGTGTTGTAGTTGATTTAGAATAATTATCTTCTCTGTAAATATTTAGGTTTTATTCTTAAATATTTGATTTAGAGTGTATTTATTTAAGACAAGTATTTTATAACAGACTGTCATCTTAAAATATGTGTCATAACCACTAACCCATTGCTTATACAATAAGTTAAAAATATTGGGGGTATATTTGGGGATTACAGCTGAATAAAATGGCCTTTCCTCAGATGCTCCTCAAATGCTTTGAAATGGGCCGTGAGGGAGTGTGGCATATACATGTTAACTTTTCTTTGAATATTTCTCTGAAATATGAATCACTTCAGAGTAATTTAGACAATATTTTGGGTGTGAGCAGCCTAGTTACAGGAATCTTATTTACACAAAGATTTACATGTCAGCCTTCTAAGCTTTGCTGCCAATTACTTGTGTTTACAGCCTGTATGCTTTAAGAGTTTTAACAATTTGAAAACAGAGTACTACTTTATTATAAGTAAGAGTTTTGTAAGCACAGAATACATTTGCAGTTGGTAAGTAGAGGTTTATAGAACTCTACAGATGCATTTGTTTCTACCCATGGTCCAGTACAAATCTATGACAGCACCATTGGTCACTAAGGAAATGGTTATTCAAACCTGGTTCTTAGTTCCAGCTCAGTAATAGTCTAACTTTCTTAATCTGGCTCAGCCCTCCCTACTCTTTGATTCCCAAATCTAGCTTGGCTTTTATGTTCTATCTAAATTAATATGTTACCTTACTTTATTATCTGTTCTCAGCTTTCCTATCTAAGGCAATTTGTATTTACACTTGTTTGTTAGGTAAAAAGCTCATCAATCTATATAAAGCATGAGCTTTTATTTTTACCTATCAAATAATTCTTAATAATTAACTTTAGTCATTGCTATATATATATAGACTACAGGCTCACCCTTTCAGCAGGGACTGGAAGAGAGAATGATTTGTGCTCCTTCCCCATATCTCAGTTAGACAGATGCTTCTGAAAGCAACCAAATATTTTGGCTGCATCTGTTTTGAGAAATATTTTATTACAAATATTTAATGATCTTAAAAATCAGCTGGATCATAAAGATTATACATTTTCTTTCCAAAATATTTGCATGCTATGTGCCTATACAACAATTTGGTAATTTTTTTAAACAAAAAATCATTTATCCTGATAATAAATGCCAAGAGAAAAAGAAACT
The DNA here is from genome assembly GCF_030222135.1 of Aotus nancymaae. NCBI lineage: Eukaryota > Metazoa > Chordata > Mammalia > Primates > Aotidae > Aotus > Aotus nancymaae. The sequence goes on along the minus strand of NW_026988546.1, from coordinate 5,027,681 downwards.
TCTGAGAGACTGTGAATAAAATAAATCTTAAACACTCACAAAAAAATACTTCAGTGTAGTGCAGAATAAACAAACTAGAAATTCATCTGAAATTCTAAATTTCTAATCTTTTTTTTTTTTTTTTTTTTTTTTTTTTACCATTTTCTTCCATAAACCATATTGGTATTCCACCTATACATTGCTTGATATAAAAATTCGATGTTACCTGCTGTCTTCAAAACATAGAGTAAGTTGTTACATGACTTTGTTTTCATCCCTGCTTACTTCATTTCTAGGCAACTTGTGAAGAACCAAATATTATAATTCAGGATATAGTGACCTGTGTTGTTCCTAAAGTGACTAATACATTGTACCCAGCCATCACAATGTATGAAGAAAGATTGAGAAATAATACATACCCAGCATCTGATAACTCCATCCTCTCTTCAGATAGTACAGGTTTCTGTAGCACATGCAATGAAGACTTTACATATAGAACGTACATATCTTCAACATCTGAAACATTTCAGGCAGGACCCTGTGCATTTCCAGTTGACCTGTCAGGAAAGAGACCAACCACACCGATACAACTTTCTCCTGCACCTAAGGAAAGAACTGTTGTGGGGAAAACCTGTCATGCAAAAGGACAATCTATAACCTCTACACTTAAATATAATAAAACCAATGTGCTATGTTCATACCCTAAGCTCAGAAGTTGTAAATCAGATAGTGATCTTTTAGCATCATTTGAAACAAGCACAACAAAGTGTAAGGATGCTACTACTCAAACAGATAGCCTAGGGGTTTCATCGATTTGTGATAAAAAAGCAAAAGCCATCGATGAAATGAAGAATTTAAAAAATGTTTTTCTTAACTTTAAATGTCACTTGAAAGAGAAAACTAAAGTGAATTTAGAAAGCAGTTTTCACAAAATAATGTCTGATTTAACCCAGGCCATTCCCTCTCTCTCTTCTGTTACTGCCGAAGATTTCGTTGAACAATGTGAACGTGAAAAAGAAGACTTGCCCTCCAATGTTGATGTTTGCTCAGTTGCTTCTGAGACTGTGGAAAATATGCTTGAGAAGTTAGAGTCTGCAGTGGAGAAAAAATGTGTTGAGATGTTTTCACAAGAAGATGTACCAGTCAACATTAAACCAAGCTTAACAGCCAGTGATGAACATCTCCCGTCATCAAATAAAAAACCTTTGACGGATTCAATGCCTCATGCTTTAGACCCAATGTATGATATTGCAGAGGACATGGTGCACACCATTTTAGAAATGCCAATGTCTCTTACTTCTTCTAAGCAAAATGAATATCTTCATCCTGAAGATTCAACTAAGCTTTCCTGCCAGCAACATAAGACAGACCCAGTATGCATGTTCCTTCAGAGAGCTGGCAAAAATAAATCTAGTCTTGAATCTGGCACAGCTAGTTTAATTGTCAATGAAGAAACACAAAATGTACTATCAAATATTTTTTCCCAATCCTCTTTGATTGGTTATATAGGGGAAGCAATTAGTGCTATACTAGGTTATATGAAAAGTGAACTGAATAATGAGAGAAGTATTGCATCTGAAGAAACAGTAGTACTCCTTCAGCTACTTGATGATATCCTTGTTCAGCTCCGTCAAGAACCAGCAAAGGAAAATTTTCAAAAAAGTAGGCAACCTAGAATAAGTAGTCGTTCTGACACCAAAGAAAAGTGCAGACTCGCTGGCACTAGATTATCTAATAGTCCTAGGTCTGGGAGACCGTTTCCACCTATAAATCTTCCAGGCATGGTTCTTTATTCTGAAGATGAGGAGACAGACAATATTGTAAAAAATGTGCCTGATTCAGCTTTCAAAGATGAAAAAGTAAAATCACAAGAACAGATTCCTAATGATTCGTTTACAAAGGGAAACACTTGTTTTAAATACCAAAGAGATATCGAACCACCTACAAAGCCTGTTTCTAGAAGCCAAGTTGCATTTCCTGATTGGGAATTAAAGACTGAGCCACCATCTCTTAATCATAAAGATACTTTAAAGAAAAAACTTTGTTTGAATAAAGTTATTTCAACCTTCAGCCAAGACCAAAAGCATCAAATACAAAAGGCTTCAGAAAACATAGTCACAAGTGTTTTAAAAGAAATGCTCAAGGACATATCTTTTGTTCCTCCTGGTCACTTAGACAGCAAAACTGGTGATGAAGCTTCAGTTCTTTTTTCACAAAAGCCTCAAGGACTGTCACATCAAGAATGGATAGACCAGCTGTTTTCTGTTTCAGAAATCAATACAGTGGCTCAAGAAATAAGAGACTCTGTGTTAAACATACTTCATAAGGCACCAAACTACATTTCCAATACCACTAATAGTTACATTTCATCATCAGTTCATCAGACTTCCTTAGATAGTTCTGATGCTGCACACAGAGTCAAAGAAGCACCAAATAAATGCTCATTAAAAACATGGCTTGTCAGTGAAAAGAAAATGCAATCTTTATCTTCATTCAATATTGATTCTAAAAAGCTTTCCTGGTTAAAATCTGGAGAAAGTGAACTTAAACCTGTAGATGACATTAATGATAAGATCATTCATATAATTTTTAAAAGACTGAAGTCATTTATTTGTCCAAAATTGCATATGGGCTTCAAATCTTCACTACAATCTCAACTTAGTAGGTACACAGCTAAAATAGTGAACATTGTTTTATGTGCTATCCAGAATGAAGTGGAACTCCATAAGAAAAACCTAAATCTTATGGAGATTGACCATACCAAATCCCTTACAGCTAATACTAATAAAAAATTAGAATCTCTTGTCACAAGTATTGATGATGACATTTTGGCAAGTCCATTATTAACACGTATTTATGATACGTTATCCAGCAAAAATGCAGATCAAAGAAACATTTCACTTTCTTCCTGTATGCCAAAGTCTGCAAATGACAGCGTTGATGAACAAAGCGTTTTGCCAAATAGGCAGGATAAAAAATCTTTTCACAAATATATGGCTACTCCTTGTGCTCTCCACAGTGGCGATGATGAAAAAGACATTCAAAATAATGCAAAATTGGAAGTGTTAGATAGAATTGAGGAAACACTACATGAAATGTTAAGCAAGCTCCTAGGAAGCCAAGAGACTACCAATAAGAATCAGAAAATGACTGCTGCATTGCAGTCTAATACTCAGTTAATTTCCAAAGCAATTTTTGATTATATCCTTGCAAAATTATCTGGTGTTGACATGGATACCAGTTTTGCAAGTTGTGGATTAAAAGCCATCTCAGAGACTCTTGACATTGACAACCCATCATTTGCTTCAATTCTTGAGAAAATGGCCAAATCCACCAAAATAATGTCCAGCATAGTTTCCAGAATGGTTCAGGAGGGCAATAAAGAGGGGACTCAAAGCAAAGCAAAACCTGTTGCTCCTGTGTCTTCCAAAGCAGAGAGCACAAAAGAAATGCATCCAAATAAACTGAGAACTGTAGCTTCAGACATTCTTAATATAGTTTTTGCTAAACTGAAAGAGTTTGCCAATGGATATTTAGAAATTCTGGATGCTATTAATGATGAAAATAAGAAAAGCAATAAGATGGGCTGGGAATGTGAAAGCACCAATATTTCCAGAGAGACACATGAAGAATCATTTCTGTCTGCGTTATACATGCCTGCAAAGAAGGTGTCAAGTGCTATCATGAAGGCTATTCAAACAGAATTAAACGTGACCTCATCAGACTTGAAGACAAGTGTAAAAACCCCACCACGTGAGACTCAGATTCTTATGGATGTAGTCAAATTAATTTTAGATGCAGTATCTTCAGATATGTTTAATCAAACTGAATCTGAAGAGGGAGGCATTGAAACTTATCGATACAGGCCAACATATGGAAGTCTTCCTGGAGGAGCTGAATCCGATTCATTTCTAGAAGATGATGCATATACCGAGAAGAAAATTATTGATGATAGATCACTACAAAAAGAAGAAATGAAAACACATTCTCTTAAACAATGGGCTCTAGAAAAAACCTTACGGAAAATTGAAGCAAAACTCAAAGAACCAAATATATCTCCGATTGCTCCCATCATAAGAAATATTTTGAATGAAATTTTTCAAAGTACTTTAATCAATCAATTAAATGTGCTTTCTCTCTCCCACTCTCATTTTCATGGCATGCCTCACAATGTTGATGAGCCAATTGCCCAAACATCTGTTCAGTGTATGCATAAAATGATAGATTCTTTAATTTCCGAAGCAGATATAGCTATAGTAACAGAAAACATTGTTAACACTGTATTTCACAAACTTTATTCAGCTGCCATGACAGAAAGAAATGTAAGGAAAAATAGGTATGAAACTATCAATTTTTCAGCTAATGTTTCTTTTCACGAACACAGCTATGAAGAAAAGTCCTCTGTCTTGGACAAAAATCCATGTACATCTCAGTCTAGATTCAGTGTTCCTGACAAAGAGGCAAAGGTAAATGTAGTTGAAGATATTGTACAGGCAATATTAACAAATTTGGAAACGTTTGCTACTTCCAAAGTAAAATCCATCTTTTGTTCCCAAGTCAACTTTACAGCCCCAATGGCCTTACCTATTCAACAAGATCAGAGTACACTGAGCAAAGCATTATCAGCCAAAGATCCGTATTCTGATGAGCAATTTTCCTATTGCTCAGTAGATCATACTAAGTCAGGAGAGACCAACTTGTGCCAACTGTGTTTGTCTAAATTAAATACTTATGCACAACAAGTGGCTAGAAAAACTTTACAAGAAATTAAACATGAATTAGATAAAGAAAAAGAAAATCATTTCTTAACTGACAACATTGGGATTTCTAAAAGTATTGCTAAACAAGAATGTTTCGAAGGCAGTATCTCACAAAAGCTGTTTGGGAAAGCAAGCAGCTCCACAGATTCACAGTATCAACCAAAAAATAAGCCTGGAATTTTTCCCGCTAAATTTTTAGAAGATATTATTACCGAGATTGTTAAAAAATTGATCTTTTCTTCCATACCAGAAACACAAATACAAGATAGAGGTCAAAATGTCCATGATGAGAAAAATCAAGCTAAACTCTATGACACTGCTATGAAACTCATCGATTTACTGCTAAAGGAGTTTTCAGATGCTCAAATTAAGGTTTTCAGACCAGACACGGAGAATCAGTTTTTCCCACCTGTGGGAAAAGAGCCAACAACAGATGAAGCACCATCCAGCGTTAAGATAAAATCTGCAGATAAAATGCCACCTGTCGATAAAGTGACTAAAAAACCTTCATCAGTTAAGACACCATCAACTGACAAAACATTAGTCAATAAAGTTGTTCACTCTTCTGTTTGTAATATTTTAAATGAATATGGATCTCAAGACTCCATTTGTAAGAATATAAACAGTAATGGAGAAAATTTAGCAAGAAGACTAACTAGTGCAGTGATAAATGAAATTTTTCAACATCAGCTTAACTTGGTATTTTGTGATAAGGTTTCAGTTTCAGCATGTTTCCCTCTGGAATCTAAGAAACTTGTTAAAAAGGTCCAAAAGTTGGCCCAAACAGCCAGCAAAGAATGTCAAACTTCATCACCGTATACAATAATATTACCTCATAAATTTTTAGAGAATGTGATTTCTGCTCTTTTATCTAAAATTTTCTCAACAATATCCAGCACAGAAACAAGAAAACTTGAGGACAATTTGTTCACAGAACTGGATTTCTTTCAAATGAAGTTAGTAAGTGCAGTTGCAACAGAGATCTCCCAAAATAAACATATGATTATACAGTATGTAGAATCCTTACAATCTGATGATCATGAAATTACTGAGTTAGTGGTTCAGTCTGTTTATAACAAGCTCTTGCCACAGTTTGGATCACAAGAAATCATACAAAATTGTGTCACCAGTGGATGCAAAATCCTTTCAGAAACCATAGTTGACTTGGTTCTACGAGAAGTGGCTGGCAATCAGTTGCAGAGCTATTTTTGTGGAGGGCTGACTCCACATCAGTGTGTGGAAGTTGAAAACATCATTGAAAATATCCTTAAAGATGTTTTCCAAACTACTGATGTGCCCTTACCTAAACCATCACATGCTCATAAGCTGTCTTATAACATAATAGAAGAAATTGCTGTGAAATTTTTATCAAAGCTTTTATCTGTATTTCCAAACGTGCATAAAGAAAGAACCAAATCCTTAGAAACTGAAATGCTAAAAATAACTTCAAAAGTATTAAATTCAGTCCAAGAATTTATCTTCAAAAGTACGGTTAAACTTGTAGCACCCACCAAGGAATCACCTACTGTACCTGCAGCTGATAATGCAACTATTGAAAACATAGTTAATTCTGTTTTTACCAGTGTTTTAAAGCACTTTGGTTCTTTTACTTCTATATTTGAATATTTAATGGCTAAAGGTAGTGTCCTCTCAGATATAATAGGCTTTTTATTAGTGAATGCAATTTCCAATTCTGAATTTCAACCTCAAGTAGAGGAAGAAGTATCAAATTCAGAATTAGTTCTGGAAGCTGTCAAAATTATGGAAAAAGTGACCAAAATTATTGATGAACTGAAGTCTAAGGAAAAGTCTTCATCCAGAAAAGGTTTGATATTAGATGCCACACTTTTAGAAGAGGTGTTGGCCTTGTTCTTGGCTAAACTAGTAAGGTTTCCAAGTTCCTCAAGCAAAGATGAAAAAAACTTATCAAAGCCTGAGTTACATAAAATTGCATCTCAACTGACAAAATCTGTAACAGCTGAAATTTCCAGAAGTAGCATTAGTCTAATAGCTTCTGATCCTGAAAAACACTGTTTAAATCCAGAAAATATAGAAAGTGTTTATCAGGTTGTTAATTCTGTTTATAATAACATACTACAACAATCAGGAACCAACAAAGAATTTTATTATGATATAGAAGATACAAACACAGTCTTTCCTAAAGTGGCTAGTCTAATTATTGATGGAGTTTCAAGTTTTCCATTAGACACAATTGGCTCAACAATTTCAAATGCTGATCTCTCTGGAGAGCTAGACATTAACAGAATTGTTCAAAAGGCACAAGAACATGCTATTAATGTGATTCCTGAATTGGAGGAAGAACAGTTAGATCAAGTTTCATCTGAAGAGGAATATCCTATTAAAATAGTTCCGTATGTTGGGAAAAAACCAGTCAAAATAGATCCAAAAATTATTTCTGAACACTTAGCAGTTACTTCTACAAAAACTCAACCTCTTAAGGAACTTAAGCAGGAGTGTCTGAAAAGAACTGGACTTAGCATAGCAGAACTGAGAAGAGCATCAATAAGTGGGAGAAATTACACCTCAGAATCACCTAATTTAGAAAAAAGAAAGAGAGAAAGACGTGCCTCATTAGATAAGACTGGAAGACTGGATGCAAAACCCTTAGAGGTAAGTGCAAAAGTAATGGCAGGAAAATGAGTGGATAGTGAGACATGGTTCTTCTGTGATTTCCTTCCTGGTGGGAGATGTTTGGGTCAGGGGGATGGATCTCTCATGGTTTAATGCTATCTTCATGATAGTGAGTGAGTTCTCATGCTACTTGGTCATTTAAAATTGTGTAGCAACTGCCCCCAACTCTCTCTTGCCCCTGCTATCTCCATGTGATATGCCTGCTCCCCCTTCGCCTTCTGCCATGATTGGAAGCTTCCTGAGGCTTTCTTAGAAGCTGATGCCACTATGTTTTCTGTAAAACCTGCAGAACTGAGAGACAATTAAATGTCTTTTCTAATAAATTACCCAGTCTCAGGTAATTATAGCAGTGCAAGAGTGACCTAACACACACCAAAATTCTTAGCTTATCATGGTCTAAAACTTCTTTAATCTTCTTTACTCTTGCTTTTTTGGAAGAAATGATGGTCTCTTCCAACTCTGAAATTTTATTTTTAATCTGGGTTCTCATCATTATATTAGCATATACTTGGTAGTCTTCATTCATATATAAATTATTGCCTGGGAAAAAAATTAAGTGAACAGACTATAAAATAACATTAACTAAACTCAGTTAATTATCTATAGAATTATCTGCCACAAATCTTACTCTTAGTTACAAACTTTCTTTACTTGAGTCATTTATAACCACAGAGTGCAAGAAAGGAATATTTAAACTAAAACGAATACCACTGTCCTGTTCAAGGAAGGAAAAGCCATCCTAAAAACAAAACAATAAAGCAGCAGACACGGGCAACTCAGTTAAGGCATGTTATTTGCCCCAGTCTGGCTACCAATATTATCTATCTTCAACAAAGGGCACAGCAGAGAAGAGAAAGAAAGACCAGCCTGGCCAATATGATGAAACCTTGTCTCTACAAAAAAGTACAAAAATTAGCCAGACGTAGTGGCACTCCTGTAGTCCTAGCTACTCAGGAGGCTAAGATAGGAGAATCACTGGAACCTGGGAGTCGGAGGTTGCAGTGAGCCGAGATCACATCACTGCACTCCAGCCTGGGTAACAGGGAGAGACTCTATCTAAAAAAAAAAAAAAGAAAGAAAGAAACAAAGAAAAGAAAGTATGTATATTTAGATTTTTCTATAATTCCTTACCTAGGATTTTTGGAAAATAGGTTATCCTGTCTCCTTCTGTCACAAAACGTTCAAGATAAATGACAAAGAAGAAGTCATTTAATTATGTTAGATCTTGCTCTGACTTTTGGAGTAAGTTAGATTAGATTGATATATATAAATGTAAAAAAGTGATGCATGCCAACAAATATTTTTTATTTGACTTTATTTCTTTTAAAAATATTGCTAATATACAATTAAGTGATAATTGAAGATATAACTTAAATCAAAACTAGAAATCACAAAAAAATAGCTACAGTATAATCAAACTACAGGAAAAGTGACTTAGACATTTGTTTTTAATATTTGCTATACCTTTTTTTTCAGGCTGTTGGCAGAAGAAATTCATTTCAGAATACAAGAAAGCCTGATATTACAAGGGTGGAGCTCTTAAAAGATGTGCAAAGCAAAAATGATCTTATTTTTCGATTAGTGGCTCATGATATTGATCGAGTGGATTTGAAAAATGACATAAATGAAGAACTCAATTCTGACGAAGATGAAGTTGTTTTAAGAGAGACTGTGGCAGAAGAAGACTTCAAAGTATTTAAAGATCAAGTAAAAGAAGTCAAGAGGCCAGAAGAAAACAAAGTTTCTCCTAAGTCAACACGAAGCACTAGCAGACTGAAAAAGCTTTTGTCACTATTTAACTGTTGTCAGACCACAGCCAGTGTAAATATTGAAAGTACTGAAGCAACCTCAAATCAGGTAATAGAATCTAAGGAGACACATGTTAAAAGACCTGTTGCTGAGCTTGACATGGCCATAAAAAAAGCCATGCCTGAAACAGCCTCTTCATCTTGGGAGGAAAAGCCACTGTGTAAGGTAAGTGAGAAGCATGACAGTTAGTGACAAGAAAGGGGAGATAGATTTACAAATATGGCCCAATAATGTATCTTAGTTGGTCAGAAAAGAATGAATTCAGTCTCAAGCCTGGTGATATTTACAGAATAAGGGAAATAATTACCAGGCACAGCTGTGAATCTCAACTGTAGGAAAGCAAATAATAGGGGAAAAACTAGATTAATTAGAATCTCAAAGAAAAGAGACAATGAAACCGTTAAGAAACATGTAAACTAATTATTAAAAACAATTGGTTTCTACCCTTTTGTATTTTTCCTGGTAAGTACTCATTGAGCATTTGGTGTGGCGAGCCTAATGCCACTAGAACAGCAGCAGAAGATTGGCTCTGAGTAGGAGGAAGAAAAAAAGATCCGCAGAGATTCAGACTGCTTAGGTTTGAATCCTGACTCTTAGTAGCTAGGTGACCTTTTGGTAAGCTATATAACCAACTTACCCCACCTTAACAAGATAATTTATATATTTTAAATATCACCCTTACAATTAGCCCATAATCCCTGCTATCAGCATGGTTAACATCTCTTGTTGCTGGCTCCAAACCCTCAAATGATGGTCTGGGTCTCAATGACCTTTTGAGTTTAGTCCTGTCCAAAAATCTATACCATAGCATGTTTTTGGAGAATATATTATTTTTAATATTCTGATGAGGCCATTCTCTTGATTATCCATTTGATGTGATTCTAAGGTAAAACAAAAGCTTAGATGAACTACAGAAAATAACAGAAATATAACTGCTCAATTCAGAAGTACACATGACTTTGCAACAAATAGATCAAAATATGTGTTAAGGTGATTGATCTGGCAAGATACCTAATTGATCAGAGTTGTATCTGTGTTCTTCCTCTTTTTGAACCCCATAACATATGATTTTAAATGTTTTTAAAGTTTAGAGGTAGATTTCAGCAACATTGTTCTAAATTTATGTTTAAAATTTGTTCAAAATCCAGTATCACAATTTGGGTAATCTTCACTGAACTATTTCAAATTAATTATATTCAAAGACACTTTTTAATTAGAATTATAGGATTCATCCATCTTTTAAGTAATTTCTAAAACTTTGTCCTGTTAAAATGTAGATTATATGGCAAAAAAATGCCATAAGGTAAGAAACTATATCTCAAACTCCATTTAGAGTAATAGCTGATTTGTCCTTTTCCAGAAAGAAGAGAAGAATCTTCTTAATGAACCACCACATTACTTCATACACAGAATTATGAGTTCATCTTCATACGACCAAGAAGATCTCATTTCATCTACTAGGTACATGAAATTAAAGCAGTCCAAATATAGAAATCTGATAAACCAGAGCTTATGGGTAGAAAGGGACCCCTGGCAAAACTGTAACTGAGCAAGTATTTAGCTTCAGACCTTCCCTCACTTCTTCCTTTCATTGGAGCCCTACTGTGGAAAATTCCAAAGCCACATCTGGCTATTTGCTCATGCATTTTTAGATACCCAGCCTATAGGTCCCAGTTTTGAAACCACTTTCTAGTGTATCTTCTTTGTAGTCTTATTACAGTGTTTGTTAACGTATTAGGTTATTTTCTAATATGAGAGAGGTAATGGCCCAGAAATAGAGTATGTAGTATCAGTACAAAAGAGGCCATGCTTAGCTGTCTTCACAAAGCTAGTGTTCATTGCCTATAAGAAGAATCCAAAGGAATGAGCGAGAAATGTAAGTTGGAACATTCAGAGATAAATCATAGAAAGCAATGGAGTTTGACGTGACTCTTTAAGAATGGATAGAACTTATGCAAGTGAAAGACAATCCAAATGTGGATGACACTAGCAGCAAAATATGGACCTTAACAGTTATAGGGGACAAGGAGGAACAAAGTGCCCTGTAGACTTGTAATCTGATTAATAACTCTATCAAGAATAGTGAAAATATCTAAAATTGTGCTTAAATTTATAAAATTATACATAACTTAGAAAAGATAACATTTTTTATCTGGTAAGAAGTACTGATGATATACACAGAAAAATCTACCTAGTAATTTATTTTTTCACTCAGCATGCTGGAATTGTTTTTTTTTTTTTTTTTTTTTTTTGACATAACCCTATTTTGGCTCACCATTGTCTCTTTCCTCCTACATAACATGTTATTGTAACATACATACCTAATAATGTTGGAACCTCTCTATTGGTTATATCAGTGAAGTAAAAAGCAGGCACAAACAATATTAAATAAAAATAATTTTAAAGCAAGATAATACCAGGAAGCTCAAGGTTCTGATTTTCCCATGGAAACAAAATATAAGTAACTACAGACTGACTAACAAAACTTTATAACAGCTCTGGAAAACAGTCTGTGGCAACCAAATAAATAGTGAATCAAGAAAAAGCTGGCTGGGCATAGTGCATCATGCTTGTAACTCCACCTCTTTGGGAGGCCGAGGCATGAGGATTGCTTGAGGCAAGGAGTTTGAACTTAGCTTGGGCAACATAGCAAGACCCTAACTCTAATAAAATAAAGTTATACAAAATTAGCTGGAATGGTCATGTGCACCTAGTGCTAGCTACTCAGGAGGCTGAGGTGACAGGATTGCTTGAGCTCAGGAGTTTGAAGTTACAGTGAGCTATAATTTTACACTGCACTTTAGCCTAGACAACAGAGTGATACTCAGAGAGAGAGAGAGAGGAAAAAAAAAAGAGAAAGAAAAAGAGACAGAGAAAGGAAGGAAGGAAGGTGAAAGAGGAAGTAAGAAAAGAGAGAAAAAAAGTATGAGAGAAAGAGAAAGGAAGGAGGAAATAAAATAGAAAAGGAAGGGAAGGAAGGGAGGGAGAGAGGTGTGAAGAAAGGGAAGGAGGAAGAAAGAGAGAAAGGTAGAAACACGTTCAAAAGAGTAAAAAAGAAAAAGTGTAGTTTAGCTTGTTCTTAGACTCAACTTCCTCCCAGCATGGTATAACATGGTCAAGAGAAAGGAGCCCAATTTACAGTGTCCTCCCTTTGGTCGAAAAAACAGAATACATCTTGTTCTGACCTATCTATGGGCTTTCTTAGGAAATTATTTTTGTTTCACCTGACTAGGAACTCAAATAGGCAATGGTGTCATCGTTTGGTTTTAAGCCTGAAAACTACAGAAAGTAGTGGATAGCTGCCGCAATTCATGAAAACTACAGGGGGACTGCAGAACCATAAACATCTTGGGCAAGAAATTATGAGAAGAGAGAGATGCTGTAGAACATCTAAGTTCCTGAGAAGGAGCAAAGAGTGACTCTTTGTGAAATTAAATCATTTAAAAGCAGCTCAGAAAAATTGGGTTTGGGGAAGCACAAACATAGGCTTGAAAGCTGCATACACAGCAAAGATCTGAAAAAGTCTGTCTTCACTTTGGACTGTCTCCAAGGTTCAAAGTCCCACTAATTAGTAAAGATTTTCCACATCAATCAGCAGACACTAGAAGAAGTGGCTTCTTTATTATTTCAAATACTCATATTTAACAAAAGACCACGAAGCATACAAAAAAAAATGGGGAAATTTAGCTCATTTGAAAGAATAAAATACCCAGAAAATGTTTCTGAAGAAGCATATCAGTTGGACCTACATGGCAAAAACTTTAAGACAACCATCTTAAATATGTTGAAGAATGTAGGTAGACAAAGAACTAAGGAAATTAGGAAATATATATATGAACAAAATTAAAATATTAAGAGTATTTATAAAAAAGAACCAAACAGAAATTCTGGTTGTGGTAGCACATTAGGGCAACTAGAGTTAATAATACTTTATTATATATTCTAAAATAACTAAAAGAGTTGGATTGGACTATTCTTAACACATAACACAAGACACAATATATGCTTGAGGTAATGGATACCCCAATTACCCTGACTTGATCATTGCACATTGTATACCTGTATTAAAACATCACATATACCCCATAAACATGTACAAGTATTGTATGCTAATAAAAATTAAAAATTAATTCTGGAGCAGAAAAATATAATAACTGAATTAAAAAATTTATTAGAGATGTTTAACAGCAAACTTGGACAGACAGAAGAAATAATCAGTGAACTTGAATGCAAGTCATTTGAAGTTGTCAAGTCTAAAGACCAAAAGGAGAAACCACTGGAAGAAAAGTGAGCAATGCCTAAGGGATTGTGAAAACACCATCAAGCATTACAATATACACATTATGTAAATTCCAGAAGAAGAGTTTGAGAAAGAAACAGAGGGTTTAAGAAAAAAATGGCTGAAACTTACTAAATTTGAAGAATTATATACATACACAAATTCTAGAAGCTTAAAAAGCTTCAAGCAGAACAAACACAAAAATACCACATCAAGACACATATTAAACATTCAGAAGACAAAGAGAATCTTTAAAGTAGAAAAAGGAAAGTGATACATCATGTACAAACAACTCTCATAATATTTCTAGTGGTTTTCTCATTAGTTATAAGCCAAGAGGCAGTTGGATAGTGAAAGAAAAAAATATACGGTCAAACAAGAACTCTACATCCAGAAGAAAATGTTCTTGAAAAATGAGGAGAAATTAAGATATTCCAAGACAAGAAAAAGAGCTGTGGGAATACATTAATACTAGACCTACCTGAAAAGAAATACCAAAGAAAGTTCTTCAAGTTAAAAAGAAAAATGAAATTATACCAAACAGTATCTCAGACACATATGAGACTATGTAATTTTTAACAAATATAAATACATGAACAAATATAAAAAAAATATATTATAATTTAGCTCATACATCCACCTTTTAATTTCTAAGGGATTTAAAAGACAAATGCATAAAACAGATTATAAACTTATGCAAATAGGTACAGAATATGAAAAGATACAATTTGGGACCTCAATAACATAAACTGATTATGGAGTAAATGTGTTAAAGAGTAGAGTTTTTGTATGCAATTAAGTTAATTTGGTATCAATTAAAAAACAGAATCTTAACTTTAGGATGTTATACATAATCCTTGTAGTAACCACAAAGAAAATATCCATAAAATGTACATAAAAAGAAATTAGAACTGAATCAAAATGTGTCACTAAAAAGCTCAACTAAATACAAAGGAAGACAGTAATGGAAGAAATGAAGGACAAACTGTAAGATGCAAAAAACAACAAAATGGCAAAAGAGCATCTTTCTCTATTCTAATTACTTGAAGTATAACTGGGTTAAACACTTTAATCAAAAGATATAGAATGATAAAGTGGATTTTAAAAACAGAATCCAACTGTATATTATTCACAAGATATTCACTTTATATCTAAGAATACATGTAGGTTGTAGGTTGAACGTGAAAGAATGGAAAAATAGACACCTTTGCAAATAGAAACCAAAAGAGAGAAAAAAAAAATAGGACATTATATGATGATAATAGCATCAATTCAAATCAGGAAGAGATAATAATTAAAAACATACATAAATGGTCTCCAGCTTAATGATAATTCGACTTACAATTTTTTAACTTTATGACAGTGTGAAAGCAATACACATTCAGTACAGTATTCAATATATTATACAATATTTTTAATACTTTGTGTTAGATGATTTTGCTAAACTGCAGGCTAATGTATGTGATCTGAGCACATTTAAGGTAGGCTAGGAGAAGCTATGATGTTTGGTATGTTGGATGTGTTCAATTAATTTTCAATGTATGGTATTTTTCATTTAAAATGGGTTTGTTGAGAAGTAACCCCATTATAAGTTAAGGAGCGTCTGTATGAACCAACATCAGAGCTCCAAAATATATGAAATAAATACTAACAGAATTGAACAGGAAATAAACAGCTCTACAATAATAGTAAAGGACTTTAATAGGCCATTTTCAATCATGGAGAGACAACTAAACAAAATAAGAAAATAGAGGATGTTGATATAGTTTGGCTGTGTCCCCATCTAAATCTCATCTTGAATTGTTGTTCCCATAATTCCCACATGTCGTGGGAGGGACCAGGTTGAAGGTAATTGAGCCATGGGGGTAATTACCCCCATGCTGCTTTTCTCATGATGGTGAATGAGTTCTCCTGAGATCTGATGGTTTTATAAGGGGATTTTCCCCCTTTTGCTTGGCACTTCTCCTTCCTGCCACCAGGTAAAGAAGGAGGTGTTTGCTTCCCCTTTCACCATGATTGTAAGTTCCCTGAGGACTCTCCAGCCATGTGAAACTGTGAGTCAATTAAACCTCTTTCCTTTATAAATTATCCAGTGTCAAGCAGACCTTTATAGCAGAATGAGAACAGACTAATACAGACGTGAATAACACTATAGATTCATTGAATCTATCAGATATGTTTATATAAAACAATAACAAAATACACCATATACTCAAATGTACATAGCACACATAGATAAACTGTATCTTAGGCCCCAAAATGAGTCTTCATAGATTTTAAAAGTTTGAATTTATACAAAATATATTTTTAAATTACAAGGAGACAAAACTAGAAGTCAACAGCAGAAGAAAGCCAAAACAGCTTAAAATATGTGAAAATTAAACAACATACAATATACTTATCTACTAATGGACCAAAAAAGAAATGATAAGGAAACTTACCAAACTTAAGGAATAGAACAAAAGCAATGTTAAGAGGAAAATTTATAGTTTTGAATTCTTCATTAATAAATAAGAAAGATCTTATACCAACAACCTAACTTTACACTTTAAGAAACTAGAAAAAGAACAAACTAAAAGGTATTAAGTGAAAGAAAATAATAAAGATTAGAACAGCAATAAAATAAAGAATAAAAACACAGTAGAGAAAATCAATAAAACCAAGAGTTGGTTCATTAAAAAAAAATCAACAAAATTGACAAGTCTTTAGCTAGATTGCCTAAGGAAAGAAAGACGGCCAAAATCATAAACGAAAGAGGTAAAATAGCAACTGAGTTTACAGAAATAAAAAGGATTATATGAGGGTACTATGAATAACTGTGTGTCCAACAAGTTGGATGTTCCAGATGAAATGGATAAATTCCTAGAAATACACAATCTGTCAAGACTGAATTATGCTAAATTATATTGAACAAATTTAGAAACAGTAAAGAAATTGGAACAATAACTGAAAAACCTCCTAACAAAGAAAAGCTCATGACCAGATAGTTTCACTCATGGATGTCACAAACTAAAGAATTAACACTAATCCCCCTCAGACTTTTCCAAAAAACTGAAAAGAGGAAGTACTTCCAAAGTCATGATGCCACCATTAGCTTATTACCAAGACCAAAGACTGCAAGAAAACACTACAGACCAATATTACTGGTGGATATTGATACAAAAATCTTCAACAAGATATTAGCCAACCAAATTCAGCAGTACATTAAAAGGTTTATAGATCACGACCAAGTTAGATTTATCCCAGGAATGCAAGCAAGTTTCAATATACAAAAACCAATAATAGGCCAGGCGCAGTTACTCATGCATATAACCCCAGCACTTTGAGAGGTTAAGACAGGCAGACTGCTCAAGCCTGAGTATTTGAGACCAGGCTGGGCAACATGGCGAAACCCCATCTCTTCAAAAAAATATATACAAAAAATAGCCAGGGGTGGTGTTGTGCACCTGTGGTCCCAGCTACTAAAGAGGCTTGGCCAGGTGAATTTATTGAGCACAGGAAGTTGAGATTGCAGTGAGCTGTGATCACACCACTTTGCTCCAACCTGGGTGACAGAATGGGACCCTATCAAAAAAGAAAAAAAAATCAATATAATACATCACATTAACAGAATGAAAGGGAAACATACACATACATACATACATACACACACACACACACACACCCCACACACACACACACACACATCTCAAATGATGCAGGAAAACTACTTGACAAAAGTTCACACTTCTACATGGATAAAAAGACTCAGCAAACCAGAAAGAGAAGGACACTACCTCAGCATTGTTAAGATCACATATGAAACATCTACAGCTAACATTGTCCTCAGGGTAAGGAAATGAAATATTTCCTCTGAGATCAAGGACAAACAAAAAACAATGACTACTTTTGCCGCTTATATTTAACATAGTAGTAGAAGTGCTACCCAGAAATATTAGGCAAGAAAAAGAGGGATAGGCATTCAAATTGGAAGAGTAGAAAAGTTATTGTTTATAGATGACATGGTCACAATGTAGAAACCTCTAAAGAATACACACAAAAAATCTATTATATTTAATAAATTAATTCAGCAAAGTTGCCAGATATAAGATCAAAACAGAAAAATTAGCTGCATTCTATATACTTACAATGAACGACCTAAAGACAATTAAGGAGAAAAATCTATTTATATTAATAACAAGCAGAATAAAAAGAATATATTTAACCAAGGAATTGAAAAATGTGACTTTGTCAACTACAAAATAAGCAGAAAGATATTTCATGCTTATGGATTGGAAGGTTTAATATTGTTAAAATGTTCATTCTACTCAAAGTAATCCATGGAATCAATGGAATCTTTATCAGAATACCACGTTTTTTTTTTGTAGAAATAGAAAATTTATCCTAAAGTTCACTAGTGCCTCAAAGGACCTTTAATAGGAAAACAACCTTAAAATAGAACAAAGATGCAGAAAAATCAGAAAATTTCAAATCTTACTACAAAGCTATCATAAACAGTGTGATACTGACATAAAGATAGACTTATAGAGCAAGGACATGGAATAAAGAGCTGAGAAATAAACCCTTCCATATATGATCAAATGATTTCTGCCAAGAGAATCGAGACCATTTAGTGAGGATGGGATGTCCTTTTCCACAAGTGGTGATGGGAAAATTAGATACTCACATGCAAAAAACAAGCAAACGAAATGAAGGTGAACCCTTACCTTAAACCATATACAAAAATAAACTCAAAATGAATCTGAGATTTAAGTATAAGAACTTAAGCCAGGCGCAGTGGCTCACAGCTGTAATCCTAGCACTTTGGGAGACCGAGGCGGGTGGATCACGAGGTCAAGAGATCGAGACCATCCTGGTTAACATGGTGAAACCCCGTCTCTACTTAAAATACAAAATAAAATTAGCTGGGCATGGTGGTGCATGCCTGTAATCCCAGCTACTCAGGAGGATGAGGCAGGAGAATTGTCTGAACCCAGGAGGCAGAGGTTGCCATGAGCTGAGATCACGCCATTGCACTCCAGCCTGGGTAACAAGAGTGAAACTCCGTCTCAAAAAAAAAAAAAAAGTATAAGAACTTAAAAAAACCTTTGTCAGGTCGGGCGTGGTGGCTCACGCCTGTAATCCCAGCACTTTGGGAGGCCGAGGCGAGTGGATCACGAGGTCAACAGATAGAGACCATCCTGGTCAACATGGTGAAACCCCGTCTCTACTAAAAATAGAAAAAAGTAGCTGGGCATGGTGGCATGTGCCTGTAATCCCAGCTACTCAGGAGGCTGAGGCAAGAGAATTGCCTGAACCCAGGAGACGGAGTTTGCGGTGAGCCGAGATCGCGCCATTGCACTCCAGCCTGGGTAACAAGAGCGAAAGTCTGTCTCAAAAAAAAAACAAAAAACCTTTTGTCAGAAGACATGGGAGAAAGGCTTCATGACATTGGATTTAACAATGTTTGTTGTTGTTTTTGTTGTTATGATACTAAAAGTACAGGCAAGAAAATAATAGATATATTGTGATTCATTATAATTAAAACTTTTGTGCTTCAAAGGACACAATCAACAAAGTGAAAAGTCAACCCACGGAATGAAGGAAAATATTTGCAAATTGTACATCATCTAGTAAATAATTAATATTCAGAATATGAAAATAATTCCTATGACTCAACATCAGTGAGACAACCCAATTAAAAATGTCCAAAGGCAGGGAAAATGTGGCATATCTACACCATGGAATATTATGCAGTCATCAAAAACGATGAGTCTGCGTCCTTTGTAGGGACATGGATGAACCTGGAAATTATCATTCTCAGCAAACTGACACAAGAACACAAAATCAAACACCACGTGTTCTCACTCATAGGCAGGTGTTGAACAATGAGAACACAAGGACACAGGGATGGAAGCACTACACACTGGGGTCTGTTGGGGGAAATAGGGGAGGGACAGTGGTGGGTGGGGAGTTGGGGAGAGATAGCATGGGGAGAAATGCCAAATATAGGTGAAGGGGAGGAAGGCAGCAAATCACACTGCCACGTGTGTACCTATGCAACAATCTTGCATGTTCTTCACATGTACCCCAAAACCTAAAATGCAATTTAAAAGAAAAAGAATTCAATAACCTACAAAAATTCTAATAAACCTGTATGCTAAGGATTAAAAAAAAAAAGGTCCAAAGGACTTGAATAGACTTGAATATAGGCAATATAATGATTTTCAGTCATTTCCCTAATCATTAAAGAAATGCAAATCAAAATAACAAGATTCCACTTTCAACACATTAAGATAACTAAAGAAGGAAGTAAGAGAGGGAAGGAGGGAGGAGTGAGTAAGGAAGGAGGGAAGGAGAGAAGGAAGGAAGTAAAGGGAGAGAAAAGAAAATAAGCACTGGTAAGGGTGTAAAGAATTGAAACTCTTGTATATCGATGGTGGGAATTTCAATAGTGCAGTCACTGTGGAAAACAGTATTGAGGGGTTCTCAAAAATTAAACATAGACTTACCCTATGATCAAGCAATTCTACTTTTTTGTACATACTCATAATAATTAAAAGCAAGGACTGAAACAGATATTTGTACACCATTTTTCACCATAGACAAATCCCAATGTCCACTGATAGATGAGTAAATAAACATGTTATAAATAGTCAATGTTATAAATATTCAGCTTTAAAGGAAGGATATTATGATGCACACTACCAGATGCATGAACTTTGAAGATGTTATGCTAATTGGGATAGGTCAGCACAGGTCAGCACAAAAGGACAAATATTTCATGACTCTCATATGAGTCCCTAGCACAGTCAAAAAGCATAGAGACAGAAAGTAGAAAAGTGGTTTCCAGGGGAGGAGGAAAGAGGGAAATTAGGTTTTAATGTTTAATCGGCATAGAGTTTCAGTTAAGAAAGATGAAAAAGTTCTGGAGCTGGATGATGATAATGGTTGCACAGCACTGTAAATGTACTTAATGCTACAGAACTATACACTTAAAATGGTTAAAATTGTAAATTTAATGTGTGTATAACCACAATTGTAAAAGTAGGGGAAAAAGTCAGTCAGAAATCATTCTGATTTGATTTGGAATCTCAGTGAATAATATACTATTTCAGGTTTCTTTCCATATGAAGAATAACTGTTCTTTTGCTTAACCAGTAAGTTCTTCATTTATTAAATATATCTAAAGTGATGTTCTTTTTTCTTTTGTTTTAGTGAGGCTGAAGATCGTTACTCAGATCCAAGTGCTGAAATATTAGAAGGTTGGATTCTTTTTTCTGAAATTAGAGAGTGTTCAAAAGGAAATGTTTTTTACTGCTTTGATAATTTTTTTTAGTTATCAAACTAAAAACTATTCCCTATCTAAGGTCCTCCTCTGTTTATTTCTGGCTCAATCCATCCCAATTACCCTAACCTCCTTGCTGTTCTTCCAACATTTTCTACATTAACGGCCCTTGGATTTGCTGAGCCTCCTGTAGTACTCTCTCACCTGGATCTGCATATCAGATCTTGGCTCAAATGTGACTTTCTCAGTGAGGTCTTCTCTGATCACACTCTGAAACTGCAACTTAATTCTGATCGTGGTGCTACCTATCTCAGTTCTTTGCTTTACTGCATAGCACTTTCTGTTTATTGTGTATTTTAATTGTTTTTTGACTATCTCTCCAGAATGTAAGCCTCATAAAGGTGGAGATTTATGTCTGTTCACAGCTGTATCACCAAGAGCCTAACACAGTGCATGCTTTATAGTAGGTACAGGCATTTAATGAGATAGGAGAGACTATGGGAGGAACCAAAGGTGAAGGAGGAGCACACGATTTCTTTTTTGGTTATGTGAGTTTGAGATATCCTTTAGACATTTAAGTTGAGATGTTACATAAGCAATTGTATATTTAAGTCTGAAATTCAGTGGAAAGATCAAGGCCAGATATATGCATTCCTAATTCATAGAATATACAATAAAATCTCAAATAACTTAAATCTGAACATCTGGGTCCCACAAATATCAGGAATATTTCTCTGCCACTTCATCAAAATAACTTCATAGTTTTTCTGGGGAGTTGGATGCCCGTATACCCTAGAAACTTAAAAGCATGTGTTTGGAATCATGGCCCTTGTAGCAAACCCAAATGTCCTCAATCATTTAAAACAAAGTTTGTTCAATTATGTGCAATATAGATACAAACATTTTTTAGGAAGATTATCAAGCAACAGTGAAATCTTACCAATTTTATCACATAATTTAATCACTTCTCATATTTGAGCTGATTGACATTTTACTATTACTTTTTTTTGGAACCCATATTGGCCCAAAGGGTATTTTAGATAGTTATTCCTTTATCTGCATATTCCTTTTGTTGGCTTTTGATGAGTGTAGCTATATAAAATGCATAGTGTTTTCTTATATGATATCTCAGTGGCCGCTTGTGAGATAGCCACGGAAGACAGTCTCATTCCCATATATGTATGAGAAAATGGAGTCAGAGAAGTTAGATGTTCAATGTTCACAAAGCTCTAAGCAATGAAGCAAAGATTCAAATACAGATTTTCTGTCTTAGCAGGTTAGCTGCTTCCCTAGCAGTGGGTTGTTGTGAAGCTTCTCTCAGTGTCATTTGTAGCTCCTTGACTGAATTTCTTTCACTGATATATTGACCTACTCAGGCAACTTTTGGTTCTGTAGATTCCACCAAATTTCCTCCAGGCATTGCCTCAAAGCGCTCCTGATTGTTCCAAAAGTTACAATTTAATAATTTCAGTACTCTCCTCTTTATTCTAATGATCTGCTTTTAAGTATGTACAGAAAGTGGTAGAGCTGGAAGCGCTATTAAAAATCATCTATAATCTGTCATTTTACAGGTAAACAAAGAGGCTTATAGGGATTGAATGGTTGTGCATAAATATATAACTGCTAAGTTATAGAGCTTGCCTCTCCCACTATGTTACGTTTCTTCTTTCTTCTTTCTCTCTTTCTTTTTATTTCTTTCTTCTTTCTCTTTCTTTCTTTGTCTCTCTCTTTCTCTCTTTTCTTTCTTTCTTCTTGAGACAGATTTTTGCTCTTTTTGCCCAGGTGGGAGTGCAATGGCACAATCTTGGCTCACTGCAACCTCTGTATTCTTGGTTCAAGTGATTCTCCTGCCTCAGCCTCCCGAGTAGCTGGGATTACAGGTGCCCACCACCATGCCCAGCTAATTTTTGTATTTTTTTTTAGTAGAGATGGGATTTCACCACATTGGCCAGGTGGTCTCAAAATTCTGACCTCAGGTGATCCACCTACTTGGGCCTCCCAAAGTGGTGGCCTAAAGTGATGCCACCACTCCCGGCCTCATCTTTCATAATTTCTAACTGAAGGGATAAGACATGCCCCAGCATTCTAGGGCACTCACCTATTTCAGTGTTGTTCTCAGTACATTTAAAATAGCAACTTCTTCCATCTGCCTAAATTATATGATTGTTTGGTGAAAAATAGTAATATGATCAGATTTGTGTCAACAAATATATATGCCTCAGAAAGAGACTATTTTACTTTTTTTTCTTTAATCTCTACAGAAAGTTCTCAGGAACAAAAGCCAGAGAATAGAAGCAGTGTTGAGGTAAGTATTTTAAATTATCCTTAATTGGAATGTATTGGGGCCTAGTTAAGCACAACTCGGTTTTCATAGTCAGGGGCTGTGTGGTATTATTTGTAGTATATCAGGAAGCATTCTCCTGTTCACAATTTCTTGCATCCTGTTCTCTCTCCCTAGCTGAGGCCTGTCCCTCGTATATTAAAATATCTTAACAAAATCCTTTGGGTTAAGTCAGCATTCCTTGTTTAAGTGCACCAAATAATACACTGGTTTTTCCTAGCATCTAAGTACAATTTCATTTATTAGCTCTGTTGCAACAGTCTCTAGAAAAAGCCTAGAAGAAAAAAGTTTTCACAGATAATGTGATGATATAGCCTAAGTTGAGAATCAATACTTGACATTGTCTCTGCCCCATTTGATTCCTCAAGTATCTTGTTTACAATAACTTAATACGTGAGCACACTTAAGTCTTCTTGGAAGAACTATGGTAAAACTCTTGTAGTAATATCTGCTGCTCTTTACCTGATATAGACACTGCATATTCCTTTTATGTTTCATGTATTTAAGCCTTATTTTATTGATTTTTAGCAGATGACATTTTTTCAATCACCTGCCCCAGGCTATTTTATGCCTCTCTGGGACAATTGCTGCTCCTGTACTTAAAACTGATAAGGGTCTACAGAGTAAAGCTAATATTGGAGACGCAATCCCAGCACTGTCAGGTCCACAGAGCCACTTTATTGCTACCAACTTTGCAGTGGCTAAGATTTCAATAAAATAAAATTTGGGGTTACAAAGTGATCATCATTTCTCTCCCCTTATCATTACATCATTTTTCAGAAAAGGGTTTTTAACTTTTGTCAATTCAATCAAAGGATAGAGGGGGAAGACAGAGCTGAGATTTTTCATGAGTTAATATGGTTGAACCACTGACCTTCATTTCGTGTTAGCCAAGGCCTGCATTCATAACAAGGGTCAATCTTAGGCATCTTATTTCACAAAAACTATGAGCCTCAGTCTCGGTGAGCAATTATTTGAGATTGCAGAGCACAGATACATTTTATGGAAGGTGCTATAGTGATATATATAGGTATATCTAGTGGATTTGAGGATTTATTGGTATATCTAGTGTTTAGCGTCCAGTGAAAGACTCAGTTTGTATTTCGATTTGCTTTGGCAGTTTATCACCATTTTTGAAAGATCCAAGGATGTTGACAATGCAAATTCTTCAAACATTTCAGGTACAAAATGAACTATTTTAACAACTGGTATAATTAAGCTCTCAATTGTATGATTTTGAATTTAGGATTTGTGATTACTATCCTGGAAATGAGTGGCTCTCCCCTTGCATATTACCAAAATGGGATTGAAAGAATATTCTTACTGTTTGTACAAATGCCAATTTGCAGTAAATTACGTAGTTCTCTATCTGTACACCAAGGCAACAATGGATAATTTAACTAAAATGTGTCAGGCACCAGCTAGCCACATTTCATTTAAAGAAAAAAAATGAGAATCATTAAAGAGAAAAATGACAATAGGTTTCCAAGGTTACCCCCCAGCTAATGATCGGCAGAGCTATGTTTCAAATCCCAGTCTCATGTAGCATCATCATTGTCTACACACTCAAATGGTCGTAAGAGTAAGGAAGGTACTATGAACAACAGCAGCAGGTTGAGCAGGGGCATGAGGCTCACGGGAGATAGCATGCTGCCTTCGCAGGAGGGAGCTGCTACTCAGCTACCATCACTGGTATGCTAGATTGTTCCAAGTTCTTACAATTTTTCCAAAGATTCTGGGTATAAAAATTTTATATGAAAGTTTATAACCTTTGAGTATCATTTACTACAATCAAGAAAATATGCAATTTTAGTGGCCCTATTACAACTTATGAAGTATCAGAAAAGTACATAAATGATTATTTCTTTACCTATAAAATAACAATTTTGTTAAAGTAATATGATTATATTTTTTAAAGCCTCATGCTGAATAAATGGTGCAAAAAAAAATCCAAATAGAAACTCTTTTATTACCTACATAATCCTGTCTCATATGACATAAAGAACCACTTGGGGTCAATCAATGGAAAATTTACTCAAAGTAGATGAGAATTTATAGTATTTTTAATGTACTTCTACCTTCTCTTGAGCATTCTTAAGTAGGTGTCCACACTGAATAGAGCTGAAAGTTATGTTCCCATTTAACTCATTAGACATTTTCAGAGTGTTCTGCTGGGAAAAGAGAAGTGAACTTTGCATACCTGACTAAAGATGTCTCATAGGACAGTAGGCATAATGATGCCATGAGTGTCAGAAAGCCTGGACCCTATTCCCAGCTGGGTCACTGTTTACTCATATAACCTTAGGCAAGGTATTTGACATCAGCATCCAAAAATAAAGATATTCTTCTTGTTTACTTTGTCCACAGAAACTCCCAAGCCCAACGTCTCCAAACGAGGATGTAAAATGCTGACAAAAATGTCTTCAGCTTTGTCGAAGGTGTTTTCTCGAAATAATACCAATATTTCCAGATCTTCTTCACCAACTCACCATCATGAGGACTAAAGCTTTTGTACCTGATATAAGTATGGTCACTTCTCTTAAAAAATAAAATGATTTTTAAAGCATAGTACAGTGTCTTGTAAGATGATTCTTGTACTACTGAAAATAAAAGCAAATAGTGTAAGAGGGGCCAGGTAAAAGAGAGGTTTAATGTGGGTAACCCCCCATCTAGGCACCAAGGAAGGAGAGCTAAGCAGATTCCCAGCACAATTAGTGCCTGCAGAATATTTTAGTTTATAGTGTTACTACTCAGTTATTTCCTTTTATATTATCCTTTATATATAATCATTTATTAGTTTATAGAATGAGTGCCTGAAGAATATCTTACTACTCAATCATTTCCATATAATATATATGTGTGTATATATACATATATATATATAATTATATCTTAGTTCACTTAGTTCATAGAGAACTGCCTAGAGCAGACATGGCACAGGGCATGAATTAAGGAATAAGCAGCTTATAGTCGGAGGAATGTCTGTAGCAGACATGATGCAGAGCATGATTTAAGGGAAAAACAGTTATACCAGGACAAGAATCCATGGCCCAGGTGGCAGTGTTCAGTATCGTAAAGATACCCACTGTATGGCAGGCTTGGGGCGAGAGCCACTCCTCCTGATAAAGGAGTTGTAGTACCTTGTGTCTAGTTCTTGTGGAATGCTGCCCTCAGACTGGCAATCCCATGAGCGACCGAGGGCTTAAAACCCCTCCAGCATAATCATGCCTTGGTGACTGTAAACTTTATCAGCTCTTGTCACTGTGCTAGCTCAAAAGCATCGTCCTATAGAAATCATTGGAAGCTGCCAGCAGGTGGCGGTAGACCCTGTCAGCTCTGTCACTGCTGTGTGACTCAAACATTCTCCTATAGTCTTAGAAGTAGCATGCCCATAAATAAGAGATATTGCACACTGCACCCTCTTCACTGCGCACGGCCCACCTCCTTGCCTCGGTGACCTAATAGGAGTGGACTCCTTGCTGTGCACTGCCTACCTCCTAGCCTACCTAGGTGACCTAATGGGAGTGGACCCCTTGTTTATTGCTCATGACCCTATCACTACCCTTAAAGATGACCTCACTCACTACCCTGCCCCCTAACCTATGCCCAATAAATACAGATACTTCTGGACGTTTGGGGCCTTGCCTGTCTCCACTTGCAGGTGGCGTGGCCCCCCTGAGCCCAGCTGCACTTTCTTTGTCCTTTTGTGCCCTCTCTCTTTATTTCTCAGATCATGTGCCTCAGCACAGTGATGGGGACACCCCACGACCCAGTGGGGCTCTGGCCCTACAGTTAAACAAATGCTTTGGATATGCATTTTGATATAAGAAATATTAATAATTAGTATTACCCGTGTGCCATGAGAGGAACTGACTAATTAGTAAACTAGACAACTCACAATACCCACCAGGAAATGCAAATTGATTTCTCCTATTAAATTTTAGAAGACGTTGTTACCAGGATAGTTATTAAATTGAGATGAAAACCAAGCTGAAAATGAAACTATGTAACTGATCAGCTTACTGTTAAAGGCATATTTAGATACTCAAATAAAATAATTTATACCAGATAAACTTTTTCCATCTGCAAGGAAAGTTAGTTTAGTTTGTGTCTCCCAGGCAAAATGATCAAACTCTAAATAAAGCACCATTTGAAAGTAAGTGATAACTGTATATAATTCCATATATGCATAAAATGGCCCCTGTGATTAAAAAAAAAAAGATAAATCATTGCAAGTAAGGTACCTCTTGTGGATAAAATATGAATCATGAAATGATTGGTCAATAAAGTTATTAAACCATTCTCAGAAATATTAGACAGGAATAGAAATCAAGATCCATTTGTAAAAACAAAAAGTAATAGGAAAAATTTAATAAGATGGCTAGCTAGTGCAGTGATAAAAGAATTTTTTTTTTTTAATTAGCTGAACTTGCCACTGAAATCAGCATCGTTAGATGCTCTGAAATCAGGACTGACGGTGTTTCCAGCCATTATGACAATTTGAGCTCATCAATGAACACTTATAAACAAAACAAACTCATGTTTTATTATACAAAAAATAATCGTTTCTTGATTCAGAACCCATATACCTGAT